>NC_133507.1:119912996-122412996 GCF_049354715.1 Callithrix jacchus | reverse complement strand
TTTACGTTAGCCACCATCTTCATGGGTAAGATAAAATTAATATTTTCAGATAACCCATGTGTCAGGCAAAATGCCAAGCACTTTACTCATATGAGCCATGTTGTCCAGGTGACAGGACCCTGAAGATAGGGCTGTGTCATCCAGTAGTATTTTCTGACTCCATCTTTATCTGTAATTCCAAGAACTCAAGTTCTTCCACAAGGCTTACCCCATTTATTTCCAGGAGTTCTTTAAGTACCTCTGGTGTGTGCAGTGATGCTGTCCTCCTCACACTAGGGTGCACTGGTTGTTTTCTGTCTGGCCTTTGTGGTGCAGTTAAGAGATTGGGAGACTTTCACTAACGACACCAGCACACTCAATGTCCAGGGCTTATTCTCTGTGATGGTTAAAGCTGCCTACACATCAGAATTTGCAGATGTCATTTGACACTGTGATTCCTGAGGATTTCAGTGATACCTTTTTAGCTTTTACCATCTGTTTCATATGGTGACTTCTTCCTCACCTCAAACAGGTGGGCCTGGTGGCCTGGCCTGGAGTGACAGCCAGTGCGATGTTCAGAAACATCCTCCTTAGGGTTTTGAACCCCTACTGTGTGGTTTTACTTCCCAGCAGGCAGCCTCTCACCCTCTGATATGTCCAAGATGTGTCTGAATTCTACAGTAACCCAGCTTGACTCAGGCTGGGCCCAGCCGGAGACCACCCTCCTCCACCCACCAACTATTGATTCATTATCTTATTTATCTGAAAACGCTGCCAAGTTTATGGTCTCCTTCTATAGGAAGGAAACTAGGGCTTGGGGAAGTTAAATAATTTGCATGAAATCATTCAACTGAACAGTGGTGAATCATTGGATAAATTGTACATTTTAAGTCACAACCACAGATCCTGCTGTAGACATATTTAGAGACTATTTCCATGAAGGGACCTCTAGATTGTGTTACTGAAAATACTGCCACTTGTGAACACCCTATTTATTGTGTGGCCCTGTGGAAGAGAGGCGTGTTGGCTGACCCTGTGCTGGTCTCTGTCTGTCAGAGCAGCTCTGCTGACCACTTGTGCAACACAGTCCCTGGCTCCTCCCCAGTAGCCAGAGAGGTACAAGGACAAACCCAAAACCCCTGTCTTAGCTGCCAGTGGTCACTGATTGGTTTGAAGTATTGATTTATCCTGAGACACTGGCCAGAGGATCTGGCATGTTAGAATGAAGTGCCACCTGAAAGTGAGCAAATCCTGCCTGCTAGAATAGAACTATAATGTCAACAAGGATTAACACTAGATTTTAAGTTCCTTGAAAGTAGTATCTGAGTCTTAGTCCTCTTTGGCTCTCCCAAGCCAAGCCCTTTGTTCAAGAAATGTTTGTTCAATTGGATTACATATCCAAAAATCTGAAGGCCATGATGTAACAAAGAGATGATGGCCTAGCAGAAACCAGACCTCCCCACAAAAACCAGTCAGTAACAAGATGCACCAACCTTACGAACTCAATAAGTACAAAACAATGTAGAGCAAGGCACAAATTGTTCTGTTCCCTTATTAATAATGTGCTCTCTGACACTGCAGAGTATAGTGGAAAAGGGGTGGGAAGGGCTGTGCCACTTGAATTGGAAGGCTTTTCAGAAAGTGCGGATCAGAACGGGACTGAGTCCTCATTAACTGTGTCATTAATGCTGATTTTGTTTCCAGCTCTCCAATGAAATGGATATCCGCTGTGCCAAGATGAAACAGAACTTTGAAAACAAGAACAGGTACACTTTCTGGCATGAACCCTTGTGCACTGACGGCCCTAAGGCTTCTGCATCCTTTGCAGGATTTTAGTTCACTGGGACTTCAGAGAGTTGGAGGATGAGGGATGAGGAAGATGAACAAGTCACATGTCTTTGAAGAACAGGATGGCTTGATTCAAAGCCACTAAAATAGACCACAAAGAAAGTTGTTACTGCTTTTGCATTTTATCATCCAATCCTTTCACTTTGATTATAATCTCCCTTTTTGTTGGTTACCCAGAAGAGTCATTTTTGTTCTCTATGAGATTTCTGTGGTAATTGTTTTTCTCAGCTCAGGGTCCTCCTCCTCTGTATCTTCCTCCTCCCCTTCTCCTCCTCCTCCTCCTCTTTTTTTTTTGTCTCACCTCTACTCTCTCTTGCTGCTAGGTCAGGGCCTCAGCAAAATGGGAAGAAAGTAGGAGAGAGTCGGGAGTAAAGTCAAATCAGTGGAAAATTAAAAGGAGAAGTCCAAATATACAGAGATAGAGAACAGTATGTAGTAATCATGGTTGGGTCAGAGAAAGAAAATGGGGAGATATTGGTTAAATGATACAATGTTGCAAATACATAGAGTGAGCAAGTCCAAAGATATAATGTAAAAATGAGAGCTGTATTTAATAATAATGTATTATATTAAGAATTTTTGCTAAGTGAGTTTATAGCTGTTCACACCACAGGGGGAAAATGGGTAACTAAATGAGATGATGGATATGTTCATTTGTTTCACTATAGTAACCTTTTTACTATATGTAGATAGTAATCTCCACTACTGTAACCATTTTATATATATATATATGTATTCTACATATATATACGTGTGTGTGTGTTTAGTGTGCATATATATATATACAATAAAAATTATGTGTAGTATATATATAGTAAAATGGTTACTATAGTGGAGATTATATATGTGATTCATATATATATGAATCTTATAACATCATTTTGTATACCTTAAATATACATAATAAAATTTATTATTATTTTTAATTGTACTTTAGGTTCTGGGGTACATGTGCAGATCATACAGGGTTGTTGCATAGGCAAATACATGGCAAGGTAGTTTGCTGCCTCCATTCCCCCATCATCTATATTTAGCATTTCTCCCCACGTTAGCCCTCCCTACGCTCCCCAACCCCCGCTGTCCCTCCCCTAGCCCCCCCAACTGACCCCAGTGTGTGATGTTCCCCTCCCTGTGTCCACGTGTTCTCATTGTTCAACACCCGCCTATGAGTGAGAACATGTGGTGTTTGATTTTCTGTTCTTGTGTCGGTTTGCTAAGAATGATGGTTTCCAGATTCATTCAAGTCCCTACAAAGGACACGAGCTCATTGTTTTTTATGGCTGCGTAGTATTCCATGGTGTATATGTGCCACATTTTCTTTGTCCAGTCGATCATTGATGAGCATTTGGGTTGTTTCCAGGTCTTTGCTATTGTAAACCATGCTGCAATGGACATACGTGTGCATATGTCTTTTTTTAAAGGAGTTTTGTTATGCGTATAGGTGAAGATAATCTTAACATCCCCTTTCAGGCTACCTCCTGCACACCAGAGCAGCCTTAGAAATCCTGGTAGAGAGATAGCACTCTTAGTTGAGTCATAGCCTTTTATGCATTATTTGTCTATAGACTTTATCTGTTAGAGCAGTTTTAGGTTTATAGCAAAAATGAGGGGAAAGTACAGAGTTCCTGTGCACCAGCTGCTAAACAAATTCAATCAAATTAAACTCAAAGATGAGTACACCAAGATGCATAATAATCAAACTATCAAAAATGAAAGACAGCTGGAGAGGATGTGGAGAAAAAGGAACACTTTTACACTGTTGGTGGGAGTGTAAATTAGTTCAACCATTGTGGAAGACAGTGTGGCGATTCCTCAAGGCCTTAGAAATAGAAATTCCACTTGACCCAGCAATCCCATTACTGGGTATATATCCAAAAGACTATAAATCGTTCTACTATAAGGACACATGTACACGAATGTTCATTGCAGCACTGTTTACAATAGCAAAGACCTGGAATCAACCCAAATGCCCACTGATGATAGACTGGATTGGGAAAATGTGGCACATATACACCATGGAATATTATGCAGCAATTAGAAATGATGAGTTTGTGTCATTTGTAGGGACATGGATGAATCTGGAGAACATCATCCTCAGCAAACTGACACAAGAACAGAAAATGAAACACCGCATATTCTCACTCATAGGCGGGTGATGAAAAATGAGAACACATGGACACAGGGAGGGGAGTACTAAACACTGGGGTCTATTGGGGGGAAAAGGGGAGGGCCAGTGGGAGGGGGCGGTGGGGAGGGATAGCCTGGGGAGAAATGCCAAATGTGGGTGAAGGGGAGAAAGGAAGCAAAACACACTGCCATGTGTGTACCTACACAACTGTCTTGCATGTTCTGCTCATGTACCCCAAAACCTAAAATGCAATAAAAAATTTAAAAAAAAAATCAAAGACAAAGCAAAAATTCTGAGAACATAAGGAGGTAAAAAACACATCACATATAAAGGAGTTCCAATACAATTGTAATTTCTCAACGGAAACCCTGTAGGCTAGGAGACAGTGTGGTGATGTATTAAAAGTGCAGAAGGAAAAAACTACCTATCGAGAATATCTGTCTTCCCCAGTTGAGGGAGAAATATAAACTTTCCCAAACAAAAATTAAGGGAGTTAGACAAATCTGTAACTATTATCCTACTGAATAGGGAAAAGTTGTAAACTTTTCCTTTAAGAACTGAAACAAGGCAACGATCCCCACTTTTACCACTCCTATTCAACAGAGTACTGGAAGTCCTAGCCAGAGCAATCCTGCAATAGAAAGAAATAAAAGGCATCCAAATTGGAAAAGAGGAAGCCAAATGATCCCTTTTTGCAGAAATACATGATCTTATAAGTGAAAATCACAAAAAATTCCATCAAAAAACTCTTAGCACTAATAAGCAAATTCAGTTAAGTTGTATAATACATAATCAACACACGATATCAGTTGCATCTCTATACACCATCAATGAAATATACAAAGGAGAAATCAAGAAGACAATAACATTTACAGTGGCTACAAGGCATAAAATATCTAGGAATAAATTAAATAACCAAAAAGATGAAAGACCTTTAGAAGGAAAACTTCGAAACACAAATGTAAGAAATTGAAGAGGACACAAACAAATGGAAATACATTAATACATTCCATCCATGTTCATGGACTGGAAGAATTAATATCACTAAAATGACCATGCTGCCCAATGCAGTACAAACTCAATGCAATTCCTAAATTACTAATGTCACTTTTCACAGAAATAGAAAAAACAATTCTAAAGTTCATATGGAACAAAAAATGAGTCAAAATAGCCATAGCGATCCTGTGGGGGAAAAAAATCTGGAGTCATCACATTACCTCACTTCAAAATATATTATAAGACCAGGCATGGTGACTCACACCTGTAATCCCAGAACTTTGGGAGGCCAAGGCAGGAGGATGGCTTGCAACCAGGAGTTTGAGACTAGCCTTCACAACATATCAAGACACTGTCTACACAAAAGATTAAAAATTATCCAGGTATTTTGGAGTGTGCTTGGAGTATTACTTGGGAGGCTGAGGTGGAAGGATCACTTGAGCCCAGAAGGTCAAGGCTGCAGTGAGCTATGATCATGCTATGATCATGCCACCACACTCCAACTGCTCTCCTTGATATAGAGCAAGGCTATCATAACCAAAATGGAATAGTATTAGTATAAAAATAGACACATAAACATAAACCATGGAAAAGAATAGAGAATCCAGAAATAAATTCATATAATTATAGCCAACTGATCTTTGATAATGCTGTCAAGAACATACACTGGGAACAGGGCACCCTCCTCAATAAATGATGCTGAGAAGACTGAATAACCATATGCAAAAGAGTAAAACTAGACCCCTATCTCTCACCATATACAAAAATGAACTCAAGATGGATTAAAGCCTTAAATGTAAAACCCAAAGCTATGAAACTACTAGAAGAAAACATAGGGAAAACTCTTTGGGACATTTGTCTAGGCAAAGATTTTATGACTAAGACTTTAAAAGCAAAATATAAAATAAAAACAAAAACAAAAAACAAACCTTTAAAAGGCAACAAAAACAAACAAACAAAAAAGAGAAATGGGACTATATTAAACTAAAAAGCTTCTACACAACAAAAGAAACCATCAACAAAGTGAAGAGACATTACAATATTTGCAAACTACTCATTTGACAGAGGCCTCAAACAACTTAACAGTAAAACAAACACAAATTCATTAAAAATGGGCAAAGAACATAGGTAGACACTTCTCAAAGGAAGACATACAAATAGCCAATAAATATGTGTTCAACATCACTAATCATCAGGGAAATGTAGAGCAAAGACAGAATAAGATATCATCTTACACCAGTTAGAATGGCTATTATGAAAAGTCAAAAAATAACAGATGTTGATGAAGATGTGGAGAAAAGGGAACTACTATATACTGTTGGTATAAATGTAAATTAGTACAGTCACTATGGAAAATACTATAGAAATTTCTCAAAAACACTAAAAATATGAACCAGCAATTGAACTACTGGATATTTCTTCAAAGATCGTGGAGAACAGGAAATGCTTGTACACTATTGGTGGGAATGTCAATTAGTTCAGCCACTGTGGAAATCAGTTTGGAGATTTCTCAAAGAACTTAAGACAGAACTACCATTTGGCCCAGCAATCCCATTACTGGGTATATACTCAAAGGAATGTAAATCATTCTACCAAAAAGACACATGCATATGTATGTTCATCACAGCACTATTCATAGTAACAATGATATGGAATCAACCCAGATGACCATCAATGGTGGATTGGATAAAGAAAATGTGTTACATATACACCATGGAATACTACACAGTCATAAAAAGAACAAACTCATGTCCTTTGCAGCAACATGGATGCAGCTGGAGGCCATTATCCTAAGTGAATTAACACAGGAACAGAAAACCAAATACTGCATATTTTCACTTGTAAGTGGAAACTAAACCCTGAGTACACATAGATACAAAGAAGAGAGCAATAGACACTGGGGCCTACTTGAAGGTGAAGATTGAGAGGAGAATGAAGTTTCAAAAAACTACCTATCAGGTACTATGCTCACTTCCTGGGCAATGAAATCATTTGTACACCAAGCTCCAGCGACATACAATTTACCTATGCAACAAACATGTACATGTACCCCTGAACCTAAAATAAAAATGGAGAAAGAAAAAAATTAGTAGCATTTCTATACACTAATAGTTAACTATTTAAAAAAGAAAACAATTCTATTTAGGCAAGCTTAGAAAATAAGATTTAACCAAGAAAGTGAAAGATTTCTACACTGAAAAATTATAAAACATTAATAAAATAAATGGAAGAAGAAGCAAATAAATGGAAAGATATCCCATGTTCATGGATTGGAAGAATTAATATATTTTAAATGGTCATACAACCCAAAGCATTATACAGATTTAATACAACCCCTATCAAAATACCAAAAATGTTCTTCACAAAAATAGAAGAAATAATCTTAAAATTCATATGGAACCACTAAGTCCCCAAATAGCCAAAACAATCCTGAGCAAAAATAACAAAGCTGGAAGCATCACACTACCTGATTCTAAACAATACTACAAAGCTATAGTAACCCAAACAGCATGATACTGGCATAAAAAAACAGACACATAGACCAATGGAACAGAATAGGGGCCTATAAATAAATTTATACACCTATAGCCAACTGAATTTTGACAAACATGCCAAGAACACACAATGGGGAAAAGATAGCATTTTCAATAAATGGCTATTAGTCAAAAGAAGTAGATAAAAAGAAGAGAGAGATCAAAGAAGCTAATATTATACCTCACAAAACTAGGAAAAGAACAAATTAAGCCCAAAGTATGCTGAAGAAATAAAATAATAAAGATCAAAGCAGAAATAAATGAAATGGAGACTTAAAAAATATATAAAAATCAATGAAACTGAGTTTTCTTTTTGAAAACATAAAAGCAACAAATCTTTGGCTAAACTAAGAAAAAAAAGAAAGACTCAAATAAATAAAATCATAAATGAAAGAGGAGACATTACAACTGATATGATGAATATGAAGGATCATAAGAGACCACTGTGAACATTTATATGGCAATGAACTGAATAACCTAGAAGAAATTGATAAATTTTTAGACACACACAACCTACTAAGACTGAGTTGGAAAAACAGTAGAAAATCTGAACAGCCTAATAATGAGGAGATTGGATAGGTAATAACAAGCCTACCATCCACAAAAACCCAAAGCTGATGCTTTTTCTGCTTAATTCTACCAGACATTTAAAAAAGAATCACATCAATTTTTCTCAAGTTCTTCCAAAAAATTGAAAAAGTGGGAGGACTTTCACAATATTTTTATGAGACCAGCATTACCCTGATACCAAGTCAGACAAGAACATTATGAGAAAATAAAATTACAGGCCCAAATCCTTAATGAACATAGATGCAAAAATCTGTAATGAAATATTAGTAAACAGAATTCAACAACATATTAGAAGTAGGCTTCATCCCGGGCATGCAAGGCTGGTTCAACATACACAAATCTATCAATGAAATCCACCATAAATAGAACCAAAGACAAAAACCACATGCTTATCTCAATAGATGCAGAGAAGGCCTTCAACAAAATTCAACAGTGCTTTATGCTAAAAACTCTCAATAAACTAGGTATCGATGGAAAGTATCACAAAATAATAAAAGCTATTTACAACAAACTCACTGCCGATAAATGGGATCTAATTAAACTTCAGAGCTTCTGTACAGCAAAAGAAACAATCATTACAGCAAAAAGGAAGCAACAGAATGGGAAAAAAATTTTTGTGATCTACCCATTAGACAAAGGGCTAATATCCAGAATCTACAAAGAACTAAGACAGATTTACAAGAAAAAAACAAACAAACCCATCCAAAAGTGGGTGAAGGATATGAACAGACACTTTTCAAAAGAAGACATATACGAAGCCAACAAATATATGAAAAAATGCTCATCATCACTGGTCATTAGAGAAATGCAAATCAAAACTACATTTAGATACCATCCCAGTTAGAACAGCGATCATTAAAAAATCTGATGCTGGAGAGGATGTGGAGAAATAGAAACACTTTAACAATGTTGGTGGGAGTGTAAATTAGTTCAGCCATTGTGGAAGATAGTGTGACAATTTCTCAAGGATATAGAAATAGAAATTCCATTTGACCCAGCAATCCTGTTACTGGGTATATATCCAAAGGATTATAAATCACTGTATTATAAAGACACATGCACATGCATGTTCATTGCGGCAATGTTTACAATAGCAAAGACTTGAAACCAAATAAATGCCCATCAATGATAGACTGGACAAAGAAAATGTGGCACATATACACCATGGAATACTATGCAGCTATAAAAAAAAAGATGGGTTCGTGTCCTTTGTAGGGACATGGATGAACCTGGAAACCAACATTCTCAGCAAACCGACACAAGAACAGAAAATCAAAAACCACACATTCTCACTTATAGGTGGGTGTTGAACAATGAGAACACATGGACACAGAGAGGGGAGCATCACACACTGGGGTCCTTTGTGGGGGGATAGTGGGAGGGAGGGTGGTGAGGGATAACATAGGGAGAAATGTCAGGTATAGGTGATGGGGGGATGGAGGCAACAAACCACCTTGCCATGAATGTACCTATGCAACAATCTTGCATGATCTGCACATGTACCCCAGAATCTAAAGTACAATTTTTTAAAAAAAGGATCATCCACCATGATCCAGTTGGATCTATCCCTGGGATGCAGCAATGGTTGAACATATACAAATCAATAAATGTGATACCTCACATTAATAGAATGAAGGACAAAAACCATATGATCATCTCATTAGATAAGGAACAAGTATTTGACAAAATTCAGCATCCTTTTATGATAAAAACTCTAACCAATTTAAGTATAGAAAGAATGTACCTTAACTCAATAAGGACCATATATAAGAAGAAGACAAGGGTGCCCACTCCCACCACTTGTATTCAACATAGTATTGGAAGTCCTTGCCAGAGCAATTAGGCAATAAAAAGAAACAAAAGCATCCAAACAAAAGAGAAGGAAGTGAAATTGCCACTATTTGCTGACATGATCTTAATATATAGAAAATCCTACAGTCTTCACCAAAAAACTGTTGGAACTAATAGCCAAATATAGTAGTTTCAGGGTACAAAATCAACATACAAAAAAACAGCAGTATTTCTACATGCTAACAACAAACTCTCCAAAAAAGTAATTGAGAGAACAATCTTATTTACAATAGCTACAAAAAAGAAAGTGGCAATAAATTTAACCAAGTTGGGAAAAGACCTGTACACTGAAGACTAGTAAACACTGATGAAAGAAATTAAAGAAGACACAAATAAATGGAAAGATAATCCATGTTTATGAATTGGAAGAATTCATATTGTTCAAATACCCACAATGCCCAAAGTGATGTACAGATTCATTGCAATCTCTATCAAAATTCCAATGGCATGTTTCATAGAAATAGAAACAATGATTTAAAAACCTCTTATGGAAACACACACACACACACACACACACACACACACACACACAAACTCAACAGGCAATGTGATTAGGAGCCAAAAGGACAAACCTGGAGACATTATACTACCTGATTTCAAACTATACTATGAAGCTACAGTGATTAAAACAGCATAGTGCTGGAAAAAAATAAATAAATAAACACATTGACCAATGAATCTGAACAGAGAGCCCAGCAATCGACCCTCACATGTATGGTCAATTGATTTTCAGCAAAGGTGACAAGAATACACAATAGGAAATGGATAGTCTCTTAATAAATAGTGTTGGGAAAACTGAACAACCACATGCAGAAGAATGAAATTGGACCCTTATCTCACACCATATATAAAAATCAACTCAAAATGGATTAAAGACTTAAACATAAGAATAGAAATTGTAGGAGAGGACTCAAGATGGTGCTGTGAGAACAACCCAGGATTGGAGCTCTCGTTGAATCCGCAAAGAGGTGAGTCGGAGCTGCATTTCCAGACTGATCTTTGTTGCCCACAGAACGGGGAAACTCCCAAGTATAAGAAAGACATGGGACGCCAGGCAGTAGGTCTGCCTGGCGAAGCCGGCAGCCAGGGCGGCGGCAGCCAGCCCTACCCAGCAATCCCCACAGGGCACGCTTGTCCAGGTGCCCTGTTGAACCGGCAACCTGAGACTTGAGAGGGCTGGACTTGAGACTGAACAAGACTTGGACAGTAGGCCAGCCCAGTGGATTGAAGGGACAGAGCGTTTGGGGTACCCAGTGGGACGAACAAAACCGCGATTTCAAACTATCCCAAGCAGATGGTCCGAGATGCTCTGTGGGGGAGGGGCGTCCAACACTACCGAGGCAACCCGCCCCAACTGAGATACACGCCCACTGCTGACGCAGCCAGCCGTTGCTGAGGCAACCCGTCCCTACTGAGATACACGCCCACTGCTGACGCAGCCTCCCGTTGCCGAGGCAACCCATCCCTACTGAGATACACACCCACTGCTGATGCAGCCTGCCATTGCCAAAGCAACATGCTACAACGAAGAGACTCCGCTGCAGGGCGTGGCGGAGACCACAGCAGAGCCTGCAGGAACAGGGCGAATCACACAACAGCAGGGCAGAGCCTCGGCAGGCAAACAGTGGCTAGTCTGCCTTCTAGCTGGGCAGGACACCTCAACGGACATCGAAAAATAAAGCCCGAACCCCCCAACACAGAGCATTTGAGAAAAAAAGGGTTTTTTTAATGAGCTCTGTTGCAGCAGAATCAAACATAGCAGCCTAACAGCCCTGAATGAACAACAGAGCTCACAGCTCAGCAATTGAGCTCCTAAAAAGTACAGACTGTCTCCTCAAGCAGCTCCCTGACCCCACTATATCCAAAAGACTGACATTTGGCAGGCATCATCCTGGGACAACGATAGCAGAAAAAGAAACGGGTAGCATCCCTCACTGTGTCACAGCTGCTAGAGGTGCACCCCAGACAAGCAGGGCCTGGAGTGGACCTCAGCAGTCGTACAGCGAAGGGGCTAGGCTGGTAGAAGGAAAACCAAGTAACAGAAATACTTCATCATCAACAATCTGGGTGTCCACTCAGAGACCCAATCGAAAAGTCAGCAACTACGCAGACGACAAGTGGATAAACCCACAAAGATGGGAAGAAACCAGCGAAAAAAGGAGGAAAACACCCAAAACCAGAACACCTCGCCTCCTAGAAAGGACCAAAACTCCTCACCAGCAAGGGAACAAAGCTGGACGGAGAATGACTGTGACGAAATGATGGAATTAGACTTCAGAAGGTGGATAATGAGAAACTTTTGTGAGCTAAAAGAACATGTATTAAATCAATGCAAAGAAACTAAGGAACTTAAAAAAAGATATGAGGAAATGATAACAAGAATGGATAACTTAGAGAGGAATATGAATGAATTAAAGGAGCTGAAAAACACAATACGAGAACTTCGCGAAGCATGCACAAGTTTCAATAGCCGAATTGACCAAGCAGAAGAAAGAATATCTGAAGTCGAAGACCAACTCAATGAAATTAAACGAGAAACCAAGATTAGAGAAAAAAGCGCAAAAAGGAATGAACAAAGTCTCCAAGAAATGTGGGACTATGTGAAAAGACCTAACCTACGTTTGATAGGTGTACCAGAAGGGGACGAAGAGAATGAATCCAAGCTGGAAAATACTCTTCAGGACATCATCCAGGAAAACTTCCCCCACCTAGCAAGACAGGCCAACACTCAAATGCAGGAAATACAGAGAACACCACAAAGATATTCTGCAAGAAGAGCAACCCCAAGGCACATAATCGTCAGATTCAACAAGGTTGAAATAAAGGAGAAAATACTAAGGGCAGCCAGAGAGAAAGGTCAAGTTACCCACAAAGGGAAGCCCATCAGACTCACAGCAGATCTCTCGGCAGAAACACTACAAGCCAGAAGAGAGTGGGGGCCAATATTCAACATTCTTAAAGAAAAGAACTTTCAACCCAGAATTTCATATCCAGCCAAACTGAGCTTCAGAAGTGAAGGAAAAATAAAATCCTTTGTGAACAAGCAAGTACTCAGAGATTTTGTCACCACCAGGCCTGCTTTACAAGAGCTCCTAAAAGAGGCACTACACATAGAAAGGAACAACCAGTACCAGCCATTCCAAAATCACACTAAATGCTAAAGAGCATCAACATAATGAAGAATCTACAACAACTAACAGGCAAAACAGCCACTTAGCATCAAAATGGCAGTATCAAATTCACACATAACAATATTAACCCTAAATGTAAATGGACTAAATGCACCAATCAAAAGACACAGACTGGCAAATTGGATAAAAATCCAAAACCCATCAGTGTGCTGTATCCAGGAAACCCATCTCACATGCAAGGATACACAAAGGCTCAAAATAAAGGGATGGAGGAAGATTTACCAAGCAAATGGAGAGCAAAAAAAAGCAGGAGTTGTAATTCTCATCTCTGATAAAATAGACTTTAAAGCAACAAAGATCAAAAGAGACAAAGAAGGCCATTACATAATGGTAAAAGGATCGATACAACAAGAAGAGCTAACGATCCTAAACATATATGGACCCATTGCAGGAGCACCCAGATACATAAGGCAAGTTCTTAATGACTTACAAAGAGACTTAGACTCCCAAACAATAATAGTGGGAGACTTTAACACTCCACTGTCAATATTAGACAGATCAACCAGACAGAAAATCAACAAGGATATCCAGGGCTTGAACTCAGATTCAAGAGCTGGAGCAAGCAAACCTGATAGACATTTACAGAACTCTCCACCCCAAATCCACAGAATATACATTCTTCTCAGCACCACATCACACCTACTCAAAAATTGACCACATAATTGGAAGTAAAGCACTGCTCAACAAATGCAAAACAACTGAAATCATAACAAACAGCCTCTCAGACCATAGTGCAATCAAGTTAGAACTCAGAATACAGAAACCAACCCAGAACCACACAGCTTCATGGAAACTGAACAACTGGCTCTTCAATGTTGACTGGGTAAACAATGAAATGAAGTCAGAAAATGAAACACCGCATATTCTCACTCATAGGTGGGTGATGAAAAATGAGAACACATGGACACAGAAAGGGGAGTACTAAACACTGGGGTCTATTGGGGGGAAAAGGGGAGGGCCAGTGGGAGGGGGAGGTGGGGAGGGATAGCCTGGGGAGAAAAGCCAAATGTGGGTGAAGGGGAGAAGAAAAGAAAGCACACTGCCATGTGTGTACCTACACAACTGTCTTGCATGCTCTGCTCATGTACCCCAAAACCTATAATCCAATAAAAAGTTAAAAAAAAAAAAAAAGAAATGAAGTCAGAAATAAAGAAGTTCTTCGAAACCAATGAGAACGAAGACACAACATGTCAGAACCTCTGGGACACATTTAAAGCAGTCTCTAGAGGAAAGTATATAGCAATAAGTGCCCATATGAGGAGAATGGAGAGATCCAAAATTGACACCCTATCATCAAAATTGAAAGAGCTAGAGGAGCAAGATCAAAAAACCTCAAAACCCAGCAGAAGACAAGAAATAACTAAGATCAGAGCTGAACTGAAGGAGATAGAGACACGAAAAACCATTCCTTCTAAAACTATTTCAAACAATCCAAAAAGAGGGAATCCTTCCCAAATCATTTTATGAGACCAACATCATCCCGATACCAAAACCCGGCAGAGACCCAACGAGAAAAGAAAACTTCAGGCCAATATCCATGATGAACATAGATGCAAAAATCTTCAATAAAATATTGGCAAGCCGAATGCAACAGCAAATCAAAAAACTTATTCACCATGATCAAGTAGGATTCATCCCGGGGATGCAAGGCTGGTTCAACATACGCAAGTCTATCAACGTAATTCACCACATAAACAGAACCAAAAACAAAAACCACATGATTATCTCAATTGACGCAGAGAAGGCATTTGACAAAATTCAACAGCCCTTTATGCTAAAAACCCTCAATAAACTCGGTATCGATGGAACGTATCTCAAAGTAATAAAAGCTATTTATGACAAACCAACAGCCAATATCATACTGAATGGGCAAAAACTGGAAGCATTCCCTTTGAAATCTGGCACTAGACAAGGATGCCCTCTCTCACCACTCCTATTCAATATAGTTCTGGAAGTTCTAGCCAGAGCAATCAGGCAAGAAAAAGAAATAAAGGGTATTCAAATAGGAAAGGTGGAAGCCAAATTGTCTCTATTTGCAGACGACATGATAGTATACCTAGAAGACCCCATCGCCTCAGCCCAAAAACTCCTGAAACTGATAAGCAACTTCAGCAAAGTCTCAGGATATAAAATTAATGTGCAAAATCACAAGCATTCGTCTACACCAATAACAGACTTAAAGAAAGCCAAATCAAGAGCGAACTGCCATTCGCAATTGCTACAAAAAGAATAAAATACCTTGGAATACAACTCACAAGGAACGTAAGGGACCTCTTCAAGGAGAACTACAAACCACTGCTCAATGAAATCAGAGAGGACACAAACAGATGGAGAAACATTCCATGTTCATGGTTAGGAAGAATTAATATCGTGAAAATGGCTATACTGCCCAAAGTAATTTACAGAATCAACGCTATCCCCATCAAGCTACCATTGACTTTCTTCACAGAACTGGAAAAAACCACCATGAACTTCATATGGAACCAAAAGAGAGCCCGCATAGCCAAGTCAATTCTAAGCAAAAAGAACACAGCGGGGGGCATCACACTACCGGATTTCAAACTATACTACAAGGCTACAGTAATCAAAACAGCATGGTACTGGTACCAAAACAGAGATATAGACCAATGGAACAAAACAGAGGCACCGGAGGCAACACAACATATCTACAACTATACAATCTTTGATGAACCTGACAAAACAAGCAAGGGGGAAAGGATTCCCTGTTTAACAAATGGTGTTGGGAAAACTGGCTAGCCATGTGCAGAAAGCAGAAACTGGACCCCTTCCTGACACCTTACACTAAAATTAACTCCAGATGGATTAAAGACTTAAACATAAGACCTGGCACCATAAAAACCCTAGAAGGAAATCTAGGCAAAACTATCCAGGACATAGGAGTAGGCAAGGACTTCATGAACAAAACACCAAAAGCATTGGCAACAAAAGCCAAAATAGACAAATGGGACCTAATGAAACTCCACAGCTTCTGCACGGCAAAAGAAACAGTCACTAGAGTGGATCGGCAACCAACAGAATGGGAAAAATTTTTTGCAGTTTACCCATCTGACAAAGGGCTGATATCCAGAATTTACAAAGAACTCAAACGGATTTACAGGAAAAAAACAAACAAGCCCATTCAAAAGTGGGCAAAGGATATGAACAGACACTTTACGAAAGAAGACATACATGAGGCCAATAATCATATGAAAAAATGCTCACCGTCACTGGTCATCAGAGAGATGCAAATCAAAACCACATTGAGATACCATCTCACGCCAGTTAGAATGGCGATCATTAAAAAATCTGGAGACAACAGATGCTGGAGAGGATGTGGAGAAAAAAGAACACTTTTACACTGTTGGTGGGAGTGTAAATTAGTTCAACCATTGTGGAAGACAGTGTGGCAATTCCTCAAGGCCTTAGAAATAGAAATTCCATTTGACCCAGCAATCCCATTACTGGGTATATATCCAAAAGGCTATAAATCATTCTACTATAAGGACACATGTACACAAATGTTCATTGCAGCACTGTTTACAATAGCAAAGACCTGGAATCAACCCAAATGCCCATTGATAATAGACTGGATTGGAAAAATGTGGCACATATACACCATGGAATATTATGCAGCAATCAGAAATGATGGGTTTGTGTCATTTGTAGTGACATGGATGAATCTGGAGAACATCATCCTCAGCAAACTGACACAAGAACAGAAAATGAAACACCGCATATTCTCACTCATAGGCGGGTGATGAAAAATGAGAACACATGGACACAGAAAGGGGAGTACTAAACACTGGGGTCTATTGGGGGGAAAAGGGGAGGGCCAGTGGGAGGGGGAGGTGGGGAGGGATAGCCTGGGGAGAAATGCCAAATGTGGGTGAAGGGGAGAAGGAAAGAAAAGCACACTGCCATGTGTGTTCCTACGCAACTGTCTTGCACGCTCTGCTCATGTACCCCAAAACCTAAAATCCAATAAAAAATTTAAAAAAAATAAAATAAAATAAAAAATAAAATGTATTTATCACAGCCAAAAAAAAAAAAAAAAAAAAAGAATAGAAATTGTAAAGCTAATAGAAAAAAAAGGGAAAAAACTTTATGACATTTATCTGGACAATGATTTTTTTTTTATTTGACCCCAAAAGCACATGCAACAAAAGCAAAAATAGACAAATGGGATTACATCAAACTAAAAAGCTTATGCACAATTAACAGTGTGCAGAGATAACCTACAGGTTGTGAGAAAATATTTGCAAGTATGTATCTGATAAGATATTAATATCCAAAATATAAAAGGAACTCAATTCACTATCAAGAAAACAAAAAATCCAATTAAAAAATGGACAACAGATCTGAATAGATATTCCTCAAAAGAAGGCATACAAATGGCCAACAGACATATGAAAAAATGCTCAACATTGCTAATCATGTTCAATGCAGCACCATTAACAATAGCCAAGTTATGAAATCAACCTCAGTGTCCATCAGTTGACAAATGGATAAAGAAAATGTGGTATATATATATAATGGAATACTATTTGTCCTTTAAAAAAGAAAGAAATTAAGGAAATTCTGGCATTTGTGACAACATGGATGGAACTGGAGAGCATTACGCTAAATAAAACAAACCAGGCAAAGGAAGACAAATGCTACATGTTCTCATTCATTTGTGGGATCTGAAACAATCAAACTCATAGAAACAGAGAGTAAAATGGCAGTTAAATAGGCTGGGGGTGGGGCAAATAGGGAGATAATGGTCAAAGGATACAAAATCTGAATTAGGCAGGAGAAAGATGGGGTTTTTTTAGATCTATTGCACAGAGTGGTAAATATAGTTAATAAGGTATTAGACATTTCAAAATTGCTAAGAATAAATTTCAGATGTTCTCACTGAAAAAAATTTTAGGCTGGGTGTACTGACTCATGCCTGTAATCCCAGCAATTTGGGAGGCCAAGGCAGGTGGATCACCTGAGGTCACAAGTTCAAGACCAGCCTGGCCCAACATGGTGAAACCCCATCTACAAAATACAAAAACTTGTTGGACATAATGGCAGATGCCTGTAATCCCAGTTACTTGGGAGGCTGAGGTGGGAGAATCTCTAGAACCAGGGAGGCGGAGGTTGCAGTGAGCCATGATTTCACCATTGCACTCCAGCCTGGACAACAGAGCCAGACTCTGTCTCAAAAAAAAAAAAGAAAAGAAAAGAAAAGAAAAAAGAAAAAACCTTTTTAAGTATTTCAGGTGATGTCTATGTTAATTAGTTTAATTTAATTATTCCACATTGTATTCATAAATCAAAACATCACATTTTATCCCATAAATATATACAATTATAAGTTACCAATTTACAATTAAAAATAGAAATCCTGGTGAGAGACAGTACTCTTAGCTGAGCCATAAACTTTTATGTATTCACTCGTTTATTTATAAACTTTATTTTTTAGAGTAGTTTTAGGTTTACGACAACATTGAGAGTAAAGTAAAAAAGATTTTCCCATATACTTGCTGCCCCCTTACCCACCTAGCTTCCCCCATTATCAGTATCCCTACCAGAGTGTAACATTTGTTATAATTAATGAACCTATATTGACACATCATTACCACCCAAAGTTCATATTAAAGTTCACTCTTGGTGCTGTACATTCAATGAGTTTGGACAGATGTGTAATGACATGTATTCACCATTCTAGTGTCATACATAATAGTTCCACTGACCTAAAAATCTGCTGTGCTCTGCCTATTGATTCTACTTCGCACCCCTAACCTCTGTCCAACACTGATCTTTTTACTGTCTCCATACTTTTACCTTTTTCAGAATGTCATATAGTTGGAATCATCTCCTATGCAGTCTTTTTAGATTGGCTTTCTTCACTTAGTAATATGCTTTTAAGGTTCCCCCATGTCTTTTCATGCTTGATAGCTCATATGGACTCATTTTAATACTCATCATAAATACTGCCAACATCGCCTTCTGGGATGGAGGCTGGAGAGAACTTGGGTTCTAAAATTATCCTTGGTGCTGATGCAGCCCATAGTTCCCCAAGCAAGCGGTAGACAAGACTGTGCTGAGTATTAGAAGGGAATCTGTGGTCATGCTGGCTCCATTCAAAACAATGGTTGTAAAAAAAGGGTCACCTCACCCTTTCTGGATAGATGCCAGGATAATGCTTCCGGAAGTGAGGGTCCCAGGCTGGGTATGGTAGCTCACACCTGTAATCCCAGCACTTCTGGAAGCCACAGCAGGAGATCACTTAAGTCCAGGAGTAGTTTGAGACTAGTCTGAATAACATAGCAAGACCCCTTCTCTACAAAAAATTAGAAAATTAGGCAGGCATGGTGGCATATGCCTGTGTTCCCAACTACTTGGGAGGCTGAGGTGGGAAGATCACTTGAGCCTGTGAGGTTGAGGCTGCAGTGAGCTATGACCATGCCACCACACTCACTCTGAGAAACAGAGTGAGACCTGACTCAAAAAAAAAAAATTTAAAATTTGTTTTTAAATAGAAAAGTGAGAACCTCACTTCCTGTGGGAGGGTGGAGGGGTAGGATCAGATCAGTGTAACAGCTCAGCTCTGGCCTTCTTTTTACTAATGAGTGTGGCCTTCTCCTGGGGTCCCACAGGGAGCTCAAAGAGGCCCATGAAGCAGAGCTCATTGAGTTGGAGAACAACTACAAAGCAGCCTTGAAGGCGGAGAAGTTGGCTGCCCAAGAGAAGCTAGGTACTGCTGGGACCTGGGAGAATGACCCTGGATGAAGGTCCAGGCAATCGTATTTCTAATAAGCTTCTAGGGTGATTTCTGGGACACAAAGGTTTTACTACCTTGGTGACGAGCTTGGGGTGGGGAGGGTGTGCAGGAGAGCTCACATTTGAATTTGAAAATGTGCATATCAGAAGACTAATGATTACCCTGTTGTTTTCCTTTTATCCAGAGGAGATGGGAAAAGAATACGAGTATTTGAAGAATGTGTTTCGTATGTATCAGGTGAGATACAGAGCTCCCTGTTGGATTACAAGAGAAGCAAGGCTCATTCCTGGCTGATAACATTGGGTTGAATCTAGAGCTCTTGTTCAGAAAATAATATCCTGAGATTCTCAGCATCCTTGGACCTAAGTGGCACTAGCTGCACCCAGGGGGAGGATGAACCCAATGGCTTCCATGAATGACAAGTCAGGCACCCAAATCCTGAAGAGCACTACTGAAAAATATGTTTGTGATTACAAAAGTAATAGCTTATTTTTTTAATGGAACTACAAAAACCAACAATAACAACAAAAAGAAATATCAGCACCCAAAGGTAACCACTGCTAATATCTGTACTTTAGAACTGTAGTTGAGATAATATTGTATATTGTATAACATATATATATATTTTTATATCTTCTTTATCAGGCATATAAGAAACTGTTCCCTCCTTTTTAATGACTAGATATTATCCTAGTGAAATTGCCATTGGGTTCTAAAATTTTACTGCTCACCTATTATTGGGCATTTGAGTGGTTTCAATTGCTTACTGTAACAGATAATACCACTTTGAATATCTTTGATTCTAGAAGTAGAGTGCTTGGACAAAAGGAATGAACTTTAAAAAAAAAGTCAACTTTTATTTTAGGTTCGGGGGTAAAGATGGGGGGTTTCATCATGTCGGCCAGGCTGGTCTCAAACACCTGGCCTCAATTAATCCACCTGTTTGGCCTCCCAAAGTGCTAAGATTACAGGTATAAGCCACCACACCCCACCTATCCCAGAGGTTTTGATAACTTGTATCATTATCATCATACAATTCAAAAAATTTTCTAATTTCCATCTTGATTTCATTGTTATCCCAGCTATCATTCAGGAACAGATTATTTCATTCAAAGCATGGAGTCCTCCTGTCATCTCAGAATAAAACCCATCCATTCAATCAGCTAATTTGGTGAAGGCAAAGGAAGAAAATTTAGGGCATGATTTCTTAGAAGGTAGATGAAGAGAGTTAGGAGACGGGTAGTGGGGTTGGAAAGGACTGAAGCCTCAAGCCTTCATCCTGTTTAATTGTAAAGTACAGTGACCAACTAGTTCTAGTTTGCCTGAGACTTTCCAGGTTTTAGCACTGAGAGTCCACAGTCCCAAAACACCCTTAAGTGCCAGGTAAACAAAGACACTTGTTCAACCTATCAAAAGTTAAACACCAGTATCACCTCTGAAATTCTATTTACCACTTACAGTTTAAGTTTTGAGCCTGTGTCTAAAACTCATTTTTTAAGATACTCCTTGGTATAATCAGGGAAAACTATCACAGAGCAAAGCCTTAGACATATGAGTGGTAAATAGAATAGGTTGGGTGTGAACCCTTCTGCTAACCTAAAAAAGAAGGTAGTCAGCATCCTTAGACCCTATGAGCAGCATCCAGATCCAGAGCCTTCTCCATCCTAAGGTTCCATGTTCATGAAATCTGAGCCAAGCAACAGGACTGATATTGGATTAGGCTTATTTAACCTCACCCACAAAAGAAAGATTTACTGAGAAAGAGCAGACATTCTCTGAAAAACATCACTTTATTTTCCAAGTGTTCAAATTAACTACTAGGCATTTCCTTTCTTCTTGTGCTATTGAAGAGGATTTGTGATTCAGGGGGAGCTGACATATCATTCTTCAACATGGAGAACTCCACCTGTCTTCAAAGGAAGCTCAGTTCTAGTGGGGCAACCCCTTGACCTTTGGGTTCCACAAGCCCTCTGCTGGGCTGGAATTTACTTCTTACCAGTCACCCATGGAGGAGCCCCTCAGTGAGGGCCCCAGGTAAGGGAAGATGCACAGAACATGGCACTGGGCCCTGCCCACTGTGCAGTGTCAACTGCCTGAGTTGAGTTTTGCAGCCTCTCCAGGTCACCTTTATTTTAGGACTCTTTTCTTCATGGCACCTTTGTACCTCCACAGGACAGTATTTATGATGAAATGGAAGAGAAGTGGTCAAAACAGAAGGCAAAATGGGAGAAGGATGAGAAGTTGGAGCGAGAAAAGGTCCTGCTACAGCAAAGTGAGTACAGAAACTCTAGCTTTTTTAATGACAAGTGCCTTAAGAAACTGCCATGAAGTTTGGTTGTGACTTGAGGAAGGTGGCCTTAGGCTTGCCAGGGGTGATGGGCCACTTGTTAGATACCTGAATGGAAGGCGCCCAGAGTTTCCATGAAAGCAAAATGACAACAAGGGTAGGGTCTTTTTTGAAGTTCAGACATCTTATCTAAGAGAGTCTAAGCCTGTACCATTTGAAACTCATTTGGTCCAAGTTTGCCCATGATGGCTGAAACAAATGCTAGGATCACTGTATGGAGTGCAGACTTCTTATCCAGACACAGATGAACCCAAAGTTCCAAGAGTTCTTTAATTAGAATGTGAAATGTTCACTTGCATGTGAGAAGGGGGCAGATAGGAACAACACAATCCATTATACTAAGAGCTTCTATATTCCCATGTCTTCCAGAAGGAAGCCACGCTTGGTAAATATTTTTAATATTTCCAACAATTAACACAGAGCTTGCATCATACAAAGTACTCTGTAGGTGTACCTTCCACTCCCACTGAGCTTGTTCATAAATGGAAAAAAGAAGAGAATTTGTGGAGGCTATGCCAGGCCTAGAAGACTAGTTGAGGTGGGAGTGGGAGCTCTATAGACCTATTTCACTTTCTACGCCAATTGCATTCATCTAGATTTAGTTGATTTTAACAAATTACTCATTTAAATGCAGATACTCCATGGGAAGATTAATTCACATTCTGGCGGGCACTCTAGACTGCCAAAAGGTAATATGAAGACCCTGGAGTTAAGGCTGGGGAATGGGAACTGCTTGTGTTCGGGCTTTACCTAGAATCCTGGTGCAATAGAACCCAAGTCGTATCCCAGATTCTAGCTACTCATGTGGCTCTCATCTCATGTTGTCAAAGTCTAAGTAAAGATGTAACTGCCAGCTCTGGAAGACCAGAATTTAGCTGCTCACCATCCAGCCCTGTCAGAGGCTTACCCTGTCAGACCAGAGACCGCCTGTCCATCCCCAGAATTCTGACACTGAAGAAATCTGTGTTTCCCTTCGCCCCTCCTTCCTCCTATTTGATATTGGGGCTATACTAGCAGGTTTCCTTGCTCAGGGAAATAGTTGAAGCTTACCTATACCCCAGCACTAAGTACAGGATGAATTTTATTGCTGGCAAAGTCATGTTAGCCAACAGCTTTATTTTAAAATAAGGATATCCAAGATAGCAGAGTGGTTACATCAACAGAGGGAATGGACAAAATAATAAACAACAGATTCAAAATAAACACAAAAGAACCAGAGATGTTGGTGGTAAATCCCATGTGACTAATGTGATTGAGGACAACCATCATGCTTACCTCACCCTCAGACATCTCCAGGTGAGTGTCAGAGGCTGAGCACCAGGCTGCAATGACCTTGAGTCTGACCCAGTCTGAAATTGCTTTTATCTTCAGATATTCTAGGTTTCTCGTTGCGCCTGCTTTTCCCGTCTTTATACATATATGTGCTCTCCTGTCACTTCCACAGAAAAAGAGATGACCAAAAAATTTGAGCTGGAGTCAGAAGAAGAAAAGAAGAAAATAAATGAATCCTGCAGTGCTGTCTTTGAGAACTTCATTCAAGAGAAGGAGGTAACTCAGCCCACAGAACCTTGGTGACTGAATCTATAGTCCAGGTGGTACGCCCAGGTCCCCAGGTGTGCCTCCAGAATTAGGTGATCTTTTTGTCTTTCTGGGCGTAATCCTCTCCTAGCTTTCTGGAAATGTATGCAAACAGACTGACAGTCTTGCTGTCCTTTAGCTGGACAGTCTTTCCACAGGCTAGACAGTCTTATCAAAGAGTTCTTAGAACAAAAATTATAATCAACTGGAAATAACAGAATGCTAAACACACAGAAACTGAAATTCCTTATTTTGCCAAAATCCCGTCTCTGAATATCCTTCTCATTCTTCACTGTAGCTGTAGAGCTATAGTGCTATTACTGGGCACTAGGGCAGATACAGGTTTAACTCTATAGGAACTTGCCAAACTATTTTCCAAAGTGTTGTACTGTTTTATTCTTGCATGTTAAATATATTGGAATTCTAGTTGCTCTACATCCTCCGCAGCAATTAGTACTGCCAATCTTTTAATTTTGGCCATTCCAGTGGGCATGAAGTGGTACTTCATTATGGTTTTAGTTTCCCTGATGACTAATTATGTTGGGCATTTTCTCATATATTTATTGGCTCATTCATATATCTTCTTCCATAAAGTGCCTGTTCATTCTTTTCCCCTTTGAAAAAGTAGAAGGTGCTTATATTTTTATTGTTGATATGTAGGAGTACTTTTTATACTGTGAATACATTTTTTTTGTCAGATATACATGTTATAAATATTGTCTCTAAGCCTGTGGTTTGCCTCTACATTTTGTTAATGATATATTTCTTTTCTTTTTTTTTTTTGAGACAGAGTTTCGCTCTTGTTACCCAGGCTGGAGTGCAGTGGCGCAATCTTGGCTCACCGCAACCTCCACCTCCTGGGTTCAGGCAATTCTCCTGCCTCAATCTCCTGAGTAGCTGGGATTACAGGCACGCACCACCATGTCCAGCTAATTTTTTGTATTTTTAGTAGAGACGGGGTTTCACCATGTTGACCAGGATGGTCTCGATCTCTTGACCTCATGATCCACCCGCCCTGGCCTCCCAAAGTGCTGGGATTACAGGCTTGAGCCACCGCGCCTGGCCGTTAATGATATATTTCTATGTGCAAAAGTTTTAAAATTTGATGAAAGGCAATTATTATTTTTTTTCTTTTGTAGTTACAGATTTTTGTGTCCTCTCTATAAAATCTTTGCCTATTCCAAGGTCATGAAGATACTCTATTTTTTAGGAGCTTTAAAATTTTAGCCTTTATGATTCTATGATCCATTTTGAATAATATTTGTGTATATGAAGTAAGGTACAAAGGTCGTGGGTCATTTTTGTCTATGTAGATATTCAATTGTCTCAGCACCGTTCTTTAAAAACACTTTCTTTTCCCCATTGAGTTGTTTTAGTGTCTGATACAGTTTGGATTTGTGTCCCTGCCCAAATCTCATGTCAAATTGTAATCCCCAATGTTGGAGGAGGGGCCTAGTGGGAGCTGATTGGATCATGGGGGCAGATTCTCCCCCTTTCTGTTGTCGTGTTAGTGAGTGAGTTCTTAAAAGATCAGGTTGTTTAAAAGTATATACCACCTCCTGCTTCTCTCCCTTCCTCCTGTTCCAGTTGTATAAGACATGCCTCCTTCCTCTTTACCATGATTGTAAGTTTCCTGAGGCCTCCCCAGCCATGATTGCAGAACTGTGAGCCAATTAAAACTATTTTCTTTATAAACTACCCAGTCTGTCAGGTAGTTCTTTACAGCAATGTGAAAACAGACTAATACAGTGTCTTTGTTGTTTTGGAGGAGATAGGATTCTCCATTCTGTTTAATTTTACTATTTTTCTGTACTTAGGTCAACAACACATTGTCGTAACCACTGAAGTCTGAAATAGGGTAGTAAAAGTTATCTAGCTTTGCTATTGTTTTTCAAGATGATTTTGCCTTTCCACATTCTTTGTATTTTTATATAAATGTTAGAACTAGCTTGTCAATTTAGAATTAGCTTATCAAGGAATCTTGCTGATATTTTGATTGGGATTTCATTGAATATAAAAATCAATCTGTGGAGAAATTAATTCTTAAGAGTATTGAATCTGTACACTGACATAAAAAAAGCTTTTGATGAAAATACAGTTTCTTTTAATATTTGTCAGTGTGATAAGGTTGAACATAAGTAAGATTTTCATTAACTTCAACATGTCATGTCACTAGTTTTATGGTGTGTGCTTCTTTATAGCAGTGTCTAAGATTTGGTGAATATTGTATTCCTGAATCCTAGACTGGCTTTCTTAACTCCCTAGAAGATGTGCCAGAACCACAGTGCTAACCTTTCCCAAATAAAATTGTTTTTAGGAGCTCTTGAAACAACATGAAAGTGACACCTTGCAATTAGAAAAGCTGAGAAAAACCAACGAGGTAAGCTTTTCATCCTTTCCTGTGGACTTGGTATATTAAAAACACACCAGTAAAATAACAGGCTCTCAGTATAATGGAATCAATGATAATTTCCCCAAAACCAATAAGAAATGGAAGACCTGAAGCTGAGTTTACTGGATTCAATAAGTTAAAAATAATTTTTGAAATTATCTTCATATTGAAATAAAGCCAGTAGGTCTTTTTAAAGTCTAATTTGAACAAATGTATCAGCAATATACTATGTGATCTTCAATGTTGAATGACTTTCATTTCTAGCAAGATTCAAACCATAAATGATCTTTGAATCATAAAACACCAAGTTTTTCCCCTTGAGCTCTGAAAAGTGTAAAACTGTCTCCTGTGGAACTGTCACCAAGCGTCTCCTGAAACTCAGAGTGTACCCCACACATGACAACTTCCTCAGGGACTCTATTCTGGGACAAATTAAGGCAGTCTGTAGGAAACAACTAAAGAGAAGCTGTTCAAACCCACAAGGTGATGTGTGATTCTTCCATCACTGAGAATTTAATTTGGATCCAGAATGGACATGTTTTAGAAAACATTAGTCATAATATTAGTCATTATAAAGGCATTATAAATAAATTCTATCTTAGAGCCCGCACAGGGCTTCAGCATTATTGAAAGGCAAACATACTGTAGTGTCCTATAAGTTCAAGAAATGGGCTTTGGAGGCAGGTATGCCCAGTGTATTATAATAACTATTTTAATGAGCTTGTCTACTAATTCTGCCATTTATGTTATGTCTGGATCTGTTTCTCTTCATTGATTTTTCTCCTCATTTATGGTCATATTTCCTTGTTTGCATGCCTGGTAAGTTTGGCTTGGATGTCAGCCACTGTGATGTTTACCTTGTTGGGTGCTGAATATTTTCATATTTCTTTAGATATTCTTGAGCTTTGCCCTGGGATGCAGTTAAGTTGCTTAGAAACAATTTGATCTTTTCGAGCTTTGCTTTCTAAGCTTTGTTGGGTAGAATTAAAACAGTTTGTAGTGTAGAACTAATTTTCTCCCACTATTGAGGTAATACCCTCTGAGTACTCAGCACCATACCCTCTGTACGAGAAGGATTTTCTACTCCGCCTGGTGCAACCATGAACTGTTCCCAGCCCTGTGTTGGTCCTGGGAGATTGTTCCACCTGCTCCTTGCTGGTGGTTCCTTCCCCTAACCTCAGCTCTTTCTATTTCTTCCCTCCATCACTCTACCCCCGAGGCACTCGCCTCCTTGCTGTTTCCTTAACAGGCCAGGATGCTCCTACCTTGGGGTCTTTGATATTTTCTCTTCCTGGAAAGCTCTTTCCCAGATAGCCACATGACTAACTTCCTTTCCTCCTTCTGGGTTGAATTTTTCTGGTATTTATTCAAATGCCACCTTCTCAGAAGCCACCCTATTTAAGGGTTCAGCTCCCTGCCCCGACATTTGCTTTTCTCCGAATGGGACACCACTGGAGGTTTTTGAGGAGGAGAATATTGTTTGGGAAAATAACTGTGACAGTAATGTAAAGAAGAATCTGAAGAGGCAAAATGATGGGAGGCAGGACCTGTTAGAAGGGTCGACTCCCATTTACACCTCAACCTCACTTATGCTCCCATCCCAGCCATGGAAGCTGCTCTTGTTAAAATCACAAGTAACTTCAGAGTTGCCAAATCCGAGGAATGCTTCACCTTACTTGACATGAGCAGTATCAGGTGCAACTGATCACTCCTTGCAACATTTACGTCTCTTAGCTTTCATGGGCTTCTGGTGTTTCCTTCACCTCATACTACACTACCCTACCCCACCACCAGTTTCCTCCATTATTAATATCTTGCATGGGGGTGGCACATTAGTTGCAATAGATGAGCCAATGTTGACGGTTTGTTGTTGTTGTTGTTGTTGTTGTTGTTGTTGTTTGAGATGAGGTTTTGCCCTTGTTTCCCAGGCTGGAGTGCTATGGCACAATTGGCTCACCACAACCTCTGCCTCCCAGGTTCAAGCTATTCTCCTGCCTCAGACTCCCGAGTAGGTGGTATCACAGGCATGTGCCACCATACCTGGCTAAAAATTTTGTATTTTTAGTAGAGATGGGGTTTCTCCATGTTGATCAGGCTGTCTCGAATTCCTGACCTCAGCCTCCGAAAGTGTTGGGATTACAGGTGTGAGCCCCTGTGCCTGTCCAAGTGCATTCTTATTAACTAAAGTCCTAACATAAACATTAGGGCTCTGTCTTTGTGTTGTACATTCTATAGGTTTTGCCTAATACATTATGTCATATATCCACCATTATAGTGTCACACATAATACTTTCACTGCTCTAAAAATGCCCTCTGCCCCACCTATTCATCCCTCCCTTTCCCTCCCAATCCCTGGAAACCACTAATCTTTTTTGTGTCTCTAGTTTTGCCTTTTCCAGAGTGTCGTACAGTTGGAATCAGTAGTAGGTATTTAATAAAGACTTCTTTAGTGAATGAATAACTGATTGTCATTGTAACCATTCGTAGGAGCTCTAGTGAGGCTGAAGAGAAGGATACAGATGGGTGAGACAGACAGGAGGTAGGACTGACAGGGTGTGATTGGCCATGAGTGATACAGGAGTAGCTCAAGTTGCTCCCTTGTATTACAGTCCAGGTGCCCTGGAGAAGAGAATAGACAGATAGACATCGGCATGATGTCCTGAAACAACTTCCTCTTATGCAGGTCATGGAGGAAGAACTGCAGGTGCAAGCTCTCATCCTAGAGTCCCTTAACACAGACCTCCACTATACCCAGTTGGAACTCCAGAAAGAGGTGAGTCCCTGCTGGAGTGGGGGTGGGGGTTGGGGGAAGAACCCAGGTCTCCGCATAGCTCTGCCACATAGCTCTGCCCTGGATGCCTCTGGGTTGGGAAAGATACTATTAAAATGTATGTCTTTCAGAAAGCTACAGTGGGAAATCTGGAGAAAATGCTTCGGACCAAGCTTGCTGAAGCTGAAGAAAAGTTTAAGTACACCATACAGATCCTGACGGAAGAGAACATTCATCTGAAGTGCGGCTGCTGCTGAAACAGACATGGCTGAGTTCTCCTTAGGAGTGGGAAGGAGTTTGAGTGAGAAATGGGTTAGGAAGATAGGACAGGTGCTCCCTAATAATGTCAAGGCATGGGCATTTTCTGGGAGGGAGGTATGTCACTCTAAGCCCGTGACACAAAGCCAGACAATTCACTTGAGGTGGAGTGGTGATGTGTCTAGACTTCTCCCATTCACCTGTGTCCTTGTTTCTATGCAAAACAACACAGGAAACACAACACAGGCAATGTATCTGCCTGTTTCTGATTTACTCTGTTCTATGATTGAGGGTGGTTTTTAAATCCATCTCCCCTGATAGTTTGGTAGTCTTACCATTACATGCAGCTGCTTCTGGTTCCTATGGAAATCCACTTTGGATCAGGTGTACTGTTACTTAAGCTGCATCTTAAATTATTCAAATAAATTTTGGTCAGTTTTTTAATACAGGAAAGTTATTTATTGCATTGATTCAGTAGAAAATTCCTCATATAGAACTTTAGTCACCTAAACACCCTACCTCGCTAAATTCAAAACCATTGCAAGTAATGAGTGAGAGACTGCCATGGTAAAGGAATGAAGGCACATTTCTCTCCCCACCCCTCAAATATCCTATATCTTTTCTAGCTTTTGAGTTTATATTGATACATCTTTCCTTTCTTTTTACAGGCAAAAGATAATGTCTAAGAATGAAGAAATTTATGAAGGATGTTCTTGGAGATTGGCCTCTGTTACTGTTTCTAAGGATGATTCTGACACCATGAAGATGGTAACAAGAAAGGACAAGAATCATAAACAAAACGTTGCTCTCCAGGGTTGAAGATGGTAGGCACACCGTTTCTATAGGCCTGGGGAACTCCTGTGAGGGTTTCTTGAGAAAATGCATGTAATGAGTTTAGTACTTGGGTTGCTCTGATTCTATTTTTGCTTTCTTCTGAGTGATGGAAAATGTTTGAATTCTCATCTGAATTTCACAGCTTATCATGAACACTTCATTGAAAAATGACGCTCTCTGTACCGGGAGCTGAGCTTTCTCTGAGTTTTGTACTATTTTTCTTCCATCCTTACATATTTCATTAGAAAGAAACTGATTTGAAGGCCTTCTTCCTATTGAACTTTTATTGTATTTGGGGCTGTACCTTTGTCCCCTGGGGCATTTAGGTCACAAAAAAAGATTATGTGTTGATTTTATTCTAAAACCTTTTTCTCTCATACCCATGCACCCTACTTCCCTACCTCTCAATCATGTTCCCTAGCCTACGACTTAGGAGGAGTTTCTGATGATTCTTAGCACCTTCTCTGGACCATCACCGGAATTCAGACACCCACAGGGCAGGCAACATAAGTAAGTGAAGTAGGCTAGACATAAGGAAAACAATTGCACAAGCACAGTGATCAGTGGCAACCCACAGCAGCCTCAGTAGAGGAGCTTGGGCAAGGCTGGGCGCAGGAGGTGGAGAAGAGTGACCCACAGAGGGCTGTCCCATCTGAAGAAGGTGCTTCTCAGACCTTTGCCATGGAAGAGCATGAGGTCAATATTGTCAGATATTCTGATTTTTTTAAAGAAGGTATTCTGGGTTTTATGTGATAACTCCTAATTTTTAAACATTGACAACCTCAATGTGTGCCAGTAGTGGGAGACTCAAGTAGAACATGTGTGTGGTCCAGAGGTTTTCCACCTGTGAGATGCCATTGGCAAAAACCAAAACCAAACACAAAAAATCTCCGAGGAGCAGTAAGATCAAATTATACTTTATTCTATTTAAAAATGTTTTTGAAAAAAAGATTTTTAACTTTTAAAGATAACTTAATTCCTAACAATTTAAAATAATCCAAGCAGAGATATTTTCTTTTTCTTTTTTGTCTTTTATTTTCCAAGCAGAGATGAAAGAGCAAATGCAAAGGCAAATGCATGAAGAGACCAGAGCATTGTTAGCAAAAAGCAAATATAGTTAGACAAGCATACGCACATCACAAAAGGAACAAGAAGTCAAAAGTTAATTTGGGGAGAGATTATTTAAAACTTATAAAATAATTTGAATTTTTAAAAGATGCTAATCAAATTTTGTTTATTTTTTTAAAAAAATTTTTATGAGATGGGATCATGTTCTATCACCCAAGCTTGAGTACAGTGGTGAAAACATGGCTTACTGCAGCTTTGATCTCTAAGGCTCAAGTGATCCTCCCACCTCACCCTCCCAAAGTGCTGGGATTACACTTTATGTGTATTTTTTTAAATTTTAGTGTTGGAGAGTTAAAATGGAAAAAGAATTAAAGTTAATAGAATATTAACAGTGGGCTTAATGTTGATAGATAACAATTTTAACTATCAGCCCTCTATATTCATAGCTGGATTTTGCTGGCTTCTGGTATGTATTGCCACCAGCTAAAACATTCTCAAAGCCTTAGGTAAAAGAGAAAGGAGACAGTGTTATTGTTGTTAATATCCTATTAACTTTAGCTCTTAAAAAAAGTGCGAAACAATAAATTACATGGAAAATCAGTAAATAAACATAGTGTTATATATCTAAATAGCACCATCAATCAGAAGAGAAAACAAGTTTTTTTCTTAGTGTGAAAGTAGGCTGCGGCATCTGCTTGCCCATGTTTTTCTTATCGTCTTTGTTGCTGACTTCATAGTTCACTTCAGTCAGGATGGTGAGAATATCATCGCCTCTGAAATACATCACATAACATTGTGACTATCTGTGGGGGAAAAGCAACTGATGAACTATTTCCTCTGCTGTGCTCAGAAATAGTTCTGTAGTTTTTTCTCTCAAAATATCAGTTATTTGATACAGTAAGTTGCTAAACCAAGACCTGCCCCAGCTTCACAGGTAAATGAGTTATCTCAGAGCTTAATAACTTCCTTCGGTTTATTCAGGAACTCTGTTGACCATCAGAAACCTCGGTGTCAGTATTAGAGTTGGTTTCTTTCTCTCCTGACCTGTGTGTATCTCACTCTTCTCCATGTTACTTGGCTCCCACAATTGCTTCAGTGCCCCCCAATATTCTCTGCCTCAAATTGACATTGCATCTGTGGATTCATCTTTGATGCAATTAACCTTAAGTCAACTGAAAGTAGAATGTCTCCTGCAGCAACTCCCAACTTCTCACCAGGATCTCTTAGCGTTTTAGTTTGGGCAACCTCTTCTTCTACCTTGGTAGCTAGCCCCAGAAACCTTGCAGGATTCATGATCTAAGTTACAAAATCTAAGTTAGGTTCATGATCTGAGTTATGGGAAATTCTCACTCTTCATATACTCAAAACACGAAATACAGGGCTAGAAGGAATGAGCTACTTATCTCCCACAATGAACAAAGAGGTTTTGAGAACGGTTTGCTATTACAGAACTTTTGACAGAGTTGGAGGGTGTTAAACATTGAAGTGGGTGACTGCCTTCTTGGAAGATTCCCAAAACCAGTTGAATTGGCTCAGTCGTGTTTTGGCCTAAAGACAGAGAGCTGGACTATATGACTATCATCCTTTCCTGCTCTGTGTACCCTGATTGTCCTTTGAGGTACTGAATAAAGGAATAAAGCACCTCAGCGTGTCCATCTATAAACTAAGGATGTTAGCAATTGCCACTCTCTCCCTTTGCAACCGACCTGGGAAGTACACCTATGTGATCCACAGCTAGACATTTGGAGATGAATGGAAACCACTCCCCTTGGACAGTTCTCTGATCTGTTAATGTTATCTGAACCATAAAGCATCTTCTAATAGGCTCTGAATATGAGTAGATAGTAGTGGTGATGGAATAGGTGGGGGAAGGTAGCATAACAGTGAGGAGGGCTGGGTAGGCAAAACTTACCGAGGACATCGTTCTTTCAGGCTCTGGCAAAGTGACTGGATATACCAGGTTCCCTCCACAGGGTTTCGGTAGGAAACACAGTTATTCACAGTGGCCATCCCCAGTAGAAAGTCAGCCTCATCTGGGATATATCTTTTCTGAGGTGATGATAAGTCCATTTCTAAATAGGGTTGCTCCTCTGAATCAGTCTCAACAGGTATACCTTTCTGGTAGTTATCCCCCTGACAAGCCTGAATAAAAAACACTTTTGGTTTTCCAGCAAGGGAAGGGCACTTCAAACCAGTGAACTGAGATGTCAGCTCATATATGGGGGCCTCGTGTCCATCAGTGCCGTAGATGATGCCCTTGTCTCCATGGGAGAGGATACAGCAGATGAAGCAGTCCTTGTTACTGTGGTCCATGCGTTGGTAGGATTGCAAAATCTCATAGATTTCCTCTCTTGTGCAGTCATTGTAGGGCCTGATCTCAAAATGAAGCTCCTTAAAGGTCTTGCTCAAAGCCTCTAAAAAGTGAAATTTGAAAAGACATGCTATACCACAGTAATTCACAGACCAGAGCTGGAGAGTACATTTTGAACCAGAAATTCAAGAGCAAAATCCTCTATATTAGTAGCTGGATTCTGTAGGCTTCTAATATTTATTGGCACCAGCTAAAAACATTCTCAAAACCAGGGCAAATGAGAAAGGAGAGAGTGTTACTGTTGGTCTGTTTTCTCTACTAAACTAGTTTACAGGACGGGTAGGCTATCATTTAGGGTTCCTACTGAACTATTTTAAATGACTCTATTATTTGTATAATCAGAAAAAACAACCTTGGAATAAAAGATCCAACTTATTTATCACTCAACCTTCTCAAAGTTATTTATATTTAGCAAAATAAAAGCTATACATTGAAAATAAAATAGAACTAAAAGACCTTTTACAAAAAGTTATCCCCTCTCTGTCCCTCCCTATTACCTAGTCATATTCCATGAAGGCAACCACTTTCAATTTTTAACCACTTTTTTTTTCCACATTAACCTCCATTTTGTAATAAATTTGGGTACCCTGCAAATTTTAAAATTTACAAATTTTACAAATTTTAAACTTTTTACAAATTTACAACATTTACAAATTTTAAACTTTTGCACTGAGTTCTTATCATGGAGAATAAGCACTTGCTGCTCCTGCACAGCTATTTACAATCTTTGGTTGAATCCATAGTAATATTTTAATTTTCTATTTTTTTAGACAAGGTCTCACTCTGTCACCGAGGCTGGAGTGCAGTGGCATAATCTCAGCTCACTGCAACCTCTACCACCTGGGTTCAAGCAATTCTCCTGCCTCAGCCTTCTGAGTAGCTGGGACTACAGGCACGTGCCACCACACCCTGCTAATTTTTGTATTTTCAGTAGAGATGGGGTTCTGCCATGTTGGCCAGGCTGGTCCTAACTCCTAGCCTTAAGTGATCTGCCCACATTGGCCTCAAAAAGTGCTGGGATTGTAGGCACAAGCCACCACCTCTACCCCGTAGTAATATTTCTATTTTAAGTAATATTTCTATTATTAAGACTATGTAAACATAATGCTCTTTGATCATGTTTCCTTTCTTATTAACCTTTTTGCCTTTCCTGGAATTAGTAATTGTCTTATTTTTTCATCTGCTTTGTTTCCTATATGCTTAACATTATTTTTTCTCCAAATGCTCTAATGGATCTGGTCAAAATCTTTCAACATTTTCAGGCTACTTGTCTGACTCATTTTTATTTCTTCCTGGAAAACTTCCCATCCAGAGCACTGCATCATTCTGCTGTAATACCAACTGGCTGCTCCATAGGCCAGATGAATGTCTCTTCTCCTGGGACATCTCTCTGTCGCTTCCATAGTACATTCCCTGTTTCCTCCATCTATCACTTCCTCTTTCTTATTAGTTTCCTTTACTGGAGCATAACCACTAGTGCGTGCAGAGTAAATTTTCTGAGCCCTTGTATGAGTCTTTAATTCTACATTCATACTTCTAAACAGTTTACCTAGACATAAGAGCTCTATTTCCAAAAGCATTTTGGAAATAGGCACACACCACCACTCTTCTATTTGGAAATACAACTCTATGTTCTATTTCCATTGATGACTTCCTCTTTCTTATTAGTTTCCTTGGCTGGAACATAACCACTAGGGCATGAAGAGTACATTTTTCAGCCTTTGTATGAGTCTTTACTTCTACTTTCATACTTTTAAACAGTTTACCTAGACATAGAGTTCTAGTTCCAAAAGCATTTTTCCTTAGAATTCCAAAGGCCAAAGGCCTTTCTTCACAGTCTTTTAGTTTTCAGTGTTGCTAGAGAGAAGATCTTTTCATTCCTGATACTTTATATATTTGGCTTACTTTTTTCTCTTTCCAGAAGCTCCTAGGGTATGATACGTTCGGAAGTGATTCTTAATCCATTATACCCTTTCAATCTGGAGATTACATCATTTAGTTCTTGGAAAGTTCCATTTCCCCCATTTTCTCTGTCCTTTCTTTTTGGAACTCTTATTGTCAAAAATTGGACATCCTTGATTTAGCTTCAGATTTTCTTATCTTTTGCTCCTATTTTCTATTTTTGTCTTTTTATCCTACTTTCTGAGACTTTATCTTTAATTTTCAAGGAGTCTTTCTTGTTCTGTCCCTTTTTCATAACATCTTGTTCTCTTATGGACTTCTACTCTCTAAGAATACTAAATACCAATATTAAACACTAAAAACGGTCGCTTTTTTCCTCAACATTATCTTTGTTTTATTCATATTCTGTTTCATTTTTTTCTTGTTTGAATTGCCTCTCTTTATTTATTTATTTATTTTGAGACAGAGTCCACTGTCGCCCAAACTAGAGCATAGTGGCATGATCTCAGCTCACTGCAACCTCCACCTCCCCAGTTCAACTGATTCTCCTGCCTCATCCTCCATAGTAGCTGGGATTACGAGTACCTGCCACCATGCCCGGCTAATTTTTGTATTTTTAGTAGAGACAGGGTTTCACCATGTTAGCCAGGCTGGTCTTGAACTCCTGACCTCAGATGATTCACCTGCCTCAGCCTCCCAAAGTGCTGGGATTTACAGACGTGAGCCACCGCACCCAGCTGCCTCTCTTTTGTACTAGAGGCTTTCTTCAAATGCCTGCTGACCTTTGGTTGTCCATTCATAAATTGACTAGTCCATTAAAAAGTTGACTGAAAGCTCTGTGTTTGTGGATGTGGTTTGTTCGCTAATGGACTTCATAGCAGGATGATTGGTTGGGGACCTGATCACTTTGTTAGAAAACCCCCGATGTGATTACCTTGCCTTTCCACTGAGTTCAGATTGGCAGGTGCACTACAAGTCATACACATGGTGGAAACTGGATCCTGGGAGTGAGGAGACCCAGACGCTGGTTCAAGAGTACTTTTCCTGGGAGGGGGCCTTCCAACATGTGGGCAAAGCCTTCAATCAGGAAAGATCTTCAAGTGAATGTCTCTTGCCATCACCTAACTGCCTGCACCTGCTCTTCAGGGAGATGGGGGTCATTTATCTAGAGCTTTCAGCTTCTCCAGAGGTAAATCTGTATCTGCTACCAGTGTTCTTGGAACCAAGTTGGTTTAGAGATCTGACTCCATGCCACCAGTAGGTTTTCTTCAGTCTCTCTCTGTTCAGTAAAATGTTTCATGGCTTCCTTTGCTGGGCCTGGTACACCCAAGTGTAGAGCCTCTCTGGTTCAATGCTATGAGAAAAACTTCCTATTCCTTATGATGGTAGAATAAGAATACATGCTGGCTCTATGATTAGGGGTTTGAATCTGAGGATTATATAGGTTTCCAAAGAATCGTCCTGTTTTCTGCTCATTGCCCCACCTACACTTAGTTCCTCCAATTGCTGAATCTTTCCAGGATTCTGTGGGGTAAATAGGCTTGCCTCTTTTCTGTGTTCCCCTCTGTAATCAGTTAGGTTGTAGCTTTCTCTGTTAAGTCAACTACCTCTACTCTTTTTTTTCCAACTCCCCCAAATTGTTGTAAACCTTTAATTAGCTATTGTCTCCATTCCTGTTTGCTTGATCCTTGTTGAATTATTCCTTTTTTATTCCTTCTCCAGCCTTTTGTCCCTGTCAGCACATCAGAGCTGAACATAAGCCATCAGTCAAAATACAGTCTCACCTCTCTTCTCTGCCCAGCGGCTTACTTTGTGACAGCACAGAGAACCCCACCCCCTTTCTTTGTGGAACCAGCATGGTGGCTGAGACCCTGAACACATATCTTGAAAACTGGAGGGCCTTCAAGGCCCTCATCACTGCTCAGTACAGCAGGGCTCAGGTCTGCATGCTTTCCACACCACACCACTTCCACTTTGGCCAACCGCACCCCTGAATTTATCCGCAAATTTCCTGCCAGCAAGGTTCCAGCATTTGAGGGTGATAATGGATTCTGTGTGTTTGAGAGCAATGCCATTGTGTGCTATGTGAGCAATGGGGAGCTTTGGGGAGGTACTCCAGAGGCAGCAGCCCAGGTGGCGCAGTGGGTGAGCTTTGCTGATAGTGATATAATGCCCCCAGCCGGCAACTGGGTGTTCCCCACCTTGGCCACCATGCACCATAACAGGCCACTAAGAATGCAAAGGAAGAAGTGAGATGAATTCTGGGGCTGCTGGATGCTCACTTGAAGATGAGCAGTTTTCTGGTAGGTGAACAAGCGACACTGGCTGACATCACAGTTGTCTGCACCCTGTTGTGGCTCTATAAGCAGGTCCTAGAGCCTTCTTTCTGCCAGGCCTTTCCCAGTGCCAACTGCTGGTTCCTCACCTGCATTAACTAACCCCAGTTCAGGCTGTCTTGGGGGAAGTGAAACTGTGTGAGAAGATGTCCCAGTTTGATGCTAAAAAGTTTGCAGAGATCCAACCTAAAAAGGAAAGAGAAGGGCTCATGGGAAGAGAAGCAGAAGCCCCAGGCTGAGCAGAAGGAGGAGAAAAAGGCAGCTGCCCCAGCTCCTGATGAATGAATGTAAGCAGGCACTGCCTGCTGAGCCTAAGGCCAAGGAACCCTTTGCTCACCTGCCCAAGAGTACCTTAGTATTGGATGAATTTAAGTGCAAGTACTCCAATGCGGACACACTCTCCGTGGCACTGCCATATTTCTGGGAGCACTTTGTGGTTTTGTTTTTTTGTTTGTTTGTTTGATTTTTTTGAGATAGAGTCTTGCTCTGTTGCCCAGGCTAGAGTGCAGTGGCATGATCTCGGCTCACTGCAACCTCCGCCTCCCAGTTTCAAGTGATTCTCCTGCCTAAGCCTCCTGAGTAGCTGGGATTACAGGCACCAACCACCACACTCAGCTAATTTTTTGTATTTTTTTTAGTAGAGACAGGGTTTCACCATGTTAGCCAGGATGGTCTCAATCTTCTGACTTCGTGATCCACCCGCCTCGGCCTCCCAAAGTGCTGGGATTACAGGCATGAGCCACCGCGCCCGGCCTTTGGGAGCACTTTGCTAAGGACAGCTGGTCCCTGTGGTACTCAGAGTATCCCTTCCCTGAAGAACTCACTCAGACCTTCATGAGCTGCAATCTCATCACTGGAATGTTCCAGCGACTAGACAAACAGGAAGAATGCCTTCACCAGTGTCATCCTCTTTCGAACCAACAACAGCAGCTCCATTTCTGGAGTCTGAGTCTTCCGAGGCCAGGAGCTTGCCTTTCCGCTGAGTCCAGGTTGGCAGGCGCACTACGAGTCATACACGTGGCGGAAACTGGATCCTGGCAGCGAGGAGACCCAGATGCTGGTTCAAGAGTACTTTTCCTGGGAGGGGGCCTTTCAGCATGTGGGCAAAGCCTTCAGTCAGGGCAAGATATTCAAGTGAATGTCTTTTGCCATCACCTAGCTGCCTGCACCTGCTCTTCAGGGAGATGGTGGTCATTAAAGAAAACTGAACATTGGGGGGAAAAAAAGACAGTCTCAGCTGAGTGTGGTGACTCATAGCTGTAATGCCAGCACTTTGGAAGGCTGAGGCAGGGGGATCACCTGAGGTCATGAGTGCAACACCAGCCTGACCAACATGGTAAAACCTCATCTCTACTAAAAATACAATTAACCAGGTGTGGTGGCACATGCTTGTAATCCCAGCTACTTGGGAGGCTGAGGCAGGAGAATCACTTGAACCTGGGAGCCAGAGGTTTCATTGAGCAGACATCGGGCCATTGCACTCCAGCCTGGGCAATTGAGACTCTGTCTCAAAAAAAACAAAAAACAAACAAACAAACAAACACTCTTGCATTAGGAATAGAAAAAGATAACTGAAATGCAGTAGGTCCTGGTTGATTTGGAAACACTTTGGTAAGATGAATACAGTATGTTGTTTCTGTGGAAAAATTCTGATCCTTTGGAAATGTGGGATGTTGAAAAAAAAAGACTCAAGTCTCAAGGCATTGCAGCAGGACAGAAGGGAGTATCTCAGGAGAAATGACTTCTGCAGCTGGGTCTCCTACCTTTACTTATCCAGCGTAAAATATAAGGACAGGAAGAGAAAAAGCAGGACACACAGACTCAAATGCCTACCAGAGACTAGTCAATCATAAGCCAGTTATAAACTGCCAGAAATAGGATCAAATGTTATTTTAATAAAAATGTTTTAATATTAAAAGAATACAAATCAAGGGCCCGAAATGTTTTCTTCAGTACCAAGCACAAAATGACAAATGATGTAGTCAATGGACTTAATCTCTGTGGCTTTTTAAAGTCAGATTTGCTTAAATAAACAAATCAAATGTTAACGGGGCCAGGTGCAGTGGCTCATACCTGTAATCCCAGCACTTTGGGAAGCCGAGGCGGGTGGATCACTTGAGTTATGGAGTTCAAGACCAGCCTGGACAATAAGGCAAAACCCCATCTTTACTAAAATAACAAAAATTAGCCAGGTGGGGTGGTGTGTGCCTGTAGTCCCAGCTACTTGGGAGGCTGAAACAGGAGAATCACTGAACTGGGGAGGCAGAGGCTGCAGTGAGCCGAGATGGCACCACTGCACTCCAGCCTGGGCAACAGAGTGAGACTTTGTCTCAAAAAAAAAAAAAAAAAATTAATATGGACCATTACAGAGCCCTGATAAGTATAATCAGTCTACATTAATTTTCCTTTTTTTTTTTTAGATGGAGTTTCGCTCTTGTTACCCGGGCTGGAGTGCAATGGTGCGATCTCGGCTCACCACAACCTCCGCCTCCTGAGTTCAGATAATTCTCCTGCCTCAGCCTCCTGTGTAGCTGGGATTACAGGTACGCACCACCATGCCCAGCTAATTTTTTGTATTTTTTTTAGTAGAGACGGGTTTCACCATGTTGACCAGGATGGTCTCGATCTCTTGGACCTCGTGATCCACCCGCCTCAGCTTCCCAAAGTTCTGGGATTACAGGCGTGAGCCACCGCACCCGGCCTACATTAATTTTCTAAACTTACCTCCCTTTGCAAAACAAATCAATAATTGATATTATGCCTCATGAATACTATTTTCAAAAGTTCTTTGATCAGGCCAGGCATGGTGGCTCATGCCTGTAATCCCGGCACTTTGGGAGGCTGAGGCAGGTGGATCACCTGAGATTGGGAGTTTAAGACCAGCCCGACCAACAGGGAGAAACCCTGCCTCTGCTAAAAATACAAAATTAACTGGGCATGGTGGTACATGCCTGCATCCTAGCTACTCAGGAGGCTGAGGCAGTAGAATGGCTTGAACCCAGGAGACATAGGTTGTAGTGAGCCAAGATCGTGCCACTGCACTCCAGCCTGGGCAACAAGAGTGAACTCCATCTCAAAAAAAAAAAAAAAAGAGTTCTTTGGTAAAATCAAAATTATTAATATCTCAATGGTTGTGTTGGATGATTTTTATTTTTTGTGTTTTAGTCACTTGTTAGATTCACATACAACAAATTGTTTTTTCATTTAACTTGTAAGTTCTTGATCTTAGCTTAATTAGGCTGAGCAAAAGATTTGCTAGCCAGTTTAATATTTAATACTTGAAAATTCTACTTCTGTTAAGAACCCACAATTTCTGCTGCACTTAACAGTCCGACCTGTAAAAATGCAGCCTCTATAAGAGCCTTGAAACCCGGGCAATTTCATCACCTAATGCATTCCACAGAAGCACTATTCATTTAGCTGAATTAAAAACAAAGCTTAATGTTGCTTTTCATTATGTCTTTTAGTAAGATTTGGTATTTTATATTTATACATGCATTGCTTTTACTTTAAAAATTAATTTTTTAAAAAAAGCAGGAAACTAACAAATATATAAAAATGTTCTTCACCTCCACAGGGAAATATGTTTAAATCCATTTTCTTGAAACATGCCCTTTTGGTATAGCTATTGTTCTCTCCCTTTTGATTTAAAAAAAAATAGTCATAAAAAAATGTTCACTTTTCTCTTTGGGTTCTACCATACCTGCATCCAGGTGTGTTCCATTCCTATCCTTAATGCTGTGGAGTTTGGGCACTTCCTCCCGTGCTTTGCGAAAGTCATGATTGTTGATGATCAGACAATATCCCCGAGGTTTACTTTTCATTTGGTAAACTTTGTCTGAAGTCTGGAAAACAAAAACCCATTCAAGAGCTGACTCTGTGGGTCAAACACTGCAGATGAAAACAAACAACTCCCTAATAAGAGGTTAGCTTACTAACAAGCCAGCGTACTTACTAGCTTACTAGTAAACCAGATGAAGAAGCAAGTTTGCTTTCCATTGCTCCACTGCAACCTGGGGTCGTTTCCTTGAAGAACTAGTTCCTACCTATTTCCTTCACACAGTAGTACCCCTCAGACTTCTGCCCCATAGTTGTAAAGTCAGTGTCCCAACACCTGGGCCTCCTGAGCACTTTGCACACATATTAATATTGTTGTCATCATATTGTATTATTGTGTGTTCTCATTTCTGCTTCCCATACTATACAGAAGACTCCTTGAAGTCAATAACTTCTGTGCCAGGCACCATGGAGTATTAACTTGTGAGAGCTCAATCAGGAGTTACTGAAGGAATGTGTCTTTGGGCTGCCCCCACACCATGACCTTGTGATTCTCTTGCCTGTCTACTGAACTCATCTGTGCTTCCTGGCTAACAGCTGAGGGTCTCCCATTCATGCATTGCACAGTGTGTTCCCAGGATTTTAAAGCTGATGGCTTAACCAAGCTCTCAGGACCATGGTGGCTGCTGGGGAGAGATGGGCTGCTCCGGCAGGTCCAGGCTACACTGTAGGTTATAATATCCAAACTGTAGTACCTGATAGTATCTGCCAGGGATGGCCCTGCGTCCTACTCATTCTCCTAGGGCTGTTTCAGTGCTGAAATACTCAGCGTTTAGTTGGAGGTCTGCATAGCCCTCTGAGGTAGAGAAAAGGGCTCCAGGCTAGGAAGCCCAGTTCCTGGTTCTACTTCACTTTATGACTTTGGGCAAGTAACCTGATATCTTAGTATGTTAACTCTAAGATATTAAATATTTGATTAAGTTTGCACCAAGTATGTTAAGTATTTATTATTTGCTATTAAGTGTGCTAAGTATTTATTAAGCATATTAAGTATATTTACTGAGATATTAAGACACTAAGATTTGGCCAGGCACGGTGGCTGGCACCTATAATCCCAGACTTTGGGAGGCCAAGGCAGGAGGATTGCTTGAGGCCAGGAGTTCAAGACCTGGCTTAGCAATGTAGCAAGACCCCTCTCTCAATAAAACATTTAAAAAGAAAAAAGATACTAAGATATTAAGACAGTGTTTTAAGCTGTTCACTGGGGACAATGCTTGTAATGTGCGATACTGCTTAGAAAGTACTACATTGCTTGGATTAATCCTTGACTTTCAGATGAAAGAGGTCTGGTAATTTTCTCAGGAGCCCACACTAGTGAATAATCTCTCTCAAGCCTAATTCAGATATTCAGGATTTCCTCTTCTTTCTGCCATGAGGAGGAGTAAATGGGCTAATAAGTCAGGATGTGTTTGGTAGATTGTTGGTTACATAAAGAGAAGTTATTATGCCTGAAAAGGACGTTTCTGCTGGTTCACTGAGATGAAAACATAGAGTTGGCTAGATTATGAGAGTTTGCTGCTTACACCTAATCACAAAGGAGAAGCATTTTTGAAATGTTAACTAAAGGAAAAGGCTTTGCTTTTTCCAGTCCTGCTAGACTGTTTCTACAAACCCCTCCCTCATCCAGGCTGGCATGGCTGCTAGATTTGGTAGGAAGGAGCCTTCCCACCCCCTCAAACCTCCAACTATGCCAGTATCTTCATCTTGGATCTTAAAATAAAATTCAAATGCATAGAAAACTGAAGGAGTCACATTATAAAAATTATATCATATTTTTAACTTTTTTTGTGAATTTTTCTACAGTTCTCAAAATTTTCAATAAGCTTCTGCCCCTTATTGGTTTATCTGGCAGCTTAAAAAAAAAAAAAGCTAACAAATTCGATAACTAGAATCTGTAATATAAAAAGAAAAAGGATTTGGAGGTTTCCATCTACCTGTGATTCACTATCCTGTTCTCCTGGAGAGTCCGAGATTGCCATTACCCCAAACAATTCCTCCCCTGCAAACAACAAAGAGAAACATCTAGAATGAGACATTGAAATGAAATATGTAGCACCTAGGACAACATAAGGTCTTTTTTTTTTTGAGGTGGGGTCTTTTTTTTTTTTGAAACAGAATGTTGCTCTGTCGCCAGGCTGGAGTGCAGTGGCAAAATCTCGGCTCACTGCAACCTCTGCCTTCCAAGTTCAAGCCCTCCTCCTGCCTCAGCCCCCCAAGTAGCTGGGACTACAGGTGCACACCACCATACCGGCTAATTTTTGTATTTTTACTAGAGATGGGGTTTCACCATGTTGGTCAGGATGGTCTCCATCTCTTGACCTCGTGGTCCACCCACCTCAGCCTCCCAAAGTGCTAGGATTACAGGTGTGAGCCACTGTGCCTGGCCAATGTAAGGTCTTTTTTAAGATGAAAAATCAAGCCAGGCCCAGTGGCTCACACCTGTAATCCCAGCACTTTGGGAGGCCAAGGCAGGCAGATCACTTGAGGTCAGGAGTTCGAGACCAGCCTGGCCAAAATGGTGATACCTTGTCTCTACTAAAAATACAAAAGAAAATTAGCTGGGCATGGTGGCAAGCACCTGTAGTCCCAGATACTCAGGAGGTCGAGGCAGGAGAATGACTTGGACTCGGGAGGCAGAGGTTGCAGTGAGCTGAGATCATGCCACTGCACTCCAGCCTGGGCAACAGAGTGAGACTCTGTCTCAAATAAATGAGCTGAAATGAAAATTCACAGACTGTCTTGAATATAATCTTTCAACCCAGAGAGATTCTGCAAGCAGGGCAATTAGCATGCTTCTGGAAACACAAGATTAAGTTGTCCCATCGCCAAAGAGAAAAGCATACCAAGAAATGCAGTAATTTTATATTGCTCCACATAGCCAGGTTGAATTTTTGTGGTATTTGTGAGATATTCATTAATATCTCTAAAGCCACTAGCTCAGGATGAATTAATGATTAGTACTTTACTCCTTAAACTATCCTTAAGGCCTTGGGCTCATCAGGCAAGGGGGAAAGCAAAGGACAGCCTGAGTGGACATTAATTTTTAAAATACATTTGGGTGATTGAAAATGTATTTTAGACACACACACACACCACAAACAGCCAAGGTAAAAATACAATAAAAACATTCATATCAACATTAATGGAGTGATGACATTCTTGGACTTGTAAACATTTCTCTGAATTTAAAATCATCTTCAATCACTCTAATCAGAAAGCATACTTGATTAATCGCCTATAGTCCCAGCACTTTCAGAGGCCCAGGTAGGTGGGCGGCTTGAGCCCAGGAGTTCAAGACCAGCCTGGGCAACATAGCAAAACCCCATTTCTACAAGAAATACAAAAATTAGCCAGGCATGGTGGCATGTTCCTGTGGTCCCAGCTACTCAGGGGGTTGAGGCCAGAGGATTGTTTGAGTCAGGGAGGTCGAGGCTATCGTGAGCCAAGATTACACCACTGCACTCCAGCCTGGAAACAGAATGAGACACTGACTCAAAAAAAAAAAATTGATTAATCAAAATTTTGAAGGAGATCATTTAACCAAGGAACTTATGGAAAATAATTTAAATCCAGCTACTCAGTGCATAACACAAGCAGCACATGTCAGGGACAAACACACACACACACACACACACAGAAAAAATGATGTTCAATTACTTATTACTGACTAACTCTGCACCTATTTCAAACTTGCCAGCCTGGGCTGCAGAGTCTGTGCCTTGTGACAACTTTTCACATTATTCAATGTATAGAGAAGGACTACAAGTCACCAGTGAACTGTTATCCTGGTATTAGGAGAGTAGGCATGGCTAGGCGTGGTGGCTGATGCCTGTAATCCCAGCACTTTGGGAGGCCAAGGCAGGCAGATCACCTGAGGTCAGGAGTTCAAGACCAGCCTGGCCAACATGATGAAACCCAATCTCTACCAAAAATACAAAATTAGCTGGGCTTGGTGGTGCATGTCTGTAATCCCAGCTATTCAGGAGGCTGAGGCAGGACAATCGCTTGAACCTGGGAGGTGGAGGTTGCAGTAATCATGTCACTACACTCCAGCCAGGGTGACAGAGCAAGACTCAGTCTCAAAAAAAAAAAAGAGAGAGAGAGCAGTGCATGTGGTAGAAGGTTGTGGGGAGGAAACACGCAGGTACCAGAGAGTAAATTAACTAAATAAACCTTGAAAATATATCTCCAAGCATTACCATTTGAAGATTCATCTGAACTTCTTTCAAGGCTCATTCTTCTCTCTGAATTAAAAGAGGAAACCAACAACAGTACTTGATTAGAAACAACTGTGACATGGAGGGATTTGTCAGTTTCAATTTTACAGTAGGTTTTGCCGATTCCCGGCTGTCAAGTTGTTTCTACCTCTGCTGAATTCTTCATAGTCGTTGATTATCTTCAGCAGGCTCTTGTTGATTTGGTCACAGACTCTTTTCAGGACATCCAACTTTTCTTCTCCCAGGATGACCCTCTTCTCCATCTCTATGAAAATATCCAGCAGGTTCTAGGAGGAGAAGAAATAAAGTTGGGAGTCTGGATTGAGCTCCACTGGTTTTTAGATTAGATTCTTTTTAAACTTCCACTTTCTCCAACCAAGGACCTGCCCTTTCTTCCCAAGCAGACCTCCTGACAGTTTCTGCTGGCCTCTCATAGCCAGCAGGCTGCTAGGTAAGCAATCCCATGTTTTCTGGCCCAGAAAGACAGAAGTAAGAGGATAAAGGAGAAGCCATGTCAGATGTCACCCAGTCCCCAGGCCCTGAGCTCAAATCTCCTATGAATGCATTACCTGAGGACTGTGAAACAGTCCTAGACAGCAATCCAGTCACCATGGTGACAGCCTTGGGATGGCCTCACCCCCAACATTGCCTCTCCAGAACTGAGTACACAAAGACACATAGATGCAGATATCACATGAACATACACACACAGATGCACACAACACACACAGACAACATTCAGTGATACACACACAGAGACATAAATGCAAATACACACTATGCAACATGCACACAGACACACATACCACAGAGAGAACACACAGAGATACACCACTTATACAGAGACACACAAAGATACACCACGCACAAATACAGACACACACCATACACAGAGAAAGGCACACACAGACACAGAGATACACACACAGCATACAGACATACACAACACACACAGAGACACAAAACACAAACACACACACAGACACAATATACACCCAGAGTTCCAGGTCCCAGGTTATTCTGGGGACTGCAGAAGTGGGGAAATGTCTCAGATCACCACTGTCCCTCTCGCCTCTGCCGAGTCTCACTCTGGGCTGCCCCTTGCACAACAGCCTCCTCTCCCAGCCCCTGACTCAACCTTGCTACCAGTAATTAACAGGAGCAGTACTTGAGGATAAAGGAAGCACATTTGTAACACTTGTGCTGACAGCTTTCTTATTCTAGTTAAAAAGTGAGAATCCAGGTTGCTTTTACCAAAATAGCCCCTCACTTTGGTCTCAGAAATGTCCCTGGCTAACCAAGTTTCGGGACTAAATCTCAGTAAGATACCAGATCTTACCATGTCATCATCCAGTTTGCATTTGGAGATCTCCTTTTTCAAAAGAAACTTAAAAGACCTCAATTCTGATCTGCTCACATCTTCTGAAATCTGATAGAGCATGACCCTGTGGTGGGAAATGGAGACACTTTAGAAACCTTTTCCTAAGTAATGTCCCATTTGATATATGGAGTCAGAGTGGGCTTGATTCCAAAGGCCTCCCTTCAAAATAAAGCCAGTTAATGGCATGGTTTACGAGTTGAGTCCTTGGAAAGAGGCAGGTATATAGCGACACAGAAGTCTACGACTCCTCCCCAACTATCCCACCCTTAACAATTTAAAGTTCTATCAACTTTTCTTTCAGTTTATTTTAGTTAAATTAATCTTGTTTTCCTTTATTTTTTTTCTATGAAATCAAGATTTTGTTGCAACAGCAAAAAGTTTTCAAAGGACACATTGGCCTGTGGCATCGCTAACTAAAATTGGTCAGTGTTCTCCCAGTCATTACCTTCGGTAAGAAGGCCAAGCATTTGGTTCTGGAATACAAAGTCTCTGAATACATCTTTATCACAGACCAGACCACAAACACTAAAGGACCTGAAGCTCCAAACACACCCAGCTTGCCCTGCCCTCACCCCTTTCTGCTGTGCCCCCACACCCCATCCCCTTGTCTATCCGCAGACACCCATCCATGAACAACAGCTCAAGCATTGCCTGAGCATCCTCAAGGCTGCATTCATTCCACTATGACTTAGTATCCCCAGAAGGATAACACATATAATTGTCTTTTGGCCTGGTACAGTGGTTCACACCTATAATTCCAGCACATTAGGAGGCCAAGGCAAGAAGAAGATCGCTTGAGCCCAGGGGTTTGAGACCAGCCTGGGCAACATAGCAAGTTCCCATCTCTACCAAAAATGTTTAAAAATCAGCCAGGTGTGATGGCATGCACCCATGGTCCTAGCTACTCCTGAGGATGAGGTGGGAAGATCACTTGAGCCCAAGAGGTTGACACTGCAGTGAGCTGTGATCATGCCACTGCACTAAAAATAAAATAAAAATAAAAACAAAAAATAATTGTCTGTTTAGAAACTGTCCAAGTCCCTAATGGCCAGGTCCATGCCCTTTTTGTTTTCATTAACCCAGAGGGTTGTGAGGTGCAATGTTTGAGTACAGAGGACCCAGGCTATTGGTGTTGGAGCCTTGGTTCTACCATCTTTGAGCAGCGTTAACTTTAGACATGCTACACATTGTTCCTGATCCATACACTGAAGATAATTATCTGTAACCACATCATAGGAAGGTGTTGAGGATTACACAAGTAAGTTCATGTGAAGTACTGGAACCAATCTTTGACAACACACTAAGTGTTCAATGAGTGATAGGCGTTACTATTTCCTAATCTATGCCTATCACATTTATTTAGGCCGGCACATTTAGGCTCTCAGAATATGCTTGTTGAGTAAGTGAACACAGGAACATTTTAGAAGTCAGCAAACCTTTCAATATTATGGTGTAAAGGAAAACAATTGTAATACAAAACAGGTTGACTTTAAAATTTAATTAGAAAGTAAAATTCTGAAAATAAAAATGGGGTAGAGCCAGGCACAGTGGCTCATGCCTATAATCCCAGCACTTTGGGAGGCTGAAGTGGGCAGATCACCTGAGATCAGGAGTTCGAGACCAGCCTGACCAATATGGCAAAACCCCATCTCTACTAAATATACAGAAATTAGCTGGGTGCGCTGGTGGGCACCTGTAATCCTAACTACTCGGGAGGCTGAGGCAAGAGAATTGCTTCAGCCCGGGAGGTGCAAGTTGAAGTGAGCCAAGATCATGTCATTGCACTCCAACCTGGGCAACAGAGCGAGACTCTGTCTCAAAAAAAAAAAATAAAAAGACTTCACAATTCTTGTAAACCAAAGCCATCTAGCATACTGGTTGAATAGTGTCCTCCCCTCTTCCCCAAAATTCATGTCTACCTGGAATATGAGAATGTGACCTTATTTGGACAAAGGATATTTGCAGATAAAATCTGATCAAGATGAGGTCATACTGGCCAGGAGCAGTAGCTCACACTGTAATCCAGAACTTGGGAGGCCAAGGTGGGCAGATCCCATGAGCCCAGGAGTTCAAGACCAACCAGGACAACATTTCAAAACCCCATCTTTATAAAAAATACAAAAATTAGCCAGACATGGTGGCGGATGCTTGTAGTTCCAGCTACTTGGGAGACTGAGGTGGGAGGACTGGTTGAACCTGGGAGGCGGAGGTTACAGTGAGCCGAGATCGCACCACTGCACTCCTGCTTAGGTGACGTACTGAGACACTGTCTCACACACACATGCACAAAAAGATGAGGCCATACTGGATTAGAGTGGACTCTAATTCCTAATCCAGCAACTGTGTCCTCATAAGAGGGAGATTTAGACACAGAGAAGGGAACATAGGCAGAGACTGCTGTGCTGCATCTTCAAGACAAGCAGCACCAAGGACTGCCGCACCCACCCAGAGCAGGGAAAAGCACGAAACGGATTCTTCCTCGGAGCCTCTAAAAGAAAACCAACGCTGTTGACATTTTGATTTCTGACTTTAGGTCTCCAGAACTATGAGAACAAATTTTAAAAACTGTTTTAAACCTGCTAGCTTGGGTTACTTCATTACGGCAGCCCTAGGAAACTTATACACCCAAAATATCTTTTTTTTTTTTTTTGAGACAGAGTTTGGCTCTTGTTGTCCAGGCTGGAGTGCAATGGCTCGATCTCAGCTCACCCAGCTAATTTTTGTAGTAGAAACAGGGTTTCCCCATGTTGGCCAGGCTAGTGTCGAACTCCTGACTTCAGGTGACCCGCCTGCCTCGGCCTCCCAAAGTGCTGGAATTACAGGCATAAGCCACCACCCCAGGCCCAGAACATCTCTTTCACCATTTAAAATCAAAATAGTAAAGCCTTGGCCAGACATGGTGGCTCACACCTTAATCACAGCACTTTGGGAGGTCAAGGCAGGTGGATGACTTGAGGTCAGGAGTTCGAGACTAGCCTGGACAACACGGTGAAACCCTGTCTCTACTAAAAATACAAAAATTAGCCAGGCGTGGTGGCATGGGCCTGTAATCCCAGCTACTTGGGAGGCTGAGGCAGGAGAATCGCTTGAACCCAGAGGTGGAGGTGCAGTGAGCCGAGATCACACAACTGCACTCCAGCCTGGGCGACACAGTGAGACTCCGTCTCAAAAGCAAAACAAAACAAAAAGTAGTCAAATCTCAGAACAATACATAGTCTCTGAGAATAGAAAGACCAGGGTGTTCATGGGCTGGGCCATCAGAGGGCAGCAGCTGTCAGCTCTGGCTGTGAGCCCTTTCCATCTCACATGCCACAGTTATCGACAAGCAAGCAGAGAAAATGAAATGGGCCCAGAGCCAAGGCTTAAGTAGAAGTTTCCCGAAAGCAGAGCTGAAATTGCTTTAAGGAGTGTCTAATAACAGGAGATGCTGAAAGGGAGAAAGTGACAATGTGTTTCTGTTTTTCAAGTCTTGTCCCAGCATCATGAAGTTGTATTTGAATGGGGTTTCTCTCTCCCACCTTTGGTTACCCATGCTCCCTAGGGTGGGGAGAAGATAAGTTTTACAGCCTTTGGCAGGATGACCCAAAGTGCCACTGTCTTCCTATAGAAGCTTAGAACTGTCATACAGCTGGGCTCACAGGAGCTAGGCAGCCTCTGTGGGGACTGCCTAGCTGTATGTGCCAGGCCAGCTGCATACAACTCTGTAAAGAACTTTGTCATTTGAGTCAATCTTGTTGAAATTTTCCATAGCCATCCACAAGCAAGTGGGAGGGGGATTTCAGGGTGGGAGGCCGTGATGCTGGACTCAGTGGATGGGCAAAGTAAGCACACAATCTGGATATCAGCAAAGCAGAGGCACCAAGATAAGAGAAGAAAAACAAAATGAGAACACTTAGAAAACTTTATTATAACTTCAGCATACCTCTAAGTAATGTTTCAGTTTGAAAAATACATTTTTATTTTATGGTCTTAGCGTTTTTCTAGAATTATACATACGGCCCTTAAATTTCTTAATCTGGCTCCACTGGGACATCTTCCCAAAGCCTCCCAAGTGATACTGAATGTGGTTTCTCTTTGTTTATCCACTCTCTCTAGGGTGGGGAGAAGCTGAATTTTACAGCCTTTGGCAGGACCACCCAAGGTACCACTGTCTTTCTGTAGAAGCCTAGAATTGTGGCACAGCCAGGCTCCCAGGCACCAGACAGGCTACCACAAAGACAAGCCCCAATCAGCCCTGCCCACAGAGACTGTCCATTCAACCCACCCTTGCAGCCCCCACATTGGGAGTTTCTACCCACCTGTAGGCAGAAATCTGAGCACTGCCCGGTGTCTGAAGTTCCCTTTCCATCTCCTCCTTGCTAGTGTGCAGATATTTATTCAACAAATCCAATCTATTAATTCGGAAGAGCAGCTCCTTCAGAAAGAACAGATTACTTTCCTCCAACATTCTCTTTTCCTGGAGTCTCTGGAATAACATCAAGGCATCCTTGATGGGTTCTTGCTTCCTTTGTGGTATGTAGTCCAGGCTCAGGAACTTGAGGGCGGCCAGTTCTTCACTTCCCAGTTCTTCCCCAATATTAAAAAGCATTTTGCTGAAGGCCATCTTTCCAAAAGGTAGGTAGATGTAATCTAAGTCAAAATATAATGGTATGTTCAGATAAGGAAGAAAAGAACCATTTGCTGGCTTGTTCATCAAAGGCTACTGCATCTACTAGATACTGGTCATTGTGCTGTGAGCACAGGAGAGAAAAAAAGAACACCAGGCAAGTTTCTGCTTACTGTGTGGGAAGGTAGATAAACAAACAAGCCAATGGTCAGAGAGGTATGCTCAGAGTGCGGTAGGGGTGCAGAGGAAGAAGACATAACTCAGCCTGGGGGAAGGGCTTCCTGTGGGGAAGGGATTGGGGGAGAATGTGAGAAAGCACAATTCTTGCAGGAAACAATTGATGTAAAAGATGGAGGTAAGAACTTTCAAGTCCATTCAGGCAGGCACGAGTAGCTCAATAAAGTAACTGCAAAGGGTCTGGGACAGAGAGTGATGGGACAAAGGGATGAAGCTCTCTTTCGGTACCATGTCACAAAGGGGCTTTATTACCGTGGGGCAGAGGGTTTAGGCTTTGTCCTGGAGGTGATGAGGAATTAAGAAAAAACTGTACAAATGAGAATGACATCACACAATTGGGGATTAACATTTAAAGTGCAAAGGATAGACTGGAAGACTTGGAGGCAGGGGACCTACTAGGACGTATTAGGAGGAGGCATTTTGGTGCTGGAGGGCAGGAGTAATGGGGTCTGATTTAAACAACAGTGGTAAGAGGACATGGGGCAGTGTGGTTCCCTAAAGGCCCAAGGACCAGAAAGGCCCAAGGACCAGCGCCTGCAGGTGGTCAGGAATGCAAGACTGGAAACTGAACCAGGTCACCCCTGACAGCCCTTTCAGCCCACAGAGTCTCTAAGTCAGGTTATGTGGTATTTTCACACAATGTTTTTAAAGGGGAGGACTGTGTTTCCACAAACCCCAGACAATTATCATGCCAGCGGCCTGAGATCTGGGGTTCCACCACCTTGACAGATTTCTACCCCACCCTCCCTGTTCTGACAGCCCCTGTCCTTGGTAAAGGAACCCTAGGAGCGGTGTTTGTGCTCCACTCTTCATAGGAACAAGACTGGGACATGGATCCCCCTGTCACAGGTGACATTCACCGTAGGGGAAGGCAGCAGTGCCGTGTTTAAGAGCCTAGATCATGCCCAGCTGTGATGCTAGCACTTTCTCAAGGTGTTAGTTTCCACCTCTGTAAAATGCGCTCATCTCTCAAAGCTGCTGTGAATATATAACACCTAGAATGCATTTAGAATAACTCCAAGCAACTAACAAATGCCAAATAAATGTTAACCTAAAAGAAGGAAAAAGCCCCTGGCTGTGGGGCATAGGCTCTTGAGCACTTCTCTCACCTCCCATTTCCTCAGTTGAAAATGTGAACATTCCATTGGAAGCGGCGGCTTTCAGACTCTTCAAAGCTGAAGAGCTCTTTGTCAAACCCTTACTCAGAAGCTCCTTCGCCCTTAAGAGTTGACCCTGGACCACTACCTTTTGAGAACCTTAAACTAAGAACCTTTCCATTCCCATCCAGCTCCATTATATTTCTATGATTCCACCAACCCTATACTCTTGGATACTTTCCTTCCCCATAAATAACCTTAACCTGTTTGGACCCATTTTCTCACCTGCAACTAGGTGGATGGGTTCTGGGTCTTTAAGCCCCTTGCATCTGCTAACATTCATAGATGAAAACACAAACCTGGATCCTGCCACTCAGAGGGAGTGGTCAAGGAAACCACGATTCATGTGTTTTCTACATCTTACTCTAAAATAAAAATACTTTCAATTTGGACATTAGAGTAAGTTTAATTTTTTTAAATTTCCATAGCTTTTGGGGGTACAAGTGGTTTTTTGGTTACATGGATGATGCTGTAGTGGTGAATTGAGTATACCCATCACCCAAGCAGTTTACACTGCACCCAATATACAGTCTTTTATCCCTCATTTCCCTTAGGCTTTGTCCTGGAGGTGATGAGAAGCTAAGAAAGACTGTAAAAATGAGAATAATGGTATCCAATTGGGAATTAATATTCAAAGTGCAAAGGATAGGCTGGAAGACTTGGAGGCAGGAGACCTACTGGGATCTATTAGGACCAACCTCCCCTCCGGCTCCACCACCAGTCCCCAAGTCCATTACCTCCTTCTGTATGTCTCTGCATCCTCATAGCTTAGCTCCCACTTTTAAGTGAGAACATATGGTATTTTGTTTTATTTTCTTTGAGATGCAGTCTTGCTTTGTCACCCAGGCTGGAGTGCAGTAGTGTAATCTCAGCCAACTGCAACCTCCTCCTCCAGGGTTCAAGAAATTCTCCTGCCTCAACCTCCCAGTAGCTGGTGTTGTGCACCACCACGCCTGGCTAATTTTTGTATTTTTGGTAGAGACGGGGTTTCACCATGTTGGCCAGGCTTTTCTTGAACTCCTGACCTCAGGTGATTCACCTGTCTTGGCCTTCCAAAGTGCTAGGATTACAGGTGTGAGCCACTGCACCCGGCCCAGTATTTGGTTTTCCATTCCTGAGTCACCACACTTAGAATAATGGCCTCTAGCTCCAAGATTAAAATATTTTTTAAATGATCCTCTTGAAAATATCCTTTCCTTCCATTCCCTGAAAGAAAATTTTTTAAAAATCTTTTCTCCCTCCTGATTACAGCAGCAGTGGTTTTTTTGTGTGGAAATGGAAACCACAGAGGCTCCCGGGACTTAAGCTTCCACTTTCTGCTGCCCTCTTTCTTCCCAAGTCCTCAGTCACTCCCTTCTCCCACCCCACTGCCACCATGTTTGCTCCCTGCGGGGAGTTGGTCCCCAGCCATATCATCATCACCCTCCTGATGGTAAATCACTCTCTCACTAGACTGGAAGCTCTGTGAGGGCAGAAACTTTTGCTGTTTTTTTTATTATTTTTTTTATTTTTGAGACAGGTTATCACTCTGTCATCCAGGCTGGAGTGCAGTGGTGAGATCTTGGCTCATTGCAACCTCCACCTCCCAGACTTGAGCCATCCTCCCACCTCAGCCTGCTGAGTGGCTGGGACTACAGGAGCAAACTACCACACCAGCTATTACTGGCTACTGTCTCAGGCTGTTGGCTTGTTAATTGCCTGGGCTTTCCTGAATGAATAGTAATAGCCATCTTAGACACGTTCAGTGTAGAAATAATCAGGTCTACTGCAAGGTGGCCAGCATTCCCAATAGATATGGCTGGCATGAGTCAATCATTGCTCTAGGCACTGGGAATGCAGTAAAATAAGCCAGCATGGCCCAGGAGTTCAAGTCTACCCTGGGCAAAACTCCAGGTATCAAGGCCCCAACTCTAAAAAAAACCAAATTGAAGATAAGTGATAACTATGCAAAATAATTATTGCCTATTGACAAGCAAATTCTATCCTGTCCAATGAAGGTCCAATTGATTTCCCTTCCCCTCTTGTGGAAAAACCAATTTTGCCTCCATCTGCACAAATAGTCCTGATTTAGAAATGTGTCTGATCTTCAAATTCCCTTCTGAGCCAGCTATAACATCTTCCTAGTTGTCATTGGTAAATGAGTAGAATAAAATATTTATTATCTGTTAAAAACAAAAAAGCAAAACAAAAACAAAAACAAAACAGAGTGAGTCATTTAGCCATCTTTGTCAAAATGCAAAATTCACATATACTTTGGCCCCGCAATTTAACTTCCAAAAGTTGTTTCCACATTCACTTAAACATAAGTATACTCAAAACCATATACAAGGCTATTCATGGTGGCATTCCTTGAAATAACAGAAGAGGAAAAATAACCGTTTATCAGTATTAGAGGATTTAGACAAGCAATTAATCATAATCCATGGAACTCTGTTATACAAGAAAGAATAGGAAGATCAATGTGATCAAGTGTGTGTGATCTACATAATGTATTGATCATTACACATTCTGTATATTCACAGAAGAGCTCTGATAAAAGCACACAGGAAGTGGCTTCAGTCACGGTAAGGAAAAGCAGAATTACAAACACGTGGGCGTGCAGTGTGGGAAGGCCCATGAGTGGAGGTGACAATGAGAGCTGCTTTATACGCCTTATCTTGCTGCAATTTGTACTGTTTGAATTTTTACCATGTACATGTATTACTTATTCTAAAAATACACCTAATTAAAATCTTTATTTAAAGATCCATTCTTATTCATATGCTGGAAAAGATCTAAACTAGAGCTAACCCTGTTTAGTGTCATGAGGTCAACTGTCTTTAAAATTTTAAGTGCATTCTAACCTCTGTTAAAAGCTCATCTTACAGGATAAAACCAACCAAAGAATCAAATGAAAGCAGGACTTCCTTTTCCCTGTCCCTCAATTATTTTTTTTCCTGAGGATAACAATGCTTAGTGTATTCACTTTAGAGAATACAGAAAAGATCAAAAGAAAGTAAAAATTATGTATAATTCTACCATCCAAAGATAAATGCCTAATATTTTACCCTTTCCTACCAAATATGTTATGCACACGCCCTTTTCCTTATATTTGAATCCATCATATTTCTGTAGTATAAGTGGATTGTTCCACTGATAAGTACCTCTCGTAAGTACATCCTGATGTCTGTAGTTTTTCTTCCACGGCATGGGTTTTAATATCTGTAAAGCATTTAATCTTAGAGATAAACTATAACTTACATAGCCAGTTCCTGATTCTATTTAGGATGATCTTAAAATGCAAATCTTTAAGTTAAAGTTAACTTAAACGTTTATAATCAGCCAGTTCCTGATTATATTTAGGTTGATCTTAAGATGCAAATCTTTAAGTTAAAGTTTAAATTAAAATAACTTCCAATTATTTTCTTAGAATAATTTCCTAAAAGTAGTATTATTGGGTCAAAAGAAATAAACCTTTTTTAGTCTCTTTTTACCTATTTAATAGCATTTTCTGATAGTATATAATAAAAATCAATACAATCCAAGCCTGAGATGACATGAATTTGGATATAATACAACTGGCGGGTAGCTCCTGTCCTCCATAGCCACCTTATCTCACTCATTTCATTACCTTTCAACAATGTGACAATGGTTTTTAAGTGGTTTTCCCATCAAATCATAATTGACGCTCAGAAGGGAAAATGCTAACATGGCTTCTCCTCTGACCTAGGTGCTCTGGGACACGCCACGAGATAACAGTCAGCCTTGCCTGTTTTTTGGTTTTTGCTTAAGTCATACATCCCTGTAGTCTTAGTACCTAGAAAACAGGCTTTAAGACACCATTAACAACGGGCCAGTCCAGTACCGTATGGGGAGAGGTATCACGTGGTGGTTCTTGTTTAATGGGACCTAGATCTTCCGCACTCTTACGGGCTAGAAACTTCGTTAAGCTAGTATTTTAAAAATAATGCCCTTGTAGTTTTTGGTTCCTAAAAATAGTAAAAGTAACACTTGTTTCATAGAGAAAATACAAAGAAGTATACAAAGAAAATAAAAATTACTTAAAAACTTGCCATTTGGAAGTAATTCTTTGGTCACATTTTGTGCGTTTTTCCCAGTTTTTTTTCACATGTATATATAACATAGGTAAATTTGAATATTTTCCATGTAATACATATATTTATATAATATCTGCTAAATGTCTATTTATATTATATATTTATATGTCTTTGTATTATATATTTAATATTTTATATATTTATCCCTCAAAGTATTTAAATAAAAATGTGTTTATAATAATCATATACATAAATTATATAATAAATATTTATAACCTATATATCCATATAAACACAAAAATATTTTTTAACTTCATTTCACTAAAACCTCTGAAGAAATTACTATTATTGTACCCATTTTTCTGTTATGAAAAGTCACGGCTTGGAAATGAGCTAGTAAGGGAGAGAGCCACAGCCAGAATTGAGTATCTCACTCGAGGGCTTCAGTGACAGAGCACAAAGATACAGATATTATTCTACTTGCAGCTGGAAGGCGGTGAAGGAATCTCACGAAGAAAAACATAAAATCATAACTTTTTTAGAGATTAAAATTCCAAAAAAATTGACAACAACAAAACCACAACACCGGGAGTTCTCAACAAATCCACTACAGGAGAGAGAGGGTCAGAGCCTCACAAAGGAAGTGCTGGAGTCTAGGCCTCAGCATCTCATTCCAGAGTCCCATTCTACCACTGTTTTATATGCCACAGTTAGACTACAAATACATTCCATCTCATCACCATCATTCTAGTTAATATTCTAGCAGCATCCTAGCTCTTGCACTGATAACTACCCCACAGGTGGGGGGAAAAGCAAAACATGCATTCGCCATCGGAAACAAAAACCTGCATCTCATCCAAAACTTGAGAGAACCTGAAAGCCACTCACTCTCAGGCCCAAACCTCTAACCGGTAGGTAGTATTGCCACGGCCTCGGGTCCAGGCTGGCTGCCCCAGACTTTGGGCTGCCCCTGAACCTCACAGACATCCATTCTGCACTCACATGGTGTCCATAGCAGGGCGCCGCAACCACAGTGTGCAAACAACCAAGCAAAGGTATCCCGACCTCAGCAAAACATACAAGCCCATCATTTTCAAACAGAATGAAACTTGCAACTTCACCTGTAAATGCTTAACCCCACAAGGACAGGTCTCTGATTTCATCCATCCAGTCTTCCCATTATATTGTTTTTTGAACTGTTTTGTATCTTTTTAATTTTCTTTCTTTTTTTTTTGAGACAGAGTTTTGCTCTTGTTGCCCAGGCTGGAAAGCAATGGCGTGATCTCGGCTCACAGCAATCTCCGCCTCCCAGGTTCAAGCAATTCTCCTGCCTCATCCTCCCAAGTAGCTGGGATTAAAAGCATGGGCCACCACGCCCAGCTAATTTTGTAATTTTAGGAGAGACGAGGTTTCTCCTTGTTGGTCAGGCTGGTCTCAAACTCCCGACCTCAGGTGATCCACCTGCCTCGGCCTCCCAAAGTGCTGGGATTACAGATGTGAGCCACCATGCCCAGCCTTTTTAAATTTCTTTAAAAAACAAATAATTGAATTAGTAGGACAATGGGTATGAGTATGCGTATGTGTGTGTGTGTGTGTGTTTATGTTGGCAAATGTGTATGTTGGTGGGTCTGTGTGTTGGTGGGAGGATAGCTGTAGCAGCAAAGTCAGTTGAGATTTAAATTTTGGCTTCTAAGACAAGTTGGGCTGGGATCAGGCTTTCGTACAAGTAGCTAAACTTGGAGCCTTTCAGAAACTCCTAAGACTCCATCGATCTAAGTTAGAGTGGCTTGAGGTCTGGAAACTGCATAACCCTCGGCAAGGCTCTCAGAGGGACTGCTGCCTCTTACACTAACTTCATGGTTTCCCCATCCACACTCAAACATGAGGATCACCTCCATGGCCCCAAGGCCACCCAATCTCACTCTCAGGAGCCTAGAAAACTCCAGAATCAAAGGCCTTCCTCCCAAAAGGCCCCTCTGACCTTACCAAAGAGGCGAATCCTTACCTTATTATCACAACGGTAGCACCTTCTTCACAGGCCTATCCACTGCCCATCTGAGCATCTAAGACAAGAGCAAACGTCTAATGAAGGACGGAAGGCACAGCCAGCTGCACTTCCTGTTTCGAAACTCCTGAGTCACAAACACTAGAGGGGAAACAACACTTACCACTTGTCTCTGAGTGAGCAGAGCCGCCCTCTAAAGCTCCTAAAGCTAAAGGGAAAAGGCCTGGTGGTCCATGAGATTGCAGGCAGGGTGGGGCAAGGCACATGGCCACCTGAGCAATGGCCACTGGCCAACATCTTTGTGTGACTTTGGATGAGTCATTTTACCTTTGGAGCCTCATTTCCATGTTCTGAAATGAGGACACTGGACTGGATTGTAACTAAGAACACTTTCTTTTCATATTTAGTATTTGAAGTTTTTTTGGGTTCATCATTAAGACTTTAAGTTTTTCATTCAATGTATCGTGACTGAGCACCCCGGAGAGGTCTTGAGATTGGGCACTGCAGAGCCCTCATCTTGGTTCTCAAGGTGGCTGCGAACTTTCAGAGCTAAAGCACCTGGTTTAGCCAAGGAGCATCTCCATGGCCCCAAGGTCACCAGATTCCACTCTCAGCAATCTAAAAAACTTTAAAATAAAAAACTCTAAAATGAAAAACCTCTAAAAAGAAAAAACTCTGAAATAAAAAAAAAAATTCTAAAATAAAAAATCTAGAAAGAAAAGAACTCTAAAATGAAATAACTCTTTGGTAAGCCCATCTTACCAAAGGTGGTCCTTGTGTATGAGTGTAGCTGAGGAAACCATGAAGTTAACTGCAAGATGGGTTTTTACCATCTTATCAAAGAGGCAAATCCTGGGGACCTCATCATGTTGGGCTCTAGTTGCCCATATGTATATAATATATGTATCAGTAAACAAAAGATTGCCTTCATACTGAGAGTTAGCTGAAATGTTTTCTGATATTAAAAGCAGGAAAAGAAAATCAAGCATCTCTCTTCTTTGAAGCTGCCTTTTGTCCTTCCCCAAATAGAATATAAGCATTCAGAGGGCAGGCACTCATAGCTGAGAAGACTGAATGAAGTATCTGAAAGGGACTCCTCACCAGAGAGGGCTAGGTCAAGGTGGCCTCATAACATCAATGCCTGATGGGCACAGTGGCATGCCTGTAATCCTAGCACTTTGGGAGGCCAAGGTGGGAGGATCATTTGAGCCTAGGCATTTGAGACCAGCCTGGGCAACATAGTGAGACACCATCTCTACGAAAAAAAATTTTTAATTAGCCAGGTGTAGTAGCACATGCCTGTGGTCCCAGCTAATCTGAAAGCTGAGATGGGAAAATTGCTTAATCCCAGGATGTCGAGGCTGAAGTGAGCCATGATTGTGCCACTGTACAATCATGATTGTGCCTGGGTGACAGAGCAAGACCCTGTCTCAAAAAAACAAAAAAGAAATAGAAATAGAATGTGCAAAATAAAATACCAATAATATTAATATGCAATAGTAATTGATAACTGGTGTAGTAAGTGACTTGTGCCTAGTGTCTCCTTCAAGCCTCACAGTCACCTCCCGAGGCATTATTAATCCCATATAATGATGAGATGACAGAGGCACAGAGGAATTACTTACCTGCCTCAGATCGCATAGTTAAAAAATAGTGTACACACACAAAAGAAAAATACATTTTGCAAAGATACAGATTAAATCACGAATTCATATCAAAACATTAGAGAACTGTCTTTGGGAAGCAAGAGAGAGGGCAGGGGTGGGAGTGGAGAGGTGAAAGGAAACCCTTAGAACCCGGGGAGGAAGGAAGCCGGCTGTGCGCCTTAGGGACCCAGGTCTGCAGGGCATCGTGATTCGACAGAATAAAGAACTTAACCCCCTGCCCCAGGGCCAAATGAAAAAGAAAAAAAAAAAGTGGATTGATAAAGTTTTCTGGAATCTCCAAAAGGGTCCACAGGAGGGAGACAGTGTGTCGGTATTCGAGGCGTCAGGGAAGCTGGGAGCTCAAGCTCTGAAGGCGGCAAAGAAACTGGAGACTCCTCCGAGTGAAAAAGCAGCAAGGTCAGAGGCAACGGCTCAGAGAGAAGCCCCACAGGGGAGCGGGGCCAGGCAGGACCCAGAGGTGTCCTCAGAAGGGCAGATGCAAGTTGCTTCCCCCTGCCCACCGACCCGTTTCTAGAGCTAGTGAAGAAACAAAAATATTGTGGTTTCCTGTGGAAGGGGTCACCTCGGCAACAGGCACTCACCCGCTCCACCCTTTCCGGGCACCATCGCAGTCTCCGAGTCCCCTAACCTGCCTAACTCCACACGCTCCGTGGGGAGCGGGGTGGGAAGGGCTCCCAGGAGGAACCTTTCTTTTACTTTCGATCACCACCCTCCACGGCCTCACTTCCTGTTGAGTGGACTAGCAAATTCAGCCCGGCTTGAAAAAAACGCAAGAGTAAGGAGGAAATCTGTAAAAACACTTCCCTCCAGCAAAAGGACAGAATCTGGTCTCCAGAGAAAAAGAAAATTCACAACAGAAGGAACTCCGGGGTAAATTGTACTCCTAAAGCAGGAGGACAGAGATGACTCACTCAAGCAAGAAATGTTTCCTTTTTAAAGGAACAGATGCCCAATTTCCAACCATTCAGAAGAGGTAGGTGGCAGACAATTCATTGACGTGCAAACTAGAAACCCGAGCGCTGGACATGCTTCACTGGAAAGCATTTATACTGACTCCATTAATAATAATAACACCTGTCCGTAGCAAGTAATATGCCATTCTTCCTTGCAAAGGGTCTGGGGAGAGGGCATTTCCCTCTCTTGATCCAAATCTCAGCACTGAAGCCACAGACCAGCCTTCTCCTCCCTCCCCGAGGACTGAGTAAAGCCAGCCCTGTAGCTGAAATGTAGGTAGATTGTTCACAAAGGAGGAAGTGTTTTCGCTCAGCCCTACTTGGCTCAGCCCTGAGTTCCCAGCCGTGGCCATGTTCTCCAGTTTAGTAGTAACCTGTGTCTTTGTAGTATCCAGCCTGGAGTGTTGGTGCTACTGAGTGAGGTCTGTTCCCCAAGCTCTGAGCCCCAGACCCTCCCCTGTTCTCTCTTTTGTTTGTTTGTTTGTTTGGTCTGTTGCCCAGGCTGGAGTGCAGTGCTGAGATCTTGGCTCACTGCAGTCTCCACCTCCTGGATTCAAGTGATTCTCCTGCCTCAGCCTCCCTAGTATCTGGGACTACAGGCACCCACCACCACGTCCAGCTAATTTTTGCATTTTTAGTAGAGACGGGGTTTCACCATGTTGGTCAGACTGATCTCCAACTCCTGACCTCAAACAATCCACCCACCTTGGCCTCCCAAAGTGCTGGGATTATAGGCATAAGCCACCATGCCCAGTCCCTCCCCAGTTCTCTCCCATCTGCTTCTGTTTCCTGAGTTTTTAATAAGGGTTTTCCGCCCTTTTGTTTTCACATGTTGTACATTTTATAACCAGAACACCAACAATAACACATTACTTATATGTTACACCATGACAAGAACTACCACTAATTCTCTCAGCAATTCAGAGTATTGTTCTCCCATGTTATAGATGAGGAAACTAATGCTCAAACAGTTACATAGAGTCAAACACAGTCCTGCTGGGCCAAAGACAGGGATTTTTCTATGACACACTAACTCCCTTTCTCCAACACTTAGGATTTGGAATCAATTATGTGGATGGAAGAGCAACAAATTTAAACTAAGAGTGACCGATGCACAAAGGTCAGAAGGTCCTTGGTTTCTCAGTCACCTAACAAAAATGAGATGGCCTAATAAAGGCACAGCTAATACTAATCAAACCATTTGTGTATGCCAGACATGGCCACCTAAATTGGTTCATTTCCACTTCTGAACAGTTCTCAGAAGTGGATGCTACTACTGGTCCCATTTTATGAATGGGGACACTGAGGCTTAGAGAGGTTGAAAGACTTGGCTATGCTCATTCAGTGAGTGAGTGATAGAATGAGCTCTGTTTGTCTCTAAGGCCCTGAGTGGTTAGTCACTGCCTAAACATGAATGCACAACCATGATCTCAATCTGACCAACCTCAGAATTAACTGCAAAATTTTTTAAAATACGAATCTTCAAGTTCCAGCTTTGGAACTCCTAACTGAGCAAAAATGTGGGAGATAAAACAGCTGGAGCACTTATAATAGTGCCTGTGCCTTCCACAGTTCTCAGTAAATAGGCTGTGGTCGCGGTGACTCGCACCAGTAGTTCCAGCACTTTGGAAGGCCAAGGCAGGAGGATCACTTGAGCCCCAGAAATAGAGACCAGCCTGGGCAACATAGGGAGACACCGTCTCTACAGAAAATGTTAAAAATTAGTCAGGTGTCGTGAGGTGCGTCTATGGTCTCCAGCTACTTAGGAGACTGAAGTGAAAGGAAAACTTGAGCGTGGGAGGTCAAGGGTGCAGGGAGCTATGCTCATGCCACTGCACTCCAGCCTGGGTGACAGAGCGAGACCCTGTATCAATAAATAAATAAATATTCACTACCCTGTTATTCAAGCTCACAACATCTCTCAGATGGCTACAGATTATTAGGCCTGTTACAGATGACGAAATTAAATGCAACATCAATCAGCTGACAAATGGCAGGGCCAGTGCATGAACTCAGGAGTGTCTCACTCAAGAGTTTCTGCTCTTAGACCCTGTAAACGTCTCACTGCATGTACCCAAACCCAGCCTTGCAAATACGGGTTAGCTGCTGGATGCATCTGAGAGGCAGTACTGAGAATGCGGGGAGCAGGGTAGCGGTGGGAGTCTCAGGGCTTCAACTTGTGCCATTTGTAAGGCACTGACCCTAGATTCTCCAGTCTTAGATCTTTTATATATATATATACATATATGAAGAGCTAATAAGTGAATTATGGCCAGGCACAGTGGCTCACCCCTGTGATCCCAGCACTTGGAGAGGCTGAGGCAGGCGGATCACTTAAGAGCAGTTCAAGAGCGGCCCGGCCAACATGGCGAAACCCCATCTCTACTAAAAATACAAAAAAATTAGCTGGGCATGGTGGCATGTGCCTGTAGTCTCAGCTACTCAAGGCTTGAGAATCGCTTGAGCCTAGGAGGTGGAGGTTGCAATGAGCCAAGATGGCACCATTGTGCCTGTGTGACAGAGGGAGACTCCATCTCAAAAAAAATAATAGCAGTAAGAGTTAATAAGTAAATTATAACCCTCAGGTTGGTTGAATTTCTATTGTGAAGCACAAGGCTCATTATTACTTCATTTGCTCTAACCAATTTCTTACCCTCATCTTGGCATAGGTGTCTGTGTGACTGTTTATGTCAGAATTAATCATGTGCATGGTCCTTAGTCCCAGGGAAGCTGAAAGACCTGGAGGTGTTGCCGAAGCTGCACGGACATGGAGAGCTGGCTCCTGCCCAGCACACAGTGAGGACAGGTCTGCTTTGACTCAAATCTCCAAGTGGTTTCCACCCTCTTGAATCTCAAATCCGAAAGCAGATTTGGACCTGTAAGTGTCCCTAAGAAAGCCAAGAAGGACCCAACCTCAGCTCAACGGCAACACACCCTTCCCATTCATCTGATGTGACACTCTTCAAAGATAAACACCAACAGTGAAACCAGAATCCCCTAAATGTGCATGCCTTTGTTGCCAACTTGGGAGATTGTATGTAACTAACACACGGGCCAGGGTAGTATGGTTTGTGGATTCGATGGGGCCACTCCTTCCTCCTTGACTCTCTGGCAGCTGGCCTTGGCTACTGCCTTAGACTCCTCCTCCAGAGGGTGGCAAGGGAAAGGAAAAGAGATTCCATTCACATCTATCTCATTCCTTTCTGGGCCTTGTAGGGAGAGACTCAAAGAGTTGTTTAAGACAAAGATTTTAGCAGCTGGGGTTTTAAGTTTTTCTTTTGGTATTGAAATGATTAGACAGTCATGGGGCGTTTACAATGACTGACCACAATCTGTATATTCTGCAGCTTGTTGATTGCTGATGTCTACCCCTTCGGCTTTCTCAAACAAAACTACTGCAGACAAGAACCCATACTACTGATTTAGAAAGGAAGAAATGGGTTCGTTGGTCTCTGATTCCAATATTCATGTCACCGACCTAGCTTTTCCAGAATTTTCTTTTCTTTTTTTTCTTTTTTTTTGAAATGGAGTCTTGCTCTGCTGCCAGGCTGGAGTGAAGTGGCGCAATCCCAGCTCACTGCAACCTCTGCCTCCTGAGTTCAAGCGGTTCTTCTGCCTCAGCGTCCCGAGTGGCTGGGACCACAGGCATGCGCCACCACACCTGGCTAATTGTTGTATTTTTAGTAGAGATGGTGTTTCACCATGTTGACCAGGATGGTCTCTATCTCTTGACCTCGTGATCCGCCCACCTCGGCCTCCCAAAGTGCTGGGATTACAGGCATGAGCCACAGCACCCGGCCCCCCAGAATTTTCTTAAAGGTTTGGACATAGAAGAGGTGAGAATCCTCAATAGTCTTGAGGCACTATGTGCCCATACCCAAGAAATGGGGCACTTCAAACCCTAAGGTTAAGTGTCAAGAACCACCTTTTTAAATGTACTAATTGTGGTAAAATATATATACCATAAAATTTACCATTGTAACCAGCTTTAAATGGCATCAAGTACATTCACGTTGTTATACAACCATTTCCACCACTGAGGAATCACTTTTAATGATATCGTAACAGTGCATTTTTTAAGCACTGTGCAGTTTTAAAAGTTTTAAAGCATTTTCCTCATTTTATCTCATTAGATTCTCACTGGTAGCAATATTTTTTGGTCTAAGGGGTGGAAGAGCATGTGTCTTACAGACAGGAAGATGTTAAGGAAACGAAAGCCCAGAAAAGCAAAGTGACTCTGAAGGGCCTACATAGCTACTGAACCTACATACCGCACTAGTGACTGTTTCTTAAAAAAAACAAATAAATAAGGCTAGATTCAGTGACTCTGAGCACTTTGAGAGGCCAAAGTGGGAGGATCACTTGAGCTCAGGAGTTCAAGACCAGCCTGGGCAATATAGTGTGTTTACCAAAAATCAAAAAAATTAGTTGGGGTGGTGGTGCAGTGGTGGCACACACCTGTGGTCCCAGCTACTCGAGGCTGAGGCATGAAGATTGCTAAAACCCAGGAGTTTGAGGCTGTAGTGAGCTATGATTCCATCACAGCACTCCAGACAGGGTGACAGCCTGTTAAAAAAAAAAAAAAAAAAGCAAATATTGGGAGGGTTATTCCTTGAAACAGATATTTCCTCCATTAGGCTTCACTCCTCACTTTCTGTAAAGAAAAATCCTTATTTTTTTCTCCATAAAAAGAGGATTTTAAGAATGTCTGTAGTAGTAACAAAACACATTCACTAAAAAATGAATTAGCCAATTATTTCTTTCTTTGAAACTGTTAGTGATGATAACAGTACATATTCTTAGTAGATCGAGAAGATGAGTTTTAAAATTAACTTTTGTGGTTTGCAACATTATGACCCAAAATCTTAGTTTCTGAGAAAATAAGTCATCTCTCACCTGATATGACATGTTGTTGTGGGGGACCAGATATTCTCTGAGTTTTCTTTTTCAAAATATACAGTTAAGAGTGAAGAGACAAACCGCAGATTGGAAGAAAATGTTTGCAAAACAAAAGACTGTTACCCAAAAGTATACAAAGTACTCAAAGTTCTTTGCATCACGGGTCAGCAAATCATGAGATTAAGAGACCAAGACCACCCTGGCCAACATGTTGAAACCCCTTCTCTACTAAAAATACAAAAATTAGCTGGGCATGGTGGCACTTGCCTGTAGTCCCTGCTACTCAGGAGACTGAGGCAGGAGAATTGCTTGAACCCAGTAAGCTGAGATCATGCCACTGCACTCCAGCCTGGCAACAGAGCGTGACTCCATCTCAAAAAAAAAAAAAACCTCGACCATACTGTTATCCAAAAATATACAAAGAACGCTTAAGACTCAACAGTAAGAAAACAACCCAATTGAAAAGTGGTCAAGAGCTTTAAACAGACACCTCACCAAAAAGAGATACGGATGGCAAATAAGCATATGAAAAGATGTTCAACATCATATGTCATTAGGGAATTGCAAAATAAAACAACAAGAGATACCACTACTTATCGGCCAAAATTACTAAAATCCAAAACACTGACACCACCAAACATTGGCAAGGATATGAAGTAACAGGAACTCTCATTCACTGCTTGTGGAAATGAAAACTCATACAGACACTTTGGAAGAAGTTAGCTTTTTGATGTGGTTGTTGAGGTGAAGTCTCACTCTGTTTCCCAGGCTGGAGTGCAGTCATGGGAGTGACCTCGGCTCACTGCAGCCTCTGCCTACCAGGTTCAAGTGATTCTCCTGCCTCAGCCTCCCAAGTTGCTGGGACTACAGGCATGTGCCATCACACAGGCTAATTTTTGTATTTTTAGTAGAGACTGGGTTTCTCCATGTTGGTCAAGCCGGTCTTGAACTCCTGACTTCAAGTAATTCACTCGCCTTCACCTCCCAAAGTGCCGGGATTACAGGTGTGAGTCACTGCACGCAGCCTTTCTTTTTTTGAGACAGTCTCACTCTTGCTCAGGCTGGAGTGCAGTGGCGAAATCTTGGCTCAGTGCAACCAACGTCTGCCTCCCAGGTTCAAGCAATTCTCTTGCCTCAGCTTCCCGAGTAGCTAGTATTACAGGCATGCGCCACCACACCCAGCTCATTTTTGTATTTTTTTTTTTTTAGTAGAGATGGGGTTTCATCATGTTGGCCAGGCTGGTCTTAAACTCCTGACCTCAGGTGATCCCGCCTTGGCCTCCCAAAGTGCTGGGATTACAGGCATGAGCCACCACGCCTGGCCAAAGCATATGCTTACCGCAAGATCCAGCAATCACATTTCTAGATATTTACCCAAATTAGTTGAAAACTTATGCTCATGCAAAAACCTGCACCCGAATGTTTATACCACTTTATTTGTAATTCATAACTGCCAAAAGTTGGAAGCAACCAAGATGTCCCTCAATAAATGAATGGATGAACTATGGCACATCCATACCATAGATTATTATTCAGCAATAAAAAGAAATGAGCTATCAAACCATGAAAAGACATGGAAGAGCCTTAAATGAATATTACTACGTGAAAGAAGCCAGTCTGGAAAGGCTACATACTGTATGAGTCCAACCATGTGACATTCTGAAAAAAACTATAGTAACAGTAAAAAGATCAGTGGTTGCTAGGGACTCAGGGCAGGAAGGGTGAGATGTCCAGCACAGGGGATTTTTGGGGAAGTGAAATTATTCTGTATAATATTGTAATGGTTCTACATGGCATTATTTTTTTGGCAAAACCAATAAGATGTACAACACCAAAAGTGAACCCTAATGGAAACCATGGGACTTCAGTTCAGAATAACTTATTGATGGGATTCAGGACATGCTACCATAAAATATGGCACCATGACTGATAGTGTTTGGATTTGTTGTCCCCACCCAAATTCATGTCCACTTGTAATTCCCAATGTTGGAGGTGGGGCCTGATGGGAGGTAACTGGATCATGGGGATGGTTTCAATAGTTTAGTACCATCCCCCTAGTGCTGTTCGTATGATAGAGTTCTCACAATATCTGGTTGTTTAAAAATGTGTGGCACTGGCCGGGCGCGGTGGCTCAAGCCTGTAATCCCAGCATTTGGGAGGCCGAGGTGGGTGGATCACGAGGTCAAGATATCGAGACCATCCTGGTCAACATGGTGAAACCCCGTCTCTACTAAAGATACAAAAAATTAGCTGGGCATGGTGGCGCTTGCCTGTAATCCCAGCTAATCGGGAACCTGAGGCAGGAGAATTGCCTGAACCCAGGAGGCGGAGGTTGCGATGAGCCAAGATCGTGCCATTGCACTCCAGCCTGGGTAACAAGAGCGAAACTCCGTCTCAAAAAAAAAAAAAAAAATGTGTGGCACTGGCCAGGCACAGTGACTTATGCCTGTCATCCCAGCACTCTGGGAGCCAAGGTGGGTGGATCACCTGACATCGGGAGTTCAAGACCAGACTGACCAACATGGTGAAACCCCGTCTCTACTAAAAATACAAAAAGTAGTCGGGCGTGGTGGCAAGTGCCTGTAATCCCAGCTACTTGGGAGGCTGAGGCAGGAGAATTGCTTGAACCTGGGAGGCGGAGATTTCGGAGAGCTGAGATTGTGCCATTGCACTCCAGCCTGGGCGACAGAGAGACTCCGTCTCAAAAAAAAAAAAAAAAAAGAAAGAAAAATTTGTGGCACCTCCCTGTTCTCCTGCTTCCTCCTGCTCCGACCCAGATGTCTCGCCTCGCTCCCCGTTTGTCTTCCACCATAATTGTAAGTTTCCTGAGACCTCTCCAGAAGCCCAGCAGACGCCGGCCGGCATCATGCTTCGTCTACAGTCTGTGGAACTATGAGCCAATTAAACTTCTTTTCTTTATAAATTACCCAGTCTCAGGTATTTCTTTATAGCAATGCAAGAATGGACTAACACAATGGCATACTGAATATTTTAAGCTGAAGGAATTTGCAAAAGCAGCATGTGCAGAAAGGGTTTTCTGACCTTCTCCTGAAGCCAGGTCATAAGTCCCTGAGGTGAGAGATGCCCTCCCTATACCTGGTGGAAAGGAGTGTCCTCATCTCTGAAGATGAAGGAACACAGAGGAATCTAAACAAACAGGCCTTGATAAGCTTCTGCCAGTGGGCTACACTTAATTCAAACTCTTTGCTCTATCATATTTTCCACCACTGTCCGCCCTTTATCAAACCTACATCAAACTGTCACTGCTTCTTGGAGTCTTCATTTCCTTATAAAGGCTTCCATGTCACATAAAACTTACATTAAATATGTTTATGCACTTTATTTTATTAATCTGTCTTTTGTTACAGGGTTCTCAGCCATGAACAGATTTGTCCTCCCCTACAATATCAGTATTGGTTCATCACTTGTAACAAATGTACTACACTAATGCGAGATATTAATAACGGGAAAGTATGGAGAGGGGAGAAGAGTGGGGGACAGAAGGTATATAGGAACTCTCTACTTTCTGCTTTTTCTTTTTTTTTCTTTCTGAGACAGGGCATTGCTCTGTCACCCAGGCTAGAGTGCAGTGGTGTAATCTCAACTCACTGCAACCTCCACCTCCCAGGCTCAAATGACCCTCTCACCTCAGCCTTCCAAAGCCAATCTGATTAAGCTAATCTGTTAAGGCTCAACAATAAGAAAATAACCTGATTCAAAAGTGGGCAAGAGATCTGAACAGACACCTCACAAAAAGATATGCAGATGTTAATAAGCATTGAATAAGCTAGGACTTCAGGTGCGTGCCACCATGCCCAGCTACCTGCTCTATTTTTCTCCACACCTAAAACTGTTCTAAAAAAAAATCTATTAATTTTTTAAAGTCTCACACTCTATTCTTACTTGATACGTGGGTAAAGATGACGGTGAAGTGAAGTGAAAAAAGGAGGGTCTTCATAATAAATAATGACTGGTCAACAAGCATATAAAATAAAATGAACCTTGATTTCCTACTCACACAAAATTCAAATTCAGATGGATAATCAATCTAAATATAAAAAGGAACAATTGGCCAGGCACAGTGGCTCACTCCTGTAATTCCAGCACTTTGGGAGGCCAAGGTAGGAGGATCACCTGAGGTCAGGAGTTCAACACCAGCCTGACCAACATGGCAAAACGCTTTCTCTACTAAAAATAAAAAACTTAGCCGAACGTGGTGATGGGCTTCTGTAGTCTCAGCTACTCGGGAGGCTGAGGCATGAGAATCGCTTGAACCCAGGAGGCAGAGGTTGCAGTGAGCCAACATCATGCCACAGCACTCCAGTCTGGGCAACACAGTGAGACTCTGTAAAAAAAAAAAAAAAAAAAAAAAAAAAAGCAACAAAACTTTTATGAAAAATCCTAAGAGAATGTCTTTATGATATTGGAGTAGAAAAAAACTCAAAAAGGCCACAAAAAGTGATGACCATAAGGGAAAGGAATCATCAACAGGACCACTTGACGATTAAGAGCTGCTGTTCAGGAAAACGATACAATTAAGGGAGTGAGGAGGCCGGCTAGAGAATAGGGGAGGAAATACTATGACAGGGAGCAAACACCTACGTGTGTTGGCAAGTGAAAAGGGGCTGTGGCAGAACAGCATGGATCCAGCAATGAACGGATATGGATAAAAAGAGCAACCACTAGAAATCACACAGTGTGTCTTCTCTGCATCTCAGTTCTTTAATATCATAGAGCAATAGTGCCAAAGTGAAAACCCTTTCAGTGATTTTCTGAAGGAAAATTTGCATCTTGTTTTAAGGTGGGTATTAACTGAAAGTCTCACCCAGGCTGAAAACCTAAACAGATGATGTCGCCTCCACTGTCAGCTGTATCCCCACCTCAGCTGATCGGATATTCACTCAGCACTCCAGGTGGATGCTCATCAAAGTACCCTTCTGCCGGGGCCTTCCTGCAACCAGCAACACTCAAGGACCCCAGCACTTGATCCACCCACAGGGTATGGCTTTTCAGAATTTTCTTGTCCTACTCCCTATTATATTGTTCTGGATATTTTTCTTTATCTGCTTAATTACCGAAATGGTAGAAAAAGAGAGAGATTTAAATACTATACTAAGGAAGTCGAATGTTTGAGCCTCAAAAGTGAAGGCTGTCATTCATTAAGAAGTTGTGCTGACCAGACAGCAGTGACTCACACCTGTAATCCCAGCAATTTCTCACACCTGTAATCCCAGCAATTTCTCACACCTGTAATCCCAGCAATTTCTCACACCTGTAATCCCAGCAATTTCTCACACCTGTAATCCCAGCAATTTCTCACACCTGTAATCCCAGCAATTTGGGAAGCCAAAGCAGGCAAATCGCTTGAGGCCAGGAGTCCAAGACCAGCCTGGCCAACATAGTGAGACCCCCATCTCTACTAAAAATACAAAAATTAGCCAGGAATGGTGGCATGCACCTATAGTCCCAGCTACTCGAGAAGCTGAGGCAGGAGAATCACTTGAACCTGGGAGGCAGAGGTTGCAGTGATCCAAGATCACGCCACAGAGTGAGACTCTGTCTCGAAGAAAATAAATAAAATAAATTAAAAAAATTTTTTTAAAGGTTGTGCTAATGAGTATTCTCAGAGAAATCAAGCAACCCCTGGGGAAATGTGGAGCTGAGGGTCAAAGTCTGAGCCAGAAGGCAGGCGCCTTCGGCCTGGACCCAGTAGGTTCCAGAAGCAACCTGTAATTCGTGTACATGCAGTTAAAAGAAAAGTCTCGCCCTGATGTCCCAGTGGCCACCAGACATCCTCAATAGCCTAGAAAACTTTAGAATCAAATTGATTTCTTCCTAAATTTATTTATTTATTTATTTTGAGATGGAGTCTAACTTTGTTGCCCAGGCTAGAGTGTAGTGGCACAATCTCAGCTTGCTGCAACCTCCACCCCCCAGGGTTCAAGTGATTCTCCTGCCTCAGCCTCTCGAGTAGCTGTGATTACAGGCACCCGCCACCTCACCCAGCTAATTTTTGTATTTTTAGTACAGATAAGGGTTCACCATCTTGACCAGTCTGGTCTTGAACTCCTGACCTCGTGATTCACCCGCCTTGGTCTCCCGAAGTGCTGGGATTACTGGCGTAAATCACCAGGCCTGGCCAGTTTCTTCCTAAAATTCTAATCAAATCTTACCCAAGGGAAATTGCAGCTCCTTTCTTTCTCCTTCCCCACTCTCCACCCAACAAAAAAAAAGTTCCACAAAACAGTGAGGTCAAAGGAGAACATTTTACTAGCATTCCAGGTGACAAGATGTCTGGAATTTCTGCAGCCAGAACAGACTCTTAGCAAACTGGTCTGGGAGGGTTGGGATCTGAGCAGGACAGGCAGCTCACATTTTTTCAAAGCTGCAGGACACAGCCTGGTGTGGAATGGCAAGAACACAGGCTGGCGAGTCAGGCAGCTGAACTGGGGGTGAGGCTGGCCCATTCAGCTCTCAGTCCAACTTCCACATTTCCAAATGTGGGAAATTAGACTAGAGGATGTCTAAGAACACCTTCCGTCCAAGCATTTGATGGTTGCATGATAATATGTTTTCTTCATTCAAGTTCTTGTCTTGTTTTTCTTCTGCAATTCTAGCGCTTGTGGTGGGGATTGCACTTCCAGTTCTGAGACATGATGGCATAGATTCACTTTTCCCTGCATCTCCCCTCTAAGTACACCTAAATCCCCTGGGAATAAATCAACAGACAATTACACAACAATCCTGAGAGGGGGGAAGTAGAGGCAGACTGGCTGGGGACCCAGAGGCAGGAACGACACACTGTTTTGTCCCTGGACTGTCTTTTTATTCCCACACATGCCATATTGAAAACTAAAGAAGCCTGCAATCCAGAACCGCCAACAGGCCTAAATTCAAAAGAACAAATAAAGAAAAGCAACAAAAAGAAAACCCTACTCTCTCTGGCCAAAGGACCAGGAAAGGGCAGCCAATCGGAAAACCCAGCAGGGAGATAGATGCCCATGATTCACACCTGGCAAGGACAGTTGACCTGGCCTGTAGCAGTGGGAATAGCAAGAGCTGCCTGGGACTCATGCCTCACTCCAAACCTGTAGCCGTGGCAGGCCACGGCTGGTTGTCCCCTGGGTCCATGATGAGGAAGCGGGAATAGCAGATGATGAGGTTGCAACCAGACTCAGATTTCTAGGTTCGTTCGTGCCACTCCGGATGGTTATCAAGTCCAGTTAAACCTCCTCGTGGCCAGATGCAGTGGTTCCCCATGTAACCCCAGCCCTTTGGGAGGCCGAGGTGGGCAGATCACTTGAGGTCAGGCGTTCCAGACCAGCCTAGCCAACATGATGAAACGCTGTCTCTACTAAAAACACAAAAATTAGCCAGGTGTGGTGGTGGGCATCTGTAATCCCAGCTACTCAGGAGGCTGAGGCACAAGAATCGCTTGAACCTGGGAGGCAAAGGTAGCAGTGAGATCGAGCCACTGCACTCCAACTTGGGTGACAGAGCGAGACTCTGTTTCAAAAAACATACAAAAACAAAAAACCTCCTTGTGAGGTCAGGTCAATCAATCAGTGACACAATTCAGATCTTAGATGGTGGATTCCCAGGGATGGAATGCATCTGATAATGGCCCCAGATTTGTGGCCCAAGACAAGCCACACATCAATAGGCCCAAGCATGTGGCATGTATGATGGATGCCCTGTGCTCTTTATGGCCCCCAAGCATCAGGGGTGGTTGAATGTATTAGTAGACAATTGAAGGACAGGGTTAAGTGATTGACCGGAGAGCATAAAATAACCTTGGCATGGACTACGCATCTCAGGAGAACAGTCTGGGGTCCCAGTGCAGCAATTCCTCAAAGAGGCAGTTATCATTTGCACTGCACATTTGATCAGGCTGTCTACTGGCTTCCTTCGATTGCACAGCCTCAGTGTCTCTGGAGGACCTACAAGGGCCCCCTCCCCATCCCCTTCAATTCCTTTCTAAAGATTCAGATAGGTGAGAGATTGGAATAGGTATTAAATAACAAGGCATGAGAGACCGTAGCCCTTTTCATCAGTTATCTCTTTGGGGCTGAGCATGGGCTTTTTTTTTTTTTTTTTTTTTGCCTGCAAAAAATAATCCCTATCAACTTGAGGCTTCTAATTCAATGTTTTCCATAAGGCGGCTTTGTGGCCTTGCCTGGTTATTTTCAGGAGATGGATATCAGTGTGTAGAAGAGAAACTTTTTTTTTTTTTTTGAGATGGAGTCTTACTCTGTCGCCAGGCTGGAGTGCAGTGGAGTAATCTTGGCTCACTGCAACTTCCGCCTCCTGGGTTCAAGCGATTCTTCTCCCTCAGCCTCCCAAGTAGCTGGGATTACAGGTGCATGCCACCACGTCAGGCTAATTTTTGTATTATTAGTAGAGACAGGGTTTCACCATGTTGGCCAGGATGGTCTCGATCTCTTGACCTTGTGATCCGCCCACCTTGTCCTCCCAAAGTGCTGGGATTACAGGCCTGAGCCACTGTGCCCGGCCAGAAGAGAAACTTTTTTTTTTTGAGTCAACAGAGGATCCAGGCCAAATTACAGCCCACCTCCCTGAGGATAGATGGAAGATGCTACCCTTGCCCATGTCGCAGTGGATGGGGAAATTCCCCCAACTGATAGGACCTGAGTGCCTATGAACCCATAAGCCAGGGTACAGAGGAGGGAGAGGTAGAAATCTAACCTTCCTTCTCTTTCTCCTAAAGAATAGACTGTGTGACTTCCAAGTCACTAAATTCATTGATTTGCCTGTCCCAGGCAGTTCCCCACTGAATCTGACAAAATGCTAGATGTGTCTCCACAAATAAATATTTTGTTCCTGTGCCACTGAATGCTGCAAACAAACATTTCTGTAAACATGGATTTTTCTGGTACCTAAGCTACCCCAACTGGATTAATCTGTCCACGATGCAATGCTGTGGCTAGACTCTGACACTGCAGGAGCAGAACACATTTCGAGATGTCAGCTTGCTCCCGCCCAAGTTGAAGGCAACTGGAACATTTGGGGAAAGGGGGTTGGAATCCACTATCAGGGCTATTATGGCCTCATTAGGGGAGACATTTGCTCCCACCTTACATGGACTTTTCAATTCCACTTAAGGATTTTCCTCAACAGGAGAGATTTCTGCCTGGCTGACCCCTGTGGTAATTAATGACATTTATACTCTTAGCACTGTATGTGTTCCCTTGGAGTATTATTTCTTTTATAAAAAGCATGCCTATAGCAATTGCGTTATTACTGGGATTAAAAAAAGCATGCCTGGCCGGGCACAGTGGCTCAAACCTATAATCCAGCTCTTTGGGAGGCTGAGGCAGTTGAATCACTTGAGGTCAGGAGTTTAAGTCCAGGCTGGCCAACATGGTAAAAATATATATATATACAAAAATCGGCCAGGTATGGTGGTGGGCACATGTAATCCCAGCTACTCAGGAGGCTGAGCTGGGAGAATTGCTTGAACCTGGGAGGAGGAGGTTGTCATGAGCCAAGATTGTGCCACTGCACAGCAGCCTGGGCAACAGAGGGAGACTCTGTCTCAAAAAAAAAAAAAAGTCATGCCTTCACTTGCCTTCCTCCTACCAATGTAACATGCACATATGGGGCATTAATCAGAGATTTCCCCCAGAAGACCCAAACAGCCTCTCTTGTTGAGCATATTGCACTATACCATGGAAGACAGGAACTGAAAAACTAGGCAGACCTTGGTTACTTGTGGTTACTGCCAAGTGACATTACCAACTCTCTGTTCAAGGATGGACTCCAGGCTGGGGGCAGTGGCTTATGCCTGTAATCCCAGCACTTTGGGAGGCCGAGGTAGGCGGGTCACAAGATCAGGAGTTCAAGACCAGCCTGGCCAACATGGCCAAACCCCATCTCTACTAAAAATACAAAAATTAACCGGACATAGTGGCAGGTACCTGTAATTCCAGCTACTCGGGAGGCTAAGGCAGGAGAATGGTTTGAACCCAAAAGGCAGAGGTTGCGGTGATCCAAGATCACACCATTGCATTCCAGCCTGGGCGACAAGAGTGAAACTTCATATCAAAAAAAAAAAAGATGGACTTCAGGCAATTACCACTGTTGGGTCATTTAACTAGAAAACACTGTGCACAACCTTTCTTTGACTCTCACTCAGGTCATGAATGATGCTGCTTCAGCTTGGGAGGCACAATGGACAAGCCATAATTCCTTAGCCTAACTAGTGTTGAGTAAGTACATAGTCCTTGACGTCCTGCTGGCCAAGCAGAGGCCCATGCAACTGGAAACACTTCATGTTGCACTTTGATTACTGAGACTGGCAAAGTAAAACAGTTCATTGTCAGGCTTAGGAAAAAAAGCCTCTCTCTCTCTAAAGCAGATTCAATGGGCTATGGGAACGCATGGTCACACTGCGGCTCATGGTTGCATTCCATATTACAGGCAGGCTTGATCATCCTGCTGGGAGTGATTGTAATCCTGACCATGATCCATTGTAACTGCAGAATAGTAACCTGAGTCCTAACACAGACCCCCAAAATCCAACCCATTCAGGTCCACGATGGGGTAGGCTATGTTTGTTGCTCAGGCTCAGAAAAATCAGTGGATGGAGTTGAGGAATTAATTGGGCTCCAGACCAAAATCCTATGTACTATCATCTGTCAGGCCAAGCCATAGGCAATTACAAAGGCTTTACCAAACAGGGGGTTACTGCCCCCTGTCCCCCCACCCCAGCAACAGAATTGAACAGACTTGGGGGTGCATAATCCATGTGTGGCAGGCCCTCGAGGGAGCTGCAGTCAGGGCTCAGCCCATCGCCTCCTGTATGCCTCAGGAAGGCCATGATGCTATGCACATTCATCTAACTTACCAAATCACCTCACCAGTTAACTTGTCCAGGCCCTCCAAAACAGTGTGGAGCAATACGTTAGTAATGAATTATCACGTTCCTGAGTTTAATGAGAAGACTTCCAAAATTTCCTAATTAATATGATTTTTGATTTGGGCTTCTAGTAGATATTTTTATCAAGTTAGGGACTTTTCCTTACCTATTAGGTTCCTGGCATTTGATAAAAATCAGAAACAGGCATTGGGGCCAGTGGCTCACGCCTGTAATCCCAGCACTTTGGGAGGCCGAGATGGTGACTCACAAGGTCAGGATTTTGAGACCAGCCTGGCCAAGATGGTGAAACCCCATCTCTACTAAAAATACAAAAATTAGCTTGATGTGGTGGTGCACGCCTGTAATCCCAGCTACTCAGGAGGCTGAGTGAGGAGAATCCCTTGAACTCAGGAGGCAGAAATTGCAGTGAACCGAGATAGCACCACTGCACTCTAGCCTAAGAAACAGAGCAAGACTCTGTCCCAAAAAAAAAAAAAAAAAAGAAATGTCCAGATCTTTTGAGATAATTAAAGGATTATTCTGTCTCAGTTTCTTAAAAGTAAATTATTTAGATTATGCTTGTGGTTTCAAGGCTATGTGCACCTTGTGAAGTCAGTTGGGAAATTTTTCTTCTATATCCCATATCTGCCTCAATAACAGAAATTTGCTTGTACATAAGTTGACTGTTCATTGCTTTTTATTAAATGGAAATTAGGTATTGGCCTTTTTATATATAGGAATCCTTTCCTATCACTTTATTAATTTTATTTTATTGTGGTAAGAACATTTAAGTGAGATCCACCCTCTTAGCAAATCTTTAAGTGTACAATACAGTATTGTTGAAGCAGATCTCTAGAACTTACTCATCTTGCTTAACTAAAACTGTATGCTTGTTGACAGGAAACTCCTCATTTCCGCCCTCCCCAGCCCCTGGAAACCACCATTCCACTCTTTGATTATATAAATTTTGACTACTTTAGATACCACATGTAAGTGAAATCACTCAGTATTTCTCTTTCAGTGACTGGCTTATTTCACTTAGCATAATGCCTTCAAGATTCATCCATGTTGTCACATATTGTAGAATTTCCCTCTTTTATAAGGCTGAATAATATTCCATTGTATGTGAATACCACATTTTCTTCTGTCAATGGATATTTTGGTTGTTTCCACATGTTGGCTACTGTAAATAGTGCTGCTATGACCATGAGAGTGTAACATACTTAGAAATCAGGAAGCATGATGCTTCTAGCTTTGTTCTTCCTCAAGACTGATTTAGCTATTTGTGGTCCTTTTATACTTTAGTGGTTTTTTCTGTTAAATGAAAAAATCTATTGGGATTTTGATAGGGATCATACCAAATCTGTAGATTGCTTTAAGTAGTATATGCAATAGAGTGATGCGTTTCCCCTAAAACTCATATGTTGAAACCTAATCCCAGTGTGTTGGTATTTGGAGGTGGGACCTTTGGGAGGTGATTAGGTCATGAAGATAGAGCACTTATGAATGGGACTAGTGCCTTATAAAAGAAATCCCAGAGAGCTCCACTCGATCACCCTAATTCCATGAGGACACATGGAGAAGATGGCCATTTATGAACCAAGAAGTGGCCTCTCACCAGACACTGAATCTACTAGCTCCTTGATCTTAAACTTCCTACCATCCAAAACTGTGAAAAATGAATTTCTGTGTTTTGTAAGCCACCTAATCTATGGTATTCTGTTTTAGCAGGCTGAATGGACTAAAGCACTGTATATGGATGAATTAATTTCTGAGCTCTCTCTTCTCTTCTGATGGCCTATGTGTTTGTGTTTATGCTATTTCCATGCTGTTTCAATTACTATAGCTTTGTAATGTATTTGAAACACATTATGAATTCCATATATGAAAAGCTTACAACTAACATGATACTCAACAGTGAACATTTTCTTATATATGGTCTTGATGATGTTGAGACTCTTTCTATTCGCAGTTTGTTGAAAGTTTTTACCACAAAAGGGTATTGAATTTTGTCAAATGCTTTCTTTGCATCTATTGAGATGCGATCATCAGGGATATTGACCCACAGTTTTCTTTTGCTGTAATGTCTTTGTTTGACTTAGGTATCAGGATAATGTTGGCTGAATTTGGAAGTGTGCCCTCTTCTTCAGTTTTTAAGAATAGTTAAGAGGAACTGACATTCTTCTTGAGATGTTTGGAATAATTCACCTGTGAAGCCATCTAGTCCCGGACTTCTTTGTTTTGGGAATGTTTTGATTATTGATCAAACCTCCACATTAGTTATAAGTCTGTTCAGACTTTCTATTTCTTCATGATTCAGTCATGGAAAGTTGGAAGGTTTTAGGAATTTATTAATTTCTTCTAGATTATCCAGTTTGTTGGCATAGAATTGTAGTCTCGTGATTCTTTTTGTTTCTGTGGCATCAGTTGTAATGTCTCCTTTTTCATTTCTGATATTGTTTATTTGAGTCTACTCTCTTTCTTACTTAGTCTAAGGATTTGTTGATTTTATCTTTTCAAAAAACCAATTCTTTTGTTTTTCTTTTAAAAATTTTGTTGATTTTTTTTCTATTGCTTTTCTATTCTCTATTTTCTTAGTCTCTAATCCTTGCTATTTTCTTCTACTAATTTTGGGCTTAGTTCCTCTTGTTCTTCTTTTTCTTCCCTCTCCTTGAGGTACAAAGTCAGGCTGTTTACTTGAGATCTTTCTTCTTTTTCACTGCAAATGTTTAATGCAGTAAAGTCTCTCTTAGTACTGCTTTTGCTTAGTACTGCTTTTATCCTGTAAGTTTGGGTATGTTGTGTTTTTCTTTTCATTTGTCTCACGGAGTTTCTTAATTTCTTTTTTGATTTTTTGTGCCTAATTTTTGTTCAACAATGTGTTGTTTCATTTCCACATATTTGTGAACTTTCCATTTTTCCTTCTGCCACTGATTTTTAGTTTCATTCCGTTAAGGTCAGAAAAGATATGTGGTATAATTTCAATCTCTTGAATTTACAAAGACTTGTTTTGTGACCCAGCATGTGATCTACCTTGGAGAAAGTTCCATGCGCACTGGAGGAGAATGTGCATTCTGCTGCTGTACGGTAGAACGTTCTGCGTATTTCTGTTTGATCCATTTGGTCTATATTGTTGTTTAAGTCCCCTGCTTCCTTATTGATCTTCTGTCTGAATGTTCTATCCATTATTTAAAGTACAGTGTTGAAGTCTCCTACTATTTTTGTATGGCTGGCTATTTCTCCCTTCAGTTCTGTCATTGTTTGTTTCATATATTTAGGTGTTCTGATATTGAATGCATATATTTGTAATTGTTATATCTTCATGGTGGATTGATGCTTTTTTCATTATGTAATGTACTTTAATGTCTCTTGTGACAGTTTTTTACTTAAAGTCGATTCTGTCTGATATGAATAGAGCCACTCCTGCTCTCTCTGGAACGCGTTGCATCCCTGACAGGAGGCATCATAGTTCAACTCTTCTAAAGGGGAATGATTCTAATGTTTCTGTGGGTAGCGGGGAAAGGAAAAGACCGAAAAATAACAAAATATGTGAGATAGTAAATGGGAGTTAAGAATTCTTTTCTGTCCTTGCAGACAACGGACCCCTGAAGGAGAAGAGTGTTCTGGCCAAATCTGCATGAATACACACAGTTCCATCTGCCTCGCTTATTCTAAAAATGAGCCCATTTGAGTAACACGAGTGCTTCAAAAATCTCTATGCACTAATTTGAGGGGGACGGGGCACAGAGGCCGAGGTAACTAGAAGGGAATGCTCTGAAACTAGGGCGTTGCTGTTATTGGAAAGAGGGGCAAAAGACAGCCAGATCTCAGGAACTTGTTTTCACTTATGAATAGACAAATGCTATCCCAGTTTGCATCAGAAGCCACCAGGGACAATATCAAAAGTTTCACTATTATGCCGGGCGTGGTGGCTCACGCCTGTAATCCCAACATTTTGGGAGGCCGACGCAGGTGAATCACGAGGTCGGAACATCAAGACCACCCTGGCCTACACGGTGAAACCCCGTCTCTACTAAAAAATACAAAATAAATTAGCCGGGCGTGGTGGCACTTGCCTATAATCCCAGCTTCTCGGGAGGCTGCGGCAGGAGAATCACTTGAACCCGAGAGGAGGAGGTTGCAGTGAGCCGAGATCGCCACTGCACTCCAGTCTGGGCGATAGAGCAAGACTCTGTCTCAAAAAAAAAAAAAAAAATGGTTTCACAATTATGCTGCAGTGTGAGCTTCCAGAAAGCAAGCTCTGGGAGGATGATCCAGGTAAGGATTGCTAACCACCCGAGACGCCTCAACAGAGAGGAGCTCCTTGTTTGAAAAGGGAGAAAATTGTCAAACTGGAGGGGAAGGAAACTGAAAGAAGTAATCACTAAGGAAAAGCAAGATGAACCCAAAGCACAATCAATCTAAAGTACCTGAGAATTCAGGAGAAAACAAATTAGAGAAGTAAACTAATACGTGTCTATGTAACTCCTTAAACAGTTTGCTATAAACCAAAAAGCAAAATTCGAATCAGCCAACAACAGCCAAAAAAAAAAAAAAACCTAGAAAAAACCTAGAAATTAGATGGTCTATCTCATAGAACTATCCAATAGTTGAAGACAAATGCATTTCAAAAAAGTAAGGAAAAGGCTGGGTGCGGTATCTCACACTTCTAATACCAGCACTTTAGAAGCCCAAAGTGGGCGGATTACTTGAGGCCAAGAGTTTGAGACCAGTCTGGCCAACTAGTGAAACCCCATCTCTACTAAACATACAAAAAATTAGCCGTGCCTACAGACCCAGCTACTCCAGAGGCTGAGGCAGGAGAATTGCTTGAACACGGGAGGCAGAGGTTGCAGTGAGCTGAGATTGCACCACTGCACTCCAGCCTGAATGACAGAGTGAGACTCTGAAAAAGGAGGGAAGGAGGGAAGGAAGGAAGGAGAGAGGGAGGGAAGGAAGGAAGGAAGGAAGGAAGGAAGGAAGGAAGGAAGGAAGGAAGGAAGGAAAGGGGAAAAGAAAAGTAAGGAAAATAAATGTTTCAGTGTTTCATTGTTCCCAGTGCTGGGGTGGGAGTGGATATTCTCCAAAATTATCTTGTAGATAACCTTTAGGAAATGGTAATGACATCTCATATATTCCAGGCATATTTCCTCAAACAGAGCAAGTTCCCACTTGCTCCATAAGACGCCCCAAGCCTTCTCAAGGCTCTTCTGGGTCCTCTGGATTTCAGCTCAGCCTTAGTTTCCTGACAACATCATGTTGTTCCCTCATACTTTTCTCTTTTGCCTCCCTTCTTGTTTGTTGCCCCCACTTGGAATACTCTTGTCTCTTTGATATCTCCAAAATGTGAATCCACACACTGTCCACTTCCTCCAGGAAGTCCACCCTGACTGCTCCCACCTAGTATATCTCTTCTGTTCACGTTCTTCTTGCACGTTCAGTCTAAAACCTACAGCTGCTCTTCGTTCGCCAACAGATTGTTCTCAAAGTTTATATCGAGATTGTTTGATGAGATTGCAAAATGCCACTTCCCATTTTTCCCCTGGCTGGCTTTTTAACCCATCATGCCTGACATCTAAACCTACTGCTTGATCACTACACAAGGCTGCCCACAGGCTGCGTTGGCGCAGAGACCAAAGACTACTATGCTCAACGTTAACTCCTGTCTCTCTGGGCCAGGATGAAGCCCAAAGACACAGAGCCATCCATTGATGCACAAGAAAATGAATGACTTTAGAAACCAGCATGCTTTCTTGCCAGGAGTGTGTGCAAGCAGGAATTAAACTACGTACCAAAACGATTCACCAAGTTGTGCATTTATAACTTGTGGATTCTTCAATATTTATGTAATGTTTTGATACAAATTTTACACCAGGAAAACCAACACGACTCATTCTTGTCTTCTAATTTTCTATTTTTCCTCCTGGACCTACCTTGCTAGATGTTTTCTTTTCTTTTTCTTTTTCTTTCTTTCTTTTTTTTTTTAACTCTGAAGATCTTCTGGAGAGATGTTTTCATAAAGATAGAGAAAAGGGTCTGGGCAAGGCAGCTCACACCTATAATCCCAGCACTTTGGGAAGCTGAGGCAGACAGATCACTTGAGGTCAAAAGTTTGAGCCTGACCAACATGTTGAAACCCCGTCTCTACTAAAGATACAAAAATTAGCTGGGTGTGGTGGTGGGTGCCTGAAATCCCAGCTACTCAGGAGGCTAAGATAAGATAATTGCTGGGAGGCACAGGTTGCAGTGAGCCAAGATTGTGCCACTGCATTCCAGCCTAGGCAACAGAGCAAGACTCTGTCTCCAAGAGAGAGGGGGAGAGAGAGAGAGAGAGAGAGAGAGAGAAGGATCGTACTAGGGAAAAGGACAAACACAGACACACTGAATAGAATCCAAATGGTTAAGAATATAACAAAGAGAATCAGAGACTATGAAAATTTAATTCAGGGGCATGGGGGTAGAAATAACTTGATACTGCTTTTTGGCTAAATTTGTTCTTCAGTTGAAAACTTCAGTCTGCCCAGGCACAGTGGCTCACACCTGTTATCTCAGCACTTTGGGCAGCTGAGGCAGATGGATAGCTTGAGCTCAGGAGTTCAAAACAAGCCTGGGAAACATGATGAAACCCCATCTTTACAAAATATGCAAAAATTAGCCAGGTGTGGAGGTGCACTCCTGTAGTCCAGCTACTTGGGGGTGGGGAGCAGAGGTGGGAGAATCACTTGAGCCTGGGAGGTCAAGTCTGCAGTGGGGCAAGATTGCCGCAAGCCCAGATCGCACCATTGCATTCCAGCCTGGGCCACAGAGCCAAACTCTGTCTCTAAAAAACAGAAAAAGAAAAATTATGCCACACCTTTCTTCCTGTTTGTTTTGTATAGTTATATACTTAAATTCAGAGGGGAAAATGTGCCCTGGAAAGGATCCAGGTGAGCCTTCAGGATCTGCTAATTTTCTTTATTCCCTCATCTCTACTCCCCACATTGCATCACTGGCTTCTTGATAGACGCACCTTACAGAATGGAAGTTCAGTAGCTGCTTTTAGTATCTTTGTCATGTGAAGAAAGCTTTGGGGTTGTTGAAAAAACCAAGGCCCCACAATGTAATTTAGGCTCATGGCAAACAGACTTTCTTCCCCCTAAATTCCCTTATGTTCTCAAGTAATTAAAACTCAGAGTTTGTCATGAGTGTCTTCATTCTGCTCCTATGTGCTTGCATTTATTAACTGAATAGTCTAGTTCATTACATATTTCAAAATGGTCTCAATTAATTCAGAAAAAAAGAAACCCTGCCATTTGGGTCTAAGCCCTCTCGGCCATAGTGCATGCGTCTCTGCCCTCCTTACCAAACAAGGAGCATCTCCTTGACCTCTCCTGCTCACACCCGTAATCCTAGCCCTTTAGGAGGCCGAAGAGGGTGGATTGCCTGAGCTCAGAAGTTCAAGACCAGCCTAGGCAACATGATGAAACCCCATCTCTTTAAAAAATACCAAAAATTAGCCGGTCGTGCTGGCATGCACTCAGGGTCCCAGCTACTCGGGAGGCTGAAGTGAGAGGATCACTTAAGCCTGGGAGGTAAAGGTTGCAGTGAGCCAAGATCATGCCACTGCACTCCAGCCTGGGTGACAGCGTGACATCATGTCTCAAAATAATAATAATAATTTTGAAATGCCAAAAAGCATAACAACAAATACAAAATTCAGCAGCAATCTTTTTACCCACAGGCGTATCCATGTATGTGTGTGTTTGTGCGTGTGTGTGTAAACACGATTTGATCATATGTATAGAGTTTTGTGTCACCTTTCTCCCTTCCACCCAGCCTCATTTTCCTCCATTCTCCTTTAAAGACTACCCCTCCGTTTATCCGCTTTGCCGGCTCCTTTCTTCCCTCACCTGCCTGAGTCCCATCTGCTTGCCTGGATCGGGAAGACTTTTTAATAGAATTTTCATGTCTGCTTGCTGCCCTCTGGTGGGTTTATTAGGGTTTATCACAAACACTGTGGCATTCACTCTGGCAATGACCACTAACATAAAATACCGCTGGTTCTTGGGTGTAACTCTCCCCCTGAGGAGTCAGATCTTTGACTTCAGGGAGTCAGAAATTTGTTATTGGCTTAGACAACAGAAAAGTATCTGGAAAATCCCCAAATATTTGGAAACAAAATAACACACTTCTAAATAATCCCTGGGTCAAAAAAGAAATCAAAGGGAAACTATGTAATATTTGAATTACATTAAAATCAGAACAAAATATCAAAATGCACGGGATGCTGCTAAAGCAAAGCTAGGGGGAAATTTACAGAACTAAATGCCTCCAAGGAGCAGGGGTGGGAGGGGCAGGAAGACAGGATTCAAGAGGGCATGAGAAATATTTTGGATTTAATATATATGTTCACTATCCTGACTGCGGTGATAGGTCCACCCATATGTATACAGTCACACATCACTCAATGACAGGCATAATTTCTGAGAAATGCATCGTCAGTGATTTCGTCATTATGCCAACATCACAGACTGTACTATGCAAATCTAGATGGTATCACCTACTACACACCTAGGCTGTATGGTCTAGACTATTACTCATAAGATGCAAACCTACAGAGCATGTTGCTGTATTGAATATTGTAGGCAACTGTAACACAGTCGTAAGTATTTGCGTATCTAAATATGTCTAAACATAGAAATGGTACAGTAAAAATACAGTATTATAATCTTATAAGATTGCGATCATATATCGGTCTGTCATTGACTGAAATGGCACATGAATATATATATATGAGTGTGTTTATATGTCTGTCATATATATGTCACATTTATGTCAAAATTTATCAAATTACGTAGTTCATGTGCCATTTGTTGTATGTCCATCATATCTCATTAAAGTGTTTTAAACGGCACGCAGGTGCGCTATTGGCAGCACAACTCAAGTGCATCTAAGAGAATACTGAAGGCACAATCAAGCTAATAACGGGTCGGATGAACTTTCTGAAATTACTAAGTCATCTCAAAGAAATCAAGAAAGTAGAGAAAAGTGAACTGATGTGACAAACAGAAAACAAATGGAAAGACAGATTTCAGCCCAATTACATTGGTAATTACATTCAATGAAAATAGACTAAATACTATAATTTTATGAAAACTTTCCAGAGTATATCTTTCTATAAGAAAAGAAAAACCTTACAGCAGACATAATTCAAGTATAAGAACATCTAAACACTGAAAGTACAAGGATGGAAAAAGATGTACCAACTGATATCATTAGACTAACACCACATAAGGCAAACATAAAGGAAAACTCCAACTTTCAAATGAGAAATTGACAATCCACAGTCATAGTGTAAGATATTTATGTTGCCTTCTCGATAATGGGTAAGAAACACAGACATGCAGTAGAGTTATACAAGATTTGAACAACACAATGAACCTTAACCTAAATAACATAAAATCAATTGTTAGTGCCTTTCTTTCCTCTTTCATAAGGTCACCATAATAATGATTCCTGCATGTGAAGGTTATTATGCGAATCAAACAAGTTAATACATGTAAACTCTTAGAACAGCTCCTGGCATGCAGGGTAAATACATAATAAGTAGGAACTTAACCAAGAAATAAAATCATAAGTATATTGCTTTTATATATTGCTTTTATTATAGCTCACGCCTGTGAGCTCCCAGCACTTTGGGAGGCTGAGGTGGGCAGATCACTTGAGGCCAGAAGTTCAAGACCAGCCTGGCCAACACGGTGAGATCCCCATCTCTACTAAAAATACAAAAAAAAAAAAAAAAAAAGCCACGTGTGGAGGCAGGCGCCTGTAATCCCAGCTACTCAGGAGGCTGAGATGAGAATCACTTGAACCCGGGAGGTGGAGGTTGTGGCGAGACGAGATTGCACCACTGCATTCCAGCCTGGGTGACAGGGCGAGACTCTGTCTCAAAAAAAAAAAAAAAAGTGGAATTAAATAACAGAAGAGACAGCTTTAAATGTTCAAAATGGGACCACAGGGAGAGGAACTGGAAGTGGGAAGTAGTGAGATCTTCCACTGGTAAATGAATGCTGCCGTCTCCTTCTCTTTCCCAGTCAGGAGTCTCAGGTAACACCTATTCCTTATGCCAACTAGGAAATCACTGACTTCCTGCCAATCATTCATAGTCGGCTCCATTCCCTTCCCAAGCTTCCCAGATAGAAAAGCAAATGTGCAGTGAGACTCAGATATCAAAGAGCTCCTTTATATTATCCTAAAAACCACTGATCTTTAACCCGGGCTCATTTTAGAATTTTCCCTAAACAGCCTGAGCTTCTGTAGTTGAATCAGGCACCTCAGATGCTGTCTCTCAGAGCATCTTGGCCTTCAGCATAAATGTCACCAAGTTGGCCACTTCAGTCATTCCTAAATGACATTGACAATGTTTGTCATATTCCTTATCGCTGGTTCTTTAATTTACTATATTTTTAATTGGCTGCCTTTACTGAAATAAAAATTTGAATGAAACTTTTGTAAAAGGACATTTTATATCACTACCACAAATGGAAAAACATTGCATTTGCCACAAAAGAGGAACTGGAAAACTGAATAACATGAGAATGTAACAGTGTTACTAATTCCAGCTAGACACTATTGCCTACTCTGTTGTCAAAAAGGGAAAAACGCATGTTTTGAGACATGATAAGATATATTAGTACTGGCCAGGTGTGGTGGTTCAAGCCTGTAATCCTAGCACGTAGGAAGCCAAGGTGAGCGGATCACTTGAAGTCAGGAGTTAGAAACCAGGTTGGCCATTATGGTGAACCCCCTTCTCTACTAAAAATACAAAATATTAGCTGGGCATGGTGGTGCACACCTGTAATCCCAACTACTCGGGAGGCCAAGGCAGAAGAATCGCTTGAACCCGGGAGGCAGAGGTGGCAGTGAGCCGAGGTCATGCCACCGCACTCCAGCCTGGGCAACAGAGCAAGACTCTGTCTCAAAAAAAAGATATATTAGTACTGACAGTGGGTTTTTTCCTTGATGTACGGGAATCATGAAGAACAACTTTTCACTATGTGAGCCATTGCCATTTAGTGCGTAATGTCTGGGTGTCGCCCAGTATCCCCCTGCGGCTCCTCCACCGTCGTAGGGTCCTGCACTATAGGAAGACAACGCATTTTAGCTCAGAGTTCGGGTCTCCAAACCTTGTCTAAATAATTCCGCCGTCCACTCATACCAGTCTATAGGGAACAATAATGGATTAATAACCAAAGCGAGGGCGCGTAGATCCCGACTGTCACTGGTTCCACCCAGTCCATTGGTGTCTAGACAGAGCACGGTAATAGTGTTCATCACTTCTCTTTTCCCCAGAGCTCCTCTGGAAATTCCAGGCTTACCTCAATATTCCCAAGATTTAAGTGGCCAACTCAAGGGCTCAGGCTGCCAAGGTCCAACCTCACAGGCCCTGAAAGTGGACACACCCAGGGGCTGCTCCTGGAAGGAAGGAGAAAAGACGGTGAGTAGAAGCCAATGTCAGCCTCTCTGGCTGGGCCCTCCTTCTCCTTGTGACTTGACCAGCAGCCCATAGCCTCTGGGCAAGAAACTAAAGTAGTTGTGAGCCAGCAGGGTCAGACTTCTAGAAGCAGCCAGCTGAGGAAAAGGGCCTGTCTTTTACTCTCTGGAAAGCAGTCCAGAGAGGTGGAACCTCAGTGTCAGACAACCTGGACTTCAGTATCAGAGAGATCTGGATTCAAATCCCGACTCTGCCTCTCACTTGCTGAGGAATCTAAACACCTTCTTTTGCTTCACTCGGCCTCCATCTTTTCACGTGGAAAAGATAAGGTTGCTGTGGGGAGTGAGTAAAGCAATATATGTAGTGCTTCAGCTCACAGACAGTGATGCTCCATAAATGCTAATTCTCTTGCCCACGGGTATTCCTCAGGCAGCCGCCAGTCACTGTCTTCTGAAGCTGTTGGCGGGGCACGGACAGGCAGGAAGCTCAGGACGAATAACCAGCCTTCCAGCCAGCTCAGACACAAGGTGAAACAGAAACCAGCAGCACAGAGCACATGACCCACCTCCTGCAAACCTTTGCTCCAGCCACTGCCGCTCCCCAGAGAAGCCGTCCCTGTCTCCTCCCACCCGTGTGGAGGGTGCTCACATTCTCCACCGTTTATCAGGCACTTGTTTCTTACTGCCTGGCCCTGTAAGTTGTCGTTTATTAACTAGTTTAGCTTCTTCTTTGAAAAATGAGTTTTAAAAAAATACCCTATCCATAAACACAAAGCAGTAGTTGTGTCACTGTATTTATTTATTTGAAGGACTGATTTTTACAAAGTGAAAACCCCTCGCATGGCCCCTTCAATGCTTCCTTGCAATCACCGTTGTCGACATTTTGATTCTTTCAGACTTTTTCCTAGACTTATAAAGCCATAGTAATTCTCGCTCTGCCACTTACTAGCTGTGTGACCTTGGGCAAGTTACTTAATGTCTCAGTGCCTTCCTTGGCTCATTCATAAAGTAGCTATAATGATTCCTGCATGTGCAGGTTATTATGAGAACCAAGTGAGTTAATATATGCAAAATACTTAGAACAGATCCTGTAATGCAGAGTAAAGATGTAAATACATAATAAGTAGGAACAAATATTGTGTATCTATAGATACATACACACACAGATCACATATACCATTTTATTTACAAAAGCAGGGTGAGTATACTATGCCAGTATCAATCTTTGTGTTGCATCTCAGCTCCAAATTCACCCTGTCCTGCTTGGTGACACCAAGCTACATCCCATAAAAAGATCTCCTTTACCGGCCGGCACAATTTTAGGCTTTGTCAGTAGAGGGCGCTAGAGGGACGTTGCAAGGCCTAGCAGAGGCCTGGGTTTCTCTTCCGGGTTGTGGTGCTTTTCTTCCTGCTCTAACGTTGTGGCTGCCAGCAGCTTGTAGAACAACACCCAGTGGTGGTCACCTTCAGGAAACTTTGGCAGCCTCCCAGCAGGCAACTTCCTGTTCATCAGCTGGGGCTTGCCGGCTGCAGACAGCTTGAGTGCTCTTGTACCGTTAGCAGTTAGCCTTCTTTTACTAGTGAATAATTCTTCCTATTAAATTTTCCCTTTCAAATTACTGGTGTGTTTTCCATCTCTAACTGGGCCTTAACTTTTAGTTCATGCTTGTAAAATGTATTAAGCATTCCCCTATTGAAGGAATGTGAGTTTTATAGTTTCCAATTTTTGGCTGTTACACACTGTGCAGTGAACGTGTGTTTTCATCCACTTGACTATTTTAGGAGGAAAAGAGTTCGTGGAAGAGGAATGAATTGCTCTGCCATAGGGTTGTGCAATTAAGTCTGAAAAATGTTGCCAAATTGCTCTCCCTATAAGGCTGCACCAATTTATATTTCCAATGGTAGAAAAAGTACCCACTTCCCCTTACCTCAGCAATCTTTTTTTCTTTAACATTTGCTTATCTTCGCAGTGTCACATTGTTTTAGTTTGTTTTGTGCAGTGACTAAGGACAGTGAACATTTTTCATAACTTCATTGTCAATTTTTATTTCTTCTGTGAAACACTTGTTCATATTCCTTATTCATTTTTTAGTTGGACTGACTGTCACTTTTTTCTAATTCATAGAAATTCTTTGTTGATTCATTCCTAAAAGTATGCGTAGTCTTACAAATTTTATTAAGAACCTTCATTCTTAGTTATGTAGCAAATATTTTCCTCTGATTCATTTCATGTCTTTTTTTATGTGATAAAATATACATAACCTAAAAGTTACCATTTTCATCATTTTAAGTGTACAGTTCAGTAACATTAAGTACATTGATATTAATGTGTAACCACCGCTTCAGTCTTCATCTTTCTAACCTTCATGGTATGTCTTTAAATGCATTCTTTGTGTCTTATATTATACAAAAGTTTTACATTTTTATCTACTTGAATTTATCAACCTTTTCCTTTATAACTTCTGGCTTTTATGTCTTCAGGAGGGAACTTTTTGCTGGTACTCTATTTTCTTTTAATACCTTTCCAGTTTTGTTTTAACATTTGTATCTTTAAGCTATTTGGCATTTTTGTGCTGGTGTGCTTGGTCTGAGGTGGGCTTATAACTTTACTTTCTTGCAGGTGGAGACCCAATTATCCTAACACCTTTTTTCAAAAAATCCATCTTTTCACCAGGCCGGTTGACCTGCCCCTGTAATCCCAGCACTTTGGGAGACCAAGGCAGGCTGATCATGAGATCAGGAGATCGAGACTATCCTGGCTAACACAGTGAACCCCGTCTCTAATAAAAATACTAGAAATTAGCCAGGCATGGTGATACATGCCTATAGTCCCAGCTACTTGAGAGGCTGCGGCAGGAGAATTGCTTGAACCCGGAAGATGGAGGTTGCAGTGAGCCCAGATGGCACCACTGCACTCCAGCCTGGTGACAGAGTGAGAGTCTGTCTCAAAAATAAATAAATAAATACACCTTTTCTTGATTATTTTTATTATGTCACTTTGCCAAAAAGTAACTGTCTTCTCTCCCATAGCAGATTATAATTTCTTAGAAGGGAGGGATGTTTCTTACATCCCTAAGTTTCCTCCTACCTGGCACATACAGAGCTTAGTACATGCTGGTTGGTGGTATGACTGATAGGAAGCTGAATGAGAACTAGCACATTTTTAATGAAGCAAAGCAGCAAGTAACAGAACTCTGAATCAAATAAAAGCTGTCTCCCAATTCATAAATGGATATACTTGTGGTTTGTGTTTGCGTTTTAATTACTAAGCAATCTGGCTCATCCCTTTGTGCAAAGACCTGCCTTAGGTTACAGTGTAGGAAACTGTATTAGCTTGTCCTCACACTGCTGTAAAGAAATGCCTAAGACTGGGTAATTTATGAAGAAGAGGTTTAATTGGCTCACAATTCCACAGGCGGTACAGGAAGCATAGTGGCATCTGCTTCTGGGGAAGCCTCAGAGAGCTTTTATTATTCACGGCAGAAGGCAAAGCAGGAGCAGCCATCTCACATGGCAAGAGCAAGACCAAGGGAGCAGGGAGGTGCCATGAACTTTTAAACAACCAGATCTCGTAAGAACTCTATCACAGGAACAGCACCAAAGGGATGATGCTAAACCATTTATGAAGGATCCACCCCATGATCCAGTCACCTCCACCAGGCCCCACCTCCAACATTGGGGCTTACAATTCGACTTATGATTGGGCAGGGACACACATCCAAACCATATCAGAAACAGAGGATGGGTGAGAGATTGTTTCTGCCCTTATGAAGTTTGCAATCCCTAAATACCCATCACTAGGGTGCTAGTTAAATCACTGATGATCCACACCTCCAGTGGAGCTGTAGCAGTCGTGAAAAGGATCAAGCAGATCTATGTGTTCCGAATCAGAGCAGTCTCTAAGATGTGTTACATGAGATAACCAAGGTGCAAAACAGTCTGCTACTGTTCGCGGGAAGAAAATGAGGGAAGGACACAGATACGCATATGCTTATCTAAGAATAAAACATCACTGAAAGAATATTTAAAACATTAGAAACAGTAATTATGTCCATAAAAGGAACTGAAGGTTTGGGGGACAGTATGAAATTCCCTTTTCCCTATGGACTGTTTTGTACTGTTTGAATTGTTTAGCCACCTGCTTGTAGTTCTATTTCTAAATCAAGAAAATGGGAGTTTTAGAAGTATGTTTGCAATGAAAGGAGAGAGATAGACACATGTACACATGAAACAGCAGTGGAGCAGAAGAATGCCAAGTTCAGAAGTCTCAACTTTGTGGTTCCAGAATCGCAAGGTGGCGCTGTACAAAGACGTTTCATACAGGGAAGTTTCCGTCTTGTTACTGGGCGTTGTCAATCTCAGGCAATGTGGCTGGAGGGCAGGCAGAAGGGAGCCTCTACGAAGGTTAGGAAACCTGTAGGTGGGGGGTCAAGGTGTCTGCACAGAGATGGCCATGGGCAGGGAGGCTGCTGAGATCTGAGTCTGTTCAGCACCCCGGACTGTTCTCTTCCTGCCCCTGATTTCCATTGTCTTTTTCAGAAATTTCAACAACCTACTGAGCACAAAGAGAAATAAAAGGGGAACTCTGAGTGGTTTGTCACATGCAAGGATCTGGAGAGGCTTGACACCGCATAGCTTTTGTACAGGCAGCTGTACTTTCGATTACTGGCAGAATGATTCACATTTCTCATCAGTAATGGCTCAGTCTATTTTTTTATTTGTTTACAATCTTCAAGATAAATGACGCCCATTTCTTACAGGCCTGGAACTGTTGATAAAGTTGGCTTGCTGATGTTTCTAGATGTAACTTAAGTGCAGAGGCCGTGGCTCCTAGCTCCAAGACTGCTTAGCATCTCTGGGGCTTGATTTTCTGATCTGTAAAATGAGAACTAAACACCTTTCCCTCACTCTCACCAGCATTTTTAGCAGTAGCAGGTCTAGAACCAAGGGCTAGAATTGTTAATTTGGCAGCAGCAAGAAGCCCCAAGCCAAAATTGGCTCACCGTTTCCCTGCAGTGTGGCCAACTGAGCATTCAGAAGGGCATGAGTGGGGGTGTGAAGATTCTTACTCTCTGATCCCTTCTGCCCTAGTGGAAGGATCCTTCTCAAGTTTCTAAGGAATTTTTTCCCTTTTTTTTTTTTTTTTTTTGAGAGGGAGTCTCACTCTGTTGCCCAGGCTGAAGTGTAGTGGTACTGGCATAATCTCGGCTCACCGCAACCTCTGCCTCTTGGGTTCAAGCAATTCTTGTGCCTCAGCCTCCTGAGTAGCTGGGACTACAGGCATACATTACCATGCCAAGCGAATTTTTGTATTTTTAGTAGAGACAGGGTTCCACCATATTGCGGCCAGGCTGGTCTCATACTTCTGGCCTCCAGTGATCCACCTGCTTCCACCTCCCAAAGTACTGGGATTACAGGTGCGAGCCACCATGCCCGGCCTTTAAAGAGCTTTTTGAAGGTTCTGCAAATGGTAAAATAGCAGCCTGATCCAATAGAGTGCTGAGCTTCTGATTGTGCATTCTGAGTGGAGGAATGCCAGCAGCAGTTTGGACGTGGGGGGTGTCATGGTGAAGATGGCTGATTCTGTAGATGAACACTTTGACTCACACTGATTTGTTACAAACCGGTTTGGGACCCTCAGAAGCGTCATAAGGCAGTTTCCCATCTGCAGCTTGCTTCCTGTTCTGGAGAATATATCCAGATCATTATTTTGCAACAGGAATTGCTCAGGGCAATAAAAAGTGAGTCAGTGCCCCTTATCCTTCCTTTGGCAACACTGATTAACTACAGTCACAGAAATCACCACCAAAGATACAGATGGGTACTCGACTGGAAAAATATACTCTACCCAAGAGAGCAAAACTTCCTTGCAAACCTGGCCAGGTATTCAACAAACCAATAAATCACCCAATCTGGTGGCTAAATGACATTAATCAGCATTGAGACACAAAAAAGGATGAAAAAAAGAGACTCCCCGACATCCAGCACTCAGTTAAAGATATAAAACATGATTGATGCATTTGAAGACCCTGTAATTCCTCCCCATTGGCATGTCCAAATCCCAGTCCCATCCCAGGCAACTACTACTCTAAACTCCTTATCACTCCCATGCATCCGTTTATTTGAACAATATACATATGAATTCCTAAGCAACACATAAGACTCTTGTTCGTGGGAAGAAATGCCAGATATAGGTGATGGGGAGGAAGGCAGCAAATCACACTGCCATGTATGTACCTAGGCAACAATCTTTCATGTTCTTCACATGTACCCCAAAACCTAAAATGCAATAAAATAATAATAATAATAAAAGGATACATATAAAAAAACAAAAAAAGACTCATTTGTGTTTTTAACATTACATGATTTATATAATATATATATTATATATATTATTTACTTAGCCTTATGTTTCTGATACACATATTTAAACTGTATGAAATTGCCAATATTTGGTAGTTTCCAATCTAAAAGAATGGCAATTTCACGTAGTTCAACCTAAATAATTCTAGTTAATTTTGTTTTACTACTTGATATTATTCCTTTATACGACTATGCCACAATGTATCTATCTTCCTCCTAATGAATATATAGATTGTTTGGGATGCTTCTTTTTTCTTTTCTTTGTGCTCTTACAAAAAATACTGCTCAGAAAACTAACACTCTTCCTTATTTCCTGGTACATGGCCAAGATTTCTTCTGGGGCCAGGCGTGGTGACTCACACCTATAATTTCAACACTTTGGGAGGCTGATGCAGGAAGATTGTTTGAGGCCAGGAGTTTAAGATCAGCCTGTACAACATGACAAGACCCTGTCTCTACAAAACAATTTTGTTAAAGTTACTTTTGGGATATAGATCCAAAAATGGAATTGCTAGATTTTACTGTGTGCAAATTTCCAACATATATAAATATTGCACATTGTTCTCTAAAATCATTGTGTCCATTTACATTTCCTCGATCAATGTAATAGAGTTCCCTTTCTCCATATCTTCACCCATACTTGGTATGGACAGAGTTTTAAATGTTGATAATATGACGAGCATAAAATGACATCTCACTGTGGCTGTGTTTTTCAAATTGATGACTAAAGAAAATGGTTATGTTTTCATATGTTTATTGCTCATTGGTATTTCCTTTTAATAACTGGTTTGTATTTTTAGCTCATCTTTGAACTAGTTTATGTTTTCCCCATCTAAATTGGTGTGTTTAAGATATTATGGATTTGCAGATTATATGTACAGTATATGTGTATGCATATCTCCTGTAACAGTTATACAATGGGGCAGATACCATTTCCCAGTTTGTGGCTCATCCTTTCTTTTTTTTGTTTGTTTGTTTTCGTTTTTGTTTTGAGACAGAGTCTTGCTTTGTCACCCAGGCTGAAGTGCAGTGGCATGATCTTGGCTCACTGCAACCTCCACCTCCCAGAGTCAGGCAATTCTCGTGCCTCAGCGTCTCATGTAGCTGGGATCACAGGTGTGCATCACCATGCCCAACTAATTTTTTCATTTTTACTAGAGACAGGGTTTCACTATGTTGGCCAGGCTGGTCTTGAACTCCTGGCCTCAAGTGATCCACCCACCTCGGCCTCCCAAAGTGCTGGGATTTCAGGCATGAGCCACTGTGCCCCAGCCTTATCCTTCAATTTTTTAATGTTGTTTTTGACGTTTTAAAATAATCAAGAAGCAAGCGTTTCTTCTTAAATTCACAAATGATAGCTTCATAGTGGGTTATCAAGGGAAAAGGTGAGACTTCTCAGGAAATATCTCTAACCTTTTAGGTTGAGGTCATAGAGAATTCTATCATCGGTAAAACAGACTTAGAGTGCAAAAGGGTAATATAACCAGGGAAATGTCATAGCATTGCCATAACCCCTAAAAACCTGTTGGAGATTTGTGGTCATTGGTTTTAAACGAGACCTGTCTGCAACGTGGAATGTTTTTACCCCACCCACATCCTTGAAATTCCAGTACAAATTCGGAGGGCACAGATTTATGGGTTTAGCCAGAGTTGGGATTCTCCCACCTCAGTGGAATAGGAAAGGCAAGGATGTTGGTGGGTACATGAGACTGTAACAAAGACGCGACACTAAGCTGAATGAAGAGGGAGTGAGGGGCGGTGCTGACATTGGAAAGACAATAGATGGGGCCAATCAACCTAACTGGAAGCCCCAGTGGCACTGAAGTTCCTTGAGGGGAAGGTCCCAAAAGAAGCAAGATGGAATGATGGGAGGTGGTTGTCAGAGAGGGACATGCTTGGAATTGAAATGTGAGTGAAAGTACACACAGTAGTAATGACAAATTTACTGGATGCATGACTGGGGAGACATGGAGGATATACTCCTTGAAAAAGGGTGGGGGAAATCTGTGACAAATGCAGAGTGAATAATGGGAAAATACATATCAAAATGGAATTATAAATGAATATACTTTTTTCTTTGTGTGTTTTTGTATTTCCCAAATACTCCATAATGAACATACATTACTATGTAATCAGAAAAAAGTTATCAAATAAAATTCCTTTATTTATTAGTGAGTCCATTTCTACTATTTACAAATACTTGGTTCAAAATCTCACAAAGTTATTTCCATTCTAGAATTTTATCAGTATTTCCCAGGCATTTTACAGAATCACTTAAAATAAGAACTAATGATAAATTTCACAGCATATGTTCTTTCTTTCAAGAAATACCTATCTGAAATATGTCTGTAGAAGTGGGGAGGACTGGGTATACGTGGACAGAATTGGGGGCAATACTCTCCTTGGACACCTTTGATATATTTTCTTATCTTCAAACAATATGAATATCTTTATACAAATATTACCTACTCAACATTAAATTTTGTACTTTTACTTTAAAAAGTAAAAGTACAATTAAATTTTTTTAATTTAAAAATCTTTTTATAAAAATTTAGATTTGCAAAAGTTATGTTAGGAAATAAATAGTTGTTTACTTTGCCAAATAAGCAAATATTTAAACACAAAATTTCCTCTAGTGCTTTTTTAAAAAGATTCCATTTTTTTTTAATGTATTAAGAGTTCCAGTTTTGAAAAACACCTGCCTGTAGTCCCAGCTGCTACTCAGGAGGTTCAGGTGGGAGGATCTCTATAGCACAGGAGGCAGAAGTTGCAGTGAGCCAAGATGATACCACTGCATTCCAGCCTGGGTGACGCAGTAAGACCCTGTCTCAAACAAAACTAAACTAAATTTTAAAATTTAGTTCCTGGCCAAGTGCGGTGGCTCACACCTATAATCCCAGCACTTTGGGAGGCCTAGGCGGGCAGATCACCTGAGTTCAGGAGTTCGAGACCAGCCTGACCAACATGGAGAAACCCCATCCCTACTAAAAATACAAAATTAGCTGGGCATGGTGGCACATGCCTGTAATCCCAGCTACTCAGGAGGCTGAGGCAGGAGAATCGTTAGAACCCAGGAGGCAGAGAATGCAGTGAGCCAAGATAGCGCCATTGCACCCCAGCCTGGGCAACAAGAGTGAGCTCCATCTCAAAAAATAATAATAAATATTTAAAAATACACAAATTAGCCAGGCATCGTGGCATGTGCCTGCCTGTAGGGGAGACTGAGGCAGGAGGACTGTTTGAGTCCAGGAGGTCCAGCCTGCAGTACACTATGATCGGGTCACAATACTCCAGCCTGGTTGACAAAGTAAGACCCTGTCTCAAAAAAAAAAAGGAAAAAGAAAAAGAAAATTTTAGTTCCTATTCAAAATCCAAAGATATAAATGTGTTCTACATTCTTATCACATCCTTAAGAGCAAACTGCAGACTTCCAACGAGACTAAAACCCTACCAGAAAAAAGTTCAGTTTAAAAAAAAAACCTGCCTGTAGTCTCATCTGCTACTCAGGAGGTTCAGGTGGGAGGATCACTTGAGCAGAGGAGGCAGAGGTTGCAGTGAGCCAAGGTGGTACCACCGCACTCCAGCCTGGGTGACACAGTGAGACCCTGCCTCAAACGAAACTAAACTAAATTTAAAATTTTAATTCATACTTAAAATTTAAAGATACAAATGTGTTGCTACATTCTTATATCCTTAAGAGCAAACTGCAGACTTCCAACAAAACTGAAACTCTTCCAGAAAAAAAGTTAAATAATTTGTCACATACAATGCCAGTCTCACTAGAGGACAGTTACACTTGCTTGGTGTGGCTCTGGAGTTCAGAATGAAACCCAGTGGTTTTAAGTAGTTTCTAAGGAGGCAGCTTCCAGTCGAACAGAGAACAATTAAAGCTGTCCAAAAGGGAAACCAGGTGGCTTGAAGGGACAGGGTGGCAAATCCAGAGAAACAAAGAATTGCAAATCCTCCAGCAACGGCTGTGAGGCTTCAGTAAATCACTGAGTACTCAGAGGGCTGGACTGCAGGGTCACTGGGGTCCTTTCAAGCTCCCAAATCCATACCCCCACTTGTGGTGAGTTCCCTCTGCTAAAAGCGTTCAGCAGAGGTGAGGGATGGTGGAGGAGGAGTCTGTCATGGAAAGAGAGGATGGAGCGAAGCAAGCTTCAAACAGATTCACCACTGGCACCTGAAGACCTACAGATGCCCATCCACGCTACATTAAAAAATTCAAGGTAAAGTTCATCACTTTCTGTGGGCAGGCCCCAGAACATGAGCAACCATTGTGTGGCAGTACTCAAATGTGAAGCAGTCACCTCGAAGAGCCAGGACACACATCTGTGAGTTTTTTGAGGTTGTTATTGCTCTGGGGTTTTTTTTTGTTTGTATTTTGTATTTTTAGTAGAGATGTGTTTTCACCATGTTGGTCAGGCTGGTCTCGAGCTCCTGATCTCGTGATCCACCCGCCTCGGCCTCCCAAAGTGCTGGGATTACACACATGAGCCACTGTGCCCAGTGACATCTGTGAAGCTTTAAAGATTATCACCAAAAAAGAGTTAAAACACTTAAAAATGAAGGTGGAGAGCTCAGAGGCTCTGAGAACAAATTCATAAACACCCAAGAGCCCAAGAATTCCAGGCTGAGAACAACTTGGCCAGATCATTCAGAAAGCATCCAACTTAGAAGATTCTGTGAATTAGATGTGGCACAAAAATTACCTTTATGAGGTAAACTTCTAATTAGTCTACCTCTGAGGATTTGATCATTATTGATTAAGGGCTGCTATTTGGCAACATTGACCATGGTGTTGTACCAGTCAGTGTCTGTTCCGATGGGTCAGATGCTTATATAAGCACCACAATGGTGGTGGGCAGATTTGATATCACTGGGCTTACCCGTAGCAATGCATTCTATTCCACCTGTGCATCCAGTACGCTTACAGTGGATGCTTATATATTTAACACTGCCTAGGCACAGGTACAATAGAATGCATTGCTAAGGGTAAGCCCAGTAATATCAAACCTGCCCACCACCATTGAGTCCCTGCAGCAGAGGCAAGTAGGTGCTGTGGCTCTAATAAAAATAAACACCAGTAGTTAAATTACAGTAACATTTGTAATAACACTTTATCAAAGTTTTCATGGCTTTAATTTTGTTTGGCAGTATCTAAACTTTTATGAAATAATGAATGAGGCCAGGCATGATGGCTCACTCCTTTGGGAAGCCAAAGTGGGCAGATCACCTGAGGTCAGGAGTTTGAGATTAGCCTGGCCAACATGGGAAAACCCCATTTCACCTGGAAATATGAAAATTAGCCAGGTATGGTGGTGCACGCCTGTAATCCCAGCTACTCAGAAGGCTGAGGCAGGAGAATTACTGAACCCAGGAGATGGAGGTTGCAGTGAGTCAAGATCGCACCACTGCACTCCAGCCTGGGTGAGAGAGCAAGACTTCATTTCAAAAAAAATAAAAAATTAATAAAAGAGAGAAAAAAGGGGAAAAATAGAAACATTTAATTACAGCTATTGTAGGTGAGTAAAACTAGGAAAAATATATAGGAACCTCAGTCAATCTGCCTATTCCCTTCATAAACGTCTTGGCATACAATGACTATCACCACTGTCAAATAGCTGTGATCAAATCACCTGTTATTTTTGAACTCAAAATTCACACAGACATTCGCACCCAAATATAAACAAACTTCATGTTTCACAAAATCTTGAAGGGCGCACTCTACCAACTGTGCACACCTCCCTCTGAGGAATGAGCCAAGGATGTCTATGCTCTGGTGTCTGGCTAGACCCACGACTCACAGCTGTAAATATTCACAGACCTCCAAAGTGCTTGCTGGAGGCCTCTAAAAAGAACATTGCCTGATTCTAGAATTTAATCTTGCACAAGCACTAAGTTCTAACAAAACAGAAATATGATACACACCAGAGGCCCAAAACTTAAACATCAAACCCCAAATGCTCCTGATGAATGAGGTTTTATCAACAGCATTTTGTTCAACTTGGCTCAGAGCAAGAGCTGGCCTTCTGCTGCTGTGGACATCATGAACCAGTGAGGGAAGAATTAGGTCGTACTCAGAGTATGTCAGGGGTACTGCTAGTGTTGAGTTGCTGCTAATAAAGTCAGCTGGAGTTACACACAAAGGAACTTAAGCCCTGCTATTTCTGTGGCAATTACAACCAGAAGACCCTACCACCTAAAGGCCTTATATGCGCCTTAGCACGGTTAGATTTAAATAGATGCACATGTACACATTCTTTTTCATCTTCCCAACAGCTCATGTTTTCTCTACTTTACAGATAAGGCTGAAAACAGCTAGCCTGATTTAGTTAGTGTTTCTGAGCAAAGGAACCACAGGACAAAACGGAAATGCAGGACTTTGATCTCCAGATCCTTCACTCTTCTCTTAGTACCTCGCCATCCTTCACTTGCAGGGAAGGACTGTTACATGGTCAAAGGCTATGTTCTGCCAACTGGACAAACAGTGGCCACTAGCTTTTAGCCTGGACTATTATGAACATGGTTTTGAGGGATCATCATCCTGATACATGTATAAGAATTAAAGAAAGAGAAAAGAAACATGAAAGGTGGCTTGACAGTTAAGGACAGGTTTATTTTAGAGAAAACTAACATAAGAGGGGCTTCTGGCCAAGTTAGGTCAGAGCCCACTCTCTTACAGAGTTTTTAAGGATTTAGGGTGGGACGTTTACCAGAGGCTTGGACTGCTTCGGTGTCTCTTTGTTGTGCTTATCTGAGAGGCAGAGTTGTGTGTCTATTCCCAAACATCCTTCTGCAGCTGCAGGCATACCCACCCCTCCCTGAGTCTGCTTTTAGCTTCTCTATATTAGTGTACCTGAAAGGAAAGGAATGTGCTTATAAAAGCCCATTGTTTTACTGAGGCCCATTGTGTAAAGGTGAAGTTTGGCAGTTACCCAAGAGACATGCCCCCCACCTCCCTCTGTGTCCAGCTGTCTTATCTGTGTTTTACTGTCTTCTCTTTCTAGCTGCTTGTTGTTAGAAGAGAAGTGATTTCTCTGAAATGCATGAGGCTAGAAAGGGAACTGGAACTTAAAGTGGCGGCGTTTGTCTGAGATGATGGTGCTTCTGCTCTGTCAATATGGATTAGACATTTCCTCTGTCAAGTTACATTCAAATCCACATGACGACCAGAGACACCAGAACAGTGTTCTTATGAATACTTCTTAGAGCAAATTTACTGTAAACAAATTTGACTTTCTCATAAATAATTATAAATTCAGGCACCATAGGCCGGATGCAGTGGCTCACACCTGTAATCCCAGCACTTTGGGAGGCTGAGGCAGGCAGATCACCAGAGGTCAGGAGTTCAAAAACAGCCTGACCAACATGAAGAGACCTTGTCTCTACTAAGAATACAAAATTAGCCAGACGTGGTGGCACGTGCCTGTAATCTCAGCTACTCGAGAGGCTGAGGCAGGAGAATTGCTTGAACTTGGGAGGCAGAGCTGAGATCATTGCACTCCAGCCTGAACAACAAGAGTGAAACTCCGTCTCGAAAAGAAAAAAAAAAAAATTCAGGCATGGCTGAGAGTTGTTTTTCTTCATTCCTTTATATTTTTATAAGGATTTACATATCAAAAAAAAAGCCTAATGTCCTGCCACACCCCATGGCATTCCAGTTTACCTGGCTGAAGTAAAATCCAGTAAACAAGGGCTGTGAGGTTGTTCATTTCCCCAGGCCTCAGCTGCCTTATCTATAAAGGAAGGTATTAACCACAGGACTTTGGATCTCCCTACCAGGGCACACCTTCAAAGATTCAAAATAGGGTTCCAGGAATTAAAGAAAGATTTCCTCTATAAATAGAAAAAAAAAAACTCAAGTACATAAAAATGTTCAAAATCTTAATGAAGAAAGCATCAAGGCATCCATACAAAGCCATTCCCTTCAGGCAAGCCAGACATCCCTCGGGCCAATAAGAGCCCAGTGATCCTGAGAACAGCTTCAGTCTCTGGGGCAGCCTCTCTCCTCATCCCTTGGGCCAGAGGAGCAAACTGTAGTAGTAGTGACAAGGTGGGCACTGTCTACACTACAGCTGCCAGCCCTGAGGAAATCCAGCCAAGAGAAAGGTGCTGCCCTGTAGATTGAGTCCTGATTCAAGCTTTGCCTAAAGCAGGTACTATCCATTCCTGGGTTTCCATGTGAACCAGCAATAAATTCTCTTCTTTGCTTCAGTCCATTTGAATTGGGTGTTCTGTCAATGGCCCCTGAAAGGTTCCAACCCCAAAATAGAATTTTTTTTTTTGAGACAAGGTCTCACTCTGTTGCCCAGGCTAGAATGCAGTGGTTTGATCTTGGCTCACAGCAGCTTCCACCTCCTAGGTTCGAGATTCTCCTGCCTCAGTCTCCTGAGTAGCAGAGATTACAGGTGCCCACCACCATGCCTGGCTAATTTTTGTCTTTTTGGTAGTGTCAGTTTGGTATCACCAAACTGGAGCTGGTCTCAAACTCCTGACCTCAGTGATCCGCCTGCCTCGGACTCCCAAAGTACTGGGATTACAGGCACGAGCCACCACACCCAGTCCAAAATGGAATTTGACATCAGGCTGTAAAGTTTCTGCTTGCAGAGCAGCTGAGTGTAAATGAGCCATCATCTTCCTACAGGGAAACCTGTCTCCAACCCAAGAAAAACTTCCTGCGTGAGCTCCTTCCTTATACAAAAGCAGGAAATGGGCCTGGCATAGACCAAATTTTCACCTCACCAGATGTGTAGAAGAGAAGTCTTAGGAAGGGGGAAATCAGAGGAGGGAGTGGGTGAACTGTGACCTCATTGTCCAATGTTCATGCAGAGGGGACACAGAATTATAACTAAGAGACAGTTGCCTAGAGAGGCAATCTAAGCTGCCTCGGCTAAGAACGGTGGTTCTTTGAGCACCAAGGAACCTTAAAATGTACCCAGGCCAGGCACAGTGGTTCACGCCTGGAGTCCCAACACTTTGAGAACCTGAGGTCGGAGGATCGCTTGAGCCCAGGAGTTTGAGACTAGCTTGGGCAACATAGCGAAGCCCCATCTCTACAAAAAAAATACAAAAGTTGGCTGGGCATGGACACACATCTGTAGTCTTAGCTACTTGGGAGGTTGAGGTGGGAGGATTGCTTGAACCTGGGAGGTCAAGGCTGCAGTGAGCTGTGATCCCACCAGTGCACTCCAGCCCAGGTGATGAAGTGACCTTGTCTCAAAAACACAGTACCTACACAAACCAAGGCCAACTACTCTCTCTTCAGGGTACGCATCCAAAACCAAGGCTACAATCCAAGTCTTCAATAATGAAAGTTTTCTGGCCAGGCATGGTGACTCATGCCTATAAACCCAGCATTTTGGGGGTGGAGGTGGGAGGATCACTTGAGCCCAGGAGTTTGAGACCAGCCTGTGCAACAAAGTGAGACACCTCCATTTCTACATAAAATAAAGAATAAAAAGTAGCCAGGCATGGTGATATACATCTGTAGTCCCAACTACTTGGGAAGCTGAGGTGGGAGGATAGCTTGAGCCCAGGAGGTCAAGACTACAGTGACCTGTGATTGCCCCACTGTACTCCAGTCTGGGTGACAAGAGTGAGACTGTCTCCAAAAAAAAGAAAGTTTAAAAAAAAAAAGTTTTCTAACATTTAGACTTATCAAAAGAAAAAGAAAAAAACAGACTGACTGTGTCAGAAAACAGGGTGTTTCCTGTTTCTAGAATGACAGGTGAAGACCGCCAATTTCTGTGCTGGGCAGGAGGTTGGAGGATGCAGCCAATAATTCATTTGAAGTCTAAGAACCAACAAAGACTCTCTGCTATAATGAAAGTTCATCCAGGGGCACAGGGAATATGAGTTTTTTCCTTAGTGTGAAAGCAGGCTGGGGCATCTGTTTCTTTGTTCCCTGTTTGTCTGCTCGTTGACTCACATCATTGTTGACAGCAGTGAGGATGGCTAAGATGTCTTCATGTCTGCAACAGAGAAGAAAAAAATTTTTTTTTTTTACAAAATCTCACTCTGTCACCCAGGCTGGAGTGCAGTGGTGTGATCTCGGCTCACTGCAGCCTCCACCTCCTAGATTCAAGTGATTCTCATGCCTCAGCCTCCCAAGTAGCTGGGATTAAAGGTGCTACCACATTCGGCCAGTTAGTAAAGACCGAGTTTCACCATATTGCTTGCCCAGGCTGGTCTCAAACCCCTGACCTGAGGTGATCTGCCCACCTCAGCCTCCCAAAGTGCTGGAATTACAGGCATGAGCCACTATGCCTGGCTCAGAGAAGAAAATTTTTTTCAACCAGGAGGTAGAAACCACACATCAAGTCTTAGAAAAGACACTAGGTAACATGTACCAGGTCTTAGATCAATAAATCTGCAGCAGATTCCACAGATACCAACAATGCCCTCTCTGTAGTCTTGGGAGAGATCCAAAAATAAACATGACACAATTCCTGGAGTTAAACACTTAAAATGCAGATATAAAACATTTACCAAGGATGGCATATACACAATATTCATAACACAAGGCAGAGTGTGGTCAACACCAAATGAAAGGTCCAGGTTCCACTGCAAGTTCAGAGGAGAACACACTTCCGGTTGGGAGGGAGAGAGAAGGCTTTATGCAGGTGGTAGCATTTGAGCCTGGGCTTGCAGGACATACAGCATTTAGCAGAACATTCTCAGGGTGGCCAATACATATCACTGGAAGCAAGCACAGGTTCTGAAGACAGATTCAATTTTGAATTGTGGCTCCATCACTCATTCATTGTGTGGTCGTAGGCTGGTTACTCACTGCTCCGTGCCTCAGTTTTCCCAGCTCTAAAATAGGGACCCATCTTAGGAGTTGCCAAGAGAATTAAAGAACATATATCAGGTGAAGCACTTAGAACACTGGCTACACTGCTCTGCTGACCATCATTTTTAGAATAAGTATGACTACTCTCATCCCCTCATCCTCACCATCACTGTTTTTCAGGTAGGGGATGCGGGTCCTGACCTGTTCTCAATCCCTGCATCTTGCTTTGCACCTGCTCTCTATTCCCAAATCTTCCTGTGTCTGGTTCCTTCTTATCACTTAGTCTCACCTGAAATATTACCTCCACCAACAAGCTATCATTATCCTGTTTTGATTTGTTCATGGCAGGTATCACTTCCTGAAATTGTCTCTTGTTTTTAGAGACAGGATCTTACTCTGTTGCCCAGGCTAGAGTGCAGTGCGATCACAACTCACAATAGCCTCAAACTTCTGGGCCTAAGCAATCCTCCCACTTCAGACTCCCTAGTAGCTAGGACTACAAGTACATGCCACCACACCTAGAAAAGTTTTTTCTTATTAATTTAAATGTCATTTAAATTAATATTAATTAATAATTAAATACCTAAAATTATTAAATAATTAAAGTCTCATTAATTTAGATATTAACCACTGAAAACTATAAAACATTGATGAAAGAAAGTGAAAAGGACACAAACAAATGGAACGATATCTTGTGTTCATGGGTTGGAAGAATTAATCTCATTAACATGACCATAGTACCCAAGGTGACCTACAGACTTAATGCAGTCCCTATCAAGATACCAGTGACAAGCTAAGTGCAGTGGCAAATGCCTGTAATCCCAGCTACTCAGGAGTATGAGGTGGGAGGATTGCTTGAGCCCAGGAGTTCAAGTCTAACCTGGACAACACAGCAAGACCCCATCTGTACAACAAAACAAAACAAAAACAAGCAAAAAAATTACATTCTTCATAGAAACAGGAAAAAAGAAGCCTAAAATGTATGTGGAGCCATAAAAGACCCCAAATAGTGAAAGCATGCTGAGCAAAAAAAGCAAGCTGGAGGCATCACACTATCTGACTTCAAAATATACTACAAATCTAGAGTTACCAAAACATCATGATACTGGGATAAAAACAGACACATAGATCAATGGAACAGAATAGAGACCCCAGAAATAAATTCACACACCTAAAGCCAACTGATTTTTGACAAAGGTGCCAAGAACATACAGTGGGTAAAAGAGAATCCCTTCAAAAAATGGTGTTGGGAAAATTGGACATTCACATGAAGAAAAATGAAACTAAACACTTATCTCTCATCATCATATACAAAAACCAACTTAAAATGCATAAGATAAAATATAAAACCTGAAACTATGATGCTACTGGAAGAAAACATAGGCCAAATATATCATGACATTGGGTTGGGCAAGGATTTTTAAAATAAGACCTCAAAAGCACAGACAACAAAAGCAAAAATAGATAAATGGGATTACATCAAATTAAAACTCTTTTGCACAGAAAAGAAAAACCAGAGTGAAGAGACAATCTACAAAATGGAAAAAAAAAAAGCTTGCAAACTATCTGGATATTAACTTCACAAGGGGTTAACATCCAGAATATACAAGAAATGTAAACAACTCAACAGAAAAAAAACATAATAATAATAATCCTATTTAAAAATGGGTAAAAGACTTTAATAGACATTTCTCAAAAGAAAACATACAAATGCTCCACAGGTATAGGAAAAAATGCTCAACATCGTTAATCATCAGGGAAATGCAAATCAAAACCACAGTGACAGCCAGGCACAGTGGCACACACCTGTCATACCAGCACTTTGGGAGGCCAAAGTGGGCGGATCACTTGAGGTCAGGAGTTCAAGACCAGCCTGGCCAATGTGGTAAAACCCTGTCTCTACTAAAAATACAAAAATTAGCCAGGCATGGTGGTGCATGCCTGTAATCCCAGCTATTCAGGAGGCTGAGGCAGGAGAATTGCTTAAACCTGGGAGGCAGAGGCTGCAATAAGCGAAGATTGTGCCACTGCGCTTCAGCCTAGGTGACAGAGCGAGACCTTGTCTCAAAAACAAACAAACACAGAGAGATGCCGCTTCGTTCAAATTAGAACGACTATTATCAAAGAAACAAAAAACAACCAAAATACATGTTGGCAAGGATCTGGAGAAAAGGGGACACTTACACACTGTCGGTGCTATTGTAAATTAGTAAGCCATTATGGAAAATAGTATGCCAGTTCCTCAAAAAATTAAAAATAAAAATACTACATGATCCAGCAATCTCCATACCAAGTATACAGTCTAAGGAAATGCAATCAATATGTCAAAGAGATACCTGCACTCCCCTGTTTACTGCAGCATTATTTATAATAGCCGAGATATGGAATCAACCTAAGTGTCCAAAAATGGATATATATGGATCAAGAACATGTGATGTTTATAATGGAATACCATTCAGCCATAAAGAAGAAGAAAATCTTGACATTTCTGACAACGTGAATGAACCCAGAGAATATCATGTTAAGTAAAATAAGCCAGAAACAGAAAAAAACCTGCATGTTCTCACTCATGTGGAATCTTTGTTTTAAAAGTTGATGTCATAGAAGCAGGGAGTAGAACCGCCATTACGGAGATGAGAGAGGGAAGGAGGGAAGGGAAGATGAGGAGAGGTTAGTCAATGCGTACAAAGTTACAATTAGATAGGAGGAATAATCTCGGGTGTTCTATTTATTGCACAGTGGGGTGACTGTGGTTAACAGCAAGGCATTCTGAGCTGGGCACAGTGGGTTGAGCTTATAATCCTAGTTACTTCAAGGCTAAGTCAGGAGGATTGCTTGAGCCCAGGAGCTCAAGACCAGCCTGGGCAACATGGTGAGATCCCATATCTAAATCAATCAATCAATCAATCAATAAGGTGTTATATATTATAAAATAGCTAGAAGAGAGACTTTTAGAGGTTCTCACCACAAAAACAAGATACATGCATGAAGTGATGGATAACTAGCTACCCTGATTTGATCATTATACAACACATATATGTACTGAAACATCAAATTATATCCCCAAAATATGTACAATTATTAAGTATCAATTAAAAATAACAAAGAAATTTCTGGAATATTAAAAAAACAGGCATTTCTTAATCATGCATGTATACTGTCTCCTTTTAATACTGTTGAATTTTTAAAATAATAATAATTTAAATATTCACTTACATTTTTATTATCTGTCTTTCCTTCACTGGACTTTTAGCTCCCTGGAGAGCAGATTTTGTCTCTCTTGTACACAGGCTGCATCCCCAGCCCCCAGTTCAGTACCCAGTACAGTAAGCACATAGTATGCCCTCAATAAATATTGCCTTGTTCCTGAAGCCATAGACATTAGCCTCTGATGTCTGTGGTAGAGATGGAGGGGCTGGTAAAGAAGAGAGAAAAGCAAAGTTGACTCAAGGCTCCAATCCTGAACTCCCAGAAGAACACTATGGCCATTCCTCCAGATGGGAATTCAGGAGTAGGAGCTCCTGGAGAAGGCTGGGGAGATGAGCTTAGAAACATGCATGCTGAATGTGAGGTCCAAGGGCTAAACAGAGGTAAGATATCTAGTGGGCTATTAATGAGATTGGCTCAGGCACGACGTCATTCACTGGCCCAGAAAATGTTTATCAGGTTCACAGTATATCAGGTCAGGGGCTGAGGATATCGAGTTGACTAAAACAGGGTCTCTACTCCCCAGGAATTCAGAGATGAGTGGGCCAGAGACGGCAACTTTGGAGACATTTTCATGGAGGCACCCATGGCCTCTAGGTAAAGCTAAAGCTGTTAGGAGGGTAGCATGTGGCAGAGACAGAAGGGAAGCTGTCAGAGCAGTGGCAAAGAGAATGCCAAAGACAGCACATAGGTGCTCAGGACTGACAAATAAACAAAGGAACAAATAAAAGGCCCCCATTCTTTTGTCCATGCTATTCCCTCTGCCCAGCACATCTCTCACCTGATTTTTGCCTAACATCTATTTGTTATTTCTAGAAGCCTCCTCTGATCCTTCAAATATGGGAAAGGTACTCATCCTGCATGTTCCCATTAACACCTATACATCACAGTGTACACTTACCAGCTGGGGATGTCCTTCCCTGTCTATTTGTTTGTCTATCCTTCTAGATTGTAAGCAACCTGAGGGCAAGAACTCTGTCTTTTTTTAATTCCGTATCTTTCTTTCCAGATCCATGCTGGTACTCAATACAAGGTTGTTGGATGGATGGACGGATGGATGGATAGATGGGTAGATAAACAGGAAGGTAGGCAGATGAATGAACAGGTTCATAGATGAAACAACTTAGAACTCTCACCCTTACCAAAGGTGTTGAATGAGAGTAAAATAAATAAATAAATAAAATTAATTAATTAAAAATAGAAGAATAAAAGATCTCTCACCTTGGGACCAATGTTTTCAGATGATTACACAGAGACTGAATATACCAGCTGCCTTCCTGCACATCCCGAAAGGATACATAGCCTGGGACAGTGGCCAGACCAAGCAGGAAGTCAGCCTCGACAGGAATACTGTCCTGCAGTATTCCCTGCAGGGAAGTGGGCTGCTGCTCAGGGTTCAGAGCATCTGCTTCGATGGAGACAGAAGGCTGTATCTCATCACCCTGGCAGGCCTGGATGAAAAAGAGTTTAGGTTTTTTAGCCAGTCCAGGGCACTGCAGGGCTGTGAAGTGAGACATGATCTCCCGAATGGGAATGAGGGCCTCATCTGAAGAGTAGACAGCTCCAAATTTCCCATGGGTCAGAATACAGAACACAAAGCAGTCCCCATTGACATGTTCTGGATTGCACTTCTGCTCCTGCAGGACCTCCTCCATGCGCCCTCTCGTCACATTATTGTATGTGCACACTGTGAACCCAAGCCAGTTGAACACACGCCTCAGGATCTCTGTTTTAAAAGAGAGAGAGAAAGAGAGAAACGGGAAATAATAAAATGAAGCAAAACAAAATGAGGAACTAAAACAAGACTGGACATGGTATCTCACTGTAATCCCAGCACTTGGGGAGGCCGAGGCAGGAGGATCACTTGAGGTCAGGAGTTTGAGACCAGTCTAGCCAACATGGTGAAACCCCATCTCTACTAAAAATGCAAAAATTAGCCAGGTGCAGGGATTGCACTGCTGCACTCCAGCCTGGGCAACATTGCAAGACTGTCTCAAAAAAAAAAAAAAAATACCCAGAACTGAAACAATGATAATAGTTACAAAAATTGCACAGCAAAAGACCTAAAGCTTTAAATTACCTTTTTTTTTTTTTTGAGACAGAGTCTTACTCTGTCGCCAGGCTGGAGTGCAGTGGCGTGATCTTGGCTCACTGCAACATCCGCCACCCGGGTTCAAGCAATTCTCCTGCCTCAGCCTCACGAGTAGCTGGGACTATAGGCAGGCACCACCACACCCAGCTAATTTTTGTCTTATCATTAGAGTTGGGGTTTCACCATGTTGGCCAGGATGGTCTGTATCTCTTGACCTCATGATCTGCCCGCCTCAGCCTTCCAAAGTGCTGGGATTACAGGTGTGAGCCACCATGCCTGGCCATTTTTATTTTCATAAAAATAAAATCTTACAATGAATCTCTTATCATGTAATAGCCAGCGTCGTCACAACAGTCCTGAAAATTGGCCATGGCCAATGTTTCATCCTGTTCCACAGTTGAAGAAGCCAAGGTCTCTCGACTCTCCAACCATCACAAACCTAGGTAGTGGTGGAGCTGGAGCTCACACCCAGGTTTTCTCATATCAATCCAGCATGCTCTCCCCGGTACATGCTCTCCCCTATTCAGAGTTGTAAACAGTCAGAAATTCTTACCACTCTTCAGCAGATTGATGCTGCCCCAGGGATATATAAGAGACTCAGAAACATGATATCATCCTTATATGTATATGGGAGATAAAAGTCACAGAAAGAAAATGTGAAAATAAAAAATATTTTTAAGATCCCCAATTTGCATTTGATAAACTATTCCAGACTTTCTTACCAGCATCTTTATAGGTTCCTCGTCTATCCTTCAGGGAGGTAAAGCTGTGGTTGTTGACAATGACACAGTGGCCTCTGTGCTTCCGATTCATCCTGTACACAGCTGCCGCCTTGAAGAACAGATAGAACCACTTAGAAGGGATCCTCATCTTAGGGCCTTAAATGTTTCTAACTAACCTCTCCAGTGGTATCCGTTGTGAGGAAGAGCAGGATGTATCTCCTCGTGCCAGTTGTTTAAACCATGGTTTTTGGGTTTTTTTGAGAGAGTCTTCCTTTTGTTGCCCAGGCTGGAATGCAGTGACACCATCTCAGCTCACTGCAACCCCTACCTCCCACTTTCAAAGGATCCTCCTGCCTCACCCTCCCAAGTAGCTGGGATTACAGGTACCCACCACCAAGCCCAGATAATTTTTGTATTTTTGGTAGAGGCAGGGTTTCACCATGTTGGCCAGGCTGGTCTCAAACTCCTCAAGTGATCCACCCACCTCAGCCTCCCAAAGTGCTGGGATTACAGGCGTGAGCCATCATGCCTGGCCAAAACCATGTTTCTATACTCTAGTCTAAACTCCTTGGAATATTTATGCCGCATTATTTCTAAAGTCACATATTGAAAGACTAGGAATTCTGACCACTCTGCAACTCAGTTTTACTGCACAAGGTGATCTGAATAAAATTTCAAAGATTCCTTTTTAAGTTCTAGAGCCCAGGACAAAGGATAAATTTCATTTGCACTAAAGATCAGACACTTCCTTTTTTACAAGATGCCACTCCCCAGTATCAGAGGCAGAGAGTTCTCAAGATCCTGGCTCTGGCCGGGTGTAGTGGCTCACACCTGTAATTCCAGCACTTTGGGAGGCCAAGATGGGTGGATCATGAGGTCAGGAGTTCAAGACCAGCCTGGCCAATATGGTGAAACACTATCTCTACTAAAATTACAAAAATTAGCTGGGCATGGTGGCACATGCCTGTAATCCCAGCTACTTGGGAAGCTGAGGCAGAAGAACCGCTAGAACTCGAGAGGCGGAGGTTGCAGTGAGCCAAGATTATGCCACTGTACTCCAGCCTGGGTGACAGAGTAAGACTCTGCCTCAAAAAAAAAAAAAATACTGGCTCTAGTGTGGAATTAGCTAATTAATTCCAAGGAAGAATACCAGGTCCTAATTAAAATCAGACTTTGCCCAGTTTGACTGGAAAAGCTCAGTTATGAAAGTTAAAAAATTGAATATGTATTTTAATATTGTCAAACCCAGGGTTTATGCAAAAGCATCTTCATTTTCATATTAGCAACATGAATGAAGAAAGCATACGCAAGGGTTTCATGAGACGACATAAATATCAGAGATTTTTTTCAGATGGTATACTTCTGGAGTGACCTAATGCCTTCAAAAAAAGAGAAATCTCTTTTGTAACTTTATTTCTGAATATAAAAATAATATGCAAGCTGGCATGGTGGTACTCAGGTGGCTGAGGCAGGAGAATCCTTTGAGCCTAAGAGTTCAGGACCAGCCTGGGCAACATAGTGAGACTGCCATCTTTGTATATAAATATAAATATATACATTTTCACAGTAGGAATTTAAAAATATGCGCAATTATTTCTGAAGACTGTTGTAAACAGCATGTGATTGCAAATTAGCTGAGCTGACTTTAGCAGAGCCTCTGTGGAGCTAAAATCATCCTTGAAATCATGATACATCTTTATCCAAGCAGAAAATAAGAGACTTCAGTGGATAAGAAAAGAAACTTCCCTCTCCAGAAATAACCCAAAGGGAATGCAGGACTCACAGTGCAACAGCATTTCCTCCACAGTCCAAGGTATCAATCACTTCTGATTGATGTAGAAAAAGTGGGAAGAACAGAGGTAATTACAGAGAGAGGGAGAAACATATCAGAAACAAACTGCTCTGAGCCCTCAAAGCCATCAAAGGCCGGACCCTACGGAGAGAGCACCTAAAGAAACCATCCTTTTGATTGCATTGGAAAAACATTTTTTAATTAAAAAAAGAAAAAAAGAAACCATCCAGACCTTTGTGCTGGTTTCAAAATTGGGAGGGTCAGCAGATGCTCCTTGCATCCTCCTGGAGACCAGGCTTGGTGCACCATTTGTGGCTCTGTTACCTAGAAAGAGAGGTACTCAGACTCCAAATATCTTCCCCAAGCACTTAGATTTCCTCACTAATAATTTTCTGACATCAAATCTAATTCTGGAGGATTATTTTTATCTCGAGGCCCTCCTCAGACAAATTCAGCCACCATGCCCTTCCTAACAGGAGAGGCTGATGTGTCTTTGCATTCCTTTTTGCTTTGTCCAGGTTGGAAACTATGCTGCTGGCAGGGATAGGGTGGGAAATTAATTAAAATCCCATGGATCATCTCAAGAATTCCAACTCAAGCATTGTTGGGTTGAGCAGGCATTTATCTGTTACTGGATATACAGAGGCTAGGTGGACCTCGAGAAGAAAAAAGAGGGAGGCTGGGTGTGGTGGTTCATGTCTGTAATCCCAGTACTTTGGGAGGCCAAGACGGGCAGATCACCTGAGCCCAAGAGTTCAAGACCAGCTTGGAAAACTTAGTGAGACCCCCATCTCTAGAAAAAAATATATAAAAAATTATCTGGGCGTGGTGACACATGCCTGTAGTTCCAACTTCCTGGGACATTGAGGTGGGTGGTTCACCTGAGCCCGAGAAGTCAAGGCTGCAGTGAGCTGTGATTATACTACAGCACTCCAGCCTGGCAACAGAGTGAGACCCTGTCTCAAAAAAAAGAAAAAAGAAATAGAAGAGAAAAAAGAAGGTTCCAGTTTGGCATCAGCTGAGGATCATACTGCTTTGAAGTGTTCTTGCAAACTCCCTGATTCTTCTGGAAAAGACACTATTACAGAGAGAAGGTCAAGGATGGGTTATTTGTCATGTGGCACTAACAGGGAAATGTAACATGAAACAGTTTTCTTTTTCCTCTTGTAGAAAGTTTGTAGTAGAATCCACCAAACTCTATCCTTATCTCTGGGGCATGAGTTAGTTATTAACTACTGCTAAGGATCAATCCTCAGGCTTAGCTCAGGCTGAGCAAGTCCATACTCTCCAGACCAGAAAACACAGCAAAAGAGATCCACACTGCAGTGGCTCAAGCACCTATAAATTTCTCCTCACCATGGGAGAAGGTAACACTCCAGGGGAAGCCACGTCTAAATGTTGGAAGCCACGCAGAGTTGTAAAGCTGAAAGAAACTGCCTTATTCCTCAGAGGGGTGAAGTGGTCGCCTGAGCTCACATAAGTAGATAGCGGAAGAGCCTGGCCTTAGGAGAGCTAGCTCTGGAACCAGACTCAGACTGCTGGGTTCAAATCCCAGCTTCACTTCTTTTTAGCTGCAGTGCAAACAAAGCACTAGATTTCATGGGTCTTGGTTTCCTCACTGGTGAGAATAACAGCAGTACAGTGATTGGAGGATTAAATGACATACTCCCTGGAATCTCTCTGAACAGTGCCTGGTACATGACAAGGGCTTCATAATGGTAACCGAGCCAATGTTATCAACATCATAGCACACCACCTCCATGTTAGGCAAAATGACAGATGGCTAGCAAAGTTGTATGTCTTGGACTCTGAAGGTTAATTTTCCAGAAAAAAAAAAATGAGGAATGGGCTGTGACAAACTCTATATACCACAGAAAGACTTCACCAAAGCCTGTTTGTTCATAAGCAGTTTAGCCCGATGGCAGATTCTGGAATACTTGCTTAAGGTTTTGGTTTCTGAGCAGGGATTCAGGGAACTAAACACACCATCCTCAGGTCCCTCCTCTAGTTTCTTCTCTCCCTCTGAATCAACATCTGGAAGCACTCCATAAAGGACACCCACCCAGACTGCATGTTCCACTGTCAGTGCTGGCCTGAAGGCTCCAGCCCTGCTGGGGGCTGTTTCTGCTACACAGAGAGTGACCTAATTCTGAAGGGTAGAGGGAGAGCAGCTGTCTGCACTTTCTAGAATCTGCTACACTAGGCATTCAGAGCAGAAACCACGCAGCCCTCTCCATACGGCCATAGAAAAGCCTAGTGTAAAACATGCATTCAATGTCTTGCCTTGAATTGGAATAGAAAATGAATTCTCCATTATCTGTAAACCTTCTTTTCCAAGTCACCTGAAATTCCTTCATATATATCAAATATATCTACCCCTGCCATACTGATCTAAGTTGTAAAAAGTGTATTAGAAACACCTACCATCACTCCTTCCATGCTTATTTTTCCAGGGCTCCTCCTGTTGAGAAAACAAACAAAAAAATCCATGAAATGTAGGAAATTCACACAGTTGGATGAGAAACAAAAACTAGACTTGATGGAGGGAAGGACAGATATCTAATCCCCAGCCACAGAAAAGGTCATTGGCAGGAGATGGGAAGAGAACCAGCTCTCTCATCCAAAAGAGAAAGTTCACAAAGACGCACTGGCAAAAACAAAGTGTGACATATGCTCAAGGGTATTTATTCATTGCAGCATTATTTGCACTAAGGACTTAAAATAGCCTAATGTACACCAATAGGAAGCGACTGAAAAAACTACGATATGTCCACACAGTGGGGTGAGATGCCGAGGACAGACTCTATAGACGTCTCCAGGGGTGCTGTCACATGGAGAAAGGAGAACGAAATGGTATTTGAGTACACTACCTCTTTTGTAATAAAGAGAAGATATGAGTTGGACTTTTTTCAAAAGTGACAATAGGATAAATCAAAAAACAAATAAAAATGGTAATTGAGGGAGAAGGAGAGGCAAGGATGCAATATAGACTACTTTGGCATACGTTAATGTTTTATATAATTAAATACAAAATTAAAACAAAGTCTAGGACCCTGTCTTTTTTGTGTCCTCCTCCCCATTCACCACCACTCCCTTCCCCCATGACCCTCAGCCATCAGCCTGCAGCAGAAAGCCCCCAAGGGAACATGAGCAAGGTGTTGGGGAAGGGCTGGCCCTGACCTGCGTGAGGGAACCAACAAATCACCCCCAAGTTCCTGGGAATGCCTCCCTGCTGGAGCCCCCAGCCTTCTGGGCTGCACAATACTATGATTTCCCATCTCTGGCCAGGTGTGGTGGCTCACACCTGTAATCTCATTTGGGAGGTCAAAGTGGGTGGATCACGAGGTCAGGAATTCAAGACCAGCTTGGCCAATATAGTGAAACCCCATATCTACTAAAAATACAAAAAAAAAAAAAAAAATAGCCAGGAGTGGTGGCACATGCCTGTCATTCCAGCTACTTGAGAGGCTGAGGCAGGAGAATCACTTGAACCTGGGAGGCAGAGGTTGCAGCATGCTGAGATCATGTCACTGTACTTCAGCCTGGGCAACAGACCAAGACTGTCTAAAAAAAAAAAAAAAAAATTCCCAGCTCTGGGGAAAACAAATGCAAAGGAGGCTTAGTTTCACTCTCCAAAAGGCTTCCTGCCGTTCTTTTCACAAGCCACTGTTCCCTTCCTGCAGAATCCTAGATTCCTTCCAAGCGGCAGACAAGAGCCTGGCCAGGCTGCCGTCTGGTTTTGTCCAGTACTTGAGTGAGTCTTCAGGACTAAAGGGAATGCAGACACAGCAGCAGGCTCTGCCCAGCCCCTTCAGACCTTAGCTCTCCTTGATTTGTTCTTCCCCTGGCTGAAAAAGTCAGCCAGAACAGGGACTAGAAAAAAAGCTTTAAGGTCTAGTCTGTCTTTCTTCTCCTGAGAATGTTGCATCCTCTGCTGACACCTCTTAAGTATCTATGTCAAAGAGGAATGAATGAATGAATGAATGTTGCACAGCCTAGCCACACTCAGTCATCTTTCAACTTCTTTTGATTGTTTTCAAGAGGAGTCCAATAAGGCCTTATTAAGAAGAAGGTGTTAGGTCTCCTCCAACGAGAGGCATGCCTCTCCTTAAGAAAATCTTGTGTCACACTTAAAAATATCTATTTGGCTGGGCGTGGTGGGTCATGCCTGTAATCCCAGAACTTTGGGAGCAGAGGCGGGAGATCACCTGAAGTCAGGAGTTCAAAATCAGCCTGGCCAACATGGTGAAACACTGTCTCTACTAAACATACAAAAAATTAGCCAGGCATGGTGGCGGGTACCTTTAATCCCAGCTACTCGGGAGGCTGAGGCAGGAGAATCACTTGAACCTGGGAGGCAGAGGTTGCAGTGAGCCAAGATAGCACCATTGTACTCCAGCCTGGGCAACAAGAGTGAAACTCCATCTCAATTAAAAAAAAAAAAATATATATATATATATATATATATATATATATATCAATTTAATTTTTCAACAAATTAGGAGATGTTGCTTAAAATTCAATGAGAGTCTCTTCTCATTGAGCCCAATAAAATTTTTTTTTAAAATCTTCAGGTGCTTAAGAAACATGAGATGTTTCACCAAGTTATATTTTATTCATCACTTGATGGAGAGAGGAAGGGCTGCCCAGATAACTTTTAAGACACCTTCCAACCCTAAGAGTGTGTGAAAACATGTGAGGTCCTGTGCTGCAGTCCTCCCACACCTCCAGCACTGCCACAACTATCCCCACACTGCACGTGCTGTGGCCAGAGTCATCCCATGTCAGCAGAATCACATTGCTTCAGAGGCCACAGCTGAGCCATGCACCTTTAGAAACCACTGGATTTCTCAAAGACAAAGAGCAGAATGTATGTGTGTGTGTGTGTGTGTGTGTGTGGGTGTGTATGTGTCTGTCTGTCTACATGCACATCAGTATCTGAGTACAAACCTACTTGAAAAAGTGGGTGGGAAGAGTTAGGTTTAGCAGGCAATTTAACTTAGAATTAGGGAATCCTAAAATGTTAGTGCTGGAAAACCACGTTTTAAAGAGCTTCTGGGATGGCCAGGCTCATGCCTGGAACCCCAGCACTCATGGGAGGCTGAGGAGGGTGGATCACCTGAGATCAACATAATGAAACCCTGTCTCTACTAAAAATACAAAAAAAAAAAAAAAAATTAGCTGAGCATGGTGGCGCACACCTGTAATCCCAGCTACTAGGAAGGCTAAGGCACAAGAATCATTTGAACTTGGCAGGCGAGGTTGCATTGAGATTGTGCCATTGCACTCCAGCCTGGGCAACAGAGCAAGACTCCATCTCAAAAAAATAATAAAATGAAATAAAATTTTAAAATAAAGAGCTTCTGGGGGAGGGAGGAGTGGGGAGTGGGGAGGGGTTTGCAACGCTCTAAACAAAGTTGTGCCCAGGGTCAGGGAGTTGCCCATAAATGTCAGTTTAAGTGGATTACAGTAACAGAATCAAGGGGAGCAGCCTCCCTCCCTCAATACCTCAATTAGATGTCTAAGCGCTTTTCTAGGACTGGAATTAATTGAATCAAGGGCTATTTTCCTAGAGAAAAGAAGCCAATTTAGGCTTTTATAAATAATTGCAATTTTGTGTTATTTCCCTTTGGGGGAGATACGGAATTCAAATAAACTCACAGCAAGCAGGCAGAGGTGTTTCTTTTAATTAAGGATGCACTTAATCTCTTAAGATCACTTACAAAGTGCCCTCCCAAAGCTGAGATTCCCTCAAATGCCTAAATACCTCCACCTGCTGAATCGGCTTCAGGGCAAGAGCCACAGAGCAAACCTTCCTGTTCTGTGTCACTTCCTGGCTGCTGCACAGTCTTCAGGTGGAGCATTTGCCCAGCCTTTGCCAAACTCCAGGAGCTACAGGTCATCTGACCAGTTTCCACTGTCTCCTTTATTTAAAAAAACAAGAACACCTTCCTGGGGAGACAGGAGGGTCCTTCTTTACAGTAGAATGCTGAGAGCCAACTTACAAATGTGGAGAGAATACTGGAGTCGGAAAAGCATTGCTTTACAACCAACATCGCAAATGCTGGATCACGCAAGAATCATCAGTGAACACTCAATCTAGGGGAAACTTCTCATGTGCAGCAGGATATTTACAGAATCTTAAAATATCTCTCCAGCACTTGCTTATTAATTGTATGGGGGGAAAAATAGTAACTATATAAAAATTAACTACAGAGTGAAGATATCAGAAAACCAAACAATCAAAATTAGCATCACGAATTGGAGGGCAGATGGACATCTTGTGCCTACAAACGGGATGCCCTGAGAAAAACACACCACTTCTGTGATATTCTGGCTAGAATGTATGTCTTGAATCTAATTGTGAAGAAACACCACACGTACCAAAGATAAACAAAATTCTACTTAATGAAAGGTGGGAGGAGTGACTGCATTCTTCAAAAGTCTCAATGGCGGCTGGGTGCGGTGGCTCATGCCTGTCATCCCAGCACTTTGGGAGGCTGAGGTGGGTGGATCACAAGGTCAGGAGTTCAAGACCAGCCTGGCCAACATGGTGAAACCCCATCTCTACTAAAAATATAAAAATTAGCTGGGCATGGTGGCATGTTCCTTTTATCCCAGCTACTCAGGAGGCTGAGGCAGAAGAATTGCTTGAACTGGTACCCAGGAGGCAGAGTCAAGCCACTACACTCCAGCCTAGGCTACAGAGCAAGACTCCGTCTCCAAATAAATAAATAAATAAAGTCTTGATGGCATAAAAGAGGAAATTAAATGGCATAAAAGCTATGGAAATGTTCAAGATTAAAGGAGACGAAGCCAGGTGTGGTGGCTCATGCCTGTAATCCCAGCTCTTTGGGAGGCTGAGGCAGGCAGATCACTTAGGTCAGGAGTTTGAGACCAGCCTGGCCAACATGGTGAAACCCCATCTCTACTAAAAATACAAAAATTAGCCAAACGTGGTGGCACATGCCTGTAATCTCAGATACTCAAGAGGCTGAGGCACAAGAATTGCTTTAACCCAGGAGGTGGAGGTTATAGTGAGCCAAGATCATGCCACTACACTTCAGCCTGGGAGACAGAGGGAGGCTCTATGCCCCCTCAAAAAAATAGAAAAAAAAGAGTAAAGATGACTAAAGGATCATGACAACTAATTACAATATTGCATTGTATTATATTGTATTTTTAATTTTTATTATTTTCTTTTAGAGAGGGTCTCACTATGTTGCCCAGGCTTGTCTCAAACTCCTGGTCTCAAGTGGTCCTCCCACCTCGACCTCCCAAAGTGCTAGGATTACAGGTGTGAGCCAATGTACCCAGCCTTACCCAGGGGTAAATACACTGTACCCAGCTGTATTTACATATGATCTTAGGTGGAATTTTGTGCTGGATGAACTGTCAAGGACATTATTGGGTTCAACAGACAAAATTGGAATATGGACCATTGATTTGATAAAAGTATTATATTAACGTAACTTTCCTGGCATTGATAATTGTATTATAGCTCTATAAAAGAATATCCTTGTTATTAGGAAATACACACCAAAATGTTTAGGAGTAAAGGGCCATGATATATGCAACTTACTCTCAAAAAGTTCAGAAAAAAAATTTGTGTGTGGAGACAGAAAAAGAGCACAAGTATGAGTGAATGCACAAAATAATAAAGCAAATGGGGTAAAACATCGACAACAGGTAGGTGAATCTAGGAAAACAGTACATAGGTGTTCTTTGTATTATTCACATTCTTACAACTTTTCTATAAAATTGAAATTATTTTTAAATCTAAAAATCATAACTAAAAATATGAGACCATGACAGTTGTAAAGAAGCCATAAAACAATTTTTAAGAATAAAAAATAAAGGCCGGGCATGGTGGCTCACATCTGTAATCCCAGCACTTTGGGAGGCCAAGGTGGGCAGATCACTTGAGGTCAGGAGTCCGAGACTAGCCTGGCCAACTTAGTGAAACCCTGTCTCTATTAAAAATACAAAAATTAGCCAGGTGTGGTGGCGCACACCTGTAATACCAGCTATTTGGTATTACAGGAGGCTGAGGCAGGAGAATCACTTGAACCAGGGAGGTGGAGGTTGCAGTGAGCCAAGATTGTGTCACTGCACTCCAGCCTGGGTGACAGAGTGAGACTCAATCTCAAAAAAAATAAATAAAATAAAACTTCTACAAACAACCCAACTAGAAAATGAGCAAAGGACTTAGACAGACACTTCTCTAAAGAAGATATACAAATGGCCTAAAAGCACATGGGAAAGATGATCAACAACCACAAAACCAAATCCTTGTGGTTTTTATTTGCATTTCCTTAATTTGCATCAAAACCACAAGGAATGGCTACTATCAAAAGGAAAAGAAAATAGAAGGAAATCAAGGAAATGCAAATCAAAACCACAAGGATGGCTACTATCAAAAGAAAAGATTAGGTTTTGGTGAGGAAGTGTTGCTGAGGATGTGGAGAAACTGGAACCCTTGTGCACAGTTGGTGGAAATGTCAAACAGTAGTCACTGCGTAAAATAGTATGAAGGTTCCTCAAAAACACTGAAAATAGAATGACTATATAATCCACCATGGGTACGTACCCAAAAGAACTGAAAGCCGCATCTCAAAGAGATATTTTCACACTGATATTCTTAGCAGCGTTCTTAAAAATAGTCAAAAGGTGGCAGCAGCCCAAGAGTCCATCAGTGGACGAGCGGATAACAAAACGTGGTAGACTGAGTCCTCACTCAGAGTCATCCATAGGTTCTTGGTAACTCCGACTTTCAGTGAAACAATGAACTGTATGCTGTAGGAACTTAAATCTTAGGGATTATTTTTGTTATTGTTTTTTGAGACAGGGTCTAACTCTGTCACCCAGGCTGGAGTGCAATGATGCAATCTCAGCTCATAGCAACCTCTGCCTTCCAGGTTCAAGCAATTCTTGTGCCTCAGCCTCCTGAGTAGCTGGGATAATAGGTGTGCGCCACCACACCCGGCTAATCTTTGTATTTTTAGTAGAGATGGGGTTTTGGCAAGGCTGGTCTCGAACTCCTGGCCTCAAGTAATCCACCCACCTTGGCCTCTCAAAGTGCTGGGATTACAGGTGTGGGCCAGCATGCCGGGCCAACTCTTGTTTATATCAATTAGCCAATGGTAAAATTGGTTTTATTATATGGTATGTGGCTGAGCATGGTGGTTCACTGCTGTAATCTTAGCACTTTAGGAGGATAAGGCAGGAGGTTTGCTTGAGCCCAAGAGTTTGAGACCAGCCTGGGCAACAGAGTGAGACCCCATCTCTACCAAAAAATTTAAAAATAAAAATAAATACATTATACAGTGTGCTATCACTTAAAGTCAGTTTCCAAAAATCTATCAATGCTGTTAAGTGAGGATATACTTTATATACACACAGTGGAATATTATTCAGCCTTTAGAAAGAAGAAAATTCTGAGATATGCTACAACTTAGATGAACCCCGAAGACATTACGTTAAGTGAAATGAGCTAGTCACAAAAGAACAAATATTGTATGATTCCACTTATATGAGGTACCCTAAGGAGTCTAATTTATATAGAGAGAAAGTAGAACAGTGGTTTCCAAGCTCCCAGGGATCATGATCACATTGTGAGGAACAGACTGCAGACTCTCCCAGTGTTTCCCCTTCCACCCATCCTTTCAGAGCTGAGCACCCAGAAACCAGAAACACACTTCTTGTCCTCTGGGTTGCCCAGCAACATGCTTGGCAAACCTCTTGTTCAATACATTAAGAATTTCAAAGCAGTAACAGCAGAGCATTAAACAAAGGTCTGCATTTGAACTCTGGAATTACTGCTAGGTGTCCTGTACTCCATAGATTTTATGTCCCTGAAGCCAAGTCTAATTGCATCCCACAGATAAGAACAGAGAAACCATTTCAAAACAACTCAGGGATGTGTGGAATAAGCTCAGACTAACTAGTGAGAGCTCACACTAACTACCTCTCACTAGTCAGCTAGCGAGAGCCAATTGTTAAATTTTCAGAAAATGTGCACTCTGGTTAATATCATGTTGTTTCCTTGAAATCACCACGGCGGGAGCATATACAGCAAATGGTACAAACTGGGGCCTCTCTTTTTCTTTTTGGGGTTGGAAGATGGAGCTGGTTGTTAAACAATGACCAGCACACCACTGAACCTACCGGTAAGGCTTCCAAGAATGTTTTAACTTCTGTTTGGGAAAACAGTTCTTCCTTTCCTTGATACAATGACTCAGCTTCCTTGTCTACAGGAGGTATCACTATCTGGGTAGCTGGAAATAAAATCACAAACAGAAAAACAAAAATCACCTTCTGATTCATAGCAATCCAAAATAACCAGTCATCAAAAGCAGCCATGTAAAGTAATTATTTTGAAGAGAATTGTAATTTTCTTTTTTTTTTGAGATGGAGTTTTGCTCTTGTTGCCCAAGCTGGAGTGCAAGGGAGCAATATTGGTCATTGCAAACTCTACCTCCCAGGTTCATGTGATTCTCCTGCCTCAGCCTCCTGAGTAGGTGAGATTACAGGCATGCGCCACCATGCCCTGCTAATATTTGTATTTTTAGTAAAGACAGGGTTTCACCATGTTTGCCAGGCCGGTCTTGAACTCCTGACTTCCGCTGATCCACCCACCTCAGCCTTCCAAAGTGCTGGGATTACAGGGGTGAGTCACCGTGCCTGGCCTGAGAATTGTAAATTTCTAATTGCATTTGTTTATGGAAGCCTACATATATACCTGGAAAAAAAGGGTACATTTATAAATGATTTTTATTCTTTGTATTGTTATATTTTCTATTACTTTTATGTTTTTGTTATTTTTATAATTTTATGAGTGCCTTAAAATTACTATATCCTTTATTAAATAGTATTTTAAAACTTACTGTTGTTTTAAGCTGCTAAAAAAAAAGTATGGTGTTTAATGTGCCAGATAATTGCCAAGTAGAGATTTCTAAAGCATTACCTCAAAAAATAATATCAGAATTCAGGCTATAATAGCAAAAAAAGAAGAAGGAAAAAAGAATGGAAGAAAAAAGACAATCCATTTAAAAGTGGCAATTATATAAAAATGTTATATCCATAATATGACTTCTAAGAGAATATTAATAAAAATGGGCTATCTCTGTATTATTAATATATTCATTAAAATGTCAGCTACATTATGTGGGAGGGGAAAGCAAGTTATAGAATATAATTAGCATGGTCTTTGTCAAATATATATGTGTCTCTGTGTGTGTGTAATAGCTATGTACACATACAATTGTTTCTAAATAGAAGAAAATCAGTAATATATATTTCAAACAGTGGTTATCTTTGGGAAATGGGTTGGTAATAGAAAAAAAAGAAAAGGAGAAAGACTTTTACCTTCTACATTCTATACTGTTTTAATTATTTGAATTTGTATTTGATTTTATTATTATGTACCATATTTGAATAATAAATTAAAAATACTAGGCCGGCACAGTGGCTCATGCCTGTAATCCCAGCACTTTGGGAGGCCAAGGCAGACGGATCATGAGGTCAGAAGTTTGAGACCAGCCTGGCCAAGGTGAAACCCCATTTCTACTAAAAATGCAAAAATTAGCTGTGTGTGGTGGTGTGTGCTTGTAATCCCAGCTACTTAGGAGGAGGCTGAGGCAAAAGAATTGCTTGAACCTGGGAGGCAGAGGTGGCAGTGAACCAAGATCACTCCACTGCATTCCAGCCTGGCGACAGAACAAGATTCTGTCTCAAAAAATAAAAATAAAAATAAAAAACTAAAGCAAACACCAAGGCTCAAGAAAACTTAAAAAGTTAGCCAGGTGGTCCTTAAATAAAGTTACCTAGCTTGGACTTTGGATCACACTTACAGAAATGTCTAAACTCTGATTCCCATTCTTTTCAGTCCTTTAGTCTTTCATCTTATTGGCAGAACTAGGCTCAAACTCTTAGAACTAAAGAAAGTCAATATTGAAATAGCAATAATGATTGACACCCAAAAGAGATCTCACACACAGGTAGGTTGTAGAAAAGAAAAATCAAAATTAGGGCCTGGTGCAATGGGTACACCTGTAATCTCAGCATTTTGGGAGGCCAAGTCGGGCCAATCACCTGAGGTCAAGAGTTTGATATCAGATTGACCAACATGGAGAAACCTTGTCTCTACTAAAAATACAAAAAATTAGCCAGGTGTGGTGGTGCATGCCTGTAATCCCAGCTACTTGGGAGGCTGAGGCAGGAGAATCACTTGAACCCAGGAGGCAGAGGTTTCCGTGAGCCAAGATCGCACCATTGCACTCCAACCTGGGCAACAAGAGCGAAACTCCATCTCAAAAAAAAAAAAGAAAAATCAAAATTAGAACTCTGCTGATGTAAAGCTCAGTCCTGGGCCCAGTACAGTGGCTCTCACCTGTATTCCCAGCACTTTAGAAGGCTGTGGCAGGCAGATCAGAGATCACTTCTTAAGGTCAAGAGTTCAAGATCAGCCTGCCCAACATGGTGAAATTCTGCTTTACTAAAAATACAAAAATTAGCTGGATGTGGTGGCAGGCACCTGTAATTCCAGCTACTCAGGAGGCTGAGGCAGAAGAATCACTTGAACCTGGGAGGTGGAGGTTGCAGTGAGCTGAGATTGTGCCACCGCACTCCAGCCTGGGCAACAGAGCAAGACTCCATCTCAAATAAAAATAAAAAAAAGCTCAGTGGGCATGATGGCTCATGCCTGCAATCCCAGCACTTTGGGAGGCCAAGGCTAGTGGATCACCTGAGATCAGGAGTTCGAGACCAGCCTGACTAACGGTAAAACCCTGTCTCTACTAAAAATACAAAAACTAGCCAAGTGTAGTGGTGGGCACCTGTAATCCCAGTACTCGGGAGGCTGAGACAGGAAAATCACTTGAACCCAGGAGGTGGAGGTTGCAGTGAGTCAAGATCATGCCATTGCACTCCAGCCTGAGCAACAGAGTGAGACTCTGTCTCAAAAAATAAAAATTAAATTTAAAAATAAAGCTCAGTCGTCAACACTCACTGAGACAAATGTAATCAACTACATAGAAACTAGTGTGTCTTCTTTTTAAATATCCAAAATAATATGACCACTTGCCCTGTGTTTACTTTATATGGGATACAACATTACAGGAAAAAGACAATTGGTTCAGAGGAAAACTCAGCGCTCATGTGAAGATTCCAAATATTCTTTCCATATCAATTTTTTGCTTTTTATTTCTCATTTGATAATTTGATGACAAAAAGAACTGTTTTATTCTTCATAAATTAAATTATGCATTTATTCATTGTTTTATTGAGATTTTATCAATTTAACAACAGTATATTTTGCACCTCAACTCATTCTGTGTCGTTTCCTCTTAGCTAGTTTCATTTTTAACCAAAGAAATTTGCACACTAGAGTCACTCACTGAACTAAATTAAGGGTGTGGCATAAAAGTTTCATGAATATACTCAGGAGTTTTTAATGTATAGCTCTTGTTTAACAGTGGAGAAGTGGACTCGGAAAAACATAGATATTTAGCATATTGACACATGGTGAGGCAGCCAGGTTTGACTTCTGTCCTATATAAAATATCACAGCAGAACTACCTTTATCAGACAGACTTAAAAAAAAAAAAAAATCTGGGTGAGTTGGCTCACGCCTGTAATCCCAGCACTTTGGGAGGCCAAGATGGGCAGATCACGAGGTCAGGAGTTAAAGACCAGCCTGGCTAACATGGTGAAACCCCATCTCTACTAAAAATGCAAAAATTAGCCGGGCATGGTGGTGCCTGCCTGTAATCCCAGCTACTTAGGAGCCTGAGGCAGGAGCATTGCTTGAACCCGGGAGGTGGAGGTTGCAGTGAGCTGAGATTGCCCCACTACAACCCAGCCTGGGTGACAGAGTGAGACTCTGTCTAAAAAATAAAAAATAATAATAATAATAAAGTTCTTCTTTGATAGTCGTTTCTGAGAATGTGAAGTCTTCATTACTTATCTCTCAGTAACAATAGTCACATGTATTGAATGCTTATTCCATGCCAGACAAGCATTTTACAGAAATTATCTCATTCAATCCTCACAAAAACCTATGATGTGGGTACTATTATTATGCCCACTTTACACATGGGAAAAGTGAAACAGAAAAGCCAAAAAAGTACCACTGCACCACGAATAAGCGGAGTCCTGGCAACCTCACTATAGACTCCACTCTCACCCCAGGCTATCCTGCCTTCTTTTTTATGTCATTTCATTTAAAACAATTTCATACACTCTCACTCCCATATTAGAATCAGAAAAAGATGTTTGTCTAAAACTATTTCCCTGCACTGAAATGTAAGTTCCAAGAGGGCAGGAGCTTTGCTCTGTACTTTGCTATATCCCCAACTTCTTTTTTTTTTTTTGAGACTGAGTCTAAGTCTGTTGCCCAGGCTGGAGTGCAGTGGTGTAATTTCGGCTCACTGCAACCTCTGCCTCCTGGGTTCAAGCAATTCTCTTGCCTCAGCCTCCCAAGTAACTGGGATTACAGGCACACACCGCCATGCTCTGCTATTTTTTTGTATTTTTTTTAGTAAAAATTGGGTTTCACTGTGTTGCCCAGGCTGGTTTCGAACTCCTGAGCTCAGGCAATCTGCCCGCCTTGACCTCCCAAAGTGCTGGGATTACAGGCATGAGCCACCACGCCCGGCCATCCTCAACTTCTAAAACAGTGCCTGGTACAAAATATGACCTCAACTAATGAATTCAATATGAACAAAAGGAAGATTTCTGGCTTTTCTAGTAGAATATTACCAGAATGATGAGTAAACATCACACACGGGCGTGGTGCAGTGGCTCACACCTGTAATCCCAGCACTTTGAAAGGCTGAGGCGGGTGGATCACTTGATGTCAGCAGTTGGAGACAAGCCTGGCCAACGTGGTGAAACCCTGTCTCTACTAAAAATACAAAAATTAGCCAGGTGTGGTGCCAGGTGCCTGTAATCCCAGCTACTCAGGAGGCTGAGGCAGAAGAATCACTTGAACCTGGGAGGCGGAGGTTTCAGTGAGCCGACATCGCACCACTGCACTCCAGCCTGGGTGGAAGAGTAAGTGAGACTCTGTCTCAAAAAAAAAAAAAACCCCAAACAAAAAAAATCATGCAAGGCCAACTGGGTTAAGAATGTCCATGGTCTTGTGCAAGTTAGCAAGCACAAGCTACTTACCTTTCTCTCTTTTATATTTCTCTATGTTTCTCAAAAGGTTAGGTACAACCTTTTCGCAGAGGTCCTCCAGGACTGTCAGATTATCTTCATCTATTTTATGTTGTTTCTCTAGAAATGCCAGTAACCCTAGAGAGGTCTACAAGAGAATCAATAGAATTACACTTCCTTCCCTACTGATTATCCACTCACTCAAATGTTACCTGCATGGCCACGAGGCACTAGGTTTTGCACTGATAAATAAGATACGACAGCATCTGCCCTCACATTGCTCAGGAGTGTAGAGGAAGAGGCATTACCAAGCAAATATGTATACAATCTATATTAATACCAGGTACCAAATATATAGAATTATACAACAGGAGCCATGCTTGCTGTATATTAACATTACAACAACTGAATGAGTAGATACTATTATAATCCTCATGTTAAAGATGAAATAATTGAGGCACAAAGAGGTTCCAGTAACTTGCTCAAAGTCACAAAGCTAATAAATGGCAGAACTGATACAATCTGATGCCACAGTCTATCTCATTAACCACTGAACTCTAACTCACTGCTTTAAGTGATACTGATTAGGGAACCAGCAAAAGAGGAACACCAAAGAAATGAGGGGGAAATGTTCTGAAAGAATTTTAAATTTGGTGTTTTAAAAGAAAAGGAATTCTCTAAAAAAAAAAAAAAAATCACAATTTGGGCCGGGTGCAGTGGCTCACACCTGTAATCCCAGCACTTTGGGAGGCCAAGGTGAGCGAATCACGAGATCAGAAATTTGAGACCAGCCTGGCCAACATGGTGTAAACCCCATCTTTACTAAAAATACAGAAATTAGCCAGGCATGGTGGCGGGTGCCTGTAGTTTGAGCTACTTGGGAGGCTGAGGAAGGAGAATTGCAGAGGTTGCAGTGAGCAGAGATTGCATCACTGCACTCCAGCCTGGTAACAGAGCAAGACTCTGTCTCAAAAAAAAAAAAAAAAAAATCACAATTTGATGAGCATTTTTTTTTATTTTATTATTTTCTTTTATTTGAGACAGAATCTCAGTCTGTTGCCCAGGCTGGAGTGCAATAGTGAAATCTCGGCTCACTGCAACCTCTACCTCCAGAGTTCAAGCGATTCCTCTGCCTCAGCCTCCTGAGTAGCTGGGATTGTAGGCACGTGCCATCACACCCAGCTAATTTTTGTATTTTTAGCAGAGAAATACAAAAATAAAAATTTTTGTATTTTTAATAGTAAGTAATAGATTACTTACCCGCCGTTGGAAGAGGGCCTGAACACCCCTCAGCCAAAACAGAAAGGTTCTAAATTCATGTGGTCTCTCGGGGAGAATACAAATAACCTTGCCTTTGTAAGGGATTCTGGGATTTCTCTTTGAGAGCTTTCACAGAAACATAACCAGCATAGCTGGCCTACACACATCCTGAGAGATCTAACAACTGTCAGGAAATCCGTTCTCAGCATAGCAATCAGCATAGAATACTGAGTCTAAAGGAAACCACACCTGAACCTACTAACTCTTTAGCAAAGAAACAGAACAAGAGCTTTCAGACCTTTGCTGCTAGTATTTGCCAGAGTGGTATTCTTAAACTAATGTCCAGGTCCCATTTAAATGTGTGTGTGTGATGTACTAAGCATCTAATAAACTTTTAGAAAGTATAATGAATCTCCATAATTACTTCTGGAATCACATCTTAGCTCCTTGTATTCCTCCTGGTAGGATGTTTCAAGACATGAGTTTCTGGCTGGGCGGAGTGGCTCACACCTGCAACCCCAGCACTTTGGGAGGTCAAGGCGAGTGGATCACCTGAGATCAGTAGTTCCAGACCGGCCTGGCCAACATGGTGAAACCCCCATCTCTACTAAAAATACAAAAATTAGCTCGGTGTGGTGGCAGGCACCTGTAATCCCAGCTACTTGGGAGGTTAAGGCAGGAGAATCACTTGAACCCAGGAGGTGGAGATTGCAGTGAGCCGAGATGGCGCCATTGCACTCCAAACTGGACAGTAAGAGTGAACTCTGTCTAATAACAATAATAATTCTGTAGCCACAGATCCCTTCAAGTAAAGTTCTAGAACCTGTGCAAACAAAAGAGAAAAAAAAAACATTTTCCGGCTTTTCTTATTTGAAAACTAACACTCAGTGTTCAGCATACAAGAGACAACTGCTTTAACAAATGACCTTTCTCTCATCCCTCACCCCCTACCTCATATTATTCAGAGTTCTTAACATAGGATGGGGTATAACAATAAAAAGTGGTCTCATTTTGTTTATAAACCTAGACACTGGAACATTTGTGAGTGGATGACCTGACTTGGGAAATAATCTTATCAAATCCACCTGGAGAGCTTGTCAAACTGCAGGAATCTCCTCTGACTTTGAGAAATTCTGCATTTAAGGTATAATGCTGCCATTTTAGCAGGAAATTGCTTTGCACCACCGCAAACGTGGGCACTGAAATTTAATGGCAGAAGCAGAATATCCTTACGATGCTTTACATAAAAGTATTCCCTAAAACAAAATCCTGTTTTTAAAAATTCTCCAAGAATTATTAACCTTTAGGTCGTGTGTGTGTGTGTGTGTGTGTGCATGTGTACATATATATGTATATGTGTATGTGTATGTGTGTTTGCGTGTGTATATATATGTATATGTGTATGTGTATATATGTAGTGTATGTGTATATATACAAAAACCCAAAAGCAAGGAGCATGCCAGCATCTAGTTTGTGGTCTTGAAATGACATCTCTCATTAAAAGAAACCAGGGCTTTTGGGAGAAATGAGAGATTCTAGGACTGGGCAGAAAATATGCAAGATGAACCTGAAATATTTTTGCCAAATAGTAAAGAAGCCATCAGAGACTACTAAGGTCATGTCAGAATGACAGGAACCAAACTGAAGATGCATCCCCTGGGGAAAAAAAATGGGACAACTGAACTTTTTTTCTTTCTTTCTTTCTTTCTTTCTTTCTTTCTTTTTCTTTTGGAGACAGGGTCTCACTCTGTTACCCAGGCTGGAGTGCAATAGCACAACCATTGCTCACTGCAGCCTTGACTTCTTCCCTGGGCTCCAGTGATCCTTTCACATCAGCCTCCTGAGAAGCTGGGACTACAGGTGCACACCATCACGTCCAGCTAATTTTTGTATTTTTTTTGTAGAGACTGGGTTTTGTCATGTTGCCCAGTCTAGTCTTAAACTCCTGAGGCTCAAGGGACCTGTCTGTCTCAGCCTCCCAAAGTGCTGGGATTACAGGCATGAGCCACCATGCCTAGCCTCAATTTGAACTTCAGTAAGGATAATAATTGCAATAGATTGAAACACCTCATATGTTTAATCCATGAGTTTAAATTTATATATATTTTGTAGTGGGTCACCCGCAGAGAATGAAAAGAAACCAATTAACTTAAAAACTGGATAACTAGATGGGGCACAGTGGTTCACGCCTGTATTCCCAGCATTTTGGGAGGCTGAGGACAAAAGTTTGAGTCCAGCCTGGCCAACATAATGAAACCCCATTTCTACTAAAAATACAAAAATTAGCCAGGCATGGTGGTACATGCTTGTAATCCTAGATATTCAGGAAACTGAGGAAGGAAAATCACCTGAACCCAGGAGGCAGAGGTTGCAGTGAACCAAGATCACACCACTGCACTCCAGCCTGGGTGACTGAGTGAGACTCCGTCTCATTAAAAAGAAAAAAAAGGAAACTGGATAACAAAAAGAATCAAGGATTTACATATAAGCTATATCACTGGGTAACCAAATAGTAGATGAGGGGAAAACGAAATGATAGAATTCTAATATCTGGCTGGGTGCAGTGGCTCATGCCTAAAATCCCAGCACTTTAGGAGGGCCTCAAACACCTGAGGTCAGGAGTTTGAGACCAGCCTGGCCAACAAGGTGAAACCCCATCTCTACTAAAAATACAAAAGGTTAGCCGGGCATGGTGACACACACCTGTAATTCCAGCTACTTGGGAGGCTGAGGGAAAAGAATCACTTGAACCCAGGAGGCAGAGGTTGTGGTGAGCCAAGATCGTGCCATTGCACTCCACTCTGGGTGACAAGAGCAAGACTCTGTCTCAAAAAAAAAAAAAAAAAAAAGAATTCTAATATCTCCATTTTTGCAACCCCTAAAAATTCAACATATAAAACAGTTGCTAATATCGAAGAGAGAGAGAAAATCAGGTACCTCCGGATGAAAAAACAAGACTACCTCTAATCCTGCCAAACAAATCTGACCTGAATCTGATGAAACCTCTGGATTCAGCTGCCAGTCTGCAGGAAATGCAGAGGACAGAGAAACATGCCGAACTGTACCACAAGTGTGCAGTCAGCAAAACCCAGCCTGGGAGAAACTCTACAGGCCAACCGTCAAGAGGTTCTTCAATGAATACATTTTAAGAAAAAGAAAGAGATTTGGGGGCAGGGAGGAAATCTAACCTACAGATTAAAAGACACTTGAAAGAAAAACTGGACAAGGCCAGGCACATGGCTCACGCCTGTAATCCCAGCACTTTGGGAGGCCGACGTGGACAGATCACCTGAGGTCGAGTTTGAGACCAGCTTAGCCAACATGGTGAAACCCTGTCTCTACTAAAAATACAAAAATTAGCCAGATGTGGAGGTGGGAACCTGTAATCCCAACTAATTGGGAGGCTGAGGCAGGAGAATCACTTGAACCCAGGAGGCGGAAGTTGCAGTGACCCAAGATCACACCATTGCAGACCATCTCAAGAAAAAGAGAGAGAGAGAGAGAGAGAGAGAGAGAGAGAGAGAGAGAGAGAGAGAGAGAGGAAGGAAGGAAGAAAGGAAGGACAGGAGGAAGAAAGGAAGGACGGGAGGAAGGAAGGAAGGAAGGAAGGAAGGAAGGAAGGAAGGGAGGGAGGGAGGAAGGAAGGAAGAACGGGAGGAAGAAAGGAAGGACGGGAGGAAGAAAGAAAGGACGGGAGGAAGGAAGGGAGGGAGGAAGGAAGGAAGGGAGGGAGGAAGGAAGGAAGGAAGGAAGGGAGGAAGGAAGGAAGGAAGAACAGGAGGAAGAAAGGAAGGATGGGAGGAAGAAAGGAAGGACGGGAGGAAGAAAGGAAGGACGGGAGGAAGGAAGGGAGGAAGGAAGGAAGGAAGGAAGGGAAGGAAGGACTGAACAAAAGTAAATTTGAGGTCTAGGGAAGCCCAGTTAAGTGATAAAATCATAAAGAAACACATCATAATAAGGCAGTTCCTTAAAAGCCAGGACAGCAATCAGTTCTAGGGGCCAAGAAGGGGCCATGACTGGGATTGGGTAAATAGAGAGCTTTCTAAAGTAGCTAACAAAATTCTGTTTCTTTTTTCCTTTTTATTTTTCTCTTTTTCTTCACTTTTTAAATTACTGTCTATTAATTTGTTTTGAAAACACCCAGCATATAAGAACACAGAGAAAATTCAGATGACACATTATACAATGTCATTCTGCATTTTGCTAAAACACAAAATTGAACTTCTTGATCTGGGTGAGGGTTTCAAGGATATTAGCCTTATAATAATACATTAAGCTGTGTATTAGTTTTGTGTCATTTTCTGTGCCCATGTTTTGTTGGTTGGGTTTTGGGGGGTTTTTTAGAGACAAGGTTTCAGTCTTTCGTGCAGGCTGGAGTATAGTGGTGTGACCATAGCTCAATGAAGCCTCAACCTCCTGGATTCAAGTGATCCTCCCACCTCAGCCTCTAGAGTAGCTGGGACTATAGACGTGCACCACCACACCAGGCCTAATTTTTTTTTTTTTGTATAAACAAGGTCTCACTATGTTGCCCAGGCTGGTCTCAAACTCCTGGCCTTAAGCAATCCTCTCACCTCAGTCTTCCAAAGTGCTGGGATTACAGGTGTGAGCCACTGTGCCCAGCCTGTTTTTGTTTTTTTTTTTTAATTTTTAACAATAAAAAGATAAACAGAGGCATGCCAATGAAAAAGCACAGAACTTCCAGGGACCATCTAAGTAGGAAATTAGTAGATTCTAACAAGGGACCACAACTATGAGAATGTTATAAACCCCACTGTGTGTTTTAGTTCATCCTGCCAGTCCCCCTAATTACTCATTATAAAATCCCACAAATAGAAAGGGTTCAGGCAGCTTTCTGAGAAATAAAGGAGGAGAAAGATCACATCATCCCTTTCATTCATGCGTTCATTCAGATCACGTAAGCACCATTTCGTAATAGATTCTGAAAGGTCCTGGAGTTTACTAATGGGTAAGACTCAGTTCCCACCCCCAAGCACCCCCACAGCCCTTCTTTGGAGAAAGGAACCCCAAGAGGTAGAGCAGTGGTGACCAATCAGAAGCACACAAAAGGCTGAAATCCCTGAGGGCTCTAAAAAAGAGGAAAAAATGACTCAAAGGTTTTACCTCAGACACTATTCACTTTCCCAGACCTACAGGCCTGACACCAGGAAACATATTTAATAAATTATTAAATAGTTCCCATTGTATCTACTACATGTAAAACAGCTTCCCATTCCAAGGTGACTTTATTTCAAGCAATTTGTCAATAATATCAGTTGATCTGGGAACACTATACATGTAGGCTTTTGATGTTTTCATTCAGAAGTTGAAAGGTGGCCGGGCGTGGTGGCTCACGCCTATAATCCCAGCACTTTGGGAGGCCCACGTGGGCAGATCACTTGAGGTCAGGAGTTCGAGACCAGCTTGGCCAACATGGTGAAACCCCATCTCTACTAAAAATACAAAAATTAGCCAGCCATGGTGCCATGTGTCTGTAGTCCCAGCTACTTGGGAGGCTGAGGCTGGAGCATCCCTTGAACCTGGGAGGTGGAGGTTGCAGTGAGTCGAGATCGTGCTACTGCATTCCAGCCTGGGAAACAGAGTGAGACTCTTGTCTCAAAAAAAAAAAATTAAAATTAAAAAAATTTTTACAAAAAGACGTTTGATGGTGGGTTTATGGCTCTTCACTTTATTATTATGTTTCCTTTTTTTTGGAGACAGGGTCTTGCTCTATCACCCAGGCTGGAGTGCAGTAGTGCAATCACGGCTCACTGCAGCCTCAACCTCCCTGGCTCAAGCAAGTCTCCCACCTCAGCCTCCAGAGTAGCTGGGACTACAGATACACATTACTAAGCCCAGCTTATTTTTGTATTACATTTCATAACTTCCATACATGTTATATGTATTCTTTTGAATTTTAAAACATTAGTCAACCTAAAATATAACAAAAATAGTAGTTGAATAATAAGTTAATGCTGTAGGATAAAATTTGAAAATTGCCCCCTTCCCAAATTAACTAACTTGCTCGTCACAAGTTGTTATTAAAGTCATAAGAAAAAACATATATAAAGTTTTGAGGCCTAGAAGAGCTACTTCTCTGCCCTTAAATGTGACCGATATGGCAATATTAGCAGATAGCAGTTATATTAATATTAAAAACATTACAATTGACTCAAAGCACCTGTGCAACCCTTTACAAAGCACATCCTCGAACATTTGTCTCATTTGATTTTCACAGAAATTCTACATGAGAGAAATTGCAGAATCCACTAAAAGAGACACTCAGGCTCCCTTCAAAACCTGATCTAAAGTAAATGGATGAAGAAATAATTTCCACTCTGCCATTGTTTACCACTTCTGCATTTCCTCATGTGCAAAAACCTTTTTACATCATAAAACACAGTGGATGGGCCGGGACAGTGGTTCACACCTGTAATCGCAGTACTTTGGGATGCTGAGGTGGGCTGATCATAAGGTCAGGAGTTCGAGACCAGCCTGGCCAACTTGGTGAAATCTCATCTCTACTAAAAATACAAAAATTAGCTGGGCATGGTGGTGCATGCCTGTAATCCCAACTACTGGGGAGGCTGAGGCAGGAGAATAGCTTGAACCCAGGAGACGGAGGTTATAGTGAGCTGAGATTGTGCCTCTGCACTCCAGCCTGGGCAACAGAGCAAGACTCCACCTCAAAACAAGCAAAAAGAAACCCGCAACGGATGCCAACGGAAGTGAGAATTTACCGTATGCTATGCCAAATATAGGCCTCATGCTAATGCTTCATGCACGCTGTTTCAGCTAATTCTCTTAACAGACCTAGAAGGAAGTCATATGATTGCCCACAATTTTACATCTAAGAAAACAGAGACTCAGAAAAGTTCAGTCATTGGCCTCACAACATGGGTTTAGAAGCAAAATCAGGACCAGAATCTAGGCTCACCTAACACCAAAGTCAGTGTTCCTAACCGTTGTATATTGTCTCCCACAAAAAATAAAAATCCCTAAAACCCTTTCCAGCATCTTCCTCATCATTGATTGAGACAGGGCTCACACAGACCCCATTCTATATGACCCACTCACCATTTCGGTTTTGGGAAGAGAGTCTCCAAGAAGGAAGATCATATCCTTTAATTTCTCTTCGTCAATGCCTTCTGACAGTTCATAGAGCAGGTTTCTAAGACACACAATCAAATGACAAATAAAGCCTTACACTTGCAGAGGACACCATAATCAATCAAGTGCTTTCATAGATGTTTCTGTCATTTGAATGATCAACTCAGTGTGTAGACAATTATTAATCCCATTTAGAGGTTCAAAAAATGAAAACTTTCAGTTTCTAAGTGACTTGTTTAAATGAAGATAACACAGTAAGTAGTAGAGGCAGGCCTTCTGCTTCCAAGTCTAGTGCTGTTTTCACCACACTCAGAAGGCATATTTTTAAAAAGGCATAAAACACAATTCTGACACACCCTCCCATCTCCTTATTCCAACTAGAAATTCAGACTTGCTTTACACACACTTGGTAGAGAGGACCCCAAGCCAGCCGAGGTACAGTTGGTTGTATATCGAAAAAGGAAGAAAACTATCCCAGCTTCGAGATAATTATATAATCCACAACCAGAAAAAGTGAGTATTTCATCCACATACTAACAACCCTATGTGTCAGAGATGGTCCTTCAGATGTCTAGTGAGCAGAATGGAAATACGGATTTCTGGAATTCATCATTCCTTTCACTGACTCAAGGGCAGCTCAGGTTCTGGGAGCCAGCTCCACTGCTAAGGCTTAATGTATTCTAATCGCCTAGACCATAAAACACCCTCCAAGGCTCTTCTTCGTGAGGTTCTCTGATCTGGACACTATGTCAGTGAACAATTTTAAACACTGTCATTGGCCAGGCACAGTGGCTTACGCCTGTAATCCCAGCACTTTGGGAGGCTGAGGTGCCTAGATCACTTGAGGCCAGGAGTTCCAGACCAGCCTGCCCAACATGTTGGAAACCCCTTTTCTACTAAAAATATAAAAATTAGCCGGGTGTGGTGGTGGGTGCCTATAGTCCCAGCTACTCAGGAGACTGAGGCAGGAGAATCGCTTGAACCCGGGAAGCAAAGTTTGCAGTGAGCTGAGATCATGCCATTTCACTTCATCCTGGGTGACAGAGCGAGACTCTGTCTCATAATAAAAATAAAACGCTGTCATCCATGATAAGGCCAATGCCTTAATTTTACCTCTTTGGGCAAAATGCCTATTTTTACGTCTCTGGATTTCCACCTAAAAATATATAAATATCTATAACTAGACATGGCATAAATGACATCCCTCCCTACCCCAGAAACACATCTCTTTTTTTTTTATCTTGCTTATTTCACTCCAAATATGCCTTACTCTCTTCTCAAGGCCCCGGGAAAGAGGTAGACAGAGCAGAGGATCCCAGGAGGGAGAAGATCTACACGTGTGGCGGCTGGTAACCAGGGAAAATGCAGGCTTGGCCACACTGAGGTGGACTTCACTGCTAGTGAGAAGCAAAACAAAGGGAAGCCACCTCCAGGCCCAGAGCTTGGGCTTGAAGCTTTGCTGACCTCCCACCTCTCATCTCATTAGCATCAGAGGCTGAGAAAAAGATTTAGAGCCTCCTGGTTTATCATCCAAAAAGATAGATAACCAAAAGATTTATTTTTGAGACAGAGTCTCACACTGTTGCCAGGCTGGAGTGCAGTGGTGCAATCTTGGCTCACTGCAACCTCGCCTCCTGGAGGATCAAGTGATTCTCCTGCCTCAGCCTCCCAAGTAGCTGGGACTACAGGCACATGCCACCACACCTAGCTAAGTTTTGTATTTTTAGTAGAGACAGGATTTCACCATGTTGGCCAGGATGGTCTTGATCTATTGACCTCGTGATCCGCCCACCTCAGCCTCCCAAAGTGCTGGGAATACAAGTGTGAGCCACCTTACCTGGCCACCAAAAGATCTTAACTGCAGCTTCCTTTCAAAGCCCAATGGCCAGAATGAACACTAGATGGGAGATCCTCCCATCTTCATCACAGACGCGTCCTCACCTGAACAGAGAGACCCTTCTTTGGGTGGGCAGCAAATGCTCCACTTTCTCTTTGGTGTAGTTGAGGTACTGCAGCAGTTTCTTCTGCCCTATGATATAGAGGAGTTCAGCCAGGAAGAAGGGGCTGCTCTCACTCAGCAGATCCTCTGCCAAGAGATGTTCGAAAACATCTGAGGCTGAGCTGGACTTCTCCAGCTTCTTGTGGGTGACCAAGTCTCTGCAGAGAAACTTGAGGTGCTCCACATCTTCGACTCCCAGGTTCGAACCAATAATCAGAAGTTTCTCACGAAAGCTCCCTTTACAGTTTTTATCTGAATGTGGACCTTGAGAACTCATGTCCAGGCTGAAAGAGACAGAGAGGTGAGGCAGGGCACCACTCTGTTAGACAGTGAGGACATATGGCACCCTGACTTCCCAGGCCCTCCCCTCATCACAGCCTCCTCTGTTGTGGGCATTAGACTTTCCGAGAGGTGCTGAAAAATAAAAATTACTTTGAGGCTACTTCAAAAACCAACAACCCAGAAAACTTTGCCCCAACACTTGCAAGTTACTTTTTAGGAAGCTTGGAGGAAGTTTATATTGAAACTTAATTCACTTTGATTTCTCCCAAATCAAAATGTGCCCAGAGGGAGAAAGTTAAGATGGAGGGACACAGTACTATTTCTTTCAAGCCTGGTAGCCTGATTAGAGCCATTACGTTCATCTCCACCAAGTGGCAGAAACAGCACTTGGATCTATGCTTTAAGTTTTAGAAACAGAGACTGGGCGCAGTGGCTTCAGCCTGTAATCCCAGTACTTTGGGAGACTGAGGCAGGCGGATCACCTGAGGTCAGGAGTTTGAGACCAGCCTGACCAACATGGAGAAATCCCATCTCTACTAAAAATACAATATTCACCGGGTGTAGTGGCTGGCGCCTGTAATCCCAGCTACTCAGGAGGCTGAGGCAGGAGAATCGCTTGAACCCGGGAGACAGAGGTTGCAATGAGCCGAGATCATGCCATTGCACTCCAGCCTGAATGACAGGAGTGAAACTCTGTCTCAGAAAAAAAGAAAAGTTTTAGAAACCAAGCAACCTAGGGGAGGCAGGTTTATCCTTTTGAATTATCTATCAACACAAAGACAGCGAGGTACCATGAGGGATGTGAGTTACATCTTCACTTCAGACTGCTACCTGTAAGCGGACAGGCCTCTATCTTACAGAAAAGGAAGGCAGAATCTAGACTTCAAGCCTGAGCAACATGGCAAGACCTGGTCTCCGCTAAGAATACAAAAAATTAGCAGGGCATGGTGGTACATGCCTGTGGTCCCAACTCAGGAGACCAAGGTGGAAGGATCATGTGAGCCTGGTGGGCAGAAGTTGCAATGAGCCATGATTGTGCCACTGCACTCCACCCTGGATGACAGTGAGACCTTATCCAAAAAAAAAAAAAAAAAAAAAATCCTAGACCTCAGAAGGAATGGGTGGTTTTAGACAAGAGTTTTTCAAATCAGTGCAGGAAGTTAAAAATTTCATGGGTCAAAAGAGAGCCCGCATAGCCAAGTCAATTCTAAGCAAAAAGAACACAGCGGGGGGCATCACACTACCGGATTTCAAACTATACTACAAGGCTACAGTAATCAAAACAGCATGGTACTGGTACCAAAACAGAGATATAGACCAATGGAACAAAACAGAGGCACCGGAGGCAACACAACATATCTACAACTATACAGTCTTTGATAAACCTGACAAAAACAAGCAACGGGGAAAGGATTCCCTGTTTAACAAATGGTGTTGGGAAAACTGGCTAGCCATGTGCAGAAAGCAGAAACTGGACCCCTTCCTGACACCTTACACTAAAATTAACTCCAGATGGATTAAAGACTTAAACATAAGACCTGGCACCATAAAAACCCTAGAAGGAAATCTAGGCAAAACTATCCAGGACATAGGAGTAGGCAAGGACTTCATGAACAAAACACCAAAAGCATTGGCAACAAAAGCCAAAATAGACAAATGGGACCTAATGAAACTCCACAGCTTCTGCACGGCAAAAGAAACAGTCACTAGAGTGGATCGGCAACCAACAGAATGGGAAAAAATTTTTGCAGTTTACCCATCTGACAAAGGGCTGATATCCAGAATTTACAAAGAACTCAAACGGATTTACAGGAAAAAAACAAACAAGCCCATTCAAAAGTGGGCAAAGGATATGAACAGACACTTTACGAAAGAAGACATATATGAGGCCAACAATCATATGAAAAAATGCTCATCGTCACTGGTCATCAGAGAGATGCAAATCAAAACCACATTGAGATACCATCTCACGCCAGTTAGAATGGCGATCATTAAAAAATCTGGAGACAACAGATGCTGGAGAGGATGTGGAGAAAAAGGAACACTTTTACACTGTTGGTGGGAGTGTAAATTAGTTCAACCATTGTGGAAGACAGTGTGGCGATTCCTCAAGGCCTTAGAAATAGAAATTCCATTTGATCCAGTAATCCCATTACTGGGTATATATCCAAAAGGCTATAAATTGTTCTACTATAAGGACACATGTACACGAATGTTCATTGCAGCACTGTTTACAATAGCAAAGACCTGGAATCAACCAAAATGCCCATTGATAATAGACTGGATTGGAAAAATGTGGCACATACACACCATGGAATATTATGCAGCAATCAGAAATGATGAGTTCGTGTCGTTTGTAGGGACATGGATGAATCTGGAGAACGTCATCCTCAGCAAACTGACACAAGAACAGAAAATGAAACACCGCATATTCTCACTCATAGGCGGGTGATGAAAAATGAGAACACATGGACACAGAAAGGGGAGTACTAAACACTGGGGTCTATTGGGGGGAAAAGGGGAGGGCCAGTGGGAGGGGGAGGTGGGGACGGATAGCCTGGGGAGAAATGCCAAATGTGGGTGAAGGGGAGAAGGAAAGAAAAGCACACTGCCATGTGTATTCCTATGCAACTTTCTTGCATGCTCTGCTCATGTACCCCAAAACCTAAAATCCAATAAAAAATAAAAAATAAAAAAAAAAATTTCATGGGTCGGCTGCTCTGTCTATGGAGTAGCCATTCTTTTGTTTACTTATCTAATACATTTGTTTTTACTAAAAAAAAAAAAAAAAAAAAAAATTACGTAAATAAATGTTTCCATCTGACAAGTTTATAAACTACAGTATCCTCTATACTAAACTTCATTATAATCAGAGGAGCAATGCAGTGATAACATTTTCATTGTAATATTATTTATTCTATAAGCACTTGAGGTATATAGTCATTATGCAGAACTTCGCTATTTTTAGAAACAGGAAACTACTTTCTAAAGGAAGGAACAGGCAGTGTGCAGTGGCTCACACCTATAACCCCAGCCAGGAGTTCGGGATCAGACTGGGCAACATGGTAAAACCCTGTCTCTACAATAAATACAAAAATTAGCCAGGCATGGTGGTGCACACCTGTGGTCCCAACTACTCAGGAGGCTGAGGCAGAAGGATCATTTGAGCCCTGGGGGTGGAGGGTCCAGTGAGCCATGATCATGCCACTGCACTCCACCCTGGGTGACAAAGGGAGACCCTGTCTCAAAAAACAAACAAACAAACAAACAAACAAAAAAACTGCTAGACCTCAGAAGGAAAGAATGGTTTTAGACAAGAGTTGCTCAAATCAATGTAGGAAGTTGAAAATTACATGAGTCAATGTTTCCATCTGACTAGTTTATAAACTACTGTATTCTCTGTACTAAATTTCATTATAATCAGAGGAGCACTTCATGAGGCCAAGGCAGGTGGATCACTTGAGGCCAGGAGTTTAGGACAAGCCTGGGAAACATGGTGAAACCCTGTCTCTTAAAAAATACAAAAATTAGCCAGGTGTGGTGGTGCCTGTGGTCCCAGCTATTTAGGAAGCTGAGGTGAGAGGATTGCTTGAATCTGGGAGACGGAAGTTGCAGTGAGCCAAGATTGTGCCACTGTACTCCAGCCTGGTGAAAGAACGAGACTCCGTCTCAATTAAATAAATAAATGAAGGAAAGAAGGAAGAAACACATAGCAAAAATCAAAACCTCCATAATAAGGAGTAGTTATATCGAGATGGCATAACTAGAGATAATACAAATTTTCTCCTGGGCTTTCAACTGAATTTCTCAAATTTTATTTATACATGAACATACACATTAATTTCAGTGTTAAAAGAAACAAAAAATGGTGGCTCACGCCTGTAATCCCAGCACTTTGGGAGGCCGAGGTGGGCAGATCACCTGAGGTCAGGAGTTCAAGACCAGCCTGATCAACATAGTGAAACCTCGTCGCTACTAAAAATACAAAAATTAGCGGTGCATGGCAGTGCATGCCTGTAATCCCAGCTACTTGGGAGGCTGAGGCAGGAGAATCACTTGAACCCGGGAGGTAGAGCAAAACTCTGTCTCAAAAAAAAGAAACAAAAAATGTCATTTTAAATGTGATGATCCAGGGGATCTTCCCTGCTGCTAGCCCTGAGGTCAAATGAGTGGTTTCCTGGACCTGTTTCTATTCTACCACATCTTACATTTGCCTTGTGGTTTCTTGACAATTCCAATTTCTAGTTTTAATGAGTCTGCCACACTTTGTCTCCGGGAACTAACATATTTCTGCCGGTAAAAGGCTATGTTGGAGGCTTCTGGATTTTTGAACTTTTGTTTTCCCAGGCATGGCAAAGAAATCTAAGCAGAAATAATACCATTGCTGACAAGTTTTTGCAAGTTTCTACAACATGAAGCCATGAAGCAAAGGAAAAGATCCAAGCATGAGACTCTGTGGTATTTAATTACATACCTTCAGATCAGGCTCCACCAATCCTCTGGAGGTAAACGATTCTCAGGGAAATTGCCTGAAAACAAAATTTTAAAGAAAGTAGAATCCTCTATGTGCTCCAAGGTCCAAGGAAGCTCCCAATTTCGCGGGAAGAGACTTCAAGACTTGCTGGCTGTTGAAGTGAAAACTGGATCCTACTGGGCTGGGTAGCCTGATACTGATTTCCTGCCAATGTCGTCACTGCTTATTTGGCTTTTTCCCTCCCCTTTTCCAGGCTTAAGATAACTGACAAACAGCGTCTCCTAAAGGCTAATTTACAACTTTCTCACTGTAGAGCTTGGGGTTTCCCCATGTAAAGCGAAATCTTCCTAGAAATGAACCCACGGAAGCCATGAAGTCCTCCAGGCTTTCCTTAGGATCTCCATTTTCTTGTTAAGTCAAAAAGGGAATCTATCTATAGTTGGTGGGAAAAGAATAAAAACAAAACAAAAAAAAAAGAAAAGAAAAAAATGGGAAGCATCTATTTTTCTAATCATCTCCTTCCCCAAACACTTAACTTTTCAAATAAAGTCAAGTTAACCCTTTCCTTAGTCCACATGCAAATAAACAAATAATTTTTTTTTTTTTTTGAGACTGAGTCTTGCTCTGTCACCCGGGCTGGAGTGCAATCGTGCAATCTACACTCACTGCAACCTCTGCCTCCTGGGTTCAAGCAATTCTCCTGCCTTACCCTCCCAGGTAGCTGGGATTACAGGCACACGCCACTATGCCAGGCTAATTTTTTTGTATTTTAGTAGAGATAGGGTTTCACCATGCTGGCCAGGCTGATCTCGAACTCCTGACCTCGTGATCCACCCACTACAGCCTCCCAAAGTGCTGGGATTACAGCCATGAGCCACCACACTCAGCCAATAAATAAAATTTTTAAATGATAAAAGAAAAGTGGGGATTCACTTTCAGTCTTTGTGGGAGAAATTAAGAAATAAAAAGAAAAGGGGAAAAAAAAGAAAAGTGGGGATGGTGAATTACAAGCCCATTTGGAGGTATCTGCAAGAGACTCAACCAATTAATGGTAGACAAAACTGACAGTGCATGTTCTCACAGCACATTCAAACCAGAAAAAAAGAGACTTTGAAGACATTATTTCTAATAAAACAATACTGAACACTTGCTTTTTTTTCTTTTTTTCTTTTTTTGAGATGGAGTCTTGCTCTATCACCAGACTGGGGTGTGATCTCAACTCACTGCAACCTCTGCCTCTGGGTTCAAGTGATTCTCCTGCCTCAGCCTCCTGAGCAGCTGAGACTACAGGTGCGTGCCATCACACCCAGCTAATTTTTGTATTTTTTAGTAGAGTCAGGGTTTCACCATGTTGGCCAGGATGGTCTCAATCTCTTGACCTTGTGATCTACCTGCCTCGGCCTCCCAAAGTGCTGGGATTACAGGTGTCAGCCATCGTGCCTGGCCTAATACTGCACACTTCTATTGTAACTACCATGTGCCATAGGGTATTTACAAATTTTTACTCATTTCACCATCCCAACAACACCCCAAGATAAAATACTATTACTATGACTCCTGCTCTAACATGTGAAAACTACAACACAGAAAGGTTAAGTAATTTTCCCAAGGTCACACAGTGAGCTACTGGGAGGGCCAAGATTTAAACCAGCAAGTTTGGCTCAAAGTCACTACACTATAATTAAGCTACCTCAAATGTGCAGAACTCTGGAAAGACGTACAGAGTCTTAGAAAGATGTTTTATCTCTGGGGGAAAAAGCAAGATTATGATGCTTTGATTAGCAAATGTATTAAAAAGTCCTTTCCATGTCCTAGGCATCATTCGGAGAACTTCCATGAAAGACAAGTTCTGGTCAGGCACAGTGGCTCACACCTGTAATCCCAGCACTTTGGGAGGTTGAGGTGGGCTGATGGCTTGAGGTTAGGAGTTTGAGACCAGCCTGGCCACCATGGTGAAACCCCATTTCTACCAAAAACATAAAATTTGCCAGGCATGGTGGCACATGCCTGTAATCCCAGATACTCAGGAGGCTGAGGCTGGAGAATCACTTGAACCTAGGAGGCAGAGGCTGCAGTGAGCCAAAATCATGCCATTGCGCTCCAGCCTAGGCAACAGAGAAAGACTCTGTCTCAAAAAAAAAAAAAAACTCTTCTTGGGAAAGGGGGGCCCGGGTGCAGCAGGCTGGGTTACTCACTACCCCAGTCTCAGGCAGGGTGGGGCCCTGCCCCTAGAATGCTGCAGCAGAGTGAGGAGGGGGCCCCAACTGACCATAAAGCATGTAAGGACCACCTTCTCTGCCTGTTCTGTTGGGCCCAGGCTAGTCATTATTTGGCCCAGCCTGGGGCTCCCCCTGTGGTTTCCAGCTTGCAGTTACTTTGAATTAAACTATAAATATTATTTTCTGGAAAATAATTTAAAAAGAAAGACGAGCCATAAGTCTTGGTCTTCTATTTAGTTGTTTTATTATAAATATTTCATTTCTGGCGGGGGTGTGGTGCACACCTGTAATCTCAGCACTTTGGGAGGCCGAGGCGGGCAGATCACTTGAGGTCAAGAGTTCGAGACCAGCCTGGCCAACATGGTGAAATACAAAAATTAGACGGTGGCGGACTCCTGTAATTTCAGCTGCTCGGGAGGCTGAGGCAGGAGAATCGCTTGAACTGGGGAGACAGAGGTTGCAGTGGGCCAAGATTGTGCCATTGCACTCTAGCCTGGGGGCAGAGTGAGTGAGACTGTCTCAAAAAAAAAAAAATTCATTTCTTGGGCCATTTAGGGAGGCAATGTAATGAAACTATCACTCTCTCACCCTGTTCATAAAATATGTTAACTCTTTCAACTTTGACTCAATAATATTAAATATTTAGCAGGCAATTCAAAGCTCTGAATTGGGCACAATTGGAAAGCAAGGTGAGTAAAACATAGTGCCTGCTTTCCATAATAACTATGATGACTGGTACTACCATTTCTCAACTCCTCCTTCCCTGATGAACTCATAACAACTCCCAGCCTCAGCTGGCATTATTATCCACATTCAATAGATGAGGAAACCCAGATTCAGAGAAGCAAGGAATCTTGCCACCATCTCAAAGCTACAAACAGGTATTCAGGGCTCAAACACGAGTCTCTCTGACTCCAAACCCCTTGCTCTTGATCCCCGGGCTACCGTTGCCCGAATGTCAGTATGACATCATGTAGCATCTGTTAAGTGTGGGCAGGGGGTGGCGATGCCGCAGGGAGGCTTCACCTCGGTGCTACAAGGGACAATCCAGTCAGGCATTCCTTAGAGGGAGTGGTATTTGATCTAGGCCTGGAAGGTAAAAGCAGAATACAGGCCCAGGAAGTAAAACCGAAACTTCTATCCTAGTGGTCCAGGGAAATATTTGAATCAGGTTACAGAAGGGAGATGGTACGCAGGGAAAATGTTTGTATTCAGCATTTTCTACTTGCTTCTACACAATCAATTACTGAGGGCATGTTGATCGTGGTAGAACAAACACATCTTACAATCTCTTTCCTGATTGGTTGCAGTCTACTGAGTCCACATGAAGAGCCAATCAAAACCCTCATGGCCTTTTGTAGAGGTGGATGTCAGCGACTGCTTTAGTTCCACCTTAGGAGCGTGTAGTGGTAGCAGTGTTTGGCTTTTCTTTACATCCAGTCTCTGGTCCAAGTTCCCCACCTTCTATTCAGATAGACTTTAAGAACAATGACTCCTGTACTAAAGGATTGCCATAAGCAATGGGGAAGGAGGAAGGAACATATTGGCTAGAGAAGAGCTCGGAGTGCTGAAACCTCCACCCCAACCAATGAGGGTCCTTCAGAAGGTCTTGAAGTAGCAGGTCCTCTAGATTTGACACCCCCAACCTCCAGGACTCCTTTACCCCCACTTTGCGCCATACCTTTGGTACAAAATCTTTGGGTTGTCAATTTTCTGGCCATGAAAAACCTCTATGGCTGCAGCATCTTTGCCTGAGTTCTGGCCTCCATCCAGGAAGAATGAGGTACACAGACAAGTGAAGGGTGAACAAGACGGAAAAGAGCTTTATTTAGTGTTAGAACAGCTCAGAGGAGGCCCTCAGTAGGTAGCTCCATTCTGTAGGCAGGTTGTCTGTTCACTGCTTAGTTCTCAGTAGAGAGGAGGCCCTGGAGAGGGTGGCTCCTCTCTGCCAGCAGGTTGTCTCTGCAGCTCTCAGTGGAAAAGGTAGCTCCTCTCTGCAGCTGGCCATCCCATTTTCTCCAGAGAGTACTCCTCTCTGCAGCTGGTCATCTCATCACTTCTCAGCCCTCTTAGTCCTCTGGCCATCCTCTGCCCTGCTCTGGCTAAGCCCAGGGCTTTTATGGACCTCAGAGGGGAGGAAGTGGCTGCTGATCGATCCATAGGCACCTGGAGGAAGCACCACAAGTCCCCACTCCAGTTTGCAGGACTGGAAGCCCCACCCCCAGCCTTCAGGCCTTCCCTGGCCTGAAGGTAGGGACTTACTGGGGACCTGCCCCCTTCCTCCCAGGACTCTGTCTGCCTCCCGCTGCCATTCAAGGCCCTAGGATTTGGCCTCCATGCTGCTCCAAGATCAGAGCAGTTGCCAGGAATGGAGAGAGGCCAGGCAGTAGGAGCAAACACCCCCAAGCATGCAGGGATGAGGTCGTAGTAGGTCCTTCCTGGGACCCTCAGGGTGCAGGCTGCAGAGAGGTCCGCGTCCTGCACCTAGAAGGGTGGCTGCAGCCACACCCAGGAAGGCAGATCCTGTCTGCTCCTGGCCCTCATCCAAGAGCACAGGGAGGCTGAGATCTACAGCTGCAGTCTGGGTGGCTGGGTTTGGGCAGCTGCAACAGTACCCGAGGAACTCCCACTTCAACTCAGAAGGTGGGGAGCATCCACCAGCTCCATGGGGTGTGTAGCCCAAGCAGTGCCTCCCTGTTGCAGCCAGCATGATGGGAGCAGCCACTGCCATCACCTTTATCCACACATTCCAGACCTTCCCAGAACTGTCTTATGTGGCATATGGGCGTACAGTGAAACTAAGGTCTGAAGGAGTAGACTTTTTCTGTCAAAGATCCCATCAGAGATTTCCAAATAGCCAACAGGAAGGAGATGATAGCTAGACAAGTAAAATGCAACCAGACCCGGGCAGTGTGGTAGTGTGCTCCTATAGTCCTAGCTACTGAGGAGTCTGAGGTGGGAAGATCACTTGAGCCTAGGAGTTGGAGACCAGCCTGGGCAACATAGCAAGATCCCATCTTAAAAAAAAAAAAAAAAAGTGACTCATTTTGTGTTCACTATGCTACATAATAGAACAGAGCCGCTAGGAAATTCTGGGGTGGCAAAACCTCAAAGTTCCGCAAGATGGCAGTAGTTCCTAAAAGTTAAATTAGCAATAGCAATTGGTTGGCAAGGGAACTAGGTGGATGTGATTAAATTGAGTAATGTGGGAGAGGGGTGGAGGCTCATGCCTGTAATCCCAGCATTTTGGGAGGCCAATGCAGGCAGATCACCTAAGGCTAGGAGTTTGAGACCAGCCTGGCCAACATGGTGAAACCCTGTCTCTACAAAAAATACAAAAAAAAGTAACCAGGTGTGGTGATGGGTGCCTGTAATCCCAGCTACTCAGGAGGCTGAGGCAGGAGAATCTCCTGAACCTTGGAGGTGGAGGTTGCAGTGAGCCACGATCACACCATTGCATTCCAGCCAGGGCAACAAGAGTGAAAGTTCATCTCAAAAAAAAAAAAAGAAAGAAAGAAAAAATGAGTAATGCTTATTATATATATTTATATCAATAATATATATTTGAACTTAAAATATATATATTATATATTATTAAAATTATATATAACATATATTGTATATTATATATATTTAAAATATATAACTTTAAAATATGCTATATATCAATAAATTTAAAATGTAGCATATAAAAACCACTACATATATATATATATACGTATATATACGTATATATATATATATATTTGGGTTTTTCTTGAGACAGGGTTTTGCTGTATCGCCCAGGCTGGAGTGCAGTGGCAAGATTCACTCCAGGGCTAGTTCACTCCAGGGCTCAAGTGACCCTCCCACCTCAGCCTCCAGAGTAGCTGGAACTAAAGGCATGTCCCGCCGTGCCCAGCAAAATTTTTTTAATGTTTTTGTAGAGACTGGGTCTCATTTCTTTGCCCAGCCTGATCTTGAGCTCCTGGGTTCAAGCAATCCTCCTACCTCAACTTCCCAAAGTGCTGGGATTACAGGCATGAGCCACAGCACTGGCCTGAGTAAAATAGTTTTAATGCTGCAAAAAATAAAAGCAGCAAGGTCCTTCACTTTGAGGTGAGTTTGTTGTTTCTAGGACAAAAAAACTAAATAATTTTTCAAAAGGGAAACATATGACTTAGCCACATCTATAAAAATTCACAATGAAGCCAGTGACAAGAAATGTCACCATATCAACTTATACAAAGGAGCTTGTTACAGCGAGTAGCTAGTCAGGTCTGAGCAAGGCAGGAGAGGGCTCCCCCCACACGCACCAAGAGTGTTGGGAATCATCAGGTGATGGTCAGGTTGTTGTTAAATGTTTCTCTAAAGTAATAATTGGTCACACAGGTGATGCCAGGGACAGGTAGGCTCCTAATAGAAAACAACTGAAACTGATCATCAGCTTCCCAAAAAGGTCTCAGGAGTCGGAAGAAGTAACGAAAGATCCCAGAAATGTGCCAGCTTATAAAAAAAACCCAAGTCAAGGGGGCAAGCCCTGCACTTGGTTTCTCAGCTCACCCACCTGGCCCTCTTCCAAGTTATACTTTCCTTACTGCTCTAAAGCTTAATATACATTCTTTCTCAGGCAACCTCTGCCTTCCAGGTTCAAGTGATTCGTCTACCTCAGCCTCCCAAGTAGCTGGGACTACAGGCACACACCATGCCCAGATAATTTTTGTATTTTTAGTAGAGACAGGGTTTCACCATGTTGGCCAGGCTAGTCGAACTCCTGATCTCAAGTAATCCACAAGCCTCGGCCTCCCAAAGCACTGGAATTACCAGCGAGAGCCACCATGCCCAGCCTAAGGCTTAATAAACTTTCGCTCCTGCTCTGAAACTTGCCTGGGTCTTTCCTTCTGCCTTCTGCCCTTCAGGCGAATTCTTTCTTCTGAAGAGGCGAGAATTGAGGTCGCTGCAGATTCGCCACCAGTAGCTTGGATACCTTCCACCAGTAACAAATTCAGTTAAGATGGCAATACACCTCAAATTTATTTTATTTTGAGACAGGATCTCACTCTGTTGCCCAGCCTGGAGTACAGTGGCGCCAGCTCAGTTCTCTGAAACCTCCATCTCCCAGGCTAAATCAATCCTCCCACCTCAGCCTTCCAAGTAGCTGGGATTACAGGTGCATGCTAATACCCAGCTAATTTTTTAAATTTTCGTATAGACAGGGTTTTGCTCTGTTGCCCAAAGTGGTCTCAAAGTCCTTGGCTCAAGTGATCCATCCTCCTCACCTCCCAAAGTGCTGGGATTACAGGCATGAGCAACCATGCCCGGCCAAACTTATCTTTATATGTTTGTTACAGGCAAAAGTATCCCAAGATTGAGGCTCAGCCCAGGAGGCCAAGTGGATTCAGAAAAGATTTCAAGAGCATGCTGACTGAATAAAGTGAAAGCAAGTTTATTAAGAAAGTAAAGGAATAAAAGAATGGCTACCCCATAAGGAGAGTAGCCCTGATGATCTGCTGACTGGCTATATTTATGATTGCTTCTTGACTATATTATGCTAAATAAGAGGTGGATCATCCATAAGTTTTCCAGAGAAGAGGTGGAGAGATCTGGACCTTTTCGACCATACAGGGCAACTTCTGAAAGTTGCTATGGCATTTGTAAACTATCATGGTGCTGGTACGAGTTTCTTTTAGTGTGGTAATGGATTACAGTTAGCATAGAATGAGCAGCCAGGGTACCCAGAGGTCTCTTCTGTCACCATCTTGGTTTTGGCTGGTTTGGGTTTGCCTTTCTACCACATCCTATCTTATCAGCAGGGTCTGTGACTTATGTCTTGGGAAACTAGTCCTGCCAAACTCCTCGCATTCAGTGTAATCACTATCAAAATTCCAGAGGCCCTTTTAACATAATTTGGCAAGCAAATCCTAAAAGTTATATGAAAATTTAGGAAATGTAAAACCAATACAGCCCAAACAATTTTGAAAAAGAACAGGCTAGCCAGGTATGGTGGCTCATGCCTATAATCCGAACACTTTGGGAAGCCAAGGTGGGTGGATCACGAGGTCAGGAGATCAAGACCATCCTGGCTAACATGGTGAAACCCTGTCTCTACTAAAAGTACAGAAAATTAGCCAGGTTCAGTAGCACACGCCTGTAGTCCCAGCTACAGGCAAGAGAATCGGTTGAATCTGGGAAGCAGAGGTTTCAGTGAACTGAGATCACGCCACTACACTCCAGCCTGGGAGACCAAGTGAGACTCCGTCTCAAAAAACAAACAAACAAAAAGAACAGGTCAGGTGCAGTGGCTCACCCCTCAGCACTTTGGGAGGCAGAGATGGAGGACTGCATGAGGCCAGGAGTTTGAGACCAGCCTATGTAACATAGCAAGACCCCATCTCTACAAAAAAAGGAGCAAAGTTGGAGGACTACATTTCTGGATTTCAAAACTTACTACAAAGTTACAATAATCAAGACAATGTGGTACTAGCATAGGATAGAGCAACAGAATAGAGTCCAGAAATAAACCCTTATAGTTAGTTGATTTGTAATAAGTATAAAACTATTCTATAGGGAAAAAAATAGTATTTTCAATAAGTAATGCTGAGACAAGTAGACATTTATGTGCAAAAGAATGAGGTTGGACCCTTATCTCACACTGCATACATAAAAATAACACAAAATGGGTCAAAGAGCTAAAATCATAAAACTTTAGAAAACATAGGTGTAACACCTCATGGGCAATTGATTTAGACAATGGTTTCTTAGATATGACACCAAAAGCATAAGCAGTAACATAAAAAACAGAGATCAATTGAACTTCATCAAAATTAAAACTTGTACTGTAAAGGATATTATCCAGAAAGTCAGAAGACAATCCACAGAATGGGAGAATATATTCGTAGATTGTATCTAATAAGAAACTAATATCCAGAATATTTAAAAGAATGCTTACGGCCGGGCGCAGTGGCTCACGCCTATAATCCCAGCACTTTGGGAGGGATTATAGGTGGATCACGAGGTCAAGAGATCGAGACCATCCTGGTCAACAAGGTGAAACCCCCGTCTCTACTAAAAATACAAAAATTAGCTGGGCATGGTGGTGCACGCCCGTAGTCCCAGCTACTAGGGAGGCTGAGGCAGGAGAATTGCTTGAACCCAGAAGGCGGAGGTTGTGGTGAGCCAAGATTGTGCCATTGCACTCCAGTCTGGGTAATGACAGCGAAACACCATCTCAAAAAAAAAAAAAAAAAAAAAGAAAAGAAAAAGAATGCTTACAACTCAACAATAAAAAGTCAAATAACCCATCGGGTGCAGTGGCTCATGCCTGTAATCCCAGCATTTTGGGAGTCCGAGGCAGGCAGATCACCTGAGGTCAGGAGTTCAAGACCAGCCTGGCCAACATGGCAAAAGCCTGTCTCTACTAAAAATACAAAAATTAGCCAGACACGATGTCACATGCCTGTAATCCCAGTTACTTGGGAGGCTAAGGTAGGAGAATCATTTGAACCCAGGAGACTGAGGATGCAGTGAGCTGAGATCACACCACTGCACTCCAGGCTGGGCAACAGAGGGAGACTCCATCTCAGAAAAAAAAAAAAAAGACAACCACATCTTAAAATGGGAATTTGATGCTGGGCACAGTAGCTCATGCCTGTAATTCCAGCATTTTGGGAGGCTGAGACAGCAAATCACCTGAGGTCAGGAGTTTGAGACCCGACTGGCCAACATGGTGAAACCATCTCTACTAAAAATACAAAAATTAGCTAAGCATGGTGGCAGGCGCGTGTAATCCCAGCTACTATGGAGGCTGAGGCAGTAGAGTCACTTGAACACGGAAGGCGGAGGTTGCAGTGAGTTAAAATCATGCCACTGCACTACACTCTGGGTGACAGAGTGAGACTCCATCTCAAAAAAAAAAACCTACTGCTGGTGGGAATATAAAATGGTGCCACTACTTTGAAAAGCAGTTTGGCAGTTCTTCAAAAGGCTAAACACAGAGTTACTATATGGCGAACATTCTCACTTCTAAGGTATATGCCCAGAAGAAATGAAAACATACATCCATATAAAAACTCATATGCAAATATTCATAGCATCATGCATAATAGAAAAAAAGTGGAAACAATCTAAATTTCCATCAACTGATGAATAAAATAAAATGTGGTATATCCACACAATAGAATATTACTCAGCTATAAAATGGAATGAAGTATTGGTACATTCTACAGCATAGATGAACCTTGAAAACCTGCTAAATGAAGGAAGTCAGACACAAAAGTCCATATGTTTATTTTTATAAAATATCCAGAAGAGACAAATCATAGAGACAGAAAATGAATTACTTGTTTCTGGAGACTGGGGGAAGAGGAGGATTAGAGTGGCAGCTAATTGGTATGGAGTTTCTTTTTAGGTAGATGGAAATGTTCTGGAATTAGACAGTGGTGATGATTGCACAATTCTGTGAATATACTAAAATCCACTGCATCACATACTTTAAAAGGGCAAATTTTATGGCATATAAATTACATTTCAATAAAAAATAAAAAGACAAGGAAACCTAGGATATGTCACAATCCCATGCCACAAACTACTTACACTTCACAATATAAAAACTATATCAACAAGTGTAAATTATGTTCAGTACATTGCTTGCTAAAGTAAGGTCATGAATATATCAAAATATTTTATAAAAGTTAAATTTAAGAGACGCATCATTTCTCTTTTCATTGCATCACTAATTCATTCAATATATATTTGTGTGCCAGGCTCTGAGTCAGGTAAAACACCTAGGAGAGATATAAAGATAAAACTGTTGAGAATTCTGCACTCAAACAACATACTCTCCAAGAATTGCAGCGTGAGATATAAAATCAAAAGAAGCCTTGGAGGAGATTCACATGAAATAGTACTGTTCGGGAGAGGGGGTGATAATTCCAATGGAAGAGATAACTGACTTCATGGAGGACAGAAGGAGATAGTATTTGAGCTGGCCTTGAAGTACGGTTATATTTTAGAGATATGAAGATGTGGGGTAGGGTGATATGGCGGGATTCCAGATGGACCATAAATATACAATCTCCAAGACCAAAGATCCAGAGGTTGGAGCTGTGAGCTGTTCAATTTGGCTGCGCTTACAGTGTTTGGAGTGGGGAGGCTGAAAATGAAGATACCGACTAGACAGTTAAAGACTCTGAATGTTTGAACTGCAATTTTATTGTGTACGCACTGAAGAATCTTTTTTTTCTTATTATCTAAGATTTAACTTATTTTGTTTTATTTTAATTTTAAGCTCTGGATACAAGTGCAGGACGTGCAGGTTTGTTACATAGGTAAACATGTGCCATGGTGGTTTGCTGCACCTATCAGCCCATCGCTTAGGTATTAAACCCTGCATGCATTAGCTGTTTATCCTGATGCTCTCCCTCCCACCACCCCTACAAAAGGCCCCAGTGTGTGTTGATCTCATCCTTGTGACCATGTGTTCTTATTGTTTAGCTTCTGCTTACAAATGAGAACATGTAGTGTTGGTTTTCTGTTCCTGTATTAGTTTACAGAGGATAATGGCTTCCAGCTTCATCCATGTCCCTGCAACGGACATAACCTAATTTCTTTTTTTGTCTTTTGACAGAGTTTCACTCTTGTCCAGGCTAGAGTACAATGGCATGATCTCAGCTCACAGCAACCTCTGCCTCCTCTTCGTTTAAGCAATTTCTCCTGCCTCAGCCTCCTGAGTAGCTGGGATTACAGGCATGCGCCACCACACCCAGCTAATTTTGGATTTTTAGTAGAGACAGGCTTTTGCCATGCTGGTCAGGCTGGTCTCAAACTCCCAACCTCAGATGATCCGCCTGCCTCGGCCTCCCAAAGTGCTGGGATTACAGGCATAAGCCACCATGCTAGACCTGATCCCATTCCTTTTTATGGCTGCATATTATTCCATGGTGCATAGGTACAACATTTTCTTTATCCAGTCTATCATTGATGGGCATTTGCCATTGTGAGGAGTGCTGCAGTGAACATACATGTGCATGTATCTTTATAATAAAATAGTTTATATTCCTTTGGGTATATACCCAGTAATGGGATTGCTGGGACAAATGGTATTTTTAGTTCTAGATCTTTGAAGAATGGCCACACTGTCTTCAACAATAGTTAAACTAATTTACATTCCCACCACCAAGGTAAAAGTGTTCCTATTTCTCCACATCCTCCCCAGCACCTGTTTTTTTTGACTTTTTAATAATCACCATTCTGACCAGCATGAGATGGTATCTCATTGTAATTTTGATTTGCATTTCTCTAATTATCAGTGATGTTGAGCTTTTTTTCATGTTTGTTGGCCACATAAATGGCTTCTTTTGAGAAGTGTCTGTTCATCTCCTTTGCCCACTTTTTGATGTTTTTTTTTTTAATGTCTATTTAAGTTCCTTGTAGTTTCTGGATACTAGACCTTTATCAGATGGATAGATTGCAGAAATTTTCTTGCATTCTGTAGGTTTTCTGTTCACTCTGATGATAGCTTCTTTTGCTGTGCAGAAGCTCTTTAATTAGATCCCATTTGTAATTTTTGGTTTTGTTGCAATTGCTTTTGATGTTTTTGTCATGAAATCTTTGCCCTTGTCTATGTCTTGAATGGTATTAACTAGATTTTCTTCTAGGGTTTTTATAGCTTTAGGTCTTACATTAAGTCTTTAATCTTGAGTTAATTTTTGTATAAGGTGTAAGGAAGGAGTCCAGTTTCAGTTTTCTGCATATGGCTAGCCAGTTTTCCCAGAACCATTTATTAAATAGGGAATGTTTTCCCCACTGCTTGTTTTTGGCAGCTTTGTAGAAGATCAGATAGCTATAGATGTGTGGTCTTCTTTCTGTGGTCTCTATTCTGTTCCATTGGTCTATATGTCTGTTTTCGTTCAAGTTCATTGCTGTTTTGGTTACTGTAGCCTTGCAGTATAGTTTGAAGTTGGGTAGTGTGATTCTTTCAGCTTTGTTCTTTTTGTTTATTATTGTCTTGGATTGTCTTGGTTATATGGGCTTTTTGGTTCAATTTGAATTTTAAAGTAGCATTTTTCTAATTCTGTGAAGAATGTCAATGGTAGTTTAATGGGAATAGTATTGAATCCATAAATTACTTTGGGTAGTATGGCCATTTTCACAATATTGATTCTTCCTATCCACGAGCATGGACTGTTTTTTCATTTGTTTGTGTCCTTTCTTATTTCCTTGAGCAGTAGTTTGTAGCTCTCCTTGAAGAGGTCCTTCACTTCTCTTGCTAGCTGTGATCCTAGGTATTTTATTTTCTTTGTAGCAAATGTGAATGGAAGTTCATTCATGATTTGGCTCTCTGTTCGTCTATTGCTGGTTACAGGAATGCTTGTGATTTTTGCACACTGATTTTGTATCCGGAGACTTTGCTGCAAGTTGCTTATCAGCTTAAGGAGCTTTTTGGAAACAATGGGGCTTTCTGCAAACAGACAGTTTTACTTCCTCTCTTGCTATTCGAATATCCTTTATTTCTTTCTCTTGCCTGATTGCCCTGGCCTAAACTTCCAATACAATGTTGAATAAGAGTAGTCAGATGGGGCACCCTTGTTTTGTACCAGTTTTCAAGGGGAATGCTTCCTGCTTTTGCCCATTCAGTATGATATTAGCTGTGGGTTTATCATAAATGGTTATTATTTTGAGATATTTTTCTCACATAAAGGGACGTTGAATTTCAGTTTTATGAGGTCAAGCATACACATTACTTCCCACTGGCACCCCTATGCAATATTAAATGCAAAGATACCCTCAGGAGTCCTGTGCTGAAAAAAAGTGCAAAATAACTTTTTGTTGTTGTCCGTGGTGCTGGTGGTTTTATTTATTTATTTATTCTGAGACAGGTTCTCACTCTGTCTCCCATGCTGAAGTACAGTGGTGTGATCACAGCTCAACCTCAACCTCTCTGGGCTTAGGGGATCCTCCCACTTTAGCCTCCCAAGTAGCTGGGACTATAGGACTAAGCCACCACAACCAGCTAATTTTTTTACTTTTTTATAGAGATGGAGCCTTGCTATATTGCCCAGGCTGGTCTCAGACTCCTGGGCTCAAGTGATCCGTCGGCTTCAGCCTCCCAAAGTACTCAGATTATAGGTGTGAGCCACCACGGCCTCAAAATAACTTGGAAAGTGGGAATAGTTGCTTGTTGTTCCTGAAAACTGTCTCTTTCAACTTTTCAGCCTCTGTTGCATAATCATGACAAACTACACACAAATACACATACAGATACACATCAGTTAAAACTAACTTCAAGAAATATAAAAATAAATAAATAATTTTAAAAAATCATTTAAGCTTTTGGATCGTGAGCAAATCTGTAGACGCAGTATCCCCTCTTCCACTTACCGCTGCAGCCAATAAAGGCCATTCCTGCCATTAAAAAAAAAATCGTTTAAAAAGTGGTATTCTGCTACACTGCCCAGGTCCTCCCACACGGTCTGGGATGCTTGGGTCCTGAAGAGCTTCTACTGGTGAGCCGTGTGCCGCCCGCGCTGGCGCTTCAGTCCACAAAGCGGCAGAGGTCGTGCAGCTCACGGTTCTCTGCCAGCAGGCGCCGATTGAGCTGCCTGAGCTGACAGATCTCGTCCAGGTGGCCCTGCAGCTGCCAATTCACCTCCTCCATGAGGCGGTCGCACTGCACCAGTGCCGCAAGGCGCATCGCCTCCTCCCGCCGCTCTTCCTTGCCCAGTGTTGCCATCTTCTCGTCGGTCAGCTCCTCCAGGCCGCCTGCCTCGGCCTCCATGGCTAGTCAGGCCGCTGGAGCATCGCCTACCTGCCGCTGAGGCCCAGGGGCACAACGTGGGGCCCGGCGCGGCTTGGGCTCGGGCTCCGGCTCTGCGCGCTGCAGGCAGTGGCGCAGGTCAATTCTAATGATATTTTAAACAACGGTCCCCTTTTAGGTCACACTATCTAATCGGAGAAAGATATACTTGATTAGCTGTTAAATGCGACTTGAGGTCAAGGTGAAAGAACAAGTAACCTCTAAATCATAAGGCCATTAAATGAATACAGACTGAATGTTTGTGTCCCCTCAAAATTCAAAAGGGGAACATTTTCCCCAATGTGACAGTATCAGAAGGTGGGGCCTTTGGGAGGTAATTAGGTCTTGTGGGTACAGCCCTCATGAATGAGATTAGTTCCCTTAAAGAAGATACACATTGGGAAGCTGAGGCAGGAGAATCGCTTCAACCAGGGAGGCAGGGGTTGCAGGGAGCCAAAATCCGCCATTGCACTCCAGCCTGGGCAACAAGGGCAAAACTCTGTCTCAAAAAAAAAAAAAAAAAAAAAAAGATACACGAGAGCCTGCTTCCTCTGTCTTTTTCTGCCATGTGAGGACATGAAAAGACCAACATCCGAGAAGACCTGGAAGCATGCCTTACCAGACACCAGATCTGCTACCACCTAGATGTTGTATATCCCAGCCTCCACAACTGTGAAAAATAACTGCTGTTTAAGTCACCCAGTCTAAGGTAATTTGGTATAATTGCCCAGATGGACTGTGATGGTTAATACTGAGTATCAACATGATTGGATAGAAGGATGCAAAGTACTGTTCCTGGGTGTGTCTGTGAAAATGTTGGCAAAGAAAATTAACATTTGAGTCAGTGGACTGGGAAAGGCAGACATCCTCAATCTGGGTACGCACAGGCAGAAGAACATAGAAAGACTAAACTGGCTTAGTCTTCTGGCCTCCATCTTTCTCTTGTGCTGAACGCTTCCGGCCCTCAAACATTGGACTCCAAGTTCTTCAGCTTTGGGACTTAGACTGGCTTCCTTGCTTGCAGATGGCCTTTTGTGGGCCTTTACCTTGTGTTTGTGTGAGTCAGCACTCCTTAATAAACTCCCCTTTATGTATACATCTATCCTATTAGTTCTGCTCCTCTAGAGAAACCTGACTAATACATGGACTAAAATAGTTCCTGTCCTTTTTTTTTTTAAGAGATGGGGTCTTGCTATATTGCCCAGGTTGGTATGCAGCGGTTATTCATAGGCACAATCATAATCTATGATCCTGAACTCCTGGGTTCAAAAGATCCTCTGTCTCAGCCTACCAAGTAACTTGGATTACAGGTACCCATCACACCCAGCTAATTTTTGTATTTTTATTAGAGACAGCGTTTTGCCATGTTGGCCAGGCTGATCTTGAACTCCTGACCTCAAGCGATCTGCCCTCCTTGGCCTCCCAAAGCGCCAGGATTGCAAGCAAGAGCCACTGTGCATGGCCTTTTGGTCTCTTATGTGTAAGAGAGGATAAGTTTCTTTCTCAGAGTGTGCTGCAGCCAGACATCGTATTTCTCCTTAGCAGAAACTCTGCTGTTCCAATCATACATGTGGCTATTGAGTTCAATGTGGAGATCCAGGAGTGGACGTTTTCTGGAGGAAACAAGAAAGGCAAAACTTAATGCCATGCAAATATCAAAGAGAAGACAGATTGTCGTTAGGGTGAAATGAGCCAAAAGATGTGAAAGTTCTTTGAAACTGTTCCTTTCTAAAGGCACCACAAGCTGCTTAATGAATGATCCAAACTAACTTACAGTGCTCTGGCCTGGTGGCCACCATCCTCCTCCCTCAAGGGGCAGCCAAGTTTCATTCTGGGAATATACCAGCCATATGATAACCCATGTGGATCACCTATGCAAATAAAGAGGGCTCAAAAGGCCAGTAATACCACTGGTCCATGGAGTATCTATCTTGGAAGGCTGAGTGGCTCCTGCTCTAACCCGTGCTTCCTGCCAGGCCACCACTAAGGAGACCAGGTAAAGGCCATGAGATTTATTCCTGGGGTATGCAGAGGTACAGCCCAGAATGCATTTGACAGGTGGCTCAGAAATATCATTCTAAACTGTAATTAGGGTACAACTGAAAAAAGCTAGTTAATCTTATACTTGAGGTACACTGTGGCTTCATTCAGCTTAAATGGATACCAGGACACTGATGTTTCTCTTAGAAAAGTATTCTTGCCAATAAACATTTTAAAAATGTTTATATAACAAAGTCTTCCAGACCTGAATAGTCAGATACCATTTTTCACCTATCAAATTGTCAAAACTTAGGGAAATATAAGAACATGCAGTGAGGGAGAATTCAGGGACACAGCTACTCTCCCATTAAGCTGGTATGACAATCCTACAGGACATCTGGTAAGATACCTCCAAGGCTTGAAAAATGCATGTCCTTTGACTCAGTAATTTCACTTCCAGGAATTGTCCTGCATGAAAACAATTAAGGATAAGAACAAATACTAAGCTGCAAGGATGTTTAATACTTACTTTGTAGGAAAGCAAACACTATCCAACAACTGAAGATTGGTCAAGTAAATTAAGCTATAGCCTTACAATGGGCTGTTGTGCAGACATTAAACTGATGCTGTAGAAATGTGACTACTGACATGCAAAAATGTTTGTAATCTGTTAAACAAACTAAAAGCAAGTTATAAAGTAGTGGTAGGCTGCGAGTTTCAGGCGATACACAGGCTAGAGGGGTACTGGTCCTTGCCCTCTCCCTGTGTGCCTCACCGCCATGCCTTGAAAAACAGGAAATCAAGGACTTTCTGCTCACAGCCAGGTGAAAGCATGTCACATTTGTCAAGATCAAGAAAAACAAGGATAATGTGAACTTTAAAGTTCGATGTAGCTATACCTTGGTCATCACAGAGAAAGAGAAGGCAGAGAAACTAAAGCAGTCCTTGTCTCCTGGTTTGGCAATAAAGGAGCTGAAATGAGCCAGACATGCTGATTTGAACTGTATTAATATTATTTTAATTCAAAAAAAAGAAATAATAGATTATGATTCCATCTGGGCTTGCAAACATACTTCTGGGCTGGGCATGGTGGCTCACACCTGTAATCCCAACATTTTGGGAGGCAGGAGGATCACTTGAGGTCAGGAGTTCGAGACCAGGCTGGCCAACATGGTGAAACCCTATCTCTACTAAAAATGCAAAAATTAGGAGCATGGAGGTACATGCCTATAGTCCCAGCTATTCAGGAGGCCGAGGCAAGAAAATTGCTTGACCCAGGAGATAGAAGTTGCAATGAGCCAAGATGTGCCACTGCACTCCAGCCTGGGCAACAGAGCAAGACTTCATCTCAAAAAAAACAAATGAGCTGGGCACGGTGGCTGATGCCTGTAATCCCAACACTTTGGGAGGCTGAGGCAAGCGGATCACAAGGTCAGGAGTTTGAGATCAGCCTGACAAACATGGTGAAACCCCGTCTCTACTAAAAATATGAAAAAAGAAAATTAGCTGGGCATGGTGGCGTACACCTGTAATCCCAGCTACTCAGGAGGCTGAGGCAGAAGAATCACTTGAACCCCGGAGACAGAGGTTGCAGTGAGTCACGATCACACCACTGCACTCCAGCCTGGGCAACAGAGCGAGACTCCATCTCAAAAACAAACTAACAAACAAAAAAGACATACTTCTATATGTGGTTGTGTGGCTATCAAGTAAAAAAGATCTGGAAGGCAATACATCAAGATTTGATTAATAGAAATTAGTTTCAGTAAGCTTACAACTACTTATGACATTCTACTTTTAGCACCTAGGTATATTTTAGGATTTTTCTATAAATGCTATACATTGCTTTAATAAAAATATTAAAAATAAGTCTGGGCACAGTGGCTCACACCTGTAATCTCAGCACTTTGGGACGCCAAGGTGCATGGATCACTTGAGGCCAGATGTTCCAGACCAGCCTGGTCAACATGGTGAAACCCTGTCTCTACTAAAAATACAGAAATTTAGCCAGGTGTGATGGCAGGCGCCTGTAATCCCAGCTACTCTGGAGGCTGAGGCAGGAGAATCACTTGAAACCCAGGAGACAGAGGTTGCAGTGAGCCAAGACTAGGCAACTGCACTCCAGGCTGGGCAACAAGAGTGAAACTCTGTCTCAAAAATAAGATAAATTAAAAATAAAAATTTGTTCTTTTTTTTTTTTTTTTGAGATGGAGTCTTGCTCTGTTGCCCAGGCTGAAGTGCAGAGGCGCAATCTTAGCTCACTTCAACCTCCACCTCCCTGGTTCAAGCAATTCCCCTGCCTCAGCCTCCTGAGTAGCTGGAATTACAGGTATGAACCATCACCCCGAGCCTAAAAATTTGTTTTATTCATATATTGATTTATTTATTGGAGACAAGGTCTCCCTCTGTTGCCCAGGCTGCAGTGTAGCAGTGTAATCCTGACTCACTGCAGCCTCAAATTCCTGGGCTTCCTAGGCTCAGGTGATTCTTCTACCTTAGACTCCCAAGCAGTTGGGACTACAAGCGCATGCCACCACATCCAGCTAATTTTTAAATTTTTTATAGAGCAAGTTCTCAGTTGCCTGGGCTGGAAATTTATTAATTTTGAAGGAAAGTATTGAAACTACAAGCTAACTAACACAAAGTGTTTATAAATCATGCCAGGTCTATATTGTAGTCCTAGGGCAACCCTAATGCAGGAGGGAAAATCTCTTTTCCTCCCTGAAGAGAAGGGCAGCAAACGTAGCACAGTGGTAATTCCCTTCTTGGTGGCACAAAAATAAGCAGGTGGTCCAGGACTGACCACCTCTTGGGGGCTCACCTTTCTTGTCTCAGTTTCTGGGAGAGGCACTGCAGGTACAGGGACGGTGAGCCACAGGACTCTTCCAGCAGGGACACATCTGCAGTGCAAAGGCTCCAGAAGAAGTCAGCTTCTCGGTGAACTGTGCACGGCCCTCGCTGCTGAGACTTGGATTCCACATTCTTCATCGCTGGCCCATCCACCTCCAGGAGGCTGCTGTCCTCCAGCTGGCCCTCTGACACCATATAGTTCTGAATAAAAAACACCTTTGGCTTCCCTACTAGATAAGGGCATAAATCTCCCATAAACATCCTCCTGATGTGATGCAGGGGGAGCCCTGGGTGAGTCTGATCCACACCATACACAGTCTGGGAGCCTCCTCGGCTCACCAGGACACACACAAAGCTGTCGTAGTCTTGGTGTTGGGGCATACAGGCAACTCGTTGAAGAACCTGTAATATACCATCCATAGTGAGATGCAAGGATTTCTGAACTTCATAGCCCAGGGAAGTGAAGGTATCTCGAAGAAGCTCTGGGGGAAACAAAAAACAAACATGGAAAAGAACACTGGAGTGAGGAGAGCTCAAGAGGAACTGGGAAGGAATCCTAGTCATGGTCTAATCTCCATTAGGAAAAGCTTCGGCTTTTGTCATATTTAGATGGGCCTGAGTCCTAGGCAGTTGGAACAAAATCACCTGAAACATGAAAGATAAGACTTTAGGTACCTAAATATGGTCTCTGCCCTGCTATACCACTGTCCCTGCCTGATGCCAGCCACCACCACAACCAGCCACAGGTATAGACTAGTCTAGAACCTTGGATTGACTTTGCCTCGAGAAGCGGTGTAAGGTAGTGGAGAGAGCAGACTTCGTGTCAGACAAGCCTGCTTTCTAATGCTGACCTTACCACACCTTGGGCTGCACAACCTTAAGAAAGTGGGTCTCCCTAACTTTATTAGTTTTTTTTTTATTTTTTAGGTTTTGTTTGTTTTTTTCAAGGCAAGGTCTCATTCTGTTGCCCAGGCTGGAGTACAGTGCTACAATCATGGCTCACTGCAGCCTCGACATCCTGGACTCAAGCGATCCTCCCACTTCAACCTCCCAAGTAGCTAAGACTACAGGCACACACCACTATGCCTGGTTAATTTTTGTAATTTTTATAGAGGTGGGGTTTTGCCATGTTGCCCTGGCTGGTCTTGAACTCCTGGGCTCAAGTGATCCTCCCACCTCAGCCTCTAAAAGTGCTGGCATTACAGGTATAAGCTATCACATCCAGTCCTGAGCCACTGCACCCAGCCCTCCCACCTCCTACTTTAAATGGAAGTGATAACATCCACTACTCTGATAATTAAATAATACAAATAAAGCTCTTGATACTCAATAAATATTAGTCTTGTTCCTTTGTTTAAAATCTTTTTTTCCCTCGTCTAGAAGTTTCTATGGCCCTAGAGATCCTACCAAGTCCAGTTCTTATTCATCTGTTCAGTCTGCCTTAATTGGAGGAATAAACACAGCATCCTGAATCAATTTATATCTTTCTAATAGCAAAGGGAGACTTTTTTCTCTTCCCCATTCAGAAATTCCACATCCGGCCTGGGGCAGTGGCTCATGCCTGTAGTGTCAACTACTTGGGAGGTGAGGCAGGAGGATCCCTTGAGGCCAGGAGTTTAAGACCTGCCCGGGCAACATAGCGAGACGTTGTCTCTACAAAAAATAAAAATAATAATAATTTTTAAATTCCATATTTGTTTGAACTACTCGTTCTATTTCTGTTCCTTATCTGGGGGATGCCTCCAATTTTTAGTTCATTTGCTGGGCAGAAATTCTGCTCTATTCAAAACCCAGAAACTGGCCAGGTGCGGTGGCTCACGCCTATAATCCAAGCACTTTGGAGGCCAAGGCAGGCGGATCACCTGAGGTCAGGAGTTCAAGACCAGCCTGACCAACATGGTGAAATCCCGTCTTAAAAATAAATAAATAAATAAAAGGGAAAAAATTAAAATTAAAATTAAAAACCCAGAAACTAAACAAGCATCTCCCAATTCAGGATGTCACTCAAACTATTAGTCCACTTCTCTGTATTTGTTTCGATGTCTCATCACTGAGTACCAACCTATATTCCTCTCCTGGGCTGTGATCTTCCAAAAGTTTACCTCTGTGTTCACCCCAAACCAAACAACACAATAATAATTATAGCAGGTATCACTTCCACCAAGGAATAAAGGGGCCCCATCTTATACTAGTTTATGCATCACAGAAAGAGATCAAGAGGGGGGAAAATACCTCAAGGCATCACATAACTGTTTACTACAAGTTCTCAATTATGCTAAATGGGAATTATATGAAGCATAGATAGTTACAAATAAGTCAAAGATTCACAGCTTCACTCAGTAGTTTCAACCTTCTTGCCCAGCAAACTTTACCAAATACTAATGAAATATAAAAGTGAGTGAAGACTCAATTTCTCTTCTGGATTCTTAGAAGAAAACAGGAGAAAGATAAAGGAAAAGAAACACAATCATGGGTTTAAAAAAAAAACTGGACTAAGGAGCCACTGGACCTGTGAGAGTTGGCTTGAGTGCTCTGAATTTAATTCACTCAGCCTATGAGCCATATCTATATACTCACATAGGGTCTAGGAGAACTTTCTGGCCCAGGCTTCTGGGTTGGCCTAAAATCCTACCAGATATGGTGGTTTTAAAATACATTCAGAAACTCTTTGATACTCCTCCCTTACAAAGATAGAGTACCTCCCCTCTCCTTGTAAGTAGACCAGATTTGGTAACTCATTTGAAATGAATACACTGTGGCAGAAGTGATAATATGTCACTACCAAAGCTAGATCACAGAAATGATACAGCTTCTACCTGGCTCTTTCTTTCTCTCTCTCTCTCTGTCTCTCTCTCTCTCTTTTTTTTTTCAGTCTGATTGAAGTCCAGACCTCACAATCTTTCTTCTGAGTGGCTCACTCTAGGGGAAGCCCACCACCACACCGTGAAAGTACTCAAGCAGTCCCTCAGAGAGACACATGAAGGACAGACTTCCTGCCAACAGCCAGCACCAACTTCCCAGTCATGTGAAGTGGAACCTCCAATTCCAATCAAGCATTCAGATGGCCTGCTGACAACTGATCACAACTTCACTAGACTCTGGGCCAGAACAGCCCAACTAAGCTGCTCCAAAATTCCTCACCCACAGGTGAGGATATAATTAAATCAGTAACTGCGAAGATATAACTAAATTAGTACTTAATTTATTAAGTGAATCTGCATTAATTTAATTAATATAATTAAATTAATTTGTGGAGTGATTTGTATACATTTTTAGGTAAATAATTCACTAGGTTAGTCCTTTAACCTTTCCTATCAGTAAAAGGAAATGGCTTCTTACCTTTCTCCTTTGCTTGGCCTACAACTAAGGATTAAACAATGAATTATTGGCTGAACACAGCAGCTCATATCTGTAATCCCAGCACTTTGGGAGGCCCAGGAGGGCAGATCACCTGAGGTCAGGAGCTCAAGACCAGTCTGGCCAACATGGTGAAACCCCATCTCTACTAAAAATATAAAAATTAGCTGGCATGGTAGTAGGTGCCTGTAATCCCAGCTACTTGGGAGGCTAAGGTGGGAGAATCGCTTGAATCCAGGAGGCAGAGGTTGAAGTGAGCCAAGATGGTGACACCGCACTCCAGCCTGGGCAACAGAGCAAGACTCCATCTCAAAAAATAAAATAATTATTATATCATGTAAGAAGAAAGAGATACAAAGAAGATGTTGATTGATATTCCTAAGTCTATAATCAATAAGCAGCATTAGCACAGAAATAGGAGATGTGATTAACAGGTTGCAAATAACCCATTAAATAATGAGGGCAGCCAGGCATGGTGGCTCATACCTGTAATCCCAGCTATTCAGGAGGCTGAGACAGGAGAACTGCTTGAACCTGGGAGGTGGAGGTTGCAGTGAGCCAAGATTGTGCCATGGCACTCCAGCCTGGGCGACAGAGCAGGGCTCTGCTTCAAAAATAATAATAATAATGATGATGATGATGAGGGCAGATGCCTTCATAGGATCTCCAGGTAGCTGTTATTAGGACTGTAATTTTGTACAGCCTTTTTGAGGAGCAATTTCGGAGTACCATTAAATTTTAAATGTGTATATTTATAAAAAAAGAAAAATGTCTGTGGTAGAAGAGGCCTGGCCGCACTGTTCCCTAGCCATCTCCGCCGAGGGTGCAGGCAAGGCTTTGATACCCAGAACTGCATCCAGGCTGAATAAGGAGAGAACCTGGACTCAGACTCCAGTTCCATCACTGCTATTCTTTTCCAAACACTTCCTGTCAGGACTCACACGTCTCTAATCATGGAGTATTTGCTCCTCCAGGGGGCAGAAGCAAACAGGGAAACACCAGACTCAAAGCTCTTTTGTTTACTTATCTCAAGATTGGTTCACTCCCCTCAAAACCTCTCTTCACTGATAAATGTCCTTCCCTATCAAAGTCCTTGAAAGAAACCTTCTCCCTACCCATGCTGATATGTGAGGCTTGGACGGAACAAATGCTGTTGTGTGCTTTCCGGCTCCTTCCTTTATTTGTGCTCCCTGAAGGTTCTGGCTGGGGAAGTCCCTGTCACATGACCGTGAGCAGACAGCTGTGTAGTGCTGGGCAAAAGAGGAACCAGCCTTCGATCACAAGATGTGAGTTTCAGTCCTAGCTCCTCCATCCCCACCTGTTAGTGTCTGAATCTTGCATGGTCTTGGAAGAGGACTGAGCTATACCAGCAGAGGAGCTAAGAAGGGAATGGGAATCTGAGGTCTGGGTCAGAAGATCCTTACCTAAAAGAACAGGAGAAAAATGGCTAAAGCTGGAGCTGAAGCCAAAAACCACACAGGTCCCAAATGCCAGTAAGAACAGCAAGATAATGACAGTGTGACTTTGAGTCAGTTTGAGTCAGCCCCAGTTTATTCATCTCTAAAACTAATACTTGGCCAGGTACCGTGGCTCACACCTATAATCTCAGCCCTTTGGGAGGCTGAGGTGGGAGGATGGCTTGAGCTCAAGAGTCTGAGACTAGCCTGGACAACACAGGGAGACCCCATCTCTAGAAAAAATAAAAAAGTAGCAAAGCATGGTGGTGCACAGCTACTCAGAGGCTGAGGCAGGAGGATCTCTTGAGCAGGAGGCTCTTCAAAAGGTGACTGTGAGGGCAAGGTACGGTGGCTCATACCTGTAATCCCAGCACTTTGGGAGGCCAAGGCAGGTGGAGCTCTGGCATTCAAGACCAGCCTGGGCAAAATGGCAAAACCCTGTGTCTACCAAAAATACAAAAAGTAGCTGGACATGGTGGTGCACATCTGTAGTCCCAGCTACTTGGGTAGCTAAGGCAGGAAGCTCATGTTCACTTGAGCCCAGGAAGGGGAGGAGCCAAGATCAACCCATTGCACTCCGGCCTGGGAGACAGTGAGTCTCTGTCTCAAAAAAAAAGGTGACTGTGACGATCCAGTGAGAGTTCTGTAAAGATGCTTTGCAAACTCTGAGTGTTTATTCAAATATAAAATATTGACTTCAAAGGAAATAAAGGCAGCCATTTCTAAGTACAAATCACCAGTCTTATGGTGGTGTGCCTCTCTCATGGAATCTATCTCTTAGGACCTGGATGGAGGTCTCTATATTCTAAACTAAAATGCACCCAGAACAAACAGAGTCCACGTCCTATGTATGGCGGTAACTGTTTTGTCCTTCCACATAGAGGAAGAAACACTTGGGGACTGGGTTTGGAAAATAAAATTTCCACAAACTACAGAAGCACCACTTCTCCTTCTAGAACCCACCCTGGAAATTCCACACCCAACCCGAACTGATCTCTGTAAATTTCAACTGTTCTTCAGAACTTCTTGAAATGATTCTGGGGGTGGAGGGGAGGGGGGCGGGGTTCCTTCTAGCCTGTTAGTACAGGGCTGTTCATGAAAGGCCAGGGTCAGCACTACTCACAGGTTTGAGGACTTCACAGATAAACCAAAAAAACCTAAATACAGTAAAATGTCATAACTCTATTAATTTAGAATTTGTTTTGATCTAAATGAGGGTACATGTATCTTGATAATTTCTATGAAAAGGGATTCATTAAATAAATGTATCAAGGCCGGGCACGGTGGCTCAAGCCTGTAATCCCAGCACTTTGGGAGGCCGAGGTGGGTGGATCACGAGGTCAACAGATCGATACCATCCTGGTCAACATGGTGAAACCCCGTCTCTACTAAAAATACAAAAAATTAGCTGGACATGGTGGCACGTGCCTTTAATCCCAGCTACTCAGGAGGCTGAGGCAGGAGAATTGCCTGAACCCAGGAGGCGGAGGTTGCAGTGAGCCATTGCACTCCAGCCTGGGTAACAAGAGAGAAACTCTGTCTCAAATAAATAAATAAATAAATGTATCAAATAAACAAGAATGAGGGAAGACTTCACCAGTTAATTTGCAACCACTTATTGAGTACCTTCAATAAGCCCATGTTAATTGCTATAGAGCACATGAGCAAAATGCAAGATAGGCAAAACATTCTTAGCGGAAAAAGGGAGTTCTGAGGTCAAATGTGCATGGGAAATGCAAGGTGGTCAAAGCTAAAATAGGTTTCTTTGAAGGAAGACTTCTCAGAGCCTTTAATAGGCCAATATGCATTGCAATTCTCCAAGAGGGAAAGAGATTAGGCAGCACTGCTCAAATTTTCTTGATCAGAAAACTCTTGTTTTACAAAGTTCCCCTTACTGCCTACAGAAACACTTGGATGAGAAAATACAGATCAAATATATGATGTAGTTTCAATTTTTCAAGGAGCTTATAATCTTGTTAGGGAAGCAAAGCTTATAAATGCACATAAAACAAAGATTGTGCAGTGGTTCATGCCCATAATCCCAGTGCTTCGAGAGGCCAAGGCAGGAAAATCACTTGAGCCCAGGAGTTTGAGACCAGCATGGGCAACATAGTGAGACCTTGTCTCTACAAAATATTTTAAAAATTAGATGGATGTGGTGGCACCTGTGTGTAGTTCCAGCTACTTGGGAGGGTGAGGTGAAAGGATTGCTTGAGCCTGGAAGGTGAAGGCTGCAGTGAGCCGTGATTGTACCATTGTGCTCCATTCTGGGTGACAAAGCAAGACCCTGTCTCAAAAAATAAAAGTACAGAAAAATGTTCAAGCTTTTCAGAAAGAGCAGGAGAGAAAAAAAAAAAATACTTCCTCTTGGCTGGGTGCAGTGGCTCCTGCCTGTAATCCCAGCACTTTGGGAGGCAGAGGTGGAGGCGGAGGTGGATCACCTGAGATCAGGAGTACAAGACCAGCCTGGCCAACATGGTGAAACCCCATCTCTACAAAAATACAAAAATTAGCTAGGTATGATGGCGGTTCCCTGTAATCCCAGCTACTCAGGAGGCTGAGGCAGAGAATCACTTGAACCAGGAGGCGGAGGTTGCAGTGAGCCGAGGTCATGCTATTGCACTCCAGCCTGGGCGACAGAGCAAGACTCCATATCCGAAAAAAAAAACTTCCTCTTAAAATCTGCAAACATCATCTTTTATTCAGGGACCTTAAAAACAACCAGAGCTTCCAGCAGCATGTTAGAAGGAAAATTTTAAAAAATTAAATAAACATAGGGAAAAAAAACCCAGAGCCTTAGGCCAAGCTGTAAAGCCCATCTGTTAGAGATATGAGATGTTTGCTGCTATATTCCTAACAAGATAAAAAAGTCTAGTGTTTAAAGATGGCCCACCAGAACCTAGCACAGGTCTAGCTTTGCTATGTCACTGACACAGATGACAGACCAAGGACTTAATTTTCTTTTTTCTTTTTTTTGAGACAAAGTCTTACTCTGTCACCCAGGCTAGAGTGCAGTGGCAAGATTTTGGGTCCAAGTGATTCTCCTGCCTCAGGCTCCCTAGTAGCTAGAATTATAGGCACCCAGCACTGCACCCAGTTAAGATTTTTGTATTTTTAGTAGGGATGGGGTTTCACCATGTTGGCCAGGCTGGTTTTAAACTGACCTCAGGTGATCCACCCACCCAGCCTCCCAAAGTGCTGGGATCTCAGGCTTGAGCCATTGCACCCAGCCAGATTTAATTTTCAATTCTACCAAACTGAGATAATGAGCCCCCAAATCCCTCAGCATTTACCTTTGCCTCAAGAAGAGGTTACTGACCTCTATAAGGATTCTTTTCAAGAATGAGCTACCAAAGAATAACCTTACTTCATGCATAACACAGCTGTGAGACTAGACTCCACCTCATTGCCTTAATATTTGCTTCACACAGGGCCAAGCATGGTACTTTGCACATAGTAGGCACTGAACATTTATTGGACAAAGAAATAAAGTTAAAAATAAATCTATAAATACAAAGAGCATACTTTTACCTGGCTCTTTGCATTTATAGGTTTAAAAGGCTTTTATCTGGCTTTTTGAGAATAGAAGGGATGATAGGCAGAAGAGAGTCTGCTAAACTCTAAAGATAAAAAGGTAAGGCTTTTATAGACACACTGACACTGGGAGAGCTTATTCTTTCATTCATTCACCCAACAAATATTTATTGAGCACCTATGTACCAGGTACTATTCCAGGTATTGGAGACCCATAGTAAGAGAGATGGATAAACTCCCCTACCTTCACGGAAATTATATTGAGACAAAGTAGTCAAAAGCATAGGCTTTGGAGTCCAGCTTTTGAATCCCAGCTCAATCAGTACTAGAGAAGGTAGGAGTGTAGTTCACTGCTTAGCTTCTTCACCCTAAAAATAGAACATTCCTAGCAAATTAGTTCTAAGTAGAATGACAAAAAAATTTAATGGAGAATAGTACCTATATTACGGCATTATTTATGAGGATTAAGTAAGAATCCATGTAAAGCAATTAGCAAAGTACCTGGTACATAGTAGATTTTTAATAAATTATGTACTCTGAGCACAGCTGTGCCCAAGTTAGTCCTATCACATTCCTGTTTGTTTCTTTCAGAGCCCTTATTTTGGTTGGCAATTAACCTTATCTGCTTGTTTATTATCTGACTCCTGCACTATTCCCAAGTGTTCAATGTTAACCAGGTGGCAAAGTTAACTAGAAAGAGGAAACCCACATAATTACTCTAGAAGCCCCCTAACTATGGATTAGATGGAAAAGAGATGAAGGGTGCTACACTAATAACAACCATTTTCAACCAAAGCAGGATTCTGGGCCTATTTTTTTTTTTTCTGAGATGAAATCTTGCTCTGTTGTCCAGAGCTGGAGTGCAATGGCATGAGCTCAGCTCACTGCAACTACTGCTTCCCGGGTTCAAGCAATACTCAGCCTTCTGAGTAGCTGGGATTACAGGTGCGCGCCACCACATCTGGCTAATTTTTGTATTTTTAGTAGAAACAGGGTTTCACCATGTTGGCCAGGCTGGTCTTGAACGCCTAACCTTGTGATCCACCCGCCTTGGCCTCCCAAAGTGCTGTGATTATAGGCATGAGCCACCACACCCAGCCATGCTGTCTTGTTTCTTACCTGCTAATTACCCAGCTGAGCCCAGGGGCGTTTATAAGTGGCCTCAAGCCCAGTTATTGATTTTGTTCCCAGAGGCAGGGAGGGCTTGAGTCAAATCACCCTAATTCTCAGGGGAAGGGCAGCAGTAAGCATCCCCGGTACCCTGTAATGGCCCAGGCCTACTCTTGTCCAGCACTGCACCACCAAGATGTTGAACTTAAAAATACTATGTCTGACCAGGAGGGACCTGCTGCCTAGAACTGCCATTCTGATTCTTGGAGCTCATATACAGACACATTAGCAGCCATGGGGCAGGAAGAGATGTACCAATGCAATCGAGACTAATACTTGCTCACACCCTGACCAAAAGCATGATGTCCCAGGCTCTGCCTGCAATTCTACCATCCTCTTCCATCTTTCTCTCTTATCAGGTCTCCACCCTCCCGTGCCCCAACCTTTGTACTTAGATTCTCCTCTGCCAAGCCCATTCAGACTGTGACTGGTAGGAATGTTGTGCTTAGCTTTCCACTTGAGTGTTTATCCAAGAAGTTGTCCCCTTTCAGGTTATGGCCTCCATTCCAGTGTACCACAGCCTATGGGGATGCAACCCACTCACCCTTGGGCACAGAGTGGGCCTCAGTGCCTGGTCTCTCACTTGCCTGAGATCAGACTCTAAGTATCAAGCGCAAAGCCATGGTGAGGTCTTGCTTATAGCTAAAATTAAACAAGGAAATGAGGATAATACTAGTTGGCATCTAGTGCATGCTCACACTGTGCCAGGCACTGTTCTAAGCCCTTTCTAAGTACAAACTCACTCATTCTGCCCTACCTCCGGTCCTGTTATTAACTGACTTTACAAAAGAGAAACTGAGGCTTAAGGAGGCTGAGAACTCAGCACTACAGGAAAAATAAAAATAAAATTTAAATTAAAAAAAAAGAGGCCAGGGACATTGCCCAAGATCACAAGCCAGAACATGGCATAGCCATGATTCAAACTCACACTGTCAGATTCCATTTCTCAGCTCTGATTATGCGCCTATAATGCAGAAAAATATGAATATACATTCAGCCCCTGTCCACAAGAGGCCCACAACCCAGCAAGGGAAGCAAGCACAGACACTGAGTTTTAGCCAAAAAATTTAGTTTTTCAATTCACAAATCATGGCTTTTTTTATGATTCTCTTCATAAAACAGATATATGTACAATATCTACTGATGAACAAAACAAAACTGACCAAAACCAGAAGTACAGGACAGTTATATAATCTCTTAAAACGGGAAGTGACTCATTAAGAAAATATTTTCTCATTCTTATATGAGTACTAATGGCTAAAAAGGAGAGGACACTTATCTACAGCTGAGGAGACAACATTTCTCACATCTAACCAAAAATAGGACATGAGCAGGCAGGATTATATCTGAAGTCCTAGAAAATTTAGTCTTATATTTGCTAATTCGACTTTCTCATAGCCTCTCTTCCCATAAAACTCCCCATGGTAACATTTTAAGTAAGTCTAAAAGACAGTTCTGACTCATCTTAAGAGAATGTTGAGAAGCTCTAAAGCTGGAAATACAACGATCGATACTCTTAAAGAAGAGCTAAATAATTAAATAGAACGTCATTCCACTTTTCTAGGCTCTTATTATTCTCTTTTGATGTATCACCAGTGATTCAGTTTGAGTCAGACATCCAACAACAACTGAGCTAAAGAATCAACTCAGATTGAAGCAATGGTGACGCACAGATAGAAGAGACTGAGGCCAACAACCAAAGCAAAGGATAGCAGAACTGAAACATTGCTCAGGAAATACCCAGAGCTCTGTAAGTGAACACACATTTATCACATCTTTAATGTTCCCAGGAAAGCTTTTGTAGTCTATCTAGGTGAAATGATAGGGCATGTGATAATATCTGAAGCCAGAATGCCTTCCATTATTATCAATGTCCCTCTGGATTCCAGCACTCCTCCCTTCTACAGCATCCAAATAAAAAGACAAGACTAAAGCTCACCAACTACCATAAATGATGTCTTTGTGCTAGAGACACTGTTACGTGTTTCTCAAACCCATTTCATTTTCCTCCTGACACACAGCTAATTTCTCCACGTCCACTACAGTTAGATGGAGCCACGTGACTGAGTTCTGACCAATGGAATGGGGTGGAAATGATGCACCTTTAGGCCTGGTCCCTAAAATTTCTTATGTGATCCTCCACACATTCTCTCTTCCCTTATCTGCTAGCCAGATGCAGGGAATTCTACAGAAAACTCCAAGACCTCAGAAGATGATGGAGCCATTGAATGGCCACATGGAACAAAGCTCCCCACTAGCCTGTGACATGAATGAGAAACAAGTCTCTATTATAGTGTTGAACCACATATTCTTTTTTCTTTTTCTTTTTTGAGACAGAGTCTTGCTCTGTCACCCATACTGGAGTGCAATGGCATAATCTTGGCTCACTGAAGCCTTGATCTCCTTGGGCTCAAGTGATCTTCCTGCTTCAGCCTCCCATGTAGCTGGGACCACAGCTATGCACCACCACACCAGCTAATGTTTAACTGGCCTCAAGAAATCCTCCCATCCCAGTCTTGAAAAGTGCTGTGATTCCAGGCGTGAGCCACCACACCCAGCCTGAAGCAGATTGTTGCACTGATTTGTCATGGCAGCTGGTGCTGATCACTCTGATGAATACAGCTTGCCTGTGCCATGATCTCAATGTGGGGGAACCAGTTAATCTGCAGCTTCCACACCTACCTGTCTCATTGCCAATGCAATCGATTATCAGGCAGATTCCTAGGGGCTTGCTCTTCATCTTGTATCTCTCTTCAGGCATGCTCTGGAAAGGAAGGCAAGAATTGCTAAAGACTCCTGATACTGCTCTGTTTCTATAAGGTCCCACCCATATGCCATCTCTTCTTCAGGATTTCCTTTGGCAGGTGAGTCACTCAACAGACACAGCCTGAAATTTCCCATTACGACAAATGTTTCCCATCAATATCAAATTTTTTCTCTTTTAGGGTAATATGCTTAAGTCAAACACATTATTTTCATTTTTATTTAATTTTAATGAAAATCCCAGTTTCTTTATTGGCTTTGTGGAATAAAGATAATTTGAAAAAGAGAAAACATGAGTCATCTGTCTCCACAGTAACCTGAAGTTATATAAGTGGTATCTTCCCAAGTACAAAGGGAGGCCTTTGATTGCCTCTGCTTACAAAGAGGTGTCAACTTAAGAAAAAGCCAGAACAAGTCAAAGTTCAGTGAAGTATCACTGCTGACTTGTATGTTCAGCAGTCACTCAGCTGAGACAAGGGGTGCTATTTTGGAATTTTCCTGCATTTTCCAAAGTCCACTAATGCAATCCACTTAAACATCTTTCTCTTTGTTATTCAGGGTTCCCTTGTATGGAAGTTCTCAGGAGAACAACACTCTTAGCATCCCATTATCACAAAGAATTCTTAATGGACAGATATTTTTAAAGAAGTCAGGGTTCTCCACAGCTATGGAGATACTATACCAAATCAGATCATTTATTCTGTACCTGAGGCAAAAAAGCTTCTGATTCCTGAATGGATGTCTTCACTGGTTCTTCTGGGGGATGAGAGAGACAAATCATTTACAAAGCTGAAGGAGAACTAAGTCCACCCCCACACTGGCTGAGTTTCTTTGTATCACAACTGTCCTCCCTTCCTATTTTCTTCAATTATGTCTTCTTTCCCCAGTTATACTTGGCCCCAAGGTTCCAACCTCACATTGAATAAACTGACATAAGAAAACACAAGTCCCAGTGCTACCAGGGGCTATCTAGAAAAGCTGCTTAAATGGCAAGTGAAAGAAGGCTCTCCCCTACCCAGCTCTAGGTGAAGAACAGGTGGCTGGTGAATTTTTAACTTAAGAGTAGAATCTAATAACCTCACCACCCAACAATACTGATAGCTTTCCTATATGTGCTGAAACTGTTGACAATACCTAAAGGGAACAGCCTTAGTGCAAAGCAAGGAAAGCTTATATATGTTTGCTAGTTATAAAACAGATGGCAGTGTTTTCACAGTCCAGCGATACTGGAAGACCATAAAATAAAATGTCAATGGCAAGACAGTGACAATGGGGGCAGTGAGCCTGGCAAATGGAGGTAAGCCTACAGCAAATTTTGCTAGACAAAAAATGACTTGATTAGGTTAGGGAGGTGGAGGAACCACCAGTTTTGAGCCGAGATTGTGCCACTGTACTCCAATCTGGGAGTAAGCCCCTTGGGTAAGATTGAAGCCCTCCATCGCAGCCCATCAGCCCCTGCTTCCTGGAGTTCAAAAACACAACCATGTGCTTTATCAGTGTAAGACTGAGTCTCAGCTCTCACTTCAAGAAGGACTCAAGACAAGCAAAAGAAGTAAACTTTTGCTGGGTGCAGGGGCTCACACCTGTAATCCCAGCACTTTGGGAGGCCAAGGTGGGTGGATTACGTGAGGTCAGGAGTTTGAGACCAGCCTGACCAACATGGTGAAATGCCATCTCTACTAAAAACACAAATATGAGGCCAGGCACGGTGGCTCATCCCTGTAATCCCAGCACTTTGGGAGGCCGAGGCAGGTGGAACACCTGAGGTCAGAAGTTTGAGACGTCTGAGCAACAGGGTGAAAACCCGTCTCTACTAAAAATACAAAAATAAGCTGGGCATGGTGGCACAAGCCTGTAACCCAGCTACTCAGGAGGCTGAGGCATGAGAATCACTTGAACCTGGGAGGCAGAGGTTGTAGTGAACTGAGATGCACCACTGCACGCCAGCCTGGGTGACAGCACAAGACTCTGTCTCAAAAAAAAAAAAAGCTTGGTGTGGTAGCACTTGCCTTTAATCCCAGCTACTCAGGAGGCTGAGGCATGAGAATCACTTGAATTCAGGAAGTGGAGGCTGCAGTTAGCTGAGAGTGCACGACTGCACTCCAGCCTGGGTGACAGAGTGAGACTCCCTCTCAAAAAAAAAGTAAACTTTTAAAAAATGATCTATAGGATCAAGTGCTAACGTTTTAAGACAGAAGACAGAGATCATGTGGGTTGAAATGACTCGTCTTTAAATTGCATGTCTTCTTTCCTTTTTAGGAAAGGGGGGATATCATCTGTAGAGTATCCAGATTTATTAAATGGGCTATAAGACAAGAACTTATTTACCTTTTCTCTTCCTGCTGCTAGATATTTGGTTTAACATGGTTCGTTATTATGGTTGGATAAATGTTCAACATAGCCTGGTTATAGCTCCATTCCATTTCAGTTATAAACGTCACATCTCTTAAAATATAGCCAAGATGATGACGCTGATGGAGTACAATGGTGTTCAAACTTAGATAAGCTAATTCAATAGACAACTAGAAATGCCAATGAGTCTATCTAACAGTTTAGTTTTTATTTTGAGAACTTACTTAGACTATGTAAAGGAAATGGCCAACTCTAAAAATGCAACATTTGTACTAGAATTATCAAGCATTTATAAAGAATGAATATAAAGAGAAACTGGCCTTACGTTGAGTGCCAAGTTGTTCCTTAAGTCTTTGTTCTTTACTTCTCCCATTATGGAGCTAAAATATAAAGAAAAAGGTCACACTTCTGGTTATTTCAGAGGCACACAATACATTACACCTCTTTAAATGTCTCCATAGAATTCTTAACCCAGGAAAAAATTAAAATATCATCCCCACAGTTAAATTATCTAAGGAATAGCAAGAGCTGTTAACTTCCCAAATCCCATATTACATTATCAAAGAACAAGGAAATTCTGCTTTTAAGATGAAAATAGGCTGGAGGTGGTGGCTGACACCTGTAATCCCAATACTTTGGGAGGCCAAAGTGAGTGGATCATCTGAGGTTGGGAATTCAAGATCAGCCCCTACTAAAAATACAAAAATTTGCTGGACATGGTGGCATGTGCATGTAATTCTAGCTACTCAGAGGCTGAGGCAGGAGGATCACTTGAACCCGGGAGGCAGAGGTTGCACTGAGCTGAGATCATACCATTGCACTCCAGCCTGGGTGACAAGAGTGGAACTCTGCCTCAAAAAAAAAAAAAAAAAAAAAGAGGAAAATATAAGGAAAGTGTAAATATGCTAATCTAGCATATTAGAATGTTTCAAAACAGCCCAATAAAAGCTGATGTTATAGTATAGTATAGTTGCTATAATAGCTCCAGGTTAGGATAAGCTGTTAGCACATGAGATTGACATTCCACCTGTTCCTTCAACATAGGGGCAAAATACAGCATGGTTCAGAGTTGGATTTTGCCAGGCGCAGTGGCTTACACCTGTAATCCCAGCACTTCGGGAGGCCAAGGCAGGCTGATCACCTGAGGTCGGGAGTTCAAGACCAGCCTGACCAACATGGAGAAAACCCATCTCTACTAAAAGTACAAAAAAAGCCGGGCATGATGATGCATGCCTGTAATCCCAGCTACTTGGGAGGCTGAGGCAGGAGAAGTGCTTGAACCCAGGAGGCAGAGGCCAAGGTAAGCCAAGATCGCGCCATTGCACTCCAGCCTCAGCAACAAGAGCGAAACTAAGAGTCGAATTTCTAGGCCAGATTAGACCTGGCTAGGAATCCTGATTCTGCCACTTATTAGCTATGTAACCTCGAGCAAGTTATTTAACTTCTTTATGTGTGTTTCTTCATATGCTAAATAAGGATAGCAATAATACCTACCTTATAGATTTTGCATGAAGATTAAATGTACATAAAGCACTCAGCACAGTGCCAAGCACACGCAAGTACATAATAAATGTCCAGTTTTTGCTTTTCTATCATTATCTAACTACACATAAGCAACATATGGTCTTGATTCTGGGGAATCAAATATTCTTGATAAACCACTTCTGAGGGCTAGAGTAAGATTAATCAGAGAATGAAAGATTGAACCGACCCTTTCTCTTCTCAGATGACAGGTCCTATGTAAGGTACACATACCACATGCTGTCAACCCATCTGAGACACTCAGCTTTCAAATGACAGTTCTTCTCTGAAGCTAACCTAGCCAAAAGAGAGAAGTACACTATCCGTTAAGCTGTGTCACTAGCTAAGTCTGTGTGTCTAAATTAAAGAAAAACATGTTAGTTGCCTTTTTCACTAATAATCAGTGACTTAGCCAGACGCTGATCATATCAGATAGAAATTGGCCCCGCGCATAGATGTGTATTCACTTTTACATACTATTAGAGAGAGGTAACATATCAAATCAAAAATGGATTTTAAAAGCATTATATTGTTGCCATACAATTTTTTAATTCTTTCTTTCTTTTTTTTTTTTGAGACAGAGTCTCAATCTTTTTTTTTTTTTTGAGACAGAGTCTCAACTCTGTCGCCCAAGCTGGAGTGCAGGGGTGCAATCTCAGCTCACTGAAATCTCTCCTGCCCAGGTTCAAGCTATTCTCCTGCCTCAGCCTCCCCAGAGTAGCTGGGATTACAGGCACCTACCACCACACCTGACTAATTTTTGTAGTTTTAGTAGAGACAGTGTTTCACCATCTTGGCCAGGCTGGTTTTTAACTCCTGACCTCGTCATCCATCCGCCTCAGCCTCCCAAAGTGCTGGGATTACAAGTGTAAACCACTGTGCCAAGGCCTTAGGGTCACATATTAATTATAGGAAATTTAAGGAGAAATTAATATGCAGAGCATATTGGCTCACAACAGGCTACACAGCAATGAATATTTAACACAATATTTAAAATATGGCAGGTTTTTAACTAAGAATGACAATATAATTTATATTAGACAGACAATAGCAGAGAAAACTCAGAAAACCTGGAATGGAATTCTAAATCTGCTTTTTCTCATTGTTTGGTATTACAGAGACTCAGAAGAACAAAAGGAAGCACATTTCATTCTTTAAAAAAAATATACACTAGGCTAGGTGCAGTAGTTCATGCCTGTAATCCCATCACTTTGGAAGGTGGGGGCGGGCAGGAGTTTGAGACCAGCCTGACCAACATGGAGAAACCCCATATCTACTAAAAATAAAAAATTAGCCAGGTGTGGTGGTGCATGCCTGTAATCCCAGCTACTCGGAAGGCTGAGGTAGGAGAATCGCTTATACCCAGGAGGCAGAGGTTTCAGTGAGCTGAGATTGTGCCATTGCACCCCAGCCTGAGCAACAAGAAAGAAACTGTCTCAAAAAAAAAAAAGTATGCTATATCTAAGCTATGGCAGGAGGAGTATATAGTTTATTATATACATCATCGTGCAGTGAAAGGAGTACGGGCTGGGCCCAGCTCTGCTAGTAATTACTGGTAGACAATCACTTAATGTTCTTTAGGGCTAAGTTTCCTTATTTTGTTGATGAAAGGGGTTGGATAATAATTCATAAATCCATTTTAGCTCGGAAACTGTATTGCTTAGAAGTGTTTCTTACAGACTTATTCTCCATGAGAAAGGGTCTCACTCTGTCACCGGGGCTGGAGTGCAGTGGCACACTCTCAGCTCACTGCAACCTTAACCTTCCAGGCTCAAGCAATTTCTACCACCTCAGCCTCCCAAGTAGCTGAGACTAGAGGCACACCATCATGCCCAGCTAATTTTGTATTTTTTGTAGAAATGGGGTTTTGACACATTGCCCAGGTTTGTTTTGAACTCCTGGGCTCAACCAATCCACCTGCCTTGGCCTCCCAAAGTGTTGTGATTATGGGCATGAGCCACCACACCCAGCCAAAAGCATTTTTTTCCTTCTTTTTTTTTTCAGGGGCTTTCCGGCAAAAACTGAAAAGCCTGCTAGATAAATTCTAAAACAACTGTTAACACTGCCAAAAGCATGTCTAATTTAACAATGAAATTGTACCCCAGTCTAAGTCCTCAGTACAAACTCCACATACCTTTATATGAACACGAGGATGAGAGTACACCAAGATTTAACTTCTTAAGATAAAAGATTAACCAAAGAACAATTCTGATACCTTGTACTAAGTACTATGAACACAACAATCAAAAGTGACTATATGATACTTATGCTAATGAACCCAAAAAAATCTTTTTTTCATTACTCAATAACAGAATAACTTTTGCTGAAATCATTAAAATTAGCTCAGTAAAAAAGAAAATGCACAAAGAAGTACAAGGATATTTATTTTATAGCATTATTAGTAGTAACAAAAGATCGGAAACAACCTAAACATACAGCCACAAGAAAGGGCTAAACACATTATAAACATCTAGAAAATAAAACTAATCATTCAAAATAATGATTAAGTAGAAGCAGTTCCATGTTAATCATATGGAACAATTTCCAATAATTTTCAGGTCAGGACAATGGGCACAGGACGCTAGCATTTGTACAAGAGAAAAAAGCAAACACAAAATACATGTGTAGACTATCTCTGGATAGTTACAGGATGAACTAGTTCACAACAGCTGCCTTTAGGGAAAAGAACTGGAGGTCAGTATTATAGGAGTAGCAAGAAGGCATACTTTTTTTTTTTTTTTTTTTGAGGCAGAGTTTTGCTCTTGTTGCCCAGGCTAGAGTGCAATGGCACAATCTTGGCTACTGCAACTTCTACCTCTTGGGTTCATGCGATTCTCCTGCCTCAGCCTCCCAAGTAGCTGTGATTACGGGCACCTGCCACCATGCCTGGCTTATTTTTGTATTTTTAGTAGACATGGGGTTTCACCATGTCAGCCAGGCCAGTCTCTTAACTCCTGACCTCAGGTGATCCTTCCAGCATAGCCTCCCAAAGTGCTGGGATTACATGCATGAGCTACCGTACCCGGGTAGAAAATATACATTTTTTTTTTTTTTTTTGAGACGGAGTCTCACTCTGTCACCAGGCTGGAGTACAGTGGCGCGATCTTGCCTCATTGCAACCTCCACCTCCCAGGTTCAAGCGAGTCTCCTGCCCCAGCCTCTCGAGTAGCTGGGACTACAGGCACGTACCACCATGCCCAACTAATTTTAGTATTTTCAGTAGAGATGGGGTTTCACCATGTTGGCCAGGATGGTCTTGATCTCTTGACCTCATGATCTGCCCACCTTGGCCTCCCAAAGTGCTGGGATTACAGGCGTGAGCCACCATGACCACCAGAAAATATACTTTTAAAACTTCCTGTAGTACATTTAAAAATCTTTTTTCCATAGGCATGGTGCATCTATTTTTATTTTTAAAGTTACATTTTCTTTTTTTTTTTTTTTTGCCAATCAATTTGAGCTTATGAGGTTGCTCAGGTTAGCCTTGAACTGATGACCTCGCCTTCGCGAGCGCCATGACCTCCGGCGGGAGCCACTTTGGACCCCTACATTTTCTTTTTTTAAATTACAATTTCAAGTGAATAAATGAACAGTGAAAAAAGTCCCATTATCCAACTGTATATAAATATATATGTATATATGTGTGTGTGTGTGTGTGTATATATATATATATATATATATCTGTACAGATACAAACCATACAGATGCAAACCCACATAAAAAAGAGTCTAGAAGGAAATATATCAAAATATTAACAGTGATTATCTTTGGGTAGTAGAATATAGATGATTTATTTTCTTTTATATTTCTCTGTAGTCTCCAAAGATCTCAATGAACATGTATTAGCTTTGAAATTATAAGAAGTTACACATTTTTAAAACAAGTACATGTTTCTATCACAATTTTTTCAGATATTAAATAAATTACATGCTGTGAGACTATGTATATTTTTATTAGAACCCTGAAGTGGTTTCATGCTGGGATTCCAAATGCTTGCTCCAGACTCACCCTGAAGTTATTTGAAGGATCCTTGAAACTGTTTTTGATTGCTGCTTGGAGAACATTCTTGTAACTTGTCCCTGCTCCTTGAGCTATAAAAGCAGAAGGGAGGTACTGAGTTAAAATTTATAAATTATTATCAAATAAATCTTCAACAATGGTTCAGTCCAAGGTCAATCATCATCTTTCAAAATACCCTAAACTTTCCAGTCACCTTACTGAATTCAAAATATTAGATGACTCTTCCACCAAGCATCACTAAGAATGGAGTATAAATGCTACTTCTGTTCTTGATCTTTAATCAGTCTTTTAGAGTGTGTTGGGGTGGAAGAGTGCTCTATAGATCAATGAGTCTCAGCCATGCCCTTTAGGCTGTGATACTATGGTGGCAGTGAAATTGCTAACAGAGCTCAAGCTGAGGCTGAGTCTAAAAGACAACGAGGGACGTAAGTAAGGTAAAAGGCCAATGTGAGTCTGGTCCCTTATATCAAGGAAGAAATCGAATGTGCTCTTTTCTATAAGGAGGTTTTGTGAAACCTGTGACACATGCAGGGAAGGTAGGAGACCCAAGTGACATCACCCAAACTTGGATAGTGGTTATCAGGCCAAATACTAGAGCACGGCAGTAGGGTTCAGCATACATGCAAAACACCTGAATATCCATAGCTCTGCCAGCCTGTGCAGATCCGAGATTCTTTCTTGAAAATTGAAATGTTAAGAACTGCTTGGCAGCATTTTGCAGAGATCATGAATATACAGGGAAATGGAGTTGGCAGATCTGGCATATGAAGGATATAAAGTGACATGATTTCTAGCCACAAGCTAAAGGGGGCTTTGGTCATTTGGGTTCCATTCCATCCACCTATTCAACAATTGAATCTTTACCAGTCATGCGCCCCGTGCACAGAGTCCTTCCTCTAGACCACTGAGAGGCCAAAATTCTTACCAGACTGCTTGTACTTCTGGATTTTTGTCTTCAGGTCTAATCTGTGGATGTTCTTTAGGCATTTTTCTAATAAATCCAGTTGATCTGGGGCAACCAGATTTCGTTTCTCCAACTCAACCACAAGGTCCAAGAAACTCTAATAGAACCACCAACAAAAAACAAATGTCAATAGAGCTAGCTAGGCCAGGTGCAATAGCTCATGCCTGTAATCCCAGCACTTTGGGAGGCTGAAGCAGGAAGATTGCTTGAGCCCAGGAGTTTGAGACCAGCCTGAGCAAAATAGCGAGACCCCCATCTCTACAGAAAATAAAAAAATAAGCTGGGTGTGGTGGCACACAACTGTGGTCCCAGCTACTCAGGAAGCAGAGGTGGAGGATCACTTGAGCCCAGGAGGTCAAGGCTGTAGTGAGCTGTGATTGTGCCATGGCACTCCAGCCTGGGCAGCAGAGCAATACCCTGTCTCAAAAAAACAAAAACAAAAAAACAAAACAAAAAAAAACCAGAGCTAATAAGCCCCAAATGTAAAACTCAGTCCACGTGATTTATAACAGTAAGAGAATGTGACAAGATGAGCCCTTTCAGTGACCTTCAGTGATCTTAAACCAGACATCTCAGTCATGAGCACCTTAGACTTGTGATTTTTACTCAGAACAGAGGTGGTGGTAAGTCTTTTGGTCATCAAGCTGCTCCTTGGGTGCAGACAGACACGTGTGCCATGTTGTGTCATTGAAAAGGACCATAAAAGAGCAGGCCTGAAAACAGAACCCACCTGAGTTTATTATTTTCCAAAAGATCAGGCTGGTATTACAGTGAAAAACTCTAAGGACTTCTCCGAAAAAGGAAGAAAAAAGGTAGCTGGGGAAAGACTTTATGAGAAAAATCACATGATATAGTTTCAAAGTTCCCAAAATGTTTGAATCTATGCTGGACCTTCCAACTCATTCTGACTCAGGGGGTTATAGAGAAGTAAAATTACAACAAGGTTTGAGTGTTTTGCCATTCATTTACCTTGGGCCACAGGGATTATGAACAAACTATATTTCAGAAACAAGCATTGCTGTGGGGTTTATTTCCTTTGCATTTAACATTTGGTTACTGAAGTGCGATCTTTATTTTAGAAAACAATAATCATAATTTAAATATATATAAATGACGGAGAGACAATTACTAGGAGAAACCAAAAAGGGAGTTCCAGTTTCATTTCCCTTCCCATTTTGCATTTGATGGGACTTAAGAAACAAAACTACAATCATTAGGAACATAAGGAAATTCTCAAACAATGACTTATTTGAATTCTGAGGCAGGCACTGGCCTGCCTCCTTTGAGGACCTATTGTCATATTTTGGAAACAATAGGTTCTCAAACATTTCCTGGCCTGTTACTAGGTCAACATTACCATGTAGGGCCAACTGGAATGTTTTTGTTTTTTCCTTTGAGATGGAGTCTCGCTCTGTAACCCTGGCTGGAGTGCAGTGGCACAGTCTTGGCTTACTGCAACCTCTGCCTCCCAGGTTCAAGCAATTCTCCTGCCTCAGCCTCCCAAGTAGCTGGGATTACAGGCATGCACCACCAAGCCCGGTTAACTTCTGTATTTTTAGTAGAGATGGGGTTTCGCCATGTTGGCCAGGCTGATCTTGAACTCCTTAGTTCCAGTGATCTGTGCAGCTTGGACTCCCAAAGTACTGGGATTACAGGCATGTGCCACTGTGTCCAGTCAGGCCAACTGGAATTTAAATATTTTTCTTTTTCTTTTTTTGGGGACAGAGTCTTGCTTTGTTGTCCAGGTTGGAGTGCAATGCCACTATCTCAGCTCACTGCAACCTCTACCTCCTAGATTCAAGTGATTCTCCTGCCTCAGCCTCCTGAGTAACTGGGATTATGGGTGCCCACCACCATGCCCGGCTAATTTTTTGTATTTTTAGTAGAGATGGAGTTTCACCAGGTTAGCCAGGCTGGTCTCCAACTCCTGACCTCAGGTGATCCACCCACCTCGGGCTCCCAAAGTGCTGGGATTAGAGGTGTGAGCCACTGCACCCAGCCATGGATTTTAAATATTTTTCTAGCAATCACGACATCCCCAAGATCTTCACCACTACCTGGTTTTCAACTCCAAATCTCTATTTTTACCATTTCCCAGATCCATCAGTCATAAGAACCTCCCCCCACCCCACTTCTACATGCAGCCTAGACCCCACACTGACCTTGAGTCAGCTGAAGAGAAATAGATGGCAGTATGAGAGTGATACAATAGTGGACTAGCATCTCCTTCCTGTTTCTACCCAGCACAAGCAGATGGGATGTCCTTCCCACACCCCCGTGAAACCAGGGAGGGAAACACATATGAGCCAGGCCTATGAATTTTACAGAAATAAGGATAAAATCCAAGGATGAAAGAAACATCCAGGGCCACACCAGAAGATACTATCCTATTTCTTCTCAATTCACAAACCAATTCTCTTCTCATTAATGTTATCATTTAAAAACCACCTGAGATGTCTGACTCCCACTACAGTGGTTGCAGACTGCCTGCTTCCCTCTCTATATATCAAAAAAAAGCAGCTCCCATTTCTCATAAGCTCTTAGGACCATGAACCAAAAGAAGAAAACTCACCTTCTCCTTGTTTATCTTGCCTCGGCCCATATAATCCCTCATGAGGAAAATTAATGAGGACACATCAGATTTATCCAAATTCTCACCGATCTCTGCCATCAGCACTCTGCAAACCAAACAAGTTCATTTAGTTAATTCAGACATCAGTCCTAAGAACTCCAAGAGCCCATGCCTTCCCTATGCCAATAATTTATTCAAAGACTAGTTCTTGCCTCTAGGTGAATGTGTCCCTCTCTCATAAAACAGCAAGCCTAGATCACCCCAGGAAGAGATCTTAATAGGAGATAGTACCTCCTTTGCCAATTAACAGCTTCTGAAAACAGCTCAGTTAATGGAAGCTTCCCTAAAGAATCCCCTAGCCCCCACCAGAAGTTATAGTGAAATGACTTAAGAACCCAAATGACTAACATAAAGACAAATCGAATTCAAAGTAGCCTTATCATCTCTGTTTAACAAGCTCTCAGATGATGTTGATTCAAGGACCATACTTTGAATTGCAAAATGCTAAAGGAGCCTGGAGCTAAAGGAGCCTCATGCCTGTAATCCCAGCACTTTGGGAGGCCGAGGCAGGCGGATCACGAGGTTAAGACATCGAGACCATCTTGGCCAACATGGTGAAACCCTGTCTCTACTAAAAATACAGAAAAATTTAGCTGGGCATGGTAATGGGCACCTGTAGTCTCAGCTACTTGGGAGGCTGAGGCAGGAGAATCACTTGAACCCGGCAGGCGGAGGTCAGTGAGCCAAGACTGCACCACAGCACTCCAGCCTGGGCAACAGAGACTCCGTCTCCAAAAAAAAAAAAAAAAAAAAATGCTAAAGGGAAAAACACCTGGGATATCCCAGCCCACTTCTGAACTTAAAGGGTACAGGCATCCAGATCACAGGGATTCTGAACTTAGGTGTTTTTGCCTAGAAAGCTTCTCCTGACTCAGTGGTGGCTGAATCTACCACTATACTTTCCACCCCTCACCCCCCTCAGGAAGTAGACGTTGAGAACCAACAACCACAGTTTACTGGAGCTCCTAAGGACACCCTGTAGTTAGTATTGTTACCATGACATTGTCATCAAGGACATTTTCCCAGTTTCCTCAGATTTTTGAGGATGGTGGATTTTTCATACTGTCCTAGAGCTTACCAAAACATCTAGCACATGCCAATATACAAGGAAGCCCACTCGACCAGATGAATAAATGAATCTAGTGCTCACCTTGAATAGCCCCACCTCTCTTCCCAGAGGGCCTAAGAATCTCCACTCATCATAGCAAGGAAATGGGAAATGGAGTGATTGCCCTACTCTATTCACTGAAACCCAGTTGGCGCCTCCCAGAAAGTCTGAAGATTAGACATTCAAACTGATGGCTGGCCCAGGCGCAGTGGCTCATGCCTGTAATCCCAGCACTTTGGGAGGCCAAGGCAGGCGGATCATGAGGTCAGGAGTTCAAGACCAGCCTGACCAACACAGTGAAACTCTTGTTTCTACTAAAAATACAAAAATTAGCTGGGTGTGGTGGTGCATGCCTGTAATCCTAGCTACTCAGGAGGCTTAGGCGGGAGAATTGCTTGAAACCAGGAGGTGGAGGCTGTGGTTCCAAGATCGTGCCTGGGCGACAGAGCAAGACTCCATCTCAGTAAAATAAATAAATAAAACTAAAAACAAACAAACAAAAAAACTGATGGCTGAATAGGTGGAAGATAAAAAACAACAACAACAACAATAATAATCCCTTGTATCTGTAGAATGCTTCACAGTTTAAAAAGTACTTCACATAGTAAATTATCACAACTGATGCTCGCAACACCTTATAAAGTTGGGTATTATTATTTTTCACTTTACAAGTAGGAAAACAAAGGCCCAACAAGGTTAGTAATTGGCCCAACCTGCCTGACCCATAACTGGTAGATCTGAGGCTTGAAACAGGTCTTCCAGCTACAGTGAGCTATGATCACGCCACTGCACTCCAGCCTCCGTGACAGAGCAAAACCCTATCTCAAAAAAAAAAAAAAGAAAAGAAAAGAAACAGGCTTATACCAACTTCAAATCTCATATACTTTCCAAAGCCCACACTGCTTTCAGCTCTCTTTAGTATAGTTCTTGATAATATATATCATCTCCAAATAGACATTATCAACATAATAAAAGGCTGATGGTGGAGAGAAAAAACACCGGCTAGGCACAATGGCTCAGGCCTATAATCGCAGCACTTTGAGAGGCCAAGGAGCACAGATCACTTGAGGCTGGGAGTTCAAGACCAGCCTGGCCAATACAGCGAAACCCTGTTTCTACTAAAAATACAAAAATTAGCTGGGCATAGTGGCACACGCCTATAATCCCAGATACTCAGGAGGCTGAGGCAGGAGAATCACTTGAAACCCAGAGGCAGAGGTTACAGTGAGCCGAGATCGCACCACTGCACTCCAGTCTGGGCTACAGAGTGAGACTTCGTTTCAAGAAAAAAAAAGAAAAGAAAACATCAACTTAAGGTTACAAGTTATCTTCCTTTCTCAGTAGCTTCCCTGCCCCTCTGAACCTCTAAAGACAGTAACGTATGAGCAAGAGGAAGGAGCAACCCAAAGCTTGTCAGAACTAAAGAGGACTCCAATAGCCATTTCCTCTTTGAACTGAAGGGGCTTAGATTAGTTAACTGACGAGATTTTCAATTCAGGCTCTCCAGCAGCGAAGGAAGGCAGCCCACCCTGATAAACTTCCTTAGCAGGGGAAGGACCAATGGGGATTCAGAAAGGATGATGAGGTTTCTACAAAGGTAGGAAGATTACTGTCAGACTTGTTATTTCCTTTCTTTGTACCAGAAATTACCAAAGACTGACTTCACAGAAAATTAACTAGCAAACACCACTGCAGATCTCCCTCTTTTTTTTTTTTTTGAAACCGAATCACACTCTGTCACCCAAGCTGGAGTACAGCGGTGAAATCTCAGCTCACTGCAACCTCCACCTCCTGGGTTCAAGCAATTCCCCTGCCTCAGCCTCCCGAGTAGCTGGGATTACAGGCACATGACACCACACCCGGCTAATTATTTTTGTATTTTTAGTAGAGACAGGGTTTCAACATGTTGGCCAGACTGGTCTTGAACTCAGGTAATCCTTATGCCTCGGCCTCCCAAAGTGTTGGGATTACAGGCGTGAGCCACTGCGCCTGGTCTGCAGATCTCACACTGTCAGAGGCTGGCAAGAATGACCAGCTTTTAATCGTTCCTATCCTTCTTCATGTCTTGTCATTCTGTCCTTCAGGCAAACACATATCATCTGTCCTGTCCCTTCTACCTGCATATGATCCCAATTCCTTTGAGAAAGCATGTTTCAGTTGGGGGCAGTGGCTCATGCCTATAATCCCAGCTTTTTGGGAAGCCAAGGCAGCTGGATCACTTGAGGTCAGGAGTTCAAGATCAGCCTGGCCAATACGGTGAAACCCTGTCTCTACTAAAAATACACACACACACACACACACACACACACACACAGACAGCCTGATGTGGTGGCATGCACCTGTAGTCCCAGCTACTTGGGAGGCTGAGGCAGGAGAATCGCCTGAACCTGGGAGGCAGGGGTTGCAGTGTGCCAAGACGCACCACTGCACTCAAGCCTGGGCAACAGATGTCTCACGAAAAAAAAACAAGAAAGCAAGTTTCAAGAATGTAAAGCGTTCACAGGAATGAAGTGACATCATCTGGCAGTTGGATAAGTGGGCAGAGAAATTAAAGTGGCTGCACTTCTTATTGTTCTCATTTCTGCCATTCAGTAAAGTCTGAGATACTTCACTTCACTCCCTCCCACCCATCCAGCCTCAGGAAGAGTTGATGAATTAATTACCTGTAGTCCGAAACAAGGTGAGGGTGCCTGAGCAGGTGGTCCTCCACAGCTTTTCTGTCCATTTTCAAGATCCGCTTGAGCAGGTCGAATCGCCTCACTCTGTAGAGCAGTTCAGCCAAGCTCACGAGAGAGAGCTTACCTCTTTCACGTAAAATATCCAGAAGGTCCCTGACATTAGGTGGAACCACATCTATAGCAACATCCCGGCACAAAAAGAGCAGCATCTCCTTCTCATCTGTGTCAAGTGCTTCTTCAACCTGATGGATGACCTCTGCAGACATCCTACTTTTAGGATGGGAAAGCTCACAAGGGTCTACAGGAGTACAGCTCCAGGCCAGTCAACAGAAAGCCAGGAGGTAGTCAACTTCATTTCTGAGGGATGACTTCATTTCTTTCAGAATCCTTTCCAGTGGAGGAGGTCTGTGGTTAAAAGGGAATTTTTTTGAAAATTTTATCAAGCTAACTTATGCCTAACATTGAAAGTACAGGTTCTTCTTTTCTTGCTGGTCTCCCTGACCTAAGTAGATTAAGGTCACATCGTTAAATCTATATTAAGGGATCCTTGGTAGACAGAGCTAAACACTCAGACTAATCCAAAAACCATAAGATAGAGAAGAAAACCTACATTGTAAAGGAAATGAAGCAATATATGAAATCATCTCAAAGGAAACCCCACACGCTTTTTTCAGAATTCATCAGGTGGTAAAGCACGTTACAGAAAAAATTAAACTAAGAGGTTTACTTAGTTGTAAACTAAGGAGGAAAAGGGAAAAGCCCAATGACTACAGGCTGACTAAACCAGGGAAACTTGTGTCACAGGGTTAAACTTCCGCTTCAATGACTCCACCCACGTGGCCTTTAACAAACAATGGAGAAAAGAAGTTTCTGTCCCTGTGCCACTCCTTTGTTTCTAGTTGCTCTTCTACTTCAAAAGCCCTTCACTCACACCTGGAAGCAGAAACTTCTGCTACCATCCTCCTAGACTCCAAGCCCCTTTCACAACTTCATCATGAATGCTCACAGGACCTGCCACCAAGTTGTCAGGTTTGGATCACATCTTCAGACCCTGAGCCCCATGGAGGTGCCAGAGGACCTGACTCTCAATGCACTGCTACATGGCAGCAACTGCCATCAGTGCTTCTGATGTTCTCAGTGGAACATCAGAAGTTACAGAGGATCTGGGGGAAGGTCTCACTCCTGGGATGGGGCTGGGTGAGAGGGGCAAGGAGCTCATGCCATGGGTGTGTTCTTATTTTTAAAAACTAATTTATTCATCTTTTTTATTTTCTCCATTTTTCAGTACAACATGGGTGTTTTAACTCTTTCCATTGGAACTCATATTTTTTTTCAAAATTTAAGTTGCTAACCTATCTAAATTTCATAGCTAAAAATTACATTAAATCAGCTCTTGTGTTCTTTATCTGTTCCTACAAGACAATATTTCAAGTTACAATCAAATTTATTAACAAAAATAAGTGGAAATACTCCCCAACCCTAAATTGCTAATGGTTGCTTTGTATTTGTATACAAATATATTTATGTATTTATCTAGCTGTATTTAGTGAAAGAAGTACTGAATCCATTTATTTATTTACATACAATATCAGTCCACAAAAGATTTGAGGTATCGTAAAATAAAAACACATAAATAGAAAAGTTTTATATGAGAACAAGGGGAAAAAATTAGGTTAGAAATTTGAAATGGGTGTGCCCATTCATTCAAACTTCACTTAAACATGACTATTTGTAAATAACTGGAGAAATTAAATTTGCTAAGTCAAATATACTAAAATTAAATTTGCTCAATGAAAGTGGAAAAACCAGTGCTCAGACTATTTTACATTTTTTTAAATCAGAAAGATAAATGCTACTTTTATGTGTTCTGGAAAGCCCAAATCTATACTCGCAAGCCAGCAGTGCTTTAATCTCACCATCAGCTTCCATGAAAAGGAGGTCAAGATAATTTCTATTATATTCACTAGTGGTCACAATTTTGTCAACAGTTGTTATTATAAATTAAACTATAAAATATTTACATACACAGGCTGGGCGCGGTGGCTCACTCCTGTAATCCCGGCACTTTGGGAGGCCGGGGCAGGAGGATCACAAGGTCAAGATATCGAGATCAACCTGGCCAACATGGTGAAACCCCATTTCTACTAAAAATACAAAACTTAGCTGGGCGTGGTGGCGTGCATCTGTAATCGCAGCTATTCAGGAGGCTGAGGCAGGAGAATCACTTGAATCCAGGAGGCAGAGGTTGCAGTGAGCTGAGACGGCACCATTGCACTCCAGCCTGGCAAGAGAGCGAGACTCCATCTCAAAATAAATAAATAAATATTTATTTTTCTTTTCTTTCTTTCTTTTTTTTTTTAAGACAGGGTTTCACCATGTTGGTCAGGCTGGTCTTGAGCTCCTAACCTCAGGTTATCTGCCCGCCTTGGCCTCCAAAGTGCTTGGATTACAGGCATGAGCCGCCAATAAATAAATATTTTAAAAGTATATACGCTGAAGGGATAAAATAGACCCAAAAATAAAATCATTAAACACAAGAGTAAGAAATGAGATATTATACAAATTCACTAACATGTTTGAAAAAGAACAAAACAGAACTACTAGAAATGAAATGCTTAATTCTCTATTTTTACAGTCATCCAACTTTTGTAATTCCTAAATATCAACAATATGCCAAGAGTTAACAAAATTAGATAATCATTTAAAAAAACATTATCTAAGTTTTTTCTTCCAACCATCACACCCATGACTGCTTTCTGCCAGTCACGCACACTCAGCAAGAGCACTGGCATACTGTCTTCCCTCTGTGCTAATGGGGGAAGAGTTTGGCAGCAAATTCTAGATTACTCAGTGGTAGCATCTGGCACACTGAGAGAAAATATCAAAAGGAAACTACAGATCCCGTGTGGAGCCAGCCCACTCAGATGCAACAAAATATCTGTGTGTGTGTGTGTGTGCGCACGCGCACACGCGCGCACTGGGGTGGTGTTGGGGGCAGTACACTGGCTAGAGTGGTGGGCATTTGAGAAAGGAAAGTATACTAGGGAGAGGTAGGGCTGGGGTCCAAATCATCATTACTTTATTGGGGTTTCTTTTAAGCCTAAGCCAAATTACTCTTAGACTAGGGAAGCTCATAAGGTCTTCAGTTTTTTGCAAAAAAAAAAAAAAGAGTCCTACTGTGTTGCTCAGGCTGGTCTCAAACTCCTGGACTCAAGTGATTCTCCTGCCTCAGCCTCCCAAAATGCTGAGATTACAGGTGTGAGCCACCACACCCAGATGAATGTGTTCTTTAGAGCCCAGTAAAAGGGCTTGTGCTCAGTTTCCAACCACACCCTGCCTGAGATGCCGGACTCAGTGTCCCATTCACTTCGTCTGAAGAGTCACCTGCCTTCACCTTACTCAGATGAAGGGCTAAGGAATACCCAAGCCCAATTATTTTTCTTCCCTGCTTTCAAATATCCAATCCTCCTGACTGATCAAGATTCCATTAATTTCATTTCTCCCTCTGGTGTTTTCAGCAGTTCAGTTTCCCTAGCCAGACAAAATTGGCACCTATGTACGTTTTCAAGAATTTTAAAGGAATTCCCCTTAACTCCCCTCACAGGCATATTCTAATTTAATGACTGTATCTCCCCTTCTTTCCACACCCACACCCTGGTACAGACTGTCCCTGATCTTCACAACAACAACAACGAAAACCTGAGACCAATTTCTGTTTCATTTCTCTTGCCGAAGTCATGAGACCATTGCCAATTATTATTCAAAATGCCAACAAAGCTTAGGCAAGTCAGAGTTATCTTTCACACACTAACTAACAGGAGCATCCAGTTCTGGAAACAGAAATACTCCAGGCATTTTTTGTAGAAATTACGCTTAATACTGGTACTAACAAAACTGCTGGAAGGGCTGGAGGAAGGGGCCCTGGCAAAGACTCCTGGGGCTACTGCAACGACCTTGCCTCAGCCAGGAAAGTGAGGATCAGGAGGCTGCCACTAGAACTGAGCTCAAAGACCCTCTGACAGTGGAGACCCAGAGATCAGGAGGCACATGCTGCAAACTCTGGCCAGCACTTTCAGCTCTCGCCTTTTTGCCTCCTGGCTGCCAGCCCTGCAACATCTAGGGTTACCAAGTCCCAGGAAACCCCTCAGTCCCAGTAAAATGGGGATGGTTGATCACTTCAGCACCCCTGCCTCAGACAGAGTGAGCCTCCACTACTCCTACACCTCGAGTAGCAACTAGTTCTGAAGGAAGGGAAGAGATACCACAATCTTACCACCACACCCTGGTTTCCTGAGCTGGGCCCCTACTGGCTGCTGAGCAGTTTCATTTACAAAAAGACCCTGGTTAGCTCCTTTCCCACACCCTTCAAGGAGTGCTCCAACCTCCACCACTCTCTTCCATCCCAATACCACCCCCAGTGCCATTTCTCAGATGTGTATCAGGCACAAGCTCCTGCCAACTTCCACCTTTCCACTGCCCCAGCCGGTTCCTCCTGTCCCTCTGCTTGCCTATGGCTAAGCCTCCCTGCATGCCCTCCTGTCTCTTCTAAGCCCCTATGTCTACTCTCATCATTCTCTCGGCCTCCAGAGACGGCTACTCCCAGCTCGTAAAAATGTGCAAGTCTCTTCCATCTTAAAAAAATAAATAAAACCAAAACCCTCATAAAAGTCTGAGGGTCCCCTAGACCTCATCCTTTCACTTTATTCCCTTTCACATAAAGCAGGGACCTTGAGAAGGAACAGTCTGTACTCAGTGCTTCAGTTTGTTCACCCACAATTCACTCCTCAACATGCCTCCACCTGGATCTCCTCATCCCACCATCTCCTCTACACAGGGACACTCAGTCCTGAGCCATACTGGAATCTGAGGCAAAAGGGACAATCAGTAATACTGATGCTGTCTTTCTTTAAAATGTTGATATTTTGTTTATTACAGCTTTTTGACATTTATGTCTATTTTTTAAAATATTGCATTAAGTAATCCCAGCGCTTTGGGAGGCCGAGGCGGGTGGATCACAAGATCAAGAGATAGAGACCACCCTGGCCAATATGGTGAAACCCCTCTCTACTAAAATACAAAAATTAGCTGGGCATGGTGGTGCATGCCTGTAGTCCAGCTACCTGGGAGGCTGAGGCAGGAGAATTGCTTGAACCCAGGAGGCAGAGGTTGCAGTAAGCCAAGATCCCAACACTGCACTCCAGCCTGGTGCCTGGCAACAGAGTGAGACTCTGTCTCAAAAAAAAATTGCATTAAAATATTACCTATCTTGATTACTGACTTTTTGAGCACCCCCTTAAATGTACCCAAAGTGAGTGCCCCACTTGCCCCCACTAGTGTCCTAGCTGATGACATAGCTCTTGTTGAGTCCTGGTGACCTAGTTGCCACATCCAAAAGCTTAGAAGACCTCTTTCATCTGATTGCTAGACTCCAGCTGACACTGCTAATTAATCCCTCCTTGAAACTCTTCTCCCTTGGCTGAGCTCACACTGCTATATTCTACACAGACCCTCTCTAACTTCCTCCTACTCTTCAGCATTCTCTTTCTGCACCTGTACCTTAAGTGCTGGCATTCCCTACCATCCATCTCTCATCCAGACTCATTCCTTTGGCCTTTCTGTTCCCCCTGCTTCCGACCTTACGCTCTCCAAATCTACCTTCTATCTAAGTGAACTTTCTAAAGTTCATGCTGGAACTGGCCAGGGGCAGTGGTTCACACCTGTAGTCCAGCACTTGGGAGGACAAGTCGAGAGGATCACTTGAGGCCAGGAGTTCAAGACCAGCCTGGTCAACATGGCAAAACCCTGTCTCTACTAAAAATACAAAAACTAGCTGGGCATTGTGGCGCATGCTTGTAATTCCAGCTACTCGGGGGGCTGAGGCAGAAGAATCTCTTGAGCCTCGGAGGTGGAGATTGCAATGAGCCGAGATTTCACCACTGCGCTCCAGCCTGAGCAACAAGAGTGAAACTCCATCTTGAAAAACAAAACAAAACAAAACAAAATACCTCTATTAAAGCACTTAACACATCTCGCTGGTACCCAGCCTTAGCCCTAAACAGGTGTCAGCAAATCAGTTAGGTTTAGTCAGGCTTCTCAATCTTTCTCAGAGAACACAACACTGCCTCCAAACTATCTGGTATCAAAAGCACATAATGTTCCCTGTAATCAGTAGCAAAGCATCCAGCATGACCAGCTAAGCCACCCCAAAGATGTACTTAACATACCCTTCTTTGTACTGCTTCTCTATCTGAAGCAAGGTCATAGTATGGCATAAAGCATGTCATGTCCAATGAACCACGGCATGAATGCAAATGTCATTTCTTAGCAACCCACAAAAATGAGCGGCAATGGAGAAACCTGTCTTGCCAGCTGCAGAAATTAGCATGCATACCTGGGACTTTCAGGCGTCTGGGAAGCCCCAGTGGTGATATGAACATGAAACACTTCAAAGTGTCACCCAGAAGTTTCTAAAAGAAGAAGAGTTGCACAATTCTGGGTAAAGTAGAATGTGGCCATCTCACAGAAGTTTTGTACATTCTTCCCGAATGTAATTCACCTTCCTCCCCCATTGGTATGCAGAACCTATGGATGTTGGCTGTTTGTATAGCAATTCAGATAATATGATGACCCCATTTTTCCTGCTCCATCTGTAGGCATTTTAAACCTCAGATACTGCATGAAATGTCATTTTATGCCCCCTTCAAAATATTTAAAATAAGGATGTGTAATAATAAATCATCTTGTGGTCCCTGATTTCTGTAATACTGCAGCTACATACTCAAACATAGTCTAGAAGATCATGATCTAAGGTTAAAGCCTACATACATCCCAACTTGGGATGTTACCAACCACTATTACATATTACATTTACATTACATATTACATTATAGCTGATATTACATATCAGCTAAAAACATGCATTAAAAAGAAGGAGAATCACTTGAACCCAGGAGTCGGAGGTTGCAGTGAGCCAAGATCGCACCACCCTACTCCAGCCTGGTGACAGAATGAGACTCTGTCTAAAAAAAAAATCAAGACAAAACAAACAAAAAGAACCCATATCATAACTGCCCTACCCTGGCCCACAGGCTTCCTCCAGTCAGGCTGTCAGTTGCTCTTGTCTAAACTTGAAATCTGCCTTGACTTGAAGTTACCTGTGTAAGTAACTTTTCTGAGTCCTCCTCAACCATATTTTGGGGTTATGGGGACAAGAATGAAGTTTAGATCCATTTCTGTGTCCTCGGCACCCAGAACTCTGCCTGGCCCAGAGAAACTCAATAAATGTTGGTAGGATTATACTGAATTAAAGGCAAAGAGGCATTGCAGTCCATAAACATGAGTTTAATTAGCCCCTGGGGCTCTACAGGGAAGAAATAACCAGACTCGAAGGGTGTCCGAGTCCCCAGAGTCCACTCCTGGTATTTGAAAGAGCAACACGCCTCGGAGTGTTGTGAGTGCTCCAGAGACTCGACCTAGGGCCGCGAGGACTCAATCCTCTTCTGCCGGTATGGGGGACAGTGCCCAGATGTCCCAGGAGCCCAGAGCGACAACAGCCCAGGGGCGGGGGTCAGGCAGGATTCTCCGTCTACTCACGCCCGGGCAAGAAGCCGGCTCTTCCTACTGGATCTCCGCCGTTACCAACTCCCACCCTCGCCGGACAAGCTCAGACCTGCCGCTCCACAAAACTGGAATTGGAAATGCTCCAGATGGGACGAGGAACAGGGACAGAGATCAAATGCATCAACAGGTGGCCTCGCCGGAGGGAGTCCCAAAACTTCTGCCTGTGAGCGCCTTCGAACCTAATCCACGCCGCCCACCGGTGACACGTTATCACACAAGACTCAAATTCTCGAATCCTCTCTGCAGAATTCCCCGCCCCCGAGCAGCTGAAACTTGCACAGGGCCACACGCGTGTCTCTGGGTGGTCCAGGACTGAGTGGGCACCGCCGCTGCTCCCCCACCACCTACAGGGAGCTGCGGTAGGACCTCTGAGGCCCCAGGGGCCTAGGCAATTTCCGGTTCAGCTTCCTGGAAGCCCCTAACCAAGACTCAAAAAAATGCATGCTATCCTGCCCACCCAGGGTCGCGCAAGACTTTCGGAGGGAGGGGGAAACCCACGACCCTGCAAATGGTTTCACCTGGGAAACCGGTATAAGGAAGCAAGTAATAGGGCGTTAAAAGAAGGTCAAATGTCAGTTACAAACAGAAACGTAAAACAAAGTCGCTAATAGAAAGCCATTTTAACCAGGACACGTGACCCAAAAGCTGTAAGTAAAACAAGTATTAACAAAACAAGAAAATTTACGTAAAGCAAACAGTAAACATTCAAAATTCCCTTTTCAACCCAGTGTTTTTTGTTTAGATCTTGGAGTTGAGCCAAGTTTTTTTTTGTTCAACGAAACTTTTGTAAGGTTATTTAGGGGAACCACAAACCAAAAGGACCAAAACTCCGTTCCTCTTATCTGAAATCTCTATCTAAAGCAGGTCAAACCTTCTAGAGGCCCCTCTCCATTCTAGATTATCGCCGTTTGCCGTTGTCCTAAAAGCTTTACATACGCTATCGCCCTACTGGGTTCACCCGCTTAAAAACAAATTTAAAATGTCAACCAATTAAAATATTCGTAAAACTTCTGGCGTCCTTGAATTTACTTCCTGCTCCGTGGAGCCAAAAACTGATTCTGAATTTCAGTGTCCTTTGTTATTCTATTGTGTGGCACTGCTAATATTAAAAGAAAGTGGCCTTCTGTCCAAATCCGGACACCCTCAAGCAAGAACATCCTAAAGCCATTTTACATTTCCCAGTCCTTTAGAAGGGATGCCAGAGTGGCAGAAACAGGTTCATTTTATGGCTCTAAAAACTTCATCAGTCAAGCATTCTCAGCTTTTCCAAGGTAAGCTTTCCTTGCACTTGGGCAAAACAGACATTAAACTGCTCTGGAAAATAACCGCCCTGACCACACTACTGTGAAAATTCCCGCCCCGGCGCACTGGGTAAGGTCGAGCGCGCACACACGACCCTTCGGAAAGTCTACATTCCCAACAAGTTTTGAAAGGAAAACTGCCAATCTTCTCAACAGTTCATCCCAAGAACTGAACTCGTAAGATCATCTAAAGCAAAGTTTACACGACGCTGAGGATCCGCCACCAAAGCTCGCGAGTGGCCTCTGGGGCTGCGGCTGCAGGGGTGGCCAGAGTTGGCCAAGGGTTATTTCCGGTGCATCTGGTCCGTCGGCGTGTAGCTAGGACCTCAATGGCCCAGATCGCCTGTTTCTGGGAATCCGGGGCGCCACTGCGGGTAGCAGGGGTGACGGGGCTCCAAACGGGGCGGAAGCGGAAGCGGAAGCGGGGGCGTTCCGCCCAGCTCTGTGCCCGCAGTAAACAGACGAGATAATGAATCTATAAAAGTGACTCAGGCTGGCCGGGCGCGGGGCTCACGCCTGTAGTCCCAGCACTTTGAGAGGCGAAGGCCCGCGGATCACGAGGTCAGGAATTCGAGACCACCTTGGCCAACATAGTGAAACCTCGTCTCTACTAAAGATACAAAAAATTTGCCGGGTGTGGTAGCGCGCCAGGTACTCGAGGCGGGAGAATCGGTTGAACTCTGGAGGCGGAGGTTGCAGTGAGCCGAGATCGCGCCATTGCTCTCCAGCCTGGGCGACAGGGCGAGATTCCGTCTCAAAAAAAAAAAAACCACCTCAGGCGGTTCCAGAAGGCACCCCCCACCCCCCATTCTCCTGGCCACTGCGAGAAACCACCTGCGGTTTCCTGGAGCGTGAGGCTGTGAGGAACTGCCAGGGGTGGGACGCGGGCGCCCGGGGCTGACGCAGAGCCAGGAGTCGGGGCTCCGGGTGTGGCGCTGGGTCGAGTGCGGGGCACGTACCGTCCTGTCGCGGCCGGACTCTCCTGCCGCTGCCACCTCAGCCTTCGCTCGGTCAGACTCTGGGCGGGCGCACGGAAGATGGAGGAAAGAAAACCGAAAGCCTGGAAGCGTACTTGGTGCTGCTGTGCGATCGCTGTTCGTTGCGCTTCCCTTCCACGTCCCATCCCTTCCGTGCCCCACCCCCTCCCGTGGTCCTTGGATAGCCCTGGACTTTGTCTCAGCTGTTACTGGACGAAAGTCCAATAGCCGGCACTCACTGTGTTAGACCGAGTCCCCACCCCTATCCCCGGGAGTCCTTTGGAGTCGTCGGTGAGGCCGCCAGCTCGCTGTTTCCTGCTGTGGCTTGTGTATTCAGTAATCATGGATGTCGACACAAATTCCACGCGTTAGGTGTAAACGCTGCGAGTGTTTATGATTGATGTCTGGGAGTCATAGCAAACTTGAACGTGCTTTGTAGTTTTTTTGTTTTTTGGTGTTTTTGGGTTTTGTTTTTTGGTGTGTGTGTGTGTGTGTGTGTGTGTGGTTTTCTTGTTTTTCTTCTTGAGACGGGGTCTCGCTCTAGCCCAGGCTAGAGGGCAGTGGAGCCATCACGGCACACTGCAGCCTCGACTTCCCTGGCTCAAGCCTTCCAGCGCTCAAGCCATCCCGCCCCCTCAGCCTCCCACAGGCGCAGGCCACCAAGCGCAGCTAATTTTTTTTTTTAGTATAGATGGAGTTTCACCATGTTGGCCAGGCTGGTCTCCAGCTCCGGACCTCAAGTGGTCCTCTCTCACGCCGGCCTCCCAAAGTGCTGGGATTACAGGCGTGAGCCACCGCGCCCCACTACGTTTTTATTTATTCATAATAACTACTTTATTGTGATTCTTAAAGAGCTTTAACTTTTCTTAAAATAATTTTAAACTTACAGGAAAGGTGATGAATAAAATACCAAGAGAAACTAACCCCAGGACGGCAGGAAGAGTTCGGGATTCACCCCTAGTGAAACTGAAAATTATTTAAAACAACAAACAACCATTGACCATTTAAAGCCTCTGAAATGGTCCTAAGGGCAAACAGCAAATGAAGAAACATCTGCTTTAAAAAATCTGTGAAAACTCTTGCATCAGAATGCCAGAGTCTATGGTATTTAAACCAAACCTCTCCCTTTGTTCAACAAGACAGACTCCACTCCAGACTGCTGCAACCAAGAACCTCTCTCTTCCCAGTAAGAGACCAGCATGTCAGAATTTCTCATCTTGCCCCTAACTACCTGATGCTGAAGCTAGATCCTGGGGGAGTGTGGTGGAGAGGTGGGAGATTCCTTCATCCATCCAGAGGCTCTACCTTGGGTGGAGTGCTGAGACACAAGAGGAGACTTAGCTCTTTTTCTCCATTACTCTCACACCATATTCACCCCCAACCTTTTTTTCCCCCACGAGAGTTATATTCCGATTTTGATTAATCTTCAGTACATATGCTATTATAATAATGTAAACGGTAGTCAAAGCCAAGTTATGTACCAAACTATAATTACTTTTCCTTTCCTACACAACTTTTAACTTTTTCTGGAGTTAATAATTGCCTTGTTTTGTTGGCTTTTCCGTGTAATTCCTAAACTCTTTATCAGTTATCCAAGTTTGGTTTCTGTTTGTTTTTGAGACAGGATCTCACTCCAGGCTAGAGTGCAGTGACCTGATGACAGCTCACTGAAGCCTCAACCTCCTGGGTTTAAGTGATCCTTCTGCCTCAGCCTCCTGAGTAGCTAGCACAACAGGTCTTAGCATGCCACCATGCCCAGCTACATGTGCCACTACAGGTGCCCCCATGCCAGCTAATTCTATTAAAAAAATTTTGTAGAAGCAGGGTTCATGGGTTGGGGGATTCTTGCTATGTTGCCCAGGTTGGTTTTGAACTTACCTCAAGTGATTTTCCTGCCTAGGTTTTTCTTTCTTTCTTTCTTTCTTTTTTTTTTTTTGCATTTTAGGTTTTGGGCTACATGTGAAGAGCATACAAGATTGTTGCATAGGTACACACATGGCAGTGTGATTTTCTGCCTTCCTCCCCATCACCTATATCATGCATTTCTCCCCATGCTATCTCTCCCCAACTCCCCACCCCCTGCTGTCCCTCCCCTATTTCCCCTCAACAGACCCCAGTGTGTGATGCTCCCCTCCCTTTGTCCATGTGTTCTCGTTGTTCAACACCCACCTATGGGTGAGAACATACGGTGTTTCATTTTCTGTTCCTGAGTCAGTTTGCTGAGAATGATAGTTTCCAGGTTCATCCATGTCCCTACAAAGGACACGAATTCATCATTTTTTATGGCTGCATGATATTCCATGGTGTATATGTGCCACGTTTCCCCTGTCTAGTCTATCATCGATGGGCATTTGGGTGGATTCCAGGTCTTTGCTATTGTAAACAATGCTGCAATGAACATTCATGTGCATATGTCCTTATAGTAGAACGATTTATAATCCTTTGGATATATACCCAGTAATGGGATTGCTGGGTCAAATGGAATTTCTATTTCTAGGTCCTTGAGGAATCGCCTCACTGTCTTCCACAATGGTTGAACTAATTTACACTCCCACCAGCAGTGTAAAAGTGTTCCTATTCCTCCACATCCTCTCCAGCATCTGTCATCTCCAGATTTTTTAATGATCGCCATTCTAACTGGTATGAGATGGTATCCCAATGTAGTTTTGATTTGCATTTCTCTAATGACCAGTGATGATGAGCATTTTTTCATATGTTTGTTGACCTCATGTATGTCTTCTTTTGTAAAGTATCTGTTCATATCCATCACCCACTTTTGAATGGGCTTGTTTGTTTTTTCTTGTAAATCTGTTTTAGTTCTTTGTAGATCTGGATATCAGCCTTTTGTCAGATGGGTAGATTGCAAAATTTTTTTCCCATTCTGTTGGTTGCCGATTCACTCTAAGGACTGTTTTTTTTTGCTGTGCAGAAGCTGTGGAGTTTGCTTAGGTCTCATTTGTCTATTTTGGCTTTTGTTGCCAATGCTTTTGGTGTTTTGGTCATGAAGTCCTTGCCTACACCTATGTCCTGAATGGTTTTGCCTAGATTTTCTTCTAGGGTTTTGATGGTGTTAGGTCTTATGTTTAAATCTTTAATCCATCTGGAGTTAATTTTAGTGTAAGGTGTCAGGAAGGGGGCCAGTTTCTGCTTTCTGCACATGGCTAGCCAGTTTTCCCAACACCGTTTATTAAACAGGGAATCCTTTCCCCATTGCTTGTTTTTGTCAGGTTTGTCAAAGATTGGATGGTTGTAGATGTGTTTTGTTGCCTCTGAGGCCTCTGTTCTGTTCCATTGGCCTATAGCTCTGTTTTGGTACCAGTACCATGCTGTTTTAATTACTGTAGCCTTGTAGTATAGTTTGAAGTCTGGTAGTGTGATGCCTCCCTCTTTGTTCTTTTTGCTTAGAATTGACTTGGCTATGTGATTTCTCTTTTGGTTCCATATGAAGTTTAAGGTGGTCTTTTCCAGTTCTGTTAAGAAGGTTATTGGTAGCTTGATGGGGAAGGCGTTGAATTTGTAAATTACTTTGGACAGTACGCCATTTTCATGATATTGATTCTTCCTAACCATGACCATGGAATGTTTCTCCATCTGTTTGTGTCCTCTCTTATTTCGTTGAGCAGTGGTTCGTACTTCTTGAAGAGGTCCTTTACGTTCTTTGTTAATTGTATTCCTAGGTATTTTATTCTCTTTGTAGCAATTGTGAATGGCAATTCGTTATTGATTTGGCTCTCTTTAAGTCTGTTATTGGTTTATAGGACTGCTTATGATTTTTGCACATTGATTTTGTATCCTGGGACTTTGCTGAAGTTGCTTATCAGTTTCAGGAGATTTTGGGCTGAGACGATGGGGTCTTTTAGATATACAATCATGTCGTCTGCAAATAGAGACAATTTGACTTCCTCCTTTCCTATTTGAATACTCTTTATTTCTTTTTCTTGCCTGATTACTCTGGCTAGAACTTCTAGTACTGTATTGAATAGGAGTGGTAAGAGAGGGCATCCTTGTCTAGTGCCAGATTTCAAAAGGGAATGCTTCCAGTATTTGCCCATTTGGTATGATATTGGCTGTTGGTTTGTTGTAAATAGCTTTTATTATTTTGAGATATGTTCCATCAATACCTAGTTTATTGAGGGTTTTTAACATAAAGTGCTGTTGAATTTTGTCAAAGGCCTTCTCTGCATCAATTGAGATAATCATGTGGTTTTTATCTTTGGTTCTGTTTATGTGGTGAATTATGTTTATAGACTTGCGTATGTTGAACCAGCCTTGCATCCCCAGGATGAAGCCTACTTGATCATGGTGGATAAGCTTTTTGATGTGCTGTTGCAATCGGTTTGCCAGTATTTTATTGAAGATTTTTGCATCTATGTTCATCATGGATATGGGCCTGAAGTTTTCTTTTCTTGCTGAGTCTCTGCCATATTTTGGTATCAGGATGATGTTGGTCTCATAAAGTGATTTGAGAAGGATTCCCTCTTTTTGTTGGTCTCATATAGTGATTTGGGAAGGATTGTTTGGAATAGTTTCAGAAGGAATGGTACCAGCTCCTCTTTGTATGTCTGGTAGAATTCAGCTGTGAACCCATCTGGACCTGGGCTTTTTTTGGGTGGTAGGCTCTTAATTGCTGCCTCAACTTTAGACCTTGTTATTGGTCTATTCAGGGTTTCGATTTCTTCCTGGTTTAGGCTTCGGAGGATGCAAATGTCCAGGGATTTATCCATTTCTTCTAGGTTTACTAGTTTATGTGCATAGAGTTGTTTGTAATAATCTCTGGTGATGGTTTGAATTTCTGTGGAATCTGTGGTGATATCCCCTTTATCGTTTTTTATTACATCTGTTTGATTATTCTCTCTTTTCTTTTTTATTAATCTGGCTAGTGGTTTATTTTGTTGATCTTTTCAAAAAACCAGCTCCTGGATTTATTGATTTTCTGAAGGGTTTTTTGTGTCTCCATCTCCTTCAGTTCTGCTCTGATCTTATTTATTTCTTGTCTTCTGCTAGGTTTTGAGTTTTTTTGATCTTGCTCCTCTAGCTCTTTCAATTTTGACGATAGGGTGTCGATTTTAGATCTCTCCTTGCTTCTCATGTGGGCATTTATTGCTATATATTTTCCTCTAGAGACTGCTTTAAATGTGTCCCAGAGATTCTGGTAGGTTGTGTCTTCGTTCTCGTTGGTTTCGAAGAACATCTTTATTTCTGCCTTCATTTTGTTGTTTATCCAGTCAACATTCAAGAGCCAGTTGTTCAGTTTCCATGAAGCTGTGCGGTTCTGAGTTAGTTTCTGAATTCTGAGTTCTAACTTGATTGCACTGAGGTCTGAGAGATTGTTTGTTATGATTTCCATTCTTTTGTATTTGCTGAGGAGTGATTTACTTCCAATTATATGGTCAGTTTTAGAGAAGGTGTAATGTGGTGCTGAGAAGAATGTTTATTCTGTGGATTTTGAGTGGGGAGTTCTGTAAATGTCTATTAGGTTTGCTTGGTCCAGGCCTGAGGATCAAGTCCGGGATATCCTTGTTAATTTTCTGTCTCATTGATCTATCTAATATTGACAATGGTGTGTTAAAGTCTCCCACTATTATTGTGTGGGAGTCTAGGTCTCTTTCTAACTCATTAAGAACTTGCCTTATGTATCTGGGTGCTCCTATATTGGGTGCGTATATATTTAGGATCGTTAGCTCTTCTTGTTGCACTGATCCTTTTACCATTGTGTAATGTCCTTTGTCTTTTTTGATCTTTGTTGCTTTAAAGTCTATTTTATCAGAGACTGGTAAATTGCAACTCCTGCTTTTTTTTGCTCTCCATTTGCTTGGTAAATCTTCCTCCATCCCTTTATTTTGAACCTTTGTGTATTCTTGCATGTGAGATGGGTTTCCTGAATACAGCACACCGATGGGTTTTGGCTTTTTATCCAATTTGCCAGTCTGTGTCTTTTGATTGGGGCATTTAGCCCATTTACATTTAGGGTTTATATTATTATGTGTGAACTTGATCCTGCCATTTTGATGCTAGCTGGCTGTTTTGCCTGTTAGTTGATGCAGTTTCTTCACTGTGTTGATGCTCTTTATTATTTGGTATGTTTTTGGAGTGGCTGGTATTGGTTGTTCCTTTCTACATTTGGTGCCTTTTTCAGGAGCTCTTGTAAAGCAGGCCTGGTGATGATGAAATCTCTGAGTACTTGCTTGTTTGCAAAGGATTTTATTTTTCCTTCACTTATGAAGCTTAGTTTGGCTAATTATAAAATTCTGGGTTGAAAGTTCTCTTCTTTAAGGATGTTGAATGTTGGCCTCCACTCTCTTCTCGCTTGTAGGGTTTCTGCCGAGAGATCTGCTGTGAGTCTGATGGGCTTCCCTTTGTGGGTGACCCTACCTTTCTCTCTGGCTGCCCTTAGCATTTTCTCCTTCATTTCAACCCTGGTGAATCTGACGATTATGTGCCTTGGGGTTGCTCTTCTTGCGGAATATCTTTGTGGTGTTCTCTGTATTTCCTGGACTTGAATATTGGCCTGCCTTGCTAGGTTGGGGAAGTTTTCCTGGATAATATCCTGAAGAATATTTTCCAGCTTGGATTCATTCTCTCCGTCACATTCAGGTACACCTATCAAATGTAGATTAAGTCTTTTCACATAGTCCCATATTTCTTGGAGACTTTGTTTATTCCTTTTTACCCTTTTTTCTCCAATCTTGCCTTCTCATTTTATTTCATTGAGTTGATCTTCAACCTCTGTATCCTTTCTTCTGCTTGGTCAATTTGGCTGTTGAAACTTGTATATGCTTCATTAAGTTCTCATGTTGTGTTTTTCAGCTCCATCAATTCATTCATATTCCTCTCTAAGTTGTTTATTCTCATTAGCATTTCATCACATTTTTGTTCAAAGTTCTTAGTTTCTTTGCATTGAATTAGAACATGTTTTTTTAGCTCATAGAATTTTCTTATTACCCACCTTCTGAAACCTGATTCTGTCAATTCATCACACTCATTCTCCATCCAGCCTTGTTCCCTTGCTGGTGAGGAGTTGTGATCCTTTGTAGGAGAAGAGGCATTCTGATTTCGGGTGTTTTCATCCTTTTTGCACTGGTTTCTTCCCATCTTTGTGGATTTATCCACCTGTCGTCTTTGTAGTTTTTGACTTTCAGATTGGGTCTCTGAGTGGACATCCTGTTTGTTGATAATGAAGTTATTTCTTTCTGTTTCTTAGTTTTCCTTCTAACAGTCTGGCCCCTCTGCTGTAGGACTGCTGAGATCCACTCCAGGCCCTGCTTGCCTGGGGATCATCTGCAGTGGCTGCAGAACAGTAAGGGTTGCTGCCAGTTTCTTCTTCTGCTATCTTTGACCCAGAAGGATACCCGTCAGATGTCAGTCTGAGCTCTCCTTTATGAGGTGACTCTTTGGACATACAGGGGTCAGGGAGCTGCTTGAGGAGACAGTCTGTCCTTTACAGGAGCTCAAATGCTGAGCTGTGAGTTCCATTGTTCATTCAGAGTTGCTGGGCAGGTACGTTTAAGTCTGCTGTAGCAGAACTCATAAACCCCCTTTTTTTTCCCCCAGATGCTCTGTCCCGGGGAATTAGGGCTTTATTTATGAGTTCTGTTGTGCTGCTGGGTTTTTTCACGGCTGCCCTGCCCAGCGAGGAGGCAGCCTAGTCACTGTCTGCCTGAAGAGGCTTTGCTGATCGGCTGTGGGATCCGCCTAGCTGCCACGTGAACTTCCCTGCAGTCCTGTTTATACAGGTGTAGTTAGAACTGCCTTGGCAATGGCGGCCCACCTCTATAATGGCAGACTCTCTCTTTAATGGCAGGCCGCCTCAGCAATGGCAGGCTGCCTCGGCAACAGCAAACTACCTCCGCAGTGGTGGACTGCCTTGGTATTGGCAAACGCCCCTCCGCCACAGAGCTAGACCATCCCGGGTTCAGCTGTGCTTGCTGTGAAACTCTCAATCCAGAGCATTTCCAATTGCTGACTTTTTGTGGGGGTGGGAGCAGCCGAGCCTGATCACCTGACTCCCTGCCTCAGAGCCCCTTTTTTTTTCCTCTTTTTTAGTTGAACGGTCGACTGTCTCCCACATGTTCCAGTCGCCTGTTGAAAAGGTGCCGGGATCTGTGTGATTTCCCCTTCGGCGACCCACTGCACTGGCTGAAATAGCTGCACTGAGATTCGTGGCACTTTTTTGCCTGGGAATCTCCTGGCCTGGCTCCCTGTTTCAGTCCCGTTTTTAATCAGAAGAATGGGTGACTTTGTCTCCCAAGAGCTCCAATTGCCAGCTAAAATGGTGCCCAGACCTGTGTATTTTGTATGGAGAACCACCATACCAGGGCGCTGGCCAAAACAGCCATGCTGGTGACCCGTGGGACTCCTCCACCTGGGAATCTCCTGGTCTGTGGGCAATAAAAATCCATCTGGAAATGAGGTGTCCACTCACCCTCTGTGCTTTCACTGCAAGCTGCAATCCTGAGCTGCTCCTAATCGGCCATCTTGGATCTGACTCCTGCCTAGGTCTTTCAAAACACTGGGATTACAGGCATGAGCCACTGCTCCTGGCTGTTCTTATTTTTTTGGTACATCAAGAAAATTTTATTACAGATCAGCACTTGTCCTTAATTTGGAAACTACTATTCAATAACACCTAGCTTAGCACTTCCATCACCATCTCCAACCCACCCTATCCCAAGTGAAAGCCATTTCTGATTGTCAGTGAAACCATCATAGTGGATCTACCCCAAGCCCACCTTGCATGCCCACTGATTCTTACCACTTCAACACACACCAGTATGACTTCTGACTCAGCATATGCATATGTCATTCCCTGAAGGCTTTTTCTGGCTGACATTGGAAGCCCATATTGTCATCCCACTTAGCAAACCAGTAGGGGCAAGCATTTAACCCCCTACCCTCTGTGCTATCCCTATCTTTTGGCTTCAACAGCCCTCAAATAATGACTGTATATACCTATGTTAACACTTCCACCTGCTGTCCACTTTCTATTTACATTCCCTTACAATCAGCCACCCCTTGGGCTTAGGGATGTGCATACTTGCATTACAGTTTGTCCCTGGAGTATGGACTTGGGTAAGAGGCCAATTAGGCCCTGGTGGGAGGCTCAAGACTCTGAGTAGAGACCTTCAGGTCTTGGGTACCCAAAGAGGGTTTTCTGTTTTTGTTTTTTTTGAGACACTCTGTTGCCCAGGCTGGAGTGCAGTGGTGCAATCCTGGCTCACTATAACCTCCACCTTCCAGGCTCAAGAGATTCTGTTGCCTCAGCCTCCCGAGTAACTGGGATTATAGACAAACACCACCACATCTGGCTAATTTTTGTATTTTTAGTAAAGACAGGGTTCCACTATGTTGGCCAGGCTGGTCTTGAACTCCTGGCCTGAAGTGATCTGCCCACCTCAGCCTCCCAAAGTGCTGGGATTATAGGCATGAAGGCATGAGCCACTGGATCTGGCCCCAAAGAGTGTTTCAAAACAGAAGGTCTCTGTGTGGGCATGTCCTCTTGACCTTGCAGCTTCCTCCCACTTCTGATCATTCTCCCTGCCTGAGGGAAGGGCACAGCCCAAGAAGAGCTGGAACGAGGTCCTTCTAAATCAGGGCCTACAACAGGACCCCCCAGTTGCCTGGGTCCAAGGGGAGTATTGCTTAAGCCTCTCTGTCTTTCCTTTTCCACACCTAACAAAGTAGCAGCAAATGTTCACGTTTTCATCAAATCCAGTGGTTGTAAAGCTTGGCTGCACATTAGCCTGTCCCCAAGGAGCTTTAAAAACCACAATGGCCAGATACCATTCCAGACAAATTAAATAAAAATCTCTGAGAATGAGACTCAGGGATTGGTAGTTTTTAAAACTCCCTGTATGATTTTAATGTACAGTTATGATTCAGAACAACTAATCTAATCCAAACATTTTCTCATTCCCTCAACCACGACCCAATTTTCAGATGAAGAATCTGAGGCTTAAAATGAGTTAATACATTGAGAAATCTCACAACTAGCTCGTGGCAGAACTAGGACAGAATCCCAAGAATTTATCTAATGCTTTTCCTTACATCACAGTGGGTGACTTGTAAAGTGGAGAATTAATTACCACAGCACAGACTTTATATCTACTCTCTTAGTCACACGTCCTGCCTCAACTCCTCTGACATTCTGGGAGAATATATTCATGGCTGGGTATGGTGGCTCATTCCTATAATCCTAGCACTTTGAGAAGCCAAGGCAGAAGGAACACTTGAACCCAGGTGTTCAAGACCAGCCTGGGCAATCTAGGGAGATCCTGTCTCTACAAAAAATTTAAAAATTAGCCAGGTGTAGTGATGCACACATGTGGTCCCAGCTACTTCAGCTTGGATGACAGAGTGAAACCCTATCTCAAACATATGTATATGTATATATATGTATATACATATGTATAAATTTAGTTTAAAAAGAATACATTCTTGAGAAGAATAAATAAACACATAATTCTAATATGCTGGTGCTATGGTTTGGATATGTGCCCCTCTAAACCTCATGTTGAAATTTGATCCCCAGTGTTGGAGGTAGGCCTTGGGTCATGGGGGCGGATCTCTTATGAAGAGATTAATGCCTTTCCTTAGGGGTGAGGGAGTTCTATTAATTCCCGCAAGAGTTGGTTGTTAAACAGAGCCTGGCCCCCTTTTCTCTGTTTCTTCTTCTCTCACCATGAGAGAAGACTTTTGCCTTCCACCATGGGTGGAAACAATCTGAAGCTTTTACCAGAAGTCAAGCAGATGCCACTGGCATGCTTCTTGTACAGCCAGCAGAACCATGAGCTAAATAACCTCTTCTCTTTATAAACTACCAAGTCTCAGGTATTCGTTTATAGCAACACAAAACAGACTAAGACAGCTGGGTTTCCACAGAAGTAGTCAACTGTAGATTTGTAGCAACAGACTTCACAAGCAAAGCAAGGTGCAGAAATTAGTAGTTAACTAAGTCATTTCCAGAAATATATCTGGCACTATTACATAAGGGTTAATAGTGCTGCTTCTGGAACTAGTTCTGGGTTTGCATTCCAGCTCTGCCTCTCACTAGCAATGTGACCTTTTGGGTAAGTTTCCTCTTTATGCCTCAATTTTCTCATCTGTAAAAAGGGAATGACAGTAATAATCCCAACCTCATAGAATTAGTATACAAATTAATCATTAGAATATGCCTGGCATGGCCAGGCAAAGTGGCTCACGCCTGTAATCCCAGCACTTTGGGAGGCTGAGGTGTGAGGAACACTTGAGGCCAAGAGTTCGAGACCAGTCTGGGCAACATAATGAGACCCTGTCTCCACAAAAATCATTTTTAAAAATCGGCTCATTGTGGTAGTGTGCACTTGTAGTTGGTCCCAGCTGCTCAGGAGGCGAAGGTGAGCATACTGCTTGAGCCCAGGAGTTCAAGGCCACAGTGACTATGATCACACTATTGCACTCTAGCCTGGGTAACAGAGCAAGACCCTGTCTCTGAATAATATACCTGGCTTATAGTAGATGGTAAATAAATTAAATACTATGTACCAGGCATCGATCTAGCCTCTGGAAATATAGTGGAAAGAAAAAGCAAAGGTCCTACACTTGGAGCTTAGAAGTTATATTAACAACCTCCATGTCACCTTTTCCCAAAACTTTCCCCCCATGGTTAAGTGCAAGTGAGCAAATAATTTTTTATTTTATTTATTTTTTATTTTTCAGAGATGAAGTCTCACTGTGTCATCCAAGCTGGAGTACAGTGGGATGATCATAACTCACTGCAGCCTCAAACTTCTGGCCTCAAGCAATCCTCCTGCCTTTGTCTTCTGAGTACCTGGGACTACAGGGATGTATAACCATGTTTGGCTAATATTTTTAATTCTTGTAGAGAAAGATCTTTGTTGACTAATCTAGCAAATAAATTTTAAAAATAATTTCTGTTGCACCAGAAGGCTAGGCTATAATATCCATTCATAGGCAAACATTTTTGAGCTCCTACTATGTGCCAGGTACTATATAAAGAAATAGAGGCCAGGCATGGTGGCTTATGCCTATAATCCCAGCACTTTGGGAGGCCAAGGTGGGCGGATCACTTCAGGTCAGGAATTTAAGACCAGCCTGGCCAATATGGTGAAACCATCTACTAAAACTACAAAAATTAGCCGGGCATGGTGGTGCATGCCGGTATTCCCAGCTACTCCAGAGGTAGAGGCAGAGGCAGGAGAACCACTTGAACCCTGGAGGTGGAGGTTGCATTTAGCTGAGATTGCGTGCCACTGCACTCTAGCCTGAGAGACAGGCTCAAAAAGAAAGAAAGAAAGAAAGAGAACCAAACACTGCATGTTCTCACTCATAAGTGAGTGTTGAACAATGAGAACACAGGGACACAGGGAGGGGAATGTCACACACTGGGGCCTGGAGCATAGGGGCTAGGGAAGGAATAGCAGGGGCCAGGGGGATTGGGGAGGGATAGCATTAGGAGAAATACCTAATGTAGATGACAGGGAGATGGATGCAGCAAACCACCACCATGGCACATGCGTACGTATTTAACAAACCTGCACAATCTGCACATGTATCCCGGAACTTAAAGTATAATAAATAAATTAAAAAAAGAAAGAAAGAAACAGAGTCTTTGTCCTCAAGGAATTCCAAAAGGGGACATGCAGCTGTAAAAATCTTTTTTTTTTTTGAGATGAGTTTTGCTCTTGTTGCCCAGGCTGGAGTCCAATGGTATGAACTCGGCTCACCACAACCTCCATCTCCCAGGTTCAAGTGATTCTCCTGCTCAGCCCCTGAGTAGCTAGGATTACAGGTGTGTGCCACCACGCCCAGCTAATTTTTTTGTGTTTTAAATAGAGACAGGGTTTCTTCTTCTTCTTTTTTTTTTTTTTTTTTTGAGACAGAGTCTGCACTGTCACCCAGGCTGGAGAGCAGTGACATGATCTCGGCTCACTGCAACCTCCGCCTCCCAGGTTCAAGCAATTCTCCCACCTCGGCCTCCCAAGTAGCTGGGATTACGGATGCGTGTCACCATGCCCGGCTAATTTTTCTATTTTTAGTACAGATGGGGTTTCACCATTGGTCAGGCTGGTCGCAAACTCCTGACCTTGTGATCCACCCACCTCGGTCTCCCAAAGTGCTGGGATTACAGGCATGGGCCACCGTGCCCGGCCACAGCTGTAAAACTCTTATTGAATAATGCAATAGTATGCACGCATTTCCATGTATTTATACATATAATTTTATTGATAACATATATAAGGTAATGCCTTGTTTATCAGGAAATAATTTTTAGCCAACAACCTAGCCAGGAACTAGGAATTAATAAGAAAAAGAGGCATTTAAGTGTACAAAAAAGGTGTCACTAAATTATCGCAGTTTATTTGTAAGCTCCTTGGGGTCTAGTTATCTTTTTCACAAACATTAACAAGTTCATTTGGCTGGTTTCCTACATTATAAGGAGCTGAGAATTAGAAAGGAGCTTCTGGAGCTGCATCAGGAATAAGAAGTGGCAGCTGGTGATGAATGAAGCAAAATAATATTTGATGAAAGTGACAGAAAAATCATTTTCTGTCATGGCATCTCTCTTCCATGGACCAATGCAATAACAGATGCTTTCAGTCAGAGCTAGAGTCAGAAAAACGTTAAAGAATGTTCTGTGCATGCTGTTTTAAGAGGGAGAAAAATATTTAACACATTTTAGAAGGCTTTTTGTGAAAGATGATCCACATGTTTTAAAAGGTTTAACTCTTATAGAGTTGAGTTATCTGGAAGATTCATTTAAATGATGATACCAAATAACTGGGAAAATATTGCCTTTGATTATTATTTATGCATAATAATGATAAATTCTGCAATAAGAGCAATGTAAAATATATAACAAAAATGTTGCTTATAGGTTAAAGATGAGAACAAAAGGAAGACTTCAAGCTGGAATTGCAGAAGGAGGATTTGAGATTAATGCTGGGTCTGAAAGTTGAGCAAAAGTGTGATGGCAAGATTGAGTAAAGGACAGGATGGTCTGAATGAAGCAATTATTGTTGGAAATGTTAAAAATGCAGCAGAATAGCCTGGGAAAAATGGCAAGACTCTGTCTCTTCAAAAAATACAAAAATTAGCCAGATGTGGTGGCTTGAGCCTGTGGTTCCAGCTAGTTGGGAGACCGAGGTGGGAGGATCACCTGAGCCTGGGAGATTGCGGATACAGTGAGCCATGATTGCCCCACTGTGTTCCAGCCTGGACAACACAGTAAGACCCTGTATTAAAAAGAAAAAAAAAATGCAGCAGAGTAAATTCCTGTATGATCAACTTCTTGCAATGAATGTTTACAGCTGTTGCTGGATTAGAAAATCAGTTTGAAAACATACTTTCCATATTTCTTTTGAGTCTATGTGTACTTAGTCTAATTCATGCATTTATCCAGTAGACATTCATTGAATACCTACTGTCAGGCATCATTCTAGGGGCTGAGGGTGTCTCCAAGAACAAATCTAGCTGTGGCCTTAAAGAGATCCTAGAATGTAGACTAAGAATTAACAGAAAAAAACACTAAAATTTGTACGCTTATTAATCACTGTGTAAGTAATAAATGCAAGTCTCATTTAAATAAAACAAAAGCCTTGCTATCCTCATTAGTCAGAGTATCATAGATTTGGCTGGGCGTAGTGACATGCGCCTGTCATCGCCACTACTTGGGAGGCTGAGCTGGGAAGATCACCTGAGCTCGGAAGGTCGAGGCTACAATGAACTGCAATTGCACCACTACACTCCACCCCGGTGACAGAGCTAGACTTCATCTCAGGAAAAAAAAAATAATGCAGATTTGATATACTAGGCATTGTGGCATAGCAGAAAGAACATGGGCTGTGAAGTCAGAGATCTGAGTTCAAATTTTGACTCTCAGACTTACTAAATATCTGTGTGACTGTCTGAACCTAATTTTTCTTATGTGAAAATAGAGATAATGAATACACTCTTGTGTAAGGAATAAATGGAATGCTATGCATAATGACTGTAGGTTAAGGCTATGAAGAACTGAGCATGCTTTTCCTTGGTAAGAGCATTGGTTTAGCTTTGGGGAGGGCCCATAACTATGCGGGGCATAAAAGGAAGCAGAGGTGTTTTTTGTTTTTGTTTGTTGTTGAGATGGAGTTTCACTCCTGTTGCCCAGGATGGAGTGCAGTCACGCGTACTCGGTTCACTGCAACCTCCGCCTCCCAGGTTCAAGTGATTCTCCTGCCCCAGCCTCCTGAGCAGCTGGTATTATAGGCACCTGCCACCATGCCTGGCTAATTTTTTGTATTTTTTAGTAGAGACGGGGTTTCATCATGTTGGCCAGGCTGGCTTGGAATTCCTGAACTCAGGTGATCCACCCGCCTTGCCCTCCCAAAGTGCTGGGATTATAGTTATGAGCCACCATACCGGGCCAAGAAGAGTGATTTTAGAGATAAGAGGATAAATGTCAGTTATAGATATATGGGAATTTTGGTATAGACTGTATATTAGATACTATTGGGTATGTTAAATTTCATGGGTATTGTTTTAATTCATTTGGGCTGATATGACAAAATACCATAGACCGGATAGCTTATAAAAAACAGGGTCCACCCTCATGAGCTATTCACCTCCCAAAGGCCCCATATTCAAATACCATGACACTGGGGATTAGGTTTCAACATATGAGTTTCGTGGGGAAACAAACATTCAGTCTATTGCAGGTATGATAGTGATATTGCGATCATGTAGGAGAATGTCCTTGTTCATAGAAAACACACACTGAAGAATCTAGGGGTAAAGTATCATGGGGTCTGCTCATTACTGTTAATGATTCAGCCAAGTGTGTGTATGTGTGTGTCTAGAGAGAGAGAGACAAAGTAAATGTGGCTAAATATTAACAATTGGTGTCTGTAGGTAAAGGGTATATGTGTATTCTTTAAACTTTTCTGGTTTCCAGGTTTTGTTTTGTTTTTTGAGACAAAATCTCTCTCTGTCACCCAGGCTGAAATGCAGTGATGCAATCTCAGCTGACTACAACCTCTGTTTCCCTGGTTCAAGCAATTCTCATGCCTCAGCCTCCTGAGTAGCTGGGACTACGGGTGTGCACTTCCTTGCCCAGCTAATTTTTTTTTTTTTTTTTCTGAGATAAGTCTCCCTCAGTCGCCCAGGCTAGTGTGCAGTGGCACGATCTTAGCTCACTGCAACCTCCACCTCCCGGGTTCAAGCTATTCTTCTACCTAAGCCTCCCAAGTAGCTGGGACTACAGGAGTGCACCACCACGCCCACCTAATTTTTTTGTATTTTTAGTAGAGACGGGGTTTCACCATGTTAGCCAGGATGGTCTCGATCTCCTGACCTCATGATCTGCCCACCTCAGCCTCCCAAAGTGTTGGGATTACAGGTGTGAGCTACCGCTCCTGGCCCTAATTTTTGTATTACATTTTTCCCCTTCTTTTCTGGAATTCAATTTCGGCATAATTTTTGTATTACTAAAAGAGACAAGGTTTCATTCACCATGTTGGCCAGGCTGGTCTTGAACTTCTGGCCTCAAGTGATCTGTTTGCTTCGGCCTCCCAAAATGCTGGGATTACAGGTATGAACCACCCCACCCGGCCTGGTTTTCAGGTTTGAAATGTTTGAAAATAAAAAGTTGGAAAAATATCTACACATGATTCTGTATTCTACCAATTGTATCTGGGATTCAATGCAAAACTTTTCATGCACATAATTTTACTTTACTTAAAAATCTTATCTTAGCCTGGTGAGGTGGCTCACACCTGTAATCCCAGCACTTTGGGAGGCCAAGGCAGGCAGATTACGAGGTCAAGAGCTCAAGACCAGCCTGACCAACATAGTGAAACCCTATCTCAACTAAGAATACAAAAAAAAAAAAAAATTAGCCTGGCATAGGGGTGTGTGCCTGTATTCCCCGCTACTCAGGAGAGTGAGGCAGGAGAATTGCTTGAACGCAGGAGGTGGAGGTTGCAGTGAGCCGAGATAGTGCCACTGCAATCCAGCCTGGACGATAGAGCAAGACCCTGCCTCAGAAAAAAAAAAATGTTGAGGTTTTTTGGGGTGCCCAAATATAAACAATTTCTATGCAAATATTAGTCAAAAACACCATATCCAGAGAAAAATATATTCTCTGAAGTTTGATAAAAACGAAGATGCATTCTACTTGGAAGACATTTATCAGGGAGGTGCTTTGCACCTCCTGTGTGACTCTATATGAGTTTGTCTTTTCACTTTTAATTTTTATCCCTCTTTATTAATCTATTTTGTTTGTTTGCTTTTTGAGACAGGGGCTCACTCTGTTGCTCCAGCTAGAGTGTACTAGCATGATCACAGCTCACTGCCACCTAGACCTTCCAGGCTCAAGCAATCCTTAGTAGCTGGGACTACAGGCATGTGCCACCATGCCCAGCAGGGATGGAGTCTCACTATGTTGCCAAGGCTGGTCTTAAACTCCCTTCTGGGATCAAGCAATCCTCCTCCCTTGGCCTCCCAAAGTATTGGGATTACAGGTGTGAGCCACTGCACTCCGCTTGCTTTATTCTTTGCAAATGTAAGGCCATGTAAATCTAAGAATGTGGAAAAGGCTAAATGCAGTATACGCAACCATTAGTGGTTCTGTTGAATTTACATGTTCTGCTCTGGCAAGCTGGAGTAACAGGGACTGGAGTACCCTCCTGCCTGAAACAACTAAAAAACCAGGTAGACAAAATGTTGACCTACACTCTAGCCTAGGCAATGTAGCAAGATTCCATCTCTTAAAAAAATTACAAAAGAGCAAAAGAACCAGGAAAATATCACTTATATGAGGACAATAGCAATCGATCAATCAATAGAATTAGATCCAGAAATGCCATAGGTAATAGAATTAGTATATTTGCCTTGGCTTTTGAGACGATGTAAAACAAACAAAAACAAACAAGCAAAAGAATTAGTAGATAGGGATACTAAAACAAATGCTATAGCCATATTTCAATATAGATAGAGGAAAGGCTGAGCATGTTAAGTTGAAACATGGAAGATATAAAGACTCATATTAATAATATAGATGGGGCCAGATACAGTGGCTCATGCCTGTAATCCCAGCACTTCGGGAGGCCAAGGTGGGAGGATTGCTTGAGGCCAAGAGTTTGAGACCAACCTGGGCAATAAACAGAGATCTCATCTTTACAAAAATAAAAAAATTAACTGGGCAAGGTGGCACACACTCTCAGCTACTCAAAAGGTTGAAACAGAAGGACTCCTTGAGGCCAGGAATTTGAAGCTGCAGTGAGCTATGATTCTGCCACTGCACCACTCCAGCCTGGGTGACAGAGCAAGACGCTGTCTCTAAAAAGGAAAAAAAGCTCTAGAGGGACCAGATGTACTGGCTCATGCCTGTAACCCCAGCACTTTGAGAGGCTGACAGGAATCATTTGAGGCCAGGAGTTCAAGAGTAGCCTGGGCAACACAGCAAGACACGCATCTCTACAAAAACAAACAACCATCTAGAAACACACACAAAAAATTTCAATTGCAAACTACAATGGCTGAGGTGAAGAATACGTTGCATGAGGTTAAAAGCAGATTAGATACTGAAAAAAAATTCGTGAACATGAAGACACGCAATATAAATTGTATAAAATGAAATACAGAGGCCACACATGGCTCACATCTGTAGTCCCAGCACTTTGGGAAGCCAAGGTGGGCAGATCACTTGAAGTCAGGAGTTCCAAACCAGCCTGGCCAACATGATGAAACCTCTCTATGAAAAGTGCAAAAATTAGCCCAGTATGGTGCTAGGAGCCTGTAAACCCAGCTACTCAAGAGACTGAGGCAGGAGAATTGCTTAAATTCGGGAGGTGGAGGTTGCAGTGAGCCAAGATTGTGCCATTGCACTCCAGCTTGAGAGACAGAGTGAGACTCCATCTCAATAATTAATAATAATAAAATGAAACAAAAAATACTGAAAGAAAAAAATAAAGAGTATCAAGGAAACTATAACACAGTATTAGGGAGGCTAATATATGTGTAATTGAAGTCCCTGAAGAGGGGATGGGAGACAGAAAAAATACTTGAAGAGGTAATGGCTGAAAAATTCCAAATTAGATAAAAACAATAAACCTATTGATCAAAGAAGCTTAATGAGCTCGCTTCCTGTAAGCAGCCTGAGGTGATTCGTAAAAACGTTTCACTATTCACTTGCCCTAGAAAACTTCACAAAATAATGCAATCAAGAAGTTCAAATCTTTGTGTTTAAGAATACGGGTGAAATTGTCTTGGCCATCAAGGGTAGGCATATATGGGAAGCAACGAAGTATCTGAAAGATACTTTACAGAAATACTGTGTAGAAGCCATGTTACAGTGGTGGAGTTGCTAGGTGTGCCCAGGCCAAACAGTGGAGCTAGATACATGGTTGCTGGCCCAAAAAGAGTGCTGAATTTTTGCTGCACATGCTTAAAAATGCAGAGTACAGCTGAATTTACGGTTTTAGATATAGATTCTCTGATCACTGAGCCTATCCAGGTGAACAAAGCACCCAAGATGCACAGTGCTGGACTTACAGAGCTCATGTCGCCTGCCACATTGAGATAATCCTTACTGAAAAGGAACAAATTATTATTATTTTTTTTTCTTGAGACAGAGCCTTGCTCTGTCACCCAGGCTGGAGTGCAGTGGTGTCACCTCAGCTCACTGCAACCTCTGCCTCCCAGGTTCCTTCCTCAGCCTCCTGAGTAGCTGGGATTACGGGCCAGGGCCACTATGTTCAGCTAATTTTTGTGTTTTTAGTAGAAACAGGTTTTCAGCATGTTGGCCAGGCTGGTCTCAAACTCCTGACCTCAGGCAATTCTCGCTCCTTGGCCTCTCAAAGTGCTGGGATTACAGGTGTGAGCCACCATGCCCAGCCTAAACATTTTCAGTTCAATTCAGCAAATATTTATTGAGAGTTTATTTATTTTTTTTTTAAATATTGAGTCTTGCTCTTGTTGCCCAGGCTGGAATGCAATGACACGATCTCGGCTCACTGCAACCCCTGATTCCCGGGTTCAAGCGATTCTCCTGCCTCAGCCTCTGGAGTAGCTGGGATTACAGTTGCCCACCATCATGCCTGGCTAATTTTTGTATTTTTAGTAGAGACAGGGCTTCACCATGTTGGCCAAGCTGGTCTTGAACTCCTGACCCTGTGATCCACCTGGCTCAGCCTCCCAATCCTTTTTTTTTTTCCTCTCTTAATTTGAGATGGAGTCTTGCTCTGTTGCCCAGACTGGAGTGCAGTGGTGTGATCTCGGCCCACTGCAACCTCTGCCTCCCGGGTTCAAGCGATTCTCCTGCCTCAGCTTCCTGAGTAGCTGAGAGTACAAGCATGAGCCACCATGCCCAGCTAATTTTTGTATATTTAATGGAGACAGTGTTTTATTTTGTTGGCCAGGTTTTAGATATAGATTCTCTAAAGGCAAGATTTGCAAGATTTCTAATCTGGTAGAATATAAGGCAAGTATGAAAATATCTGAGTTACAGGCCAGGCACGGTGGCTCATACCTATAATCCCAGCATTTTGGGATCACCCGAGGTCAGGAATTCAAGACCAGCCTGGGCAACATGGTGAAACCCCATCTCTACTAAAAATAACAAAAATTAGCCAGGAATGGTGGGGGGCATCTATAATCCCAGCTACTCAGGAGACTGAAGCACAAGAATTGCTTGAACCAGAAAGGCAGAGGTTGCAGTGAGCCAAGATCACACCATTGCACCCCAGCCTGGGTGACAGAGTGGCACTACATCAAAAAAAAATTTTTTTTTAATCTGACTTATAAGGTAAAGCAAGACATGCTTTATTAGGGGAGTACAAAATTTTGTGTGTTTTTAAAAATTTAATGACAATTTTGTTTTATTTTTTGTAATTCTTTTTTTTTTAACTTTTAGGTTCAGCAGTACATGTGAAGATTTGTTATATAGGAAACTCATGTCATGGGGATTTGTCGTACATTTCATCACCCACTCAGGTGTTAAGCCTAGTACCCAATAGTTATTTTTTCTGTTCTTTCCCTCCTCCTATCCTCCACCCTCAAGTAGACCCCAGTGTCTATTGTTCCCTTCTTTGTGTTTGTGAGTTCTTATCATTTCACTCCCACTTATAAGTGAGAACATGTGGCTTTTGGTTTTCTGTTCCTGTGTTAGTTTGCAAAGGATAATAGCCTCCAGCTCTATCTATGTATCTATGTATCTATGTTTCCTCAAAAGACAAGATCTTGTTCTTTTTTTTTTTTTTTTTTTTTTTTTTGAGACGAAGTTTTGCTCTTGTTATCCAAGCTGGAGTGCAATGGCATGATCTCGGCTCACCGCAACCTCTAGCTCCTGGGTTCAAGTGATTCTCCTGCCTCAGCCTCCCCAGTAGCTGGGACTACAGGCATACACTACCACGTCTGGCCAATTTTGTATTTTTAGTAGAGGGATTGTTTCTCCATGGTGGTCAGGCTGGTCTCAAACTCCTGACCTTGGGTGATCCACCTGCCTCAGCCTCCCAAAGTGCTGGGGTTACAGGTGTGAGCCACTGTACCAGGACGATCTTGTTCTTTTATTTATGATTGCATGGGCAATTTAGAAAAGAAAAAGAAATCATTATCAAGAATCAAACTGGTAGCCCACACCTATAATCCCAGCACTTTGGGAGGCTGAGGAGGAGGTCAAGAGATCGAGACCATCCTGGCAAACATGGTGAAACCCTGTCTCTACTAAAAATACAAAAAAATTAGCTGGGCGTGGTGGCACGCACCCGTGGTCCCAGCTACTCGGGAGGCTGAGGCGGAAGAATCGCTTGAACCCTGGAGGTGGAGGTTGCAGTGAGCCGAGATTGCACTACTGCACTCCAGCCTGGTGACAGAGCAAGACTCCGTCTCAAAAAAAAAAAAAAAAATCAAACCTCACTGATTCAACCTACAGTTTTCAATTTGTTTAGCCAGGCATGCTAGTGTATACCTGTGCATTGAAAAACTGAGACAGGAGAATCACTTGAAGCCAGGAATTTGAGTCCGGCCTGGGCTACATAGTGAGACCCTATTTCTAAAAAATTTTTAAATAAAAATAAATAAATAAATGTATGTTTCTAGGAAAAAAGTTTGGTTGATAAAATACACTGCACGTGGACAAAATGTCTCTGGTGCCTGCCAGGTAGTGAGACACCCCATGGTTAGTCAGCATCTTGGAAAAAAATAGTAATCCTACACTGAAATGAACCAAGAGAAGAGAAATTTGTTTTGTTCACTGATGTATTATAAAGTGCCATGAATATTATTGGTACATTAGGAGGTACTCAATATATATTTGTTAAATGAATGAATACAATTCAAAGAAAAGGAGGGAAGAGGTCTGCCACTGTTCTAGTTAATATTCCATGGAGCTTCCTTAACATTGGAGGAGGGTTGAGCCAGCCTGCCCCACTATTTAGCATGCCCCATTATTTGCAGGCAGGGGTTCTATTCCTTATAATTCTGAAAACAAAACAAAACAAGAAAAACCTAAAATAACCGATGTGTTAAAGGAGAAATTGCATGTAATGGCCATGGAGTAATTGGCTGCATGTAGCACAAATTGGTCTTGACCTTTGATGGTCAGTATTTTTGTCACCAACTCATTAACAAGTAGGGGAAGGTTATATAGCATGAGTCAGAATGCTTAGGCCTAGTTTAGTTCTAATCTTCTTGTGTTGGTATTGAGGAAGTGCCTTCCAATTCTGGAATCTGTGCCCAAGACACCACCAAAGACCTTTTGTCAATGTTTCCTGACAGGCAATTGGAATCCATGAAACCTCTTGTTCACTGGAAAATATGTGAGTCTCCCCAGTCTTTCATTCCCACTAAATCTTTCTAGAGTCATAAAATGAAGTGTTAATCAGTAGCAAATAATTTCTACTACCTTACACGTAGTTTAGATCTCTGAATTCATTCATTCTCCATGAATTCTCTACTAATTAATTCATTCAACAGATACTTCCTAAACACCTATTAAATAGGTACAGTCCCTGTCTTCCAGAAAGCCATGGGTTAAAGAGGAAGTCAAACAAGGAAATGCATAATTATGATACATTGTGATAAGTGCTCTAATAGAAATATATATAAAGTATAAGGCTGTAAGAAATCTTTCATTTTGTAAGATTGCTTAGAAATGTAGAAATTGATATATTAGAATTATAGTTACTGACAAACTCACGTCAACTATATGGAAGCCTTTACAGGTAATGAATTAGGAATTAATAATTTGAGTTAAATTTCTATATTGTTAACTATATGAATTGTGATGTTTCCTTGTTGAAAATTATTTATCATCTATAGACATAGTTTTAGTTTCTAATTATGTTTCACTAGAAAGTATTGTCTGAATATAAAATCTAATTTTAAGCCTTTATATCTGTATTAATTTCTGGTGCTATTGTATTATGTTACTACCATATGGGACTCCAAGGTCCAGGTGATACCACTGCCTGTGAACCTGATTCTTCCTCAGTAAGATGATCCCATCTGTGCTAACAAAGACACTCTTTATTTTTAGGACAGTTATTGCTATGGTTACTGTGAACCAGGGTTGGCCTTCAGTGCTATGTCACCTGTTACTTCCCATGGAAATTTTGAAGCAGGAAAACAAATGAAATAAAAAATATATATATCACACAAAGAGCTGTACTCGCAAAACATCCACTTAAATGTGTAATTCATTTAAATATATAATGCAAATTTTAAAAAAACTTCATTTTTTATAATAAGGTAAAACGTCTGACCAATGTATTTAAAATATGAAAGTAAATTTAGAACAATATTTGATTAGTTACCAAATCAGCAGGAAAATGTATGTTAAATGCTGTTATTTCCAAATTCAGTTTGGGAATTAATTAAAATGAGAGTGGGTAGAATATTCGCAGGGAGTACTAAATATTTTATTTATAATCAGACATAATTAATAATTTACAAATAGTATAATTGGTAAAAATCTGAAAGCAAAATATTTCCTTTTAGCCCTAAATTGTTTTGAAGAGCACTGTTTGGCACATTATTAAGAATTATTTTGGATAGGAGAGTATGTAATTAAAAAAAGAATTATTATTTTCAGTTTTAAAACACAAAATAAGCCCAGACCCAGTGGCTCACTTTGTGTTTTAGCTGTAATCCCAGCACTTTGGGAAGTCAAGGTGGGGCAGATCACCTGAGGTCAGGAGTTCAAGACCGGCCTTACCCACATGGAGAAACCCCGTCACTATTAAAAAAAAAAATACCAAATTAACTGGGTGTGGTGGTGCGTGCCTGTAATCCCAGCTACTCAGGAGGCTGAGGTAGGAGAATCACTTGAACCTGGGAAGCAGAGGTCGCAGTGAGTTGAGATCAGGCCATTGGACTCTAACCTGGGCAACCAGAGCAAAACTCCATCTCAAAACAAAACAAAACAAAAGCACAAAATGAAAATACGTGCATTTTCCAAATGGCACAAAGTTTTCTGATTTACATCACAAGTATGCATGTTCTTATTTTGCAATGTTCTGATTTTGTAATGTATTCCCAGAAACACAAGTGTTTAGCAACAACCAAAATTCTTTCCAGTTAGTTTTGTAATTTGGGGCCATATTTCAAAAGAGTTACTTCATTTTGTTGCATGGGAGATTAAACAGAAAAATATAGAGACCTTGAGACAAGGGGATTTTGTCCCTTTTTTTTTTTTTGACTTCTGGTGGGTGGGCGGCCTGGGGCAGAGGTTGCAGTGAGTGGAGATCATGCCATTGCCCTTCAGCCTGGGCAACAAGAGCAAAACTCCATCTTAAAAACAAAACAAAATTAATTCAGTCTAATATAGTCTATGGCATTAATCATTTAATCTTTTTTTTTTTTTTAATATGGAGTCTCGCACTGTCGCCCAGGCTGGACTTCAATGGTGCTATCTCGGCTTACTGCAACCTCTGCCTCCCAGGTTCAAGTGATTCTCCTGCCTCAGCCTCCCAAGTGCTGGGATTACAGGTGCCCGGCACCACACTAGGCTAATTTTTTGTATTTTTAGCAGAGGCGGGGTTTCACTATGTTGGCCAGGCTGGTCTCAAACTCCTGACCTTGTGATCTGCCCACTTTGGCCTCCAAAGTGCTGGGATTACAGGTGTGAGCCACTGTGCTGGGCCAATAATTTAATCTTTAAATTAGTTACTATTTGGATAGTTTATTATATATGTATATAAACACAATAATATGATACTATATATAAATTTAAAATATATATCTATATAACATAGTATATAAAATTAAAATAAAATTCCTCTTTTCCATAAATCCTTTCTGACAGAATCAAAAGCAGGTCAATGCAAAACAAAAACAAAAGCAAAAAAATTTGCTTTTTCTCCTCACATTGGTATTGAGGTAAATCAGGACTTGAGAGATTCCACTCTCATAGCTATTTTTTGTTTGTTTGTTTGTTTGTTTGTTTGAGACAGAGTCTTGCTCTGTCACCCAGGCTGGAGTGCAATGGCGTGATCTCTGCTCACTGTAACCTCTGCCTCCTGGGTTCAAGTGATTCTCCCACCTCAGCCTCCTAAGCACCTGAGATTACAGGCACCTGCCATCATGCCCAGCTAATTTTTGTATTTTTGCAGAGACAGGGTTTTACCATGTTGGCCAGGCTGGTCTTGAACTCTTGACCTCAGGTGATCAGCCCACCTCAGCCTCCCAAAATGCTGGGATTACAGGCATCAGCCACCATGCCTGGCCTCTCATAGATATTTGAATTGGAGTACTTTGCGGCTCTAGAGATTTGCAGGACCAGTAAGGATTACATAAAGCTTTGAAACTCATGTTGCCAACTGATTGGCCATCATGAAGTAACGTTTATTTTATTTATTTATTTATTTCTGAGACAGGGTCTTGCTCTTTCATCCAGGCTGGAGTGCAGTGGCATAATCTCAACTCACTGCAGTCTTAACTTCCTGGGTTCAAACGATCCTCCCACCTCAGCCTCTCAAATAGGTGCAACTACAGGAATGTGCCATCACATGCTAATTTTTCTATTTTTTGTAGAGACAGAATCTCTCTATGTTGCCCAGGCTGGTCTCAAACTCCTGGGCTTGAGTGATCAGCCCACTGTGGCCTCCCAGCGTGCAGGGCTTATGCACGTGAATCACTGCACCTGGCCACCTTTAATTTTTTAAAAATAAATTACCTGGGTTGTACGTAATAAACTAAAAATAAACTATACCTTTAAAATGCTCTTTAAAAATCTGATGAAGACCTCAAATGCTATTTTTAAAGTTTTTAGTTTAGAGGCAGAATCTCACTCTTACCCAGGCAACCTTCCCTCCAGGCTCACATGATCTTCCTGCCTCATCCTGCTACGTAGCTGGGACTACAGGTTCACATCACCATGCCCATCTGACTTTTTAAAATGTGGAGACGGGGTCTCACTTTGTTGCCCAGGCTAGTCTCCTGGGCTCAAGCAAACCTTCCACCTCAGCCTCCCAAAGTGGTAAGACAGTAGTCGTGAGCCCCCATGGCCAGCTTTTTTTTTTTTTGAGACACAGGCTAGAGTGCAGTAGAGTGACCTTGGCTCACTGCAACCTCTGCCTCCTGTGTCCAAGCGATTCTCCTGCCTCAGCCTCCCAAGTAGGTGGGACTACAGGCACATGCCACCACGCCTGGCTGATTTTTATATTTTTAGTAGAGATGGGGGTTTCACCATGTTGGCCAGGCTGGTCTTGAACTCCTGACCTCAGGTGATCCACCCTCTTCATCCTCCCAAAGTGCTGGGATTATAGGTGTGAGCCACCTTGCCTAGCCCTGACTCTTATTTTTAAATAACTGAATATTCTGAGTAAAAATTACAGTAAATCCCAACCTGTGATGTAACATTTTGTTATATATAAATATTAGCATACATGTACATTGAAAATATACAAATAGGCCAGGCACAGTGGCTTATACCTGTAATTCCACCACTTTGGGAGGCCAAGGCCAGTGGATCATGAGGTCAGGAGTTTGAGACCAGGCTGGCCAACATAGAGAAACCCCATCTCTCCTAAAAATACAAAAAAAATTAGCTGTATGTAGTGGTGGGCACCTGTAATCCCAGCTACTTGGGAGGCTGAGGCAGGAGAGTCACTTGAACCTGGGAGGTGGAGGTTGATGTGAGCCAAAATCGTGCCACTGCACTCCAGCCTGGGCAACAGTGTGAGACTTCATTTCAAAAAAGAAGACCCTATCTGCACTAAAAAAAATACTAATAAGTAGTTGGGCATGGTGGCACATGCCTGTAATCCCAGCTACTCGGGAGGCTGAGGCAGGAGAATTGTTTGAACCCAGGAGGCAGAGGTTATGATGAACCGAGATCACACTATTGCACTCCAGGCAACAGAGCAAGATTCTGCCTCCAAAAAGAAAGAGAGAAAGAGAGAGAGGTAGAGAGAGAGAGAAGAAAATACACAAATATGGAAACTGAAGGTAAGACAAAAATTAAACACTTTGAAATGTCTTACTAATCATGATGACTATATGCTATCATTAATTAACAGATCAGTACACTGTTAGGACAAGGTTCATTGTACTGATAGTGGGTTCGGGTCCTTATTTCAATCTTTTTTTTTTTTTTGGTTGACTCTTCTCATGATTAGACCATCCTATTTACTGGTAATATTGCTCACAGAGTTCGTGGCTCTTCTCTTTTTTTCTTGTTTGCTTGTTCTTGAGTTATTAGTACTAGCTTCAATCAGCAGTTTCTTTGTGAAAAATCTTTTTAACTTGCTTATCTATTTCACGAAGGTTGAGTTAAACTAGTTGATAAGGCTGGGTGCAGTGGTTCACGCCTGTAATCTCTGTACTTGGGGAGTTTAAGGTGGGAGGAGTCCTTGAACCCAGGAATTTGAGACCAGCTTGTGTAACATGGTGAGCTCCCTGTCTCTACAAAAATAAAAAAAATTAATGGGGTGTGGTGGTATGTGCCTGCAGTCCCAGCTACTTAGGAGGCTAAGAAAAGAGGATCACTTGACCCCAGGAGGTCTAGGCTGCAGTGAGCTGTGATTGCACCACTGCATCCAGCCTAGGCAACAAAGTGAGATCCTGTCTCAAAAAAAAAAAAAGGCCGGATGCTGTGGCTCACACCTGTAATCCCAGCATTTTGGGAGGCCAAGGTGAGCGGATCATTTGAGCCCAGGAGTTCGAGACCAGCCTGGCCAACATGGTGAAATCCTGTCTGTACTAAAAATACAAAAAATTAGCTGGGTGTGGTAGCTTGCGCCTGTAATCCCAGCTACTCGGGATGCTGAGGCAGGAGACTCTCTTGAACCCAGGAGGTGGAGGCTGCAGTGAACCAAGATGGCGCCACTGCTCTCCAGCCTGGGTGACAGAGCAAGACTCCATCTAAAAAAAAAAAACCAAACAACCCACAAAAAATGAAAAACAAACAATCAATAATTAGTAGATAATAAATTCCAAAACTGAGGACGTATAAACTACAGCCTGTAGCAATTTGCTGAAGAGTCTTTTTGTTCTCTCCCTTTGGAGGTTAGAAATGCTACTTTCATCTCAGGATACCTTACCACTAATTCTGTGTGATCGCTTTGGTATCCACCATTTGTGAGAAAACTTCACTGTGGATCTGTTAAACATTAACAACATTTAATTCATTTTCATTAAACATGAAAATAAAAATGGAGGTTTAAATACTTTCTCCTTTCACCCTAAGGGATAGTCTTGTACATTCTCTGGGTTTTGTTAGAAAATGAGTGATTCATAATTTTTAAATTTTTTGTATTATGATTTTTTAAGACAGGCTCTCACTTTGTTGCCCAGGTTGGATGGAGTGCAATGGCGTGATCACAGGTCACTACAGCCTCGACCTCCAGGGCCCAAGCAATCCTCCTATCTCAGCTTCATGAGTAGCTGGGACTACAGGTACCTGCCATCACGCCTGGTTAATTTTTTAACATTTTTGTTTTTAAGAGACAGTGTCTTGCCATGTTGCCTGGGCTGGTCTTGAATTCCTGAGCTCAAGCGATTCTCCCACCTGGGCCTCCCAAAGTGCTGGGATTACAGGTATGGGCCACACACCTTGCCTATTTTTAATTTTCTATCAATTACTGAGAAAGAAGTGTTGAAATCTCCAAACATATCATAATTGTTTTGTCTGTAAGTTTTATTTTTGCTTTTGGTATTTTGAAGCTCTGTGCATAAACATTTAAGATTTTTTAGGTCCTCTTAATGAAGTGATCCCTTCATTATTATGAAATGTCTTTATCACAGGCAATATTCTTCATTCTAAAATCTACTTTGATATTAATATATTTCAACATTCTTTTCATTGGGGTTTTCATATGGGCAGTTTATAGTTGGGTCTTGTTTTTTTGCCAAAGTTGATCATTTCTGTCATTCATTCATTCATTCATTCATTTATGAGACAGGGTCTGGCTATCTCCCAGGCTGTAGTTCAGTGGCATGATCTTGGATCACTGCAACCTCTGCCTGCTGGGCTCATGCCATTCTTTCACCTCAGCCTCTCAAGTAGCTGGGACCACAGGCATGCACCACCACACTTGTATAATTTTTGTATTTTTTGTAGAGACAGGTTTCCGCCATGTTGTCCAGGCTGGTTTGAACTTCTGAGCTCAAGTGATCTGCCCACCTGGGCCTCCCAGAGTGCTGGGATTACAGGCCTGAGCCACTGTGCCTAGGCCACCTCTATCTTTTAACTGAAATGCTTTAGAGTGAGCTGGGCGCAGTGGTTCACTCCTATAATCCAGCACTTTGGGAGGCTGAGGCGGGTGGATCATCTGAGGTCAGGGGTTTGAGACCATCCAGGCCAACATGGTGAAACCCCCGTTTCTACCAAAAATACAAAAATTAGCTGGGCATGGTGGCTCAAGCCTGTAATCCCAGCTACTCGGGAGGCTGGGGCAGGAGAATCACTTGAACACAGGAGGTGGAGGTTGTAATGAGCTGAGATCACACCATTGCACTCTAGCCTGGGCGACAGAGTGAGATTCTGTCAAAAAGAAAAAAAAAAAAAGAGGAAATGTTTTAGAGTTTAAACTTTAGACAATATACATTTAATATAATTATCAATATGATTAAGTTAAATCTATCATCTTGCTATTTCTATTTGCCCCAATGATCTTTTTTCCTTTTAAAAATCTTTCCTTTTGCTTCTTGTATCTTGCCAGAAGATAAAGAGACTATAAATTCCAAAAACAAAAACAAGACAGGCTGGGTGTGGTGGATCACACCTGTAACCCCAGGGTTTTGAGAGGTTGAGGCAGGTGGATCACTTGAGCTCAGGAGTTTGAGACAGCCTGGGCAACATGGTGGAATCCCATCTCTACCAAAAACACAAAAAATTAGCTGACCGTGGTGGCACTTGCTTGTAGTCCCAGCTACTTGAGAGGCTGAGGTGGGGGGATCACTTGAGCCTGGGAGGCAGAGGTTGCAGTGAGCTGAGATCGGGCCACTGCACTCTAACCTGGGCAACAGAGTGAGACCCCATCTCAAAAAACAAAAAAACCAAACAGAGAAGAACGTATGTATTAATTTTTTTCTAAAATAAAATATAAATAAATGCTTTCCTTTTTTGCATGTAGTCTTTTTTTATGTTGCATATTACCACATTCTATTTACCACTATCGGTTTATTAGAAATTTGTCTTGCTTTAGCGCTGCTGAAGTTTACATTTAAAAACAAGACATTTACAAAGAAAAAATCACCTTGGGTGCGGTGGCTGTGCCTGTAATCCCAGCACTTTGGGAGGCTGAGGCAAGCAGAATACATGAGGTCAGGAGTTCAAGACCAGCCTGGTCAACATGATGAAACACTATCTCTACTAAAAATACAAAAATTTGCTGGGTGTGGTGGTGGGCACCTGAAATCCCAGCTGCCTGGGAGGCTGAAGCAGAATTGCTTGAACACAGGAGGTACAGGTTGCAGTGGGCCAAGATTACGCCACTGCCTAGCCCTCCAGCCTGACAGGGAGACTCGGTCTCCAAAAAAAAGAAAAGAAAAAAAAATCACCTTGTGATATTGTATATTTCATTATTTAAGCAAAATTATCACCCCCCCCCGAGTGTTAAATCTATGTGTTTTTTTTTGGAGACAGTCTCACTCTGTTGGCCAGGCTAGAGTGCAGTAGCATCATCTCAGGTCACTGCAACCTCCACCTCAATTGGGTTCAAGCGATTCTCCCACCTCAGCCTTCCAAGCAGTTGGGATTACAGATGCCTGCCACCATGTCTGGCTAATTTTTGTACTTTTAATAGAGTTGGGGTTTCACCATGTTGGCCAGGCTGGTCTCCAACTTCTGAACTCAAGTGATCTGCTCACCTCGGCCTCCCAAAGTTTTGGGGTTACAGGCATGAGCCACTGCAGCTGGCCAAATCTTTATTTAACTAGGGATATAACTAATTAAATTTTCAAAAGTCAATGATGTTGGAAGAATGTCTAGTTTGTTAGAAATTCAGAGAAAGGTCAGGCATGGTGGGTTATGCCTATAATCCCAGCACTTTGGGAGGCCGAGGAGGGTAGATTACTTGAGCCCAAGAGTTTGAGACCAGTCAGCCATCTCTACTAAAAATACAAGATAACCTGGTGTTGTGGAAGGATCCTTTGAGCCCAGGAAAGGCTGAGGTTGCAGTGAGCCAAGATCATTCTGCCACTGTGACAGAGCAAAACCCTGTCTCAAAAAAAAAGTAAGGTTTTTCATGACATAGGAACAATGAGGACTAAGAGGACTAAGCAAGAGTGGAAAATGCCACAATTAAGAAAAATGAACACAATACATGGATGTGTCAACCAGAACAGGGCAGTAAGTATTTACAGTATAATCTGGGTTCCTCTAAACCACCTGAAGAGGACGATAAACACAATAAAAGCAGCAAGACCAACTCCCATTTAAAAACTTGTTAGTGCAAGCTAGATCAGGACTAATTTAAAAAAAAAAGATTTAAAAAACTTGTTAGAACATGTCCATTTTCTCAGTCAAATATATGCTGCCTACCTGCTATATGCAGAAGTCACTCCTGCTGTTCTCCAACCCACTATGTATTCTAAACCAAATCTGATATGGCTTGTGACACTTAAAAAAAAAAAATGACAAAAACAGATTGGCATATATATATTTTATTTTACTTTATTAAATCCTACTAATATATTTTAAGGGACAAACAAGACAAGTAGGCTATAGTGAAGAAATCTTATTTTGGAGAGTTAAGAAACCACTATGATACTTCCAGGTATTATCTTCAGTGATGCTTCTTATCTTTATTCAGGGACTCCAGGTAATATTCAGCTCCTACAGCTACCACAAATGCAGCAAATCCCCATTTGAATCCTTTAAAGAATACTTCAAAAAAGGTAACCTTTTGTGCAAAGCCACCCATGTATCTCCAAGCTTCATTGCTAGAAAAAAAAAAAGGAAAAAATTAGAATCATACACAACTTGTGTGTACATACATTGAATGAAATAAATTTAATTTTCATATTTCTAACTGACGTAAATGCTTCCCTATAGAAGATCATTTAAATGAATCACAATAGGAATCTTTCTGTGGCATAGGATAATTAAGTATATGCCCAAGTTTCACATGTAAAATAGAAGAATAAACACTTGATGATTTCATAGTCACATGCCTCAGGATTTTACAGAACCATCAAATGCAAGACTCACTTCAGCCTATCTGTCACAGGTCAGATGGACTCTGCCCACAGTCATTACAACATCATTGAAAGATGAAGTTACAGACTTGGGTATTAATCTTTGCTATGCCACTTATATTAGATTCACAATATTGTAGGCTAGGCAAGACACTTAACTGTCATAGTCTACTTCCTCCTGTTCTATTTAATGATGATGATTATCTAATTTATAATATCATTAAGAGTAAACAGGCTCATGTATGATATACTTTGGCAGAAGAGCATGGAGTATGTAACACTTGACATTATTGTTACTATTCAAAAGGATCTCAGCTTCTCCCTACCATAGCAGCCTGAATTTTAGAAGACTGACATCCTGCTGTGATAAAGACAGCCAGTGAAAACATCAGGTTATGAAAAACGAAAACCATTTAACTATAGAAATATGACTTAGGAAATACAAGAGCTAATTAAATCTAATTGAGATACCAAAGCCAGACAAAGATGTTAGAAGAAAAACAGCTACAGAATAATATCCTTCATGAACATAAATACAAGTACTACTATTATTATTTTTGAGACAGAGTCTTGACCTGTTGCCCAGGCTGAAGTGCAATGGCGCGATCTTGGCTCACTGCAACCTTCACATCCCGGGTTCAAGCAATTCTCCTGCCTCAGCCTCCCAAGTAGCTGGGATTACAGGCACCTGCCACCACATCTGGCTAATTTTTTATATCTTTAGTAGACACAAGGTTTCACCATGTTGGCCAGGCTGGTCTCGAACTCCTGACCTCAAGTGATCCATCCACCTCAACCTCTCAAAAAGCTGGAATTACAGGTGTGAGCCACTGTGCCCAGCCCCTAAATTGATGTGAATTTGATTCAGTGTGGATGTGAAACAGATTCCCATTGTGAATCTACTTGAAACAGATTCTATGTAATCCCAATTAAAATCCAAGCAGCCTTTTTATAGAAATGAACAGGCTCATTCCAAAGTTTATATGTAAATGTAAAAGACCTAGAATAGATAAAACAATATTTTTAAAGTTGGAGATCTCATACTACCTGATTTAAAGACAGTGTGGTATTGGCATAAGGGTGGACATATTAATGAGGGTAACAGAATAGAGTCCAGAAATAGATACCATAGATACAGTCAATTGATTTTTTAAATTCTCTTGAGACAAGGTCTCTCTCTGTTGCCCAGGCTGGAGTGGAGTGGGCAAATCTTGGCTCACTGCCATGTGGACATCCTGGGCTCAAGTGATCCACCCACCTCAGCCTCCTGAGTAATTGGGACTACATGTGTGTACCACATCTGGCAATTCTTAAAAATGTCTTGTAGAGACAAAATCACCCTATATTGCTCAGGCTGGTTTTGAAATCCTGGGGTCAAGCCATCCACCTGCCTTGGCCTCCCAAAGTGCTAGAATTACAGGCATGAGCCACCACGCCCACTGAGTGTCAAAATTCACTCAATGTATTTTTGACAACATTAAGGTAATTCCATAGGGGAAAGATAAATCTTTTAATAAATAGTGCTGGAGCAACTGGATGCACATATGTAAAAATACTAACCATCATCCTTACTTCATATGACACAAAAATGAACTCAAAATAGATCATAGAAATGTAAGAAGATCTATAAAAGCTTCTAAAAGAAAGCACAGAAGATAATCTTAGGGTGCAAAAAGCATAAATTGTAAAAGAAAAAAATTGCTAAATTGTGAATTCATCAAAATTTAAACTCTCTGAAAGACATTATTAAGAATATCAAAAGATAAGCCACATTGTGGGAAAAAACATTTGCAAACTTAGAAAAATTTTTTTAAAGATCCTTGCACAGGACCATACTAACTTCTTTGTATTATAATTGTAGTATATGTGTTGCTGAAGCAAGCACCACAAAATTTTATCTGATAAAGGACTTATACTTAAAACAGGTGAATTTTTATATATAAATGATACCACAATAAAGTTTATTTTAAAACTTTAATGTGGCTGGGCATAGTGGCTCACACCTGTCAATGTAACACTTTGGGAAGCCAAGGTGGGCAGATCGCTTCAGCTCAGGAGTTCGAGACCAGCTTGGGCAACATGGCAAAACCCTCTCTCTACTAAAAACACAAATATTAGTTGGGCATGGTGGCCCATGACTATAGTCCCAGCTACTTGGGAGAGTGGGAGCATCACTTGAGCCTAGGAGATGGAGGCTGCCGTGAGCACACCACTGAACTCCAGTCTGGGTGACAGAGTGAGACCCTGTCTGAAAACAAACAAAAAACTTTAATGTAAAAAGCCATTTTTCATGATTCTCTAAGGAGAATACATTGAAAAGGAACAGAGACACTTGATTCCCTAGGATACATTCTATCTAAATTACTTAATTCATCTTACCGGCCCCATGGATCCCTTAGCCCTTGTGCAGCCAGCCTCTTCTGGACAGTTTCTAATGGTGTCCCTTCTATCTTCCATTGTCTATAATCTGGAAGTTCCATTTTACTATGTCCATGTTCATGTCCATGTCCATGTGCCATGGCTATAAGGAAAACAAGAGCACAAGTGAGAAACATGCAAGTTGTAGATATCAAATACCCAAACTTAATGTTTATGTTTTAAGGTGAAACTATATATATATATATATATAAATTAAAACAGGCAATATAAATAATTGAAATTTCTAGTTAAAAGATTTTATGAAAGTGTCTTATTCCACAGCCAAGTTCACAGGAAATACACATATACAAAATATAAAAAAGAAAAATAATTGGCAATCCCACCACTCAGAGATAACCACTTACTATCTGGTTCTTTTCTTCATTATAATAATAGTAAACATTTATTGAGTCCTATGTGCCAGGTGTACTATGCTAAAATGTTTTACATATATTAACTCCCTTACTTCTAAAACGACTTTTTGAACTTAAATTACGAGTATCCCCCTTTTACAGATGAGGACAGTGAGACTCCAAGCAGTTAAGTAACTTTCCAAAGGTAACAAAAATAGTAAATGGTACAGCTGAGATTTGAAATTTGCAGTTTGGTTTCATAACCCTGCTCCTAACTTCAAAGCAATATTGTTTTCCTTTTGAGTCCTTTCATAATGTACAAATATATATAACCAAAAGGTTATACATACTGTTTTAAAAAAATTTTCTTTAGATGATTCTTTTAAAATGCCATAATGCTTTTAATTACATATGATTACATGAAAGTTTCCTCTAAAAAGGCAGATAGTAAATATTTTAGGTTTTGTGGGCAAAAGAGGTAAAATTGAGGCAATTATGTAGGTACATATATAGGGAGAGAAAACACACTTCCGCAAATACCTTATTGATAAAATTCAAAATGTAATAAATAACTGAGTACAACTGTTTTTTTGATAATACAGGTCTATTGATGAAAAAAATGGAACTCCCTTTTTAGGGGGTAACATTTTGCTTAATTGGGGCTCAAAGTTAGTGATCTTTAGCATCAAAGTGATTATAAATGTTCATTTGAAAAAACCATTCTTAGCTCATGGACCTTACAAAAATAGGCAGTGGGCTGGATTTGGTCCACGGACTGAAGTTTGCTGATCCCTGAACTGGACCAACAGAGACCTTAGGACTCCTTTTTAATCAATAAATTTGTTTCCTTAAATAAAATATGTCCTCAATAATTATATAAATACTTCAGTTTTACTAGTGTTATTTTACTATATAATATAAAAATAAACCAGCTCAGTTCCCAATTAAATTGCTAATTCAAATTAAGGGGTATGGATTAATAACACTATACTATAATTTGTATAAGTTAGCAGTAGAAATTCTTTAATTTTTATTTTTCCAAATTCTAATTACTTGGCAAGGAGCAGCAATTCTATAATCACTGCTTTTCCAGAAGTAAAACCAAGTAATTATTACCATTATGTCCTTATTTGTTACTATTAGCAGGCCCAGTAATAAGGTAGGATTTCTTTTTTTTTGAGATGGAGTCTCACTGTCATCCAGGCTGGAGTGCAGTGGCACCATCTCAGCTCACTGCAACCTCCACCTCCCGGGTTCATATGATTGTCCTGCCTCAGGCTCCCAAGTAGCTGGGATTACAAGCACCTGTCACCATGCCTGGCTAATTTTTTTGTATATTTTAGTAGAGACAGGGTTTCACCATATTGGCCAGAGTGTTCTTGAACTCCTGACTTAAAGTGATCTGCCCACCTTGGCCTCCCAAAGTGCTGGGATTATAGGCGCGAGCCGCCATGACCGGCCCGCTAGGATTTCTTACATATGATCTTAGAAGAGAGAGGTAATTATTAGATAGTGTATATTTAAGACACGTCATTGGGAGGCTGAGGCATGAGAATCCCTTAAACCCAGGAGGCAGAGGTTGCAGTGAGCTGAGATGGAGCCACTGCACTCCAGCCTGGGCAACAGAGCAAGACTCTGTCTCAAAAAATAAACAATAGTTCCAAGATATGAGGAAAAAAAACTGTACATATTAACTCTGAAAAACTAACCAACACTTAATAATTGTAAACATGTTAAGACACTAAAAAACATTATGTTGGCCAGGTGGGGTGGCTCACCCCTGTAATCCTAGCACTTTGGGAGGCTGAGGCAGGTGGCTCTTCTGAGGGTAGGAGTTCAAGACCAGCCTAGCCAACGTGGCAAATCCGTCTCTACTAAAAAATACAAAAATTAGGCCGGGCGCGGTGGCTCATGCCTATAATCCCAGCACTGGGAGGCCGAGGCAGGCAGATCACAAGGTCAGGAGTTCAAGACCAGACTGGCCAATATGATGAAACCCCGTCTCTATTAAAAAAAATATAAAAATTAGCTGGGCATGGTGGCTCGTGCCTGTAATCCCAGCTACTTGGGAGGCTGAGGTAGGAGAATTGCTTGAATCCGGGAGGTGGAGGCTACAGTGAGCCAAGATCCCGCCACTGCACTCTAGCCTGGGCTACAGAGTGAGACTCCATCTCAAAAAAAAAAAAAAAAAAAATTAGCTGGGTGTGGTGATGTGTGCCTGTAATCCCAGCTACTTGGGAGGCTGAGGCAGGATAATGACTTGAACCTAGAAGGCGGAAGTTGCAGTGAGCAGAGATTGCATTACTGCGCTCCAGCCTGGGCAACAGAGCAAGGCTCTGTCTCAAACAACAACAACAACATTATGTTGATGATTTTCACATTTAATTATGTGTGTGTGTGTACATATATATATATATATATATATATTTTTTTTTTTTTTCCTTTTTTAAAGATAGAGGGTCTTGCTCTGGATCTAGCAGCTCACGGCAGCACTGCAGCCTCAAACTCTTGGGCTTAAGTGAGTCTTGTGTCTCAGCCTCCAGAGTAGCTAGGACTACAGGAGTGTACATCATGCCCAGCTAATTTTTAAATGTTTTATAGTGATGGAACCTTCCTATGTTACCCAGGCTGATCTTAAACTCCCGGCCTCAAGTGATCCTCGATCCTCTGGCATAGGTCTCTGAAAATGCTGGCATTATGGGGAGATTACAACCACGCCCAGAAGGATTTTCACATTTAAATGAGAATGGAAACCAATACCCTCATACACAAGTTAAAACTACAACACAACTCTGAATGAAACATTTAACCCATTATTACTTCATAGATTCAATAAAATGAAGGCAAAAATTATGGCGTCAGATTTCAGACTGACTTTTGAGACTAAATACATTTATTACAAAAGAAGACCATTACAAGTGTTTATTTAGAATGATGATGATGGCTGGGCACGGTGACTCATGCCTGTAATTCCAGCACTTTGGGAGGCTGAGGCCAGCGGATCACGAGGTCAAGTTCAAGACCAGCCTGATCAACAGAGTAAAACTCTGTCTCTTCTAAAAATACAAAAAAATTAGCTGGGCATGGTGGTGGGCACCTGTAATCCCCGCTAATTGGGAGGCGGAGGCAGGAGAATTGCTTGAACCCAGGAGACGGAATTTGAAGTAAGCAGAGATCATGCCACTGCACTCTGGTCTGGGTTACAGTGCAAGATTCCATCTCAAGAAAAAAAAAAAGAATGATAATGTCTTGGCTTCTGCATACCATGTTTTCAAAAAATCTTTTTTAAACTAAGACTTCATTTTAAAAATGCTTAAAGAGATTATAAGACAAACCCTTATTTTGGCAAATGTCAATTCTAGAATATTAACCTGAGTATCAATGTATTTGGAAGAACGTATAAAACAAAGGGTCAAGAATTTTAATAAAATGGTTTTTGAAAATAAATTGAAACATTACCATGGTATAAAGACTATATCGAAGTTACAATACTACTGTGCTCAAACTATTAAGTAATTTGAAAGATAAATCTTTGAAAGAAAATATAAAAGTATACATACCCTCATTTCTCCTATACAAATTTATTTACATAAATTCAATGTGTTTACTCTTTTAACTAATTATTTCAGAAGTATCCTTTTTTATAGGAATTTACTAAATATAACATTCAAATTTCTTTTCAAAAAGAGCAGAAAGTTCACAACATTATCTCTAGAAAACCTTTCGTTTTCTTTTTCCTTTTTCTTGTTTTCAGAGACAGGATCTTCTCTTCCTATGCTGCCCAGGCTGGTATTGAACTCCTGGCCTCAAGCATTCCTCCCACCTTGGCCTCCTAAAATATTGCGATTACAGGCATGTGCAATGGCACCTGGCCCATTTTTCTTTTTAAACTTTCTTCTATTTCCAAATGGCCATAAGTCAAACAATGATATGCTGATCATGTAAAGGAAGAGTTTGAAATTCTCCTGCTTTGCATTAGTGAAATAAAAATCCAAGGCAAACTGCTTAATTTCCCTGAACTTCAGTTTCTTCATGTAAAATGAGGATAACCTACCTTGCAAGATTGTGAGAATGAAAAAACACATTGTGATATGCTTTCTACTTTCACACCTTAGTGATGAGAATGTAACTTAGCACAACCATTCTGAAAAACTGGCATGACCTAGAAAAGCTGAACATGGGCAGGTGCAGAGGCTCATGCCTATAATCCCAGCACTTTGGGAGGCTGAGGCAGGCAGCTCATTTGAAGTCAGGAGATTGAGACCAGCCTGGCCAACATGGTGAAACCTCGTCTCTACTAAAAAATACAAAAGTTAGCCAGGTGTGGTGGCACACACCTGTAGTCCCAGCTACTCAGGAGGCTGAGGGAGGAGAATTGCTTGAATGCAGGAGATGGAGGTTGCAGTGAGCCGAGATCGTGCCACCGTACTCCAGCCTGGGTGACAGTGAGACTCCATCTCAAAAAAAAAAAAAAAAAAAAAAAAAAAAAATATATATATATATATATATATATATATATAAAGAAAATCTGAACATATGAATATCTTATTCTAGATAAACACTGTCCAATGTGGTAGCCACTAGTACTTGAAACGTGGATGGTGGTATTGGGAAAAGGGAATTTAAATTTAATTTCAATCAATTTAATCTCAAAACAGATTATCGAATCATTATTAGAAAATATTAAAGTATCTTTGGAGCCCAGGTGTGGTGGCTTATGCCTGTAATCCCAGCACACTAGGAAGCTGAGGCAGGTGAAACACCTGAGGTCACAAGTTCAAGAAAAGCCTGACCAACATGGCAAAACCCCATCTTTACTAAAAATATAAAAATTAGCTGGTTGTGAAGGTGCAGGCCTGTAGTCCCAGCTACTCGGGAGACTGAGACAGGAGAATTGCTTGAACTTAAGAGATGAAGATTGCAGTGAGCAGAGATCGTGACACTGCACTCCAGCCTGAGCAACAGAGCGAGACTCTGTCTCAAAAAAAAAAAAGGTGTCTTCGGGACAATTTGGATATATGAATCTACTTTATCAACTGTAAATCTTATAAATATATCACAAATCAAAGGTTTACATTTATGGAATATAAAAGAATATTTAAAATATTTTCTTAGAGACATCAAGACTCTCGTCTTAATAAAATAAAAAAAGGAAATGTTTTAAAAATAATCTTTATATAGCCACATTGTTTATTCTCTCAACTGTAAACAACCAAAATGTCCAACAATAGAACAGATTATGTTATAGACACACTATAGAATATAATACAACAAAAAACTACATGCAAAAGTATGAGTACGTCTCCACAAATATGATAATGAGCAAAGGGTGAGTCAGAAAAAAATACACATGCACTCTGATCCCATTTATGTAAATTGAAAAGCCTAACAATTCATCTTTTAGGAATGCATCATAGATGGAAAAATTAAAGTAAAACAAGTAAGTGCTAAGCACATGTTGGGATAATGGTTACCTCTTGGTGGAGGAGATGGAATCACAGAAATGTACAGGGAGCTTCTAAGGCAGTGTTTTTCAACCAATTTTTATTTACTGTCTCTGTAAGGAATCTTTTAAGACATTTTATTCCTAATCACACTTCCATCCAATGAAAATTTAACACTACGTATATACTGTATATCTGTTTATATACTGTGGGCATTTGGAATGACACAAATCATTGTAGTAACTAAGATTCCCACCCCAGCCCCACCAATTTTCACCCCCTTGAAATGCAAAATCACCCGTTAAGAATGCATGTTCTAAGTTATTGGCAATGTTTTATTTTGTAACCTAAGCTGTGGTTACAGGAGTGTCTGCCTGTTAGTTATAATTTTTAAAAATCTATGTTTTATACACATTTCTGTATGTATACTTGACAATAAAAGATAAAATTAGAAAAAGTTATTTATATTGTGAAGACTGAAAATTGTTATTTCCATTTCAGAGCAGCTCAAATAATAACAGTAAGGAAATTAGTTAAATAAAGAAAACACATGCAACCAAACATTTTAAAAGCCATCTACCTGTGTCTGAAGTGAATCTAAAAGTCTGATGAAGATCAACCTCCACTTAAGGAAGCTGGCTCTAGGACAGAAAAAGGTGCTAGTATCCTTTCCCTAAGAAATAAGAAGATAACGTCACTTCCACTACATGCAATTTGAGTTTACCGAAGACTATCAAGTATATATTCTAATTTCCTCTTATTTAAAAAACTCTGAATATTAGAAAATAAAAAACAAATGAACTGTTATTATTTTTAGTGATACTGTTCTTCTGCCTTTGTTCGATCCAAAGGCAAACAAACAAAGACAAACCAAAGGGAGGGGGATTTTATGTGTGGCAGAGGCGGGAAAAAGCACCTGGATTTAACAACTACTAGAGTAATGGTCATGGAATCCTCCAACCACCTCTCCCTACCCCAGTTCTAAACTAGGACTTCATCAGTTCTCTCCTGCTAGTTCGTCGATCTCCCTCCCTAACATCCTTCTCCAGTTAGTCTCTCATTTTCTGCACTCCCCAGAATAGAGTCTAGCTCTTAATCCTAATCAAGGGGTCTCCCACCAACTCCCTAATTTACCTGACGGCAATCTGACCTCTCAGGACACGCAACTCTGCAACCGGAGGCAACCGGAAGCGGAGGTTGTCACCGCGCGTCTCTCACGGCAGGAAAGCGGAGAAACTGTTTAACGTTCCGATACTGGGTCAGAGATTACTAAATGAGGTAGAGGTCACATGAGGGAGGCTGGAAGTCGATATTTTTCCCACATATATGCATCCTCAGTCTGACTGAGGTAACAGATACTGTGAAAGAGAGAAGGGCTGGGAAGACAAGACGTTTTCCTTGCTTGGGAACGGAATCCTTAGACATTGCACAGAGGGCAGGGCCGCGGACATGCTGCAGCCAATAAGAGAGGCTGTTGTTGAGCCCGTGTTCTCACCCAATGAGAGGGCTGTTTGTTGCGCTGCAGTTGGCAGGCGGCTGCGGGAGGCGGTGGCGGTAGGAAGCCGGAGACAGCAGGGTGACAGGTAGGCGGCGGTGCTGTCTTTGGGGGACGCAAAGCGCTAGAAGAAGAGGGTTTTTTTCTTTTCCTTCGGCCGCGGAAACTACAGAAAGGAGCTGGCGAGGGTGGTCTAGAAAGGCGGTAGCCAGAATGTCGGTGGTCCCGGAACCTCTTGTAAACCAGGTAGCATCTTGGGAGGGTCGTGAGGAGGAGAAGGCAGCAGCCGAGGCGAGTGGAAGCCGAGCCCTGTGGGGCGACGTAGGTGGCCCACCTAGGGCGTGGGGGCTGCGGTGGCGCTGGCAGAGAGGGGGGAAAGAGGCGGGAGCAAGGCAGTGTGGCGGGGGCTGAAGGGATTCCTTGCACAAAGCCCCAGGCGAGAAAAGGACACGGCACTGCAGACAGCTAAGAGAAATCTCAGTGATTGCTTCTTAGGGCCATTTCCTATTGGTAGGGAGGGGGAGCGGAGAAGAAAAATATTTACTGCTGGTCAGATCCTGAAAACTCATTATAGCTGTACATTATGTAATCCTTGGCTGTTACTTACCCAAACAACTAGGTTGTCCCTCCTAAAAGAGGAGGTCTTGCAACCTATTAATGTGTTAGAACACCTTTTTTGTTGGCTCGAGTGCCTTTTACCTTGGCTGGTTCTGTAGGCGAAGGGTGGTAGCATCGAGGATAGAGTAGTCACGAAGAGCTTATCCCAAATATGGACTTGACTTGACAGATACCAGTTGGCGGTGAATGTGGCCAGGTTCATGTTTTGTAGTTCGTGAATTTATTTATTTTGAGGGACAAGGCTGATAACATTAAAAAAAAAATCTTCAGGAAAGTGTAAATCCTTAAAAAAAAGCTACACTAGGAGCTAAGGGCAAGTTGGAAAATGACTAGAAAATTAATTGATGGATTTCCCCCCGCCCCCGATATTGTGGAAGTTAGGGACTGTGCAGATAAGGGGATGCTCTGAATTTGGGGAAGAACGTCAACTTTTTTTTTGAGACGGAGTTTTGCTCTTGTTGCCGAGGCTGGAGTACAATGGCGCAATCTCTGCTCACCGCAAACTCCGCATCCTGGGTTCAAGCGATTCTCCTCCCTCAGCCTTCCAAGTACCTGGGATTACAGGCATGTGCCACCACGCCCCGCTAATTTTTGTATTTTTGGTAGAGACGGAGTTTCTCCATGTTTTCAGGCTGGTGTCAAACTCCCGACCTCAGCTGATCGGCCCGCCTTGGCCTCTCGAAGTACTGGGATTACAGGCATGAGTCACCTCACCTGGCCGAAAAAAATCAACTTTTAAGTAGTTTGTTTTGTAAGCAGGTCTGAAGCTAGTTATGAATTATTTATTAGGTTTAAAAAGTGGACTCTGAACGTCTCGGACAGAGGCAACATATATTTATAAATATAATTAGCTAAATTATCTTATTTTTAAAAAGTTTTATAATTCATTGTTTCCGCAGTAGAATGTAGAATTAAAATAGGTGTTCTATTCAGTGTGTGTTATGGAAGGGCAAACGACATAAAAACTTGATTTTATAGCTTACGGAAAAACAGTTTTCAGAGAATCACTGAAAAGTGATTTTAAAATAAGCGTTATAAATTGCTAAAATGTAAGGTGTTTGAAATACTGCCTTTAGCTTAAGAGATAAAGTCTAATGTAGTATCAGCAACTCTACAATTTTTCCTAAGCTTATTTCAGTACTGCGTGTCAGAAAAACTTTATAAGATGTGATTGTTTTCTATTAATGATAATTTATATTCCTATATATGAATATAAATCAAAACTTGATTTTTTCTCAAAATTTTAGCTGGAAAGGAGGTATATCATTAAAGTTCGTTTGTTAGAGATGTTCCGAGTATTGAGATATTTGTCAATGCTTTAGATAAAAGTTTTAAATTGATGTTTTGTGTTTTGTTCTTTGTCTTTTCTCATTTTCCAAGAATAATGCAGTCTCGGTTACAACGAAAATTTCTGGCTCTATTTTAGGCGCAATTCTGTAGTGTTTTGAGTATCAGTTAACAAATCTTTGCTTTTGTGCATGGGCGTGTGTGTGTGTGTGTGTGTGTGTGTGTGTGTGTTTCTTCTTATGTAACCAGCCTACTAGAGCTGTCTTAGAGAACTAATGGCTGATTTTCAATGGCCAGTAGGTGTCATTGTAGAATGCAGTAAGTTGATCGTGGAGTAGGAAATGACCAAGTAGTTAAAGAAACACTAGTCCAAATTAGCATATAGTAGTGGTTGGATGATTCCTTATAAGTAATAGCAGTTCTCTCTTATGAAACATTTCAGTATTGGAGCTGTTTATAAGGAATTTGAAACAATGATTGTAAAGGAGTTTAATTGTTTGCCCTAAAATAGACCTTGAAAATGTGTTTTTTAGCCCAGCCCTTAAACTATCTTGACATGTGATTCAGATTTAAGTTTATTTGTAATAAATAGTTTTAACATCTTGTAGTATGTTAAGTTCTAGAATGATTGAGATTTTTACCTCTACTGAGCCTTTAGAAACACCAATGCTACATAATAAAAAAATTAAAATGATAAAATATGGGCAGAAGTTTTGAAATGAGTTATCACAACAGTACTTTGTTATTGTTCTTTTTTTCTTCCCCTCAGAGATCCTTGCTTACTGTTCTTTTAAAGCCAGAACAGAAGGTTTTTTTTGTCTGTCGTCTGTGGCTTATTATTATTATAATTATTTTATTTCCAGAATCGCTTCTTTTTACATTTTTATCTGACTAGTAGACTGTGTGCTTTTCTTGGGATGTTGAACTGAACATTTGTCACTGACTAAAATGCAGTGGATTCTGGAGGGAGCCAGCACAGAAAGCTCTGAAAGTTGGTTACATTTGTTCTGAGTACAACTCTTTACCTTTCCAACCATCTGCTGAGCCCTTGTCACTTGTGGCTCTGCTCCTTAAGCCTGTGATTGATAAAGTGTTTTTAAAAAGTTTGGACCTAATTCTTCATGAAGTTAGAAATAGATACCTCAAAACAATCTAGGAGTTTTTAAAAAGGCATGCATATATCACTTATATCATCTCCACTTCCCTTCAGAATCTTACTGAGTCGGGGAGTGTGAAAGGGGTGGATGTATTTTGGAAACAAATTCCCTTGATTATTTGGTTTACCACTGGCTTCCACTTCAGAGTCACTGATCTAATTCAAGGCTTTGGCACTTGGGGTATGAAGCAGAAACAGTAGTTTTAGATTTAGAGAAAGGACTGCCAACTCTACTAATATTTTTGTAGCTCAATAAATTTTCACCATGTAATGTCATAGCTAGGATAGCTTCTTTTTTTTTTTTTTTCTGGAGTTTCACACCTGTTGCCCAGGCTGGAGAGCAATGGTGCAACCTTGGCTTACCGCAACCTCTGCCTCCCAGATTCCTGCCTCAGCCTCCCAAGTAGCTGGGGTTACAGCCATGTGCCACCATGCCCAGCTAATTTTGTATTTTTTTAGTAGAGACAGGGTTTCTCCCTGTTGGTCAGGCTGATCTCGAACTCCTGACTTCAGGTGATCTGCCTGCCCTGGCCTCCCAAAATGCTGGGATTACAGGCGTGAGCCACCGTGCCTGGCCTGTCATAGCTAGGATAGCTTTTCTAGTCAGGAGCTGAAGTTGCCAGAAATGAAAATTGTGCTGAATGTTTTGGTTTGGATTTGTTCTTACTTGGCACTTAGCTATTTTCCATAAATCAAACTAATTTCTTTCATGATTCAGACCTGTGCTAATTTGTATAGACATTCATATCCTATTCTCTTACTGTCTCTGAAAGCTATCTAGTTCGAGAATTAAACTAAAGTTGAAAAATAACAATTGGAGTAGTCCAGGGTCCTTTTCTGATTACGCTATTTGATGGATATATGCATTAATCTTTGCATAAACATTCACTCAATAATATATACTAAAAGTTGGCCTTGCAAATGTGTTACCTTAACTTGGGTCCAGTTTAGAAACTTATGGTTCATCTTTGTGAATTCTAGGCTTTCTGTTTGGGTATCTGGCTGCCAGGGAGACAAATCTGAGAAAAAGCAAATGACTAGATTTTAATTTTAGAGAAAGGCATAAAAATTCAATAATGTAGTATATTAAGAGGTGAGACTTTGATATTTATAGAATTATAATACTTTCTAGGTTTGAAATATAACTGCCAAAAAAGTAGTCATAAAATATGGTAAGTGGCCTCAATTTATCGAATGGCAAAGCATGGGTTACAGAATATCTATTTTGTCCTATTGTAACGCATGAAACGTCAAAAAGTGTTAGAATCAAATTTATCTATCACCTTTGTCGTTATGGTTACTTAACTGTTGATAGTGCTTGATTCTTTCTTTTTCTGGTGAAAAGATATTAATATATATATTTAGAATTAGCCAGCTGGACTCAGTTTAGATGATTCCAATTTGGTTGGCAACCTTCAAAGTATTATAATCAAGAGCCAGTCGAACATAGGCCTTCATCTCTTCATCAGGTCTGATCAGGGTCTTGACCTTGGCCTCATCAATGTTGTGGAGCTTCTTTACAGCCTATTTGACCTGGTGCTTGTTGACTTTAACATCCACAATGAACACAAATATGTTGTTGTCTTCTGTTTTCCTCATGACAGACTCAGTGGTCAGGAGGAAGCTGATGACATAGTGATCAAGCTTCTTTCAATCCTTGTATCCTGCTATCTTACAAGGATATTTGGGCTGCCTCTGGGCTGCAGTGCCTTGGGCCACCAGGAGTAGGTGACATGCAGATCTTGTTTTGTTGTGTATGTGGCTGTGGATGCCTTTCAGCACTGCCTTCTTGGCCTTCAAAGCCTTTGCTCTGGCTTCGGCTCCTTCAGCACTATCTTGTGAAAACAGTCTCCCTGATTCTTAATTAATAGAGACTTTTGTTAGCTACCAAGACTTGTCAGTAACATCCTTAAATTCCTTTCCATATGCATGTGTATGTGTATACACATATGTGTATATGTATACATATATATCAAATAATATATATTTGAACAGTTTTAAACAGCTAGTTTAACATCTTCCATTAAATTTTCTCTTTTTTTTGATAAAAAGTTTATTTTTCTTAACCCATTATTTTCATATAATTTGGTCTTTCTAGTCACAGATTTTTTTTTTTTTTTTTAGAGTTATAATCCAATCTTTATTTAAAAATCTAATCTGCCAGCTTAGCGTATTCCACCAACTCGGGGAGCGGAAACTTTCACAGGCTTCACAATCTTTTGCTTAGGTGCTGCCTTTGTAGGTGCCTTAGCAGCAGCCATTGCAGTCTTTTTAGATGCTTGCTTAGCCTTTTTTGCTTCCTTGGCAGCCCTGATAGCTTGTTCTCGTTGAGCCTTTCTAACTTCAGGTTTCTGATTCCTCTTGGCCATTATATCAGCAAGAGATGCACCAGTAATGGCTCTCTGGAATTTGACTGCTCGGCGCGTTCTTTTCTTTTGAATTTCTTCCGACTGTCCCTTTTTGTGCTTTCTTCTGTAGAGGACATTCCAGTTTATCTGCCGAGGATTCCTCTTGGAAAGGAACGCCGACTCGCATTTTGCATTAAGAAACTGAAAAACCTTCCCGTCGGTCCTGGCGTAGCGCCTCCCGTGTCCGGGGTAGATCTTGTACCCGCTGAAACTGCACAGCTCGACCCGGTCCTGCTTACTTCATGGTGGCAGGTCCACGGGAAGAGAAAAGATGGCGAAGATAAGGAGAGAATCATGGGAAGAGCTAGTCACAGATTTTTAAGCCACATTGTCTTTTTAGAATATAACTACCATCTGTTGGCAAAAAATTATAGTACTGTCGTATAAAATTTGTCAGTGTATTGAAGTACTCTAAACATCCATCCAGCTGAACTATATGTTGTTTCCTCAAAGAGTAGAATCTCTTTGTTCAGTCTTGCTTCCTATTCTACCCCTCCCATATCAGTAGAAATATCTTATATTTTATCAACATTAAATTGAGGCATAGCTGAGATGGCTGTTGTTGTTTTAGAATACAAATTTGTTGCTGGAGTCTCTTTTTTGCCTTATCAGTTAGAAATTATGTTTGGCTATTGGAAACAGATAAGAAATAACCATTGCTTAAAGTAGTTAATTTGTCTGGTATAAAAATTCAAAGGTAGGCAATCTAGGGCCTATATGGCAACTCTATGGAGTTATCAAGGGCACAGGCTGCTTCTGTCTTTTTCTTTTGCCATCCTTAGTATGTGTCTTCTATTTTCAAGATCACCTAATGGTTGCTGGATCTCCAGCCATCACATTTATGTTGTAGGCAGAAGAAAGGAGATAGAAAGGCACAGACGAAAGAGCTGTACCTCTCATCTTTTAAAAAAACCTCTCTAGAATTTTGTACACAATTCTTCCTCTGATCTCATTGACAGAAACGTAGTCATTTGACTATACTTAGCTACAGGTAAGAATCGGAAATGGCTTTTAACTGAGCGTACAGACTAGATCAGTGGGGGTGGAGTGAGGATCTGTGTTGGATGGCAATTAGTAATCTTTGCCATACTTGCTCCTTGTCTTCTATACTGTATCTGCTGCTGACTGCTTAGTAGTGCTGTTAAGCTCTTCATTCAATAGATAGGAATTAGGTGCTAACTATGTACTAGGTCCTGTTAAGAACTGGAAATGCAAACGCTAGTGAGACATACTCCCTGCCCCAGAAAAGTTAAGGTTTAATAAGAAGACTACCCTCCTCTCCACCCCCATGCTTTTTTTTTTTTTTTTTTTGAGATGGAATTTTTCTCTTGTCACCCAGGCTGGAGTGTGGTGGCGTGATCTCTGCTCACTGCAACTTCCGCCTCCCGTGTTCAAGCAGTTCTTCTGCCTCAGCCTCCCAAGTAGCTGGGATTAGTGATACCTGGCCAATTTTTGTATTTTTAGTAGAGACAGGGTTTCACCATGTTGGCCAGGCTGGTTTTGAACTCCTGACCTCAGGTGATCCACCCGCCTCAGCTTCCCAAAGTGCTGGGATTACAGGTGTGAGCCACCACACCCGCCCAATAAGAGAATTCTTCAATCTGCACACAGGTTTCTGAGAACAGAAGGTATCGAGTACTATGGGCTGTTGTGACTAATTGCCTTTATGATTCTGCCCACCCCATCAATTTATGAGGTTTAAGAGGGAGAAGAGGAGAGGACTTCTTTGGAAGCACAGTATTAATAGAAAGAAATAAACGATTCCCTGCTCCTTGAGGGGAAAAGAAAGGGGTTTTTTTCTTGCCTGAAGGCCAAGATAAGGAGGTCCTGAAAGAGTCACTCTCTGTCATTAAGAAGAGAGATTGATGTTTGCTCTCTGTTTGGGTATCTGCCTAGCCACCAGTCTTTCTTAAGTGCCCTGTTCTACTGAAGAAGGCATGGTAATGGAATGCCTTATACCAAGGCCAGGCATTCCCATCTTTAACTTGGATTCTTGTTCTAAGAGATAATAAGAGATGAATTCTGCGTATATCCTTAGGTCATTCTGAACAAGTCAGAAACTATCTTCATCACGGTTTTCCAGAGAAACGGAACCAATTAGGGTGTGTGTGTGTGATTTATTATAAGGTTTATTATAGGAATTTGCTTACACGATTTAGGAGGCTAAGTCCCAAGATCTGCAGGGTATTTGGCAAGCTGGAGAATCAGGAGAGCTGATGGTATAGTTCCAGTCAGACACTATATGTCTGAGAACCAGATGCCTGAGAACCAGAGATAACATAGTAGTACTCACTCAGGCTTGAGACACTGAAGAGCTGATGTTTCAGTTTGATTTTAAAGACAGGAGAAAGCCAGTGTCCCTCTTGCAGTAAGTAAAACAAAGCCTAAAGCAGAGGGAAAAAAAAAGAAAAGAAAAAGAAAAAAAGCCAATGTCCTTAAGCAGGAGGAACAAACTCTCTTACTTGGGGGAGGCTTAGCCTTTTTCTTCTATTCACACTTTCCACTGATTAAATGACACCCACCATTGCCATTACAGAGAACAATCTGCTTTACTCAGACTATAGATTTAAATGTTAATCTCATAATGGAAACACCTAGGAAAATGTTTAGCCAAATATCTGGGCAGATGAGATTGGAAACATTTTTATCCAGGGTAGAGCAGAAGCTCTCTGACCAGAGAAAGTGTTATGACATAGTGATAAACAACAAGTGTATCTAATTTGATTTGAAAATTCCTGTGATTTATTTTCTTTCCTTCTTTCTTTTTTTCTTTTTTTTTTTTTTTGAGATGGAGTCTGGCTCTGTTGCCCAGGCTGGAGTGCAATGGTGTGATCTGGGCTTACTGCAACCTCCGCCTTCCAGGTTCAGGTGATTCCCATGCTTCAGCCTCCCAGGTAGCTGGGACTACAGGCGTGCACTGTGATGCCTGGCTAATTTTGTACTTTTAGTAGAGATGGGGTTTCACCATGTTGGCCAGGCTGGTCTCCTGACCTCAAGTGATCCACCTGCCTTGGCCTCCCAAAGTGCTGGGATTACAGGCGTGAGCCACCGTGCATGGCCTAATACCTGTGATTTCTATTGGTGACCAAATCACAAAAATATTATGGTTATTTGTTTTATTGTTTTGCCTATACTCACAATCTAATGAAATTGAAAATTTTAGTTAGAGTTTGGTAAAAAGAGTGATACAATTTTCTTCTTATCAAAGTTTGAGTTTTATTATAGATCCCTGGGGAAATGTGGACCCTATGTTGAGAACTTCTGAATAAAGAGGAAGGAGAGGGGTTTGAATTGATGCAGGTTTGTATACTATGAAAGGGCTTTATAGAGAAGGCCACTGTTGGTCTCAGTGTTAGAAGAAAGGGAGGATAGTTAGGATAGAGGGTAGTTGAAAGGCATTCCAGGGAGGAGTGTAGCATAAGAAAATGTGTGAGGTGTGAGACAGCTTGGCATATCATGGAATTATAGATCAGCGTTGGTGAGGAAAAGTCTGTGTTGAGCCAGGGTATAATTTCTATTCCTGCTGACAAGACCGTTTTGTTTATGAGCCTGTTGAGCAAATATTGATGACCAAAGCCATTTAGCCAAACCACTAGATCCATACCTTTGGTCTCTTCAGATATAGTGAACAATGAGATACTGTTTGAAGTTCTGCTTACTGGGAGTTCCCTTTCTCCTGTCCTGTAGGGTCACTTTCTCTGTAAAGTCAATGCCAGCATATTGTATGCAACCGTGTGTAAACCAGGCCTAAGTTTTTTTTTTTTTTTTTTTTTTTTTTCCTGCTCTCATTTGATCTTAGGGAACTCTACAAGGCCATAGATTAAGGAAGAGTTGATTAGTAGAAGTAAGTGTTGTGGGTGTCTGAGCCATTTGTTCCTTTAGCTTACTTGTGCTTTTGGAGCCTCCTCTAACCTCATATTTTAACCATTGTCATGATTAGTTGGTTATGTAGTGGTAACAACCAACCTTGAAATAATAGCTTAAAATTTTAAAAAGAGAGATCTATTTATTCTCATGTAAAATCTGTTGCAAGTTGGGTGATTCCAGGCAGCTGTTCTATTTGATGGGTCAGCATTGCATATCTATATTTATCTCTGCTTCCGTTATCATAGTGACAAGAGAAGAACAGGCTGGAGAATTGCATACTGGCACATAAATGTTTCCACAAAAATAATTTTTGTTCTTTGGTCAAGGAAAGTCATAAGGTCACATTTGACTTAAAGAGGATAGAGAAATAAAGTCCTCCCATGTTCCCTGAAGGACAGGAAAAACTAATATCTGACACACAATATCACTTCCACTTAATGATGGAATGCCCCCAGCACATATAGCTTTATGGCTTGGTGGATCAGAACACTCACTTCTTGAGAGTATGTCGGGTCACATGGTCAGTCTCTGTGGGGCTCAAAAGCCAAGCAAGGAGCTATTTCTCAAAAGGAGAGAAGTCATCTGCAGAGAAAGGATAGCTTTCTTCAGTGCAGTAATTCTTACCCAGGGGCAGTGTTGCTCCCCAAGGGACTCTTGACAATGTTTACAGACATTTTGTTGGTCATATTTCAGGGGAGTGCTAATGGCATCTAGTAGGAAGAGGCCAGGGATGCTGCTAAACATCCTATCGTGTAAAAGACAGCCTCTCACAATGTCAAGGGTGATTAAAATGCCAGTAGTGCCAAGGTTAAGAAATCTTGCTTTAGATGGACTTTTGTGCCTGGTGCTGTGTGTTGTGATTCTCCTATCAGGGCCTACTGGTAGCTTTATACAGCTACTTCTACCACAGACACTTTGAATACACTGAATTTGCTGGATCTTAAGGCCCAAATGGCAAAGTATCTTGACGTTTTGCTTTCTCATGTCCTAGGCCCCATTTAAAACTGGCAGCTTAATGAATTATTCAGGAAATGGGCAGAGCAGCACACTAAAATATGGTTTATGTTATTTCCAGAATTTAAAGAGTTCCACCACGCATTGTGCTTCTTTATTTTATTTTTATTTTAGAGATAGGGTCTTTCTATGTTGCCCAATCTGGTTTTGAACTACTGGCTTCAAGTGATCCTCCCACATCAGCCACCTGAGTAGCTAAGATTACAGGCATAAGCCACTGCTCACAGCACTGTGCTTCTTTCTAAGTGGTGGTGGCTGTCTGAGATATGATAACTTGTCCTTCATTTTTAATTTTATGTTTATGTTTTTAGAGAGAGGGTTTCACTCTGTCACCAATACTGGGGTGCAGTGGCATGATCGTAGCTCACTGTAACCGCAAACTCTGGGCTCAAGTGATCCTCTCACCTCAGTCCCTGGAGTAGCTGGAACTACAGGTATGCACTACCATGTCCAGCTAATTTTTGTGTTTTTTATAGAGACAAGGTTTTACATGTTGCCCAGGTTGGTCTCAAAGTCCTAGGCTCAAATGATCTGCCTTCCTTGGCCTCCTAAAGTGCTGGGATTGCAGGTATGATCCCCTGCACCTAGCCTAGAGTTTTAGTTTACAAGATGAAAAGAGATGGTTGTACAACATTATGAATGTTTAATACTACTGAAATGCACACTTAAAAATGGTTAAGATGGTAAATTCTTTGTTAAGTGTGTTTTGCCACAATAAAAAAAAATTTGGGGAAAAAACACAAAAGAAAAAAAGATGCCAATATTTCAAATATTTTTGCCTTTAAGAAGAGCTTATAAGTAAGGAATTCTTTTTTTTTTTTTTTTTTTGAGACAGAGTTTCGGTCTTGTTGCCCAGGCTGGAGTGCAATGGCACAATCTTGGCTCACTGCAAACTCCGCCTCCTGGGTTCAAGAGACACTCTTACCTCAGCCTCCTGAGTAGCTGGGATTATAGGCGTGTGCCACCACACCTGGCTAATTTTGTGTTTTTAGTAGAGATGGGTCGGGGTTTGTCCATGTTGGTCAGGCTGGTCTCGAACTCCTAATCTCAGGTGATTTGCCTGCCTAGGCCTCCCAAAGTGCTTGGATTACAGGCATGAGCCACCACACCTGGCCAGGAATTCTTTTAGAGGTTAAAAATGCCACCAGATCTAGACCCTGCATTTCTTGACTCAACTCTTTGAATACCAACTGCTTTAAACATGTGTTTATTCAGGATTTGAAAGGTTTATTCTAAAATTCAACATAGGCCAGATGCAGTGGCTCATGCCTGTAATCCCAGCACTTTGAGAGGCCAAGTCAGGAGGATTGCTTAATGCCAGGGGTTCAAGACTAGCCTGGGCAACATAGCAAGAACTCATCTCAGAAAATTAAAATGTAAAAATTCAGCATATTTTCTTGGAATTTATTTTTCTACTTTAATTTTGTGCCTGCATACCTAAACAGGTTGTATATCCAACATGTTGGTTTTTTTTTTTTTTCTTTTTTGAGATGGAGTTTCGCTCTTGTTACCCAGGCTGGAGTGCAATGGCATGATCTCAGCTCACCGCAACCTCCACCTCCTGGGTTCAGGCAATTCTACTGCCTCAGCCTCCTGAGTAGCTGGGATTATAGGCACGTGCCACCATGCCCAGCTAATTTTTTGTATTTTTAGTAGAGACGGGGTTTCACCATGTTGACCAGGATGGTCTTGATCTCTTGACCTCGTGATCCACCCGCCTTGGCCTCCCAAAGTGCTGGGATTACAGGCTTGAGCCACCGCGCCCGGCCTAGGAAAAAATTCTTTTACTTGAAATACAAGGAATGGATCCTTTCCTCTCTCCACCCCCACATCACTAAATGGGAGTAAATTGTATTTAAGATGCACCCAAACTTTAGCACCCAGAATGTAGTCTTTAAAATATTATTTCCTACTGAATGGGGTTCCTTGGTGAGGAAATGTCTGATTCTAGGCCTAGGGCAGGATTTGTACAAGGTAAGCCTGGAACTTCTTGAGATTATCTTCATTTATTAGGTTTTTTTTTTTTTTTTTTTTGTCTTTTTGTTTTTTTCTTTTCTGTGGAGAATGGGGTCTCGCTATATTGCCCAGGCAGGTCTTGAGCTCCTGGGCTCAAGCTATCCTCCTGCCTCTGCCTCCATAAGAGCTGGGATTACAGGCGTGAGCCACAGAGCCTGGCCCATTTACTAGGTTTATGTCAAAAGGGCTTAGGAGCTTTGTTGAGGGTCCCTCAAGATCATTCCCACATTTCATGGTTTGCAATATGGACTCTCAGGACTCAAGTTATTATATTCACAGTTACGATTTATTACAATGAGATGATACAAGGCAAAATCAGCAAAGCAAAAGGCATGTGGAATGAAGTCTGGAAGAAACCTGGTTCAAGCTGCAAGAATCCTCTCTCAATAGAGTTGCAAAAGATGCCATTAATTCTCCAGTAATGAGTTGTATGCAGAGCCCCTAAGGAGATTTTAAGGGCTTCTCAGATTTTTCCTGAGAGTATATATATATAGCTCTGAGTATACATCCCTGTGCATGAATATGGCCTTCTGGATTCCCAGGAATTTATTGGAGCTTTTCAAAGTCCATTATGGACATCTCATTTCCCAGCTTTTCTTTTCTGGGTTGGTTGGATGTTTTTGAGAGAGGGTCTGACTCTGCCCAGGCTGGAGGGCAGTGGTGTGAATTCAGCTCACTGCAACCTCCCCTTCCAGGTTCAAGCAATTCTCCTGCCTCAGCCTCCTGAGCTCCTGAGTAGCTGGGACTACAGGTGTGTGCCACCATGCCCAGCTAATTTTTCTATTTTTAGTAGAGGCATGGTTTCACCATCATGTTGGCCAGGCTGGTCTTGAACTCCCAATCGCAAGTGATTTGCCTGCCTTGGCCTCCCAAAGTGGCATTAGCCATTGTGCCTGAATCCCAGCTTTTCTTTTTAGGCTTTTTGGTTGGCCTGTTGTTTGCCCTAACTATCTCCACTGCCTCAGGCAATGAGGATATTAAATAACTGTTCCTGTTTTGGACAAATGCCCATAGGGAAAAGACTATTTGCACTGGTTGATCTTCAAGTCAAAGACAACCTTGCACGTGGAATCTGTATTAGTCCATTTTCATGCTGCTAGTAAAGACATACCCAAGACTGGGAAGAAAAATAGGTTTAATGGATTTACAGTTTCATGTGGCTGGGGAGGCCTCACAATCATGGCAGAAAGCAAGGAGGAGCAAGTCACATCTTACATGGATGGTAGCAGGCAAAGGGAGAGCTTATGCAGGGAAACTCCCCATTTTAAAAACCATCAGATCTCATGAGACTCATTCACTATCACAAGTACAATGCAGGAATGATCTGCTCCCATAATTTAATCACCTCCCACCAGGTTCCTTCAATGACATGTAGAAATTGTGGGAGTTACAATTCAAGATGAGATTTGGATGGGGATGCAGTCAAACCATATCAGGGTCTTCCAGAAGCTACCAGACAGGTCAAATAATTAGTTTTCCAAGAATGAGGCTTTGAAGGCATTGCAGACCATTCTGTTACCTTCAGTGACTGCCAGTCAGGCTCTTGGTGTGATTGTGGGCTGTTTGTTTAAAGGCTACTGTGGAGCTGGGGAGGTGGGATGGGAATAGGGCAAGTTAAAACTCCTTGAAGGCTGGGCACAGTGGGTACATACCTGTAGTCTCAGCTACTTGAGAGATTCAACTACTTTTCTTTTTTCCTTTTTCTTTTCTTTTATTTGAGATGGAGTTTTACTCTGTTGCCAGGCTGGATTGCAGTGCTACAAACTTGGGTCACTGCAACCTCTGCCTCCTGGGTTCAAGTGATTCTCCTGCCTCAGCCTCCTGGGTAGCTGGGACTACAGGTGCATGCCACCATGCTCTGCTAATTTTTGTATTTTTAGTAGAGACAGGGTTTCGCCATATTGGCCAGGATGGTCTTGATCTCTTGACCTCATGATCTGCCTGCCTTGGCTTCTCAAAGTACTAGGATTACAGGTGTGAGCCACCACGCCCAGCCTCAACTACTTTTCTACATAAACACTTCCCAGATTGCTTTAACCTTTTGGCTAATTTCCAAAGTTCTGAAAAAGTTCATTCTGACAATTTTTACCAGTGTCTTATTGCTTTTATGGAGGAGAGGATTTTCCGAGGTCATTACTCTGCTGTGACCCCAGTACCACTTAGGTGAATAGGAATCTTCTTGCTTCCCTGTACATTTAGTGACTACCTGCTTTGTCTAGCTGCTGAAATAGGGAATGTGAATTTAGTAGTGAATAAGAAGACATTCTCCTGCATGGAGTTTATGTTCTAGTAGGAGACAAGAAGAAGTAAATGTGGAGAACAGTAAAGCAGATCATGGAATAGGGAGTGATTGTGATCGGTGATGAGTAGTGTTTTTTTGTTTGTTTGTTTTGTTTTTGGGTTTTTTTGAGAGGGAGTCTCACTCTGTTGCCAGGCTGGAGTGCAGTGGCATGGTCTTGGCTCACTGCAACCTCTGCCTCCCAGATTCAAGCAATTCTCCTGCCTCAGCCTCCCAAGTAGCTGGGACTCTATAGTTACTGGCGCAGGTATGCACCACCACAGCCAGCTAATTTTTGTATTTTTAGTAGAGACGGGGTTTCACCATGTTGGCCAGCATGGTCTCTATCTCTTGACCTTGTGATCCACCCGCCTTGGTCTCCCAAAATGCTGGGATTACAGGCATGAGCCACCATGCCTGGCCAGTGTTTTTCGTTTGTTTATTTGTTTGGAGTGAGCACAGAGACTGGATGAAGAAGGAAACCAATGTGAGCAGCTGGGCAGCAAAGGGAATAGAAACACAAAGCCTCTTAGGCAAGAATGAGTTTGGCATGTTCAAGAAACATCAAGAAAGCCCAGGTAGCTAGAGCAGGCAGATAGCCAAAAAAGGACAAAGATAATTGACAACACTAAAATTATATGGATAATTTAAAAGTATTGATATCCAGGACCTTTAAATGGACAACTATGATTTTTGGTAATCATTGTTTTCATTACTTTCTTCAGTAGGCTGACTCCTCTGCAGCCTGCAGAACTGGAAGGAATGCTGCATTGAGTTCTAATGCTAGTATACCAACCTGCATCATTTTGAACTAAGAGCTGGTTGCTAGTTCCTGGCACTTAGTGTCTCTTCAGAATGTCTTGGTACTCAGCTAATAAGATCTGTTTTGAACATTATCTAGTGATGGACACTCTTTAATGTATTTTATAGTAGATTCATGAATGATTTTTCAGCTCCCCTCTTTAACATATGTACTAGTTACCCTTTATTGTATAGCCCCCAAATTTAGCAGCTTAACATGACAACTATTTTATTTGCTCATAATTCTATGGGTCTGTAATTTGGGCATCTGGGCAGTTCTTTTTCTGGTCTTCCCTGAGATTACTCATGTCATTCGACTGGGACTGTTATTTAAGATGGCTTCACTCACACATTTATTGGATAGTGCTGGCTGTTGGTCGGCCTATGTCTCTTCATCAGGCTAGCCCTGGCTTCTTCATATGGCTGCTAGATATTAAAAGTAGAGAGAAGGGAAAGCTCCAGTATGCAAGCACTTTTCAAACTTTTGCATTGTGTGGGCTAGTTTTGTATTCCTATAAATGTTTTTGAGCTCTGCTCTGGCATGCAGTTACATTTATTTGAAAATAGTTTGATCCTTCCAGGTTTTGATTTTACAGATCACCTGAGGTCAGGAGTTCAAGACCAGCTTGGCCAACATGGTAAAACCCCATCTCTACTAAAAATACAAAAATTAGCTGGGTGTGGTGGTGAGTGCCTGTAACCCCAGCTACTTAGGAGGCTGAGGCTGGAGAATTGCTTGAACCCAGGAGGCAGGGGTTGCAGTGAACGGAGATCATGTATTTGCACTCCAGCTTGGGTGATAAGAGCGAAACTCTGTCTCAAAAAAAAAAAAAATAAGATTTTAAGATTTAATAGATAGTACTGGATCTGTGTTCACTTTAGGGCTAGTTAGTCCTCATTACTTAGGAAGAACTCTTATGTGTACTTGACCCTATTTTCTGTGCAATTGTTGAGAAGTGGCACTATTTCTGGCCCTGTGTAAGTTCCGGACACTGCTACCTCTTATCTTTCTGGTGCTTGTTTTCCTGGCTTCTGGTAATTTCCTCACACACACAGTGTGCTGATTAGTTTTCATTTGACTACTAGAGAGGGATCCTTTGCAGATCTCCAGAGTTTGTTCTCAGTATAGCTCTCCACGTTACTCTGTCCTCTAGTACTTTGGTCTGCCTATACTTAGTTCTGCCTCCGTAACTCAGGGAGTCTACCACATTTCACTTGCCTTTCTCTTCCTTACCCTGCAGCCTGGAAAGTCTTCAGGAAGAAAGTTGAGGCAACTTCATTGTTCTTCATCATCTGTAATCTAGTGTCTTGAAAACTTGTGTTTCATATATATATATTTTTTAAATTTTGAGTCAGAGTCTCACTCTGTTGCCCAGCCTGCAGTGCAGTGGGACAGTCATGGCTCACTGCAGCCTTGACCTCCCAGGTTCAAATGATCCTCCCACCTCAGCCTCCTGAGTAGCTGGGGCTACAGGCATGTGCCACCATGCCCGGCTAATTTTTAAAAGTTTTTGTAGAGACAGGGTCTCACTGTATTGCCCAGGCTGGTCTCCAACTCCTAGGTTCAAGCAGTCCTCCTGCCTTGGCCTCCCAGAGTGCTGGAATAACAAGTGTGAGCCATTGTGACCTGCCTTTATTAAATGTTTTCTTCTCTCTCTCTCTCTGTGTGTGTGTGTGTGTGTGTTTGTTTTTTTCCACTCTTGTTGCCTAGGCGGAAGTGATTCTCCTGCCTCAGTCTCCTAAGTAGCTGGGATTACAGGTGTACACCGCTCCTTTTTGTATTTTTTGTGGAGAGGGGGTTTTACCATGTTGCGCAAGTTAGTCTCGAACTCCTAAGCTCAAGTGGTCCACCTGCCTTGCCCTCCCAAAGTGCTGGGATTATAGGCATGAGCATCATGCCCGGCCTTCTTCCATGTCTTAAATTCAGGCAAGAAAGTAAATTCACTTCCTGTCACTCCATCTTGTTGAGAAATGGAAGGCCCTTCTCTCCTCACACTTTTTCTCTTTCTTTAGTATTAGGCTCATGATTGAGGATGGTGGTGTTCTCTATGGTCTTGATCCAATATCAGTTTTGGGCTGGCTTTTGTGCCACAACCTTACACTTTTCCTACCCCCAACCCATGCAATGGCAGATTAGGCAGTACACATGCTTCCTAAAGGGAGTGATTGGTTGAGGGAGAACTGACATCTTTAACCATGAGTCTTCCCAATTCAAGAACGTGGTATATCCTCTGCTTTATTTAGACTATCTTTATTTTCTCTCAAAAATGTTTTCTTTTTTTTTTTTTTTTTTTTTTTAAACAAAGATGGGGTTTCACCATGATGGCCAGGCTGGTCTTGAACTACTGACCTTAGGTGATCCGCCCACCTCGGCCTCCCAAAGTGCTAGGATTACAGACATGAGCCACTGTGCCCGGCTCAAAAATGTTTTCTTGTTTTCAGTGTAGAAGTCTTACACATCTTTTGTTAGATTTATTTCTAGTCTTATTTTTTTAATGCTATTGTTACAATGCATTTTTTAAAATTTGTGGCTGGTTTATAGAAACACAATTGATTTTATGTATTAACCATATATTCAGAAACTTAGATAAATTCGCTTATTCTAATAATCTATAGACTCTTCGGGTTTTCTTGGTATATAATTATATCATCTGCGAATAATAACATTTCTTCTTTTCCAGTCCTTATTCCTTTTGTTTTTCTTGCCTTATTGTGCTAGCTAGGCCTTCCAGTACAATGTTGAATAGAAGTGGTGATAATGGTCATCTCTGTCTTGTTTTCAACCTCCAGGGGTAAGTTTTCAATATTTTACCATTGACTATGATGCTTGCTATCAGCTTTTTATGGTATTCTTCATGAATTTTTCAATATAAATGAATTTTTCATTTATATCATAACTGAATATTGAACGTGTCATGCTTTTCCTATACCTATTTGGATGATCATATGAATTTTCTCCTGAACTGCTGTTATATGCCTGGAGTAAATTCTTTTTTATATATGGTATTCTGTATGTATGGTACTAGACTCTATTTGCTAATTCATGAGTATTTTTGCATCTGTGTTCATGAGAGAAATTAGTGTGTGATTTTCCTTCCTTGTAATGTCTGTGTTAATTTTTGTTATGCTATACTGGTGTTTTTTTTGAGATGGAGTCATGCCCTGTTCCTCAGGCTGGAGTGCAGTGGTGTGATCTCAGCTCACTGCAGCCTCCACCTCCTGGGTTCAAGTGATTATTGTGCCTCAGCCACCTGAATACCTGGAATTACAGGCGCCCACCACCATGCCTGGCTAATTTTAGTATTTTTACTAGAGATGGATTTTCACCATGTTCGCTTGGCTGATCTTGAACTCCTGACCTCAAGTGATCAGCCCTCCTCAGCCTCCCAAAGTGCTGGGATTACAGACATGAGCCTCATTGCCCATGTTCTTAAAAATAGGAAGCCTTTATTATTTTCTTAAAAATAGGAAGCCTTTATTATTTTCTTTCTTTCTTTCCTTCCTTCCTTCCTTCCTTCCTTCCTTCCTTCCTTCCTTCCTCCCTCCCTCCCTCCCTCCCTCCCTTCCTTCCCTTCCTTCCCTTCCTTCCCTTCCTCCCTTCCTCCCTTCCTCCCTTCCTCCCTTCCTCCCTTCCTCCCTTCCTTCCTTCCTTCCTCCCTCCCTTCCTCCCTCCCTCCCTCCCTCCCTCCCTCCCCTCCCTCCCCTCCCTCTTTCGACAGGGTCTTGCTGTGTCACCCAGTCTGGAGTGCAGTGGTGCAATCTTGGCTCACTGTAACCTCTGCCTACTGGGCTCAAGAGATTCTCCCTCCTCTGCATATTTATTATTCTCTGGAAGACTTTTATAAGATTGTTGTGGTTTCTCTCATAATGGGAAGAAATTACTGTTAAAACCATCTATACTTGAGATTTTCTTTCTTTCTTTTTTTTTAAAGACGGGGTTTCACCATCTTGGTCAGGCTGGTCTTGAACTCCCGACCTCAGGTGATCCTCCCGTCTTGCCCTCCAAAGTGCTTGTATTACAGACGTGAGCCACCACGCCCAGCTGAAATTTTCTTTAAGGAAAAAAAAATTTTTTTTTTTGAGATGGAGTTTTGCTCTTGTTGCCTAGGCTGGAGTGCAATGGCCCAATCTCCACTCACTGCAACCTCTGCCTCTCAGGTTCAAGTTATTCTCCTGCCTCAGCCTCCCAAGTAGTGGAGATTATAGGCATGTGCCACCACGCCCAGCTAATTTTGTATTTTTAGTAGAGACAGGGTTTCTCTGTGTTAATCAGGCTGGTCTCGAACTCCCAACCTCAGGTGATCCGCCCACCTTGGCCTCCTAAAGTGCTGGGATTACAGGCGTGAGCCACTGCACCTGGCTGAGGAAAGATTTTTAATAATACATTCCATTTCTTTATTTGCTTTGGGGCTATTTGGATATTCTGTTTCTTTCAGCATTAGTAATTTGTATTTTTAAAGAAATGTGTCCATTTTACACTGTCATGGTTTTTTTTTGTTGTTGTTGTTTTTTGGGGATTTTTTTTTGAGGCACGGTCTCACTCTGTTGCCCAGGCTGGAGTGCTGTGGTGCAATCGTGGCTCACTGCAGCCTTAAACTCGTGGGCTCGAGCAATCCTCTCACCTCACAGCCTCTTTATTAGCTGGGACCACAGGTGTATGTCACCACACCCAGCTTATTTTTTAATATTTTGGAGAGATTTCTTCTTTGATGTATAGATAATTTAGAAATGTAATTTTAGGCCCGGTGCAGTGGCTCACGCCTATAATCCCAGCACTTTGGGAGGCTGAGGCAGGAGGATTGCCTGAGCCCAGGAGTGCAAGACCAGTGCAAGACCAGCCTGTGCAACATGGTGAGATGTCATCTCTATTTAATTTTAAATTTAAAAAATAAAAAATAAATTGAATTTTAATTTTCCAGGTAGTTGTTTTTCTAGGTTTTTATTTATTATTTTTATTGTTGTTAATGATTTGTAGCTTATTTTTGTTGTGGTTAGAAACCATACTTAAAAAAAAAAAGAAACCATACTTTGAATGCCATCATCTTTTTTTTACGTATGTTGAAACTTCTCTTATGGCTCAGTATGCAGGGAGTCTTTGAAAAGAATTCACATTTTGTTGTTGCTATGTACAATATTCTGTATTAGTCATTTTGGTTGTTTGTAAATTGCACCATTCAAATCTTACTGATTTTTGGTCACTTTTTCTGTCAAATTGCTGAGAGAGATGTGGGTCTCCAGCTGTGATTATGACTTTGTCTTTTTCTCCTTTTAATTCTGCAAATTTTTGCTTTATGTTTTTATTTTATTTTATTTTATTTTATTTTATTTTATTTTATTTTATTTTATGACAGAGTCTTACTCTGTTGCTAAGGCAGGAGTGCAGTGGTATGGTCATGGCTTACTACAGACTTGACCTCCTGGGCTCAAGTGATCCTCTCAGTCTCCCAAGAGGCTGGGACTATAGGCACACACCACCACACCCTAGTTTTTTTGGTTTTGTTTGTTTGTTTTGTAGAAAATGGGTTTTGCCATGTTGCCCAGATTGGTCTTGAACTCCTAAGTGCAAGCTATCTGCCTGCCTCAGCCTCCCAAAGTACTATAATTATAGGCTTGAGCCACCATGCCCTACTGCTTTATGTGTTTTGAGGTTATTACTGGGTACATAGAACTTTATGATTGTGGTACCTTCCTGTTGGATTGATCCCTTCATCATTATGTAATATTACTGTAATCTATAATAGCATTGTTGCCATTCGTTCTCTGAAATTAATGTGTCTTTTTTAAGGACTGTGCTTCTTTGTTTAATCCAGCCTAACAAAATTTGTCCTTTATTAGAAGAATTTTGTCTAAATCAGGGGTGTCCACTCTTTTGGCTTTCCTGAGCCATACTGGAAGCAGAAGAATTGTCTTGGGCCACACATAAAATATGCTAACATTAATAATGGCTGATGAGCTAAAAAAAAAATTGCAAAAAAAAAAATCTCATAATGTTCTAAGAAAGTTTACAAATTTGTGTTGGGCCACATTCAAACCCTGCCCTGGGCTGCAGATAAGCTTTGTCTATATACTGTAATATAATTATTAATATAGTTGGGTTTATATGTATAATCTTACTGTCATTTGCTATTTGGCCCATCTTTTTTTTTTTCTTTTTCTTATTTTTTGCCTGCTTTTAGATTAAATATTATATTTTCCCTCTAATTTGTTTTATATATATATATATATATATTTTATTTGTTTGTTTGTTTTAATGGTTATCCTAAAAATTTCAATATATCTTTAACTTTTTACAGTATAATACAACCTATTACTATTAACACTGTCACACAACTGCTAAAATCTTAGAACCTTTAAACCTTATAAGGCATTTCAGTTACTGTTTTGAACTGTCACTATTAACTTATTTCCTTACATTATTTACCCTGATATATATTTTTTATGCCCCAGAACTGAGTAGATGATATTGTGTATTTCTTCCTACATTTCCATGTTTATGATCTAGGATAATTTGCTTCTGCCTAAATTATTTCTTTTAATTTTCTTTTAGAACAGGCTTGTAGGTGAGAATTTTTTTTTTTTTGCAAATTTAAAAATTTCACCTTTATTTTTGAAGGATAGTTTTGCTGGGCATACTATTCTGGATTGGCAGTTATTTTCTCTTTGGCCCTTTAACAGTGTTATTCTATTATATTCTGGCTTCTGTTGTTTCTGTTGAGAAATGTGTCAGTTTACTGTGTTTTGAAGAGCAACTCCTTTTTTTCCTATGGCTGCTTTTATGATTTTATTCTCCCCCCTTTCTTCTTCTCTTTCTTCCCTAGTTTATGGCATCCTAGGTAGAATTTTCTTTTAACTATATCCTGCTTGGTGTTGACAGAGCATTCTGAATCTCTCGAATGATTTCTTTCATCAGTTTTTGAAAACTCCAGTTACTCTTTCTTTGAATGTTGGTTTATCAATTTCTCCACTTTTCTAGGACTTCTGTTATACATATATATCTATTAGACACTGTGAGTGTGTCTCACATTTTCCTTAAATCTCTTCCCCACCTCCTTTCACTACTTTCTCTTTCACCTTCCTCTGTTTTTTATTCTTTTCTCTTTAGGCTTCAGATTGGGTATTTTTTATTGATTTGTCTTCTAGTTTACTCATCCTTTATTCATTCCATTGTTGTCTCATTTGCTCTAAGACCAAGATATTAAATTCTTATGATTCTGAGACTGATGCGTTGCCAGGTATGCTGAGAGGGCTCTATATTAAGCTCTTAATTTCACATATTGTATTTTTCGGTTCTAGAGTGCTTATTTAATTATTTTTGTAGTTCCTAATCCATTGGTGAAATGTTGCATCTTCAGCAGTTCTGTACATTTCCCCTTCTATTTTCTATTAGTCAGGATTATTTAATAATTGTCTTTAAATAATTGTCCTTGTGTATTAACTTCACTTGTAAATTATATTTGAGTCTGATTCTCTTGTCTAGCTTGCTCTTAATTATTGGTCATATTTGTTTGTTCCTTTGCATGTTTAGTAATTTTTTAATTGTGTGCCAGATTTTATAAATGAAAGAACCATAGAGGCGCTGTGCAGTGTTCCCAGTAGGGATCACATTTTTCTCTGGTGCACAAATTGGCAAGGACCTAATTACCTTCAACTAGAGGGGGATTGAGCTATTTTAGCGTTGTGTTAAAGTTTAATAAAACTCAGTGTTCTTGTCATTTGCCCTTTGTGTTTGTTACTTTTTAAATTGAGAGCCTACTGAGTATGTCTCCTTGGCCCTGGAAGATTGTGGGAGATCTGTCTCTGTAGAGTTTCCCCACATAGCCCTTCTGCCTACTTATACTGCTTCAAAAATTTGGCAATTGTCTTGGTGATTTGGTTCAAAATTCTCAAGGTACAAAAAGAGAGTTTTTACCACCCTATTTCTATGATATCAAGTGCCCCTTCTCAAAGTACTACCAGTCTCTTTTGTATCTTTCCAGAGATATTCCCTTACGTCTTTTCAAGTTCTTTCCTCCACTACAGAAACTTCTCATAAAACAAAACTCTCATGTGAAAGCCCAGTATATGAGATAAACTCTCAACTACTGTGGTGGAGTAGGGGGTCCTGACACATCTTCAGTTAATATAATTCTAGGAGAATGGTATTGCAGTGTTCTTTGTATCCAAGAAGGTAGAGCATAATGTGTAGTCAGCAAACACATAAGATAGTTATTACTTTCTAAGAAAAGTCTCTATTTTTAGCAGTTTGAAAATGATTCTCTGATAAAATCTTCTAATGTGTTTTTGTGCTAAAAATTCAGTAATAACATTTTTTATGTTCTTTTTTTACAAAAGGTAAGTTTTTCAGTTACGTGAAACTCATCCAAAATGATTTTGTAGCTCATAATACTTATTATTTAAGCTTGGTTTTATACTGCATATTATGATTTTAATGAGGTTATTTTTTTAAATGAGTGAGAGAGAGAGAGAGAGAGAGTGTGTGTGTGTGTGTGTGTGTGTGTGAGAGAGAGAGAAAGAAAAATCACTATAACATGTTTCAAAAGGATCATAGAATTTTTGTCTGCAAAGGACTTAATTTTATAAATAATTTAAGTGAGGCTCCAGATAATTTCAGTAACCTGCTCAAGGCCTTATAGATAATTAATGGCAAATTTGAAATTAAAGTTCAGACTTTCTAGCTCCAAAATAATTAGGTTTGATAAAGGTATACAAGTATGCTAGTTATTATAGAAAATTTTGGATCTATAATTAGTTCTTAAAATTAGATAAGCCATATTATAAATGCCTATCAAAACTGTTTTTTGTATTATATTCTTCAGAGCATTACCTCAATATTTCAGTTTTCTATTTTCATTTTTTATAGAATTGGAAAATATTTAACTCTTAACAAATGAATTCCCCACTTGAACTCTGCCGAATTCCTGTGCCACCTCCTCCTTTAGAAAACTGACCTTAATACAGGTAAAATTAAGACTTTAACTTTTTACAGGATAAAGAATAAATTTTCTATATAGTTAGACATGTTAGCATTTTTGGTAATCTTTGGTGGATAGCTTCTATTTATTAAGCAATTTTACATAATGTAATAACATTTTAATTATTGCCTTTGAATTATATTTTTGAAAGTGTTTCCTTTTTATAAATGTGTTTATAAAAAACCTTCTGTTATCTAAACTTGATATTTATTGAAGGATTGAATTTACTCAGCATAATTGCATTATCTGGGCTACATCTAGATCAATGCTGTCCAATAGAACTTCTTTGATGATGACTATATTGTATATCTGTGTCATCCAGTGTAGATTGCCAAAGTAGCTCTAGCCACAAGTAGCTTCCTTTATTAGACAGTGCAGCTTTGGGCTTTTCGTTAGGAAATTTGGTAATTATACTAACAGTATGTCTTAAGTTTTAGACTTATACCTTGAAATATCATCATAGTTGTTGATCAGGTTTGAAAATTAGCAGTAGCAAAACCATCATTGCCTGTCTCATATGTTGTCCTGATAATTGTATAGCTTGGTGTATCCCATAATTTTGATCCACTAGAAATCTTTGAGAGGAATTACCACAGTTACTTTTGCTCACTATTGTATCTTTAACGTTTTACTTGGTATCTAGCATGTAATTGGTATTCACAGTGCATATTAGCTGAAAGAATGGATAAATAATTTCTGTACTTTAATGCTACAGGAAAAAAATGCCTCCTAAATTGTTCAAAAATTAAATAATTGTATTGATAATATTTCTATAATAATAGTAGCAAGCATCCATTGAGGACTTACGTTATACAGTCACTGTTCTAAGTAAGACCTTATGTGTGCTGATTTATTAAATCTTTAAAAATAAACCTTTGTCATAGCTATGTACATTATTCCCATTTTATAAGTGAGGAATCTGAAGCCAGAGATTAGTTAAGTAACTTTCCCAAGGGTACATAATATTATACTTAGAGAGCTTAGACAAGTACTGTGAGTTTTCTTCCTGGCGAGTAGTTCTTTACCTTCTTCAGATCACATTCCAGCAGTTTATTATTTTGTTCATTATGTTGTAGTTAGGGCTCGCTAATAAAGGTTTCTGTTACCACCTCTGGTACAGTGGTGCTCACCTGTAGTCCTAGCTGTAATTCCAAGGCGGGAGGAGACCTCATCTCTAAATAATAATACTACTATTAATAATAAAAAGGTCGCCATTGTCGTAGTAATCAAAAAGATAGTCATTTTCTATGATAGCCTCTTCGTTACGTATTCTGACGCTAAGGTAGTATGGCTGGAATATCAGCTTGAGTTATTTTTTTTTTGAGATGGAGTCTCACTCTGTCACCAGGCGGGAGTGCAGTATTATGATCCTGGCTTACTGCAACCTCTGCCTCCGAGTTGAAGCTATTCTCCTGCCTCATTCTCCCGAGTAGCTGGGACTACCGGCACCTGTCACCACACCCGGGTTATTTTTGTATTTTTAGTAGAGACAGGGTTTCATCATGTTTTCCAGGATGGTCTTGATCTCTTGACCTCGTTATCTGCTTCCCTTGGCCTCCCAAAGTGTTGGGATTACAGGTGTGAGCCACCGTGCCTGTCCACCTTGAGTTTTTTTAAGTATAGTTTTTACCAGGTGATGGGATAGATGTAATATACAGTAGAAGAAATGATCATCAGAATTTTATATTGTATGATTAAACATAAAGCTTGCAAGGCTATTCAGGAGACTGAGGTGGGAGGATTGGTTGAGCCCAGGAGTTCAAGACCAGCTGGGGCAAGATAGCAAGACCCCCATCTCAAGAAAAAATAAGATACCTTGCAGTCTATTTATAGCTGTGCTCTGTAGATATCCTTACATACTAAAAGTACTGTGCCTAGTTAGAAAACACATGTTTACAGAGAAACATGTGTTTACAGAGAAACTCTGTAAGCATATGTTTTCTAACTAGGCACAGTATTTTCAGTGTGTAGAGATCTCTCCACATATATCTGTCAGTACTATTTCTGTTTTTCAAATGAAGGTACTAAAATCTATTTTTAGGATTTTAGAGTTAGAAAATAACTAATCTGAAATGTGACTCAAGATGACGCTGTGAGAACAACCCAGGATTGAAGCTCGCGGTCAATGCGCGGATGGGGTGAGTCAGGGCTGCATTTCCAGACGGATCTTTGTTGCCCACAGAATGGGGAAATTCCTAGGTATAGAGGAGATGCGGGACGCCAGGCAGAGGTTTTGGCTGGCGCAGCCGGCGGCTGGTGTGGCAGCGGCCTGCGCTGTGGTGGCGCTACACAGCGGTCCGCACAAAGCGCGCTCGTCCGGGTGCCCTGTGGAGCCGGCAACCTGAGACTTGGGAGGGCTGAACTTGAGACTGAACGAGACTTGGACAGTGAGCCAGCCCAGGAGATTCCAGGATGACAGCGTTTGGGGTAGCGCAGTGGGACAAACAAAACGGCGATTCCAAATGCTCCCCATGGAGGGGTTCCCTGAGGCCGCAGCTCCGTGGGGGAAGGGCGCCCGCCATTACCGAGGCAAACCTCCCCCACTAAGGTACACGCCCATTGCTGATGCAGCCTGCTGTTGCCGAGGCAACCCGCTACAACAGAGAGACTCCGCCGCAGGGCGTAGCCTGTGGCAGCAGGGTGGAGACTGCAGCAGAAGGGCAGAGCCTGCAGCAGCAGGGCGAACCTCACACCAGCAGGGCGGAACCTCGGCAGGCAAATAGTGACTAGACTGCCTCCTAGCTGGGCGGGACAGCGCGGCAGACACTCACAAGGAAAGCCCCAACCCCCCCCAGACAGAGCATCTGAGAAAAAAAGGGTTTTTTTATGAGTTATGTTGCAGCAGAATTAAACATAGCAGCCTAACAGCCCTGAATGAACAACAGAGCTCGCAGCTCCCTGACCCCTCTATATCCAAAAGACTGACATTTGGCAGGCATCATTCTGGGACAAAGATAGAAAAAGAAACTGGTAGCATCCCTCACTGTTCTGCAGCTGCTATAGGTGCACCCCAGAGAAGCAGGGCCTGGAGTGGACCTCAGCAGTAGTACAGCAAAGGGGCTAGACTGGTAGAAGGAAAACCAAGTAACAGAAATACTTCATCATCAACAATCTGGGCATCCACTCAGAGACCCAATTGAAAAGTCAGCAACTACACAGACGACAGGTGGATAAATCCACAAAGATGGGAAGAAACCAGCGCAAAAAGGAGGAAAACACCTGGAACCAGAACACCTCGCCTCCTACAAAGGACCAAAACTCCTCACCAGCAAGGGAACAAAGCTGGATGGAGAATGACTGTGACGAAATGACGGAATTAGACTTCAGAAGGTGGATAATGAGAAACTTTTGTGAGCTAAAAGAACATGTTTTAAATCAATGCAAAGAAACTAAGAACCTTGAAAAAAGATACGAAAAAAGATTCGAGGAAATGATAACAAGAATGGATAACTTAGAGAGGAATATGAATGAATTAAAGGAGCTGAAAAACACAATACGAGAACTTCATGAAGCATGCACAAGTTTCAATAGCCGAATTGACCAAGCAGAAGAAAGAATATCAGAAGTCGAAGATCAACTCAATGAAATAAAACGAGAAACCAAGATCAGAGAAAAAAGCGCAAAAAGGAATGAACAAAGTCTCCAAGAAATGTGGGACTATGTGAAGAGACCTAACCTACGTTTGATAGGCGTACCAGAATGTGACGAAGAGAATGAATCCAAGCTGGAAAATACTCTTCAGGACATTATCCAGGAAAATTTCCCCCACCTAGCAGGACAGGCCAACACTCAAATGCAGGAAATACAGAGAACACCACAAAGATATTCCGCAAGAAGAGCAACCCCAAGGCACATAATTGTCAGATTCAACAAGGTTGAAATAAAGGAGAAAATACTAAGGGCAGCCAGGGAGAAAGGTCGGGTCACCCACAAAGGGAAGCCCATCAGACTAACAGCAGATCTCTCGGCAGAAACTCTACAAGCCAGAAGAGAGTGGGGGCCAATATTCAACATCCTTAAAGAAAAGAACTTTCAACCCAGAATTTCATATCCAGCCAAACTGAGCTTCAGAAGTGAAGGAAAAATGAAATCTTTTGCAAACAAGCAAGTACTCAGAGATTTTGTCACCACCAGGCCTGCTTTACAAGAGCTCCTGAAAGAGGCACTACACATAGAAAGGAACAACCAGTACCAGCCATTCCAAAATCACACTAAATGCTAAAGAGCATCAGCATAATGAAAAATCTACAACAACTAACAGGCAAAACAGCCACTTAGCATCAAAATGGCAGTATCAAATTCACACATAACAATATTAACCCTAAATGTAAATGGACTAAATGCACCAATCAAAAGACACAGACTGGCAAATTGGATAAAAAGCCAAAAACCATCAGTGTGCTGTATCCAGGAAACCCATCTCACATGCAAGGATACACAAAGGCTCAAAATAAAGGGATGGAGGAAGATTTACTAAGCAAATGGAGAGCAAAAGAAAGCAGGAGTTGCAATTCTCATCTCTGATAAAATAGACTTTAAAGCAACAAAGATCAAAAGAGACAAAGAAGGCCATTACATAATGGTAAAAGGATCGCTACAACAAGAAGAGCTAACGATCCTAAACATATATGGACCCAGTACAGGAGCACCCAGATACATAAGGCAAGTTCTTAACGACTTACAAAAAGACTTAGACTCCCACACAAAAATAGTGGGAGACTTTAACACTCCACTGTCAATATTAGACAGATCAACCAGACAGAAAATCAACAAGGATATCCAGGGCTTGAACTCAGACCTGGAGCAAGCAAAACTGATAGACATTTACAGAACTCTCCACCCCAAATCCACAGAATATACATTCTTCTCAGCACCACATCACAACCTACTCTAAAATTGACCACATAATTGGAAGTAAAGCACTGCTAGCAAATGCAAAACAACTGAAATCATAACAAACAGCCTCTCAGACCATAGTGCAATCAAGTTAGAACTCAGAATTCAGAAACCAACCAAGAACCGCACAGCTTCATGTAAACTGAACAACTGGCTCTTGAATGTTGACTGGATAAACAATGAAATGAAGGCAGAAATAAAGAAGTTCTTCGAAACCAATGAGAACGAAGACACAACATGCCAGAATCTCTGGGACACATTTAAAGCAGTCTCTAGAGGAAAGTATATAGCAATAAGTGCCCATATGAGAAGAATGGAGAGATCCAAAATTGACACCCTATCGTCAAAATTGAAAGAGCTAGAGGAGCAAGATCAAAAAAACTCAAAACCCAGCAGAAGACAAGAAATAACTAAGATCAGAGCTGAACTGAAGGAGATTGAGACACGAAAAACCCTCCAAAAAATCAATAAATCCAAGAGCTGGCTTTTTGAAAAGATCAACAAAATAGACCACTAGCCAGATTGATTAAAAAGAAAAGAGAGAACAACCAAATAGATGCAATAAAAAATGATAAAGGGGAAATCACCACAGATTTCACAGAAATTCAAACCAACATCAGAGAATATTACAAACAACTCTATGCACATAAACTAGTAAACCTGGAAGAAATGGATAAATTCCTGGACTCCTGTGTCCTCCCAAGCCCAAACCAGGAGGAAGCTGAAACTATGAATAGACCAATAACAAGGTCAGAAGTTGAGGCAGCAATTAAGAGCCTACCACACAAAAAAAGCCCAGGTCCAGACGGGTTCAAAGCTGAATTCTACCAGACACACAAAGAGGAGCTGGTACCATTCCTTCTGAAACTATTCCAGATAATCCAAAAAGAAGGAATGCTTCCCAAATCATTCCATGAGACCAATATCATCCTGATACCAAAACCCGGCAGAGACCCAACAAGAAAAGAAAACTTCAGGCCAATATCCATGATGAACATAGATGCAAAAATCTTCAATAAAATATTGGCAAGCCGATTGCAACAGCAAATCAAAAACTTATCCATCATGATCAAGTAGGATTCATTCCGGGCATGCAAGGCTGGTTCAACATACACAAGTCTATAAACATAATTCACCACATAAACAGAACCAAAAATAAAAACCACATGATTATCTCAATTGACGCAGAGAAGGCATTTGACAAAATTCAACAGCCCTTTATGCTAAAAACCCTCAATAAACTCGATATTGATGGAACGTATCTCAAAGTAATAAAAGCTATTTATAACAAATTATAACAACAGCCAATATCATACTGAATGGGCAAAAACTGGAAGCATTCCCTTTGAAATCTGGCACTAGACAAGGATGCCCTCTTTCACCACTCCTATTCAATATAGTACTGGAAGTTCTAGCCAGAGCAATCAGGCAAGAAAAAAAAATAAAGGGTATTCAAATAGAAAGATGGAAGCCAAATTGTCTCTATTTGCAGATGACATGATAGTATACCTAGAAGACCCCATCGCCTCAGCCCAAAAACTCCTGAAACTGATAAGCAACTTCAGCAAAGTCTCAGGATATAAAATCAATGTGCAAAAATCACAAGCATTCCTCTACACCAATAACAGACTTAAAGAAAGCCAAATCAAGAACGAACTGCCATTCGCAATTGCTACAAAAAGAATAAAATACCTTGGAATACAACTCACAAGGAACATAAGGGACCTCTTCAAGGAGAACTACAAACCACTGCTCAATGAAATCAGAGAGGATACAAACAGATGGAGAAACATTCCATGTTCATGGTTAGGAGGAATTAATATCGTGAAAATGGCTATACTGCCCAAAGTAATTTACAGAGTCAATGCTATCCCCATCAAGCTACCATTGACTTTCTTCACAGAACTGGAAAAAACCACCATGAACTTCATATGGAACCAAAAGAGAGCCCGGATAGCCAAGTCAATTCTAAGCAAAAAGAACACAGTGGGGGGCATCACACTACTAGATTCAAACTATACTACAAGGCTACAGTAATCAAAACAGCATGATACTGGTACCAAAACAGAGATATAGACCAATGGAACACAACAGAGGCATTGGAGGCAACCCAACATATCTACAACCATACAATCTTTGATAAACCCGACAAAAACAAGCAATGGGGAAAGGATTCCCTGTTCAACAAATGGTGTTGGGAAAACTGGCTAGCCATGTGCAGAAAGCAGAAACTGGACCCCTTCCTGACACCTTACACCAAAATTAACTCCAGATGGACTAAAGACTTAAACATGAGACCTGGCACCATAAAAACCCTAGAGGAAAATCTAGGTAAAACCATCCAAGACATAGGAGTAGGCAAGGACTTCATGAACAAAACACCAATAGCATTGGCAACAAAAGCCAAAATAGACAAATGGGACCTAATCAAACTCCACAGCTTCTGCACGGCAAAAGAAACAGTCACTAGCGTGAATCGGCAACCAACAGAATGGGAAAAAATTTTTGCAGTTTACCCATCTGACAAAGGGCTGATATCCAGAATTTACACAGAACTCAAACAGATTTACAGGAAAAAAACAAGCCCATTCAAAATTGGGCAAAGGATATGAACAGACACTTTATGAAAGAAGACATATATGAGGCCAACAATCATATGAAAAAATGCTCATCGTCACTGGTCATCAGAGAGATGCAAATCAAAACCACATTGAGATACCATGTCACGCCAGTTAGAATGGCGATCATAAAAAATCTGGAGACAACAGATGCTGGAGAGGATGTGGAGAAAAAGGAACACTTTTACACTGTTGGTGGGAGTATAAATTAGTTCAACCATTGTGGAAGACAGTGTGGTGATTCCTCAAGGCCTTAGAAATAGAAATTCCATTTGACCCAGCAATCCCATTACTGGGTATATATCCAAAGGACTATAAATCGTTCTACTATAAGGACACATGCACACGAATGTTCATTGCAGCACTGTTTACAATAGCAAAGACCTGGAATCAACCAAAATGCCCATTGATGATAGACTGGATTGGGAAAATGTGGCATATATACACTATGGAATATTATGCAGCAATCAGAAAAGATGAGTTTGTGTCGTTTGTAGGGACATGGATGAATCTGGAGAACATCATTCTCAGCAAACTGACACAAGAACAGAAAATGAAACACCGCATATTCTCACTCATAGGTGGGTGATGACAAATGAGAACACATGGACACAGGGAGGGGAGTATTAAACACTGGGGTCTATTGGGGGTAAAAGGGGAGGGCCAGCGGGAGGGGGAGGTGAGGAGGGATAGCCTGGGGAGAAATGCCAAATGTGGGTGAAGGGGAGAAAGGAAGCAAAACACACTGCCGTGTGTGTACCTATGCAACTGTCTTGCATCTTCTGTACATGTTGCAATAAAAAATTAAAAAAAATAATAAAATAAAATTAAAAAAAATAAGAAAATAACTAATCTTGTAGGAAACTGAAGCCAAAGTGTTTAAATGAGTTGTCTGAGGACATATAAACAGTATGGTTCATTGATTATATATGTTTTTTAAGTACCTGTCTCATGTCCAGAAATCATAGTATGCTTTTAGCTTTGAATGCATAGTAGTGAGCAATATAGAAATGTACCTGTTCTCTTTGAATTTACAGTCCGGTGGGGAGATAGACAATCTGTAAGTAATGAGGTCTGATAAACAAGTTACAAAACCCAAAGTTCTAGGAAGCAAATAAACCTTGTGTTGGAATAGAGCATACTGGGAATGGAAAAAGAGCTGCTATTTACATAGAGTGGTTCAGAAAGGCTGCTGAGACTTAGGGGATCAGAAGGGGCTAGCTACTTAAACGGCAGGAGCAGGACAGCATTCCAGGCTGAAACAGTCTGCACAGATGCCCTGGAGTTGAGGTGCGCATAAAGCTGTAGAGAAGCTGAAAGGAGAGTATGGCCAGAACATAGAAAGCTGTGGGGAGAGTGGTATGAACCATAAGATGGGGGCTGGTTAACATAGTGCCATTTTCAACCATAGATTTCAAAATTATGGCATTAGATTCAAATCTGAGTTCTGCCATTTAAACTGTGTTACCCTGTATAGGTCACACAACCTATTTACACTAATTTTCTTATCTATTAGATGAGAATAACAAGCTACTTTATAGTACATAGTATCATGAAGATTACTTATATAATGCTTACAGTAAATACTTATATAATGTTTATCTTGAGGTAAGAACTGTTTTAAGTATACAAAAACTATATGAAGTAGATACTGCTATTATTCCCAGTTTTGAAATGAGAGAAATGAAGGACAGAGGGGTTTGAGTATAGCTAGTAAGAGGGTTTAAATATAGCTAGGAAGGTGACCTTAACCTTAGGCAACCTTGCTCCAGAGTTAGTGATCAAAGTGTGATCCTTAGGATCCTTGAAGGGGGTTCATGGAGGTCAAAACGATTTTTCATATTAATATAAAGGTAGTATTTGCCATCTTCACTGTCATTCTGTCATAAATATACAGTGAAGTTTTTCTGCAACAGATTGAATGCAGGAGCAATTATGAGGCCTGGCATGGTGGCTCATGTCTATAATCTCAGCACTTTAGGAGGCTGAGGTGGGTGGATCACTTGAGGTCAGGAGTTTGAGACCAACCTGGCCAACATGGTAAAACCCCGTCTCTACTAAAAATACAAAAATTAGCCAGATATGGTGGCACATGCCTGTGATCCCAGCTACTCAGAGGCTGAGGCAGGAGAATTGCTTGAAACCCAGGAGTTGGAGGAGGTTGCAGTGGGCTGAGATCATATCACTGTACTCTAGTCTGGGTAACAAAGCTCTGTCTCAAAAAAAAAAAAAAGAGAGAGAGAGAGAACCAATTATGAGATTTGCAAACAAAACAAAAAACCAACGCTGTTCTTACTAAATTTTTTTTGTTTTAGAAGAATATAATTTTCACTTTAAAATGTTAACATGTAATAGGCTTATTTTCAAATGAATTAATAAATGAACTTTTTTAATGAAAGAAATTCTGAGACCAAAAAAAGCTGAGAACTGCTGCTATATACCACTAAATTCTGCTGCCTGTTATTAAATCAGATAAAACATAGGAAACAGCTGGTGCCATGTTTATACTTGATAGGTTCACACTTAATAGGTTCTCATCACTTTTAAGACACTTTTTTTTTTTCACATTTTGATATTTTTGGAAATCAAGATGTGACTTGTCGGAAGAAACTTTTCAGTGATCAGCCAGGTAAATTGTGAAGTAGTAGTAGTCATCTATACTTGGTATATCTAGAATTTAGCTTTATGTATTGTTTTATTCAGTTATTTCAGTTGATACTAGTAGCACCACATGGGGTTGAAATATTAATTGGATTTGTATCCCTATTTGTTGCTTAATGTGTCTATAATATATCACCATATGATACAGCTTTGAAATGAATATTGTTTCAGTAGAAGATTGCCTGACATATGTCAGTTAATTCAAAGACAACAAAATTGCCAAATCGCTCAGTCTCTAATATCAAACCTGGGCAAGGTTGGTGTCACTAATTCATGCATCTGGGACAACATCTACTTGTCAAAAATTTCGATGATATTTGAAGAAGGCATTAATTTCTATTTAGTACTTAGTTTTCCGAGTTAAATTATCAAGTTTAACCAAGTAGAAAACAGAAATCTAAGATTTTGTTATGGCCAGAAATAACACTGTGAGTGCTAAAGGTGCTCAAAATCGACAGATGATTGAATGCCTGCTATATGCCTGCACTTGGGATATAATGCCTGTCCCTGTAAAATACAGATTCTAGTAGAAAAGACAGACAATAAGTAAAAAATAGATGATAATTACAGATTATGCTAAATGCTGTGAAGAAAATTGGCAGAGTGATGAGGTTGGAGGAAGGAGGAACGTTGGGGTAGCTGATTTAAAGTATATAAGGAAAGCTTCTTTGAGGAGGTGATGTATGAACTGAGTCTAATCCAGCCATATACAGAGCTGGGAAAGAATGCCAGGTGGCAGGTACAAAGACCAAAGGTGGCCAGAAACATAAAGGGTAATTTTTTAAAAGTGGCATGTGATTATATGAAGGACCTTATGCACTTGTCTTTTCATTAAGCTTTTTTTTCTTTTTCACAGAAGATTATTTCATATTTTCTCCTTAAAGTACTTCATAAATACTGTCTTTTTTTTTTTTTGAGGGAAAAAGAGAAGAAGGGGAAAAAAAGAAAAAGAGGGAAAAAGGAATATTACTTCATTCATAAAATGGGTTTCAATAATGGCCGATCAATATTTTGAGTGTTTAAAGTGATTAATGCATATTTTATGTGTTTAAAATGGAGACCTCTATTGTGTTTATTTGTTCTGGCTCTGAGTTCAAGTAAATACTGTCTTAAAACTAGTAGTTTTATAGAGTTGGGAAACTATGATGTGTTATGATTATAATTATTAATAGCACTATATTTCTCTATTTAAAGGTATTTCATTTTTAGTCATTTTTTTAAATGGTCTGGGTGGAAACTATAGAGATTTAATGTGCCAAATTTGTGATTATAGGAGAGCTCAAATAGGAATTTAAAATAGTAATTTAGCATGGAGATGATACTTTTTTTTTTTTTTTTGGACGGAGTCTTGCTCTGTTTCCCAGACTGGAGTGCAGTGGCATGATCTCAACTCACCACAACCTCCACCCCCTGGGTTCAAATGATTCTCTTGCCTCAACCTCCTGAGTGGCTGGGACTACAAGCATGCACCACCATGTCTGGCTAATTTTTGTATTTTTAGTAGAGACGGGGTTTCACTATGTTGGCCAGGCTGATCTCAAACTCCTGACCTCAGGTGATCCACCTGCCTTGGCCTCCCAAAGTGCTGGGATTACAGGCATGAGCCACTGTGCCCATCCCACTCAGCAAATTTTTTAAAATTTCTTTGTAGAGATGGGAGTCTCGTGCTGTGTTTCCCAGGCTGGTCTCAAATTCCTGGCCTCAAGTGATCCTCTCACCTCAGCCTTCCAAAGTGCTAGGACTACAGGTGTGAGCCACCTTTAAACTTCCTATACCATTGGATCATGCCTGCCTCTTCATCCCCAACTCCTGCCCTTTGTGCTCTGTACTCCAGACCACTTGGATCTTCTTTTAGGTTCTATAACTTCCTGTGCTTTTTCTTGCCATAGGACCTATTATATAAGTGGTTCCCTCTTCTGGAAGGTTCTCTTTCTGTTCCCCTTAACTCTGTGGATCCTTGATATATACAACTTAAGCAGTACCTCAAAGAAACCTCTTTCGATTCTGTAGTCAATATTTGGCTCATTTGTTTTGTGCTTTTGCCTGTCTTTCTTTCTTACCCTTCATCTCTGCAAAAATATGTTTGGTTTCCTCCACTAGGTAAGTGGTTCATTAAAGTGAATTTACATCTGGATTTGTTTATTATTATATTTCCGGATCCTAGCATAATGGCTGCTATATAGATGATGTTTAAGAAATATTTATGGGCCGGGCACGGTGGCTCACGCCTGTAATCCCAGCACTTTCGGAGGCCAAGGCGGGTGGATCACGAGGTCAAGAGATCGAGACCATCCTGGTCAACGTGGTGAAACCCCGTCTCTACTAAAAATACAAAAATTATCTGGGCATGGTGGCGCGTGCCTATAATCCCAGCTACTCAGGAGGCTGAGGCAGGAGAATTGCCTGAACCTAGGAGGCGGAGGTTGCGGTGAGCCAAGATCGTGCCATTGCACTCCAGCCTGGGTACCAAGAGTAACTCCATCTCAAAAAAAAAGAAGAAAAGAAAAGAAATATTTATGGAATTAATCAATTTCTTACTGAATCCCTCTTTAGCTTTTTGGCAGCTGCCTACTTGGGCACTGAGAAACTTCCAGGGGTGACTACCTTAGTATTTAAATGGAATTACAGTTTACATCCACTGTACAGCTTACTTTTTTTACTTGGGCATTTTTCCATTTTATTTATTTGTTTATTTATTTAGTGACAGAGTCTTACTCTCTTGCCTAGGGTAAAGTGAAGTGGTGTGAACACAGCTCACTGCAGCCTTGACCTTCTAGGCGCAAGGGATCCCCCTGCCTCAGCCTCCTGAGTAGCTGAGACTATAGGTACACACCACTATACCCAGCTAATTTTTAAATTTTTTTTATAGAGATGGGATCTCACCATGTTGCCCAGCGTGGTCTGGAACCCCTGGGCTCTGTCCTTCCCCCTCATCCTTCCAGAGTTCTGGGATTACAGTCATGAGCCACTGTGCCTAGCTGTTTTTCCGTTTTAGAAAATTTATGGATCTATTTTCTTCAGGGGCCTTATTTTGTATAGTCCATATGTGTTTATAATCATTTTGCTGAATATGTAACCCTTGCTTTCTAGTTTGTCTAGCTTTGTCATTTATAATCTCTCTTGGTTTGTTTTATGATGTGTAGCTTATTCTGGTTATGTATTTGGTAAGAGTGTAGACTGTCTGGATAATGTGCAACTTGCTTTTACTTAGGATACATGTCTTTGCCACTTTGAAGTGTAATTTGCTTGGGAAAATATGAAAACATTAGGATAATAGATTTCAAATGTATCATTAAACATAAAACTTACTTTGATTTTATTTTGTTTTATTTTTGAGCCAGGGTCTGGCTCTGTTGCCCAGACTGGAATGCAGTGGCACAGTCGTAGCTCACTGCGACCTCTATCTCCTGTGCTCAAGCTATCCTCCAACCTTATCCTACCAAGTAGCTAGAACTGCATGTGCATGCCACCACACCTGGCTAATTTTCTTGATTTTTAGTAGAGACAAGGTCTCACTATGTTGCCAGGTTTGTCTTGAACTCCTGAGCTCAAGTGATTCTCCTACCTCAGCTTCCCGAAGTATTGAGATTTGTTAAGTTCATGGTGGTGAGCCACCATGCTGAGCTAGAACTTACTTCTGAAAAATTTTCTTTTAATTGTGCTCCAAACTAAAACAAGCCTCCTTATCTAAAATGTATACTAGATTAATTTCTCTTGGTGAAAGGCACATAACATTTATTTCTAGTTGTTTCTGTAAGTACTGCTATCCTCAGCTTCAATGCTTTTTTCTTTTAGAGATAAAAGAGGAGTAGAAGGTAAAAGAAAATGCTGGGATCTGACCGTTGTGTTGTGGAAGAATGGTTATCAGAATTCAAGGTAAATTGGATTGGAGATCAGAATGAATTATATTATTCTATATGTCAGTAATTCAAACAGTGAATATATGCTCTTTGGAGAAACATATACAAATATGGCAGGAGTAGAAATGACAAAATACAAAATAACATGTTTCTATAATTGCAGTTCTTAAAAATGATACTAACATGAGTAAAGGCTAGAAGGTGATAGGTGAAAATGAAAATAGTTCTTAGAATTGCTGAGATGACATTTTAAAAATATATTCAGTAAAAGAGAAGATCCACCAAGCTTTAATAAGACACAAAAATAGGATTTGGGCCTATGTTTTTCCATACTGTAATTAAAAATCAAATAGTTTAGATGGAAAACTATGTAATTTATGAATTATATGGAAATAAATGTTTTGGCAAAACATAAATGCAAGAATTGAAACATCCTACTTTTTTTAGATTAGATTAATTTAAGATGGCTAATTTCAGGAAATCTTGGTATAATGTGTGATTTCTAATCAGTATTTATAGTTCAGTAGAAGAATTGTATACTATAACATCCTAACTTAATTTGTTTGAACTCTGATGGTTCTTTCTTTTTTTTTTTTTTATTGAGATGGAGTCTTGCTCTGTCACCCAGGCTGGAGTGCAGTGGCATGATCTTGGCTCACTGCAATCTCCGTCTCCCAGATTCAAGCGATTCTTCTACCTCAGCCTCCTGAGTAGCTGAGTTACAGGGACACGCCACCATACCCAGCTAATTTTTGTATTTTTAGTAGAGAAAGGGTTTCACTATGTTGGCCAGGCTGGTCTTGAACTCCTGACCACAAATGATAACGCTCGCCTTGACCTCCCGAAGTGCTGGGATTCCAGGTGTGAACCACTGCGCCCAGCCTATTTCTTTATATTAATTGTTTTTACTTTTCTTACTTGAGTTTATTATAAATCTATTCAAGAACTACTTGTGTAAAATAAAGTGCCTGACTTCTAAAGTGTTAAGTTCACTTTTGTTTTCCTTTTGTGGTTTCTTTTAGGCATTACCTGACACTCAGATCACCAGTTATGCAGCAACTTTACACCGGAAAAAAACACTTGTACCAGCTCTCTATAAAGTTATTCAAGATTCAAATAATGAGGTAGGTGAGCTCAAGAAAAATAATTTCTACATAGTGACATGAAATATGTATACCAAAACATAAATTTTAAGTTTTATAGTTTTCTCTCCTTGTGGATCTGGAAAATTTTCTTTCTGCCGTTTTTCATTCTGATAGTTGCTTTGGCTTTCCCCATTCTCTGCCTTTCCATATTTTGAAATGTTTTGGTCAAATTTTTTCCTGTTGAGTGTACAGTATGTTTTGATTCTTGATTTGAGTGACCATCATTTTAGTGGATTATTTATTTAATTTGAAACTTTTCTGTTCCTGTTCTGGAATGTTTCCTGCTCTGGAAGCCATATGTTAACTGTATACTGATTTAGCTTTATTTATCTTAAGTATTCTTACAGTTATTTTACTGATAGTACATAACTAGGTATAAAAACCTGATCAGTGAAATCAAACTGATAACACAGAATGATGCTGCTAGTAAATTTAGCCTGAAAAGAATCAGAGGAAGCACTTTTTAGTCTAAATAGTCAAGACCAATAAACTTAGAATAAGAGTTTTGTATTGTTAAACCTGTGATAAAAGGAAAAAGTGTAGTTATTGAATCTGTATGTTAACTTATGCAAAATACACACATTATCTTTCCATTAACACAGTAGTATAACATACAGTTTTATCACCCTGGATTCATGTATGCTTAAATGAAAATGAAAGGAACACACAGGAAAGTAGCTTCTTATCTTCCCAGATACAGCCTCCAAGAGTGCCTCTGCTGTGTACTGGAGTGAGTTTGAAGAAGTTCAGGTAATCCTCTCCTAACCAGCAGCTTAACTTCAAGTGCATCTTCATTTTTGTCCTATCACTAAAAGCTTGCTTATTGACCTCCTTCTTTCCTGTCTCCTAAATTGCTGGCTCTTGGTTAGACTTGCATCTGTTGCTATCTGTAGCAGCAATTCCAGGATTCATTTGCTGCTTTTTCTCTTGCAGTGTATTTCTGAATGTTTTATAACTCTGGGTATGCGTAATATACATATATGCATATCCATATCAGTCAAGAGTTTTCAGAATTCTTTGTTTGAATAATGAATGTGTGTATTCCCTACCCCTTGTTTTGCGCTGTCTTAACATTTAAGCTTTGCTTATTACAATTTATTTGTTTTAATGCTTTTTCTTTAGATTGTAAGCTCTTCATCGGCGGTGGTCAGATACTTTTTATTCGTTAGTTCCCTAGAATCTAGTATTTTGTCATGTACATAATGAATATAGGATAATATTGATTGGAAGGACAGTGAAGTATAAAATGAGATTCTAAAATGACGTTTTCATTAGAGCTCACAAGTGTACAAGAAGTACCCTTTTCCTATTTTTTGTTTAATGCTTTGGAAGCTATTATATTTAAAAAGCTATTCTCATTACCTTCTGTAGTCATATTTCATAATAAAGTATGGGACTTTGGGGGTCTCATGGCTAGAAATGGAAAAATTATGACTTGAGAGATGTGAACTCAAGATCCATCATTCATTATAATCAACCAGTTGCTAGAGCAGGTCTGAGTTTCTCTCCTGTCTCCTGTCAGGTTAGAAGGTTCTAACCATGTGTTCAGAGTTCAGAAAAACAGAATGATAAATTCTATATAATCTCAAAACAATCCTGGACTTCAGTCATAGAAGGAGATCCCTTTTAATTCTGATTTTGTTATATTCTGAAAGAAACAAACATACTATTTAGGTAACAAGAAATTATTTTGGAAAATTGTCATGTGCCATATTTAATACAAATTAGAACTTACAATAGTCTTACATTTTTGCTTTTAAAGACCATAAAAGTTCTTCAGAATGTGTATTTCCTAGAAGTTTAGTATTACATGTCATGGTCAACCTGTGTTACAGCTTCAGTCTTAATCTCTAGACCAACATACTGCTTTATTTTTCTCCAGTTCCCACTTTGAGATCTCTTAGTCACTCTAGCAGTTCTATTTCACAGAAACCTCTAATCCATTAAACCTGTAACTATTTCATGATTTGAATACCTTTCCTCCTCTCCTTGGTGTCTCACTTCTCACTTTTTCTAACCAAATTTTCATGGCCCATCATTACAATTATTTTCTTGAACACATTCTTAGCTCCTTTGCCTCTCATTCCCTTAATTCATATTCATAATATCAACATGGGATGAAACCCAGCCATCCATTTGTGTCATACCTGTACCTGGGCAGTTGAACATGCCTAGAGAAAACACAATTTCATTGATTTTCTCCACTTTAAATTTAGGACTACAAATTTCAAATTGGCACATAAAGTGTAGCTTTGTGGGTAGACTGTTTCACTGTTCATTTTACACCTTCTCCTTCCTCTTCATTTTCAGCTTGTTTTCTGTGTCATTTAAAAAAAGAAGAAAATATTTGGAAACTTTCATATTTTCCCATTCAAATCTACCACTCTACAGCACTCTCTTGCCTTTTCTGCTGTTAAGTGGGTAAAGTGTCTCAGGTTGTATCAAAAGCCATCTCTTCTTCTTAGGCCTGGATCCCATCTTCTCTAGCTACCTTAAGGACTCTGGTACTGCAATTATTCCTTCTCTCTTCCATCACTGATCTTTTTTTCTTTCCCTGATGAGTGGAACATGGTAAACAGCCATATTCTATTTTTTAAAAACTTTGAGCTTACCTCCTATTATATTATCTACTCCATTTCTCTGTCCCTATTCACAGATGAACTTGATAAAAAATTGCTTATTCATAGCCTCTGTCTACTTGTCTCAATTTCTTCACCTCACATTCTTTAACCCACTCAAGTTAGGCTTCATCTTCATTATTCCACTCAAAATACTCTCAGTGTGTTCATCAAATAGCATGTCTCTTAGTAATTTTCATGTCAAAACAGTGTTTGCTAAATGTGCAAAGGTGTCAGTTATGATTTTTTCTAATCCAAGGATAATGATTTTAATACTTTTTGATGTGGGTGGTGGTGCCATTTAAGGGAGGTCAGAAGCATTAAGAATTTGAGAACATGGTGCTATGATACATATGCTTTGACTTAAAGTTGTTTTTTTTTTTTCCCTGAGACAGGGTCTCACTCTGTGTATCCCATGCTGAGGTACAGTGGCACCATTATAGCTCACTGTAACCTCAAACTCCTGGACTCATGTGATCCTCCAACCTCAGCTTCTCAATTAGTTACAAGCACATGCTACCACATCCTGCTAATTTTATTTTTTATTTTGTAAAGACAGGGTCTCCCTGTGTTACCCAGGCTGGTCTTGAACTCCTGGGCTCAAGCAATCCTCCTGCCTTGGCCTCCCAAAGAGCTGGGATTATAGGCATGAGCTGCTGAGCCTGGCCACAATTAACAATTTTAACACATAGCATTTTTTTTTTAAGACAGGGTCTCACTTTGTCACGCAGGCTGGAGTGCAGTGACTCGAACACAGCTCACTATAGCCTAACCTCCTGGGCTCAAGCAATTCTTCTGCCGCAGCCCCACAAACATAGCTGGCACTACCTGGGCATGTGCCACCACACCTGGCTAATTTTTGTAGTTTTTGTAGAGATGAGGTTTTGCCACATTGTACAGGCTAGTCTCAAACTCCAGGGCTCCAGCGATCAGCCTGCTTCAGCCTCCCAAAGTGTTGGGATTACAGGCATGAGCTACCCCGCCTGACTGGCAAGTTTTTAAGTCTTACTGATTAAAAGTTACTGAATTGCCAACATCTGTCCCCCCCACTCACTTTAAAAAAAGAGTAATAATGTTCTTCACTGTGCTTAATTAAAATATAGTGTCCCACATGCCAGTGTACCTGTTGCTACTGAGAAAGAGGAGTTTAAGGTCTTCATAAAAGAAATTCAGCATGCTACGTGTGGTGGCTCACACCCGTAATCCCAGCACTTTGGGAGGCTGAGGTAGGCAGATCACAAGGTCAGGAGATCAAGACCATCCTGGCCAACATGGTGAAACCCTGTCTCTACTAAAAATACAAACATTAGCTGGGCTTGGTGGTGCGTACCTATAGTTCCAGCTACTCTAGAGGCTGAGGCAAAAGAATTGCTTGAACCCAGGAGACAGAGGCTTCATTGAGTGAGCCAAGATCGTGCCATTGCACTTTAGCCTGGGTGACAGAGTGAGACTCTATCTCAAAAAAAAAAAAAAAAAAAAGAAAGAAATTCATCATAATTGTACCATGTTCCATAAAGTTTAGGGGAGGCAATCTTTGGAGAGTTTTTCACTAAAGAGACTGAGTTTGAAATACGAGTATAAATTTTTAGTAAACAAAATTTGTGAGAGCAACACATTTTTTTGTTTTTTTTGTGTTTGTTTTGAGAAGGAGTCTTCCTCTTGTCACCCAGGCTGGAGTGCAGTGGCACCATCTCAGCTCACTGCAACCTCTGCCTTCTGGATTCAAGCAATTCTCCTGCTTCAGCCTCCCGAGTAGCTGGGATTATAGGTGCCTACCACCATGCCTGGCTAATTTTTTAATTTAGTAGAGATGGTGTTTTAGCAAGTTGGCCAGGCTGGTCTCGAACTCTTGACTTCATGATCCACTCACCTTGACCTCCCAAAGTGCTGGGATTCCAGGCATGAACCACCGTGCCCAGGCGAGAGCAGCAGTTTTTTACTTCTCCTTAAGAACTGACTATTGCTCTCAATATTTAAGAAAGATGCCAGGAACTGAAAGTTTCCAAAAGTTTATTACTTGTTCATTATTGGCACCGCATGGAATACACTGTTTTATAATTAAACAATCCATACCTCCATTCTAATATAAGAAATGTGGTAGAGTGGAAACATCAACTTGATGTCAGAATACCTTAATTTAGTGTCTTATTTCACCACTAACTTCAACGACCTTTGACAAACTGTCTGACTAGTCTAGACTTTCAGTGTAAGGGGAGAGTTGGAATTTTTTTTTCTTCTGGGTCAGTCTTGCTATGTTACCCAGGCTGGAGTGCAGTGATGCTATCATGGTTCAATGCAGTCTCAAACGCCTGGGCTCAAGCCGTCTACCCTCTTCAATCTCATGAATAGCTGGAGCTACAGATGTGCACCTCCACACCCAGCCTCTGGAATATTTTTTAAGATTTTAAAAACTGTTCTGATAGTGATTTCACATAAAGGGCTTAGTAGTTACTAGACTAGGATCTGTATGTTTGTAAATGTTTTGCGCTTTAGAGGTTTTCTAGAGCTAAGCCTAACTCTTCTAAATATATTAACTGACATGGATTTGTTAAATTTTTATTTTTATTTTTATTTTTTGGTTAAATTTTTATAATCATGAGAGTGACTTTTTATCGTAGACTGTTAGATTATTACAGATGTATGGAACTGTATTCAAGCAGATTTCCAAATGTATATGTATTATTTTAATAATTCAGGATAGAGGAAAGCATATGAATTTACTGAACTGTTCTTTTTTTAAAAGCATTAGTGTTAAACTTTAACAATTATTTTATAGTCTCTTGTCAGCATTTTATATGAATTTTAAAGTCATAGCCAGTTCTGTGTAGCCTATGGTTACTCCAGCAAACTTTTTATAAATTGGCAGTACATATTTAGGGGAAAGTGGGGATGTTTATTTTAACTGCCCATTTTCTTCAGTTTTTTAGGTCATGAAGTTTTTCATAAGTCATATTACATGATATTGTATGAAAAATTAGCCAGTTGAACACTGAAAAAGCTATTTCTGTATACTTTTCTCCTTTTTAAAATCTTTCACATAAATACAATAAGTAAAATTTAAGTCAGTTTTAAAAGTGTGCTTTATTTGTATGTGTTTTAAATATTAGCTAGAATTTTGGATGCATAAATATGTATTGCAAAAATCCCTTCCCCTACTGAGTGGTGTATAATTTGTTTTAATGGAACGTGGAGACTTTAATGAATTTTGTATTACAATGAAGACACTGAACACTTAGTGAAAATTACATCAGTACAATAAACTGATTCCACAGAACACTTGTAAATGCATATATTTTCCTCCAAAGAAACGTGTTTTTCACAGACATGATTAACAAATGTTAAGTAACAAATTATTTACACAGAATCCTTTGTATTCCAAAATATGTACAAAATTTTTGACTCTACAGAAATTGATTAGCAGTGCTTGAAAAACAGAGTTGCTTTGCCCAACAATATGGCTCTTACAAAATTCTGTATCAATACAAACTTTTCAGTAAAAGTGGTATATAATTTGTTTAAATCATAGTCTCAGTTGCGATTTTAAGTTTATTGCCAATAATATTATTCAAAATTATTTTATTCAATGGAAAGTTTTTTAAAATGGAGGATAGTAAGAGTTGGTTAGAAACGGAAATTCTTCTCAAATGTAAATGTAGTATATTGGCTAAAGGACTAATAATCTAGTAAATTTAATAGTACAGTATACTGAATGGTACATTAATATATGGGCACAAAAGAATTTTTATAGTTAGTGGATTGATCAGTTTAATATGTGGTCTCTTTACACAAAGGTTTTGGTTAAATTAACTCAAAATGTGGAGAAATTAATATTAAGACTCTTTTAAAAATATTATACAGATATATGTACCTTAAAAAAAAAAACAGTTACAACCAAAAGAATTGAAATGACCGATGCACTTTATTTTCCTTTTAGCTCCTGGAGCCTGTCTGCCACCAGCTGTTTGAGCTCTATCGTAGCTCAGAGGTTCGACTTAAGAGGTTCACATTGCAGTTCTTGCCAGAATTGATGTGGGTTTATTTACGGCTTACAGTTAGCCGAGACAGACAGAGTAATGGTTGCATTGAAGCACTTCTATTAGGAATTTACAATTTGGTAAGTTGATGATGACAATTTGAGAAATTTTAAGTACTTTTTAAGGTCCTCTGAAATAATGCTTAAGGAATGTTTAGAGAAAAATAAATTGGCTGGGCACTGTGGCTCACGCCTGCAATCCCAACATTTTGGGAGGCCAAGGCAGGCAGATCACCTGAGGTCAGGAATTCGAGACCAGCCTGGCCAACATGGTGAAACCCTGTCTCTACTAAAAAGGCAAAAATTAGTCAGGCATGGTTTTGTGTGCTTGTAATCCCAGCTACCCAGGAGGCTGAGGCAGGAGAATCACTGGAACCTAGGAGGTGGAGGCTACAGTGAGCCGAGATCGCACCACTGCACACCAGCCTGGGCAACAGAGTGAGACTTCGTCTCATAGATAGATAGATAGATAGACAGAGGCTGGACATAGTAAATCATGTCTATAATTCTAGCACTTTGGGAGGCCAAACTGGGAGGATCACTTGAGCCCAGGAGTTTGAGACTAACCTGGGCAGCTTGGCCAAATCTCGTCTCTATAAAAAATTAGCTGGGCATAGTGCACATGCCTTTAGTGAATATCTCTTGGAGCCCAGGAAGTCAAGGATGCAGTGAGCCGTGATTGTGCCACTGTGCTCCACCCTGGGCAACAGAGCAAGACCCTGTCTCAAAAAAAAAGATAAAACAATTCAAATGTCTATAAGCATAATTTGTTTAAAGTAATTAGGTTGAGTACAGAGGTAGGTATTGATAATGCATTTTATAAAGTATGTAAAACTATAATTTCATAGCATTATTAATATTTATTTCTTCAAAGTTTTTTATCTGACCAGTGTTTTTGAATGTATGGCACTGAGTTGGACACTGAAAATATGGAGAATTACATGTGCGGCACCTACTTTTAGGAAACTCTTGCTGTGCTCGAAAAAGCATGTTTACAGAAATAATAATGCAGTTTGTGTAATAAGAGGATTTTAGAGAGAAACTCAGATGTTAGCTGAAGTTATCATGGCAAGCTTTATTGAGGTAATGGCATCTAAGCTGAGCTTTATGAAGAGGTATAGTTTTGGTCCGTTGGGATGAGGAGCAGGTGAGGTTTCAGGAAGCAGCTATCAAATGAACATAAGTAGAGAGGCAGGAGAGTCAAGTCTTGTCCTGGAAATAGAAAGTAATTCTGTTTGAAGCACAGAGTATATATGCAAGCTGGAAAAGTCAGTTTTGTATCAGTTTTAGAGAGTTTTTAAATTGAAGAGTTTAGGTTTAGATTCTCTTTAAAGCATTTAGACAGTTTTGAACAGACGAATTGTATTATATATTAGGAAAATTAATCTGGCGGTATGCAGAGAGACTTTGGAATTACAAATTGAATGTATCATCACTCCTTATATTTTAAAGGCTATATACATAATTGAGAAGAATGAGGCAAATGGACATGGGATTTCTGTTTCTCTGAGGGGAGGACATCAGTTACAGGAAAAAAAGTCCATATAGTATTATACCATGTTACGATTTTTAAAATTTTAGTAAGAACACAGTGGCAACTTGCGGGGAGAAATGAAACCATGAGCACTTCTGAGATACTAGGAGTTTTACATGGAACTTGAAGATTGAGACTTAATTACTTCTACAAGATGGGGATGGTATGCTAGAAAGGTTACAAAGACTATATGAAGCAAGGTGAAAAGGTGAGAGAATTTAGGAACATGGGAACATGTACATAGCACTTTTCTGAAGACTTGGGCAGCAAGCACCTTTTCTTGTGTAATGCAAGGAAATAAAAAAGCACAGCATCATATTTCCACTCCCATGTGCCTCTGTACAAAGTTGGGCAGTTACCTGAACTCATCAGTGAAGAATCGTGAATTTTATGAATGTATTTTGGAGTCATTGAGTGGGGTAGCGATTTAGAAATCAAAGTGTTGTTTGTCATAAAAGTTGTAAATTTGTTAATAGTTATTTGATAATCTATTATGTATTTGATAGTACATTGTTTATGAAACTCTTTTCTTCTAAGGAATTAAGTACCGTAAACATTATTTTACTTTTTTCTCATGATGTCCAGTTAAGCACCATTAGTATTGAAATTTCTGCCCCTTGAAGTCTTATATTTTGTTTATTTAGTATACATTGTAAACAAATACTCCACATAATAAAGTTTAGTTTTATAATTGAACAGTAGTAAATATAAGAAAATTGAATCTCATGGTAAATATTCTTCACTTATGGTAAATATTTTTCTGTACCAGTGCTCATTCCTCTAAGTATTAGTAACTTTAAAAAATTGTTAATAAACATTTCCATCACTACAAGTCTGAAGGAAGGAGCATGGGCTTTAGAATGACTTATATTCAGTTCAGAACCATGCCCTGCCACTTACTGGCTGTTTTAACTTTGGGCAAGTTACTTAATATCTTGACTTCAGTTGCCTCATAGGAAAAAAAGAAAACATTGTTAGTAGGACTAAAAACAATTTGAAGAATTCATCATGTTGCCTAGGGTGTTTATAAATGTTCATCATTATTATTGCCATCAAAATTAAAAGTAGATTTGAAAAAAAGTGAAAACGGGTGTAGGATGAAATTCTCTGCTTTTCTAACTTCCCTGAATTTTTTTTTTCAAGTAGGAAATTTGTTTTATATATTACTATGTTTCCTATAGTGCTTACCAGCAGATACTTAGTAAATGTTTGTTGATTTAATAATGAAGTTTGGTGGTTTAGATTATGCTTAGCATTAAGCTATCATTTTTATTAATATGTTTCATGTAATAAAATTCAATAATGGGACACATGAAGCAAACATTTTGCAAAGTGTCACATTTGACAAGTTGTTGGCATAACTTGTTGGTGCTGTGGTTCAATTATCTTTTGAGAATGCAAAATTAGTATACTATGGAAAAATGCTCAGTTATATGTCAGAAATGTAACCCTAGGCTTTGGATGCCTTTTAATTCCCCTGATATCCGTGTTCTTTCTTTTCTGTGGTTCTCAGTTTTTCTTAGTCACACTGGGAGTTGTCCATATATTATCTTTTTTTTTTTTGAGACTGAGTCTCCCTCTGTTGCCCAGGCTGGAGTGCAGTGGCACGATCTCAGCTCACTGCAACCTTCACCTCCTGGGTTCAAGTGATTCTCCTGCCTCAGCCTCCTGAGTAGCTGGGATTACAGGCGCACGCCACCACACCTGGCTAATTTTTGTATAAGTAGAGATGGGGTTTCACCATGTTGGTCAGGCTGGTCTCAAACTCCTGACCTCATAATCTGCCTGCCTCAGCCTCCCAAAGTGCTGGGATTGCAGGCGTGAGCCACCGTGGCCGGCTATTATTCATATGTGCTTTTCTGTTTTTCCCTCTTTCCCTCCCCAGCACTTTGCTTCAAATAGCCCCAAGGGAGTTTTATATTTCTCTTAAACAAAATTTAGCATATCCTTTTCACAAATAACTGCAAAGATAAATCAAAAGTATTTGGCTTAATTTGAAATTTAAGAATAAAATTAAAACATTTTTGCCTAACTTAAATCAGGCCCATTCATCTTAGTATAGGCATTCTCTGATACACAGTATAGCCCAAATGTGGTGGGACCTGGTTTGATTACAAAGAAGTTACGTGAAACTCAAGGGACTTTTCAGACCTATTTTCCTACCATGATTAGAGATATGATAGGTACCATTGGTACTCTTCTGTGACATAATAAACTCAGAAATGAGCCCTTTAGGGAAGTTCTTTGGGTTTTGTGTTTGATGATGATGATTATTGCTGCTGTTATTCTTGTTTCTTCCTTTTTTGGGTGGGCTGGGGGATTGGAATCTCCCTCTTTCACCCAGGCTGGAGTGCAGTGGCACAGTCTCGGCTCTCTGCAACGTCCGCCTCCCAGTTTCAAGTCATTTTCCTGCCTCATCCTCCCAAGTAGCTGGGATTACCGGCATGTGCCACCACGCCCAGCTAATTTTTTTATTTTTAGCAGAGACTGGGTTTTGCCATGTTGGCCAGGCTAGTCTCGAACTCCTGACCTCAAGTGATAGTGCCTGCCTGAGCCTCCCAAAGTGCTGGGATTCAGGAATGAGCCACTGTGCCCAGCCTGATGTTTCTTCTTTTTAGGCTGTGTAGCTACTCAGTCTCTGACTACCTACCATGTGGGTCTGGTAAGGGTAGTCTTCTGTCTTTGAATTTTATGCCAGTGATGTATGCTAGTATGAGTTGTAAGAGAAATAGACAAAAATAAGACAGCGGGGAAAGGATTGCTGCAGTTTTCACTCCTCTGATTGCCATCATCTGTAGGCACATATTTATTTATAACAGGAATATTGGCGGTGCCAGAGACTGGAGAAATGATGGATACCATTGTCCATTGTCCTTTTTATGAAAATAAAGTGCTTTTTAAAAAAATCACAAGAACTTTCTTATAGTTTAGTAAAAATTACTAAATATGAATTTATTTTTAATGACTCAGACTAATAATCTTTTTTGTTTGTTTTTGAGACAGGCTGTCACTCTGTCACCCAGGCTAGGGTGCAGTGGGGCGATCTCAGCTCACTGCAACCTCCACCTCCCAGGCTCAAGGGATCCTCCCACCTCAGCCTCCTGAGTAGCTGGGACTACAGGTCTGCGCTACCATGCCCAGCTAATTTTTGTATTTTTTGTAGAGACAGGGTTTTGCCATGTTGCCTAGGTTGATCTCAAACTCCTAAGCTCAAGCAATCTGCCTGCCTTGGCCTCCCAAAGTGTTTGAATTACAGGCATGAGCCACCACACCTGGCCCAATAATTATTAATTGTGGCTAATTTCAGGTCATTAGTTTATTGCTGAGTGATTATAAGAGTTTCTTTTATTCAAGATTCATTCTTAAATGTTCTCACCATTTTTTTAAAAAAGGATAACTGTGAAGTGTTGTATTTGTTAATTAACTTGATTGTGATAATCATTTCACAGTATATACATATATCAAAACATCATGTTGTATGTCATAAATATGTAATTTTCACTTGTCAATTATACCTCGGTAAATCTGGAAAAAAATTCTGTATTAAAACAATGTGTTTTTCTTATTTTTGTAAGTGTGGATCTCTTGGATAAGACCTTTTAATTTTAATCTGTTTAGCATAGCCATGTTTGTGCTAAAAGATCTAATCACTTGTAATCCTATCGTGTATGTAAATGTAACATGAAAATTGATTTGTTTTCCTGCTTCATGTCTTTGCTGTCATGTTGTATTTGGTTTAGTATAATATTGTACTCAATATCTATCTCTGTGGATTATAACTCTACTACCAAAGAGTACAAATTTGTTAATAAGTTTGAAAAGATAAACTAGGGTGGTAATATTTTCATCTATTACTATTTCTGAAAAGTCTTCCTACTGCCAATTATATATTCTGTAAATTAAGAAAGTAATTATTTTCTTGTAGATCTGTGATTATTTCATTATCTTTGTATATTTTTTGACTATAGGAAATTGCTGATAAAGATGGGAACAATAAAGTTCTGTCTTTCACTATCCCTTCCTTATCCAAGCCTTCAATATACCATGAAGTAAGTAACATCGGAAAGGTGAAATTATTTTAAATTATATTGAGTAACAAATTGAAAGTCAATTTGTTATTAGAGATAATATTCCTAAAATATCTTTACTGATTTGCTTCTTAAAAGTGGATGTTTATTATTAGTGATGTAAGATTGAGCTGTGATGAGAGAGGCAGAAAATAATGAAACATTTTCTCTAGTTTTTTGTTTTTTTAATTCTTCTACCAGTATCAGTTTTTACTCTCATTAGTCTTCTTATGAATTTTAAGGAACATTCTTTATTTTTTTATAATCTTATTTTTAATTTTTAAAATCTGATAAGCCTTAAAAATATTCTTGAATTTTTAAAGTCTTCCATACTACTTAGAAATCACCTATGTTAGATTGATTTGTTTATTATTCTTTATTATTCTAGGAAAATAACTACTTAAAAGAATGTTGACACTCTAATTGTTGAATTTCAGTTTAGAGGAATCTAATTGCTGCATTCTAGGTATTCATTACATTATACTTTTTTGCTTATATCTATTTGGTTGAAGAATTTGAGAACACTAATAATCATGTAGATAAATGAAGCCTGTTAAGCTGAACTTTTCTTTCTGTCTTTAAAATCCAATAAGAGATCATTATGAATCAAACCTCTGGTCTGCATTAGTCTTTATTGCCACTACACTAAGTTGTGAGGATAACATTTAAAGAAACTTTACTAGTAATCTAGACATTATATTCTATTTTCCTGTCAACACAAAGTATCCTGACTATCTCATAACTCTGCACTATTAATTTTTGTAATTAATTCCCTGGGACTTTGTTTTGTGTTTAAAATAGAATGTCTCCCATCTAGCCAGGAATCATTTTAGCACAGAATATTTCTGAATAATAGATTTTAATTAAGTTCTATATATCATGTTATGAAATGAAATGGAGAGTAGTAAAGTATTAATGAATTTTTTTTTTTTGAGATGGAGTCTCGCTCTGTCTCTCCATTTCATTACTATAGAAATGAAATGGAGAGTAGTAAAGTATTAATGAATTTTTTTTTTTTTTTTTTTTTTTGAGATGGAGTCTCGCTCTTTCTCCCAGGCTGGAGTTCAGTGGCTTGATCTTAACTCACTGCAACCTCTGCTTCCTGAGTTCAAGCGATTCTTCTGCCTCAGCCTCCTGAGTAGCTGGGACTATAGGCATGGGTCATGACGCCTGGCTAAGTTTTTGTATTTTTAGTAGAGATGGGGTTTCACCATGTTAGCCAGGCCGGTCTCGATCTCCTCACCTCGTGATTTGCCTGCCTCGGCCTCCCAAAGTGTTGGGATTACAGGCATGAGCCACTGCGCCCAGCCTGGTGGTTCTTTTAACTTTAGAAACATGAACTTAATTATGTTTGAGACATTTAAAGAGACATTTGGGCTGGGAGTGGTGGCTCCTGCCTGTAATCCCAGCACTTTGGGAGGCCAAGGTGGGTGGATCACTTGAGGTCAGAAGTTTGAGACCAGCCTGGCCAGCATGGTGAAACCCCATGTCTGCTAATAATACAAAAAATTAGCTGGATGTGGTAGTAGATGCCTATAATCCCAGCTACTCGGGTGTCTAAGGCACAAGAATCACTTGAACCCAAAAGGCGGAGGTTTCAGTGAGCCCAGATCATGCCACTGCACTCCAACCTGGGCGACAGAGTGAAACTCTGTCTCAAAAAAAAGAGAGATATTTGATTATTGTCTTCAACATTGTTGTATTATTTAATTATAAGCAGTTGTATGATGTTCTGGAATATAGATATTAAAATGGATGTGTTTTTTCAGCAACTTTTCTTACCCTCCTAAATATAGATTTATTGCATAATCTTTTAAAAATGTTTTTTAGTTTTATATTTTACACACAATTTCTAAAAGAAGCTATAGAATTTACATAATTGAGAAATGGAAAAGATTCTGAATCTTTTCTGTGAAGAGTGAGAAGAATGAATGATCTGAAACTGAATAAATAAACAAAAAAAACTTTTGTGGAAAAGAAAATTAAATAATATTACATGATACAGATTTTTACTTCATGGTAGAGACATTGTCTCATACTGTACCTTATTTTTGTAGCCCTCAACAATTGGATCCATGGCTTTGACCGAAGGGGCATTGTGTCAGCATGATCTCATTAGAGTTGTTTATAGTGATCTTCATCCTCAGAGGGAAACATTCACTGCACAGAATCGGTAATGGTCAAAACTGTATATAGTAACATCCTCGTATGTATGTATTTATGCATGTACATATGAATGAATGATTGAATGACAGAGTCTCATTTTGTCACCCAGGCTGGAGTGCAGTGGCACAAATATGGCTCACTGCAGCCTTGACCTCCTGGGCTCAAATGATCTTCCTACATGGCTAGGACTACAGGTGTCCACCACGATGCCTGGCTAATTTTTAAAAATTTTTTTTGTAAAGAAAAGATCTTGCTATGTTGCCCAGGCTGTTCTTGAACTCTTTGCCTCAAGCAATTCTTCTGCCTCAGCCTCACAAAGTGCTGAGATTATAGGCATGAGCCACTACACCTGGCCCATTTATTTATTTATTTAGAGACAGAATCTAGTTATGTTGCCCAGGCTAGTCTTGATCTCCTGGGCTCAAAGTCATCCTCCCACCTTAGATTCCTGAGTAGCTGGAATTACAGGCATGCACCACTGCACTCAGCTAACAATTGTTCATTTATGCTTAGTAGTTAACTATAATTACTTCAGTCAAGTTTAGTATAAGAAGAGTCCAAAAGGTAAATACATCGTAGTCGTGAAATACCATTGTCTAATGTTTGGTCATTATGTTATGGAGCAATTATGTTATGGTCATCTTGTATAAAGCAGTGTAAAAAGTGAATGCGCAGTCAGTCAAACCAGGATTCATATTATAGTACTGCAATTTAGCAGTTTCTCTCAGACAGTTTATCTGCTCTCTACACCTTGCTTTCTTGGATGTAGAATGGGATTTGTACCTGAAGTTAGAAAAGTACAAAGTTTGAGGGACAGGTTCCAAAACTGTCCTCACTTCAGACACGAATTGACAGTTTTGGGAGTTCCCAAAACCAAACTCTTGTTTGATAATTTGCTAGAAGGACTCACAGAATTCACTGAAAGCCATTATACTCACAGTTATGGCTTATTACAGGGAAAGAATACAGATTAAGGTCAGCCAAAAGAGATACATGTAGTAGAATATGAAGAGTTTCAAACACAAAGCATCTGTTGTCCTTTCCTGTGAAGTCAGGATACATTATCCTCCTAGCATCAATGTATGACAGGAAACACAAAGTATTGCTAAGGGGGGAAGCTCATTTAAACTCTGCTTTTCAGAGCTTTTTATTGAGGCTTCATTATATAGGCATGATTGATTAGGTTGATTGCCCACTTGGTTGATCTCAGCCTCCATGTGGACTGATGCAGCGTGACCCAGAGCTACCACTTTAAATCACATGGTAGTTCTTTCTTGAATGACCAGCTCCTACCCGAGAAAGTCAGATGTGGTCAGTCCAGCCCCAAGTTCTGGTGTTACCAGTCCCTGCCAAAGACTCTCTTTATCAGATATGACATAGATTAACTTCCTAGGAGCAAAGGCTATATCTCTCTTTGGGGAAGGCCAGTTTATAGATAGTCCATGAATTATGAATAATATAATAATTCATAATATAATAATTCATAATATAATAATTCTGCATTATACTGAATGCATAATAATTATGAATTATTATGGTTCAGTTTAAGGTTTTTCAACTTTACAGTAGTATGAAAGCAATATGCATTCAGTAGAAACTTTACTTCAAGTACCCACGCAACCCTTCTCATTTTTACTTTCAGTACAGTATTCAGTTGATTACATGAAATACTCAATTTTATGATAAATGTAAAATAGGCTTTGTGCTAGATGATTTTTGCTCAACTGTAGGGCTAATGTAAGTGTTCTGAGCATATTTAAGGTAGGCTGGACTATGTTATGATGTTCAGTAGGATAGGTGTATTAAATGCATTTTTGACTTTTGATATTTTCAATTTACAGTGGGTTTATTGGTATGCATTTCCATCATAGGTCAAGGAGCATCTGTGTTTACTATACAGGCTGTCCCCTGGTCTTTGGCCAAGACTCAAAAATGATCATGTTTATCTGGGTATCTACATTTTGTATAGCATTTATATGACAGCTACTATAATTTTGAATATGCCTAACATTTAGAGGAGCAAGTATAGGTTACAGATAGGTTTAAAGATATAACTAATTCATCCTTTAACATTTGCATATATTTTCATATTTTTTGCACAAATTTGATTGCTTCACATCTCTTTTTTATCTACCTTGTGATAAACTTGTGCAGAACTATTTGTCATAGAAATTAGCTAACAATGAGCTAAATCTAGTTCTTCCTCGGGGCAAATGATTTTCCATTAGTATTCATTCTAAGGAGGCTTTAACTCAATTTCCAATACATATTATAAACTTACCAACAATGCCAGTATTATATACCATGTCACAGGAGGGCAGTAAATGAAACCTGAAAAATAAGAGCCAAAGATACTGACACATTCATAGAGTACCAGTCAGTCATTAACAGTTATCCCAGTTCATCATCATATATGGCCAAAATATCTCCCAGAGAGGTCACTCAAGTTTTCAGACTTCTGTTTAACCTTATTAAGTTCTAAAAGCAGGAGTGCTCTCACAAACATGACTTTTACTCTTTCAGGCATATAGTATAATTGAGCTAATAGTATCATCTCTTGCTCCAAGCCTCTTCCAAGGTGCTAATGTATTTCCCACACTGCACAACTCATTTATTCCTTTAAAAACATCTCAGCTACTGTTTCTCTCTTTCTGTTCACTTATACTCAAACTTTTCTACCTTTGGATAGAGGTTAGGTTTGGCCATTGTGTTGGTCCCTATTTCTGGCAGCAAAACTAGCTAGCAAGTGCCTCCCTATCAGTTTATTTCCAAGGATATAGGGTAGATTTATATAAAGAACTAATGTGCTGTCACAACAACTAAACAATAAATGTAAATTCTCTTTCAACTTTAATTTTGCCAGATGGAATGAAGGCACAGCCTATACCATCAGTCCTTTAGGAATTCAGACATAAAGATTTGAAGGTGTAGTTCCAGTTTTATTGCTTAGAAATTGTCTCTGCTCCTTGGATCCATAGTTGCAGCACTGGTACTGCAACAACTGCCTTAGGTGGGAAAAAAATGTTGAGGTGATGTGGAAAAGAAGGGAAAAATATATAGTAATATCACCACCTTCTGTCATTATGAGAAGAACAGAATAGTGATGATCACTATCCCAGCATCATCTCCCCACCGCCTCCTCCCTAATCCCCTCAGAAAAACAGAGGAATCTCTCCAGTGATGATCGGCCCTCACTTGGCGCCCCTCGGGTTAAGTACACAGTCATGAAAGCTTATAAGCCAGCCCTTCGTGCCTGTATCTCAGCCTAGCCTTTTAATTTTAATTTTAATTTATTTATTTATTTTGAGACGGAGTCTTGCTCTCTTTCCAGGCTGGAGTGCAGTGGCATGATCCCAGCTCACTGCACCCTCCACCTCCTGGGTTTAAGCGATTCTCCTGCCTCAGCTTCCTGAGTAACTGGGACTACAGGCGCATGCCACCACTCATCCAGCTAATTTTTGTATTTTTTTAGTAGAGATGGGTTTCACCATGTTGGCCAGGTTGGTCTTGATCTCTTGACCTTGTGATCCACCCGCCTTGGCCTCCCAAAGTGCTGGAATTACAGGTGTGAGCCACCGCTTCTGGCCACCCCAGCCTTTTAGACAAAAATGTCTTACTTGATTTTTCTAATTATTTTCTTTTTCAAATGCTTTCATTCCATGCAATTGCTGTTCCATTACCCTGAGGATGTCTCTTTGCCCATTGTTGGACTTTATGGTCTTTAAGTGTGTTTCTTGCTCCAAAAATGTAACTCAGCAGTCCATATGGGTACAATATCTTCTGGTCCTTTTATAGTACTCTGAACATTTGATCTACAGTCTGATAAGCAAAGTGTAATGCAGAGTGTCTGTTCCTGTGAGGACCCATTTATGGCCTCCAGAGACTGCTGGAATCAGTTCAGCTTGCCAGCTATGTGCAGGGCCTTCCCCCAGAGGAATCTGCCCCATAGCCATTTGCAGTCTTTGTCTCTTTTATTGGCATTTTATGCCTCAGAGGGTACAAAAAGAATACATCTAAATTCAACCCATTTCTGCATTGCAGCAGTACCACCATGTCCACTCATTTCATGGACCCAAATGATCACTCCAAGTGAGTACATAGGGATATTTGCCCATAGGTACCAGTCACCTGATTCTGGAAGGGGGTTCTCCTGATATGCATTGATGTTATCCTACTTACACACTCTTCAAATTCCCATAGTGATTTCTATATGGCTGTTTTCCATATACAGGCACCATATACAGACTTACAAAAACATTGCTAAACTAGTACAAAGAGTTTCCATAAACCCTTCCCCATTCATCTATGGGAAGCTTTTTAGAGGTACAACTTCCCTGGTTCCTACCCGAGGTTCTAAGTGGGTCAACTGGATTAAGATACAGAAGTGTATGTTTTTAAAAAGATCTCTAAATAACTAAATGTGTATCCAGATTTAGAACCCACTTCTTAGACATTATAAACTTTAGGAAAGTGTTTATTCATTCAACAAGTATTTATTAAACAATTATAATATATTAGACACTGTGCTGGACACTAATGATACAGATGAATAAATGAGGTTCTCTGTTCTAAAGTTGCTTATTACTAAATGGGTGAAAGAGACATAGAGGTGTAAAATTACAATTCAGTGGGATATATACATGTAGTAGATATATACACGTAGAAGCGTAAAATTACAATTCAGTGCTATATTAGAGCTACACAGATAACGGACTGGTTTACTTTATCAGAGAGAATTTAGAAGGGCTTTATGGCCAAGGTAAAAAATTTGATCTAGGACTTGAAATCTTAGCAGGAATCACCCAAGTAAAAAATATATATTCTATTAAAGGAGCAGTATACATTAAAGCAAGGAATTCTGAATGGTTATAGCATATTGCTGGAGTGGTAAGAAGATTGATGTAGTGTGGTATATGTTGTTGGTAATGGAGGGAAGTAAGGCTGGAAAGGAAGGATGAGGGTGGATTTTAAAGTACCTTGTAATAGGGACTTTGATTTTAAAGGACCTTGTGGTAAGTTTGGATTTTATTATGAAGTCAATAGGAAGATGGTAGACTTATATTCATAGGGGCGTCGTCTATTCAAGCATGATTTATTCATATTTTTGAGACAGAGTCTTGTTCTCTTGCCCAAGCTGGAGTGCAGTGGCATGATCTCAGCTCACTGCAACCTCCACCTTCCGGGTTCAAGCAGTCTCCTGCTTCAGCTTCCTGTAGCTGGAACTACAGGCACGTGCCACCATGCCCAGCTTTTTGTATTTTCAATAGAGATGGGGTTTCACTGTGTTAGCCAGGATGGCCTTGATCTCCTGACCTCATGATCCAACTGCCTTGGCCTCCCAAAGTGCTAGAATTACAGGCATGAACCACCATGTCCAGATTGATTTGTTTTTTAAAAAAGGCAACATGTCCTTTAAAAAAGGACAAGATGACAACAAGGGATATGACTTGTAATAAGGAGATATAAACAGGAAAACCTTTGAGGAAGATGCTATGGTGATCTGATTAAGAAATCATAAAGGTCAATATTAAGGCATTTTCATAACCATTCAGTATAGTAAATCATTTACTACAGCCTCTAGTAGAAGTAATTATTTGTAATCCTTTTAACCTTGCATTTGTTGTTTTTAGGTTTGAAGTCCTGAGTTTTCTCATGCTGTGTTACAATTCTGCTATTGTATATATGCCTGCCTCATCTTACCAATCTCTTTGTCGGATGGGTTCCAGGTGAGAAGAGTGATTATTATTAATCTTCATATTTATTTATTTGACAATACTTATTTATTTGACAAATATTTATTGAGCACATTCTCTAAGCCAGGCACTATTCTAACTTCTGGTGATACAGCAGTAAACAAAACTCAGGGAACTTACATTCCCGTAGGAGTCCTTATCCTCATGAGTTGGTTTTTTTAAAAATTTTTTTGAGATAGGATTTCTCTGTTACCCAGGCTGGAGTAAGATAGGATTTCTCTCTGTTACCCAGGCTGGAGTACAGGGCTCAATCATAGCTCACTGTGCCCTCAACTTCCTTGGCTCAAGGGATCCTCCCGCCTGGGCCTCTCAAGTAGCTGGGACCACAGGAGCACAACACCACACCCAGCTAAATTTTGTAGAGATAGGGTCTTCCTGTGTTGCCTGGCTTTGTCTTGAAGTCCTGGCCTCAAGCAGTCCTCCCACATCAGCCTCCCAAAGTGCTAAGAGTACGGGAATGAGCCACCATGCCTGGCCTCACCCATTCTTGAAAATATTTTCGGCATTCAAGAAATACTTTCTAGCTGAACATGGAGTTGTAACAAGACATCCAAATCCAGGGTTGTTTAGTGATACATCTTATCACTCCCTGGTTGCCAGTTTTTGTAAATCACTCTAAGATCTTTGAAAAAATTGTGCTATATATGGGGAAAGTCACAAGGAATCTGAACCTCTTTGCATACATTTCATAAATAACTATCTCTGTGTTGGAGAAAGTGATTATCAATAGCACCAATGATATATATGTGTCATTTGTATGTGGGTGGTGGGTACTCTGTATCTCATGGATTATAATATTTCCTAAATCAGAATTTCTAATAATTTGGACATACCTAGGCTGAAGTCTTGTTCTGCCACCCAGGCTGGAGCTCATTCAACCTTTGCCTCTCAGGTTCAACTGATCCTCCCACCTCAACCTCCTGAGTAGCTGGGACTACAGGTGCCCACCACCATGCTAGGCTTTTTTTTTTTTTTTTTTTTTTTTTTTTTTAAATAAAGACTGGGTTTCACTATGTTGTACAGGTAGGTCACAAACTCCTGGAATTAAGTGATCTGCATGCCCTGGCCTCCCAAATTGCTGGGATTATAGGTGTTGAGCCACTGCATCTACCCTTAAATTTCTACTATAGAAAAAATTTAGGCCAGGCGCAGTGGCTCACACCTGTAATCCCAGCAATTTGGGAGGCTGAGGTGGGCAGATCACCTGAGGTCAGGAGTTTGATACCAGCCTAGCCAACATGGTGAAACTCCATCTCTACTAAAAATAGAAAAATTAGCTGGGTGTGGTAGGTCATGCCTGTAATCCCAGCTACTTGGAAGGCTGAGGCATGTGAATCACTTGAACCTGGGAAGCAGGGTTGCAGTGATCCGAGATCATGTCACTGCACTCCGGCCTGGGCAAAAGAATGAGACCTTGTCTAAAGAAAAAAAGAAAGAAAAAATTTAAGTGATAAAAATTAGTTTGGAGACAATGGATGTTTAGAGTCACAGAAGTTCAATTATGGAAGGAATTCTGAATTCAGTCTTTCAAAATGCTTTTTACTTGAGGAAATCAATCCCCAAAAAAGGTTAAATGTTGTATTAGTTTTCTATTACTGCATGATAAATTGCCACAAATTGAGCAGGTTAGAACATCACACATTTATTATTTCAGTTTTTGTGAATCAGGAATCTAGATGGTTTAGCTGGGGTTCTCTGCTTAATGTCTTACAAGGCTGTAGTTAAGTTGTTAGCTGGAATTGCAGTCTCATCTGAGGCTCAAAAGTTTTGTTGGCAGAATTCAGTTCCTGTGACTGTAGGACTGAGGACTTCAGTTTTTTGTGGCTGTGTGCTGGAGGCCACCCTTTGTTCCTTGCCACATTGGGCTCCCAACATGGTCAGCCTACAACATGGCAGGTTGTTTCTTCAATGTTGGAGGAGTGAGACTCCAGCAAGACCTGTTACCTTATGTAACATACTCAGGTACACATAATCATGGAATCCCATCACCTTTGCCATATTCTACTGGTTAGAAGCAAGCTATAGATCCCACTCTTGCTGAAGGGGAAGGGCATGACACAGCGTGAATACCAGAAAGATCATAGGGATCATGACTCTCTAAGAATCTATTCACCACAAGTGCTTTGCTCAAGGTCACATGCTATTATGTTACTAAGATCTGCTTATAACAATACTTATTAATTTTGCCAATCTAAATTAGCTCTTACTTTGGTTTTATAGATTATTTTAAAATATTTGTTTCACTTGCCTGTATTAACATGATTAATATCTAACAAAATTCTCATCTCTAATTTAGATGCTGCTTAAGTACTTAACTGCCTATCTGCAAATAAATTTATTTATAATTCATTACTTTTGGTTCATTAAAAGAAATCTGCCTGCTCCATTATTGGAAACATTGTTGTGGCCTTTAATATAATTTCTTTTTTTTAAAATCTAAACCACTTCAACTCCTGCACTTAGATCTTTTTTTTTTTTTTTTGAGATAGAGTCTTGCTCCGTCACCCAAACTAGAGTGTAGTGGCACAATCATACAAAGCTCATACAGCCTCGAACTCCTGGGCTCAAGCATTCCTTCCACCTCAGCCTCTTTTGTAGCTATGACTGTAGGCATGTGCCACTACACTTGGCTAATTTTAAAATTTTTTTTTAGAGATGGGGTCTCACTGTGTTGTCCAGGCTGGTCTTGAACTCCTGGCCTGAAGTGATCTTCCTACCTTGGTCTCCCAAAGTCCTGGGATTATAGACATGAATCACCACACCCAGCCTAATAGAGTTTCTTAATAAAAAATATGGCAGAGTTTCGTGGTCCTCAAAATTTTGTTCTTTTGTTCATTATTCCCCTACAGAATTTTGAAAAACTATGTACTCCTTGTACATGAAGTTGACATTAAAATTTTTTTATCCTATCTTAAATAGGTAGAAATAATATAATTTCTAGGCCATGCAAGGTGGTTCATGCCTGTAATCCCAGCGCTTTGGGAGCCCGAAGCGGGCAGATCCCCTGAGGTCAGGAGTTTGAGAACAGCCTGGCCAACATAGTGAAACCCCATCTCTACTAAATTAGCCGGGTGTGGTGGCACGTGCCTGTAGTACCAGCTGCTTGGGAGGCTGAGGCAGGAGAATTGCTTGAACCTGGGAGGCAGAGGTTGTGGTGAGCCAACATCAGGTCACTGCACTCCAGCCTGAGCAACAGAGTGAGACTCAGTCTCAATATGTAAGTATTGACATAATTTTTAAAAAGCTGTTGGGTCGTTGTTTTAAATATATGTAATGTAAATACCATAATGATGTGATACTCACCATCATCCATTTGAGGAATAAATGAGTAAACTTTTCTTTAAAGGTCTAACATTACATTTATTCCTTCTCCTTGAAATTGAGGGATACATTTTCACTCTCCTTTTCCCACATAGTTTTATCTTAATATAATGCTATTTTCAACTTGCAGGTCTTTTATTATACATCTCTGTTACAAAAAAATATATAAACAGAATTTTAAAAGAATTTCCCAAGATCATAAGGCATTAAACACTAAAAAATTTCCTCTGGACTCACTATTATAGTTGTCTTACTAAATTAATTGATTAAATAATATAGTATATTACAACTTTTGATCATTAAGCATAACTTTCTTGAAGTATCACTTAATGAGATGGAATGGATGTTAGGGAGTTGTTTATTTCTTTGTTTAGTTGTCAGGGAGTTGTTTATTTCTTTGTTTAGTTATTTGTTTAAATAACTAAACTTCCTTTTGTTTTGAGATTTGTGTACTTCCCAGTAATTCACCCTAATACAATTTGGGGTGAGTAAAAGTTAGATGTGTGTGTGTGTGTGTGTGTGTGTGTGTGAAGAGGGAGAAGGATGATTGTGAAAGAGATGGTTAACTATTTTAGAAAAGTTGTTTTTATGGGCAGTCCCCTAGGATGTGTGCTTTATGAGAGCACAGATTTCATTTTTATTTTTTATCTTTCACCTGTTCATGACTGTATGCCTAGGCCCAAAACAATGACTGGTATATAACAGGCACTCAGTAAATATTTGAGGAATGAATAAATTGTATAAATGAACGTATGAAAACAAAAATTGTTTTAATGAATCTGGAAATCACATGCTAAATAGTGTATTTTCCTAGGGTTTGTGTGAGTGGGTTTCCACGGCAACATGAAAAACATTGGAAAGAACTCTGTGGTCGAATAGTATTGGATCCTGAATTTATGGTGCAACTTCTCACAGGGGTTTATTATGCCATGTAAGTAAGTGGAATATAAAATTGTATGAATTCTTCCTAATGTTTGGAAACTTTTAATATTTCTCTTTCTTTTTTTTTTTTTGAGACGGAGTTTCGCTGTTGTTACCCAGACTGGAGTGCAATGGCACGATCCCGGCTCACCGCAACCTCCGCCTCCAGGGTTCAAGCAATTCTCCTGCCTCAGCCTCCTGAGTAGCTGGGATTACAGGCGCGCGCCACCAGGCCCAGCTAATTTTTGTATTTTTAGTAGAGACAGGGTTTCACCTTGTTGACCAGGATGGTCTCGATCTCTTGACCTCGTGGTCCACCCACCTCGGCCTCCCAAAGTGCTGGGATTACAGGCGTGAGCCACTGCGCCCAGCCAATATTTCTCTTTCTTCCTTATCAGACGCAATACTGAATCTCTTCTTCTATGATAGGCTTATCTTGTTTTTCTAATATGGTTTCCTTTTAGTACTTTTAAAATAACCAAAATGTAACATAACTATCATTAAAATTGGAGTTTAGAAATTGTCAGGTTTTCTCTATGGAAAACTACCTCTACAAAGTTCATAATCCAGGTTTTCATGAATGCATTAAGTAGATTACTTTGAATATATCACCATGTGATAAAAACCAGTTTGTGTGAAGAAACATTTGTAAACGTATTTAAAATATTGGTTTTGTTTTTATAACCAAAAGTGGTATAGTTTATAAATGAAATGATATAACACTTGGCATGAAAATTTTGCTTCACAGCCAAAATTGCAGGACTTGAAACAATTTAAAAAGTTAAGCTGAAGATTATATATTTGTTCAAGAGAGTAAATGATCTGCTTCTTTATAGGTATAATGGACAGTGGGACCTTGGCCAGGAAGTTCTTGATGACATCATTTATAGAGCTCAGCTAGAGCTTTTTTCTCAACCACTATTGGTAAGTTATTATCTTTACTCTTTATTAAATATTCTTATACCTAAAAAAAAAAAAAAAAAAAAAAAGGGTACTAGGTTAAAAATCTGAGACAATCCCAATAATTAGGGGAAAAATTTTATTCCAGAATAACAATTAGTTAACTGTTAGAGAAAACACAAAATAGGTTTAGATCCTTTCCACCTTCCAGTACCAAAATAAAAGTTCAGATAAAGTGAATAATTAAATGTTTTGGAATCCTTTAAGAAAAGAGATGAGAAGAAAGATTCCAAATATTGAAATTTCTAGAGAAGGGAAGACTTTCTAAGCATAAGTGATAGGACAAGTCACTAAAATAAGATTGTTTTTTTTTCCCCCTACATAAACACCTAAATTCTAAGCTCTTAGGTTTTCGGTTTTTTGTTTCTTGTTTTGTATTTTTTGTAGAGACAGAGTCTCTCTGTGTTGCTGAGGCTGGCCTCAGCCTCCAAGACTGCTGGGATTACAGAAGTGTGACACTGTACCCAGCCTATTCCATCAGCTTTGCCTTTTTTTTTTCTTTTTCTGTTTTTGAGATGGAGTTTTGCTCTTGTTTCCCAAGCTGGAGTACAATGGCACAATCTTGTCTCACTGCATCCTCCACCTCATTGGTTCAAGCGATTCTCCTGCCTCAGCCTCCGGAGTAACTGGGATTACAGGCATGCACCACCATGCCTGGCTAATTTATTGTATTTTTAGTAGAAACGGGGTTTCACCATGTTAGCCAGGCTGGTCTCAAACTCCTGACCCCAGGTGATCCGCCTGCCTCTGCCTCCCAAAGTACTGCGAGCCACTGCGCCCGGTCCATCAGTTTTTTTAAGTTTATTTTTTTGAATTTTATTTTGTTTTTGAGATGGAGTTTCTCTCTACCACCCGGTGGAGTGCAGTGGTATGATCTCAGCTCACTGCAACGTCTGCCTCTTGGGTTCAAGCGATCCTCCCATCTTAGCCTCCCATGTCTAGCTGGGATTATAGGCACCACCATCCCCAGCTAATTTTTGTATTTTTAGTAGAGACAGTGTCACCATGTTGGCCAGGATGGTCTTGAAATCCTAATTTCAAGTGATCTGCTGGCCTCAGCCTCCCAGAGTGTTGAGATTACAGGTGTGAGCCACTGTGCCTGGCCTCCATCAGGTTTTTAAAAGCAAAATTAATACATGCAGTGCACAAACTGAGAAACATATTTTCAGCAGGCATGATAAGAATAAGCAAATTAATGTTTCATTTTATGTAAAAAGATTTTGTACTCTCCTACAAAAAAAAACAAATCTCCAAATGGTAAGTGATTAAAAACACAGATGTAAGGCTGGGCGCGGTGGCTCACACCTGTAATCCCAGCACTTTGGGAGGCCAAGGTGGGTGGATCACCTGATGCCACAAGTTCAAGACCAGCCTGGCCAACATAGGAAAACCCTATCTTTACAAAAAAATACAAAATTTAGCTGGGTGTGGTGGTGCATACCTCCAATCCCAGCTACTTGGGAGGCTGAGGCATGAGGATTGCTTGAACGCAGGATGCAGAGGTTGCAGTGAGCGGAGATCATGCTGCTACACTCCAGCTTGGGTGACAAAGCAAGACCTTGCCTCAAAAAAAACCAGAAAACAAAACAAAACAAAACAACAAATGTAAATATCTAGCAGTGAAGTGAGGAAGGCATTCTTTATGTTACAGTGGTAGTATGACACAACGCTGAATATCCCCAGAAGAAGCAGTTTGGTAATGTGTGTTTATTTCTTTGACCCTGTATCCCATGTCTAGCAATGTATTGCAGAAAACTAAACTTAAATTTAACACCGAAATTATAAATACCAGAGAGAATGTATTGTAAGCATAACATTACAGTTTTATTTCTAATTGCAAAGGAATAAAAACAGTCTAAATGTTTCACAGCAGAGAATGATTTAAGTTTCATGATATTTATTTGATAAAACTATATATTTAAGGTTTTATATTAAAGGGAAACACTAGCTTGCATGAGGTAGAAAAACAGTATACAGCTATTTTTTTAGATCTAGACAGGACAGAGGAAGCATACAAAATGCTAATAGTTGTCTAGGTAATTTGTCTGTGGATGTTTTTATTCCTTTCCAATTTTGTAAGCTTTTTGTAGTATTTTGATAATGGTGTTCTTAAAATATTATTTTCTACTTGCAGCATTTTAAGAATACAGCTTTTTATTTTATTGTTTCAAAAATTATTATTTTTTTGAGACAGGGTCTCACCCTGTCACCTAGGCTGGAGTGCTGTGGTGTGATAATAGTTCTCTGTAACCTCTACCTTCTATGCTCAAGTGGTTCGCCTGCCTCAGTCTCCTGAGTAGCTGAGACTACAGGTGCATACCAGCACACCCAGCAAATTTTTGTATATTTTTTGGAGACGAGGTCTCACCATGTTGCCTAGGCTGGTCTCAAATTCCTAGACTCAAGCCATCTGCCTGCTTCAGCCTCTCAAAGTGGTGGGATTACAGGCATGAGCCACTTTGCCCAGCCCATCTTTTTAAAAGCCATTTTATTTGTATCATTTTTAAATATTTTAAGCTAAATATAAATTTATTGAGGTAGCATTTGCAGTAATTCTTCTTTGAATTCCCATTTGTTTCCTAATCTTTCCCTAAGAGTTACATTAAAACAAATGGGTAAAAAATTAAAAAATTTTATCATCATAGTAATACCTAGAACTTATGAAACTATTTAAATTCATAGTTTATCCTTTCAACAATCTTGTAAATTAAGTGGAGTTGGCATTTCCAAGGCAATACAGTAAAGAGATTAGTAACTCTAGTGTTACAGTATTCCTTTATTGTCAGCGTCTCTGGGGGACCCAATAATAATACCCCTTTTCCCTATTCAAATCTAGAGCCACATGATAGACAGAAAAATAGTTCGTAGATGGGGAACAAGTATTTTCATTACTGTTAAAAGCTAAATTGAAAGACTTAACTTTCCTCTACAGCTAGACCTTGGAACAGCCCACTGGAGAAATGAGTGGGCAGATCAGGCAAACCCATCCAGGCTGCTGCTTCATTCCATGTGGGCTTGTCCAAGTGGAGAGGGAGGGAGAAAAACCATCCTTTAGCTCAAGATTTTTGCTAGATTGGTACAACCCAATTAGAAAACATGGATCAGTCAAATGGCAATTACCAGGAGCAGAAAGTGGTAGGATAAAATGCCAGAAGTATTTAGGAAACATTTCACCTCATGTAAATAGAAGAGTAGAGAATATCCCAATGTTGATCAGAGATTAAATTCTGCATGTTATTTATCATCTGAAGAATCAGACAATTCTAAATTGTCTCATAATCAGCTTAAATGTTAATTCTTTCTTTGGAATGCTTTTTCTCTTTGAAAGTCAACCATTTTAAGGCATCAGTGGAGTATGTGACTCATATTTTAGAAATTCTCATTTGAAAGCTTGCTTAAAAGAATAGAGAACAACAAAGATACGTTTCTTACACATTTGTACTTTTATGTGTTATAATGCAAATTTTAAATACATATTCAAAAATTATGGAAACAAGTATAAACAAAAACTGCATATTGATTGTAAACTTGTATAGACTTATATTATCATTGTAGGTTGCCAATGCCATGAAAAACTCATTACCATTTGATGCTCCTGATTCTTCACAAGAAGGCCAGAAAGTCCTTAAAGTTGAAGTCACTCCAACAGTGCCGAGGATTTCTCGGACTGCAATTACAACAGCTTCAATCCGTCGTCATAGATGGAGGAGAGAAGGTGAGTACAAAATCCCCATAGTCCACACATGGAGTCAAGTAAATTTATCACTGTTTACAGACTGTCTTAGCACATGATATTAAAAGACCCTGTATAATTAAATTGTTTTTGTTAAAAATAACACTAGAAATGTGACTGTCTAAAGTTATTTTAATATAAATATATACTTATAAAATACATGTTATTTAGATTGCTGTATAAAGATTAAAACATAAAATAAGATGAGGTTAATTTTTGTATTTTTTTGAACTAAGTAAGAAAAATAGGAAAGAAGTTGCTTTGACCTTGTTACTATACTAGGAAAAAAAGGTGCACATATGAGCACTGTGGGAAAAAGTATATAACTGGCCAAACTAACAATATAATACATGCGATTCATAAAATGATACATTCTTGTTTTTGGATTTTTATCTTTGCCTTTCCCTTTTTTGTAAGTGCTGAATCCAGCAGTATTTCATAGACATGGTATTTGAATAGTCAAGCTGTCTTGCCTAAGAGATATTGCCATTTTAACGATCCTAATTTTTCTGTCTTAATTCATTTGCAAACCTCACATTGTTCATCTGCTGCCTTATGTGTGTGCATGCTGTGCACACACATGTAACTATATAAATAGTATTTGTGTTGATATCATATCCATATATACATTCTCTTATCTGCCTGGGTCAAAATGCTCAGAAAAGAATAGAGCAGCATAAAAGCACTAAAATTTTATATGTTGAATCCCAGATGGCTTTGACTTCTCAAACGAGGCTGACTCGAGTATTCCTGGCTCCCCGATCCAACACGGCTCCACTGACCTAGGGATCAAACGTGTGCAAGAGGGGGAGGTGCTGGTGCGCAGGACCCCTGAGCATGGCTCGCCGGAGCCCAACTCAGCAGCAGCCACAACAGAGGGTAGGACAGAGATGAGGAGGCAGAAGTCAGTGAGGCAGTTGCTGGAGAAGGATCCTGGCTCTCTATCCCCAAGCAGAGCATCTTTCCATTCTAATGTGTGTTACCAGTACCCTAGGGTGTATTAGCTTCTCCTTGCAAAGCACCCTCCCTCCTCATATGCATAGCACCAGGTCAGGTGCAATCTTTAGTTACCATTTGTGCTGGCCTGGAGTCTGCATCCCTGTGTGATCAAGGAACAGCTTGGCATGGCTACTAACAAGGCAGGGTCCTGTCTCCAAAAGGTCTGCAAATGCTTGGAATTTTTTCATTACTGAGCATGTTTATTCTAACATTAGGAAAGAAAAATGCACCCAGTGGACATGAGCCTTATTCATCACTAAGAATGATTTTATTTATACAATAATTTATTCTTTAAAAATTTGTAAAGGGAGTTTTAAAACGTTAGTGTATTATCTTTGGGGCCAGGAGCGGTGGCTCATGCCTGTAATCCCAGCACTTTGGGAGGCTGAGGCGGGTGGATCACGAGGTCAAGAGATCGAGACCATCCTGGTCAACATGGTGAAACCCCATCTCTACTAAAAATACAGAAAATTAGCTGGGCATGGTAGTGTATGCATGTAATCCCAGCTACTCAGGAGGCTGAGGCAGGAGAATTGCCTGAACTCAGGAGGCGGAGGTTGTAGTGAGCCGAGGTCGCGCCATTGCACTCCAGCCTGGGTAACAAGAGTGAAACTCTGTCTCAAAAAAAAAAAAAAAGTTAGTATATTATCTTTAAGAAATTGGAAGTGGAGCCAGCTGATTTATCTGCAATTCTATGGTGTTCAATGAAGAATTTCTTAGCTCTTTGACAAAGTATGCTGATATTGATTGGCTTTATCATCTGTAGATTAAGTTGCTTAGGTCTAACTAGTAAACTACAGACATCTTCTATAAATGTGCTATCCTGATGCACAGTACATTTTATGATTTATTGTAAATCACAGTTGCATTCAATTCAATGTAATTAAAATGTACTGTAATATTTAGAGGTCAGATATCCTAGTAGAGACTTATTTCTATAATTTAGGTATCACAACATGGAGGGATTTTTTTTTTAGTACCCTTCCCCCAACTGCCTATCTGTGAAAGAATGCTTCTCTTTGATGGGCAAGTATTTACTTGCTGTTTTGAATGTAATGCCATAGGAATTAGCTTTGTGAAAGAGGGAACTGTAGCCAGTGTTTAAAAAATTATTTAATGTATTGCTACTATGGGATCTTTATATTTATTTATGAAATCAAGTAATTTTAAAATATGTTCTATATTTTTACTTAAAGGCCAAACATACATAAAGCAGTTAACTGCCACCATGGGGAACTCTCTGCTCTTTGGTGCATTAGAAATTTGAGCATGCTCAGTAAGATCTAAATCTACCCTCTGTTCCCTTGCCCATTTACCCAGATTGACCTTATTTCATTTAACAGTGTTGCATGTGCATGACCTAGGGATCCAAAAAAGTTGGTGCTGTAAGATACAGCCTTCCCTTTTTTTCCTGTATCTTATTATGTTATCCCTAGGAGTAAGTTTTATCTTGTATAAACACGTAACAATGAGAAGATGAATAGATGTGTAACCCAGAGTTGACCTAAACTGAACATTCTTGAATGACTGAATCACTTAACATTTATCTACTACTATTGCTAGAATATTGAAAGTGTTTGTGCTAAATGTATTACTGGGTTAATAAACAGCTGCTGAAATTCCAGAAAGTGTGGGATTAGGTTGAAGCATTCCTTCCAATATATATCAAGTCATACACTTTGAAACAAATGAACCAAAATAGTAGTTCCTTTTTAATATCCTATTATATTTATCACTGGTAAACTTTCAATTTGGGTGAGGGAGTGAGAGGGTGTAGCCACAAGGAAAGAGGAATGTTTCCTTATTTTACTTTTTAGTCCAGATTATTTGTAGTTTTATTTTATTTATTTTTTGAGGGAGGATCTCACTCCCATCACCCAGGCAGGAGTGTGGTGGCACAATCAAGGCTCACTGCGGCCTCAACTTCCTGGGCTCAAGTGATCCTCCCACCTCAGCCTCTCGAATAACTAGAACTACAGGCACACCACCATACCCAGCTAGTTTTTTGTATGTTTAGTAGAGATGGTGTTTTGCCATGTTGCCTAGGCTGATCTCAAACTCCTGGGATCAAGTAATCTGCCTGCCTTAGCCTCCCAAAGTGCTGAAATTACAGGCATGAGCCACCGACCCTGGCCTATTTGTAGTTTTAAATCAATATTAACAGAAGCCAAATGTGTAAGTAAAGTCAGCCATGAATAGAAAAGTTCATTAAGAATTCATTTCATAGCTTCTTGGGGTTCAATGTAAATACAAAAAGGCATTAAAAAAAATTCCATTTCAGATGTCTCCTCTTTGGACCATGAATGGTATTGTTATTACCTTTGGAGAAAATTACAAAGTAAAAATGTTTTGAGACACAATTGCCTTTTTATTTTGTAAGGGTTTTTTTCTTGACTCCCAGATAGTCTCACTCTGTTGCCCAGGCTGGAGTATAGTGGCACAGTCGTAGCTTATTGTAACCTGGTTTCCTGGTCTCCAGCAAACCTCTGGCCTCAGCCTTCTCAGTAGCTAGGATAACAGGCATATCACCATGCCCAGTAAATTTTTAAATTGTTGGTGGAGATGTGGTCTTGCTATGTTGCCCAGGCTGGTCTTCAACTCCCAGGCTCAAGCAATCCTCCTGTCTTGGCCTCCCCAGATGCTGGTGACCCACTGCACCCAGCCTCCTTAAGATTCATAGCTTACTGCCTTGAATTCCTGGACTTAAGTGATCTTCCTACTTCACCCTCCTGAGTAGCTGGGACTATAGGCAGGTGCCATCACATCTGGCTAATTTTAAAATTTTTTATGGAGGTAGGATCTTGTCATTTACCCATGCTGGTCTCAATGTCCTCAGCTCAAGGGATCTGCCTGTCTTGGCTAATCCCAAAATGTTGGGATTAGAGGCGTGAGCCACTGTACCCTGCCAAGTTTTTTAAACAGAAGAAAGGAAGTTACAAAACCCTATGAAAAGTTTTGATAATTCAGAACTCTGCTGAAGCTTATAGATTACTGACTAGTCTTCTGCTATGATGTTTTTAAAGAATTTTACAATTAAAATTGGGTTTATTACATGTTGAAATTGAATGGAGAATATAAGCCCATCACCTACCTTTCTACTGATTGTCAAGTAACATTCTATTTGTGACTTTTAAAGCTGGAATTAAGATTATTACTAAACTGGCCAGGCATGATGGCTCATGCCTATAATCCCAGCACTTTGAGAGGCCTAGGCAGGTGAATTGCTTGAGCCCAGTACAAGGCCAGCCTAGGCAACATGGCAAAACCTCATGTCTACAAAATATATAAAAATTAGCCAAGCATGGTGGCACATGCCTGTAGTCCCAACTACTTGAGAGGCTGAGGTGGGAGAATCACTCAAGCCTGGGAGGTTGAGGCTACAGTGAGCTGTGATCGTGCCACGGCACTTCAGCCTGGGCAACAAAGTGAGACCTTGTCTCAAAAAATAATACAAATAAATAAATGTTTTTTTAAAATTATTACTAAACTGAAGACAATACCTGTGATTAAAGTATAATCAGTGTTCCATTATATTATATGCTAAGCATTGCTTAGTATGTAAAATATCAGTAGATTCTCTTGCATGTCGGCTTTTGTGTTATCTTTTTATGGCCATATTGCTTGGGCATCAGATCTGCATGTAGCAAGATTCAGAAGCTAGCACTAAGTCTCTCAGTCTCCTTTCCTAATAAATATACCCAATATTTTAAAAGAGGTTATATAGTTTTGATATGATAATGTCCAATTCTGTTGACTCCCAATTTTATATTACCAATATAAATTCTGAACCAATAACTATCCTTTCTTGGACATTTCGGAGTTCTTTATACTAATTGTAAGTAAATTACTAAAATGTATCATATGAATATAATTTAAAGTTTTTATTTTGAGGTACATTATAACAGTTCTTTTGAAGAGGTTGAGAGAAGTGGTGTCAGCTGCTACTGTTCTTAGTAAATGCCTTTTCATATGGCTTTGCATGATTATTAAAGATTATTAAACTGCTGGATATAAAAGGTGCCTTTTGCTTTAAGGATAGCTTATTTCATTCTTTAGAAGGAAGAAAATAATCCATATATGTAATATAGCTAAGTAAATAGTTTATTTTTCCAGGTACTATGTTAAATAAAAGGTTGTGTTTAAATATTTGTATATATTTTGCTTAGGTAACTTATATCTCTAATATTTGTTTAGATCCTTTCCTAATGTTTTTACCTTAACTGTAATGTTGATATCTGTTTTGTAGACTCAGATTAAACTTTATGGCAGTCTGGGAAATGTATTTAATGAGATAGCAAGCCGATACGAGTTCTTGAAAGAAGCAAATGTATTACTTTCTAAGAGAATGTTGATCATACTCTCAGTAAGATAATTGGCTTTCTGTAAACTGCAAGCTCAATATATTATATGTTCTTTTCTTCTTCCCACAAAAACCCAAGATAAGAATTCTGTTGTTGGCTGGGTGAGGTGGCTCACATCTGTAATCCCAGCACTTTGGGAGGCCAAGGTGGGCAGATAATATGGGGTCAGGAAATCAAGACCAGCCTGGCCAACATGGTGGAACCCCATCTCTACTAAAAATACAAAAATAAGCTGGGTGTGGTGGTATATGCCTGTAATCTCAGCTACTTGGGAGGCTGAGGCAGGAGAATCACTTGAACCTAGGAGGCAGAGGTTGCAGTGAGCTGAAGACCATGCCACTGCACTCCAGTCTGGGTGACAGAGAAGACTGTCTCAAAAAAAACCAACAAAAAAACAAAAAAAGAATTACTTTGTTAACTGCAGTTTCTGCATGAAATGAAATGTGATGGGACACTCTAGTATTTTGTGATTATGACAATACATCTCAATGCTAAGAGTCTAAAATATTATAGAAATCCTTAATTATATAAATATTATCAAAATATACCAAATAGGAAATCTAAATCCTTCCTAAATATCCCTGCTGGTTCCCTATCACTGCTCCCTGAAATATGGAAACCAGTGAGTTCCATGTTAAAGGTTCTAAAGCAATATAGAAGCAATTAACCATTGAGTAAATACAAAGTTTTATTGTAGTTAAAAAGAGTTTGGCCTGTAAGCATAAATGAGTTTTTGGTACAATTCTGGGTAAGCAGAATTAGAAGAGGGGCTTTTTTACACATCTTATGGTGGGTTAAAGAAGGTATGAGGGGAAAGTTGTGTGTGTGTGTGTGTGTGTGTGTGTGTGTGTTTTAAATAGGTTGATATGGTCATTTCAGAAGAATGATAGAGTGTATTATAAAAATTTATGTTAAACTCTTGTATTTTACCTAGTTGTTTTACATGCCTACATATTGACAGTATACTAGATAATGTGTGGATAGTTTTTTAAAAACTGGACTAAATAAAGCTAAATTGACATTTATTAACATATTAGAATTCTGTGTAGATTAAGATTTATTTCCCCTAAATTATTTAGGGGAAGTGTTCATAGTAGGGCCATTGCCAACTTATAGCAAACATTACCCGAGAGATACGGTTAGCATTGTTATTCACAGCTGCTTCTTATTTAATTTAGCTGTTGCTGAGTCTGTCTGATTTGTTTTCTTAGGTGCTGAGGGTGTAAATGGAGGAGAGGAGTCTGTAAACCTGAATGATGCAGATGAAGGATTTTCATCAGGGGCTTCCCTCAGCAGTCAGCCAATTGGGACCAAACCATCCTCCTCTTCTCAGAGGGGAAGCTTAAGGAAAGTAGCAACTGGGCGTTCAGCCAAGGATAAAGAAACAGCCTCTGCCATCAAATCCAGTGAAAGCCCTCGAGATTCAGTAATTCGCAAGCAGTATGTACAGCAACCAACTGATCTTAGTGTAGATTCAGTTGAGCTGACACCAATGAAGAAACACCTGAGCCTGCCTGCTGGCCAGGTGGTGCCAAAAACCAATAGTTTAAGTCTAATCCGGACAGCCAGTGCTTCCTCAAGTAAATCATTTGACTATGTAAATGGCAGTCAAGCAAGTACCAGCATTGGGGTTGGCACTGAGGGAGGTACTAATTTAGCAGGTAACAATGCTAATCGATACTCAACTATCAGTCTGCAGGAAGACCGGCTAGGTCAAGCTGGTGAAGGTAAAGAGCTCCTCAGCCCAGGAGCCCCCTTAACCAAGCAGTCTCGATCCCCAAGTTTCAATATGCAGCTAATATCCCAGGTGTAGTTTTGACTTCTTCCCTCCTCTTTCTGCTTACCTTTTAAACTGAACATTTCATTGTGCAAGAAGACACTTCATCCCACATTGTGAAAACATTGGTCATCATAATCAGATTTCATTTAGTTTAGGTATCTTCATATTGTATTTTGTATCGAAACAGCAATAAGGTTTTCTTTATCCCTCTTTCCTACATCTTCTCTTCACCTATTCCTTGTAAATGTGTTTGTGAAGCAGTATAAAATGTTTGCCTTTTCCATGCCTTCCTTTCTCTTTGGGTGATGTGCAATCCATTGTAGGCTGATCGGTCCCATTTCAACACTGTGAGACTGAGGATACATTAGAGGAAATGGTGTATATGATCCCTATGAAACGATTCTTTGGCTTTTGTTTAAAAACAAAGCAAAACGGGTTTGTTCTCATAACCTATAGAACTATGAAGATTACTAGATCATATTTTTTTCTCTCTTAACCAGGAGTGCCTCAGAGATTCTGCTATGATTTTGAACTTCTCTGAGTCTGTGCAATCATTTTCTGGAGAAGCATGGGAAAAGGTGGTAGACTGCTGCACTTTTTAATTAAAATGAGGGTAGCTCTTTCTCCACCCGCCCCCCCATCTCCTTTATCCCAAGACATAATAGTTCCATTATGGAGGCATTTAAATCAAGTTATGACCACCTCCACTGGAGGACAGGGCTCTAAGTTGATTGTGTAATTGATAATGCACTTTCTCAATGGCTCTATAGTCATTATTAACATGTCTTCCCTCTTCCCCACAAGGACATATAAGGTCATTTCTGTCCTCCAAGTTTGGCCAACTAACAAATCAGAATCTGAGGGGCATGTGCTGTTTCCCAGGAATGATTGACACTTTGGTGCTGGGGTTTGTGGGGGGAGGGGTGGTTTTTGTTTAGCTTGTGTGGAGATTGTGTGTGTGAGGGGAGACTTTGATTGTTGTTTTTTTTCCTTTTCCTTTGTGAGCTGATGATGGCTGAAGTATGACAGTACATCTTCAGGTAAAGAGAGGGATTTCTCAATCTACTTTCTGTTATGTCAGACTATAAGAGAAACCCTTTCAGCTGCTTTCTAGATGTACCTAAATTCAGTCAGACATTTTGGATTAAGAAACCTAAAGTCCTGATAGATTACCTACTCCGAAATACATCAGGGACAGACAATTGGCTGAAAACACTGATGCTTCAATGTGACACATTTTTATAGAACATTTCTACCAGGGGGTACTGAGCTTGATTTTTCCTGTAAGGACCACACTGCCTTTGTGTTTAATGTAATGCAATTTGTGTACCTTCTAATCATATATCTGCAGTTTCTCATTTTTATAAGACTTTGGAATCATGCCAGTAAGCTAAATGTTGAATGTATGTAAGTAGCATTTGGTAACTGCTAAGAGGTTACAAAAACATTATCGGTAAAAAAAGTTTTTTAGTTCTGATCCAGTTGGATAAGATTTTATCATAACCTCTTCTGGGTTTCAGGCTCTGCTGTTTGAAAAAGAAGGGAATATATTGCGTTTTAAAAAATCAGTGTATTGTGACTTAAACTGTTGTTATCCTTCCACAAAATGCATCAGAGCTATTAGTGCTTTGTACCTTTAGATGTTTTTACTTTATTGTTTAAGAAAAATATACTGAATTTATAGAAAGCAAGTATTCTCCTAATTAACAAAGGTTAAAATTTTATCTCTACCAATTAAAATTACAATCGATTTTGATAAATAACCAGAAAAATGCCTTGTTTTTTTCACACCTAGTAATCCTCCCGTTTTTATTGTAATAACTTTTTTTTCCTAAGAGACTTTCTGTTAGACTCTTTATAAGAACAATGACATGTGCTTGCTTGAATCTGTTGGTCTGTAACACTTTCCAGCTCATGTAAAAATGGAAAACGAGAACCTGAACTAGTATCTACAACATTGCCAAAGTCCAGGGCAAAGCTGAAAGTTGATAAATAGACAATTTATTGATTTGGGTGTGTCTGTGTCTGTGTGTGGATACATATATATATGGTGTGTATTTGTATATATCACAAAGATGTATTTTAAATATGCTTTCTTTTAATTTAAGGGATGTCAGATAAATGAAAGCAGTTTAAAAATAGCCAAAATAAATGAGGTGTAAAGGTCCATAACATACTAAAAAAGGCAGAGTTTCAGGTATGTAAGGAAAGGAACATTATACTTACCCAGAAACTGAGATCTTGGCTATGGCTGGAGGTCAGTCACTTTATGGCAGAAATTATGGTTTTATTTGGGAGGATAAAAGACTGTTTTCAATTCAAATTGTGCATTTATTGGCATCTAAATCTGCATAAGTTTAGTTAAAGCACAAAAGAAATACCACATAATACCAAATTACTGCAAAAATTATAATAAATACATCAAAATTTTCCTTTGACTAGAAATCTTATACCTGAAAAATTGGTTTTAAAAATGTCCATTTTAGAGGATTTTATTTATCTGTACGTATATACATATATCCCTGTATGTATACATACCTACATTAACATTTCATCACCCTGTAACATTTGTTTTCTATTCTATTCTTTTTTTTTTTTTTTTTTTTTTTTGTGACGGAGACTTGCTCTGTCACCAGGCTGGGGTGTAGTGGCACAGTCTCAGCTCACTGCAATCTCCACCTCCCAGGTTCCAGTGATTCCCTGCCTCAGCCTCCTGAGTAGCTGGGACTACAGGTGTGCACTACCACAGCCGGCTAATTTTTTCCATTTTAGTAGAGATGTGGTTTCACCTTGTTGGAGAGGATGGTCTTGATCTCCTGACCTTGTGATCCACCTGCCCAGGCCTCCCAAAGTGCTAGGATTCCAGGCATGAGCCACCGTGCCTGGCTGTTTTCTATTCTTTTAGGTGACCTCAGTGAAGAAACATTTCATTTAGTCTAAACCTTGCATTCGGGGTCTTAGAACAGATTTTTTGTGCAAGAATTGTTATTAGTTAAAATGGAAGGTGTTTAACAAAGTCAAATTTTCTAAGTTTTTAAATATGCATTTTAACATGCATTATTTTTGGCATTTAATATACAAGTTTTGTTTCAGATATACAGCAGCTGTTACAGATAAATGCCAGCAATATTCAAACTTTTTAACAAGATTTTGTTTTACATTTCCTAACTTCCATAAAAGTCTAACTATATGAAAAAGATATTTAAGGAGAAAGTACTTGTTTTCTGTAGTAAAACAATTATGTTGGTGCCATGTATGCCAAGTTGGATAAAATAATACAAAGAAATAGCTGAAGGAACTCTGACATTAATTACTAGAAAGCAAACTAAAATGCAAAGTGAATAGTTAACTTAGAAGATTTGATTTTTTGAGACAGGGTCTCACTCTGTCCTCCAGGCTGGAGTGCAGAGGCAGGCGCTATCACAGCTCACTGCAGCCTCGACCTCCCTGGGCTCAGGTGATCCTCCTACCTCAGCTTCTGAAGTAGCTGGAATTCCAGCACCACCATGCCTGGCTAATTTTTGTATTTTTAGTGGAGACGGGGTTTCGCCATGTTGCCCAGGCTGGTCTTGAACTCCTGTGCTCAAGAGATCCACCCACCTCGGCCTCCCAGAAGTGTTAGGATTACAGACATGAGCTACCACGCCTGGCCTGAAGATTTTTAAATGTAAGAATATTTTAAGAAGCTAAGGGGGAAATTGTTATTTTAAAATCCTGATCCCCTTACCTTTACCCCTTACCATTCCCCTTACCTTTCCAATTCACTTTTCTTTGTCTATTTATTAATAGAACCAGAATTGTGCTAAGAAACCGTAGAGATAATCTAGCTAGTTTCTCACTGCCTCACCACATTCATCAAGAAACTGAGGCTCAGAGGGTGGTGTGATCAAGGTCATATAACTAAAGCAGAGCCAGAATCAAACCCAGTCTCCATGGGTTTGGGGAGGCAGTGGGTTGTTAAATCTGTTTTTTGTTTCTTTACAGTTCTGGTCTAGTAGTTAGTGAATACAGCACATTAAGAAAAGTATTAAATCCAGAAAAAATGTAGAGTAATCGAGATGGGGAAGTGTTGGAAATGTTAAGAATATATACATATGTAAGGATAAATACATTATTCTTTATTCTAATTTATGCCTTACTATTTTCTGCCACATAACAGTCGTATGCTGCCATTTTATAGTTGATTACATTTCTGGGGATTTATTTAAATGTAAAATAAACCCAATGAAAAGGCTGTGATCAGTGTTTCTAGTTATTTTAAAGTGATTTTTTGAGTCAGCCAGCTTTTAGTCACCAGTGTGGCAAGCTAATTATATTGCACAATAGAGTATTGCAAAGTAAAGATTAAATAAATTTGATTAATAATTTTTAATGTAGAAAGAAACTGAATCTTACCTATGCTTAGAGCAAATGCAAGCAATATTTCCTTATGTGATTGAAAAAGGTTTTATAGTGTTAAACTTATGATTCCATAATGGAACAGTGACCATGATGTCATTTAAAGTGTGTATATACCGTATAAAATGTCTTAAATGCTGTAGTCTCAGCTATATAAGTTCAGTATTTCCAACCTGTATTTTCAAATTCTACCTAGAAGCTTTAAACTAATTATAATTATTTATTAGACACTGGAATACTAAGAATAACTTCTTTCAGATTTTGTTTGTACAATTTTTGTGAATATTTTAATGAAGTGGAGTATTTTTCCCACCTCACTTTTGTGAGGTTTGTATGGGTCCATTTTTGAGTACTTCAGTTGTTGACAATCAGTTGTCTCATTTAAATCTCTGCATGTTCATTTGTAAATAAAAAATTTAGTATCCGTCTTTAGGGGTAGTACCCTATCACAAACACTGGCAAGGAATGGCCCTCCATTTCTGACCTTGGATTACAAAGTATGTTTTGGGTTTTTCTTTTTTAATCAGTATTTCAGTTACATATTTGTTTTCAGCTTTAAAAAGTTTAACAGGTCATGCCAGTGATCAGAAAATCTGTAAGCATTTTAGATCAATTTTTCTACACTACAGCTATGTTAAACCGTCTGAACATGAGATTTTTTTTATCTTTCCATTTGAATTACTGTCATTTCACCACTAAGTTGGTTGAGACACTTATTTGTAATACTTTAATTTTTTTAAAGTGCTTTTTAGAAACAAGTTGTTTGAAAACCAATTAGAAATTGGAATTTTTGCCAGATTGTAAGAAAATGGAATGCAGTGTAAAAATGTTAACAATGCTAATAAAATTATGAGTCATCAGATTGGTACAGTTTTCCATGCCAAGGTGGTCATATTGATAATGTAAGACAAATTTTAGTATTACTTGCATTGTGTGTACCTAATAGGTATATCATACTGGTACTGAGCATATATAGAAAATACTATTCATAGAGGAGTCATCACCACCCAACCTCCTTGTCCATGAAGGCATATTTCTTCTAAACCTGACTGCACAAGTACAACATCTTGGTAACTTCAGGCTTTTCAGTATTTTTGGAATCTTAGCCATAGTCCTATGAGAAATGTACATAACAGCAAACAATTCAGGATAAAAGTTAGCAGAAAGCTGGGAAGGATGCGAAATAACTGGCAGCATAGTACAGAAATGTAGGGTATATGTTTCTGTAGGATTTTCAGAAATTGTGTTAATCATGTTTACAAATTAAGGCATATTCAGATGTCTGCCATTAATATTGATTTTGTTAAAGAATAGAATTAGGTATAGCTTAAAGTATAAATGAGTCTCTTTACATGTGTTTCTGGAAGTAGGTCTAATAAAGAAATCCTTTTATTTTCAAAGAAATGAACTTAATTGGACAGTTCCTCCCCAATTACAGAATTGATATCAATATGTTTTGCTGTATTTAGAGTATAAACAGCTCAATGTTAATTATATCAAAGAAAGTTCTTTACATCTTCATTGATTACAAAGTTTACCAAAGAAAATGTATCTACCAAATATAATTTCTAAAGTACTTGTAAGGAGTGAAGCCTCTTTAACATATAGAGTATACTGAAAATATTCTCTGACCTGGATAGGTTTACAGTAGCTACAAGATTACAATTTAGGTTTTCTTATGTCAATAAATGTCAATATTTTATACTTCCAGCAAAAGTACCCATTAAAGACTAAGTCTAAATATTGTTCCTCATAGCACATTTTCTTGTCTCCTTAAATTAAGGATTCTATTCACCAGGACTGAAAAACAAGGGGGACATTCCTAAAATTGGTGTATTGTATAATATAATGGGTTAAGTAAAATTTAGGAGGAAATTGTAGAAATGTACCTATTTTTAAAGGGCAGTGGCAATTATTATTATATTGGTTAAACTGGTACAGTTTGTTTATGATTTATGTCCATGATCATTGAGTGTTTTTTTCTTTGCAGAAAAACAAGATTGGGTTAAGAAAAGTGAAAATACTCATTTTAATAAATATATAGGCCAATAAGAACTAGTTTATTTCAACTGTTAATTTTTTTGGAAATCATGAAATGTATTTGCATATTGATGTTTCCAAACAAGTTTTATATATTGTTTTTTATAGCAGGGAGTAGTTAAAAAGTAATGAATATATTGATTAGCTGTCTTGGAAAGAGAGGATTGGCTTTCTAACAATCACTGATACTAGTTTGAGTTTTGGTGGTGGGGGGGTTGTTTTTAAGTGTTATCATCCATACTGAATTGAGAGATGTGCTCCATTGGGTGTTTAAAAATATTTGGAATAAGTTCATCTACCTGACATTGAATCTTTTTTATTCTTACTCTAAAAATTACTCTGGCTTTATATTCAGTTTAAGTGGTTAAGTGAAACAGTTTTTAGGGTGCAAAAATTGCTTTCCCACTATTTTTCTCATGATAATTTGGGTCTCCTGAGCTATAATTTCTGAAGGATTTTTTACTACTTTGGCATTATGTAATCTGATCTCTGTCACAATGGACAACTGAATAAGAAATATCTCACTTTCATGTTTTTGCTTCATAAAAGGGTATGGAATGTACACATCAGCTTTTTTTTTTTTTAACCAGCATCAACCTATAACTTGGTATAAACTTCCCAAGTATTCAGAGAATATTGCTGGTGAAAATTTAAATAGGATAGGCATATAGAAATTATAATGTGTATTGAGTGATGTCCTTTCAACCTAGGACTAGTGAAAACCTTCATTTTTTTAGAGCTGAAGAAAAAAACGCACATTTAAGATCATATTTATTGGTGCATGTAAGCCATTATCCTGTCTTACTGAACCAATTAATGCTGTTGATTGTTGAAATGTGAAATGTAGTCACTGTTGACCTTGTAAATATCTGCCAGAGATGAAAAAATATTTTAAGTTATTGTAAATAAAGATGATGTATAAAATTCAGTATTAGTCTGCAATGCAGAAACATATCTTAGATGTTAAAATACTGTGTTTGAAAGATGTGTAATTTACCCTTAGATGTATCTAGTTACATTGAGTGTAAATTTTTTTGTACAGTATAAAAATACAGCTCTATTTGGCTTTTAACTGGATTTCCCTGAGTTGATTTTATCTAACCTAAATTTTATACCTTAAAAGGGTCTTTTCATATTTTTTCAAAGCACACCATTTTATTTATGTATATCTGAACCTTTATATCATACCCTATTACATTAAGGCAGAATATAAAATTATCTATAACACTACAAAATAAGAAACAACACAGAGGCAGATGTGAAATTAATACATAAAACATGTGCCATATATTTCTGTAGTTAATTGTAGGGGTACAGATTTAGCAATGAACGTTAAAGTAGCCAAATGTAAAGACAGAAGTAAGATTAATTACATGATTTTCAGACATCCTTAAGATGAAACAAGTTTCTCAGGTGAAGCACAACTATATCTAATGTTAAAATCTTTTCCTTTCTGGGTCCTTGTAAAGAGGAACCAACATTATTACAGTACAACTTAAAATACAATTTATGAAGGTGCCTGTTTCCTCACACCCTTACCAGCAGTTTGTTCTCTCATCATTACACTTTTTGCCTTTCCTACATTGTCTTTCCTAAAGATACTTTAGCCTTTTCTTGGAACATGGGTTTAAATCAAAGGTTGAACCCTACACCCTTTTCCCTTTCCCTTTCTTTACATCCATTTCCTGGAAAAATCTCTTTTGTACCTTTTTTCTTTATGACTGTTATTCCTTTCTTAGTTAAAGTTTTATTCTCCATTTTATTTCAGATTCAAGCAAACAAAGTATATTATCTTTTTTGATATTTATTATCCCTTAATCCAAAGACTGGCAGATTCAGAACCAAGACTGTGTTTTTCTCTCAGACTCTGGATCTCCATTAGTTAGGAAGGAAGAGATTCACAAGTTGACAGTTCCAACTTTTTCCTTTTATTAGAAATTTAATGGTTGTTCATTTACAAAATACAGAAAAAGGGCTGGGCGTGATGGCTCACCCCTGTAATCCCAGCACTTTGAGAGGCCGTGGTGAATGATCACCTGACATCAGGAGTTCCAAACTAGCCTAGCTAACATGGTAAAACCCCATCTCTACTAAAAGTACAAAAATTAGCCAGGCATGGTGGCGCATGCCTGTAATCCCAGCTACTCAGGAGGCTGAGGCAGGAGAATAGTTTGAACCTGGGAGGTGGAGGTTTCAGTGAGCCAAGATCATATCATTGCACTCCAGCCTGGGCAACAAGAGCAAAACTCCGTCTCAAAAAAGAAAAGAAAATATAGAAAAAGTACAATGAGAAAAGAAGTACTTTCCTTTAAGGTATTGTAATATAATTGTGATATTAATAGAATAGTGGAAGCACTATACACACACACACACACACACACAATCCCCCCACACACAACTCTTGTCCAGGTAAGTCACAGTATTTTATGGTACACTCTTCCCATGTGAATTAAACAATAACATTTATTGGGTGCTCAGGATGTGCCAGGCACTATTCTAAACACTTTTAAGAAAACACAGTAATTTATTTAATACTCAATACAACAGCATTAGATAAGACTATTCTTCCTTTATGAGAAAAGTAAAGTACGGCTGTCCAGTCACAGAGCTATTAAGTGGAAGGGCTAATATTGAATACATACACTCAGGCGAATGCACTTAATGAACTTAAACATCATAACATACTGCTTTATTGCACTGATTGTTCTCAACTATTAGTACCCTTGCCAAACACCTACCCTATCCTCAGAAGGCCAATCCCCCTGTGAGGGATGGGAACAAAGGGAGAGGTTGGATCTCAACAGAGCTAGATTGCTAATAGGCAAACTAAATCCATGAAAGAAGCCCTAACATCCTAGGTATCTATAGTTATAAATTAACTTCCCTTCTATGTATATACAATGGTTCTTATCTATCATCCTGAGGGAAAATGAGAAAAATAGTCTTTCTGTGGTTCATGTATGGAAGATCAGTTGAGAAAAGCTATTTTACAGCATGATAAAGCGAAGAGACTGCCAAAATATACAAATTTAAAATATATGACAGTTCTTTCTATGACCCCTCCCCTCCACACACGCACAAGAACTGCTGGGTAGCATGGGAGGAAGGCAGAACTTTGTTGGGCTGATGATTATGTATGATTTAATGTTATTTTTTAAGTACATGAGAGAGGGCAGAAATACAGTCTTTTGTGTTTAGGATATATAAAGGTCTTAATCTGGCCCTGGGTGGTAATCCAAATGGGATAGATATAATCTGTGATGATAAACCGGGCACAGTGGGTCCCGCATGTAATCCCAGCCCTTTGGGAGGCTGAGGCAGGTGGATCATCTGAAGTCAGGAGTTCAAGACCAGCCTGACCAACATGGTGAAACCCTGTCTTTACTAAAATTAGCTTGGTGTGGTAGCACACACCTGTGATCCTAGCTATGCTTAGGCATGAGAATCACTTAAACCCATGAGGCAGAGGTTGCAGTGGGCCAAGATCACGCACCATTGTACTCCAGGCTGGGTGACAGTGAGACCCTCTCAAAAAAAAAAAAAAGAACCAAAACAATGTTAATAGTCTCAAAACAAAACACTCTTATCATATTCAATAAGCTTTTTATTTTATTCTCTCCAATATTCAGTAGGGAATTCCCCAAATGTAGGCTTTCTTCACTTCCTTCAAGTAAAACCACGGAATTTTAAGAAATCTATATTTCATTTATTCACAAATGTTATTCTGATTTTATACACACTAAAACTCAGAATTGTTTTCAGAAGCTAGTTACCCATTATTGTAATTACTCTGTGGGTGGTTTTCTTTTTTTGGCGGGGGCGGGGACAGAGTTTCGCTCTTGTTGCCCAGACTGGAGTGCAATGGCGCGATCTTGGCTCACTGCAACCTTTGCTTCCAGGGTTCAAGCGATTCTCCTGCCTCAGCCTCCCAAGTAGCTGGGATTACAGGTGCCAGCCACCATGCCCAGCTAATTTTTATATTTTTTAGTAGAGATGGAGTTTCACCATGTTGACAAGGCTGGTCTCGAACTCCTGACCTCAGGTAATCCACCCACCTCGACCTCCCAAAGTGCTGGGATTACAGACGTAAGCCACCGCACCTGGCCCTCTGTGTACATTTAAGGCTTACTATGTCAAATCTTTCACTACTTATTTGATGAAGTCGTTTCACGTGTCCTTTACAAAGGACTCACTTCTTCACTCTCCCTTGTACAAAACAAAATCTTGGAGGCTTTGTCTACCATATTCTTTTCTTTTTTTGAGACAGAGTTTTGCTCTTGCTGCCCAGGCTAAAGTGCAATGGCTCGATCTCCACTCACCACAACCTCTGCCTCCTGGGTTCACGAGATTCTCCTGCCTCAGCCTCCCAAGTAGCTGTGATTACAGGCATGCACCACCATGCCCAGCTAATTTTTTGGTATTTTTAGTAGAGACGGGGTTTCTCCCTGTTAGTCAGGCTGGTCTTAAACTCCTGACCTCAGGTGATCTGCCTGCCTCAGCCAACCAAAGTGCTGGGATTACAGGCATGAGCCACCATGCCCAGCCCATATTCTCTTTTATTACTACATACTCAGGTATTATCATTTTTCCTGAGCATGACTGAAATCAACTTGACATATAAAAAATTTCAGGGTAGAAATTATTTGCTGAGGCATCTGCCAGTGACATTCTAGATCTATTGAACCCTTATCAAGTGTGTGTTTAACATACAGCATCTACGCCACTGCATATCTCACAAAAATTTTTATTGCCAATTTTTAATTCTCTCTAGCTCACTGGTTTTCAGCTCTAGTGTCACATAAAAATCACGAGCAGTGACTCATGCCTTTAATCCCAACACTTTGGGAGGCTGAGGTGGGCGGATTACCTGAGGTCAGGAGTTTGAGACCAGCCTGGTCAACATGGTGAAACTCTGTCTCTATTAAAAATGCAAAAGAATTACCCTGGCATGGTGGTGGGCCCCTATAGTCCCAGCTACCCTGGAGGCTGAGACAAGAGAATCACTTAAACCCAGGAGGTGGAGGCAGCGGTGAACTGAGATCACGCCACTGCATTCCAGCCTGGGCAGCAGAGTGAAACTGTCTCAAAAAAAAAAATCATCTGGGTAATTCTTTAAAACAATTCTGATGATCAGGTCCCATGCAGACTCCCTAGGAGTAGGATTTGGCACCATATAGTTTTCAAAGTTCCCCAGCTAATTATCATGTGTGATTAGGATTGCACATTCTCTTTAATGCTGGCCAGGCACACTAAGTAAGAGATCACGCCATTGCACTCCAGCCTGGGCAACAAGGGCAAAACTCCGTCTCAAAAAAAAAAAAAAAAAAAATTAATGCTATACCAGTCTTTGGCAGAGGTAAGCTTTCTCTCTTCTGTCCAGAACCTGACTCATTAATAAATTTTTCCTAGAGAAATACCTAGTACAGTAACTGACGATATAAGAACCAGGTATCATTAACCCATTCCATAAATAAACCTCCACCTGAAAGAATAGACCCATCTATATCAATGCTTTAATCTGTCTTCTCTACTCCCTAACTCAGGCCACTGAACACTGTAGGTGTTAATACACCTTCATCGGCCCCTTTCACTTCTTGGCCTGTCTGCTTTCTCATTCCCTCTAGTTTCTGTTCCAAAGCTTCAGCACGTCAAGTACCACTTTCTCAGCAGCCTCAACGCTTTTTGTATGAAATGGAGGCCATCATGCTAGAATCAATGTTCTTAATTTCCTGTTCCCCGCTACCATGCCAAAGTTCTGAACTATATCTGCAACAATCCTTGTCCCCTTGCTACCTGTCTCAGACGAGAGGTATCTCACATCTTTTCTTATTTTCCTCACACACTGTGCAGTTCTTATTTTCGCCATTTGGCTTAAATCTATATGCTGATGACCCTCATTTGTATCTCTAGGCCTAGACCTCTTGAATGTTAGACTTTTAAATCCAACTGGCTACCAGATAGCTGGATATCCCTCAGGCACTTCAAAGTTAAGATGCCTCAAACTAGACTTATCTACCTTTTTCCTCTATCAGTAATCCTTCTCTGACATCACACCCATGAACTAATACCCAGCCAACCAAGCCAGAAACCTGAGAATTATATCTCCCCTTTCCCTCACCTCTAGTATCTAATCTCCAAGTCCTGCTGTCTGCCTTTTTTTTTTTCAAATTAATCCTTCCCACCTTTACTTCTATAGCACAAACTCATGTCTTTTTCATATCAACTGCTTCAATAGCCTCCTAACTAGACTCCTTGCCCTTAAATTTATCCTCCTTAGCGATAGACATTAAATGCTTATCAGTACCCTGATTAAAATTATCCAGTGGTTCCAATATAGAGGATAAATACCATATTCTTTAACCTGTACACAAGGCCCTGTGGCCTACTTTCACCCCATCTCCTAACATTCTTACTTGCACCTGAAATTTAACAACTAAATGCTTTGTACTACCACACCCATTTGTACAATCACACACTGTACTGCCACACCCAGTTTGTACTGTTACTGAAATCCCTTTTCCAGTATATCCTCTTGCTTAAGTCTACTTGTCTTTTGAAGTTGGATTGGCCTTTCCTGTTATCCCCCACCCCAACCCCCAAATTAAGCTAAATGGCAGTCGTCCTTGTAGTTCTCAGTACACCTTTTTGAATTTTTTTTGTAGGCCCCTACAAAAATGGGGTCTCCCTATGTTGCCCAGAGTGATCTCAAACTCCTGGGCTCCAAAATGGTCCTCTCACCTTGGCCTCCCAAGATGTTGGGACTACAGGTGTCAGCTACTGGGCCCAGCCTACACCCTTTTGTGTTGAAATTATCTGATTCTTTCTACCTAACTAAATTCTAAATTCCTTAAGGGTTAGGGCCATACCTGGGCAGTATGCCCCTGGTAGGGGGTCAAAAATTTTATTAAATAAACTGTTCAAAGACTCAGTGAGAAAATGGATTTTTTCAAGGAGCAATAGCATCAATATGAACCTTTTTACAATACTGGCAAAGACAAAAGTTAACTGAGTTTCCCAAATTTAGGGACCAATATAAATGTATCTTAACTTGTTCATAAGACCTACTTGGTTCTGGTTGCTTAATCTAGATCTCTCACTGATATCTATACAGCTATTTAGATTATATTTCAATTTGTAATATATGAACTGAGATCATATTCTTGAATTTGATCAAGTAAAATATGGTTTGGGTAAAAAACCTTGTTTGATGAACTTGAAAAAAATATTTCATTTTTTAACTCAGTCATCTCCTTAAATTTATAGATTCTGATTTTCTTCAGTGTGCTGACAGATGAGATCACTGGTAAAGAAAAATATAAGCTGATACCATCTTGATTCTGGAATCTATTTAAAAATTAATTAAAACTTGTGTATACCTGCATGTTCTGCACATTTACCCCAGAACTTAAAGTATAATAAACAAAATTAATTAAAACTTTAAGAATTATTCTCTCCTTAAAGAATCTCCTCCTGGAGGATTGGGTTGGAAGTCTTGAAACAATTAGATGCTAGATCTCCTGTCATACTTAGTGGAGGACCAGGAGATTACAAGGCTGAACGGAGAGGATCTAGACTCCACCACTAGGCACAACTGAGAGCAGAAATTAGGTTGTACTGAAATGGGGAGGACAAACTTAGGACCTTGTCCTACTTGGCTCCTAGAATGCTGGCAATGAGTCATATATATCCTAGGCATTAATATTTTTTTTTTTTTTTGAGACAGAGTTTCACTCTTGTTGCCCAGGCTGGAGTGCAATGGTGCAATCTCGGCTCACTGCAACCTCTGCCTCCCAGGTTCAAGCAATTCTCCTGCCTCAGCCTCCTGAGGAGCAGAGATTACAGGCGTCTGCCACCATGCAAACTAATTTTTTGTATTTTTAGTAGAGATGGGGTTTCACCCTGTTGGCCAGGCCGGTCTTGAATTCCTGACCTCAGGTGACTGCCTCATCCTCCCAAAGTGTTTAACAGATATAAAACATCAAGAGTTTATTACAGTTTTGACTAAATTTTCCTCTGGGTTCTACATAGTATGTTTGCTCTGCTTTATTTTTTTCTTTCAGAGCTGAGAGTTTCTTCCAAAGTTTGGTAATGCTAAAATTGATCAGAAGCTCAGCAAGCAGGTACAGGGCTTATCAGCTAGTAGGTGTCAGTGTAGGTCTATGTCTATATTCATAAGCCCGGCTTTTTCAACTGGGGCCTCCTATCTTTTCTGATTAGCTTGCCCGGAAAAAGTCTTTAAATTTAATGCCCAGGGCCAGGCGCAGTGGCTCACGCCTGTAATCCCAGCACTTTGGGAGGATGCATAAAATGGCGCAATCTTGGCTCACTACGACCTCCACGTCCTGGGTTCAAGCGATTCTCCTGCCTCAGCCTCCCAAGTATCTGGGATTACAGGTGTGAGCCACCACACCTGGCTAATTCTGTATTTTTAGTAGAGACGGAGTTTCACCATGTTGGTTGGGTTAGTCTCAAATTCCTGACCTCAAGTGATCCACCTGCCTTCGCATCCCAAATTGCTGGGATTACAGGCTTGAGCCACTGCACCTGGCCCATGCTGCTTTTAACATAGAGATTCCTGAGACTACCACCTGGAGTTCTGTGACAGAAATAGGCTGCTTACTGGCTTCCCCCTCTGCAGGCCTGGATTCTAGCTTACCATATCTCACCTGTTTTTCTGTTCTGTTAATTTTAAGTTTATACTTTAAAAAATTCTGATTGTTATTTTAGTGGTATTTAAAAAGTCTTCAATTCACCATGTTTCATAGATGACATTAGAGATTTTTTAAAGCCAGCCCCTAAATTTCAAACTATAACCCAATTAACTGCCTGTGCCTCTCTCTACCCTTTACAAAAATGAGCTAATTGTAATTTAGCTCATTACAGTCTAATGCCCTACACAGCATTTCCGTGAATACATGGGAAGTTGCCATTTATGGTCCCCTGACTTCAACATCCTGCTGCTCCTAAATCCTGCATCTCCATTCTGAAGGTACAGCCCTTAGTTGTTTTTTCTTTTTTTGTGATATAGCTCTTTGTTTTTATCTATCTTTGTATCTAAACGCAAAACTCAGCTTCTTCCCTCTATTTTACACACATACACCATAAAAATTATATCCAAACCTACCACTCACACCAAGGCCTATGTATCTGTAGAAGCCCTTTTTCTTTTCTTTTTTTTTTTTTTTGAGACGGAGTTTCATTCTTGTTACCCAGGCTGGGGTGCAATGGCGCGATCTCGGCTCACCACAACCTCCGCCTCCTGGGTTCAGGCAATTCTCCTGCCTCAGCCTCCTGAGTAGCTGGGATTACAGGCACACGCCACCATGCCCAGCTAATTTTTTGTATCTTTAGTAGAGACGGGGTTTCACCATGTTGACCTGGATGGTCTCGATCTCTTGACCTCGTGATCCACCCATCTCGGCCTCCCAAAGTGCTGGGATTACAGGCTTGAGCCACCGTGCCCATCCAGAAGCCTTTTTTCAAGCTGTGGAAAGGAGAGGAATGAAGGGGAGTCTACTGACATCATAGAAATATAAAAAACAGCCAGGTGCAGTGGCTCACGCCTGTAATCCAAGCACTTTGCGAGGCTGAGGTGGGCAGATCACTTGAGCTCTGGAATTGGAGACCAGCCAGGACAATATGGTGAAACCTCCTCTCTAAAAAAAAAATACAAAAATTAGCCAAGCATGATGGCCTGCACCTACAGTCACAGCTACTCAGGAGGCTGAGGTGGGAGGTCTGCTTGAGAGCAGATAGTGGAGGCTGCAGTGAACCATGATGGTACCACTGCACTCCAGCCTGGGCAGCAGAGGGAAATGGCATCTCAAAAAAAAAAAAAGATTATATATATATAAAACACATAAATTGAACATATCTATTCAATATTCCTAGGTCTTCATTTTTCTTTCAAATTTCTTTTTCAAGAAATGGGGTCTCAGTGTGTTGCCTAGGCTGGAATGCAGTGGCTATTCACAGGTGAAATCACTGCTCACTGCACCCTGGCACTTTGGGACCCAATCTTCCGTGTCTCAGCCTCCCGAGTAGCTGGGATTCCAGGTGTGTGTGCCTGGCTAGATTGCCTTGTTTTCACATTTTTAAACACTCTTCAAGCACATCATTGTTAACTGTTAAGCTATGTTCTCTTTATCTTCTGTCTCTAGTCACCCCCCAAATTATTTTTATTTACAATGCACAAAAAATTGGCTTTCCCTTCTGTTTTTTTAACTCCAGCTAACCAAAATGGAATAATGAGGTATCAAGGCTATGATCATTTCTTTCTCAACTGGACTTCCTGAACAGCTTCCAAATTGCGTGACTCCATCTCTTCCCTCCGAATCCTTCCTCCTTTATCCAATGATCTTTCAATACAAATCTGACCCGTGCCTTAAGGGCCAACTAGCCCTTCATAATAACAGACCCAACACTTGGCATTATACACAGCTGTTACATTGAATTGGACCTTCTACCTGGAAAATTTTACCCTTCTTGGCCTCTTTTAAATATATTCGATGCTCGGGTTTCAGTTTAAACATCTTTTCCTCCAAGAAAATTGTTCCTGATTCCTTCTGGACTTTTAATTAGATATTCCTAGCATGTGCTCCAATGCACTTCACATATCATAGCATTTTTCTCAATATTGTCCCTTAAATATCTACATATGCTTAGTAACTACAGTGAATGCAAAGATCTTAGTTGTCTCGCTTGACATTGTGTACTTATCGTCTGCTTCGCTGAGTGCTCTGTAGTTTTCTTTTGAGTAAGTGAATCCAAATGAAATAGTACTTTGTTCTTAATACTGTATGGATCCCATCCAGGTTGACTCATTTTCTTCCTCATTTTCTCTGTCTTGTCTTTTTATATTTTAGATAATTGAAGTCAATCATTTTCTCTATTTATTGTTTCCCCAGCCTCTTCATCCCACTAGCAATCCGATCCCATCTCCATATTCAGTGCTTCTCTTAATTTCTCTTCTCCGACCTACCCCAAACCCTGGAGATGTACAAGATCCTACCTTACACTCCAAATGACGAAAAATTTTAAAAAAGAAACGCGAATCCATTTCCATTAACTTTTTCTTCAAAAGGTAACTGGCGAAAGCAAGGAACACCTCAGCCTCCGGAGTAGCTGGGATTACAGGCATGCACCACCACGCCCAGTTAATATTGTCTTTTTAGTAGAGACGGGTTTCTCTATGTTGGTCAGGCTGCTCTCAGACTCCCGACCTCAGGTGATCCGCCAGCCTCGGCCTCCCAAAGTGGTGGACTACAGCCGCGAGCCACCGCGCCCAGCCCCAAAGAACATTTTTTAAAGATTGCTATAAGACAAATAGCAACCAAATAACACTTCTCCTCTCTTCCCCGGAAACGGAAAGAGGAAAGAAAAGGTAAGGCCCACAACCCAGAGCCTAAGGATTCGTTTTCCCCAGGTTTCCTGATGGGCGGGGCAGAGCGCCCAGCGCCGACTGGCCGGCAGAGCCATCGCTCTTGGCAGACTCCTCTTCCTATTGGCTTCCCCGGGCGCCGCCCCCTGAACAGGGCGGGAGATTCGGTGTGCCTCACGGAGGCCTCCCATCCCCCAGCTGGCCTCCAGGGCTCCCCTTCTCCGCTGTCGTTGGGCGGAATACTAGAAATTGGCCTCTCCGCTTGGGGCCGAAGATTCCTTCCCTGCGGCGGCGACTCAGCGAGGTATCGTTCCGCGGGCGTGAGGCGGCTGGTCCGGCACCAGGCGGAAACCTAGCGGTGAGTAGCGGGGTGTCGGGGCAGCCTGCCTCCCTTTCCTGCTTAGCTCGCGGCTTGTGAGGTGCGTCCAGGTGCACCCCGCCCCGCGTCGGAACTTGGCCCCCAGCGTCCCAGGTCGCGCATCTCAGGGCTTTCCCTCGGTACTCTGGGCAGGGTCTCTGTGCCTCGCTGCCCCCCGCAGGCTACCCGCGGGCTCTAGAACCCCTTGCTGGTGGGGCGCAGGCCAAAGTCCTTTAATATTTGGGGTGAGAGGCTCGCTCTGGGAGGACCCTTCGTTAGTCGACCCAGCACTTATAGACCTTTTGTGCAAGAGACTCCTGATACTAACATACTTGGTTCCCAGCTTACGGACCCATGGAAAGGGAGAACTGTAAAGATCTGTAACGAAAGTGTTAAATTGCCCCGTGAGGTATGAAGAGGAAGAGATGAAGAGATCACGTCCCAAAACCACTGTAGCTAGAACCTTTGATGTCATCCCAGCCTGGAGACACCAATGTGTCCTGCTAACTGATCAGTCACCTTGGAGTCATATTTGGTTGTAAAATGTTGATAAGCCAGACTCTTTCGGTAGAACTTTTCAATTAAAAGGATGTTGAGACTTTACTTTTCATTTTACAATTGAAATCATAATAGAATCGTTACACTTTCCCCAGTTAAATTACAATCTGAAGAAAAACAGTACAGCCCTGCACCGTTATATAAGGGCACTCACTGCACGTTAAGCGGACATCATCACTTACTGAGCAGTTTTTCTGTTAGATGTTGAATGAGTTATAGCTGTATGAGAGATGTGCATGGTTAAGTTGAAGTTTAAAGTAAAAATATCTCCGTGTGTACTGCAGTAAGGAGCTAAAAAAGAAAAAAAAAGTTAAAGTAAAAATACCGATAATTGAGATCATTCAGTAACCACTTTTGTATTTCAGGCCATGATTTCATTTAATCGTCAGGACTCTGGACAAAGTCACACAGTTACAAAGTATGAAGTGGAGATTGGAACTCAGTTTTCTCTGATATTAAAATTAGTGCTTAACCACGAATCTATACAATCTTCAAAAGAATTCCGTTTTTAAAAATTACAGCAAATTCTTTATTTGCTTTCAAAGGAGAGTGTATTGCTAACACTTACTTGGTGCTGCTGAATTGCCTTGAAGTTAACTCCTTGAAAGGGGTTGACCTATAAGCACCAAGGCAGTGCATTGAAGGGTCATAATGGTCACTAAATATTGCATTTTATTGTATGATTGTTAGGTAGCCTTTGGTTTTTTCTTTATTCCAGGAACTGTTGGAGAGGAAAGAAGGAAAAGTTTTTCATGAGGTCTTTGTACACATTTTCTTTAATTTGATAATCTTGTACTATTTATAAGATGCCCCCAAATTAAAAAAGGAAATGTTTCTATAAATACACTTGGCTACAAACAAGACTGAGTTAGGCTGCCTCTGTCCAGGCAATTCTTATGTAAAATACCACAGGGAAATTGCCTAGGACAATACTCATTTGCCTAGAATATTTGTTTTTAAATTTTCCTAGAAAAATCTCATCCCCCATCCCCAAGAATTACTAAACTTTTTCCAGTGAGAATTATGTAATGACCTTTACTTGCTTTTTGCTTTGCCAGGAAGCTCAAAGCCAAAAATTCATTGCATGATTTTGTTTTCTGCTTTTCTTTATATTTTTTCTAATGTAGATTCCCTATTAGCATTTATAATTTATCATTTCTTTTATTACATTTGCTCATTGACACTGCTTCAAATCCTTTGTAGTACACAGCAGTGTATAATTAAGTAAAATCATGTAGATTATGCTGACTCTGGACATGCTCTTTGAAGTATGCCTGATAGAACTAGTAATGTTTTACCTAATGAACTGGAAAGTTTGAAAAACTATAGAATTCTTTGGACATTCTATAGTTATGAGTTATAGAATACCCTAACCCTAAATGACATATAGGGAAATCATTAGACCTATTATGAATAGTTTTCAGAAATCAAAACAAGCATTTAGTTTCTGGCACAGTGATTCACACCTGCAGTCCCAGTATTTGGGGAGGCTGAGGTGGGCAGATCGCTTGAGCTCAGGAGACCAGCCTAGGCAACATAGGGAAACCCCGTCTTTACAAAAAAATACAAGAATTAGCTGGGCTTGGCATTGCACGCCTGTAGTCCCACCTACTCAGGAGGCCAAGGTGAGAGGTTGCAGTGAGCTCAGATCTCACCACTGCACTCCAGACTGGGTAACAGAGCCAAATGACCCTGTCTCAAAACAAAACAAAAAAGCCAAAACATCACAAAAACACAAGCATTTAGGATAACATTTTTATTTGATGACAGGAGGGTTATATGGTATAATAGAGTGGTCAAGAAGTTAGGAATCAGTCTGGCCTGGATTTCAACCCTAATAGCCTTTATAATTGTGTGTATGTATTGGCATTAATAATTTAATGAGTTTTAATTGACTTTATAATTGTGTGTGTTGGCATTAATAATTTATTGAGTTATTAATATTTAATGAGTTAACTTCGGTTTAGTCATTTGTAAATTTGGTAAATAATATATATAAAGAGAGATGCAGAATACCTGTGTCAGAGTATCTGAGGATTTGATGAGCTGGTGTACATAAATGTGCCTAATACAGTGCCTCACAAATGGCCCCTCAAAAACCTGTTTCTTTATTTTATGCAAATATTATGTAAATAGATTAAACTTTTTCCTGTAATATACCCAGAATCCCCATAATAGGAAGCAGTATCATGACTAGAAAAATGGCACAGGAAGACATGTTTCACAAGCAATGATCATAACTTATAGGTGAAGTATTTATTATCTTTATTTTTTGTTTTTAAAATTTTTTCTTCATATCAAAGCAAAATCCAAATTTTTTTATTTTTTGTTTAAAAAAATTTTTTTGGCCTGGTGTGGTGGCTCACTCCAGTAATCCGAGCACTTTGGGAGGTAGAGGTGGGTAGATCACTTGATCCCAGAGGTTTGAGATGAGCCTAGGCAACATGGCAAAACCTCATTTCTACAAAAATTAGCTGGGTATGGTGGCACATGCCTGCAGTCTCAGCTGTGTGGGAGGCTGAGGTGGGCAGATCATCTGAGCCCAGGAGGTCGGAGCCATGGTGAGCCAAAATTCTACCACTGTTCTAGGCAACAGATCCCAGACCCTGTCTCAAAAAAAGAAAAATAAAATTAGAGACAGGGTTTCATTCTGTTGCCCAAGCTGGAGTGCAGTGGTGTGATCATAGCTCAATGTAATCTCGAACTCTGGGGAAGGAATCCTTCCACTTCAGCCCCCGAGTAGCTCTAGGAATACAGGCACATGCCACCATGCCCAGCTAATTTTATTTATTTATTTTTTTGGTAGAGACAGGACCTTACTATGTTGTCAGGCTGGTCTTCAACTCCTGGCCTCAAGGAATCCCCCTGCCTCAGCCTCCCAAAGCACTGGGATTATAGGTATAAGCCACTGCACCCAGCCCAGTATTTATTATCTTTATACACGAAGTATGAACCTCATAGAGTTGTACAGATTAAATGAGAATGCATATGGAGTACTCAAAACTATGTCTAGCACATTGTAAGTGCTCAAATTTTGTCCTCCTTTCTTCCCATTCCGTCCAGGTGTTTCTTAGTCTCTAGGGCTTCCTGGCCAAATTGATAATGGTTGTTTTGTCCTTTACAACTGCTTTGGCTTTGTAAGGTCTGCATTTATCTATTCATCATGCTTGTTAAAACTTGTGGACTTGTTTTTGCCCTACTGCTTTTATTTTTTTATTAGCTGACCCTGACTGAGTTCTTTTACCAATTACAGGTGACTCTGAATTTTCCAGCTGCAGAATGTGTAGACCTTAAAAGGTAAATGAAAACTGAAATGTCATTTAAACGTGTCATTTGTCCAAATAAAACTTGGTAACATTGAATTAGTTATCTCTTCCTGCAGATAATGAACTCAGAAGAGATAAATGCTGGTCATAGTGGCCCTTCTCTGTAATCGCAGCAGTTTGGGAGGCTGAGGTGGGAGGATTGCTTAATTCTAGGAGCTCAGAACCAGCCTGGGCAACCTAGTGAGACCCTGTCTCTACAAAAAAAGAAAAGAAAACCTGCCAAGCATGGTGGCATGTGCCTATAGTCCCAGCTACTTTGGACGTTGAGATGGGAGGATTGCTTAGCCGGGGGGTTAAGGCTGCACCAACACAGTGAGACCCTGTCTCAAAAAAAAAGAAAGGAGAGACACAGTCAATAGTTTCTCCTGCCAAAAGAAAAGGTAAAAACAGGATTTATACGAAAGAGAGGAGAGAAAAAAAATTCACCAAGAACACTGAATCTTAGTTACATTTCTTGGGTAAACTGATTAGCTAGCAGCAGTTAATCATTAGTTGTTTTCAGGCCAGTAGCATAAGTTCTGAAAGTATATTTTGTCAGACTAGCCAGAGCTGATCAAACTTTTGCTTGCCAAACTCTGAGGTTTGTTCAGTGAGGAACTAACTGTAAAGTGTTGGAAAGATTTGTGTTTACTATTTAGTTATCCAGATAACTAGAAAGCCATATTCATATTTGTAAAGTTGTTTGGTAAGTATTCCTTAAAAGTAAAGGGAGGTGCTTGAGGGTTGTTGGAGCCAGGCTTGGTACACCAATGAAGTATTACAGACTCCTCAAAATTGATGGTAGTTTTCTAATGAACAGATAATAAAATCCACCAAACCATTATTCTTTGTTTGGGTACCACTTTTCTTTTCTTTTCTTTTTTTTTTTTTGACATGGAGTCTCACTCTATCTCCATGGCTGGAGTACAGTGGTGCAATCTTTGCTCACTACAACCTCCACCTCCCAGGTTCAAGCAATTTTCCTGCCTTAGCCTCCTGAATAGCTGGGATTACAGGCATCCACTGCTACACCAACTAATTTTTTTATTATATTTTTAGTACAGACGGGATTTCACCATGTTGGCCAGGATGGTCTCAAACTTCTGACCTCGTGATTTGTCTATGTCAGCCTCAGAAAGTACTGGGATTACAGGCATGAGCCACCGTGCCCGTCGGTTGGCTGCCACTTTTCTAAATACTCAGATATTAACCACCCCATTTCTGTTAACATGCTTGTCTAGATTGATTAGAGCTTTCCTTAAAACTTGAATTGTTTTTCCAAGTATATTTTATTTTATTTTTTTCTGAGTATATTTTAGCTACCTTGATTGGATTTACCTCTTCTCAACTCTCAGACATCTCTTTCCCTCCCCAATTTTTTGGATAAAGAATTGAGTTACCTACCATCAATATATATTAATACAGTAATGCATAATATATATTTCATACTTTAAAAGACTTTTGGCCGGGCATGGTACCTCTAGCCTATAATCCCAGCACTTTGGGAGGCCGAGGCGGGCAGATCACAAGGTCAGGAGATCAAGACCATCCTGGGAAACATGATGAAACCCCCATCTCTACTAAAAATACAAAAAATTAGCTAATGTGGCGGCACACACCTGTAATCCCAGTGACTTGGGAGGCTGAGGCTGGAGAATTGCTCGAACCTGGGAGGCAGAGGCTGCAGTGAGCCAAGATCGCACCATTGCATTCCAGCCTGGGCAACAGAGTGAGACTCTGTCTCAAAAAAAAAAAAAAAAAAAAAAGACTGTTAAAAATATTAGATAAAGATGTGTATTCATTATGTGAATGTTTAATTTAGTGGTTGATATAATTCTTCATCACTTTTGAGTAACTTACTATTTTTGTTTAGGTTGGCAATAATGAGTAAACCAGAATTAAAGGAAGACAAGAGGCTGGAGGTTCATTTTGTGGGAGATGATGATGTTCTTAATCACATTCTTGATAGAGAAGGAGGTACTAAGTGATTGTACAATTTGAAGAGATGCTTATTATAATGTTTATGGATTATTTCACTTTTAAAACTTTTAACATTTTATTTTGAAAATATAGCACAAAGTATTGATCTAGTTAGTAAAACTAAATAAAAACTGCTTTAATTTTTAGTTTAATTCTTTCAAACTTTGATTGAAAGTGTTAAATAAAGCCTAATCTAAAATGAAATGCTCAGTAGTCATAGTCAATGATAACTACCCATTGTAATTTAAAATATGTGGTTATTTTGACCCCTAAAAATATACACTTTCAAGGGGTGTGTTTGTGTGTGTGTATGTGTTTTAAACTATATAAACTGTGGAAGAGTGGTCAGTTTTAATAAAAGAGAAAACTTTTTGCCCAGCTTTAATGACTATATAAATATTACCATTTTTTTTTTTACTTATTTAAATGTAATGTTTAGAAAGAACTTATACCTGTCATCTCTAATTCTTTGGATGTTCTTATAGGAGCTAAATTAAAGAAGGAGAGAGCTCAGCTATTGGTCAACCCCAAAAAAATAATAAAGAAGCCAGAATGTGATTTGGAGGAAGATGACCAGGAGGTCTTAAAAGATCAGAACTATGTGGAAGTTATGGGAAGAGATGTTCAAGGTATTTGAGGGGGTGAAATACACACTCATGTTTCTGCTAGTAGCAGAAATTGCTTTATAGGATACACAAAAGTAGTCTGATAGGTTAAACAGTGGGGTTCTATATTATCATGTTTCTTATCTAAAAAGCATTTGCTTCAATTTCAGTTTTTCCACAGTTCTTTTTTTTTAAACAACCAGTCCTGCGATTAGCTTTCAGTAACAGGGAATCTATAGACCAACACGTTCTAAAGTGCTTTCTTTTTTTTTTTTTTTTTTTTTTTTAATTTTTCCAGGATACATGTGTAGAATGAGTAGGTTTGTTACATAGGTAAACACATGCCGTGGTGGTTTGCTGTACTTATCAACCCATCATCTAGTTTTTTTGTTTTTTTCATCACACAAATTTATTCTTTTACAGTTCTGGAGGTCAGGAGTCTAAAATCATGGTATGGCAGGGCTGATTGCTTCTGGAGATTTCTCGGGGAGAGTCCATTTCCTCCCTCTTTCTAACATTTTTTTTCCTTTTTCTTTTTGAAGCAGAGTTTCACTCTTGTTGCCAAGCTGGAGTGCAGTGGCATGATCTCGGCTCACTGCAACCTCCGCCTCTTGAGTTCAAGTGATTCTCCTGCCTCAGCCTCCCAAGTAGCTGGGATTACAGGCACCCATCACCATGCCCAGCTAATTTTTTTTGTATTTTTAGTAGAGGTGGGTTTTCACCATATTGGCCAGTCTGCTCTCAAACTCCTGACCTCAGGTGATCCACCCACCTTGGCCTCCCAAAGTGCTGGAATTACAGGCGTGAGCCACCACATCCGGCAGTCATCTAGGTTTTAAGCCCCTGTCCTGAAGCTCTCCCACCCTCCACTACCCCTGCCCCCACAGGCTGTAGCATGTGTTATTCTCCTCCCTGTGTCCATATGATCTCCTTTTTCAACTCTCACTTGTTAGTGAGAACATACAGTGTTTGGTTTTCTGTTCCTGTGTTAGTTTGCTGAGGATATTGGCTCCAGCTTCATCCATGTCCCTGCAAAGGACATGATCTCATTCCTTTTGATGTCTGCCCAGTATTTCTAAAGTTACTTTCAATACATTATTTATTTGTTTGTTTGTTTATTTTAGAGACAGGGTCTTGCTCTGTCACCCAGACTGGAGTACCATGGCACAATCATAGCTCACTGTAGCCTCCAACCTTTGGGTTCAAGAGATCCTCCCACCTTAGCCTCCTGAGTAGCTAGTAGTATCTTTTTAAAATAATTTTTTTAAGACAGAGTCTCCCTCTGTCATCCAGGCTGGAGTACACTGGTGTGGTCTCAGCTTACTGTAGCCTCTGCCTCCTGGGTTCAAGTGATTCTTCTGCCTTAGCCTCCTAAGTAGCTGGGACTACAAGTGCACACCACCATGTCTGGCTAATTTTTTTTTTTTTTTTGAGTTGGAGTCTTGATTTTTCTCCCAGGCTGGAGTGCAGTAGTGCAATCTCAGCTCACTGCAGCCTCCATCTCCCAGGTTCAAGCAATTCTGCTGTCTCAGCCTCTTGAGTAGCTGGGATTAGAGGCGTCTGCCACCACACCCGGCTAATTTTTGTAATTTTAGTAGAGACAGAGTTTCACCATGTTGGTCAGGCTGGTCTCAAACTCCTGACCTCGTGATCCGCTCGCCTTGGCTTCCCAAAGTGCTGGAATTATAGGCATGAGCCACTGCGCCTGGCCATTTTTGTATTTTTAGTAGTGACAGGGTTTCACCATCTTGGCCAAGCTGGTCTTGAACTCCTGACCTTGTGAACCACCCACCTTGGCCTCCCACAAGTTCTGGGAGTACAGGCATGAGCCACCACGCCTGGCTCTGCTAGTACTATTTTTAAGATACATATTTATTTATGGCCAGGCATGGTGGCTCACACCTGTAATTCCAGCACTTTGGGAGACTGAGACAGGAGAATTGCTTGAGCCCAGGAGTTTGTAACCAGCCTGGGCAATACAGTAAAATCCTGTTTCTACCAAAAAAAAGTTTTTAATTAACTGGAAGCTGGGTGTAGTGGTTCATGCGTGTAATCTCAGCACATTGGGAGGGCGAGGCAGATTGATCCCTTGAGTCCTGGAGTTTGAGATTAGCCTAGCATGGTGGCACACACCTGTGGTCCCAGCCACCAGGGAGGCTGAGGTGGGAGGATCACTTGAGCCTGAGGCTGAGGCAGCAGTGAACCATGATCATACCACTGCACACCAGCATAGGCCACAGAGTGAGACCCTGTCAAAAAAAATAAAATAAAATTAGCTGAGCACAGTGGCATGTGCCTATAGTCCCAGTTACTTGGGAGGCTAAGGCAGAGGATTGTTTGAGCCCAGGAGGTTGAGGCTACAGTGAGCTGTGATTGAACCATTATACTCCAGCCTGGGTAACAAAGGGAGACCCTAGCCCAAAAAAATAAAAAAACAAGATATTTATATTTTTAACTTATTTAAAATAGTTTTCTAAAGCAGGTTACTTTATTTTTACCTTGATCTTTACAGAACTAGGAGGAGCATTTCAAGAAGTAGTGTTCTAAACCAGGATGCTGGTATTGTGTGTGTGATTTTAATTTTTACTTCTAAGCCATTTTCTTATTATTATTCTTTATGGCCAGGCATGGTGGCTCACACCTGCAAGATTATTTTTTTTTTTTTGAGATGTAGTTTTGCTCTTGTTACCGTGGCTGGAGTGCAATGGCACGGTCTCGGCTCACCGCAACCTCCGCCTCCTGGGTTCAGGCAATTCTCCTGCCTCAGCCTCCTGAGTAGCTGGGATTACAGGCATGCGCCACCATGCCCAGCTGATTTTTGTATCTTTAGTAGAGATGGGGTTTCACCATGTTGACTAGGATGATCTCGATCTCTTGACCTCGTGATCCACCCACCTCGGCCTCCCAAAGTGCTGGGATTACAGGCTTGAGCCACCACACCCGGCAGATTATTCTTAACGAAAACATTTTTTAGGCTTGAATTATATTTTAGTTAGGTTTTTCCTGTGTACAAGGAAGGTAGATCCCCTCAACGTAGCTTAAAACAATGAAGACAAAGGAAATAAGTCAATATTGTTGGGCACTAGGAGAGTTGGAACTGGGACAGTGTTAAAAACTGAGGAACTGCACTTTCATGAGTCTCCAGATCTCCCTATAGTCATCTCTGTGCATTTGTTTGGATTTCTCTATGCCACTTACTTTTTCATATACAGATGTTTTATTCTCTCATACTTAAAAATGTCCATCAAGTTCCCAGTGTTAAATGATTTGTTTTTCAGTTCTCCCATTCTAGATTCTCAAGAGTCGATTTCGCTCAATTCATTTTTTGAAGCTGGACGTGGAAATAACATATATTTGGAATATCACAGATGAACCACAGTTGAGCTATCTGTGCCTATTACTTAATTCATTAACTATGGGGGTAGAGTCATATACTCCATGTATAGGGTTATACAGAAAATGACCACTTCTCCTCAGTGGGTTTGGTAGGCTAGGTAGGGTCTCCTGTGTGTCCACAGCTAGACAGTTGACATTTTTTTGAGCATATTCTAAATAGAATTTGATTTACTTGACTCCATATTATGCCAGGCCAAAGAAGAGATTCAAAGCAGTATTCCAAAAAATAAACTTTTATCATAAAAATTGTTTCTTAAAAAAGTGGTAAGTTTGTTGTAGAAATTCAGTGCTTCCAACCTTTCTCACATAACATCACTCACAGCAAATGATATTTAGAGGCACAATGGAATAAATAGAGGAGAATACTGTAGACCAAGGACAAATACCACAGGGCCTTAACCCTACCCCTACTACTGGCCTTGATTGTCATCCTCAAAGGCCTGAGAGAATCAGTACTCAGCACAGATGAAACCCATACCTTTAACTAATTAACGAATTAATTTATTCATTCATTCATTCTTCACATTGGTTGGGGAGCTTTGCCTTATTTTTTGGCATCATGCCCTATGTATTTCAACCTTTTAAAAACTATTGTCTCTTAATTAGTCTGTTTAGATATTTTCTCCTAATCACTTTTTTCCACCCATAAAATTTCAATACTACATATATGCTGTATATCGCTTTTTTTTTTTTTTTTTTTTTTGAGATGGAGTTTCGCTCTTGTTACCCAGGCTGGAGTGCAATGGTGTGATCTTGGCTCACCACAACCTCCACCTCCTGGGTTCAGGCAATTCTCCTGCCTCAGCCTCCTCAGTAGCTGGGATTACAGGCATGCGCCACCATGCCCAGCTAATTTTTTGTATTTTTAATAGAGATGGGGTTTCATCATGTTGACCAGGATGGTCTCAATCTCTTGACCTCGTGATCCACCTGCCTCGGCCTCCCAAAGTGCTGGGATTACAGGCGTGAGCCACCGTGCCTGGCCTATATCTCTTTATGTACTGTGACCCTTTGGAGGCCTCCTGAGTAGCTGCAACTACTGGTGGGCACCACCATGCCCACTAGTTTTTGTATATTTTGTAGATGTGGGGTCTCACCATCTTGACCAGGCTGGTCAAACTTCTGGGCTCAAGTGATATGCCAGCGTTGGCCTACCAAACTGCTGAGATTACAGGCATGAGCCACCATGCCCCCTGCTTTTTCTTTTTTTAAGATAGCATATCCATAATGCATCAACTGGAATTTTCCAGTTTCATTATCAGTAGACTGATAATGATACTGTTGATGCTATCTGAGTATAGTAGGCTTTCATGTTTCTCAAATTTTCTCTTAAATCTTTTATGGTGTCTCATTCATACCTTATTTAAAACCAATTGTTTTAGTTAATAACTTCTTCAGATTTATATTTTGTATTTGGCATACAGACAAAATATAAATTATATAAACATACAGTTATATATTCTATATTATAATTATATATTCTAGTTACAGTTCTGTGATTGAAGTAACAAGTTCTCCATAAATAGACTTCTGCATATATGAAAACTAGATATACTATAAAAAATAGCATTGCAGATATATTGGGCTAATGATGAACTGGTTAGTAAATGGTGATGGGACAATTCTATATTTCCATTAAAAAAAGGGGGGCTCTCTACTTCCCATTATAAACACATGAATTACCTTAATTGAATATCTATTTTATTTTTTTTTTGAGAAGGAGTTTCGCTGTTATTACCCAGACTGGAGTGCAATGGCATGATCTCGGCTCACCGCAAACTCCGCCTTCTGAGTTCAAGCAATTCTCCTGCCTCAGCCTCCTGAGTAGCTGGGACTACAGGCGTGTGCCACCATGCCCAGCTAATTGAATATCTAAACATGAAAAGCAAATTGTAAATGCTTTTAGAAGAAAATATAAGAGAATATGGTTTTGGTCTTGATTATAGAAAGTTTTCTTACAAAATATGTAATCAAAAGAAAAATTGACAAATTCAGCTAATTAAAACTCATGTTTCTCAAGAAAATGAGAAGACTACAGACTGGAAGAAAATGTTGCAAAAGACATGTCTGATAAAGGACTTTTAATCCAAAATATACAGAGAGCTCTTAAAACTCAGCAATAAGAAAACAATTCAGTTTAAAAATAGGCAAGTAGGTATTTGAACAGATACATACACTTATTTGCCATCTGTTTTTATTCTTTATTACCAAGGAAAATAAACAGATGGCCAATAAGCATATGAAAATATGCTCAATATCATATCATTAGGGAATTGCAAATTAAAGCAACAATGAGATACCACTATGCACCTATTAGAATAGCCAAAATCCAAAACACCAACACCACCAAATGCTCGTGAGGATGTAGAGCAACAATAACTCATTTGTTTCTAGATAATGAAAATGGTACAGCCCTGTTAAAGATAGTTGGGCTGCCCCTTACAAAACTCAACATACTCTAACGATATAATCCAGCAATTATGCTCCTTAGTAGTTACCCAGATGAATTCAAAACTTATGTTCATATAAAAACTTGCAGGTGGACCTTTATAGCAATTTCATTCATAATGGCCAAAACTTGGAAGCAACAAAGAGGTCATTCAGTAAATGAATGGATTCACAAACTGGCACATCCTGGCCATGGAGTATTATTCAGCACTTAAAAATGAAAGAGCTATCAAGACATGAAAAAGACATGAAAGGACTTTAAAAGTATGTTACTAAGTGAAAGAAGCCAATCTGAAAAGGCTGCATACTGTATTATTCCAACTATATGACATTCTGGAAAATGCAAAACTATGGAGACAATAAAAGACTAGTGCAAAGTCTATTTTATAAGAAACCAGCACTTCTGTTTAAATGACACCATAAAAAGAGTGTAAAAACAAGCCACAGTGTAGAGAAGATACTTTTTCTGATAAGAAACCTGTGGAAAAAAGTTCAACATCATTAATGATTAAGGAGATACAAATTAAGACAGCTTTTAATGAGATTCAGTTTGTACTCATTGACAAAGATTAAGGAGTTTAGATAAAGGCAAATGTTAGTACAAATATAGATCACGAGGAAAGCTTAATAAGGAGGATGAGCACATATTTTGGAAAAGTTTAGCACTATTTTGTAATAAATTCATTAAATGACGTAAATTACATATATTTAAATGAAAACTGTTTCAAAAAATGAGGAAGGCGTTGTTTTATATTTTTAATGTCTGTCTTCATAGAAGGCAACTGTATTATCTGCTTCACACATTCCATTAGTCAATATGATAACGTGTTATGTCATGTTGTCTCTGAAATACCTCACTGTATACTCTTGATTGAGAGTCTAAAGGTAATTAATATCTTAGTGTTATTGTGAAGTAATTTTGACCTCAGGGACCCTAGCAATCCTTAGGCCACATGTTGGAAATTGCTGTGCTAGGGAGTAGGACACTAGAAATGAGTGTTCAGTAAGTTGTAGGTAGCAGTTGATACTTGAAGAGATTGAAGAATGTCAGTTAAGTCAGGATCAGTTAAGAAAGCTTCTACCATAAAACAGCTATTTAAATCTCAACCTCAACAATTGTACTTTTGATGTTTTCTTCAGGAAATAAAGTAATAAAGTCCCTTTAGTCTTCCCTCCCCACGGGCAGCTATTGTTATTAATTGAATGCATATCCCTCTAATCTGGGGTTTTGCTGTCTTTTTTGATTTTTACATATATGCCTGTATATCTTCGAATAGCATGTTAAAATTTACATAAACACGCCAGGCGGGGTGGCTCATGCCTATAAGGCTGAGGCAGGCGGATCACAAGGTCAAGAGATCAAGACCATTCTGGCCAACATGGTGAAACCCCGTCTCTACCAAAATACAAAATTAGCTGGGCATGGTGGCGCAGACCTGTAGTCCCAGCTACTGGGGAGGCTGAGGCAGTAGAATTGCTTGACCCTAGGAGGTGGAGGTTGCAGTGAGCTGAAATTGCACCACTGCACTCGGGCCTGGAGACAGAGTGAGACTCTGTCTCAAAAATAAATAAATAAATAAATAAAATTTACATAAACAGTTTCATAGCCTGTCTACTATGTATTTCTAAATATTTTATATATAAATATAGTTAAATCTTTATGCAAGCCTATGAGGGGTACAAATCTTAACTTTATTGTTAAAAGTTTTTCTTTTTTCTGTTAATTTTGTTCTTTCAGACTCATTGAAAAATGGCTCTGCTACAGGTGGTGGAAATAAAGTTTATTCTTTTCAGAATAGAAAACACTCTGAAAAAATGGCCAAATTAGGTATGTTGCTTTTCTGATTTCTATAATTATTATTCATCTTTCCTAAGGTAGATTTAACCACATTCCCCGTGGTTATCATCTCGCTGCATTTGCTAAAAGAATAAGAGAGATACCCTATGGTTTACATAATAATGAGACATTCCCTAAAAGAAGGATGATATATTAAGCACAATTAAGTTCATTTGGGTTTTTTTGGTGCTCAGGTGTCTTCTGTTTTCAGCTAGATTATAAGCTTCTCGTAGTATGAACAAGTCTTTGTTTTTCTGTAGTTCTCTCCAAAATATGTTGCTTTTTCTTTTTTTTTCTTTTTTAAGATGGAGTTTTGCTCTGTCACCCAGGCTGGAGTGCAGTGGCACGACCTCAGCTCACTGCAACTTCTGCTTCCCATGTACAAGTGATTCTCCTGTCTCAGCCTCCTGAGTAGCTGGGATTACAGGTGCGTGCCACCAAACCTGGCTAATTTTTTGTATTTTTAGTAGAGAGGGGGTTTCACCAGTGTTGGCCAGGCTGGGTCTTGATCTCCCAACCTCAAGTGATCTACCTGCCTCAGCCTCCCAATGTGCTGGGATTACAGGCATGAGCCACCATGCCCAGCCATAGCTTAGTTTCTTCACAAAGTTTTTTGAAGTAATAAGTGACTTCAGAGTCACATAGAGATATTCTGAATTGATTAAATAAGAGTTTTGCTGGGCACAGTTGCTCATGCCTGTAATCCCCGGTGTGGGAAGCTGAGGCTGGCGCATTGCTTGAGGTCCAGAGTTTGAGACCAGCCTGGCCAACATTGTAAGCCCCCATCTCTACTAAAAATACAAAAAAATTAGCTGGGTATGGTGGTACACCTGTAGTCCCAGCTGTTCAGGAGGCTGAGGCGGGAGAATTGCTTGAACCTGGGAGGCAGAGGTTGCAGTGAGCCAAGATTGACCACTGCACTCAGCCTGGGTGACAGAGCAAGACTCCATCTTAAAAAAAAAAAAAAAAAAAGAGAAGAAGAAGTTTTACACTGTATATGGAAAAATGTGGTTTATATTATATGAAAATGTTACATAAAATTATTAGGAATAGCCTAACATTTTTCTTGAGTTACCACTATACCAGTTACACTTCAATTGCTGATTTTCAGAGAACTACGCTATAATAAATTACATATAACCTTAAAATTAAACTCAGTTATTTTTCAAAATTCAGGCCAGGCATGATAGCTCACACCTGTAATCCCAGCACTTTGGGCGGCCAAGACAGGAGTATCGCTTGAGGCCAGTAGTTCAATACCACCTGGGCGACATAGTGAAACCCTATCTCTATAGAAAATTTGAAACTTAGCCAGGCATGGTGGTACATACCTGTAGTCCCAGCTACTTGGCAGGCTGAAGCAAGAGGATCACTTGAGCCGAGGGGTTCAAAATTGCAGTGAGCAATGACCACACCACTACACTCCAGCCTAGGTGACAGAGTAAAACCCTATCTCAAATTAAAAAACAAAAAATCAGATGGCATTGTATTTTCATCTTGTGGTATGAGGGGGGTCATCATTTTTGAAAGCATTAAGGAAGGGAAATAATAAATGTGAAAACACTTTGAGAATTAAAAAGATAATGTAAATAGAACATTTGGAAATACTAAAAAGTCTGGAACAAGAGAGTAATAATGATCTACCTGGTAAATGTAATAGTTGAAAAAGAGGACTTATGTATAATTATAAAACATATGTATATTTCTTCAGTGGTTTGTTTTTATTCAATCACTGTAGCCAATGACACATGTAAACATTCAAGGCCAAGTAAAAATGAAACATGTTAAATGTTGACACTGATGAGGAATATATGAGAAGTAATTATAAAACCAGTATTTCTAAATGTAAGTTAATCACTTGCCACAATCACCTTAGCTTTTCTCTTTTTTGTGTGTGATGGAGTTTTGCTTTTGTTGCCCAGGCTGGAGTGCAGTGGTGCAATCTCAGCTCACAGCAACCTCTGTGATACTTATTTTCTTTTACCTCATACCCCTCCCGGGTGCAAGCAATTCTCTTGCCTCAGCCTCCCGAGTAGCTGGGATTACAGGTGCCTGCCACCATGCCCAGCTAATTCTTTGTATTTTTAGTAGTGACGGGGTTTCACTGTGTCGGCCAGGCTGGTCTCAAACTCCTGACCTCAAGTGATCACCCACCTCAGCCTCCCAAAGTGCTAGGATTACAGGCATGAGCCACCATGCCTGGCCTCAGTTTAGTTTTTCTAAAAGGTGTAACATTAAATACATTACTAATTTTGAACATAACATGGTGCATACAATAATTTGCATGAATTATTGTGTTTCTTAGTATTTATTATTTACATCAAGAAATTAAACTCTTTTTTGGTTGGGTGTGGTAGTTCACGCTTATAATCCCAGAACTTTGGGAAGCCGAGGTGGGCAATCACTTGAGGTCAGGAGTTCAAGATGAGCTTGGCCAACATGGTGAAACCCTATCTCTACTAAAAATACAAAAATTAGCCGGGTATGGTGGCATGTACCTGTATTCTGGCCACTGGGAGGCTGAGGCAGGAGAATCACTTGAACCCAGAAGGTGGAGGTTGCAGTGAGCCAAGATTGCACCACTGCACTGCCACGTGGGAGAGACAGATTCCATCTGAAAAAGCAAGAAATTAAGTTTTTAAATCTACAAAAATGACTGAATCCTGTATAGGAGCACTGAGAAACCAGAGAAGAAATGCTGATGTAATTATTAGAAGAAAGATAAAATAGACATCAAGACCAAAATGAAACCCTGTAACAGTGGTGCAGGATAAAGAAATACCACTGGAGAAAGAGGGGAACTATTACTCTGACATAAAATAGAACGGACAGGAGTAATCAAGTAGTAGTTCTCCATTTGGAGAATCAGCATGCACATAACTTAAAGATGATAATGTGTTGTATTTGTAAGCGCTGGATAAAACTGGAATATCATTCTGTGCATTTCTGTCATCACATCTGAAAGAAATACATGTTTTAAAGTCAGGAGAAGACAGTTTCATAGATATTTAGTCTTTATTATTATGACCATGAAATTTCAGGAACACAATTTGACAGACTGATCAGACTTTCTAAAATCTTTGTTTAGTTATGACCCATGTTTAATTACGATGCTCTTTAATGAATTTCATTGACTCATTAAGTATTGTTGCTAATTGTGTTTACATCTAAATATATCAGTAAAATGGAATGCCTTAATATGTAATAAATAACATGATCTGCCAGAAAATAGTGTTGTTCTGAGTATAAATGGTGATTTTGGCCCAGGATGGTGGTTCACACCTATAATCCCAACACTTTGAGAAGACAAGGCAAGAGGATCGCTTAAGCCTAGGAGTTTGAGACCAGCCTGGGCAACATAGTGAGACCTTGTCTCTATAAAAAAAAATAAAAATAAAAAAATGATTTTCATATGATCGGGCTAACCAAGGTATAGGGCTAGAAATAGACTGTAGTTTAGACAGGAAGGCTTTGTAAAATACAGAGAATATATCTAGTGTAAGAAAAGAAATGTAAACAAAAGAGCAAAAGCAGAAGTACCAGATAGAGAAGAAAGTGAGGAGTTCATTCAGGTTGGAGAAATAAATGGGTAAATTAAAAATAGATTGAGATCCAGCAATCCCACTATTGAATATATACCCAAAGGGTATGAAATCAGTATATCAAAGAGATATCTGCACTCCTGTGTTCATTGCAGTATTATTTCACAACAGACAGGATATGGAATCAACCTAAAACAGATGAGCAGATAAATATAAATGAGGTAAAAGAAAATAAGTATCTTTTTTTTTTTTTGAGATGGAGTTTCGCTCTTGTTACCCAGGCTGGAGTGCAATGGCACGATCTCATCTCGGCTCACCACAACCTCCGCCTTCTGGGTTGAGGCAATTCTCCTGCCTCAGCCTCCTCAGTAGCTGGGATTACAGGCACGCGCCACTAGGCCCAGCTAATTTTTTGTGTTTTTAGTAGAGACGGGGTTTCACCATATTGACCAGGATGGTCTCGATCTCTTGACCTCGTGATCCACCCGCCTTGGCCTCCCAAAGTGCTGGGATTTCAGGCTTGAGCCACCACGCCTGGCCATTTTTTAAAAAAAAAGAAAATAGATTGGTTTGATAGGACCAGATAATTGACTGATCTAAAGCTATCATTAGGCAAGACCAGTTTATTGTGTAAAATATAATATAGATGAATTATTATAATAATGAAAATAAAGACATAAAATTTATGACCTGGCTGAGATTAGATCCAAGATGGCCGACCACTAACAGCTCAGGAGTGTAGCTCCCAGTGAAAGCTCAGAGAACGAGACGACGCCACATCATTAGACGAATTTTCGTCACTCACCGATTAGCCAATTCCCAGTGGAGGAGCCCCACGGGTCACCAGCGCGACTCTTGTGGCTGCCGCAGCGGTTTTGCCGGCGTCTCGGCGCAGCAGCTCTTCACGCAGAGCCAACGGGACTGCTTCCCCTACTGACCGGAGTTTGGAGCTCCAGGAAGTCAGAGCCGCTTGTTGCGGACTCAAGAGGGAAGCCAGACCAGAGATTCCCGGGCAGAAGAGCACCATCAGTCTTATCGCTGCTATTTAGGCTGCCACAGTGGGTTGCTCGGATCCCAGCACTGGGAATCAATAAGTCGGACGTCGACTCAGAAAACTAATTAGAAAGGCGGTTCATTTACAATGAAGGGAAAAAAACAGCCTAAGAAGGCCGAGTATACTCAAAATCAGAACCCATCAGCAACGGAACAAGCCCTGATGGAAAAGGACTCATCAGCAACCGAACAACCCCTGATGGAAGAGGACTCATCAGTAACGGAACAAGCCCTGATGGAAAAGGACTGTGTTCCATTATCTGAAGTAGGCTTTAAAAGGTGGATGATAAGAAACTTCTGGGAGTTAAAGGAACTTGTTCTAACCCAATGTAAAGAAACTAAGAACTTGGAAAAAAGATTAGATGAAATGTTGAAAAGAATAGACAATATAGAGAGGAATACAAATGAACTTATGGAGTTGAAAAATATAACACGAGAACTCAGTGAAATATGTACAAGCTTAAACAGCCGAATGGATCAAGCAGAAGAAAGGGTATCAGAGGTAGAAGACCAACTTAATGAAACAAAACGACAAGACAAGAATAGAGAAAAAAGGATAAAAAGGAATGAGCAAAGTCTCCAAGCAATATGGGACTATGTGAAAAGACCTAATATACGCTTGATTGGTGTACCTGAATGTGAGGGAGAGAATGAAGTCAAGCTGGAAAATACTCTCCAGGACATTATCCAGGAAAATTTTCCTAATTTAGCAAAGCAGGACACTATTCAACCCCAGGCAATACAGAGAACACCACAAAGATATTCCTCAAGAAGACCAACCCCAAGGCACATAATCATTAGATTCACCAAGATCGAAACGAAGGAGAAAATATTAAGGGCAGCCAGAGAGAAAGATCAAGTCACCCATAAAGGTAAGCCTATTAGGCTTACAACAGATCTCTCAACGGAAACCCTACAAGCTAGAAGAGAGTGGGGGCCAATATTCAATATACTTAATCAACAGAACTTTCAGCCCAGAATTTCATATCCTGCCAATTTAAGCTTTACATTTGAAGGAAAAATAAAATCTTTTAGGAACAAGCAAGTACTCAGAGATTTTATTACCACCAGGCCTGCTTTACAAGAACTTCTAAAAGAAGCACTATACACAGAAAGGAACAACCAGTATGACCCTTTCTAAAAATACATCAAAAAGTAAAGAGCATTAACATAAAGAAGAATTTTTATCAACGAAAGGACAAAATAGCCAGTTAACAACAAATGGCAGCAACCCTAAATTTAAATTGACCAAATCTCCCAATCAAAAGATACAGACAAAATCTAACAGTATATCCAAAGATATACAAAGACTGAAAATAAAGGGTTGGAAAAAAAAAAACAAAAACGTACCAACCAAATGGAGAACAAAAATAAATAAATAAGAAGCAGGAGTTGCAATTTTCACATTTGACAAAATAGATTTCAAAGCTACAAGGATACAAGGGTAAAAGGATTAATGTAATAATAAGAGATCTTAACACCCAGATACATAAGACCCATAATGAGATTTAGATTCAATGAGACAACAAATTGATAACGATACCCGGGACTGGAACTAAGATCCAGAACAAATAAACTCAATAGAGCTCTCCATGTTAAACACACAAAATATATATTATCCACAAAATCTAACGATATATCTGAAGATATACAAAGACTCAAAACAAGGGGATGGAAAAAAACTCACCAACCAAATGGAGAGCAAAAATAAATAAATAAAAAGCAGGAGTTGCAATTCTCACACTTAATAAAATAGATTTCAAAGCTACAAGGATGCAAGGGTAAAAGGATTAATGTAATAATAAGAGATCTTAACACCCAGATACATAAGACACATAATGAGATTTAGATTCAACGCGACAACAAATTGATAACGATATCCAGGACTTGAACTCAGAGCCAGAACAAATAAACACAATAGAGGTCCCCATTTTAAACACATAAAATATGCATTAACCACTTTAAACACTCAAAATATTGATCGGCCATTATTGAAACCCATTTTAGGAATGAAGTAATATTCCTTTTTCCCTCTTTTTCTTTTTTTCCCCTTCTTTTTCTCTTTAAAAATAAAAAAAAAAAAAAAATTTATGACCTGTTTTTTGGTTTTTTTTTTTTACAAGCCCACAAGTAACATCATAACTAATTTATTTTTTTATTTTTTAGGGTCTCACTGTGTTGCTTAGGCTGGAATATGTGGTGTAATCTCAGCTCACTGCAACCTCCACATCCTGGGCTCAAGGGATCCTCCTACCTCAGCTTCCCAAGTAGCTCGGAAAGTCACGCCTGGCTAATTTTTTTTTCTTTTGTAGAGACAGGGCTTTCTTATGTTGTCCTATCTGGTCTCGAACTCTTAGACTCAAGCAATCCACCCACCTTGGTCTCCCAAAGTGCTGGGATTATAGGCTTGGGCCACCACATCCAGGAATAATTTTGTATTAATAGAGTCAACAGCCTTGCCTTTACATTTCATTTAATATCATCAAAAACAAATATGACATAGGAGCAAGAAAAGAATGACAAAAACTGTACACATGCATTGAAAGTGTGCATGTAGATGACTTTTTTGTAATACCTATTTATTAGCTTTTTAATAAAGCAAAACTTTATAGTGAAAGTAATAAACTAGAAATTGCTTTTTATTTTTTATATTTTTATTTATTTATTTTTGAGACAGGGTCTCGCTCTGTCACCCATGCTGGAGTGCAGTGGCACAATCTTGGCTCACTGCAGCCTCTACCTCCTGGGTTCAAGCAATTCTCCTGCCTCAGCCTCCCATGTAGCTGGGATTACAGGCATGTACCACTATGCCTGACTAGCATGTAGATGATTAATACAGAACAAAGGTCAGCCAGCTTTTTCCGTAAAGGGCCAGACAGTAAATATTTCCAGCTCTGTGGGCTAGACAGTCTCTGTTGTGACTACTGAACTTGACTGTCTAGCTGAAAAGCAGCCACAAACAATATGTATGGATGGTGTGGCTATGTTCCAATAAAACTTTATTTAAAACAAGTGGAAGGCTGGGTTCGGCCCACAGACTTATAGCATGCTGTCCCTTGATGTAAAGAATCACTATTTGTAACTTTTTACCATTCACAGTCATAACTAAACAAAAAGTTATGTGTTACATAGTGATTCACCACGGGGCATGATGACTCTTGCCTGTAATCCTAGCACTTTGAGAGGCTCGGGTGGGAGGAGCACTTGAGACCAGGAGTTTGAGACCAGCCTGAGCAACATAGGAAGACTCAGTCTCTACAAAAATTTAAAAATTACCTAGGCATGGTGGCGCATGCCTGTAGTCCCAGCTACTTGGGAGTTTGAGGTGGGAGGATGACTTGGGCCCAGGAGTTAAAGGCTGCAATGAGCCATTGGATGCCTGGGCGACAGTTGTACTAGGCATTGTGCCTGGTGCTTGTTAGACATGTTGAGTCATTCAAGAGGTGTTGGAATGTCTGCCTATCTCTGCATGCTCACAAAAATGACTATCTTGTTCTTATTCCTCTTTGACTCTCTTCTTCTTTTTTCCCTGGTTCCTTTGTAGTTTAATCATTATTTAAAATCAGGTGGAATATTTTTATGTTTCAGGATAAAACCAAAATGATCTCAGCTAAGTTGCTTTGTGCTTATGTTGCTTTTTTTTATATGAAGTTTGTTTCTCTATCTTGTAAATCAGCGTTTAATCCAAAACTGACATAAAGAGAAGAGCAAGGACTAAGCCTTAAGTATGCTTAGAATGTTGAGGAGGCTGAGGACAGTGAAGAAGAGATGGAATAAATACCACTGGTAGCTTGGGAAGCAGGATAATGTCATAAGACTCAAATGGAGGAATAATATCAAGGGAAGATTAAAAACAAACAACAACAACAACAAAAAACCTAGTGAATCATACAGAAGACCAAAGAGATTAAGTAAAAAGAAGCAGCCAATTCATTTGTAAACATTGTTATGAGTATCTTAGGTCAGTTTCAAAATTGGAGGATAAAAATGGGGGCAGGTTAGAAAAGTTTAGGAGCCAGTAAAATGGCTTTCACTTGTGCTAATTTAACTATACCTTCTCCATTTAGAAAAAAAAGAAAAAAAGGAGTTAATTTGGTTTGTACCTTTCTTCTCAGTGAACAGTGTCCCAGTGTGAGTGTTAACTTGGGAAATGTAAATCTATTTCTTCATTTGGGTTCATTTCCCACATGCCTCTCATGATGTGACTGTGAGAGCATCATTAAAGATAATTATATTTTTTAATTTAAAATGGCCCCTGTTATAAGTGATTTGGTCTTTGGTCTTTAGGAAAAAAAAAAACAAAAAACAGAGAAAGAAAATTTAAAAAGTAAAAATAAAATGGCCCCTAAACAAAAGACCACTATTTCATTTATGCTCAGTTGAAGAAATGGCCATCTGTTCAACACTATTTTATGCATTATTCATATGTATTACAGACTTTTGGGCACAAAATAAACTCTTCCACACTTTATGGAAGATTTAAAAGATTTTAAGGTATAATTTTAACTATGCATAGTTTTCACTTGATTTTAGATCTCATTTTCTGGTCTTTCTTTCTCACCATCCCCCCGCCCCGCCCCAATCAAAGATGTGCCTCAACTATATATGGTAAAAAATGAAAGGAACATAAGTTGTTGATGGAGAGGAGAGTGTGGTAATTAGAGAAAGCAGCAAGGTCAAAGTTAGTTATTTGTATTTTTTTGAAGAAATCTGGATAATATGAAGGAAAATTTGAAGATGCTGGGAAGACAGCTAATAAAGGTAAAAGCGGTATTACTCCTAATATGGGTAGGTTTTTGTTTCTGATAAAAGTAACAGAGGTATTTTTAAGAATTTTTGTAAGTGAAATAATGCTATTTCCCTCTTTGTCTACTGTTGTCCTTTAAAAATTTTTATATATTTATTTGTTTACAGCTTCAGAACTAGCAAAAACACCAAAAAAAAGTGTTTCATTCAGTTTGAAGAATGATCCTGAGATAACAATGAACGTTCCTCAAAGTAGCAAGGGTAAGATATTACATTAGTTCTTTGAAAAGAGTTTTCATAGTTGCTTCAAGATAGAGCATGCTACTTTTTCTCTTGATTGTGAGTTTTTATATATTTTTCTTCTCTTCAATTCTAAAAATTCAGTTAACAAAATGCAATTAATACTTCAACTTATGTCCCTTAGTATATCCACGGTTAGCAGTCAATAAGAGGAAAAAAATATCTGTGCTAACTGAAGTTGTGCAAATCAACAGGGCCAACCAGAAATAATCTTTAAGTCCTATTGTCAGTTGCTTGAGTTAGCCAATTATTTATAGAAGATTTGGCTTTGGCAAATGCTATATGAAATAAGGCATTTGGAGTTTGAAAGTCATCTTACAGATTGTAGAGCAGCTGTTTTTGAATGATCCATTCCAACTAGATGAAAAAGTGTACATTTTATTTCTCTTATTTGAACTATATATGGTAAGAAATGAAAGGAACACTGGTGTCACTTGCCAATATTACTGTTACTTCATTTTTTAAAGACAGGGTCTCACTAGGTTGCCCAGGCTGAAGTGTGTTGGCTATTCACAGGTAGAGTTACTGCACGCTATTAAAACTTTGAACTCCTGGGCTCAAGTGATCCTCTAGCCTCAGCCTCTCATGTAACAGGGACGATAAACTTGCACCATTGTGTCTGGCTCCATTGTACTTTTTTTTTTTTTTTGAGACGGAGTCATGCTCTGCCACCCAGGCTGGTGTGTAATGGTGTGATCTTGGCTCAGTGCAATCTCCACCTCCCTGGTTTAAGTGATTCTCCTGCCTCAGACTCCCAAGTAGCTGAGATTACAGGCACCCACCATGATGCCTGGCTAATTTTTGTATTTTTAGTAAAAATGGGGTTTCACCATGTTGGTTGGGCTGTTTTGGAACTCCTGACCTCAAGTGATCCTCCCACCTCAGGCTCCCAAAGTGCAGGGATTATAGGTGTGAGCCAGTGCACCTGGCCAATTGTACCTTGCAATAATCAAAATTTAAAAGAGCTCCATTTTTCTTTTAGAATGCTACAGAAATGCAGGAAGTAGCTGATAATAATGTGAGTAATCATGAAGTTAATAGTGATAATCCTCTAGTGGAGATGGAATTAATTTCAAATTCAGTAATAATGTGGTGGTTTCTATGTAGAAGCTGCAACTTTGCTTTTTTTTTTAATGTTTAATTTTTTGAATAGAGATAGGGTCACACTATGTTATCCAGATTGGTCTTGAACTCTTGACCTCAAGCGATCCTCCTGCCTCACCTCCCAAAGTGCTGGGATTACAGGTGTGAGCTACCATGCCTGGCCAACTTTACTTTTAATGAAAGTAGACCACGATGAAAAGTGAAGTGTCTACAGTAAGTCATGGCTTTTTGTTTCATTCTTTAGGACATTCTGCTTCAGACAAGGTTCAGCTGAAGGTAAGCAATTGATTAAAAAGAAGCAAAAGCCTTAGTATTACAAAGTAAGACATGATGAAAAATCACCAGAAATTCAATGAAAAAAATTTATCTCTTAATTTATATAGTGCTTTGTAATTTACAGATATTTGGCAGTTAAATACCTAACTTACAGATGGAGAATATGAGGTTCAGAGAGGTGAAGTGACTTTTGTGAGTTCACCTGACTAGGAAGGAGAACAGCTAGAAATGGAGCCAGGACCCCCAGACCCAGCTGTTGTGCTTCTGTTGTGTGTAGCTGGCCTGGAAATTTTGGGGGTTTTGCTTTTATATATCATGTTCTGTTTCACTTGTTGGGGGGCAGAGGGTGGTGGGGGTATGCAGTTTGATCCCAAGATGTACTAAATCCATTACTCTATCCTTTTACAATTTACATTTGAAAACTTAGGCTGGCTTACACAAATACATTCCAGAGTAATTAAAAGGAATTGACAATTTTTATCTTCTTCTTTGAGGTTGTTTTTTTTTTGTTTTGTTTTTTTAAGAATCTCACTCTAGCCCAGCCTGGAGTATAGTGGCAGGATTTCAGCTCACTGCAACTTCTACCTTTCAGATTCAAGTGATTCTTGTGTCTCAGCCTCCTGAGTAGCTGGGATTACAGGGGTGCACCACCACACCAGGCTAATTTTTGTATTTTTAGTAGAGGCAAGGTTTTACCTCGGCCAGGTTGGTCTTGAACTCTTGACCTCAAGCAATCCACCCACCTGGGCCTCCTACAGTACTGGTATTATAGGTGTGAGCCACCACGCCTGGCTTCCTTTGTGTTTTTGTGGTGTAATTTTCTCATGATGGCTTGTCAAGTGGCCCTGCCTGGATGTGGGCAAGCTCAGATAGGAATGGACAAATTCAGAGCATTGAGTATGTGGTAGTGACTGTGTCCAGGACTGGGCAGCTATAGACTTAGACATACCTGGGCTTATATGTGGTTTAGGTTAAGGGAACCCCTTAAGTAAGAATGTGAGTGTTCAATGAAAGGGCCATATATGCAAAGCATCCTCCACATGCCAAAGGAGCCAAGAAACTAAAGGACAAGGCAGAAAAGTTTAGTTTGTTGGTAAAGGGTATTTTATTGGAGACAGAAGCATGGTCTTGGCAGCCACAAGATAGGTAGCTCTCTGCATTGTTACTTTCCAGACCCAGGGCTTATATACCATAAGGAAAGGGTATACATGTTCTAGCAAGATAATTAAAGGCAACCCTCTTTAATTGTCAAGAGGGCAAGAATGCTATATGCATTGTAGCCAGTAATTTGGGTGATAATATCAAGGTTCACATGTTCTTTCATAGAAGGCAGTAAATAAAGTAGGAATCAGGAGTCATTCATCAAACTGGGGCTAATCAGAAGTTAACATAGTGGATTAGTGTCCAAGATGAAGTCACTTTTGTCTCCAGTCAGTATAGACATTTAAAGCCATGGTTATGGCCTGTGAAGGAATGTCCTATTTAGACAAGTCTGGGTATGAGATTAGACATGCAAGAATTTCGTTTGTCTTTAATAATGCTTTTTTTCTATATTGTATCTGGTGTGTTATATCACTATAAAAGGAGAAAAACTCATTGCCTAATCCAATCAAGAATTTAGATTATTATTTCTCAAGTTATAGATTACTAGATCCACTAGTAGATCTTGTCAACTCTCCCAAAAGACCAGAAAACCAGAAACAAAACTACCTATCACAATAAGAGACAATATCGTTGTTACAGAATCTTAGTGTTCTATCTTAGAAGAGCAAGTTCAAGAGAAAATATGGATAGGGCTTGGGGATCCTGGGCTCAAGTGGCTTAAGGCAGGTTTTTCAAGATGGTAAACTGGTTGGTATTGGGCAAAGTTGGGGACATGATATTTTAGGATTGGCAGACACAATGAAGACAGTGTCTTAAAGTGTATCTTGATAACTGTTAACAGGATAATCTTTTTGCCCTGGGAGTAATCTGTTGTCCTGATAGGAGAACAGTTTGCCCAAATGAGCAAACTGTCAAGATAGATTCGTTTGCAGAAATTTTCTATAACAAATAGAGAAATTATTTATTAGTCTTGTCTTTTTGAGCGGGAATTTTCTGCAACAATTATTTTGATATAGATGTTATGAATTCTCAGACTTAAGCTGTGTAGATCTATATATTATCTCAGTCTTGAAATCAGTTTAATCGAACATAACCTGCATTTTTAGCAAATGAAGTAGAACAGAATTTTAAATTTGTTTTATATTTTTTTCAGTTGTATATACACATATGTACTAGGTCAAGATGACAAAATATAAAAATTTTTGAGGATCTTAATCAAAAAAGTTTGAGATGTACTATAAATCCATTGGTAAAGGATTAGCTCAGTTATTAGAATACTATTCTTAATATCCCAAATCAGATTTAAATGATGTTTATAACTATCACCAACAACCTATCACAAGACAATAAACTTAAAATTTTTTTTGTCGTATTTTCATGTTGACAGAATTACAGGGTGCTTTAACTTTTTAATCAATATTGTTAGAAATTAGCATGTATATAACAGTGGATGTTTTCATGTGCTAAAAACTTATGGTATTAAAGTATTCTATAAGAAAACATACTTTGTACTTCTGTAAAAAGTTACAATCTTTTAAATACAGAAACTAAGAAAGTATAAATTTCTGTTTCTCTCCTCACTGAATGTAATACTTTTGAACACCAGTAAATTTCTAGAACATTAAAAGGCCCATTGCCATATACATAGGGGTGCCCTCAGTGCTACTTAATATTATCTTTTTTTTTTTTTTGAGACGGAGTTTCGCTCTTGTTACCCAGGCTGGAGTGCAATGGCACGATCTCCGCTCACTGCAACCTCCGCCTCCAGGGTTCAGGCAATTCTCCAGCCTCAGCCTCCTGAGTAGCTGGGATTACAGGCACACGCCACCATGACCAGCTAATTTTTTGTATTTTTAGTAGAGACAGGATTTCACCATGTTGACCAGGATGGTCTCGATCTCTTGACCTCGTGATCCACCCACCTTGGCCTCCCAAAGTGCTGGGATTACAGGTGTGAGCCACCACACCCAGCCAATATTATCTTTTAAAAAAAATATTCTACCGGGCTGGGCGCGGTGGCTCACACCTGTAATCACATACACACACACACACACACACACACACATGTACGTACGTAACATCTGATAGGTGAAAGTAGTTCAGAAGGCTGATATACTCATTTTTTTTGATACATAATAATAAAAGTACAATACTTTACAGATACATAGAATTCAATTTCTAGAATCATTCTAGTAATCCTTTGGAATTTATGTTTCTTTTGTTATTTCTTTGTTATTTTGGAACCCTTTTTTGTTTCAAATAATTCATTTGTCATTATCTTCTAGTTCTAGGAACTAGGCTTTTCTAGTTCTAGTGCAATCTATTGAAAGCAAAATATTTTTCTTCTTTTCTAGCCTCTTTTACTCAGATCAGTCATTAACTTCCATGTTATTATTTAACTATAATGCTTTTTCTATTTTTAAACAGAACAATGACAAAAGTGAATTTCTATCAACAGCACCTCGTAGTCTAAGAAAAAGATTAATAGGTACGTATTTCTTTTTACATGATGTTTTTATAAAAAGTAACATCTAAACAAGAGACAATAATAGTTAAGTATATACATTCTAGATTTAGAATGCTTGGGTTTTTCAATCTTTGGCTTTTAGCTGTAACACTTAGCACCATGTCTTTCACATTATAGTCAGTGTATATTGAAGTCAGCTAAAAGGGTCTTTCCAATGAAATAACATGCCTTTTATTTGTTTTGAGATAGTTTGGAAATGATTCTATTGGAAATTTTATAATGAAATAATATTATAATAAAATTTCTTTGGAAATTTTATAATGAAATAATATTAAACAATCATAGTTGTAGTGAGTGTTAAACAATAGCAAGTAAACAGACATGGCTCCTGCTTCCTACGAAATTAAAAATGGCTTCAGATTTTTGAACATTTAACTTTGGGGCAAATGACTAGACCTTTATATATCAGAAAGATGTCAACTTCTTTCATACTGTTGACTCTTGACAATAATAGTATTAGCCAACATTGTTAAATTCAGCTGAACATCAGGGCTTCATACTTCATAGCCCTTTGTTTTCAAGGTATTAATTTCATAGAGTTGTTAAAACTGTATTTTTAATCATCATAAAAATGGTAATGCTAAATGATTTAGTATATTAAAGCAGTAAAAGATCTGTATAGTTGTGAATGTTATTTCATATCAACTATATCCTATGTCTTACGTTTTTTCCTCATCCCAAAGATGAGTTGTTTTTTAGACAGAAGGTGAACTTCCCTCTTCCTTCTTAATCACTGAAAAACATATATACCTACATGGAGGAAGCATATGTGTAAATAAGGTAGAGACATTTTCTGGTACCTGCTACCACTTCTAAGCTGTGCATATATCGTGAGCAGCAGTCAGTGTGCATCTGAATCTGCTAAGCTGTATATGCCCACAAAATCAAGCCTTTTTATTTTCTTTTTTTAATATCTGTATTTGTTATATGCTGACTTGGGATAATCCTCTGCAGTATTTCTATTGTTCAAAATGAATACACTGATTTATTTAAAGTTTTTTCACTCATATTTTGGGAGTTCACTTTAAAAAATAGTTTTATGCCTGTTGAGTGTAAAACTAGCTGTATTATTTCTGGGGAGTTGTGGGGGTGAGGTTGTGATTTGTTGAAAAAGATAATTCTTGAATCAACTCTGGGATGGTGTGTGTGTATGTATTAGTAATAATTATAATCATAACTACCATTTATTGAGTGCTATATTAGGATGATGTTTTCGGTAGGCAGCAACAGATAAATCTATAATGGTAGTTTAAGCCATAGACATTTAATTATTTCACATCAAAACCAGTATAGAGTTGCAAGTTCCATGGTTGATGTGACTTAACGTATCATTAAGGACCCAGATTCTTCCTTTTTATTTTGCCACTAGCATTTTTCATCTTTAGGTTTGATACTTTATATTGCAAAATGGTTTTCATAGCTTTAAATGATGGATATAAATAGGGGCTTTTCTTCTGTGAGGAAAATCTTTCCTAGAAGCTGCCAGCAATTTTCCTTCAGTTCATTGGTCAAGGGGTCATATATAGTCAACCATGGTTGGAGCAGAGGCTGGGAAAGCAGGTATCTAGTAGAGGGAAAAGGCAGTTACCATGATTCATCCCCTAGGGTGGGTCATATTGCCATATCTTACAAAATTGGAGTTCTGTTAGCAAGGAAGAGGGAAGGAGAACAGTGTTAGGTATGATTAACCCTTTTTAATCACAGTTCCTGTGTGTCAGGCATTATTAGTTGCTTTATATACATTTCAGTGTAATCTTCACAATGGTTTATTAAACTCTGTACAATTAATTTGATAAATAAATGAACTGGTGCTGAGAAAATGTATTAATTAGCTCTGGTGAAATCATGAGCCAATAATGACAAAACCAGAATTCAGACTCTTACTTCAGAGCCCACACTCTTTCCTTTACTCCACAGTGCCTCTCTTGTGAAACCATGAAATTGTCGAAATTGTTATTTTTTCCCCCCACAGTTCCAAGGTCTCATTCTGACAGTGAAAGCGAATATTCTGCTTCCAACTCAGAGGATGATGAAGGGGTTGCACAGGAATATGAAGAGGACACTAATGCAGTCATATTCAGCCAAAAGATTCAAGCTCAGAATAGAGTAGTTTCAGCTCCTGTTTGCAAAGAAACACCTTCTAAAAGAATGAAAAGAGATAAAACAGTAAGTGAAGAGAGAGACTTTAACCTTAAAGAAAAATTGTATAGTATCTCAAAGATAGGCTATGCGAAGAGATCCATATCTCTCAGAATAATATGTTTTCTTCACTTTTCTCTATTTTCTTAGCCTTCCACATAAATTCCCACATATATTTCTTTCTACTTCTGGGCTTTCTATTCTGGCCTATCTAATATTCATGAGTTAATACCATAGTATATGTAAATAGTATATGCTAAAAGTGATATCTCAAGTCTGTTGTATAAAAATGAACTTTTTAGGCCGGGCACGGTGGCTGACACCTATAATCCCAGCACTTTGGGAGGCGGAGGTAGGTGGATCAACTGAGATTAGGAGTTTGAGATTAGCCTGGCCAACATGGTGAAACCCTGTCCCCACTAAAAACACAAAAAATAGCCAGGCATGGTGTTATGTGGCTGTAATCCCAGCTACCCAGGAGGCTGAGGCAGGAGAATCAGTGGAACCCAGGAGGCGGAGGCTACAGTGAGCCAAGATCACGCCATTGCACTCCAGCCTGGGCAATAAGAGGGAAACTTTGTCTCAAAATAAATAAATAAATAAAATTTTCAGTATGCTATGGGATTAGAATTTTAAAAATGACAAAAAGAAAAAATGAACTTTTAAGTAAATATTGATTGGACAATTGGAGGCATGACTTCTCAGTGTATATTGTTTTTGCAATACTGTCAATGTGTTCAAGTTCGTATAATGAATGATGTCGCTAGAGACCCATGTTAAGTTGATTGGAAGAACACTGCAGGCACCTCACTTTAGAAAAATATCCTGGTCCTCTGTCTAAAGATTCAGAGCAATTGAGGAGCCTACTGCTTAAATAGCTTTCTGTCCCTTCCTTGCCCTAGAGTTTAGTCCTGCCCAAAATCAGAAGAACATATAGTGTGGGAAGAAAATTCCACTTTACCAGAACAGTAGGCCAGTTTTTTGGTTTGTTTGTGGGATTTTTTTTTTTTTCTTTTGTTACCTTGCAGTTGATTTCTTCCTCAGCTACGCTAATATTAAAGGATTTGCTAAGACTATTTGAGGCCAGGCATGGTGGCTCATGCCTGTTATCCCAGCACTTTGGGAGGGCAATGTGGAAGGATTGCTTGAGGCCAGGAGTTTGAAACCAGCCTGGATAATATAAGACCCTGTCTCTGCAAAAAAAAAAAAAAAATTTTTTTAATTAGCCAGGTGTAGTGGTACATGCCTGTAGTCCCAGCTACTTGGAAGGCTGAGATGGGAGGATCCCTTGTGCCCAGGAAGTTGGGGCTACAGTGAGCCTTGTTTGCACCAGTGAGACCCTGCATCAAAAAAGAAAGAAAGAAAAAGTAAAAAGACTATCAGGAAAAGCAAAAAGCCTGATATGTAAAACCATCTCTGTTTTTTTAGTATAAATGGAAATTACATATTGTAACTCAGGAATCTGTTTTAGGAACAGACTACTACTTCACCTAGTCATTTCTTTAACTTACATGATCCTAGTAATTACTCAGTTTTATTACTGCAATTAAGTATCTTTGGTCTTTAACTGGTACTGTTGCTTTAAAAAAAATACTACCAAAGAATTTCACGTGTCCTATTTTACATTAATATTACTGTCTAATTTTGATATACGACGGATATCTGAAGCTACTAAGGACTGACTACTCTGTTCACTTTCAGAGTGACTTAGTAGAAGAATATTTTGAAGCTCACAGCAGTTCAAAAGTTTTAACCTCTGATAGAACACTGCAGAAGCTAAAGAGAGCTAAACTGGATCAGGTATGTTGCAAGGAATGTTACTTCTAAATTTTTCTTACTCTGTCCTGAAAAATATGCTACATAAGCAACAGATTTGAAAAGCACATACAAGTAGAATTATTGTCTTAATCAAATGAAATACAGTTAATGTGATTATTACTTCTTTTATTATATAAATAGTAAATAGGCTCGGCACAGGTGGCTCACACCTGTAATGTCAGCACCTTGGGAGGCCAAGGCAGGAGGATTGCATGAACCCAGGAGTTTGAGACTAGTCTGGGCAACATAGGGAGACCTTGTTGTTAGCAAAATTTAAATAAATAAATACATAATTTCCTGGATTCAACAGACTGTAATTAGGCATTTTTTCCCTCTTACTTTTTTATCATTTCTTCAGGATCTGTGATAATCATCAGGGTCATAGTTCCTTGATATCCATGTACTATTAATCTCTGTTATTCATTTAACCTAAGTATTCACTAAACCTCACACTGGTCATAAAACAGTGACTGCAATCTGACTTTCTCTCAGTTAGAAACTTTACAAAAAGCAGAGGCTATTCTACTTGAGGATATTATGGAAAACTTGCCCAGTGTGGTAAGGTAACAAGGTTACTATGTACTGTGGTTCCAGTAGTAACTCTGTCTCCAGAGAGGAGACAGAACCATCTGAATGAGAAAATCTTTGTCAGTAGTAATTGCAATTGATAATCTAAGTCTTGGCTCATCGGTAGTGAGACTCAGATCAGAGAATATAAGCAATATGGACAAATGATTCTAAACTCACAATAGGACTTCATCAGACAGAGTCAAAAAGATCTCTAGGAGGATAAAAGAAACACCTGTCAGTAAGGGAGAGGAAAGCCTTTCATTGATCATAAACATAGCATAGCTAACCAATATAATCTTCCGTAGTATGTGACAATAAGCATTTATTTTTCAGGTCTGTGTGTCAGTCAGAGGTTGGTTGATCTAGGATTTGCTCCATGTTTCTCTTCCTCATTGTACCAGCAGGCTAGCTGAGGCTTGTTATTCTCATTACTGTAGCTGAGACATAAGAGAAAAAGTGGGAAAACACACCATCTCTTAAAGCCTAGGCTCAAAACTAAATTGCCAGTTCTGCCTCATTCTAGTACAGCAAATCACATGGCTGAAAACAAAGTCAAAGGGCAGGGAACTATGTATGCTCCACCCATTTAGTGGGAGGAACTGTGAAATCACATGACAAAGGATATGGATACAAGTGGGGGATACAGGTGGTGGCTCAGGCCTATAATCCCAGCACTTTGGGAGAGCAAAGCGGGCAGATCACCTGAGGTCAGGAGTTCGAGACCAGTCTGACCAACATGGAGAAACCCCATCTCTACTAAAAATACAAAATTAACCAGGCATGATGGTGCATGCCTGTAATCTCAGCTACTCAGTAGGCTGAGGCAGGAAAATCGCTTGAACCCAGGAGGTGGAGGTTGCAGTGAGCTGAGATCATGCTGTTGCACTCCGGCCTGGGCAACAAAAGCAAAACTCCCTTTCAAAAAAAGAAAAAGAAAAAACATGTGGGACATTAGGGTTGAAAGTACAATTCTCCATGAATATTAAAGTTTGAAATGAGGCCAGGTGCAGTCGCTGACACCTGTAATCCAAGCACTTTGGGAGGCTGAGGTGGGTGGATCAGGTCAGGAGTTCGAGACTATCCTGATGAACATGGTGAAACACTGTCTCTACTGAAAATACAAAAATTAGCCGGGTGTGGTGGCACGCACCTGTAATCCCAGCTACTCAGGAGACTGAGGCAGGAGAATCAGTGAACCCAGGAGACAGAGGTTGCAGTGAGCTGAGATGGGCCCCTGCACTCTAGCCTGGGCGACAGAGTGAGACTCCATCTCAAAAAAAAAAAAGTTTGAAATGAAAGTACATATATGAGATAACATTCTAGAATTCACTCAAGTGTGAATATGCTCAGATAATCCCGTGTAAATAACTACTGGAAAAGATACTAGTACTTTCTCGGCTTTTTCAGGGCTTTGAACTTCAGAAGGGATAAGAGAGATTTTTTTTTTTAACTATTTACTTAACAATTTTATTTAAAGGTAGTCCTGTTTTGCTTTATGTGGCTAAATAAACACTATACAAGCTAGAGTACCTGGAATATTTATTGCAACACTAATCTTCAATATTTAAAGAATATTTTACTTGAAAAGTGGTGGAATCATGAAAACATGGTAGTGTTAGAGTGAAGATGCATGTGTATCTTTTTGCTGGAGTTTTCATTTCAGAAAATGATCTCCATTTGATTCACCAGCATGAATTTCCAAGTTTGGGGTACAAGGCAATCCACTTACCTTGGTTTATTTATATTATTGTTTTTTAAAATTTTCAATACTTATCAAAGATAAAGGATCTATTAGAAACAGCTTTTGGAAAGGAGTAGTGATAACATGTTTATTTTACTAATGATAATGGTAAGTAAATTATAAAGGACCTTTAATGTTTTCTGAACAAATGAAAGCCTTATTCTTGAAGTTTATAATCATTTAAATGGTTCTGGACAAAACTTACCAAATTCTTTACTGTTATTACTAAAAAGAATGTTAACAATTTTAAGAAAACAAATCATTTTTGAAGAATTTTGTTTATCAGTTGATATACCCATTGCCAAACCTGATTAAAGTAATATTTCAATTAGCTCCTTGTAAGCTCAGCTTCTAAGGAAATTGTTTGTTTGGATTGATTTGCTGTATGTGGTTTGAGAATGACTTTCCCCCCTCCTTTTTTTAAAGCAAACGTTGCGTAGCTTATTGAGCAAGGTTTCTCCTTCCTTTTCTGCCGAACTTAAACAACTAAATCAACAGTATGAAAAATTATTTCATAAATGGATGCTGCAATTACAGTAAGTATTATTACAAACTTGTAAAATAATCATATGTAATTTTACATGAATCTTTATATTAAATCAAAGTAAGTTAACATCTTTTTACAGTGAGTTTGATAATTCATATATAAAAATAAATGGAAAAATAGACATTCTCCCAATTTTATGGCTCAGATATAGAAGTATCACTTTATTGTATGACTATTTCCAGAAATTCTAGTTTTTAAGAAATTCATGTGGTTTATCAGACTTGACAGTCATGATAAGATAAATAGCATTTCTTAGAATTATGTTATTGGTTTAAAAAACTTGAATATTTAATTTGCCAAGACTAATAAATATATCAATTAGTTCTGTAAAAGTTTCTGTAGAAAAAACAAATTAAAAAAGAAAAAATTATATATATATACCAATTAGATTTTAATCCAGTTTTCCACAGCATAGTTTCTTAAATGAAAGGATAATATTTACTTTAATCTTATGTATGTGTAACTATATTTTCAGAATTTTATGAGCAGATTTGTCCTATAAACATTATTTTACTATTTTAACACTATTTCCTAGAATATTTTTTCACTTTTATTATTTTCACATACCTCAGATTAAATTTTAATTTTTCATTAAAATGCCTAGAAGAATGATTGAAATCAAAACACAGTATTTTCTTTTATGATAATTACTTTTATCCTTGCATTTAAAAAGACTTGAACATAAGGAAGTATTTAAAATGTACACCAATGTGAATATACATGCACACTCACAGTTACATTGTCACTGAAGTAAGTAAGAAGGGCCGGGCACTGTGATCCACACCCGTCATAGTATTGCTTTGGGAGGCCAAGGCAGGAGGATTGCTTGACCCCAGGGGTTTGAGGTTACAGTGAGCTATGATTGTACCACTGTCCTCCAGGTTGGGCAACAAAGCTGTCTCCCAAAAGAAAAAAGAAAAAGGTCTACCAAGCCCTTTAGAACATAGAAATTGTCCACAGTTGCCCCCAGCTCAGTTGACCCTAGACCCTGATTTTCTTTTGCCAATAATATGTCTAAGAGTTACGCTAGGAAGGGGCCGGGCACAGTGGCTCACACCTGTAATCCCAGCACTTTGGGAGGCCGAGGCAGTTAGATTACCTGACATCAGGAGTTCAAGACCAGCCTGGCCAACATGGTGAAACCCCATCTCTACTACAAATACAAAAATTAGGCATGGTGGTGTCACATGCCTGTAATCCTGCCTACCCAGGAGGCTGAGGCAGGAGAATCACTTGAACCCAGGAGGTGTAGGTTGCAGTGAGCTGAGATTGCACCATTGCATTCCAGCCTGGGCAACACTCTGTCTCAAAAAAAAAAGTTATGCTAGGAAGGGAATGGTAAACTTGCCTGCAAGAACCTCAGCTTCTCTCAATAACTATTTATAGATCTATGCATTATAAATCTGTAGTTACTCTTCACTCTAATCCCATCCCCAGCCCATCATTTTTTTTCTCCCAGTGTGTCAACTCAGATAACTGAATTTGCTTTGCTTCTCAGACCATATCTTAGCATCAGCAAGATCATTGGAATTGCTAGCTCACTGATCCTTGCCTCTTTATTTCTGCTACTTCTGCCTTGGTAATCTCTACCTTTGGAGGTTACTTCTTTTCTGTTCTTCCATTTCTAGGTTATCCTGCATTGCCAGAGAGCATCACATACTATTTCTGCTTGACCTTTGTAAACAATCATGGAGTTGGACTTTAGCTTCACCTCTGGCACTTGGTGTTCTGGGTGGTCTCATTCACTCTCCTGGCTTCAGTTGGTTTCTGTATATGAATGACTCATGTAACTGTTACCTCCAACCCATACCTTACTCTCAGTAGCAGACCAGGATATCTGAATGTATATTAAAAGTTTCTACTTGGGGCTGGGCATGGTGGCTCACACCTGTAATCCCAGCACTTTGGGAGGCTGAGGCGAGTAAATTATGAGGTCAGGAGTTCGAGACCAGCCTGGCCAAGATGGTGAAACCCAGTCTCTACTAAAAATACAGAAAATTACCTGGGTGGGGTGGTGGGCACCTATAATCCCAGCTACTCGGAAGGCTGAGGCAAGAGAATCATATGAACCCAGGAAGCGGAGGTTACAGTTAACTGAAATCGCACCACTGCACTCTAGCCTGGGCAAAAGAGCAAGACTCCATACAAAAAAAAAAAAAAAAGAAGTTTCTACTTGGATGTCCTGTAAATAATTCAAGATGCATAAAATTAAACTCCTCTTAAGCCCATTGTTCCCACCTTTCCCTGCTATCCAGCAGAGTGAATGAGTGGATGTTAGTCATTCCATTTGTGTAGTTGTCTATCTGGCAGAAAACAGTCTTTTTTTTTTTTTTAAAGAGGCAAGAATCTCACTCTGGCGCCCAGAAGGGTGTGAACACAGATCAAGGTAGCCTCGATCTTCTGGGCTCAAGCGATCCACCTCAGCCTCTCAAGTGGCTGGGTCTGTATATGTATGCTGCCATGCCTGGGCTAACTTTTTTTTTTTAATTTTGTAGAGATGAGGTCTCAACATCTTGCCTAGGCTAGTCTCAAACTCCTGGGCACAAACAGTTCTCTTTCCTTGGCTTCCCAAACTGCTGGGATTATAGGCGTGAGCCACCGTACCCAGCCCCGAGTCATTCTTAAGTATTCTTTTCCTCACTCTCCACATCTAATCAGTTTCCAAATTTTACTTGTTTGACTTCTTATATAGTTCTTGACATGTTACATTTTTCCCTATGACAACTAAGTTCATCTTCCACAGTTTTGTTCCTTCCTATTCATTTTCTAAACATAGCCAATATGATCTTTATGAGAAGAAGATGTTACTTTCCTACTTAAAACCTTTCTGTTAATCCCTCATTAGTTACTTTTAAATGTTCATTTTTGGCCAGGCATGGTGGCTCACACCTGTAATTCCAGCACTTTGGGAAGCCAAGATGGGTGGATCACCTGAGGTTAAGAGTTTGAGACCAACGTAGTGAAATCCCATCTCTACTAATAATACAAAATTAGTTGGGCTTGGTGATGCATGCCTGTAATCCCAGCTACTTAGGAGGCTGAGGCAGGAGAATTGCTTGAAACTAGAAAGTGGAGGTGACAGAGTAGGGAGGCCTGGGTAACAGAGCAAGACTCTGTCTCAAAATAAATAAGCACTTTGGGAGGTCGAGGCAGGCAGATCGCTTGAGGCCAGGAGTTTCAGACCAGCCTGGCCAACATGGTGAAACCCTGTCTCTACTAAAAATATAAAAAATTAGCTGGGCGTGGTGATGGGCAGCTGTAATCCCAGCTACTTAGGAGACTGAGGCAGGAGAATCGCTTGAACATGGGAGGCAGAGGTTGTAGTGAGCTATGATGGTGCCACTGCACTCCAGCCTAGGCGACAACACAAAACTCCATCTTGAAAAAATAGATATTATTAATTAATTTTTTTTTAACAGACATTGTCTTGCTCTGTTGCCCAGGCTGGAGTGCAGTGGCACCGTAATAGCTCACTGCAGCCTCAAAATCCTTGGCTTAAGTGATCCTCCCAGCTCAACCTCCTGAGTAGCTGGAATGATAGGTACCCACCACTACACCCAGATAATTTTAAAATTATTATTTTTTAAATAAAAGTATTTTTGGCTAGAAGTGGTGGCTCACACCTGTAGTCCCAGCAATTTGGGAGGCCAAGGTGGGTGGATTACTTGAGCCCAGGAGTTCAAGGCCAGCCTGGGCAACATGGCAAAAGCCCATCTCTACTAAAAATACAAAAATTAGCCAGGTGTGGTGGCACATATCTGTAGCCCCAGCTTCTTGGGAGACTGAGGCAGGAGAATTGCTTGAACCTGGGAGGCTGAGATTGCAGTGAGCTAAGAGAGCCACTGGACTCCAGTCTGGGTGACAGAGTAATACTCTGTCTCAAAAAAAAAAAAAAAAAAAAAAATATATATATATATATAAAACTGTTTTGCCTTTGCCTTCCCAAAATGCTGGGATTATAGGCTTGAGCCAGTGTGCCTACCCCTTTCCTGTACTTTTTATAAACTTAATTTAAGGAAACTGGTTGATAATAAGCTTGGCAATAAGAATTATTGTACTTTAATTTCATGAATACTGTCTTTCCTAACAGCCTTGGGTTCAACATTGTGCTTTATGGTTTGGGTTCTAAGAGAGATTTACTAGAAAGGTTTCGAACCACTATGCTGCAAGATTCCATTCACGTTGTCATCAATGGCTTCTTTCCTGGAATCAGTGTGAAATCAGTAAGTTTCAAAAATGTTAAAGGAAAAAAACATTATATCCTCTGCCAATTCATGCCCCCACATAAATGAGGATGCCATATCTCATTCTGGAGTATTAAATTTAAAGAATTTTTGTTTTCGCCTTCACAGTGGTAGGATTGTATAGTGCTTAATACTATGTGTTTGGAAACAGAAGAATCTAGCTTTGAAACCATCTTTGAATGTCCTGCCGTGTAACTAACATGTATTAAAACTTAGGAAACTGTTAGCTTTGTTTACTACACTGAGTATCAGTGGTAGGAGGGAATTATGGGGTCTTCAGTTTTGTCATAAAATATGAAAATGCTTTATTAGGCAAAAACTACATACTATGAAAATGCTTTAAAATGCAATAGGATGGGATGTGAAGGCTATAGTTTTATAATACTTTTATCATAGATCATTTTTATTTCAAATGCTTAATATCTCTTCATCATTTGAACATTAAAGCTGTTGGCTGTTGGGTACTGGATACTAAGCCATGTAGTATTCCTTTTTTAAAGTGTCTGTAGTGTTTGTCTTGTATCCTTTGATAGAACTGTATTTTTCTAATGTTTCTTATGTTCTTGGGAGCTTTTTCATTTGTTTTTGCTGCCCTCTTATATTATCTATTTCCTTTACATCTTTGCTGTTCTTTTTCTGTTTTCTTTTAGCCACAAGTTAGGCCAAAAACAATGAACTAGATATACTCAAGTCCAGTAGAATTTTTAGAAGTGATTTTTCAAACTTTTGGAAAATTCAAATTCATTTTTAATTTATTAAAAAACGGTTTGATTTTCTAGTTGTATTTGTCCCATATGACAATAAACTGTAATTAATGTGGTACCTCTTGCACATTCATGATATAGGTCCTGAATTCTATAACAGAAGAAGTCCTCGATCATATGGGTACTTTCCGCAGTATACTGGATCAGCTAGACTGGATAGTAAACAAATTTAAAGAAGGTAACATGAAGTGATGCCCTGTAGTTTTAGATGAGAGTTAAGCATATATTTCTACTTTTTCATGTATTTATATACATACAGTATTATTTTTTTTTTTTGAGGGGGAGGTTTTTTGAGACAGTCTCTCTATTGCCCAGGAGTGCAGCGATGCAGTCATGGCTCACTGCAGCCTTGACCTCCCCGGCTCAAGCAGTTCTCCCACCTCAGCCTCCTAGGTAGCTGCGATCACAGGTGTGTGCTACCATGCCTGTGATTTTTTGTTATTTGTAGAGATGAGGTCTTGCTATGTTGCCCAGGGTGGTCTCGAACTTTTGGGCTCAAGCAGTTCTCCTGCCTTGGTCTCCCAAAGGGCTGAGACTATAGGTGTGAGCCACCACACCCAGCCCAAAAAGATTATTTTAATGATGGCACTTACCTCAGTGCTCTGAAATAATTTTCCTTTTGCTATGAACTTTTTCTGTGAATGTAACTAATAGGAAAGAAAAAAGTTAGTCTCATTTTCTTCAATTTGTATATCCAAAAGCCCCTTATTTCAGAATAAATTTCTAAGTTATGTTTTACTTATGTAAAGTGCCTCCATTTGAGTGGTACCTCTTTGTCTGATATTTTTGTATTGTTTAATGTTTTTATAAAACGTTATTTCTTGGCTGGGCACAATCTTGGCACTTTGAGAGGCGAAGGTGGGTAGATCTACTGAGGTCAGGAGTTTGAGACCAGCCTGGCCAATATGGTGAGACCCCATCACTACAAAAATGCAAAAGAATTAGTCAGGCTTGGTGGCACATACCTGTAGTCCCAGCTACTTGGGAGGCTGAGGCAGGAGAATCACTTGAGCCCGGGAGGCAGGGGTTGCAGTAAGCCAAGATTGTACCACTGCACTCCAGCCTGGGCAATAGAGCGAGACTCCATCTAAAAATAAATAAATAAATAAATAATTTCTTTATTCTGTTTACATATCACTACATTAGGATAATTTTATATATACTAAGATCTCTGGTTCTTTTTTTGTGAATGTTTTGGTTACGTGAGTATGTCAAAAAATTGGAAATAGTATTATATAGTCTCTACAGTTAATTGCTATTTTGTAATGACTGAATTAAGAATTAGGAGAAGTAATTGAGAATGCCTAACTGCTTTGATGGATAATTTTATTGATAATGACAATAATCCTAGCTCTATTTCCATAGTACTTTTTTTTTTTTTTTTGAGACGGAGTTTCGCTTTTGTTACCCAGGCTGGAGTGCAATGGTGCGACCTCGGCTCATCGCAACCTCCGCCTCCTGGGTTCAGGCAATTCTCCTGCCTCTGCCTCCTGAGTAGCTGGGATTACAGGCACATACCACCATGCCCAGCTAATTTTTGTATTTTTAGTAGAGACGGGGTTTCACCATGTTGACCAGGATGGTCTTGATCTCTTGACCTCGTGATCCACCCGCCTCGGCCTCCCAAAGTGCTGGGATCACAGGCATGAGCCACCGCACCTGGCCTTCCATAGTACTTTTACCTTGTCAATATTCTAGCGTATTCTTTAGTTTTCTCTTCATTTTGTTTAACCTGAAAAGCTTTCTGTCCCAAATTTCCCTTCACACTTCTACACCCATTTTATCTACAGTCCTCTATAGAAATGGACAGTATACTTTTTTGGGTTTTTTTTTGAGACTTGCTCTGTCACTCGGCTAGAGTCTAGTGGCAAAACATGGCCCACTACATCCTTAACCTTCTGGGCCCAAGTGATCCTTCCAACTCAGCCTCTCCATTAGCTGGGACTATAGGCACACACCACCTACCTGGCTATTGTTAAAATCTTTTGTAGAGATGGAGTCTCACTATGTTGCCCAGGCTGGTTTCAAACTCCTAGGCCTCAAGGGATCCTTCTGCCTGGGCCTTCTAAAGTACTGGGATTACAAGCATGAGCCCAGCCTGACAATGTACATTTTTATACCAACCCTACACATTTGAAAACAGGTAGACTTGATTCTTATTATTCACAAATTCTCTAATAGCAAATTTACCTGCTCGCTAACATTTATTTGTAGTCCCAAAATCAATATTCTTGGCACTTTTGCAAAGGGAGACATGCACAGAGTGGCAAAAAGTTCGCATTGCCCAGTGTACACATTCTAAGCAGAGGTCAAACAAGGTAATGCTCTGCCTTGTTTCAACTCTCATACTATAAGCAAGTGTCCTTTTCACAATCTGTTCAGTGCTCTGTTTTTCACATTTTTCTGCTTTTATGTTACTGATTTGGCTGTTTAAAATGGCCCATAAGCATAGTGTTAAAATACTGTCTAGTGTTCCCAAGCACAAGAAGGCTGTGATGTGCCTTGGGAGAAAAAGATATAAACTTTCTTCGGTTATGAGTTAGTGTTCTTGACTGTGCGTTCTGTGTTAATGGATCAACAGTGTATATTAAAAATAAAGTTGCCTTTAGGCTGGGTGCCGTGGCTCACACCTGTAATACCAGCACTTTGGGAGGCCAAGGCGGGCACATCACTTGAGGTTAGGAGTTCAAGACCAGCCTGGGCAACATGGTGAAACCCCATCTCTACTAAAAATACAAAAAATTAGCCAGTCCTGGTGGTGCACATCTGTAATTCCAGCTAGTCGGGAGGCTGAGGCGGGAGAATCACTTGAACTTGGGAGTTGGAGGTTGCAGTGAGCCAATATCACACCACTCACTCTAGCCTGGCCAACAGAGTGAGACTCTGTCTCCAAAAGAAATAAATAAATAAAAATAAAATTGCTTTTAAACAGAAGCACACATAAAACAAAGTTATATATTGAACCTAACCCTGTATTTCCTTTGGGAACAAGTGGTTCAGTATTCAATAATTCAGGATTTGGAGCAGCATTACAGAACTTAATATAATGAGAGTCAAGTATATATATTTCTCAGAACCCTAAAACTACTGCATATGTGAACATTTCTCATCACATTCATTGATTATGTAGGCATATAGTGAATTACTAGCAGGTTATCATAAGATAAATCTGTTTAGTTTGTTTTCAGTTCTTTCAGCCTTATGATTTAATTAAAAATCAGCTGCTGCAATATTTTACTCCTATAATTTTAGCTTTTTCTGTATTGTCTTTAGTTTTCAATGTAAGTTCCCCTACTTAAAGAATACCAGAAGCATTGCTTTTTATTCCTTTACCACAGATCCGTATAAGACAGCCCAATATTGTTCATATGCTCATTAAACTAGATGCCTAAGTCACTTTATATTTGTGTGCATCTTTGTGTATACATATGTGTGCTTTGGGGTGTTTTTGGTTTTGACACTGTTGACTATGGTGACTTCTAGATTTCAGGGAACCAGCGATTTTCACAATCTGTCATCTCAGAATCTTTGTCACTATATTGTCTCTCTTACCCATCTACCCCCGAGTAGAAGAGAAATTTATTTGCTCTCTGACTTATACTCTATCATGTGTGCCAGGTCTTTAGAGAGACTTAACAATACCTGTGAGTTTTAAATATATGTTAAAAATAAAATTTACCTGATTCAGCTGCCCCTTCACACTATTCTTCTGTTTTCATACGGTTTCAGTATTTTTGAAGACATGTCCTGCCTTCTTTTTTATTTCCTTTCTACTATCAGAACTGTATGCTTGATCACCTATAATTTTCTTCTTACCAAGCCCATTGACCTTGGCTCATCCTTATCTTGAGCTCTGCTTTATTTAGTAATGTCAACAGCTCCATCCTCAAAACTCTTCCTTCACTGACTTTTATAATTTATCTGAACTTCCTGATGCCTTGAGCAGTATCTCAAACACCCACAACCCCATTTTTGGTCTCCTCCTTTGGCTTTTATGATTATCCGAGGTTGTTGTTGTTGTTGTTGTATGTGTGCATGTGTGTGTGTGTGTGTGTGTGTGTGTGTGAGAGAGAGAGAGAGAGAGAGGAGAGAGATATGGGGTCTCACAAATTGCCCGGGCTAGAGTGCAGTGGCACGATCTCAGCTCACTGCAACCTTTGCCTCCCAGGTTCAAGCGATTCTCCTGTCTCAGCCTCCCAAGTAACTGGGTTTACAGATGCCCACCACGCACCACGCTGGTTGATTTTTTGTATTTTTAGTAGAGAAAGAGTTTCACCATGTTGGCCAGGTTGGTCTCAAACTCCTGACTGTGTGAGCCACGTGCCTGGCCTCCAAGTTTTCTATGATGTCTGAGAGCATTATGTATAATGCTTTCTGAGCACTCTTTTTGTTTTTTTTTTGGGGGGGGGTATCCTTCCACTCCCACATTGTAATAAAACATGTACACATTCACCTTGAAGCAATTACATACATCTTATCTATATCCCATGCCGTACTAAAGCTGCTTTCTTTAGGCTAAGCACAGTAGCTCACACATGTAATCCCAGCACTTGGGGAGGCCAAGGAGGATGGATCACTTGAGCTCAAAAGTTTCAGACCAGCCTGGGCAACATGGTAAAACCTCATCTCAAGAAAAAATACAAAACTTAGCCAGGTGTGGTGGTACATGCCTATAGTCCCAGCTACTTGGGAGGATGGCTTGAGCCCAGGATGTGGAAGTTTGCAATTAGCTGAGATCATGCCACTGTACTCTAGCCTGGATGACAGAACCAGAACTGGTCTCAAAAAAAAAACAAATCTGCTCTCTTTAGGGCCTTACTTAAGTGCTAATCATGTCTTGCCTATTTTATGAGTAAATGACATATCTTCTCAAATAAATTACATATCCCAAAGCAATTGTTACTTTATCCTATACTACTTTGATGTATTTTTTAATACCTAGGCATTGTGTGTGGTAGAGAAAATAATCACTGAAATATCACTAAAAATAATTATTGTATTCTGGCTGGACATGGTGGTTCACATCTGTGATCCTAGCACTTTGGGAGGCCAAGTTGAGCCCAGGAGTTCCAGACCAACCTGGGCAACTTAGTAAGACCCTATGTCTACCAAAAAAACAGTTAGCCAAGTGTGGTAGCATGCGCCTGTAGTCCTAGAGACTTGGGAAGCTGAGGTGGGAGGATTGCTTGAGCCCAGGAGTTGGAGGCTGCAAGTAAGCTATGATTGTACCACTGCATTCCAGCATAGGCAACAGAGTAAGACCCTCTAAAAATAATAATAATAATAATTGCATTTCCTTTCTTTTTAGATTCTTCTTTAGAACTCTTCCTTCTCATCCACAATTTGGATAGCCAGATGTTGAGAGGAGAGAAGAGCCAGCAAATCATTGGTCAGTTGTCATCTTTGCATAACATTTACCTTATAGCATCCATTGACCACCTCAATGCTCCTCTCAGTAAGTTGAATGTTACTATTTTTCCTTCTAGAGATAATCAGTCTTACAAAACCCAAAATTTGTAAATCCCAAAGTTGTACTGTTTTTAGTATGCTTTATCCCCTATTACACATTTTAAAACACAGGTTGCCAAAAAGGTGTACTCAATCTAATTTAGAACATAATTTTTGGAAATAAAAATTCAGATACTAAATGAGGATATTTTAGTCTAAAGTTAAATGGAGGGAAGAGACACAACTTATTTTGGTCTCTTTCTCTTTTTGTAATATTGCAACATTTATTTTATGAATTGAATTCACAGACTTTCTGATAATCCTGTGGAAGAAAATGTTAAAACATTATTAATATTTTAAAAAGAATGCATTGGTAGTGCTTTTAATTTATGCTTAATGTAAAAATAAAGGTTCAGATGTTGATTGAAAATGAAATTAGATTGTGAGTTACTGATTTAGATACGGAAGTGGCAAAAATGAAAAACCTAGGGATTTATTTTTATTTAATTCTTTCTCATTCTTTTGTAAAGTGGAATCTAGTAACATGACAATATGAAAATAATTTGTAATTCTTGCTTTCTTTGTTCATGTGTTAGTGTGGGATCATGCAAAGCAGAGTCTTTTTAACTGGCTCTGGTATGAAACTACTACATATAGTCCTTATACTGAAGAAACCTCCTATGAGAACTCTCTTCTAGTGAAACAGTCTGGATCCCTGCCACTTAGCTCCCTGACTCATGTCTTACGAAGCCTTACCCCTAACGCAAGGTAAGGATGAAAACCATATTTCTTTTTAAAAAACTATACATTTTAAGATATGCACTACTAGGTTTTAATGATGATACTGAAGTCTCTAGTTAATTTGAAGGATTAAGAGAAATTATAGTAATAATAGTTACCAATACTAGTTACCAGTACTGGATATATGCAATAGGCAGACAAGTCAACAGTAGTCTATCAAATTGCCCAGTAATAAAGCAAGAGTACCAACTTTTTATTTCTTAATATATTTTGATATTTCTGAATAGGAACACCTGAGTGGTCATAATGGAGAAAAACCAGACTTTTCATGGCTTTTACTTAAATTTTATGGCTAAATTTTTCATTACATATTGAACATTCTGATCCAAACACTGAGCACTTTATATGCAATACCTCATTTGATCCTCATCACAAAGGTGGATAGTCAATGGCACAAAGACTTTGATTCAGATATGCCCAGCTCCAAAAATCATGCTCTTAAACATTACTGTATAGTATCTCCAGTCAATTCCTTACAGCAGCCTAACCAAGAGGCATATGTGAATTAATAAATGCAAGCTGGTTATAGCATAAGCTAGCAAAAAATAAATTGCATAATTAGCTAAACACAGTGGCTTACTCCTTTAATACCAGCACTTTGGGAGGCTGAGGCAGGGTCTTGATGTCAGGAGTTTGAGACCAGCGTGGCTAACATGGTGAAACCACATCTCTACTAAAAATACAAAGTTATAATCATATTTTGGATCATCTCAATGAACGCTTTTTTTTTTTAGTAGAGATGCAGTTAACAGTTATTTTTAACCTAAAATTGGAAATAATGTAAACATCCAAACCAATAGGGAAGTGGTAAGTTTCTGGTACATGGTAGATAAACAGCTGTTAAAACTTCCTTAGTTCTTACATGTGGCAAAAAAAAAGAAAAACTTAGCCAGGTGTGGTGGCATGCCTCTGTAGTCCCAGCTACTACTCAAGAGGCTGAGGCCAGAGAATTGCTTGAACCCAGGAAGCAGAGGTTGCATTGAGCTGAGATTGTACCACTACACTCCAGCCTGGGTGACAGAGCAAGACTCTGTCTCAAAAAAAAAGAAAGAAATTGCATAATTACCCTGTTGAAAGAAGCTTTTAGTAACAAACCTTACCAAAAACATAAAATTATAGAATTATATTTAACAAGATGAAGTGTTGAAAAATAGCAAACCTTGCTGAGAATTGATCATTAGGAAAACCTTATAGTAATTGTTTTCTGGACTTGCATAAAAATGAAAATGCATAAGTTTTTGGCATACCCAAGGACTGATGGGAATCTTAGTTTGTGTTACACTGCTTCCAACCCCATAATTTTACTTGGTTCACTCTCCTATGGAAATAACTCAAAATATGAAGAACCAGGTAGTTTTATTTAGAGCAGAATTTTTTCTGCATCCAGTCATCCATTAAGAGTTATTTTTAATCTAAAGTTAGAAATAATGTAAACATTCAAACCAATAGGGAAATGGTAAGTTTATGGTACATGATACACAAGCAGCTGTTAAAACTTCCTTAGTTCTTCTTACATGTAGCAAAAAAAATAGAAAAGAAAACTTTGTTTAGGAGAAGTTTTTTAAAGCCATGAGAAAAATCAAAAAGTGAAGAAGCAAGGTATAAAGTGGTACATGCAGTATATAAATGTATGAATTCATGTTATTTCCACCTGCCTCATTCCACGAAGATTTGAGATAGCAGCATACCCAGTAGGATCTCAACACCAAGTGCTAATGGCTGTTATCTTAGGGATATGAGATTGATATTTTTATCTTTAGATGTTATTCTGTATTCCAAGTTTTCCACCAAGACTAACCTAAAAAGAAAAAAAATACTTTCATATTTTATTTTTATTTTTGAGACAGGGTGTTGCTCAGATATAGCCTCAAGCTCCCAGGCTCAAGTAATCTTTGCTCCTCAGCCTCCCGAATAGCTGAGACCATGGTGTGTACCACTATGCCTGGCTAATTTTTAAATTTTTTGTAGAGACAAGAGTCTCACTATGTTGCCCCGGGTGGTCTCAAACTCCTGGCTCAAGCAGTCCTCCCACTTCAGTCTTCCAGAGTGCTGGGATTATAGGCGTGAGGCACCACATTCAGCCTATATTTTTCTTTAGAAGAAATAAAAAACCTTTAAGTAGGCAAGGATATGATATTCCTTGGAGGAACAGAAGATAATGCAGATAGGCTAAATATTTGACATTTTCCTTGTATATTTTACTATTAGTTGTTGCCTTTTGATGTTAACATTTTGGATTTAAATTCCTGTTTTTGTTTTTTTAGGGGAATTTTCAGGCTACTAATAAAGTACCAGCTGGACAACCAGGATAACCCTTCTTACATTGGTACCCAATATTTATGACATTCAATTGCATAATTTTTGTTTTACTCCCATACCCCATACATTTCTTTTCTCTGGAATTTAATGACAGTACTGCAGTTTTTCATAACAGTGAGTAAGTGGTCATTTGGGTTGAGTATGTCTGCCACATAGCAAATTTTCAAGCAGCTCTGCAGATCCACTGCTGAGTGAGGTGTTTGCCAACATAAATTGGAAGACAAACCCAGCTTACTTTTAAAATTTTCTATGCTAAAAATGGATCTGTATCTGCCAATTACATGTTTTTCATATTCTAGGCATCTTAGGAGATTAACAAACATTTTAATAATTGTTCTGCTCTCATGACTTCCTCATTGCGTCTTTAAAAGTCCTGTCAATACTTGTTGACTGCTCTGGGATAACAAGCAAACAGCACTTATTATTCTGAGTTCTTTCATATGGGTGTTTATATATCAGATCATATAGTAAGTACTGATTTATGTTCATCTCCTTTCGAACTTGCCAGGCCTTTCTTTTCAAGATTTTTACCAGCAGTGTCGGGAGGCATTCCTCGTCAATAGTGATCTGACACTCCGGGCCCAGTTAACAGAATTTAGGGACCACAAGCTTATAAGAACAAAGAAGGTAAAACTCTGCTATTGTAGCATTTATGCCAGAAATAGTCCATATTATTTACTCAAGGACAAGTATACCTTTGACTCAGACCTGAGTTTGAAACTTAAGTTCCATGTTGGGTCACAGAGATTCATTTAGGCAAGTGCCATTTGAGTTTGGAGAAAGAGCCATGGTAGAAATACCCTGCTTCAGAGCAAACCAGAAAACTCCTTCTGTATTCTAGTCCAGCGTGATAGGCAATTAAAAATATGATGTGAGTCAAATAATTCTGTTCCTGTGTTTTTTCCCTCTTCCTCATTCATTATATGTTTTTTCCCTCTTCCTCGTTCATTTATTGAGTACTAACTACGTATCAGATTTGCAGTAAGTATTAGGATACAGTAGTAAGCAAAAACCTAACTGCTTTTCTTATGCAGCTTAAAGTCTAATGGGGGAGATGGACATTAGTCAAGTAATCACACACATAAAATTATAACTAAGGAAGTCCTATGATTAGAAGGTACATAGTTCTGAAAGAGTATATTTAAATAGGTGGATTTGACATAATTATGGATAGATATCAGAAGAGACCACTGAGCTGAGATCGAAAGGAAGACTAGAAGGCCAGGTGTGGTGGCTCACGCCTGTGATCTCAGCACTTTGGGAGACTGGGGTAGGTGGATCACTTGAGCCCAGGAGTTTAAGACCAGCCTGGAAACACAGTGAAACCCTGACTGTCAAAAACAAAAAAATGAGCTGGTTGTGGTGGCATGCATTTGTAGTCCCAGGCATGCTGCCCAGGGGGCTAAAGTGGGAGGATCAGTAGAGCCCAGGAGGTGAAGGCTATAGTGAGCCATGGTCACACCACTGCTCTCCAACCTGGGCAGCAGAATGAAACCCTGTTTCAAAAAGAACAACACACACACACACAACCTGGGCAACAAAATGAAACCTTGTTTCAAAAAGAAACACACGCACACATGGGCGTACACACACACACGCACACTCACACACAGCAACATTTTAGGGAAACAGATGATAAGCCCATGATCTTAGTCAGTTTAGACAACTCTATTTGAGGTTCCTTTGAGATTTCCAAATGGAAATTTCAACTATGCAGTTGGATACCTGGGACAAGAAACCAGAGGAAAGATCTGGGTTGGAGATAGAAGATTATGATTCTTATGTATTTAGATTATAACTAAAACCAAGCATTAGAGGACAGCCTAAAGGGAGGACATTTTGTGAGATTAGAAAGCTAGGAGATAAGGCTAAAAGTCTGACCTTTAACAAGCCAAGTAGAGGATAATCCTGCAGATGTGAGAGAAACAGCCAGAGAACTAGAAAGAAAACCAGGATGTGATGTCACAGAAGCCAAGAGAATCATGTTTTCATGCAGAGAAGATAGTCAGCAGTGTCAGATGCTGCTGAGAGGCCAAAAAGGTGAAGACTGAGAATATCTGTGATATTTAGGGATATAAAAATTCCTGATGGTGTAAGCAAACGATGTGATAATGGGACAGTAGCTCAGTTGAACTGTGTTGAATGAGAAGTGTGGGAATGGAGGCTGCCATCATAGCCAACTTTCCTGGAGAGATGCAGAGATAAGGTAATAGATGGAGAGGAATGAAGGAGTCTAGTGAGGGTTACTGAAAAATTGGACATACTTGAACGCATTAAATATTTTAAAGGCAACAGGGAAGGATCTTGTTGAAAGGGGCAAGAAAGAACAGAGACACCAATAGTGTTAGATTCAGGACAGGGCAGGAAGGTGAAGAATGATCTAAAGCACAATGAAAAAACTAAATACCCACCTGTCCACCCTCTAGTTAGTTGTCTTTCCCACTATAAAGCTGTTTAACTCAGTATATTTAAGTATACATAACTGTGTGCCCTTTTGCCTTAATTTTTATACTTATATGTTTAAAATATTACATCAAAGAAATAAATTCATTTTTTCTTTAGCCTCTACAGTAGAAAAGTTCATATACCTTTTATGAATGACTAATGTACAGATATTCTTACATCTTTCAGGGAACTGATGGAGTAGAGTATTTATTAATTCCTGTTGATAATGGAACATTGACTGATTTCTTGGAAAAGGAAGAAGAGGAGGCATGAAGCTTTCCTTTATTCTTGAACCTCCCATGAAGGGTCGTACCCCAGCTGCCACTCCTCTAGTTGAAAGTGTTGTGTTTACATCTGACATTAAATTATTTTTCCAGCATACGAGACTGAAATTTGGGAAGGGGGGGATGTCCTCAATTAGAACTTTTGATCAGCCTGGCTGGTACCGTCTAGTACTATGCAGCAGTCCTCAAGTTGGAGAAAATGTGCCTTTCATTCATTACCTCTCTGGAGACTTCTTGCTGGAATGAACAGTGTGCTCAGGGACTATTTGGAACTGGATGTTTTTGAATTATTTTATACTTAGAGATATTATTCTGAATTTTTTGAGGGCCTTTTAACACTCCCCGAGCTGATTGTTTGCAAGTGTGTTTGTTCCAGAGTGTGGAAGTATAAAGACATGGGCATCACATAAATTGGCTTTGTTTGCTATTCTGTGTGTCAGAACCAACGAGTGTAATGGAGAGGGCAGGTCATCTCTTACTGATTCTAAGACAATGTAAAAGGTATAGATTGGGAAGAGGTGGGTGATCCAGCTTTCTCCGTGTGGATTGAGGCTACGTACTTGGTGAGGGCAGGGGAGGGAATGTATCATAATACTAATCAGTTAGGATAGTGGGAAAAACAGAGTATATAGGGTATCTACCCAGCCTAGAAAGCACAGGAACAGTACATCATATATTTGGAACAGTTAATGTCTGTGCCATGACCTTCATGATACCAGTGAGAAGCCAGGCTAGAGAAATAAAACCCTGAATTACATTTTAGTAATTGTTTTCAAGACAAAAAACAAAACATTTCATTATTCTTGTATATTGACATATTTTTCTTTTCTTGAATAACATGCAGGTGAGTAGCATGTTAATGGCTGGCTGTAAATTAATCCTGATTCCTTTGTCAAGTAGACCTAAAACTTACTGTAAGATATTTCAGTTTTTTCCTTAAAGTGATAATTTCAAGTCTCCTAAATATTTGCACAAGACTTTTTTCTTAGGAAAGAAAAAAAAAGGCTAACCTTGGCTACTGTCATCAGCTTACAGTCATCACATATCCCCTGAAATATCTTGGAAGTGAAGTTCTTCCTGAAAATACCACTGCAATAAAATATGTACTGCATCAGCATTTCTCACTCATTTCTTATCTTGTAAACCTCTTTCATGAAAATATTTCCAAAAATGCTTGAAATTTTTAAATAATTTTCTTGTGGTATATAATTAAGTAATTTTGGTCAGGCACAATGGCTTATGCCTAATCCCAATACTTTGGGAGGCCAAGGCAGGAAGATCTCTGGAGCCCAGGAGTTTAAGAACAGCCTGGGTAACACAGTGAGACCCTGTCTCTACAAAAAATGTTAAAAATCTTCCAGGCATGGTGGCCCATGCCATGCCTATAGTGCTAGCTGCTGTGGAGGCTGAGCATGAGGATTGCTTGAGCCTAGGAGTTCAAGATTACAGTGAGCTATGATTGTGCCACTGCACTACAGTCTGGATGCAGAGCAAGACCTTGTCTCTTATATATATATAAAAAAAAACCTTTAAAAAAAAATGTTAAGTCCATGAGCTTAGTCTTTTTTTTTTTTTTCTCATGATCTAAGCTCACTGCATCCTCCGCCTCCCAGGTCCAAACGACTCTCCTGCCTCAGCCTCCTGAGCTGGGACTATAGGCACACGCCACCATGGCTGGCTTAATTTCATATTTTTAGTCGAGGAGGGGGTTTTGCCATGTTGGTCAGGCTGGTCTCTAATTCCTGACCTCAAGTGATCCACCCACCTCAGCCTCCCAAAGTGCTGGGATTACAGACATGAGCTACCACACCTAGCCAAGGGCTTAGTCTTAAATATAACCTCCAGTCAAAATGTTCAAATCTGTACATTAATGTGATTTAAAAAATTTTTTTAATACTACCAAAGGATATTCAGTGAAAGTGGTTTCCTGCCTATTTCCTGATACCCCAGTTCTTTAGGCAACCACTGATAGCATTTTCTTAATTATTCTACCTGAGATGATCTATGCATATGTAAAAGTATCTGTCTCTCTCCTTTTAAAAACACAAGTGGTTTAAGCCAAGACTGTTTGTAAAAAGAAAACAAAACAAAAACCATACAATTGGTAATATACTTACTGGTTTGCACTTTGCTTTTTTTGCTTAATACATCTAGCTTATAATGACCCAATGTGCAAATTTTTGCGTCTGCCCTAAATATCTACTGGTTTATTTTTATAATTTTTGTGTCTATACTATTTGCAAGCAGCATGTGTCAGTAGACCTTATTAATAAATAAAAAGCCAATTTGGATAGAATCACTGTAAATTTGTAGTGCTGGTTTTTTGCTAAAAATATTTTAAGCTCTTCAAAAGAAACTTTATGAGTGCATCTCACAGATCTGGCAAAGATCTTGGGATATTAATGTATGCTGTTTGCTGCCTTGTATCAGCATCAGTTTCTCTGAGGCTCTAGCGGTTAGTTATGTCTTGACTGCTGAGGCTCTAATTTCTTCTACTGTGTTAACTTGCTTCTGGCAATATTGAACAGTGAACAGACCTACTGAAACCTTGAAAGGTTTTCTGGGTACTCAATAAAATGGTAAAAAAAAATAAAAAGGCACAGGAGATATCAAAAACATTTACGGTTTATAAATTTGCCCCAGTACTCAATTTATCATGTAAGGACTGCTAGATTAGTTAAATTAGTTCTAAAAAAAGAAACTGGATTTTTTTTTTTTTGAGACAGAGTCTTGCTCTGTTGCCCAGGCTGGAGTGCAGTGGTGTGATCTCAGCTCACTGCAACCTCCACCTCCCAAGTTCAAGCAGTTCTTCTGCCTCAGCCTCCCAAGTAGCTGGGATTACAGGCACCAAGCCCAGCTAATTTTTGTATTCTTAGTAGAGATGGGGTTTCACCATGTTGGCCAGGCTGGTCTTGAACTCTTGACCTCGTGATCTGCCCATCTTGGCCTCCCAAGTGCTGGGATTACAGGTGTTAGTCACCACACTTGGCCCCAGAAACTGGACTTTTTTAGCATCGTTTGTTGTTCTAATACATGATCACGCGTATAAAAGATCAGTAGAACCAGGCATGGTAGTTCATGTCTGTAAACTACTAAAATCGCTACTAAAAATATAAAAAATTAGCTGAGCGTGGTGGCACACAACATGTAATCCCAGCTATTCAGAAGGCTTAGGTGGGAGGATCATCTGAGCCCAGGAAAGCCAAGGCTGCAGTGGGCTGTGATCATGCCACTGCACTCCAGCCTGGTGAGTGAGAGCAAAGTGTGAGATCCTGCCTCAAAATAAAGGTCAGTTTGGGGGCTGATTAATAGATTTTGCCTAACTTTTAAACAAAATGACTTAACTTCAGAAATTTACTCTTTTTGTTCCAGCTAATTCAAATGTGGAGCCGGTGGCATTGTTCAGAATGTACTTTTTACACTGAATGAGGTGAAATGATTCTTTCAGCATAATCCTGAATAGTGTTGAACACTTAATACACAAAAGGTAGTAGTTGTGAGGATATGAAGGTAAAATGTGAAATATCTATGAGTTTTAATTTTTGAGACAGGGTCTGTGTCACCCAGGCTAGAGTGCAGTGGCACCATCTCAGCTCGCTGCAGTCTCAACCTGCTGGGCTCAAGTGATCTACCCATCTTATCCTCCTGAATGGCTGGTACTACAGGAAGGAAGTGCACACCACCACACCTAGCTTTTTTTTTTTTTCTGTAGAGATGGTGTTTCACCATGTTGCCTAGGGTGTCTTGAACTCCTGAGCTTGAGGGGATCCACCCACTTGGGTGTCCCAAAGTGCTGGGATTAGCAGGTGTGAGCCACCTCACCCAGCCTATGAGGTTTTAATAGCATAAGTTATAACATCCTTTATGTGTTGAGTAAAGCAAATTTGAAATGACTTACGCTATGGAAAATATAACTTTAAACATGAATACAACACAAAGCTCATTACTAGATTTTCGTAACAATTTTTATATTTATCACTGGCCCCAGGCCTCAGGTATTCAGGGTCAACATCTTTACCTTTGCTACCCAGTGTAGTCCTCAAAATGGCAGCATTGGCCAGGCGCAGTGGCTCACGCCTGTAATCCCAGCACTTTGGGAGGCCAGGGGTGGGTGGATCACTTGAGGTCAGGAGTTCTAGACTGCCCTGGCCAAGATGGTGAAAGCTCGTCTCTACTAAAAATACAAAATTAGCCAGGCATTGTGGTGAGCGCCTATAATCCCAGCTACTGAGGAGGCTGAGACAGGAGAATCACTTGAACCTGGAAGGTAGAGGTTGCGATCATGCCACTGTACTCCAGCCTGAGAGACAGAGTGAGACTCCATCTCAAAAAATAAAAATAAAAAAAGGCCAGGCACGATGGCTCACACAGACTGGTGAAAGGAAGGCAGGAGAACTCTTTCCTGAGGACTGCCCTTGAGGCTTAACACACCCAAAAGACTGTAACAAGGGATAGGGGAGTTATGAGTGAGGAACTGTGCACAAACACCTATGTATGAACGTTTTCTATATGATAATTAATTTACTTATTTTTGAGATGGAGTTTCACTCTTATTGCCCAGTCTGGAGGGCAATGGCGTGATCTCGGCTCACAGCATCCTCCAACTCCTGGGTTCAAGTGATTCTCCTGCCTCAGCCTCCCTAGTAGCTGGGATTACAGGCATGTGCCATAACACCCAGCTAATTTTTTTATTTTTAGTAGAGGCAGAGTTTCACCATGTTGGTCAGGCTGGTCTCAAACTCCTGACCTCAGGTGATCCACCTGCCTCAGACTCCCAAAGTGCTGGGATAACAGGCATGAGCCACCACAACCGGCCTTTTGAATATATATATTTTTTGAGATGGAGTCTTGCTCTGTCGCCCAGGCTGGAGTACAATGGCACAATCTCAGCTCACTGAAACCTGTGCCTCCTGGGTTTAAGCGATTCTCCGGTCTCCACCTCCCAAGTTGCTTGGATTATAGGTGCATGCCACCACACCCAGCTAATTTTTGTATTTTTAGTAGAGACAAGTAGATCAAGACCACCTTGGCCTGGCTGGTCTTATCTCCTGACTTCAAGTGATCTGCCCGCCTCAGCCTCCCAAAGTGCTAGAATTACAGGTATGAGCCACCACACCAGGCCTGTATATATACTTTAACACCACACATATTAAAAATCCAGATTGCCTGTGCCCTCCTGAAAGATCAGGAAGACTTGGCCACACTGACCATTCTGCCAAGCAGCAGTTGCCTCAGGCTGAACTGTTGCTGCCACCTCCTGGCCAGCTTCACTCCTTTCCTGCTCTAGTGTCTGATTTGGATCCTGATCTAGATTGGTACGGAGCACCCTCCAATACATGTGCACAAGATACTATACATGGTGTTGTGGATGCACAACAAAGGTGGTGACACTATTCCCTATGATCTGCAACCTTCCACCTGGAATGTACCGTCCATTTGGACATCCAAGGCAGCCTTGCAAGTCCTACAGGACGGGGAAGTTTTCATGTGAAGCCTGTGAGGGAATGTGCGTGTCCTTCCTCAGCCTTCAGCTTTCAGGAGTAGACAAGGGATTACTAAACCACTATTTCATGTCAGTACATGGCTTTATTTATTAAATCAGCAAAACAACACAAAATATTGTCACCAGACACTAAGCTTAAAAATGACATTTCAGGCCGGGCGTGGTGGCTCACGCCTGTTATCCCAGCACTTGGGAGGCCAAGATGGGCAGATCACGAGGTCAAGAGTTCAAGACCAGCCTGGCCAACATGGTGAAACCCCATCTCTACTAAAAATACAAAAATTAGCTGGGAATGGTGTTGTATACCTATAATCCCAGCTGAGGGATGTTGATGTTGAGGCAGGAGAATTGCTTGAACTTGGGGGGCAGAGGTGGCTGGGAGCTGTGATCGTACCACTGCACTCCAACCTGAGCAAAAAAGTGAGACTCAAAAAAAAAGGCATTCCTTTTGAGCACTGTTCTTTTGTATTTTAATAATCCTGCAAAATATTCAAGTTATAATGGATGTGACATAAAATTTCCTTTCAAGATAGGTTAAGATTATATATATATACACACACACACACACACACACACACACACACACATACATATAAAAGGAAATAAGGGAGTCAAAATACTAGGAAAAAAAATCAAACATAAAAGACAGCAGTAATGGAGAAAACATAAGTGAAAGGTGCCAGACACAAAGGACGTTTATGATTCCACTTTTATAAAATATCCAGAATCGACAAATCCTTAGAAGTAGTATCCAGGGGATGGGAGGAGGGAGTTATTACTTAATGGGGCTTCCCTTTGTGTTGATGAAAAATGTTTTGGAACTGTAGTGATAACGGTACCACAATACTGTAAATGTACTAAAAGCTACGGAACTGTATACTTTAAATGGTGAATTTTATGTTATGTGAATTTACTATAATAAAAAATAAGAGAAAAAGTTGCTTTACACAAAAGCATGAAGTAAAAATTATTATGTGGGATGGTAAAGGAGTGCAAATCATAAAGGCAGTCAAAGAATTTATCAAATGGGGGGAATATTGCTTTGGCCAGATTACCTGAAAACGGCAGTCCATGGGTGGAGAAAGGTATCTGCCCTGCCCAACCAGCAGCAGGCAGGCAGGGGCCTGGAAGCCCAGTGAAGGCGCTGTTTAAAACAGGGCATCCAGTCTGGATAAAGGTGCCAAACTAAATGCAGCAGGATGATATTTTGAGATACCTGACTTTGTTCTTTCTGCTCTGGAATTTCACTCCCTGGCCCTGCCCTCTGCCTGCAGCCAAGTTCATTGCCCCAGGAGAGGAAAGTGAGAGCAGAAATCTGGAACAAAGGACTATGGAAGAAAAAAAAATTACAGGTGAGTCATCTAAAAAGCAATAAAGTAATAGTAATATGAATAATGATTGTGTATAGTTTTAAAACATCCTGATAAATCAATCTCATTCTGATTCTGAAATTTAGGTGAGACTGGAATGTAGATGGAACTAGGAACAGGGACAAATAGACCTTATCACAGCAAAGAGGCTACTACCTAGAAAGAAGTGTTGATACCCAAAGCATAATGTTAAAGTAACCAAGGACAGAGAAACCCAACTGATCCATCCCATCTACAATTAAACTAAGGAGAAAATTACTTGAGCTCTTTCTAGAGAATGTTAAGTAAACAGATTTTATTCAATCTTTCCTAGAGTTTATAATGAATACCTGTTATTTAATATGGTAGTTACATTACAGTTTTTATCTCATGAGTGATAGAACATTTGGTGAATCAGATTAACAAACCGAAAATGATGATACTGTCTAAGACACTCTCTGGAGGCACACCAGTCCCACTGACTCATTTTACTAATTCAAGTTGGCATCCAACTGATTTGTAGAATGTGTTATCCTGAGGTTTCTGCATTTATACCACCTGAAGAGGGTCCCTGTCAGTCTCTGATAGGATAATATTTATCTTATTCTCCAAGTGAGAGCCCAGCATATCTCGAAGGTCAGAAAGAAAGCCTCGTTCAGTGTTGCTATGTTCACAGAGGATGACATTTATTCCTTGGGAAGCAGCATCCAAAATATCATGATGGGACATCTCACCTACCAAAAAGGAAAGAACAAATTCTCAAATGCTAGATATGGAATCTGTGGAATGAAGAACCACAAAAACAGAAATACCAAGTTTGTATTCTATATAAGGTGAATGTACAGTTTTCTTTTATGTCCTCCAACTTAAAAAGAGAGAAAAGTCTGGGTGCAGTGGCTCACACCTATAATCCCAGCACTTTGGGAGACCTAGGCAGGTGGATCACCTGAGCTAAGGAGTTCCAGATAAGCCTGGTTAACATGGTGAAACTCCATCTTAAAAACACAAAAATTAGCTGGGCGTGGTGGCGCATGACTGTAATCCCAGCTACTCAGGAGGCTGAGGCAGGAGAATCCCTTCAGTCCAGGGACTGGAGGTTGCAGTGAGCCAAGATCACATCACTACACTTCAGCGGTGACAGAGCAAGACTGTGTCTCGAAAAAATAATAAAATAAAAATAAAAGCCATCCCATTGAGAATTGCAACTTCTTTTTCCTTGGCAGACCCCAAGGCAATTATCCAATACAACATATCTCGCCAGAACCAGATCTGCAAACACCTATTCAAAGTGTTTCCACAATAAAATGAATGACCACTACTAAGTAAAATGAGGCCTTCAGAAAATTTGCCTCTTATGTACGTAATAAATACCTCTGAAGGAAATTCTGTGTATACTGCCCAGCAGACTCTTATGCTTTGTAAGCACCAATATTTCTATCATCAACTTAGTCTAATATATAAGAATGAAATGAATTTAAGATTATTTCCAAATTAAATACAAAGTATTTTTCTTTGACTAAGCAAAATCCCTAGAAACTCTGGAGGGAATCTCATCTGTTGTGAAAAGATTTGGGGAAAACGCAAATATTCTGAATTTTTAATTTATTTATATATTTATTTAGACAAAGTTTTGCTCTGTCGCCCAGGCTGGAGTGCAGTAGCACAATCTCGGCTCACTGCAACCTTTGCCTCCTGGGTTCAAGTGATTCTCCTGCCTCAGCTTCTCGAGTAGCTGGGATTATAGGCACCCACCACCACACCCAGCTAATTTTTGTATTTTTAGTAGAGAGAGGGTTTTGCCTGGTGACAAAGCAAGACTGTCTCAAAAAAATATATATATAGTAAAAGTAAAAAGCAAGAAAAAGACACTAAGATGGCCCAGTTGGAAGCCTTGTTTCCAACTAGGAAAGATAAATCTGGCTCTCTGTACTGTGACAAACTCACTGGCTGGATAAGGCATAAAAAGGGGGAAATCAGTGAAGACCCTGAAATACTAGCTGAAGCCAAAGGAAAGAAAAGCTTGGCCCAGGATGGCAGCTTGGAAAAGCAGCAGCAAATGGAGAATGAAGACAAAAGAGAATTTACATTTGCAAGGAGCAGGATCCCCATCTGCTGGTCTTGCAGGGTATTAACCCTTAACGACCTAATACAATGAGAACACTGCCTCAGGCTCAGAGGAAGGGTGATGAAGTTCAGAAGTCCTTTAGGTAGGGCTGCACATCCCTGAAGTTATACTCAAAAGCGATGCCTCACAGACCAGAGACAGCTAATGCTAGCCAGATAATATATTTTCTATTTCTCCCCACAGCCAGATAGGAAAGACATTTTAACATTTTGGAACTGTTTGAATTTATCTTATGCACATATCATTATACTTTATCATTTTTAAAAAAACTAGTTTTTAAAACAGTATTTATGAGAAAATAATCAGATACCCCAAATTGAGAGAGAAGCACAAAACAAAGAGCCTATACTCTTTTTTTTTTCTTTTCCTTGAGACAGAGTCTCACTCTGTTGCCCAGGCTGGAATGCAGTGGTGTAATCCTGGCTCACTTCAACCTCCACCTTCTGGGTTCAAGCAATTCTCCTGCCTCTGCCTCCCAGACAGCCAGAATTACAGGTGTGCACCACCACACCCAGCTAATTTTTGTATTTTTAGTAGAGATGGGGTTTCACCACATTAGCCAGGCTGATGTCGAACTCCTGACCTCAGGTGATCCGCCCACCTCGGCCTCCCAATATGTTGGCATAACAGGCATAAGCGACTGCGCTCAGCCTAAGTAGCCAATACTCTTTAAAAATGTCAATGCTATTGAAGACAAAGGTGAGGAACTATTTCATATTGAAAGTGACTAAAGAGAGATAACAACTAAATGCAATGAGAGATCATGGACTGGATATGGATCAGAAAAAGAAATGCTATAAATTCTTATCAATTGGGAAAATGTGAATATGGACTGTATATCAACTGTTTTAATAGTATTAAATTCCCACATTTGATAACTGTTCAATGGTCTTAGAATTAGAATGTCTTTGTTCGTTTTCTTCGTTTTCTCTCTTTTTTTTTTTAAGATAGAGTCTTGATCTGTCACCCAGGCTGGAGTGCTGTGGCGTGATCTCGGCTCACTGCAACCTCCACCTCCCAGGTTCAAGCCATTTCCCTGCCTCAGCCTCCCGAGTAGCTGGGACTACAGGTGTGTGCCACCACGTTCAGCTACGTTTTTTTGTGTGTTTTTAGTAGAGACAGGGTTTCACTGTGTTAGCCAAGATGGCTTGATCTCCTGATCTCATGATCCACCCACCTCGGCCTCCCAAAGTGCTGGGATTACAGGTGTGAGCCAGCACACCCGGCCCAGAGTGTCTTTGTTTTTAGAAGACTATACACACTGAAATATTGAGAGGTAAAGAAACTGTCATGTCTGCAATTGATTCCAAAATGGTTCTGGGGGGAAACATATCAAGATATATTAAACATTTTAACTTGTATATTATATATTATGTATCTATACATGCACACACAAATGTATATATACACACATATATAACATGCACACAGAGAACGTACAAATATGGCAGAATATAACCATTAGTAACCAAGGTGAAAAGCATACAGGAGCTCATTGTACTATTCTTGTAACTTTTGCATATGTCTGAAATTCCTTCTAAGCAAAATGCTAAAATGAATTTTAAAATAGCCAGACACAATACTGTAAGATATTCATATTGAAATTTGATTTTAATCTGGTAGAAATTTAAAGGCTTATAAAAAGCTTTTATCTTCAGAAGGATAGAAAATAGCTAATAGTCACAAACATGTTTTTCTTTTTTTAAATCAATTTATTGGTTTAGAGCAATTCCATCAGGCTTGATCAGATGCTGCTCCTCGGTACTTCTGGATGTGACAATGCTTTGAGTACAGCAGCCTTTGTAAGGCAGTGTGCTATGTAATAAGGCACGGGTATGGGAGACAAGGGAGGCATGGGAGTAGCCAAGGGAACAGACAGAGGGCTAAGAGTCTAGAGCCTGGTCCTCAGAGTGTGAAAAGTAATTTTTTAACTCAATTCTTTCCTTTTTTTTTTTTCCTTCTTATTTTTTACTTTTTTTTTTCTTTTAAAGACGGGATTTCACCATGTTGGTCAGGCTGGTCTTGAACTCCCGACCTCAGTTGATCTGCCCGCCTTGGCTTCCAAAGTGCTTGGATTACAGGTGTGAGCCACTACGCCTGGCCTAACTCATTCTTTTGTAACCCTAAGGAGGAGCAGGTAAACAAAGTGGCAACCCCTTAAAATGCCTCCAAATCCTTTGGAGGAGTAATGGGCCATGTTTGGCCATATTCCTGAGTAGTAACTACATGGAGTAATCCTTTCAATAAAAATCAGCCAGGACCTCAAAGATAGAGTGTAAAGCCCAGCAGCCAGACAAATAATTACTTTCCAACAAAAAAAGTGCACGTTGGAGGTCAAGGACAAAGTAATAGGGACCCAGGAGAGGCAGAAGCAGGACAGTGTCAGAGAAGGCTTCTCAGAGGGGTGTTCACTTATCACTAGGAGTACAAGGGAAGGGGCAAGGAAAAGGCATTCTAGCCAGAGAAAACAGCATAAGCAAAGGCTATAGGAAAGAGGATGCAATGTTCAGGCTCCATCAGACAGATGAAGGAAATCACAGAAGTCTTTTTAATCAAGACCATCAAATTTACACTTTCAAGATTTTATTTTTTTTTTTTTGAGACGGAGTTTCACTCTTGTTACCCAGGCAGGAGTGCAATGGCGCGATCTCAGCTCACCGCAACCTCCGCCTCCTGGGTTCAGGCAATTCTCCTGCCTCAGCCTCCTGAGTAGCTGGGATTACAGGCACGCATCAACATGCCCAGCTAATTTTTTGTATTTTTAGTAGAGACGGGGTTTCACCATGTTGACCAGGTTGGTCTCGATCTCTCGACCTTGTGATCCACCCGCCTCGGCCTCTCAAAGTGCTGGGATTACAAGTGTGAGCCACCGCACCCAGCTCAAAAGTTAATTTTAGGAGAGATATGGAAGATAAGAGTAGAGGCCTGATGCATACTTCAAGTAGGAGATGGTGCCAGGATAGAGAGATAAGGGGGAAGATTCTAGAAAGATTTGGGAACTTAAATTGATAGGAACTGATGATTGGCTTTAGGCTGAGTAAGAGGAACCATTTCCTAGCTATGGTAATGTATCCATAATGTAGGGTAGAAAGTATCCCACTGACATGAAATCTGGAGGTTTGGGACACTTTAGGAAGAATGTAGGTAAAATAAATGCTGACCATTAATTTTTTAGCTAATTTAATAAATTGTTCAATGATTTCATCCCTCTACAAATAATGCAATACATCCCCAATTCTGTTGTAGTTCCTGTTTAGTTCAGGTTCAAAAAACATTAATTAGGTATCATCTATGTGCCAGTTACTGTCCTAAAATCTGCCATTTTTGATTTTGTAAAAAATAAACCAAGTGAGGCCGGGCACGGTGGCTCAAGCCTGTAATCCCAGCACTTTGGGAGGCTGAGGCGGGTGGATCACGAGGTCGAGAGATCGAGACCAACCTGGTCAACATGGTGAAACCCCGTCTCTACTAAAAATACAAAAAATTAGCTGGGCATGGTGGCGCGTGCCTGTAATCCCAGCTACTCGGGAGGCTGAGGCAGGAGAATTGCCTGAATCCAGGAGGCGGAGGTTGCAGTGAGCCGAGATCGCGCCATTGCACTCCAGCCTGGGTAACAAGAGTGAAACTCCATCTCAAAAAAATAAATAAATAAATAAAATAAACCAAGAGAGAAATAAAGGCTGTCCTACCTGTGAAGTAAAGGTCAGCCTCTACACCCTGAAGAATGCTGCTCCCAGAACCAGCACACAGGGCCACAACTTTGACCTGGGACTCTTTAAAACAAAGGAAACAAGACCAACGCTTTATAATTCTCTTTCATTTTACTACTATAATTTGTACCAAGAATCTTAAACATAATATTTCATTCCTGGTCTCATCACCAGTATATGAACTATTCTTACTGCATTAAAAAAAAACATGTTTTAATATAAACAAACAGATCATTCTTTGATATTGCAGAGCTAATCCAAGGCATGGTTATTATTCCTTTGTTGTTTTTTTTCTAACAATCTTTGTGAATTGAGCAAAATATGGAACAATGCACAAATTTGCATGTAATCTTTGCATAGGCAACATGCTAATCTATATCGTCCAATTTTTAGTATATGTGCCGCTGAAGGGAGCACCATTATTCCTTTGGACATGGCTGCACAAACCACTGAATAGTACTAATGGTGATGCTGTAGGCTATACTGCCACGTTGCTAGGTAAAGTAACCTCACCTGGGTCTTCAGACAATAAGAGGTAGGCAAATATTATTTCTATTCTCAGGTGAGGAAGCTGAGGAACTAAAAGGACTAATTAGAGGAATGCTACGAATGGATTTGGCACATATTTTAAAATATACTCTTTATTCTCAAAAAGCATCCTCTGAGAAGTGAAATATTGGCAATTTTCAAGCCAAAATCCAAGTATTTAGCACTCAGGTGTCTAAAATGGACACTTCTTTAGTGGTCACTCCAATTCAGCAGCATGGTATCTCAAAGAGAGGGCTTTGGAGTTATACCGGCAGTCAGATCACACCTCTGCTATCCATTTTCTTTGGACACTAACTCCCTTGAGTTGTTTGATCTAACTATGGACTTTTGGATAAGTTACTGATATGGTTTGGCTCTGTGTACCCTTCTAAATCTCACCTTGAATTGTAGTCCCTATAATCCCCACGGGTCAAGGGCAGGACCAGTTGGAGGTAACTGGATCATAGGGGACGTTCCCCAATGCTGTTCTCGTGATAATGAGTCTCACGAGATCTGATAGTTTTACAAGCGTCTGGCATTTCCCTTGCTTGCACTCATTCTCTCTCCTGCCACCCTGAGAAGAGGTGCCTTCCACCATGACTGTAAGTTTCCTGTGGCCTCCCCAGCCAGGCAGAACTGAGTTAATTAAACCTCTTTTCTTTATAAATTACCCAGGCTTAGGGATTTCTTCACAGCAGCGTTGAGAACAGACTAATACAGTTACCTATCTCTCTGAACTGTAATTTTTCATCTTTAAAATGGGAGAAATAATACCAACCACACAGCTAGCAACAGTTAGCACTTCAACTGTACTTAATGTGAGACAGTCACTGTGTTGTGTCACGTGGATTACTACGACCCTCTGAGTTAGGTTTTATTATTAATGCAGCTTTTACAGATGAGGCTACTGGGACACAGAGGGCATAAACAACCTGCCAAAGTCATGCAGCAGACAGACAGGACAGACATATATGAAGCCACGTTGTCTGAGCTCAGAATCCACACCTGTAACCGCTGTGCCCCACTCCTTTTGCCGGTGGGAGCTCACATACTTAGGACAGACAATCAGTACAGTGCTAGGCTCACTACAGGTGTTGAACAAATGTCTGTTCACTCTTTTTGTTATCAAAAGAACTAGGAAAAGCCAGAAGAAAAAAACCACAAGACTTAGAAACTGCAGTGGATCAGATCACTCAGTAGCACCTCACTAGAAAATATTACCAGTCTTATAAAGCGTAAAATTTATGTTGTAATTATAGCAATCATGATTCTAGCTCTCTTCTTGACACATGTTAAGACTGCACTTTATGCCTCGGTTGGTTGTAGTGAGCAACATTGACTAATTCTGGAAAATGAGTTGAGCAGAAGTAACATGTATCATTTCCTGGAATTTTAAACTGATGGTTTAAGACCCTCCAAAACTCTTTCCCTCTGCAACAGCAACCAGTCCACAATGGCCATACTTACTACAATGACCAACTTAATGAACACATAGCATGACAGAGAAATAAGTCTCATTGATTAAGCCAATTAGATGTATTCCACAGCAGAACCTAGTCCACCCTAATCGATAAACCAGTTATCTCCCATGAGCTGTTAACACATTCTCTGTTACATTAATACAATCAAGAGTTTCAACCTTTGTCCAATGTTAACAGTAGGCATACTGGATAAATGAAGATGTATTTACCTAAGGTTCTCCCTACCCCAAGGGCTAAGCGAATGTAAGATAGTTTTAGGTGTCTTTTGATTCGATCAATCATGGTTGCCAGGGAGACAGATTCGTCCAGTGTGCATAACCGTCCCATTCCAGTATGTTGAAGCAAAGGCTGAGGAGAAACAGAAGTTAGAAACGTCACTCCTAAAACAACAAATGCTAAAATCGATCAACATGCACACTGCGAGGTTACTATAGCAAGCTCCAGGCTAAATGTGGGGATATAAACCTGACAAAAACATTCTTTCTTCTAGGAGGTCACACTTTCCTAGGAAGGCAGATGTTTAAATCAATAATCAGGTCAGGCGTGATGGCTCACGCCTGTAATCCTAGCACTCTGGGAGGCTGAGGTGGGTGGATTACTTGAGCTCAGGAGTTTAAGACCAGCCTGGGCAACATAGTGAGACCTCATCTCCACAAAAAAATCCAAAAATTAGCTAGGCACGGTGGCATGCGCCTATAGTCCCAGCTACTCAGGAGGCTGAATGGAAGGTGGGCTTGAGCTACCCAGGAGGCAGAGGTTGTGATGAGCTGAGATTGCACCACTGCACTCCAGCCTGGGTGACAGAGCCAGACCCTGTCTCCAAAATAAATAAATAAAATAAACAAAATAATAAAACTGTTTAAATAGGTGCTAAAATCTACCACCTGCATCGAAGTAGGTGCTACTGTTGCAGCTGCACAAGGAATGACAAACTAAATGAGCTGTGACTTGGGAGAGTTGGGAGTACTTGGAGGAAGGACTCAGGTCTTAGAGAAAACCCTAAAAGAGTTTTAAAAGGGGAAATAAAAAAGTTTAAAAGGAGGTGATGTCAAGTGCAGTGTGGCAGGACAGAGGTATAATGAGATGGAGGAAGGCATTCTAAACAGAAAGAACGTGGACAAAGGTGCCAAAGGCTTGAGAGAACACACTGCGGGAGGCAGATCCAAAAGAAGGCTCTCTGGCTACTGTGCAGAGCATGTGCTGTGGACGGAGAGGAGGCTAGAGGCCCGGGCTGTAGCAGATCATTAAGGGCTTCCAACGCTGTGCTAAAGAGCCTGGACTGCCTCCTAGCTGCTCAGGGATACTACTCTCATCGCAGAAAATGAGAGTTTCAATTACTGTGATAGCAGAGCCAATACAGAGGAGAAACACTATATAGATGTGAGGCCAGAATCAGCAGGCCTTGGAGTCAAGGAGGAATGTGAAAACGTGGAAACTAAAGTAAATAATGATATTGAAATATGAAATAGGAAAAAAAAAGATACAAAGAGGTGGTGCAGGGATAAGTATTTGTATATATTGAATTTGAAAAACGTGTGGGCTTTGTAAGTAGAACACATCCAGAAAGTAGTTGAAAATAAGGGTTTTTGTCATTTTTTTCCTTAAGAAAGCATTCTAAGCCAAAAAGATAGGAATTATCATCATACAAATGGCTATTGAGTTAAAGTGAATGACATGGTCCAGGCAGAGGGAGTAACATAAGGAGACAGCAAACTTGTAACCAAATCTGTAACCCTGAAGTACCAACATTTTAATTCCTGGAATGTCTCCCTTCTCAATTACTTCCCAGAGAATATTATGCTCTCATTGCCATTTTGTACTTTAGGTAACAGTGAATGGCCTGTTGATCTAATAACTTACAAATGGATTCCCTGAAGAAAAATGCAAAGTAATGACACTCATCAAACTGTATATACCAAATATGTATGATTCTTAGTATATCGGTTATACCTCAATAAAGTTGTTAGAAAATGCACAGTATTTTAAGATCAAATACAAAATACATTTATTACCTTCTCTAGTGACAGAATTTCTGTCTTCCGATAAAGTTGTTTGTTCTGGGAAAGAAAATCTACGACCTGCATCAAAGCCTTCTGAGTACAATTCAAACTAATCCGTGTTTGTTCCTCATCATCAATTCTGGGGGGGGGGAAATCATTCCATTTAGGATAAATATAGCCAAAATGTATTTTAGATAATCCACAGTTTACAAACCTACTATAATAGGAGATTAGATTTACATGGAGCTAAGGATTTAACCAATAGAACCCATTTAATATGAAACTAATCAATTTTCTAGAATAGCATTTCTCTAACTCAAGTATGCATCAAAATCACCTGGAGGACTTATTAAAACACAGAGTGCTGGGCCCCACTCCTGGGGTTTCTGATTCATTATATCTAGGTGGGAATCTAAGAATATACCTTTCTAGCAAGTTCCAGGTGATGCTGATGTTGCTGGTCCAGGGACCTCACTTTGAAACCACCATTCAAGAACTGTTCTCAATCCTGATCGTGCATCAGAAATTTCCTGGCCAGGCACAGTGGCTCACACCTGTAATCTCAGTATTTTGGGAGGCCAAGGTGGACGGATCGCTTGAGCCCAGGAGTCGAGACCAGCCTGGGCAGCATGGAGAAACCCCAACTCTACCAAAAACACCAAAAAAATTACCCAGGCATGGTGGTGGGCGCCTGTAGTCCCAGCTACTAGGAAGGCTGAGGCAAGATAATCACTTGAACTTGGGAGGTGGAGGTTACAGTAAGCGGAGATCACAACACTGCACTCCAGCCTGGGCGAGAGAGCAAGACTCTGTTTCAAAACAAAAAAAAATTCCTTCTAGCTTCTTAAAATAACAGCTGCTGGATCCTTCCACAGAACCAGTGAAACAGAACATCTACAAATGGGGCTGGGGCAAACTGAATTTTTTTAAAACCTTAAAGATGATAATTTTAAAACAACACTGAATCCAAGAATGTCCTGGACAGATTCTCAGGCAAACTCCATTTTACTTACAAAGATCTGAGATGAATACAAATATCTGCATTTTAAATAAGCAGCTCATTAATAATCATGCAGGGGGTCTTTGGATCACCCTCTGGGGCCTCTCCAAAATTATTGGCATCAAGAAAGTTTTACATTTAACCATAAACTCTAAATATGATCATAAAATTCTAGAACTAAAAAGACACCTTTAAAAATAATCTAGAAGCATTAATTATAAACACTGGAATCATCTGTGGATTGTTTTAAAAAAGAAAGAAAACCAATGCCTTGGTCCCTATCTAATGGTAAAACCCAGATATTATCTACAATATGGAAAAACTGGAACCAAACTAATAAGTCCATCAGTAGGAAGAGGAATGCTTAAAGAAACTACCGTTCATCCATAATAAAAAAAAAAAAAACACTATAAGCAATTAAAAATAATGAGAGCTTAGGCTGGGGGCAGCAGCTCAATCCTAGTACTTTGGGAGGTCAAGGGGGGCACATGGCTTGAGCCCAGGAGTTCGAGACCAGCTTGGGCAATAAGTCAAAACTCCGTCTCTACAAAAAATACAAAAATTAGCTGGGCATGGGTGGCAAGCACCTACAGTCCCAGCTATTTAGGAGGCTAAGGTGGGAGGATTGCTTGAGCATGTGAAGTCAAGGCTGCAGTGGGCTGTGATCATGCCACTGCACTGCAGCCTGGGTGACAAAGACCCTGTTTCTCAAAAATAAAAAACAAAAAGAAAAACCTCCTTTCTCTGCCCTAAATAACTAAATGACTGACCTTTTAAAGAGGCGCTTAATGTATTTTTCCTTTGACACCTGAAGTCCTAGCTCAAGAGGCTGAGGTGGGGCTAGGTGTGGTGGCTCACGCCTGTAATCCCAGCACTTTGGGAGGCTGAGACAGGCAGATCACTTGAGGTCAGGACTTCAAAACCAGTCTGGCCAACATGGTGGAATCTTGTCTCTACTAAAAATACAAAAAATTAGCCGGGCATGATGGTGGACGCCTGTAATCCCAGTTACTTGGGAGGCTGAGACAGGAGAATCACTTGAACCCAGGAGGCAGAGGATGCAGTGAGCCATGATCACGCTATTGCACTCCAGCCTGGGTGAAAGCAAGACTCTGTCTCAAATAAATAAATAAATAAATAAAATGCAGAGTATCACCCCCCAACATAGAAATACTCAATTAAGTGTTACTTACCATTTTTGTTGTTTTGAAAAAAAGTCAATAGTTCTCCAGGACTCACATACAAATGAGGAGTACGCTGCTTTGTAAACCAAATCCAGAGAAAATGATTTGTTTCAAGCCTAAATACCAGGGTTATAGACTTTGTAAGGAAGAAGCTTACAAATAAATACACACACAAAAAAAAAGAGAGAAATTTTACCTAGCAGAAAAAGAAGTGACAGAAATATCTTCAATTCCTTTCACTGCGGACATGACTTTGTCCAGGTCTTGGCTGTGATTAATGCTGAATTCTACTCGGTGGTTTCCCTCTGTAGGGTAGTTGGGAGCTTTGGAAGGATGTATGGGTCTGGAAGTACAACCTCCTAGAGAAAATAATTGTGGGAAAATGGGAGTTTTGGGGGATGAGAGGTTAAGATTTAAAAGATAAACTATTGTAGGCAAAATTTCTAAGAAATGACTTTTTTAAAAGATTCATTCTCATGCTTATATGATACATACACACACACATACATATCCCTTAGATATACATCACCATTCCCCATAATCTAGGGCTTTGGTATGGACATACAAAGTCAAATTATTTTCAGAATTATTTTCCAAAAGATTCTTAAATCTCTAAAAAACTTGGACAAGAAAGATTGATTCATACATTTTTAGATAATACACAGAACTGTCTACTGCTTGGTAAATCTACCCACATAAACCATTATTCAGGTTGCAAATGCTCGTACTCTATTTGACCATAGTAATCCAGATATCATCATAAAAGCTTCAGCCCAAAATGAGTAAATTAAAGACTTATTAAAGTAAAGCTAAAATGCATATATCATTCCCTCATTGGGCTAGGCATAGGTAAACATTCACTAAAAACATTCATTAAATCCCTGACGTCTATCTACCTGACGTATCAAGTGTATTCTGGAGAGACCTGAGCTTTCAATTCAACAAGCATTTTTCAAGTGCCTAGGTGACAGGCATTGTGCCACAAAAATGAGGAATCACGAAGCTCAGTCCAGTAAGGAAGACTTCTGCTCTCATTCCATAAAGATAAAAAATGTTTCTCTTTTCAAATGCAATTTAACTGCCAAATTTCAGCAAAATTATTTTAAAATGATATAAAAATGGAATGATACCCTTCCCACCCCGAAAGCAGTCAAAACTTTACTGGAAAGACATTCGAAAGTTTCAAAGTATTTGTAGGTAAAATAACAAATATGAAAGCGGCTTCTCACCAAGCCCTTTAGCCAACCAGTTGTTGACTCCCTGGGGTGCAGCATCATAGGCTGTGTGAGGAGAGTAGATAGCCACTCTGTTCTCCAGAGCCCGGATCACCAGGCGCTCCTTCCAGGTGTTCCACGTTATGCGTTTCATGGGTCGGAAGATAGGTGGATGGTAGGAGAGAATGAGGTCTGCCTTCCTCTGCAGCACCTCCTCCATCACTTCCTCAGTCAGGTCATTCGTCAGGAAGAGGGTATTTACAGTATGTGGTGGGCTTGGTTCCACCAGTAATCCAACATTGTCCCAACTCTCAGCAAAGGAGAGGGATGCAAAGTCATTCAAGGAAGAAAGGAGAGCCTTCAAATCCATGAAGGAACGGGAAGAATTGCAGATCAGGGAATCTATAAACCGGACTGTCGTGGGGACCGGGCGTACACAAGATGACAACATACAGAAATCAGGTAAAAGTCGTTTCTGAAGTCAAAACAAAGAAAATGGTACACATGTACACTTTAGGCCTGGATCTTTGAGGCATCAAATCATATGGACAAGAGTTGTCATCATAGAGATCTGGGTTCAAATAGTGGCTCTGCCACTTACCAGCACACTGTAGCTTAGGTAAGCCATTTAACCTCTCTTGTTTTCTCGCCTAGGAAATGGAGATACTATAACCCACCTCACAGGCCATCTAGAGGACCAAATGAATTACATAACCCAGCAGAGCCTGGTATATAATACACAAATGTCCATCCCGTCTCCTGTCTCACACACCTTGTTCTCATTCTTCCCACTCTTGCTTCAACCAACCTTCTCCCTAATCCATTTCTCTAAATATTACCTTCCCTTTTCCCAAGCCCCCTTCAACTTCTTAAATAAAACTTTTCTTGACAAACCTTCCTTTTCAGCATCTTTCCTAAGGCTCCCCACCCCTCAGTGTTCTCAGAATTGCGTGTGTGCTCCATTATGCTGAAGCTACTAGGGAACAGGAACTATCTTTAATAAATCTCGGTATAACCAATATATAAGCCAGCACTAAATGCTAACTGCATAGAATGACCTTGCCTACCTCCCGACTCCCGATTACAACAGAATTTGGAGTTGGGTGGCATATACTGGCATTACAACACACTTTATCAAAAACCAGAATAATGTTTAAAATTTCAAGTGCTTTATCAGCATTAAGAATCAAGGCATACATAGGGAGGTCACTCTACAAATGGGCAGGGTCAAGGCAGGAGAAGGGAGAAGCCACTGCCCGTTAAGCAACATTTGCTACACGAAGGCCAGGCTCAAGAGGTGGGAGGGGGTAAGATATAGAGCACTTTCCCCACACAGCCTGTAAGCCTTCTAAATATCTACATCCAACAAGGAACTGAAAAGGCTGGCAACAAAGGGAAGGTGGGAGGGCAACGGAGAGACAGAAAAAAATTGCTGGCTCCAAAATATGCACAATTAGTAAATGTTTAATCAAATAACTACAAAAGATAATGCTGTCAACCCCATTCTTAAACTTACTACCTATAAACACTTTTTGAAGAAAAGCATAGTCAATTGCAAATTTGATGAAATATCCATAAGCCAATTATTCCACAAGCAATTTTTCTTTTTTTTTTTTTGAGACGGAGTTTTGCTGCTGTTACCTAGACTGGAGTGCAATGGCATGATCTCGGCTCACCGCAACCTCCGCCTTCTGGGTTCAAGCAATTCTCCTCCCTCAGCCTCCCGCGTAGCTGGGACTACAGGCGTGCACCACCATGCCCAGCTAATTTTTTTTTGTATTTTTAGTAGAGACAGGGTTTCACCTTGTTGACCAGGATGGTCTTGATCTCTTGACCTCGTCATCCACCCGGCCTCCCAAAGTGCTGGGATTATAGGCGTGAGCTACCACGCCCGGCCCAATTTTTCAACATTTCTATTTAATGAGATGGGGATGTTTATTTAATGCATTATTTGAAGTAATACAGGGTCTCCAAAAACCACTCAAGGTCTTGAAAGTTTTTGTTTTTTTCATTTTGAGACAGGGATTCACTCGTCACCTAGGCTGGAGTGCAGCGGTGCGGGTTTCAGGTCACCGGAGCCTCGACTTCCTGGCCTCAAACAGATCCTCCCACCTCAGCCTCCTGAGTAACTAGGACTATAGGCGCAGAACACCACACCTGGCTAATTTTTGTATTTTTAGTAGAGATGGGATCTTGCCATGTTGCCCAAGGCTGGTCTCAAACTCCTGCACTCAAGCGATCCACCTTGCCTCGGCCTCCCAGAGTGCTGGGATTACAGGCATGAGCCACTGCGTCCGGCCTTGGAAGATATTCTAATGATCCTCACAGTACTCCGTTCTCCAGCCTCTTCTACATCTGGCAAGCTCGAAAGTGAAACCCTTGCGGGCCGCCATGCAGGTTTTGAGTTATTTACTGTTACAGATGAGGAAACTGAGAGGCTCCATGGCCACTGTCAACAACGACAACAGGAGGCAGCACAGTATGGTGGGAGGGACTCTGAAGTCAGAGTCACAGTTGTGCAACAACAGGCAAATGAGTTATCATCTGCAGTTTCCTCTGGGGCAGCAAATAGTGCCACGGCCACAATATCGCGAGATTCACACGTAAAGCTGGAAACAGCTCTCGTACTAAGGTAAGCACTGTTTTTGCTATTAAGTAGCATCAGCAGGGCCCCTTTGCAGCCTGCAAATCGCTCCCTCTACCTTACCTAATTTTGCCTCATTTCATGTCTTTTCCAGGACAGTGAAAACAGCCAGTAAGTATGAGTAAGGACCCCCAGTACACAGTGCTGTCTCGTGGCGGGGTAGTTTTCTGACCCAATCTCTTCTGCTTGCCTCTGCAGCATCAACATAACAATCACAGCCTGCCCTAACCTGAACCTTCCGCGAAGGTCACAACTACACTCGCGGGTTTTTAAATCGCGCACAACTCACCAGTCCCGGGAACTTCTTACGTCACTTCCGGTCCTGCGTCGGCGCTCGTGGCGCTGTGGTAATGGGTTCCCAGTAGCTGGAAAGCTGGGCGGAAGTGGTCCTTTCAGTTCGGCAACCGAGTGTAAAACATTGCCTGAGGTTACCCGGATAGTTTTGCCTTACGCTTCTTGTCCCAGTGGAATTATTAAGAGCTCCCTTTCACTGTCAAATTTCCGGTGGGGGATAAATTACAGTGTCGTTTTGGTTTGAGAGAGGAAGGAGTGGGGAGGAGAGAGATGAGGCGGTAAGGGGCGTTCTCTCTCTTGGTTCCCGCGCCCAACTTCCGCTGGCCTATAGAAACTATAATTTTGAACCAACAGAACTCTGCTGGCTTGTGCGATTGCATTTTTCCTCTTTTAACAGCGGCTGTGCTAAACGAAGTGGTGAAGCCCAAGTATGGAGCAACGTCATTAATTCTTTCATTCACTTATTCGAATACTTGCTGAGCTCTGTGTTGCTACTGGTTTAGTTCTTGGGATACTGCGAGTGAACAGTGGGCAACGAGGCTGTTGTTGCAACGTGAGAATAAGAGAAGGGCCGGGTACGGTGGCTCACGCTAGTAATCCCAGCACTTTGGAAGGCCGAGCCGGGTGGAACCCCTGTGGCGCGTGCCTGTAATAACACCTACTCGGGAGGCTGAGGCAAGACAATCACTTGAACCCGGGAGGCGGAGGTTGCAGTGATCCGAGATCACGCCACTACACGCCAGCCTGGCGACGGAGCGAGGTTCCGTCTCAAAAATAAAGGGAGAGAAGTTAATAGTATATTAGTAGTAAGTGCTGTGGGAGAAGGAAATAGGAATGTCCTCGGTCTCAAGCAGTTTTATGTAGGGTTGTCAGGTCAGTTAAACTTGACATTTAAGCAGAAATTTGGAGGTGAGGAAATTAGCTGTAGAGATGTCTTGAGTGTAATAAGCATTCCAGGCAAAAGGGACACCCAGTGCCTAGCCCCTAAGGGAAGGTATCTGGCTTACTGGGGGACTTGCAAGGAGGCTCTTGAAGAAGAGCAAGCAGGGCAAGTCGGAGATTGGGAGGCTTGAATCGGGTAGGGTCTCTTATCATTACTCTATAGCTGGGTTTTTATTACATAGGGGATGCCATTAGAAGAATTTTTTTTTGTTGAGACGGAGTCTGTCTCTGTCACCCAGGTTGGCAGTGGCGGGATCTCGCCTCACTGCAACCACCGCCTCCGGGGTTCAAGCGATTCTCCTGCCTCAGCCTCCAGAGTAGCTGAGACTATAGAGAAGTGCCATCACGCCCCGCTAATTTTTGTGTTTTTAATAGAGACAGGATTTCGCCGTGTTGGCCAGGCTGGTCTTGAACTCCTGACCTCAGGCGATCCACCCGCCTTGGCCTCCCAAATTGCTGGGATTACAGGCGTGAGCCACCATTCTGGGCGAGGATTTTTATTTAAAATGTGCAGTAAAGGTGAGTGTGTGTGAATTAGGAAGATAGAAATATGAGCCTAATTCTTTTTTTCTTTTGGGACTAGAGACTTACTTTTGACCCCGCTGTAAGACTCTGAGAAATTACGTAGTCTTTCCTGAAACCACTAAGAGGAAAAATGGTAAGTTTTGACCAATTCTTATGAAATGTCTTTCATTATAAGTAATTTTTAGAAATTCAGTCAAGGGCAATAAAACTGCATGGGAATTGCAGTGAGAAGATGGAGAAATTGTACGCTATAGAAGCATTTAATATGAAATATTTCTTTTAAAAATACACAAAGTTACTTTAAAATTCTTTTTTTTTTTTTTTTGAGACGGAGTTTCGCTCGTTACCCAGGCTGGAGTGCAACGGCACGATCTCGGCTCACCGCAACCTCCGCCTCCTGGGTTCAGGCAATTCTCCTGCCTTAGCCTCCTGATTAGCTGGGATTACAGGCACGCGCCACCATGCCCAGCTAATTTTTTTTTTTTTTTTTTTTTTGTATATTGGGTAGAGACCGGGTTTCACCATGTTGACCAGGATGGTCTCAATCTCTTGACCTCGTGATCCACCGCCTCGGCCTCCCAAAGTGCTGGGATTACAGGCTTGAGCCACCGCGCCCAGCAGGAATTATTTTTTAACCCTATTTCTCAGAATTAAATTACCTAAGGAAAATGGTGGCAATTATATTTTGAAAAATCATTTTCTCATTATTTTTCTGTAAATAAAGATGCTGGTGAATTGCCATATAAATCAATAATACATAACAATTGTTTTTATTTTTCTTGATGAAAAAAATTCAGAGTTAAAATAATTATTTCCATCAAAATGTTTACTTCCAAATTTTTATCATGGATACTACTTAACCCTAACATTTATATTCTGGAGTTTTTTCTCGCCTGTTGAGATACATTTTGAGGAAAAAGTGCAACTTATCTCTAATTGTTATGTATTATTTATATATATGCAATTCACCAATATCCTTTGTGGATGGGTCATCTCTGAAGCAGTATCTCTGTCTCTTTTATTCAGATTATCATCTTGAATATCCATTTAGGGGAATAATATAATGCATAAGTCACCTGAAGAAATTTCATTTGTTCTCACATTTTCTCTCCTTTTTAGTCTGTGACATTGCATACAGATGTAGGTGATATTAAAATTGAAGTCTTTTGTGAGAGGACACCCAAAACATGTGAGGTAAGTACCATTATTTACATATGAAACATCAGTTAATACAACAAGGTAACCATTTTGGAATTGAATAATCTAACCTAAACAACAACAACAACAACAAAACTTTCTGTAAAACCATTGTTAGGAAAAACTAACCATCAAAACTTCTGATCTGATTTCCACTTATTTGTCTAATCCCAAAGGTGGAACAAAGAGAAGGCAGATAATTTTTCTGTAATGTTAGAGTAGCCAGTATCATTTTCTTTGGACTCATTTTCCTCAGGAAACATAATCATTAGGATTATATATGTGTATGTATGTGTGTGTGTGTGTGTGTGTGTGTGTGTATGTGTGTGTGTATATATATATGTGTGTGTGTGTATATATATATATTTTATTTTTTGGAGACAGAGTCTTGCTCTGTCGCCCAGGCTAGAGTGCAGTGGTGCTATCTCAGCTCACTGCAACCTCTACCTCTCAGGTTCAAGTGATTCTCCAGCCTCAGCCTCCTGAGTAGGTGAAATTACAGGCTCATGCCATCATGCCTGGCTAATTTTTGTACTTTTAGTAGAGATGCAGTTTCACCACGTTGGCCAGGCTGGTCTCAGACTCCTGAGCTCAGGTGATCCACTCACTTCAGCCTCCTCAGGTGCTGGGATTACATATGAGCCCCCATGCCCGGCCTTCCTTCCACCCATGGAGTCTTGCTCCGTCATCCAGGCTGGAGTGCAGTGGCCCGATCTTGGCTCACTGCAACGTCTGCTTCTCAAATTCAAACAATTCTGCTGCCTCATCCTCCCAAGTAGCTAGGACTACAGGCACCTGCCACCATGCCTGCCAAATTTTTGTATTTTTTTAGTAGAGACAGGGTTTCACCATGTTGGCCAGGCTGGTCTTGAACTCCTGACCTCAGGTAATCCACCTGCCTTGGCCTCCCAAAGTGCTGGGATTACAGGTGTGAGCTTCCACGCCCAGCCAGGATATTATATTAAAGAATTGTTGTATACTTCCTTTTTTTTTTTTTTTCAAAACAGGGTCTTGCTGTGCCAGCCTGGCTGGAGTGCAGTGGTGCAATCACAGCTCATTGCAGCCTCAACCTAATGGGCTCAAGCAATACCTTGGCCTCCCAAGTAAATGGGACTACAGGTGCTACCATGCTAAGCTAATTTTTTTTTCCTTTTTTTTTTTTTTGGTAGAGATGAGGTCTCACTATGTTGCCAAGCTGATCTCGAACTCCTGGTCTCCAGCCATCCTCCTGCCTCAGCTTCCCAAAGTGTTGGGATTACAGGTGTGAACCATCATGCCTGGCCTGTTCTATACATTATTTCACCTGTATATTGTCATTTATTTGAGACACAGTTTTGTTCTTGTTGCCCAGGCTGGAGTGCAGTGGTGCAGTCTTGGGTCACTGCAACCTCCACCTCCCAGATCCAAGGGATTCTCTTGCCTCAGCCTCCTGAGTAGCTGGGATTACAGGCATGCACCACAACACCTGGCTAATTTTGTATTTTTAGTAGAGATGGGGTTTCACTATGTTGATCAAGCTGGTCTTGAACTCCTAATCTTAGGCGATCCACCCATCTTGGCCTCCCAAAGTGTTGGGATTACAGGCATAAGCCACCACACCTGGCCTGTTTCACCTGTGTTTTTTTTTTTTTTTTTTTTGAGACGGAGTTTCACTTTTGTTACCCAGGCTGGAGTGCAATGGCACGATCTTGGTTCACCGCAACCTCTGCCTCCTGGGTTCAGGCAATTCTCCTGCCTCAGCCTCCTGAGTAGCTGGGATTACAGGCACACGCCACCGTGCCCAGCTAATTTTTTGTATTTTTAGGAGAGATGGGGTTTCACCATGTTGACCAGGATGGTCTCGATCTCTTGACCTCGTGATCCACCCACCTCAGCCTCCCAAAGTGCTGGGATTACAGGCTTGAGCCACCGCGCCCAGCCTGTTTCACCTGTTTAAATGACAAGGATAGAAGGAAGAAGAGTCAGCTGTATATATTCATTATTCAACAATTATTTATGTCTGGGTACAGTGGCTCACATCTATAATCTCAGCACTTTGGGAGGCTAAGATGGCAAGATCACTTGAGTTCAGAAATTCTAGACCTCCTAAGACGACATAGTGAGACCCCATCTCTACAAAAAAATACAAAAATTAGCCAAGTGTGGTGGTGTGCGCCTATTGCCCCAGCTACAAGGGAGGCCAAGGTGGGAGGATTGCTTGAATCTGGAGGGTCAAGGCTATAGTGAACTCTGATCACATTGCTGCACTCCAACCTAGGTGACAGAGTAAGACCCTGTCTCAAAACAAAACAAAACAAAAACCCATTATTTATGAAAGGCCATCTTGTCCCAGAGTCTGGGGAAACAGTGATCAACAGACATTCCTTACCCTCATGAATCCAATATTCTAGTTGGAAAAATAAGCAGGGCAAGAAAATTAAATACTTCTTTTTTAAAAAGTTATTTTTATTTATATATATATTTTTAAAGATAGAGACAAGCTCTTACTATGTTGCCCAGGCTGGTCTTGAACTCCTGGACTTAAGTGATCTGCCCACCTCCCAAAGTGCTGGGATTACAGGTGTGAGCCACTGCGCCTGGCCTAAAATTAAGTAATTCTAAAAGATGATAATGCCTTGAAAAAAAACTAAGTGTTGAGATAGAGAATAATAGGAAAGGAAGAAGGTGAGGGGAGGCCTAGCCAAGAAACTAATACTTAAACTGAATGTGAAGGTGTGAGGGCATCTCCATGGAAAAAGGTATAAAAAGAATATTCCAGGTATTCAGAGTTGTGAAATAAAATTTAAAAAAATTCTAAGGCCAGGCACGGTGACTCACACCAGTAATTCCAGCACTTTGGGAGGCTGAGGCAGGAGGATCATTTGAGCCCAGGAGTTCAAGGCCAGCCTGGGCAACATAGGGAGACACTGTCTCTACAAAAAAAGACAACATTCCCGGTATAGAAATATCAGGTACAAAGTCCCCAAGGTGGGAAATCCTGTCCCTTTTGGGTTGTCAGAATGCTGATGGGTTTAAGTAGTAAGCAATAAGAAAGCAGTTCTTAGTATATGTGATGGAGAGATAAGCCAGGTGCTGCAGGGCTTGTTAGGCCCTGCTGAAGATTTTCATTTTATTCCAAGAGCAGAAGGAAGCTATTGAAGTGTTTTAGGCAAGGAAGTGACATCCAAATAATGCCAAAAGTCATAGTTTAAATATGCTGCTATAGTGTTTTCAGTAAATATGATTGGTTCTTTGCCTTAACTGGGTTTCTTCTGCATCATTTCTCAATCATTATTTTTACTCTCTTCAGAATTTCTTGGCTCTTTGTGCCAGTAACTACTACAATGGCTGTATATTTCATAGAAATATCAAGGGTTTCATGGTTCAAACAGGAGATCCAACAGGTAAGTTATTCCATTAACTAAGATCCAAGGAACTGAATATATAGTATGAAGCAGTGGGTAAAAGAAGAATTTAAAATGTGGATGGGTGTGTGTGTGTTTCAGTTCTGTTCTACAAGTGCAGAACATGTAGGTTTGTTACATAGGTATATCTGTGCCATGGGGGTTTGCTGCACCTATCACCCTGTCATCTAGGTTTTAAGCCCCGCATGCATTAGCTATTTGCCCTAATGTTCTCCCTCCCCTTATCCCCCATCCCCCTACTAGCCCTGCTGTGTTTTGGTCCTCTCCCTGTGTCCATGTGATCTCATTTTTCAACTCCCACTTACGAGTGAGAACATACGGTGTTTAGTTTTCTGTTCCTATGTTAGTTTGCTAAGAATGATGGCTTCCAGTTACATCCATGTCCCTGCAAAGGACATGATCTCATTCCTTTACACAGCTGCATAGTATTCCATGATATAATTTTAAAGCAGAAATTATTAGCACCTACCCCTAAAATATAAACAATATTTTGCTCACTTTGACAGCACATATACTAAACTTTGCATGATACAGAGAAGATTAGCATGGCCTCTGCACAAAGATAAGATGCAAATTTGTGAAGATTTTCATATTAAAAAATACATATGAACAGTATTTATAAGAAGGGTTATTCTTTTTTGTTTTTTTAGGTCTATTTTAATCTTCAGGTCTGTGAAGTTAAATTTGGGGAATTAGGAAAGGCCATGTCAAATTTTATATATGTGTGTGTGTGTGTGTGTGTGTGTGTGTGTATTTTTTTTTTTTTTGGAAACCAAGTCGTGCTCTGTTGCCCAGGCTGGAGTGCATTGGCACAATCTCAGCTCACTGCAACCTCTACCTCCTGGGTTCAAGCAATTCTTCTGCCTCAGCTTCCCTAGTAGCTGGGACTACAAGTGCATGCCTCTACACCCAGCTAATTTTTTTGTGTTTAGTAGAGACGGGGTTTCACCATGTTACCCAGGCTGGTCTCGAACTCCTGAGCTCAGGCAATCCATCCGCCTCAGCCTCCCAAAGTGCTAGGATTCTATAATCCTAGAGCCACCGTGCCTGGCCAAATTTTATTTATATTTAAGCAGTTGTACTATAAAGTATTCCTGAAGTTTTGGGAAATGAGCTTGTTTTCTATTTTAATTAAATACTTCTTTTGATTTTCTTGCCTTGTAATATAGGTACTGGAAGAGGAGGTAACAGTATCTGGGGCAAGAAGTTTGAGGATGAATACAGTGAATATCTTAAGGTAAATCCTCAATTCTTTAAAAATCTATGTTCTCATGCCTTGGTTATGCTTGGAAACTTTGATACATATGTTGTAGTAATACAAGTTAACATAATTGCAAAATGAATACACTTTTTTATAGTTTTTGTACATCTGACAAATAATGTCAGGGAGACTTGATAAATAGTGGTCCTATCCTAACATGTGTACTAGAGTCTCACCACCACATGACTCCTGATATTAAGTGAGTTCATCTTTGAATCTAACCTGAAATGTTTAACTAGTAATGTACCAAAGGGGCTTAATATCTCACCATAAAATTCATGTTGAATGACATGAAACAGTAGCCTTTTTTGAGAGTGGGGAGGAAAGATTATCAAACTTCCTGGTTGCAGTGTTACCCATTATCAGTGCCCAGCTTTTATCATCTTCTGTTGGATGTTTGAACATTCCTGTATTAACTTGACTTGATACCTGTGGTAGATCGCAACTAGGTTAAAGAGAAGTGCATATAGTCTTCACCATGGTAAAATTAGGGATTTTTAATTTTCTTTGTTATGTTTTTCTGTATTTTTCAAACCTCTATGGAGTCATTTTTTTTGTCTAAAATTTAAAAACTAGTGCATGCCTATTTTTAACAATCAGTTCCACTTCCCAGAGATAACTTCAGTTAATGATTTATTGTGTGGTCTTTCATACTTTGTATCTGCATAGAATCATAACTTTATGATTAGAAAAAGAGTGATAAAGTATCCTCAGTCAGGACTGGGTACAGTAATCCCAGCACTTTGAGAGGCCCAGTCAGGAGGATTGCTTGAGGCCAAAAATTTGAAACCAGCCTGGGCAACATATTGAGACCCCCCATCTCTACAAAACAAAAAACAAATATTAGCCTGTTGTAGTGGTATGTGCCTGTAGTCCCAGCTACTCAAGAGTCTGAAGCAGGAGGATTGCTGGAGCCCAGGAGATCAAGACTGTAGAGAGCCAAGATCATGATCAGAACAAGACCTTGTCTCAAAAAAAAAGTGTACTCAATCAAAATACGCAGTTTAAGTGTATTATGTTTCCATTACATCAAAATATACAAAAATTCTGAAAAAAAAATCATTGCAGTGTTTATCTCTGGATGATGAGACTAGGAGTAATTTCTTTTCTTTTTTTGTTTTTTTAACTTTTTTTAGAGACAGGATCTTGCTCTGTCCCCAGGCTGGAGTGCAGTGATGCAGTCTTGACTCACTGCAGTCTAAATTTTCTGGCCTCAAGTGATCCTCCCACCTCAGCCTCCAGAGTAGGTGGGTCGACGGGTGCATGCCACCATGCCCAGGTGATGTTTGTATTTTTTGTACAGATGGTGTCTCACTATGCTGCCTAAACTGGTTTCTTTTACTCTTCTATTATAAGGAAGTATATTAGTTTTGTTACAGGAGTTGAGGCTGGGAGGTGATAAACTTTTTGAAAAGTAAACTTTTTCCTGAATGAATAAACAATTATTTATGTATTAATTACTACTTTAATGACCGCTTTCATATTCCAGTTGAAAACCAGAGATTGGCTGTGACAGAATCACCTGTGGAAGTTTTTTGTTTCTTTTTGAGACTGGGTCTCACTCTGTTGCCTAAGCTGAGTGCAGTGGTCTGATCACGATTTACTGCAGCCTTGACTACCTGAGCTCAAGCAGTTTCTCCTGCCTCAGCCTCTCAAGTAGCTGGACTGCAGGAGTGCATCACCATGCCTAGCTAATTTCTGATTTTTTGTAGAGATGAGGTCTCACTCTGTTGTCCAGTCTGGTCTGAAACTCCTGGACTCAGATGATTCTCTTGTCTTGACCTCCCAAAATGTTGAGATTACAGGAGTGAGCCACTGCACGTGGCTGGAAGTTTTAAAACTATAACAGATCACAGCCTTACCCTAAAAATAAACAGTCAATAGGGCTGATTAGGACTTTGACTATATTTTAAGGTTCCTGGATGATTCTTTTGCAGCCAGAGTTGAAAACCATTATATATTATATACCTTATACACCAAGGTTATGGATATGTATTGTCTGTTCATATATTCTGACTCAAGAATTCCATTCCCAAATGTTTACTTGAGAGAAACTTGTAAGCATGTACCAAGAGACATGTACAGGAGTGTTCAGATGTATTGTTTGTAACAGCAAGTATAGAAACAACTGAAATGTCCATTGATTATAGAATGGATATTTTGCGTATTCAGTAGTGAAATATCGCATAGTAGTAAAAAAAAATTAGCTGTATATACATGCACAACCTTAGAAATGTAACAGTGTTATTGGTAAAAAGCATTTCCCAGAAGATTAAAATGTTATACTACAGAAGGAAAAGGAAAAATTGTGTTGTTCAGGCATGTGTAAATATGTTAGGGCTAGGCATAGTGGCTCACTCCTAAAATCCCAGCATTTTAGGGGGCCGAGGTGAGAGGACCACTTGAGGTCAGGAGTTTGAGATCAGCCTGGGAAACATATTGAGCCCTTGTCTCTACTAAAGTTAAACAATTAGCCAGGTATGGTGGTGTATATCTGTAGTCCCAGCTACTCAGGAGGCTAAGGTGGGAGGATTGCTTGAGCCTAGAAGGTCAAGGCTACAGTGAGCTATGATTGCACTACTGCACTCCAACCTGGGTGACAGAGCGATACCCTGTCTCTAGAAAAAAATGAAAAAAGGCTGGGCTTGGTGGCTCACACCTGTAATCCCAGCACTTTGGGAGGCCGAGGTGGGTGGATCCAAGGAGTTCAAGACCAGCTTGACCAACATGGTAAAACGCCATCTCCAAAAAAGAAAGAAAAAAAATGTATTAGAATATGGTTTATTAGTTACCTCTTGTAGAGGCTGAGGTAATAGATGGAGAGGAGCACATAAATATATATGATTAATTGATAACTTTTTTTTGAACTCCCATTATTTATTATTTTTTAATTGCATTTTCGGTTTTGGGGTACATGTGAAGAACATGCAAGATTGTTGCATAGGTACACATGTGGCAGTGTGATTTGCTGCCTTCCTCCCCTTCACCTATATCTAGCATTTCTCCCCATGCTATCTCTCCCCAACTCCCCACCCCCCGCTGTCCCTCCCCTGTTTCCCCCCAACACACCCTAGTGTGTTATTATTTATTTATTTTTTGAGTCGAAGTTTCACTCTTGTTGCCCAGGCTGGAGTGCAATGGCATGATCTTGGCTCACTGCAACCTCTACCTCCCAGGTTCAAGTGTTTCTCCTGCCTCAGCCTCTCAAGTAGCTGAGATCACAGGTGCCCACTACCGTGGCCAGCTAATTTTGTATTTTTTTAGTAGAGACGGGGTTTCACAATGTTGGTCAGGCTGGTCTCAATCCCCTGACTTCAGGTGATCTACCCACCCCGGCCTCCCAAAGTGGGAGATTACAGGCGTGAGCCACTACACCTGGCCAGAGTTCCCATTACTTAATGAATTGGTAAATTTTAACTCTGAAAGCTGGGAAATATGTTAATGGGTGCTTATTTTATTAACTTTTATTTATTATTAACTTTTTTGTGTGTCTGTATTAAATGTTGTATATGTATTAAATATTACATTGTATATGTATTAAATATCACATTGTGTGTATATTTGGTATATATATATCAAGTGTAATATTATATTTGATTGGTAAATAACTTTTAGAGAGACAAGCATTAATATTTCAATATAGCTGCATCTTGGCATGGTGCAGTGGCTCATACCTGTAATCCCAGCACTTTGGGAGGCTGAGGCAGGTGAATCACCTGAGGTTGGGAGTGTAAGACCAGCCTGACCAACATTGTGAAACCCCATCTTTACTAAAATTACTAAAATTAGCCAGGTATGGTAGCAGGCACCTGTAATCCCAGTTACTCAGGAGGCGGAGGCAGGAGAATCACTTGAACCCAGGAGGAAGAGGTTGTAGTGAGCAAAGATCACGGCATTGTACTCTTGTTGCCCAAAAAGAGCAAAACTCAGTCTCAGAAAAAAAACCACAGAGCTGCATCTCTATAGCTTGTTAGTGTCACCTAATGAATAGCTAAAGCTAGAGTAATTGGTGGAGTTACTTGTAGTGTGTTACAGGCACCTCCTTGTAACATAATTCACAGTTATATCTTCATTCTTGTCAGTAAAGTCCTTTTAATTTTATACACAGTCTCTTGTAAACAAATATTATCATAATAGCAGAGATGGGTGAGACCTTTCTTAGATCATTCAGTCCTGGGGTTATAAACACTGCCCATGAGTGGAACACCCACAGATGCATTATGCATAGCCATTAGTTAAAAGAAAAAATGTTTAATGCCATTAGTCAAGAGAGAGCCTTTATGACCCAAACACTAATGGATCTCATTTTGCCAGACTTCATTTCTCTTTAATGTTTACACTCTGCCCAATTGTCAGTTTCTCTGCTTGACCCTTGTCAGCATCTAAATTGTTAACTAGACACTTGACCTAGTCCAACCTCCCTTGTTTTACAGAAAGAAACTAGTGAGAGTCCATTGTATGTGAGAAGAGATTGTGGGCATTTTGGTTTTGTTGTCTGCGTGATTGTTTCATTCCAGCACATTATTCCTTAATATAAATGTAAGGATTAATTTTATTATTTGTTGGCATTGAAAAAAGTGTCCGTGGCTCTATTTCTTCAAAGTGAAAATGAAATTAATTGAGAAATATTATTTGAAATTTTAACTTTTTACATACAAGTTTTCAAGAATAAAGAAAAGGTAGAAACTGAACATTTAGGCCAGGCATAGTGGCTCATGCCTGTAATCCCAGCACTTTGGAGGCCAAGGCGGGTGGATCATTTGAGGTCAGGAGTTGATCAGCCAGACCAACAGGGTGAAACCCAGTGTCTACTAAAAGTACACAAAAATTAGCCAGGCAACCCAGTCTCTACTAAAAGTACAAAAAAATTAGCCAGGCATGGTGGTGCACGCCTGTTGTCCCAGCTACTTGGGAGGCTGAGGCAGGAGAATCACTTGAACCCAGGAGGTAAAGGTTGCAGTAAGCCTAGATCGCACGACTGCGTTCCAGGCTGGGCAACAGAATGAGACTCTGTCTCAAAAAAGAATGAAAGAAAGAAAGAAACTGAACATTTAGATTAGCCCTAATAGAAGTTCATTAAATGTTTTTCTTGCTCCCTTAAATATTGTGAAGGTAATGAGTGAATGTCTTGGCTGGGTGTAGTGATGCACAGCTGTAATCCCAACGCTCTGGAGGTGAAGGCAGGAAGATCACGAGAGCCCAGGAGTTAGAGACCCGCCTGAGCAACATAGTGAGACCCCCGTCTCAAAATACTTTTAAAGAAGAAAGCAGGGCCGGGCGCGGTGGCTCAAGCCTGTAATCCCAGCACTTTGGGAGGCCAAGGCGGGTGGATCACGAGGTCAAGAGATCGAGACCATCCTAGCCAACATGGTGAAACCCCGTCTCTACTAAAAAATACAAAAATTAGCTGGGCATGGTGGCGTGTGCCTGTAGTCCCAGCTACTCGGGAGGCTGAGGCAGGAGAATTGCTTGAACCCGGGAGGCAGAGGTTGCAGTGAACCGAGATTGTGCCACTGCACTCCAGCCTGGCACCTGGCAACAGAGTAAGACTCTGCCTCAAAAAAAAAAAAAGAAAGCAAAGGTGTGCCTGTCTTGTTTCAATCCTATATTTGGGATGGTTATATACAAGGCTGGGTGTGGTGGCTCACGCCTATAATCCCAGAACTTTGGGAGGCCAAGGCAGGCGGATCACGAGGTCAGGAATTTGAGACCAGCATGGCCAACATGGTGACACTCTATCTCTACTAAAAAATACAAAAAAAAAAAAAAATTAGCTGGGCATGACAGTACACACCTGTAGACCTAGCTACTTGGGAGGCAGAGGCAGGAGAATCACTGCAACCCAGAATGTGGAGGTTGCAGTGAGCAAGCCGAGATTATGCCACTGTACTCCAGTCTGGGTGACAGAGTGAGACTTAATCTCAAAAAAAACCCAAAAACAAACAAAAAAAACCACAATTAAATTAATACTTTGGTGTGTCTTTTTCAGCACAGTGTTAGAGGTGTTGTATCTATGGCTAATAATGGCCCAAACACTAATGGATCTCAATTCTTCATCACCTATGGCAAACAGCCACATTTGGACATGAAATACACGGTATTTGGGAAGTGAGTATTCTGGTTATGGTTTTCTCTTAGCATTTCAATACAAGTGGTGCATATGCTCGGTTGTGATAGTAGCATAACTAATATTGAAAAGAGTGACACTAGGTGTGGTGCCTCACACCTACAATCCCAGCACTTTGGGAAGCCAAGGTGGGTGGATCATCTGAGGTCAAGAGTTCTAGACCAGCCTGACCAACATGGCTGAACCCTATCTCTACTGAAAATATTTTTTAAAAATTAGCCAGGTATGGTGGCACATACCTGTAGTCCCAGCTATTTGGGAGTGTGAAGCAGGAGAATTGCTTGAACCTGGGAGGCAGAGGTTGCAGTGAGCCATTGTACTCCAGCCTGGTGACAGAGTAAGACTCCATCTCAAAAAAAGACTGCCTCAAAAAACAAAACAAAAAAAAGAGCGGTGTGAGAGCTAAATGTATTTGGAGTTTAAGTCTACCACTTAGCAACCCTATGACCCTGGGAAAATTATAATTTCCCTGAACCTTATTTTCCTTATTTTGTAGAAGAGAAGCCAGTAATATTTGAAATATTGTTATGCAAATTAACATAGTTTATCTATTTTTTTCCAGAGATGGGGTCTCACTATGTTGCCCAGGCTGGAGTGCAGTGGCTATTCACAGGCATGATCCCACTACTGATCAGCACGGGAGTTTTGACCTGCTCCATTTCTGACCTGGGCTGGTTCACCCCTCCTTAGGCAACCTGGTGGTCCCCCGCTCCCAGGAGGTCACCATATTGATGCCAAACTCAGTGTGGACACCCGATTGGCATAGCACACTATAGCCCAGAACTCCTGGGCTCAAGTGATCCTCCCACCTCAGCCTCCTGAGTAGCTGGGACTACAGGCATGTGCCACTGTGCCTGGCCTTTTTTTTTTTTTTTTTGAGACACAAGGCTTTGTCGCCAGGCTGGAGTGCAGTAGTGCAATCACAGCTCACTGCAGCCTCAACCTCTCAGGCTCAAGTGATCCTCCCACCTCAGCCTCCTGAGTAACTGGAACCATGTGCACCATCATGGGCAACTAATTTAAAAAAAACAAACATTTTTTGTAGAGACAAGGTCTCACTTTGTTGCCCAGGCTCATCTATTTTTATTAATAATAGCATTTCACAGCAACTAACAGATCTGAAAAATAGTGGCTTAAACAAGATGGACTGGCATGGTGGTTCCATTATGTTACCAGTGTTCTGGGCACTTCTGTTACAATATTGGCAGCACAGCTCTTGTAAAAACTTCTGTGTATCAGGCAGTAAGGAGGAGGAAAGACAAAAGGTATTTGCCAGCTGATTCAGCTTTTTTTTTTTTTAAGAGACAGGGTTTCTCCACGTTGGTCACGTTGGTCTCGAACTCCCAACCTCAGGTGATCCGCCTGCCTCGGCCTCCCAAAGCGCTGGGATTACAGGCATGAGCCACTGTGCACAGCCCAGCTTTTTTAATTAACAAAACTTTCCCAGGCCTGTAATCTCAGTGCTTTGGGAGGCTGAGATAGGAGGATCACTTGAGGCCAGGAGTTCAAGACAGACCAGCCTGTACAACATAGCAAGAACCCATCTCTACAAAAAAAATTTAAAAATTAGCCAGGTGTGGTGACACACACCTGTAATCCCAGCTGCTCGGGAGGCTGAGGTGAGAGAATCACTTGATCCCAGAAGTTTAAGGCTGCATGAGCTAGGATCACACCACTGTAGTCCAGCCTGGGCAACAGAATGATAATGATACCCTATCCCTAAATAAATAAATAAATAAATAAATAAATAAAGCAAGCCAGACCTGGTGTCTCACTCAGTAATCCCAGCACTCTGGGAGGCCAAGGAGGGCAGATCACAAGGTCAGGAGATCAAGATCATCCTGGCCAACATGGTGAAACTCCAGCTCTACTAGAAATAGAAAAATTAGCTGGGTGTGGCGGTGCATGCCTGTAATCCCAACTACTTGGGAGGCTGAGGCAGGAAGATATCTGGCTTGAACCCGGGAGGTGATTGCAGTGAGCTGAGATCACACCACTGCACTCCAGCCTAACACACAGAGGGAGACCATGTCTCAAACAACAACAACAAAAACAACTTTCCCAGACGACCCAGAACTTGGTAATGTGATCAGACACATTGCCACCCTTACTAAAATTAGATTTCTCTGAGTAAGAAGAATGGCTCCTAGGAAGGTTTTTAGCAGTTTATGCCAGGGTTTTTGTTAAAAGTACTATATCTGGGAGTTGCTTTTGTAAATCACTGGGAAGTAAATTTGTTCATTCAACAAAGAATTACCATGCTTAATAAACCAAGGCACAATTCTAGAGTTCATTCTATTTAATAGTTTGGATGCCAAGTTAGGTTAATTAAAAATAGAGGACTCCTGGCCTAGGCAACATAGTGAAACCCTGTCTTAAAAATTAGACAGGTGTGGTGGCTCATGCCTATGGTCCCAGCTACTTGGGAGGCTGAAGTTGGAGGATTGCTTGAGCTCAGGGGGTCAAGGCTGCTGAGTTTGATTGTGCCACTGGACTCTAGCCAGGATAACAGAGCAAGACTCTATTTAAAAAAAAAAAATAGAGGACTCTACATCTTTTCATTTTCATTCCATATACATGTGTCTAATTTACATATTAATAATAATTAAGGAAAAAATAAATATTACAATATCTAGTGGTTTTTTGTGTGTTTGTAAATAACCCAGTTTCCCTTTTATTTTCTCCTTTAACCCATCATTCAAAATTATTGTTCAGTTATTACCAGGACTTATTTTACTGGATTTGTGACCAAACTATAGAGTTTAGAACAAAGATTAACCCTAGGTTTGTTAATTCCTTACAGTTGTGTGTTGTATACATATGCACGCACATTTTTCTGGGAAGATGGTCCAGTAGCTTTCCTCTAGTTCTCCTAGGGGTCCATGTCCCAGACACTTGACTCTACTTAAACTGCCTGAGTTCTTCCTGCCGGGGTTTTTTTTTTAACTTTTTACCTGAGACCTATGTTTTCTACATTATCTGTTTCTCTTACTGACTTATAATTTAAAGACTTAAATGTCTACGTTTAGGGGTAAAATCAAAATGTTTTGGTTGAAGTACCCTTTTTGTGAAAATGCAAAATAAAATTCAAATCTGTTAATTTTTTAAAGTACATACCACTGCTTGAGAATCCCTAATCTGAAAATTGAGAATTAGGAACTTATTGCGCACTGACAGGATACCACAAGTAGAAAATTCCACATCTGACCTCATGTAACAGTTGCAGTCAAAATGCAGTCAGATGGCCAAGTGTGGTGGCTCACTCCTTTAATCTCAGCACTTTGGGAGGCCAAGGGGGTGGATTATTTGAGGTCAGGAGTTCAAGACCCACCTGGCCAACATGGTGAAACCCTGTCTTTACTAAAAATATTTAAAAAATTAGCCGGGCATGGAGCAGCTACTTGGGAGGCAGGAGAATCACTTGAACCCAGGAGGCAGAGGTTGCAGTGAGCCAAGATTGCACCATTGCACTCCAGCCTGACAGAGCGAGACTCTGCCTCAAAAAAAAAAAAAAAAAAAAAAAATCCCAAATGCTGTCAGACCTTTGTTTCATACAAAATTTTTAAAAAAATATTGTATAAAATTACCTTCAGCCTATGTGTATAAGATATATATGAAATATATGTATATATATTTGAAATATAAGTGAATTTTGTGTATAAATTTGGGTCCTATCCCTAAGATATATAATTATGTAGATATTTCCAAATGTGAAAATATTCAAAATCCAAAATACTTCTGGTCCCAATAAGGGTTATTCAACCTATATAAATCTTGGGAATTGATTTGAATTATACATGGAGGAATAATCTAGAAAGCCACTCTTAGCAAATGTTTTAGACCGAAATTTCCAAAACTTGTATTCGAAGAATAGCTCTCAATATATTTTTTCTTGGTGGTAACATGAAGTGGGCTTGCTGAAGGCTGAGTTAACTGTCAGCCTTCTCTTTTCCTATTTTATTACTTCTTGTTGCTATCCAAAAACAAAAAGTAGAAATACTAAAATTAGGCCGGGCGCGGTGGCTCATGCCTAATAATGCCAGCCCTTTGGGAGCTGAGGTGGGCAGATGATTTGAGGTCAGGAGTTCGAGACCAGCTTGGCCAACATGGTGAAATCCCTTCTCTACTAAAAATATAAAAATTAGCTGGGCATGATGGCATATGCCTGTAGTCAGTCCCAGCTGCTTGGGAGGCTGAAGCAGAATTTCTTGAACCTGGAGGCAGAGGCTGCAGTGAGTTGTGATCGTGCCGCTCTACTCCAGCTTGGGCAATGGGAGTGAGACTCCATCTCAAAAGAAAGAAAGAAAGAAATACTATAATTAAACAATTAAGTAGAAAGTATAGTGGTCACCTACTTCAGGACTCTTATTGTAGGGCAATATTGCTAATGGTGTAAACTACATACTTTTTCGTTTGTTTGTTTTGTTTTGAGATGGAGTCTTGCTCAGTCATCAGGCTAGAGTGCAGTGATACAATCTCGGCTCACTGCAACCTCCACCTCCTGGATTCGAGGGATTCCCCTACCTTAGCCTCCTGAGTAGCTGGGACTACAGGTGTGTGCCACCACGCCCAGCTAGTTTTTTGTATTTTAGTAGAGATGGGTTTTCACCATGTTGGCCAGGATGATCTCAATCTCCTGACCTCATGAGCCACCGCGCTCAGTCAGTGTCATCTACTACTTTCTCCAGGTATTTCCTATAGCAAAGAAATCCTCATGACTAGTGTATTGTAATAAGAAATACATATTTGGACTTCATCCTTGGTTTCTAGAATAGTTCCTTTTTATTTCTAAAACATTATTTTATTGTTATACATTAATAATACTATATGGTTATGTATATGAGTCATAAAGTAATTGGAATATTTAGAGGAGCAAAATCAAGAAAACTCCAGCAATCCTATCGCCCAGTGTCTAGCATAGTTATTTTTTTTTTTTTTTTTGAGACAGAGTCTCGCTCTATTGCCAGGCTGGAGTGCGATCCCAACTTACTGCAACTTCTGTTTTCTGCTTTCAAGCAATTCTCCTGCCTCAGCCTCCGGAGTAGCTGGGACAACAGGCACACACCACCACGACCAGCTGATTTTTTGTACTTTTAGTAGAGATGAGGTTTCACCATGTTGGCCAGGGTGATCTTGATCTCTTGACCTCGTGATCCACCCACCTTGGCCTCCCAAAGTGTTGGGATTACAGGCATGAGCCCCCGCGCCCGGCTAGCATAGTTCTTTTGGAAAACCTTGCAATTTCCTGAGTGACAGGAGTGAAAGGAATATTTTGTTGTTCATAACAAGCTCCGTTCAACCATACCTGAGTTTATGCTAATGAGGTGACTTTTGGTGGGGCCTCTAGATAGCTTCAGAATGGGAGAGGTGGCTGGTTGCTAGAGGAATCAGCCATGTATTTTTAGAGGACTGGAACATTCACTGACCTCCTCACTGACCTCCTATTCTTGACCTCTGGGAAGGAGAGATGGGCCAGAGATTTCGTTCTAGTCACCAGTGGCCAGTGATTTAATTAATCATGCCTACCTGAGGTGCTCTCCATTAAAAACCCTGAAGGGTTTGAGAGCTTCCAGGTGGCTGAACGAACACATGTAGATACTGAGAGGGTAACACACCCCAAGAGAGCATGGAAGTGCTATGCCCCTCTCTCAGACTTTGCCCTATGCATCTTTTCCATTTGGTTGTTCCTGAGTTGTAACCTTTATAATAGCCCATATAATAAAGTGCTTTCCTAAGTTCTGTGAGCCACTTTAGAAAATTATTGAACAGAGCTGGGGGCATGAAAAATCCCAGATTACATCTGGTTGGTCAGATAGTACGGAATCACAACCGGGACTTCCAACTGGAATCCAAAGTAGTAGTCTTGTGGGACTAACTGGTCTTGTAGTTAGTGTCAGAATTAAATTGTTGGCCAGGTATGGTGGCATGCACTTGTAGTCCCAGTGAGACCCTGTCTTAAAAAAAAGTAATAAAATTTTGAAAAGATAATTAAGTTGTAGGACACCCAGAGAATTGGAGAATTAGGAAAACCTACACATTTGGTGTTGGAAGTGTGAAAGTGAAGAAAAACAGTTCGTTTTCCCTTTAACTGGTTATATTAGTCCCATTTGTAGCTGTTCTGTGTCACTGTATGAATGGGGTAGAATATAATTTTAGTGGAATTTTTGGTGGAAATATTCCTACCCTTTGTATTGTTGACTAAGAGCATAAAAATAAATTTTTATTTCTGAATTTTGATCCACATTTATGATGGTAAATCAAGTAAATATTTTGTTGTACATTCAGCTAGAGAATTCAGAGATCTCTAAGACTTATTTTTTTAAGACGACTATAATTTTCATAGGTATGGATATTATGCTTCAATGTAAGGAATTCATACGTTATGTTGTTTCTCTTTCAGGGTAATAGATGGTCTGGAAACTCTAGATGAGTTGGAGAAGTTGCCGGTAAATGAGAAGACATATCGACCTCTTAATGATGTACACATTAAGGACATAACTATTCATGCCAACCCATTTGCTCAGTAGCTGTAATAGACCTGGACACGTAACTTGACAAACTGCTGGAACAAACTTACTGTGGTTTACCCGGTTTTAATTATGTCAGAGATTGCATCATCCTTCTGCTTGTTCACAACTATGATCTTCTATGAAATGGTGGTACCAACGGGCACCCAACAGCTTTTATCTCCATTCTTAGAGCATAGTCTTTACTATGATTACCCAAAATATTTTAGTTTTAATACAGAAAATATATTGTTTAATTTTTATTACATGTAAAGATTCATTTTTAAATGCTGAGCCTTAAGTACAGGCATTTTTGAACAACCTGATACATAGCATAGTTCTTTTGAAAAACCTTGCAATTTCCTGAGTGACTGGAGTGAAAGGAATATTTTGTTGTTCATAACAAGCTCCGTTCAACCATACCTGAGTCTATGCTAATGAGGTGACTCTTGGTGGGGCCTCTAGATAGCTTCAGAATGGGAGTGGGGGCTGGTTGCTGGAGGAATCAGCCATGTATTTTTAGAGGACTAGAACATTCACTGACCTCCTATTCTTGACCTCTGGGAAGGAGAGAAGGGCCAGAGATTTTGTTCCAGCCTGATACATACTCCTACCACAGCAAGTCCATATCCTGGAAGTGTTATTTTATAACAAAATTAAAAATGGTTTTCTTTTTGTTTTTTTGAGACTGAGTTTCGCTCTTGTTACCCAGGCTGGAGTGCAATGGCACAATCTCGGCTCACCACAACCTCCATCTCCTGGGTTCAAGCAATTCTGCGTCAGCCTCCCGAGTAGCTGGAATTACAGGCACGCGCCACCATGCCCAGCTAATTTTTGTATTTTTAGTAGAGACAGGGTTTCACCATGTTGACCAGGATGGTCTCGATCTCTTAACCTTGTGATCCACCGTCTCAGCCTCACAAAGTGCTGGGAGTATAGGTGTGAGCCACCGCGCCCGGCCTAAAAAATGTTTTAAGGAATTAAGTTGTAGGACAAATTAATTTAAAATATTATGTAAAATTACCTTCAGGCTAATTTTAAGGTGTATATGAAACGTAAATGAACTTCATGTTTAAATTTGGGTCTCATCCCCAAGATATCTTATTTGTATATGCAAGTATTCCCAAATCTGAAAATTTGGGTATTACTAAAACCAATACTAATGGTGAGAGCTCTACCAGTAATCGTTCAATTTATACAGTTAGGAAGAGGAGGAACAGGATAAAAAGATAGTCTAGAAAGGCCAGCCAATCATCCATTTGCTATTTTCTCTGATCTTTAGGTTTACAGTAAAGGCTCTAAGAAGTCCTGGAATAGGGCCGGGCGTGGTAGCTCATGCCTGTAATCCTAGCACTTTGGGAGGCTGAGGTGGGTGGATCACCTGAGGTCAGGAGTTCAAAACCAGCCTGGCCATCATGGTGAAACCCCATCTTTAAAAAAAAAAAGAAAAAAAAGAAGTCCTGGAATATAGTAAATACTCAACATTTCCCAACTGATTTGCTCACTGACTTTTTTTTTTTTTGGAAACGTAGTCTCACTCTTGTTGCCCAGGCAGGAGTACAGATAGCATGATCTCGACTCACTGCAACCTCTACCTCCCGGGTTCACGAGATTCCCCTGCCTCAGCCTCCTGAGTAGGTGGGATTACAGACACCTATCACCAAGCCTGGCTTTTTTTTAAAGTAGAGACAGGGTTTCACCACGTTGGCCAAGCTGGTTGAGAACTCCTGACCTCAGGTTATCCCCCGACCTCGGCTTCCCAAAGTGCTGGGATTATAGGCATGAGGCATTGAGCCTGGCCTGCTCATGAATATTTTTCAAGGCATATCTTTTTTTTTTTAATTTTAGATTCAGGAGGTACACGTGCGAGTTTGTTACAAGTATATATTACATGGTGCAAAGTTTGGGCTTCTAATGATCCTGTCACCCAGAGAGTTAACATAGTACATAAAAGGAAGTTTTTCAGCCTTTGCCCCCATCCCTTCCTCCTCCTTTTTGGAGTCCCCAATGTCCACTGTTCCCATCTTTTTGTCCACGTGAACCCAAGATTTAGCTCCTATTTATTGCAACTGAATGCAGGCTGGGCTGCACGCCACTTGCTAAGTCAATAACAAGGAGATGCAGTGAAAGGAAGGGGACTTTATTCCGGAGCTAGTAGTGGGGAAATAGCCAAAGTTAGTACCTTAAAGAATCATTTCAAACTTTAGGCTAGGGAGAGGGGCTTAAAAAGGGAACTTAGAATGGTAGGCATGCGGGAGTGGTGCAGGGTGTCAGGTTTCTGTGGCTTACTCTGGTGGCTATCCTTGAGTTTTCGTCCACCTGGAGTGGGGGCTGGCACCATCTCAACAATGGCTGGGTGACTAACCACCTTAAGGTAATCTCTGGAATTTTGTAGCTGGGTCTCCAAGGCTGGTCTATCTCACAATTAACCCTTGATGGGCCAGGTGCAGTGGTTCACACCTATAATCCCAGCACTTTGGGAGGCCAAGGTGGGAGGATCACCTGAGTCCAGGAGTTTGAGCCAAGCCTGGGCAACATAGTGAGACCTTCTCTCTACTAAAACTTGAGAAGGAAAAAAAAAAAAAGCCAGCTGTGGTGGCACATACCTGTAGCCCCAGCTACTTAGAAGGCTGAGGTGGGAGGATTGCTTAAGCCAGGGAAGTAGAGGCTACAGTGATCCATGGTCGTGCCACTGGGCTCCAGCCTGGGCAACAGAGTGAAAACCCTATAGATAAATGTGTATAGTGTAAGTTTAACAGGCATACAGTTAGATAAATGTGCATAGTGTAAGGGAGTGTGAGATGGGAAAGGGAGGGAATCAGGGTTTTAACAAGATTACATCCTGAAATTAAGAATGAAAAAAAACTTTAAAATGCATTTCAAGGCTAGGATACTTGGTTACAAGTGAGAACATAAGGCATATCTTTGAAAATATTGAAGAGTAGAGCTTTACAGAAGATCCATTTGAAAAATGCAATGAATTAGTTAAAGGCAGTGGTTGTGGAGTCCCGGTCTGTGTTCGAATCACAGCTGTGCCCCTTACTGTTAACTTTAGGCAAGTTAACATCTCCAAGCTTTAGTATTTTCATCCATAAATAATACATCATAAGATAATTGTGAGAGTGAAATGAAATGTGTAAAGCTGGCATGTAGTAAGTAAATGGAAGCCACTCACCTAATATTCATGTCCACCACAGGGCTCTCACCTCATCAAGCCATTTATTGGGTTCTGCCATTAATTTCATCAAGACCATATTCTGCTCACTGCCTAGATCAAAGTGGTTGGATTGGGGTGGCATCAGTTTTAGGTTTGTCTCATGTTCTTCCATGGCTGATCTAATTAATGTTTTGATTCTTTCTTGACTAGTTCAGAGTTAGCTTATAGCAATTCTCTTGTTACCATTTATACTTTCCACTAAACTGAGGTGCTTTTACTAGCAGAGAATCTGTATTCATACAGACCTGCAGCAACCTCAATTCTTGCCTCCTCAGAAGAAATAATTCGACTAAGGGGTGTAAGGCAGGAGAGACTTGAGTCATGTTTTTTTTTGTTTTTTTTTTTTTTTTTGAGACAGAGTTTCACTCTTGTTACCCAGGCTGGAGTGCAATGGCACGATCTCGGCTCACTGCAACCTCCGCTTCCTGGGTTCAGCCAATTCTCCTGCCTCAGCCTCCTGAGTAGCTGGGATCACAGGCACACGCCACTATGCCCAGCTAATTTTTTGTATTTTTAGTAGAGATGGGGTTTCACCTTGTTGACCAGGATGGTCTCGATCTCTTGACCTTGTGATCCACCCTCCTCGGCCTCCCAAAGTGCTGGGATTACAGGCTTGAGCCACCGCGCCTGGCCTCATGTTTTAAAGCAAGAGTGAAAGTTTGTTAAAAAGCTTTAGAGGAGGAATGCAAGGAAGGAAAGTACACGCTTGGAAGAGGACCAACCGGGTGACTTGAAAGACAAGTGCGTGGCTTGAGCTTTTGACTTGGGTTTTTATACATTGGCAAGTATAAAGAAGTAATGGGGCCCTGCATTACTTCTCCCCACTCGCACTCCTGAGATCTTATTGGGAAGCTGCTGATCAGGTGTTTTCCATTAGTTTCCCTGGTGCCAGCTGTGACCAATTATTACTTTAGCAAGATAGTTGTTATAACCACCTATCTCACCTGATGGTCGAGCAACACCTAGTATGTGTTTGGGGGGAGCCATCTCCTGGCCTCCTCATACCTGACTAGCTACCTACTGTAACAGTGCCAGTTATATTAATGATTTTACATTGTGTTTCATCTTTTCAATTTAATCACTTAGGTTTCTAGAAGTAGTATTAAGGCTTTTTTGCCAGACCTTGTTTTGCCACTTTTTATTTATTTATTTTTTTGAGACGGAGTCTCACTCTATAGTCCAGGTTGGAGTGCAGTGGCGTGATCTTGGCTCACTGCAACCTCTGCCTCCCAGGTCCCAGTTCAAGCAATTCTTCGGCCTCAGCTCCAGAGTAGCTGGGATTTACAGGCACACACCACCATGCCCAGCTAATTTTTTTTTATTTTTAGTACACACAGGGTTTCACCATGTTGGCCAGGCTGATCTTGAACTCCTGACCTTGTGATCTACCTGCCTTGGCCTCCCAAAATGCTAGGATTACAGGCACTTTGGGAGGCCAAGGCAGGTGCCTGGCCTGCCACTTTTAAAATAGAGATAGGGTCTCACTATGTTGCCCAGGCTGGTCTCCAACTCTTGAACTCAAGGTTGATTCTCCTGCCTGAGCCTCCCAAAGTGCTGGGATTACAGGTGTGAGGCACCTCTCTGGCCTTGCCACTTCTTATACCTTGTACATTCCTTTCCTAGACATGTCATTTAAAGTTTTGTGGTTACTCTTAAGTAACATGACTGTTAGGATGTTTTGTACTTAGTGGTATTCCTCCAAGTTTTATTCTAAACTCTGCCACTTTTTTTTTTTTTTTGAGATAGTTTTGCTCTAGTTGCCCAGGCTGGAGTGCAATGGCAAAATTTCGGCTCACTGTAACCTCTGCCTCCCAGGTTCAAGTGATTCTCCTGCTTCCGGCTCCTGAGTAGCTGGGATTACAGGGGCCAGCCACCACACCTGGCTAATTTTTGTATTTTTAGTAGAGATGGTGTTTCATCATGTTGGCCAAGCTGGTCTCGAACTCCTGACCTCGTGATCCACCCGCCTCAGCCTCCCAAAGTGCTGGGATTACAGGCGTCAGCCACTGTGCCTTGCCAACTCTGCCACTTTTAATTAATGGTACCAATATGGTGATTTTTTGGTTTTCGGAGTGTTAGTCCAAACTGCACCATTTTGTAAACCCCTGCCCCCCATCCCCTCCCCGCCTTTTTGCAGACCTTGGTCAAAGTGAAACATTCAATGGGGGTTCGGGCTGTGAGAAACAGCCTGCCCAACCACCGGACTACAAAACGGACAAAGGCCCAACTAAAGAAACAACCCAATCATATTCTGCTGGAAGAAAGTGCAAAGAACACCACATTCCTGCGGGGGCGTGGCGGCTCACGCCTATAATCCCAACACTTTGGGAGGCGAGGCTGGTGGATCACCTGAGGTCAGGAGTTCCAGACCAGCTTGGTCAACATGGCGAAACTCCTCTGGCTCTACCAAAAGTACAAAAATTAGCCGGGCAGGTTGGCAGCTGCCTGCAGTCACAGCTACCGGGGAAGCTGAGGCAGGAAAATGACTTGAACTCAGGAAGCAGAAGTTGCAGTGAGCCGAAATCGTGCCACTGCACTCCAACCTGGGTGACAAAGCAAGACTCCATCTCAAAACAAAACAAAACAAAAACGGGGAGGCGGGGGGGGGGGGATGCGGGCAGACGCAGTGGCTCAGCCTGTAATCCCAGCACTTTGGGAGGCCGAGGTGGGCAGATCACGAAGTCAAGAGATCGAGACCATCCTGGCCAACATGGTGAAACGCCGTCTCTACTAAAAACACAAAAATTAGCTGGGCGTGGTGGGGGGGGGGGCGGGACGCCTGTAATCTCAGCTACACCAGAGGCTGAGGAAGGAGAATCGCTTGAACCTGGGAGGCGAAGGTTGTAGTGAGCCGAGATTTCGCCACTGCATTCCAGCCTGGTGACAAAGTAAGAGTCCGTCTCAAAAAAACAAAAAACCACCACCACATTCCGCGGGAACAAGGGCAAAGAACCGCCTTATCTAATGGGATCATCTTATCAACATCCTGCAGGGCAGCAATCCATATGGCCCAGACCCCTCCCGCCCATACGTTTAAGTACCCCAGCGGCGGGCACTGGCATTACACTGGTTCCCCACTTCTGTAGGTCTTAGGCTGGACCTAAAGTTTGCATTTGCTGTACAGCTGCCACTCTTTGTCTTTAACGCTCACTTTCCCTTCAGAATTTAACAAGGAGCTTATTCTTAAAATGTGTGCCCAGTTACAGCCATAAAGGTAACATAGGGAAATATGCTGCCCGGGTTGGGCCTAATGCAGGCACCATGAGGATCAAGGTGCAGAACATTGATTTCTGTTGGCTCACAAGGCTGACATGCTCACACTGATCCCATTAGTAATTTGAAGCCATCTGACGCTAGTGGTGTAATATTTTTTTACTTATTTATTTCTAGAGACAGGGGTCTCGCTATGCTGCCCAGGCTGGTCTCGAAATCCTGGGCTCAAGAGCTCTGCCCACCTCGGCCTCCGAAAGTGCTAGGGTTACAGGCGTGACCCACCGCTCCGTTATTCATTATTATTATTATTATTGAGACAAGGTTCACTATGTTGGTCAGGCTGGTCACGAACTCCTGACCTCAGGCGATCCTCCCGCCTCGGCCTCCCGAAGTGCTAGGATTACAGGCGTGAGCCACTGCCCCCGGCCAAGGATTATTTTTAAAGCAATTGTTTTAGTGGTTGCAATCAGGGAATATGCTATTGTGTATCGTGATTTCCTCACTTTTCGTTGTTCACAAGTTGTTTCTTGTGTTATCGTTGAGAAACAATTTTCAGTTAGTGGGGACAACACTCTCCTCTCCAAATACTTCCAGCGTTTTCTTGGGATCGGGAGACTAGAGAAAACATGGCGGCCACCGGCAGCTTCTTTTTCTCCGCCACACTTGGCTCCGGACCCTGCACCTAAGCCAATGGTGATTACGCGCACGCCACGCATGCCACCCCGCGTGCACGCCCGTGCATGCCCCGCCCCGCGGCGGAGAAGCGCTCGCTGCGTCATCAGTGTTTTTCGAGTCGAGTCCCGACGCTGCGGCTGTCAGCTCCATTTTGTTGTCGTTGCCCGTCTCAGTCAGCTGGGTGATTCCCGTGATAGCGTTACAAGCTTTGTCTCCTGCGGCTTGGAGTCTTTGTCCAGGACGGTAAGACGCAGGAGGGAGCGGACTAGGTGACAGGGCTGTTCCTGTGAGTCTCGCGGGCATCTGGTGCTGCCCCTTTTTCCCGCTGCTCGCAGTACGCGGTGCGACGACTGCCTGCTGCCTTCACTCCCGGGCTGCACGATGGCGGCGCGCCCCTCTTTCCTGCGCTGCCGAGCCCGTCGCCGCCGGGTCCAGCCTGCGGGGGTGGTGACGGTGTTTGCTAGACCGGCCTCCCCTTTGGAGCGTACCCTCTCCGCAGAGGGAGCGGCGCCGCCTGACGTGGGATGGCCGGGCGGGCGCCATGTTGTCGGCCGCCTGGGTCGAGCTGTAAGATGGCGGCTGGGCGGAGGCCGGCCTTGGTCACTGGGCGGAAAGGCGAGGCTCCCTGTTGGGGGTGGGGTTTGTTGGGATTCCAGAAAATCGCCGCTGTGGGGAAATGTCTGCGGCAAGGGAGGAAGAGACAGAACCCATAGGGGTTACACTTAATGTTTAGTGATTAAAGGGTCGGCGTAAACATCGCGAGTGGCTTTGTCCTCGGTGTTAACAAAAACCAGATTTAGGGACCGGAGGAAAGAGAAATTACTGGGTGTATTTGAAGGAGCGTTGTGGCAGAAGTCCGGTGACCGAGCATTTTGTGCGATGGTGTTTCAGCCCACTCCTATTGGGTTAACAGTTGGAGTTTTTTTTCAGACGGATTCTTTCTCTGGCGCCCAGGCCTGAGTGCCGTGGCGCTATCTTAGGTCACTGCACCTCCGCCTCCCGGGTTCAAGCGATTCTCCTGCCTCAGCCTCCCCAGTAGCTGGGATTACAGGCGCCCGCCACCACGCCCGGCTAATTTTTTGTATTTTTTAGTGGAGACGTGGGTTTCACCATATTGGTCAGGCTGGTCTCGAACTCATGACCTCAGGTGGTCCATCCGTCTTGGCCTCCAAAGTGCTGGGATTACAGGAGGGAGCAACTGCGCTCAGTCTTTTTTCTTTTTTGAGACAAGGTCTCGCCCTGTCCGGAATGCGCAGTGATGGATGGCTCACTGCAGCCTCGACTTCCGGGCTCTGGTGAAAGCCCACATCAGCCTTCTGAGTAGCTGGGACTACAGGTGCGCACCACCACCCCCGGTTGTTTTTGTTTTTTTTTCTGTGTTGCCCTGGCTGGTCTCGAATTCCTGGGCTCAAGCAACCCTCTTGCTTCAGCCTTCAAAGTGCTAGGGTTCTGCGCCCGACCCAGTTTGAGTGCTTCAAAAATTGTGCCCAGGCTGGTCCAATGGTAGTGGGTTATCAGAATTTACTAATATTAGTGTAACAAAAATTGGTGTACAACCCCCACCGCTGAATTTGACTGGCTTAAAAAAAAAAAAAATCGTACACGAAGACTTGGAGGGGTCCCGCCAGTAAGAAAGATATCGGCAGTGGCCGGGCGCGGTGGCTGACGCCTATAAGTCCAGCACTTTGGGAGGTCGAGGCGGGTGGATCACGAGGTCAAGAGATCGAGACCATACTGGTCAACATGGTGAAAGCCCGCTTCTGCTAAAAATACAAAATAGCTGGGCATGGTGGCCCACGCCTGTAGTCCCAGCTACTCGGGAGACTGAGGCAGGAGAAGTGCTTGAACCCAGGAGGCGGAGGTTGCGGTGAGCCGAGATCGCGCCATTGCACTCCAGCCTGGGTAACGAGCGAAACTCAGTCTCAAAAGGGAAAAAAAAAGAAACGGGCAGTTTATGAAGTGGTTCTATATAATGTCTTTTTCAAGTTGTTAGTTTAGAGATTTTCGATTGTTGGAAGCATTTCTGAAAAGAAGGTAGCTCCTACCATTCTCAAATTGTGTTAACATTGCGTTTAGGATAAACTATATCGTACGTGCTTGAGAGTGGTACTGGAAATACGGTGTTTTGTCGTTTTTATATTCTGATGCCACCGTTGCCTTCGTGTGTAATTAAGGTCCTTGGTAATTTACCCGTTTACAGAAATAGTCTATAATGATTTTGTGTGATGATTCTATCTGCAACTCACGTACAACTAATTACGTTTGCAGTAATCAGTAATGCAGTGTTGGTGAAGAACATTTATGATTGCATTTGAGTTGGAGACTAGTTTCTGATACACGTTTAAACTAGGAGAATGACATGTGTGGGCTCTTACAGTGCATTTGTGCTACTGGCAGGGCATAGGTAAAATTTACCAAAGTTAGTACATTGTGATTGCTCCATTTGTTTTAACTTTTTTACAATCTTCCAATAAATCTGGGTATGACATGGCTAATGCAGAGAGCCTGTGATTAAAGTTCAAACTCCAGAATATGGGACAACACAATTGGATTTATCAGTGATTTCAGATTGGGTGACAATGATTTTTAAATTTTGATTTTAAAAAAATTTAAGAGGTAACGGGGACCTTTGTAAATAAGAGTTTTAAGCAGCTCGGTGTGGGATACAATTTAACTAGGAAAAACTTGCCTTTTGTGTAGATGAGACACTCAAAGAGAACTTACTGTCCTGATTGGGATGACAAGGATTGGGATTATGGAAAATGGAGGAGCAGCAGCAGTCATAAAAGAAGGAAGAGATCACATAGCAGTGCCCGGGAGAACAAGCGCTGCAAATACAATCACTCGAAAATGTGTGAAAGGTAAGAAGGATACTTACAATGTCTGAATATAAAAATACATTTTTATGATAAAATTAGTATCACTTAAATACATGGTTACTGTTCCTTTGTGTTTCCAATGAGAGATTTTGGTGGTTTGTAATGTTTGTAAAATTGTGCTGGTTGTGAGGGACTCAAGTGCTGTCTAGAAAGATTTACTGAGAATGTGAGGATATTTGGTCTTAGCATAAAACATTGAAAATAATTTTTATTTCTCTAGCCATTATTTGGAAAGCAGGTCTATAAATGAGAAAGATTATCATAGTCGACGCTACATTGATGAATACAGAAATGACTACAATCAAGGATGTGAACCTGGGCATCACCATAGAGACCATGAAAGCCGGTATCAGAACCATAGTAGCAAGTCTTCTGGTAGAAGTGGAAGAAGTAGTTATAAAAGCAAACACAGGATTCACCACAGCACTTCACATCGTCGTTCACATGGGGTATGAACATTTTTAAAACATTTTGGAAATTTTATATCCCTTGTGGAACAGGAAAACTTGAATTGTTGTGTTTGAAAAAGTTTTAAGATGAAACATCTCAGTTTTAATCTGCAGGATTTTTTTTAGTGTTTGTGCATTGGACAGGAAGCTTCTGAAAGTACACATTTAGCGTTATATTTAATTATTGTCTCCTAATTGGCATTCTAGTGAAATGGTGGAAGTTAATTTAGATTAGTTGAAACTGATTACTAAATATTCTAAAAGGTTTTTTATGATACTTCAAGAAATCTGATTGGTTTTGATATATTGAAACCTTATCAGAAAAGTAGAACAGGCATTTTATTTTTGTATAATTTAGGATTAGGTATGCTTCTTTGTTCTAACAAGGCATGTTTTCTAACCCTTCCTTCACTAAGCAAACCAGAACAGATCTGAACTGTTACAGGTTATATATTAATTTGGAGATCAGCTCAGATGACGCTAAAAATGCCATAGTGTTGTTGTGTTGTATGCAAATCTTTTTTCCCCCAAAATTAGCACTTTAATTTTATTTACTGTTATAGTATTTGTTTTCTTAGATTAAGTAGGAAGTCATAATTTGGCCACCGTCTACTTTAACAAGTAAATATTACATCCTACAATTTTGCAACATTAAATTAGAACACTAGAAACTAAAAAATTATGTTTCAATGAATGCTACAACTAAGCATTTTTTTTTTTTTAAGAAAAACAATTGTATTATGTTTTGTTGCCTTGCCACTTTGAGTATCTTATCTGAAAATCTGTTCCTTGCCATGTTTTTCTCCTGTTAACATAAACTATGTGCCCTGTGAATTTCTGGGGACTGAATTTGAAATTGCTCCTGCCAACCGTTTGTGGCCTGGCGTGTATCTGAATGCCTGAATATCTCCCCGCTGAATGAATTTCGTATTCTGCCCTGAATTCACTCGGGTATATTGATTGGCTGGATGATCTTGGTGCCGCCCACTTGACGTTTCCAGAAGAGTCACCGAAGGAAAAGAACCAGGAGTGTAGAGGATGATGAGGAGGGTCACCTGATCTGTCAGAGTGGAGACGTACTAAGTGCAAGATGTATAGAATATTTTTCAACACTTATTAACTTTTCAGATAACATAATCTATATATAGATTAAACTTTCAGGGATTTGGAAATCTTTTTTTCTTTCTCTTTTTTTTTTTTTGTTTTTTTTTGTTTTTTATTTTCCCATTTCTTTTGGTGGGGGGGATTGTATTTTTGCTTTCTTTAGAAATATAATGTTTGTTATACAGAAGTTCCAGAACAGTAATCAAAATTAATGAAATTAGATCTAATAATTGTTTTTGATGGTGTTGACCAAAATAAAATAAATATCTAGTGATAAGGAAATTTGTAGCATCAACTAGAATAATCTACATTGATAGCATTTATTGTGATAAGTACATTGTTTGCACTTCTTGGTATGACTGAGATTTATTGCTCTCTTTTAGATGAAATTGTTGATACTTTAGGTGAAGGAGCTTTTGGAAAAGTTGTGGAGTGTATCGATCATAAAGCGTAAGTTTTCTATGTTGGGATTATATTTAGGGAGGTTGGCAATATGGGCACTTAATTTAGCTTGGGAAAATTATCTGACCATGAGTTATACACATACACCTTTTTTACTTGGCTGTAAGAAATTTCAAGTTAGAAGTACTTGTCCTTCATATTTTTTTTCTTTTTTTAACTTTGCAAATAGCCCTTCATATTTTTAAAACAGCTACTAATAGTATGTATAGCTTCTAATTTTAGGCTGAGAACACACTTTATGTTGTTTTGAAAGTATTCTTTGCCCAGGAGTGGTGGCTCACGCGTGTAATCCCAGCACTTTGGGAGGCCGAGGCGAGTGGATCACGAGGTCAAGAGATTGAGCCCATCCTGGTCCACATGGTGAAACCCCATCTCTACTAAAAATACAAAAATTAGCTAGGTGTAGTGGTGCGCGCCTGTAGTCCCAGCTACTTGGGAGGCTGAGGCAGGAGAATTGCTTGAACCTGGGAGACAGGTTGCAGTGAGCCAAGATCTTGCCACTGCACTCCAGCCTGGGGCCTGGTGACAGAGCGAGACTCTGTCTCAAAAAAAAAAAAACACATTCTTTTTTTTGTCCTGCCAGACACCGTTGTTAGGCTATATTACTTCCCACCCCCATATGAGTGGTTCTCAGCCTTGTTTTTTTTCCCCCTACCCCAAGTCCAACTCAGTGATTTGAAGAGCCTTGGTTTCATGTTAAGATCTTTGAGAGGTTTGCCTACCCCAGACCTTTTCAGGGTAGTTACCTAGGAACCTATATACATTTTTAGAAAGTACCATAATTCATTCTGATAATACAGCCAGGGATAACTCCTATAGATTGGTGTCCCAATTTAATTATTTATGTCCATCAAACTACTGATTGGATTTTCTTTCTCTCTCTCCCCTTTTTCAAGATGGAGTCTTGCTCTGTCACCCAGGGTGGAGTACAATGGCACGATCTCAGCTTACTGCAACTGCTGTCTCTTGGGTTCAAGCGATTCTCCTCCCTCAGCCTCCTGAGTAGCTGGGAGTATAGACATGTACCACCATGCCCAGCTGTGTTTTGTATTTTTAATAGAGAAAGGGTTTGACTGTCGGCCAGGCTGGTCTCGAACTCCTGACCTCATGATCTGCCCACCTCAGCCTCCCAAAGCTCTGGGATTACAGGCATGAGTCCCTAGCTCCAGCGTGAAGTTTCTTAAAATAGTATAGAATATTTTTCCATTAACCTTTTTTCAGTTTCCTTTTTGTTAACAGTTATTGTTCTTCCTCTTCCTAAGGTGGCAAAGCATTTTTGAGGGGGCTTCCTACTATTGGTTGGTAAGGACATGAGAACTAGAGCTCTTTTTTTTTTTTTCTTCCTGAGATGGGGTATTGTTCTGTTTTCCAGGCTGGAGTGCAGTGGTGCAATCTTAGCTCACTGCAACCTCTGCCTCCTGGGTTCAAGCAATTCTCCCACCTCAGCCTTTCGAAAAGCTGGGATTATTGGCCAGGCATGGTGGCTAACGCCTGTAATCCCAGCACTTTGGGCGGCCAAGGCAGGCGGATCACAAGGTCAAGAGATCAAGACCATCCTGGCCAACATGGTGAAACCCCATCTCCACTAAAAATACAAAAAAATTAGCTGGGCGTGGTGGTGTGTGCCTGTAGTCCCAGCTACTTGGGAGGCTTGAGGCAGGAGAATTGTTTGAACCCAGGAGGCAGAGATTGCAGTGAGCTGAGATTGCGCCACTGCACTCCAGCCTGGCACCTGGCGACAGAGCAAGACTCTCTCAAAAAAAGAAGCTGGGACTACAGGCACATGCCTAATTTTCATATTTTTAGTAGAGACGGTTTCACCATGTTGACCGGGCTGATCTCGAACTTCTGACCTCAAGTGATGTGTCCATTTAGGCCTCCCAAAATGCTGGGATTACAGGCATGAGCTCCAAGAGCTCTACTTTGCCCCTGCTGTATCCTAACACTTCTGGCAACCTGGACTAAAAGAACATTTGAGATAATGTATGACTGTGACAGGTACTATAAAGAAAGAAGTTGTTTAGCTGAAGGACCAAAAAATAACTCATGAGAGTGCATGCTTTGATGAAATTTGTGGATGGGTATAGTGGCTCAGGCCTGTTGCTCCAGCACTTTGGGAGGCTGAGGTGGGGGGATAGCCTGAGGTCAGCAGTCCAGGACCAACCAGACCAACATGGAGAAACCCCATCTCTACTAAAAATAAAAAAAAATTAGCCAGATGCAGTGGCACCTGTCTGTGATCTCAGCTACTCAGGAGGCTGAGGCAGGAGAATCACTTGAACCCAGGAGGCAGAGGTTGCAGTGAGCAGAGATCACGGCATTGCACTCCAGCCTGGGCAACAAGAGCAAGACTCCGTCTCAAAAAAAAAAAAAAAAAAAATTAGCGTCATTCAGCATGTAATACAATCAGCCAAAAACTGAACACTAAGCCATAAATTCAAGAAAGCAAATACAGCAGGTCAGAGTAGAGGTAATAGAGTTTGAAGACCATGATAACTGGAATTGAGCATCCTGTCTATCATTCTTAAATTTACATGCTTTCTTTCTAACAGGGGAGGTAGACATGTAGCAGTAAAAATAGTTAAAAATGTGGATAGATATTGCGAAGCTGCTCGCTCAGAAATACAAGTTCTGGAACACCTGAATACAACAGATCCTAACAGTACATTGTAAGTATAAGATTGGAACCTAGGAAGTGGTCTCATGTATATTTAAATTAGGAGCAACTGTACTTAGTTACTATTTTTTATGTGTTTTTAGCCGCTGTGTCCAGATGTTGGAATGGTTTGAGCATCATGGTCACATTTGCATTGTTTTTGAACTACTGGGACTTAGTACTTATGACTTCATCAAAGAAAATGGTTTTTTACCATTTCGACTGGATCATATCAGAAAGATGGCGTATCAGATATGCAAGTCTGTGAATTGTAAGTTCTTGGTATAGCTTTGTTTACTAGTTTTACTCATTTTGCAAAATACATCAAAAGGTACACCATAGTATGTACAATTTTTATTTGATTAGAGGAGGAAGAAGAGTAGGTATGAAGGGACTTGATTACAGACTGTTGATCAGCGGTGTACATTTCATTCAGTAAATAGGGTATCTAGCATATAACCACATACTGTGTTGCAGACTATGATTTAGACTTTCTGATGGGTAAAAGTAGTAACCTCAAAAGCTAGGTAAGAATTAAGGCGTGGTATATCATAAAAGAAAGCTTCATGGCCCTGTGCATTGGCTCAGGCTGGTAATCTCAGCACTTTGGAAGGCCGAGGTGGGCGGATCATGAGGTCAGGAGATAGAGACCATCCTGGCTAACATGGTGAAACCTCATCTTTACTAAAAATACAAAAAATTAGCTGGGTGTGGTGGCACATGCCTGTAATCCCAGCTGCTCAGGAGGCTGAGCCATGAGAATTGCTTGAACCCAGGAGGTGAGGTTGCAGTTGCACCGAGATTGTGCCACTGCGCTCCAGTCTGCGTGACAGTGCGAGACTCCATCTCAATAAAAAGAAAAAGAATCACCAGTAACTAAAACTCACTACCCTCTTTAAAAAAATCCACTGACAGCAAAATACTTAAAAAGCCAAGATGGAAAAAAAATTTCCTCTTGCAAAACTTTTTAGATGGAGTCTCACTCTGTCACCCAGGCTGGAGTGCCATGGCACAATCACTGCTCCTTGCAACCTCCACCTCCCGGGTTCAAGCGCTTCTTCTGCTTCAGCCTCCTGAGTAGCTGGGACTACAGGCACTTGCTACCATGCCCGGCTAACTTTTTGTATTTTTAGTAGAGATGGAATTCACTGTGTTAGCCAGGACCTTCTCGACCTCCTGACCTCACGATCTCCCTGGCTCGGTCTTCCAAAATGCTGGGATTACAGGCATGAGCCATCACACCCAGCCAAGTTACTGGTGATTTTCTAGCATACAGGAATAATATTGACCACTCTTAGGGCATATGAGAAAGGAATCAGGTTTTTGTGGTGGGGTTTTATGGTTTGGCATTTTCTGATTACAGTAACTTTCTCTTTATTATTCTCAGTTTTGCACAGTAATAAGTTGACTCACACAGACTTAAAGCCTGAAAACATCTTATTTGTGCAGTCTGACTACACAGAGGCATATAATCCCAAAATAGTAAGTCTTCCAATATATTCATAGTTTAAAGTATCTTATGCCTTGATAGCTATGTCTTCTTAACCATCATTTATGATTTTTCAGAAACGTGATGAACGTACCTTAATAAATCCAGATATTAAAGTTGTAGACTTTGGAAGTGCAACATATGATGATGAACATCACAGTACATTGGTATCTACAAGACATTATAGAGCACCTGAAGTTATTTTAGGTGAGTGTTGCTCTTTGAGAACCTTTGTATTTCCTTACTGAGACTGACTTAAATTTTTTTTGCAGTTATAGGTCTTAGTTGTGGGGCTTTATCATTTTCTCTTTAAAAGATAAGTACCATAGGCCGGGCATGGTGGCTCATACCTGTAATCCCCACACTTTGGGAGGCTGAGGTAGACGGATAATGAGGTCAAGCGTTCAAGACCAGCCTGGCCAACATGGTGAAACCCCATCTCTACTAAAAATACAAAAATTAGCTGGGTATGGTGGTGTGTTTCTGTAATCCCAGCTACTCGAGAGGCTCAGGCAGGAGAATTGCTTGAATCCAGGAGGCGGAGGCTGTGGTAAACCAAGATCGTGCCACTGCACTCCAGCCTGGGCTAGAGCGAGACTGTCTCAAAAGGAAAAAAAGATCAGTATCCTGAAGTGCATTAAGGATTTTAAGCTCTCAATTGTGCCAGATAGTTAGCTCTGGGAATTTGAGCAAGTGGCTTAACCTCTCTGAAATTGTTTTCACATTTCTAATGTGGTAGGGTTTTTTAATGTAATCATTTAATGCCTATTATATTTCACACAATATAACACTAAATATTGCATTCATTTATTTTTATTTATTTTTTAGACAGACTTGCTCTGTCACTCAGTCTGGAGTACAGGGGTGCAGTCTTGGCTCACTGCAATCTCTGCTTCCTGGGTTCATGTAATTCTGCTTCAGCCTCCCGAGTAGCTGTGATAACAGGTACCTGCCACCATATCCAGCTAATTTTCTTTGTTCTTTTTTTTTTTTTTTAAATAGAGATGGGGGTCTCACTGTTGCCCAAGCTGGTCTTGAATTCCTGAGCTCAAGCAGTTCTCTCATCTTGGCCTCCCAGAGTGCTGGGATGACAGGTGTGAGCCCCTGTGCCCACCCTACATCACTTTTTTTTTTTTTTTTTTTTTTTTAAGTATTATTAGGGGCCAGGCACAGTGACTCACACCTGTAATCACGGCACTGGCTGAAGCTGGTGGATCATGAGGTCAAGAGAACAAGACCATTCTGGCCAACATGCTGAAACCCCTGTCTCTACCAAAAATACAAAAATTAGTTGGGTGTCATGGCATGCGCCTGTAGTCCCAGCTACTGGGGCAGCTTAGGCAGTAGAATCGCATGAACCCGGGAGGCAGAGGTTGCAATGAGCCGAGATTGCGCCAGTGCTGCACTCTAGCTTGGCGACAGAGTAAGACTCTGTCTCCAAAAAAAAAAAAAGTGTTAACTTTTAATATCTTTAACAACTTGAGGTTTTTTTTTTCCTTGCATTTTGCTTTGCTTTGCAGCTCTAGGGTGGTCCCAACCTTGTGATGTCTGGAGTATAGGATGCATTCTTATTGAATACTATCTTGGGTTTACCGTATTTCCAGTAAGTAACAATGATCTATTTCAGTCTTGCTTTGTACAAGAATGGTTTCTGTTTATATGAATAAATACTTTAACTCAAAGTATACCTAGACATTTAGATAGCTTCCTCCCCTAAGCATAAATAAAAATGAAACTAATTTATATTGTTCAATAATTGTTTTATTTGAAACATCTTTAGGTATATAAGCAATTATCCTTGTCCAGGTAGAGAAATGATTAGCAAGTTTGTTCTGCAAGCCATAATACTATTTTTTTGCTGTCTGTTTTGGTGGTCATCTTCCCCAAGTTTGTTTTTATTTTATTTCTAGACACACGATAGTAAGGAGCACTTAGCAATGATGGAAAGGATTCTTGGACCTCTACCAAAACATATGATACAGAAAACCAGGTACGTTTTAAGAGTTAGTGACATCCTTAGTATCATTTGGTCATATCTTCTGATTAGAACTTAATTTTTAAAAAACTTTTTCACTAAGTCTCAAGAGCCAATTTGGACTTTATAAATAATGAAGTCAAACTAATATTTTGCAGTTAAATAGCACATTACCTCAGTGCAAAAGCAGGTAACAATTCTTATCCCATGGTTGCCATTTAAATCTCTAGAAAAGTAATCTGGGAAGGCATAGTAATTGATACTTTTGCTAGCTGTTTTCAGTGTTATAAACATGAATGGATATTCATTTATTTTTAGGAAACGTAAATATTTTCACCACGATCGGTTAGACTGGGATGAACACAGTTCTGCTGGCAGATATGTTTCAAGGCGCTGTAAACCTCTGAAGGTAAGCCGCTGAGGCATTGCTGAAATAGTCAGAACTTTTAGTTTCTTACGTTTGTTTTTTGAGAGAGAGCCTCACTTCATTGCCTAGTAGAGTAGCACGATTGTGGCTCAGCTCAATGCAGCCTCTGCATTCCCAGGTTCAAGAGAGTCTGTCTCCTGAGTAGCTAAGATTACAGATGTAGGCCACCATGCCCAGTTAAAAAAATTTATTTTATTTTATTTTATTTTTTTTTTTAAGTAGAGACAGGCTGCTATGTTGGCCAGGCTGGTCTTCAACTCCTGCCCTCAAGTGATCTGCCCACCTTGGCCTCCCAGAGTGGTGGGATTATAGATGTGAGCCACCATGTCTGGCCTCTTTTCTGGTGGAGAAATACAATATGTTAAATGGTAGTGGAAAAGGCTATTGAATGATTTGTTTTTCTTCCAGGAATTTATGCTTTCTCAGGACGTTGAACATGAGCATCTCTTTGACCTCATTCAGAAAATGTTGGAGTATGATCCAGCCAAAAGAATTACTCTCAAAGAAGCCTTAAAGCATCCTTTTTTTGACCTCCTGAAGAAAACTGTATAAATTGTACAGCCCTCTTGAGAAGATCTTATAGACTGTATCAGTCTAATTTTTAAATATTAAGTTATTTTGTACAGCTTTGTACAATTCTTAACATTTTTATATTACCATGTTTATTTTGTTTGGGTAATTTGATTTATTAAGTATATAGCTAAAGTAATTCAGTAATTGTAAAGTGATTCAGAATAAATTTTTTGTGCTTATGAAGTTGATATGTATCTGAACAGTTTGTTCTAAGTACTGTTTTTCTTTCTACCTCTATTACAGAATGGACATAGATTACTTTTTTTATGGAGATTTCCTCAAGTTTTTGGGAAAATTTAGCTTCATTTCCATTTTAGGGATTGTCAAAATTGAGAATTATTGCTCTCAAGCTTAATGAAACTAGATTATGGGACACACAAAACTAAAGATTAGCCAAGAAGAGTTCTGTCTTTATTCCTACTCAAACATTGTTGCAGTTTGCTGTTAATTGTTGCATAGGATCTTAAGTCATTTGCAAAATCCCACTGGTAGAGCCTCCACTCCTTTGCACCCTAGTCTGAATTACCAAGTGAGTGTGTGTAGTGTGGCAAATTTTTGTCTGTGTTTCATCTATGCTTGATCAATTTGGAATCCTGAGGCTTAGATCTTTCCGCAGTTGTTTTTTTGGTTTGGAGAGTTTTGGGGGGTTTTCTTTTTAGACATTTAAAAATGCTGGCCAGGTGCAGCCCATAATCCCATCACTTTGGTAGGCTGAGGTGGGCAGATCGTTTGAGGCCAGGAGTTCAAGACCAACCTGGCCAACATGGTGAAACCCCATTGCCACTAACAACAAGCTGGGTGTGGTAACATGCCTGTAAACCTAGCTACTTGGGGTGCTGAAGCCTGAGAATAGCTTGAACCTGGGAGGCAGACTGCTGTGTGCCAAGATGGTACCACTGGACGCCAACCTGAGTGACAGAATGAGACTCTAAAATAGAAAAAAATGCAGTTAGGCCTGAGAGTTTTTTTTCTTTTCCTTTTTTTTTTTTTTTTTTTTTGAGACAGAGTTTTGCTCTTATTTACCCAGGCTGGAGTGCAATGGCGCAATCTCGGCTCACTGCAACCTCCACCTCCTGGGTTCAGGTAATTCTGCCTCAGCCTCCTGAATAGCTGGGATTACAGGCACGTGCCACCATGCCCAGCTAATTTTTTGTATTTTTAGTAGAGACGGGGTTTCACCATGTGGACCAAGATGGTCTCGATCTCTTGACCTCGTGATCCACCCGCCTCGGCCTCCCAAAGTGCTGGGATTACAGGCTTGAGCCACCGTGTCTGGCCTTTTTTTTTTTTTTTAAAAATAAAGACTGGGTTTCACCATGCTGGTCAGGCTGGTCTTGAACTCCTGACTTCAGGTGATCCTCCTGCCTTGGCCTCCAAAGTGCTTGGATTACAGGCATGAGCAACCACGCCCGGCCAGCCCTGAGAGATTTTTTTAAGCGGATAGTCTCACTTTGTTGCTCAGGCTGGAATGCAGTGGTGTGATCTTGGCTCACTACAACTTCCACCTCCTGGGTTAAAGTGATTCTTGAGCCTCAGCCTCCCGAGTAGCTGGGATTACAGGTGTGCGCCATCATGCCTGGTTAATTTTTGTGTTTTTAGTAGAGATGGGGTTTCACCAGGTTAGCCAGGCCAGTCTTAGAACTCCTTACCACAGGTGATCGACCTGCCTTGTCCTCCCAAAGGGCTGGGATTTACAAGCCTCAGCCATGGCTCCTGGCCCGAATCCTGAGTTTTGTGTTAACGTAAATTGCCATTGTAAGTGGTGGTGTGGATAATCATTTGTACCAATGAGGGTCAAAAGTACATTAGTTACATGTTTGACTAAAATGTATTAGATTGGATTGACTTAAACCTTAAGGGCCTATTATTTTCTTAGGTTTTAAAGGCAGGCAGTTCCAGTCTTTAAGGCTTGTTTCTCAGAAATGGTGTCCAGAGCAAATGTGCTAACATCCCATTTGTCAAGTCACATGGCTTGGCCCGACTCATGGGAGGGTACTGCAAGGTTGTAGGACAAAAGATGTGGAGAATTTGGGCCATCAAGACAATCAGTTTACCCACCCTATCTATCCCCAATCTATTAACATAGCCAGAGTAAGCCTGTTTATCACTCATCTCAAAATCTCCAATCATTTCATCCAGCAATCTGACTACTGTGTACACCCAGAGGCTACTTCTTTACCCAGAGGAAAAGTCATATGAAAAGATACGTACATGCATGTTTACAGCAGCATGATTTGCAATAGCAAAAATACAGAACCAGCCTAAATGCACATCTACCAAGGAGTGGATAAAGAAAATGTGGTATATCAGGCACGTGTTCTCAGGACATCCTGAGGGCTGTGTCACAAAAATATATATACACCAGGGAATACTACTCAGCCATAAAAAGAAACAAAATAATGGTATTCACAGCAACCTGGATGGACTGGAAACCATTATTCTAAGTGAAGTAACTCGAATGGGGAACCAAATGTATGTTCTGACAAGTGGGAGCTAAAGCTATGAGGACAGAAAGGCATTAGAATAATATATGGACTTTTGGGACTCGGGGAAGGGTGGGAGGGAGGTGAGGGATAAAAGACTACACATTGGGTACCAGATACACTGATTGGATGATGGGGGTGCACCAAATCTCAGAAATTACCACTAAATAACTTATCCATATAACCAAAAACCACCTGTTCCCCTAAAATGAAGGAAAAAAAGGGAAAAATCTTCAATGGCTTCAGATCCTCCTTTTGGAGAGAAAATGGAAAAAAAAAAAAAATACTCCAATGGCTTCCATGTCATTTTTACCAAAGTATTGATGGTGACCTTTAAAAAGGTCTACAATATCGGCTGTGCCACTCACTTTTCTGACCACGTGGCTACTTCTTCCCCACATGCAGTGCAATAGCCACACCAAATATAGTCCATCCTCAGATATCCACATCTCCCTCCCTCCCTGTCCCATCATTCAAGAGCTTACTCATTTCAGTGAAGTATCCTCTGACTACATTACTTAAAATTGCAATACTCTTCCTTGTCAACTCCATTTACAGCCTCTTCTCTGCTTCCCTCCACCTCATTCATAAGAGTTTTTACTGGGGTGGGGCGAGGTGGCTCTTTCCTCTAATCCCAGCACTTTGGGAGGCTGAGGCAGACCAATTGCTTAAATCCAGAAGTTCAAGACCAGTCAGGGCAACATGGCAAAATCCCATCTCTACAAAAAAATAGAAAAATTAGCCTGTAGTCTCATCTACTTGGGGGTGCTGAGGTGGAAGGATCGCTTGAGGCTGGGAAAGCAGCAGCTGCAGTGAGGTGAGCCCATGCCACTGCATTCCAGCCTGGGTGACACAGTAAGATCCCATCTCCTAAAAAAAAAAAAAGTTTACCAGACAGATGCAGTGGCTCATGCCTATAATCCCAACACTTTGGGAGGCTGAAGCATTGCTTGAGCCCAGGAATTTGAGACCAGCTTGGGCAATATAGGGAGATCCTGTCTCTGAAAAAAATTTTAAAATAGTCAACCAAAAGAGAGCCCGTATAGCCAAGTCAATTCTAAGCAAAAAGAACAAAGCGGGAGGCATCACACTACTGGACTTCAAACTATACTATAAGGCTACAGTAATCAAAACAGCATGGTACTGGTACCAAAACAGAGATATAGACCAATGGAACAGAACAGAGGCCTCAGAGGCAACACCACACATCTACAACCATCCAATCTTTGACAAACCTGACAAAAACAATGGGGAAAGGAGTCCCTGTTTAACAAATGGTGTTGGGAGAACTGGCTAGCCATGTGCAGAAAGCAGAAATTGGACCCCTTCCTGACACCTTACACTAAAATTAACTCCAGATAGATTAAAAACTTAAACATAAGACCTAACACCATCAAAACCCTAGAAGAAAATCTAGACAAAACCATTCAGGACATAGGTGTAGGCAAGAACTTCATGACCAAAACACCAAAAGCATTGGCAGCAAAAGCCAAAATAGACGAATGGGACCTAATCAAATGCCACAGCTTCTTCACAGCAAAAGAAACAGTCACTAGAGTGAATTGGCAACCAACAGAATGGGAAAATATTTTTGCAGTCTACCCATCTGACAAAGGGCTGATATCCAGAATCTACAAAGAACTAAAACAGATTTACAAGTAAAAAAACAAACAAGCCTATTCAAAAGTGGGCAAAGGATACGAACAGACACTTTACAAAAGAAGACATACACGAGGCCAACATATGAAAAAATGCTCATCATCACTGGTCATTAGAGAAATGCAAATCAAAACTACATTGAGATACCATCTCACGCCAGTTAGAATGGCAATTATTAAAAAAGCTGGAGACAACAGATGCTGGAGAGGATGCGGAAAAACAGGAACACTGTTGGTGGGCATGTAAATTAGTTCAACCATTGTGGAAGACAGTGTGGTGATTCCTCAAGGACCTAGAAATAGAAATTCCATTTGACCCAGCAATCCCATTACTGGGTATATATCCAAAGGATTATAAATCGTTCTACTATAAGGACACATGCACACGAATGTTCATTGCAGCACTGTTTACAATAGCAAAGACCTGGAACCAACCCAAATGCCCATCAATGATAGATTGGTCAGGGAAAATGTGGTACATATACACCATGGAATATTATGCAGCCATCAAAAACGATGAGTTCATGTCCTTTGTAGGGACATGGATGAATCTGGAAACCATCATTCTCAGCAGACTGACACAAGAACAGAAAATCAAACACCGAATGTTCTCACTCATAGGCGGGTGTTGAACAATGAGAACACATGGACACAGGGAGGGGAGCATCACACACTGGGGTCTGTTGGGGGGAAATGGGAGGGATAGTGGGGGGGGTGGGGAGTTGGGGAGAGATAGCATGGGGAGAAATGCCAGATATAGTGTGACGGGGAGGAAGGCAGCAAATCACACTGCCATGTATGTACCTATGTAACAATCTTGCATGTTCTTCACATGTACCCCAAAACCTAAAATGCAACTAAAATATTTTTTAAAAATAGTCAAGTGTGTTGGCATGCTTCTGTAGTCCCAGCTGCTTGAGACTTGAATTCATGGGCTCAAGCAATTCACCTGGGGGTGGTTTTTATTACTCACACCTGTAATCCCAAGTACTTTAGGATGCTGATGCAGGCAGATCACTTGAGTCCAGGAGTTTAAGACCTGACTGGGCAATATGGTGAAACCTCACCTCTACTAAAAACACAAAAGTTAGCCAGGCGTGGTGACACTCACCTGTAGTCCCAGCTCCTTGGGAGGCTAAGGTGGGAAGATCGCTTGAGCCCAGGTGGCAGAGGTAGCAGTGAGCTTAGATCATGCCACTGCACTCTAGCCTGAGTGACAGAATGAATGAAACCCTGTCTCAAAGCAATTCAGCCAGATGCTGTGGCTCACACCTGTAATCCCAGCACATTGGGAGGCCAAGGTGGGCAGATCACCTGAGGTCAGGGGTTCAAGACCAGCCTGGCCAACATGGTGCAAACCCGTCTCTAATAAAAATACAAAAATTAGCTGGGTGTGGTGGTGCATGCCTATCATCCCAGTCACTTTGGGAGGCTGAGGTAGGAGAATCACTTGAACCTGGGAGGCAGAGGTTACAGTGAACCGAGATCACACCACTGCACTCCAGCCTGGGCAACAGACAGAACGAGACTCTGTCTCAAAAAAAAAAAAACGACCCAGGTGCTGGCAGGAGACATTGGACTTGTATGTATTATTAAGAAAGGCCTAAGAGTATCAGGGAGGGAGCCAAAAATGTCTACTAAGGCCACTCCTTGCACTGCTTAGATCTACTCAACCATATCCTTGATGCTGTTTTTTTTTTTTTTTTTTTTCTTTTAAAGGGATTTTAAGGCCAGGTGTGGTGGCTCATGCCTGTAATCCCAGCACTTTTGGGAGACGAAGGCAGGTGGATCACCTGAGGTCAGGAGTTCGAGACCAGCCTGGCCAACATTGTGAAACTGTCTCTACTAAAAATACAAAAATTAGCTGAGTGAGGTGGTGCATGCCTGTAATCCCAGCTACTTGGGAGGCTAAGGCAGGAGAATCGCTTGAACCTGGGAGGTGGAGGTTGCAATGATCTGAGATCAAGCCACTGCATTTCGGCCTGGGTGACAGAGCAAGGCCCTGTCTAAAAAAAAAAAATATAACAGGAGGATGAATGGAATAGCTATAAAGTCTTCACTGTTGTAATTGGTCCTAAGGTCAATAAAGAGAACACCTCTGTCCTCTACCACACATTCAAGATTCTCACCTTACTGACTGGTCTGGAATGCTTGTCCCTGATGAGGTACTATGATATGGCAACATAATACAAAATATGTATTTGAGGCTGGGCGCAGTGGCTCACTCCTGTAATTCCAGCACATTGGGAGGCCAAGGCAGCTGGATCATGAGATCAGAAGTTCGAGACCAACCTGGCCAACATAGTAAAACCCTGTTTCTACTAAAAATACAAAATTTAGCTAGGCGTGGTGGCACACGCCTGTAGTCCCAACTACTCAGGAGGCTGAGACAGCAGAATCACTTGAACCTGGGAGGCAGAGGTTGCAATGAGCTGAGATTGCACCACTGCACTCCAGCCTGGGCGACAGAGGGAGACTCTGTCAAAAAAAAAAAAAAGGAGAAAAGGTAAAATCAGCTTCTTTTGTTATTCATAACAGGCCCCTTTCAACCACACCTGAGTTCATGTTTATGTGTGAAACATAAACATTTCCATTTTTTGGAAAGCCTCCAAGTATGGGGATTTGTTGCCAGAAGAACCAATCATGAGGTGAGAGGGTGGAAACTTTCAGCCCTGCCTTGCTGATGATTTATCAGGCATGCCTACCTAATGGAACCTCCATAAAACTCACAAATGGTGGGGTGTGGGGAGCTTTGGGGTTGGTAAACACGTGGAGGTGCTAGGAGGGTGGGGGCCTGGAGATAGCCTGGAAGCTCCACGCCCCTCCCTAGCACCTTGCCCTAGGCAGCTCTTCCACCTGGCTGTTTCTGAGCTGTATCCTTTATGATAAACTGGTAGTCTAGAAGTAAACTGCTTTTCTGAGTCCTGTGAGCTATTCTTCCAAATTACCGAACCCAAAGAGCAAGTCATGAAAACTACAAACCTACAGTTTATAGCCAGTCAGTTCTCAGCTGCCATTTGTAAACTCTCCCAATACTTTGAAGAGTTGACCTCTTTGGACTGCCCTTTTCCTTTCTTAGGGATCTGAGCCCCTCAAGTCATCACTGTCTTGGTAACTGCTCAGGGTTTTTAAACTTCAGTATTTTACATTTTGTCCAGGTTTTCTAGTTATTTTTTGTGAGAGGGTTTGTTTGGAGTAAGTGATCCTACCACAGCTAGAAGCAGAACTCCCAGGCATACAATACTAAAGGAAGAAAAGTGAATATAAAAAGGATTTCTTGGGCTCTGTTAACAAAGACCAACCAAATCGAAACCAGTCTACGGCCATACCACCCTCAACGCACCTGATCTTAGAAGCTAAGCACGCTCTGGCCTGGTTAGTACTTGGTTGGGATTCCTACCAGCTGCTGTCAGCTTTTGACCCCCAACTCACTCTTGCCAGGTGCAGTGACTTGCACCTATAGTCCCTGCTACTCAGGAGGATCACCTTAAGCCCAAGAATTGGAATCTAGCTCAGGCAGCGAAGTAGGACCTCATCTCTAAGAACAAAAACTTGGTGTTTTATCCTAAATAGCAAAACTCCGGCTTTTCATTTTGCATGTCAATTGGCTGCTAAGACATCTGTAAATCTATATCCCACCATAAGCTTTGTTTTCTGGAATCTTGTGAAATTCACTCTACTTGCTAGGTTTATAAATTTGGCAAGTGCCAAGCATGGAATAACTCCCACTACGTTGCCTTCATACAGCATGTTTTTGTTTTTTCAAGCTCACTTCCGGCCATGAAGCACTTTGGATTTAAGTGTGTCTTACAATCCTTACACACTCCTTGTGTGTCTCACATCTCTCTGAAAACCGCTGTGTTTCATTTTTTCCCCCCTAACCCACCACCTCCCCGGGTCAAACCCCTGTGTTCCTAATCCCTAGACCTTAATCAATGGCATTGTGTAAATTCATACTTATATACTTGTTGCCTTAAATTTTTATTTTGCCTGGGAATTTGAAGGCATCCATAGCTTATATTATTTATTGAGAACCGATGTTTTCAACATTGATATTGTCACGTTATAATTTTAAAATTGGCTTTCTTTAGGTATAATTTACATACAATAAGTTTACCAATCTTAAGTGCATGCTACAATATTTTGACAGATTTACACGTAGCCAACAGCACAATTAATATTCAGTTAGCACGTTTTCTTAGCACATGGCTGATTAAAAAGAAGAAAAGAAAGAACATTCCACAATGCCTGTCCATTTCCTCATACTCCTTTTCTGGCAATCTCTATCCCACTTTCAGCAGCCGGCAACCTTACAGTTGTGTCATCTGGTCTCTCTCCCTCCCTCCCTCCCTCCCTCCCTCCCCCTTTCTTTCCTTTTGAGATGAAGTCTCTCTCTGTCACTGAGGCTAGAGTGCAGTGGTGCTATCTCGGCTCACTACAACCTCCACCTCCTGGGTTTAAGTGATTCTCCTGCCTCAGCCTCCCGAGTAGTTAGGATGACAGGTGGGCACCACCAGGGCACTTGACTAGTTTTTTTTTGTATTTTTAGTAGAGATGGGGTTTCACCATGTTGGTCAGGCTGGTCTTGAACTCCTGACCTAGGTGATCTGCCAGCCCCGGCCTCCCAGAGTGCTGGGATTACAGGCATGAGCCACTGTGTCCAGCCCTTTCTTTCTTTTCTTTCCTTCCCTTCCTTCCATCCTTCCTTCTTTTCTTTCTTTCTTTGGAACAGGCTCTTACTCTGTTGCCCAGGCTGGAGTGGAGTGGTGCAATTATGGCTTACTGCAGCTTCGACCTCCCCAGCTCTCATCTCAGCCTCCTGAGTAGTGGGGACCACAGGTGTGCACTATCATGCCCAGCTAATTTTTAAAAAAATTTTTTGAGAGATGGGGTCCCATTATGTTGCCCAGGCTGGTCTTGAACTCCTGGGTCCAAGTAATTCTCTTGCCTTGGCCTCCCACAGTGCTGGGATTATAGGCATAAGCCACTGAGCCTGGCCCGGTTTCTTTCACTTGGAATATATAATTTGGAGATTTTTTGTTGTTGTTACCTGAAGCATCTGAATCTCAGCTTTGGAGATTTATTCATGTTGCACGCATCAGTAGTTGGTTCCTTTTAATTGATAAGTATGGATTCAACATTGATATTTGCTACTCAAATAATAAATAATTCTCATACAATACAAAAGAATGTAGATCAAAATGTGAAAGTCCCACTTTACCTATCTCCCTATTCCCCATTAAAGAGATAATCAGTATGAAAATCCCATTACCGGAACGATCCAAGATGGCCGATCGCTAAATCCTGGGATTGCAGCTCTCAGGGAAGGCGCGGAGAACTAGAGGACGCCACACTTTCAGACAAAGTCTGGTCGCTCACGGAGCAGAAGATCCCCCAGTGGTGGAAACACACGAGTCGCCAGCGCGACTCTTGTGGTCGGCGCAGCGGTTCCGCTGGCACCTCCGCGCGGCAGCGCTCGGCGCAGAGTAAAAGGGACTGGTTCCCCTTCTGACCGAGGTTTGGAGCCCCGGGAAGGCAGAGTCGCCTACTACGGAAACAAGAAGGAAGCCCGACAGGAGAATCCTGGGCAGAAAAGCACCATCAGTTTTAACGCCGCTGCTCTGGCCCTGGGAACTAACAACCTGGACGTCCACTCAAGAGACCTAATCTGAAAGTTGGTAATTTCAAAGACGACAGAGGATAAATTTACAATGACGGGAAGAAACCAGCGTAAAAAAGCTGAGAATACTCAAAGTCAGAACGTCTCTCCCTCTAAAGATGATCACAGTTCCACATCAACAATGGAACAAGGCTTGATGGAGAACGAGCGCCTCCTGATGACAGAATCACTCTTCAAGGAATGGATAATAACAAACTTCGGTGAGTTAAAAGAACATGTTGTAGCCCAACGTAAAGAAACTAGGAACTTTGAAAAAAGGTTTGATGAAATCCTATTGAGAATAGACAACTTAGAGAGGAGTATGAGTGAATTAATGGAACTGAAGAATACAATACAGGAACTCCGAGAAGTATGCACAGGTTTAAACACTCGAATTGTTCAAGCAGAAGAAGGGATATCAGAGGTCAAAGTCCAACTTAATGAAATAAAATGTGAAGAAAAGATTAGAGAAAAAAGGATAAAAAGGAATGAGCAAAGTCTCCAAGAAATGTGGGACTATGTGAAAAGACCAAATTTACGTTTGATAGGTGTACCTGAATGCGACGGAGAGAATGAATCCAAGCTGGAAAATACCCTTCAGGATATCCTAAACTAGCAAAGCAGGTCAACATTCAACCCCAGGTAATACAGAGAACACCACAAAGATATTCCTCAAGAAGAGCAACCCCAAGGCACATAATCGTTAGATTAACCAGGGTTGAAACGAAGGAGAGGATACTAAGGGCAGCCAGAGAGAAAGGTCAGATAACCCACAAAGGCAAGCCTATCAGACTTACAGCAGATCTCTCGGCAGAAACTCTACAGGCCAGAAGAGAGTGGGGGCCAATATTCAACATCCTCAAAGAACAGAACCTTCAGCCCAGAATTTCATATCTAGCCAAACTAAGCTTCACAACTGAAGGAAAAATAAAATCTTTTATGAACAAGCAAGAACTCAGAGATTTTATTACCACCAGGCCTGCTTTACAAGAGCTTCTGAAAGAAGCATTACACACAGAAAGAAACAACCAGTATTAGCCTTTCTAAAAATACACCAAAAAGTAAAGAGCACCAACATAAAGAAGAATTTACACCAACAAATGGATAAAACAGCCAGTCAACATCAAATGGCAGTAACCCTAAATTTAAATTGACTAAATTCCCAATCAAAAGACGCAGCCAAAACCCAACGGCATGTTACATCCAGACCTGTTTCACATGCAAGGATACACAAAGACTCAAAGGGATGGAGAAAGATTTACCAACCAAATGGAGAGCAAAAATAAATAATAAATAAATAAAAAGCAGGAGTTGCAATTCTTGTATCGGATAAAATAGATTTTAAAGCAACAAAGATATAGTGGTAAAAGGATCAATGCAACAACAAGAGCTAACGATCCTAACACCCAGATACATAGAGACTTAGACACAATGAGACAGAAAATTAATAAGGATATCAAGGACTCGAACTCAGATCCAGAACAAGTAAACTTAATAAATATTCATAGAGCTCTCCACTTCAAATACACAAAATATACATTCTTGTCAATACCACATCACACCTACCCATTAGTTTAAATGAAACATTGGCCATTATTAATACCCAACTTTTTTCAAAATAAAGCAATATTTCCATTTACTCTCCCTCTTTCTCTTCCCTCTTTCTCTTCCTCTTTCTTCCTCTCCTTTACTTATTATTTTTTTTTCTTTCCTTCTCTCAAAAAAAAAAAGAAATCAACTTGTAAACCTCTAGATCCAGGTCGGCAATGTCTCTTTCATTGCTTGATTTCCTTCCTTCCCTTCCCTTCCTCCCTCCCTCCCTGCTTCCTCCCTTCCTTCCTTCCTTCCTTCATCCCTTCTTTCCTCCCTACCGTCCTTCTTCCCTTCCTTCCTGCCTTCCTACCCCCCCCCAAAAAAAATAAAAAAATAAAAGAAAATCCCATTACCTTCTGGTTCTCTCTCTATGCATTTGCACCTGCCCATATGTACACATTTTAAAACTTTGTGAGACTGATGTAATTATTGTTTGGCCTTTTTTTACACTTAACAAATACAAGTATTCCTGTTAAAAGTCTGACAGATTGTACTTCCAGAAATGTCCACAACAATATCTCCTACTTCACATGCTCTCTGGAACTAGTAACTGCTTCAAATCATGGACTATGGGAGACGTCATGCTAGGTCATAAAATGTCATGCAACTTCCATCTGGTCTTCACAGAACACCTGCTCTCTGGCAGCTCCCTCTTGGAGGGCTACCTTTTAGAATCCAGTCATCAGTTATGAGAAGCCTGTCACATAGAAAGACTACATGTAAGTAACCTTTGGACAGCCCTGGTCTTCAAGTCATCCCAAGTCAGGGCTAATGACTCCAAGCCTCTGTCATGTGAGTTACTTCCCTTCCCAAGTGTTTGGATTTTCTCAGATTAGGGCCCAGGCATGTGGGACAGAGGCATTCAATCTCCACTGTGCTCTACCTGAATTACTGAACCACAGAATCTGTGAGCATACTAACATGGTTATTGTTTTATGCCACTGAACTTTAGCATATAGCAACCTATAACTGAAATGTTTTTGGGATTGGAATTGCTGAATTAAAAAATATGTTGATTTTGGCCAGGTGTGGTGGCTCATGCCTATAATCCTAGCACTCTGAGGCCAAGGCAGGCAGAATGCCTGAGCTCGGGTGTTCAAGACCAGCCTGGGCAACAGAGTGAAACCCTATTAGCTGGTCATGGTGGTAGGTGCCTGTAGTCCCAGCTACGTAGGAGTCTGAGACACAAGAATTGCTTGAATCTGGAGGCGGAGGCTGCAGTGAGCCGAGATTGTGCCACTGGACTCCAGCCTGGACAGCAGAGCTGGACTCTCCCTCCAAAAAAAAAATTTTTTTTTCCCAGAACTTTGGGAGGCTGAGGCGGGTGGATCACAAGGTCAAGAGATCGAGACCATCCTGGTCAACATGGTGAAACCACAGCTCTACTAAAAATACAAAAAAAATTAGCTGGGCATGGTGGCGCATGCCTGTAATCCCAGCTACTTAGGAGGCTGAGGCACAAGAATCACTTGAACCCGGAGGTGGAGGCTGCAGTGAGCCGAGATCATGCCACTGGACTCCAGCCTGGGCAACAGAGCTAGACTCTGTCTCCAAAAAAAAATTTTTTTTTTCATTTACAATTCTGACTCAATGCCAATTGCTTTTCATCAGTCATTGATTAAAAAATAAATATGAAATCTGGCTGGGCATGGTAGCTCATGTCTGTAATCCCAGCACTTTGAGAGGCTGAGGCAGGCTGATCATCTAAGGTCAGGAATTTGAGACCAGCCTGGCCAACATGATGAAACCACAGCTCTACTAAAAATCAAACAATTACTCAGGCGTGGTGGCACACACCTGTAATCCCAGCTACTCCGGAGGCTGAAGTAGGGAAAATTGCTTGAACTGGGAATCAGAGATTGCTGTGAGCCGAGATCATACCATTGCACTCTAGCCTGGGCAGCAGAGCGAGACTCCACCTCAAAAAATAATAATAATAAATAAAAATAAAAAATAAATAGAAAGTCTGAACAGACCTATAACAAGAAATTGAATTTGTAATATAAAAAGTTTGCACAAAGAAAAGCTCAGGCCTAGATGCCTTCTCTGGTGAATTCTCTGATCAAAGCCCTCATCTCCAAAGGCTAGAGCGACATGCTACTGAACACACAGCTCTGCCTCATGCTGACACCAGACCAACACAGCGGGAGCTGGGGCAGGGAGCTACAGGCCCCTAAGCATAGACCATGGCATCTGAGACTGTCTCCGCATGAGGAATTAAGGAAGCAAATATAGTATCAAAATATCAAAAGTGGGCATTTCTAGTTGGTGCTTGGCGGGCCTGGCAGCCGGGGAAGGATCTTGGGCCTGACCCGAGGCCTTTCCACGTAGCAGCTCACAACATGCTCAACATTAAAGCTTTTTTTTTTTTTAACTCTATCACCCAGGCTGAGTGCAGTGGCGTGATAATGGCTCACTGCAGTCTTGATTTGCAGGGCACAACTGATCCCCCCACCTCGGCCTCTCAAGAAGCTGGGACCACAGGTGCACGCCATTATGACCAGCTAATTTTTTTCTAGAGACCCAGTCTCAGTCTTGCTGTGTTGCCCAAGCTGTTCCCAACTCCTGAGCTCAAGCCATCCTCCTCCTCGGCCTCACAAAGTGTTGGGATTACAGGCGTGAGTCATCACTCTGGCCAACATGAAAGCTTTTTTTCCCCCTTCCATTAAAAGCTCAGAGAATGGGCCAGGCACAGTGGCTTACCCTTGTAATGTGGAACACTTGATGGCGACCCCAGTGCCCTTGGCCCTGTCACTGGCACAGGCATGACTTAAGTTTGGGGTGGCCGAGTTGGCTGCAGGGGCAGCTTTGGTGGGGTCATACCTTGCTATATGGTCCAGCTTGAGCAGCTCCAGCCACTGGGTCCGTGACGGCTTCCACGGGATGACCATGCGCAGCACCTGGAGCTCATTGCGCAGCTTCATCCTGGCCTGGGTAACCCTGGTCTTCTTCTCATACTTGCCCTTTAGCTTGGCAAGGGCTACCTTAGTGGCCTGCTCGCTGACCTGCAGCACAGTGCGCAGCGTGGGGAGCTGCTCCAGCCTGGTGCTCAGTGCGACTTCAACTTGAGGATCTCTTCCATGAGAGCCTCCTTGAACTTGTCTGTGGTTGGGCCCAGCTCTTGCGAGGTGGTGCGCCCCCACGACCGCTCCGTTGTGTGGTTCACAGCTGGCTGTAGGTGCTTGATCTGGAGGCAGATGATGCAAATCAGGCGGCAGATATTCATGAGCTCCCAGCATGGGTCACCCAGGGGTGATGGCAGCGAGGAGCTATGTAAGGGGCTGGTGTCCCTGGTCCCACTGTGTGCTTGGCCTGCCTCTGCAGCCAGCAGCCCCTTGGGTAGGAGGAGGGAGGAGTACCCCTCTGGGGCTGGTGCAGCTGGCCCAGCCCAGCGCTTGGGTAGTTAGTCCCTCATGACAGAGCTGGGCCTCCAGTTGTTGCACACGCGCACGTGATAGTAGAGGCTGGCCTTTGCTGTGCAGAAGCCTTTTAACTTGGTGTAATCCCATATTCTCCATGTTTGTGTCAGTTGCCTGTGCTTGTAGGGTATTGCTCGAGAAATTTTTGCCCAACCAATGTCCTGGAGAGTTTCCCCAGTGTTTTCTTGTAGTAGTTTCATAGTTTGAGTTCTTAAAGTCTTTATTTTTTATTTATTTTATTTTATTTATTTATTTTTTTAGAGATGGGGTTTCACCATGTTGGCCAGGCTGGTCTCGAACTCCTGACCTCAAGTGATCCTCTCACCTTGGCTTCCCAAAGTGCTGGGATTACAGGTGTGAGCCACCACACCCAGCTTTTTTTTTTTTTTTTTTTTTTGAGATTGGGTTTTGCTCTAGTGCCCAGGCAATGGCTCGATCTCGGCTCACTGCAACCTTTGCCTCCCGGGTTCAAGTGATTCTCCTGCCTCAGCCTCCTGAGTAGCTGAGATTACAGGCATTTGTCACCACGCCCAGTAAATTTTATATTTTTAGTAGAGATGGAGTTTCACCGTGTTGGTTAGTCTGCTCTCAAACTCCAGACCTAGGGGATCCTCCCAACTTGGCCTCCTAAGGCTCTGGGATTACAGGAGTGAGCCACCATGCCTGGCCCTAGATTTAAGTTTTTCATCCATTTTGATTTGATTTTTGTATATGGCAAGAGATGGGGTCCAGTTTTATTCTTCTGCATATGAATATCTAGTTTTCCTCATTTACTGAAGAGACTGTACTTTCTCCATTGTGTGTTCTTGGCACCTTTGTCAAAAATGCATGTACTGTGGATGATATGGATTTATTTCTGGGTTCTTTATTCTGTTTTATTGTTCTGTGTGCCTGTTTCTTTTCTTTCTTTTTTCTTTTTTTGAGACGGAGTTTTGCTCTTGTTGCCCAGGCTGGAGAGCAATGGCGAAATCTTGGCTCACCGCAACCTCCACCTCCCAGATTCAAGTGATTCTCCTGGCTCAGCCTCCAAGTAGGTGGGATTACGGGTGCCTAACACCAAGCTTGACTGATTTTTGTATTTTTAGTAGAGACAGGGTTTCTCCATGTTGGTCAGGTTGGCCTCAAACTCCCTACCTCAGGTGATCTGCCCACCTTGGCCTCCCAAAGTGCTGAGATTATAGGTGTGAACCACCATGCCTGGCATCTGTGCGTGTTTCTAAACCAGTACCACGCTGTTTCAGTTACCCGGCTTTCCCTCCCTCCTTTCCTCCCTCTCTCCCTCCCTCCTTCCTTCCTTCCCTTCATTTCCTTCCCTTCTTTTGTTTTCTTTTTTTTTTTCCCTTTCTTTTGTCTCTTTGTTGACAGAGTCTCCACTCTGTCACCAGGCTAGAGTGCTGTGGTGTGATCTCGGCTCACTGCAACCTCTGCCTCCCGGGTTCAAGTGATTCTCCTGCCTCAGCCTCCTGAGTATCTGGGACTACAGGCGCCAGCCACCATGCCCATCTAATTTTTGTATTTTTGTTAGAGATGGGGTTTCACCATGTTGGCCAGGATGGTCTCAATCTCCCGACTTTGTGATCTGCTTGCCTCCCAAAGTGCTGGGATTACAGGCATGAGCCACCGTGCCCGGCTACCTGGCCCTAATTCTTTAAGATGTATCATAGTTTGAAATTTTTCTTTTTCTTTCTTTTTCTTTTTGAGACAGAGTCTCAATCACTTTGTTGCCTGGCTGGACTGCAATGCCACGCTCTCAGCTCACTGCAACCTCCACCTGCTGGGTTCAAGTGATTCTCCTGCCTTCCTGTCTGACATTTCTTGGTTAATTTTCTATCTGGATGATCGGTCCAGTGCTGAAAGGGAGGTGTTGAAACCTCTAAAAATTTTTTTATTGGGGTTTATTTCTCTCTTCAGCTCTAATAATATTTGCTTTATATGTCTGGATGCTCCCGTTTAGTGCATATATATTTACAATTGTTAAACCCTCTTGTTGAATTGACCCCTTTATCTGTACATCATGACCTTCTGTGTCTCTTTTTATAGTTTTTGTCTTAAAAATCTATGTTATCTGGCTGGGCATGGTGACTCATGCCTGTAATCCCAGCACTTTGGGAGGCTGAGGTGGGTGGATCACTTGAGGTCAGGAGTTCAAGACCAGCCAGCGGCCAGAGGTTTCAGTGAGCTGAGATTGCTCCACTGTACTCCAGCCTGGTGACAAAGTGAGACTTTGCCTCAAAAAAAAAAAAAAAAAAAAAAAAAAAATCTATGTTGTCTGACCGGGTGCAGTGGCTCATGCCTGTAATCTAGCACTTTGGGAGGTTGAGGCAGGCAGATCACGTGAGGTCAGGAGTTGTAGGCCAGCATGGCCAACATGGGGAAATCCCATCTCTACTAAAAATACAAAAGTTAGCCAGGCGTGGTGGTGAGCACTTGTAGTCCCAGCTGCTTGGGAGGCTGAGGCAAGAGAATCACTTGAATGCAGAAGGCAGAGATTGTAGTGAGTCAAGATCACGCCACTGAATTTCAGCCTGGGTGACAGAGTGAGACTCCATCAAAAACAAACAAACAAACAAACAAACAAAAACTATGTTGTCTGATATAAGTATAGCTACTCCTGCTCTTTTTTGGTTTCCATTTGCATAGAATATCTTGTTCCATCTCTTTAGTTCCCGTCTATGAGTGTCTTTATATGTGAAGTGTGTTTCTCGTAGGCAACAGATCATTTGGTCCTGTTTTTTTGTTTTGTTTTGTTTTTATTTCCCAGCTTCCAGGATTTTGTTGTTTTTGTTTTTGTCTTGTTTTTAAGCCATTCAGCCACTCTATGTCTTTTAATTGGAGAGTTTAGTCTATTTACATTCAGTGTTGTTATTAATAAGTGTGGACTTACTCCTGCCATTCTTTGTTTTCTGGTTGTTTTGTGATCTTTCCATTCCTGTTTTCCTTTTAGTGAAGGGAATTTTTCTCTAGTTGGTATGTATTAATTTCTTGTTTTTTATTTTTTATCTATTGGTTGTATGCTTTTAGATTTGAGGTTACCATGAAACCTGCAAATAATATCTTATAACATTTTATTTTAAACTAATGACAACACTGTTTGCATAAACTAACAAACTAGCAAAAGAAAACTAATAAAAACTCTAACTCGGGCCGGGCGCAGTGGCTCACGCCTGTAATCCCAGCACTTTGGGAGGCCGAGGCGAGTGGATCACGAGGTCAAGAGATTGAGACCATCCTGGTCAACATGGTGAAACCCCGTCTCTACTAAAAATACAAAAAATTAGGTGGGCATGGTGGCGTGTGCCTGTAATCAATCCCAGCTACTCAGGAGGCTGAGGTAGGAGAATTGCCTGAACCCAGGAGGCGGAGGTGCGGTGAGCCGAGATTGTGCCATTGCACTCCAGCCTGGGTAACAAGAGGGAAACTCTCTCGAAAAACAAAAAACCTCTAACTCTGTCTCCCCACTTTTAAATTTTTGTTGCTGGGCATGGTGGTACGTGCTTGTAGTCTCAGCTACTCGAGAGACTGAGGTGGGAGGATTGCTTGAGCCCAGGAGTTCTAGACTATAGTGTGCTATGCCAATTTGGTGTCTGCACTAAGTTCAGCATCAATATGGTGACCTCCAGGGAGGGGGGACCACGAGGTTGCCTAAGGAGGGGTGAACTGGCCCAGGTCGGAAATGGAGCTGGTCGAAATTCCCAGGCTGATCAGTAGTGGGATCACACCTGTGAATAGCCACTGCACTCCAGCCTGGGCAACATAGCGAGACCCCATCTCTTAAAAAAATAATAAATAAATAAACTTTTTGTTGTTTTTATTTATATCTTATTGTACTGTGTCTTTAAAAGTTGTTGTAGTTATTATTTTTGATTGGTTTACCTTTTTATCTTCCTACTTAAGATATGAGTAGCTTATACATCATAATCACAGTGTTATAATATTCTGTTTCTGTGTTTTTCTTTGTACTTACTATTATCAGAGAGTTTTGTACTTTCAGATGATTTTGTATTGCTCATTAATATCCTTTCCTTTGAAACTGAAGAACTCTCTTTAGCATTTCTTGTAGGACAGGTCTGATGTTGATGAAATCCCTCAGCTTTTGTTTGTTTGGGAAAGTCGTTATATCTCCTTCATGTTTGAAGGATATTTTCACTAGATATACTGTTCTAGTATTATAGACATTCTTTTTCCTCCTGCACTTCAGATATGTCATGCTAGTCTCTCCAGCCCTGTAATGTTTCCACTGAAAAGTCTGCTGCCAAATGTATTGGGGAGCCATTGTATGTTATTTCTTTCTTTTCTCTTGCTGCTTTTAGGATCCTTTCTTTATCCTTGGCTTTGGAAATTTGACTATTAAATGCCTGGAAGTAGTCTTTGGGTTAAATCTGCTTGGTGTTCTATAACCTTCTTATACTTGAATATTGATATCTTTTTCCAGGTTTGGGAAGTTCTCTCTTTATCCCTTTGAATAAACTTTCTACCTCTGTCTCTACCTCCTCTTTAAGGCCAATAACTCTTAGATTTGCCTTTTTTTTTTTTTTTTTTTTGAGACAGAGTTTCGCTGTTGTTACCCAGCCTGGAGTGCAATGGCACGATCTTGGCTCACCGCAACCTCCGCCTTCTGGGTTCAAGCAATTCTCCTGCCTCAGCCTCCCGAGTAGCTGGGATTACAGGCATGCACCACCATGCCCAGCTAATTTTTTTGTATTTTTAGTAGAGATGGGGTTTCACCATGTTGACCAGGATGGTCTCGATCTCTTGACCTCGTGATCCACCCACCTCGGCCTCCCAAAGTGCTGGGATTATAGGCGTGAGCCACCGCGCCTGGCCTATTTGCCCTTTTTTTTTTTTTTTAAGATAGAGTCTTTCTCTGTCACTCTGGCTGGAGTGCAGTGGCATGATCTTGGCTCACTACAACCTCTGCCTCCCAGATTCAAGTGATTCTTGTGCCTTAGTGTCCCAAGTAGCCGGTGACAGGTGAGCACCACCACGCCTGCTTAATTTTTCTATTTTTGGTAGAGACAGGTTTCACCGTGTTGGCCAGGTTGGTCTTGAACTCCTGACCTCAGGTGATTCACCTGCCTTGGCCTTCCAAAGTGCTGAGATTACAGGTGTGAGTCACCAGACCCAGCCTGATTTGCCCTTGAGATTCTTTTCTTTTTTTTTTTTTAAGATGGAGTCTTGCTGTCACCCAGGCTGAAGTGCAGTGGTGCAATCTTAGCTCACTGCAACCTCCACCTTCCAGGTGCAAGCAATTCTCCTGCTTTAGCCTCCTGAATAGCTGGAATTACTAGATCTCATTCTGTTTTTTTTCTTATGTCTTCCCTGTGTGTCTTCAAATGACCTGTCATCAAGCACACTAATTCTTTCTTCTGTTAATCAATTCTGCTATTAAAAGGCTCTGATGCATTCTTCAGTTTGTCTATTGCATTTTTTAAATACAGAATTTCTGCTTGATTCTTTTTAAGTATTTCAATCTTGCCTAGGTGCAGTGGCTTATGCCTATAATCCTAGCAACTAGGAGGCTGAGGTGGGCAGATTCCGAGGTGGGGAGATTCCTTGAGCTCAGGGGCTCAAGATCAGCTTGAACAACATGGAGAAATCCCATCTCTACAAAAAAAATACCAAAAAATTAGCTGGGCATGGTGGCGCATGCCTGCAGTCCCAGCTACTCAGGGGGCTGAGCTGGGAACATCACTTTAGCCCAGGAGGTTGAGGCTGCAGTGAGCCAAAACCGCACTGCTGCATTCCAGCCTGGGTGACAAAGTGAGACCCTGTCTCAAAAAAAAAATAATAGTTATCATTATTTCAATCTCTTTTTAGAATTTCTCTGATAGGATTCTGAATTCCTTCTCTATGTTATCTTGAATTTAAGTTTCCTGAAAACAGCTATTTTGAATTATCTGCCTGAAAGAACTCATATCTCTGTCCCTCCAGCATCCAGCCCTGGTGCCTTACTTAGTTCATTTGGTGAGGTCATGTATTCCTGGATGATCTTGATGCTTGTGGTTGTTTGTTGGTATGTGGGCATTGAAGAGTTAGGTATTTTTAAAATTATTTTTTATTTTTTGTTAATAGGTATTGATTGGGCACAGTGGCTCATACCTGTAATCCCAGCACTTTGGGAGGCCAAGGCAGGTGGATTGCTTGAGCCCAAGAATTTAGACAAGCCTGGGCAACATGGTAAAACCCCATCTCTACTAAAACTACAAAAAAACTGGCCAGACATGGTGGTGTGCTCCTGTAGTCCTAGCTGCTCAGGAGGTTGAGGTAGGAGGATCACCTGAGCCTAGGAGATTGAGGCTGCAATGAGCCATGACTGTGCCACTGCACTCCAACCTGGGTGACAGAGTGAGACCCTATCTCAAAAAAAAAAAAAAAAAGAGTTAGGTTATGTTGCAGTCTGGACTTGTTTGTACCTGTCCTTTTTGGGAAGGCTCTCCAGGTTATCTGAAGTGACTCCAGGTGTTAAGACCTAAGTTTTTGGTTCGTGTAACCATATCTGCATCTTGGTAACCCAAGCCCAATAACTCTGTGGTTCTTGCAGACTTTTACAGGTACTACCTTGGTGGCCTTGGATAAGATCTCTAAGAATTCTCAGGATTACCAGGCAGAGACTTTTGTTCTTTTCCCTTACTTTCTCCCAGACAAATGGAGTCTCAGTCTGTGGTGAGTTGCCTGGAGCTGTGGGAGGGGTGACACAAGCACCACTGTTGTGGCCACTGTCACGGGGACTGTGCTGGATCAGACCTGAAACCAGCACAGCACTGGGTCCCAGCCAAGGCCAGCTGTAACCACTACCTGGCTACCACCTATGTTCACTCAATGCCTCAGAGCTCTACAATCATCAGATGGTAAAGCCAGTCAGTCCTTTCCTTTAGGGAGACAAGCTCTCCTGGGCCCCAGGCTGGTCCAGAGATGCTGTCTAGGAGCCAGGGCCTGGAGTCAGAAACCTTAGGAATCTACCTGGTGCTCTATTTTACTGCAGCTAAGCTGTCACCGAAAACACAAAACAGTCCTTCCCACTCTTCCTTGCCCTTTCCCCAGGCAGAGTACTCTCTTCCCATGTCCACCACCATCACCAAAGGCCCACGGGAAGCACTGCCAGGGTACCACCAATGTTTACTTAAGGCCCAAGGCCTCTTCAGTAAGCTTTTGGTGAATGTTGCCAGGCTTGGGACTCACCCTTCAGGGCAGTGGGCTCCCCTCTGTCTCAGGGTAGGTGTAGAAATGCCGTCCAAGAGCCAAGACCTGGAATTGGGAACCCCGATAACTCACCTGCTAGTCTTCCCCAATGTGCTCAATCTGGTACCTAATCTGCAATGCAAAGTTCCCTTTATTTTTCCCTCTATTGCTCAAGCAAGAGTCTCTCCTCAAAGCCACCGCAGCTGTGAAGATGTTGGGTCACATCTGAAGTCAGCATGTCTCAGCATCTCCCCCAAGGCTCATGGCAGATATTACCTGATTACCACTGCTGACTGTTTAGGGCCTAAGGGTTCTTTAGTCAGCAGGTGATAGATAATTCCTGCTAGAACTGGATTCTTCCTTTCAAGGCAATAGGTTTTTCAGGCCCAGGGTGTGTCTAGTAATGTCATCCAGGGGCTAGGGTCTGGCATGAGGTCTTCATGGCTCTGCCTGTGCCCTTACTGGCTGAGCTGGTCTCCAAGCTGCAAAACAAAGTCCTCTTTACTCTCCCCTCTCCTCTCCTCAAGTGGAAGGAAGGAGTCTTTTCTGAAGCTGTGAGCTGCACTACCTGGTGTTAGGGGAGGGATGAGGCAAGCACTCTTTTGGCTGCCCTGGCTGTTATCCCACTGGGTTGTATGCCCCCAAGTCTACTGGCTCTGAGGCCAGCATAGCACTAGACTTTGCCTAGGAGTTACAGTTGCAGCCCTTGTGGCCAGATAAGCTTTCAAGTTTATTCTAGACCCCAGAGTACTCTAGCCACAGTGGTGAGCCTTGCTGAAGCTCAAGTTCTGAATGTTGGGATGGGCAATTCCCCTATGGTTAGGGTTGTTCTATTTTTTTTTTTTTGAGACTGAGTTTTGCTCTTGTCACCCAGGCTGGAGTGCAATGGCACAATCTTGGCTCACTGCAACCTCCGCCTCCTGGGTTCAAGTGATTCTCCTACCTCAGCTTCCCAAGTAGCTGGGACTACAGGTGCCTGCCACCACACCCAGCTAATTTTTGTATTTTTAGTAGAGATGGGGTTTCACCATGTTAGCCAGGCTGGTCTCAAACTCCTGACCTCAGATGATCCACTTGCCTCAGCCTCCTAAAATGATGGGATTATAGGCATGGCCACCACACCCAGCTGGCTAGGGGTGTTCTATGGGTATTGGCTGAATTTTGCCCAGTGTTAGCATCACTGAGTTCCAATGTAAAGTCCTACAAACTCTGCACCCTCTCTCCTCCAAGCTCACAGGTTACCTCTCCACACCCTGGGCCAGTGGCATGTGACCACTGCTGGGATATGGGGGTGGGGTGGTGTCAGCAATTCAAGACTGTCCTTCCTCTCTTCAGTGCCTCTTCCAGCAATAATTTGAAGTTAAAACCAGATACTATAATCACTCATCTAAGATTTTTGGTTCTTAGGAAGGTGCTTTTTTGTGTAGACAGTTGTCAAATTTGGTGTTCCTGCCGGGAAGATGATCAGTGGAGTCTTCTACTTGGCCGTATTGCTCTGTCTCCTTCCTCTGTTTAACACATTTTTGCAATTTGTTTTTAATACATCATTCCTGTTCCATTATTGTCTTCTTTTATGTTAGATATTTTTAGGGTACCATTTTAGTTCTGTATTTTTTTGAATGATTTTCTTAGTGGTTGTGATAGTATTACCTTTAGCATCTTAATTTATAACAATCTAGTATATATGAAATAAAGCTAGCCTAATCTCAATAGTATGCAAAAACTGCTTCTCATATAGCTCCGCTCTGTCCTCTGCTTCTTTGTGCCATTGTTGTCACACAAATTACATCTTTACACATTATAAGCCCATCAAAACTCTTTTATAATTTAATTGGCTTATGAATTATCTTTTTAATCAGATAAAAGAAAAATAAACAATAATTCCTTATGTTAATTGGAGTTACTGTCTTTTGGATTTGAGTTGTGTCCTTTTGTTTCAATCTGAAAGACTCCCTTTTGTATTTGCTATAGTCTGAATGTGTTCACCCCAAGTTCATATGTTGTAATCTTGACTCCTGGGGTGATGGTATTAAGAATTGGGACCTTTTGTGAATTGACTAAGTCATGAAGGTTCCAACTTCATATGAGGGATTAGTGTCTTTATAAAAGAGGCCGAAAGGAGTGTTTGCTTGTTCTGCCATTTGAGGACACATAGAAGGTGACTTCCATGAGGAATAGGCCCTCACCAAACATCAAATCTGTTGGTGCTTTGATCTTGGACTTTCCAGCCTCTAGAACTGTGGGCAATAAATTTCTGTTGCTTATATATTTCTTGGTCTAAGGCATTTTGTTATATCATCATGAATGTATAAAGACAAAAACTGGTACCAGAAGTGGGGTGTTTCTATAACAAATATCTTAATATGTGGGCCAGGCATACTGGCTCATGCCTGTAATCCCAGCACTTTGGGAGGCTGAGGCAAGTGGATTGCTTGAGGTCGGGAGTTCAAGACTAGCCTGACCAACATGGGGAAACCCCATCTCTATTAAAAACACAAAAATTAGCCAGGCTTGGTGGCGCGTACCTGTGATCCCAGCTATTCAGAAGGCTGAGGCAGGAGAATTGCTTGAACCCAGGAGGTGGAGGTTGCAATGAGCCAAGATTGCCCCACTGCACTCCAGCCTGGGCAACAAAGTGAGACTCCATTTCAAAAACAAAACACAAATGCAAACAAACAAAAACGTGGAAATGGCTTTAGGACTGGGTAATAGGTAGAGGTTCTGAGAGTTTGAAAGTGGACGCTACAAAAAGCCTACCTTGCCGTGAATGGAGTGCTAAGGACAATTCTAGTGAGGGCTCAGAAGAAAAGAAGTGCCATGAAAAAATCCTCAATCTTCCTAGAGATTACCTAAGTGGTACAAACATGGACAATAAAGGCTATTCTGATGAGGTATCATATAGAAATGAGGAACGTAAGCAAAGTGTTGAGGGTACAGTATGGCTTCTCTTCAGTGCTTATAGTAAAATGTGAGAAGAGAGAAATAAAGATAAATTTTTGGCTACTCTGTATCCATAGGGTAGCCCTGCTCTGCAGGAGCAGTCACCAAAACAAAAACAAAAAAACATAGATTTTTTTAAAAAAGTTATATAAATTGCCTTAAGAGACAGAATCTTGCTCTGTTACCCAGGCTAGAGTGTAGTGGCACCATAATAGTTGGACTGTAGCCTCAAACTCCTGGGATCAAACAATCTTCCAGCCTCATCCTCCTCCTGAGTAGCCAGGACTACAGGTGCATACCACCATGCCTGGCTATTTGTTAAAGAAATGTGGTCTTGCTATGTTGTCCAGGCTGGTCTTGAACTCCTGAACTCAAGCAATCTTCTTGCCTTAGCTTCTCAAGTACCTGGGATTACAGGAGTGCACCATGTGTCCTAAAGATGGAATTTGTAATCAAAAAGGAAGCCAGAAGTTAAAAGATTTGGGAAATTTTCAGCCTGGCCAAGTTGTAAAAATGAAAAAGTATGTTTAGGAAAGAACATCAAGGATACGGTCAAAGCAATCGTGTGATAAGAAAATTAGTATGGCTTAGAGGAAGCCAAGTGCTAGTCATCAAAACAGATTGATCTTAGACATTTCAGTGGTCTTCAGGGGCTACCCTGCCCATCACAGGCCCAGAATGCCGGGACCTTGAGGGCAGAACAATTTCAAATGATGGTTCCCCAAAGTCATAAGTTGAAATCTTAACTTCCCATCACTAAATTGTAGGACCTTTGGGGAAGTGATTAAGTCATGAGGACTTCATCATGAATGGGATTAATGCTTTTAGAAAGGCATAAGTGAGCATTTTTTGCCACTTCCACCATGTGAAAACATATAGAAGGTACCATCCATGACAGTGGGCTCTCAGCAGAGACTGGATCTGCTGGCTGGCATCTTGATCTTGGACTGCCTAGCCGCCAGAATTGCAAGCAACAAATTTCTGTTGTGTTTAAGTTACTCACTCTAAGGCATTTCGTTATAGCAGCAGGAATGGACTAAGACAGTATCTTTTGTGACAAATTTAAAGTTTTTGTTTGAGTAGGAATGTCTTAATTATTTTCATGTTTGAAATACAGGTTTGCAGGATGTGGAATTCTTGTTTGGCATTCCGTTTCTTTCAGCATTTTGAATACATCATCCTATTCATTGCTTTCTGGCCTCTATGGTTTCTGAAGAGCGACCAGCTTTAAATAGTATTGAGGATCCCTTGTACATGAGTCACTTCTCTGGAGCTGCTCTCATGATTTTCTCTTTGTATCTGCTCTTTGACTTTTTGGTTATAATGATATAGGTGTGGACCTGTTTGAGTTTATCCTGCTTGAGTTTGCTGATCTTCTTAGATGTCTACATTAATGTTTTCTATCAAATTTAGGAAGTTTTAACTATTATTTATTTTAGTATTCTTTCTGCCCATTTCTCTCTCCTTCAAATGTGCATGTTTGCATGCTTAATGGTGTTCCACAGGTCTCTGAAACTCTTATCTTTCTTCATTCTTTTTATCTTTCTATTCATCAGACTGGATAATCTCAATTGATACAGCTTCATATTCACTAATTCTTTCTTCTGCCAGCTTAAAATCTGATGTTGAGCCCCTCTAGTGAATTATTTGTTATTACAGTTTTCAACCTGGAAATTTCTTATGGAGTCTCACTCTTGACACCCAGGTGGGAGTGCAGTGGTGTGATCTCGGCTCACTGCAACCTCTGCCTCCTGGGTTTGAATCTCCTGCCTCAGCCTCCTGAGTAGCTGGGATTACAGGTGACTGCCACCACACCTGGCTAATTTTTGTATTTTTAGTAGAGATGGGGTTTCACCATGTTGGCCAGGCTGGTCTCAAACTCCTGATCTCAGGTGATCTGCCCGCCTCGGCCTACCAAAGTGCTAGGATTACAGGCGTGAGCCACCTCGCCTGGCCTCAACCTGGAAATTTCTATTTGGTTCTTTTCTGCAATTTCTATCTTTTTAATACTTATTCTATGTTTAGTGAAACATTATTTTCCTTCAGTTCTTTAGACTGTTTTAGTTCTTGGAACATATTTGGGATAGCTGATTAAAAATTTTGTCTGGTCGGGCATGGTGAAATTTTTTATCTATCAGTTGGTCCTAAGGCTAAACAAAATAAGATTCTTTAAGGGCAATCAGAGAACTCTCTGGTCTAATGAGCATGTCTTGAGTTGAGAGTTTAAAGACGGAGCTGACTTGCTTTCCGTAGGTGCTCTTGTGTACTGGGATGCAACCATTCCAAGTCTTTGTAGTCATCATTACTGCAATAATTGCCAAATGCAGCAGCCACTTGATCCCCCAAAACTCTTCATTCATTAAGTGCTTCATTGATAATTTTTGATTAATTATGTGGTATTCCACACCATGAATTCCTAACATGCTACTTCCAACTGGCAAAAGACTCAGCAGTGCATTCAAGTTCAAACCAAACCCTAAATGCCCTCTTTGAGAGTCTTTTTATAGGCCCAGTCCTGGTACCAATTCTTCCCAATCAGAAGACAGGAGAAACCTAATTACAACAAAGAGATCTAATCGAAAGTATTTAAAACCACATACTGGATAACTGAAAAAGCAAAGAGGGGATACTAACATATTACAAAGGTAGCACAAAGTTGCTGCAAGATGCAGCAACTATCTCTATGGCTGGTGGTAAAAAAAGGGAAGGTGTTAGGATTATTCACATTTTAGTAAAGCCTGGAAGAGTCCAAAGATGTGGAATTTAACTTAGGGAGGGGCCCTTTCTTGGCTGGTACTAGAGCCTTGAACTCAAAATGAACCTCACCGAGCTGGGAATAGACTTTTTTTTTGAGGCGGAGTCTCGCTCTTGTTGCCCAGGCACTGCAACCTCCACCTCCCGGGTTCAAGCGATTCTCCTGCCTCAGCCTCCTGAGTAGCTGGGGTTACAGGTACCCACCACCACAACCAGCTAACTTTTGTATTTTTAGTAGAGACGAGGTTTTGCCATCCTGGCCAGGATGGTCTCATATTCTAGTCTTCCTCTAGAATTCCCTGTAGGAAGTCTAACTGGGAACAAGATGGCATAAGAAATGCAGTCTGCAGAGTTCCAGCCTCACCTCAGCATCACAGAGGACAAAAGGGTATGACTGAAGCTGAGAGATAATAGCTTAATAATAAATGGCTTGGCGGGGCATGGTGGCTCACATCTGTAATCCCAGGACTTTGGGAGGCCAAGGCAGGCAGATCACCTGAGGTCAGGAGTTTGAGACCAGCCTGACCAACATGGAGAAAACCCCATCTCTACTAAAAATACAAAATTAGCCAGGCGTAGTAGCACATGCCTGTAATCCCAGCTACTGGGGAGGCTGAGGCAGGAGAATCACTTGAACCTGGGAGGCGGAGGTTGTGGTGAGCCAAGATCATGCTGTTGCACTCCAGCCTGGGCAACAAGAATGAAACTCTGTCTTAAAAAAAAATTGGTGGTTTAATAATACTTGCTTTTATTCTCCCTACGATTGATATATTCATTTTATCCCTTCTTAAGTATATTGTGGTTGTTTCTTTTGCTGTTTCTCTCCATATTTCTAAATGACCATTCAGGATTAAACCTGGCAATCAGTAAAATAAACAAGATTTTTTTTTTATTACCTGAAAAAAGTCTTGGGATGTAGGTTGTCCAGGGATGGAATGCTGAACTTGAATGTCAGGAACATAGGCTCTATTTTGTTGCACTGCAATTCTCGGCAAATGATTCTTCATCTTCATGATTCAAGACTTCACTTTGAACTCCAGCCATCATGTCTACTTCCCAGCTAGCAGGAAGAGGGAAGGGAAAAGACATCACCTCTCCCTTTAAGGGCACTAAAAGTAGCCTGTCCCAGTCTAGTGCTTAATTATATGGCCATGGAGGCTGGGAAATGTGTGCTTTTTGGGGGGAGTGGGGATGGAGTCTCGCTCTGTCACCCAGGCTTAAGTGCAATGGCACAATCTTGGCTCACTGCAACCTCTGCCTCCTGGGTTCAAGGGATTCTCCTGTCTCAGCCTCTTGAGTAGCTGGGATTACAGGTGCCTGCCACCATGACCGGCTAACTTTTGTAGTTTTAGTAGAGACAGGGTTTCGCTATGTTGGCCAGGCTGGTCTAGAACTCCTGACCTTAAGTGATCTGCCCACCTGGACCTCCCAAAAGGCTGAGATAACAGGCATGGGCCACCATGCCTGGTGTTTTTTGAAGAGACAAGGTCTTGCTCTGTCACTCAGGCTAGAGTTCAGTAGTGAGATCATAGCTTACTGCAGCCTCAAACTCCTGGGCTCAAGAATCCTCCCACCTCAGTCTCCCAATAGCTCACTTGCCATTTTTTTTTTTTTTTTTTTTTTCCTTTTTGCAGAGATAGCAGGTCTCTGTTGCCCAAGTTGGTCCTGAACTCCTGGTTTCAGGCAATTCTTGCCTCAGCCTCCCAGAGCGCTGATGTTACACATGTGAGACACTGTACCTGCCTTTATTTTTATTCTTAATACGGTGTTTTTTACTTTTATCTGTTTGGTATCCCCTCACTTTTTTCCAATTTTGCAGATAGTGAAACTTCTTTTCTGCTGAATTTGTGCAGGGGCACTCACCTGACAGCATAAAGGGTAGGGATTGCCTAAGACATTCAATAAACTTGTTTTCAGCTCCACTCTACGCACACCCACTCTTAGAAGAGACTAGTATCCGTGACTCTCAAGACCTTGCTGAGTTCCGCAGTCCCAATCAACTTTCTGGGTTGTCAGCAACCTGCTGCATCACAGGGGCTTGGCAGAACAGAGAAAGCTAAAACCAAGCTCGTTGTTGGTTATATCTGCTTTCCTCCTTCCAGTATTTGGGTATTTTCCATCTGCCATTAATTCTTCTCTTGTTCTTAGAAGTTCATAACATTTATACTGTTATTACAAAGGATTTTGTGGGATTGAATACTTGACCAGTCACACAAAGCATGATTACCACTCACTACTGGGCCATGAGGATTTCAGCTACCATCTTGCTTCTCCGTTTTCATAGTTGCTAAAGCAGGCATCATAATGATGGCAGCTGGGACTTAAATTACTTTCCACTGATTTCTACCAAACAAAGAACCCCTATATTTAGGAGTCGGCACAGTGCCCAGAGCTCTTTGCTCTTCCATGAACCCATCCTTGGTGAACAAAAAAATAGTCACCATTCACCAAGTGAGCATGTGCCAGGGGCTGTGTTAAGCACCTTTAGGTAAGACTTCCCAACTGCCCCATGAGGTAGTTGAGGCTGTCATTTTTATTTTATCACTGGGTAAAATGACACCATTTTTTCCCCCAGAGATGGAGTCTTGCTATGTTGCTCAGGCTGGAGAACAGTGGCTATTCTCAAATATAGTAATAGCTCACTATATGCTCAAACTCCTGGACTCAAGCAATCCTTCTACCTCAGCCTCCCCAGTAGCTAAGATTACAGGCGTATACCTGTCTCCCCAGCAATGATATAATTTAATTAAAATTGAATTGCAGTTCTCATTTTATAAGTACAGGAAACAAGATTCAGAGGCTAAATTATTTGCCCAAATAGATGGAGACAGATTTTTCTCCAGTAGACTGTACTTTCCAGGTAGGCATGTACTGTTTTGTTCAGTTATTAGGGGCTTGTAAACCATATTTTATCTGCAAGTACAATTTGTCTTTCATGGTATATCAATAATTTACAGATTATATCCTTGAGACTGGCCTCTCCAATTTGCCAGTCTCTACCACATCCATTTGTTTTGCCTTCAGCCCACTCTTCATTTCCCGTCTCCTCCTGTGGGCTTGAATCTTGGGGCCCAGTGCTGTTCATTACCAGTCTTAAAGCTCAGCAGAGGGTCTGACAGTGTCACATTCACATTTGCTGAATGCCTGCTTCTCATCCTGTTTTGGTCACATCAGTCATAGGAATACTAATCACAGGACAGAAATAGCTTGGATCTAATCTTGTCTAAGAAAAGTTGCTTCCTAATAAAAAATACTTAACAGCTTTAATTCTACAAACGTTCCTCCTACCTGTCTTTTTAATTATAGTATTAAGCATGACACCTGCAGTTTCAGCTACTGAGGTGCAAGGATTGCTTGAGCCCAGAAATTTGAGGCTGCACCGAGATGTGACCATGCCAGCCTGGGTGACAGGGCAAGACCATCTCAAAAAACAAAACACAAATGGTATGAAATTGATGGGTCTTATAATCTCCTCGCTATTCCCTGGATACGAATCCAGTTAGTAATCAGCTTGTTCAATTACTTGGGGGTTTGCATGTGACAAGCTCTGCCAACTACAGAGCACACAGTGATAAAGAGAAAAAGGCAGATGAAGCTGAATAGTTAATGAAAGACCTAGGCAAAGACAAAGCTTTTAAACTGGTAAACTACATCCAAAGACCACTTTTGCTGTTAAAAGATGAGATACACAAAAATGGATGCAAAGATCACTTAGTAACTAGGTGAAATGCTGGTGGCCTGAATTGCGATGGCATTCGAGATTATTTTGGAGTTAAAGTGGACAAGACTTGAAGCATTCTGTAGATAGCACTCATGTCTTTTGAATTCAACACTGGCATTTTTGGGAACATGTACAATTTTAAGTACATGTGAGCCATACAAATGCAAAAATGAGTCTGAGAAAAAAATGGAAGCAGAGGCCTTTCTTTACAACATATTTAAAACAGAGGCAAAACAGGAAAGGTCAAGGACTGAGGCCTTAGTGTACAACCAACTGAATAGTCATTGCTTTTCTCTACATTAACAAGGAGTCTCATGAAATTTTATTCAATTTCAAGGGTACAGACAAGAAGCAAGTTTCACATTTAAACACAGAAATAATGCAGCAGTAGAATTACTGGCTTGGATGGCTGTACTTGAGGTTGTTCAGAGTGCCAAGAGCTATCTGGGTTACCAGCTATCCAGTTTCCTCCATTCTTCAACTGTGTGCCGTGCTGGGTGCCATTACTCCTAACTAGAATGGAAATGGGGTGTATTTACAGAGAAAATACTTTGTTCTTCAAATGCCAGAAACTGTAGATTATCTTTTTGAGTCATAAAGGCTTCAGTCTATAAATGAATCACTTATTTCCAACAGGTTTACCACTAAGTTAAACTTTTAAGCATAGCCTTTAGAATTTCAGCTTAAAAAAAAATCTTTATTTTTGTCCTTTTAAGTATATTAGTATGAACTAGCTCCTAGTTTGTTTTGCTTAGGTATTTTTAAATGGTTACACTGACTGAAAATTCTCTACAACAGAACAGCTCAATTATATCTGATTAACATTGCAGCACCCCAAATGCACTACACAACAACTAACATTCTAATCATATCCCAGTTTAACAAGTTAACAGTCCTTCTGGATAAAGACTACAAAGCAAGGGATTCTGCAGATTTTAACCACTGTCCCCTCCAGGGCACTATAACCACAAGCAGTTAAGCCTTTAATTGAGGCTCTGATTCAGGGTTACTAAAATGACAGTGATTAAGCACATATAAAATACCTTCACCCCATCCACTCATTTAGAACTAAAACTATACTCCTAGCATAAAGGGTAATAAATATACTAGAAAATAAAAATAATTAGATTTGATACAACTCTTAATTGCCTATAGTTAAGTTGGGAGAAAAAAAGTGAAGAGAAAGGAATCAGGAAGCGTTCTGATCCTCAGTTTCATATAATTATGCCTAAGATTGTTCAGGTACTAATCCACTTAAAGTTCTTGGACAAAAGCCAATTATAAACTCATTAGTTAAAGACAGAAGTACTTATCACATCACCCAGATTCCACTTAAATTAAGCCCACTGAAAACCTTTTTACTCTTAATATTTTAACCTTGAGGCCTTAGTAGGCTGGGGAATAGAAAAACTTCATATTGATACTAGAGCACTAATACTGAACATGAAAAATCAGAGCAAGGCAATTTACCAGAATTTGCAAATACCTATTAACCTACTTTATATGGCACCCATAGACAGAATCTGAAGAATATTTTTACAAAAGTAGTTTGGTAGTTTAACAGCGAACACTAAAACTTTGGCATCTATGTTACATTTAAAGCCAACCAGTAGTTGTTAGTTCCTGCAAGCAGCCTGCTTGAGTATGAGAGCAGAGGTTTATCAGTAAAATTTCAGTACCGTTGATCAGTATTACGCCTACAACTTGCATTCATTCATCTGGAGGATTTTCACTGATTTCTATAGAAGAAACCCAAATGATTCTAGTGATACATTTACAATCAAGTAAGAATCTGTTAAGACCTCGAAAGACAGTGGGAAATGCTTTGCCTGTTGCGTGTGGTGGGGTAAGATACAAAGCACAACTGGTGAAAGACTGGCTGAAAATGAATTTTATCTATTTTCTATTGACCCTGACAGAAAAAATACTGCTTCACAGTATAAACATAAAGACAATGCAAACATCTATCACTAGGTCTTTTCCCTTTAAAAAAAAGATTAAAGTGTGCATTCTCAATGGGGGTAAATCACTACCAAGAAGGACCCTCCTCAAAAAAAAGTGGCTGGACGTGGCAGCTCACACACCCTGACCAACATGGTGAAATCCCGTCTCTACGAAAAATACAAAAGTTAGCTGGGTGTGGTGGCGCATATCTGTAATCCCAGCTACTCAGGAGGCTGAGGCAAGAGAATTGCTTGAACTTGGGATGGGAGGTGGAGGTTGCAGGGAGCCTAGATTGGGCCACTGCACTCAAGCCTAGGTGACAGAGCAAGACTACGTCTAAAAAAAAAAAAAAATTTACTCTTTTCATGTATAAAGCAGATACAGTATATATACAGCATATCCATGATATTAAAATTTATGGGGAACTATATTAAAAAAATGTCTAAACAGGTTGGGGGTATAATGGGAAAAAAACTTTTGAAAAACTGAATTAGAAGTCCAACCTCTTGAATTAGAAGTCCAACTTCACATGCATTTCCCCTAAATCATTACGCTATTTCAAAATATCCTGTAGCATTTTTGGTATATGGAGTTCTCTTTTTTAAAATAATAAACATCTATGTGTAGAATGAAGTAATAAACATCTATAACTCCCAGAGTAAGAATAGTTTCCAAGAGGAGACATCCTTAGAAACTGACACTATTATGCTTCTCTGGCAGTGAGTAATTAAAAAATAAAAAGAAACTGACACTGTTAGAAAAATCAATATTTATCCAATCGTAATTAAATTAAAAGTACAATTTAACATCTATATTAAGAATTACACATTTGAGGCCACAGGCTGGCAGTGGCACCTGAATTCTAAAATTACCACTTAAGATTCAGAATGAAATCTTTTTATATGGAATGAAATCTGCAGTCTTTTTACAAAGCATCCCCTTTCTTTATGCCATCACAAGTAATATCCGTTTACTATAGTATTGTACTAAGTAAACACTACTGTGTTATTATGAAGAAACAAACTACGATCAAAGATCATAATGTAGCTCTGGAAGATGACACACTTTTTCACTACACACAGTATAAAATGGCACACTTCGTATGGCAGAAACATGCAATGAATTGGTTGTAGAAATATTAATGTAGTTTTGGCTACAACAGAATTCTGTGTAGGTGATTTACAGCTTGGGAGTCTAATTACTACTTACTGTTATAAAGACATCTGAACACACAACATACAATACTACTAGGTATTAACATGGAATTTACAAAAAAAAAAAAAAAAGACTGATGTATAAAGCCTAAGTGTTAAGTATGGACTTTATTTTTTAAAAAAAAGTCTTTTGAGAACTACAAATTACAAAGTAAAAGCATATCACTACGTAGAAATCTAGTGAATACATTTTGCCTGTGCATGAAAACTTTATCAAAGTTATTCATTTAACAAATTCACCCCATTCACAATATTCAGTTATAATGTTCTTTTAAGGTTACTATACCTTTATTTCAAATTATATTACATGTTATTCCCTCAAAATGAACTTTTAAACAACAAACTTTTGGCTCATAAGAATGGCACCTTCAAAAGGGGCAATTTCCACTCAGTCTCTGGTGGCATTATTCCAGGTTAATTTCTTTCACCAGTTAAAAACCTTCAAAATGGTCACTTTTAACACAAAATCTTTCTATAAAAAATGTAGCTACATTCCCCCCCCCATGACTACATACATAGATGGGTAGCAGCAAGAAAAGATGAAAATAAAAAGGCAGCCATTAAAATAAATGATCAGTTGTATACAAGAAATATTTGGCTCATGGCAATTAAAAAATTGGCAACTAGGGTATGTTAACAGCCAGAGGCTTGAGTCATTACTGAATATTAAGAGAATGAAGCCAGTCCAGGGTGACCAAGTAGCAATATATAATTGTCATTGCACTTCATTTGTTATAGAAAATACTCTAAGCCAATAGGAAATCTAAGCTATATCTAGATTCCCAATTAGAACATGCTGACCTTTTAACATTTTTAACAATTTTTACTGAGTTAAGTACATCAGTGATTTTCTTTACTCAGACTCCTTTACGACGTCTTTCCTATCAATCTAAGTGTATTCTGTGCATAAAATACCTTAAATAAGACTTTTCTAAGATTTATTTGAAAATGGCTGTATGAAAAGAATACCCATTTGTTTTGCCTGGAAAAATACAAATAAATGCAGAAGTTTATCAAGGGGAAAAGCTCAACTTTCTTCTTCTCACCACCTCTGCCACATTATGATTTCCTAAACTTTTCAAGTCTGTTCTCCCTGGCTTCTCTAAGGATGAAAACCAGAGAGCAAACAATTGAGCTTTAGGACATCTGGAGTTAAAAATGCAAACAAACAAACAAACAAAACAAAACAAAACAAAAACCATGCAAGCAATGGTCCTCATATTCAAGATTCATGTTAAATGAACTCAATTATTACATATGGATTTTTAATTGATGAGTAGGGCTCTGGGCATGCCATATTATCACACAAATCATCGCCTTTTGAGACTCTGGATACTTTTACATTTTAATTTGCAAACAGAATTTTTATAACAAATTATTTTTTTAACTAAATCATATTTTGAAAACTGTTTATAGAAAACCCAGGGAATAAAGTGAACTGTTCATTGTGGAAGGCCTTAAATTACATTACAGTAGAAAATACAGGAGGTAGAAGATAACTGAAAAGACTAATGCAACATTAGAGTCAAATCTATAGCTCCTGTAGCTACTTAAAACATGGTTTTAGAAACTAAACCCAACATTTCCAGCAACCATAAAAACAGTTAAAATAAAATTTGCCATGAAAGCCCTTATATCATGCTTGATACAGGGAGGTAGGAAGATGTAAGAACCAGGACACATGAGACATGACATTTTATCTACAACTCCTGTTTGCTTTACTGAGGGTGTAGTTTCAAAATTCAGTCACCTTCTTCTGCTTCAGACTCAGATTCTAGAAAAGGGGAAACATGCAGTTAAGCATTATATATCAGAAGGCGAAAGTTCCCATTTACAACTTTGAAGCTTTTTTTGTTGTTTTTGTTTCGGAGGCAGTCTCCTTCTGTCACACAGGCTGGAGTGCAGTGGCACCCTCTCGGCTCACTACAACCTCTGCCTCCTGAGTTCAAGTGATCCTCCCACCTCAGCTTCCTAAGTAGCCGGGCGCCCACCACCAAGCCTAGTTACTTTTTGTATTTTTAGTAGACAGGGTTTCTCATGTTGGCCAGGCTGGTCTCAAACTCTTGGCCTCAAGTGACCCACCTGCCTCAGCCACCATACCTGGCCTCCATATAACTTTGAAGCTGTTTATCATGAGGAATTTTATTAATAACCTACTTAGATGAGGGGGATAGTCAAAAGTATTCACTTGGAAATCCCAATATTTGGCTGGGTGCAGTCACGCCTGCAATCTCTGCACTTTGAGAGGCTGAGGCAGGAGGGTTGCTTGAGCCCAGAAGTTCAAGACTAGCCTCAGCAACATAGTGAGACCCTGTGTCTATATTTTTTAAATTAAAAAAATTAGTAAAAAAAAAGAAATCCACAAATTTATAAACATTAAATATTCTCAAAATTTTCCACTTCACCAAGAATACTTACTATATGGCTGAGCCATAAATATAATACAATAATTAAATTCTAGCTTTCTCTACTTGCTGCCTTTTAAGTTAACAAAAATCTCTACCCTAGGTACAAAGTGGCATCAGATAGATGGAAGCATGTGTGAACATTATTATGGCCACATTAAAATCAGTTTTCAAGCTTTAACAAACCACACAAAGGAAAATTCTTACCTTCTTCAGCATTTTTAAGCCACTCCACAAACTTTTTCATTTGTTCAAGGAAAACACTCTTCCCCTTTGCAACATGTGCATCTTTATACCACTTCAAAATGGGCTCTTCACTTAGGACTTCAGCTGGAAAGAAAATTCATTACATTAGGGGAGTTTAATACAACTCTACTTGGACAGAGTTAGAACCACCACCTAATGTGCAAATGCCTGCTTAGCAAACAAACTGCTGAAAAGTTAATCATGAAAACTGGAATAATGCATGTGCACACCAGCTATACTCTGGAGGATCAAGACTGGTCTGATGAGTGCAGAATTTCAGTGTTACGATCAACCATAGCAAATTAAATAACCACAGTGGATTTTCTCCCAACAGAGGGTCTTGTCTTTACTAACCACTTTATACCAGGTTTCTACAATTGGGATTAAGAGAAAGGGAAGAGTAACTGAAATCAGGGTTTCTATAGAAGCACTGAAATGGTGCTGAGGGACAACAAAGTCAACACTGGGTGAGGGAGTAAGATGAAGAGAAGCAGGATTCACACAGGCTTAATTAAGATTCCAAAGCTACGACTACATAGCTAAGATTACAGTGTGTCTGGAAAAGGGACCTGGGTGGTTTTTTTTTCCTGAGACAAGGTCTCACTTGTTGCCCCAACTGCTGGAGTGCAGTGGCACAATCATGGATCACTGAAGTCTTGACCACCTGGGCTCAAGTCCCAATTCAGCCTTCTGAGTTGCTGGGACCACAGGCCTGTGCCACCATTCCCTGGCTAATTTTAAATTTTTCTGTAGAGAAGAAGTCTCCTTATATAGCCCAGGCTGGTTTTGAAATCTTGGGCTCAAGCAATCCTCCTGCCTCAGTCTCCTCCCAAAGTGCTGGAATGACAAGTGTGAGCCACTGTACCTAGCTGGACTTTGGGAATGTATCTACCTGGTTAGAGTATAGGAGGCAAAGTTTGAGGATGCATAACGATGGCTTTAGATTTCATATTTTAACTTGTAAATATGGTTTAGGGATGTTTTTAAAAAATATCAATGTACTAAAAAGTACCCAATGGAATCAGAGGTGACTCATAACTAGAAATAAAATATTTCAGGAAGCTGATGTCCACATAGCTACTTATTTGGATCATTTTGTATTCAAGCATTTTTACTAAATGTATTTACAAAATCTAAAATACACAGTACCTTTATAAAAAAGCACCACTATTTTCTGGAAGGCTTTCATGAAATGAATGTTGTCATAACAATACTCCTGAATCTTCAGTAACAGAGTCAGCTCAGACTGACCTTGAGTAGTAAAGGCAGCAAGTAGAGGGCTGTATTGCTTTTAAAGGGAATGGAGAAAAAATTTAGTCATTCATTACAGTTAGCATCCACTACAAAACTCCTACAGTATAGAAAGAACTTAACTCATCTTTTATAATCACTGTGAACTATAACTGATTTACCAGAAATAAATTTAAAAAACAGGCTGGGAGCAGTGGCTCACGTCGTAATCCCAGCACTTTGGGAAGCCAGGGCGGGCAGATCACATGATGTCAGGAGTCTAAGACCACCCTGGCCAACATGCTAAAACCCCATCTCTACTAAAAACACAAAAATTAGCCAGGCATGGCAGTGTGCACCTGTAGTCCCAGCTACCTGGGAGACCAAGGAGGCAGAATTGTGCTTGAACCCAGGAGATGGAGGCTGCAGTGAGCTTAGATCACATCGCTGTATTCCACCCCGGAGAAAGTAGACTGTCTCAAAAAAATAAAATAAAATAAAATAAAAATAAAATAAAATAAATTAAAAAAATAGCAAAGCAGAAAAATCTCCTAAGCAGCTAAGTAAGATAAATAATACTGTACCAAATAGTCCAGGTAAATGTCAAACAATATTAGCATTTTAGAGGGGGGAAAAAAAGAACACTCCTATTTTCCAATAACCCCTTCAAAAGCAAACATTTAACATTTAATTACAAGCTCCAGTTCTTTTCCATCTTTTTTTTTTGGAGACAGGATCTCGGCTGGGCACAGTGGCTCACGCCTGTAATCCTAGCACTTTGGGAAGCCAAGGTGGCTGGATCACCTGAGGTCAGGAGTTCAAGATCAGCCTGGCCATCATGGTGAAACCCCATCTTTATTTAAAAAAGAAAAGAAAAAAGGGAACGATCCAAGATGGCCGATTGCTAACATCTCGGGATTGCAGCTCTCAGTGAGGGCACAGAGAACTAGAGGACGCCACACTTTCAGACAAATTCTGGTCGCTCACGAAGAAGATCCCCAGTGGAGGGGTCACACGAGTCGCCAGCGCAACTCTTGTGGCTGGCGCAGCGGTTTCGCCGGCACCTCGGCGCTGCAGCTCTCGGAGCAGAGTAAACAGGGCTGGCACCCCTTCTGACCGAGGTTTGGAGGACCCACATGGGTCCCCCCAGCATGACTCCTGAGGCCGGTGCAGCGGCTGTGACGGCACCTTGGTGCGGCAGCTCTTGGTGCAGAGTAAACGAGACTGGTTCCCCTTCTGACCGAGGTTTGGAGCCCCGGGAAGGCAGAGTCGCCTATTACAGACACAAGAAGGAAGCCAGACAGGAGAATCCTGGGCAGAAAAGCACCATCAGTCTTAACGCCACTGTTCTGGCCCTGGGAACTAACAACTTTGACGTCCATTCAAGAGACCTAATCTGAAAGTTGGTAATTTCAAAGACGACAGGAGGATAAATTTACAATGATGGGAAGAAACCAGCGTAAAAAGGCTGAGAATACTCAAAATCAGAACGTCTCTCCCTCTAACGATGATCACAGTTCCACATCAACAATGGAACAAGGCTTGATGGAGAACGAGCACATCCCAGTAACAGAATCATGCTTCAGGGAATGGATAATAAGAAACTTCTGTGAATTAAAAGAACATGTTGTAGCCCCACGTAAAGAAACTAGGAACTTTGAAAAAAGGTTTGATGAAATCCTATTGAGAATAGACAACTTAGAGAGGAATATAAGTGAATTAATGGAACTGAAGAATACAATACAGGAACTCCGAGAAGTATGCACAGGTTTAAACACTCAAATTGTTCAAGCAGAAGAAAGGATATCAGAGTCAAAGTCCAACTTAATGAAATAAAAGAAGAAGACAAGATTAGAGAAAAAAGGATAAAAAGGAATGAGCAAAGTCTCCAAGAAATGTGGGACTATGTGAAAAGACCAAATTTACGTTTGATAGGTGTACCTGAATGCGAAGGAGAGAATGAATCCAAGCTGGAAAATACCCTTCAGTATATTATTCAGGAAAATTTTCCTAAACTAGCAAAGCAGGTCAATATTCAACCCCAGGTAATACAGAGAACACCACAAAGATATTCCCCAAGAAGAGCAACCCCAAGGCACATAATCGTTAGATGCACCAGGGTTGAAATGAAGGAGAAATTACTAAGGGCAGCCAGAGAGAAAGGTCAGGTTACCCACAAAGGCAAGCCTATCAGACTTACAGAAGATCTCTCTGCAGAAACTCTACAGGCCAGAAGAGAGTGGGGGCCAATATTCAACATCCTCAAAGAACAGAACCTTCAGCCCAGAATTTCATATCTAGCCAAACTAAGCTTCACAACTGAAGGAAAATTAAAATCTTTTATGAACAAGCAAGTGCTCAGAGATTTTATTACCACCAGGCCTGCTTTACAAGAGCTTCTGAAAGAAGCATTACACGCAGAAAAGAAACAACCAGTATTAGACTTTCTAAAAATATACCAAAAAGTAAACAGCACCAACATAAAGAAGAATTTACATCAACGAATGGATAAAACAGCCAGTTAACATCAAATGGCAGTAACCCTAAATTTAAATCGACTAAATCCCCCAATCAAAAGACACAGCCAAAACCCAATGGCATGTTACATTCAGACCTGTTTCACATGCAAGGATACACAAAGACTCAAAACAAAGGGATGGAGAAAGATTTACCAACCAAATGGAGAGCAAAAAAAAAAAGCAGGAGTTGCAATTCTTGTATCGGATAAAATAGATTTTAAAGCAACAAAGATATAGTGGGAAAAGGATCAATGCAACAACAAGAGCTAACGTTCCTAACACCCAGATACATAGAGACTTAGATTCAATGAGACAGAAAATTAATAAGGATATCAAGGACTCAAACTCAGATCCGGAACAAATAAACTTAATAAATATTTACAGAGTTCTCCACTTCAAATACACAAAATATACATTCTTGTCAATACCACATCACACCTACTCATAGGTTTAAATGAAACATTGGCCATTATTAATACCCATTTTTTTTTTCAGAATAAAGCAGTATTTCCGTTCACCCTCCCTCTTTCTTCCTCTCCTTTACTCATTTTTTTTTCTTTCCTTCTCTCAAAAAAAAAAAAAAAAAAGAAAAAAAAAAAAATCAACTTGTAAACCTCTAGATCCAGGTTGGCAATGTCTCTCTCATTGCTTGATTTCCTTCCTTCTCTTCCCTCCCTCCCTCCCCCGCCTCCTCCCTTCCTTCCTTTCTCCCTCCCTTCCTGCCTTCCTCCCCCCCCCCAAAAAAAAGAGAGACAGGATCTCACCCTTTTACCAAGGCTCTGTCTGACAAAACCATTAGCCATCATAAGCTCACTGCGGTCTTGATTTCCAGGGCTCAAGTGATCCTCTGCCTCAGCCTCCTGAGTAGTTGGGACTACAGGCATGTGTCACCATGACTTGCTAATTTTTGTGATTTTTAGTAGAGATAAGGTCTCACTATGTTGCCCAGGCTGGTATCAAACTGAGCTCAAGCAATCCTCCCGCCTTGGCCTCCCAAAGTGGTGGGTTTACAGGTGTGAGCCATTGTGCTTGGCCATGTTCTTGTTTTAACCTGTGAACCACAGCCCAATTCAGAGCATCATCATCAATAGTTAATGTTACTATTTGTCTATTTACTGGTGGGCCATACCCAGGAACCACAGGATGTGGTAATTCCTCTTAGAAAAGTATAGTTGGTCACAGTTCACTTATCCCCACATAAAAGTAGAATAGTTTGTTTTGTCAAGGCATAGTTCTAATACCTTCAAGTGCTTGATGGCTTGCTCTGCTACAAGCTCCTCTTTTTTGTTCCATTCCACAGTGCTCATTACACTTGACCAGACTATTCCAATGACAACTGGTTCTGGGATGTTGTTTTTTTTCATCTCCTCCTTGACATATAAAATTATCTGCAAAAGAATCCAAATTTAGTAACAGAAGTCAGTTTTGATATGTACATACTTCATACATCAAGTTTAGACCTTTAACAAAAACATAATGACTCCCATGCACCTGGCAACAACCGCATCTGTACCACATATGAAAAGAGATCTTTACAACTGAAAGGTGTCTTGAGCTCCAGTCTCTTACATTTCTGGGCCTCGGTCAGGCACTGAAAAAGCATATGCAAGACCGAGGCAAAGTTCAAGTAAAACACTGTTACTATTAACTCAATCTCACCCTGGTGAAATAAGTTCCTCAGATTAGTGAAAATATGCCAGAAGCTTAGCTGTAAAAAGACGGTTTAAACAAAAAACTTACATCCTTAAATGGATCACCACGGGACATCTGTTCTTGAAGTTCTTTCTGGAGCTCCTTACGGGCTCCGATGGTTTGCTGATTCCGAACATATTCTGAAAGCTCTTTCAAGCCTGCCTCAGTAAAATACTTTGTGAAGTGTTCAACGCTTTGCTTATTGGCAGGAAACAGTTCCTAAAAGGAGAATTTAATCTAGTTAAAGTTTCTTTAAATCAGATTAAGAAAAACACTTTCTTTCCAGTCTTAAAAATGAGAAATTTCTCTCACTTACATCTTTTGGCCAGAATGGGAAGAAATAAAAAAGTTACAAACCATCAGTCTGTTATCCATGCTGACTTTCCGAAGACTTGCAGCTACTGCATTGATATCTTTTTCATTTATCCATGATTTAAAGAGCTTTACAGCAAAAGCTGCTGAAACCCCTGCAAAAGAAAATAGCTTAATTAACAAAAGTACCTTCCTGGTTTCAATCACTGTATCCCCTATATCCTTCCCTTCATAGTTCAATCACATGGAATTACCGACTTTCCCCACAAACTTAACCCTGAACTTTCCCGGGCCACAGTTTATCACTTCTCCAACTTCCATAGTCTACCACTTGCAAGTTGTATATTCTTGGCCAAATTACTTAGAAGTGTTTTCTAAAGTGTAAATTGAGGACAACAGTCTCTACACTTGACAAAACTGTTGTGAGAATTACAGTAAGGCAACTTAGATACTCAGTACTCTTAAGCAGTTTTTTAAAAAAAGTTAGCTTCAAAAAAATTACTATACAGAACAATCTGACAATTGAAGCCAAATAGGGAATTGATTTTCCCTTCTAGCTTGACATTTTCCCCAATATCATTTTCTTCACTAAAGATCATCTCAAGTCTCCCAATTGGTATTAATCTCTTTTGGGGTTCCCACAGCATTTCTCATTTTATTTTCATTGCATATAACATTTTGTCTAAACCTGGGTATCTGTTGTATGCCTAAAGAAAGCCATTAAACCTGGATGCCAAAGGTATTCATTAAATGTCTAGTGAGTTAGAACAAACTTACTAAATTTAAAGCTGGTTAGTAAACGAAGACTACCACACAAGTCCCATCTATGAACAGTAAACCATGCTCTTATCCACCCCACTGAGTCAACTAAAGACCATCCTTTAAGGTCAATTACCTTCTTTAACCAAATTCTCATTATAAAGGCTATTAAGAATGGATGCATTAAGTGTTCCATTAGCCAGAAGAACACCAGTCAACATAGCCAGCTTGTTCCTCTCTGACTCTGAAAAACCCTTTAAGAACAGCAGCAGCTGTAAGAAGTAAAACAGTTAAGGGTTAAAACAGCAATTGCACTACATTAAGAGAAGCAGTAAAGCATGTTATACTGGTTACTGATTCAATACGTGGGTTCTGAAGTCTAACCATCCAAGTTTACATCTCAGTTATAATACTTATTAGCTGAATGATCTTGGGCAAGTTACTTAACCTCTGCACCTCATATATAAAATGTGGGTAATAAAACTTGCCTCACAGGGTTTTTATAAATATTAAGTGAATTAATATTATTTGAACAGTGCCTGGTCCTTAATAAAAATATCAGGTCTTCCGTCTATCTATATGTAATATTGGGCCAGGAGTGTTGGCTCACACCTGTAATCCCAACACTTTGGGAGGCCAAGGGCAGATCACTTGAGGCAAGGAGTTCAAGAATAGCCTGGCCAACATGGTCAAACCCTGTATCTACTAAAAATGCAAAATTCAGCCAGGCACAGTGGCACATGCCTGTAATCCCAGCTACTTGGTAGGCTGAGGCACAAGAATCGCTTGAACCAAGGAGGCGAAGGCTGCAGCAAGTTGAGACTGAGCCACTGCACTCCAGCCTGGGACACAGACCGAGCCTCCAACTCAAAAAACCAACCAACCAAACAAAATCACCCCAAATCCATGACAGAATTAGGATTTAACATTCTTCTTTCTAATCCTAATTTTTTCTTTTCCACAAAGTACACTATTCCTCATACCTTTTTTACTTCATCTTCAAAACCCTTCTCCAGGTATTTGTAGCGCCTGATTAACTTGTTAAAAACCTATCAAAAACATTAAATGAATTCAGTAACTTCATATATTTCTAGAAGAGCAAAGTAGTAAACCTTTCACTGGATATAAGTTTATGAACTGTTTAAACCAGCTTGAACCAGCTTGAGAAGAGTTTGTCAATTCTTAAATTTCACCAATACTATTGGCAACCACCTCCCAACAGATTTTTATTGCTGTGTATGAAACAAGGACTAATTATTGCTCAAATATAAGCCATTTACCCATTTGCAGGACACGAACAGAACACATCATAAATACAATTCTACATTTCCTAGTGACACATAAAAATGTCCAGGTTAGATGTACTTTCTTTGCTTACAGTAATACAAACATAACTACATATGAAACTTTCCTATGAGATCTCTCTCTCTCTCCTCTCTCTTTCTTGTCTTCACTCTTATATAGAAGAAGAGATCCTGATTAACAAGCTAATAATAAGCCCACAACTCGTATCTTTAAAAATAAATATATGCAGATAAACCAGGAAATCACAATACAGAACTTTCATTTTCAGCTTGACATTTTTCTTAAAAATTGAGCAATTTCCAGGACAAGTAGGAAAAGGAGATTTAATTTAATTTTTCCCTATTTTGTTTGCCTTAACACACCTTTTTCTAATTTATCCTGCTGCACCAAGAACAGTATCTCTAAAATTTAAAATCAAATTTCTTCAACTTTCTACCTGCAACTCTTAAAAGTGGAATATTCTTCAAACGTATCATATGGATAGAAGCTAACTAAAAACAATTATGTTAAGTTTCATTTACCTGAGCAAATGCTTGCATGGTCTCCAGGTCTTCTTGGGCTGCAAACACACAGACATCTGTGCGCATCATGTCATCTGCCAGTGTACCACCTGGGGCTAAAGTTGGATAAAACCAAAATACAACACAACCAAATAAATCACCCCATTTTAACAAGTTTGCCAAATAGTTCATATTCTAGAGTCTCCATAGTCTCCATACATTGTACTCCTCTAAATTATTAAGCCCACAAACCCCAGACACTTACCCAGCATTCCACCAGCCACCAGAATATCAAAGAGTGTTTCTGCATATCGACGGTAATCAAGTTTTGCTCCAGAAGCATCAAGAAACTTAGCTACTGCTTCCAAATCAGTACCGGTTTCAGTTAAGCCTTGAATAATACAGTCTTGAAACTGAGTAGGATCAAACCTCTCTTTTTCATCTGGAGGGACAGGAGACCCAAAACAATAGTTTTAAAAGATTTACCAAAATGCCACAAAACTATCACCTTGTGAAGCTGTAAGTGCTAAGTAAGTTAAGATTAAATTCACATCCTTTGCATGTTTCCCCGCTGAAAGTACAAGATAGGATGGATGGCCCACTCATAAGAATTGTGCAACTTTCAATTTCACAAGTGAGCTCAATGTGCTAGCGTCTTGTGCTCCTACTGCCATGAGGCAATTTCTACTGGGAACACCCTTCGCCTCATGGCTTTTCCGAAATTTAGGCCATCCTCTAACAGGTAAATTTTATTCCTTTGAGTTTTGCCCACACACTGGAGCTCTTGATCCTTCTTTTTAAATGTCCATAATACTAAAAAGAAAAAAAAAATTGAACCATTAATTAGGCATTTATGAAGGTGAGCTTTAGAAAGTACATATAATGAGCACCCATTATGACAGAAACTATATTAATCCTGTTAACCTTATGAGGCAGACATTTCCCCCTATTATTCAGAAGGAAAAAAACAGAGAGAAATTGCGGAGAGTATACTGTATAGTAATTCAGAGCATGGGGTCTGGAGTTAAAACTCTCCAATTCAAATCCTGATATCCATTTAACCATCTGAATTCGAGCAAACAGCCTCATTCTCCGTGACAGAATTCCCCTACTATAAAATGTGGGTAAGAATAGTACCTATCCAAGGCCGGGTGTGGTGGCTCACTCCTGTAATCCCAGCTACTCAAGAGGCTGAGGCAGGAGAATTACTTGAACCAGGGAGGCAGAGGTTGCAGTGAGCTGAGATCACACCACTGCACTCCAGCCTGGGCAACAGAGGGAGACACTCTCAAAAAAAAAAAATAATAATAGTACTTATCCCATAAAGTTGTTGTAAATACTAAATGACATTAATAATATAAAAAGCACTCAGGCCACGGCCTAGTGCACATCGCCAACCTGTAACTAAGTTGCTTTCACAAACTCCGTAATAGGGTTTTGCTTTCCCAATCTAGAGTAGATGATATCTTAATTTTCACACAGTACTAGGGTAACAAATACCTCTGTTTGCCCAGCGCTTTTCCGGTTTTAGCACTCAAAGTCTTGTGTCTGGAAACTCCCTCAGTCCCAGAAAAACAGGGCTTGTTGCATACCCTACCCAGGACCCTAATCATCAATAGCCAGGCCATGAATGATCTTTATATGGAACTACAGAAGTGATACCTCTCTCTGATGCTAATAATAATGATAAAGCTACTTGCTATTATTTATATCAAGGTAACATCAATAATCCACATATTCAAGAGATATAGACTTTCCCCTTTTACTGACAAATTGCTCTAGTTTACAACTCCAGCTCCTTAAGAAAATTTACCAGCTAAATCTAAACGAATCTGCAAAGATTAGAATCAAATCACACTTTGGTTTCCCCACCACCACTCCAAGGGGACAGACAGCCTATGATTAGTGATTATAAAATTCTACCATATATATCTCAAAATGTCTGCTACTTAAGGCAGAAAAAGAAAAACACAACTTCTAACCAATAGCTGACCCAGTTCTTCATTTCCTCAAAACCTCCTATAAAATAAGGTTAAAGTGCATTTGAGCAAAAACGTTAAAAATATGAGACCACATCTTATTTAACTTTGTATCATTAGTACAGCACTTTGCTACAGAATTCAATATTCACCTAAGTACACACTAATGCAAAAAAGTAGTAATATAATTCTAATATTTTCCCTACTAAGTCTGTATTTTGAAAGACATTACAATGTAAATCCTGTTCCATAATTAACGTCCATGGGTGAAGTCTTGAGTTTTCTCACAAATTTTCACAAAATCTGGGTGACTACATTAGGAGCTTTCCTTTTATAAACTAACATTTTTGCTCATTTAAGTTTGCTGAAATGAGACTGCTTGCTAGTGAAAACAGAGCCCTTATTTTTGTTTTAAAAAAGTACTTTACCTTCACACTAAAAAGATTCACTAACCAGCTTAGAGATATATTCTTACTAAAAATTAAGGCTTGAGAAAGCAGTAGAAATATTAAAGGTGTATCTGAAATGGCAGTCAATGAGAAATTTAAGTTACTTTCTGGTATCTTCTATTGAGACTTTAGTACTATGCAAGTGCCTATAACAGGAGGCAAGAAACACAATATATTCTGGAAGTTTGGAGAGAGACATTAAAACATAAATGTTTACCTCTTTTTCTTGTTTTAAAACGCTGGCCTGATAGCGTTGGCTTTTGCTGCTTTTGATTATTCATAAAAGACACCCTAGGAAAGGAGTAATAAAGCCTTAATATCAGTGCCATAATACTCATTTTTAAAACAAAGCATCAAACCTTAGTCTAGTCACACATGAATCGAATGGAACACGCACTCTCAGCTTCCAATTATACCCGGTGCAGGCACAAAGAATTACCTTCACTTTAATCAAACAGAACGTCAAAATCTGCATTTTTCTCTACAAGAAACTCTTTAAATTAGTGCTGTGAACTACACTTTTAAGCGACATTACAGTGCTACACTGATGACCCATCCTAAACCTAATTGCTCAGTTTCCTCCACATTCCTCTTTACATTCACTTACATCTTCCACGACCACTAAGAAGCGCAGAACGCAGATTACCACCATAGTCAAGAGGCTTCCAAAACATGTATGCCAATTCTAAAACACTCAAAAGGTGAACCCCTTCCTTCTGACAGGCCTGGTTATGAGCAGCACCATCCTACCCTAGATCATGCCTGTGACCGCCGCCTTGCACCACTCAAGCCTGCAAAACTAACAGAGAGCAACCAGCCTAGCCTCCTTCGCCCATATCCCACAGTCCCAGCCTCCTCCCCGGGCACGTGTCTCCCTCTCCACACCCTAGCCTCCTGCCCAGGACTCCCTTGGCCACAGCGGGGCGCCGTAGGGTGCCGTGGCTCCTTCTCTACTAACCCTGTTGCCTGCGGTGGCGGCCGACGCAACGAACGGACCACAGACGCTGAGGCGCTTCGCTCCGGGGCCCCAGCCGCCCCGTACATCCGCCCGCCCTCCAGCGAAAGCAGCGGCGGAGACGGTGGCCGCAGTGGTGTTGGTGGCCCCTTTGCCCCTCCCGGCGGAAGCCTCCACGCGTATACCACCCAACAGAGGCCGCGGTGGCTTTGTTACCCAGACCAGGAAGCGCCCAGAGGGGGCCTCCTCGGCCACGGCCTTCGCCGCCGGCGCCGCGGCGCGCACCCTGACCCCACTTCCCGACCCGGCCACTGCCGCCCCTCGGCCTCCCTGCCGAAGCGGCAGCCTTTCAGGCCCAGGATCCGGCCGGGCCTCGAGAGGCGGCCTCCGCTCGGACCCATCCTAGCCGGGCCGCATCCAGCTCGCTGCCTCACTCGCCCTCTGCCCAGTGTCGACGGCCTGCAATGTCGGCTCGGGTTAAGCCGGGCGCCGCGCCTCACCGAATTTAAGGCGAAGAGCAAAGAGCCAGAAATCCCCAATGTAGCTGCAACTGCGGCGGTGTCTCCTCTGCGACCGGAACTAACGCCAGGAGGAGCGGGGAGAGGTGCCACCCCCGCCCGGACCGCTCTCCTATCGCGAGATTTCTTCCCCTGGCCCCACCCCGGCGGCCCGCCTAGATCTTGGCCGAGCGCCTCTGCCTTTTCCATTCCGCGCGGGTTAAGGTGAGGGACCGAAACAGGGGAAGGGAGAGACGTTTCAAGGCTTCTTTCTTCCCTTACTGGGTTCCACGTCGCCTGGATACCTGTCCTAGACTAGCTTATTTTTCTTCCGCCGCTGCGTCTTCTGCCCTGTTAACACACGGAGGGGTTGGAAGAGCAAAGCCGCCCCGCGCCGGTCTCAGAGTTGGACGAATCCCTCCCTACCGGCCCCCTCCTCCAGCGCCGGAAGTCGAAACCGGAGGGCGGGGGCGGATGCTAGGGGCGGGTCCGGGGGCGTGGCTTGGGGAAGGAAACCACACCTCGCCTCCGCCCCGGCTGGGGTGGGCGGAACTCGCTCCGGCTGAGTCCCTAGCGGGACGACTTTGCTCTGAGGGGCTGTCTCGTTCACTGCCTCCCTTAGGAGCGAGGAGGACACAAGCCGAGGGTTCAGAAGAGGCAATTCTGCCCTCCAGCCGCGGCCACCGCGCTCTGCAGCGGTCGTCTCCCAAGTGTGATGGCAGTGGAGACTTGGAGAGCATCAGAATCCCTTGGAGGACTTGTTAGAACAGATTGCTGGGCCCCACCCGCAGTTTCTGATTCTGTAGGCCTGGTGTGGAGCCCATGAATGTGCCTTTCCAACAAGTTCTCTGTGATGCTGCAGCTGGTCTACGGACCACACCTTGGGAACCCCTCAGTTAGAGGGTGTATCATCAGGGAGCTGGGGTACGATCAGATAAGATAGTGCGTGTGAAAAGCACTGGGAACCTGTCAAAACTCTGCTGATAGAGATGCACAGCGCCTTTAGAATGTAGCCCCATGTTTTTATTCACTGTGCCGCAGTTTGCTTCTCTCTGGTTGTTTCCCTACTTTCTGGTAGAAGGAGATTGGCTTCTCTTCCTTGAACCTTTTAATAAAATAGTCTGTATTAGTTGACTTCTTTTGCTTAATTATCTGACTTCTATCTCCCTACCCCCGCGCAACCTCATGGAAAATTTTCCTCAACTTTCTTTCCTGAAATTATTGCCAAACCCAGTGATTCTTTCATTCTTCACCGTTTGCCTCCGCTGAGCATTGAGTGTTACCTGTCTCCTGGAACGTGTCTGCAGTTATCCTGGTTACGCTCTGAATGTGCTCTTGCACAGTTATTTGCTGACTCTTCTGTACTGACACCTTTTCTTTCTGCATACTTTCTTCTGTGGCAGTCTCATACATTCTCAAGGATTTAACATTTACTCCCCTTAAAAGAGTTCCAATATCATCTACTGAATCATTAAGCAAATATTTGTTAAATCCAGGCTCTATGCCCTTCCAAGTTGAGGCAACAGCAGTGGGAAGGAGGCAGGAAATAAAAAGATCTGTTGGAGGAACTGCAGGAAGCTAGTGTGACTGGGAAGGCTGTGGGGAGCAGAAGGAAGTGGCCGGAGTCAGATCTCTGTCTCTCACCAGGTCCTTTCTCCCAAGCCCCCAGTCTACACTATCCGATATCTTCACTGCCCGATCAATTTAACACTGTCAGTGCTGTCGATTGCTCTTCCCCCAGAACTATATTTTTCACATCTGAAGTTCTATTAAAGGTACAACGTTTCACAAATAAAAATGATAACTGATACATACCTATATGTATCAGGCACTTTTCTGAGCACTTTGTATAGTGACCCCATTTGAACCTCAAAACTACCCTATAATGTAGACTCTATTATTAGCCCCATTTTATAGATGGAAAAACTGAGGCATCGAGATCAAGTAACTTGTCTAAGATCATAGAGCTAGTAAGTGCAAGAACCCAAGCAATCTGGCTTCACCATTATAATACACCACCTCACCACCAAGCTCTTGTTTATTCATTCAACAAGTATGTATTAAGCTAGAGACCAGTAGAGATAGTGACATGTCAGGCCTATGGCCTCACAAAGCTTATCTTCTATTTTTGCCATGTTTTAAATTCTATCATCTTTCCCCAGTACCATCTTGATTTAGGCATCTATTACCCCTAACTAAATGGGACTTTTGCAATAACTTCCTAACTGTACTATATCCTTTCTCAACACTTCCAGAGCAGTCTTCTCAATGGCAGCCTGTATCATTTCTCTTTACTGTATAAATGCCTCTGTTTGTACTCAGGGATGGCTCTGACCAATATTTTTCACCTTTACTTCCCATCACATTCGTGGTTCTCTTTTTTAAAAATTTATTTCTATATGATTTTAATAATGTTCCCTAAGTAATTAGTAATCAAGGTTTTCTTCAAATTCAGACTAACAAATACATATTATGGGAGTCTTGCTCTGTTGCCCAGGCTGGAGTGCAGTGGCACGATCTCGGCTCACTGGAACCTCTGCCTCTTGGGTTCAAGTAATTCTCTGCCTCAGCCTCCTCAGTAACTGGTATTACAGGTGCCCACCATCATGCCTGGCTAATTAAAAAAAAATATTTTTAGTAAAGATGGGGTTTCACCATGTTGGCCAGGCTGGTCTTGAACTCCTGACCTTGTGATCCACCAACCTTGGCTTCCCTAAGTGCTGGAATTACAGGCGTGATCCGCTGTGCCTGGCCTACATTTGTGGGTTTTTTTTTTTTTTTTCGAGATGGAGTTTTGCTCATTACCCAGGCTGAAGTGCAATGGCACGATCTCTGCTCACTGCAACCTCCGCCTCCTGGGTTCAGGCAATTCTCCTCCTCAGCCTCCTGAGTAGCTAGGATTACAGGCACGCACCACCATGCCCAGCTAATTTTTTTATATCTTTAGTAGAGACGGGGTTTCACCATTTTGACCAGAATGGTCTCGATCTCTTGACCTCATGATCCACCCGCCTTGGCGTGGTTCTTAATCTGTTATTACCATTCATTGTGGGGTATGTAGCAAACAATTTTTGACTAAAAATGATATTAAAGCAAGGAGATTATTAAAGTGGATTAAAGGTTTTCCTGAACTCCTGGCCTTAAGTGATCCTCCTGCTTTGGCTTCCCAAAGTGTTGTAATTACAGACATGAGCTGCCACGTCAAGCCACTTATCTTTTTTCTGCTTTTGGTTGCTCCCATAGGACTAGGCACTGTAGGCTGGCATAGGAAATGTTCGTAAATTGTATTATGGTAGAAAAAGTTTCCAAACAGTTGAACTCTATGCTTTTGTCAGACAGAAAACACCTCGTCTTGACCTTTCTTGAGATGTCCTTCCTTCATTTTCCACTGTCAAAATCCCATTTACTGTCTCAAGGCTTGTTTCAACTACTGCTTTTTTCTGTTAAGCCTTTCTTAGTCACAGATGTGAACATGTTCCTTCTTTGTAATTGGGACTACAGGCATGAGCCATTGAGCCTACTAGTTTTGTTTGTTTGTTTGTTTGTTTGTTTTTTGGTGGTGATGGAGTCTTGCTTTGTTGCCCAGGCTGGTCTCAAACTCCTCACCTTACTAGGTAACCTCCCACCTCAGCCTCCCAAAGTGCAGAGACTGTAGTTGTGAATCATCATGCCTAGCCTTGCCCAATTTTATGGTTGTTTTGGGAAAAGGATATGCTGACTTCACTCTGCCATTGCTGTGAATCCCCCTTAGTACTTTTGGATTTTAAAATTTTGAACTACTTAAAAAGAAAGGTGCTAAATGCAACAAGTGAATGTGATACTGCTTTTAACTTCATTGATGGAAATGGATAAGTGTTTCTTTTTCAAAAGCAAGTAACAATAGGTTTTTATTTCTAACAATTAGAAGAATGTCAAGGGCCTGTTTTGAAAAGCACATTGTTAACCTTGAAAAATGACCTGGAGAAAGTCTTTATTCCTATGCTTTGAGTCTTTTAGAAGCTTATACAACATTCTATGAACCTGGCTTAAATACTGTAGCATATGTATATGGAACACTTCGAGATACACACATGTATATATGTATGCATATATGTATGTATATATATGTGGCTAGAAGTATTTTCATAGGTGCCACAACATTTTTACAATGAAAAAGCTTTGAGGCACAATGAGCTGTTACATAATTTCATTTTAGATAAAAAAAAAAGTTAAATATCATTCACTTGCTACGTATCTCACATATACCATTTCTTTTACTTGCTGCATAGAATGATTTTAATAGTTATTATTATCAATATTATTTGACATAAGATAAAAATAAAAATAAGCACTGCTTAATTACATTAACATTTTAGTAATATTTGATAAATAAGTACCCTCTTTTAGCAAACATGCTCTATTATTTAGATTTTAGATTTTTTTAAAAAATAAAAACAGGATCTGGTTATGTTGCCCAGACTGACCTCGAACTCACTGGTTTAAGCAATCCTCCCACCTTTCCCTCCCAAAATGTTGGGATTATAGGTGTGAGCCACCACACCTACAATTGCCTTGATTTTTGAATAGGGCAAAATAATTGTGAGGCTTAGGGATTCAAGAAATTTGGCATACACACATTTTCTGTTTCTCTCTTTCTGCTCTTAACATCAGAATAATGACAAGTTAAAGTGAAAACTCTTTGCTCCTGTAAAGTGCTTATTCTGAATATAGTTTGAGGTGAGTTTCTGTTAGTGATATTTGGAGTGATTTTAATATGTGCATTCTAAGTTACATAGCATTCAAGGCATTCATTAAAACAAAATAAAAACCAACAAAGGAACAGCATGATGGCATGTGGTATGTTAGCTATAGGATTGTTTAGAAAAAACTGTTTATCGCTTATTATTAATAGTTCATATCTCATAGAATATTACTGCAGAACTGAAGATTAAGAAATGTTACTGAGGATGCCAGATCCAAAGATCTCCGTGTTGGAAAATTATCTCCAATGCGTAACTGTTTCCCTGGCGTATTTAGATGGCCATCCTTCTTTGATGTCTCTTTTAAAATCTACATTTCATTTTTTGGGAGCCTCTGTGTGATGGAAAGTTTTTTTTTGTTTGTTTGTTTGTTTTTTTGAGATAGAGTCTTGCTCTGTTGCCCAGGCTGGAGTGCAGTGGTGTGATCTCGGCTCACTGCAACCTCTGCCTCCCTGGTTCAATTCTCCTGCCTTAGCCTCCCAAGTAGCTGGAATTACAGGTGTGTGCCACCACACCCGGCTAATTTTTGTATTTTTAGTAGAGACAGGGTTTCACCATGTTGGCCAGGCTGGTCTCAAACTCCTAACCTCGAGTGATCCACCTGCCTCGGCCTCCCAAAATGCTGGGATCACAGGCGTGAGCCACTGTGCCCAGCCAATGGAAAGTTTTTATCCAAGATGAAAAAGCAGCTAAACTAAATAGGACTTAGTCACTGCCTTCTTGCTATTATTAGCAGTACTACTGCTATTACTTGGTATGTACACTATTAGTAGTAATAGAGTGGTTACGGTAGACCTTAAATTTACGGAGGATGTTACTGTATAGAAAAGATTTTCACATACATTTTATAATTCTTCACAAAAACTTTGTGAGAAAGTAAGGCTACCTTGCTTTCAAAGTAAGCTAACTATAATATAATTGATGATTATTAGTCTTCCAGAAGAAGGCCATGACCTACCATTAAGTAAACTTAATGTCAATTTATCTGATAAGAAAAAGTAGAACCTTTTTCTAATGATAGATTTCAGGTCCTACTCTTAAAAGGGAGTCTTGGAGGATTTCCCAGATCTTTCTGGGATAAAATTAGTTTTTTTTTAAAAAAACAGTTTCATTTTCCAGAACTTAACCGATACAGAAGGATGTAGCACCAGAAAACATTATACAATAAGGCTTGCCCAGCACAGAGATTTTTTACACTAGGTGACTAGTTATATTAAGTGCTAAAGTGAAATTCTCTGTTAGTTCTCTATACCTGTTCTTTGAATTCAACTCACATTTTTCAATGCTTAAAATCCATGAATAACTTTTAGAACCTAAGCATGTTTATAGGCCATTGTTGTGTTTCTATAAACAAATACCTGAGTCTGGGTAATTTATAAAGAAAAGAGGTTTAATTGGCTCGTGGTTCTGCAGGCTGTACCAGTGTGGCACCAGCATTTGCTTCTGGGTGAGTGCTTCAGGAAATTTATATAAGGGAATAAAGTGAAGTAGGAACAGGGACATCACATGGTGAGAGTAGGAGCAAGTGAGAGAGAGGCAGGGGGTGCCACACACAGACTTAAACAACCAGATCTCACGTGAACTTAGAGTGAGAACTTATTTATCACCAAAGAGATGGTGCTAAACCACTCATGAGAAATCTGCCCCCATGATTCAATCATCTCCCACCAGGTTTTACCTCCAACATTGGGAAACACATTCAACGTGAGATTTGGGAGTGGACAAACATCCGAACCACATCACCAGGTAAAAAGGGCTGTACAATAACATTAAGAACATTGGGGTTTCATGACTTCAGAAATTTTAAGAATTTCTTGCCTAGGAAGGACAATGTATAAGCAACAGATTTAATTGCCTTTGAGACATGCTTTTGGTGAGAACTCTTAGGAAGGTCTCTGCCTTTCCTTATGTGCCTGGTGTGCTGTAACAGAGGTCCAAAGACAGCAAGTCATGGTGCTTGTGACATGCACTGTCCAGCGAGGGACATGGCACAATGCCATCACGAGTGTATTACACAAGATGCCGTTACAATGTGGAAGGGGAGTGACCAACTCCACAGGGTTGAAAAGGAAGGGGTTCCCAAAGGATCCTGAATAGGAAGCATTTCAGGTAGGTCTTGGCAGAAGTTGGTCAGATGGGGAAGAGGGAGGTAAGAGCAGCACATGGAGCAGCCTGAAACATAGCTGTCACATTTGAGAGCAGGGAGCAGCTTGCTGTGTTTGGTATAGGGTATATGTGAATCTGTGTATGTGAATATTGGGGAAGGGATGGCAAAGATGAAGCAGGGGATACCTGAAAAGAGCTAAGAGCCCATCCTAAGGAGTTTGGTCTTTGTCTATGTTCTGCTTTGTATGTGGTAATTTACCTGAAAATGCTTGAGAAATTTAGTGTAAACTGTATGATGTATTTAAATGTAAGTTAACTTTTTTCTATACTCTAGGTAGCATCAACTTGCACTCTAGATGTGGTTCATTAGCATTTGAAGAATCCAAATCATGAATCCACACTTCAAACTTGGTTACCTACACATTTCAAATAATTTTGCAAGAGTCTATTTTAAGGTTTGTTCATTGGCATAGTGGATGTTAGAAATAAGATAGGTGGTTGACTAGAAAGGTTACACTTGCTTTATGAACCTCATCCAAGGAAGGTGGAGGAATCCAGCAAGCAATAATGGCAGTAGCCTCCCAGGTGTGGAGCGCTATTGGTTCTGAGTACTCTCCTCGGTGAGGTTGCTATCAGTGGCCCAGCTATTATAGAAGGGTAGATGGTTCTGCGATCAGGCTTTTGGGTCTACTCAGAGTGAATCTGTCATGTGAGATGTTTGACCTACCTCTAACTTTTAGTGGGGGCTATGGCTATTTATGAAGAGAACCTGCCAATTGCTGTGTTCATCAATTGCCTAATTGTCTTAGATCACTGTGTAACTGGTCAGTAGTGGAGACCACTAGAGCTTATCTATATAATGCCAGCAGACTGTCAATATTATATAAAGATTACTTTGGGGAAAGGGAGCATTGGTGAGCTGGAGAATAAGACCCTGTTGAATTATATTTTAACTAAGTCAATGTAACCCTTCAACAACCTGCTTTTTGTCTACTTGCTTTTCTTCCTCTTCCCTCTATGGATTCTTAAGCTATCCAGGTTAGGCCAGGTGCAGTGACTCACACCTGTAATCCCAGAGCTTTGGGAGACCAAAGCAGGAGGATCACTTGAGGTCAAGAGTTTGAGACCAGCATGGGCAACATGTTGAGACTCCATCTTTACTAAAAATAAAAAAATCAACTGGGTGTGGTGGTGTGCACTTGTAATCCTAGTTACACAGGAGGCTGAGGCAGAAGGATTGCTTGAGCCCAGGAATTTGAGGCTGCAGTAAGCTATGATGCTGCCAGTGCACTCCAGCCTGGGTGACAGAGTGAGACCCTGTTCCAAAAAACCCCCGCAAACAAAAAGTACCCAGATTCTGGCATTGCCAGAATATTTGGGTAGTATATCAAGATAGGGTAGGGATGGGCAGCAGGATATGGGAATTTTGAAAAAGCTCCTTAAATGTTTCTGATAGGTTTACTCTTGCTTCTTCCAGGGTTAGATAATTTAGGTGTGGGAAGAAGAACATTAGGGCTAGGGAGAAGAGGATTGGATTTGTGTGTGTGTGTGTGTGTGTGTGTGTGTGTGTATCTCCTCAATTTTTATGGACTATAAGCAACTTGTGGAGATTGAAAAATCAGCTCCTAAACTTTGATTTATTTACTTTTTGGATAAAAACATGAATAAACTATTGTTAACAATGGTGTTTGAGAGGCCTTGGGAGGAGTATATTTTCATGATACTGATCTACATAAGCTTGGAGGACATTTACATTCCAACAATTTCTTGAGCAAAAGGAACAAAGAAACCAAAGAAATGGAAAAAGGTCTTAGCTAAATTGGTACAGACTCTGTTCTTGTTATATTTACTAAAAGGAAAGAAAAAGGAAAAGAAAGAAGTTTATTCTTTATTTTTTTTCAATTTTTTTTATCGTGATAAGACATATGTAACCTTAATTTTACCATCTTAACGATTTTTCAATATACAGTTATGTGTTATTAAAAAATGCACAACGATCACCACCATTCATCTCTGTAGCTCTTTTCATCTTGCAAAACAAACCTTATACCTATTAAACAATAACTCTCCTTCTACTTTCCCCACATGCTTAGCAACCACTATTCCATTTTCTGTCTCTCTGATTTTACTACTTTAAAGTTTCACATAAATGGAATCATACAGTATTTGTCTTTTTGTGACTGGCTTATTTCATTTAGCAAGGTTCATCAAGGTTCCTCAAGGTTCATCTATGTCGTAGCTTGTGTCAGAATTGCCTTCCTTTAGAAGGCTATTATTTGTATAATATATACCACATTTTTCAATAACAGTTTCTCCATTGATGGACACTTGGGTTGCTTCCACGTTTTAGCTGTTGTGAATAATGCTACTGTGAACATGGGTGTATAAATATTGAGACCTTGCTTTCCATTCTTTTGCTATAAACATAAAAGAAATGGAATTGCTGGCTGAGCGTGGTAGCTCACGCCTATAATCCTAGCACTTTGGCAGGTGGGGCTGAGATGCAGGGATCATGAGGTTAGGAGTTGGAGACCAGCCTGGCCAAAATGGGGAAACCCAGTTTATACTAAAAATACAAAAATTAGCTGAGTGTGGTGGTGTGTGCCTGTAATCCCAGCTACTCGGGAGGCTGAGGCAGGAGAGCTACTTGAACCTGGGAGGCGGAGGTTGCAGTGAGCTGAGATCATGCCACTGCACTCCAGCCTGGACCACAGAACAAGACTTCATCTCGGGGGAGAAAAAAAAAGGAATGGAATTGTTGAATCCTGTGGCAATCCAATTTTTAATTTTTTGAGGAACTACCATACTGTTTTCCACTGCAGCTGAACCAGTTTACATTCCTACCAGCAGTGCACAAGGGTTCCAACTTCTCCATGTCCTAGCCAACACTTTTTATTTTGCGATCTTTGTTGTGTGTTTTTAAACTTTTATTTTAGGTTGAGGAGTCCATGTGCAAACTTGTTATATAGGTAAACTCATATCATAGAGCTTTGTTGCACAGATTATTTTGTCATCTAGGTGCTAAGGCTAGTACTCAATAGTTATTTTTTTCTGATCCTCTCCCTCTTCTCACACTCCACCCTCAAGTAGGCCCCGGTGTCAATTGTTCCCCTATTTGTGTCCATGAGTTCTCATCACTTAGTTCCCACTGATGAGAACATGCAGTATTTGGTTTTCTCTTCCTGCATTAGTTTGCTAAGGATAATGTCCTCCAGCTCCCTTCATGTTCCCGCAAAAGACATGATCTTGTTTTTTTTTTTTTTTTGAGACAGAGTCTTGCTCTGTGGCCCATGTTGGAGAGCAGTGGTATGGTCTTGGCTCACTGCAACCTCCACTTTCCAGGTTCAAGCGATTCTCCTGCCTCAGCCTCCTGCATAGTTGGGACTATAGGTACCCACCACCATGCCCAATTAATTTTTGTATTTTTAGTAGAGACAGGGTTTCACTGTGTTAGCCAGGATGGTCTTGATCTCCTGACCTTGTGATCTACCCTCCTTGGTCTCCCAAAGTACTGGGATTACAGGCGTGAGCCACTGCTCCTGGCTGATCTGGTTCTTTTTTAATGGCTGCATAGTATTCCATGGTGTGTATGTACCACAGTTTCTTTATTCAATCTCTCATTGATGGGCATTGTATGAGTCTGTTCTCACACTACTCTTAAGAACTACCTGAGACTGGGTAATTTATGAAGAAAAGAGGTTTAATTGACTGATAGTTCTGCAGTCTGTTCAGGAAGCATGGCTAAGAGGCCTTAGGAAACTTACAATCCTGACAGAAGGCAAGGGGGAAGCAAAGCACATCTTACATGGTAGCAGGAGAGACACAGCACAAAGGGAAAGGTGCTACACACTTTCAAACAACCAGATCTCATGAAAATTCACTATTATGAGAACGGGAAGGGGGAAATCTGCCCCCATGATCCACCAGTCCCCTCTTCCAACATGTGGGGATTACAATTTGAGATGAGAGCTGGGTGGGGACACAGCGCCAGACCATATCAAGTATTAGGTTGATTCCATGTCTTTGCTATTGTGAATAGTGCTGCAATGAACATTTGTGTGCATGTCTTTAGGGTACAATGATTTATATTCCCTTTACACTCAGTAATGGGATTGCTGGGTAAAATGCTGGTTCTGTTTTTAGCTCTTTGAGGAATCACCACTGCTTTCCACCATGGTTGAACTAATTTACACTCCCAACAGTGTGTAAACATTCCCTTTTTTTCCTGCAACTTCACCAGCATCTGTTATTTTCTGAGTTTTTAATAATAGCCATTCTGACTGGCATGAGATGGTATCTGATTGTGGTTTCGATTTGCATTTCTCTAATCAGTGATATTGAGCTGTTTTTCATATGCTTGTTTTGGCCACTTGTATGTCTTTTTAAAAGTGTCTGTTTATGTCCTTTGCCCACTTTTTAATGGGGTTATGTGTATGGAGGTTCATCATTAGTTACATTTAGTCAATAGATTATATTTGTTGTAGAATATAAAATGTATTCATTTAAATTATAAACTATGTTCATCAGATTAATTGCTGTATAAATTATGTAGGTTCTTCTTACATACGGAAGAACTTCAGAGTCCTGCGTTTATTTTTTTTTTCCTTTGCTGACTGCATGTCAGCATCTAACTTTAAGTATATAAACCAAGGAGGGAGAGTGGGAGAGGAATGAGGGATGAAAAACTCCCTATTAGGTACAATGTACACTGTTTGGGTGATGGGTACACTAAAGTCCCAGACTTCACCACTATACAGTTCATCCATAGAACCAAAAACCACTTGTGACCTTAAAGCTGTGCAATCTATAGTGACTTTATACAATATATAGTGAGCAGATGTCAAATATATAGTCAATGAGGGAGCCAGCGTAATAAAGCAAGTTCAAAGGAAGATGTGAGAAACCAAGATGGAAAAAAGAACATCAGAATAAGATTGCAGATTAGCGGGAAGAAAACCCCAAACAAACAACAAAACAAAACTGGTTAATTGTCCTAAGGGCAATAAAACTGAAACCTTGCAGGTTATCTTTTCAACTATACAGAAATTCTTGGTAATTTATCAATGTTTTACAAGTTAACACCTGTATTATTTCCTATTACAGCTATAACAAATTATCCCAAACTTGGTGGCTTAAAACAACATGAATTTATTATCTTACCGTTCTGAAGGTCAGAAGTCCAAAATGGGTATCACTGGGCTAAAATCAAGGTGTCAGCAGGGCTGCACTCTGCTTGGAGACTCTAGGTGAGAATGTGTTTCATCACCTTCACTAGCTTCCAGAGACTGCCTGCATTCCTTGGCTTGTGGCCCCTGACATCTTCAGAGCCAGCAATGGCCAGTTGAGTCTTCTTTGCACTGTGCTACTTTCATACCAACTCTCCTGCCTTTCTTTTCCACATTTAAGGATTCTTGTGATTACATAGGGCCCACTCGAATAAGTCAGAATAATGTCTTTATTCTAAGGATACCTGATTAGCAAACCTAATTCCATCTGCAACATTTATTTCCCTTTGCCACATAACCTAACATAGTCACAGGTTCTAGGGATTAGAATGTGGATGTCTTTGGCATGCTGTCATTCTGCATACCACATGATCTAATGTGGTCTGGGCCCTGATAGACAGTAGATATATAAAGTGACATTTCCCTAGAGCAAAATCATCTATATGATTCTGGGGTGATAGATACTGGTCTTTTCTGTGCTGTTCAATAAGGTACCCACTGGCTGCATGTGGATACTGAATATAGTACTTGAAATGTAGCTAAAGAAACTAGAAAACGAGGTCGGATGTGGTGGCTTGTGCCTGTAATCCCAGCATTTTGGGAGGCTGAAGTGGGCAGATCATGAGATCAAGATATTGAGACCATCCTGATCAACATGGTGAAAATCTGCCTTTACTAAAAATACAAAAATTAGCTGGGCATGGTGGCACGTGTCTGTAGTCCCAGCTACTTGGGAGGCTGAGGCAGGAGAATTGTTTGAACCCGGGAGGTGGAGGTTGCAGTGAGCAGAGATTGCCCCACTGCACTCCAGCCTGGTGACAGAGCAAGACTCCGTCTCAAAAAAAAAAAAAAAAAAAAAAAAAGAAACTAGAAAATGGAATTTTTAATTTAAATTTAAAAGTTAAAACATAGCCACATGTGGCTCATGGCTACCATATAGACAGGGCAGCCCTAGAGTATCAGATTACTCTGTAATGGATTTATTAGACAGTGCTGGAGGATAACATTGAAAAGTTACCTGCAGGGGAGGTTTACTTGAGGCCAGGGGTTTGAGATCAGCCTGAGCAATATTGGGAGATCCCATCTCTACAAAACATTAAAAAATTAGCCAGGCCTGGTGGCACACTCCCGTAGCCCTAGCTACGCTGGAGGCTGAGGTGGGAGGATTGCCTGACCCCAGACATTTGAGGCTTCAGTGAGCCATGACTGTACTAGTGCACTCCAGCCTGGGTGACAGAGTGACACCCTGTTTCTCAAATAAAAGAAAATAAACGTCTCATAGTATTTTTTTCTTTTTGCCTTATTTCCAAATTTTGGAAAATTTTGCTTAATATGTGCAAGTAAAATTGTGACTCCAGCAGACTTATATCCAATAAAAATGTGAAGTCTAGTTTCTTTGGCAAATAACTGTAGGTTTTTTCTTTTTACCTTCCTTAGATCTCCTGGCTCATGGATATCTGAGTTGCACAGTGTAGGTTCTTCGGTACTTTTGTTGTCATAGAGCACATTCATTGGCTCTTCCTTAATCAAACATATGTAAGTATCAGATTGAGATAGACCCTATGGTAAGAGATGAGTAAAACACAGTCCCTGTCATCAGTCAGTGGTTTGTCTAGAAAGAAAGGATACATATGCAGACAAATAGATGATGTGTGTGACAGAAGAACCAGGTACAATAGGGGCATAAAGGAGAGAGGGTCACTTCTACCCCAGAACTATCCATTAGTCTCAACAAGGTTTATTGGTAGAGTGGGTTGAATAGCATCCTCCCGAATTAATGTCTACCTGGAACCTCAGAAGTGGCCTTATTTGGAAATAAATTCTTTGCAGATTAATTAAGCTAAGCTAAGGTCTTACTAGATAAAGATGGGCCTTAAATCCAATGATTGATGTTTTTATGAGAAAGCAGAGGATTTGGATACAGACATACTGGGAAGAAGGCCATGAGATGACTCAGGCAGAGGTTGGGGTGATGCAGCCACAAGGAGCGCCAGGAGCCGCCCAAAGAGGCAAGGAAGGATTCTACCTGAGAACCCATGGCCCTGCCAGCACCTTGACTTTGGACTTCTAGCCTCCAGAACTGCGAGAGAATACACACCGAAGCCACTCAGCTTGTGAAAATTTGTTGCGGCAACCCTAGGAAACTGACCACTGGAAAGGTGCTGGGTAGGTCACAGAATTGAGGGCAGAGCTGAAGAACCAGGCACAGGAAGGAGGGCACTCCTGAGGAGCTCAGCAGCGGGAGCGTGTGGACTGTCTGTAGCCATCCAGGCGACCTGCTACAGTGGCCTTTTCACCTTGTGTACCTTGCTCAAGAGCCTATCTCAGGAGAGACTCTAACCCAGCTTATCTCATTCCTTTCCCAGTAGCTCATTTGGAACACATGGAGTGGAGGATGGATGACTTCCTAAAGGAAGAGCCAGCAGTCACATAAAAACAACAGGTGACCACTTCACAGATGACAGTAAAGTCCCTTTTGCAAGAAGAAACTGTCCTGTTGAATGCTACTCTTTCACCCAGTGGCAGTGGGTGGTTACAGATGTTGAGAAAGATTATCTTGGCCGTTATGTGCAGAATGGTTTGGAGCAAGACTAAATGTGAAGTTTACTGAATTTCACATTTAGTAAAATTATCTAAATGTGGAGTTACAGGAGCACAGGGGAGCCTGTCCTACTGTGCCTCGGCAAAGGAAGGAACGCTATTGCTTTGTACTCAGTGGCATGGTAACATTAACTTTCAGGGTTGTGTGGGGGGACTGAGAAAATTCCTTTATTTTCTGTCTCCAACTATTTCTGCCTAATTTTTTGACTTTCTTTTGACGTCTTAAAAATTAGAAAGCATATCTTTTTGCTATTTGTCTGCACAATTCTATGAAGCAGATACAATGTTAATTTTCACTGTTCTAGGGTGGAACAGGGAGCAGGCTTTCTTTACAAGAAAGAAAACCTACTCAGAGAACCCAGACTCAGAAGGCAAAAGTACAAATATCTCCTGTGCTCCAAGTCCCAGAGAGTAAGAAATAGGAGGCTCCATGAAGCCCACAATGAGCATTAAGGGTTACGGTTCCTCACCCTTATAGGTACCACCAGGCTGCCATGGATGCCGGGAAGTGGGTAGGGTGGAATGTCTAGACAAAGAGAAGGCACACAGCAGGTGTGAAAATAGGGGCAGGAGCCGGGTACTTGTCCTGTTGCCCTAACGTTCTTCAAACATTCTGACATTTGGCCATTGTGTCCTGTCCGTTTGTAGGGCCAGCTGAGTAGCTCTGATTTTGCCAAATGTGGCTGGGCATTCTGGGACAGGCTACATACTGGGGCTTCTGGGAGAGCAGAAGTTACACTCTGTACATGTGTGAGAATTGGATGGATGGGGGTGGTATGTGTCTTAGTTGGTTTGGGCTGCTATAACAAAAATACCATAAACTAAGTGGCTTATAAACAGAAATGTTTTACTCACAGTTCTGGAGGCTGGGAAGTCCAAGATCCAGGTGCTAACAGATTCAGTATTTGATGAGGGGCCCCTCTCTGGTTCATAGACGATGTCTTTTTGCAGTGTTCTCACATGGTGAAGGAGGTTGCCTTGCTCTTGGGCGTCTATTTCATAAGGGCACTAATCTCATTCATGAAGGTGGAGCCCTCATGACCTAATCACTTCCCAATGGCCCCAACTCTTAATGCCACCTTTTCTAGGACCTAGTATCTTATAACAACAACAACAAACGGGCAAACAAACAAACAAAAATACCACTGCTTTGGGGTTTCGGTTTGAATGTGTGAATTCTGGGGGGACATAAACATTCAGGCCATAGCAGTGTGAGAGTAAGTCTTTGCTTTATCTTTTTTTAAACATCCAAGCCATGTTAATGTATTACTTATTTAAAAATTTTAGTCGGTTTCATATTTTAATGATGTTTATTGAGCCCAAAGAACTGGTTTCAAATATATGGCTTCAACTGTATCTTTTTAATGAAGTATTTTATTAACATCCATGCCATCCAGGTTTTACTGCATCAATTCACAGAAATAATTTTTATTCAAGCCCCTCTATTTTTAGTGCTTAATAGTTTTCAACTATGACAAATGGAAAATAAATACCCAGTAACCATCCTTATCTCCAACTGACCAAATTCTAAGAAAAAAAAAAAAATACAATTGTATTTACTGTCATTTAAAATAATACACATGGTAAGGCAAACTTTTTATATTGCTTTATCCCCTTTTCCCAATCCAAAAGAATGTTAATCAATTGAATAGTAGATCTACATGAGGGAAATACCACTTCTTTGCTGTCAAATGCACGTACATAGACCTATGGCTGATCCATGGCAAAACAAAACTTGCAGAACTCTCTTGTGGTTACTGAATCAAATACACTGGGAAAATCATCATATATTTATCTACCAAGAAGTGTCATTCGTTCGATGACCACAACCTGTATTACCAGTCCAGTTAGATTGGATGGACACAGAAAGGAAAAATTTGCTTTTACATCCATGTTTATATGATCTTTTCAGAAACAAATCAAAATTAAACTTGCTTGCTGTGGATATAGAAGTGCTTTGCTGGTGGCTTCTAGGCTGGAAAGTCTAAGTAAAATACTTTGTAAATAATGATTCATTGGGTTAATATAATCAGAGCTGGATAATGTTTCTAAATTTTGTGTCTTTTTTTTTCTACAACAGTATAAGAGTATCAGTTTGGCACCCACTTAGGATTAACAAGCCATCTTTTTACTGGTGAAAAACTGAAACACCTGGAAAAAAGAAGAAAAGACAATAATTATGAAACAAAGTGTACAAATCTCTCAATTTCATATTTAGGGAGAAGAACAATAAATAACTGACAATTGGGTTGGTAAGATTTACAGTTATGAATAAGTGCATTTGGGTAGTTACTCATTCTCCTGGGGCCTCCATGCCTTCATTTATAAAATAAGAAACTGGATAACATCAGAGGATTTTGAGTATTTTTAGCAAGAGGTTTAAAATGTTATGGGGAACACACTCACATGTATGTTTTTAGTGTGGTATAAATTTAATTTATAAGATTAATGTTGAACACTTCCTTATAAAGCAAATATGTAAGAGCAATTATGTTACTTTGAAGAATCTAAGAATTTGAAATTGCAGGTAAAGGATGACAGTTACAGACTCAGAATGCAATTTATATGTGCATCTTGTTTTGACTACAAGGCATGGATAACATTCTGACACACAGAAGTAGTTATAAGTGGTAAAGTGACAAGAGGTTTTTTGCTTTTTAAATTTGTCTTGCAATTTGAGGATGGTCTTTTAAAAATTTCTTAAATTTTAAATTTTAATAAAAAAAGAGAGACGGGGTCTTGCTGTGTCACCCAGGTTGGTCTTGAACTCCTGGGCTCAAGTGATCCTCCCATTCTGGCCTCCCAAAGTGCTGAAATTACAGGAATGAGCAACCATGCATAGCAGAGGATGGTCTTTATTTTAAAGTCTGTAGGCTGGGCACAGTGACTCATGCCTGTAATCTCAGCACTTTGGGAGGCCAGAATGGGAGGATCACTTGAGCCCAGAAGTTCAAGACTAACCTGGGTGACATAGCAAGACCCCGATTACATTGGAAAATTAGATTTTAATAAAAAATTTTATTTTTTTTCTGAGTGTATGCCATAGTTCTTTCTCTTCCACAGTGTTTTCAGTTGTTGCCCTGTTAGTGTGCAGAACATAGAAGTTTAATTTTCTAACAAAAAACAGTGTTTCTTCTTATCAGCATGTATTTCCCAAGGAGTTTCTGTGGCCACTCTCCAAAGCCTTCAGTGCTCTCTGTGTTGTGTTAAGCAGCAGCACAAAATTGCAGCAGTTGAATTCAGTGAATACAGATAGATAACCCTTCCAAACAGTGCTAGTTAATTATAAATGGAGTAATCAGCAGATTTCAATTTGGTGTTTTGCATTCTGGTTGTGATTCTTAGAAGAATCAGGGAGTAGGATCTTTAAATATTTTAATCCAGTGTATCCTCATATTTTATTTTAAAATAAAAAGAAAAACCACCATGTTGGTTAAAACACCCTGGCCTTCCTTTGTCAGTTCCCCAAAGAATGCATACATATTTCGGGTTAACGGTCTTAAATATTGGATAAGATACATTGACTTTAAAATGAAGCATGATTTAAGCACTTGTGCAATCCTTGATTTCTGTAGAACCCAGTGTGAAAGCCACTGGATTGTTTGCTTCTTCCCCATTCTTTGAATAATACTCTTTTAGTTTATTGATCTTACCTTTTAGGAAATACCAGTGTTATGCGATAGGGATAGACCAAGGTTTAAATGTCTTAGGGTCATCTCTTGGGATCTAAGAAAGAAAGCAAATTAAATAATATACCATAATACCACTTTAATAATTCAACAGGAGCATTACATCAGATCTTGGGTTTAAAAAATTTTTTGGATGAGAGGAGGCTGGATGTTCCTGGCTCCTGGGGCATGGGACTGTGTTATTCCTTTCAAATGACAACTGTGAAAAGAAGGTGGGTTTGTGTTGTCCTCTCTGCTATACCTAATGTTGCTAAGTAAGAGGGCACTTCAGACTTTTTTATTTTTTTGAGACAGAGTCTTGCTCTGCCACCCAGGCTGGAGTGCAGTGGTATGATTTCAACTCACAGCAACCTCCTCTTCCCAGGTTCAAGTGATTCTCATGCTTCAGTCTCCTGAGTAGCTGGGATTACAGGTGTTCACCACCACGCCTGGCTCATTTTTGTATTTAGTAGATATGGGGTTTCACCATGTTGGCCAGGTTGGTCTGGAACTCCTGGTCTCAAGTGATCCACCTGCCTTGGCCTCCCATAGTGCTGGGATTACAAGCGTGAGCCACCATGCTCAGCTTAGTAAGAGGGCACTTCAATTAGTTTCCTATCTTCTTTGCTTTCCAGATAAGAGTTCAAAGAGAATTATACCTCCTATGAATTCATCTGGGAGTGGGGATGTGGCTAGGTTGGGTGGTGTACACACTGAGCCCACACACCTAGACTCCTCCACAGTGGTAAGATAACAGCCCTGTCGGCACCTTTAGCCAAAGGGGTTGTGTGACGTGTTCTTGCTGGTTAAACCCCAGCCTCGTTTCACTCTCCTGGACTACAAGTCCCAAGAATTGTTCATCCTTTCTCATGGTCCTCAACGCCTGTCTCCTCTTCAGGGAATTTTCCCCTTTAGGTTCATCCCCAAAGCAGAACACACATCCCTGCTCTCCCCTGTTACGTTTTGGTTTGGAGGGTTGACTTTTAGTTACAAATATGTTACAAAGCAAAGCAAACTTTTCCTTGACGATGGTAAGCTATGAGGGTTCCAAAGCGCTTTCTCCCCTTTACTAATAGGTATTTGTTTCACCACAATACAAAAAGCCAAGTAATTCACCCAACTTCTACCACTCAGGACATTTTCCTAAATTCGTTCTTGCTTTTTGCCCTCTATATTGAAATGCAAATGAAGAGCTAGGTTTGCCTTCCCAAAGGGCCTTCCCTATTCTCTTCTTAGCTGCTCCTGTGAGAGCTGCTTGGCTCTCTTCTTTAGAATGAGCCTGTTCTGCAAGGTCTGGGCTGGACACAAGGCAAAACTCCTCAGTTTAGCCTATGGGAGATTTGAGTCTACTCTTCTACTAAAGTTATGGAATTTTTAGTCTCTCTCTCTCTCTTTTTTAAGACAAATGTCCTGCCCTGTCACCCAGGCTTGAGTGCAGTGGCCAAACCATAGCTCACTGCAGCCTCGAACTCCTGGGCTCAAGCGATCCCCTCACCTTAGCCTCCTGAGTAGCTGAGACTATGGGCATGGGCCACCATGCCTAGCTAATTTTTTTGTTTGTTAGTGAAGACACCATCTTGCTTTGTTGCCCAGGCTGGTCTCAAACTCCTGATCTCAAGTGATCCTCCTGCCTCAGCCTTCCAAGCGCTGGGATTACAGGTGAGAGTCACTGTGCCTGGGCACTTCTAGTGAATCGTTAAACCTAAGGGTGGTCCTAGGGATCCCTGACTCAATCGTCTTCACCATCATCATCATCAGTATGTATTGACCATTTACTATGTGCAACAACTGCTAACTGCTTTATATATTATCTTATTCAATTCTTACAACAAACCTTTAAAGTAACTAGAGTTATTCTCTCCATACCCCACCTGTCCCTCATTTTATAGATAAGAAAACTGAGTGATCAGAGAAGTTAAATAAAGCATCAAAGGTAGAGCTGGAGCCGGGTGCAGTGCCTCATGCCTGTAATCCCAGCACTTTGGGAGGCTGAGGTGGGCAGATCGCTTGAGCTCAGGAGTTTGAGACCAGCCTGGGCAACATGATGAAACCTTGTCTCTACCAAAAATATGAAAACTAGCTGGGTGTGGTGGTGTGCACCTGTAGTCCCAGCTGCTTGGGAGGCTGAGGTGGGAGGATCACTTGAACCTGGGAGGCGGGGGTTGCAGTGAGCTGATATCGTGCCACTGAACTTCAGCCTGGGTGACAGAGCAAGGCTCCATCTAAAAGAAAAAAAAAAAGAAAAAGATAGAGCTGGAATTGAAACCCAGATACACTCTGACTTGGGGCCTGTCTCAAGCACTAAGCTAAAACAGTTCATTGTAACTCTTCTCCCTGGCAGGATGAGATGGTTGTCTTTTCTCCTGTTTTATATGCTGCATCTCTTATTTCCTCTCTTAAACTGAGGAATGCTTCCAGCTTTTGCCTTTTCCTTTTTAGGTGTTCTCCCTATCTCTCCTTTTCCTCTGCTGCTACAAACCTAAGGAGGAAGAGATCACATAGGAGAGTTTTTAGATACAAAAATATACATTCAATAACAGTATCAGAGAATCTCCCTTCAGAAGTAAGAATAGCTACTCTGTGAAATGTCACCAAACACTGCAGGGAAAAGATTCAGTCCCTGTATCCTGGGACAAACGTATTCAATGTGGAAGCAGTTTCACATTGGAGCCAATAAAACCTCTTTCAAGACAGCATGAGAGGCTAGAAGAATGTGGTTAAGAATGAGTACATGCCTGAGTATGTGCGTGCATGTGTCTGTGTGCGTGCACGCATGCATGTATGTGTGTGTGTTTATGGGAACAGGACAGTAGGTTGAGCATTCTGAGGAAGACACCAAGGGAGACTCTCAGTCTGTCTGAGCTGTGCAGTCTGCTCTGTGTTCCATCTCAAGGAATCCACGTAACCGAAGCATGTCTGTGCTGGTCTAAGGCCCTGCCAATTATCTGTAGCTTAGATTTTAGCTGAACAGGCTGGAGATTTCATGTTTTCACATGTTGTGGTCTATGAGCCCTAAGAAACAGAGAGGCAGTCTTGTAGGGCTGGTAGTACGTCTCCCCCAGCTCAGATAAATCCACAGCTGTGTGTGGAGCATGGGGTTGAACAGGCTTCATCTTGAATGGCTAGTGTTCGGAAGTGAACCGCCTGAGAGGAGTGGGTAAACCAGGCTGCTGACAATATGCGAAATGTTCACGTGCCTCTCCTCCTTCATCAGGGAGGAAGGGCTCCAGTTACTGAACTAAACAGGTGGCGCTTTTAATGCTGCCAACTCTTACTGAGTCTGGGCATCTAGAAATGAAAAAGAAGCAGGGAGGGGAAATGAGAGGTAGGGATGTGAGAGACTCAGTGCTGTAAAGGGAGGGGAGTCTGTAGATGGAGATGGCATTAGGGTTTGCGGCGTGGGAAGAAGGTGAAGGACTTTGGAAACCAGCCATTGGTCCATCTCAGAATAGCAGATTCTATGAAGGACAGGCATGGCCATTTGGAATTGAGGACTGAACTAAGAATGAAGGAGTTTTCTCCACTAGGTTATGATAAAATCATGCGTCAGTGTAACGCAGGACATTAGCCATTTGTTATGGTTGCAAGGAGTTCTTGTGAGTCAGCATGTTCCAGGCTGCCCCTTCAGAAGTGGGGTAAGCTGAAACTTGTTTATTAACTTGTTTCCAAGCTGAGTTGTCTGATTTTAACTTCCAGGAGATGGAAACTGAAGCTGCTAATTGGCTTTACATGGCCTCCCACTATGGCAGCCCACATACAGGACATTTTGTGATTACTCAATAAATATGTTTTGCTGCTGGTGATATTAAGATAACATGATTTTTTTTTTTTTTTAAAGTCTGACCTATTCCACATTCTCCAGGGCAGTATTTTTCTAATTTTTGAGAGTGTGGAACCCCTCATGTCTCTGAATCCTAAAGATTTTTTTAAAAAAATGAAATCACTGTTTCTAAGAAGTCCTAATTTGAAAGTGTTAAATATGTATTTATGTATATCTTTAAGGGAAGTTTACTTTTTTTTCCCCTTGTGGAATTTAAGATGACTGTACAAAACACATTTTCCAAGAAATATATATATTTTTTTCTCCCATCACCAAAAAGGAAATTACATAAAGACTGTCTCTGGCCATGCCTAGCTGAGCCAGGCTGCCCTACTGGGCTCAGAGTAGAAACCATCACCAGCAACACTGTCCTCACCGGAATTTCACCACCTGAGAAACAGCCCGTGTAAAAACACAGCCAGCGATGCTGTGATTAAGGTTAAACAAACCCGAACATGTTAAAAAAAAAAAAAGAAAGAAAAAAAAACCTTTTGACATAGTAAATTGCTCATTCATACAGTAGAATTATTATTATTATTATTTTTGGTAACAAACATGCCTTAGGCTTCTTTTTTTTTGAGACGGAGTTTCGCTCTTGTTACCCAGGCTGGAGTGCAATGGCGCGATCTCGGCTCACCGCAACCTCCACCTCCTGGGTTCAGGCAATTCTCCTGCCTCAGCCTCCTGAGTAGCTGGGATTACAGGCACGCGCCACCATGCCCAGCTAATTTTTTGTATTTTTAGTAGAGACGGGGTTTCACCTTGTTGACCAAGATGGTTTCGATCTCTTGACTTCGTGATCCACCCGCCTCGGCCTCCCAAAGTGCTGGGATTACAGGCTTAAGCCTCTACGCCCAGCTAATTTTTTGCATTTTTAGTAGAGACAGGTTTTCACCATGTTGACCAGAATGGTCTTGATCTCTTGACCTCGTGATCCACCTGCCTCGGCCTCCCAAAGTGCTGGGATTACAAACGTGAGCCACTGCGCCCGGCCTTAGGCTTAGAAGCCTTAGGCTTCTTACCAATGCCTGCCTTTCTTGAAGCTAATTTACCCATGAACATGAGGCTGCTAGTTAGAAGAGTTGTTGTTTATTCTGGCCTTAGCAGGTCAACTTTATTTAATGTGGAAACACTTTTCAAGCTCTTTGGGAGAGGCATATTTTGAAGAAGGTCATTAACAGTTTATGGGTTTTTGGTGATGATCTTAATGCTAATATTTAGAGTGACTCATATTTACACAGTATTTTTACATGCATTATTTTATTTAATTGCAAGGGAAAAGCACTGAGCTTTTACCATCATTTCTGTTTAAGAAACAGATCTAGTTAGGCTGTTATTTACCTTATGGGTCTAAGACGATAATTAAAAGAGGAGGTCTTGAACTTCTCAATACTTACGCTCTAGTACACAGATATTCTGACTCCCTGACCTTCTTATTCATTAGAACAAACTGTGTTTTGACAAGAGCATTCAAAGGCCCAATACAAAGACTGTTAATATCTGTTTCTCATTCTTTCTCTGTATTTGCATGGGACAGCATTGTGTACCAGTGTGAATTATTATATATTTCAATTAAAAACCATGTTGTAGTTTGATCAAGTGTATTAAAAATGTAAATTCTGATATTTGTTTTGTTCGAAGATGCTTTAGAGATTGGTCTGTGTGAGCAACCAGGCTATACGAACTTCAGGAGGCCTGCTGTGCCTCCTATGGGGGTGAATGAATTATAGTCACTAAAAGTCTAAAGAAGTAGGCCTGAAGTGTGATACAGACTAGGAGGAAAGCTGCTGAGTGGAAGGACTATCCAGGTTTCACTCTGCTGATGTGAAAATGAATGGTGTGACCACAAATTCTATTTTCTCTCTCTGCCAGGAAGAACAACAATTGTAAGATTCTTCTACCAGAGAGGCAAATCATACACTTAAGAAGAGGGCCACTTTTGAGGGCTACTTAATCCCAAGCGAATTTGATTCTTTTGAAGCTGCTGCAGGGCCTTTGCACGAGCTGGTCTCAGCCTGGTACCATCGCTAGCTTTATACTTGCTCCCTTGCTTTGTTCAGGCTTTGGCTCAAATGTGAAAATTCCCAGAGGGAACTTCCCTAACAAACTACAGTCAAATAATCTCTCCTTCACATTCTAGCTCCCTTCTCTTCAATTTTGCTTCACAGTATTCATCACCATCTGCAATTATATTGTGCATTTGTTTACTTGTTTACTGTCTGGCTTTCCCCACAGAATGTAAGGTTCATGTCATATGGAGAACGCCCTTGCTCACCACTAGTTTTTTAGTTTCCTAGCAGTGCCTGGCACATGGAAGTTGCTTAATAAATATGTTAAATGAATGAATAACTGCATGATGAGTAACCACAGTGGGATCCCATCTATGGCCCCCCTGACTTCAAGAAAAGCGCAAGGCTAAGTCGGAAAGGCTTTGTTCTATGGGATGTATTAGGATACCCCAGGGTCAGCCAAACACTTTTAATTTACAGTCATTGTTTGTCGTCCTTCCCTGCTAGGCTATCAATACCTTGAGAGCAGGAACCTGTGAGTCTGGTTCACCATGTATCACATGGTGGTACGCGCCTGTAATCCTAGCTACTCAGGAGGGCTATATTCCTGGGACCTCGAACTATGCAGAAAGGAAGGGATCAAATGAAATTGTTGAATTTGATTAAGGCCAAGTAGGAGTTAACAAGCTGAACAGAAGAAGATGGTTCCAAGGAGAGGGAAGAGCACGGCAGAGACCCTAAAGCAGGAGTGTCTCTGTCCTCAACATGAGGAATGACAGAAGAAGGCAGGTGTGGATGGGTGGGGTCACATGTGGCTGGAGAGGGGAGTGGGGTTGGCCATACTGGACTCTGAAGGTTTGTAGGCTTGGGAGGGCAAGTTAAGAAGTTTTCTATCTCCTACGAGCAAAGGGAAGCTTTTTCCAATGTGTGTGCTGGTGCGGCATGGTCTGCTTTGCCACACCACAAGCTCTGGCTGCAGCAGGTGTAGGGAGACCAGCCAGGAGGCAGCTTTGATCCAGGATGGAGAGATGGTAGGTAGCTTTAGGGTCACCAGAAAGTAAACTCCACCAAGGCGGGGGTCTCTGTTTCATTCACTACTGTAGCCCCAGAATTGTTCTGTAGAACAATGCCTGGCATACATTAGATGCTCAACATCTGTTTGCGGGAATAATATAGTGGTTAAGGATGGAGGAAACGGACTGGGTCAAGAAATTGTTGGGGGTAAAAATGAACAGGACATGGGAAAGGACTAGCGACTGAGTATGAGTGAGAGAAATGGCAGGATGGCTTCTTGGTTTCTTGTTTATATTTCTATATGGATGAAGAAATATTGCCATTTCTTGCAACAGGTAAAAGTAGAATAATCTAAATTTTGTGTGTTTCTTAGCCTCTTTCTTAAACTAAAACTCAGGACTTCCTCCTTTCTGCGCTCCTTGGGAGGTTCCAATCAAGGCTGGCTTCTAACCAGCCCCCTCCTTCTGATGGTGAACAGCTGAGGAGAGGGGGTCTGGAGGCTTGAACAAAGTAACTTAAGTCTTCTTAAGTATTTGGAGAGGGCTTTCTTCTCACTGTTTCAAATATATGTGAATTCAGTGCAATGGCTAGAAATATTGTAGGTCGTGAGAAATATGAAGGATAAATAATCATGGCTGGGTGCGGTGGCTCACACCTGTAATCCCAGCACTGTGGAAGGCTGAGGCAGGCAGATCACCTGAGGCCAGGAGTTCAAGACAAGCCTGGCCAACATGGTGAAACCCCATCTCTACTAAAAATGCCAAAATTAGCCAGGCATGATGGTACATGCCTGTAATCCCAGCTACTCAGGAGGCTGAGGCAGGAGAATTGCTTGAACCTGAGAGGTGGAGGTCACAGTGAGCTGAGATTCCACCACTGCACTCTAGCCTGGGCAACAGAGCAAGATCCTGTCTCAAAAAAAAAGAAAGAAAAAAAAAAAAAGAAAAAAGGATAAATGGTCATTCTCCATATGGTCTAAGTAGCCTTAATAACAAGGTGTTTGTTACTGAAAAGTTAAAAACATTCTGTCCTGCCCTCACCCCTCAAATTTATTCCAATGGCTGCAGATAAAGAATAAGAGTTTATAGTATAAACAAGTTCGGCCAGGTATTTTCTTTTTGTGTTTAAGCAACTATTTTTTGAGTGATGTTTCATGGGATATTTTTCCCATGAAATTCCTAATCCAGATTTTCTGTGACTGAGGCTCAGCAGAGTCATTCCCAATTATACTGTTCAAATCTTTTTAAAGACTTATTTCAGGACATTTTGATTTTAATTAAATGAGTTTACAAATAGGATACATTGTACATGTAAACATATGTAAATTAAAAGATGGTTAAAAGTGTACACACATGCACACTCATACTCCAGAACATGGTTATAGTTAGTTCTGCTTGGTGGGATTATGACTGATTTTAACTTCACCTTATTATTTTCAGCATTTTCTAATTTTTCCATAAGGGATGTGTTACTTGTACAAAGACAAAATGCAATGTATGTTATTAAAAGGAGGTCTAAAATACCAAACATAGGCTATTACCTGAAGTGATATTTAGAAACTATGTATCTATGAGTATTTTAGAAAACACTAGGTTATTCTAACATTGAGCATTTGATTTATGGGTACAAATTAGTAGATGATTTATATCTGCAAAGATATATCAGTCTTATCAAGGAACCATCAGACTTGAGAGAAAATATGGTGTCATCACATGGACCAGGTAGCTAAGAGGCTAAGTCCCAAATGGTAAATGAAATTGAAGTGTTACACTTCTTACCCATTGAATATGACAGAGCTACTTTGCCAGACAATTGGAGTATTCAAAACAGCCTGAAACCTTACATATGAAGGAATTCATTTTCTAGGAGCCAGGCCAATGGAAGACTGAAAACATTAACCTCAGGCAAGAAAGGAAGATTAGAAGCATCTTTTTGTTTGTTGTGTTTTTTTGTTTTCTTAATCTGCCTCATTCCAGAAAAGGGTATTTATTATTGCAAAATGTGAATGAGAATATTTTTTAAAGGTCAGAAGTGTTTATACTTTTGGGGTATGAGATGACACCATTCCGCAGTGACCACAGAGGAATGGGCAGATGACTGACCTCTAGGCCACGATGGGCATGGAGGAATTCTTGGAGTGGGTAGGAGGTGCCCGTTCCCTAGCTCTGCCCATCTGAAGAGGGACCAGCCAGAGGCAGGTGATTGTAATCATTGCTGTAGACAATGGAATCAGATGGGGGTCAGAACCATAGACTTTGAGGGAAATTACAGGGTGACCATGTTGAGTTAGATTTGAAGATGGAAAGGCCTTGTAGGGGAAGGAAATTAATAATTATGACACTTCCTTTTAAGCAATATTTCTGTAAGATCTTTTTACTCTATGGTTGGCTATTTTGGAGAGGTCAGTTAAGTATTTTGGCCTCTTTTAATACAGATTTGAAAACACAAATTTCTTTTTACAAAGTAGAGAATCAACTGTTTTCTCTCTGAGAGACCATATATTATAGTGAAGCCAGACAGTCTGGGTTTGAATCTTAACCCTTAAATGCTAGGTGTGTGATCTTGGGCAAGTTATTGCATCTATTTCACCAATAGTAAAATGAAGAAAATACCAGTAGTTACTTGATAGAATTGCAGTAATGACTAATATGTCTAAAATGTTTAGTGTGGTGCTCAGTCAATGCTAGCTATTACTTAAATTAGGATGCTTAGGAAATTGGCAAAGGCTAAGCTCAATGACCTCCGGAAAGTTACCTGTCTGTAACCTTCAGCAGGTGGGATTTGCCATGGGTGTATCCATGATGATAACTACCTAGTCCTTTCCCTCCCGGGCTGGGAGGCATTGGTATGAAACAGAATGAAGTAGAAAGGTACTAGCTGGCAATGGGATCACCCTACTTCTAAATGACAGGCAGTCTGTGTATACTCTCTGTATAGGGAACACAGAAAGTGACATTATCAAACGTGGCTCTATGACACATGGATTTCTGCATGTGTGAGTTTGTTTTTGTTGAAGGGCAGGATGGAGTTGGTAGGCTAGAGGGAGGAAGGGAATACTTAACCATTGTTTGGAGAAATCAGTCAACTGCTTTCTATTTAGCTATTAGTTTTTTGCAGCATGACATTAATAAATTATCCTACTTCAGGGTTGGTAAGACGATCAGATTAAAATGTAGGAAATGCTTTTTTAAAAGTTAAAATTATTACCTGTACACAAGGTGTATTTGTGTGATTTGCTTTTTTCATTTCATAATTTGATTAGCTAGACACAGATTAGGTTATAAATTTACCCAAGATGTCTAAGAAGCAGGAAATAGACAAATCATCTTTTAGGAAAATAAACAATTCCATACCATTTCTGTGAATTGATCTGCACAGGCCATTCGGACCCATTCTGGCGTTGCTGGACTCTGCACCGTGAAGTCCTCGGCTATGCCTCTTTCTCTTCGTACTGCGGCCACAGCGTCAGCAATGGCAAAGAACACAGATGACCCCAGGAACATCCCAGACTCCCCAAGGCCCTGTAAGAAGGCACATTGGTTTAAGAACATCATACTACACCACAACTCTCTAGAGGGTAGGGGCCAGGTCTTCAGGTCTTGTTCACCATTGTATCTATCCCCAATCCCTGCATAAGTGTTTCGTACACAAAATCTTCTCAATAAATGTTTATTGGCTGACTTACTGACTGAATGAAGCTTGAGTAGTCTTAAAAATCCCAGTATAATCTAAGTTTCCCAGATCTTGAATCCTGTCTGGGTTAAATTTTGTTCCATAGGAAAAGTATATATGTGTGTACGTGTGTGCGTGTGTGTGTGTGTGTGTGTGTGTGTGTGTGTGTCTGTCTGTATATGAGTGTCTTTGTGTGGTAAGGGGAAAGTATCCTATTTAGTAAAACACATTCAATGGATTGAACTAGCCAGCTAGACCAGCAGAGAGAAAAATGCCTTTTTTAACTCCAGGGTCAGGAGAGGCAGGGTACTCTAGAAAAAAGAGTATAGACTTTGATACCAGATGAAAGGTTATAACCCTATCATCTGCAAGGAACAGGCAGGTATTGTAAATGAGTGATGCAGGCAGATGAAGGACAATAAGGAGCAGTGGAAGCTAAGGTGAGGAAGAGCACCTCCATGTCCTATCTACAAGGGGCAGCTGTTCTTTGGTTGTAGCTAGTTGTTGCCTTTCCAGGAATGCAGCCAAAATTACCGGATCTCCCATTTTCTCAAGAGAATTTAGATATCTGTATTTTAATATAAAATTCCCTGACTTGTAAAAATACTGTGTTGGCCAAAGAAAAGTACATCTTCAGGCTAGCTTTAGCCAGTAGACCACCAATTTGCAACCTGTGAGTTAGTGAGACTGAGTCTGAATCCTGGCCCTTACTCTAGCTAAGTGACATAATCTCCTCTGTTCCTTTGTCAATGAAATGTGGGTAGTGATGCCTACTTTATAGGGTGTTGCAAGGATCAGGAAGTGTGAAAGCACCTAACACAGCTCCCAGTACCTGGTAGCTCTCTGTCGTTTATACCCAGTACCCTCCGTGCAAACCCACGATTTTCTTGAGTGTCTGCTTGTGAGTGGCTGTCTGTAACCACAAGGATTCAAGGGGCCTGTCTGCCCTGTTACTCTTGATGGCTTAAAAGCTGCTCTCTGTGGGCTCTTAGCTGCCGTTTGCCTTTGCCCCTTAGAGTGATTTCCAGTCGAAAGAGAATCCAAAGGCCCCATTGATTGTCCTTCCTTTCAAGTTTGCCCTGACCTCATCATTATAGGTTTCAAGGAAGTCCCTGGCATTCCTGGGCTGACAGTGGGATCCAGTTTGGAAATGATGAAATTTCTACAGATGTAGTTGGATTCTTTCGTTTTGGAGGGAGGGGTACTAGCAAAAAGTCTCCCAAAAATCTTATTTATTTATTACCCAGGCTGGTCTTGAATTCCTGGGCTCAAGCGATCCCCTGCTTCAGCCTCCTGAGTGGCTGGGGCCACAGGTGTGCACCACCATGACCGGGAAAGATTTTAAAGTCTTAAGAGGAGTCAAAAAACTTTAACAATACATCTCAAACCTAGATGAAGTTTTTTGTTGTTGTTGTTGTTTTGTTTTTGTTTTCTACCTCTAATAAAATTCCTCTTGGAACTAGATGAAGTTTTTACTCTGAGGGTGGTTTTCACATAATCTGTATACAGCAAGGCAAAAAAATAATGATCTTTGTTTTAATTTGCAGTTTCATTACTTTAGCAATTACTAAGGGTTGCTATCTCTGCTTTCTGAAGCTATTAAAATTTTGTGCCAGATAATTCTCTGTACAAAACCACCTCTTCTACGCCCCCCACCCCCAGTTGAGACCCACTGTTCTAGATGCATTTCTGGGTATGGTAAGGACCCTGAGCCTATCAGAAGTAAGTGATTTCCCTAAACTCATGGGGAGAGGGGGACAGGGCTGTGGCAGGAACCCAGGTCTTCTGCAGCCTCAGTCTGCGGTTCTGTCCATGGTGCCGCTGCTAGGATTTCAGTCACATTGCGCCTCTGATCTCGTTTAATATCGTAGTCTTCAGGATCTTAAGTAAAAGTGTTATTCTGTTAAGATGTCAGAGCTTTTTGTCAAGTTTTAGAATTTTCAGTGAAAGAGGAAATTATTAAAATCCTTGGCCCATGATTCCCATCTCCAAATTCTAACAGTCTGTAGGATTTGTTCCTGATAACAGTTAACATTGACTTACTATTTTGTCTGCCTACTTTCATTTACCATGTGCTACCTGATAGGTTTGGGTGCTTACCTTAGATGAATAGATGGTTAGTGGGGTGTGTGACGGTGGCAACAAGGAGACATTGAACTCCTCTGGGACATCAGTGATGGCTGGAATTTTGTACTCATCTGGGCTCCGAGAGTACAGGACACCTTCTGGGGAATATTTCAGTTCTTCAGTGGTATAAAGCCCCATTCCTTGAATAAACGAACCTTCAATCTGGAGGTGGACAATTTCAAGTGTTGTGACATTATGTCATTTTTAGAAGGCCTTTATCTACCCTGAAATGACTCCCAGGAAGAAGCATCCACCCAGGTGGGCCAGCACCTACCTGCCCAATATCAATGGCCGGATTGAGGCTGCAACACGCATCCATGACGATGTCCGTTCTGATTTTCTGTCCAAAATAAAAATTACCTCACCATAAAAACTTGAATTAAAAATATCATTTTCAGGTATATTCAAATGGCCTCCAGTTATTCCAGAACTCCTGCTGGTTAGTTAACACTGCACTGAACCCTGTCAACATTAGCACTGTTAAGATGTCTGCTGAATTCTTCAAGTGGAGGGCTAGGACTGTCCATGACCCTGGAAGATCTTGTGCATTCGCAGTTTTGACTCCTCTTAAGTGACTCCAAAGTCCATGACATGTTAGTATGTCTGAGTGAGTCACTTGGTAAATAATTGTTGTGTCTGGTTGTTCATCTGATTCTCAACCTGAATTTGTTGTTGGAATATAATTTATGAACTCATGTAGTCCTCATGATAATTTGTGGGAGGTGGTACTGTTCCCATTTTACTGAGAAAATCCTAGAGCCATACTGACATATGTGAGTTTGTGGATTTGCAAGATCTTGGAAGGTATTAATGGCAAATGTCAAGACCACCTTTGACTTGCCAATCTACTTCCTTCTCTGAGAAGCATCACACGAATCTAGCCCTTGTTTTGGCACCAGGCATGGGCATACAGGTTGTTAAGGAGCTACTAAAAGCCCCTAAGTGCCTGTGGTCTATCTCAGGGCTTCCTTTGTGTTCCTATTTCCCAGTGCTTGTTTTGACAAGATCGTCATTCTCTGTTTGGGCTCAATGCCTGGGCTCCTACTTTCTATCTAGCCCTTTGGACTTGGCAATTCTCTTTTGATTCAAACCTTGGCCTCTCAGACAACCCACTCTGGGCATTGGGACTGGCCTTCATCTATTCTCAACCTGGATAGATAGGGAGGGAGACTGGACACACCTCAGAGTGAGCCGTCAGTTTACTTCTACTTTGAATCCTGGTGTGTTTTGCACTGCAAGTACTAGACAGTGGAAAGAGATGGCTGTGCATTAACACTGAGCTGATGGATGATTTAGTTCACCAACCACAAATGGCCAGCTGCAACAGGCCTGTTATTGATCTGTTATTGAATTTCTCTGATTTCTCTTTAGTCAAAAGAAGTTTTGCCTCTTTAAGAAATAAACTATTTTAAGGGACCAAAGGAATATTGAAATTATTGAACCTTAAACTGTAAATGTAAACTGAAAGGCACAGAAAAGACCAAGTGTTAACTTCTCTAGCATCATAAATTCTGGAAGATACCCATAAGTTTCATTTCTTTAGGGATTTATATAAAGGCCCTTGGGTAAAATTGCATCCTTTATAATGCAAGTTGTTAATTTTGGGTTAAGTATGATTCCCTGTCTCCAATGGATGGTTTCTGGATGTCCAATTAAATAGAAAATATAAAAATTATTTTCACACCTCCCTTCCCCCAAAATCTGTTTCAGTAATACTTTTTGGATAATTGACTTTGGAGAAACAGCTACATTGCTATGTGCTTTCAAAATGTTTGCTCAAGATTATTTACTAAGTTAGCTATTCCTTCAGATTAGGAAATATGTCCTTTCTTTATAAATAGAAGCTGTTTTTGGGAGAAACCTTGGAAAGTGATTTTGTTGTCTAAATGAAATAAAAAATTTAATACACTCTAGGCTGTCATCAGCAATTCCTTTTTGACTACTATATTGTCTTTTTAAGTGGAAATTCAGAATAAGGTTAGATCTCTGGAACCTCCCATGGAACTGAAAGAAACTTGTTTTTGTTGTAAGATAACTACATAATGGAATTGGGCTATTTACTATACAATACACTTTTGTTGTTTTGACTTGCCAGGAGGAAAGTTAGACTTGACTTACCTTGTGAGCACCTGTCAGGCAGTCAATTTCAACCTCAGAACAGGCAGCTCCATAGACATAGTAAGGAAATGGGTCCCCCACCCCTTTCTCCCAGTCCATGAAGGCCTTATAGCCCCTGAGGGAAGAAATAAAGCATTTTAGCTTGAGTTGATTTATTTTAAAAGTTACTGAAGTTTTATGGTAGCATTTCATTTTTTTTTCCCCAGGGAGGGCACAAATGCAGTCTCTCACTACCACAAATTATGCAGTTGAGTTTAGTGCATTTGAAGAAATCACAGAGGCAGCATTTGTGGAGTAAAATGCTCCAAGAGATAAGCCTCACCCTGGAAAAACCACCTTCGGGATCCTGGTATCTCCCCACAGGGACCCCATGGATAGTGCTAACCAAACTCACAGGGAGCTGATGGTAATTCAGGGTTGGTAAAAAAAGGACTGGTAATTCAATGCATTAATTTATAATAAAATATGTATTCAGATAGAGGGCTGGTTTGCTCCCTTCTTGGGTAATGGGACTTAGAAACTGATTGATTGACTGATTGATTGATTGATGGAGTTTTGCTCTTGTCACCCAGGCTGGAGTGCAGTGGTGTCATCTGGGCTCACTGCAACCTTCACCTCACCTCCCGGGTTTAAGTGATTCTCCTGCCTCAGGCACCCAAGTAGCTGGGATGATATGCATGCCACCACGCCTGGTTTATTTTGTATTTTTAGAGAGATGGGTTTCTCCATGTTGGTCAGGCTGGTCTCAAACTCCTGACCTCAGGTGATCCACCTGCCTCGGCCTCCCAAAGTGCTGGGACTATAGACATGAGCCACTGAGCCAGGCCGGGAATTTAGAACTCATTATGTACAAGGCTCTGGGCTGGGCTGTTATCTCCTTTTTTCCTCATTCTTCACGAGGATTTGCTTTACTATTCTCTGAGTGTGTGTGTGTGTGTGTGTGTTTGTGCATGTGTGTCTGTGTGTGCTGTTTGGTGGTTTGTTTCATTAGATTATAAAACTAATGTCATATGTTTCTTGAATTTGAATGACTGGTGATTATCATCCCACTCATTCTCTCCTTGCTAGTAAGGAGCTTCAAAATAGACAGGTTTTATGGTAAGGGGAGGGAGATTTGTAAAACTGGGATGCATGTCATTTCTAATGATAATATATTTTTACTACTCACAATAAAGAATAGAAAACAATGATTAGATGTTGTAAATAATGATTAAATAAATAGTAAATGATGATTAGGTGTTCTAAGTCAAGCATCTAATTTTTTTTATCCAATAAGGATGTTTATTATTTAATAATCTTTTGGACATAACTGAAAGGCCTATGTGAAATCATAGAATTTTGGGCCTAGAAGGGACCTCAGCAATCACATAATAAAAACGTATTTTACAAATGAGGGCTATGTGGCTCAGAGTTGAGACAGGATAGATAGTCAAGAAAGTGACCATGTTCTCTGGATGTAGCACCAGCACTGTGGTGATGGTACGTTCAAAATGAAGCCTCAGCATTTCCATTGCAATCACACTCATTCAAGGAAGGCTATCTTCAGTAGGCAACTTGCCCTTTAGAGAGCATGTACCCTTTGATTTTACCTGTCCTCAAACTGACACTTTGCTCATTTTAGTAGTAAAAAACACACCCCTGGGTACAGATTTAAGATGCTAATAAGACATGTGATGTATAAACAAGCATGTACAGCTGCACATGTGTACCCAACGGACCACCCAGAATGTGCTTACTAATAACAACTCTTCCTACCTCCTTATGAATAATTGTATAAGACCTCCATAAAGGGAGCCTCCTCAGTGCCAGTCTTTGCTGTCTCATCCTTATGAACAGCCCACCCTTAATTCTCTCTCAGGGTGTACTGTCTATTCTGAACCTCACTTTCAAAATATTCTCTTTTATTTTGCAATATATTACTCTATGCTGCACTTCTTTTCCTGTGTGTCTCTTTTGTTGTTGTTTGTGTTTTTCTTTTTGCTTTGCTGTGTGTCTGTTTAAATTCTTTTAAACTAAGAAGACAAGAACTGAGGTATCACAATAGCTATCAACAGAGTGACTGAGTTACCTCATATTTTCTTGTCTACATCAAGATATTATTATCACAATAATATCTTATTTACCTGAAGTATCCAGTGGCTGAGAGACTGATTCTTTGTTCAAATGCAGCTTCTATCTGCAGAATGGGCATATTTAGTTAAAGCGAAATAAATGTACCATCTGCTAGGTGAAAACAAAAATATCCAATCTAAAATTGACATCTCATAATTGTTGCTGGTGCTTTGCTACCAATAATAGAACTCATCATCATATTATTTTTCCTTAACTGGCACATTAACAATTTCCTTCTGATTGGGTTTAGAAGTCTGGGTTGAGCAAACATAAAATAGAATTCTGCTGCACATCCATGAGATAGGGGCTCAGTGCACAAGGAATTTGGACTTCATTTCTGAGTGTTAGAACTTTATAGTAAGTGTGTGGGTAAATGTGAAGTAATTGTTCTAATGAAAAAAGTAATTGGATATTGTAATGTTGGATTAAGTAAGTCATCTCCTTTGAGGCATATTCAATAGCAACTAGGCCTTTTAGTTTTCCTCCTAACCTACCCAAAACATTGTGTGTGTGTGTGTGTGTGTGTGTGTGTGGCTTACGAAGGCTTATTCTTTTTCTTTTCTTTCTTACTTAAGCAAAGTGTATTCTTCATGTACTTCTATTTCTCCTTCCAGTGATTGCTGTTCCCTGTGTGCTTTCTCCATACACACCTGGCATACATCCTGGAGTAGCCTTCTCAACCTTTAGAGATCCTGCCTGTTTGCAGAAATCCACTCAGCTATGGAAGAAGCAGGGAGTATGCTCCATCACTGTGACACTTAGAGGAACTGTCTCTCTGTGTGGTGGCTGTGCACTGCTATAGTGCTCTCTCAGCACTGGTTTAGATTGTTTTCTCATTTGTAGTAACAAAGGGAGTGGAATACTCACCCAGTCTTCCCATGAACCTTCTGGATATTTCTTAATGATGGGCTCAAGGCGTTTCAAAAGGATCTGACAAGCATTCTTCAAGTGGTAAAGAATGGAATCCACATTAGAGAAGAGCCCAGTGGTTCTAGTGGTTACAATTTGTGTGAATGAATATTCATTGATAAGTCAGCAAGTGCTATGGAGTGCATGATCCTGATGCATTGGGAACACAACTCCTGCCCTTGAGAACAGTACTGGTTACTGGAGGTTGTTTTGGTTTTTTTCCCCCACTTCTGGCTCATTTCCTGTGAAAATATGGTCAGCTGAATTTCTAGTCTCAGATCTTCTTTCTTAGAATATTCAGGTTCTTAATTTCTCTCTCTCTCTCTTTCTTTTTTTGATACAGAGTCTCACTCTGTCAACCAGGCTAGAGTGCAGGGGCATCATCTTAGCTCACTGCAACTTTGCCATTCCAGGCTCAAGTGAACCTCCCACCTTAGCCTCCTGAGTAACTGGGACTCCAGGCACTCACCACCAAGCCTGGCTGATTTGTGTCTTTTTTGTAGAGATGGGGTTCCACCATGTTGCTCAGGCTGGTCTTGAACTCCTGAGCTCAAGCCATCTGTCCACTTCAGTCTCCCAAAGTGCTGGGATTACAGGCATGAGCCACTGTGCTTGGCACTTAGTTTTTTCTTTTCCTACGTCTTTTGTGTTTTTGTATACTTATACTTCTTTTATATTTTCTGGCTATTAAATGGAATACACATCCTATTTTCATTCAAATTTGTGCTTTCCAGTCTGCAACAATGACGTGCCAGGATCCCCCTGTGTCTGAACTCTCCCTTCATCTGTTCATTCGCCCACCATCAAAGTACAATAAAGGCCCTGGCTTTGGGTATGAAATGAGAAAACAATTAAATGTACTTTATAATGACCTCGAGCCACAAAGTTTCTGATCTTTAGCAGAAACCTAAAACTTAATACTCTAGAAGATGGATTGACTCTTACTTTGGGCTGACAACTCCCATATACTCTGAGCTGTTCCTCTCTTGTGTTTGACCCTACTCCAAATTAGATCTCATGCATTTGAGGTTTCTTAAACATTTGTTTCAAGCAAAAGAGAGTCTCTGCTTTGTGGTTCCCTAAGAGGTATCACCATAAAATTAGGTCTGATTTGAAAGGTATTCCAGTTGGTGGTATCATTGCAGTGTTCTGGAAAAATATGGCTTACCACAGTATCCAGTGGAAAAGTGAACAGTTTGCAATAGAAACATGACAAATATACATATTTCAAAAGTATATGCAATCAGATATTTGAATTAAAGAATATGAAGTCATGATTCTATTCTAAGACAGTGAAAATTTAGCACTTTTAAAAAACATCAATTAAAAAAATAATTACAAAGAAATCTTCAAGTACTCAGTAGAATACCACTGAAGACAATGATTCAATTGCACCCTGTCTCCTTGCCTGGGGTCTGCCTGCCTATCTGCCTGCAAGAACTTGTTTATGCTGGAGGAAACTTGCACAGCTCTGCATTACTTGGTACCCAAATTTCTCCTTGCTGTGTCTCCCAGGAACAGAGACTGCCTGTTCACCAAAATCCATTCTTCCCTTCTTCCATAGAAGCTGGACACATGGTTTCCTACTACTCTACATTTCCCATCCTCCTTTGCAGTTAGACATAGCCTGAAACTGGTTCTGCTAATGGACTATGAGTGGAAGTGAGTTTCATCACTTCCAGATCTGGCTCAGAGTCTTCCACATCAGTTCCTCCATGTTCACGGGAATGATGACACCCAGGGCAACTTGGAAAGCTACGTGTTGAAGATGGTGGAGACTTCATCAATTTGGGTGTTTGAATGACCAAACAATGCTCAGGACTGATATGTGTACAAGAAAGGACTTTTACTGTGTTTGAGCCTTTACACTTTGTGTCTGTCATCTCAGTTTAGCCTACTCCAAATACATTCTCCCAACATTTTAGTTATCCCAGGCTATGTTTAGTAATACAGATGACTTCTCTGAAGTTAAGTATTATACCTGTATCTAGCCATAAAAACCAGAGATGTGGGAGAGGCAAACACCAAGGAGAGACAGGAAGACTTACCTGCACAGCTCTACCATTGACATCGGCCCCAATGGATGCTGCTGTAGCAATTGTATTGGGCACTGTTGCTGTGCTTGTTTCACAGATGTGTATATACGACATAGGTATTTTTAACTCCCGGCTAGCCACCTATGAGAAATATCAATATTTTCAAGTTCAGCAAGGACTTCTATGAAGATGAGTCATTATTTTTCTTAATAAAAAATTATTTGCTATTATATCCATGCTATCCTTTTAAGACTAAAATAATGTACTTTATAAGCATCAAAACGACTTTTTTTTTGGAAGGCCTCATGATGATTTTTATAGTGTTTTCTTGGTAATATTCCACAGTGGTTTTTTTTTTTTTTCAAATTTAGTCCGTTTAGAATGTTAAGAATTTCCTTTTTTCTAAGTTTTAGATGTGTAGGAAGTAGGCCAAATTGAGATTTTCAGGCACTTATTTGGTTCAGTGGCAGGAAGAAAAAGAGACCAAGGGAGAGAGAGAAAAAAAGATAGAGAGAAAGAGGGGGAGACTGAGATCTAAGATTGATTGACTGACTCAGAATTTGGTCTGAAATCTGTCAATATCAGTATCAGATGAACTTGGAATGACCCTGAGGATCTTTTTCTTGCTCTTATCCTCCCCTCTTTTTTCTATTTGTTCTACCTTGCTTATATTACTCCAGTATTTGCTGTTCATTTTTTCTGTTTTTTAAATTTCTTAACAAAGTTATTATTATTACTACTTTAGAGATGGGCTCTCACTGTTGTTGCCCAGGCTGATCTTGAACTCCTGGGCTCAGGTGATCCTCCTGCTTCAGCCTCCTGAGTGGCTGGGGCTACAGGCACATGCCACTGAACCTGACTTCTTTTGTGTTCTTTTCCTTTTAGTTTCTCTAGCAAACACATGTGGAAATTAAGATATTTAATCAAGAAATGAAAAGGAAAGAAATGAAAGAGAAGAAAGGAAAAAGAAAAAGCATTATTTTGGCTTATCTTGTCTTTTTGTTTTTACAAAAAACACCTTCTCAAGAGATCCTCTTCCCAAACGCCAATCTTCTGACTAATGTCATTCAAGATGAAGTTTCTCCAGCAAGATGCAAAAGAAAAAAAGGGATGTCTTTACTGTTTCTCGGTGGTGAAGATCGAAAGGGAATGTATTGGTTCATATAACTGGCAGGACAGATGGAGCTAGGGTGAAGTACATGTGTATCTAGGGGCTTTGTGGTCTCATTGGGGTCTTCTATCAGCCTCTCACCTTTGCTTTCCTTTCTACGATGGCCACACCATTGACGCCAGTAGACAGGCTCCATAGATGGCAGCTATCACAGAACTGCCTGTGATAGCCCTTGGCTTACAGCATAGTACCTAAACAGCCACGGGGAAAGATGGCTCCTTTCTCCCAGCATCTACATGTCAATCCCAGGAAAGGCTCTGATTGGCCTTGCTTGAATCATGTGCCCTTTCCCAGAGTCAGTGGGATTCTGGAACCATGGTTGACCAGAAATGGGTTTTGTGCATATATCTGTAGCAGATGTGGGAGCAAGGATAGGGATGGAGCTGAAAGGTACAAGAATTGAGGAGTCTTTCAGAAATATATGGCATGTGAGAGGTACAGTACTTCAAATAAGCTAAGGGGCTGGATGGTCAAAAGCTACAGATATGCACTATAACAATCGAATACATTTGTCACTGGGTTAAATTTATTTAATTTAAAGAATTCTTGTTTTTCTCCTGAGATTATATTCTTACTAATTGGTATGTATGTATGTGTGTTAAATATCTTATAAAAATTGTAGTATGATGGCAGTTGGTAAAATACTTGTCCTTGTCAAAATAAAACATTAGCAACCTGATATTGTTGTCTAAAATGCAAACATTAAAACTATAAAAGCTGAGAAACTTCTGCTCCTGGTTGCCTGCTTAGAGTTCCCACCAAAGGGCTTCATGGGTTTCTTAGTGGAGTTTTCACTAGTGATCACCCCTGTCCATGAACCTTGGCCAAGCTCTGGGACTGTTTGCATACACATTGGATTTCTGCCACCACAGCCATTCTATTTGATATGTAAGAAGCCTTCCAACTAAATAGTCAAGATCTGAGCATTTGAATACAGGGAGTCAACATTTACCCTAAAAGATGAATCCCAACTTTCAACAATGTATATAGAGAGTAATGGTTTATTTTACCTGTAGCATTTTGGTGTGAATACCTTGTCCTAGTTCGCTGCCTCCATGTGTGACCAACACAGACCCATCTGTATAGATATGAACCAGTGCAGCTGCCTAGTAAAAGAATCCGAAAGGCACAGCTCAGTGCAAGTTAGCATTTGGTGAGGTTCAATATAAAACACGAGGTAGTGAAACACCAGTCTCAGGGAGTAGAGGGGGTCAGAGAAGCAAGCTTTCTTGATAGGATTCTGAAGCTTAGTTCTGTTTTGTGCAAAAAGTCGCCAATAAAGAACATCCCTGTTGGTTTTCATTGGAGCCCCTTGGATAACTCAGGAGTTGGGAGTATTGGTTCCATTGTTTGAAAGTCACTCTCATGCTTAAAATCGCTGGCTGACCATTAAGCTAATTATTGAAATGTTTTAGGCCGGGTGTGGTGGCTCAAGCCTGTAATCCCAGCACTTTGGGAGGCCGAGGCAGGTGGATCACGAGGTCAAGAGATTGAGACTGAGACCATCCTGGTCAACATGGTGAAACTCCGTCTCTATTAAAAATACAAAAAATTAGCTGGGCATGGTGGTGCATGCCTGTAATCCCAGCTACTCAGGAGGCTGAGGCAGGAGAATTGCCTGAACCCAGGAGGCGGAGGTTGCGGTGAGCCAAGATCGCGCCATTGCACTCCAGCCTGGGTAACAAGAGGGAAACTCTGTCTCAAAAAAAAAAAATGTTTTAGGCACTTGCACATACTATACTCAGCTCTAGATACATAAAGATGAACAAGGCATGGCTCTTCAAGCTGCTCACAATGTGGTGGAAAGACAGACTGGAGATCAAGTCATTGTAGTATAGGAAGATCGGTGAGATAATGAGGGTGGCATGGGGGTCTTCGGAGACCTGGGAGGACAGGTCCAGCTCCTGTGCTGCCCAGGGATGACAAGTGACAATGGAACAGAATCATAGACTGAAGAAGGGTTTGCCACGGGCAAGGTGGGCAAAACCCCCACAGCCTGTGAGGGAGAGCCCAGCTCCTTTTTCCACTGGGAGGCCCTGTGGGATTTGGTCTCTTGTGCTGTCTCTGTTGCCTCCTGCCTTGCCTCCGAGTCTGGCCCCACTGAAGCTCCTTGCTGACCTGTGCTCCTTGCTTCTGTCCTATCTCTCATCCTGGCCGCTTCTCCTGTTCCTTACCTGCCTGCCCAGCCTGCAGGCCCACGCCCCACAGTCCCACAGTCTTTGTTCTGTTAAAATTTCCTCACATGCATGTCATCCCCATCTGGGAAGGATCAACCACCTCCTTCTTTGTGCTTCTCCTTACAGGAAAACTGGGTTGAAAATTGTCTCTCCCCTGCTTCTTAAAATTCATGTCTGTCTGGAACCTCAACATGGAACTTTATGTAGTTCTTTGCTGATGCAACTAAAGATAAAATCATATTGGATTGAGGGGGCCCTAAACTCAATGAACTGTGTCCTTGTAAGTGGGCCACAGAAGATGAAGGCAGCAGCTGGAGTTATGTTGCCACAAGCCAGGGAATACCAGGAGCCACCAGAAGCTGGAAGAGCAAGGGAAGATTCTTCCCTGGAGCCTTCAGAGGCAGCGTGGCCCTGCTGATGCTTTGAGTTTGAACTTTGGGCCTCCAGAATTGTGAGGGAATAAATTTGTTGTTTTTGAGTCATCCAGTATGTGGTACTTTCTTAGAGCAGCCATAGGTAGGGAATCCTGGAGGTAAAAGGCTCTTCTCTGAGAGTCTTACCATGGAGAGCACCTGGTCTTAACTCAGCTTTGTGTCCCGTACATACCTCTGAGCAGGTCCTGGCCTGGTGTGGTGGCTCATGCCTGTAATTCCAGCACTTTAAAAGGCTGAGGCACGTGGATCATCTGAGGTCAGGAGTTCAAGATCAGCCTGACCAACATGAAACCCTGTCTCTACTAAAAATCTAAAAATTCGTTGGTTGTGGTGGCGCATGCCTGTAATCCCAGCTACTTGGGAGGCTGAGGCAGGAGAATTGCTTGAACCTGGGAGGTGGATGTTACAGTGAGCTGAAATCGTGCCATTACACTCCAGCCTGGGTGACAAGAGCAAAACTCTACCTTAAAAAGAAAAAAAAGTCTCTGAGCAGGTCTGAATCACAGGGATACTACATCAATGTTTGATACATTGGACAAAGAGAAGGTGGTATTTTTCCTTCTAGGAGGAGGAGGATTGAAGGCTTCAGCCCATTTGTGTCTTGAGATGCCTAGAGGCCCAGGGTTGGCTCAGAGGGGCTCAAGAGCATTGAGGCTTGTAGCTGCTAATAATAGGATTTACTCACTGTGGGCCTTTTGACTCCCTCTGAGGACAGAGCTCTCACTACCAGTTTAGAGGGTAGGTGTTCCAGCTTTGCTAATCATCACTGACCTGGAATAACACCTTTCTATGCCTAGCCAGGGGATTCTAGGGCGCCTCAATTTAGAACTCTGTGGGGAAGCTGGAGGGTATTCAAATGGAGACTTAAAGTCATTGCTTGATTTGAAGGTTTTTTTGTGATGAGATGAGATGTTGGTTCCCGTGGATGATGGCAGAGTACAGACTGGTTTAGATGTGGTGTGGTCATCCAGGTGAAGGGAGGTGTGCTATAATAAAAAGGAAATATTTGATCTTTGATCTTTGCCCTTGGTTCTTGGTTCAGAGTGCTTAAAGCCTTGGGATTTACTGTTTTTTTCTGCTAATGAGATGACTCATGAGAAGGGCTTAGGTAGCTTCAGGATGGAGGCTCGGAGGCGGGGCACATTGACCTTTCAGTCCTCCTCCCCCATCTTCTTGGGATGGAGGCTAGAGATTGAGTTCAATCATTAATGGCCAATGCTGTATTCAATCATGCCTGAGTAGTGGAAACTCCATAAAAACCCCAAATGATGCAGTCTGGGAGCTTCTGGGCTGGTGAGCACATGGAGGTGCTGGGAGGGTGTGTGCCTGGAGAGGTCAGGGAAGGTCTGCCCCCCTTCCTATCCCTTGTCCTATGCAGCTTTTCCATCTGGCTGTTCCCGAGTTGTATCCTTCATAGTAAACTGGTAATGATCATAAGTAAGGTGCTTTCCTGAGTTCCATGAGTCATTCTAGCAAATTATACAACCTGAATGGGGGTAGCAAAAACTTCCAAATTAGTAGTTGGCCAGGCAGGAGTGTGAGTAGTCAGAGCCCTCCATTTGAAGCTGGTGTCTGAAACAGGGGCAGTCTTGTGGGACTCAGCCCTTGATCTGCAGAGTCTGTACTAATTCTGGTAGTTAGCGTGAGAACAGAATGGCTGGACACCCACTTGGTGTTGGAGTTGGTTTGGAAAAGACAATATTTGGCATCAGAGAGGAAACCACACAGGCAGCTTTCAAGTTTCCCTGATGCTGCAGCCTTTGATTCCATCTAGTTTGCAGACACCAAGTTAATTTTCTTGTGACAGAAATGTGACCCAAAGGTCCAGGGGTCTCATCCTATCCACCAGAGGAGGAAGAGCACCGAGAGGTGTGTCTGAGCTCTCCTGGGAGGGGATACATCCACAGCGTCCCAGGAAGCCAGCCAAGTGCTGCTCTACATTCACTATCTCACTGAGTCCTCATCAATCTTAAGACAGAGTTCTTGTTATTGTTATTATTATAGGTATTACAACTGGAAAAGCTGAGGCTCAGAGAGGCTGAATAACTTAATATTGCATAGCTAGTCAATATGGAGCCGAGGATTTCTCAGGTCTTCCTGACTTCAGTTGATTAGGGATGTGGGGCCATTGATCTATTTTCTAAGGAGGGTTTCCTCTGGCAAGACAGCTTTTGTGATGTGTGTCAGGGGGCAGGGAGGGAGAGAGACAGAGAATCTATTGGCTGCTATAGTTGGGTCCAAGTGGAAGGATGCTTTCAGTGGTTGCACACAAAGGAGATCTAATGCATGGAAGATTTTTCCCAGTTGCTGGTTTTTCTGCTTTTGGCAGACAATACTGGGGAGGCAATAACCATTTTCAGCTTCCCAAACAATTTTCCTGTACACGACCCACTGGGACTGCAAGATGAGTCTGTCCCAGGGCTTGCACCATTTAGTGGACTCGTGTATGCTGCCCTTCTTCCTCCCTTCTGATACAGCCTGTGAATGACTTGCCTCTTTGCAAATTTACCTGGGAGGATTTCTGGACCCCACCCCCATTTCCCCATCAGAATTGACCCAGATTCTTGGGAGAGGTGTCTTGAAACTGCCAGCTGGATAGGGTGGCGTGAAAGGGCTTCTCTGCCCAAGAATCAGCAGGTGCACCAAGGAGTACTGTGGGTATCTGGGGGCACAGACTGGGAGGACCCTCATTCTTTCCTAAGATGTGAGACCCCTGAGCTCAGAAAGCACAGCACCACAGGCCTTGTGGGGTCCTGTTCTCTTTTGAATAGTGGGGAGTCAGTGGGGGTTGTTATTCCAACTTGCCAGTTATGCTGCTGTAGGTCTTATGCTTGCAGATGCTGTTTTCTACCATTGAAAACTTTTTCTTCTGCATTGTATTAAAAATGCTTTCAGATGTGGTGCTACTCTGGACAGTTTTGCACATTTCTCTTAGGTAATAGCAGAGAGGGGCTCAGTGCTCTAAGAAATGAGACATTTTTCAAAGTCCACAGAAGCTGATTGGGCCAGGAGTGTGCCTAGCACCAGGGTTATTTATCCTATATATAAGTCTTACCTGATGATAGCTTGTTGCAGCAAAGCCAACTGAAAACTTCATGGGAATAACGGCAATGCCTTTCTTCTTCCAATAATTCTTCTTATTGAACTCTTCTGCTTGCACTCTTCTGCTGTGAAAGGAAGACTTGTCCAGACATTCGTTCCAGCATCTTATCAGGGTCTCGGGGTTGAATGCTTGATTATAGATGGTTTTATCAATTGTTTTGTACATATTTTTCTCCCTAATCTGAAACAGGTGGGAAATTCAGTCAATAGTTACGGTAAGACAGAAACTGATAGCCAAATAGAGACTTGAAAGGCCTCTCCACTAAAGCACAAGCTGTAGAGAAGGGAAGACAGGGTGTTTTTTTTTTTTTTGAATGGCACCTACTTTTGCAAAAATAATAGGGGTTACTTTTTACCTCTTCATCAGTGCACCAGTTAGGGTCTCTCCCCACTTGAAGTGAAGGGTAGCAGGTGGAGACTAGTCCATGAAAGGCAGTGGGATAGAGGGGCCTAAGGAGGTAGATTTGTATTCTCTTTTGTTTTCTGCAAGATTCAGAGGAAGGAGTAGAGCTGATAGGCAGTACACTAAAGCAAGGGTTTATTGTCATAACTGAAGATTTGTTCTGCCAGGGAGGAATAGCATTGCAGATAATAGTAGATCCCCTCTAAGTCTTCCAATTGCCTTTAGAATGTATGTTAAATCTTTTAAACAGTTTCTTTGGGCCTGGTGTGGTGGCTTACATCTGTAATCCTAGCACTTGGGAAGACCAAGTGCTAGGATTAGGTGGGAGTATCACTGAAACTCAGGAGTTCAAGACCAGCCTGGGCAGCATAGTGAGACCTTACCTCTAATCAGAAAGAAAGAAAGAAAGAAAAGAAAGAAGCAAGCAAGGAAGGAAGACAGTTTATTTGAATAGGAAGGAAGGAAGGAAGGAAGACAGTTTATTTGAATAGGAAGGAAGGAAGGAAGGAAGGAAGGAAGGAAGGAAGGAAGGAAGGAAGGAAGACAGTTTATTTGAATAGGAAGGAAGGAAGGAAGGAAGGAAGGAAGGAAGGAAGGAAGGAAGGAAGACAGTTTATTTGAATAGGAAGGAAGGAAGGAAGGAAGGAAGGAAGGAAGGAAGGAAGGAAGACAGTTTATTTGAATAAGGTGTGTTTTATGTTATATGTCCTGGGAACTTGCAACACTTGACAAAGGAGGAGAGCCTGCTGAGATAAGCAGGCTTTTTTTTTTTTTTTTTTTAAATAATCTCCATCTTATTTTAATTACAATAAAAGAATTATTATTATTGGCAACAACATTAGAGTAATACTATCCAGTTTATTAAGCTAATATTTTAATGAATGTTAAATTATTTGATTCTTGCAGGAACTCTGTGAGGTGAGTCATTTATAGATAAGGAAACTGAACCGCACAGAGATTGACTCTCTTGCTCATGCTGTTCTACGTGCCTAGATCATATTTCCACCATCTGTGCCTATTATTCTTCAAGGGCTATCTCAAGTGCCATCTTCTCCAGAAAGTTCTTCCTGGTTCCCCTCTCCCATGCCAATGTGATGCCTTCCTTCTTTGGTACCCATTAAATACGGTACGTGACTTCTCTTAGGGTAACTACTACCTCCATGTACAAAATATTAGGTGTCCAATTGTTTGTAGAAAGTACCCCGACAATCACAAACCCAGAATCCTGTTGAATTTAGGGACAAAGCAGTTCTAGGGACAGTACACAGAGAATTCTTGCTGAAGCAGGGGGTCTATACTGGGGAAACAGGAGACAGAAATGGAAAAAGAAGGGTGGGATCTGATTGGAATGTGTGACGAGTGGAAGCAAGTTATTGACAATGATCTCAGTTCCAGAAGCTGCCTCTCTCTGGTCTAGCATACTGTACATCCTGTACACCTTATGGTCTATTGTGAAAAATAGTATTTTCAGAGGGTATTCTTCTGGAGGTGTTTCTCAAAAGTTTTCAAGTACACCAGGAATTCCACTTCTGAAAATATGCAGATCCTGCAGATATACTTACACAATAGGGCAAACATATAACTGGGTATATATGTGCCAAGATGTTCATTGCAACATCATTTTAATGGCCAAAAATGATAACAACCATTATGTATATTAATAGTGGGGTGGCTAAATAGTTATGGTACATTTATATTACATAGTACCATTCAGTCATGAAAAAGAACGAAGTAGACCATTCTACTGTCATGGAAAGATGGCCATGGCATATTGTCCAGTAGAAGAAAGAAGGGGCAGAGTAATATGTATGCTATAGTCCCTTTCTGGTAAATTACCATACCTGTGCACATATATGTCAATGTTTAGGTATATGTGTATGAATACAATTGGGTGGCCAAAGATAGAAAAAGGAATAGAGTGATAAACATGAAATTGTTAACAATGATTATCCTTGACCAAGAGGGATAGGTGTGAAAAAAGTGGCATTCCCTTGTTTTGATTACTTCAGTGTGTTTTGAATTTTAAATAATTATTTTGGTACAAATTAAAAAAAGAGATCTTTGGATAAGTAAGTAAGGAGTAAGATAGGGTGAGGTGAGATTTTTTTTAGGTAGCTTTTAATTTACTTTGAATTCCGAGCCAGGGCTAATTCATGTGGTTCTTCTAGTGTATTCCCTTGGGTCAAAGTAGCTGGGTTTCCCACTGGTCCGATTCACCAACAACTTTGGTTATGACCTTGGTTACAACCTTACCTTTTCTGGTGGAAGGCCACATTTGGCTGCCACAGCTGTGATGCAAGATTCTGTTACTAGGGCTCCTTGTGGGAAACCAAATCCACGAAAGGCCGTATTGGATGGTAAATTTGTCATGCATGCACGGCCCTGGAACCTGAGGTTGCGAATTTTATATGCATTTTCCAGCTTTAGTATTAGAAATTCTGTTACCTAAAAAGGGATATTTACATTTATCATCACTTTTTTTTCATTTCTCTGAAAGTCAAGTACAGAGTCAAACTGCTTGTGGAATTTACTACATTAGGAAATAAACTTCATGAAGAGTCATGTAGAAATTTGGCATTCTACTCATGAGCCAGCATATTGCTGCTTTCTGGTGTACATACCAGCTCAGACTCATCCAGCGTGCATCCTCCATTAATGAAGCACTCGATGTCTAGAGCTTTGATCCGCCCGTTGTTCATGAATCCTACCTGTCACCAAATGATGGATATTTACTGAGAGGTTCAAAATTTGCATGCCAATTGCCAGACCATAGCCCTGTTCCCCCATAGGGCAGGACAGAGGCCAGACCCAGCTCCCTGTTTGCTTTATGGTATACCATGCCTTGCTTGACTGATGGAGACTTCTTTTGAGCTGAATTTTGCTGAGCTCTTTCCTTCCAACATGTGATTTTCTGGCTTCACAGTCAGCATGGAATTCTAAAGACCATGCTTGTCTCCTGGAATATAATTGCCACCCTCTTCATTCTTATTCTTGGAAGATTCCCCTTCATTTTTACTGACTTTCTTTCTAATTTAGTCTGTGGTTTCCTCCCTGGTGAAAAAGTCTCTGGAATTCCAGAATGTGTTGAAATAAATCACAGTGTGTCTTGATATGGGAAAGCCTCTGAAGCTGAGGTCCTTGAATGGATGCATGGTACTGCTCTCATTTCACTAGGTGGTGAAGGTGCTTTGTACATGCTTACCAGACCTAACAAATGTGAGCTTGTGCTGTTGCTACTGTTTGGGAAGAGCTTAAGGCAGCCTGGATTCTTTCAATGTGTCCACTCCCCTCCACCCAGCCAGACCATTTTGTCTATACAGTCCACATTTGAAAGAAAAATCCCCACTCTCTTAGTTCTACCAAAAGAGGATTGGCCCAGGTCCCTTTGCCTTTCTGAAAGCAAGGATAAATAGAAGGATCCATATGACTATAAAACTATAGGGTTAACACTATCTACTCCAGGAGAAAATATTGGATAACAAACCACAGCACAATTAGGAAAATCCACAGACTCAGAACTTATGGCAATTGTGACAAATGGCTAAGCTGAAGTTTACCTTTGACTTTCATGAAGAAAGGACTGCTAAACAAAATGGTACGATAAATAAGGTAGCAGAATCCTTAAACTATTTCATATAAACTTTTCAAACATTTGGAGGAACCTATTTGTGCATAAACATGTTATCCTAATTTACAAATAGTTCTGAATAACCAAGCAAACTTTGTTAGCTATGTCTGAAGGGTGTATATATATATATATGAATTGAAATTGTTTCTTAAAAAATTAAATAAAACTTGGATTTTTGTTTTTGTTTTTGTTTTTTCCTTTTTTGAGACGGATTCCCGCTCTGTCACCCAGGCTGGAATGCAGTGGTGTGATATCTCGGTTTACTGCAACCTCTGCCTCTCAGGTTCAAGCCATTCTCCTGCCTCAGCCTCTTGAGTAGCTGGGACTACAGGTGTGTGCCACCAGACCCAGGTAATTTTTTATATTTTTAGTAGAGATGGGGTTTCTATGTTGGCCGGTCTGGTCTCAAATTCCTGACCTCAGGTGGTCCACCTACCTCAGCCTCCCAAAGTGCTGGGATTGCAGGTGTGAAGCCACCATGCCTGACCAAAAAATAAAGTAAAACTTGAATTTTTCAAAAAATATATTTCCCTCTTTTTAGTTATACTTTATATTACTATAATTACCAAAATATTAACAGTCTAGAATCTTAACAAATATTAGTACTAAAACCATCTCAAAACTGTGATAAGAGCACAACCATCACCACTATAACAGCAACTCCTTCAATCTCAGCAGTGTGTCTCTACATTGCTCTCGGTCCTAGAAGGTAACAATATCTGCGACTTTTAATATCTGTACATTTTAAGGCAAATAAAAAGTTTAATCGACTATTAGAGAGGTTCTTCTTTAATTATAAAAATCTCTAATGCCAATGGAAGAAATAAAATTGTTCTGTGCTATGGAAAACTGTGGCTTTAGTAATACAGGGAAGATAATTGAAGGCAATGACAAAATCAGATAGGAAATCTAACTCTGTGTATGCTGCAAGCAATTCCCACATAAAGCATGTTAGATATGACTTAGATTACATTAGAATGATTCTAACAGAATCAATCACAAATTTGAAAAGTAATATTGTAAGCTCAAGGCCAGCAAGTATTTTTAAGAGTGTTTATGTTATAGCTACATAAAAATGCAATGAATGCAGTTTGGAACAATTTTAAATTCATTACTTAATATATATTTTTTTCCTACATGCAAAGACCTTTTGTGACACTATCATAACCACTTGGTAAAAACACTTGTAAAAAATGATTTTGCAGTTAAAATGGTCAAATTGTTTCCAAACATTTCTACTGAAAAATATTTGTATAGTCAAGAAGGTTCGGCATAACAATGCTTGTACCTTCTATCAGCATTTGTTTGTTTTTGAGGAATCACTAATGTACATCCTTATTCCTTCGAGTAGTATTTTGATCATTATTTGAAATTGTATTTTTATCATTAAACTTCTTCACAGTTATTTACTAGATTTATTAAAAGTTCCTCATAAGATGTTATGGATAGTCAAATACACAGCATCATCATTTAATATTTCAGATGCTAAGCTTGTTTTTAGAATTTAGCAGAGTCAAAGTGATAGGAAAGCACAAAGCCATTCAGATAAAATCAGATTATTTATGTCTGAGACAGGGTCTCACTCTGTCTCCCAGGCTGGACTGCAATGGCACAATCTTGGCTCACTGTACCCTCCACCTCCTGGGCTCAAGGGATCCACCCACCTCAGCTTTCCAAGTAGCTGGGATTACTGGCATGCGGCACCACACTCAGCTAATTTTTGTATTTTTTTAGAGATAGAGTCTCCCCATGTTGCCCAGGCTGGTCTTGGAACTCCTGTGCTCAAGTGATTTGCCTGCTTTGGCCTCCCAAAGTGGTAGGATTACAGGTGTGAGCCACAGTGCCCCGCCAAAATGAGGCATGTTAATAATTTCATCTTTAATACTCACTTTATATTTTCCAAATAATGGGTGCCTTCCTCCAGTTATTAACATATCATCTTCACGATCAAGGACAAGACGAATAGGATGACCAGTTCTAAAGAAAATAAATCTTAGGTTCTCCATCCATCTGCTCATTTATCCATCCACTCATATTTATCCATTCCCTCATTTAACTATCTACCCACCCCTCAATGTATCTGCCTATTATCCATCATCCACCATCCATCCTCCCACTGTTTATTCAACCATCCATCCATATTTATCCAGCCATTCGTTTATCCCATATAAATATATTAATATCATAGAATATGCTAAACACTAATGTGAATTGATGTATGACTAAATCATCATTGTCTCTGTAGTCTATAACTCAATGATTGGAGATCATTTAATGATCACTGGAGATTATTAAAAGTATTAATGGTACATGCAGTTACATTGAATTCTATAACTTCAAGTTTGACCTTCACCCAGATCCAGCCATTTGCATTATCTCCACCACTAGTTACTAGTTTCTCTCAAAAGAGAAAGAATGTGAACAGATAAATGCATACTTAACACTACTGAGAAAACAAGGCCAAACACTCATTCTAGGATGTCTGGATTAGCATCTTCATTCTCACCCGTGAATGCTACTATATTGGCCAAGTTGGGCCCTCATGCAGGGCGGAGCCTCAGCTTTTCTGCATCTCCAGAACAGAGGCTTCTAGACTTTGGAATGCTGAAGAATACTCTGGAGTGCTAGCGAAAATGCATATTCCCAGGTCTTTGTACTAGGATTTGGATCCAGTGGGTCAGGGAGGGGCTTCAGAATGCATTTTTTTCTCAGTGATGTTGATTCAGCTGTCTTCAGGCAAATGTTGAAAACCACTACTCTAGCGCAGGGTTTCCTGGTCTTCTCTAATTGTGAGGACAATCTGGAGCATCAGAGAAATGCAGTTTCCGGGTCCATCCCCTGCTAATTCTGATTCAATGGTGTTGGGACGGGGAGGCAGAAATTTCTTTTTTGAGACAGGGTCTTGCTCTGCCACTCAAGCTGGAAGGCAATAGTGGTATGAACATGGCTCACTGCAGCCTGACCTCCTGGGCTCAAGTGATTTTCCTGCCTTAGCCTCCTGAGTAGTTGGGATCACAGGCACATGCTACAATGCTCAGCTGTTTTTTCTTTTTTCAAAAAATCTTTGTAGAGATGGGGATTTCGCTGGTCTTGAACTCCTGGGCTCAAGTGATTTTCCTACCTCAGCACCCGCAAAGTGCTGGGATTGTAGGCATCAGCCACCATGCCCAGCCGAGGCAGGAATTTCTATGACATCAGGCAACTCTTACTTTTAGGTTTGGGAACATTATTCTGGGGATCATTTAATGCATGGCCCTTGTGTACCAAGGTAGAGTTGTATCTTAAGGCACTGGTTGCCACACTTGGCTGCACAGTGGAACCACTGGGGAAGTTTTAAAATATACTGATGCCTGGGTTAGTAAGGGACAGCCTGGGCATTGGGATTTAAATGCTGTCCAGATGATTCTAACATGCAGTCATGTTTGAAAAGTCTTAAAGGCACAACACCTGGGGGGAATTCAATGAACTGATTATCCTGTGCTGAGTTCCCAGTGGGTATGAGTGGAGAGGAGTTAATTATGGAAAGAACTGGAGATAGGATTCAGATCCTGCTTTTTCCCACTTCTCATTGAGGATTGAGACATATTTGTTTCAGGAACTAGCTCTGAACTACAGGAGCTGTCAAATGAAGCAGGACCTGTGAACTTTGCATGCCCTTTGGGGCTCTGACAGAATACTTAGCCACAGAAAATGAACCATTAACAGAAAAAGCAGCACCAACTAAACACAAATCTGAGGCATAAACAGCAAAGGAGTGAGCCTTCCGCTGAGGTCAGCCTGGAAGCTGTCTTTGAGGATGAGTCATCTGTCCATTGAGCAGACTCTGAGGATGCAGCCCTTCCCAGGTGCAGGGAGGCAGAGGATGAAGAGCCTTTCTTTTCTTACCCCACCCTGTTCTTGGTCTGAGAGCAGAAAAGAAGAGTCAGGGAGCAGCCTCCCCCCAGCACTCCACTTGGGCAGGGTGACTGCCCCACCCCTCTACGGTTCACTTTCTCTGAAGCTCAGGAGGTATTCAGCTAATAGTACCACTGCTCCTTTCAATAGCCTATTAGCTATTCAGAGTCCTGTGTACATTTGACTTTTGCAATAACTCTAAAAGGGTGGGAGGGTAGGTATTATTTACAGTTTGTAAAGAAACAGACAGGAGGTTGAACTGCCCAAGGACATACACATGGTTATGACAGCAGCCCAGATGACTGTCAGCCACTGATTTGCCCCCAGCTCTGTGCATTTGATGCCATTCTGTATCCGAAAGCATCCCCGACCACACTTACTTGATAGCACCCACAGCTGCAATCGCCCCAAATACAGCTGGCTTTCCTGCCTTCCCTCCAAAACCTCCACCCACTCGTTTTACATGACAGGTGATCCTGCTGATGGGGATGTTTAAAGTAGAGGACACTGTTTTCTGTAAAAGTGAGATGAGAGTGAAATGGCAAATAAGATTTTTGTTTTTTGAAACAACATCACAGCAGAATTCATTCAGGTACCATTGGTTAAAAAAAATGGAGACAGTCTGAATCTGTCTGGTGGGGCTCTGTTTAGTTTGTAAACACTGTTGATCTTCACAGAGCAGCACTTCTAGCAGAAAAATCATATTTTTCCAGAAGGGAAACTGTCAGAGCCCTGGATTCCTGTGAGAAGCTGGGTTCCCAGTCAAATGCCATTTGACTAGGCATTTAACATCCCAAGGAGGTGAAAGCTGGCAAACTCCCAAAAATCTACCAAAGAGATGATGTGTTTGCAGCTAAAACCTAGAGTACTTTGTGACTGGGGGAATTAAAATGTACTAGAAAGTGATGTGTTGACTCCAAAGGTTATCTGTAATGATTATTTTAGAGAAAAATCAAGTACAGAAATAATTTAGTGGTGTCATCCCATCACAGAGTTCATCTAAGCATGATGCAAATGAACATACTCTTGAAACCTAAAGTTACTGTGACTATTTTTTAATTTACTTGAAAAGACAAAAATTAAAAACAAAATTCTGAGGTCTCAGCTGCATTGATGTCTGATGTCTAATACTTGGGTTTCAGGTTCCTGCAAGTAAAATGGCCAGCAACTCTTGAGGCTGTAGGATTGACCGCCATCATGGAATTAGGAAGGTGGGGATGTGGGTATTATCCTGGACCTCACCTGCACGTGGGCTGGGTCCTGTGTAGACACATAAATGTCCAGTTCTCTGTCCTCTGTCTTGGGAATAACAAGCGCTCTTTGTGTTTCCATGTAAAAATGTTCCTGTCCTCCAACATGGACCTCTCCTGTTAAGTATAAGCACAGAAAAACTCCTGACGGTGCGTGCTGGTGGGAAGCCACTGTCTTGGAGAATGCAAAAGCAAGTAAGATGTGGACTGGCTGACCTGGATTTTTTTTTTTTTTTTTTTTCTGAGATGGAGTGTTGCTGTGTCACCCAGGCTGGAGTGCAGTGGCCCAATCTCAGCTCACTGCAACCTCTGCCTCCCGGGTTCAAGCGACTCTCCTGCCTCAGCCTCCTGAGTAACAGGGAGTACAGTGTCTGCCACCACGTCCATCTAATTTTTGTATTTTTAGTAGAGACGGGGTTTCACCATGTTGGCCAACTTGGCTGGTCTCAAAATCCTGACCTCGGATGATCCACTTGCCTTGGACTCCCAAAGTGCTGGGATTACAGCCACTGTGCCCGGCCTGGCTGGCCTGGATTTGTCCTGATGAAGGAACCAGGCATCTGTCCTGGGGCAGTCTGTTTCAGAGACTAGTTCTGAACAACAAATTAAAAGTGCCAAGTTTTATCCCTTTGTTCCTAACTTTGCCCAAACCAAAATCTTAGGGATTTTTCCTCCGTTTAATCTATTGCTCCCTCCCCCATCACTCCAAAACAATGTGTGTGTGCACACGCGCACGCGGGCGCACACACAGTTTGAAACCACCCGCACACACACAGTTTGAAAGGAAGAGACGTAAGAGAAGTTTGGCAAAGCACCAAGACTTTAGAGGTTGGACTTTCTGAGGGGAATCATTTGCTTTTGATAGCTGCTTCAGAATAGAACCAGGCAGTCTATTAACTATCCTCTGTAGCTTACCTTCAACAATTTGGTCAACTTTTTCAAATGCCTCCTCAACGTTTCCTTGTTCAAGTTTTTTTTCAGGGCACAGGAATGAATTATGTTTTATGGCGTCCTAAATGGCAGGAAAAAAAAAAAAGCACAAAAGCCAGTCATTCTGACTTTTCCTTCCACTGGTAGTTTTTTCCTAAAAGCCAATACACTCTGGAAAATCACTGTCTGCTGGGACAGAGGAAAGGTATCAAACAAGCAAGGGAATATTAGAGCAGTAGGCTTGCTGCAGAGATGAGGAGTCTGAGGACAGGTCTTCCAGATTTGCATAAAAAAACAGCAAGAAGGATTAGCGAAACCTTCAGAAGGAAGCTATGTTCAGAAATGAGGGCTGGGGATACTATGATGACCCCCGATGATAAATACTAATATCTTATTTAAATTTGACTTTCCAGGGAACATGAGATAAGTCAAATGCATGATGGGTGAGGTTTGGGAACCTACCTTTTTTTTTTTTTTAACTTGAAGAAAATACTGTGTTAGACTACTTAGGTAGCTCAGGTACACGAACCTCTCACTCAGGAATCTGAAAAATACTGAGGCTGTCTTGAGGGGGAAGACACAAGTTGTTACACATCTCTGGGGCAGGAAAGCCCAGTACGTATTGTATAAGGTTGCTGCAAAAGTAATTGCAGTTTTTACTATAACACTTTGCAATTACTTTTGCACCAACCTAATAGAAAGTTTGTTCCTTTCTTTGAGTATTTGGCATCATCTCATAAGGGCTTTTCTAGCTCTTTGTTCTATGTTTGTTTTTTTTTCTTTTTCCTGACAATAGCATGAACTGACTTACATAAAGACTGGTTCTGTAGACTGACCTACTGACAGCAGATCCTTGTTTAACCTTTAGAACCAAGGTATTTTTCCATACTTCCGAACGACACCTGTGTCCTGCCTTCTTGACTCTGATGCTATAGCCTTTCTTGCTGATGATTCTCCTGGGAGCAGCTAACGTTGACAGAGAGCTTGCTTTGTGCTAAGCGCTGTGCAGTAACAGGGTATGTATATGTATCCTCACGTTCACTCTGTTATGATCTCTGTTTCCTAGCTGAGGAAACTGGGCTTAGAGGGTTAAAAGAACTTTCTCAAAGTCATGCTGTAAATAAGTGATAAAGGCAGTGTTCAAGCCAGGCTAAGTTTTCAGAAACATCTTATCTAATGATAAACTCTTGATTTTTTTCAAAGCAGCAGATAATGAACAATATAGCTGAATTTTTTCATTTTCTGTTATACTAAGATCTCAGAAGCCATCCTGGTACATGTGAAGGTATGTGTATTGCCATACTGTAAATGTGTTATAAGACAGTATAATCTTTTTTTTTTTTGAGATGGAGTCTTGTTCTTTCACTCAGGCTGGAGTGCAGTGGCGTGATCTCGGCTCACAGCAACTCTGCTTCCCAGATTCAAGTGATTCTCGTGCCTCAGCCTCCCGAGTAGCTGGGATTACAGGCGTGCATCATCACACCCAGCTAATTTTTGTATTTTTAGTAGACATGGGGTTTGACCATGTTTGTCAGGCTGATCTTGAACTCCTGACCTCAAGTGATCTGCCTGCCTCAACCTCCCAAAGTGCTGGGATCAGAGGCATGAACCACCGTGCCCAGCCAAGATAGTATAATGTTGTTATAACATAGGCTATATTGGGTGAGTGCTAACCATGTGCAAGGTACTGTTCTAAGTGCTTTACACCTATTAACTCATTTAATTTTATAAAAAACTGATGAGATACATATTATTACTACCCTGATTTTACAGATGAGGAACGCATAGCACAGACAGGTTAAGTAACTTGCCTAAGGCCATGCAGCTAGTAAGTAGTACAGACAGTATTCAAATCTGGCAGTTTGGTTCTAGGACCTGTGTCTATAACCATGACCCTATGCTGCCTCTGATCTATAAATTCATATAAATAAATGAATAGATGGATGAAGCACTATTGATATCATATACACAATTTTATGACATGTGGAGGATGTTTTTGCTGACTCTGGACAGTCCTGTTCTGAGGGAACTCTAAATCCCTACCCATTCTGAATTCTAGAATAGTTCATGGGTGTGTCCTCTGGGTGCTGTTTCCCCCTTGAGGAAAGTGGGGTTAGAAGAGAAATTTCAATTTTCTTTCTTATTTTTTTGAGACAGAGTTTTCGCTCTTGTTACCCAGGCTGGAGTGCAATGGCGCGATCTCAGCTCACTGCAACCTCCGCCTCCTGGGTTCAGGCAATTCTCCTGCCTCAGCCTCCTGAGTAGCTGGGATTACAGGCACGCGCCACCATGCCCAGCTAATTTTTTGTATATTTAGTAGAGACGGGGTTTCACCATTTTGACCAGGATGGTCTTGAACTCCTGAGCTCAGACAATCTGCCCGCCTTGGCCTCCCAAAGTGCTAGGATTACAGGTGTGAGCCACTGTGCCCAGCCTTCTTCTCTCTTTTCCCTCCCTCCCTCCCTCGCTCCCTCCCTCCCTCGCTCCCTCCCTCCCTTCCTCCCTTCCCTCCTTCCTCTCTTCTTTCTTTCCTTTTTCTTACTGATTTTATGCAAAGGGCTGCCATTCTGATTGTTCTTTTCTCAGGTTTAATCCTTGTTTTAATACAGTTTTCAAGCAAACAAAAAAAAAAAAAAAAAGAAAAATTTCAAAAACTGTTAGGATCCTAGTTCAACCCAGGGAAGGGTTATAAGCCAAGAAAATGGCCTGGATTTCTTGCAAAACTGGCAAATGGGAATTTGGAACACAGTTGATTTGGTTTAGGAAGATCAAGAAACATGTGTGTTTTTTTAACACTTTAAATATTGAGCAATTTGTACCATTTAGCTACATTTAAAAATCTCCCAATGGTTCATGAAAGCCTTTGAAGACATTTAATGTTCTATCAAAGCACACAGACAAGTAAGCTTTTCTCAAGTCAATGACTCTGAACCTGTCCCTCACTGAATCAACCTGCAAGCCCCAGTCCACACCTGAATTTTCTGTCCTCAGTCCGTTATCTTCCCTGAAATACCATATGAATATCATTAACTAGACTCAGAAACGAGAGCGAAGTTTCTGTGGAATTCCACCATAAAGTTCCACTGCATTTGGGCTCCACCTTGAAAACATTACCATTCCCAGTATGCATCCTCACCTTCCTCCTCAAGTAATAGTCTCTGACCTGTAGTGGTTATCTGGCCACCTGAAATAAAATCCAAATTTCCCAGCTCCCCTTGCAATTAAGTGTGGCACATGCCCAGGTTTCAAACAAAGAGGTGGGGGAAGGCAAGAATCAATGCGCATGCCTCCCTGTAAGGACTGGGAAGTATCCTTAAAGGGAGGGGGCACACCCTTCTTCATTACCTTATTCTCTCTTGGCTGTCTGGAATGTGGATGTAATGGCTAGAGCTTCTGTAACCATTGGGGTCCAAATGTGACCTCTAGGAAGCAATGCATGATGGAGTGACTAGATAGAAGAAGGCTGGATCCTGGCACTTTGGGAGGTCAAGGCGGGTGGATCATGAGGTCAGGAGTTCAAGACCAGCCTGGGCAAGATGGTGAAACCCCGTCTCTACTAAAACTAAAAAAATTAGCCAGGCATGGTGGTGGGTACCTGTAATCTCAACAACTTGGGAGGCTGAGGCAGGAGAATTGCTTGAACCTGGGAGGCAGAGGTTGCAGTGAGCTGAGATTGCACCACTGCACTCCATCTCAAAAATAAAAAAAGGGCCTGGTGCAGTGGCTCACGCCTGTAATCCCAGCACTTTGCGAGGCCAGAGCAGGCGGATCATGAGGTCAAGAGATCGAGACTATCCTGGCCAGCATGGTGAAACCCTGTCTCTACTAAAAATACAAAAAAATTAGCTGGGCGTGGTGGCGCACACTTGTAGTCCCAGCTACTCAGGAGGCTGACGCAGGAAACTTGCTTGACCCCGGGAAGTGGAGGTTGTGGTGAGCCGAGGTTGTGCCACTTCACTCCAGCCTGGCGCCTGGTGACAAAGTGAGACTCTGTCTCAAAAAAAATAAATTAAATAAAAATAAAAAAAAAGAAGGCTGGATCCCAAACACATAGAACGCCATATAAGCCCTGGACTGCCCACTTCTAGACTTTCTGAATGTGAGAAACTTCTGTTTTTTCTGTTCCTTGGAGCCAAAGGTAATTTCAACTCATACAAGTAATGTCTTCCAGAGAAAGTTGATTTTTCCAGAGCAAACCAATGGCAAGAAAAGAAAATTAGACCCTTCGTTAAGATTTTTACAAAGGTACTTTTACTTCTCCAACCTTAGGGAGAGACTGGCCAGCCCTGTTTACCTTGATGGTGAAGATTACGGGTTCCAGATCTTCATAGGTGATCTTTATCTTTTCAGTTGCTCGTTTTGCCTGTACATCTGTCTCTGCAACCACAGCACAGATGATCTGGCCCACACAGATTACCTGTGGAGAGTACACACATGAGGCAGATACAAAATTCTGGGTGGAAATAGGCTTGGTTCAACCTTCGCAGTGGCTGGTGTCTTAGATGTCTTGTTTAGCAATAGTAACCACGTGGGAGTCACATTCAATTACACCCGCTTGGCTAAAAATTAAACAAAATATATATATTTTGAGGCAGAATCTTGTTCTGTTGTTCAGACTGGAATGCAGTGGTACCATCTTGGTTCACTGCAACCTCTGCCTTCTGGGTTCAAACGATTCTCTTGCCTCAGCCTCCTGAGTAGCTGGGATTACAGGTGCGTGTCACCTGCATGGCTAATTTTTGTATTTTTAGTAGAGATGGGGTTTCATCATGTTGGCCAGGCTGGTCTCGAATTCCTGGACTCAAGTGATCCATTTGCCTCAGCCTCCCAAAATGCTGGGAATAGAGGTGTGAGCCACCATGCGTGGCTAAAAAATATTTTTAATAAAAAATAATTTAAATAATACAGACAGTTCCATTGGCATGTAACTCAGTGATTGTAAGCCTCAGAGTGGATGTGCAGTTGGCCGTAACCTGAATCCACCATCCAGCTTCCATCCAGCTTGGCTGACACTTCACCTTCATGATATTTTAGAGTCTAAAGATAAACAAAGTTTTTGTATAATGTGGCTCCTGTTGTGGACTGACTTGTGTCCCAAAAAATTCATACAGATTCAAGATCACACGGTGGCAGAACTAGGACTTGTTGCTTTTCTGTAATACGTTTCCTTTTACTATGTTATTTCCTGACTCCACGCTAGTAGGGCTGAATAAAGACAGCATAGAGAGGTGCCAGGAGGCTCGCTCAGCACTTCCACCTCCCAAAGGCAGGAAGAGCTTCCTGGACAGCTCCAGGAGGGGGTACCTTGCTGATTGTTCACACAGAATCACCTGGGAGAGCATGTCCCAGACATACCTCATCTACAGCCAGCAATTTGTCATCTTCAGCGCCATTGGTGCCTGGAATGTCTTCAGCTGTTATCACATCAACGACCCCAGGTAGTTCAAGGGCCTTGGACACATCAATTGATCTAAACAAAGAGATATTTAAGAAGTAGAAATCATGCTGGATGGAATGGGGCAAGCCTATAATCCCAGGACTTTGGGTGGCCAAGAAGGCAGAGATTGCTTGATGCCGGGAATTCAAGACCAGCCTGGGCAACATGGCAAGACTCTGTCTCAATAAAAATTGTTTTAAAAATTAGCCAGGTGTGGTGGCACATGCCTGAAGTCCCAGCTACTCAGGAGGCTGAGGTGGGAGGATGGCTCGAGCCAAGGAGTTCAAGGCTGCAGTGAGCTACGATGATGCCTCTGCCCTCCAGCCTGGATGACAGAGCCAGACTCTGTGTCTAAATTTTAAAAAGAGGGAAGTAGAAATCAGCAAGCTTTGAAGGCCCCAAATTAGATTGAGGGATGAACATCGTTGAAAATCGGAATATATGACAACAAATCCAGCTTAGGCCCTTACCAATCGGAAGGGACCTGCCAAGGAGTAGGGTCTAAGAGAACCCCCACGAGGCCAGGAGACAACACTTTAGCTGCCATGGGGTGGGAGGTGGAGAAGGGATAGTGTGGTGATGCCAGGAAGTGTCCTTGAAGGCTGGGACAGAGGCCACTCACCCTTGGGCATGAAGTAGGTATTTTACCTCCACCTGAATACCAGCTCTCTATCAGGGTTTTGCCTTTGAGTCATACCTGAGGCTGTAGTAGGGAGATGAGGTTTTGTGAGATTAGGAGGGAATCAAAGGGCTCATAACTGTGATTTTTTTTTTGAGACAGAGTCTCACTTTGTCACCTATGCTAGAGTGCAGTGGTGAGATATTGGTTCACTTCAACCCCCTCTTCCAAGCTCAAGCAGTTCTCCTGCCTGTCTCCTGAGTAGCTGGGATTGCAGGTGCATTCCACTACATCCAGCTAATTTTTTTGTTTTCAGTAGATACGTGGTTTCACCATGTTTGCCAGGCTGGTCTTGAACTCCTGACCTCAGGTGATCCACCCGCCTTGGCCTCCCAAAGTTCTAGGATCACAGGCTTGAGCCACTGAGATCCTAGTGGGCAGTGATTTTTATTCTCTCTCCATGACGCTCATTTCTAGATGCTCTCCCTCCCTTCTGGAGCTAACAACCTTTTCTTTATTCTTTCCATTTTAGGTTCTTTATGTTCAGGACATGGCAAGAGCATGGGCGCATTCCTCTGAGGGGATCCCCAGGTGTGCTTTTAAAAGGTTCTTGAAAGCTCTTTGTTTACTTACATGATTTTTGCATGAGCCCTGCTACTAGTCACCAAAGCCATGAAAAGTTCTTTATCCACCATAGGAATGTCATCACAAAAAATGGCTTCCCCAGTGGCATGTTTAAGACCTGACAGGTGCATGATGGGGCGTCCAACTGGGTCTTGGAGAGGCTGGTGAGGATCCACACTCTACAGAGGAAGACAAGAGTTGCCCAAGAAGACTTTAATTTTCAGGAGTGGCCTTGCCTATCACCAACACTCATGAGCTAGGATTGAGAAATTGGATGGTCACCCTCAGGTGACAAACACTGGGGTGGGTCAGATGATGAGTGACACATTAATGATGCCAGTAGAACAGTGAATTGTCATTTCAGTTATGTGGCAATAAATGGTGAAGTAGGTGAAGGGGCACCCCAGCTTCTCCTTCTGGCATCTTCTTTTCGCTAGTGGTACTCTGTACCCCTCTTCAGGCATTCAGGGGTCTTGCTGTCCTGCCTCCTCACCTTTCCAATGATCAACCTCTCCACAGCTACTGTTCTCATGAGGATGGGGCCTAAAGTGATACAGTTCCCAAGGTGGGATGCCAAAATCCAAGCCAGAAGGCCAAGTATGGACTTGACTGGGGCCCCTGGCACAGGGTTTTGGGGATGGCAACAGAGTCCCCCCAGATCCAGAATAAGGTGTCCTGACTGCCCTTGGGAGTGGCACGGAAACATCACTAGGCTATAAGGAGATGGAGAAAGTGTTTGATCTGGAGCTCCTTTCAGGGTAGCTGTGTGTGTGTGTGTGTGTGTGTAGGTGGTGTGGGAGAGGGGTTGGGATGTAGCAAGAATCCATAATTTCTAAACTGTCCTCCCAGAAGGGTGAGTTCAGTCACTTGCAGGGCTCTTGTTTGCTGACTGGAGAGTAAACATTTGCTATCAGGGATGGGGGCTGAACTCTCTGGCTCAGCTGCTTTTCTGAGTAAATATCAAACAAATGCCCAAAGAATATCACTTTGAAGAGACTATAATGATTAGACTGTAGATGAGTCAGTCAGTTCAGCCTTGAGTTCATCTAGCAGCAGCTTGGGCCTGACCTCACATTCCAGTGTCTCCCTGACACGGACTTAGCTGGCAAAGACTAGAATGTCCTGAAAACCACAGCTCTGAAAAGCTTGCTGGCTCAGCACAGCTCTAGTTTGCAGGTTTTAGTTTAGTCAAACTCACTGACCTGGTACGTTTGGACTCCCTGGGGTATTGTGACTGGGAAATCTTCTAGAGCACTTAGGAATCGTTCTGAAATTTCAGAATAACAGCCATCCTGAAAGATGATTCAAAATAATAAAGACAAGATGGTTAAGTACAGTTAAACTGGGCTTTGGTTTGTGTGAAAGTGACTTGGCTAATGTATCTGGCATAGTCTGCATACCACCTGCCCTGGCTTCACGTTTTATGAATGTTTCTTGTTCCCCTCCTCCTTCCACATAATGAGGACCTAGACTGACTGCTTGGAATCTGATCCTCAAGCCACTCTGAGGAGGGAGAGGCCTGCCAGTGAGCGGGGGCAGAGGCAGGAGGAGAAGCAAGGAAAATGGGCTAGATAAGCCATCCCAGAATAAGCAGGCATCCATTGCACACAAAAGGACTCAAAGCCAGATTGCTTTTCTCAGGAACTCAACTCTCCTGGGAGAGCAGTAGAGGTGAGGAGGCTGCTATGGGTGTCACTGAAACTTGTCAAGTGTCTTGATTCAGAAATTAAATGGCAGCAAGGATTATCCTGGTGGGTATGGTTGGTGAGGGTCTTCATCTGAGTCCATGAAAATCAGATTCCTTAGAACAGTGGGCTGTTGGTGTGAGGTGTGGTTGTGGAATAAGGAGTACAAGGTAGGGTGAGAGTTGTAATCATGGTCGGGGAGGGCTTGGAGAGAGACAGAGAGAGAGAAAGAGAGAGAGAGAGAAATAATATATTTTGCTTTGCTTAGCTTATTCTAAAAGTTTACAATCAGATAAATCTAGAAAGTTATTTAAATATTAGCATATGCATCAGTTTTTGGTCTTTTTTTTTTTTCTTTTGATACAGGCTCTTGCTCTGTCGCTTAGGCTAGAGTGTAGTGGTATAAACATGGCTCACTGCAGCCTCAACCTCCCAGGCTCAAGAGATCCTTCCACCTCAGCCTCCAAGTAGCTGAGTCTACAGACATGTGCCACTACACCCAGCTAATTTTTCTATTTCTTGTAAAGACGTGTAAAGATGGGGTTCTCCTATGTTCTCTAACTACTGGGCCCAAGCCTGCCTTAGCCTCCCAAAGTGCTGGGATTACAGGTGTGAGCCACCATGCCTGGGCAGTTTGGTTGTTTTGAAAAATAAAATTTTATTTTATGTTTTATATTGATCATAAACCTAAAGAGTAGGCAAAATGAATCTCTAGTGCCACCAAAGTGATTAGTGGTTGCCTGGGCCAGGGATAAGATGGTGACACAAAGGGGCATAGGATATTTTTTGGGATAATGGAAAATTTGACATGGTAGCTACACAGATGTGGGAATTAGAAAAATTCCTTCGGCTGGGCGCAGTGGCTCACGCCAATAATCCCAGCACTTTGGGAGGCCAAGGCAGGTGGATCACGAGGTCAAGAGATCCAGACCATCCTGGTCAAAAAGGTAAAACCCCCTCTCTACTAAAAATACAAAAAATTAGCTGGGTATGGTGGTGCACGCCTGTAGTCCCAGCTACTCGGGAGGCTGAGGCAGGAGAATTGCTTGAACCCAGAAGGCGGAGGTTGCGGTGAGCCAAGATTGTGTCATTGCACTCCAGTCTGGGTAAGAACAGCGAAACTCCATCTAAAAAAAAAAGAAAGAAAAAAAGGAAAAATGCCTTTTTAAAGTTTCCCTTTTTATTAAAGAATAAATCATCATAAGTGTGCTAATAACTCTTTGGAAAGCCCTATCCTATGTAGCTGTTAGACATGCCATGCTTACAGGCATGTAGTAAGCATGACATGCAGTACATTCTATGTCCTTGTACTTTAACCGAGATATCTGTACTGGACGTGCTCACAGGCGTGCCCCAGCTCTCCACTGCTTTTACCTGTTTAGAAAAGTTTTAAGTTGTTAACCAATCGGGTTTTAGTTTAGATTGTGAGGTCTGGCTCCAGCCAATGGAGAGCAGACACAGCAGTAAGGACAACCGCAAATGTGTAAGGGATAAATGTGTCTGTTTTCTTTTGTTCTTTGTACTCTTGTGGCAAAATGGCTAGCAAGAGTGCCCTTCCTGCAATCCAGAAAGTAAAAATAGCGTTGCTGAAAAATCTTAGTCTCAGTGCTCATTTTTCTTTGTGACACAGAGCATCTATTTCCAACAACGGACATACACATTTGTCAACATGCACTGAATTAAAATAGGTGCATTTTGTAATGTGTAAATTACACTTCAATAACATTGATTTTAAAAGAAAAAAATTGCACACTGGCAGCAGGGACCCCGCAGTGTTTCAATGTCATGGCACACAGTCAACATTTGCAGACTGCAGAGTCTGGCATCATGAGCCTCATGTAGCCCTTCCAGGCTGGATCTCAGGAGGAGGGCTGGCTGGGAACTGACAAGGCCTGAATAGAGCAGGTGACAGGTAGTGGAGCAGGTTGTGCACGAGACAGTTTGCCAAAGTGATGGGAAAGCTGTGAGCTTATGGGTGCAAGGAGCACATAAGAGCCAGACGCTATGGGCCAAACTGTGTCTGTTCTAAATGTCTATGTTGAAGTTCCAGTACTCCAGCCCCATTTCTTCAGAATGTGGCCTTATCCAAATAAGGAAGGGCCTTTACCATGGAGGTAATCAAGTTAAAATGAGGTAGTTAGGATGGGCCCTAATTTGGACACAGATGTGCCACAGGAGAACTTCACATAAAGGCAGAGATCAGGATGATGCTTCTAGAAGCCAAGGAGTGCCCAAAATTGCCAGCAAACCAGCAGGAGCTAGGGGAGAGGCAGGGGGCAGAGTCTCCTGCACAGCCCTCAGAGGGAACCAGGCCTGCTGATGCCTTGGATTAGGACTTCCAGCCAGAGCTGTGAGGGAACATGTTTCCACTGTTCAGGCCACCTAGGCTGTGGTACTTTGTTTCAGCAGCCCCAGCCAGTGAATACACAAGAGCACCCGGAGGCAGAGAATAACTTCACCAGCTTCTTCAGTTCCTGTAGAACTTCTAGGTAGAATTTGAAGAGGAAGCTGACGACTAGGGTCCTCTTGAATTCCACCTGGCCACCCGGGGCTGAGCCTGGGAGCGAGACTTCATCCAGCAGCAGCCTGCAAGCTTCATCCAGCATCAGCTCATTCCAGCGCCTGGGAGGGTCAGAGGCAGGAGGAAATCAGTTAAACGTGCTAGATTCTGGATGATGACCTCTTAGAGATCCCAGAGTTTTTTCTGGAAACTCAGAAATAACATAATCAAGCTGCTTAGGGGAACCAAGGCCTGGGGAGGCTGTATGAAGTGGCCCAAGGGTCATGCAGGGTGAGAATGGGATCTGTTCCATTGCAACTTGACCATGAACATATTCCAGAGCCAGACATGCTAGAACCAGGTATTATGTAACAGACCAGCCGGGCACAGTGTAATCGCAGCACTTTGGGAGGCCGAGGCAGCTGGATTGCTTGAGCCCAGGAGTTTGAGACCAGCTTGGGCAACATGGTGGAACACGTCTGTACTAAAAACACAAAAAATAGCTGGGCATGGTGGCGTGTGCCTGTAATTTCAGCTACTCAGGAGGCTGAGCACAAGAATCACTTGAACCCCCAGGAGGTGGTAGTTGCAGTGAAGCTGAGATAGTGCCACTGCACTCCAGTCTGGGCTCCAGAGTGATATTTCATCTCAACAACAACAAAACAGACCCCTAGGGCCGATTCCATTGTGAACCGAACAGGACTCAGACTTGGAGACTGACTTTGCTGAGGAAGAAATAGAGTGCACCTAGTCCTGGGAGCGTTAGGTGCCACTTGGACACTGCCCAGTGTGGGTTTGCTAGACTTTTTCTTTTTTTTTTTTTACACAGTCATGCTCTGTCACCTAGGTTGGAGTGCAATGGCATGATCACTACTCACTGTAGCCTCCACCTCCAGGGTTCCAGTGATCCTCTTGTCTCAGCCTCCTGAGCAGCTGGGACTACAGGTGCATACTACCATGCCCAGCTAAATAATTTTTAATTTTTTTTGTAGAGACGGGGGTCTCATTTTGTTGTCCAGGCTGGTTTTGAACTCCTAAGCTCAAGCAGTCCTCCTACCTTGGCCTCCCACATTGCTGGAATTATAGGCATGAGCCATGGCACCAGGCCAGCTACGCTGTTGATCTGTGTAAGAGAACGAGGGCAGATGGGAAAAAGTCGCCTGCTGGCTGAACTCAGGCCAGGCCATTTTTGTTGTATACCTCATCCAAAGAGTGGCATCCAATTAATCAAAGTCAAATAAGGTTGAATTCATTCAGCAAAATGACAGAAAGAACAAGCAGTGATTTTCATGTAAGAGTTTCCATCTTCCCAGGGCTTTACTGATGCTTGCCAGAGCCAGATCTCCACTCGTTTCATTTAACAGCAAGCTTCCCCCTTGGGGTGCAGGCTCTTGGCTTACCTCCCGAGGAGCTGCTGGCAGGATCTGTGTGCACTGATGGTGGCAGCCCCCACTCCTCCATAGGCGATGTGCAGGTCCTCAATGCTGTCTGTGCCTCCTTTGAAAAGGACTCGCATGCCGGCATTCACGTGGGGCAAGGCATTCTGCTGGCACTGAGCCTGTCGGAAGGCAGACACAAATTCCCACTGTGGAGACAAAAACCATTTGGGGTTATCTGATATGTCAAAACTAAGAAGGTGGTTTATGCTTCTTGGTGCCACTAATTAATCATGTAGACTCAATCTAACAAGACACCAAAGACAGTTGGCACAATTAGAGGACACCTTGGCTGCTTTCTCGTTCAAAGTGAGAACAGCATCTCCCTAAGGTCCACTCTCAAGGCTCTGGATGCCCTCAAGGAACAGGGACCACCGCACACTCTCCCTCAGAGGCCAGGATGCCTCTGCACAGGATGCTGTGGAAACTTGCCCCTGGATACCCATCCACGTGCTCGCACTTCCAGGGCCCATTCCCTCCAGTCTTCAGAACCTTTCTCCCATGACGGTGGAGGAGCCCTCCTAACACAGGGGCTTTGAAAGATGATTTGCTAAAAGTACAAAGGAGACCCACCACATTGCTTGGCTTGCAGAAACAATCGCTTTTCCACTTGGCAAAGCACAAAAGGGAGCCAAGCAAAGCTTTCCAACAGTGGATAGGGAATCTTGTCTCAGGAAGAGTCAAGAGGTGATGGCTGCCCCAGCTGACCCCTTGGCGCCATGACCTTTGGTGAGCCAAGGTGGGGCCCATGAAGACAGCCTGTGCCCCTTTGTGTATTTCCATTTGTGCTGCCACCAAGGGTACACATGTTTGAGTGGGCTTGTTTTTCCGTCTGCTGCCTTTTCATGGATTTAAATGGGAACACATTTCAAAGTTTCCATTCCAAAGGAAAAACTCACGAAGATCACACATGGCTGAAAGCATAACTTATGACTCCCTTCGTAAGCTGGCTGCCCCCGCTTTGGGTGCCACTAATTAATCACATAGATACAATCTAACAAGACACCTGGCACAGTCAGTGCTGTGCTGGTTGGAATCTAGGTATGGTCGTGGAAGGCAGGGTACTCCAAAGGAGCCCCCACTGTTGATCTCTGCCTGGTCCACTCCCTGCTGCTGAGCCAGCAAGCTGATCTATTGCCCTTGCTGGAGCTGGCGCCGTGCTCCAGGTGGAGGTGGCTCTGGCTGAGTTGGGAAAGCAGAGACCTTCAGCCAACGGTAACGACCAACACCCTGGTAGAAGAACAGTACTACTGTAGCAGAAGGCCCCAGATGGGGAGCGGGCCATCCTCATCATTCTGGTGCCTCAGAGTCTTGGCTGCTCCTCTCTGGGACTTCAGGGGCTGAGCTGGGGTGTGTGTGTCTGAGCTGAATGTGTGTGTGTGTGTGTGTGTGTGTGTGTGTGTGTGTGTTGCATTGCGTCTCTCTGGGAAGACTATCCTCTTGGATTCAAGTACCGCTCTGGCAGCGGCACAGGGAGCAGGCAGTGAGGATAGAGGGTCAACTCTATAACTGGCTGGGTAGCCATATCAGCTGCAGGGATTCTGAGTTAGCAAACATCTAGAGGCCCCCATGCTCCCGTGAGCTATTGGCCTGAGTGGTGTGGGGCAGCTAAGCCCTAGCCCCCATCTCGCTGTGGGTCAGTTAGAGACGCTCCATGCCACAGCCAGAGAGCTTGAACTTGTGGGCATGAGGGGCGTGGCAGTGTGACCACGGGCCCTCAGCAGGCTCCACCCTGCAGCTAAAACAACAGCCCCACATCCACACCCAGAGCTGCCTGCTCTTGGCTGTCGGTGGGCCTTGGTGCTGGCCCAATCCGCAGTTGGACAGGAAACAGGTTTGCAGGGCAGAGTTATTTTCTTTCCATCTGTTTTTAGATTTCTAAAGATGACTGGACTCGGTTATGAAAAGGAAAAACCACCCTCAAAAGCAACCAGCGGAATTCTGACCTTTTGAGAGTGCGGGATATGCACAGATTCCAAAATTTCTTCTGGCTCAATGTCTGCACTTGCCAACCCAGCAAGAAAATGTTCATTTAGAGGAATCTGCCGTGTGCCTTCTGTGGAAGAGAATGATATTTCTGCACAGTCACAACAAGGAGAGCAAGATTATTCTGTTCTTTTAAATGTCAGCAGTGGAGAAGGAAAGGCCAGCTTCCTCTGCACAGAGCAAGGCAGAGGTCTGAGTCCCTGGTAAAGTCACAGGGTCCCCTTGTGGGGTCCCAGGCAGTGGCACCTTCATGACATTACCATTCTCTCATCAGCACATGAGCCATGTGAACTGGGGTCTCCTCTGCTTCGAACACTTGCTGGGCTCGTGGTTAACTAAATAGAACCTGTTCAGCGCGTATGATCACTTAAGAACACTTGTTAAGTCAGCAACTTTAAGCCAACACATGGTTTGTTTGTACTTTTAACTATTCAATTCAGTTCAAACCACTGACTTGGTCTTTTGTTCTTCCTGCTGTTTTCAGCTCTCCTGAGACAGACACTTACACCTTTAAAACGAAGTGAAAAATTCCAAAACCTCCTTCCAAAGCCCAGTTGTCCCTGCTTAGTGACCACAGCTGTGCCCTCTGGCCCACAGGAGTGCAGTGAGGAGATCAAACTAAGGGCTGGGGACTGTGACATGGGTTTGATCTCTGGCACAGTGAGTGCTGTGCTGGTTGGAATGTAGGTATGCTCCTGAGGAGGCAGGAGTGCCCCAAAGGAGGCTCCCATGGCGGATCTCTGCCTGGCCCCTCCCTCCGGCCCCTTCCTCCTTGGGCCAGCGAGCTGATCTACTGCCTTTGCTGGAGCCAGGGCTGTGGAGACGGCTCTAGCTGAGCTGGGAAAGCAGAGACCTTCAGCCAACAGTAATGACCCACACCCCAGCATAGCCTGGCACGTAGCTGCATCCAGTCAAGGAGGAGTTAATATCCGGGTGGCAGGTGGGGGCAGTGTGGGTGTGCTGGGCACTTGGGGAGATGAAAGGGAGATTTAGTGGGCAGCCACCCGAAGGGACTGTTCCTGTTCCTCTCACCTAGCAATTAAAATCAATCACTGCCTACCCCTTCCCCAAGGGACCCACAACGACCTGTGTGGATGTCCACTGTGTGTCCTCACCAGCTTGTGTCTTCTTACACAACTGGGGGGCGAGGAGGCAACTTTGAGAGCACTGTGGAGAGGCCTCGGACTGTGTGAAGGTGGAGGGAGCCCAAGATGAGGAGGAGGGAGCCCAAGATGAAGAGGAGGGAGCAGGGAGCAGTCCCTTGGCCCACAGGGAGGGTATGCACTACAACCTCACCCTCAGCTTAGCCTCTGCACATCACCTCTGGTGTTTACTGGTCAAGCAAGACACGTGGATGAACATGTGAGCTCACTGTGTGGTCCCAGGTTGTGTGTGTGCATGTGTGTGGTGTCTGAAGGGAACACCAGTGGCCTTTTGCATCAGTACACCTTCCCTCATGAGCTGGGCTCTCCATGGTGAAGTAAGAGCTAGAGACTTGGGCCCTGACTTAAAGCAATTCCTTAAAAGAATAAATGAAAAAGGCAAGAGATCTCTAGGTGCTGCTCAGAGTGTCTGGAGGCAACTTACCTGCTGAAATCAGATTGAGGGTAGAATTGCCCACAGCAAGAATTGGATTCAGGTCCGAATAGCAATGCCGGCTCATCACATGCCCCCCTAAGGACTAAGGAGAGAGAGTTACAGCTCAGTCATTCTATCTCTCAGCTTCTCTACAGGCTCCTTTGGATGGGAAGAGGTCTCGAGGGTGCCTAGCACTTACCTAACACCAGTGTGTTCCACACGCTGTCTAACCCCTGACACCACAACCCAGTGAGGTGGATGTTGTTATCCCTATTTTACAGATGAAGATACTGAAGCACAGAGAAATTAGGAAACCTGATCAATGTCCCCAGCTAGGAAGGGACAGGGACTCAGATCTAAGCATGGAGGCTCAGCAGCCTATTCTGAGCCACCCCACTCAGCCCTGGCCACAGTGAAGATGGCCATGGTGTCGACTACAAAGGTGCCATCTTGCCTTGGTGCACAGGGTCTCAACCTTATCTCTGTGGGCTTCTGAAATGGCCAGACTTCAGGTGGGCTGTGTCAGTGTTCTGAGGCATCTACACTGTTGGACAGATAATTGAATTGCCATTTCACTCTTTTTTGGGAGACCTCACTCAGATCTGAGGGGGCCTGTAGCATTTCAGAACTTGGGAGGGAAATGACTGGCCATTCGATTGGAGATTTTCCTCCCAGCAAAAGGAGGGAATCTACCATGACCTCCCAGTTGCTGTGGTCTGGCCTGGAACACAGGTGGGAACAGGGAACCCCCATTCCTCTATGAGCAGCTCCATTTTACAGTTATTTTGTTTCCCCTGAGCTGACATCTGCCTCCCTGGACCCTCATCTGTCAGTTATTCTTCTACTCTCTGCGATCATATGTAATAACACATTGGACCTCAGGAGTCTAGACAGAGTCCAAGGCAGCTCTCATGTTCCCTTTGCCTGTTCTCCCACCCCTAGTCCTCTTTTCGGGTGGTTTCCAACCCCTCATTCTCCTACCACCTTTTCCTCACTAGGCTCCAGTGTACCTTGTCAGAGTTCCTGACTGGAGAAAGAACATTTTGGAATCACTTGAGCTGTTTCAAAGGAAACATTCCCTCCCTGATTTTCCATATCCCAAAGGATTTCTGCTATACAATTTAGGGTATGTAGGGGAAGGAGCATATGTGTTTCAAAAACCTAACTGTGTCTCTTTTCCTTTCTTTTGAGGTCAAAATCAGCCAGACCTTCAAGTATGCCTCCCAGATCTGAGCATCTTTCTCCAGATGTGGTTTGAACAGTCCAGACTAGAAAAGGCTGCCCTCCTTGTTTTAGATACTCTACTTTTGTTAATGCAGCCTAAGACTAAATTAGAGTCTTGGACAAGCTTGTCATGAAATTAGCAAAACCATGACATTCTTTTCTCACCTGTGATGTTACTTAGCCACTCTACTGAGCTTAACTTGGAGTTCTTCTATTTTTTTTTTTTTTTTTTTTTTTTTTTGAGAAGAAGTCTTGCTCTGTTGCCCAGGCTGGAGTGTAGTGCCATGATCTCTGCTCACTGCAACCTCTACCTCCTGGGTTCAGGCAATCCTCCCACCTCAGCCTCCCGAGTAGCCGGAATTACAGTCATGTGCCACCATGCCCAGTTTCACCATATTGGCCAGGCTGGTCTTGAACTCCTGATCTCAAGTGATCCACCTGCCTTGGCCTCCCAAAGTGCTGAGATTATAGGCGTTAGTCACTGCACCCAGCCTATGGTTCTTTCTTAAATACTTTTATTAAATGCTGTTTATTAATTTTAAACATTTACTGTGCCTGTTGCTTCAATCTGCTGAGACCTTTTTGCATACTGATTCTGCCAATGCATATTCCAACATTTCAGTGAGGTTCAGAAACAGCTGCGGTGTGCCCAGTGATTGACACCAGGGAACTTACTGCCATATTCCGGATCTGCTGGCCTGCCAGACTCCTCAGGTGCTTCAGGAGGGCTCGGTATGTCCGTGTTTTCTCCTCTGGGAGCTCAGATATCCTCTCAGCCAAGATGACCTGCATCTGGGCCAGGCTGCAGCCAGCACCTATTGTCAGTCCTGGAAAGCAACTTGTTTTTACTGGTGACATAAGAGGAGCAGCTGAATTGTAATCATGGCAGCAGGGCCTCAGTGTTTGGCCAGTGCAGTGAGTATTCACATTGGCTCAGAGAGAATCGCTGGGAACCAAAAAACAACACAGATGCCCCACTCCCAGATCAATTAAATTAGAATCTCTGCTGCTTTTTTCTTTTTAAAACAGTCTCACTCTGTTGCCCAGGGTGGAGTGCAGTGGTGCAATCTCGGCTCACTGCAACCTCTACCTCCAGAGTTCAAGTGATTCTCATGCCTCTGCTTCCCAAGTAGCTGGAATTACAGGCACCTGCAACCATGCCTGGCTAATTTTGTATTTTTTTTGAGATGGAGTTTTGCTCTTGTTGCCCAGGCTGGAGTGCAATGGCTTGATCTCGGCTCACCACAACCTCTGCTTCCTGGGTTCAAGTGATTCTCCTGCCTCAGCCTCCTGAGTAGCTGGGATTGTAGGCATGTGCCACCACGCCCCACTAATTTTGTATTTTTAGTAGAGAGGGGATTTTGCCATATTGGTCGGGCTGGTCTTGAATTCCTGACCTCAGCCTCAACCTCCTAAAGTGCTGGGATTACAAGTGTGAGCCACCGCACCTGGCCTAATTTTGCATTTTTAATAGAGACAGTGTTTCACCATGTTGGTCAGGCTGGTGTTGATCTCCTGACCTCAAGTGCTCTGCCCACCTTGGCCTCCCAAAGTGCTGAGATTATAGACATGTGCCACCATGCCCAGCCTGAATCTCTGCAGCCTTTAAAAAGGCTTCCAGATGTTTCTACACAGCCAGGGTGAGATCCCCTGGGCTGGTCCACACTCTTCTTTAGATAGGCACAAGGAAATAGAGTCTAGAGTGAAGGAATGACAGTAAAAACTTGCAGGTGGCAGACCTTACTAGAATTTTCCAGGACCCTCTCCTGACTGATCATGGTGAAGCTATGCAAAGTTGTTTTGTGATTAAGGGGGATAAATTGAATGGTATTAAAATAAGGCAAAGGTCATTCAGTCCCCCAGGTCATTATCTAAAATCAGAAATGTCTGGATTTCAGGTTTTGCACCAGATACTCAAAATCTTCAACCATCAATTTTGTGAGGGGCACTGGTCAACTGGCCCATGAAAAAGCTGCCCCAGCCATTTATGTTGAGCGTTACTGGGTGTGAGGAAGTTGGGGGCTCCTGGGAAGGGTCAAACGAAGTAATGGGAGAGCATCTAGCAGGATTGAAGTAGTGTTATTTGCTAACAGGCAAAGAAATAATTCAAAATTTCAACCACCTTTGGAGCTATACTTGTGAGGATTGGCAGGATGTTAGCATGAGCTTCTGGATTTTTCTTCAGTCAGGAATAAAGAGTTCAAATCAGTCTTCAAAAATGAAGGAGTCACTCAAACCACCAGGAGATGAGTTAGGCAGCTTTTCAAAATGAATCTGTCACACCCTGGGGTTTGCAGAATGAAACGCTAATGTAGAGTGATTTGACATTAGTAGCTCGGCTGGTTCTAATTGCAGTTAGTCTGTTTTTATCACGTTGGGCTTTGATTTATGTCTTGTTGACTAATCTATGAGAATAGTTCCCCCTCCTACACAGCTGTATTTTATCAATATTAAGAATGTACTTGGCATGACACCTCCCCCACCTTGCCAGTATACTCATGCAATACCCCGCTGCCTCAGTAATTTCAGCTAATTTAGCTGATGAGGGAACCATGAGCTGCTGCTTGTTATCCTTATGCTAAACACATCTAAACTATCCCTCCCCACTGGAATGTCTCAGCCTAGGGTTCTCATCCTGTTTCTGTTTTAGCATCTCCTAAAATGCACTTTGTAACAAGGAATCTAATTTCATCCCAGACCCATCAGTGATGGTCTGTTGCTTCCTTATCACAGGTTTCACTGGAGCTGGGTCTTTAACTTCTGTAAAGTCCTGGCTTGCCTTATTTTTGCAGGAGTGGTAGGAAATCCAAGCTTGTTTTTTTTTTTTTCATATAATTCCTTCTCTCTAAGGAGAAGACCTAGAGCCTTATTAGTAGAGGAAAAACCAGAAACAAAGAGACATAATTACTATTAAGGTCAGAAGCATCACATAGACCAGTATCACCACCTCTTATATGACGTAGATGGAAAAGGGCAGTTCAACCCCAGTAGGGAGTGAAGTGTCTGCTCTATTGCCTGAATCCTCATAAGAGTTCAAACACAGTTGGAAGCCAAATAATCCCATTTGCATTGTTCACATCAGCACCTCAACTTGTGCTAGGCGTGACAGACCTTCTGCCAGGCTATACTGAGAACATTCTACTTACTGTGGTTCTATTCATATTTTGTTCCATCTCTGGTCACAAAATCTAGGTTTCTTCCAGTGCAATTGGAAAGAGCTTCAACTTTGATTCTCAGAAAGGGCATTTCACTTGAACTCCGTGCTTTTCAGAGTTCATGGGTCTATGGGATAAACATGGAATGACCTTCTGGAGCACCCGCTGAAGATTTTGAGAAAACAAATGTATACTGGGCCAAACATGTACGTCATATGGATGAGCATGCCAACTTTAAACAAATGTTTAAGTCAAAGTTACAGCTGTGCAAAAATGTATTTCCTGGGTGTGCTGGTGGAGAACACGTCTGGCTCCAGGGCACCCCACCCCCGCCAGTGTCCTTCACTCATCTGGGACTTAGAAAAAGTTTGAGAATTGTGGAAACTTTCCTGGAAGCCACTAGAGGGTACTCATGCTTTATTTATAAGAGCCCTAAAGGCGGGTGCATTGTTTGTTTCAGCTTCTGCTTTGGCTGCAGAGACCAAACTGAGCAGTCAATTCACATAGCTAATTGGACAGGCTGTGGAGAGGACCTGAGGTATGTAACGGCAGTAACGAAAAAAGTGTTGGCTGGTGTGGTGGCTCATGCCTGTAATCATGCCTACCTCGGCCTCCCAAAATGCTGGGATTACAGGATCACCTGAGGTCAGGAGTTTGAGAGCAGCCTGGCCAACATGGCAAAACCCTGTCTCTACTACAAATACAAAAATTAGCTGGGCATGGTGGCAGGTGCCTGTAGTCCCAGCTACTCAGGAGGCTGAGGCAGGAGAATCACAAACCCTGGAGATGGAGGTTGCAGTGAGCCAAGATCACACCACTGCACTCTAGCCTGGGCAACAGAGAGAGACTCCATTTCAAAAACAAAAAACAAAACAGAGTGCTGAACTGGGAGTGGGAGACCTTGTATCCTCCCCTCCAGCCGGGCTAGGGACCTCAGGCTGGTCTACTCTCCCTTGCATCTTGGCTTCCTTATTTGTAAGATGAGGGAGTTGGGTTCTATTGGGAATTAAATTGGGCTCTGAAGGGCCCTCTCAGGGACCAATACTGGGGGCTCAGAGACAGGGAGGGATGGTGAAAAGTCTTTCTCCTCCTTCAAATTGATCAGTTTATTTTCATCTTCTTATTTAATATTTGTTTGAGGATAGGGTTGTGGTACTAAAGCGAAATTTGCAAAAGGGGCTAAATGATGCCTGGGGTAGGGTCGGACCAGGGCCTGCTGCCGTCACCTCTGCTTAGACAGGTGGTCTATGTGTCCAGCTGTACATTGCTATTCCCTCTTCCTCTCCTTTCCCTTCTGCCCATATTGAGATTCCAGGTAAATCTAAGCACATTCCTGTTTTTATAAGTGGCATTAAGGTATGCCACCTGAATTGTCCCGAGGCTGAAGCTGTGAAACCTTGGTGCTGGGCAAAACAAGGAAGGGTTCCTTTCCTTGCAAACAGGTGGGTCAAGCCAGGGAAGATCCGGCCTGCCGATCCACTCTGCAATCTAGTTTGGCTGGTGATGATTAGCGGCCAGGAAGGTGGACTCCTGGATAGCAGTGATGCCACCATGGCAAATCCCTTCCCCTGCCCACCACTGGCCCTCACTGACCCACCACAAACACGTGGTGACCTACAGCTCAATCTTGACTAAAGCTTTCAGTTCAGTCAGTCACCGTTTCCTATGTTAAGGAGGTCCTCATTACCACTCCATTCCATTACATTCAAGTTCCTGTCCTGCTCATCCATTTTTTTTTTCTGTTAATTCATTTATCAGTCACTGACTGAGTGCTTGTATTGCATGCACAGGACTAGGAGCTCAGGGGATCAATAAAGGGGCAAAAGAAGGTTGCTTTTGTTAAAGAGTTTGCCATGCATCTCGAATGCCAAGTCTTGTGTGTTTACTTCCTCCTTTGTGAGTTCCACCTTGCCTGATACAGTACCTTGCTCTAGTGAGCTCTTCAGGGTGTGGTATGGGATGGGGGTGCTTGCCTGAGTAAGCCTTTGTTTCACTTGGCCCCTTGCCATTGTCCCCACCAGACAAGTAGCATGTGAGTGCCAGACCATATTTTGCCTACTTTCCCCTGCAAGCATCTCCTCTCCATGGAACTGACCATCTAACTGATGGACAGCATCTGCTCTCTTTTGCTATCTTCCCATCAAAGTCTCATTGCAAATTTATTGTCTAGGGCATCACGGCATTTTATAGGCAGGTAACTGCAAGGTCTTGAAGAATATTATTTGGATACTCCTATTCCCCAGAAAGATTTTGACAGTAAAGTTTCATGGTAAAGTTCATTTAAAAAAATGAAGAATAACTGGAAATATGCAGGAGAAGACAAACAGATGAGGAGGTTCTGAGTTATTTGGCAAGTGTTAGTTTAGGGCAGGGATTGCCTCACTGACATCCTACTTAAAATGCCAGGAACTCACCATCACTTGTTTTTGTCACCATACTCAGCTCAGAGATCCTTGCAGGAGAGAGGAGAACTGGATGAAAATGTCCTTGAGATTTCATTCCAGGTCCTGAAGAGTAGAGACAATTAGGAAAGTGACAGTTATTTTAGAGACAATTAGGAAAGAGAAAATGCCTTTTTCTTCTGCATTGAAATTTTCTTTTTTCTTTTTTTTTGAGACAGAGGGTTTCGTTCTGTCACCAGGTGCCAGGCTGGAATGCAGTGGCATGATCTTGACTCATTGCAACCTCCACCTCCTGGGTTCAAGCAATTCTCCTGCCTCAGCCTCCTTAGTAGCTGGGACTACAGGCACGCACCACCATGCCCAGTTAATGTTTGTATTTTAGTGGAGATAGGATTTCACTATGTTGGCCAGGATGGTCTCGATCTCTTGACCTCATGATTTGTCCGCCTTGGCCTCCCAAAGTGCTGGGATTATAGGTGTGAGCCACCTTGGCTGGCCGAAATTTTCTTTAAGTGGAGACGGAGTTTCTCCATGTTGGCCAGGCTGGTCTCAAACTCCTCTGCCCGCCTTGGCCTCCCAAAGTGTTGGGATTATAGGCATGAGCTACTGTGCCCAGCCTTGAAATTTTCTTATAAAAGATACAGATACATTAAAGATTGACAATAAATGTGTACAGATGTGTGAAAGCAGTGGTTATATACCCCTGCCAAGTAAATTTATATACATATGTATCTATTTATGCATGTCCTATGTCTATATAAAAATAGGAAATAGAAAGGATAAGATGCTCTTGAAACACTCTTGCACGTAGTCACCAGGAGACACATAGAATAATATTTGTAAGCCAAAACAAGCTATTCTCTAGCAACAGAGTGGATGTCAAGTTGTTCCATGTTCATATGATGGAATACAGCACAACTACATGCCACAACATGGATGCCTCTGAGGTCAAGTACGTTGAACAAAAAGCAAATTGCAGAAGAATAATACCCTGAGATTCTTCTTATTATTGGGAGTGGGAGACCTTGTAACCTGACTTCCAGCCAGAGGTCAGGACTCTCCCTCCAGTCCATTTCTGTGAAGTTCAAAAATATGCAAAGGTAAACAACATATTGTTTAAGGATTCAATTATATGTGGTAAAATTACAAAAATAAGGAAGAGAATAACCAACACAATATTCAGGTTAATGAGTGCCTTCAAGGAGGAAGGGAAGGAAAGGGGATGTGGCTTGGGAGGGCCTTCAGGGGTCTTCAAAGTTCTTGGTAAAGTCTGTGCTCTTCTAGCGGATATGGGTGTAACTGAGTGTGCACCGTATTGTTAATATCTCTATATTTTATACAATTCTATATTTATTCCATATTTAATAAAAACAAGAATGAGACAAAGTAAATGATTAAAAAAAAACCCTCTAGTCAGGACGTGGTGGCTCATGCTTGTAATCCCAGCACTTGGGGAGGCCAGGGTGGGTGGATCACCTGAGGTCAGAAGTTTGAGATCAGCTTGGCCAACATGGTGAAACCCTGTCTCTACTAAATACACAAAAAGGCCAGGCATAGTGGCTCACACCTGTAATCCTAGCACTTTGGGAGGCCGAGGCGGGCAGATCACGAGGTCAAGGGATCCAGACCATTCTGGCCAACATGGTGACCTGTCACTACTAAAAATACAAAAATTAGATGGGCGTGGTGGTGTGCACCTGTAGTCTCAGTTGCTCGGGAAGCTGAGGCAGGAGAATTGCAGGGAGTGGAGGTTGCAGTGAGCCAAGATTGTGTCACTGCACTCCAGCCTGAGTGACAAGAGCAAAACTCCATCTCAAAAAAACAAGAAACAAAACAAAAAACCCAAAACAAAACCCTCTAATACTTTCCTCCCACACCTCTGGGGTCCACAGTATGTGCGCATCCAACTTTGGAGCCACCGGCTTTATTATAAAGGAAGAAGTTTTCATCCCTAAAAAGTAGTTTCTGTAGACTGAGACCAGAGTAAGGGAAAGAAAGTTCAGCCCAGCATTAAGATTTGAATGAGAACCAGGTCATCACTTACCCAGTGAGGTGTTACCCAGAACGAGAGGGGCTTTGGGGTGTTTCGCTTTCAGCTCCAGGAGATCCTTGAGGGTCCCAGGGGAGATCCAGGTAACTCTCTCTCCATAGAAGTTCAGCGTTTGTTTTTCTGGATTCTCTGCCATCCTCTAAGGGTAAATGATAAGTATGTGTGCTCGTGTGCATGCCTGTCCTCCCAGCTTATGCAAGGTCCTAGGTGGAGATGTGTGCCTTTACAGAGATGTCGGGGGTGCTGGGGTGCACTTGCCCAAAAAGATACTCACTATACACACTGGCTGATTTTTTGTAATTGGATGACTTTTTGGGGACAAGTGACGATATAAGCTGGCATGTTTTTGACCATTTAGTGTGGATTAATTTAGCATAATTTAGTCTTATGAATTTAAAAATAATAATTACACTAATGCTCCTAAATTAATATCTTCAGCCTGGTTTTCCTCTGAAATCCAAGCTCGTATCTGAGTAAGTACTTGGCATTGTCTCTTAGATGTGTAATAGGCATCTCAAATTTAACACGTCTCTTGGACTGGCTTAGAGCAATGAAGATAAAATGATTATTATGTGAAAAACTGAACTCCGCATATCTAGTGCCTTTCCAAGCCCGCAAAGAGAAACCCCCAAGAGGAAAAATCCCCTGTTTCTCCAGAGGTCTTTCCCATATCTGTAAATGGCCATTCCACGCTCCCAGCTGTCCAAAGCCCTGGAGTCAGCCTTGACGCCCCTCTCTCTCTTCCACACTCACAGCCTATCCACCAGCAAATCTTATTGGCTTTTCTTCCAAAATACATGCTGAATCTACTTGCTTCTCATCCCAGCAGACTGGTGCAGTCACCACCATTTTTTAGGATGGCATCAGCCCCCTGATGGGGTTCATGATCCTTCCCTTCTCCTCTGCAGGCCATTCTCAGTTCAGCAGCCAGAACAATCCTGTGACCACTTAAACTGGAGCACAGCCCTCCTCTGCCCAGCTGCCTGCTAGCTTCTCCCCTCACAGAGAGTAAAAGCCCAGCAGCCTGAAATCCAGCATGGTCTGCCCCCGGCAGCTCCTTGGCCTTCCCCTTGCTCACTCTGCCCAGCCAGGCTGGACCCTGCTCTGCCTCTGATCAGGCCTGGTGTTCTCCTGCTGTTGGGCCTTTGTACTTGCTGTTCCAACAGGCTGGATTGCTCATCTCCCTTTTCAGCTGGGAGGACTGGCTCCTTCACTTCCCTCCAGTCTCTTCAAATGTTATCCTCTCAGAAAAGGTTTCTTTGGGCAGGATATCTAACCTTGCAACTCCATGCATCCTATCCTTCTCTGCTTTATTTTTTTCTCCTTAATACTTCTCAATTGCTAACACACTATATCTTTTTAAAAATTATTTATTTTTTTTGGAGGACAGAGCCTCAGTTTGATGCCCAGGCTGGAGTACAGTGGTGCGATCTCGGCTCACTGCAGCCTTAACCTCTTAGGCTTAAGCAATCCTCCCACCTCAGCCTCCCAAGTAGCTGGGATGACAGGTGAGTGCCACCACAGATGGCTATTTTCTTCTATTTTTTGTAGAGACTGGGTTTCGCTATGTCTGGCTAGTTTCTAACTCTTGGGCCCAAGCCATCCACCTGCCTCAGCCTCCCAAAGTGCTGGGATTATAGGCATGAGCCACCGCACCTGGCCACACTATATATTTTATCTATTATTTTGCTTCTTGACTGCCTCTCTCACCAGGTTACAAGCTCCTTGAGGGCAGGTGTTTTGTTAGTTTTGTTCCCTGCTGTATATTTAGTACCTAGAAGAGTGTCTGGCATGTTTCTGGATGGATAAATACTGGTTTAATGAATAAACAAAGACATTAGGACCCCTTCAGAAACAGGTGTTTGATAGAATAGGACTGCTGCATTTCTGCAAAGAAAGATGCTGATGGGAGGAGGGCTGAAAGGTAGGGGCCTCTCCTGGAAGTGTTCCTTGGGGTCAATGTGCTGGAGTGGGCCAGAAGACCAAGGAGTAGCTTAGCAGTGCTGTCTGTGTCTCCTGGACAGCCACTAGTGACACATTGCAGATGACAATGATGAGAGCGATGAGGCTGAGTGGAGGCTTCAGGGAATGTGCCAGGGATCAGGCAGGGTGCGGCATGGAGGGAAGCAGACATCCTCATCTGATCAAACATTTCCAAAATTTGACAATTTCACAGGAAGGAAAATGGAGGCTTTATAAAACTGAGTTTATAACCAATGATATTTAAATGAGTACATAAAATATCCAGCTAGTCTTACCAAGAGTTCTGGGGGAAATATGAGCTCCTGGGTTGGGTCCAAGGGCTGAAACTCCTCTTTTGCAAATAACTTTGTGCAAATCTTTATAAAAGGAAGAAACAGATGGTTCTGTCAGCCCAGCTCAACTGGAAACAGCATGGTAATTCTTTATAGGAGTGAGGCAACATGAACGTAGTGATAACTCTCGTAATCTCCCTGGACAGGGAAATAGTTCAAACCAAATAATTTAAAATAGGAATCTTGTTTTAACAGAAATACTGATTTGCTACTAATGTAACACTAAAGAAAAGAGTATTCCATGAATTACTACAATGAGTGTTCTGGAAAACACAAAGACAGTCTATGAAAAACTATGAGAGGTTAAAAACATTAGGGAAATCCCCTCCATTGTGTCCAACCACTATCTTCTCCCCTGTGAAGTCAGGATTTGAAATGCTGAAAGCTCTGAAAGTCCTGTAGTTCAAGTGAAAATGCCTCTGAACATACATGCCCATGCATAAACACACACACGCACAATATGACTTTAATAACAATAGCTAACGCTTAGTAAGTGCTTACATTCCAAATGCTTTTACATGTACTAGCAATTTATTTAATCGTCACACTCATTGAATAGAGAAAGTAAATTATCTCCATTTTACCTGTAGGAAACCAAAGCACAGTAAATAGTTATGCAAACTGTAATCCTGTCTGAATCAGATCTGTTTTAGCTTTGGAAAACACTTATGGTCAGCAAAACATTCCTGAAGATGTAAGGAAAACTGGGAGAGATGGGGAGCACAGAGGTGGATGTGGGTGTGATGGAGAGGATATGTAGGCATCAAACGTAGACAGATCAGGGTTCACTCACTCTGAGGTCACTCTCTAACCTTTCCAATGGAAAAGTCCTTAATCTCTCTAAGGGTTTAATAAAAATAACCCATATTTTGAAGGGTAATTGTGATAATGGGTAAAATGACCTGACATTTGTCCAACACTTCCCTCTTTTTCTATCTCTCTGAGTTTTCCCAGGCTCCAGAAAAACAAAGAAACAAAAAAACCACTTGCAATTGTTCCTTGATAAGGTTCTTAGTAGGGACACGTGGGTTGGGCATTTCAGGACCACATCTGAACGATCTGTTTTTGTGCTAGTTGGCATTAGAAGTATAGGCAGTGCCTCGGGGCAATAATGTGGTATATCTTTAAAACCTAGAAATAAGTTTGTGCCAGGGAATTCAAACAAAAAACAAACATAATAAATGAATGTTGAGAAATGAAAAATTTTCCTAAATATATCCCAGGCCAAGACATCATGGTTACCCAAGTGGGAGATCTTAACTCTGCTTAAAGAGAAGAGGGAGCCACTTGGGCAGACACCTGGCCTCACGCAGGTCCAGTCTGGTGTAGGGAAAGGGTCTTCTGTGACGCTGCCCATTGAGGCTATGCAACTATGCTGTGTCCATGCTCACCAAGCAAACTTCTCATTGTAATTTAGCTTCCTAGTGTGTTTTCCTACAGGGAAAGGATGAGTGGCTCAGTGATGGCAAGATCCACTTTATAACTGTGTGTCTCTTCTTAAATGAAAATGGGGCACATTCCAGTTTAAACATCATGGTCTTTGAGTTTGGTTAAAGTGAGTCAAGTGGTCCCTAGAGCCCAGTCATTGCTCAAACAGAATTCCTGAGACCACAAAACCACAAAGACCTAAAGAATTGGCTTTAGGATGTATTGACCCCAGCAAGGCACTGATCCCGTGTAGCAGTTGTGAGGGGTGCAGCCTCCTCCCTTGGGCAACACCCCTCTTTGTCACAGCACACTTTCTTCAGACCCAATTAAGGTGACAGTGGGAGCAAGAATGGGAAAAGATAGGTGTGAAGGATAGAAATGCATGGGTTTGGGCTGGGCGCGGTGGCTCACGTCTGTAATTCCAGCCCTTTGTGAGGCTGAGGCAGGAGGATCATGAGGTCAGGAGATCGAAAACACCCTGGCCATCATGGTGAAACCCTGTCTCTATTAAAAATACAAAAATTAGCTGGGTGTGGTGGCGCGCGCCTGTAGTCCCAGCTACTCAGGAGGCTGAGGCAGGAGAATTGCTTGAACCCAGGAGGCGGAGGTTGCAGTGAGCTGAGATCCTGTCACTGCACTCCAGCCTGGGCAACAGAGTGAAACTCTGTCTCAAAAAAGAAAGAAAGAAAGAAATGCACAGGTTTGTCTACGGCCAGCTGTGTGCTCTCAGATTTCCCCACATACTGGGAGCTGATTGTGTATTTTATCCTGCATTTCAACTTCTCTAAGTAATATCTTTAAGAATTTGGCAGTGCCCATTTTTTCCTGGAAACGAGCATCTCTCAGGGAGCAAAGCCAGGGACTGGAATGTTTACGGCTGACTTCCTGGCTGGGGGGGCTACTGACTTGCCTGTGGCTGTGGACGGCTCCTCAGCCCTCTGGGGCTGCAGCGCCCTCTGTCTACAAAGGAGACAGTGACAGAAGACGGCTCTGCAGGGGCAAGTACAGAATCCACCTCCACCTGAGAACTGACCCATCCAGAGCTGGGGGAGGTGCTTTGTTTCTGGTCCCAGTGTTTTTGTCTTCCTGCTGTTCCAGCCTTTCTGACTTCGAAGGGGAAATCAGAGTGTGGGCTGTCCTCACCACTTTCCGCAGCTCCCAGATGAAGAAAGCTTTATTTGCACACGCACTTTGGACAGTTGTAAGCAGAAAATGACCATTAAAATAAGCAGGCACAGTTTCAACACTGGGTCAGCACTAAGCAACACTCACAGTGAGAAGACAAAACAAACAAACGGGCTCACCTCATTTTTCTTGCCAAGTGGGGAAGAGTCATTTTCTCCCCAATCCAAGCAGCATTTTCCTGTTCCTTTCTGTTGACAGCAATTTGCCTCCTAAGAAGATGAAATGCCTTAGATTAAAAACTTTGAGTAGGTAAGTGAAAATGTGCCCCAAAATGTTGGCAATTTAAATGAGACTTCAGACTTTTTTTTTTTTTGAGATGGAATCTTGCTCTGTCGCCCAGGCTGGAGTGCAGTGGCGAGATCTCAGTTCACTGCAACCTTTCCCTCTCCAGTTCAGGTGATTCTCCTGCCTCAGCCTCCCAAGTAGCTGGGACTACCAGCATGCACCTCCACGCCTGGCTAATTTTTTTTGTATTTTATTAGTGACAGGGTTTTATTGTGTTGCCCAGGCTGGTCTTGAACTCCTGAGCTCAGGCAATCTGCCCACCTTGGCCTCTCAAAGTGCTGGGATTACAGGTGTGAGCCACCACGCCCAGCCTGAGACTTCAGACTTTTTAAGCCACTGTTGGTGGTTTCTATTGGGACAGAGATAACCACAAGATCTTTCTTCTTTTGCTTATTTTTAAGAACAATACACGTAGAGTATATAAGATACATAATTTGGTAGATAATATATATAAATATATAATGTAAAATGATAATATAGAATATAGAAGTGTAAAGGAAATAAACTATCATTTCTCTGTTCCACTGATGATGTTTTCACATTTGGGATTGTATTATAGTACATAGTATATGAACATTTTTGTTCATTACATGTACAGCTTTGTGTACATATATGAATTTTTAGGTTAATTTCTAGTGGAAAATTAATTACTAGATGCTTTACAGGGCAATAATAATTTATAGAAAGAAAAAAGAAAACCATTTTAGAAACCAGATCTCGCAGACATTTGGGATGTGCATGGAGCTGTCTGGGGATGAGCTGACAATGAGTTTCAAGGCAGGTTTCCATTTGCCGGCTCTTTCACTTCCCATTTCCTCCAAACTTACCTCTCATATCTTCTTACACAAGTAAGTTCTAAGTTCCAAGCATAATACTTTCTTCCAGACACTTCTGTTCTGTCTCTACCTAAATGTCTTGAGCCGCTATCTTTCTAATTTTATCCAAGAAGCAAAAACAGCTGGGCCAAGCAAGCAGCACCTCTATTATTCAAAGCTCTGAGAGCTCCCACGATGTACCATGAACCAATAACGGAAAAGCCAGTCATCTCTTGGCCCACTTGATATTAGCCTTGTGTGTTCCCTCTGAGACTGGGTTCCTTCACCCATTAAAGTCCCATGAGACATGCTGGCTACCAGGTAGGGTGGGTGACCACAGTTTTGCCTTTATTCCCCGAGTCTGTGTGTCCGGAAAGGCGGATAATAACATCTGTATCCACAGGGAAAGACACTTCAACTTTTTTCGTTTGTATTTCACAAGTGCTTTTTCACTCTATACCAGCCATTTGCTGGGCTTACAAGCTATTTCATTTACTTATTTCATTTAAGCATGTCACCTTTGGCTCCCTCATGTGGCAGCAGACGTCTGGGAGATGCATGCACAGGTGACCTGCCTGGTTCTAGGTCCTGGGACACACCTCCTGGTCTACTTCTAGGTCCACCTCTACTATTTGTGGAGCCGCAGCAAGGAACACCAACAAAGGCCCCCAGCCTGGTGCCTGCTGCCCTTCTTTTGTACCCTGACTCTGTTCTGTGCTGTGAGGGGCCTGAGCACTGCAGCCTGAACAGCCAAGCTCAGTCTACTTTCTCCACAAACAGCTGCTCCTTGGCCACCCTCTGACCTAGGGGTACAGACACTGCTGTTATGAGCTGCCCTAGACAGACTCTTATAAGAGGCTTATGTCTAGTCTAACAGTGGGATCAAGAACATCCATGGGAATGATCTAGAAAAGGGGTGAGGTCCCAGGTGGACAAAGTCACCTTGGTGCTATGAACTCCTGAAAATTGTTGGAGAAAGACCAGAGAGGGGGTCCTCTAAAGTACGGGGTCTTCCTTGCTTGGGCCTAAGGGCTGTACTGCCCACATTCATCCTGCCCTCAGCAGAGAACCACCAGCTGTGCCTGTCCTGTCAAACACTATTCACATGTCAATGACATCCTCAATGACAGTAGTAACTATTTGTGGAACGCTCACTAAGTGCCAAGCAAGACTTAGGTGATTTTCTCAAGAGCCCAGTGAAGTGTCCCCATTTTGTAAAGGAAACTCCCTGTGCTCTTGTACTTGGAATGAATTTTGGGTTCCACTCTACATATTTAGCTTCGTTTCTGCTCACACCTTCTCAGCTGGTTTGATTCTGGAACTGACCTTGCCTCACCAAAGCAAACTCCACCCACTTGCATCCTTTGTCCCCTTGGGTTTGCCAATGTCCTCTGACTTGCCTGTCCAGATGCCCTCCTGAACTAGTTACAGAAAATGTCTGGACAGCTGGTTAGATGACCTGACTTCCCTCTGTGGTTCTGACTGGACAACCTCAAAGGTGGCACAATGTTCCCCCAATCTTCAACAAAAAACTAAAACTCCAGTGAGTCCAATAGACCCAGCTAACACACTGGGTCTCCCTAATGGTCTGTTGAGATGGCCTAAAGATTTTTAATTCCTCTGTTCCTGGCCTTGATCAGCTGTCATTGTCATTCTTGCTGCATAGGGTGTCCCCCCAGTCACCTACTCACCATGCAGAAGGTCCTTCCACTCTCAAATATTGGCCGATAACCAGTGCAGCGGCATAGGTTACCTAATCAATCAGAGAAGTGTAGTTGTTAGTAGACTTTGCATTTACTGGCTCCTTTTGTCTTTTGAAAGTTAAATCAATCTAGCTTTTTTTTTTTTTTTTCCAAAGGGTCTCATGACATTGTCTAGGCTGTATTTAAACTCCTGGTCTCCTCCTACCTCAGCCTCCTGAGTAGCTTGGAGGTGTGCAGTACTGAGCCTGGTTCCCAACATTTTTAGAAGGGTGTTTTAACATCTGCCAAGTAGTTTAATGCTTTATTCCTCTCCTTGGAGTATTATCCTGCCCTCTACCTCAATTCCAGTTTTATGCTCTGTCTTAAAGATGATAGCCTAGTTGGCAAGCTCATCATCTTCACCAGATGGGAATTTGGGAATTAGTTCTTCATCTATTAATTTATTAATTTAATGTAGATCTATTGACAGCTATATTTCAGATACTAGGTAAGATAGCGGGGATCCTCGAACAGAAAACCTAGGCAGTTTCTAAGGCCCTGGATGACATACCAACATGCCTTGAATGGTTTGTCAGTGATGCGCCTTGGTTGCTTTTAGATAATTACATCAAACTCTCCTGGGGGTATTTTAAAAAAAATACAGATTCCTAACCCTGCTCCTATTCTCCTGAAATGTCATCTGGGGGGTAGACCCAGATATCTGCATTCCAGAGGTCTGCTGGAAATTCTACTGCATGGACTTCCCATTTTACTGCTGTTCCAGGAATTAGCATTTGAGAACCTCAGGTTTCCAAAGAGGAAGGCCTAGGGGCTGGGAGTGAAAGAGTCAGTGTGGAATAGAGTTCATCTGGGAAGGCTTCACAGGGAACCTGGGCTTAAGGAAAAATGAGCAAGCTATGGATTTGTAGAGAGCCAGGGAGAGGCATTCTGGGTTCTCAGGGCAGCAGGCACAGGTGCAGAGGAGATGGGGTTGTAGGGAGACTGGCTGGCAGGGAGCCATGGAGAATAGGAGGAAGCATCACTTAGGGAGGTCAAGTGGTTGGACTTCTCTGAATGCCTGGTGAAGGAGGTTGGGCTTGGCCATGCTTTAGGCATAAGGAGCTGCTGAAGGACCTCCTCAAATAGCAGGAAGGTAGGGAAGTCCGCCAGCTGCTGGCAGGTTAGGGGAGTGTGCCTGTGCTCCTGATCAGCCCTCAACCTCAGAATTTGTGTATTTAACAGATGACTTGTTTAGGGATTATTAACACCTGAAATGGCTGTTTATCAATTCTTCAAAAGGGATATGATTATGAACTCCTCTTCAGTAACTTAAACCCATTGCAAAATTTAAAGGATTCTTTTTTTTTTTTATTTTGAGATGGAGTCTTGCTCTGTTGCCCAGGCTTGAGTGTGGAGTGCAGTGGCACGATCTTGGTTTATTGCAACCTCTACCTCCCAGGTTCAAGTGATACTCCTGCCTCAGCCCCTCAAGTAGCTGGGATTACAGGTGCGCACTGCCAAGTCCAGCTAATTTTTGTATTTTTAGTAGAGACAGGGTTTTGCCATATTGGCCAGGCTGGACTTGAACTCCTGACCTCAAGTGATCCGCCTGCCTCAGCCACCCAAAGTGCTGGAGTTACAGGTGGGAACCACTGGGCCCACCTAAAGGATTCTTTTGGTATGTGAAGGGCCATATTAGGGGTTATGTCCCCCAAAAGACACGTTCAAGTGCTAAACCTTGGAACATGTGAATATGAACTTATTTGGTAATAGGGGCTCTACAGATGGAATCAAGTTAAAATGAAGTGACACCGGGTTAAGACTGGCCCAATTTGATGACAGGCATCCTATAAGAACAGGGAAATTTGGACACAGACACACGGGGGAGAAGATCATATGAAATGGAAATAGGTTGGGACGACACATCTACAAGCCAAGAAATGCCAAGGAAGGAAATGCCTTGTCAACCAGCAGCAGCTAGGAAGGGGCCAGGAAGGACGAGCCCCAAGAGCCTTCAGAGAGGACACGGCCCTGCAGATGGCTTGCTGTCAGACTTAAAGCTCCAGCACTGGGGGAAAATACATTCCTGCTATTTCAAGCCCACTAGTTTGTCGTACTTAGTTAGGGCAGCCCTGAGAAATGAATACAGGCCCTTAACAAAGGAAGCCAAAGAAGTCACTGGATAGAAAATGGGGTGTAGAGTGGATGGTCTGGAGTGTGTGCACTGTGCTATCTCTGAGCAGGCTGTTCCAAGCACATGCTCTGATAAGCAGGGAGCAGCTTGGCATTCTCTGCTCCTGGGTGCTGTAGCTACTTTAGAACCAACTGAAGCAGAGGCCTGAGTGGGGTTAGGATGACACTGGGGGTGGTGTGATCTATCCGGAAACACACTCCCCACCTGGCCTTGGGTGGGTGGTGGGGTTTCTCTGTTTAGACTTACCCCCCAGGGCTTCCATGAGCTGCTCCTCCGAGGGCTGCGGGTGGTTCCTGAGCAGCGTGTACATGGACATCACCATCCCAGGGGTGCAGAATCCACACTGGGTGCCGTGGCTCTTGGCGATCCGCTCCTGGAAAGACACACGGTTATGGCTGTGCCTTCTCACTGCCACCAACTCCCAGCACACTCCACAGCCTGCAGTTCCCTGGCAATGGTAGAACCTACTCCCTTCCCTTTAATCAGACTCTGCCCGTGTTCCTTTCCCTAGGATGCTCCTGGAGGAAGTGGCCCAGAAGCCATGTCCTATGATAATCACTTTCCAAGGTCAAGTGCTCAAATCCTTCTCATTGGAAATTAGCAGCATGCATCCTCCACTCTCAGAGAGCAAAGAATCCTCTGGAAATCAGTAAGTATAAAGGGAGTGTGTGGGAGTTTCGAAAACAGTTTTCTTGAACACCTCTGCATCTTGCACAGCTTAGTTCTATGAGGCTACCTTTTTCTGATTAACTTGGAGACTGTCTACTGTTGATCTCACTTTGCCTTCGTCCTTAAATTTTTCTGTGTTGGCACAAAGGGAGCTCTCCTTTCAAAGTTCTGGGATTTTGGTCCATGTCCTGGGTCCCTGCCATTTAGTCCAATACTGTTGTCCATGGACTAGCAGTATTGACTCCAACTGTGCACTTACAGGAAATGCAGAACCTGGCTCTCCTGCTTCAAATCTCTTGACTCAGAATCTGCATCTTTAACAAGCTCCTGGGCGAGTCTTAGGCACATTAAAGTTTGTGTCTAGATCTGGAAGCCCTGTTCTAGATTGCAGAACGTAATGTAATGCTAGGATTTGGGTTTATCAACCTTGCTGTGAGCATCCTCTCTGCCCTCCTTCTAGACTCTGGTACACTCTGCTGGATCCTTTGTCTTTGGTCATCTCCTTGGAGTTCATTCTCCAAGGAGATCATGTAGTTAAACCCAGAGGCCCTCTGGGCTCCCCATCTAGAAAGACTCAGTGTTAGTCAATCCGGTTCTGTGACTCCCAAGTTCCTAAACAATGTCAGAGGAATCGTTGTGCTCTCTGTCAACATGTCACATTGCTATTAAATCCAACCTCTGTTCCAGCTTCAGGTTAACATTCAGAGAAACAACTGTTCTCATGTTCTGGTGAAGTTTTAGATTTCTCTTACCCCCAATTCTGATTTTATTCCTACGGCCTCTACAATGCAGGGAATAATCCTAAATTTTATTCTATTAGCCTCACAGACATTTTATTCTATGTGTAATATTCTTTGCATGATATCTACTCCAGAACACTAATCAATACTTCAATAATTCTGCTTCTCATTCAAGCAGAAAAAATGAAAAAAATAAAAAGGTGATTAATCAAATGTGGATGGAGTTCCAGTTTTCATTTAGATCACTTAACAAATGTTATTACTCTGGTTGATAGGCATCCAAAGCTTCTACTTACCTGATCACAACCTAGAAGCCTCAGGCAGTATAGACAACACAGCATTTGGCAAAAAGACAAAGCTAAGAAGTGAGAAAATTAGGATGTACTCTTACCTGTACAGGGTGAAGCCTAGTTTTGATGCTTCCAACACCTTCCACAGTGGTGACAGCAGCTCCATACAGAGAGCAGATGGGCATCAGGCATGCGGTGACAGAGAAGTGTCTTTGTATAAGAAACACAGGAAAATCAAGGGGAGTAACACAGTCCTGCCTCATGGGCAAGCCTGACACCAGGAAGAACAGTGGAAGACCTCCAGAACCCATCATTGAGCTGAGGGCATGGGGAACTGGAGAGGAGGAATTTACAGTTCTCTCTGCTCACTCTGTGCTATCTGTAGGAATAGGGATCCTTAAGGTGAATCTGGACATTCTGAACCTCAGAAACACTTTACAAACATAGACCCACGGGGGAGTAACAGGAATAAACCTGTGTCACTAGAAGTGTGGTTGGACTTCAATAGTATTCATTGGAACATTGACTTCATAACAAGCAAAATGCATACCTATGTCTTTTATCCATATGTACACATTTGGGAATTTTTTGCTTCCTAATTTAAAACTCCCTGGGTAAGGTCATTCAACAGTGCAGGACAACCTGTGTTCTGAAGCCATCTCTTAATTTGTTGGGCCAATGGACTTGGGGGAACCCCAACTTCTAGAATCTGGTCCTTAATAAAAGGGTGACATCTTAGCCCAAGTCCTTGCTTTGTAGGGCAGGTCTAGCCCAATTGTAGAAAGATTATTAGCAGCTGGTGGTGGTGGCTCAAAGCCTGTAATCCCAATGCTTCGGGAAGACGAAGCAGTTGGATTGCTTGAGGTCAGGAGTTCGAGACCAGCCTGGGCAACATGGTGAAACCCTAGCTCTGCCAAAAATACAAAAAATTAGCTGGGTATGGTAGCAGGCACTTGTGGTCCTAGCTACTGGGAGGCTGAGGTGGGAGGATCGCTTGAGCCTGGGAGGCAGAGGTTGCAGTGAGCCGAGATAGCAACACTGCACTCCAGCCTGGATGACAGAGTGAGACTCTGTCTCAAAGAAAGGGAAAGGAAAAGCATTAGCTTCAGAGCCAGAAAATGTAGGGCTCCTATCCTTGTTCTATAGCTTACTAGTTGTATGACTTTGAACAAGTCACTTAACCTCTGTGAGCCTGTTTCTTCATCTGTAAAATCAATGGCTCACCTACACTGGGGTTTCTTAAACTGGGGTGCATAGATGGGTCTTGAAGGACCTTCAAGAAATGGTGTACAATGTACTTAGTTTATGTGCTACTTGAGTAGATGACTCACAGCTTTCATTGGATTTTTCAGAGCCATCTAAGATCTGGACACAGCAAGAATCTAAGGACCTTTCTTCAAGTTGTGAGCTAAGAACATGAGCAAGAAACAAAGTCCTGCCCTGGCTTCTGGGCTGGGATACCTTATCTTCTTGGACACGGAGTCATGCTTGGACACCATCACGGTGCAGGCGCCGCAGCCTCCTCTTCCGCAGGCGTACTTGGTTCCTGTGAGACGTACTGGAAGGGACACAGTCAAGGAAAAGGTGCCAAGGCAAACATTTGCTTTCGGTATAGCTGGCGCCCTAGGGGGTCACTTCTGAGGAAAGTCTTTTTGAAGGGCGAGTGTAGGTATGAGAAGCCATTCACCTGCCTTCCAGTCTTAGTGTGACACTGGGCATATTAACCTCTCCCTGCCTGTTTTCTCACAAAGAGGGAGAAGCAATACCTATTTTATCTTCACAGGCTTATAGTAAGCATCTTGTAGGATAATGGGTGTAAAGCCCTTTGAAAAATCCTATTTTAGGCGGGGCATGGTGGCTCACACCTATAATCCCAGCACTTTGGGAGGCCGAGGCAGGCGGATCACCTGAGGTCAGGAGTTTGAGACCAGCCTGACGAACATGCAGAAACCCCATCTCTACTAAAAATACGAAAAATTATCCAGGTGTGGTGGTGCATGCCTGTAATCCCAGCTACTCAGGAGGCTGAGGCAGGAGAATCGCTTGAACCTGGGAAGCAGAGGTTGTAGTGAGCTGAGATCAAGCCATTGGATTCCAGGCTGGGCAACAAGAGCAAAACTCCATCTCAGAACAAAACAAAACAAAACAAAACAAAAACAAAAAAAAAAGAAAAAAGAAAAATCCTATTTTATTATAGGATATTCTTATATGTCTTCTTCTGGGTTTCAATCATGTAATTGTAAGAGAGGAAGGTTATTTTTAGCAACTCAATTTGTGTTGCATTTGAAAGCAAATTGGTAATTTTTGGAGGAATCTCCTATCCTTGTTTACGGAGCCCACCAAGTGTCCCTGTGCTGTGGCTTGGCCTGGGTCCAATCCCAAACCAGTCCCTTCTCTTTATTTATCCTTCTCCCCGACTGTGGTTTATTTCCAAGCGATTTATAGAATTGGAGGTAATTAACTAAACTGGCTAAAAAGATTTCAGAATATACAACTCTGTACTGCTAGTGCCTGTTTTTTTTTTTTTTTTTTTTTTTTTTAACTCTAAGCTTATTCATCAAAATTAAGTCAAAACATAAAATGCTTATCAGAGTGGTAATGTAAATGACGAGGGGGCTGCACGTGACTGGAGAGCTTGGGCCCTTTAGGAAAGGGCTGGAACAGTCCCTGCTCAGTCCTCAGCAAGACTGTTGCCACGCAGGGATGTCTGTCTCCCCATTTTTCAAGAGAAGCTGAAAAATCTTGATTTTTAAATAATATGAAATTTTCTAATTTTTAAACATCAACAACTAATTAAAAACCATGGGCTTTTAAACAAAACTTGTCCAGAAGCTGATTTCATCAATTAGTAATTTCTGTCATTTATTTATTTTTGGTTCTCAGAGAACTGAGAGATCCATCAGATTTACCAATTAAAATATGTTTGCTATTATGAGGATCTATATTCCAGAATATGAAATGGCAGGGAAAACCGAGGGTAAGAAAACAGATGTAGGGAAAGGACATCTTTCCCTGTGACACAGGTTCTCACTGAATCTGAAGGATTTGGTTTCGAAAAAGGGCAGGACACAGGCAACACAAGCCTCTATTACATAACAACCCTGGTGGGGCTCTGGAAAGCCCATGAGGGAATTATTAGTGCTGAAGCAAAGAGCTTAGCTTCCATTTCACTGCTATTATCAGATACAGGAAACTCTGGGGAAACTTCATCCTCTGCAAAACAGTCTGATTAACCTAATATCCTTAAAACCACGGCCAAAAGCAAATAGAGAGGCAGAGCCAAAGGGGCTATTTGAATGGAGAAATCTGATTCAGTCTCATAATTCTCAGCTGCCCTAAGTGTTAAGACAAACATAGACACAGCCAGGACTTTGACAAAAGGGTCCAGTTCTTCCGTAGGAAGGTCAGCAGGGTCCCTTCTGGGTCCACATTCCTCTCTATCACCTACGTTGGGAATAGAAGAGAGATGATTATGGGGCTTGAATCTGTGACCCCATGGAACATCTGTGGAAGTCTGTTTGATTTAGGGATTGGGGTATAATAGGGCTGATTTCATCTGCACCTGTTTTTTTGGTGCTCTGAGGACAAACGTCGTTCACACATGTTAACAGGACAGAAGACTCACAGGGCAAGTGAGGCAGCAATGCCGTGATATATGAGTAGAGCTGGGAACCACTGCTGTGTAAAGATGCCTCTGGGGGGTATTATTCATATTTGCTCCACTACCTATTTTTGTGGAATCTTCCAATTCAGCCTTGAAATATTTCAGATTTGGGAGGGACTTGGATTGTGTGCATGTCTGTGTGTGTATGCATGTGTGTGTGCCTGTGTACATGATGTGCATGTGCGTGTGTGTGCATGTGTGCAATGAAGGATCCTGCAGGGAGGCAAGCCGGGTAGGCAGAGATTCTGGCCCCTCTGAGATCCCTCTGGTTGGGAATGTATTTGCCACAGTAGGAGTCCAAAGAGTGGCAGGAAGGAGAGGTGGAGAGTTGCTGCTGTCCTGAGGAGGCCCTGAAGCCTGCCACTCCCCTAAATAGCAGTGGGCTCAGGACTCAGGTGGCCCTGATGGACACTAGCATTCCCCCCTTGAAAAGTGGAGGTTTGGCCAGGTGCAGTGACTCATGCCTGTAATCCCAGCACTTTGGGAGGCTGAGGCAGATGGATCACTTGAGGCCAGGAGTTCAAGACCAGCCTAACCAACATGGCAAAACCTTGTCTTATTAAAAATACAAAAATACAAAAAGAAAGAAAGAAAATAAAAAGCCAGGCATGGTGGTACATGTCTGTAATCCCAGCTACTCAGGAGACTGAGGCATGAGAATCACTTGAAACCAGGAGGTGGAAGTTGCAGTGAGCTGAGATTGCGCCACTGCACTCCAGCCTGGGAGACAGAGCAAGACTCTGTCTCAAGAAAAAAAAAAAGAAAAAAGAAAACAAGAAAAGTGGAGGCTTTAGTTCTCAAAAGCCATGAGGAACCTTCTTTGGTGCCTCTTTCCCCATTTCCTTATTTTGGAATAGTTCCTTGGACTTTGTCCTCCAGCCATTCTGTTGCGTTGGAGAAAAGGAAGATACAGGGAATTATCCATGTTAGAGTCTTCCTTTCTCCCCAGAAGGGAGACATAAACTTTTGTAGACCTCAAAGAATAAAGAAAACTAAAGGAAGACGCACCCAAGCTGGGATGTTAACATTCAACTGCGTTCTGGATCTCCAGGGGATCTGAATCAATGGAATGAGGCTGTTCTCTGCCTGCCCCTACCCACTGCCGGTCCTTTAAGCACACAGATTGAGAATGTGGTTGGATGATATTTTTGTTGTGACTGACACCCACCCCTACCACATCCTCCTTGCATTTCTTCTAAGCCTTGACTTATTCCCCGCTCTGACTACAGCTACTTCACTCTGGGCTCTTGATACAGAGGGGATGTGGCATGGAAAGCAGAGGAAGGAGCCTCTCTGGCTTTTGAGTCTCCAAAATGTAGGCCAGTGGGACAGGCAAGTAAGGACTCAGATTCTCGAATGACAGTTTTGGAAGAACATATGGTGGTTGCTGGTATGGAGTCTGCATACAGGAGAGTGGGTCAGAAGGGCAATGAGACCTTTAGGGGTCCTTTCTTGAACTAAGCCCTGGGGTTGGGGGTAGACAGTGACCAAGCCCTGGGGCTGAGGACCCTGGGGGAGACGTGACAAGACCCCAGAAAAGCCATATGCCTTGGGAGCTGCAGAATGGTTCATTTGAGAGACAGACAGAGACTCAGGAAGGGAAGGGCCTGCAGAGGGAACTCGGGTTAACTAGGGGCCTGCATGGGTGGATGGTGTGGTCTGGAGGGAGGATGCTGGGACAATTGGCAATGAAGAGTCCCTGCCCTTTTTAGACAGGTTCCAAATGGAGCTTAGCTACCACCCAGGAAAAGCAGGGGACCCTGATCGACTGTGAGGACGTTTTAACCAATGCTGTATGATGGGGACTCAACAGAAAAATTAAGTTGATAAACAAAAAAATTAAAAAGGTCTCATTTCTTGTCCTCCTAATTTTGAGGATCAAGATGTGTCACCAGATAAAGTGTGTCTGTGGGTCAGGGCTGGCACCAAGTACTTTACAAGGGAGTTCCTAATTAAGGAAAGAGGCAGCTTTCTTTTCATCTTTACAATGGCAGAAAACAGAAACACAGCAGCAAGTGGCTGAAGGTACACTCGTAGAGGCGGGTGGCGCTGCTCCCATGAGGCCTCTGTGGCAGGCCTGTGGGGTTTACTCAGTCCACTGGGAGGCCATTGGAGGGCTGTAAGTTGAGAAATGCCAGGTTTAAGCAGAAGAAGGACCTGAGAAGAGTAGTTCATCTTTTACAGCTTTTCTTTTCATCTAAACACACCTAGAAGTGGATTCCAAAGGTAAGGCCTCCAAGGCTCAGGGAGGGGAAGTGGCATGCACAATGTTATACAGTAAATGGTGAAACTGGATTCGTCGGACACCAGGGCTTTACTGAGTCCTCCCCACATTTCCAGGAGCTGAGCTCTGGCTGAGTGGGAAACAGGTCACATTAGGATGGCTTTCTAGTCCCTGGCTTCTTACCTCTGACTACAGGAGCTCCCCTCCAGCTCGTGGTTTCCTGCTGCCTCGCAAGCCACGGTACGAATGCCCATCACTTACCTTCCTTCCGTTCACGAAGAAAACCAGCTCGTCTGATCGTGATGTGGAAGGCATTGCACCTGTAAATAGGTTCTGCTTTTCAAGTCCAGGTGGGAATGCTTTTTGCACCAGCCACAGAATTGAGTGGTAAGGATTTAGGTCTAAGCAACTAGACTCTCTCCTTACGTAGATGCAGGTGGCCTGGAGCCTCACAGCACAGGAGGTGGAGACCTTGTTTCACTGTTTAAGTCTAGGGCGCCCATCCAGTCCAGCCTCTTAACCGGAGCCTCACTGTGCCTCCCACCAATCCCGACTCTGAAGCTGACTCAGCACACAGCCTACACCTCTTCTTGCTTGTTCTGAAGCTTGAGGGCGTCAGCATGAAAACCGAACAACAATCTAAGCTTACGCCCACGCTGCACACCGCCTCAGCCCTGGGAACAGACCATGATTGGATTTCACTTTTCTCAAAGACAAGTGGGCTTTCTGAGACCTCCCACTTTCCCTAACTTTTTTTTTTTCTAAGTTTAGCTGCGGAAATGTCTCCTCATGGGAGATGATGTGGTCAAGTCCGATCTGTGCCACAGTTGAAGTGGAGTTGTGAGGTGCCTCCAACTTCTTCCCGACCCCCAGAATTGTTCCGCTGGAAAAGAGTGATCTAGTTAAGACAACCACTGTACAGATAAATAAACTGAGGCCCAGAGAGGTGGGACTGGTAGGTCGGAGTCACGCAGAAGTAAGTGGCAAAGCAGGTACTAAAACTAAGATATTTGGCTTGTTAACACCTGTAAAGTGTATCGACAGAATCCTTGATTAAAAAAAAAAAAAAAACCAGCCAGGTGTGGTGGCTCACACCTGTCATCCCAGCACTTTGGGAGGATTGCTTGATCCCAGGAGTTTGAGACCACCCTGGGCAACATGGCAAAACCCTGTCTCTACTAAAAATACAAAAATTAGCCAGGTGTGGTGCCACATGCCTGTAGTCCCAACTGCTCAGGAGGCTGAGGCAGTAGGATGACTTGAGCTTGGGAGGTTGAGGCTGCAGGGAGCTGTGAACATGGCACTGTACTCCAGCCTGGGTGAAAGAGCGAGACCCTGTCTCAAAAAATTAAAAAGAAAAATATCATGTTTGTTCTTTATGAACACCTCCAATTAAATATTTGTAGATGAGATTAAGCAGCTCTTATTCTTTCAGCTGAAGTAATGCCTAGAACTTGGCCTCATGTATGGGTGAAGCAAGTAGCTGCTTACGTGCCTGGCTTCAGGAGAGCTGGCAAGACCTCTCTGTTCCCCGACACTTCCTCGATCAGTTCGTGGAGCCCTGGCACCATCATCTGAGTCAACCCTTTGTCTTCAGATGAGCATTCGCTGTGTGGCAGTGATCTGTCAGGCCGGAATGGTAACCTCTTGCTCTGGCTAATTGAGGAAGGTCCTCTCTTTCTCCTGGTCCTGATGCGGCTTCAGAATCCTTCCTAGAGCTACTCCTCAACGAATGGAGTTGGCAGCTTCCAAATTTCTTGAGAATTCTAATGCCTAGGTTCTCTGACATTCCAGTTTTCATGAACTCATGGAGACAAGTGTTTACACACATGCCTGTGTGTTGGTTTGAGTTTGTATATGGGTGTGTTACACGTGTTAAACAGTTGCCAAATACATCTGCAACGGTGCGGTGACCGAAGCTAGAGATTGTGCTGTGAATTAGGAAGGACCTTCAGGTCACGCTTGGATCATATCGCTCCTGGTGCTACCAGGACCTTTTTGATCATGTGACTCCTGTTCAAAACCCCTGAATAGCTCTTTGCTTGCAACATAGGTTTAAACTCCTCAGCCCAGTGCACAAGCCTTCCATGAACTGTTCCTGTCTCTGGCCTCTGACTCTTTGGCTCTTAAAAAAAAATCTGCTCCAGCCAAACTACTCTTCTCATATCCTTCTTCTGCTTAAACCTGGCATTTCTTAGCTTACAACCCTCCAATGGCCTCCCAGTGGACTGAGTAAACCCCACAGGCCTGCCACAGAGGCCTCATGGGAGCAGCGCCACCCGCCTCTGTGAGTGCACCTTCAGCCACTTTCTGCTGTGTTCCTGCCCTCTGCCACACTGGCCTTTCCCTGCTTCTCCAATACGCTAACTTCTTTCTTGTCTCAGGCCTTGGGCCATGGTGTTCACTCACGGCTGGTGTCTTCTTGTTATTTGGGTCTGAGCTCTCCCCTGATCACATAGTCTAAAGTAGCACTCCCATCACTATTTTCTCTTTCTTTTTTGAGACAGGATCTTGCTCTGTTGCCCCAGTCGGAGTGCAACAGAGTGGTGCAATCACGGCTCACTGCAGTGTCAATCTCCCAGGCTCAAGCGATCCTCCCACCTCAGTCTCCCAAGTTGCTGGGACTCCAGGCATACGCCACCATGCCTGGTTAATCTTTTATTTTTTGTAGAGATGGGGCCATCCCTTTATTTTCTATCACCCTGTTTCATTTTCTCCATAGCATTCATTACTACCTGACATGGACACTTGGTATCTTTTTATCTGCTTTCTTCACTAGAATATGAGCTCTGTGAGAGCACAGATGTTATTTTCAGTTCACCCCTGTATCCCAGGGCCTAGAATGGTGCCTACCAGAGAGTACTGTTAGTTGAATGACTGGAGAAGCTTCTCCAGTAGGCTCTGTAATGATGAGGACTCTGTCCCTGGTCCATGGTGATTTCGCTCCCTCTCTCTTTAGCTACCATCAGAAAGCAGCTCCGAACCTCCCTTCTTGCCTTTCTCTGGAATCCAAGAGCACCTGCAGATCCAACCCACTGCTCCTTACTTTTCTTTTATTAAACCAGGATTCAAGAAACCTGTCTCAAATTTGCCACTGATTAGTTGATCATCTTTGCAGTGTTTGTGTGTTATGTTCCCAACTAGGCAATTCGCTCCTGGAATTTCCAATAGCTGGTTGTATCTGCCGCCATGGGCACCATAAATGGCAACTTATTTGTGGCAGGGGCTGGTGGATGCTTGACTGATTACCCAAGGTACTTTAAATGGAGGAAACATTAGTGATTTGTTCATTCTTCATTCATTCAACAGTAGTAACTGGGCCTCTGCCTTGCACCAGGCACTACGCTAAGGGGTAGAGTATGGTGGAGAATAAGAGCTACATGTTTTCATCCTCTGAGGCCCTTAAATTTTAGTGAGACAGTAACATGCAATTAAAGATTGATGCTTGTGACATGCACAGATAAATCAGCTATTTTTTTCAGGGACAGGGATCAGAAAAGATCTCCCAAAATTATTTATTAGAATAAACCCTTCAATGTCAACATGAAATTCAAGCATGCCAAGTGGAACAGTTTTAGAGCACTAAAGCTGGATTATGGCATTAGATTTGTGAGATATAAAAGTACTTTGGATTAGAGAACATAATACTTTAATTGCTGGGAAACTGAAAACTGACTGTGAATGGCTTTAGAGAAGGGTTTTCAAACTCCTTAGAGCCAGGAAAACCTTTGTTTGAATGACATCTTGTGAAGTGTAAACAAATTAAACAAAAAGTTTACGTCCCTAGCTGAGGGGCCTGGGGTAAAGACCTGAAGTCTTCTGGCTTTCTTTCCTTCAAGAAACCCCCAGAACTCTGGGGAGCTCAGTTTGAAAACCACCCACTTCAGAGTGAATGAAAGGTTGCTCACAGTCAGCGGGGGTGGGTGCAGTCTCTGTCAAGTTTTTCTGACCCTCCATTCTTATTCCAGACCATGGAAGAAAAGCACCCACTACATTTTTTTGTTTGTTTCTTCTTCTTCTTCTTTTTTTTTTCTTTTGAAACAGAGTCTCACTCTGTCGTCCAGGCTGTAGTGGCGTGATCTCGCCTCACTGCAACCTCTACTTCCTGGGTTCAAGTGATTCTCATGCCTCAGCCTCCTGAGTAGCTAGGATTACAGGCATGCACCACCACACCTGGCTAATTTTTGTATTTTTGGTAGAGATGAAATTTCACCATGTTGGCCAGGCTGGTCTTAAACTCCTGGCCTCAAGTGATCCACCCACTTTGGCCTCCCAAAGTGATGGGGATTACAGGCATGAGACACCACACCTGGCCTCTTCTTTTCTTCCTTAATGAAAAGGGAAAACTAAATTTATTCACTTTTAAATGGATTTTTTTCCAGTAGGTGAGAGAAATTCCACATATATTGACTCAGGTGCTTGTATGTTTGTTATAAAAAAGGTCTTATGATTTACATGAAAGAATTCCTGGCACCCAGTGAAAGAATTAATACTGGAAAGAACACTGCCCTCTCCCAAAAGCCAAACAAACTTTATTTCTGAAAAAAAACAAAAAAAAAACAAAAATCCTCTGTAACACATCCTCTTGCTGATGAAATGGAAAAGTACCAGCCACTGCTATGGTGTCTCTGGGGCACTAGCTTCTGCCCGGAGCTTTCAAAACCCAAAGATGGAACACAGGCAGTGGGGCGCTTTATAGGACCCTGAGAGCGCAGGCTGATCATTAACTATCTGTATTCCAGATCTTTTGTTCTCAGCCTTTTTGATTTCAAGGCTCCTTTCCTTTCCCTCCCAGCTCCCATCTTCCTGCCTTTGCTGAGCCACGCACAGCTGAACCTAGGGAAAGCTGAGTGCCAGCGAGGCCTTGGGCTCTGCAGGAGAGGGGTTCTTTCCCTCTCAGGCTGGGGGTGGTGGTGCTTAGAGATCAGAGGGGTTCTTTCCCTCTCAGGCTGGGGGTGGTGGTGCTTAAAATTGTGAATCTGGAGGAGAGCTTGGTCATGGGGGTGGGGGTGGGGCACATGGAGAGAAAGCCCATCTCCTATTGGTGTGAATAGGAGGTCAAGACTGCCAAATGGGTGGGAAGTCTTGCCTGCCCATTAATGCTTCCTGTCCCAGATTCTCAGCAAGGATTAATATGCGGAGCAGGAGGGCTGTGAAGCTGAGGAGATTCAACCACTTGTCTCAACAGGGCCCTGGCAGCCTTCCTGCTTCTGCCCTACCAAGCTCCTCAAGTTCATGGCTGGGTTGAAGAGAAAGGACACCTACCTGATACCACATTTAAACTCCAAGGATATTAGACTATCTTGCAAGGCACTAGGCTGAAAGATGAAGTTTTCTGTGAAGGAGACTCACTTGGCATGAAGCGCTCATCTGCCACAGTGGACACTAGAGGGCAGTAGACCAGCATCTGCTGGTTGCAGAGAGGCAACAAGGGCAATGGAGACAGTAAGTGGAGCAAACTTCCCGCCCAGAGGAAGACCACCCCATCTCAGGAAATAAGCAAATAAATAAATAAATAACCCGGCTCATATAAGAAAGGTAAAGGGGAGAGAAAGTCCAAGTGGATACAGGCAGGCTATTTGGGAATGTGTCATATAAATGCTTAAAAAGAGTCATATGTCAAGGAAAATTCAATGAACAGTCTAGAACGAACACACGCATAACTGCAGCAACTTAAGGCTTGGGGACAGCTGCAGGGAGGAGGAAAAGTAAAAGAGTTACCAAAAGTATTATCTTACTGGGGCAAGGGGTGGAAATATGGGGACAGATGGAGCAGGAGGCCTGGAAAGAGTAACTTTTTGCAGGGGAAATATTTGATATTTGGTTTTCAAATAGAGGTAGAGAAATACGTGTCTGTCAGAGTAGGCAAATGGAAGCGAACAACTTATGGTTCAGGTGAACTTTCAAAGTAACAAGAGAAGAAATGGAATTGCTCATAGCTTGAATACACCAGCAAACAAATGAAAAGGAGAAAATGGAAACTACAGTGTACATGATATATACTATATGTAACCAAATTATAAATAATATACATAAAATAAATATAATTCGTATGAAGTAAAGAATTAAAAATTTTAATCATAAGAAATATAACTAAAATGGATCCTACCACTTAAAATTAATTATCAGCAGATTTAACTATAAGAAATACTCAAATCTAGATATCCTGTATACTATTTATAAGAAAAACATCTAAAGTAATAAAAGGGAGGATAAAAATAAAGACTGGTCAAAGAGACAACATGCTAATGTAAATGATAAGACAACTTGTTATGGAAGAAAATGGAAAACATTAAAAATGTCCTTGAACATGGAACCAGAAACAAATGGACTTACAGATGAATTTCATGTAATCATTAAGATAATGGCAATATTAAGATAATGGCATATATAAATGGAAATTCTCCCCAATTTGTCTTATACACCTAGTAAAGTTTAAATACCATAACCCAACACAGATAGTGAAAAAGTTGTAGAACCTTGTTTATGAATATAGATAGAAAAATTCTAAGTAAAATATTAGTGAATAAAATCCCTCAGTGTATCAAAGGATAATATGCAAAGTAAGGATTATTTCTGGGATACAAGGGTGGTTAGTCAGAAATCTATCAACTAACTTAATCCATTTCATCAAGAAAAGGTGGAAAATTGTGATGAAATCAATAGATACTGTTAAATTACTTGATAAATTCAGCAGTCATTCCTAAGAAAAACTCTAAAGAGAAAAAATCAAGAAGAAACTAATGTAACAAGGCTGTTTACAAAAACTAATAACCAATATTATTCTTAAAGGCAAAGTATAAAAAATTCAATTAAAATCGGTAATTAGATATGGATTCTCTTTCTTGCCATTATTGTATAGCATTGCCTCGGAGGTTGTAAGAGAGGTAGTAAGATAATGAAAAAGTGGAATAACTGGTAAGCGTTGACATAAACACTGGCAGAGAAGAAAACTTGATCTGGTGATTGGATATATTATAAATACTTTAAAATTAATAGCTTTTGCTACTGTATATATAAGCACTTAAAAATAAAAGCAGAAAAAAATTCCATTCACAGTAACTCCAAAACATAGAATATGTAAGAATAAAATTAACCTCCTCCCTCCAGAAGTATAGGATCTACTCATGAAAGAAAATCTACGCAAATGGCAAGACATATAATGTTCCTAGATGCAAAGTTAATAAAAAAGTAAGTTCAATTAAAATTAATATATAAGTTTAATTTATATATTATACTTTATAAATATATCTATGAAATAATATACATGTAATAAAATAAATATATGTAATAAAAATATAAATACATTTGCAATTTGAATTAGAATCCCACCTAAGTTTTTAGGGGAAATTGGATAAAATGACTTTTTTTTTTTTTTTTTGAGACGGAGTTTCGCTCTTGTTACCCAGGCTGGAGTGCAATGGTGCGATCTTGGCTCACTGCAACCTCTGCCTCCTGGGTTCAGGCAATTCTCCTGCCTCAGCCTCCTGAGCAGCTGGGATTACAGGCATGTGCCACCACTCTCAGCTAATTTTTTGTATTTTTTTCAGTAGAGACGGGGTTTCACCATGTAGACCAGGATGGTCTCGATCTCTTGACCTCGTGATTCACCCACCTCGGCCTCCCAAAGTGCTGGGATTACAGGCTTGAGCCACGGCACCTGGCCAACTTTTTTTTGTATAAAATCAAATAGCTAACAAGAATGTAGAAAAATAAGAACAGTGAGGGAGAAAACCTGAAAATATAACATGGAATTTCTAAGGGAAGGGCAGACTTAAAATATAGAAATGTTACATATATGTAAGTTGTGTATTTCTTTGAATGTAAAATTATTATTATTATTATTATTATTTAAATAGAGCTGGGGTTTCACCATATTGGCCAGGCTGGTCTTGAACTCCTGACCTTGTGATCCGCCCACCTTAGCCTCCCAAAGTGCTGGGATTACAGGCATGAGCCACTACACCTGGCCAAATTATTCTTTTCTATAAAGGTAATCTATCCAATGTTTAGCTAAATGTAACCTGTTACTTATACCTATGTAATATTTGCATATTAATAAACTCACAAATTGGAAAGAATAACTGATAGATCTGTGTGGTAGGCCAGGAAGTGAGAAACACATGGATACATGGTGGGGGAACAACACACACTGGGGTTACTGGAGGGTAGAGTGAGGGAGGAGGGAGAGGATCAGAAAAAATAACTATTAGGTACTAGGCTTAGTACCCGGGTGACAAAATAATCTGTGCAATAAACCTCTATGATACAAGTTTTCCTATGTAACAAACCTGCACATGGACTCTGAACTTAAGAATTAAAAAAAAAAAAAGAGAGAAGCAACAGAGACCTCTAAGCCCCTGTCCCAGCCCTGTTCTTGAACTTTTCCAAAACCTGAGTGTATGTGATATCAGCAGTTTCAAGATACTAAAAGGAAATCAAGTCCATCTCTACTCCTATTCATTCAGCTTCACTTCCCCAGTTTTTGTAAGGTGACGCAAAACACTTCCATCATAAACTTTTGGCTCAGAATTAGGACATCTTGGCCCCACAGGCACTTTAACCTGAAAGGAGAAGCACAGCAAGTATAGCAACTGCCACACGTCATTTCCCTTCCAATAAACTTTTATTAAATTCACAATTAAGCATCAGTAATGACAAGTTTCTACCAATAAGAGGCACTAGCAGTTTTGCCCAGAGTTAATGATCAAAGGCTTTTATCATTGAAAGGGTGCTTGATCATTTACAGAGTCCACTGGTTAAAAAGATGGCATCTTATGCTTTTAGCCCAACTATCACTGTAATGATGTTTTGGAATTGGACACACAATGACAGGTATTTATCTAAATTAGTGATATGAATTAAGTGTGTAATATAATAGACACTACAAATTGTCACTCTAATTTTTAAAGGCATTAGGATATGAATCTTATGATTGAAACCTGCTATTCTTTAACATCTACTATTTTTGTGAATACTTGCTCATCCTAATTGTTCAAGTTAATAAAATACCGCTGAAATGATTAGACTTATTTTGTAAAAATGCAATTTCTGTAATATCGGAGGCCTTGCCCTTACAGTCTGTGAAGTATAACAGTTTTTTAATTAATTAATGTTTGTGGTAAATGTGTCTTCCTATTTTACTGTTAGAAAAATATGCCAGTGACCCTACTTTTGCTGTTCTGTCTGGCACAGTGAGTTTTTATGGGTTAAAGACTCTCTCTCTCTCTCCTCTCAGAATAAGAGACATTGAAAAAAAAAATAGAATAAGAGACATTGACCGGTGAGCCAGCCAATGAGCCAAAGAAACAGATCTTTCCTTTCTACTACCCGCCTTCTCTTTTTAACCTGGTCTGACACACATCTAAACTTATCCTTCTATCACAAAATTACTATTAATAGATGCAGAGCTTTAATATCTAGCACACAGATCCCTGACAATAATAAATATTTATTTAAACAATAATTAAATATTTGTTTATTTAAACAATAAATAAATGTTTATTTATTTGTGTTTTCAGTATGAAAGTTTCTTTTCTTATGTGTGTTTCCAAACCTCACTTGGGATTGAACATCCTCTCTGGTATAAGACTGCATTTCTGCAGGAAAATGCAATATAAAATAGCTAAGAAATAACCAAAAAACAACTCTGAGGATTTTGTGCCCCTTTGATGGCAAAAGGAAGATGGTGATGATTTCAGCTTTTGGACACTAAACCAAAGGACTCAAAAGTGATTTGAGATTATTGTTTTACTCGTCATAAACAATGATCCCCTGGCCTCCCAGGTGAGGAAGAAGTTGTATCATGGACGTGACTCATGGCAGATGAGGACCAGTTGGAGGCTTTGGATGGTTATTTCCCAAAGCCTCTTCTAAATGAACACGTGGGAGTGGCAGGAACCCAAGGACTGTGGTGAGTTTGTGGTGCTGGAAACAGCTCTTACCCACCCCCAAGAGCTGACAGCGAGCCTTCAACTTCACATTCAGAGACCTCGCCTCAGTGGCTTAGAATTGGCCAAGGTAGGGGTATTTACACCATGGAAATTGTCAAAACATTATACATCAGGGATTTTTCCATTACTAGCACCCCATTGGCTTTGAGGGAATCCAATCCTCAGAGTTTTGTGGGCAGACAATTTTTCCAAACTTTGGGTAGATTTCTGAAGAAAAAAGCATGAGCAGTCTCTCTTAAGTTGTTCCAGATTAATAAAAACATTATCATGCTTTAAAATCATGCTGAGGTAGACTTTCAGGATAATGCAAGCTAAAATGAGAATTTTTGAGTTTTGGTTCTAAGCTTCATTATATCTTTTGGTGAAAATTTGCATCCTAAAATATAATCATGTAGTGATCTAAACCACAGAGAATAATTAAAAAATGCTAAAATTATCATTGGCAGTGGGAGCCAACCTATATATTGCTCTGATTTGAGATTTTTAAGGTCAATCATGTATTCTTTAATTTTCTAGAAAACATAAGCTTAAGAAACACAGATGGACCAAGGTGTAAATGTTGAAGGGTCATCTCTGGGAATCTAAAAGAGATTAAAAGAAGAAAGGTAGTTAATAAAACATTATTATATTAAAAATGCTGTAATTCAGAAGATAAATTATGATTGTTGTTGTTGCTTTTTGGTACAGAATCGCTCTGTTGCCCAGGCTGGAGTGCGGTGGCACGATCTCGGCTCACTGCAACCTCCACCTCCTGTGTTTAAGTGATTCCTGTGTCTTAGCAACCCAAGAACCTGGATTACAGGCATGCATTACCATGCCTGGCTAAGTTTTGCATTTTTAGTACAGACGGAGTTTCACCATGTTGGCCAGGCTGGTCTCAAACTCCTGGCCTCAAGTAATTCTCCCGCCTCAGCCTACCAAAGTGCTGGGGTTACAGGCATGAACCATCATGCCTTGCCAGAAGACAAATTACGTTTTTAAAAAATGAACAAGTCAATGTCTATTTTATTCATATCAAAATTATATAATTCTCATATTTGTTTCAGTCCTTGGGTCATAAACCTCCTTATCCTCATAAACTTCTCTTTGGGATAAGATGCAACTTACTCAGAAGCCCTGTAATTTCCAAGTCATAAAGTGCAATCTAATTTTATGCCAAAGGCTCACTTAGGGCTACAGTAAGCAGTTCAGTAGAAGACTAGGCTCTGATGCTAGTTCCGGGTACATTTTTAGCAGCTGGAAAATGGAGGTGTGTTCTGTCATATCAAGGTGTGCCCAGTGATTTGATATTTTGATTTAAGTTATTGTTATTAGTTTGCTTAATAAATACTTTCTGCATAATTGACCAGGTCAGATATCTAGTTAATGCAATTTGGTTATTGAGGTAATCAAAATACCACATCAGCTACATTTTGATAAAATGTTTAAAGAAGCAAACTTCCATGCCCATTTGCTATTAACACTGGCTCAACTGAGTGTTTCTCTTTTGGGTTCTGAAATAATCAAATCATAGTTTGAAGACTTTCGCTCACTTTGCAGTTGTTAAGAAGTGCACGCGGAGACCAGGTGCAGTGGCTCATGCTTGTAATCCCAGGACTTTGGGAGGCTGAGGCAGGTGGATCACGAGGTCAGGAGTTTGAGACCAGCCTGGTGAAACCCCATCTCTACTAAAACTACAAAAATTAACTGGGTCTGTGGTGGTACATGCTTGTAATCACAGCTACTTGGGAGGCTGAGGCAGGAGAATAGCTTGAACCCAGGAGACAGAGGTTGCAGTGAGCCGAGATCATGCCCCAGCCTGGGTGACAGAGCAAGACTCTGTCTTGGGAAAAAAGAAAAAGAAAAAGTGCATATGAAGTGGTGGGTGAAGGCAAAATGAGAATTTTCATTGAAAAAGATGAACATGCTCTGTAATATTGTCATTGTTATCAGATCCACACCAACAGCCTGGAAGTCCATGACTACAATGGGGACCTCTCTTACCATGTCAGTGAACTGATCCACACAAGTCATCCAAATCAATTCAGGGGTTTCTGGGCTACTCAGGACGAAGGTCTTGGTCAGCCCCCTCTCTCTGTGGGCAGCAGCCACTGCGTCGTATATGGTAAACAACATGGAGGACCCCAAGAACATTCCAGCCTCACCCAATCCCTGAGAGAAGAACAAAAGGCCATCAGGAATGCATGGTTCTTTTAGGACTAATTTGTGTAAAAACACACCACACACACACAGACACACATACACACACACTCACACAGTCTCCTTCAGGTTATAATCCTCAGAGTGGATTATAAAGTATGGAGTGCTTCCAAATTGCCAGAATCACATTCCCCCACATGGTAATTTGGGTGTCCACCTCAGAGTAGCTGGTGAAAATGCAATTTGGTTATTGAGGTAATCAAAATACCACACTAGCTGATGTGGGGAGAGAAGAAGGGCTACAAACTCCTGTAGCCTTTGGTGCCCTGTAGGATGCTCCAACTCTAGCTCGAGAGCATTTGTGTCTAACTAAAGACCAAAATGAAACAACCATGATCTTTGCAGTTGAACTTGAAAGACAGTGAGGTGGTTGCCTGTTTTCATGTGTGCTGACTTCCCCGGCATAAGGTGGATGCTTTTGAGTTAACACAATAATGACATTATATTTCAAATGGTTCACCAGTGCTTTTCTGTGCTGATTTTTCTTCTTGCTTTCTTCCAGGTAGTCTGGTCTGAGATCTGTGACCAGGGCCCTGGTGGAGGGATGAGACAAAGGCTGGAAACACATAAAGGCTTGTCAGGCTTCGGTTGTCAAAATTCCAGGTTCCTCTGAGGCAAATATGGAGGGAGAAATGGGGCCAGTAGGCAGAGGGGTTCCTCTGAGGCTGGGAGAAGGCGTGAGAATCGAGGGATCTGGTTCCCCAGTTGGAGCAGAACTGGCAGGGAGGCAGCTAGACTCCAAGTGGCAGGATTGTGTGCTGTGTTGGGCCAGCCTTAGAAATGCCCATGGCCAAAGTCTGGTGAAATGGAGACAGAGACAATTTAGACAGGAAGTCTCACCTTCCTAGCAATCTTGACCTACTCCTAGGAAAGAGGGAATCCTCTGGAAACCTGAGGTTAAAGTTGCCACCTCTCTGTCCAGATGTGGCTCAGAGCAGAACATCAGGTGGGGAAGTTGCGTTTTTTTCTCACACTTGTATTTGAGAACACTTTCTTGCCAAGGTCTTTATGGGTCAGTTGCAGGCCTCTTGCTCTGGGGAGCACAGCACCTCAGGTATCAATGGCTATGAACACCTCAGAGCAAAAAGTCAGCGAGAAAGTTGGTTAAAAGCCCATTTTGACTTGGAGAGGGTGTGGAAGAGGCAGTGTCAGCAAGAACTGTGTCTGGAGGACAGGAGGGAAGGGTGCAGAAAAGCTCTGGGTGGATGTCAGTTTATCTCATGATGGTACTTAGCCTCATGGGCCAAGTTGTTCATTGCCTTCTGGACCCTTGTTTGATTTAGATGTGTTTCATGATCTCTAGCAAAACACGAAGACCCGGATTGGGCTTCTGAAGTCAGTGTCACTCCGCCACGAGTGTGCTTTTCTTTTCTCTTTCTCCTTTCGGGATTTGCAGTTCAAAGGAAACAGCAAATTCAGGGGATGGTTTCAGAATTTCTTGAAAGAGGAGATTGTTATGGGGTGAGCTGTGTCCCCCTCAAACTCATCTGGTAAAGTCCCAATCCCCAGCACTACAGAATGGGACTGTATTTGGAGATGAGGGTTTTACAGAGATGATTAAGTTAAAATGAGGCCTTCAGGCAGGCTCCAATCCAACACGACTGGTGTCCTTATAGGAAGAGGAAATCTGGACACAGACACACACAGAAAGAGGATCACATGAAGTGGGAAGAAGATGGCTGACTAGAAGCCAAGAAAACAGGCTGTGGAGAAAACCAACCTGCCAACACCTTGATGGTAGACTTCCAGCCTCCAGAACTGAGAAAATAAATCCTTGTTGTTTAAACCACCAGGTCTGTGGTATTTTGTTATGGCAGCCACAGCTGACTAACACAAAGGTCTAAGTTCTTACCTTGGATGAGTAGATGGCTACGGGATTTCGGGAACACACCAAAGTGCCATAGAACTCTTCTGGAATCTCAGTGACAGTGGGGATTTTGTAGTCATCTGAACTCTGAGAATAAAGCACACCTTCTGGGGAGTATTTCAGTTCTTCTATGGTATAGAATCCCATGCCTTGAATAAATGCTCCCTCAATCTACAGCCAAAAACTTCATAGGTTGTAAGAATTTGACATTGGTTGAATGAATATTCCAGTGGGAATGAATGCGGAACTCTGGATCATCATAAGCCATTCCTGACAGCACCACAGTGGACGTTGCAATGGGTCCTTCAGAACTGGTGCCCGCCACCTTGGCTGGCCTCATCCTCAGGTACCCCACACTCTGGGTGCCCAACATTGGTCATGTTCTTGCAAATTCTCCAAACACACCAGCTTTTTTTCTTATCTCTGAGTCTTGGTAAATGTAGTTTCTCATGACTGTCTTCACCCCTTCCCACCTCAGCTTGTCCCACCTGGCACACTCCTGTTCCTCCTTCACATTTCAGCTAAAGGATTAGGGCCTCTCTGGCACCTTAAGGTCCTCCCAGCCCTCCCTGGCTGGATTTAGGAATTACTTCCTCCAGACTCACTGCACCTGGAACACACTCCTGCCTGTAGCGGCACTTGGAGGGCATTTCATTGTTCCCCTCTCACTCTCCTCCTCTTCCCTCCCACTAGCTTATGAGCATCTCAGGCCTGGCTTTCTTACATTCTGTTCCTAGCATGGTGCCTGGCACACAGGTTCTCCATAAATGTCTGTGGAAGTAGATGAAAAAGAAGTTAACACTGAAGGAACATGAACTAAATCTCTCATTCTCTCTCTCTCTTTCTGATGCAGTCTTGCTCTGTCACCCAGGCTGGAGTGCAGTGGTGCGACCTTGGCTTATTGCAACCTCTGTTTTCTGGGTTCAAGCTATTCTCCTGCCTCAGCTTCCCAAGTAGCTGGGACTACAGGTGTATCCCACCACATCCAGCTAATTTTTGTATTTTTAGTAGAGATGGGGTTTCACTATGTGTTGGCCAGGCTGGTCTAGAACTCCTGACCTCAGATGATCCACCCACCTCAGCCTCCCAAAGTGCTGGGATTACAGGCGTGAGCCACCGTGCCCGGCAAAAGGCTGCTTTTAAAGTGACCTTTAAAAAAAAAAACTGGAGAGTTAGCAAATTGGAGAGTTATTGTTTGCATTTTATTGAAACACAAAATGTAGGAATAAGGTAAGTAAATTTAAATGCTAAAATTGGAAGTAACTGCGTGCCTCTAAAGGAAAAGATCAAAGCCCAAGAGGTTCAGCCTAACACATTTCTGGGTTTCTTTCCTTTTCTGGTGGAGCAAATGTAGGGTTTTCCTGATCATTTTCCTTTTTGGCTTTGCTTAAGCAATAACCAGGCAGGAATTAGCTGGAAGGAGGGGAAAAGAAATGCAGAGAGGAGGCAGGGTCTCGGGCTAGCTGTAGTTCTCAAACTTACAGGCTTAACAGCAACTTTGGCCTAACAACCTAGCACAGTTACGATGGAGTATGTCTGCACCTGGGGTGGGCCCAGGAATCCGTGTTTCCAGTAAGCACTATAGGTGCTCTGTTGCAGTGTCTAAGGGCTATATTTTGAGAAACACTGGGGGACCAATCAAATTGTTCCTTATAAAGCCCATCAGCCCAGCTAGCAAGGTATACCAGTCTCTTAGGACTTAGGATGGTGAGAAGCTGCTGGCAGGCGAAAGTACCATCTGTCAGGGTTTGGTGCCAGGCTACTCAAGCGTTCCCAGTTGCTAATCAGGTGCAGAGTATGGGCCAGCTGTCTTGGCCTCACCTAGGAGCTGGTTAGCAAGTCTAGGGCGAGCCAATGCGGCTGGTGATTTGGCGCCACTTTGAGTAACAGGGCTAGAAAAAAAGCAAGGGTATGCCAACAGCTGGGAAGGTTTCAAAGCCAAGTTTTAAAAGACTTTGGGTGAGTTAGTTTTATTTACTTGCAAGATAAAAATCAGAGCTCAATTCAGCAAGTGGGGAAATTGTGTTTAAACATTTCTTTTTTTCTTAAATTTCTGTAAATTGTGCGGTCTGTGTAAACTCCATATTCATATGAACATTAATGTAACTTTATTATATCAACATAATGTTCTAATTATGACCATATCAATGCTCATTGAAGAAAAATTAGAAAACACAGAGAATCATAAAACAGAATAAATCATATATATTCCTGCCATGTAGATAAACCATTGTTAACTTTTTCTTGAATTTACTTTCAGTATTTTATCTACATGTGTGTATGTATGTGCATAATATATAATATGTATTACAGAATACTTGTACTAGGTATGAAAAAGGTTTGGAGCATGGCCAGGTGTGATGGCTCATGCCTGTAATCGCAGCACTTTGGGAGGCTGAGGTGGAAGGACTGCTGGAGGCCAGGAGTTCAAGTACAGCCTGCCAAACATGGTGAGACCCTCCCCCACCATCTCTACTAAAAATACAAAAATTAGCCAGATGTGGTGGTGGCCAACTGCAATCCCAGCTACTCAGGAAGCTGAGACAGGAGAATTGCTCGAACCCAGGAGGCCGACGTTTCCATGAGCTGAAATTTTGCTACTGCACTCTCACCTGGGTGACAGAGTGAAACTCCATCTCAAAAAAAAAAGTTTAGAGCACATTGGAAAATAGTATTCTGAATGAATAGCTACTAAATGGGATTGAGCAAAAGTCCCTGTGGGGTGGTTCTGGAATCACACACCTGTCCAATATCCAGGGCTGGGTTTATGCTGAAAGCAGCATCCATGATGATGTTGGTCCTAAAAAGCTGTGCCAGAGAAAATAGATAATGGCAATGGCAAATATTGTTTATTTTAAACAAATATTTACTAAAATTATATACCTGGTCCCTAGTTTTTCACTGGATCAAGTTTATTGTTATTTACAACATTGATTATTTTTTTTTTTTTTTTTTTTTTGAAATGGAGTCTCACTTAGTTGCCTAGGCTGGAATGCAATGATGCGATCTCAGCTCACTGCAATCTCTGGCTCCCGGGTTCAAGTGATTCTCCTGGCTCAGCTCCTGAGTAGCTGGGATTACAGGCATGTACCACCACACCCAGCTAATTTTGTATTTTTAGTAGAGATGGGGTTTCTTCATGTTGGTCAGGCTGGTCTCGAACTCCTGACCTCAGGTGATCTGCCCGCCTCGGCCCCCCAAAGTGCTGGGATTACAGGTGTGAGCCACTGCCCCCCGCCAACATTGATTATTCTTTATAGTGCTGGTGTCTACACTCTAAAGATGGTGAATAGAAACATCACTCTTTACCTTATAAGCCATGAGATAGTCGACTTCAACCTCAGAACAGGCTTCTCCATAAATATAATATGGGAAACCATTACCCTCCTCCTTCTCCCAGTCCATATTTGTCTGGTAGCCTCTGAGAAGAGAAATCAGGAATGAGGAGAAGAGGCACTTTCCTCATCCTACTCGGGGTAGGATCACTCCATTGTGCGGAATCTCGGAGAAGAGCAGAGCAGAAGGGCTGCCCTGCAGGGGCTCCAGGGAGTATCCGCACCCAGTGGCTGCAGGTCTCCCCACTTTCTCATGTAAGGACCATGAGGTCAGGGCCACAAGGCTCCACCAAAGACACGGGGAGAAGATCAGCTGGTGTTGGACCCCTGCCCTCCAGTGCATAGTTCCTGGGATGGGCTGGGGCATGTGTAGACAGCTGTGGTGTCCCTCCTGGTGTTCCTCCTGGTATCCCTCCTGGTTGCTGAACAGCTGCGGCCTCTGGATTGTCCCCAGCCCCTGGTCCTCCCCCAGATCTCCTCCCCCACCTTCCACCACCTCATGACTATGGGGTCAACACTGGGCACAGCAGAGCTCTGGCATCATCTGGACATCTGTCCAGACTGACTGATAAGTGCACATCACCCCGCCCAAGTGTAGTTTAAACCAAAGTAAAAATGCCCTTTACTTGGAATATCCAGTAGCTGAGAGACTGATGGATTCTTCAAAGGCTTTTGCGATCTGAAAGAGATGATTAGTTACAAAAAAATATATAAATTTGGGGAAAGTAATGAAAATGCCTTCCATGCTGGGTTTGCCTTCTCTTGTTCATACCAAGTTCTGCACCCACACTTCCCTGCAGTGAGACTTAGGCCTGGGTACAAGCTACAGGTCATGCTTTCCAAAGGAGGTTCCTAAGGGCAGCTGCTAGCTGTGTTCTGGGATTCTGTTTTGTAGGGCTGCTGCACGGTGTAAAGTTTATTGTTTTTCCCACTTTTTGGCTTTTATTTTTTTTCTGAGACTCCCAGACTGGAGTGCAGTGGACCAATCTCAGCTTACCACAACCTCCACCTCTTAGGCTCAAGGGATTCTCCTGCCTCAGCCTCCTGAGTAGCTGGGATTACAGGTGCACACCACTACCACTAGGCTAATTTTTGTATTTTTAGTAGAGACTGGGTTTCACCATGTTGGCTGGGCTGGTCTTGAACTCCTGACCTCAAATGATCCACCCGCCTTGGCCTCCCAAGGTGCTGGGGTTACAGGTGTGAGCCACCGTGTCTGGCCACTTTTTGGCTTTTTAAATTATGGAGAGGGCTAGGCTATATTTAGGTACTTCTGTGTAGGTATGTATATAGATATTTTTACCCTGCTTTGTTTCCAAATAATTTGGCTGTCTCAATATATGATTATGTCAGCTTTTCTGCTAGGGTAAACTGTACAGAAGTGGGGAATAATAATCAAGATGACAGTAATAACTATTACTATTAGAAATTCAAGGATCCTCTGATCATAGGGCTACGATTATCTCCACCGTACAGGTAAGAAAACTGCACGATCCTACGGCGTTTGTGTCCCCTCAAAATTCTTATGTTGAAATCTCAATCTCCCAGGGCGACGGTATTAAGAAGTGGGGGTCTTTGAGAGGTGATTAGGTCAGGGGCAGAGCCCTAATTAACGAGATTAGTTAGTGACTTCATAAAAGAGGACCTAGAGAGCTACCTTGCCCGTTCCATCCTATGAAAACACAGTGAGAAAGGCCCATCTGTGGACCAGGAAAGGGACCCTCACCAGACACCAAACCTGCAGAGGTCTTGATCTTGGACTTCCCAGCCTCCAGAACCGTGAGAAATGAATTTCTGTTGTTTGTAAGCCACCTAGCCTATGGTATTTACTATTTATTAAAAAATTTTTTTTACAGCAACCAAACAGACTCAGATGGGTTAAGTGACTTGCCCCATAGGCAAGTGGTGATGAAACAGGGACAGCAACCCTAGGTGTGCCTTACTTTAGAACCTTACGCTCCTGCTCTTATGCTCAGTGAGAAATGAGGCTCTGAAATAAAGCCAGGTTTCAATGGATACAGTCATCTCCTTTACCCTTTCGAAAAAACAGAAGTAAATGCCACATCGTGCTTTGTTTCTTGAAGGGGCACCACCCATCAGCCCATGCATCCAGGATTGTTTCCCATCTGGATGTGGCTGCCTTTCTGGAAAGGGATAATATAGAGAACACTCATCCAATCTTCCCATTTTCCTTTAGGGTTTTCCTGATGATGAGATGAAGATGAGCCATAAGAGTTTGGCAGACATTCTAAAAATGAATATTTGAAATTAGAAAAAACGGGCACAGGGAATAGAAAAATGTTAACTCTTTAAATCAATTCAAATGCAGACCATTAGTTTGGTGAACCTGTTTCCTAGTCTTCTAGGCAGGTTTCCTAAATTTGAGTAATGTATGGCATCTCTTCAAAGGAAAACATTCTGTGAGTCCTGCGAGTTGACTTAAAAGTATGTTTATTATAATGTTTTAATATATGCTAACATGAAGTTAGATAGATAGAGTCTCCTTAGAGTTATAGCTCTTTAATAACTAGAAATCAAAAACATAATTACAGGGTGTGCACACCTATTTATAAGCCAATGAAACTCAAAATAACAACATTAATTTCGTTGATCAATGAGGTTGTTTTCTGGAGCTAAGCTGCTACTTGGAATGTGGAAAAGTATTGACTGCAGTGGCGCAGGTACTTTGGAGTTTGACATGCATATTATGTGCTAATGGATGGATTGATTCCGCCCCCCCTTCTTACTGACATTGCCATTGTATTCATTTACATCTTATATCTTGCCATCATCCACTCTTCACTGGGCAGGAAAACATCATTTATATATGACATTCATCTCTGCCCCGTTGCTTTAACATAAAGTATACTCTTTGTCCCAGATGTGGATGGGGATCTCATGGCAATATTCCCGTTACAAAGCAGTCATTCGGATGATAAGAAATATGCCTGTATTTAATTTTTAAAGTTTATCATTAAAACAAAATGAAAATTATTAAAGTAAAATCTTGGATTCCTGAGATTACACCTGCTGACTCCTGAGTGTCTGTGGACCCCAGCCTGGCTTCCACTTGGAATTCAAATACAGATTCATTCAGATCTTTGCCCTCACTCATTCATCTCAGCCTCAGAATGAGACCCCATCTCAGAAAAAGAACCTCAGTTTTTGCTATATATTTCTTTTGAAAATGATGTGAATTACCTACCCAGCATCAAATGATGAAACAAATTTTGTATTGTAATATTGTTCTAGAAAAACTTATCTAGGAAGTTAAATCTGTTCTGTTGAATGAGTTCTAAATGCTAATTGTAATCGGGTTTTTGTAATAACTTTAATTTTGCATTATCCTATGGTAACTATTTTTTTTTTTGTTTAATGTTACTAAAAAAAAATAGTTACCATAGGATAACAACTCTCAGGAAAGCCCACATATACTCGTTAATTGCTTCCCCTAAGGACTAAAAATATATAGAAACTAAAAATGTGCATATTGAAGAACACCATTCAATATATTTAAGCAGCTATACATTTCAGGTTCAGCTGTAACATTTTGGTGTGAAGGTTAATGGCTATCTTAGTAAAATAAAATTTTTTATTTAAAAAAAAAAAGAAAATCTGATGTGATTGTTGGCTGAAAAAGAATCTAGAGCCTTGGGAAGCTGTGGGTCTTGGTGAGCCTTGAAAGTATAACTGACCCACTATGCAAGCCCACTGAGGAGCTGCAGACCATCTGAAGGACACGCAGATGATCAATCGTGACCCTTTTCGTTCCAAGGAGGACTCTCTCAATCTGCTGGCTGCGTTTCTGCCCGAGCCAGATGGAAGCCAGTGTACGGAAAGGCTTCTGTTCCCTTCAGCATTTTCCTACATTTCTGGACTCCAGATGAAGAATTTTACTTTGTTTTAAAGGTGACTTGGCAATATTCACATAGTATTCAAAGAAGTTTTTGTGTTGTAATTTGAACTGTGTCCATTATAAAAACAATCTCATTCTTACATATATTTTTTGTGTGCAATCATCACATTATCTGTTTCTAATACTTTCTCATAATCCCAACAGAAACTCTACAACCATTAAGCAATAACTCCCTCCTGGCCCCTACAACCTGGTCCCTCCTTCCAGCTCCTGTAACCTCTAATCTGTAGGTTTGAAAAGAAACCCATCTATAAGGGCTTCCTGCAAGGGATGAAGTGCCTCAATAGAAAGAGACTGGAGGGGACTTGGCATTCAGGGTGGGGTGGGGGCAAGGCACAAGAGGCTAAAGCCAGAGGAGAGGCCCTGCCCATGCCCAAGGTGCTCAGGAGGGACTCTCAGAAGGCCTCAGATGTAACATGGCCAGATTGCACTGATGCCAGCCAGGTAAGGTCTTTTCTGCTTTTTACGTCTATGCTCTTCTCTGACTCTACAGGGGTCTGAAATGTAGGTTAGGAAGCTAGAGGGGAGCAGAAAAAGCACAGGGAGGGAGATGGGGAGAAGCCACCCCCACCCCCTTTCTACCTGCAGGCCCAGATGAGAAGCAGCAGAGATGCTGCAATTTGAAATACATTCTGGAATTTTGGACTAGAACATTTTAATTATTGAAATGAGGTTATTTCTGTGAAAGTCAGTGATCCATGGAGTTTTAATGATCTTAGAGTAAGTAGAAAGTTCTAGGTAGAGTTTATTCAGGGGGAAGGAAGAGGAAGCTCACAGAGGGAACTTGAACCCCTGGGAGGAGAAAGCATAAAGCTGCTTCCTACGGCATGCCTCGGCCTGTCACATGGCACCCTTTCACAGTCACAGTTTCACCTATGTATTTATTGTCTGCCAGATTGTGAGCCCAGGCTCTTTGGATTTTGTCCTTTTTCATTTATTGCGACACCCCTAGTGCTTAGAACAGGATCTGGCATCTGGAAAGCCTCAGTAAATGTTTGTTAAACTCATGTTGAATCAATAAAATAATTGTGAAATCACACAAATTTATGACTTTCCATATGATGACTCATTAAAATTCATCATAAAATATGGACATTTTTCAAAAATTATTTTTGTTTCCTCATTTTTTTGGGTGTCCCTGCCTTATCATACCTGAGACCATAGCTAGTTGTTTATTGGGTGTCTCTTTGCACTGTGTGCTTGCAATGCAATTAAATCTGGGTGAAAGGTAAAGAAATGGACTCAGTCATTTACATGGTTTTATTAAAATTTGAGTTATCTGGAGCATTTTTCTTGGGCAGGCTTCTTTATTGCAGGACTTGTCAGAGTCTTTAATGAGCAATATGCCTTAGCAGTGGCTCACACCTGTAATCCTAGCACTTTGGGAGGTTGAGGCAAGTGGATCATTTGAAGTCAGGAGTTTGAGACCAGTCTGGCCAACATGGTGAAATCCCATCTCTACTAAAAATACAAAAATTAGCCGGGTGTGGTGGCACATGCCTGTAGTCCCAGCTATTCGGGAGGCTGAGGCAGGAGAATCACTTGAACCTGGGAGGCGAAGGCTGCAGTGAACTGAGATTGCGCCATTGCACTCCAACCTGGGCAACAGAACAAGATCCTGTCTCAAAAAAAAAAAAAAAAAGCAATATGCCTTATAAGCCTCAATGAGTGGGATGTAATAAGCATGTGGCATTTTCCAAATTTGTTGACTATAGAATCCTTTGTTTTTTCCACCGAGCATTTCATGGGACTGCTATCGAAAGAAGCATACTTTGGGAAGCCATGGTTCATATGATATATGAATATATTTCATAGGCTCAAAGTTTCTCTTTTCATCCAGATACTTGTCATTTTGTGGAGATAGTCTCTATGAGTGACTAGTGGCCAATCAACAGTTTTCTAGTGGGGAGGAAGGTAGTGGTGGTGGCTTTACTGTACAATCCTTGTAATTTACCCAGCAGTTCTTTGAGGTGGGTGGTGTTCATAGCTCCAGTTTTGCAAAAGAGGAAACAGATACCTTGAGAGGTTAATGACTGGCTCGAGCCCTCTGTGGAACCAGGATGGTATAACCCTGCATTGTTCTGGTATGCTGGGGTGAGAGAAGAGTCTCAGATAAGACGAAAGGAGGTTCCTGAAGGTCCAGATTTTCACATGCAGCAGAACAACAATTATAAAAACAGCTCAGCACAGCGGAGAAGCACTAAATGGGAGCCGCAGAAAACTGATGTGGAGCCTTGGTTCTGTTAGTCATTAGCCAGATGTCCTAGGATTTGACCTTTCTTGGCTTCAGTTTCATCTTCGACAAAAGAAAGGATGGGACAGTGTTCTTTCCAGCACTGTCTTTGAGTGACTGGGAAATGAAAGAAAAGTCACCTGCACAGCCTTTCTACTGATGTCTGTCCCCACTGATCCTGCTGTTAAGACGGCATTGGGCACCGTGACAGTGCTTGTTTCGGACAGGTGCATGGATGACTGGGGGATGTTGAGTTCGTGACTAGCCATCTGCAGAAGCAGAAAAAAACATTTGTTGCGTGGACTTTAAGCCCCTCCCCCAAATTAAAAGTTACAATCTTTTTAGAACTGAGTATAAACCTGGCTATTCTTCTATAGACATAAACATTTTAGCTGGTATCTTGTGTTTATATGTAGATTCACTCTTGAAGACTTTAAATGGCACTGTTAAAGATACATTTCTTTTCAGAGACATGTGCCCAACCAAAGAGCTTTTTTATGCTTTCTCTTTATACTGCTCTCACGGAAGCCATGTGGCAGGATGCTCACTCTGGGACAGCTAGTGTAGTAGGACAGGTGCAGGCAAGCTCGAGGTCCTGGTCTTAAGGTTTCACCTTCATCTTTTCCTTGTGGTTAAGACAATTTAGCAGATTATTTTTCCTTCATGGTACATTTTTGAGGCAAAAGGATTTTGTTATGAAGAAGCAAGATAGATTCAAAGAAGGCCCTGTGGATTGGTGTGATTTCCTAATTCCAAGTATACTATTAAATAATATTCTTTACTTAAAGAAAGTATCCTCTCCTTATCTCTCGTTGGGAGTGAAGCTTTGTTTCCCATGCCCGTTTCTGAATCAAATGTCTTATCTCACGTTTAAAAAAAGGGAAAATTTCTTATTTCACATTTAAAAAAAGGGCAAATTTTTGAATGCAGTAAACTCTTGCTCATTCAACAATATTTGAAACACTTTCTTGAATTGGCACACATACGGGTCAGTCATATGATGTTTCTAAGTTGATTGTTAATTCTAGGAGCATAATTTTGTATCCTACTAAATGCACTCACTTCTAATTGAGGATTTGGATGAACACAGTATTGCTCTGAGCAGATGCCAGAAAGCTTACAAATATCTTATCTTTGAAATATGGAATCACATTTTTCAGAAGACCTGTGGACTTGGTTCTCTTGTATGCAGGAGGAACAACAGAAAACATAAATTCTAGGCCAAGCGTGGTGGCCCATGCCTGTATTCCCAGCACTTCGGGAGGCCGAGGCTGGTGGATTTCTTGAGCTCAGGAGTTTGAAAACGGCCTGGGTAATATGGTAAGACCCTGTCTCTATAAAAAAATACAAAGATTATCTGGGTGTGGTGGCACACACCTATAGTCCCAGCCACTCAGGAAGACGAGATGGGAGAATTGCTTGAGCCCAGGAGGTTGAGGCTGCAGTGAGCTGTGATTGTGCTAATGCACTCCAGCCTGGGTGACAGAGTGAGACCCTGTTTTAAAAAAAATCTCCTTCGACCTAACACTCATTTTCCTCACTCCCCTGCATTTTTGCATTTCTAAAGTCAGAAGTCTTATAATTAACTTGTGCATTTAGTGTGAGAGTATTTCTCAAGAAAAAGCTGTTAAGTTGAATGCAGCATGCTATATTCTTCTACATTGGAGAAGACAGACACTGATCTCACCTGAATCATTTTGGTGTACAGGCCTCGTTCCAGTTCACAGCCACCATGAGTCACCAAGACAGAGCCATCGAGATAGATATAAACTAGAGCGGCTACCTGGAGGGAAATAATTATATCAGTTGGAAATTGATACAGCCAAATACGATGAGTGTAGCCTAGGTTGCTGGATGAACAGTCTTCTTTCATTAAGCCAATCTTTCATTTCTTTATTTTACAATTTAAATATCTTTATTTCATTAAAAAAGTTCTGGAGAGTATTATATTATTCTGTAGAAGAAAGCTATTATTGGTGGCTAGAGACAACCTCTTGCAAGAAACCCCAGATTTCAAAACCATCAATGTAGATAGATGAATGTGATTATTGGCCACCACACCAGGCTCCTGCCTACTGGAGGTCTTGTATGGTTCCCTTGGAAGCTGTTTCTCCGAAGCCCCAACTTGTAAACATTTTATTATTCTTCCCTCCCTGGGTATAAAAATTAATTTTAAAGTAAATGGAACTCACATGAGTCAATTTTCAGGCATAGCCTTTTCTGGATACTAGAGCAACTAGAAGAACCTTGAGATGTTTTAATGGTTCCCAAACAATGATCTTTTAGAATCACAGTTGGGGAGGGGTTTGGGACCCATTCTGCAAATTCCAATTTGGTGGCAAGAATGACAGGTTGGAGGAGAATTCCAAATACCCATTTTTTTCTTTTAAGCTCCCAGGTGATTTTGATGATTGGCCAGGTTTGGGATCCACTGATTTAGTCCAAATTCTTTACTTTGTGCCAGGGGAATGGAAGCCTAGAGAGGAGGAGACGTGGTCAAACTCAGCTGCCTGATGTGTGGTAAAAACAGGACTGGAGCCTGCAGCTCCTAACTTGAGCCCAGTGCTCTTGGTGACCATGCCATGCTGCCTTGTCAAACTAATTGCTGTTGTCCATCTCTGGGGCTAGTGGTTCTAACTGAAGCATCTATAGACTATGCATATGGCTCCAGGGATAAGACTGCAGGAAGAAGGAGGCTGGCTGCATAGGGTGATTCTGCAAGTGGCTTGAACCTTTCTTTAGAGCAATCCCATCATGCTCATGCAAGTGCCAGGATCCTGCATCTAACCCTCAGCCTTCTGCTTCTTGTTGATGCCTGTACCCCTGCCACTGAGCTTTCAAATATCAGCTATATTTGCAGAATCATTAAGTCCTCTATAGGAACTTTCAAACTGTGTCTTCACCTCCATGACAATCTAGCAAGAGTAGTGGATGACTCTGTATAAATGAGTACTGCCATGTGCTTTCAGATACTATGCTAGACTTTATGTTGAAAATTACATAAGCACCAAGTACAATTACTTTAACTGATGCAGCATACTAGAGCCAAGAGGTGAGACAGTGAGTTTTCACATGGCCCACAGACTTTTAGAATTAAAAACTTCACAATGACTGTGAAGCAGCAGCCAGAGCCATCAACATTTTGTGAGTGAGGATTTGGTTTTGGAAAAGCAACATCATTCACCATGTTAAATGAATGTTATTATTTTGAATGCTACTGGCATTTATAGATTATTTTTACTTATTTTGCAAATTTGCTTGTATTTTACAAGGCATGAGCTATAAGAAACGTATTCTTTGGTTTTTGGTTATATATAGTTGACTAACATTAACATAAATAATTTAAGCAATTATTGAAAATCCACAAAAATCTTCTTAAAGAGGGGCTCTGTGTTACTCTGGCTGGAGAAGTACTACCTGGGGGAAAGATGAACACCTGCTCCAGGGAGTGCAGTGCTCGTGGGCTTCCCCCTACTCCTTGTTTGGCTTCCTACCTTGTTAGTGGACTCTGGGGAAGGGTGTGTACAGGAGGTAATTTGGTAAGAGACAACTTTCGCATACCTCATTTTCACCGTGGAGGGGGCCTGTGTCCTTTACTTTACATGGGTTTGGTTATAGGGACATTTCAGAGATTAGTAGGAGTAGAAAAAAAAAAATAAAAGAATCAGACACTGATCACCACACACACACGAAACCAAACTAGTTATGATGAAACTAAAAAGGAGACCAGGTAGTCACCGAGCCTCCTTATGGTAGCTTCAGGTTTCTGTGTGAGTCATAGCTCTGTCTGTGCTCATGTGGTTTTGAAAACTGTCTTCGGATGACCCTACTGCTCTCACTAAGGAAGTAGGAAAGAGAGACAGGGATTCCTCTTGTTATTCCCAGTTTTCTCATGGATTTGAAATTTGACTTCATACTCCAATACCCATGTTTGGGGCCCTGCTATACCAGTCCAGAACCCCCGGGCTGGACTTCGCTGTTGATTGCTTTCAGTGTGACTGCCAGGTCTGCCCTGGCACCTGTGGTCCCCAATGCTTGCCTTAAACCCACTATTTCCTGCTAAAGGAAACTGCCCCAGTTTTTTTCTCCGTCCCCAAAGGGGACCTTCCCTTGTTGCACATGACTGATCTTTTCAGGTGATCTCACCTGAGTTTTGTGAGCTACGGGGATCCCAGTGGACTACTTCACAGGGACTATGGCAATCCTCTTCTTCTTCCAGTAGTTCTTTGTGTTAAATTCCTCTGCAGCCAGTCTCCTAGCGTAGAACGAAGGTTTCTCCAGATATTCTTTCCAGCATCTTCGCAAGGGCTTTGGATTAAATGTCTGCTTAAAGGCTGTTTTGCTAATTCTCTTATACATGTTTATTTCTCTAACCTGAAAGATGAGAAAATAAAATGGATATTAGGGATAGATGCTTGTTTCACAGTGTAGTATGTGTTTTTGTTATATGCCTGATATGCAGGAAGTCTTCTATTTAAGTGGCTGTAAATAGGCAAGTACAAGTGTACTTGTATAAACATTAGAGTAATAATAATAACAGAAGCTACTCTTGAGCATTCCATATGCACCAGGCTGTAGTCTAAGTGTATTATCTAGTTCACATCACAATCACCCTGAGAGATAGTAGGTTCCAACTGTTGTGAACTCTGTCACAAGTGGTGAGACAAATTCTCCTAATCCAAAATCCTTTTACTCCCACACAATGGTGCTTTATTCTTAATGGTTCTCAAATTAGCTCCTCAAAGTATTGAATTTTGGTAAAATATCTGCACAAAAGGCCATAACCATTCTGTGCTCTCTATCCCCTGGGTGGCTTCACAGTGATTCTAGAGCATGGCTTGCTCTAGCCAATGGGACAATAAGCATGTGAGATGGGCAGAGACTTGAAAAGTGTTGGTACACCGGGGTTTGCCACATTCTTGCTGTTCTTGGCAGCTCTGTGACCACCACAAGAACAAATCTGGGCTTGTACACTGGAGGGTGAGAGACTCTTTGGAGTGGAGATGTGCCTTCTTGGCTGAGGCATCCTAGAGAAACCAGCCTGTGACCACCAGACATGTCAGCGACGCTACCTTAGACCATGAAGCTCCAGTTGTGCTGGCCCAGACCAGAAGAGCTACCCAGCTGACACACAGAATCATACAAAATACTGTTGTTTTTAGACTCTAAGTTTTGTGGTTGACCTACCGCATAGCAAAAGCTAACTGATACATAGATGATGTGCTTTATTTTTCTTTTTTGAATCCACATAGAGGCTGATATAGTGCGTATGTAGGCATTTACGATATCTTGAAACCAATGATCTCAGCATTTAATTAGGGGGTTATGACTTATTACCTCTTCAGAGGGTAAGTTGCATTGAGATGCCACAGCAGTTACGTAAGCTTCGACTACTGCCATACCCTCAGGAAAACCAAATCCTTGAAAGGCTGTGTTGGATGGCAAATTTGTTTTGCAAGCCCTACCCTGACACCGGAAATTAGGAATGTGGTATGCATTTTCAGATTTCAGCACAATGAACTCCACCACCTGAGTTGAAGCAAAACAAAGTGAAATTTCACATCTGGCAAATATTCAAAACCACTTATCTGAATTTTATCTCTAACTTGAACCCATCACAGAAGTCATCTGATGTGTAAGACAAATCTTTATGCAAATGAAGGGTAGCACATACAGCTCAACTGGTAACCTATGGGAAACGCATGTTTCTCACCCTCTCAGACTCATCAGGAGTGCACCGGCCATTGACGTAATATTTGACATCAGCAGCTTTCATGACACCATTGTTCATGAATCAAATCTGCAAAGTGATAACAAGTAAGGCAATTTTCTCAATAGTCCTTTCCAGTGAAATCATGCTGTACACAAACACATCTTGTCACAGTTGTCAATGCATACTTAGCTTATATTGGATGTGACAGTAACCAGAGGAATATCAATTATGGCACCGAAGTTGAACATGATACCAACAGAAAGTTCTGAGTAGTTTTAGGCAGTGTCTAAATATCCCTTTCAAGTGGTGTGGGATGTAGCAATTGTCTTTACTATTGGTTGGTTCACATTGAACAATGTCTTAGGCAGTTTGCCAAACTTTTTGCTTTTATCTACTTTGTATTTTCTGAGGAGTGGGTGGTGGCCAGAAGTCATCAACATGTCATTACCACACTCTAGGATAAACCAGATTGGATGGCCAGTTCTACAGGAAATGACTGTTAATATGCTGAATGCTTCATAAAGTTGTGGAAACATAGAGATGGGGAAGGAAGACTTGAGATAATCTAGCTTATTGGTTTTCAGTGAGGGTAGTAACATTCCTTTCTTTTTCCTTAGACAAACTCCCTGGAAATGTGTGGGGGATTAATATTCTTTAAAAAAGATTGTAATTATTTTGGTTCAGTCATGTCTGAGAACTTATATATTGCAATGATACATCATTTCTTTTCTATTACATTAAGGAATTGTATTATTATTTTGCAGTTATGTATATAACTAGGTTTTATTGTTGTGAATTTTGCTTTGAGATAGTTAAGAGAGCATTGAAATATATAGTTGGTGCAAAAGTAATTGCGATTTTAAATATTTGCCTTAAAGGGGATATGGAGGCTGAAAGGGTTGAGCTCCCATGCTCCATTGAGCATAACCTTCCTTGCATTCAAACTCCCTTTTCATAAAATGTCCATCAAGGACCTCTCTGGTTTCTGATGGAATGTTCCCAGTGCCTGCAAACCTGCAGTTTATGGGACAGTCTTTCCTATTTGTTGGAAAGTGCCAATGAGCTTAGATGTTCGTAGTTTTTCTTTTCATAGAAGTAACCTGGGATAAGTTAGTTTGAATAAGTGAGATTTGGTAGTTACCAAGTTCACAAAAGTCATGGCTATTCCAACTGGATGGCACAGAAGCTAAGTGAACATTCCCAGGTGATAGCGGAGCCCCTGCTTTGTTTCATGACAAAATGTGTCTCCTCTGGGGATGGGGTTTGACCTCCCTTCCACATGGCCAATCTCAGCTGCGTTGAAAGGTGAGATGAAAACTGGGGTGCTGGGCTGAAAGAACGCAGGTGGCATCAACGCTACTTGGACTGCTAATGATGCCACTGTGACTCTTACTTGTTGGCAGCCACATCACTGACAGCTCCTAGCAGAGCTGGCTTGGTCACTTTCCCTCCAAACGCTCCTCTGGCTCTTTTCATGTGGAAGGCGATTCTACTCCTTGGGATGTTCAGTTCTGCAGCCACATATTCCTGCAAGATGTAAGTTCCCAAAGCTATGTAAGTGCAACTTAATACTTTCTCATCCACGTACTTCCCCTCTGTCCAGTAAAAGAAAACGAGTAATTCAACAAATGCTTATATTTACAGAATTGTGTAACCATCACCATAATCTAATTTTAGAACATTTTTCAGCATCTGCAAAGAAACTTTGTATCCATTAAGCGCTTGCTCCTCATCTTCCCAACCCCCCTGCACTGGGCAACCATTAACCTACTTTCTGTCTGTATAGATTTGCCCATTATGGACATTTCATGTCAGTGGAATCATACACTATGTGGTCTTTTGTGACTGGCTTCTTTCTCTCAGCATACCGTTTTCAAGGTTCATCTATGCTGTAGCATGTGTTGGTACTCCATTCCTTCATTTTTTTAGTTCAGAGTCATTAACTTCTTTAGAAGAAGAATAATACTAAAACTTGGCAATGACAGAGACAATCAACTTTGTAACAGAAAGTCAGAGATACTTTATTTTTACTTCTAAATCTAAGGCTAAGTATAGTAGAGCTGTAAAAATGAAATTCCACTTAGTCTGATTTACAAAAATAATGTTTAATCCTGTTTTCAAAGTCCAAGAATAAAAACTTGCAATTAAACACTAAGCAAGTCACATGTTTAAGTAAAATTTCTTAAAAATATATGATACAGGACCTAAGTTTTCAGGGCATATATATTATTAACATATGTTCTGAAATCTGGTGGGTTACATCAGTTCTGAATTAATTTTTAATAATAACAATTACAAATAACTAACTGAGCTTTATACTTTTTCTATGCCACTATACCTTTCTTTCACCTCATTTTTTAAATGTCAATCTTCACTTTATGCTATTTTCAGTATTCTTCCAAAAATCTTTGAACAATAGTCCTCTATCTGATCTGAGATCTTATCAGATCTGTTTTAATTGAACGGAGTGTTATCTTCAGATTTAATGTATTCACTGGTCCCATTGACCTCATTCTTAGTATCACTTTCCTTTGATTCAGTGTTTATATCATTGCTCTATTTTTCTCGACTACCAGACTTCACACTACTTTTTATTAATCACCAGATCCTTTCTCCTTGGATTTTTTATCTTGTTCTCTGTCCCAACTTTTGCTCCTGTGCTTATATGACTTTCAATTTTGGCTTTTTGATCTTCTTTGATCCTGAGTTAGAGATCTATGTTTTCTTTCTGATCAATCATGGCTTCTGCTTCTTCACTGATTTCTACTTCTGCTTCATCTTCTTTCTCTACTTCATGATCTTTTGTGGTCCTGAGACCTGCTGCATCTTCGATCTGAAGTTTGGCTTGAGTGCTGTATTATTTTGTTCTCACACTGCTAATAAAGACATACTCCAGGCAGGGTAATTTATAAAGGAAAGAGGTTGAATTGACTCACAGTTCCACATGTCTAGGGAGGCCTCACAATCATGGTGGAAGGCAAAGGTGAAACAAGGTCATGTCTTACATGGCAGCAGGCAAGAGAGCTTGTACAGGGGAACTCCCATTTATAAGACCAACAGAGCTTGAGAGACTTATTCAACTACCATGGGGACAGTATGGGTAAACTGCTCCCATGATTCAATTATCTCCACCTGGCCCTGTCCTTGACACATGAAGATTGTTACAATTCAATGTGAGATTTAGGTGGGGACATAGCCAAACCATATTAGGTGCCTATTTCATGAACAACTTCTCTTTTTTCTTTCTCCGTTATGAGCCCTTTCTTTTTCTCTTTCTTTCTCTTCCCTTCATTTCCTTTCTCCTTCACTTCCTCTTTCATGTTATTTTTCTCTTTTCTTTCTTGCTTTTCCCTTTTTAGACAGTCATCATGATTAAGTTCTTGAGTTCTTTTTCTTAATGTTTCTTTTAATTCTTCTACAGTAGTTTTAATGTTGGCACATCCCATGTGTTGTCTTCCCAACAAACGGTCGTCTACCTGGGACTGGGCATCTCCTACTATCAAAAAGGCTCCACACACTTCACCAACTTCCATTTTTTTTGTATGTGTTCAGCAAAACTTTCAATTTCAAGGTTGTGGATCTAGGCAATTCTCTCTCTTCTTTTAATTGTTCAACTAATTTCATCTTCCACTGGGCTTCTTCTACTTTTCCTTCCACCCCTAATTCTTCAATCTGTTGCAGAAGCACATCAGTGTTGTCTGTTAGAGCCTGAATTTTTGCTTCATTTTTGCCTGTTGGGCCAGCCGCCCAAGAAGACTGCTGGTCTTGAGATGCCAAACGAGCATGGCCTCACCTGATTCTATGTTCTACTTTTGCAAGTAAGCTCTGTAATTATGGAAAAGAAAAACCTCTCTCATAGCCAACTTTCATAAAACAAGAGCTCTTCTTATACTACTTTTGTAGGTTTTCAGTATGAGTTTTTTTCACATGGACCGAGATCAGAATGTGTATTTGTGAACAATTCTGCAGAAAAAAACCACAGAGAAAATATTTATAAATGCTCTTGTGGTCCTACCACATGTTGCTGCGCTTCTTGTCTGGGGCGAGGTTTCCATCCCAGCCCATTAACTCATCCAACAATTATGTGGCCGAAACCACAGTGCTTCCTTTGGGCAGTTTCTCCCACCAGCCCAGGCACCTGCCAACAAAAATGCTGGCAACACTGTTGCCAACCTCCTCAGCCTGTTCTCAGGTTGAATAGCCTCCTTTACACAGGAGCCAACAAGACAAAATCTCCATTCTTTTTATGGCTAAATAATATTCCACTGTATGGGTATACCATATTTTGTTCTCCATTCATCAGCTGGACGTTGGGTTGTTTCTACTTTTGGTTTTTATGAGTAATGCTGCTATGAACATTTGTTCATTTTTGTTTGTAGACATATGTTTTCATTTATCTTGGGTAGATATTTAGTTGCAGAATTGCCGAGTTATATGTTCAGTTTATGTTTAACATCCTGAGAAACCATCAAACTATTTTTCAAAGTGCCTATGCCATTTTTCATGCCCATCCACAATGTATGAATGTTCCAGTTTCTCTACATCCTTGTCAACACTTGTTACTGTCTGTCTTTTTGATTATAGACATTCTATGGGTGGGAAATGTTATTTAGTTGTGATTTTGACTTGCGTTTCCCTAATAACCAATGATGCTGAGCATTTTTTCATGTGCTTATTGTTCATTCATATATTTTCTTTGGAGAAATGTCTACTCAAATCCTTTACTGGGACTGCTTTTGATGCCACCTTAGCTTCTGGGCTTTGGCAGGCTGTGGGTATCCAGTGCCCTAGTTACTCCCAAGGAAATGTCTGCTGTTGTGGCTCTGACTGTGACCCAGGATATGTTAATAGGAGGTGGCAATGGTGACTTTAGTACATACATGTTGTTCATTGGAACTCAGAGTCACATATCCCCTGCCAAAAGGGACCTCACATGTGATCTTTTTCATCTTCCACAATTTACAGAAAAAGATATAGATGCCCAGTGACTTGCAGGAGATCACCCAGCTGCTTTGGGGTGAAGCCTGTATCTCCTGCAGTTACCTGCATGTGGTTTGGATACTGTGTTCCACGGTGTAACACCGTTTCTTTATCTTCTTCTTTTGGGAGAGCCAGGATAGATAATGTTTCCATGTAAAAATGTTCCTGTCCTTCCACATGGACCTCACCTGTAAAGCACAAACACAAGGCAATGTTTAATCACAAGTTCCGATGTGGGAGCTCTTGGTGGTGTTTTGCTTATAAAGAGTGAGTTGCTTTAGCTTATGGAGAGCTGGACTTTAAAAAAAAAAAACACAACAGAAAAAGTTTTTCATCTGCATATGGGAGGAGCTCAGAGACAAATGGAAGATCCCAAAGAGGTGATTAGATCGTTAGACCCAGAAGCGTGTATACTATTTTTTCAAAGGACAATACATTTGTGGAGAAGTGAGAAGACAAAGGAAATGAGTTTTGAGTTTCTGGGGGTGGTAAATTGTGGAGAGATAAATATGTAGGGGAAATAATGGGAGGATATTATTTTAGTAAGGTTTGTGATGCGAATTTCTCTCAGTGCCATCTGATAAGACTCTGGAGTTGTCGCTCATTCTGTCCATCCTGGTACAAGAGAAGAGCCAGGAAACACCTTCACAAAAGGACATTGATGCACTACTTTTAGGTCAATAGGAGGAAGTAGATAATGATAACCTTTTTCTGTGTCTGCTGCTTTTCAATTCCCTTCAGCTCAAAATAATCCTTATGTTAAAGTGGCATATTTTAAACACAAATTTATTTACGTAACAATTAGATGGTGTTGACAATATGCTAGATACTCTTCTAAGGCTTAGCACTTTATAGACAATTAATTCACTTAATCCTTATATAAATCCTATGAGGCATGTATCATTACCTCCATCTTGCCAGATGGGGAAGTTGAGACATGGAAAGGTGAAGTAAGCTGCCTAAAGTGACACACATAGTAGGTGGCAGAGCTGGGATGCAAACCTAGGCAGCCTGAGGGACTCATGTTCCGAACCACGACTTCACACTTCTCCATGTTGGCATGCTGTGTGACTCTCAGTCATTCCTGCCAAAATTGCTTTCATGTTTCAAATTTCCTACTTGTGCCTAAATTCTGAGCTCCCACAATTTCCAAAATCCCAAATGGCAAAGGTTCCAAATGGTACTCTGTCAATCTGCTGCCCTCTGGATGAGAATAATAATTTAAAAAATATATACCATGGTGCTTAAGGCCTTAAGAGCTAGGGCCTTGGGATCAGCCAGTCCTGGTTCTACTGATAACTGAACATGGGACCTCAGCCAATTATCTAACTTTTATAAGCCTCAGTCTCCTCATTTTGAAAAATGAAGCTACTGATATATTCCTTCTCAGAGTTGTTCTGCTTGCATGTTAAATAGTAAGCAGTAAATAGTAGCTTAAAATAAGTTTAATGATAATACTATTATTATTGGGATTGTTATTAAGTTTGTTATTGGGATTAAATAATATAATACATGTAAAATGCTCAGCATGGCATCTGATACAGTAAGCACTTGATAAGTGGTAGCTGCTATTATTATTATTAAATAATTTTTGACTCAAATTTATAGTTTTTATAAAATCTCATTTAATTTTTAAAATAAAATCCTGTGGAATAATGAATGTTTGGTATAAGTCGTAGCTACTGTCAAACATCTGGACATCTCTCATGAGATTACTGGTTGTGTCCAGCTATACTTACAAGATAGTGCATTGTTTTTATAATCGGGAGGCAGTCTACGTTTTCTGCTTAAACAGAATGATGTTGGGAAATATGTATTCTAAGGGTCTCGCTCAGGTTTTAATAAAAGCTAAAAGCTTACACCACTTGCCATTCTAGTTACTTAGAAGAATGTAATAGATCCTATGAAAATTACTCTTTTTTCTTACCAAAGATCAGGAGTGATTCTCTTAGTAAAGACAGCTGTGGTTGTCTGGCCACACATTAGAATCACCTGGGGGAGCTTTTAAAAAATATTAATGCCCTTTTTCCATTTTCCAAGATTCTAATTTGACTGGTCAGAGGTGGGACCTAGGTGTGTGTGTGTGTGTGTGTGTGTGTGTGTGTGTGTGTTTTTCCACAAGAGATGGAATTTCGCTCTTGTCACCCAGGCTGGAGTGGTGAGATCTCAGCTCACTGCAACCTCCACCTCTTGGGTTCAAGTGATTCTCCTGCGTCAGCCTCCCAAGCAGCTGGGATTACAGGTGCTCACCACAGGGCCTGGATATTTTTTGTATTTTTAGTAGAGATGGGGTTTCACCATGTTGGCCAAACTGGTCTCAAACTCCTGACATCAGGTGATTCACTTGCCTTGGCCTCCCAAAGTGCTGGGATTATAGGTGTGAGCCACCATGCCTGGCCAATACTGGTATTTTTAAAAATATTAAAAAATATTTTTTATGGCTGTATAGTATTCCATGGTGTATACGTACTACATTTTCTTTATCCAGTCTATTATTGATGGGCATTTGGGTTGATTTCATGTCTTTGCTATTGTGAACAGTGCTGCAATAAACATGTATGTGCATGTATCTTTATAACAGAGTGATTTGTATTTCTTTGGGTATATACCCAGCAATGGAATTGCTGGGTCAAATGGCATTTCTGGTTCTAGATCTTTGAGGAATCACCACCCTGTCTTCTACAATGGTAGAACTAATTTACATTCCCACCAACAGTGTAAAAGTGTTCCTGTTTCTCTGCAGCCTTGCCAGCATCTGTTGTTTCTTGAATTTTTAATAAAGGGCATTCTGACTGGCATGAGATGGTATCGCATTGTGGTTTTGGTTTGCATTTCTCTAATGATCAGTGATGTTGAGCTTTTTTTCATCTGGTTGTTGGCTGTATAAATGTCTTCTTTTGAGAAGTGTCTATTGATGTCCTTTGCCCACTTTTTGATGAGCCATGTCCTTTGCAGGGACATGGATGAAGCTGGAAGCCATTATTTTCTGCTAATACTAACACAGGAACAAAAAACCAAACACCACATGTTCTCACTTATAAGTGGGAGCTGAACAATGAGAACACATGGACACAGGGAGGTGAATAACACACACTGGGGTGTGTCGGCAGGGGGGTAGGGGGACTGGAGGAGGGGGAGGGAGAGAATCAGAAAGAATAGCTAATGCATGTTGGGCTTAAGACTTAGGTGATGCGTTGATAGGTGCAGCAAACTACCATGGCACATGTTTACCTATGTAACACACTTGCATATCCTGTACATGTACCCTAGAACATAAATAAAATTAAAATACACACACATGTGCTCACACACACAAACTTTAGAACTTAAAAAATCTTAGGGCATTAGGTCTAAGCATATCAACAAACAAATAACAATGTCAGGATTGGAAAAGATAAATAAAACTGTCATATGACCGTGTACATTGAAAATTCAAGAGAATCTCTAAGTCTATTAAAATAGTAAACGAATTTAGCAAAATTGATGGATATAAGATCAATATACAAAAATTAACTGCATTCTTATATACTAGACGTGCAAGCAGAAAGTTAAATAAAAGAACCATAGTATCAAAATGCATAAAATACGAGGAATAAATATTAAAAAGGATGTGCAAGATCTCTATAGTGAAAACCAAAAATTACTGAGAGAAGTTAAAGAAAACCTAGATAAAAGGTGATGTCTACCATGCTTATGGATTAGAAGACAAAATATGTTAAGATTTCAGTTCTCTCAAATTGAGATATTGTTTCAATGCAATCCCAGTCAAAATCCCAACAAATTACTTTTGGCAGAATTTATGAACTAATGATGGGTTTATCTGGAAATGCAAAGGACCCATAATAGTTAAGGGCATATTGAAGCAGCAGCAGCAAAAGTACCTTAAATTGTCAGGTTTTAAGACTCACTCCAAAGTTACAGTAAGTGAGACATTGGTATTAGCACAAAGATAGGTAAACAGACAAACAGAATATGATCGAGAACTCAGAAATAGAACAACACATATGTAGACATCTGGAAAACAACAAAAGCTGCACAGCAATTCAGTAAGGGAAAGGATAGTCTTCAATAAGTGATGCTGGGTCAATTGAATATCCACATGAAAAAAATGGAACATCGACTCCTATTGCATGTCATGTAGAAAAATTAATTTGAGATGAATCATAGACCTAAGCGCAAAAGCTAAAACAATCAAGGTCCTAGGAGAAAACATAAGAGAATATTTTTATGATCTTTGACAGGCAAACATTTCTTCAACGAGCACAAAATCATTAACTATAAATAAAAGATTGATAAAGTGATCTTCATTAAAATGAAGAACTTGGGCCAGGAGCAGTGGCTTACGCCTGTAATCCCAGCACTTTGGGAGACTGAGGCGGGCAGATCACCTAAGGTCAGGAGTTGGAGACCACCAGCTTGGCCAAATGGTGAAACCCTGTCTCTACTAAAACTACAATAATTAGTTGAGCATTGTGGTGCATGTTTGTAATCCCAGCTACTAGGGAGGCTGAGGCAGGAGAATTGCTTGAACCTGGGAGGTGAAGGTTGCAGTGAGCCGAGACCACTCCATTGCACTCCAGCCTAGGCAATAAGAGCAAAACTCCATCTCAAGAATAAAGAAAGAAAAGGAAGAAATTGGCTGGGCATGGTGGCTCACACTGTAATCCCAGCACTTTGGGAGGCTAAGGCAGGTGGATCGTTTGAGCCCAGGAGTTTGAGACCAGCTTAGGCAACATGGCAAAACCCCATCTCTACAAAAAATAGAAAGATTAGCTGGGCATTGTGGTGCGTGCCTGTAGTCCCAGCTACTCAGGAGGCTGAGGTGGGAGGACTGATTGAGCCCAAGAGGTTGAGGCTTCAGTGGGCTGAGAATGCGCCACTGGATTCCAGTCTGGGCAACAGAGTAAGACCCTGTCACACAAAAAAGAAAGAAAATAAAAAGAAAAAAAATTTGTTTATGAAAAGGCACCATGAAGAAAGTGAAAAAGCACAACTGAGAGAAGGTATTTGCAATGACCATAACCAATAAAAAATATATTAAAAACCTCCTCTAAATCAATTAATTATATCATTAATTGTATTAAAATTAATCATATATAATTATAATGCCATAAACCACAAGGAGATATCACTCCACACCCATCAGATCAGATAAAACTCAAAAGGCTGATGATAACGTAGAAGTCTTTTGTTTGCTAATAGGAGAATAAATTGGTATGTTTTATTATTTTTTTAATGCTTGAAAAACTACTAAGGGTGAACATAAAAATATGCTATTATTTAGCAACTTCATTCCTGAATACATTCCATTAGAAATAAGTGTTATGTTCACTAAAATATAAGCATAATAGTGTTTATAGAAATTTTATTCATAATGGCTCCAAATTAAAAACAACTCCAATATCCTCAATGATAGAATTAATAAATAAATTGGTAAAATATTTTCATAACAGAATACTACCAATGGAAAAAAACTAATGTATGCAACAACATAGATGAATCTTTCATACACAGTGTTCAATAAAAGCAGAAGGCATTAAAGAGGTTATACTATAAGATTCCATTTATAAGAAGTTCAAATGAGGTAAAACTAATTTACAGTGATAAATATCAGAATAATATCTTGGGGGGTTACTAAGAGAGATACACGGGAGCATGCTGGGGGTACAGAAATTTTCTATGTTTTTAAAAATATTTTTAACTTTTTATTTTTGGAGAAAGAGTCTCATTCTGTCATCCAGGCTGTAGTGCAGTGGTACAATTTTGGCTCACTGTAACCTCTACCTCCCAGGTTCAAATGAGTCCTATGCCTCAGCCTCCTTATTAGCTGGAACTAGAGGCTTGTGCCACCATGCCTGGCTAATTTTTGTTTTTCGTAGAGATGAGGTTTCACCATGTTGGCCAGGCTGGTCTTGAACTCCTGACCTCAAGGGATCTACCTGCTTTGGCCTCTCAAAGTGCTGGGATTACACCACACCTGGCCACGTTCTATGTCTTGATGTGGGTAGTTTTTACATACATTTATACGTATATAAAAATTTACCAAGCTGTAAATTTCTCATGCACTCTATTTATTTATTTAGAGTCTCGCTCTGTCGCCTAGGCTGGAGTGCAGTGGCGTGATCTCGGCTCACTGCAACCTCTGCCTCCTGGATTCAAGCAATTCTCCTGCCCTCAGCATCCTGAGTAGTGGGACTACAGTTGTACACTACCATGCCCAACTGATTTTTGTATTTTTAGTAGAGATGGGATTTCACTGTGTTGGCCAGGATGGTCTCAATCTCTTGACCTTGTGATCTGCCAGCCTCAGCCTCCCAAAGTGCTGGAATTACAGGCATGAGCCACTGCACCCGGCCTCTTGTGCACTTTAAATAATTGTTTAAAAATCACGGTTGAATAGAGAAATACTGCTTTAGAGTTTCAGTAGTTTTCAATCCAGTGACTGAAATTAGAGACTTCAACTTCAGAAGCTTCCCTTTTCTGGCTAAGGCTACTTACCTTCAATGATTTGGGCGACATATTTAAAGGCTTGCTTGACATTTCCTTGCTCGATGTTTTTCTAATGAACAAGAAATGAATTGTGCTCTAGGGCTTGCTATAGTGGAAAAACAAACCAAAACAACAGTAAAAGTTTTTTTTTTTTTTTTTTTTTTTTTTTTTTTTTTGTGCATTCTAGTAAACCATTTGTTTCCCATCAAAATTCCATGCTGCATGTTCCTACTGTATCAGATCTTTATCACACCAAGAAAATCAGAGCCAGGGCAGCATGAAGAGTCAGCAGAAAGCGGATTCAAACAGATTTTAGGCATTGGTGCCTCATTTTGTTCAGTGCTCTGGGGAAGGGCTGACGGGGACACAAGGGCATATAAACATGTTTCCACCTCTCCGTTGCTGAGTGACAATCTGAGGCAGTTTGGCAGTTAGGTATTGACTCTGGGGCGAGGGGGTTACTCAGGAGTAAAGAGAGGTCACGAAGGAGGAGGCCGAAGGGGCCTGGAATGCTCAGGAACGGCCTTGAATTGGTGACTTGAGTTAGATCCTGAATTATTTGAAGTCAAAGGCACATCATAAAACAATAGTTTGAGGTTGAAACAAGCTGAGGGGCCAAAATGAGCACAAGGCCAGACTGGGTATAGGTTTTCTATAAAGAAACAGTGGAAGATGGGTTTTGAAAGGTTGCCTGTGGCTGGAATATTAATTACCTTGATTTGATGCTAAAGAGTTTGGACCTTATCTAAGGGCACAGTATTAAATAGGAAAAGTGACTTGATGAACTTAGTGACTTAGGAAAGTTAATATGTTAGGTAGATGGGCTGAAATGGAAGACAAGAGCCTCTTTTAGTGGTTTTTGTGGTAAATCTGGAAAGAAGATGGTGAAGACTAGGCTGGAGGGTGGAGTGAAAATGAGAATGAAAAGAAAGGGGCAGCCTTAAGGGACATTTAAAGGAAAACTGGAAAATAACTTGGCAACTGTTGGGAAGAACAAGGGAGAATTGAAGTGGTTGCTCAAGACTGAATCTACTTGGTGGGTGCGGGGGTGGTGTCCATATTGCTTATGCATCCATCTATCCATCTATTTCTCCCTCCCTCAGTCATCCAACATATGTTTATTGAGCATCTACCATGGGTTTAGAGCTTTGCTAGGCCCTGGGGATATAAAGTACAAGAGCATACAACATGTCCTTGCCCTCATTAATAACAACTAAAACAAAAATGATAGGTAATGTTTATTGAATGCATTCCCTGTGCCAGATGCTATTCTAAACATTTTACTTGGATTCTCTCATTTAAACCTACCATGACCTTTTGGTGTAGGTACTTTTAGAGTTACCATTTTACACATGGAAAAGCTGAGGTATGAAGAGTTTAAAGCTTTCACTGCTATTAAGAGGCTACTCATGGCAGAATCGGATGATGAATCCAAGTAGTCTGTCTCCAGAGCCTGTGCTTAAGCAGTAAGTGGGCAGGTAGACAGAGGACCTAATAGTTGTAATAAATAAATGTTACAATTTTTCCCAATTCTATAGTGCTCTAGATATTCCCACTGCTGCTTTTGTATATGAGGTTATAAGGACATTTCTTGGGTGTTGCTTATTGCTTTCTTAACCCATGCCTTGGCATGAGGCCATGGGAGAAGTAGGCACAGAACGCTTCATTTACACAGATCCCTGTAGAAGCAATGGTGGGAAGGAGAAATCTAAGCAGGAAAGGGGTCAGTTTCTGTCTTGAAGGGCAAATTGCTGGAGCTTTCACTCTAAAACTACAGGTACCACTAAGCAAAGTATAGATGGAACCCAACTTATAGTATTTTATGATTCCATGGGTGGAACTGTGCCCCAAGTCCACCACTCAAGGCATTCTAGAAGACACAAAGTGGTCTAACTACCTCTATTGTGATAATCCTTGGCTCTATATCTTCATAAGCGATATTCACTTTCTTAGCAGCCTCTCTTGCATGAGCACAGGTATCAGCAGCCACAGTGCCAATGATCTGGCCCATGCAGATTACCTGCAGAAAAGCCACATGTTGTAATTAGCAAAAACACAGACTCGTTAAAAAGGAATTACTGTTTCCACATTCTTACCTACTGGGTTTTTATGACCAAAAGCAAGATTATTTTCTACCTATGAGAATAAATTTACAACAGTGGTTTGAGTGAGATTTAGGGGGCACAAAAGTTGAAAGTAGAACTTAATTACCTGCTTTAATTATCTGCCTTCTGGTTGTCCTTGGCCTCGTGACTCATCATTCCCACCGAATACACAGTGATCCAATTAACCTAGCATTCTGCTGGCTCTTTCAAGGTCCTGTGATCTGGATTGCTTTTATGGCTTTCATGACTTTAGAGACGTATTCTTCGAGGACTTATGGCTTTTATTAGAATCTCAAAGGGTCCACAGTTTAAGAGAGAAGTTGAGAATCACTGAGGCAGTCATTGGTTTCCAGCAGGTCTTTGTGATGTGAACATGGATTTATGGATGGCTACAGGCATTATCAATAATCATGTTGGCATCTCCAGCAAGGTATTTGACTAATAAGCCACAGGTAAATCACTCATCTCATTCTGTGCATAGAAAACCCCTCCTTGATAGTTATTATCTCCTGGAACATCCTCTGCTGTTATCACATCAACAACACCTGGAAGTACCAGGGCTTCTGAGATATCAATTGATCTAGGGGAGAAAATATGAAGGTAGATATTAAAGTTGCAGGGGCAAGTTCCTAGTGATTCCTCAAACACAGGGAAAATGATAATGGACCTCATAATTAAGTCGTGGAGTAATATTCTATGTTCAAAAATGCCAGTATTTAGCAGATGTTCTAACTCTTTTATAACCTTGGATTCTTTCACAACTATGCTTAAAAAATGATTAATTCTCAATGAGAAGAATAAACGCATATTCTTCTTTTTGTGTGTGAGGCAGGGTCTCATTCTGTTGCCCAGGCTACAGTGCAGTGGCGCGATCATAGCTTAATGCAGCCTTGACCTCCTGGACTCAGGTAATTCTCCCACTGAAGCCCCCCCAGCAGCTAGGACTACAGGCACTCGCCACCTTGCCTAGCTAATTGTTTTGTATTTTTTGTAGAGATGGAGTTTTGCTATGTTCACCATGCTGATCTCCAGCTACTAAGCTCCTGGGATGTGCCTGCCTCAGCCTGGGATTACAAGTGTAAGCCACCATGCCAGAAATTAATATTCTTGTTTGATTTAAATATATAATAAGCTCTTGATTTGAATATAAAACTGTGAATACATTTCAGTAACATTAGGAATCTCTTTTATTTCCTTATATGATCTTTGCATGAGCTCTGGTGCTGGTGATTGCAGCCAGAAAGAGTTCTTGGTCAATGCATGGCATGTCATCAACATATATAGCTTCCCTGTGGTGTGTTTAATGGCCAACTGGTACATGACTGGGTGTCCAACTGGGTCTTGTGGGGGTTGGTAGTTATCCACACACTGTTAACAAACAAAGTAAATTATTTTGCCATGAGGAATTCTCAGGCCCTGAAAATTAGGTCTGATATATTTGGCTTACACACAAGTTATGAAAAAAACCAAAAACCAAAAAACCATTGGTGAGCCCCTGTAGTCCCAGCTACTGGGGAGGCTTCAGTGGAAGAATTATCTCAGTCCAGGAGGCAATTGGGTATCCATATCCATGAGTCCAGGTTAATAAATGTCCGTTAAGTATTAAGTACGATGGTAAGGGATTATAGTCTGGTTACAGTTCCCCTCTTACCCCCCAAAAGAAGACATCCTAGATTCAGAGTGGTTGTAATAAAGCAGAGAAGGCTTTCTAGAGGCAGTAAATATTCACTTAGGTTTTAAAGGAAGAACAGGTATTGGCCAAGCAAAGGAGGTAATTTTAGGTAACTAAGGTGAAAATTAAAATAGAGAACGATTCAGAATCTAATTCCCGTGTAGCCTTGTGTAAAAGCATAGAAGCTAAACCAAGTCAGTTGTGTGTGTATAGCAATAGGTAACATCAGCTGGCTTCAATAGACATTCATTATCTTAAATACAGTTATTGAAAAGAAGGGGAAGTATGCATAATGCACACATCTGAATGCAGAAACATTAAAAAAACAAGAAATCCCGTCCTGAAACAAGAAACCAACCTGAAACATCTGAACTCCTTGGGGTGATTCTATGGGGAAGTCTTCTAGAGCACTCAAAAGCTTTTCTGGGATGTTGGGAAACTTACAGGGATCCTGAAAAGAAGATTATTTCATGTTTAATTTTTACAATCCAAGTGAGTATCTTGGAAAAATACATATGGAAATAAAGTTATTCAATCTATTCTTTTAGATCTTAGATGCCAGTTCTGCTGGGAGAAAGCTCTGAGCTTCAAGTTCCCTAAGCTAGTAGCAGTTGCTTGAATAATAACTACATCTATTTATGCGCACAGAAAAGTGAATGTTGTTACCAGAAGTAAAGATTTCCTTTCATGACAAGATGTCCTTTTGAATGAAAGGAAATATAGATACTTCTAAATGGAGGCTGTGCTTCTGAACCTGGGCCAGTCTTGTGGGCATGTATCTCAAAGAAACAATTGAGGGAGTTGAGAAAGATTAATATATAAGGATGTTCAATTGCAGATTATTTGTGATAGTAAAGAAACTAGAATTCAACCCAATATCCAACAATAGGGAAATTATGGTACATCCAAGTACAATATTCTGCAGTCATAAAAAATAATTTTGCAGAAATGTCTTGAAAGACACTGAAAAATTCATGAAATATAGTAAAGTAAAAAAGTTACAAAAATTTATGTACAGTATGATCCCATGTTTTGTAAAGAAAAGAATATAAAAATATAAAAGTAGGTATTCCAAAATGTTAATAGTGGTTATGGTAGGATCATTAGATTACAGTTCATTCAAAAAATTTTGCTTCTCCATATTTTGAATTCTTTTATGATGATAGAATATATAATAAATAGAAGGCAATATGTAAGATAATATATGCTAATCTATTAAATATGCTCATCTACTAAACATCTATTAAATATATGATAGCATATTGAATATGTTTTTTTTTATCTTTTATATGTTATCATATATTTATAATGTTTATCAATGCCATTAACATGGATTTTATATGTGATATAATCTATTAAATATATACTTATATATTTTTAGACAATATATAAAATTATATACTGATTATTTTTCTACTGAATATGTTATATAATACATAATAGATTGTATAATATATAATAGAATATAATAAAGTAATAATAATAAATAAAGTTAACAAAATAATAAAAAGGACTGGCTGAACTAAGAGAGCAAAGCTCTCAGTCATAAAAGGGATGTGGCTGTAATCATCTGTCTGTCATTTTGGGATCACCTCATGGCTGATAAGGGGGCACTCATGGTCATTGGTCATATTCTGAGAAACACTGCTGTGGGGGTTATTTTAAACCAGGCTAGGTTAAAAAATAGTTAATAGAAAAGTAAAAATAATCGAAATGTCAAAAATAAGGAATGGGTCAAATAATGAATGGTGCATCTATCTCTAAACATGCCATGCAACCATTATGCCATGATGCCACTGAAAAATATTTAATGTCATTGAAAGACGGTTATGTTACTAAGTGAAATAAGCAAGCTATACGACACAGTTATACATATATATACACATATACATATACATCCTTAATGAAGGGTTTCAAAGGATGCACACCAAAATAGTAATAGTGTTTATGGGTGATGGGATTACAAAAGATTTTCTCCTCCTTTTTAACTTATTCACACTATCTAAATATTAAAGTATTATTTTAATTTTACTTATTTTAATACGAAAATTTTCTTTCAAAAAGGAAAAGATATGAATTTATTTACTGAAGACTTTTCACCACTGTAGGTCAATCTGACCTTGCACATTAGTGTTTGTCACACAGATAAGGCAATGGTGTAATGAAGTTGTCCCTTTCTCAGCCCAGGAGGGAAGGAAGGGAGAGGGAAGGAGAGGAGCAAAGTGGCCCAGGAAGAGACGTTGAGTCTGGGAAGCACCACACTAAGGGCCCCAGCCCAGGAAGCCTCCACGTGTTATCAAAGGCAGGCGGGGGAAGTCCTTCATGTACAGATCTATGCTGAGAATGTCAAGGCACCCTGAAACCAAGAGAAGCCATTCACCATTTGATTCAGTCCTCACCTCACTTTCAGGTAGAACTTGAAGAGGACGCTTATGATGAAGGTTCGCCTATACTCCTCCATGCCACCCTCAGCTGCTGGTGAGATGTAGATCTCATCCAGGACCCATCGGCAGGCATCACTCAGCATTTGGTCATCCTATTGCCTAGTAGGAAATGATGTTAATGTTTCAGAGAAGAGGCAAAGACAGAATACCGTATTTGGATGCACCATAATTTGTCTGGCAATTTCCCTGTTGCTGGATTTTAGTTTAATTTTGATTCTTTACTATTACAAATAATCTGCAATTAAGCATCCTTGTAGGCAAAGACAGACACTAAACTGACATGGCAAGGAAAGATGGAGAGCAAGCTGCATCCACCTTTGAAGTCTAGAGAAAATGTCTTCCAGAGAGTTCATTAGCTCTTTTTAGTATATGATGCAGTGCTTTCCAAACTTTCCATGTTAAGGCCTCCTATATTATTATTTTTTATTTCAAGGGTTTATTTACCTTAAATTGCTGGATAAAAGAACTCACTAAAACCAAAGCTTCCTGAGATCTGGGACTTGGTCGATCTTGTCCACCGCTGTACCTCCAGCAACCAGATGGGTGCCTGGCATACACACTATGCTAGGTGAATATTTGGTAAATTACCAAATTATTGGAGATAGCTGTAAAATATCACACAAGTCAATGTTTCTATATGAATTTTTTGGAAGCATGAAGTTATTTTTGTATCTGAGAAAAAACTAAATTAAGTGCTAATTGTTGATAATGAGTGGATAAAAAGTATTGTAGAAGCACTAGTTGGAAACATTTTTAAAAATTACTTTTCAAATGTTAGTGCTAATGAGAGTGACAGGAGGGAGGCCATTTCACTTTTAAACATTTCATCTTTTTAAATGTGGTTTAAGGGCATTTTCAGATGTCTTAGGACACAGTATTGGAGACTTACTATACAGGCTAATTAAAAGTGAAAAATTAAAGATAACATTTGCTTAGACTAAGGAATTTGTGCATTGATCTCATTGCAGAGATCTGTAATAAAAGAATCATTGTACCTCAAAGAGGGCGGCTTTTGGGTAGCTTGTATTTATACTTTTCTTCAGTGCTTAAATTTTCTAAAGGATTGTATGTATTTTTATAATCAGAAAAAAAAATTCCCAAAGTGCTAGTTTCATTAAAACAATCTAAAGTAGAAAGGTCTGAGTTTCATGCCCCAGATGTACTGTGTCATACCTCCTGATGAGCTGCTTGCAGGTTTGGCTTGCAGAGACAACGGCAGGGCCCAAGCTTCCAAAGAACATTTGAAGTTCCTTGATTGTGTTTGTGCTATCTTCAAACTTCACACTCATCCCAGCATTGACAATGGCAAATGCATTCTCTTGATGTTGGGCCAAGTGGAGTCCAAACAGAAAGTGCCACTGGAGATGGAAAAACACTCAGAACATTTAGTGCTTAGTCCACTGTCTGCAACACTTTTGATGACGGGGTCTCTAGGCACTGTGATTGACTATAGTCGACATATATACCGTGTATGAGTACTGTCCTATGTGGTTCTATGTATTAATACTTAGTCCTTACAACTCTTCTCATTTTCAATTTATGATGAGGAAACTGAAAGGTTAAGTAACTTGCACAAGGTCACACAGTAAGTGGCAGAACTGGGGTTCAAAGCCAAGCAGTCTGGCTCCAGAGTCTATGCTTATCCGCTAAGCTTTATTTCTTTCAACTCTGAATGGTTGCATGTGGCCTCAGGCAAGTGACTTAAAAAACTGGGTCTTAATTTTCTTTAAAGTGAGAAGGCTGGGTTAGATCAGGTGGTGCCTCAGGGGCTGCTGAATGGAATGAGGGGCAGATCGGCAGATAGGATGCCTCTTAGATGGAACTACCACAGCTTCACTTTCATCTGTTTTAGTTTGCTGTTCTATGTAAATTTCATTAGAACAAAGAGTTGTGCTGTTAAAAAAAAAAGAGAGAGAGAAAAGGCTTGAAAAGCCACTGGACTACTGGTCTCTCCAGTTCTTTCTAGGTGTAAGCCTATCATTCTCGGTTGAATCTCATGACTAGCATGGAACATTGGAGCCATGAAGTGGGAAAGCCTCTTTGTGTGGCCAGCTTCTTGGTGGGCATGGGGGAGAGATTAAATCCTACTGTCATGGACCTTCTCAAGGGTCAAGGATAAAACATTTCTGTCAGAGAAGTGTTTGAGACACGCTGATCATATTTACTCTGCTGTACTAATGAGTGGGGACTTTCTTCTCCATTCCTGCTGCCACTGCCCTCGTCACCATCTCCCAATTTATTGCCCAAAATACTGCATTAGCCTCCTAACTAGTTCATTCACTTTTTGGTCTCACCCTGTCTGCTTTATCCTCTATCTTTCTATTCCATTTATTTTCTTAAGATACCACTTTCATTTAATTTTTACTTTACGTTAAAGCCTTCGAAAGTGGCCATCTGTTAGGACACATACAAACTCCTTGATGGAGCAATGGATGTGTTTAGTGATGGAGCCCAGCTTCACTCTCAGCCTCACTCATGGGCTGCCCCACCCCCCAGCCCTACTCACTAGCCTACCAACCTGCCATCCGCAACCCCTATGTTATCCTCCCTTCTCTCCACTGATGCAAAGGCTACCATCTTCTATGCTTCACTTCTAACAGCCTTCCTCCCCTTTTCTTCCTCTAGGGAAGGGCTCTTCCTATCACCAGAGCTACTCTGAGTGGCTTGCTGCCCACTCATTTCCTGTCTGAGGTTATTAGTTATTTCCTACTTCAAGCTCTTCCTGTTAAATTTAGAGATCTTCAACGACAGGACCTCTTCTGTGTCATAAACCATTGTAGTGTCTACTGGGTTTACCACACTGTGCCTGGGATATAGACTGGTAGGTGGTTAATAAGTAAATAATTTTATTTAAACTATTCGGTTAATAAATGTTGATTGACTTGGAGGTAATTTTGTGATAATTAACTTTCAGTTTGCCAGACACTTGCTGTAGATGACATTGACTAGATTTACTCAATCTTGGCTAAGATGCATATTTATCCAAGACCAAAAATTCAACTCACATCAAAGGTTCTCCTTTTGGAAGACCAGTGTGCCCTTTAGGTAATATAATCTTATGAGACCACTGTCAGTGTGCCCTTTATGTAGACTAGCCTTGCAAAAGGAGAACCTTTCATGTGAGATAGAGCCTAGGATACCTTTAGGGGCCCAGGGAAATGTTTAACTTTTAGTTCACTGCAGGTTACTAGATGAGGAGGAGAGGGAGGTGGGCATGGGTTGAAAAACTTCCTATTGGGTACTATGTTCACTACCTGGGTGATGGAGTCTGTATTTCAAACCTCAGCAACTTGCAATATACATATGTAACAAACCTGCACCTACAGCCACTATATCTAAAACAAAAGGAGAAATTTTAAAAATCTTTAAAAATAAAAAAAAATATAAAACACTGAATGCAGCTTGGATTTATGCTGTTACAATTACATTTTTATATGTATATATGGCTATATAGGCATACAGTTTATTTTTTATATGGAGGAAGAGATTCACAAAGGCAAAAGTGCTTAGGGCCTATAAAGGTTATAATGTGACCCTGAGATGAAAGCAAATCAAATGGTCATTTGGAAATTTGCCCCTCCCTGTGTAGCAGCCCAGAAAGTCTCCCTAGAGCATTGCTCTGGAACCCTGTCTGCAGGCTCACTGCATAGGCCAGCGGGGCTTCCCTAGGGCTGGACAGTGAGTCAGGGAACCCTCACCTGAGTAGAATAGGGAATATAAACAGACGACATAATCTCTTCTGATTTCAAGTCGGCCTCAGGTGATCTCTCAAGAAAAGGGCCATTTAAAGGAATCTGCTGTTGTCCTTCTGTTTGAGAAAATCACCCTTGGTTAGGATGAGCTTATCAAATTGGAGAATATGTTGCCAGTGGCAGATAAATATGTGGTGGAAAGAGGATGCAGGCTGGGAGCCATTTCTGGTTCTAGCTGCAGCTCCCAAGCTAGGCCTCCTTTGGCAAGTCATGGAAACTTCGGGGTCCTCAGCTGCAGTGTGACAGGGTTTGTCAGATAAGCTGCAAAGTCCTTTCTGGTTCTTCTGGACCATTATAGGCTACTCACAAAATTTGGACTTGAAGAACTTTAAAACTATTTGGAAACAACCTACTACAATGTGTACATTTCACAAATGAGAACACTAAGCTCCAGAGAGGTTAAGTGACCTTTGCAAAGTACCAAGGCAGGACTGGTGGCCGAGATGGGATCCCTGATAGTCATGCGACACTTACTGAGGACACATTCTGAGAAATGGTGCAGTTAGGTGATTCTGTTGTGTGAATATCATAGAATATACTTACACAAACTTAGATGTAGCCTACTGCCTACCATACCATCTAGCTTTGTGTAGCAATAGCTACACCTAGGCTACAGAGTGTAGCTATTGCTCCTAGGCTACAAACCTGCACAGCATGTTACAGTAGTGAATATTGTGGGCCATCATAACATAATGATAAGTATTTGTGTATCTAAACATATCTAAACACAGAAAAGGTACTGTAAAAATATGGTATTATTAATATAATCTTATGGAACCACTGTCATGTATGTGGTTTGCTTTTTGCCCCCAAATTTTTATACATGATTGTATATATGTATGTGTGTATATATATGTGTGTGTGTGTGTATGTGTACATATTTTAAACAGTTTGCCATACTGTTATTTGACCCATAATTTTTAAATGTAATTTTAGTCAAGGAGAAGATATCTTACATTAATAGCCCCATGAATAATATGCATTTATTTTTATTTCTCTAAGTTTAAATCATTTTATTTCCATAAAGCTCATGATGTCTTTGAATAAAGAGAGGAGGAATAAGTAATATGCTCCACAAACTTAATTTTGTTTAAAACGAAAAGTCCTATAAGAAAAATTGCCATCTTTATGAATCTCTGCAATGAAATATTCCATAAACCTTTAAAACCACAGAGATACTTCTCATTAATTTTTCTTCACCTGCTTTGATACTGCAATTTAGACTACTTACAAATATGGCCAAATATTTAAGGAAAATTGCCAGATGCAGTAAAGTATCTGACCTGCTACACATGGAACAGCTGGAGGGCAGGATAACTGGTCCGTTTCATCCTTAGGTTTGAGGTAATGTAAACATAGCTTAGGAATCTAAATTAGAAGTACTTGGGTCCCTAGTTCATGGTTTACAGCAGGAGCTATATAATTGATAGTGATAAGTACAAAATAAAAAGCTTAAATCTTGGTCTCTTACCTTTAGATATCAGATTGATGGTAGCATTTCCTGCTGCTAAAATGGGGTTTAGGTAAGAAAAATTAGGCCGGCTTGCAATATGTCCTCCTAAAGTCTAAATAAAAATACAGATGGCATTTTAAAAGCTATACTTAGCTATTTGACAAATAAGGAATTATTTGTGACATTTCTAACAGGGTTCTTGTGTAAGTTTTTAATTCTCCTTTTTTTTTTTTTGCTTCACTGAAAGGTCTGGCAGAGTTTGGGGGCAGTTATGTAGATTAGATAAGATATTGTGCAAGATTCCTGCTCCTGACCCCATCCAAATTTATAGCTTGAGAAAATATTCCTCTTCCATGTGCGATGAAGAGGGAAATTTCTTTGAGAACTGGCCCGAGTATGCATGTGTCTTTGTTTGGAAGCCTTCCTTGATAGGCATGTTTACTTATGAGGACAGGCAAAAGGAAAATGAATGGGAATGTAGGGGCTAGTGCCAGCAGGTTAGGGAGAAGAGGGGTTAAAGCTAAAGGGAAGAAAGAGTACGGACCAACATGCGGCAGGTGGAGCGACTGGAGCCTGGGGAAACCTAAAGAACCGAGATAGGAGCGTCACATTCAAGATGCGTGCGGTGCTGCTGGGAGGTAGAGCCTGCTTTGCTGCCCAAAGCCTCAGTGAAGGCTGCTTCATACACAGCCTTGAACAGTGGGCCTTTGAAAGACTTAAGGGGACAAGTTGATGTTGAGAGGAGCAACATGCTTCAGAAAAGGGACGGAAGATGCAGAAGGTGAAGACACAGAGTGGGTTTTGAGAATCAGCCAAAGGGCCAGAGAAAATCAGGAGACAGGAAGTATCTGCTGGCTCCTACTAAATCCCGCTGAACTGCCCATCGTGCGTGAAATGAGGAATGATTCAAACTAATCATTTTAAATCTTAAATAATAAGAAAGCCCCATAAAGCTAAACAGCTGGGGGTATCCAAGAATGGACACGTCATGCACATGTTTAGAAATTCACCTTGGTGCAAAGGCCTAAGAGGAGAACCAGCCGTACAAGAGCATTTTGGAAATGCAGGCTTGTGTTTACCCAAGTCTTGGATGAGACATATTTCATGGAATTTTAGAACTGGACAGATAGTCTATTTGGTCAAATCTTAGTGATAGCCTATTTGGTTGAATAGAGACCTTAGAGATTGCCTATTTGGATCTTAGAAATAGTCTATTTGGTTGAATCTTAATTTTTGGTGTGACATTTTTAATCTTAAATTTTGGTGTGATTTTTTTGTCTATGGTTTTTATTTTAAAAATTTTAGATTGAGAATAATACATATTTATGAGGTACAATGTGCTGTTATGATGTATGTATACCACAGGGGAATGATTAGATCAAGCTAATTAATGTATCTATCACCTCATGTATTTATCATTTCTTTGTGGTGAGGACTCTTAAAATCTACTCTTGTAGCAATTTTGAAATATACATTACTATTAATTATAGTCACCATGTTGGGCAACAGATCATGAAAGCTTATTTCTCCTAACTAAAACTCTGTCCCCCTTGGTTGACATCTCTCTTACACTGGACCTTAATTTTTAAAATAAAGAAACAGTGGCTTACAGAGGTCAAGCAGCTTCTCCAGAATCTTGCCTTGTTATCTCCAGCACCATAATTTTCCTGTACCATGTGCTACTCTGCAAACGTACACACTCAACGTGATGCCTTCACCTTAGGCATATACATGCTCACACTCATATTGTACAGACTTGTTCAACATTGACTTGAGATTCCTCTTCAGAGTAACATTTGTTAAACTTACAGAACTGTATGCCTGTCTATAACTGTGATGTATCTCATAGAACAATAGAGAACATATGGCCATATTCCTAATCTGGGCTCCTGCAAGTGACCTCACATGCTTCAGAAGAGCTTGATGGGTCTTAGTCTTCTCCTTCGGTTGCTCCAAAATGATCAAATGTAAGGCATCATTCAACTGGGCCAGGCTGTATCCTGCACCTATTGTCACCCCTGAAAACATGGTAGTGAGATATCAGCTTCAAGGAAACTGTAACCAGAGGAGGTTGCATGCAAACGGTCTTTAAAATATATGTCCTCTTTTCATATTTACTTAGAATGACAAAACCCAAAGATAAAGATATTTCTAGCAGCTTGCTTTATTCACAAATATGAAGTACCAAATCCTTTTCCCCAGTCATGCATACAGTAATATATGCCATACATTTTCATACATATCAACCACAGATATCTGAAATTTATTACTGTCTTTATTTCCAATTTAGTTTTTCTGAATAAACTGATCCAATATGAAAATTCCAGCCATGGCCCTATAAGATGTTTGAAAGATCATCAAACCTAAGTGGGAGCTGGCCTGCACAATGTGTGTTGCCCATCAGCTCTTCTTTCCCAGCCATCTCTCCTATTCATCCATTATCAGAAAGATGACAATAATAGATACCTTCCTGCACCTTGGGTCGGAGTTTTGTTTGTGGGTGTGCTTACAGAGTATGAGTTGAGTAGTGATGTCATCTACTCCATGTATTCTCAATGGGGGCAATACTGTTGCCAGGCTGGAGTGCAGTGGGATGATCATAACTCACTGCAGCCTTGAACTGCCAGGCTTAAGCAATCCTCCTGGAGTCACTGGGACTACAGCTGCAAGCCAGGCTTGGCTAATTTTTACATTTTTTGGTAAAGACTGGGTCTTGCTATGTTGCCCAGGCCGGTCTAAAACTCGTGGGCACAAGTAATCCACCTATCTCAGCCTCCCAAAGTGTTGGGATTACAGGCATAAGCCAGTGTGCTCAGCCCAAAAATCTCACTCTTCTTATGTATAAAGCACCTGTATGCATTCAACACCATTGACATAACTAATTCCATCTTAGAAGAAGACTCCATTTTATATTTCATAGGGCACTTTGCCAACAAGGATAAGATTTTTTGTTTAGTAAACAAATAAAAAAAAAAGACTACATCCAACCAGATAAGGACACAAATGAGCACACTCTTCCACTATCAGTTCTTGCCAGAACCCTCTGTGACTATAGAAGATTTGGCTTTCAGTAGCTTGAAATGGCCATCTTAACTGACATCAATTTACTGTCACTCATGATAAAAACTTGGTGTCTGCCCCTCAGACTCTTCCTTGCAAGACCAACGGGATGCCCGGCCCAGAGCATGACTCCTTTTGTCTTCTTCGCTCCCCCTGCACTGGTTCATTAACCCTTTCTTCTATCTTTTTCCTTTTGATGTTAAATGTTACTCCATTGTGGAATGTTTAACTTATAACACTTACATATTGACTAAGTGTATTATTATGTGTGTTTACAATATTGACCGCCTTGCGGAGAGGCTTGAACCTGCATGCCCATGGCTCTGACTACTGAGCAATCCCGGGGTACGAAAAACTGCCTCCTTGGGAACTCCATGTAGCTTGTGGCTTTCGTGATTGAAATTACATTAATAAAAGTCTGACATTGTGTAAAGTCACAAACATGCATGGACCTGGTTACCTCTAACCTAACGACATGTACATAAACAGATTAAAATTTCAGGGAGGGATGATTAGGGAAATAAAGTCTATTGCTTCTTACAGGGGTGATAATGAAGAAAAGGTTGAGAAACACTGATCTAGTTGTACAGGCTCCACCTGCCCTGTCTTTCTAAAAATAACTAAACCTAAAATGACTAACTAAATAAATTTATTTTAAGAACTGTAAAAATAACTAAAAATAATTAAACATCCTGTACACCATCTTCCCAACCCTCTTCCATATCTGACTGGGCCTCCCCTTGCTCCGTCTCTTCCTGTGAATCTGATTTTTTTTTTTTCAACTGTTTTGATCAAGTTACATTTTTTTTTTTCTTTTGAGATGGAGTCTTGCTCTGTCACCAGGCTGGAGTGAGGTGGCGGGATCCTGGCTCACTGCAACCTCTACCTCTTGGATTCAAGTGATTCTCCTGCCTCAGCCTCCTAAGTAGCTGGGACTACAGGTGCACACCACTATGTCTGGCTAATTTTGGCATTTTTAGTAGAGACAGGATTTCACCGTGTTGGCCAGGATGGTTGTGATCTCTTGACCTCATGATCTGCCTGCCTTGGCCTCCCAGAGTGCTGGGATTACAGGCATGAGTCACTGCACCCAGCTGGGACGTGGTTTGTGTGCAGAACTTAGAATAATCCCGTCCCCCCTACCCCACTCCATGAGGCTTAACTTTCCCTAGTACTGCAATGTAATGCTATTATATTTTTATGGGATGAAACAATATAAATTTAATAACCATGGCTCCTGAACCAGTTATATCAACAATCACTATGTAACTTTTTTCCTGTAAGATGTTTGCATATTTTCATAAAGTGAGAACAAATACTAAAGGTAGATCCCTGCTTTAGGTTCTATAAGCATGCACTGGAATTCTCTTGAAACCTTCTCTGGGTGAAATTTAAAAAGGATTTTATGGGTGGAGGTTATAATTGGCTTGGGTAGAGGTTGAGATTAATTTTCATCTCGGAAATCACTGCCCATGGAGAAATAATACAGGGTCAGGATACTCCTGGTAAATGTGACAAAGAGCTGAGAAATTTTCTGCAGCATCCTAGAAGGGCTGCACATCTATATCCTCTGTTCTTTTATCCCCAGTTTGAGACAGCGATGCCACCCCTGGGCACTAGACTGCTCTGGCAAGTCCTGCTTTCTACCTGCAGTCAGAAGCCTAAAAATAATGTGGGTCACACCTTAGTTAAAAAGCCTATTGAAGAGGGTGTGAAACACAAGGAAATCCTTTATTTCTCCTTTTGGTGTCCTGAAATTTCCAAAGAACCCAGATGCTATCTGGCTTAAAGATGGAGGTCACGTCTCGCTTGGTCAGACCTTCAAACAGCTCTGTGATGCTGTTTTCTCCCTGCACACCCAACAGCTAGTTTGATGTCTCCTCCCTCCACCCTCAACAGAAGTGCCTGACTCAGTTACTTCCATCTTCTGTTGACTCGACCTAGGTAGGGTTGCTAGATAACATATAGGATGTTCAGTGACATTTTAATTTCAGATAAACAACAAGTAATATTTAAGTATCAGCATGTCCCCTGCATTGAAATTCAAATCTAACTGGGTGTACTGTATTTTTATATACTGACTCTGGAAACTCTACTTAGGTCAAATACAACCCATACATCAGAAATTCCTTCCTTCCTTCCTTCCTTCCTTCCTTCCTTCCTTCCTTCCTTCCTTCCTTCCCTTCCCTTCCCTTCCCTTCCTTCCTTCCCTTCCTTCCCCCTTCCTTCCTTCCCTTCCTTCCCCCCTTCCTCCCTCCCCTTCCTTCCCCTCCCCTCCCTTCCCCTTCCTTTCCTTTCCTTTTCTCTTTCTTCCCTCCCTCCTGCCCTCCCTCCCTTCCTTCCCTCTCTCCCTCCCTCCTCTCTCTTCTTCTCTCTCTCTCTCTTTCTTTACTTCTTTTCTTTCAACAGAGTCTTGCTCTGTCACCCAGGCTGGAGTGTAGTGGGATGATCTTGGCTCACTGCAACATCTACCTCCTGGGTTCAAGCAATTCTCCTGCCTCAGCCTCCCGAGTAGCTGAGACTACAGGTATGCTCCACCACGCCTGGCTAAGTTTTTGTATTTTTAGTAGAGAAGGGGTTTCGTCATGTTTCCTAGGCTGGTCTTGAACTCCCTTGGGAAGGGAGCAGGTGGAATGGTGAGGGTGGATGGGGATGCTTCCAAACACAATTTGCTCTCTGTGTGGCTGTGCTCCACTCTGGGAATCATGCCTGAGCCAGGGCCCTAAGTCAGCAGGAAATTAGGGTTTTATGGGAGGCTGAAATTTTTGCAATATGGAGGATCTGCTTTAAGAAAAAAAACCCCAAATTATGAATAACGTTTAGGTACAGGGCTTTGGAGGGAGACATGGGAGTCCTGTGAAAGTGAAATTGGTGGGTACTGACTCTGTCAGAAAATCTGTGTTTATCCACCAATATTCATTTCTCATATACTGGTTGTTTGTCAGAACCACCCACTGGAGAAACAAGTTAAAAATAGTATCCCTGACCCCAGCCCAAAACTATTGACTCTAATCAAAAGTGGGGGCTGGAAGTGCCAGGTGAGTCTTGTTGCCCAGAACTGCTTATTTATATTAGGCACCAGAAAGAAAGGTAGAGAGCGGGTGCTGGAAGGATGGGGAAATGGGAGGCTGAGGGTTGGTTTTGCCTGAAGCTGGTTCTGGCCACGTTTACCTGGGAGTTTGTGAGATTTCAGCTTGCTCCCAATATAGATGAATGTCTTCATTTTAGAATGTCTAGAGAAAGCATGGTGAAGAATGCAGTGGAGTTAGAAACCATATAAAAGGGGAGTGGCAGGGTTTGCTGACTATTGGTGAGCTGCTGAAGCCGGGTGTATGGGAGACAGCAGGACCGGGAGATTTGGCCTGTCTGGAATGGGAGTGGAATTGGGACATTAGGAGGCAGTCCGGTCAGCGCAGTAACATGATGGGGTAGGAAATGGGACTGCAAGGAGTTGAGTCGTGAGAGATGGAGTCTGGAAAGAAAATGAAGCATCAGGTACAGACCATGTCTTAGATAAGTCTGGCAAGGAAAGAACAGGGAGCAAGGAAGCAGTGTTTTTAGATGTTTATGTTGGGAGGCAGAAGGACAGGCACGGGGGATAATGCTGTCTTGTTCACCACCAGATCCCTACAGCCTAACACAGAGCATGACACTTTGTAGGTGCTCAATAAGTATATATTATTAACTTATTTTGAAGTAACTTTAGTCTCATAGGAAGTTGCAAAAGTAGTACCAGCTGTCCTATATACCCATCCTCCAGCTTCCCCCAGCTGATAATGTCCCACAGAGCTACAGCACAACATTAAAACTGGTACAATCCTGATTGATAACTAGATTATGGAACTTATTCAGATTTCACCTCTCATACAGGACTCACATGTGTATGTGTGTAGTTCTACATGGTGCTGTCTCATGGACAGATTTTTATAACCACAATCACTCCCTCCTACTCCTGTATAGCTGTACCCAAACTCAAGAAATTCTTCAGGAAGAAGCATTTACTGAAGGTCTATTGAAGGTCTTGGAGCAGTGCGGAGTCAAGACTAGTGGTGGAGAGCTGGGAGTATATTAGCTACACTTTGGAATTTTGAAATATGTTTATAAAACTTTGTTTTCTCTGATGAGGATTATGAACGGGTATAGGAACACTCAGTGAAATGTCTTTCTGGGACACTGTTGTCAGTGACATGCACCCCTGAACATTTGGCTGGACAAAAGCTTGGCTAGACATTTTTTATATTAACACTTCTGAATATGAAACTATCATCAGGGTGACCTTGGGGCTCAAAGGCCATAATGCTCTTTCCAAAGTGAGCACCCTCATAGTTCACTAGATTTTTTTTTGGTTTTGTACAAGTAAAAAATACAGCAAATAACACATGAATCTATCATGTTTAGATGCATTCTCTGCACTCCAACTAGACTGTACAAATGGAACATGAGGCTGTTTATCTAGACCAAACACAGGTGACTTCCTAGATAAGACTCAGCATATTCCCTCTTACTGCCCAGTCCAGACAGATTACAGCAAAATAAAAGGATATGTCTTTTCCTCAAGTAGAACAGTAGATTGACTCCAAGAGCAGCATTCCTCTCTGTCACCTACATTGTGAAATGAGAGAAGAGATTTTAGGAATATTATATCAACACGTTAGGGCAATTTGGTCCATTGTTTTGGAGGCATGTTTTTGATAGGTTGTGGCTTTACAGGAAAAAAATAAAAACAAAGCAAACCTTTTGTTAACACATGGAAGTAGAATTTTGAAGAAATATGGAATACTATTCCAATGTCTGAATTTTCTAATATAGATGACAATTACAAATTCCAGATTGTTTTTCTTCAAATAATCCATTGTTGGATTTGGATCCATTTGTATCTGGACCCAAATGGGAACAGATACACAGAGACACTGAGTTCCTAAAAGGACTCAGATAACTCATGGCCACAGAAATTCATCAAAAAGGTGAGCAGATTTCCAAAATATAGGGTTTTGCTTCCCTGCCTCTGCCACTAATTCAGCATGTTCCAGGGAGCCACTCCTCTTCCCCCAGTGAGGTGGGAATGGCAGTGCAGGGGGGCATGAACTATGGCTCTGCCCCTCACGTCTTGCTCCAGGCTGCTCCTGCCAGTGGATCACAGTGGGCATATCTGCACTCCCTGCCCTGGAGGAGTGCAGGCAGTTCTTGTGCTGGGTATAATAGGGAGGAGATTACAGAAACTTACATGGAAGGGTAGAAACACTGAGATTTTCTGAGATGGTAAAAATCGAAAGAGTTTTGATTGTCCTCTGGAAAGAGGACATAATTCTTTTGATTTTTACCATCTCAGAAAAAGGCAACAAAAGCAACAAACCACCTTATTTCTTCATACAATACCTCCCATTTCCAAGTTTCCTTTCAAGTCCTCAGAAGATTTACTCGGCCAGAGATGAGCTCAGCAACCTTCCGCTCTAAATCTTGTGTGTGCAGGGAACTAAGTATAGTGGCACCGCAGAAGCAAAACAAAGCATTATGGTTGTATTTTCTTTGACACCACAATTGTGTGGCAGTGGAAATTATTTCAAGGTGGGAACAAGAGAGAGGGTAGAGGTTGGTGATAAGCATGCCAGCTCTACTATGCCTTCATCCTGTCCCCCCACACTGGGGGAGCCTGGACTGGTGACACTACGCTGTGCTATAAAGACATCCGTTTATCCAATTAACATTCCAGGTAAACAGCTATCATTCTCCAATAACTTTAGCAATCCAAACAGTTGGACTTAATGTTGTTAATAGCATTACATTTAATACTTGATTTATTGCTGTTCCTTTCAATTATGATAATGCCTTTGGCCCAAAGAGCACAAAATGGCAAGGTTCCACATGAAGAAGGAGAAAGGCAGGATTAGACTTTGGGAAATCAATCAAGGGCTGCAACTGCAATTTTGACATATCAGATACATAGTATTCCCAACCACTTAAAACAAATGTTTCAGTAATCATATGAAAGATGCTGCACTTAGAAAATATACTTTGGTAAGCATATGGAAAGAGGAGCAAGCTCATTAGTAATCAGAGAGATGCAAATATAGTCAACAATGAGACAACACTTTATACCCGTCAGATTAGCAAAAGTTGCAAAATCTGATGTATCAAGCACTGGCACATCATATTCTGGCAAGGAGACAGCACCTGTCCTGCAATGGATTGTGAGAAATATGACTTGGGCAGTATCCTGGGAAGCTGCCTGGCAGACCCTATGAAATCACTTTGCTGCAATTTCACTCAGAAATTTTCATGCCAGTGTCAGTGAGGAGACACACGGTAGTATGTATCTGGACTTATACATAGTATATGCCTGGCCAAAACAAAAGATTTTAAAAATCACAGCACCATTTGCATTAAGTTAAGAACACACACTCATGTACACACAAACATAGTACATATTTCAAAGTTACATCTGTATTTCTAAATAGCCATACAGAAAATAAACAGGAAGATTATAGATTTAAAATGAAGAACAAGAGAAAGATGCATATGGGGGAGGAAAATAAAGGTAGAACAAAAAGAAAAAATAACATAACATAAAACAAGAGGAGCCTTGTCCAGATTGTGGTGATGCTGTGCCATTGATGGAGGGGTGAGCTTTGCTCAGCCTGTGGCTACGGTCTAAAGGAAAGAACAACAACAATAACAATGATGATTTCACCAAAGAGTTGTGTATATTTTCTCATTTTTCCTCTGTAATTTGTCTTGGAAATGTATAAAACAGAAGGGTATGTAAACACCAAAATACTGGTTTTAAATTCAAGAGATGGGGAAACTGTACAGGAAATGGTCATTCTAATACAATATTAAAGGATAAATGGTTTTCTCATCAACAAAGGCAAAGCAGTAAAAGCCATTTTCTTTACACTCAGAAAAGTTCTTAGCTTTTGAATTACTGCAAATCATCACTCAGCAATTATTTTTCTGATGTGCCAGTTGGCTTCGGGTCACTCAGGATCACTAACCCCTTTCTTTGTCCTGTCCTTTCTATCTTTTTTGTTTGTTTGTTTATTAATGCATAGGTTTCCTCAAAATGACAATGTCTTGCTATTTGACAGGCAAAATTCCCAATGGTACAATCTTGGCTCACTGCAGCCTCTGCCTCCTTGGTTCAAGCAATTCTCCTGCCTCAACCTCCTGAGTAGCTGGGATGGCTGGCTAATTTTTTTTTTTTTTTTGTATTTTTAGTAGAGACAGGGGTTTCACTATATTGGCCAGGTTGGTCTCAAACTCCTGACCTCAAGTGATCCACCCGCCTCAGCCTCCCAAATTGCTGGGATTACAGGCATGAGCCACCATGCCCGACCCATTACAATAAATTACTTTCTAAAATAACTTTCTACTATATTATTTCTGTAGTTTTTTTTTCTGTCTCAAACAATTAGATAGGCATCCTTACTTTAAAGCACCTCAAACTTTTCTTTTTTTTTTTGAGACGGCGTTTCGCTCTTGTTACCCAGACTGGAGTGCAATGGCATGATCTCGGCTCACCGCAACCTCTGCCTCCTGGGTTCAGGCAATTCTCCTGCCTCAGCCTCCTGACTAGCTGGTATTATAGGGATGTGCCACCATGCCCAGCTAATTTTTTTTTGTATTTTTAGTAGAGACGGGGTTTCACCATGTTGACCAGGATGGTCTCGATCTCTTGACCTCGTGATCCACCCGCCTCGGCCTCCCAAAGTGCTGGGATTACAGGCTTGAGCCACCACGCCCGGCCAAACTTTTCATTTACTCATTTTGCCCATTACAGCAACTGAATTGAGAACGTCTGGCACAAGTTAAGGATTCATGTTGCTACCTCTTATTGGTGGGGAAATTGCTGACTTACGGCATTGCCCAGGCAGGGAGTGCATTGACCTCTAGGTGAATCGATCAGCCTGTGGGAATTTACTAAGACAAAACAAAGTCATCTGAGAGTTATTTGCTATTATCAGTCTTAACATCAGATATACCTTCTATGAATACAGGTGAACTCATGTAGAGCTAATATCTAAATAAAGGGGTATAACAGTTTTTCACAACTTTGCCCTGAAGTTCAGCTGTCAGAAATCACTCCCATTATAATATATATATTTTTACTGATTTGAAAGAAAAATTAAAAGCAAACACAAGGCCCCACACTTTAATAATTTTGCACCAAAACTTGAACAACCCATGTTCAAATTCATACCACCTTATATGACTGGAAAATGACAGAAGAGAAAGATTAATGAAATAAGAAGTGGCATCACAGTGAAAAAGGCTTGGCTTTCAACACTGGTACACGACAATTCATAATCATGTCGAAAACTTACCTTTCTTCCATTCACAAAAAAAATCAGCTCATCAGAATTGGGAATCAAAGGCATCAGGCCACACACCCGCACAAGCCTTCACTGGGATAGAGTGTGTTTGTTTGCTGTCCTTTAAAGAGTAGATACGTTAGAGTAATTACTTGGATACCTATCAGCCCCAAGGAAGCCCAAACTGACAGTGGCAACCTGATGTGGGTGGTTTATAGTTGCACTGCCAGACCGGGAATGCCAACCAGGTTACCCCCACCCAGCCCACAAGCACTTTCAGCAGCTCTGAGCAGCGCTGTTTCTTTCTCTTTCATGAATGAGTCAAGCCAGCATCTTCACGTGCTTCCTTTGGAGTCTAAGACCGGTTTTCCCAGGAGAATGTGTATAAAGCCAAGGAATAATAAATAAAAGTGACTTTTTTTTAATTAAAAAAAAAGTTTTTGGAGACAGGGTAAGGTGGTGCTGAGGGAATGTGTTCTCTTTCCAGATTCACAAGGGGGCGTAGTTTTAAGGGCAAGAATTTCCCAGCGCCATGCCCTCCCTCCCATCTCTCTTCATCCGGGAGATTTAATGGTTTACTTTTAAATTTTGAGGGCGTGGGAAGAAACTAAGAGTCAATCACTCCAGCGGAAGTTCTAAGGAACTCTTTTCATAGGCCCGGGGTCTTAGAGAAGGTGGGGGTTCCTCCCAGGTTAGAAGTCCCCTTCTTCCACACCCCTTGAGGCTCCATGTTTGGGTCCCCTTCCACGAATACTCCTTTTGTGGAAGCCTGTCTTCCCCTCCTAAACTCCGTCTCTATTCCCTTCCACTCAGTGTGGAAGCTGCTTTCCTCTCCTGGATTCAATCTTTCTGGATTCTCTCACTCAGTGTGAGAGTTAGTGGTTTATCTCTCTCTCTAAGCAAATAAATCACTTTCTACAGTGCAAGGTAACTTGAGAGACTAGTTTAGTTTTAGGTAGTCAGTACGGACATGCACTTGGGTGGAGTCCTAAAGGACAAGCTCACCAAGAGAAGGCATGGGAAAATAGCGGCAAGTACAGTCGCCCCCAGGAAGAAACGAGCTTGGTGTGTCAAGATAGCAGAAAGGAGGTCAGCGGGGCTGAGTGTGGGGAGTTGGGGAAGATGTGTGGTGACAGAAGGTCAGAGAGACTTTGGTGGCCAGGACAAGGGTCTTGGAGGAATCTAGTGGGAAGGGAAGCTATCAGAGAGTTTTGAGCTAGGATGCAACATGTTATTTATAGTAGAGCATTCCATTGTACAGATAATGTACTATTGCTGATAGGAGGGCAGTTGTTGGCTAGATCTGAAGCCATTTTTTGTGTATCCTGAGCTATGGGTGATGGTGGCTTAGACTAGGGCATAGAGTGGTGGCATCAGAGATGGAGAAAAGGGGATCATCTTGGCATAAATTTTGGAGGTAGATCCAACTGGACCAGTTGATAGATTAGATAGGAGGGGGTAAAGAAAAGAGGACTCATGGTGAAAACTAGGATTGTGGGTTGAACAATTGGGTGAATGTTGGTGCCATTTGCTGGGATGGGAAGACTTGGGGAACTAAAAGTTCTCTCTTGGACCTTTTTGACTTCCAAGTGCACGTCAGTTAGATATAGGAATCTGGAGGTGGCGGGAGGGATCCAGACTGGAGATGCCAATTTAAGGGTCACCAGCTTATACATGATGTAAGAAAACACTCTATGGAATTGTAAAGTGCTAGAAAAAAGTCATGCTCCTGTTGTGGCGGGATAATTTGAGCTATGAGCTGATGCGCTTTCCCCATGCAATTTCTTTTCTTGCTCTTCACGCATTGGTGAGGGCAGCCCATAGTCCCTGCCTTCAGAGTTGAACTCTTATTGCAGGAATGCAAAAACGAATGAAGAAACAAACAAAAAACCTGGGTAATGCTTGGGTGGAGTATTTCAAAACAGGCCTTTGAAACTCTGGCAACTCTAGAGATGCCAGGAACAAAGGCAGGTAATAGGGCAGACAGGGGTGCCTAAGGTGAGGGTCCATCCCCATGCCATTGTTAGCGCTACAAGAACTCTGGGTTTCCCCTCAGTTGAGGAGGACTGAGTTTCTGCTGCCAGGTAGAATGGGCTTGAGATAGAATCTAAATATATATATATATATGTGTGTGTGTGTGCACATGCGTGTGTACCTGTGGGTAATAGCTAACCTTTATTCAGTACTTAAGTATATGCCAGGCAAAATGTCTCCCTACATTAGTTCATTTAATCTTCATCATAATCTTTGAGATAGGAATACAATCCCCAGTTTGCAAAGAAGGGATCAGAGGCACCCAGAGATTCAGTCACATGTTCTGCACACCTGAGTCTGTGCCTATGAACGTCCTATTTGTAATATCACACAGCTTGTTTCCTCAACCATCTGGTGAGATATACTGAATAATTCTGTTTCTCTGGAATGCTGGAATAGTCTGCCCTAACAGAGTAATAGTTTCCACTGCATGTGAAACTATTGCAGCTTTTAAATGTCAGGGCAATTTATCCATCAATTTTTCAAAGATTGTACAGCCTGACCCTAGATGCCTTCATCACTAGCTGGGTTGGCTTTGTTTTGCCACTAATGGGACATGCTTCACAGGAAGACCCAGCCCGACCCTCCAGAGATGTGTTGACGGTTCTGAGTCCAGGCTATTTTGACGCCTTTTTCAAGCAGATGGAGCTACAGTGTCTCCCTGGTGAACAGAAAGATGTATATATGGAACACCAGCTGTTCTGAAAGATTGAGCAGCACAGAGACCCCGCTGGAACCCTACAGCTCTTTGTTGAAGCTTGTAATGATACAGTAATGACCTGTCACTCCTAGCATGTGAGAATCAGCAATTACACCTTTGAATTAGATATTTCTTGAGCTCCTGCATTATCAGCAGGCTTGGATCTTGTTTCCCCAAAGATATAAAACTACAGACTTCTCATTTTCTGAGTGGGGAAACCTCATCCTCCCTGGAAACACAGGTCTTGTTAGGGCTGTGACCTGATCCTGAGACCATGCTGTTGAGTCTAAAAACACCAGCTGTTTAAACACACACTTACCACTTGTCCCTGCATCACAAATAGAAAATCCTCCAGATGGAAATAAGGTTTCTTGAGACAGATTGTCTATAAGGTACTGCTTTCCTCAAATATTTCCATGCCTGTTGCATATACTTCGCAATCTGTACTTAATTTTGGTGTTTCTGAATTCTGGTTCATCTGTAAGAAAGGAACCCCCTGTTCTGCAACCAAGTGGCTGGAGAATTCCACGCTCCAGCAGCTGAAAGGAACTTCCACATGGAGGGCTGGATGACATTGCCCTTCAACCTCCTTCCACTCAGGGACAGGGTCTTCCTGCACTGGTTCTCCACGAGTGTGTCGGACTAAGAAAGAGCACCAGCGTCTCTAGCGCTGCACTCACTTGTGTTCACTGCCTCTCCTGCAGCCTCCTGACAAGCTGGTCTCAGCCAAGGGCCTTTCTAGCAGTACATTCTGTGTTGGCATTCCAACAAAATGACTTATTTTTTAAAGGGTTTTAGCTTTTGCAGTTGTGACAGGGCAAAGACTGACAAGGTAGGCGTGTTTTCAGCCTTCTCTCTTCCCCTCTCTTTACCCCTCCCAGAGGGTATAGTTTCCTCTCTAGACTGTTCTCTGTGTCTTGTTGAGAGCAAGTGGGGAATGGGTAGAGAGGAAACAAAAGGAAGACAGACATTCTGGGGAAGAGAGACAGAGAAGCCAGACTGGGGTCAGAGTTTGGTAGGTTTTGGAGAAAGTGCCATCGTGGGCTAGAGGGAAGTAGGAGGAAAAAGCCTTTTCTAGAAGTGTGACAAGTTATACATTATATTTCTTTCTTTCTTTTTTTTGAGATGGAGTTTCTCTCTTGTTATCCGGTCTGGAGTGCAATGGCACGATCTCGGCTCACTGCAACCTCAGTCTCCTGGGTTCAGGCAATTCTCCTGCCTCAGCCTCCTGACTAGCTGGGATTACAGGCACGTGCCACTGTGCCCAGCTAATTTTTTGCATTTTTAGTAGAGACCGGGTTTCACCATGTTGACCAGGATGGTCTTGATCTCTTGACCTCGTGATCCACCCGCCTCGGCCTCCCAAAGTGCTGGGATTACAGGCTTGAGCCACTGCGCCTGGCCTATACATTAGATTTCAATTAACATTCTTCCAGAGATACAAAGGTTCTGTTAAAGCATACTAAATATGGCCTGAGAAGGACTCCTTACTTCCACATTTCAGTCCTTGTGGATTAACTGTAACCTAGCTTAAGAAATCCTAAATAGTATGCACCTGTAACAATGCTGCGTGCTGGCCAATCCCAGCGGCCATACATCAACCACTCAGACTGCTCAAAGTTCAAACCGTGTTCAAATAAGGCAAACGCTGAGCTGTAACCAATCTCACTGTTTCTGTACCTCAGTTCCAATTCCTGTACATCACTTTACCTTTTTTGTCTATAGATTTGTTCTGGCCACAAGGCACCCCTGGAGTCTCCGTGAATCTGCTGTGATTCTGGGGACTGCCTAATTCCCCCCCAATTGTTCATTGCTCAATTAAACTCCTTTAAATTTAATTCAGCTGAAGTTTTCATTAGTTGGAAAACATTCACATTATTTTTGGTTACCTGACCGATTATCTTAGTGCACCTTGGTACACAGATCTGTGGGAGCACGAATCTGTCGGTACAGGAATCTGGCCACCTACTGCCAGAACATTTATTGGGATACTAGAGGGACAACCAGTCATATTTCCATGGGCAGAGACCCTGTAAGAGTAATGGCATATTCAAATCCCCATGTCCTCCCTGGGGACTCACCTGCCTGTGATTCCTGGAGTCTGCCCTCTGCAGGGCTAACACATTACTTTTAGGGCTCATAAAAACATTATCCTTTTTAAAATCAGAAGAAAACAATGAATATAAACTAGCCTGGGTCATATATATAAATATATTTATATATAAACAATGCAGTAGTAAGATTTGTGTAGTAAAATAGGTTTTAGCAGACCTATTTAGTATCCATAATATTGTGTTTATGGAGGAAGGGGCCCACAAAGGCAAAAGTGCTGGGGACCCAAGAAGGTCGCAACCATACCTCTGCCTTGTCTTTTGATAGGGCCAGATCCTGCGCTGCCTCTGAAGGCAACAGGGCTGACTACAGTCGGGGAAAGCTGAAGTCAGCAGTGAGATATTTGGAGTATTCCTTACCAGTGGAAGTCAAAGTCGTCAATTACTTTCAGTAGTGTTGCTGCAGTGACTTGCTATCTGCCTAACTCCTCTATCTATTGCTCAACTGTCCTGAATTCAGGGGGTCCCTCAGCATTCAACATCACATTCCCAGCTACTTATTTCCGTGAGTCAAACCCACTCATTCTTTTCATAAACTTCAATGGCTAAATGGCATTCTTGATACTTTTTGATTAAACAAAATTTAATCCAGAATATGTTTCACTGATGGAGGAACTTTACTTCAGTGATCTCTTCTGTGGTTTTGGTGCCATTTTGTAGAATGGGGAGTCCCCCAACCAAGACAGACATGACCTTTTCAGGACCTAGTATAAGTAAAAAGGTCTCTGTATTTAGTTGTGTTCACCATATCCTTGACTCTGATGGCCAGGCTGAAAGCTCCCTGATAGACTTCTCTTTTCCTTTCTAGACCCACACTGCAATTGGGATGATCCATTAAAAATATAAACTGGAATATGTCACTTGTGTGCCTAAATCCCTTCTGTGACTTACCCTGTGTCTGGGAGAAAATGAAGATGCTAACGTTGCCCACACAATCCCTGGGGGTCTGGCCCTTCCCTAACATCCCACAGTGTTCCCACCATCCAGCTCTCCATCCCGTTGAGCATGATCCCAGTACAGGCCTCTCCCAGTTCCAGGACCACACCCCACAGTTCCCATCCCCAAGCCTCAGTGTGCTGTTCCTGGTATTGTCTGCTGCAGCTCTTCCCCCGGCTAGTACCCCCTCATTCTTCAGGGCACGGCATTACTGTTGCTCTCTCAAAGAAGCTGTCTCTGACCCCAGAATCCAAAAGTCCTCTGACATTATTGTCACTGACCCCTTCTTTTTCTTCTACACACTTATCAAAGCTTGCAATGACATTTATGTGATTACTTAATATCACGTCAGTCCCTCCTACTGGATCCTAAACTCCATGAGGGCAGGGTCCGTCCGTGTCTGGGTCACTGTGTCTCCGATGTCGAGCACCAGACTGACTTCACTATGACTTTAGAGAAAACACGAGGATTTTTTAAAAAGAATAAATCCATACTGTAATGTAGTCTTTATAACTAAAGGTTTCAGGGTGCTTTGCCTTCCATTTCTTCTTCCTCATTTAAGAACTAATACTAAACCTCAGCATTGTGGCTGAGAGAAGTCTGTTTTCTTCCCGGACTCCTTCTGGGTGGTCCACTTGTTCAGAGTGCCTGTGAAGTCCCACGCTTTATGTCAGGGCTGTTAATGCTCATCACAGACAGGTCTGTGCTGCAGTTTATGCACTTTCTGAAGAAAAAGTCTTTAATGTAGGAAATCCCCATCAACTGATTTCTATCGAAGTCTTGGCTTCTCTCCAATTTGCTTTGCAAATTTCTGGATGATTGCTTTACTTGCTGACGCAAAGGACTGAGTGATGGTGCAGTTTTGTCTAACTTGAGCACCTCTATCTGTGTTCTCTTGGGTAGCTGCATTCTCTCTGTGGGGCCAGCACTGTCTGTGACTGGGCATTGGCAAGGATGCCTGCATTCTGGAATGACGATAAAAGGAGTTAATTTTTATTGAATGCTTACTTTGTCCCAGGCACTCTTCTAAACATGGGTTCCTTTAATCTCCAAAAAAACAAGGCAGGTAATATTACAACCCCCATTTGGAGGTCAAAAAACAAAACAAAATCGACGCATGGGGAGTTTAAGAAACCTGCCCAAGATCATACTCTATAGCCACAGAGTCAGGATCCAGGCAGCCTGGCTCCAGTGACCTGTCTGATAAGTACTCTGTGCCAGGACCACCAGGAGACTTGTGAATGCATATTTCTGGGCAGCTTAATTAATTAAACACCCTGTTGAAAGAAAGGGCCAATGAGTGGCTCAGGATATGCATCTCCTCCCCTACTCTCCTGGCAAGGGTGGGATTGCAGGTAGATGGTGGGTTTATGGAATTTTCTTGGGGTTCAGAAGTAGCTGCTACCTTGGCCATTTACTCTTTCTCAGGTGAGAATAGCTGCTTTCTGCTCAGCAACAAGGGTATTGACATACATGCATGGGCTGTAAATAAGTGAGATGTTTAGAAGGTGACTCTTCATATTCATCATATGACATAGTAGTGATCATAATAGGAAGTCAAAAATGAATGTTGAATGAAGAAAATAATATGAGTGGAACAGTTCCTGGGATCCTGGCACATTTCAATGTTAAAATCCATTCCTCCTATTTAATAGAAAACAGCAAAATAATTAAATTCACCCAAGAAATGAAAAGATTAGGCTGGGCACGGTGGTTCATGCTTGTAATCCCAGCACTTTGGGAGGCTGAGGTTGGTGGATGGCAAGGTTAAGAGATCAAGACCATCCTAGCCAACATGGTGAAACCCATCTCTACTAAAAATACAAAAAATTAGCTGGGTGTGGTGGCGTGCGCCTGTAGTTCCAGCTACTTGGGAGGCTGAGGCAGGAGAATCACTTGAACCCGGGAGGTGGAGGTTGCAGTGAGCTGAGATCATGCCATTGCACTCCAGTCCGGTGTTAGAGTGAGACTCTGTCTCGAAAAAAAAAAATTAATAACATGGGAAAAAGACAATCTTAAATCTAACACTTGAGCCATTAGAGTAGAATCAAGAGCAGATCTAGAAAGATGTTTCTTGGCCATCACAACCAAGGTGCTGCTGAGTTTTCTCTGAGGATTCTCTTTCATTTCTTCTGATACCCTTGTGCTCCTCCCTCCCCACGTCTTTCTGGGCTCCGAACACTGCCTCATATCATGTGCCCTACTCAATAATCTGACCCTGCTGCCAAGCCCATACTGAACAATCCTTTCCTCTGCTTGGTCCAGCCCCTTGGGTCCTTTCACTTCCTCTTCTCCTTCGTGCCTTGTTTTCACTATTTTTCTTTTCTTTTTTTTGAGACAGATTCTTCCTCTGTCACCAGGCTGGAGTGCAGTGGCGTAATCTCGGCTCACTGCAACCTCTGCCTCCTGGGTTCAAGCGATTCTTCCACCTCAGCCTCCCGAGTAGCTGGGACCACAGGCGCATGCCACCATGCCCTGCTAATTTTTTTTTTGGTATTTTTAATAGAGATGGGGTTTCACCGTGTTGGCCAGGATGGCCTCAATCTCTTGATATCGTGATCCGCCCGTCTTGGCCTCCCAAAGTGCTGGGATTACAGGCGTGAGCCACAGTGCCCAGCTTCGTTACTTTTCTTAACTCTTTAATACTCTGTCTCATGCTTACATTTTTTCCACTTTGTTCCAGATTTTCTTTTTGTTTTCCCCTTTAAACAATCATTTGTGATCGCAGTGCAATCCAACTAAAAAATAATGACAAAAAGACAAAAACATATAAGCATAGATAAGTTTAAAATAAAATTCTAAACACTTAGGCTCAAAAAAGGACTAAAAACAGAAAACACAGACTATAGGAAAATAATGAAAAGATTGCATATCAAAATCTATGAGATACAACTAAAGCCATATACATGGGGAAATTTCATAGCTTTAGATGTTTTTATTAAATTAGAATGATTGAAAATAATCTTTCAATTAAAAAAGGTAGAAAAAGGCCCAGTGAGGTGGCTCATGCCTGTAATTCCAGCACTTTGGGAGGGCGAGGTGAGAAAACTGCTTGAGACCAGGAGTTCAAGACTAGCCTGGGCAATATAGTGAGACCCCCATCTCTACAAAAAAGGTAGAAAAAGAATACTCAATCAAGATAAATGAGGACTAGGTATATACGAAAGATAAAAGTAGAAGAATATTTAGAATATGGGAAAAAAATAGAATTGATACATAAGACTAAGAGACTGTCTTGGAAAGTTTAATAATATAAATAACAAATCTGACTAAGAAAAAATGAGAAAATTCAGTAACTGACAATCATTGGCAGTCTTCTTTTCTGGTGTTAGACATACAGAGAGTTATAGCAGACACACAAAGATGAGAATTTTGCAATCTGAGTTCAACACCGCTTGTCCTTGATAAGAAGGAAGGATTTAAAGAGGAAGGATTTGATCTAGTTTTCCAAGGTCATTTTCTGCTGCAATTGAAAGAGGGTAAGTGTAATCTGAATACTGATTCTTCAAGGTAGTAAGCACATAAATCTGCCAAATAGCTCATTCAATGTCTTGTGCTAGAAAAACGATGTGTCAGATTCACTCTACCAGTCCACACCAGTGTACTCACCATCCTGGGTCGCCTTTCTGCACCTCAGGCTATTCATTCCAGATTCTTCTTACTGATTTCCTTGCTCAGGCCCCCGGTCCCTTTGATTTGTTCTCTTCAGAGCATGGCAAACCAATGCTCTGAAAATGAGGACAGCCCTTCTGCAACAGTGAAATACTTTGTTTAGCATTCTCAGGGAGGCCGGGCCACTGGTTATATAATCTTCAAATGAACACTGGTACGTATTTGTCCTTGCTCAGTTTCCAGGAAGGCAACATCATATCTTTGCTACACTTGGAAGGCCAGGTATCCACTTCAGTTAAACTCTTTTATCTGCATAGAGCAGGAACTGGGTGACGAAACTGCTTTCCTGAAAGCAGAGTATACGGCCGTTTGTACCTGCATTATATTAAAACGTAGATGAACTAGATAATGAGATTACTGTGCATTTTCTTTAAAAAAAATTAGACATGCAGGTGAAAGAAACATCAAGTTATTTGAAGCCATTTAGAGTACTTCTCCTTACAGTATGGATTCCTTAAAACATTTCCAACTTTCTTGGAAAACATCCATTTCCTACTCAGATGCTTTCCAAGAAATTATGCATCAACTGGAAGAAACAATCAGAATGGCCTACTCATACTTTGCTTACATTCTCTTTGCCTCCACCTCTCCCCCAGGACTCATGCCACCACTCATGATTTGTGTCATCAAGACGTTTTGTGTGCTCTTTACAAGGATTTCCCGGAGGGAGAAGTGGAGTCACTGCTGCGAGGCCTTTCCGTCGTCGCCCTGGTGCCCTGCGTCCCCGGGGACTGCGAGGTGGCGGTGCTGAGGGAGGAGGGGTCAACGTTGCGGCCGCGCCCCACCGCCGCGCTGTCCCTGCGCCTCCCGGGGGCGCACGTTGGCACAGCAGGGCTTCCGCTTGCCGGGCCGCGCAGACCTGCCCAGGAGCCCCGCCCGACCGGGCCACCCCGCTGCCGCCGCAGGGCTCCCTCCCAACCTGGGTCTGGGGCGGGCGGCGTAGCTCGGGTGGCTGCGCTTTCCGACTTGATCTGAAAACGCTGAGCATTCGCGTCCCGATTGGAATTGGAGGATGTCGGTTGAGCCGAGCGTAACGTCCCGGGCAAACCGGAATCCTGCGTGGGTCTCGAGGCGCTTCTCGTTCAACGCTTTTCTAGCCTCAGATTTCTTGGCGGGATGCGGAAGCTGGGAACGGGAAGAACCTGGGTCAAAATGGCCAGGAGCTTTGGACTCGTTCAGGGTCAGCTGCGGTTCACCAGGCTCCGGAGCAGTGGCCTTCCAGGCAGGCGTTTGAGTCTGCGCCTTTTCCCCTAAAGGTCACCAAGATGTCCATCACTCATTTCTTGTGCCGTTCGTTCCCTTCCTCCGGTTCAAGAAAGGCCTCCCCCTCCCATCCCGGACAGACTGCCTGCGCTCCCTCCTCCTGAGGCCAGGCTTGGGGGACCTCCGCCCGGCACAGTGACCCGCTCGTCTGCGTGTTTAGGACGGCGTCATCCATGCCACTGTCCAGCGGCAGACAGGTGTCCATTAGTCTTGCAGCTGTGGTAACCAGCCAGGGAGGGCCGGGAGCCAGAGGAGGGGGCTTCCAGTCTCCCCACAGCCCCTGAGAACTTCCGGATTTGAGGGGCATATAAACAGAGGCTTCCTGGAGTCTGGGGTGCCTTCATCCACGTCAGAGTTAGGATGGTGCCGTTTTCAGGCCAGTAGAGGAGAGTCTGTTTTCAGTAGGTGTGTACAGGGGCAGGGGTGGGGCATAAATTGGGGGAACTTTCAGGGCCTTTAAAATCTGGCTGGCTGAGGGTAATCCCTTTCCCCTTGCAGGGTTTTGGCTCCGTCTGAAAGTGTGCCAGAGTTCAGAGTGTGCCCGGAGCCCCAGGACCCCATCCTGTTTCGGGGCGTTCGGTGCTTCCTGCCTCCTACTCCTTTCTCTCAGATCTGCCTTCTTGGCTGGTGTTCCCCATGGAGGCCGCCTTGCTTGGCACATTTCTTCCTCTTTTCTTTTTCCTGCTTCTTTTTGCATTTCTCTCCTCCCCTTCTGCAATTGCTTTTCTTCCTTCTCTGCAGTTTCACCCTCTGGTGAGTTTGATCCAATCTCATGGCTCTGATTACTAATTTACACTCACAACTCATAAATCTGTCTGCACCAGACAGACCTCTTGCCAACCTGGATTAACTGCCTGTTGGATACATCCCTTGGCTGGCTGCCAGGCTACAAATCTAAACTCCAGGTCACCATGTTACCTTTGAACTGTCTCCTCCTCTGGTGCCTGCTTCTGTTAAGGGCAACACTGTTCTCCCACTCTCCCGAGCACAACCTTAGACTTATCTTTGATCCCTTCCCTGGCCACCCCATCCAGCTGGGGGGCAGGTCGTGTCCCTTGAATCTTTCCATTACCACCAGTATGTCCTCCCTCAAGTCTTTGTTACCTCTTGACTATTCCAGCACTTTCCCAACTGTTCTCTCTTATGTTACACAGTTTGCAAGATTAATTTTCCTGATTGTGTTGTTTCCTTGATCAATTTACAATTAAAGCCCTGTGCAATTGATAGGGTAAAACCTGTCTTTAACTTATGGAAAGTTATACTTATGTTTAATTTATGTAAAGAAGGCGTTGACTTATGTTTAAGACCATCTGATATGATTTGGCTGTGTCCCCCACCCAAATTGCATCTTGTAGTTCCCATAATCCCCACCTGTCTTTGGAGGGACTCAGTGGGAGGTAGTAGAATCATGGGAGCGGTTACCCTCATGCTGTTCTTGTGATAGTGAGTTCTCACGACATTTGATGGTTTTATAAGGGGCTTCCCGTACCCTCGCCCACCACCTCGCTTCACTCTGTAATTCTTGCTGCTGCTAACAAGGAAGTGTTTGCTTCCCCTAGGTCATAATTGTAAGTTTCCTGAGGCCTCCCCAGTCATGCCAAACTGTGAGTCAGTTTAAACCTCTTTATAAATTACCCAGTCTTTATATCTTTGTTAGCAGCATGAGAGTGGACTAATACACCATCTATGATCTGATCCAGGCTAGTTTTCTAATTCTATCTCCAGATTTTCCCCTTCACAGACTACCCTCCAGCCAAGCCACATTGCCTATATTCTGAGACATACCTAATTCCTTCCTGACCACCACATCTTTACTTCTGTGTTTTCCTCCACCTGGAGTTCCTTTTTCTTTATGTCCACTTGTCTAGATCCTACCCATTAGCTGGATGTCATCTCATCACCATCCACTGGACTGCATTTGGGCTATGTCTGGTACAACACTTTCAACTTGTGTTGCTTTCATTATAAGGCCATATATAATTAAACTAAGTTATAGCTCTGTCATGTAGGATCCCTAATTTATTTTTACCATTTCTTAAGTGCCTGGTCACAACTTTTTAGATGTTCCATTAAAATGTGTTGAATAAATGTATAAATGATTTTGCATCTCAGCCCGCTCTGTTATAACCTCTTTTGTCTTTGTTCTTGAAAAGGAGTGAGTCAAAGAGTTTCAATCACAAAAAAGGCACCATTGTACAATTATCAATTCATTGCCATGTATCTTATGTACTTTAATACAGAACTGTACCAAGTCTTTTCAAATGCATTAAAAATGTATTAATATTTAATCAGGTGAGGCTGGCACAGGTCTTATGGCTAAGGGAAGTTTCAGCTGACATTAAGTTGGACTAATGGAATACTATTTGTAATATTCTTGCTGGACCCCATGACCTATCCCCTTCTGCCCCTGTGACCCCATCAGAAGTCTTCCTTTGCTCATTTCTCCATGATGGTGTTGCAGGCTAAGAAAAACAGGAAACAAAAATAATGCTGTGAACACGAAGGACTGGTTGGGGAATAATGGCAATAGTCATTATAATAATCATTGTTAACATTTAGCTGTTAGTGTGTGCTGGCACTGTGGTAAACACTTACAGAACTAAGCTCATTAAATACAAAGACATGATTAGGTAGTTCTCTTCGCTATTTTACAGATGTGGAAGCTGAGGCACAGGTAGGTGAAAATTTTGCCCAAGGGACTTAGAACTTTTTTTTAAAAATTTTTTATAGCATTTTAGGTTTTGGGGTACATGTGCAGAACATGCAAGACAGTTGCATAGGTACACACATGGCAGTGTGTTTTGCTTCCTTTCTCCCCTTCACCCACATTTGGCATTTCTCCCCAGGCTATCCCTCCCCAGCTCCCCCTCCCGCTCGCCCTCCCCTTTTCCCCCCAATAGACCCCAGTGTTTAGTACTCCCCTCCCTGTGTCCATGTGTTCTCATTTTTCATCACCCGCCTATGAGTGAGAATATGCGATATTTCATTTTCTGTTCTTGTGTCAGTTTGCTGAGAATGATGTTCTCCAGATTCATCCATGTCCTTACAAATGACACGAGCTCATCATTTCTGATTGCTGCATAATATTCCATGGTGTATATGTGCCACATTTTCCCAATCCAGTCTATCATCGATGGGCATTTGGGTTGATTCCAGGTCTTTACTATTGTAAACAGTGCTGCAATGAGCATTCATGTGCATGTGTCCTTATAGTAGAACGATTTATAGTCCTTTGGATATATACCCAGTAATGGGATTGCTGGGTCCAATGGACTTTCTATTTCTAAGGCCTTGAGGAATCGCCACACTGTCTTCCACAATGGTTGAACTAATTTACACTCCCACCAACAGTGTAAGAGTGTTCCTATTTATCCACATCCTCTCCAGCATCTGTTGTCTCCAGATTTTTTAATGATTGCCATTCTAACTGGCGTGAGATGGTATCTCAATGTGGTTTTGATTTGCATCTCTCTGATGACCAGTGACGATGAGCATTTTTTCATATGATTGTTGGCCTCATATGTGTCTTCTTTAGTAAAGTGTCTGTTCATATCCTTTGCCCAATTTTGAATGGGCTTGTTTGTTTTTTTCCTGTAAATCTGTTTGAGTTCTTTGTAAATTCTGGATATCAGCCCTTTGTCAGATGGGTAAACTGCAAAAATTTTTTCCCATTCTCTTGGTTGCCGATTCACTCTAGTGACTGTTTCTTTTGCCGTGCAGAAGCTGTGGAGTTTTTGTCTATTTTGGCCTTTGTTGCCAATGCTTTTGGTGTTTTGTTCATGAAGTCCTTGCCTACTCCTATGTCCTGGATGGTTTTGCCTAGATTTCCTTCTAGGGTTTTTATGGTGCCAGGTCTTATGTTTAAGTCTTTAATCCGTCTGGAGTTAATTTTAGTGTAAAGTGTCAAGAAGGGGTCCAGTTTCTGCTTTCTGCACATGGCTAGCCAGTTTTCCCAACACCATTTGTTAAACAGGGAATCCTTTTCCCATTGCTTGTTTTTGTCAGGTTTATTAAAGATTGTATGGTTGTAGATATGTTGTGTTGCCTCCGATGCCTCTGTTCTGTTCCATTGGTCTATGTCTCTGTTTTGGTACCAATACCATGCTGTTTTGATTACTGTAGCCTTGTAGTATAGTTTGAAATCCGGTAGTGTGATGCCCCCTGCTGTGTTCTTTTTGCTTAGAATTGACTTGGCTATGCGGGCTCTCTTTTGGTTCCATATGAAATTCATGGTGGTTTTTTCCAGTTCTGTGATGAAAGTCAATGGTAGCTTGATGGGGATAGCATTGATTCTGTAAATTACTTTGGGCAGTATAGCCATTTTCACGATATTGATTCTTCCTAACCATGAACATGGAATGTTTCTCCATCTGTTTGTGTCCTCTCTGATTTCGTTGAGCAGTGGTTTGTAGTTTTCCTCGAAGAGGTCCCTTACATTCCTTGTGAGTTGTATTCCTAGGTATTTTATTCTTTTTGTAGCAATTGTGAATGCCAGTTCGTTCTTGATTTGGCTTTTTTTAAGTGTGTTATTGGTGTAGAGAAATGCTTGTGATTTTTGCACATTGATTTTATATCCTGAGACTTTGCTGAAGTTGCTTATCAGTTTCAGGAGTTTTTGGGCTGAGGCGATGGGGTCTTCTAGGTATACTATCATGTCGTCTGCAAATAGAGACAATTGGCTTCCACCTTTCTTATTTGAATTCCCTTTATTTCTTTTTCTTGCCTGATTGCTGTGGCTAGAACTTCCAGTACTATATTGAATAGGAGTGGTGAAAGAAGGCATCCTTGTCTAGTGCTGGATTTTAAAGGGAATGCTTCCAGTTTTTGCCCATTCAGTATGATATTGGCTGTTGGTTGGTCATAAATAGCTTTTATTACTTTGAGATACGTTCCATCGATACTGAGTTTATTGAGGGTTTTTAGCATAAAGGGCTGTTGAATTTTGTCAAATGCCTTCTCTACGTCAATTGAGATAATCATGGGAGACGATTCAAGATGGCCGACCACTAACAGCTCAGGATTGTAGCTCCCAGTGAAAGCTCAGAGAACGAGACGACGCCACATCTTTAGACGAATTTTCGTCACTCACCGATTAGCCGATTCCCAGTGGAGGAGCCCCACGGGTCGCCAGCGTGACTCTTATGGCCGCCGCAGCGGTTTTGCTGGCATCTCGGCGCAGCAGCTCTTCACACAGAGCCAACGGGACTGCTTCCCCTACTGACCAGAGTTTGGAGCTTGGGGAAGTCAGAGCCGCTTGTTGCGGACTCGAGAGGGAAGCCAGACCAGAGATTCCCGGGCAGAAGAGCACCATCAGTCTTACTGCTGCTATTTAGGCTGCCACAGTGGGTGGCTCGGATCCCAGCACTGGGAATCAGTAAGTCGGACGTTGACTCAGAAAACTAATTAGAAAGGCAGTTCATCTATAATGAAGGGAAAAAAACAGCCTAAGAAGGCCGAGTATACTCAAAATCAGAACCCATCAGCAACGGAACAAGCCCTGATGGAAAAGGACTCATCAGCAACCGAACAAGCCCTGATGGAAAAGGACTGTGTTCCATTATCTGAAGTAGGCTTTAAAAGGTGGATGATAAGAAACTTCTGGGAGTTAAAGGAACTTGTTCTAACCCAATGTAAAGAAACTAAGAACTTGGAAAAAAGGTTCGATGAAATGTTGAAAAGAATAGACAATATAGAGAGGAATACAAATGAACTTATGGAGTTGAAAAATAGAACACGAGAACTCAGTGAAATATGTACAAGCTTAAACAGCCGAATGGATCAAGCAGAAGAAAGGGTATTAGAGGTCGAAGACCAACTTAATGAAACAAAACGACAAGACAAGAATAGAGAAAAAAGGATAAAAAGGAATGAGCAAAGTCTCCAAGAAATATGGGACTATGTGAAAAGACCTAATATACGCTTGATTGGTGTACCTGAATGTGACGGAGAGAATGAAGTCAAGCTGGAAAATACTCTCCAGGACATTATCCAGGAAAATTTTCCTAATTTAGCAAAGCAGAACACTATTCAACCCCAGGCAATACAGAGAACACCACAAAGATATTCCTCAAGAAGACCAACCCCAAGGCACATAATCGTTAGATTCACCAAGATCGAAACGAAGGAGAAAATATTAAGGGCAGCCAGAGAGAAAGATCAAGTTACCCATAAAGGTAAGCCTATTAGGCTTACAGCAGATCTCTCAACGGAAACCCTACAAGCTAGAAGAGAGTGGGGGCCAATATTCAATATACTTAAAGAACAAAACTTTCAGCCCAGAATTTCATATCCTGCCAATTTAAGCTTTACATTTGAAGGAAAAATAAAATCTTTTAGGAACAAGCAAGTACTCAGAGATTTTATTACCACCAGGCCTGCTTTACAAGAACTTCTAAAAGAAGCATTATACACAGAAAGGAACAACCAGTATGATCCTTTCTAAAAATACACCAAAAAGTAAAGAGCATTAACATAAAGAAGAATTTTTATCAACAAAAGGACAAAATAGCCAGTTAATATCAAATGGCAGCAACCCTAAAGTTAAATCAACCAAATCTCCCAATCAAAAGATACAGACAAAATCCAACGGTATATCCAAAGATATACATAGACTCAAAATAAAGGGTTGGAAAAAAAAAAAAAACGTACCAACCTAATGGAGAGCAAAAATAAATAAATAAAAAGCAGGAGTTGCAATTTTCACATTTGACAAAATAGATTTCAAAGCTATAAGGATACAAGGGTAAAAGGATTAATGTAACAATAAGAGATCTTAACACCCAGATACATAAGACACATAGTGAGATTTAGATTCAACGAGACAACAAATTGATAACGATATCCAGGATTTGAACTCAGAGCCAGAACAAATAAACACAATAGAGGTCTCCATTTTAAACACATAAAATATGCATTAACCACTTTAAACACTCAAAATATTGATCGGCCATTATTGAAACCCATTTTAGGAATGAAGTAATATTCCTTTTTCCCTCTTTTTCTTTTTTTCCCCTTCTTTTTCTCTTTTTCCCTAAAAAAAAAAAAAAAAAAAGAGATAATCATGTGGTTTTTGTTTTTGGTTCTGTTTATGTGGTGAATTACGTTTATAGACTTGCGTATGTTGAACCAGCCTTGCATCCCCAGGATGAATCCTACTTGATCGTGATGGATAAGTTTTTTGATTTGCTGTTGCAATCGGCTTGCCAATATTTTATTGAAGATTTTTGCATCTATGTTCATCATGGATATTGGCCTGAAATTTTCTTTTCTTGTTGGGTCTCTGCTGGGTTTTGGTATCAGGATGATATTGGTCTCATAAAATGATTTGGGAAGGATTCCCTCTTTTTGGATTGTTTGAAATAGTTTCAGAAGGAATGGTACCAGCTCCTCTTTGTGTGTCTGGTAGAATTCGGCTGTGAACCCACCTGGACCTGGGCTTTTTTTTGTGTGGTAGGCTCTTAATTGCTGCCTCGACTTCTGTCCTTGTTATTGGTCTATTCATAGTTTCAGATTCCTTCTGGTTTAGGCTTGGGAGGACACAGGAGTCCAGGAATTTATCCGTTTCTTCCAGGTTTACTAGTTTATGTGCATAGAGTTGTTTGTAATATTCTCTGATGATGGTTTGAATTTCTGTGGAATCTGTGGTGATTTCCCCTTTATCATTTTTTATTGCATCTATTTGGTTATTCTCTCTTTTCTTTTTAATCAATCTGGCTAGTGGTCTGTCTATTTTGTTGATCTTTTCAAAAGACCAGCTCTTGGATTTATTGATTTTTTGAAGGGTTTTTCGTGTCTCTATCTCCTTCAGTTCAGCTCTGATCTTAGTTAGTTCTTGTCTTCTGCTAGGTTTTGAGTTTTTTTGATCTTGCTCCTGTAGCTCTTGTAATTTTGACGATAGGGTGTCAATTTTGGATCTCTCCATTCTCCTCATATGGGCACTTATTGCTATATATTTTCCTCTAGAGACTGCTTTAAATGTGTCCCAGAGATTCTGGCATGTTGTGTCTTCGTTCTCATTGGTTTCAAAGAACTTCTTCATTTCTGCCTTCATTTCATTGTTTATCCAGTCAACATTCAAGAGCCAGTTGTTCAGTTTCCATGAAGCTGTGCGGTTCTGGGTTGGTTTCTGAATTCTGAGTTCTAACTTGATTGCACTATGGTCTGAGAGGCTGTTTGCTATGATTTCAGTTGTTTTGCATTTGCTGAGCAGTGCTTTACTTCCAATTATGTGGTCAATTTTAGAGTAGGTGTGATGTGGTGCTGAGAAGAATGTATATTCTGTGGATTTGGGGTGGAGAGTTCTGTAAATGTCTATCAGGTTTGCTTGCTCCAGGTCTGAGTTCAAGCCCTGGATATCCTTGTTGATTTTCTGTCTGGTTGATCTGTCTAATATTGACAGTGGGGTCTTAAAGTCTCCCACTATTATTGTGTGGGAGTCTAAGTCTTTTTGTAAGTCGTTAAGAACTTGCCTTATGTATCTGGGTGCTCCTATATTGGGTCCATATATGTTTAGGATCGTTAGCTCTTCTTATTGTATCAATCCTTTTACCATTATGTAATGGCCTTCTTTGTGTCTTTTGATCTTTGTTGCTTTAAAGTCTATTTTATCAGAGATGAGAATTGCAACTACTGCTTTTTTTTGCTCTCCATTTGCTTGGTAAATCTTCCTCCATCCCTTTATTTTGAGCCTTTGTGTATCCTTGCATGTGAGATGGGTTTCCTGGATACAGCACACTGATGGGTTTTGGATTTTTATCCAATTTGCCAGTCTGTGTCTTTTGATTGGTGCATTTAGTCCATTTACATTTAGGGTTAATATTGTTATGTGTGAATTTGATACTGCCGTTTTGATGCTAGCTGGCTGTTTTGCCCGTTCGTTGTTGTAGATTCTTCATTATGTTGATGCTCTTTAGCATTTAGTGTGATTTTGGAATGGCTGGTACTGGTTGTTCCTTTCTATGTGTAGTGCCTCTTTTAGGAGCTCTTGTAAAGCAGGCCTGGTGGTGACAAAATATCTGAGTACTTGCTTGTTCGCAAAGGATTTTATTTTTCCTTCACTTATGAAGCTCAGTTTGGCTGGATATGAAATTCTGGGTTGAAAGTTCTTTTCTTTAAGGATGTTCAATATTGGCCCCCACTCTCTTTTGGCTTGTAGAGTTTCTGCCGAGAGATCTGCTGTGAGTCTGATGGACTTCCCTTTGTGGATTACCTGACCTTTCTCTAGCTGCCCTTAGTATTTTCTCCTTTATTTCAACCTTGTTGAATCTGACGATTATGTGCCTTGGGGTTGCTCTTCTTGCGGAATATCTTTGTGGTGTTCTCTGTATTTCCTGCATTTGAGTGTTAGCCTGTCTTGCTAGGTGGGGGAAATTTTCCTGGATAATGTCCTGAAGAGTATTTTCCAGCTTGGATTCATTTTTTTCGTTACATTCTGGTACACCTATCAAACGTAGGTTAGGTCTCTTCACATAGTCCCACATTTCTTGGAGACTTTGTTCATTCCTTTTTGCACTTTTTTCTCTGATCTTGGTTTCTCGTTTTATTTCATTGAGTTGATCTTCGACTTCTGATATTCTTTCTTTTGCTTGGTCAATTCGGCTATTGAAACTTGTGTTTGCTTCGCGAAGTTCTCGTATTGTGTTTTTCAGCTCCTTTAATTCATTCATATTCCTCTCTAAGGTATCCATTCTTGTTATCATTTCCTCAAATCATTTTTCAAATCTTTTCTCAAGGTTCTTAGTTTCTTTGCATTGATTTAAAACATGTTCTTTTAGCTCACAAAAGTTTCTCATTATCCACCTTCTGAAGTCTAATTCCGTCATTTTGTCACAGTCATTCTCCATCCAGCTTTGTTCCCTTGCTGGTGAGGAGTTTTGGTCTTTTCTAGGAGGCGAGGTGTTCTGGTTTCGGGTGTTTTCCTCCTTTTTGTGCTGGTTTCTTCCCATCTTTGTGGATTTATCCACCTGTCGTCTGTGTAGTTGCTGACTTTTTGACTGGGTCTCTGAGTGGACGCCCAGATTGTTGATGATGAAGTATTTCTGTTACTTGGTTTTCCTTCTACCAGTCTAGCCCCTCTGCTCTACGACTGCTGAGGTCCACTCCAGGCCCTGCTTGTCTGGGGTGCACCTATAGCAGCTGCGGAACAGTGAGGGATGCTACCAGTTTTTTTTCTGCTATCTTTGTCCCAGAATGATGCCTGCCAAATTTCAGTCTTCTGGATATAGAGGTGTCAGGGAGCTGCTTGAGGAGACAGTCTGTACTTTATAGGAGCTCAAGTGCTGAGCTGTGAGCTCTGTTGTTCCTTCAGGGCTGTTAGGCTGCTACGTTTAATTCTGCTGCAACAGAACTCATAAAAAAACCCTTTTTTTCTCAGATGCTCTGTCTCGGGGTGGGGGTTGGGGCTTTCTTTGTGAGTGTCCGTTGTGCTGTCCTGCCCAGCTAGGAGGCAGTCTAGTCACTATTTGCCTGCCGAGGTTCTGCCCTGCTGGTGTGAGGTTCACCCTATTGCTGCAGGCTCTGCCCTTCTGCAGTGGTCTCCGCCCTGCTGCCATGGGCTATGCCCTGCGGTGGAGTCTCTCTATTGTAGCGGGTTGCCTCGGCAATGGCAGGCTGTGTCAGTAATAGGTGTGTACCTCAGTAGGGGCTGATTGCCCTGGTAATGGTGGACACCCCTCCCCCACGGAGCTGCACCATACTGGGTTCAGGTGTGCCCTAAGGGAACCTCTCCACCGGGAGCGTTTCGAATCTTCGTTTTGTTTGTCCCATTGCACTACCCCAAACGCTGTTTTCCTGGAATCTCCTGGGCTGGCTCACTGTCCAAGTCCCATTCAGTCTCAAGTTCAGCCCTCTCAAGTCTCAGGTTGCCGGTTCAACAGGGCACCTGGACCAGTGCGCTTTGTGCGGAGCGCTGTGTAGTGCCACTGCGCTACAGTGCCGGCCACCGGCTGCACCAGCTGCCGGCTGCACCAGCCAAAACCTCTGCCTGGCCTCCCGCCTCTCTTTTATACCTGGGAATTTCCTTGTTCTGTGGGCAACAAAGATCTGTGTGGAAATGCGGCCCTGACTCACCCTCCTAGTGCATTCACTGAGAGCTTCAGTCCTGGGTTGTTCTCACTGCGCTGTCTTGAGTCCTCCCTGCTTAAGCATTTTTCAGACCTTTTGATGTAGGTGTTTGGGGCTATGAACTTTCCTCTTAGTACAGCCTTTGCTGTATCCAAGAGGTTTTGATAGGTTGTATCACCATTGTCCTTCAGTTACAAGAATTTTTAAATTTCCATCTTGATTTCATTTTTGAGCCAATGATTATTCAGAAGCAGGTTATTTAATTTCCATGTATTTGCATGGTTTTGAGGATTCCTTTTTGAGTAGATTTCCAGTTTTATTCCACTGTGGTATGAGAGAATGCTTGATGGAATTTCAATTTTTAAAAATGTATTGAGGCGGAGAGAGAGAAGATGGACCAACTCAGGATTGCAGCTTCCAGTGAAACCACAGATGGTGAGTGGACGCCGCATTTCCAGACAGATCTTTATTGCCCACAGACCAGGAGATTCCCAGGTGTAGGAGCCGCACGGGCCACCAGAGCGGATGTTTGGGCCAGGGCTGCAGTGCAGTGGTGCTATGTACAAAATACACTGATTTGGTTGCCCTGTTAAACTGGCAATTGGAGATTTCGGAAGGCAGATTAGCACATTCATCTGATTAAATGGGACTTAAAAGCCAGGCCAGGAGATTCCTGGGCAGCAAGGTGGTTCCAGCTGGCACAGTGGGTCGTTGCATGGGAAATCACACAGATCCCAGCGCCCTTTCAGCAGGTGACTGGAGCACCCGGGAGAGAGTCAACCTTTCAACTCAAAAAAAAAAAAAAAAAAGGGCTCTGAGGCAGGTGATCAGGCTCAGCGGGTCCCACCCTCACAAAAACAAACAAAACAGCAATTGGAAACACTCGGGGATGAGAGTTTCATGGCAAGCACAGCTGAACCCAGGACGGTGCAGCTTGGAGGGGGAGGGGTGTCTGCCATTACCGAGGCACTCGACCCCTACGGAGGTACACTGCCATTGCTGATGCAGCCTGCTGTTGCCGAGGCAACCAGCCATAACAGAGAGAGTCCGCCACTACAGAGGTGGGCCATCATTACCACAGCAGCTCTAACCACACCCGTATAAACAGAACTACAGGGAATCACACACAGCAGCAGGGCGGAGCCCATGGCAGCAGGGCGGAGCCCACGGCAGCTCAGCATAGCCACTACAGGCAAGCAGTGATTAGACTGCCTCCTTGCTGGGCAGGACAGTGCAATGGATGCTCATAAATAAGGCCCTAACTCCCCAGGACAGAACACTTGAGGAAAAAAAAAAGTGGCTTTATGAGTTCTGCTGCAGCAGACTTAAACGTACCTGCCTAGCAGACCTGAATGAACAACGGAGTTCACAGCTCAGCACTTGAGCTCCTATAAAGTACAGACTGTCTCCTCAAGTATAAAGTACAGACAGTCTCCTCAAGCAGCTCCCTGACCCCCATATATCCAAAGAGTCACCTCGCAAAGAACTGATTAGACTGACGTTTGACGGGCATCATTCAGGGACAAAGAGAGCAGAAGAAGAAATGGGTAGCAACCCTCATGGTTCTGCAGCTACTACAGGTGTACCCCAGGCAAGCAGGGCCTGGAGTGGACTTCAGTAGTCCTACAGCAGAGGGGCCAGACTGTTAGAAGGAAAACTAAGAAACAGAAATACTTTATAATCAACAATCTGGACGTCCACTGAGAGACCCAATTGGAAAATCAGCAACTGCTCAGATGACAGGTGGATAAATCCACAAAGATGGGAAGAAACCAGTGCAAAAACACCCAAAACCAGAACACCTCACCTCCTACAAGGGACCACAACTCCTCACCAGCAAGGGAGCAAAGCTGGTTGGAGAATGAGTGTGATGAAATGACAGAATCAGACTTCAGAAGGTGGGTAATGAGAAACTTCTGTGAGCTAAAAGAACACGTTCTAACTCAATGCAAAGAAACTAAGAACCTTGAAAAAAGATTTGAGGAAATGATAGCAAGAATGGACAACTTAGAGAGGAATATGAGTGAATTGAAGGAGCTGAAAAACACAACATGAGAACTTCGCGAAGCATGCACAAGTTTCAACAGCTGAATTGACTAAGCAGAAGAAAGAATATCAGAAGTCGAAGATCAACTCAATGAAATAAAACGAGAAACGAAGATCAGAGAAAAAAGCGCAAAAAGGAATGAACAAAGTCTCCAAGAAATGTGGGACTATGTGAAGAGACCTAATCTACGTTTGATAGGTGTACCAGAATGTGATGAAGAGAATGAATCCAAGCTGGAAAATACTCTTCAGGGTATTATCCAGGAAAATTTCCCCAACTTAGCAAGGCAGGCCAATATTCAAGTCCAGGAAATACAGAGAACACCACACAGATATTCCTTAAGAAGAGCAACCCCAAGGCACATAATCATCAGATTCACCAAGGTTGAAATGATGGAGAAAATGCTAAGGGCAGCCAGAGAGAAAGGTCGGGTCACCCACAAAGGGAAGCCCATCAGACTCACAGCAGATCTCTCAGCAGAAACCCTACAAGCCAGAAGAGATTGGGGGCCAATATTCAACATCTTTAAAAGAACTTTCAACCCAGAATTTCATATCCAGCCAAACTGAGCTTCATAAGTGAAGAAAAAATCCTTTGTGAACAAGCAAGTACTCAGAGATTTTGTCACCACCAGGCCTGCTTTACAAGAGCTCCTGAAAGAGGCACTACACACAGACAGGAACAACCAGTACCAGCCATTCCAAAAACATACCAAATGCTAAAGAGCATCAACAAAATGAAGAATCTGCATCAACTAATGGGCAAAACAGTCAGCTAGCATCAAAATGGCAGTATCAAATTCACACATAACAATATTAACCCTAAGTGTAAATGGGCTAAATGCACCAATCAAAAGATACAGACTGGCAAATTGGATAAAAAGCCAAAACCCTACTGTGTGCTGTATCCAGGAAACCCATCTCACATGCGAGGATACACAAAGGCTCAAAATAAAGGGATGGAGGAAGATTTACCAAGCAAATGGAGAGCAAAAAAAGCAGTAGTTGCAATTCTCATCTCTGAAAAAATAGACTTTAAAGCAACAAAAATCAAAAGAGACAAAGAGGGACATTACATAATGGTCAAAGGATTGATACAACAAGAAGAGCTAACGATCCTAAATATATATGACCCAATACAGGAGCACCCAGATACATAAGGCAAGTTCTTAACGACTTACAAAGAGACTTAGACTCCCACACAATAATAGTGGGAGACTTTAACACTCCACTGTCAATATTAGACAGATCAACCAGAGAGAAAATTAACAAGGATATCCAGGACTTGAACTCAGACCTGGAACAAGCAAACCTGATAGACATTTACAGAACTCTCCACCCCAAATCCACAGAATATACATTCTTCTCAGCACCACATTACACCTACTCTAAAATTGACCACATAATTGAAAGTAAATCACTCCTTAACAAATGCAAAACAACTGAAATCATAACAAACAGCCTCTCAGACCATAGTGCAATCAAGTTAGAACTCAGAATTCAGAACTGAACTCAGAACCACAGAGCTTCATGGAAACTGAACAACTGGCTCTTGAATGTTGACTGGATAAACAATGAAATGAAGGCAGAAATACAGAAGTTCTTCGAAACCAATGAGAACGAAGACACAACATACCAGAATCTCTGGGACACATTTAAAACAGTCTCTAGAGGTAAATATATAGCTATAAGTGCCCACATGAGAAGAGTGGAGAGATCCAAAATTGACACCCTAACGTCAAAATTGAAAGAGCTGGAGGAGCAAGATAAAAAAAACTCAAAACCTAGCAGAAGACAAGAAATAACTAAGATCAGAGCAGAACTGAAGGAGATAGAGACATGAAAAACCCTTCAAAAAATTAATAAATCCAAGAGCTCATTTTTTGAAAAGATCAACAAAATAGACAGACCACTAGCCAGAATGATTAAAAAGAAAAGAGAGAATAACCAAATAGATGCAATAAAAAAATGATAAAGGGGAAATCACCACAGATTTCACAGAAATTCAAACCATCAGAGAATATTACAAACAACTCTATGCACATAAACTAGTAAACCTGGAAGAAATGGATAAATTCCTGGACACTTGTGTCCTCCCAAGCCTAAACCAGGAGGAAGCTGAAACTATGAATAGACCAATAACAAGGTCTGAAGTGGAGGGAGCAGTTAAGAGCCTACCACACAAAAAAAGCCCAGGTCCAGATGGATTCACAGTCAAATTCTACCAGACACACAAAGAGGAACTGTCACCATTCCTTCTGAAACTATTCCAAATAATCCAAAAAGAGGGAATCCTTCCCAAATCATTTTATGAAACCAACATCATCCTGATACCAAAACCCGGCAGAGACTCAACAAGAAAAGAAAACTTCAGGCTAATATCCATGATGAACATAGATGCAAAAATCTTCAATAAAATACTGGCAATCCTACTGCAACAGCACATCAAAAAGCTTTTCCACCATGATCAAGTAGGATTAATCCCGGGGATGCAAGGCTGGTTCAACATATGCAAGTCTATAAATGTAATTCACCACATAAACAGAACCAAAACCAAAAACCACATGATTATCTCAATTGACGCAGAGAAGGCCTTTGAGAAAATTCAACAGCCCTTTATGCTAAAAACCCTCAATAAACTCGGTATTGATGGAATGTATCTCAAAATAATAGAAGCTATTTATGACAGACTGACAGCCAACATCATAGTGAATAGGCAAAACTGAAAGCATTCCCTTTGAAATCTGGCACTAGACAAGGATGCCCTCTCTCACCACTTCTATTCAATATAGAACTGGAAGTTCTAGCCAGGGCAATTGGGCAAGAAAAAGAAATAAAGGGTATTCAAATAGGAAAGGAGGAAGCCAAATTGTCTTTATTTGCAGATGACATGACAGTATATCTAGAAGACCCCATCGTCTCAGCCCCAAAACTCCTGAAACTGATAAGCAACTTCAGCAAAGTCTCAGGATATAAAGTCAATGTGCAAAAATCACAAGCATTCCTATACACCAATAACAGACTGAAAGAGAGCCAAATTGAGAACGAACTGCCATTCACAATTGCTACAAAAAGAATAAAATGCCTAGGAATACTACTAACAAGGAACGTAAGGGACCTCTTCAAGGAGAACTACAAACCACTGCTCAATGAAATAAGAGAGGACACAAACAGATGGAGAAACATTCCATGTTCATGGTTAGGAAGAATCAATATCGTGAAAATGGCCATACTGCCCAAAGTAATTTACAGACTCAACACTATCCTCATTAAGCTACCATTGACTTTCTTCACAGAACTGGAAAAAACCACTATGAACTTCATATGGAACCAAAAGAGAGCCCGCATAGCCAAGTCAATTCTAAGCAAAAAGAACACAGCAGGAGGCATCACACTACTGGACTTCAAACTATACTACAAGGCTACAGTAATCAAAACAGCATGATACTGGTACCAAAACAGAGATATAGACCAATGGAACAAAACAGAGGCATCGGAGGCAACACAACTTACCTACAACCATACAATCTTTGATAAACCTGACAAAAACAAGCAATGGGAAAAGGATTCCCTGTTTAATAAATGGTGTTGGGAAAACTGGCTAGCCATGTGCAGAAAGCAGAAACTGGACCCCTTCTTGACACTTTACACTAAAATTAACTCCAGACGGATTAAAGACTTAAACATAAGACCTGGCACCATAAAAACCCTAAAAGAAAATCTAGGCAAAACCATCCAGGACATAGGAGTAGGCGAGGACTTCATGACCAAAACACCAAAAGCATTGGCAGCAAAAGCCAAAATAGACAAATGGGACCTAATGAAACTCCACAGCTTCTGCACGGCAAAAGAAACAGTCACTAGAATGAACCGGCAACCAAGAGAATGGGAAAAAATCTTTGAAGTTTACCCATCTGACAAAGGGCTGATATCCAGAATTTACGAAGAACTCAAACAGATTTACAAGAAAAAAACAAACAAGCCCATTCAAAAATGGGCAAGGGATATGAACAGACACTTTACAAAAGAAGACATATATGAGGCCAACAAACATATAAAAAATTGCTCATCATCATTGGTCATCAGAGAAATGCAAATCAAAACCACATTGAGATACCATCTCACGCCAGTTAGAATGGTGATCATTAAAAAATCTGGAGACAACAGATGCTGGAGAAGATGTGGATAAATAGGAACACTTTTACACTGTTGGTGGGAGTGTAAATTAGTTCAACCATTGTGGAAGACAGTGTGGCGATTCCTCAAGGCCTTAGAAATAGAAATTCCATTGGACCCAGCAATCCCATTACTGGGTATATATCCAAAGGACTATAAATCGTTCTACTATAAGGACACATGCACACGAATGTTTATTGCAGCACTGTTTACAATAGCAAAGACCTGGAACCAACCTAAATGCCCATCGATGATAGACTGGACTGGAAAAATGTGGCACATATACACCATGGAATATTATGCAGCGATCAAAAACGATGAGTTAGTGTCCTTTGTAGGGACATGGATGAATCTGGAGAACATCATTCTCAGCAAACTCACACAAGAACAGAAAATGAAATATCGCATATTCTCACTCATAGGTGGGTGATGAACAATGAGAACACATGGACACAGGGAGGGGAGCACTGCACACTGGGGTCTATTGGGGGGAATAGGGGAGGGACGGTGGCGGGGAGCTGAGGAGGGATAGCATGGGGAGAAATGCCAGATGTGGGTGAAGGGGAGGAAGACAGCAAATCACACTGCCACATGTGTACCTATGCAACTATCTTGCTTGTTCTGCACATGTACCCCAAAACCTAAAATGCAATAAAAAAAATGTATTGAGGCTCATTTTGTGGCCTGTCATATGGTCTGTCTTGGAGAAAGTTCCATGTGCTGAAGAATCGAATGTATATTCTGTGGTTGTTGGGTAAAATGTTCAGTAAATATCTGTTAAATCCATTTGTTCCAAGATATAGTTTAAATCCATTGTTTCTTTCTGTCTTGATGACCTGTCTTGTGCTGTCAGTGGAGTATTGAAGTCCCCCACTATTGTTGTGTTGCTGCCTATCTTATTTCTTAGGTCTATTAGTAATCGTTTTATAAATTTGGGAGTTCCAGTTTAGGTGCTTATATATTGATGATTGTGATATTTTCCTGTTGGACAAGGCCTTTTACCATTATATAATGCCCTCTTTGTCTTTTTAAACTGCTGTTGCTTTAACATGTGTTGCTTTGACTGATAGAAGAATAGCTATCCCTGCTCATTTTTTGTGTCCATTTGCATGGAATGTCTTTTTTCACCCCTTTATCTTAAGTTTATGTGAGTCCTTATGTATTAGGTGAGTTTCTTGAAGGCAGCAGATGTTTGGCAAATTCTTATCAATTCTGCAATTCTGTATCTTTTAAGTGGAGCATTGAGGCCATTTACATTTAATGTTATTATTGAGATGTGAGGTACCGTTCCATTCATTGTGCTATTTGTTGTCTGTATACTTTGATTTTTTTAATTGTATTTTTGTTTTATAAGTCCTGTGAGATTTATGCTTTAATAAGATTCTGTTTTGATGTGTTTTCAAGATTTGTTTCAAGAGTTAGAGCTTCTTTTAGCAGTCCTTGTAGTGCTGGCTTGGTAGTGGTGAATTCTCTTAGCATTTGTTTGAAAAAGACTATAACTTTCTTTCATTTGTGATGCTTAGTTTTGCTGAATACAAAATTCTTGGCTGACGATTGTTTTGTTTGAGGAGGCTGAAGATAGGGCCCCAATACCTTCTAGCTTGTAGGGTTTCTGCTGAGAAATCTACTGTTCATCTGACAGATTTTCCTTTATAGCTTACCTGGTGCTTTTGCCTCATAATTCTTAAGATTCTTTCCTTCATCTTAACTTTAGATAACCTGATGACAGTGTGCCTAAGTGATGATCTTTCTGTGATGAATTTTACAGGTGTTCTTTGAGCTTCTTGTACTTGGATGTCTGGGTCTCTAGCAAGGCTGGGGAAGTTTTCCCTGCTTATGCCCCCAAATCTGCTTTCCAAACTTTCTTTTCAGGAACACTGATTATTCTTAGGTTTGGTCATTTAACATAATCCCTGACTTCTCAGATATTTTTTTCATATTTTCATGTTCATTTTTCTTTGTCTTTGTTGGATTGGGTTAATTTGAAACCTTGTCTTAAGCTCTTAGGTTCTTTCTTCTGATTCTTTGATTCTATTGCTGAGACTTTCCAGAGCATTTTGCATTTCTGTGAGTGCATCTATTACTTCCTGAAGTTTGTATTGTTTTTAATTTATGCTATTCTTTCATTGAAAATTTCTCCCCTCATTTCTTGTATCATTTTTTTTGATTTCCTTAAATTGGGCTTTGCCTTTCTCTGGTGCCTCCCTGATTAGCTTAATAACTAACCTTCTGAGTTCTTTTTGCAGAGAAATCAGGGATTTTTTCCTTGGTTTGGATCCATTGCTGGTGAACTAGTGTAATTTTTGGGGGGTGTTAAAGAACCTTGTTTTGTCATATTACCAGATTTAGTTTTCTGGTTCCTTCTTATTTGGGTAGGTTCTATCAGAGGGAAGGTCTAGGGCTCGAGGCTGTTGTTCAGATTATTTTGTCCCATGGGGTGTTTCCTTGATGTAGTATTCTCCCCTTTTTCCTAGGGATGTGGCTTCCTGAGAGCCAGGCTGTAGTGATTGTTGTCTCTCTTCTGGATCTAGCCACCCAGCAAGTTTACCAGGTTCCAGGCTGGTACTGAGGGTTGTCGACACAGAGTCCTGTGATGTGAACTGTCTGTGGGTCTCTCAGCCGTAGATACCAGCTCCTAGTTTGGTGGAAGTGGCAGAGGGGTTAAATGGACTCTGTGAGGTTCCTTAGCTTTCGTTGTTTAATGCACTATTTTTGTGCTGGTTGGCCTCCTGCTGGGAGGTGGCATTTTCAAGAGAGCATCAGCTGTAATAGTATGGGGAGGAACAGGTGGTGAGCAGAGCCCTAGAATTCCCAAGAATATATGCCCTTCATCTTCCGCTACCAGGGTGGATAGGGAAGTACCATTAAGTGGGGGCAGGGCTAGGCGTGTCTGAGCTTAGACACTCCTTTGGTGGGTCTTGCTGCAACTACTGTGGGAGATGGGGGTGTGGTTCCCAGGTCAATGGAGTTATGTTCCCAGAAGAATTATGGCTGCCTCTACCATGTTGTGCAGGCTGTTAAGGAAGTAGGGGAAAGCCAGCAGTCACAGGCCTCATCCAGCTCCCACACAACCCAAAGTGCCAGTCTCACTCCCGCTGTGCCCCCTCAAAGGCACCAAGTCTGTTTCCTGGCAGTGGGTGAGCAGGGCTGAGAGCTTGTCCCAGGCTACCCGCCTCCCAACTGTGAAAGCAAAAAGGATGTTTGTTCTTTGCCTGCACTGGATTCACCCTCCCCCAAGTTATGGCCAGGAGACTTCTGGATCAGTTCAGATTGTTACAAAGTTCAGCTGGAGGTTTCCTTCTCCCTGTGGCCTTTCCTAGTGCCTCTGGCTGTCTTTCCTAAGGACCCCTGTGAGGCAGGGCAGATATGGCTTGCTAGGGGATCCAGCAAACCTACAGGGCTTTTCCTGCTGCTTCCTCTACTCCTGTATTTCGCTCTGCTCTCTAAATTGACTCAGCTCCAGGTATTCAGAATCTTCTCCCGTGATATAGATTTTCAGGTTCTCCAGTGAGGGTGTGTGTTTGGGGGTGGACAATCCCCTTTTCCCACTTCCACAGTTTGGGCACTCATGGTATTTAGGGTGTCTCCTGGGTCCTGCAGGAGCAATCCACTTCCTTTAGAGGGTCTGTGTGTTCTCTTGGCTTTCCTGATTTATTCCTACAGTAGTTCTAGAGCAAAAGTTAAGATGCAAGCCTCCACATACTGCTCTTTTCATTGAAGAGGGGGCTGTAATAGTACTGCCTCCCCTTCCCCATGTTCTTCAAGACTCCAAAACAGCATTTTTAATAAGCCTACTTTAGGGTAGTTGGGGAGGCAGTGGGCACAATGACCCCTTGCCTGAACTGATTTAGAAAACCATCCGAAGCAGTTCCCTCCCTTCCATCACAGGAGCATCTGGCTGGTAGACCTTTGGGGAAGCCAGAGTAGGACCTCTATCTTGTTCACGGCTGAATCCTTGGACCTGGTCTAGTGCCAGATTCATGCAGGGGCTCAGCGAATATTTGTTAACTAAATCCACCATTGATAGAACAAACGTGTCAGTCCTCGCTGACAGCTTCTCACCTCTTCCAAATCATGCCTACCTGGGCTCATTCTTTTTTTAAGATGATGACCTTTTCGAATGTCCCTCACGACCAGTTCTAGGGTAGCTCTGAGCTCTGCTGCAGGGCTTGGTTTCTATCTGTGTAGGGAACTGCCTTGTCCTGTCCTGGAGGAGGGTAGGCACAGACAGCAATTCAGAAGCTGGCAAACTTGCCAAATAGCGAGAGATTGGCTGAGGCCCAGCGTGCACATGCTCAGGGAAACTATGTGGGTAGGGCTGGTGAAGCCAGTTGGAGTTTCAGGTATAACCCAGAGCACAAATTGGGCTTTCTTTCTGTCTCCTCTCTCTCTCTTCTTTTTTTGATGGAGTCTTGCTCTTGTCTCTCAGGCTGGAGTGCAATGGCACAATCTCAGCTCACTGCAACCTCCACCTCCTGGGTTCAAGTGATTCTCCTGCCTCAGCCTCCCAAGTAGCTGGGATTACAGGCACCCACCACCACACCCAATTAATTTTTTGTATTTTTAGTAGAGATGGGGTTTCACCATGTTGGCCAAGGTAGTCTCAAACTCCTGACCTCATGATCCACCCGCCTTAGCCTCCCAGAGTATTGGGATTACAGGTGTGAGCCATGGCACCCAGCCAAGAATTGGGCTTTTAAAGGATTAGGAGAATTTAGAAATGTCTTGCTTTTTGGCTGATGCTCCTAGTTGGGCCCATGCCAAGGATTTATCCTCTGTATTTGGAATTTAAAGAATAACAGGCTTTAAAAAGCTTTTCTAAAATTATAAACAGACTGCATGCTGAGTCAAAGCTTTTTCAAGGTACACATGCCCCTTCCGAGCAATTCTGATGTGTCTTCTTAGTAGGTGCTTCCTGTCATCAAGGGTCTCTGGGTTAGATGTCCTCTGGGGCAAGGTTCAAGTATCCCAGAACCTGGTCCCTGCACAGGGACCTGTGTTAGGGGATGCTCATTCATCCCGTCTCCTATGGAAAGCACCATCTCACATACCATCTGCCACTGTTCAACTTGGGTGTGCAGTCACACTCCTGCACAAGGGCTGCCAGGCAGTGTGATGACATCCAAACCACACACCACTCACCAGACCCTACCTGTGAGGGGCAATTCCACCTGCAGGATGTACCCAGAGATGCTCTGGGTGACAGCAGCCTTGTAGTGGTGGCTAAAACCTACAAGACCCTGCCCTGATGGAGTATAGGTCCAACTAGGAGAAAGATACAATGAGGAAATAAGCAGGCACATAGAAATGTGCTTAGAAGTGGGAGAAGGCAATAGAGCAAAAATACCAGGTGCTACCTGGTGGGCACCTACATAAGCTGAGGGGCCAGAACTGGCTTCCAGATGTGACCTTTTTGCTGGTGTCCAAGTGTGAGAAGGTTCCAGTCAGGTGAGAGTGTTGGAAATCCCAGGCAGACTGGCAGGGCATGATGGTTAACTTTGTGTGACAACATGGCTAGGCTATGGTAACCACTGATTTGGCCCAACACTGGTCTAGATGTTGCTGTAAAGGTATCTTGTAGATGTGACTAACATTGACAATCAGTTGACTTTAAGAAAAGGTGACTCTTGATAATGTAGGTGAGTCTCATCCAATCAGTTGAAGACCCAAGCCCAAACTGAGGGTTTCCAAAGAAGAAGGAATTATTCCGCTTCAAGGTTGCAACATAGGAGCCCTGCCTGAGTTTTCAGCCTGCTAGCCTGTCCAACAGATTTTGGCTGGTCAGCCATCACAATTGCACAAGCCAATTCCTTCAAATAAATCTCTTTATGTGCACATGTATGCAAATGTATATGTGTAATATGCATATGTATTATAGATGCATAGATGATATGCATACGGACATATGAATCCATATATCCCATTGGTTCTGTTTCTCTGGAGGACCCTAACTGAACCAGGTGGCATGTGCAAAGGCCTTAAAGAAAGGAATAGCTGGGCCCATTGCAGATGCTGAAGAAGGCCATGTGGGCTGAGTGCAGTAATTGTGGCACAAGGGGCCTCAGGAAAGGTCAGGAGGTGGACCTTGTAAGGTTTGGAAGCCATGTTAGGAACTGTATGTTTTATCATCCGCTCAAGAGAAGCCATCAAAGTGCTTTTATTGTTGATTTATACAACTTTTTCCCTACTTATATATTCTTGTATATGAGTGGTAGCTAACTGTTGCCTTAACTCACGTAATACACCTAAGACATCCCTTAAACAGTGACTAATGCTGGTGATTAGCAAGCAGTTGAAGAATTTATTGGGCCCAGGGAAGCTTCAGGTGACATCAGCAGGTGGCTCACTAGTCCACCTAGACTGCTCAGTTGGGTCCCATAGCAGTGACCAAGGGGCAGCCCTGTCCTCACCAGAAGCCAGCTCTTCCCTGCAGCTGGAGCTACACAGGTTCATACCCTACTCCCCTGCAATCCCCCACTCCCCAACTTCCTGGCAGGTCTGAGAGCTGGAGGCAGGTAATAGAGATCCTATAGCTGTGATTGTCTTTCACCTGCTTTCCAGATGATGCCACCTCTATCTTTCCACGTGTCACACTACTGAACCCTGTCAATGACCATGGGAAATGACGTCCTTGCACTCCCAACTGTCCTGCCCAGGGTCAGGTGGCTACATGTGGTAGAGGTGGGTTCAGGGAAAAGTCTGCAGGGCTCAGCCCATTGCTCTTGTCCCTATGCCTCAGCTGCCTGCAGATGAGAGCAAGCAGATGCCAGCCCACTGAGTAGGGATTCCAGGCCTGGAGAAACGGCACAAGGTGAAGAGAGCTGTGGTCAAACAGGCCTTTGTAAATCAATTTCTTCACCCAGCCAACTCCTGACTGTATCAGGGCTCTAGAATGGATTGGCCCCAGAAGACTCCTCAAACTCCCCAGAGACTGCTGTGGAAACCAGACCCATCGCATTAATTTATGAGGAGAAAGCAGACTGTGCAGCCAGTACTGTGCACTCTTCCTGCAGGTACATCTACAGGAGAGTCAAACTGCGACCAAAAATCCCTTTGGTGGGGTTAGAGTTGAGCAGAACTATACAAATGATATTTTACTTTAGCCATAGAGAAGTCTGATGAAAAATGCCACCACCTTGGCCAAAATTGGGATGTGTCTGTCATGTTCGAGGCTGAATGCTCATTTAACAAGTACTTGATGTAAATTAAATGTTGAATGAATGAATAAGTGAATGAATAAACCCCTGTCTAGCGTGAGCTTGCTTATTAGTGATAACAAAAGCATAAGTGAAGTTAGCAGCTAACACTGTCAGTTGGCCACACACAGGTACATAGGTTGCATCCCTCAATCTTCACAATTTTCACAAGGCAGGCACTGCTATTGTCCCCATTTTAAGTGAGGAAACTGGGACTCAGAGCTGTTAGGCCCCTGCCCAAAGCCCCACAACTAGTGGTAGAGCTGAGATTGGACCTCATTCAGTGACGCTCCTTAACCTTAGGCCCTATGCTATTGTGACTGTGTGTCACCTTGCCCTGCAGGGTGGTTGTGTTTGCTGATACATCTGATTTTTTCTGATATCCAGGTTACAGGATGGTTTCTTCGGTCTCATTTTCTGCCACTCTGCATTAAGCAGTATTACAGGGTATCTACCTGTTCCTATTACTTAGAGCTCCCATATTATTGAATCCTTGAAGGCTTTTCCCCTTTCCCCTGGTTGGCATGTGCCAGTGATACAATTCAGGTATTTATTTTGAGTGCTGGGCTAGGGGAGAAGCACCAAAGGTAGATAACGAAGCTCAGTCTATCTGCACGTAAGGATGAAGAGTCCAGAGGTGCCGAGAACTCTCAGAAAGAACAAATGCCTCCCAGGATGAAGGGCAATGGCTGCATGACAGATGGACAATCCCAGTTCTCCAGCGAGGTCTCAGACAGTGGTGTATGTTGTGCTGGTTCAAGAGGCTTCCTGTAACCTGTACACGTCTTGGTTGAAAAATGAACACATTTAAAAAGCAAGCCATTGGCCAGGTGTGTGGCTCATGCCTGTAATCCCAGCACTTTGGGAGGCTGAGGTGGGTGGATTGTTTGTGTCCAGGAGTTTGAGACCAGCCTGGCCAACATGGTGAAACCCCATCTCTACAAAAAATACAAAAATCTTGGTGGCATACCCTGTAGTCCCAGCTACTCAGGAGGCTGAGGTGGGAGGATTGCTTGAACCTGGGAGGCAGAGGCTGCAGTGAGCCATAATTGTGCCCGTGCACTCCAGCTTGGGTGACAGAGTGAGAACTTGTCTCAAAAAAAAAAGAAAAGAAAGAAAAAGGCAAGCCATCAAGAGAGAACCGTGGCCTTTTCCTTCTGGAGTTCTGTAACTACACAAATAACACTTTCCCAAGTTTCTATCAGCCAGATATATGATCCCAGGATTTCAAAAGGCCACAACGATTGGAAAGGAGATTGTACTACCACAAGTACCCTTATTTCTAGGATCGGGAGTAGGTGCCTAGCTGTCACCTTTGTAAACCCTCTGGAGGAGATAGAGTGCAAGTATTGTGGCCTAAATAGTATCTGTGGTGGTCCAACCTTGTCACGTTTGTAGAATTTCATAGGATGTTTTCTAGTTATTTTGATGCTATAAAAATATATTTTGGAAAGATATGCCATGACCTATTGATATTTATTTTGATGAAATTAGTTTAAAAGGAGAAAAAAACTGAATGACAACGCGAGCTTCAAATTTTCGCATAGCCCATCCTTTCATGAAGCTATTGAAATGAAAAGCCTTATTTTGAACTTTGTCTGGAGTGAATTTAAGTTCACAATGTTTGTTAGGGCTGAAAAGGAGGACCTATATCACTGCATGTTGTTGGGGTAGAATTGGAGGGAGAAATGGTAACTGCAGTTACATTTGACCGGGTATAGGGGATGGACACTTCGGAGCAGCATTTCTCCAACTATATTCCCTTGTGAGACATACATGGTACATTTTTACCAGTCCATTCATGTGTATATACAGACAGCCAGACCCTTAAGAAATAAATCCCTACTATATGTAAAATATTTTGGCATTTTCTATGTCATTATATCCTATTTGACCTAATTAAAAATGGTGTTTGTTGGCCAGGCATGGTGGCTCACACCGGTAATCCCAGCACTTTGGGAGGCCAAAGCTGTGGATCACCTGAGGTCAGGAGTTCAAGACCAGCCTGGCCAACACAGTGAAACCCCGTCTCTACTAAAAATACAAAAATTAGCTGGGCGTAGTGACACATGACTGTAATCCCAGCTACTTGGGAGGCTGAGGCAGGAGAATCCCTTGAACCTGGGAGGTGGAGGTTGCAGTGAGCTGAGATTGCGCCATTGCACTCCAGCCTGGGTGACAAGAGTGAAACTCCATCTCAAAAAAAAAAAAAAATGGTGTTTGTATCATAACAGATTAATTTTATGACCCTTTAACAGGCGGTGAACCACAGGTTGAAAAACTCTATTCAGGAGCTTAGTCTCGGAAATTTTATGCAACAGACAGGAGAAAGGTACAGGGAAGAATTTGAATGTTACAGTTTTCATAGGGAAATATAGGGGCTGATGGAGCAGTTCTGGAGGTCAGCCATAGATTTGATTTGGTTAGAGAGAAAAAAAATCAATTCAACCTATCCAGTATTTATTAGGTGTATCCTATGTTTAGGCACTGCTTTAGGGCTGAGGATACAGGGTGAGTGGCATAACCCTTGTCCTCAAAGCGCTTATAGTTATTTACTGGTAGATAAAATTATCTAGGGAATGCCTATAGCATGAAACCCAAGAGGTCCAGAATGGAGTCCCAAGAACATCAAAATTTAAGAGATGGGCAGAAAAATGGGAATCTGCAGTAACAACAACAAAAATCCAAAAAGCAAAAAACACCAAAAAGCAAACAGAGAAGAAGGAAGCAGGAGGGTGAGGCATCACAGAAACCAAGGAAAGCGAGTGGTTTAAGAAGAAGGAGTGGGGTCAACTGTGATGCATCTGCTGAGAGGTTAGCACAGAGGCCATGGGGGACTTTGGAGACAATGATTTTAGTGGTGAGGTGAGAACAAAACATAGCAGAGTTGAGATATAAGCCAGTTTAAGTGAAATGCTATCTAGAGGCAGTAGTTTTTAAAACTGTTGAAACTGACCATTCCCTTGACCTTATTAACATTTCCTATTTCAACATCTCATCTCTGTGTGTGGGTCACTGTGTTGCAACATCATGAATGGTGACCAGTTCTTTAGGGCAATAGAGTGTTATTATTGAATGGTGTTGTCATTGAAAGGGTATCATTAAGTCCAACCTTCTGGTGCCAGCATATTGGAACCATAATTGAGATTGAGATAAGGATGTCCATCTGGCCATGTCAATCATTAAAACTTAAATATTAAAAATCAAATGGAAGATTAAGTTCTCCAGGGACTATAAGCCTCTAAACTCCACTCATATTAAAATAGACCTCAGGTCTCTTTGTGTGACATTTAGGTGATGGCATAAAACTCTCAGCTGCCTTTAACAGGGAAAACAAACACTATAAAGTGCCTGGGAAATGGGAATAGAGTTGGCCTTAAACAGGAGGAAGTGGTGTGGGGTCCTGGAAAGTCAGATGAGGTGACAAACCAAATCATTCTCCCACAGAAGGGTGGATCATGTTAGAGAACAGGCGAAATGCATGTACAGTGACATCTCTGAGTTTGGCTTGAGAGGGGGATCTGGGGCTGCACATTGGAAGGGCTGAGAAAGGGGCAGGCTTCCCTTGTGCACCATGTGGAGGCTGGGGTAGAATTGGAGGAAGTAACAGAGAGAGGACCAGATTTCTGCTTCAGCATCCTGAGCTTGGCTGGCAGGGCTGCCCTGGCTTTGCCCACTCCAGGTGTCTGTTTCACTCTTTGGCACATTGGGGTGACTGTCTCACTAATGGGGTGGCTTCATGAGGGAAGGTCCTTGGGAGCAGCTGCAGTGTTGTGAGTGGAGCTTAGCCTGCTTCTTGGTTGAGAGGTAGTGCAGGAGAGGTGGTGGTGTAGAAAGTTCCTCCCTTTAACAGTGGGGGCAGGTTTTATAGGGTGCAGCCTCTCTCTGAATGAGAGGTAGAAGACGCTTCTACCATGAGGCCTTCTCCTTGCTGCTGGTCTAGAGGCTGAATAAGGTTAAAGGAATTCATAGAACATCATCTGCTAGTTCACCTGTCCTTCCAGAGGAGAAAAGCAGCCCCCACTGGCTTGCTGTGTACACATTCTGAGAGCTCTAGAATGCATCAGGATATAACTGACTACAAGACAAGTTCTTATGGTCTAGTTTTGAGATTTTTTTACCAGTTTAGGTGAGCTACTATACCATGTGGTCCAAGAGGAGGGCAAGATTCTTTGGGCTCTGGGGTTTCTGTGGAGGTATTATTTAACCAGGGGCAGAGCTAAGCCAGCCCCAGAAAGCTGCGGTAAATCAGGGCCAAAGGTTCAAAAAGAGGATATACGTGTTTAACAAGCTAAGGGAAATTCACCGTCCCTCTTGTCCTACTCCCCTTCAAAAGGAAAGAATGCTGTTACCAAAATAGGTCAAGGGCTAAAGATATTGAAATGGTTACTGATTTCACTGTGAGGACATTTCAGTGAGGAGAGCTTGCATAATGACAAGCAGATGGACCCAAGCTCACATTGAGATGTTCTCTTGCCTTCATCTTGGGTGATTTTCTGTCCACAGGATGGAGGCTTGAGAGGGCTGGGGCTGCTCTGAACAGGAGGTAGGAGAGAGGAGAGGCAGGGCCTCGTCTCCCCTCTTGGGAGGAGTTTGGTGCTCTCTCTCTCTTTAGTTCCCCTTAGTCCTCCTCTGACTTTGCTTCCCATTTAGCTAGGGAAAGAGGGCTTGGGGCATTGCCCACAAGGGCGCTGTGCTCACCCTGGAAGGCAGGGGTGGGGATTAAGCTCTAACTTTTGTGGAGAAACTCTTCTTTCCCCCAGCCTATGCAGAGGAGTCTCCATGTGGTTGCAACATAGCTCCCAACCTGACACATGAGAGCCTGGCACTGAAACTCTAAGGGAAAAGTGACCCGATTTGTATGTAGGTCAATGCCTGAGACTTTGAGAGCAGGAAGTCAGAGAGCTTAGGGGAGATTAGCATACCATGTCATGGCTATCTAGAATTATCTTTCCACCTTTTAATTATGAAACAAAGAGTTCTTGAGAATTTTAAACAGAAAAGTTCTGTGTGTGTGTATAAGTTAAAATTTTTCTAGAGAAGAACCTTGTTCTTGAGTAAAGAGACTGCAAAAAAATTTAAAAAAGGATAATATTTACTTAAAACCAATGCCCATATTGTTTATTAATTCAAGGACTTAGTAGTTTGTTTAACTGAGAAGACATTGGAAAGTTGTAAATGTGTATGTATGTGTCTGTATCATTGTTGGAATTGGCTTTTGAATGTGTATAAGGAGTATATTTTGTTTTTGACATTTTTCTTTTTAGACAGATACTGATTACATGAAGGAGTTGCTTGGTTTCTAGACAGGTCAAAACACTGTTTCAGAAAGGGCATTAATGTCTGTCTTCCCAGGCTGGATGGTGTCCAGGTCAAGGCCAGGGAGAATACCACAGGCTCAACTCTCGTCCCCATGCTGCACCCTTGTTCTTCACACCCTATGCTCTACTTACATAATCTTTCCCAGCTTCGAAATGCAGTTGACCTCCCAAAGCTCAGGGGAGGCTGTTGAAATAACTGAGTTTGAGCAATTTTGAGGGATGCATCATAAGGGGTTTTTGATATCGTGCAAGGAGAAAAGGGCACTTGTGCTATGAGATGGTCTGTGGGAATGTTAAGAAGTCTTTGATTAGCATCTAGGGCTACTTTCCACCTCAGCAGCATTCCAGAAGCACATCTGCCTTGGTTGATGTTTTCCTGTTTCCAGGATTAGGCACAGTTAGTCTTTGCTCTCCTAGTATTTCCTTGTCTATTAGGCTGAACCATACAAAATTACAATTTTTATAGGTAAAAAATGGTCGAATATGGCCAGGTATGGTGGCACATGCCTGTAATCCAACACTTTGGGAGGCTAAGGCGGGTGGATCACTTGAAGTCAGGAGTTCGAGACCAGCCTGACCAATATGATGAAACACTATCTCTACTAAAAACACAAAAATCAGCTGGGCATTGTGGTAGGTACCTGTAATCCCAGCTACTTGGGAGGCTAAGGCAGGAGAATTACTTGAACCTGGGAGGTAGAGGTTGCAATGAGCCAAGATAGCACCACTTCACTCTAGCCCGTGCGACAAAGTTGGATTCCATCTCAAAAAAAAAAAAAAAAAAAAGATTGAATATGTGAAGAATTTTATACGGCTCAATCTAATATTAAACAAGGACATCTAGTGACAAAGTGTGACCCCCCCTTGTCTTGAAATACTTTGCCCTACTGCACTAGTGAACACAAGACTTTATTTCATTTTTGTACTGTGTCTTAGTGGACACATGAATTTATTTCATTTTGGTACTGCATCCTAGTGAAAACAAGAATCGATTTCATTTTGGTGCTTGTTAATACCAATTTGGTAATTTTGGTATTTGTCTGAAACCCTTGAAGAAGAATTCATTTGATATTCTTAGGACCAAGAAGTTGAGTACAGCTGGAATCCATTTGGAAATCTTTCATGTCTTATGGGTGGGCGGTTGTTAGCCATAAGAAGGGAGAAAATGAGATGCAGCCTGCACTGGCAGGCCCTCTCCGCTGGCCTCTGGTCATCTGTTGTCACAGGAGGAACAGGGAGATGGAACTGTGAGGGGCTGGGAAATGAATCTGATTTTGCTTTTTGTATTATTTAAGCCTTGGCTCAAATGCAGCCCTCTGAGCCAGGCTTGGAAGGGCACGGCTGAGTCCTCTGGTGTGGGCAAGCATACAAAGACAACAAAATACCCCAAGATTCTGCAAAGGGTATCAGTAGAGCTTCTGAATTTTATCAGAAGACCCCCAGGGCTTCTGGACACCGAAATTGGTGCTAGAAAACCTCTGAGGACTAATGATACAGAAAGCAGCTGTGGGTCACCTTTTTCATGTCCTGGTATAATCGTAATACAGTTTCCCCTTCTGTGTTCTCTCTCTTGTTTTTCATCTCTGTATCTCTCTGGGTTTATTCTTAGTGAATTCTTAGTAATTACTTAATATGATTTGTTTTTGTCCTGATAGAGAGATTGGTTCATTCATTCATCTATCCACTCATTCATTCATTAAACAAACATCTATTGACCATGTATGCTTACCTTGGAGGAGTAGATTGCTGCTGGATTTTGTAGTGGTGTCAGCAAAAACACATGGAGCTCCTCTGGGATATCAGTAACTTAAGGAATTTTGTACTGCTTTGGATAACAAGTTTATAGGACCCCTTCAGGAGAATATTTCAGTTTCTCTAGGGTTAGGTAGGACTTCTACAACCTTGTGTAAATGCCCCTCCAAGCTGTATCAAGAATTCCCAAGTATCATCAGATGTTGCTCTTTTAAATGACTGATTTCTCCTAAAATCCAGGTTTCTCTAGCTTTCCATATTTGCTTGCAAATGACTTTCTGATGTTCCTGGGTAGATTTTAGAAAAATGCTTGGACCTGCTTATAAAAACATATAATGTTAACTTTCAATGGTCCAATAAATCAGTTGCATGGTAGTAATTTTAGAAATAGATGCCTGATTTTCCTGTGGTCTGACTTCTGGAACAAGGTTTAGTCATCCCAAAGTCATTTGACCCATGGAAGGACAACTCTTCATTCTCTTTTCCAGTTATCAGGGTGTCTTAGAAAGTCTGAGGATGATGGCTAAGATCTTAGATTTGTTCTCTCTCAAATAATTTTCAAGCCAAATTCTTTAGCAGTGGGCTCATATCCTAGCATCACTCCCCTTCTTTCCCTCACTCCATGGGCTAAATTCTGACATAATCTGATTGTATTTTTAATTAAATAGCTGTTTAAATAGAATTCATACCTACAAAAATGAGATTAAAGAAGATTTAATATTAAAAACTGTGGCTGCGCGCAGTGGCTCATGCCTATAATCCCAGCACTTTGGGAGGCCGAGGCGGGTGGATCACAAGGTCAAGAGATTGACACCATCCTGGTCAACACGGTGAAACCCCATCTCTACTAAAAATACAAAAATTAGCTGGGCATGGTGTGCACACCTGTAGTCCCAGCTACTTGGGAGGCTGAGGCAGGAGAATTGCTTGAACTCAGGGCGGAGGTTGTGGTGAGCTGAAATTGTGCCATTGCCCTCCAGCCTGGGTAACAAGGGCGAAACTCCATCTCAAAGAAAAAAAAAAAACAAAACAAAACCAACAAAAAACTGTGAATGCTATGCTGAAACAAACTTTCAAACATTTTCTTTGTTAGTATTTGCAATGTGCTAAAACATTTGGGTTACATTAAAAATGCCAACAAATACAATTGTGTGATATCCACTGTGGAGTTAAGGGCCCCAAATTTTTAACCTTGGCCCATAGTCTCTCTCTCTCTTACCCATCCTCTCTCTCTATCTCTCTCCTCCCCTCTCTGTGTGTCATGATCCTGGATTCTCATGGTTTCAGCTATTAGTTCTCCGTGTCACTGCCAAATGTACATAACCAGCACAGGCCCTGAACTTTGGACTTGGATATCCAGCTTTCTTCTTGATACTTCCCCCAAGATCTCCCAGGGGCACCTTGAAGTTAACAGAGACAAGCTGAACTCACATTCTCTCTTTAATGTGTATACCTCTTTACTTGAATTTTAAGTCCCTGGGACTACCACCAACTTTGAAAATCCATGATGGAAATTTGGGATCTATTCTTTATTTTTTTGTACTCTCTCTCTCTGCCAATCCTGGCTAATTGCTGATTTTACCTCTTAAGCATTCCGAACAACTATTTCTTCTTCCCTCTTCCCACTGCCCCAGTTCACGCCTCTCACATCTCTTGCCTATTTGTAACGAGTTCCTAATTGATGCTTAGTCATCAATCCGTGGTTTTCATTATCTGTCAGTGAGTACCACACATTCCTGGAAAATTCATTGAAAACACAGATGCCTGGGCCCCACTTGATTCTGTGTGTCTGTCATAGCTTACATCTCTGCAATCCATAAATGTTTGTCAGATGAGCAAATGGAATTCAAGAATTTTCCTTCCACATTATGATGCATAAAAAGAAGAAAGACAAGAAAATAATTTTAGCTAGTGGAACAAACTGTTCAACATCACTCAGAAAACAGAAGGAAGAGATGTTTCTATCAACCTGTAGCAACAACAGGCAAAGTATTATGTGACATTCAGATTCATAAAACATTCAGATACTAACTCCTGATACAGTAGAATAAGGTATATACATATCTGTCCTATGTCCATAGCAGGATTTATACTGAGAGAAGCATCCATGACAATGTCAGTTCTAGTGTTCTATAGTGAATTAAAAATAAGCTGAAAGTCACAGTGTGTACTCCATTTTATAAACAATTAGAATATCTTCTTTTATTGTGGTTTAAAAGGTGATTAGAAAATGCCATTAAAGCCTGGGTGCAGTGGCTCATGCTTATAATTCCAGCACTTTGGGAGGCCGAGGCAGGTGGAATACCTGATGTCAGGAGTTTGAGACCAGTCTGGCCAACATGGTGAAACCCTGTCTCTACTAAAAATACAAAACTTAGCCTGGCATGGTGGCACATGCCTATAATCCCAGCTGCTCGGGAGGCTGAGGCAGAAGAATTGCTTGAACCTGGTAGGTGGAGGTTGCAGTGAGCTGAGAGCACACCATTGCACTTCAGCCTGCTCAACAAGAGCAAAACTGTCTCAAAAAAAGAAAAGAAAAAAAATACCATTAAAAAGTTTTACACCTAGTAGAATCTTTAAAAACATCAAATAATTGTCAGTTATAGTATGTTTCATAATAAAAAATTAGAGGTTTTTGTCTAAGTAATTATTACAGAATTATTGAGATGGAATTTACCAGAATTTTTTAAGCTTATGAATATTGAATACTAGCCTATCTCCCCATAAAGTTTAAGTTGCAAATTTTTTCTTAATCAGCCTTAATATTCTATAGCCATTAAAAATGACAGTTGTGAAGATGAAGTATGATAGCAGTATATCAAGTGAAAAAAGTTTATAAAATTATATTTATAGATGACAATGTATATGTAAGACTATGTAGAAAAAATACTAGAGTAAATATACCACAATTCTCCGTATGGGTATTTTAAAGAAAGAGTTTTAGATGACCTAACTTTTATAATAAATATATGTGGCAGGGTTGTCTTTATCCTCAGGATTAATGAATAGGCACCATTTATTGCGTATTTACTTTGTGTAAGACACGTTGCTAACACTATATGTAGTATCTCATTGAATCTACATAAACACCCACTTAAGGTAAGTTTTCCCATTAGCGCTTTGCTTCTTATATCTCATTGTTTCTTTCCAGTTTATTTGTTGTTTCTTTCCATGAAGATTTGTGGTTGAGAAGCCCTTTCATTCCCGTCAGAAAAGTCTGTTCTCATACTGCTAATAAAGACATACTTGAGACTGTGTAATTTGTAAAGGAAAAAGGCTTAATTAACTCCCAGGTCAGCATGGCTAGGGAGGCCTGAGGAGACTTACAATTATGGCAGAAGGGGAAGCAAACATGTCCTTCTTCACCTGGTGGCAGCAAGGAGAGGTGCAGAGTGAAGCGGGGTAAGGAATGCCCCTCACAAAACCATCAGATCTTGTGAGAACTCACTCATTATCACGAGGAAAGCATGGAGGTAACCACCCCCAGATTCAATTACCTTTCACTGGGTCTCTCCATGACATGTGGGGATTATGGGAACTATAATTGAAAAGGAGATTTGTGTGGGGACACAACCAAACCATATCAAAAGGTTATGAAGATCTAGATTGACAATTATTTTATCTTAGCCTTTCAGAGACATTACTCATTGTTTTCTGGCATCTGAATTGTTAAAATGGTCTAGTATCATTCTTTTGTTAGTAATTTGTCTTTTGACACTGGTGGTTTTTTAATATTTTGTCTTTTATCTGTCACCTTAATGTGTCCACATGTTGATTTATTTTTATATGCCCTGTTCAGTACTTGTTATACACTTCAAATTTTGTATTTCTTTCAGTTCTAGAAAATTCTCAGCTAACATCTTTCTGCTATTCCCTGTATTTTCTACTTCTGAAACTCTCGTTAGACATATGCCAGGGCATTTGGGTTTGTCCTTCATGTCTTTTATTTCTATTTCATATTTTTAATCTCTATATCTCTCTGGGCTATATCCTCAGTGAGCTCCTCCACATAATTTTTAAATTCACAAATTCTGGTTTTAACTAGGTCTTCTCAAGTTTTTTTTTTTAGTTTAATGACAATGTTTTTCATTATCACAGTATTTGATTGGTTCTTTTCACATGTACCTATTCTTGATTCATAGTCGCCAACTTTTTTCATAGTCCCCCATTAAAAAAAATAAGTACATTTCTTTGAGGGTCTTATACATATTTATCTTAAAATCATTTCAGTTTACTCTATTCATCTCTTGATAATAAATTATCTTATTTGTTGTATTTCCTGGCATTAGTTTTTTTTTTCATGCCTTTAAAATTTCATTCTACTAGCTCATCCTGAGGAGAGTTTCATTTTTTCTCCTCTACCACTCAGCAATTTTGTGGTTGCTCTCATCTGTTTTGTGGTTTAGAATCAGATCCTCTGTCAGCAGCTCTGGGCTCTTTTCCCATGGGGAGATTGCTTCTGGTTGGATCATTTCCTAGTTTCCTTGAAGCCATTGTAGCTTTCCTCAGAGTCAGGAATGAACAGTGACGGTTTGTCTCTGTGTCCCCACCCAAATCTCATGTCGAATTGTAATCTCCACATGTTGAAGGATAGTCCTGGTGGGAGGTGATTGGATCATGGGGGTGGACTTTTCCCTTGCTGTTTTGTGATAGTGAGGGAGTTCTCATGAGATTTGGTTGTTTAAAGTGTGTGGTATTTTCCTCTTTGCTCTCTCTCTCTTCTGCCACATGTGAAGATATTTTTGCTTCCTCTTTTCCTTTGACCATGATTGTAAGTTTCCCGAGGCCTCCCCAGCCATGCTTCCTGTATAGCCTGCAGAAATGTGAGCTAATTAAACCTCTTTTCTTTAGGAATTACTCAGTCTCAGGTAGCTCTGTAGAGCAATGTGAGAATGGATTAATACAAACAGGAAAGCCCAGCCTCAGTCCCTGTTTCTCACAGAGAACAAAGCTCTGTTCTCCATTGTGGGGAGGGTGGATTTCAGTCCCCATTTCCCTGGAAGAGTTGAATTCTTGGCTGCTTTTGCCTGCTTCCCATCCTGGAGCCTGGTGCACCTAAAGCTTCAGCCCCCAATATCTATGAATTCCCAGCCTACAGTTGAGGAAATGAAGGCTTAGAGAGTTTATGTCATTATCCCAAGGTTGTCCAGCTAAAGCATGGGTGATTGATACATGTTGGCCTGTCTGATGCATGCAAAGTGCACATTTCTAACTGCTCAGTGTGGCAGGCTGTCACCAAGAGTACCTCAGGAGCAAGGGCCATGTCATGCTGGACTTCACAGCCTGGGAAAAGGTGTCACCACCACTCAGTATATAGATGCTGCAGTGATTTGAACTATGAGGACTTTGGGTCAAGTTTCAAGTTTCCATTAAGACATTGTCTTGTCAGTAGGCTTCATTTTCTCAGGTTCAGACTTATATGTCCCTGTTTTGAGGCACAGCTGTCATGTGTTTTCCAGGAGGTTTTAAAGTAGCTGAGTCTGTTGTCAGAAGAAATAGGAATAAAAGATGTGTGGCTTTCTCTCTGGCTAGGACAGAATAATGAGGATAGTTCACCACACACAGACTAATATGTGGTAACTTGTCCTTATCGTGCATTAGAATATATGGATGAACCAATGCTGATTTGTCATTTGAGGTGGCTTATTTCAAAACATGGAAGTACTGTGCATAGTTAAGAGAGTATATAACTTAGAGTCTGTTTTTTGAGTCTTTTCTACACCATTTACTAACTGTAACTTGATTGGGGAATTTAACCTCTCTGAGCCTCAGTCTTCTTATCTGTAAAATGGGCATATCAATATGAATACCTAGCTCATGGAGTTGTTACGGAGCTTAATGAGGCAATATACTGGAAAGGGCTTTGCTAATTGCAAAGGGGCATACAAATGCTAGGGATATGCAAAAGCAAATTTGTGGTATACAATTATGATAACAACATAATATTGACAGCACTACAAATTAAGCTAAAATTTTACTAAATCAACAACTGTTTATTGAGCATCTATTATGTGCCAGGCACTGGGCTAGGCTCTGGAAAAATAAAACTGAGTGAAATGCAGTTCCAATCACCCAAGGCAGAAATGACCCTTGCTCTTTCCTTTCTACTTCCTCATGATTCCATCAGCAAGTGCTATCAATTTTCCATCTGAAACAAGTCTGGAACCTGTCCCTTCCTTTCCAGCCCTACTAGTACTCCCTTGGTTCAGGCCCTCATCCTCTCTGCTTTAGATCATTGCAGCACCCTCCCAAAGGGTTTCTCCTCCTCCTAGTTCTGCATTAGTCCTGCCTTTTCCTCCAACCCATCCTCTACACAACCACTAGACTGACCTATCTAAATCCCAGACTCAACCATGACTTTATTCTGCAGAAAACCCTCCACTGGATCCTCATCCCTAAAAGATAGTACCAAATATGTCAGTGGGTGGGAATGTGGCCTCTGTGGTCCCTAACTCCCAGCTTTATCTCCCAGAATTCCTTGCTTTGTGCTTTCTACATGGTGGCCCCATGTTCCCCAGACACAGCGAGCAGGTGTTGCTCTTTCTCTGTAGTAATAACCCCCAGCCTGCCACCTTACCTGCCCTTTTCTGTTAGCATGACTCATCTTCTAGATCATTAGTCCAGGAGCTTTCCCTAACACCTTTCTACCTCTTCCTCCTGCTCATGTTGCATTAGGGAAAATGCCTGATAGTAGCATTACTGACTCAAATGGTATGCACAATGTGAAGAAGTGTAATACATATTTTGAGAAAAGTTGAACCACTGAATATATAATGGTTAACACTGTATCAGACTACTCATGCTTGCTGACACCAAAATGATTATTTATTATTTGCCTATGTGATAGGCAAAAAAAAAAAAAAAGCTATGTCTCAGCATTTTTATGAAAAATTTACCATACTAGGGATATGGCATTTGCCGCTTACCTTGTGAGTGCCTGTCATATCATCAATTTCAACTTCAGAAGAGGCAGCTCTAAAACCAAAATAAGGATAGATGCCACCTTCTCGCTTCTCTCAGTCTATATGAACTTTAGAGTCCTTGATAAGAGAAAATAGCCTGTGGTTAGATTGTAAGCCTGGAAATGGGGATTCATCTAAGAATATGGAAATAAGATAAGTTAGCATCAAAGAGTTAAAATATGCCACAAGCATAGAATGCTTTGCTCCTATGCTACTTAGAGCAGAGGAGACATGAGCCTACTATGAGGAGAATGCTCTACTTCATTTTAACAAAGGAAGCTATACCTTTAACTTTAAAAAGCCCAAAATTAAAAAAAATTTACTCCACATATATCTGCATTTTCCAAAAATATTGAGCAGCATTTAAAATGACTACAATTGAGAAAAGAAAGAAAACCCAAAATACTTTGCTTTTTTTTTTTTTTTAATTTTTTATTGGATTATAGGTTTTGGGGTACATGAGCAGAGCATGCAAGACAGTTGCGTAGGTACACATATGGCAGTGTGCTTTGCTTTTCTTCTCCCCTTCACCCACATTTGGCATTTCTCCCCAGGCTATCCCTCCCCACCTCCCCCTCCCACTGGCCCTCCCCTTTTCCCCCCAATAGACCCCAGTGTTTAGTACTCCCCTTTCTGTGTCCATGTGTTCTCATTTTTCATCACCCACCTATGAGTGAGAATATGCGGTGTTTCATTTTCTGTTCTTGTGTCAGTTTGCTGAGGATGATGTTTTCCAGATTCATCCATGTCCCTACAAACGACACAAACTCATCATTTCTGATTGCTGCATAATATCCCATGGTGTATATGTGCCACATTTTTCCAATCCAGTCTATTATCAATGGGCATTTTGGTTGATTCCAGGTCTTTGCTATTGTAAACAGTGCTGCAATGAACATTCGTGTACATGTGTCCTTATAGTAGAACGATTTATAGTCTTTTGGATATATACCCAGTAATGGGATTGCTGGGTCAAATGGAATTTCTATTTCTAAGGCCTTGAGGAATCGCCACACTGTCTTCCACAATGGTTGAACTAATTTACACTCCCACCAACAGTGTAGAAGTGTTCCTTTTTCTCCACATCCTCTCCAGCATCTGTTGTCTCCAGATTTTTTAATGATCGCCATTCTAACTGGCGTGAGATGGTATCTCAATGTGGTTTTGATTTGCATCTCTCTGATGACCAGTGACGATGAGCATTTTTTCATATGATTGTTGGCCTCATATATGTCTTCTTTCGTAAAGTATCTGTTCATATCCTTTGCCCACTTTTGAATGGGCTTGTTTGTTTTTTTCCTGTAAATCTGCTTGAGTTCTTTGTAAATTCTGGATATCAGCCCTTTGTCAGATGGGTAGACTGCGAAAGTTTTTTCCCATTCTGTTGGTTGCCGATCCACTCTAGTGACTGTTTCTTTTGCCGTGCAGAAGCTGTGGAGTTTCATTAGGTCCCATTTGTCTATTTTGGCTTTTGTTGCCAATGCTCTTGGTGTTTTGTTCATGAAGTCCTTGCCTACTCCTATGTCCTGGATAGTTTTGCCTAGATTTCCTTCTAGGGTTTTTATGGTACCAGGTCTTAGGTTTAAGTCTTTAATCCATCTGGAGTTAATTTTAGTGTAAGGTGTCAGGAAGGGGTCCAGTTTCTGCTTTCTGCACATGGCTAGCCAGTTTTCCCAACACCATTTGTTAAACATGGAATCCTTGCCCCATTGCTTGTTTTTGTCAGGTTTATCAAAGATTGTATAGTTGTATGTATGTTGTGTTGCCTTCGGTGCCTCTGTTTTGTTCCATTGGTCTATATCTCTGTTTTGGTACCAGTACCATGCTGTTTTGATTACTGTAGCCTTGTAGTATAGTTTGAAATCCGGTAGTGTGATGCCCCCCGCTGTGTTCTTTTTGCTTAGAATTGACTTGGCTATGCGGGCTCTCTTTTAGTTCCATATGAAGTTCATGGTGGTTTTTTCCAGTTCTGTGAAGAAAGTCAATGGTAGCTTGATGGGGATAGCGTTGATTCTGTAAATTACTTTGGGCAGTATAGCCATTTTCACGATATTAATTCTTCCTAACCATGAACATGGAATGTTTCTCCATCTGTTTGTGTCCTCTCTGATTTCGTTGAGCAGTGGTTTGTAGTTCTCCTTGAAGAGGTCCCTTACGTTTCTTGTGAGTTGTATTCCAAGGTATTTTATTCTTTTTGTAGCAATTGCGAATGGCAGTTCGCTCTTGATTTGGCTTTCTTTAAGTCTGCTATTGGTGTAGACGAATGCTTGTGATTTTTGCACATTGATTTTATATCCTGAGACTTTGCTGAAGTTGTTTATCAGTTTCAGGAGTTTTTGGGCTGAGGCAATGGGGTCTTCTAGGTATACTATCATGTCGTCTGCAAATAGAGACAATTTGGCTTCCACCTTTCCTATTTGAATACCCTTTATTTCTTTTTCTTGCCTGATTGCTCTGGCTAGAACTTCCAGTACTATATTGAATAGGAGTGGTGAGAGAGGGCATCCTTGTCTAGTACCAGATTTCAAAGGGAATGCTTCCAGTTTTTGCCCATTCAGTATGATATTGGCTGTTGGTTTGTCATAAATAGCTTTTATTACTTTGAGATACGTTCCATCGATACCGAGTTTATTGAGGGTTTTTAGCATAAAGGGCTGTTGAATTTTGTCAAATGCCTTCTCTGCGTCAATTGAGATAATCATGTGGTTTTTGTTTTTGGTTCTGTTTATGTGGTGAATTACGTTGATAGACTTGCGTATGTTGAACCAGCCTTGCATCCCTGGCATGAATCCTACTTGATCATGATGAATAAGTTTTTTGATTTGCTGTTGCAATCGGCTTGCCAATATTTTATTGAATATTTTTGCATCTATGTTCATCATGGATATTGGCCTGAAATTTTCTTTTCTTGTTGGGTCTCTGCTGGGTTTTGGTATCAGGATGATGTTGGTCTCATAAAATGATTTGGGAAGGATTCCCTCTTTTTGGATTGTTTGAAATAGTTTTAGAAGGAATGGTACCAGCTCCTCCTTGTGTGTCTGGTAGAATTCGGCTGTGAACCCATCTGGACCTGGGCTTTTTTTGTGAGGTAGGCTCTTAATTGCTGCCTCAACTTCAGACCTTGTTATTGGTCTATTCATAGTTTCAGCTTCCTCCTGGTTTAGGCTTGGGAGGACACAGGAGTCCAGGAATTTATCCATTTCTTCCAGGTTTAGTAGTTTATGTGCATAGAGTTGTTTGTAATATTCTCTGATGATGGTTTGAATTTCTGTGGAATCTGTGGTGATTTCCCCTTTATCATTTTTTATTGCATCTATTTGGTTGTTCTCTCTTTTATTTTTAATCAATCTGGCTAGTGGTCTGTCTATTTTGTTGATCTTTTCAAAAAACCAGCTCTTGGATTTATTGATTTTTTGAAGGGTTTTTCGTGTCTCAATCTCCTTCAGTTCAGCTCTGATCTTAGTAATTTCTTGTCTTCTGCTGGGTTTTGAGTTTTTTTGATCTTGCTCCTCTAGCTCTTTCAATTTTGACGATAGGGTGTCAATTTTGGATCTCTCCATTCTCCTCATATGGGCACTTATTGCTATATACTTTCCTCTAGAGACTGCTTTAAATGTGTCCCAGAGGTTCTGGCACGTTGTGTCTTCATTCTCATTGGTTTCGAAGAACATCTTTATTTCTGCCTTCATTTCGTTGTTTACCCAGTCAACATTCAAGAGCCAGTTGTTCACTTTCTATGAAGCTGTGCGGTTCTGGGTTGGTTTCTGAATTCTGAGTTCTAACTTGATTGCACTATGGTCTGAGAGGCTGTTTGTTATGATTTCAGTTGTTTTGCATTTGTTGAGCAGTGCTTTACTTCTAATTATGTGGTCAATTTTAGAGTAGGTGTGATGTGGTGCTGAGAAGAATGTGTATTCTGTGGATTTGGGGTGGAGAGTTCTGTAAATGTCCACCAGGTTTGCTTGCTCCAGGTCTGAGTTCAAGCCCTGGGTATCCTTGTTGATTTTCTGTCTGGTTGATCTGTCTAGTATTGACAGTGGAGTGTTAAAGTCTCCCACTATTATTGTGTGGGAGTCTAAGTCCTTCTGTAAGTCATTAAGAACTTGCCTTATGTATCTGGGTGCTCCTGCATTGGGTCCATATATGTTTAGGATCGTTAGCTCTTCTTGTTGTATCGATCCTTTTACCATTATGTAATGGCCTTCTTTGTCTCTTTTGATCTTTGTTGCTTTAAAGTCTATTTTATCAGAGATGAGAATTGCAACTCCTGCTTTTTTTGGCTTTCCATTAGCTTGGTAAATCTTCCTCCATCCCTTTATTTTGAGCCTTTGTGTATCCTTGCATGTGAGATGGGTTTCCTGGATACAGCACATTGATGGGTTTTGGATTTTTATCCAATTTGCCAGTCTGTGTCTTTTGATTGGTGCATTTAGTCCATTTACATTTAGGGTTAATATTGTTATGTGTTAATTTGATACTGCCATTTTGATGCTAAGTGGCTGTTTTGCCTGTTAGTTGTTGTAGATTCTTCATTATGTTGAAGCTCTTTAGCATTCAGTGTGATTTTGGAATGGCTGGTACTGATTGATCCTTTCTATGTGTAGTGCCTCTTTTAGGAGCTCTTGTAAAGCAGGCCTGGTGGTGACAAAATATCTGAGTACTTGCTTGTTCACAAAGGATTTTATTCTTCCTTCACTTCTGAAGCTCAGTTTGGCTGGATATGAAATTCTGGGTTGAAAGTTCTTTTCTTTAAGAATGTTGAATATTGGCCCCCACTCTCTTCTGGCTTGTAGTGTTTCTGCCGAGAGATCTGCTGTGAGTCTGATGGGCTTCCCTTTGTGGGTGACCCGACCTTTCTCTCTGGCTGCCCTTAGTATTCTCTCCTTTATTTCAACCCTGTTGAATCTGACGATTATGTGCCTTGGGGTTGCTCTTCTTGCGGAATATCTTTGTGGTGTTCTCTGTATTTCCTGCAATTGAGTGTTGGCTTGTCTTGCTAGGTGGGGGAAATTTTCCTGGATGATGTCCTGAAGAGTATTTTCCAGCTGGGATTCATTCTCTTCGTCCCCTTCTGGTACACCTATCAAACGTAGGTTAGGTCTTTTCACATAGTCCCACATTTCTTTGAGACTTTGTTCATTCCTTTTTACGCTTTTTTCTCTGATCTTGGTTTCTCGATTTATTTCATTGAGTTGGTCTTCGACTTCAGATATTCTTTCTTCTGCTTGGTCAATTCGGCTATTGAAACTTGCGTTTGCTTCGCGAAGTTCTCGTATTGTGTTTTTCAGCTCCTTTAATTCATTCATATTCCTCTCTAAGGTATCCATTCTTGTTATCATTTCCTCGAATCTTTTTTCAAATCTTTTTTCAAGGTTCTTAGTTTCTTTGCATTGATTTAATACATGATCTTTTACCTCACAAAAGTTTCTCATTATCCATCTTCTGAAGTCTAATTCCGTCATTTCGTCACAGTCATTCTCCGTCCAGCTTTGTTCCCTTGCTGGTGAGGAGTTTTGGTCCTTTCTAGGAGGCGAGGTGTTCTGGTTTCGGGTGTTTTCCTCCTTTTTGCGCTGGTTTCTTCCCATCTTTGTGGATTTGTCCACTGGTCGTCTGCGTAGTTGCTGACTTTTCGTTTGGGTCTCTGAGTGGATACCCAAAATGTTGATGATGAAGTATTTCTGTTGCTTGGTTTTCCTTCTACCAGTCTAGCCCCTTCGCTGTACGACTGTTGAGGTCCGCTCCAGACCCTGCTTGTCTGGGGTGCACCTCTAGTAGCCGTGGCACAGCGAGGGATGCTACCAGTTTCTTTTTCTGCTCTCTTTGTCCCAGGATGATGCCTGCCTAATGACAGTCTTTTGGATATAGAGGGGTCAGGGAGCTGCTTGAGGAGACAGTTTGTACTTTATAGGGGTTTAATTGCTGAGCTGTGCATTCTGTTGTTCATTCAGGGCTGTTAGGCTGCTACGTTTGATTCTGCTGCAACACAGCTCATTAAACAACCCTTTTTTTTTTCTCAAATGCTCTGTGTTGAGGGATTGGGCTTTATTTTTGGATGTCCGATCAGGTGTCCTGCCCAGCTCAAAGGCAGACTAGCTTCTGTTTGGCTGCCGAGGCTCCGCCCTGCTGTTGTGTGATTCGCGCTGTTCCTGCCGGCTCTGCTGTGGTCTCCGCCACGCCCTGCGGCGGAGTCTCTTGTTGTAGCGTGTTGCCTCAGCAACGGCAGGCTGCATCAGCAGTGGGCGTGTATCTCAGTAGGGACGGGTTGCCTCGGCAACGGCTGGCTGCGTCAGCAGTGGGCGTGTATCTCAGTTGGGGCGGGTTGCCTCGGCAACGGCTGGCTGCGTCAGCAGTGGGCGTGTATATCAGTTGGGGCAGGTTGCCTCCGTAGTGGTGGGCGCCCCTCCCCCACAGAGTGTCTCGGACCGTCTGCCCGGGATAGTTTGAAATCGCGGTTTTGTTCGTCCCACTGGGTATCCCAACCGATCTGTCCCTGCAATCCCCTGGGCTGGGCTACTGTGCAAGTCTCGTTCAGTCTCAAGTCCAGCCCTCTCAAGTCTCAGATTGCCGGTTCAACAAGGCACCCGGACAAGCGCGCCCTGTGGGGATTGCTGGGTAGGGCCGGCCGCCGCCGCCCCGGCTGCCGGCTTCGCCAGGCAGACCTACTGCCTGGCGTCCCGTGTCTTTTTATACTTGGGAGTTTCCCCGTTCTGTGGGCAACAAAGATCAGTCTGGAAATGCAGCACTGACTCACCGTTTGCGAATTCAACGCGGGCTCCAATCCTGGGTTGTTCTCACAGCGCCATCTTGAGTCCCCTCCAATACTTTGCTTTTTAAACCATCTTGTTGGTTGTTGGGCTAGTTGCTGTGGCAATGAGAATGTGTTTTTCAGGAAGTGAGGCTAAAATGAATTGAAATGACACAGCTTATGAGACCAAGCACACAGATGGTGGCCATTCCTCCTCTTTGACTTATTGCTGAGACTTTTTGAAAGCCCAGACTCACATGCACCTGTGATACAACAGCAGCTGGGCAGTCATGGAGTTGAAAGGTCCAGATCCTGCCAAAGAATTGTAATATTTCAAAATCTCCAGGAGGATTTTGTTGGAAATTTAAATAAAATGTTTTTCAGCTGAGGAGAAAAAGCCTTCTTCAGTGAAGGACTTTTATTCATGATGCTGTTCTTTAACAATAAACAGATATAGAGGTCCTGTAAGCAACTCTCTCCGCTCAGCTTTGAAGTATCATTTTCTTTGTAGTAGTAGCCTTTTCATTTGAGATCGACGCATTTACAATTGTGCCTTGCAAGAAAAACACCTGCTAAAGAAGCCATCTTTTAAAAAGTGGTGATGGATAATATATAACATAAAATTACTACTTCAAGCATGTTTAAGTGTAGCACTTTGTGGCACTGTGTGTATTTACTGTTGTGCAACCATCACCGCCATCCACCTCCAGACGTTTTTCATCTTCCCCAGCTGAAATGCTGTCCCCACTAAACACTAACTTCTCCTTCCCCTCTCCTAGCCCCGAGCAGCCACCATTCTACTTTCTGTCTCTGAATTTGGTGACTCAGATAAGTGGAATCATCCAATATTTGTTCTTTTGTGATTGGCTTTAATAAGCCTGCTTTTAAAAGCTACTGTGAAATTTGAAATCATTCACTTTAGATGGGTTTTGTATCTTTGTGTGTCTGTTCCAATATGCAGGCTTGTGTTCTCTCTCTCTCTCTCTCTCTCTCTCTCTCTCTCCCTCTGTCTTTTCTCTCCACCTCTACTTTCTCCTCCATGAAAAAAAGAAAAAACTAAAAATTCGAGTCTGAAACACTTTTTGTCAACCAAACATTAATGTAATCAACAAATTCTCAGTCCTTTTTCCATTTTATAACAAATTCTTCTTAAATGGGCAGATATCCAAAACATTGATTTTGCAGCTTAGAGAAATGTTGTGTCATTCAACACAGGATTGTATGTGGGGCTAAGTATCTCCTGGGGCTAAGTGTCTCTTGGTGAACGGTGCAGCCGCGGCTGGCGCATTTGCGACGTGGAGTGCCCTAATGAAGGCCACTGCTTAGGCAGTTCTGTGTCTAGCACTTGGCTCCAGCCATGCATGTGAACTGCACATACTTGCTACAGCAACACCAAGCTCAACACAAAGCTCACAAATCATGAAATGTGACATTCTCTTTACCACTCTCAAGCCCTTTGCCTATTAGAACATCTTCACAGACATCATCACGACATGGTAGTTAGTGGCCAGATCTGTCAAATGTATGCTTTTAATCAGTTGCAATATAAACAACCAGGTTAACTGCTGTTTTGAGCTGCTCTTCAAGGATACCTTTGGTGCATCTACTAATGTATGAAAGTTATCACTTGATACTATCATTTGATAAGATCGACTCTCTTTTTAATCTCTTGTCCTATATGGGGGCACATTTTTACAGTAGTACATCACCCAAAATTTCCCTTTTATGTGATTTTTTTCACCCTCTTACATAATTTTGAAATTAATCCTCACCTTTGAGTAACTTCCTTTTATCTTGCTACTCCTAGCCAAGGTTTTTCATTAGCTGCAAAAAATCTCAGCAATTTTTTTCCTCAAAATTGTGTAACTTGATCCATCTGGACAAAGTTGCTCATATTAAATAATTGCTGTTTGTAAGGGTTATTGTCTTGTGAGGTTTATTGCCGAGTTTAAAATGAGGAAACTGAGGCCAGCACAAAAAGATTAAATGCCAATTTATTCGGCTCCTGGGCGAGGTTCTGTGGTCCAGGGGAAAGAGGCCAGAGAAGTCATGCCCGACTCCTCTGGGCATGGGGTTTTATAGGAAGCGAAGGCGTTCTGATAGGCTGTGGAGAAACAGAACGTGGACGTAGCAAGCTGCTATAGGTAGGTAGGTGGGATTTCCGGATGGGGCAATGTGCTATTGGGCAGGTTTTGGTGGGGCTTTCCAAGGGTGGGCTAGGTACCGAGTGCAGAGGGGATTTCCAAGGGCGGGGTTGAGTTCCGAGTGCAGAGGGGATTTCCAAGGCAGAGCTAGATGATGGGCATATTCTGGTGATGTAATATTCAGGCAGGGAGAGGGATGGGCATGTCCGAGCTCCCAGTGAGGCAACCAGCCTTACACTGTTGACGTTGGGGAAGTGACCCAACATGGTCATCTAATGAATGAGACTTTTTCCTATAAATGCTCCACTCTTCTCTTTCTTTCACAATTATACCAACTCCTTGTCTCCCTACACAGCCGTCCATCCTATGATGTTAGTATTTTACACATGCATGCATGTATATATATTCTATGAAGTTAGTGTTACATATGGATAATACAGGATATAATATTTTCTGAGTATGACAGCTCCTCTTTTACCATTTTTCTTATAGTGATATTGGTTTTGACATATATGTGTTAAAAGTTGCACAGTATTTTTCAGAAGTATCTGTCAGAAAGTGGCTATGTTAACACATTAAGAGAAGAAGAGTTTGTGAAGACTTGTGAACTTGGGAGAAAAACAGAAAAAGAGGTAAATGTTGGCAGTAGGCTGGGAACCCCTGCCAAAGTTGGGTATTTCCTGGCTCAGCTGACAGTATGATGAGTATGTGAGTTTGGCTTGGAACAACTACACTAAGGAGCCAGTTTGTCAATGCCCCCTTTTGAATTCTGTGCTTGTTAGGGAAACTTCTGGTTCTGGTCTGGCTCCTGTGTAGAACTCCCTGTGGGGAGAATGTGACTGCCATGTACACTCTGAACGTTCTGTTCCTCTACAGTTGTTATGATTCTGCAACTAAGGAGAGTGAAGAAGTGGGGAGGGCTCTGGTGATATTTTGGCTTCACATCTAAGTCGACTTTCAGGAAGCAAAATGGGCCACAGGTCAACAGTAGATTGAATTTCAGAAGTATACAGAATGCTGTGAGGATTTTAAAAAGCAAAGATCAGGAAGCAGTCTACTGATGCTGTCTCAGGATGCTTTCTAGGGGCCTTTTAGAAATGTTTAAGTTTGGAGAAAAACAGCAAAATAAAATAGTGTCCGAAGAAGAATCATAAAAATGAATACATGATGGAAAAACTGTTCTTAGAAACAAAGAGCAAAAATTTGTGGCCAGATTTGGCCAGTGGGAGCCCCTTCCATGACCTCGGTATCCTTTTGTCATGTCCCCTTTATTCTGTGGATACTTCCTGGAGTTCTGGCACAATTGGATATTCTAGGTTCATTTTTTACTTTCCCCATCCTAGTCCTGGAATCAGCTATTAGGATTGGAGCATAAAATAAATAATTGTAGTAAATAAGTAATAATAGTAACAAATTATCACCCATTGAATAAAATAGGAAACCATAAGTCCATATTTTATAAAAAATAAACAGAAAGTTTAATGAGAACAATGTATTTATGTAGTTTCAAAGTATCTCCCCACAGAATATGTATTAACTACAGAAGTAGAAAAACAACCTCACTGTGGAGAGGCCTGGTAGATGCCAATATTTATTAACCAAGTGGGACACATCAAAGTCATATGTCACCTGGTAGAATGACACAAGAGGAACATTGAGTCACATTTGTAATATTCTGACAAAGACAGATGCATTACTTTGATCTAACCACGATGAAACAATAGATGAATTCAAAATGGGAGACATTGGACAACATAACTGGCCATAATCTTCCAAAGTGTCAAAGTCATGGATGTCAAAGAGAAATGGAAGACCTGATCCCTGCTCAGGGACAGGACAATTAAATGAAAAGTGAGATTCTCTATTGAATACTTTTGCTATAAAATGCTTGATTGGGACAACTGGTGAATCCTGAATGGAGTCTGATAATTAGATAGTAGTAGTGGACCGGTGTTAATTTCTGGATTCTGATGGGTATATTGTATAGTGTGTAGGACTAAACTCTTATGTGTTCAGGGGTGATGGGGCATTAGGTCAGCAATTTACTCTCAAATGATTCAGGGGAAATAAAATTATTTGTACTGTACATGCAACTTTTCTGTAAACTTGTCATTGTTTCAAAAGCTAAAAATGAGTTAAAATTTTTGTGATGAATTCTGGTAAAGAGGAGATTAAGAACTGGCTAAATAATGTTCTTCTTCAGCAATGACAAGTGTTGCTATAAGGAAGGTCTTTTTCATCAGCTGAGAAATGAGATTCATGTTAGACATACATATTTAATTCAATTTCACTTACTTCCTAAACAAGCCTTATATGAGTCTATTTATAGAAAGCATTCATATTAGACACAAATACAATAACCAAGTCATTAAAATAAGTGTAAAAGATGAGAACCAAGAAATGAGATGAAATGAATAATAAGAGAATAGGAACTTATATATGATAAAAACTAAATTAACTATAAAATTTAACTTTGAGTTTGCTGGTTGCCAAGGCAAAGATATAAAAAGTTACCCAATGCTTATTTTACAGTAAGCCCTGGCTGGGTCTCAAGTCTAGCCACTAAGCCTCTGTTGCATCTGAGTCTCTCTTTCTCACCCACTATCCCACCCTTCGCTATCTGCCATAACCTCTTAAGCTCACAGTTCTTTGTCTCTGTTGCTGGTGGTCTGGCCTCTTCTGCCAGCTGCTTGTCTCTGGTGGCATTCTACACTTGTGTGCCAGGATACCGTTCCATTTCTTGCCTATTGCTATGAAGAAATTTCACTTTTCTTAGTAAAAATTAAGTTCAGAACTCCAGGGTTGGCACTGGATGGTCCATATGGCCTTGGCTTTCACCTAAGACTCACTTCCTTTGGGGTCTATGTCTGATACTACCATTGACACATTGGCCTAAGGGGGCACTGTTTCCCCTTTTTTTCTTATACTGGACAGAGGACTGTTGGATTGATTCTCGATAGCCCAACTGACCAAAGTTAGAATGTCCATATATGACGTGGATAAATGATAGGAGGTAACAAAAAGACAAGAAAAAGAGAAAATTTTGTTGAACTTTACAACTCAGCTTCCTTCCCTTCAACTGTTGAACCAATACATGGGTTCTTCCAAGCTCCTGGTCTACCTCCTCATGATGGTTACTATTATTTATACTCACCGGCCAGGGGTACCTGCCACTTCCATAGTTGACCTGTGAGACCAACAGAGTCTGAGCTCCTTCAGTTCTAGTTCCCTAAATTCACACCCTTCCTCTGGGTGACTGACTCTAGGCATGGCTTCCCCATTCAAGAGGATCCAACCTACCTTCAGATGGGAGCTTTGTATTTGTAGATGTCACCAGGACACCAGACCACCCTCCCAATAAGCCTAGGAGATGTGCCCATGTATGCTCAATGTGGCAAAAGCATGGTTAGTTTCTTGTTGCTTCCAGTGAGATCTCCCTGTTGCTTGTTTGGACAAATTCTCATGTCTGGTGGGGTACCATGCGCAACTTCCCATGCTATTTATACCGGGCTGTTTTGGTCATCTCTGGTTTGACTCACAGCTTTTATAACTGAGCCCCCATTAGACAAGAGAAGAGGGTCATAAAAGGCAGGATATAAGGCAAGATTTATAGGGAGCAAGAAATATTAGAAAGCCCGAAGTGCTGCATCCTATTAAACACTAAGACTGAAAGGTGTAAACACTAAATCTATGCTGGAAAGCATTAAAAGCTTTGCAAAAATCCCCCTATCTTGAGCTGTCCTCACTATTCACAGGATCATTTAATATCAAACTTATAAACCTGTGACAGGTTTATGTGTACTAAGGCATTGCAAGAAGGAAATTATGGGACTCATCTCAAAATTGTCTGCCTTCCTGTTCTGATAATATATTTCTCTTTCTAATGAAAACCTTTTAATAAAAAAGAAATAAAATAAATAAAAGATTTAATATTAAAAATGTAAACAACTGATCACACCTTTTCAAAGTTCCTTTTCCATTCTAAAACGGAATCATTTTAGGACAGTATTTGATACCCCTTACCTGAAATATCCAGTGGCAGAGAGACTAATGCTTTGAGCAAAAGCTTCACTTACCTACAAAAAAAGAATATGATAAAAGGAAAATTACACAGCTGGACAAAAGATGCAATACATGGGAAAATAACCATTTTCTGGATGTCATAATTTTCCTTATTGTTGGGAATATTATTTTCCTGAGTGAACAAACAGAGCACCCAAATGGGTCTGAGACATGCCCAGGATGATTGATTGCTAAGTTACTTCTTTGGTGGATCTATTTAAAGAACAAGGGAAAAAGTGATGAAGGTATACATCTGTGATGGAAATTTAAATTCAGGGTCCTCAGACAAAGCCTAACCAAGGATCTCCATCCTTTTGTCTCCATATATGGGGAACCAGTCTAGGTGGAGCTGCAGATTGGTTGGAATATGTATATATACTTCTAAGTTTCCGAGGAACTAAGAGAAAAAGGAGGTAAATTCAGTAATCCCTCAAGTTCCTGCTTCCACATCCCATCCATCACTGCTCCCTGAGGGCTTCCCACGAAACTTCAAAATCACCTGGAGACTTTCTAACAGCACAAATTATGTACTGAGGGCCCTTACAGAACCTCTGCTGCCTCAATTTTAAAAAATCTGGGTCAGGTTTTAAAATAAAGTATTCTGAAAGAAGAACAAGAACTACCATCCAAAGACTATTCAGTTTTCCCCATGAATATCTGAAATGCAGGTGTGAAAAATAGCAAGCATTTGTAACCTTAACTGAAGATGTTTTTCAAAATGTAATCCAATATAACAGCCTCTCCTGCAAGAACTTCCTTCAAATGTATTTCGTTTTTTCTCTGCAAATTTCCAAAAGTGAACTTTAGATGATTTAGGCTGTATCTTCTTTACCAAATAACCAGACACACACTAAGTGGCATTTAAATATGAATGGCTTGGCCAGGTGCGGTGGCTCATGCCTGTAATCCCAGCACTTTGGGAGGCTGAGGTGGGTGGATCACGAGGTCAAGAGATCGAGACCATCCTCGTCAACATGGTGAAACCCCGTCTCTACTAAAAATATAAAAAAAAATCAGCTGGGCATGGTGGCACATGCCTGTAATCCCAGCTACTCAGGAGGCTGAGGCAGGAGAATTGCCTGAACCCAGGAGGTGGAGGTTGTGGTGAGCCGAGATCACACCATTGCACTCCAGCCTGGGTAACAAGAGCGAAACTTCGTCTCAAAATAAATACATAAATAAATATGAATGGCTTTAACACTGTTACCAAGCTATTTCTCCAGGTGTGAGTAAATAGCCAGATGATCCAGAGATTTCTGTTTCATAAGATCTGGTTGCAAGGTGAATGATTGATTTATATCTGTCACTTATGAACTAAGCTTACTAATCTTTAATTGCTGGGCCAATATATGAATGCCTTTCTTCCTAGCTCCTGGTCTACCTCCTTATGATGGTTACTATCACTTATATCTACCAGCCAGGAGTGCTACTTAAAGCATGGTTCAGCAGCACAGGCATTACCTGGGAGGTTGACAAAAACGCAGACTCTGAAGCCCCACCTAGACCTGCAGAATCAGAATCTGCATTTTAACTATGTCCATATGATCTGCCTGCTCACTGATGACTGGGGAGGGGATGCCCTAGGTTGTACAGAGCAGGAGGAGGGAGTGGCAGGGATGCAGCACACCTGGGTACAGGTGTTTACACTCAGTGGCCCCACAGGAGCTCTTCAGGCTTCAGCCACACCTGGTACTCACTCACTTCTCCCAGGTGCCACTAGCACTCCATCTTATGATCGGTTCAAGGCACTCCACGAGGGTCTGGCAGATATTCTGCAGGTGGAAAAGGACAGAGGCATGGCGGAGAATCAAATGTGGAAACCTTTAAATTCGACTGTGTTTCTCACCCTGCAACAATCACCATCCTCCCTGCCTCCTGCAGATGCCTTCCATGTGGCTTGTCTCCGGATCTGGACAAGAGGCTGACCCCTGTGTTCCCTGTGGAACTAGTGCCAAGGCGGGGCTTTTTCACTGAGGGAGTAAAAGTGGAGGCTAGAGGGAGGACAGATAGAATGCAAGATCCATTTGCCCAGTTCAACCAAAATGACTCTGTTTCTGTGTGTTTTGTGTGTTGAGGTTCCATTTAGGATTTGCTGCATACTTAGCAGGAGCATGAAAACCCCTGCCCAGCCAGTGAACACAAGAACACAGGCACAGGGAAAGGCAGCGTGATGTGTAGAGAAATGTGGGTTTTGGAGTCAGATGTCCCTGTGATTGAATAGCTCTGCTTCTTCTCAGCATGTGGATGACATACTCTCTATGCCATGGGGATCTTGTCTGTGACCTGGAGATACCAGAAGCAGGTGACCACACACCCTGCTTTGCGCAGGACAATCCCTGTTTACACTGGTTGTCTTTGTGTTAATATCAACGGCTCCCTTTGCTCTCCAAAGTATTTTGTTTGAATTACACAGGCACTAATACCTCCTTTGAAGGGTTGTTTTAAATACAGTCATGTGTGGCATAATGATGTTTTAGTCAACAGTGAGCCACATATATGACAGTGGTCCCACAGATTATAATGGAGCTGAAAGATTCCTATTGCCTAGTGACATCGTAGCTGTCACAGTGTTGTGGCATAATTCCTTTACTTTTTAATTTAACTTTATATTTTTGAGACAGAGTCTGGGTATGTTGCACAGGCTGGCATGATCTTGGCTCACTGAAACCTTCACCTTCCGGGCTCAGGTTATCTTCCTACCTCAGCCTCCCAAGTAGCTGGAACTACAGGTGTATGCCACCATGCCTGGCTACTTTTTGTATTTTTTTGTAGAGACAAGGTTTTGCCATGTTGCTGAGTCTGGTCTTGAACTCCTGGACTCAAGTGATCAGCCTGCATCAGCCTTCCAGAGTGCTGGGATTATAGGTGTGAGCCACAGCACCTGGCCTAATTATTTTTAAAATAAATTTAGTGTAGCCTAAGTGTGCAGTGTTGATAAAGTCTACACTAGTGCACTAGGCCTTCACATCCACTCACTACTGACTCACTGACCTAAACAGAGCAACTTTTAGTCCTACAAGCTCCACTCATGGTATCTTTTACAGGTACACCATTTTTTAAATCTTTTTTTTACCAGATTTTTACTGTACCTATGTTTAGATGTATTTGGATATACTAATACTTAGCATTATGTTACCATTGCCTACAGTATTCAGCATAGTAATAGGTGTGCAGGTTTGCAGCCTAGGAACAATAAGCTAGACCATATAGCCTAGGTGTGTAGTAGGCTATACTATCTTGGTTTGTGTAAATACGCTCTATGATGTTCGCGCAATGGCAAAATCACCTAAAGATGTGTCTCTCAGATCATATTCCTGTTGTTAGGTGAGGCATGACTGTGCAGCCCTCAGTATTATCTTCATTATTTTACTCTAGGGGCAGGCCCTCATTAAAGCTTGGTGAGAGACTTGCTTGGACTCTGGGTCACCGAGTGACCAGCATTGAATGAATTACTCTTGGCATTGGTCTTCAAGTTCAGCTGACCAAACCAGGGATATTTCCACCTGTCCCCTCTCAAAATGGGATGTTGTACTTGCCCATCTCCAGATACCAGGACCTTTGGCTCCAAAAGGCTTTTGCCCTCTGTCTTTCCAAGAGGGCAGCCTGGGGAGATCTCTGTTCTCAAGTAAGGAGGTCTTGAGTCCCAGCATGGGTCTGCATTCTAAGGGGGTACCCCGATCCTATAATGGGTGCCCTTTTCATAGAAAAAGCATGAGAAAGTGGACTTAATTTGGGAATGAACAAATTGTCTGGCACCAGGAAGTCTGGATTTAGGGTGTAAGTGGCACTCTAATATATGTATAATTAATAGACAGGAGTTGTCTGGGAAATGCTGCTGCCCCTCACTGAACATTAGAGCCCATGAAAAGTTACAGCTGCTCCATGCAACAGTGAGGAGCCACTGTTTCCCCAGGAAGCTGAGTTCTGGTGAAGCCCCTCCCACTAGAGAAGGGAGATGAAGCCCTCTCCCCATGTTCCAGTTGGCTTATTTCCAGGTAACTCAGAATGAGCTCCTAGGGACACTGTGGATAATTCTGGCCATTGTATCACAAAGCCCAAAGGTGATATTAACTGCAGTGTATTAATTACAGTGCATTAATTACAGTACAGTCTGGGAATATTTTATAAAGTCCAATTTTGGCTGATGGCAAAGCTGAAACAACCTCTCTCACCTGTGTCATTTTGGTGTTAATACCTTGTCCCAATTCAGCTCTGCCACAAGCAACTAATACAGATCCATTTGTGTAGATATGAACTAGAGCAGCAGCCTGGAAATAAAATTAGAAATCTGTTCTTTTTTTTTTGAGACGGAGTCTTGCTCTGTCACCCAGGCTGGAGTGCAATGGTGCGATCTCAGCTCACTGCAACCTCCGCCTCCCGGGTTCAAGTAATTTTTCTGCCTCTGCCTCCTGAGTAGCTGGGATTACAGGTGCATGCCACCATGGCTGGCTAATTTTTGTATTTTTAGAAGAGATGGGGTTTCACCGTGTTGGTCAGGCTGGTCTTGAACTCCTGACCTCGTGATCCACCCGCCTCTAACTCCCAAAGCGTTGGGATTACAGGAGTGAGCCACTGCACCTGGCCTGTATGTGAATTTTTCACAGTGAGGCAGTCACAAATGAAATAGCAAAAGCCACGAAATAAAGCTATAGTTCTGGTACAGGACCAGTGGTTTCATCCAAAGGTATGTGCCACCTAAGAACAGCAAAGGTTCTGTTCCATGAAGTCTGTGAAACAAAGAAAGCCTAAATGAGTCCCTTAACGTTGAAATGTGGTAATCAGCTGTTGCAGGGTCCTCTCACCATTTTCAGTGGCATTAACTGGCTAGACTCTGAATGCTGCTGGCGTCGTCCTCCTTTGTGCGTCTCTCCAAGCGTAAGGTTAAATTTAATAAGGAGGGTACCTCACTCTGCTGTTCCAACTCTGCGTAGCAACAGCAAATTGACCTAAACTGTTAACAACTGGTAGAATTTAGATCTCGTTTTTGTTGGATAATAGACTCTTTTTGCCCTTAGTTGTCATTTGGGGAGGAACACTATGTCCTTGTGAATTCTTTCTCCTTTTTTCTCTGAGCATATTATTGTCAATTGCTTCTGGGGAGTAAAAAATTTGCAAAGAATTATAGAATAAAATACAGCGAAGTCTAAAAATAAAATCTCATACCATGGAATACTATGCTGCCATAAAAAGGATAAATTCATGTTCTTTGTGGGGACATGGATGAATCTGGAAACCATCATTCTTAGCAAACTGACACAAGAACAGAAAACGAAACACTGCATGTTCTCAGTCATAGGTGGGTGTTGAACAATGAGAACACATGGACACAGGGAGGGGAATATCCCACGCTGGGGTCTGTTGGGGGTGGGGAGGGCCAATATTGGAAGAAATGCCTGATGTAGGTGACGGGGGGATGGAGGCAGCAAACCAGCATGGCATGTGTGTACCTATGCAACAATCCTGCAAGATCTGCACATGTACTACAGAACTTAAAGTATAGTAATAATAATTTTAAAATCTCATTTGTCCATAATCTCATTGCTCTCACACACTAGGTTATTATAAGAAAAGTTAAATAGTGGTGATATAAGTCCCCAATCTGTTACCTGCAATTCTGAATTTTGAAAACCCTGAGCACTTATTTGGTGGAGAAACTTGTCGTGATCTCATCCAATGAGAGATTCCTAAGTTGTTAAAAAAATCTTACTTGATGTAAGTAATCCTACACTTCACTGCAGAAATATTATGCTTGAATGTGGCATGTTGCCCAGACTCTGCTGAGGGCTTTAATAAATAGTATAGGTCATACGATCTTTTAAAATCAGAAAAATTTAGAATACCAAAATATAGCTGGCCTTGAGGATTTCATAGAGGGAAAAATGAACATGGTGTGTACTTAAAAAAAATCAAGCATTTTAGAAAGGTACAAGATGGAGAATGAAAGCGCCCCTGCCCACTTGTCCGCCCTGTCCCATCCTAAAAGTAACTGGCCTTGAGTTCCTTGTCACTATTTATGAATATGGCATAATTTTGTGATAGAAGTCTTTTAAAAGGTATGAGAGTAAAAACACCATTCTGCTGGTTTTTTTTTAAACTTAATCAATTTGGGGTCCTTTTTTGTATATCGACATTTGCTTTAATATCTGCACAATATTCCATCCTATATGTAACATAACTTATTTAAGAAGTTTCCAAATAAGGAACACTCTGTGCATGACCCCCTCCCCCGACTCCTATAAGAATAGCTTCCAAAACGAACATTTTTGCATATTTATCTTGGCAAAAAAATTTCTTGAAAATGAACATTGGATAAATTTCTAGCGGTGATTAAATGTTCTAAAATTAGGTTTTGATGATGGTTGCACAACTCTATGAATGGTATACTTTAAATGGGTGAATTTTATGGTATGTGGATAGATTAGATTAGATCTCAATAAAGTGGATTAGATCTCAATAAAGTTGTTTCAAAATTCCTGACAGTGAAAATGGTAGGTCTGAGGGCATGTGTATTAGGATGTTTATAATCATTTTTAAAAAGAATTTATTTATTATACTTTAAGTTCTGGGGTACATGTGCAAAACATGCAGGTTTGTTACACAGGTATACACATGCCTTGGTGGTTTGCTGCATCCATCACCCCATCATCTACATTAGGTATTTCTCCTAATGCTATCCCCTACCCCCACCCCCTGCTATCCCTCCCCTAGCCCCCCGTGTGTGATGTTCCTCTCCCTGTGTACATGTGTTCTCATTGTTCAACACCCACTTATGAGTGAGAACATTCGGTGTTTGGTTTTCTGTTCTTGTGTCAGTTTACTGATGTTTACCATTATAATGGTGCATACTCAGCCATGTCTTTACCAGCTGTCCTGCCTGCCTTCTTGCTTCTATGTCATAGTGGTCCTTGTGTGCTTGCAGGAATCCCCCTGAGCCTTATAATCTGGAGCAGCTCTCCTGGAGGTGTCTCACCTCTGACAGATAGTGTTTTGGGTCTGCACTGCTCCTGCTGGCCCAGCCATGAGTATTCGGTGGGTGTGACCCAGAGCAAGGGCCGTCTCTTAGCATGTTTTGTATATCAAGGGATGCAGGGTGTTATTCTACTAATAGAATGAGGCTGGTGCTCTTTATGTGTGGGCACATCTCTTATCCACAGGAGTTACTGCCCATGGACATGAAGGTATATGGCCCTGCCTGCAGCAGCTAACTGCTCCAGGATTGAAATGATTCCATCTGTGTTCATCTCATCTCTTTGGATAACATTTAGTTCCTTAATTAGTTTCCGCGTCACACTTCCTTTTTATCGCCCACATTGTCTAACACACTTCATAACTTAAAAATACTTTCACATGTATAATTGTATCAATTCTTATAATTCTGTGAAATTTATACCATTCCCATTTTGTAAATGAAGAGATTGGGATGAGAACTAGATACTTGTCGGGGTCACACAGGCATTGAATGTACAGAAGTGGGGTGCAAACTCTAACCTTCCAATAACAAATACTTTTTGCAGCCCCACTGCCTCAATGATGTCATCAGTCACATAGTAGTTATCTGGTGACAGAGCGCTGAGTTGACCAGGATCTGGGTTTTATCTTTCTTGATTTTTAAAGGACGACTGAGGTGACTGGAGAGGGAATGTGTTAAATGGAATTTCCAGGGAGGCAGAGAGGTTTTGCACAATGGCCTCACCCTCTACCTCATTACAACTTCCTCAAAACTATAGATTTTTCACTGAGCTTAATACTTGGTTGCAATGTACTTATTTATTTATTCACTAGGTGAGAAAGAAAGATAGTTGGAGATGAGAGGAACATACTCACACAAAGACATTACATCATTGTATACCAAACCTCTGTGTAAGTGATGAATGTTAACTTATGATTACATGTATGTGGAGAACGAAATGGAAGGACGTACACCAGGCTGTTAACACCGGCTTGGACATATACCTTCATGTCCAAGGGTAGTAACTCCTGTGAATAAGAGATGTGCCCACACAAAGAGAGCACCAGCCTCATTCTATTAGTAGAATAACACCCTGCATCCTTTGATATACAAAACATGCTAAGAGACGGCCCTTGCTCTGGGTCACACCCACCAAATACTCATGGCTGGGCCAGCAGGAGCAGTGCAGACCCAAAACACTATCTGTCAGAGGTGAGAGGTGGGGAGGAAGAGGTAACATTCTCCTTCCCCACCAAACAAAACAGAACAAGAAAGAAAACTCTTAAAAAATGTGTCAACAAATAAATGCAGCATGTACAAAATGATCCGAATTTGTGCAAAATCATATAGACATATGTGAGTTGTGGAAAAGGATGTCGACAAAATATGAATAGCAGTTATCTATGCATGGTGGGCTTCCAGGTGATTTAAATTTTTTTCTTTGAACTTTTTGTATTGTTTAAAATTTCTTTGCAATCACAGTAAGCATATGTTATTTGCATAATCACAAAACAATAAAGCTATTTTTATAGAGAAAAAATGTTGGCCACTAGAAATATATTTTAACAATGTTCTTCGAAAGGAGGTGTGCTGAGCAGCCATCTACGTGCTCAGCTATAAACAAGGCTTGGTGTCCCCTTATCCAATCCTGGGTCCTGTGGGGCTCCTAGGGTGTTGGAAGTTGCTAAACTGGGACAACATGGAGATTTAGGCACCACCTCTAGAAATCCTTCATTAAAATACAGATTTTACCGATTTGTGATCTCAGATTCTTTTCCTTCAAGAGCAGAGAATGTCTTGAGCAAGTAGAAGCCTTGTCAGATCTCTACCTTTTGAGAAAGGTAGATGAAAATGTTCTAGGAGTCAGGTGTGATGAAAGAGCTTGTTAGAGTCGGGCAACTTTGGGTGTGTTAAAAAGTATATATATATATTAATTTGAAAAAAAAAAGTTAAACTAGTCATTGTCTTCCCTGAGCTTAAACGTTGCTTTCAATCCGGGTATGGCTAATTAAACATTTGAAAGAAACCTCTGTTTATAAAGTAATGATTACATTTCCAAGGTAACCAGTGGGAAAATGCTAATAGAGCAGTGGAGCTGCTGAAGTAGATGCATGACCCAGTTTGGGGCAATGTAAGGCATTGGAGCTGCTCCGTTTCCCATGGGAAGGTGGTTGCTAGAAGCAGGAGAAGTACCTAGTAGACCCATCTCTTAGGCAGGGAGCCCATGGATGTTCAGTGTAGGAATGTTTAGATATTTTTACCTTTTTGTTCCAATAATCTTTTCATATAATTTTACAAAACTCAATTCTTGCAAAAAAAAGTTCTAAAATCCCATTAACATTACCTTTTCGGGCATCTATCTCTGATTTCGATGGCACTGATTTAAAAAGATTCATTTTTTAGTGTCAGACTGTTTCTCCAATACCCAGTGATGTGTGTGTGTGTGTGTGTGTGTGTGTGTGTGTGTCTGTTTGTGTGTGTGTGTGGGTGTTTTGGGGGGCAAAAATCTACAGATAACAACAGTAAATCATGAGCAGAAATGCTGATGTCTTCTCTGTAATTCCACTGTGGTTTTGTAGGAAGGACCGTGCAATCTGAGCTTACTTTTCTAGAAGTTGTAGAGCAATCTCAAGGAAATTACAGAGGAACACCCAATACCCACAAAAATTGTTTCACTTTCTCATTCATGTAACAATGCATCCATCCATCCATCCATCCATCCATCCATCCATCCATCCATCCAAACATTTATGCCTGGAGGAATAAAGAGAGGAATAGAAAAATGGCTAAGACAAAGGTACAGTTTACAGCCTGCAGTGAGGAGCCCTATAGGGAAATCAACAATTTCAACATGGTGCAACTGTACTGAGTTAAGAATCAGGAGTGGACAGTGCAGTGCAGGTATTGGAAGTCAGGGAAGCCTTCCAGAAGTTATGCTTAAGGATCACACAGAAGCATGACAAGAGATGTTAAATGGATTTGTGACTTAAGGCAGTCCTCAAAATGATCTGTATGTTAGTACTTTGGTGTTTTAAATATCAGTTTTCTTTGTAGACTTTCTTTGTTATCAGTAATTCTTCATCAACCAATAGCACCATAGCTGCTAGAGCAAAAGAAATGGAATTGCTAAATCAGTAGCAAAACCTCTGGACTTACTAAATTATTTTCTAAAAATTAGTATTAATACATCTTGGTAATTTCTTTCTGCCTTACAAGCATTTCTGAAAATTACCTGATGGTAAAATATCTTTGGATATCCAAATGAGAATTTCATGGGGATAAGGACAATTCCTCTTTTCTTCCAATAATTCCGCTGGTTAAATTGTTCTACAGTTTTTTCTCCTGCTGTCGTAGGAAGAATTTTTCATACTTTTCTCCCAGCATCTTATCACATTCTTTGGATCAAATTATTGCTTGTGAATTGTCTTATCAATCATTTTTCACATGTTTATCTGTAACCTGATGGACAAAAACACCAAACTTCACAAGATCCACAGTGAGTCCATAGTAGTGATTAGCTGTGGAATATTATAGAATCAGCAGGAACGAACACTTTGAGAATAAATTAAGCATTTAAGAGACAATGCAACTTTTAGAATTGAAAGACTGTTCTTTTATTTAAGACTTTTTCTTTCTTGATGATCAGTTCTTATTACCTTCCCTGGTGATAAGGTGGCATTTGGCTGCCACAGCTGTCATCCAGGTCTCTGTTACATATGTTCCATGGGGAAAACCAAACCTTTGGAAGACTGTATAGGAAGGCAAATTGGTCTTTGGTCTTGCGGGCTCATCCTCGGATATGCAGGAAGAAGAAATGCCAGCCCTTCTAAGATTTGTTTCTGTATTCAATTCTCAGCACCACCACAGAAAGGAATCTTATACCTACTCAGGTGACCATCTAGTTTTAAATTATATAGATTTTAGTTACACACACACACACACACTTATATAGATAAGTACATATATACACACTTAATTTAACATTAAATGCATTTTTGACATATCTCTTAGGCAAGAAGCCCATGGATGTTCAGTGTAGGAATGTTTAGATATTTTTGCCTTTTTGTTCCAATAATCTTTTCATACAATTCTACAAAACTAAATTCTTGCAAAAAAAAGAAAAAGTTCTAAAATTCCACTAACATTACCTTTTTGGGGATCTATCTCTGATTTCGATGGCACTGATTTAAAAAGATTCATTTTTTAGTGTCTGGCTGTTTCTCCAATACCAAGTGATGTGTGTGTGTGTTTTTGGGAGCCAGATGTGATGAAAGGGTGTATTAGAGTTGGGCAACTTTGGGTGTGTTAAAAAGTATACATATATTTTAATTAAAAAATAAACAAAATTTTAATTTAATTTTATTAAAAATTAAATGCATCTTGCATTTAATTTTAAATTAAGTATGTGTGTATATATATATATATATATATATATATATAAAACTCTCCAGAATCACTGAATCTGACTCCAGGTAGAAAAAGAGTGGAAAGAACAACCCTGCCAAATGGGTGCAGTCCTTCCCAACTTTTTGTGCAGTTGAGACAAACAGCTGCTTGCTGGCTCTCAGGACAGCATTTTGCATTTAATTTTAAATTAAGTGTATATAGAATTTATAAATTAAGTATATATGTCTTTATATAAATGGACAAATAAAATATTTTTCTACAATTTAAACCAATTAATGTTCTATATTTGGTTGAAATGGAACAACTTAATTTTGCTTTTTAGAAAAGTTACTCGACACTCCCGAAATGTTATCAGTATTATGAACACTCAGACCTTTTTTCTTTTTCTTTAGGCTGGAGATATCAGTTTCTATAATATTTCCTGGAATCTTTTCCATTTTTTTCCTGCATATTTAAACCATTCACGCTCAAAGCCCCAAGTTTCTGATCATGACTCAACCAAAGTATTTCAGTGTTGATGGCACAGGTGACTCTCCAGAATCGCCGAATCTGACTCCAGGTAGAAGAAAGAGTGGAAGGAACAGCTCCGCCAGATGGGTGCAGTCCTTCCCAACTTTTTGTGCAGTTGAGACAAGCAGCTGCTTGCTGGCTCTCAGGACAGCATCCCCTCCTCTGAAGCATTATAGTACATATTTGTTATTAAATTAGTCTATATCTGTTTTGAGAATTTTTGAGAATACATCTCATAAAACCATGCATGGGCGGGTCATGAAAATTCCATCTGTAAATGGAGTGGGCTGTAGATTTCTATCCTAGGGATCATTAGAAAGCAAAGAGAACAGGTGGAGCTTCCCTCTAATGAGATGAGTGGGCAGAGAAAAGACAAGTTCTGAAGCTTCTAGAATAGAAAGAAACCTTGCAGGAAAAGCCAAATAGGCCAGTGATGTCTTCCTGTTTATTGTCATGGGATTAGACTGTGGGTAAAGGGGCCATGAAAGGACTCAATGTGATTTTGGACATGAGACACCTGGGCCTGGATAAAGGTCTAGGATGGGGTCCAGGCTCTGGGCAGGAGAGGAGATTCTGGGAGTGTGTAGGAAAGAGGTTCCCTGGACATAAGCAGAGGAGAGATTTGCCTGGACAGGCCCAAATTTCGGCCCTCCTTTCAAATGCCAACCGTGGCTTTCCCTGATCCTCATGGAGTGAAATCCGACATCTAGAGAGCGCCAGCCTAGACATGCAGGGAGGGGACAGGAGTAAGATGAGAGAGATGGGGGATTCCATCCCTGCCTAGGGTGAAGGTGTTGGGAGGGAAGAGAGAAAAGGATGATTGAGAGCTGCTTTATGAATGTTTTCTGGGGACAATGGGAGGTATTCATCCAGGGAATGCTCTGTGACTAGAGTGTGGCAAATGGAAAGTGAGCCTTGGGCACTCTTTGCCATCAGGTGCCTCAAAGCTAAGAGGCGGCAGCTCCCTGGCTATCTCCCACACAGAGAGGGTAGAGATTGGGAGCTATGTGAGTCATCCTGGCTCACAACTTACACGCCATTCGAAGTGAGCATAGGTTGGTGGACACAACCTTCTAAAGCTATACTCTAAGAAACCAAGGTTACACTTAATTTATCACCACAAATAACTAGAATCTTAGAAGTTTTTGTAAGTCAAGTACCATTTCAGAATCATCTGATATGTAGTCTCCATGGATGTGATATTTAACGTCTGCTGACTTGATTTTCCCGTTGTTCATAAAGCCAGTCTGTGAGTGGTAAACAACACTTCTGTGAGTGCGTGAGGTTCAAGTTCAACATCCAGGGCCCTGGAAGAGTGCGAGTGGGAGTCCTTTCCACTCCTCATAAGTGTGTGGGCTGGGGAGCCAGACTTCTGGGGTTCAAACCCTGGCTCTCCCATTTACTAGCTGAGTGACCCTGGGAAGCCCACTCCACTTTTCTATGTGTTGGTGTCACATAGAATGTCTAACAAGGGGAACAAAACTATAACCTGACTCACAGGTTCACAGAGGTCAAGTGGAGGGCTTTTTAAAACCCAGATTGCTGGGCCCCACCTCAGAATCTCTGATCCAGTAGGTCTGAGATTAGTGCCTGAGAATGCGCAATTCTAACAAATTCCCAGGTGCTGCTGCTGTTGCTGGTCCAGGAATCACCCCTGAGGACCACTGACCTAGCCTAGAGGATTGCTGTCAGCCTCAAAAGAGGATTAACAGAAAGCCACTCACCTCTACTCAATACATTCCTCTGAACACCTGATTCCTTGTGATTCTCCCGTCCCACTGAAACCTCCAATCCATTAAAAAAAAAAAAAAAAGGATCAATGCAACAATAAGAGATCTTAATACCCAGATACATAAGACCCATAACGAGATTTAGACTCAACGAGACAGAAAATTAATGAGGATATCCAGGACTTCAACTCGGATCCGGAACAAGTAAACTCAATAAATATTTATAGAGTTCTCCATTTTAAATACACAAAATATTGATCGGCCATTATTAATACCCATTTTTAGAATGAAGCAATATTCCCGTTCTCTCTCCCTCTTTTTCTTCCTCTTTCTTCCTCTCCTTCTCTCCTTTAAAAAAATAAATAAATAAATAACAGAAAGCCACATGTTGTAAGCAATGAAATAGCCCTATTCATGCTAACTACATATTACAGTTTTAGTTGTTGCTCTTATGGTTATTAGTGTGGACAGCATGAAACATTAGAAATTTGCTCTTCCTAATTAATGGGTCAAGGAGTTTTCTCACTCCTGAGGGTTCCCTGACTACCACAGTGCACAGGTTCCCATCTTCTGGACTCAGGGCATCATGGGTCTGGACCCCTCTTTGTGTTAATCATGAGCTTCCTGTTCGCAATGAAGTTGTTATTTAACTTCCTCCATATGCATGTGCTGTCTTTCCAGCATCATAGGTGCCATATGATAGATCTGTGTCTCCCATAACTCTTAGTATAACGCCCTGTACATTAGGGGCTCAAAAAATCCCAGTCTTTGGAGTCGGGAGGAATCTAGAGGCCATCTGCTCCAAACTATTCCAGTGCAGGGGTTCATTTTGGAGCTTATATGTGGGTCCTAAACACCCCTAGAAATTCAGATTCAGGAGGTCTTGGTGAGGCTCCGGAGTCTGCATTTTAACCAAGCATCTCCAAGGTGTTATCTCACCACCCCTACAGAAATACCATCTTGCTCAGTGCTTTTCAAACTGTCCCTTGTGATTCACTAGTAAGGTGTGAAAATTAGGACAAGCATATTTAAAAGAATAGGTAGAAGAGAAGAGAGGAGGAGGGGAGGGGAGAGGAGAGCAGTGGAGAGGAAGTGTTAGTGCATGATGTGTAGCCAAAGTAAGTGTTGTCCCGTATAATTTTGTTCCCCCCCACCGTGTGTGTGTGTGTGTGTGTGTGTGTGTGTGTGTGTTCATGCACGTGCGCTGGGTCCCATCATATGGTCCATTTTATGGGCCACAGTAAAACAGTTTGAAAGCTGCCTAGAGCATCCCTTCCTGTTGGCAGGAATAGCATCCGGCAGACAGGCATTTCAGTGTTGGCCAGCTCTCACACGATGTGGAATCTCGCCTTCCTATGGTATCCTCTTTTCTAGTTGTGCCTCCCTTCAGAGCAGTGAATGGCTCTCTCCCTCTTTCCACAGCTTTTCACAAATTTGAGGTAGGGCAGCATCCTGGGTGGGGGTGGGGGTCTGGGCTGCCTAATCAAACATCAGAAAGGATAAGATGGGGCTGCCACCAAGGCTCGGTGTCGGGGAGCTCTGGGGTGGTAGCAGGAGCTGTCAAGGGGTGAGGGGAGGGAGTGAAATCCAACACCTAGAGACCCCCAGCCTAGACATGCAGGAATTGGACAGGAGTGAGATGGGAGGGATGGGAGCTTCCATCCTGAGTTGACTAGTCACTGTTTCTTGCATGTTTAGGTGTCCATGTGTGCAGTCCTTCCTCCCTGTCAGCTGAGAGTGGCCATACTGCACATGAGCTCTTTTCTTCTTCAGACCAAGCACACTGAGTTTTAACAACACGATTCTCAATCCCCTCACTGCTCTTGCTGGCTCAATTGATAATCTCTGGTAGATTTTGTTAAAGCTTCCAGAACAGATGTCTTATCTGTTGAATGAAAGACCATTCCAAGGAAAGCAGGCTTATTTGACCCTCTTCCTGCCTGATTCCTTTAGAGTGTGTTGGTTGTTGCACATTTCATTTCAGCATAGATTTTTTTTTTAGCGTTTTTATGTACAAGATATTAGGAAAATAGAAATGCAGAGACAGGAACCTTCCCACATAGGTAACCAGTCATCTGGCAGAGCAGAATGAGATGTTCAAGGCTAGAAGGCCACACCAGGTACCCGGGAGGCAGAGGTGGCTGGCACCTGGCACTCAGGGAGTACTCTATAATTACGGTGCTGACTGAACAAACTCAGTTCCTGCTTCATTGGGAAGAATCTGGCCTACCAGCACAGAATGCTCCTGCCAACTCACCCCTTGGATAAAGAGGTAGGAAGCAGAGCAGGTGGGTGGCTGGATGAGAGGCATGGGTTGGAATACGAGGAGGCATCTAACGCAGGGATGTCCAGGAAGCACCTCTCTGGAAACATGATGGTAAAGAGACTTGATGTCTATGAACACTAAAAATAATCTGTGTAGTGGGAGAAGGGCCTGGAATAGAAGACATGATGGCCACAGAGCTGTGTGGGGGTAAGAAAAATACCAGAAACATGGAAATATTGTAGAATTGGGGCAGAGAAAGAAGATAAGGAGAGTTTTTAACTACAATTTGCCAAAGCCAGTTCTTGGACTGGAAAGGAATGGATTGAAAATTAATACCAAGGCAACACTGAATGTAATTTCTATTTTATTCTTCATAATTACATTTAAGTAACATAAAATTTTAAAAGAATTTCAAAGGTTCATTAATCTATAACTAATTCTTGGTATATTTCTGAGAAGAAAAAAGTCTGTCCCTAGAGCGTTGTCAATAGATACCTGGCTTAGGTGCATGCTGAAAATCTCATGCCCAGGATTTGCAAACCTGTCAGTGGCTCCCTCAAAAGCAACCTGACTGGGTCCTACCCCCAGGGACTTTGATCTCATTGGCCTGGGAAGGGGACACAAGTATGAGCATTCAAAGCACTTTCTAGGTGATTGTAGTGTGCACAGGAATGAGGACCACTGCTAGAAAGAATGGTGTTAGCTGGGTCATTTTTGCCTGGAGTTGAGTCCAGGGAGCACCCTAAACATAATGGCTGGACAAGAGGATAGAGATGAGGATAAACACCATGAGTCCCAGCATGTCACCCATATTTCAGGAATCCACACCTAGATAATCCGTGGCAGGTAGATTGGCAGGAGATAGTGTATCACTTGCTCAGGTGTACAAGGATGCCAAGGAAGAGCAAATTATTAGTTGTAATTTGTGAAAACTCTCGGTCCCATGAAGACATCCTGTAAAGTCTGAAGGTGAACCCAAACACTTTGCTAGTAAAATATAACAACTCAAGTGTTACATCTTCCCATTCACATTTATAAAAATGTTCTATGTAGTAAAAATTAAGCTACAATAGAAAAAATTCTCTAAAATTGAATTTAAACAGAAACAAGTGAACCTAGCTATATGTAACATTAATATTAGCATAAAACATTAATCCAAGTGAACTTTGAACTCAGTACTCTGGTTGTACACTAGGATAGATTATAAGAATAAAAAGAAAGCCTAAACTTCGTATGTTTGTTGTGGGTTTGTTGTGGGTAGTGTTGAATGTAGTGATTATGAAACTAGTTTGTGTTTTACAGGTCAAGCAAATGAACATACATGCTTGCATATTGTTGGGGGCCAGGGTTCTCACTGTAGGTGAGGACAGATGCACAAACAGAATGGAGGAAAGGGAGGAAAACCCCTGTGCTGTTGGATTGAAAGTACTGGCATCAGTATAGTCATATATATTTATATATATTTCCTAGTTCTGTCCTTCAAAGAGCCTAAGAGCAATGATGCTCCAGTAGCAATGAATACTCTTAGCAACAGATCTGGTGTCTAAATACCACTTCCCATTAAAAGTAACCAGCGCTCCTTGGAGTAAAGGCCAAATCCAGGTCTGTGGCAAGGAAAGAACAAAGTAAGTCTGAAACATCTCGTTGAACCGGAAAGTACAAGAGTGTCCCAAAGCTGATGGATCTGTGTTGAAAGGTTGCAGAAACCAGCTTCAAGGATGGCCAAATTTGGGATAGTTTGAGCATCCAAAAATCAGGATGGCTAGAATAGACTTTCACACAAGATTTTTTTTTAAAAAAGAATCTTTGAATCTATATTATAGAAAAAAATTCAGCTTTTACTGAAGAGTGCCAAGTAATAAACGTAGAATATATAATTGAGTCAGAAGAGGTCACCAGGCAAGAATCATCAGTGATCCTAAAACCACTGGGTGAAAGATTGCTGGGAAACATGATATACACTTGATGGTCTCAAACTAGCACTCCACAGGCAGCTTATTCATTATAAAGGGGGAAAAGGTAACTACACAAGATAAACCTGGTGTACCACTTTCACCAAATGACCAAACCTAACATCACCAATAATGGGCCACACCATCTCATGCCTCCTGCTGTGATAAGCTCAAAATATGTTCCTACTATAATGTTCCTGCTTGTATTAGTCCATTTTCACATTGCTAATAAAGATATACATAAGACAGGGTAATTTATAAATGAAAGAGGTTTAACTGACTCACAGTTCAGCATGGCTAGGGAGGGCTCAGGAGAATTATAATAATGGTGGAAGGGGAACATATCCTTCTTTGTATGGTGGCAGGACAGAGAAGAGTGCCAAGTGAAGGGGGGAGCCCCTTATAAAACCATCAAATCTCATGAGAACTCACTTAGCATCATGAGAACAGTATGGGGGAAACCACTCCCATGGTTCAATTACCTCCCACCGGGTCCCTCCTATGACATGTAGGGATTATGGGATTGCAATTCAAGATGAGATTTGGGTGGGGACACAAAGCCAAACCACATCACTGCCAAAAATGTTTATCCTGAATTAAATCAGGAGGCAACAACTCTCAAATCCAAATTAAGGATGTTCTGCTAACCAACTATCCTGGCTCTTCAAAAATGATTATTCCATAAAAGAAAAAAATATTGGGAATTGTTTTAGATTAAAACAGATTAAAGAGACATGCAATACATGATCCTGAATTTGATCCTGGACCAGAAAAATCAAAGAACAAAAACCAGGACATTAGTGAACCAATTGGGGAAATCTGAATACAACCCATATGCAAGAAATAGTTTAAATCAATGTTAAATTTCCCAGAGATGATAATTGCGTTGTGATTATGAAGGAAAACACTATATGAATAGATGCATGTGTATATCTATATCTATATCCATACACACGTATTGAACATATTTTCTTTCCTTCTTATGTTTTACTATTAAAATTTTTTCTTTGAAAATTTCAATCATTCAGAAGGATGATTGAATTCTTCACGGAAACTTGTTAGTATTTTGCCGCATTTTCATGCTCTCTCTCTCTCCTACCCTCCTCTCTCTCTCAGTGTTCATTCTTCCGAACGGTTGAAAGTTTTCAAAAGATTTTATAAAATAGTAAAACAAAAGAAAGAAATATGTTAAATAGCTTTTGTTTAAAAAAAAACTTAGGGGGCAATTGGGAAGATTTTCTGCAGGAAAAGTAAGGGAGATATTTAGAATGTCACCTGGTTTCCTGCCTTAGATGAGAAGGCCAATTATTTCACAGTCAAAAACACAGAATAAGAAATTGGTTTAAGGAAAAGGATGATTAGTTGAGCTTTGACTTGTTGATTTTGAAGTGTCCACAGCCCAACCAAATGAAATATCTTAGACTAAGAGTCGGATACTCAGTGGATAAATCAAGGCTAGAGCCATAGAGTGGATAATTATCATACACACAGGAAAAGGAAAGATGAGAAGCAATGAGAACATCAAGAGCTTAAAATCAGAGAGTAGTGATAGGCTGTGGGATTCAAGGGAACTCAGGGAAGGCAGGAGTTCCTAATCCAGGCATCCAGCAGTCTGGGAGTCTCCCTGCAGCTAGGTGGGCTCCTGTGGCAGAGCTCTGGCCAGTGGAAGAAGGGGGAAAAGTGATGCACTTTTCATGCTGTTTGTCTTCCATATGCGTAGCTGGAAGCCAAAAACTCCAGACAGCTGAACTACGCAAGGATGGAAGTCAGACCCCTGAATCACACTTGGAGGAGAGCTGCCTAGAAGCTAGGAGAAGATCCGCTTTGGGCTTTGTCAAATCAGGAGATCAACCACAGGTGTGCTAATCCAGTAAGAGTTGGAGGTTGTTTATTGCAGCTGGTTGTGTTACTTATAAAGGACATAGGAACTTTTTATCTGGGGAGAAAGACACTTCCTTTTGTTAGATTTTCAAAGGGGTCTAGGTTCCCAAAAGGATAATAAGACCAGGCAGAGATGGAGGAACACACAGAGAAATTTTAAAAGGAGCAAAGAGGCATAAGAAAACCCTGGAAAGAGTAGCGTGAGACAGGCCATAAGAGTAAAAATTTCAAGGACCAAATGGTCTTCAGTGTGGAAGGCAGCAGGGACACCTAGAGACAGAAAATGATGTTTTAGATTTGAGAACTTGTAGGCAATCGGTGACCTTGACAGGAACAGTGAGTTGAGGCATAAATGGAATGTAAGGAAGTGGAGAGTGCAGGCAACTGTAATAAAAACTTGGCTCAGAAGGGGAGGAGAGAGAGAAGCAGTAGCTACAGGGAGAAGCTGAATTAAGGAAGGGGCACTTATAAGGAGGGACAAACTTGAGTCGATGAACTGATGAGAATGGGGCAGTGCAGAAGTGGAAGTTAAAGAATGGAACATTGACAGGATAATTGAGGGGCATGAGTGGGACCACAGGTGCAGGTGCAAAGATTGGCCCTGGGGAGGCAGGAGGCCCTTCACTGTGAGACTGCATGTGGTAGGAATAGGGAGGGGAGGGGACTGGGGCCATTCATACCTCATGGTCTCAATTTCTTTTTTAAAATAAGTAGGAGGCAGTCATCCTCTGAGAGGAAGGAGGCGGGCTTTTGTAGGTCAGAGGAAACTAGTAAAAACTGAGGCTAAGCTTTGCCTCTATCTTGATGTTCAACCTTTGGTTAAATATGGCCTTGTTACCTGGGTTCCATAGCTATAAATTAGAAAAATGACAGTACCTCACTTGGAAGTGCCTCTCTGTGAAACAAGAAATCATGACTGGAAAGGAACCCATCTGTGTAAGTGCCACATTGTGGCTTGACACATATGTAGCCATTTCTTTATCTTCTGCCTTTGGTGCCGCATGCACGCTTTGAGTTCCCACCCAAAAATGTTCCTGTCCTCCAAAGTGCACTTCCCCTTTTAAACACAGCAACCAGATGAAAGCCTTATTTGTAGATGTAATTAAATTTTAATTTAATAAACTTAGCCTGGTCACAGTGGCTCATGCCCATAATCCCAGCTCTTTGAGAGGCAGAGGCGGGCAGACCACCTGAGGTCAGGAGTTCAAGACCAGCCTGGCCAACATGGTGAAACCCTGCCTCTACAAAAATACAAAAATTAGCCGGGCATGATGGTGGGTTTTGTAATCCCAGCTACTTGGGAGGCTGAGGCACGAGAATCCCTTGAACCTGGGAGGCAGAGGTTGCAGTGAGCTGAGATCACGCCACTGCACTCCAGCCTGGGTAACAGAGCAATAGTCTGTTTAAAAAATAATAATAAATAAGTTTAGTAAATTTAAATATATTCAAAACAGAATGTTGTATATTTTACTATTTTTTTTTCAGATCATAGGAATATTAGCTTTCCTGTCTTGATTTCCAAGAATCATAATTTGGCCAAGTTTCCATAGGCAGTTATTGTTAAACACATGATAATTGAGTAATTATATGCAATTAAAATCTTTCACATCTTTACTCTGTTTCCTGCCCACATCAGTGTGTTCTCAAGACCTAGAAGCTAATTATTATTGACTTGAGCAAGGACTCCATCCTCAGATAAGGATAAATAATGAGATCTTCTTATCTATGGGTGAACCTGTTTCTGTAATGAAACTGCCTGGGGGCAGAGTTGACTTTACAGAACATATAGAAACTTGTTCCTCAACAGTGACACCCAAACAGCTGTACATCTTTTCATCTATTTACTAGAGATATTAAATCGCAAGCCACAACTCAGCACCCACTAAGTTGAAACAGTCTTCATTAAAACCCACAGAGACTTCAGCTATGAAGAATAAATGGATGAATGTGAGGGGAGAAGTGAGGGAAAGAGTGGAGAATAGAAATCTTAAAAAATAATTTTTTAAAATCTAACTATGAAGGAAAAACTTCAGAAATCTATGATTAACCAAAGATATTGAGAACTACAGTTTGCCAGCATTCAAGAAGCTGGAGGCAGTGCAGAAAAGTTTCAGGGCAATTGGAAAGATTTGGTGAAGCATTTAGTAAATGACTCATAAATATAAATTTTAAATTGACCTGGTATCAAAAAAACTATATATGAGGAGCCTTGAATCCATACCTATGAGTGTCCAGGATGGACATCTGGGAATTGTCAGGTTTGAAACTGCCTTTGCAAAAATATGACTGAGACAATGAAAGAGATCTAACCTAACTGGTTCCATTTTGCTTCTAACCTTTAAGTTGTCCTTGTTCCTTTCTGGGCATAGGTTGAACTAACTTTAGGAGGAACTTAATTTATAGTTTAAAACAAAGATGATAACAGCCCTTTCCCAAAACAAACCTCCTTCTTGCCTGGGGACTAGACTGCCATTGTAGGACTAACAAATTAGCCACAAGATTAGAAATTATAGTTTAGGAGTCAGGCAGCTGGAGGCCACAAGATTCTGACCCTCCCTAAACTGCTCCTAAAATCAGTGCTTGAGATATTTGGCAGACCCTGCACTTGATGAATCACCTGGACCACCCAGATTGATTAATTGCCTCATCTGATCTTGTGGACTCCACCAAGGAACTGACTCAGCACAGGAGGAGAGCTTCAACTTCTCATGATTTCATCTCTGACCCAATCAATCGGCACTCTCAACTCACTGTCCTTCCCTCACCCCAAATTATCCTTAAAAACTCTGATCCTTGAATGCTCGAGGAGACTGAGCTAAGTGATAATAAAATTCCAGTCTCTGACACAGCCAGCTCTGTGTGAATTATTCTTTCCCTATTGCAGTTCCCTGTCTTGATAAATTCGTTCTGTCTAGGCAGAGGGCAAGGTGAACCCATCGGGTGGTTACAGGTTCAGTTCTCTAGGTGATAGAAGTGAGAATTTAATAATAACTTCAACTGAAAGAATGACTAAAGATCCCATCCTTGGGCTTTCTTTCCATCTCTGTATCTCTTTCCCCACTCCCCTCCTTCTGCCATGTGTTTGGTGGCTATCATTTTCATTACATTAGTATTTCATTATAGAACACTAAAAGTGTTGTGCAATTCAAGATTTCCAACACTGGTCACTCTACATCCCTCACACTGAAATCCACAGGAGAGCACAGATTTCAAACATGATGTCCAAGTGTTTCCATGGGTACAGCTGCACTTTTCAGACCACATCTGACCTGGCACAGTTCAGAAAATATGATCACCCTATAGAGGAGCCCCACATCTGCATATTTAACTTCCCATGAACTTCAACCTTCACTGACACTGGGACTCCTCTATTTCCTTTAATACTCACAGTCTATTATGGAGGCTTAATATTAGGTTAGTCTAAACTCTGCAAGCAGACTTTAGAATTCTCCACCCATCCCCAATTCTTAGCTAGGAATTTGGTGGGTATGTTACAGGAGAATGCTTTCAATATCCAGACCTGCATAGAAACCAAACCTTTGTTGCTTATTTTAGTCAAGTTGTTCTCAAGATTTAGTGTTCTTATGTTCTGTACTTTATGAACAACTTAAGGAATTTTTCAAGGTTATTTTTTAGATGTTTTGTTTTGAAAATTAGATACACATTCAATGGTTTAAAAATGGAACAGAATCAGAATATAATCAGTGGAGTCTTGCCCACACCCATTTGCCTCTGTCTAGTTTCCACTTATTCTCTCCAAAGTTGACCACCATTATTAGCTTCTCGTGTGTTCTCCCAGAGTTTCTCTATGCAAATGCAAGTAAATATGGATCCATATTATTACTCTCTTCACTCTGTACACTTTTTTTTCATTTTGCCTTTCACTTATCAGTATTACTTGGTGGTCTTTCCATATCTGTGTATAGAGAATCCTCATTTTCTTTTTCTTTTTTTTTTTGAGACAGAGTTTCATTCTGTCACCCGGGCTGGAGTGTAGTGGTGCAATCTTGTCTCAATGCAACCTCTGTCTTCTGGGTTCAGGCAATTCTCATGTCTTAGCCTCCCAAGTAGCTGGGATTACAGGCATGTACTATCATGCCTGGCTAATTTTTGTATTTTTAGTAGAGACAGTTTCACCATGTTGGACAGTCTGGTCTCGAACTGCTAACCTCAAGTGGTCTGCCCGCCTTGACCTCCCAAAATGCTGGGATTACAGGCATGAGCCACCATGCCTAACTCTCATTCTTTATATGTATTTTATAATATATAAAGCTATATTCTATGTAGCTGTATTCATGTCATATATACAGCTACATAGAATTCCATTTTAAGGCTGATGGATGCCTGAGTTGTTTTCAGTATTTTACTGTTGCAAACAATGCTGCAAAGAATGACTTTGGAAACATAGTATTTCACAGACAAGTTAAGCTACAGGATAAATTCCCAGAGTGGGGTTGCTGGTTAAAAGCTACATACATTCGGAATTTTGATAGATACTGCTAAATTTCCTTTCATGCAGTTTGTTCCAATTTATACTCCTATCAGCAAGACAAGAGATGACCTGTTTTCTTGCAGCTTGTCAACTGAATACGTTGTCAAGCTTTTGTATTTTTGCCAACCTGATAGATTGAAAATGGCATTTCATTAAAGCTTTTAAATTAGATTTCTTCTATTATTAGTAAGACCAGGCATCTCTTCAGTATTAGTCTGTTCTCACATTGTTAATAAAGACATAACCAAGACTGGGTAATTTATAAAGAAAAGAGGTGTAATTGACTCATGGTGCAGTGTGGCTGGGGAGGCATGAGGAAACTTACAATCATGGCAGAAGGGGAAGCAAATATGTCCCTCTTCACATGGCAGAAGGAAGGAGAAGTGTAGAGGAAAGTGGGGGAAGAGCCCATTATAAAACCATCAGATTTCATGAGAACTCACTATCATGAGAGCAGCACGGAGGTGACTGCCCCGGTAATTCAATTACCTCCCTCTGGGTCCCTTCCACAACACATGGGGATTATGGGAACTACAATTCATGATGAGATTTGAGTGGGGACACAACCAGATCATATCATCTTCCTATGTATAAGGACTATTTATATTTTTTTCCCATGAGCTGTATGCTTGCATTCTTTAATTATTTTTCTGTTGGCTTTTTCATCTTGATTTCTAGGAAATCTTTATATACTTAGGGATTAACCTGATGGTTTGTAATATGCCTTGCAAATATTTTTCCCAGTTGTTGCTTGCGTTTTGACTGCTTATTATATTTTTTCCTTATGTGGAAGTATGCTATTTTGTGTAATTTAATTTATTAACTTTTTCTGTTAAGGAATTTTGAGTTTGACTCATAGCAATACCATTGAGTTCTCCCATATTTTTTTCCTATGCTTTTTAGATTTTACTTTTGACCTTTTCATTTTTAATCCTTTTTATCTGGTTTATCTTGGTGTAGTGGAGTAGTATATTAAGGTCAAGTTTGATCATTCTTTATGGCTAAAAGCTACATACATTTGGAATTTTGATAGATACTGCTTAATTTCCTTTCATACAGGTTGTTCCAATTTATACTCCTATCAGCGAGACAAGAGATGTTTGCTTAGGACCTGGCCCCATATGAGATTCAATTCCACTGTATTTATTTGTGGAAAAATCTTTAGTTTCTTTCCTTAAGTGACAGAAGGGTGTCCAGCCTGCCGAAGTAATGCAAGTAATTCCTATCATCGTTCTTCCTCTAGGTAATAATGCTATTTCTTTCTTTAGTGGCTGCATAAGGAATGCACAAAAAGAATCACTGCACCTAGGAAGCTGGCAAAAAGTGCAGAAAATCCCAGAAAAAGGGCACATGCTCCACATTTGTTGGAGAGTGAGCAGTTTTTTCCATGTCGAGCAAGAAGACTTGAGGGCCATAAAGGACCAGGGAAGTTGGAACCTGGAACAGAATCTAAGAAAAATATATTTCAAACTTGCAAATGTTAAAATTCACCTAAGAGGCCAGGATTTAAACTTCATGAGAATCAAATGTCAAGTTTGGAATTTAGGACTTTCCTGTTGGGAAAACCAGAAGCATTTCAGGTGTATTTAGGGGCAGTGAGCACTAAATTGGGAATCTGTTGTGGGCTAAGAGGACACGTTTCTAGCTAGAAGTATCTGGTGGTAAGAGAAAGGCAGACTGAAGCTTACAAGAGAAGATATACCATCTCCACAGTAGCTGGGAAATACAACAAGATAAGGAGTTTCACAAGTACCATGGTACCACATGCTCTGGAAGTTTCTGGAAAGATCCATTGCCAAATGACCAAAAGACTGAGCAGATGTTGACATTACCTGAATGTTCACAAATATAGGCTCCACATCATGGTACACAATCTTCACCATTTTTGTGGCCTACTTGGCATGAGCATGTTTATCAGCAGCCACAGCACAGACAACCTGACCCACACAAATCACCCGCAGAAAACACAGACCAAGTAACATGCCAGAAGGGAACAAAAATGTGCACCGGTAAAACACTTGTCAACCCAGTGGGGACCCGCTCTGCGATGATGTGTGTGAAGTTGACCTATAGCCTGGAGTGTGGGGCTGGGTTTGAATATGGCTCTGCCACTGTGGGCTATGTGGCCTCAGGAAATTGATTAAAACTATCCAAGCCTCAATACACATGAAATGGAAAACCTAGAAGAAATGGATAAGTTCCAGAACACATACACCTCCCAAGACTGAACCAGGAAGAAATTGATTCCCTGAACAGACCAGTAATGAACTCCAAGACTGAATCAATAATAATAAATAGTCTATCAACCAAAACAAAGCACAGGACTCGTTGGATTCACAGCTGAATTCTGCCAGATGTACAAAGAAAAGCTGGTATCATTCCTACAGAAACTATTCCAAAAAATTGAAGGGGAAGGCCTCCCCACCAACTCATTCTATGAGGCCAGCATTATTTTAACACCAAAACCTGATGGAGACAAAACAAACAAAATAAAGGCCAATATCCTTGATGAACATTGATGCAAAATCCTTGCAAACAAACAAATACTTACAAACTGAGTCCAGCAGCACACCAAAAAGCTAATCTACCATGATCAAGTAAGCTTCATCCCCGGGATGCAAGGTGGGTTCAACATATGCAAATCAATAAATAGAAGTCACACAGAAACAGAACTAAAAACAAAAACCACATGATTATCTCAACAGACTCAGAAAAGGCTTTTGATAAAATTCAACACTACTTCATGTTAAAAACTCTCAGTAAACTAGGTATTGAAGGAACATACTTCGAAATAATAGGAGCCATCTATGACAAAACTACAGCCAACATTATACTAAATAGGCCAAAGGTGGAAGCACTCGCCCCTTGAAAACTGGTGCAAGACAAGGATGTGCTCTCTCATCACTTCTATTAAACAGGCTATTGGAGTCCTAGTCAGAGCAATCAGGCAAGAGAAAGAAACAAAGGGCATCCAAATAGGAAGAGAAGAAGTCAGACTATCTCTGTTTGCAGATGACATAATTGTATATCCAGAAAACCCCATAGTCATGGTCCAAAATCTCCTTCAGCTGATAAACAACTTCATCAGGTTTCAAGATACAAAATTAATATGCAAAAATCACCAGTATTCCTATAAACCAACAACAGCAAAACCGAGAGCCAGAGCCGGAAAGGCAATCCGATTTACAATTACCACAAAAAGAATAAAATGCCTAGGAATACAGCTAACCAGGGAGGTGAAAGATCTTTACAATGAGAATTACAAAAAGACCTAACTACCGGGTAGAGAATTCTAAAAGGTCTATCAGATACATTTCATCCAATACTTAGTTCAGTTCCTGAATATCTTTGTTAATTTTCTGCCTCAGTTCTCTGTCTAATACTGTAAGTGGAGTGTTGGTCTCCCACTATTATTGTATGGGTGTCTATGTCTCTTTGTAGGTGTCTAAGAACTTGCTTTATGAATCTGGGTGCTCCTGTGTTAGGTGCATATATATTTAGGGTAGTTAGGTCTTCTTGTTGAATTGAAACCTTTACCATTATGCAGTGCCCTTCTTTATCCTTTTAAATCTTTATTTGTTTGAAATCTGTTTTGTCTGAACTTAATATTGCAACCCTTTCTTTTTTCTGTTTTCCATTTGCTTGGTAGATTTGCCTCCATCTCTTTATTTTGTTTTTTTTTTATTGCATTTTAGGTTTTGGGGTACATGAGCAGAACATGCAAGACAGTTGCGTAGGTACACACATGGCAGTGTGTTTTGCTTCCTTTCTCCCCTTCACCCACATTTGACATTTCTCCCCGGGCTATCCCTCCCCACCTCCCCCTCCCACTGGCCCTCCCCTTTTCCCCCCAATAGACCCCAGTGTTTAGTACTCCCATCCCTGTGTCCATGTGTTCTCATTTTTCATCACCCGCCTATGAGTGAGAATATGCGGTGTTTCATTTTCTGTTCTTGTGTCAGTTTGCTGAGGATGATGTTCTCCAGATTCATCCATGTCCCTACAAACGACACAAATTCATCATTTCTGATTGCTGCATAATATTCCATGGTGTATATGTGCCACATTTTTCCAATCCAGTCTATTATCAATGGGCATTTGTGTTGATTCCAGGTCTTTGCTATTGTAAACAGTGCTGCAATGAACATTCGTGTGCATGTGTCCTTATAGTAGAACGATTTATAGTCTTTTGGATATATACCCAGTAATGGGATTGCTGGGTCAAATGGAATTTCTATTTCTAAGGCCTTGAGGAATCGCCACACTGTCTTCCACAATGGTTGAACTAATTTACACTCCCACCAACAGTGTGGAAGTGTTCCTTTTTCTCCACATCCTCTCCAGCATCTGTTGTCTCCAGATTTTTTAATGATCGCCATTCTAACTGGCGTGAGATGGTATCTCAATGTGGTTTTGATTTGCATCTCTCTGATGACCAGTGACGATGAGCATTTTTTCATATGATTGTTGGCCTCATATATGTCTTCTTTCGTAAAGTGTCTGTTCATATCCTTTGCCCACTTTTGAATGGGCTTGTTTGTTTTTTTCCTGTAAATCTGCTTGAGTTCTTTGTAAATTCTGGATATCAGCCCTTTGTCAGATGGGTAAACTGCAAAAATTTTTTCCCATTCTCTTGGTTGCCGATCCACTCTAGTGACTGTTTCTTTTGCTGTGCAGAAGCTGTGGAGTTTCATTAGGTCCCATTCGTCTATTTTGGCTTTTGTTGCCAATGCTTTTGGTGTTTTGTTCATAAAGTCCTTGCCTACTCCTATGTCCTGGATAGTTTTGCCTAGATTTCCTTCTAGGGTTTTTATCATGCCAGGTCTTATGTTTAAGTCTTTAATCCATCTGGAGTTAATTTTAGTGTAAGGTGTCAGGAAGGGGTCCAGTTTCTGCTTTCTGCACATGGCTAGCCAGTTTTCCCAACACATTTGTTAAACAGGGAATCCTTTCCCCCTTGCTTGTTTTTGTCAGGTTTATCAAAGATTGTATAGTTGTAGATAAGTTGTGTTGCCTCCGGTGCCTCTGTTTTGTTCCATTGGTCTATATCTCTGTTTTGGTACCAGTACCATGCTGTTTTGATTGCTGTAGCCTTGTAGTATAGTTTGAAATCCGGTAGTGTGATGCCCCCCGCTGTGTTCTTTTTGCTTAGAATTGACTTGGCTATGCGGGCTCTCTTTTGGTTCCATATGAAGTTCATGGTGGTTTTTTCCAGTTCTGTGAAGAAAGTCAATGGTAGCTTGATGGGGATAGCGTTGATTCTGTAAATTACTTTGGGCAGTATAGCCATTTTCACGATGTTAATTCTTCCTAACCATGAACATGGAATGTTTCTCCATCTGTTTGTGTTCTCTCTGATTTCGTTGAGCAGTGGTTTGTAGTTCTCCTTGAAGAGGTCCCTTACGTTCCTTGTGAGTTGTATTCCAAGGTATTTTATTCTTTTTGTAGCAATTGCGAATGGCAGTTCACTCTTGATTTGGCTTTCTTTAAGTCTGTTATTGGTGTAGACGAATGCTTGTGATTTTTGCACATTGATTTTATATCCTGAGACTTTGCTGAAGTTGCTTATCAGTTTCAGGAGTTTTTGGGCTGAGGTGATGGGGTCTTCTAGGTATACTATCATGTCGTCTGCAAATAGAGACAATTTGGCTTCCACCTTTCCTATTTGAATACCCTTTATTTCTTTTTCTTGCCTGATTGCTCTGGCTAGAACTTCCAGTACTATATTGAATAGGAGTGGTGAGAGAGGGCATCCTTGTCTAGTGCCAGATTTTAAAGGGAATGCTTCCAGTGTTTGCCCATTCAGTATGATATTGGCTGTTGGTTTGTCATAAATAGCTTTTATTACTTTGAGATACGTTCCATCGATACCGAGTTTATTGAGGGTTTTTAGCATAAAGGGCTGTTGAATTTTGTCAAATGCCTTCTCTGCGTCAATTGAGATAATCATGTGGTTTTTGTTTTTGGTTCTGTTTATGTGGTGAATTACATTGATAGACTTGCGTATGTTGAACCAGCTTTGCATCCCTGGGATGAACCTACTTGATCATGATGAATAAGTTTTTTGATTTGCTGTTGCAATCGGCTTGCCAATATTTTATTGAAGATTTTTGCATCTATGTTCATCATGGATATTGGCCTGAAGTTTTCTTTTCTTGTTGGGTCTCTGCCGGGTTTTGGTATCAGGATGATGTTGGTCTCATAAAATGATTTGGGAAGGATTCCCTCTTTTTGGATTGTTTGAAAGAGTTTTAGAAAGAATGGTACCAGCTCCTCCTTGTGTGTCTGGTAGAATTCGGCTGTGAACCCATCTGGACCTGGGCTTTTTTTGTGTGGTAGGCTCTTAATTGCTGCCTCAACTTCAGACCTTGTTATTGGTCTATTCATAGTTTCAGCTTCCTCCTGGTTTAGGCTTGGGAGGACACAGGAGTCCAGGAATTTATCCATTTCTTCCAGGTTTAGTAGTTTATGTGCATAGAGTTGTTTGTAATATTCTCTGATGATGGTTTGAATTTCTGTGGAATCTGTGGTCATTTCCCCTTTATCATTTTTTATTGCATCTATTTGGTTGTGCTGTCTTTTCTTTTTAATCAATCTGGCTAGTGGTCTGTTTATGTTGTTGATCTTTTCAAAAAACCAGCTCTTGGATTTATTGATTTTTTGAAGGGTTTTTCGTGTCTCAATCTCCTTCAGTTCAGCTCTGATCTTAGTTATTTCTTATCTTCTGCTGGGTTTTGAGTTTTTTTGATCTTGCTCCTCTAGCTCTTTCAATTTTGACGATAGGGTGTCAATTTTGGATCTCTCCATTCTCCTCATATGGGCACTTATTGCTATATACTTTCCTCTAGAGACTGCTTTAAATGTGTCCCAGAGGTTCTGGCATGTTGTGTCTTCGTTCTCATTGGTTTCGAAGAACTTCTTTATTTCTGACTTCATTTCATTGTTTACCCAGTCAACATTCAAGAGCCAGTTGTTCAGTTTCCATGAAGCTGTGCGGTTCTGGGTTGGTTTCTGTATTCTGAGTTCTAACTTGATTGCACTATGGTCTGAGAGGCTGTTTGTTATGATTTCAGTTGTTTTGCATTTGTTGAGCAGTGCTTTACTTCCAATTATGTGGTCAATTTTTGAGTAGGTGTGATGTGGTGCTGAGAAGAATGTATATTCTGTGGATTTGGGGTGGAGAGTTCTGTAAATGTCTATCAGGTTTGCTTGCTCCAGGTCTGAGTTCAAGCCCTGGATATCCTTGTTGATTTTCTGTCTGGTTGATCTGTCTAATATTGACAGTGGAGTGTTAAAGTCTCCCACTATTATTGTGTGGGAGTCTAAGTCTCTTTGTAAGTCATTAAGAACTTGCCTTATGTATCTGGGTGCTCCTGCATTGGGTCCATATATGTTTAGAATCGTTAGCTCTTCTTGTTTTATCGATCCTTTTATCATTATGTAATGGCCTTCTTTGTCTCTTTTGATCTTTGTTGCTTTAAAATCTATTTTATCAGAGATGAGAATTGCACCTCCTGCTTTTTTTTGCTCTCCATTTGCTTCGTAAATCTTCCTCCATCCCTTTATTTTGAGCCTTTGTATATCCTTGCATGTGAGATGGGTTTCCTGGATACAGCACACTGATGGGTTTTGGCTTTTTATCCAATTTGCCAGTCTGTGTCTTTTGATTGGTGCATTTAGTCCATTTACATTTAGGGTTAATATTGTTATGTGTGAATTTGATACTGCCATTTTGATGCTAAATGGCTGTTTTGCCTGTTAGTTGTTGTAGATTCTTCATTATGTTGATGCTCTTTAGCATTTAGTGTGATTTTTGGAATGGCTGGTACTGGTTGTTCCTTTCTATGTGTAGTGCCTTTTTTAGGAGCTCTTGTAAAGCAGGCCTGGTGGTGACAAAATCTCTGAGTACTTGCTTGTTCGCAAAGGATTTTATTTTTCCTTCACTTCTGAAGCTCAGTTTAGCTGGATATGAAATTCTGGGTTGAAAGTTCTTTTCTTTAAGAATGTTGAATATTGGCCCCCACTCTCTTCTGGCTTGTAGTGTTTCTGCCGAGAGATCTGCTGTGAGTCTGATGGGCTTCCCTTTGTGGGTAACTCGACCTTTCTCTCTGGCTTCCCTTAGTATTTTCTCCTTTATTTCAACCTTGTTGAATCTGACGATTATGTGCCTTGGGGTTGCTCTTCTTGCAGAATATCTTTGTGGTGTTCTCTGTATTTCCTGCATTTGAGTGTTGGCCTGTCTTGCTAGGTGGGGGAAGTTTTCCTGGATGATGTCCTGAAGAGTATTTTCCAGCTTGGATTCATTCTCTTCATCCCCTTCTGGTACACCTATCAAACGTAGGTTAGGTCTTTTCACATAGTCCCACATTTCTTGGAGACTTTGTTCATTGCTTTTTGCGCTTTTTTCTCTAATCTTGGTTTCTCGTTTAATTTCATTGAGTTGGTCTTTGACTTCAGATATTCTTTCTTCGGCTTGGTCAATTCGGCTATTGAAACTTGTGCATGCTTCGCGAAGTTCTCATATTGTGTTTTTCAGCTCCTTTAATTCATTCATATTCCTCTCTAAGTTATCCATTCTTGTTATCATTTCCTCATATCTTTTTTTAAGTTCCTTAGTTTCTTTGCATTGATTTAATACATGTTCTTTTAGCTCACAGAAGTTTCTCATTATCCACCTTCTGAAGTCCAATTCCGTCATTTCGTCACAGTCATTCTCCGTCCAGCTTTGCTCCCTTGCTGGTGAGGAGTTTGGGTCCTTTCTAGGAGGCGAGGTGTTCTGGTTTCGGGTGTTTTCCTCCTTTTTGTGCTGGTTTCTTCCCATCTTTGTGGATTTATTCACTTGTCGTCTGCGTAGTTGCTGACTTTTCAGTTGGGTCTCTGAGTGGACACCCAGATTGTTGGTGATGAAGTATTTCTGTTACTTGGTTTTCCTTCTACCCGTCTAGCCCCTTCGCTGTATGACTGCTGAGGTCCACTCCAGGCTCTGCTTGTCTGGGGAGCACCTATAGCAGCTGTGGAACAGTGAGGGATGCTACCAGTTTCTATTTCTGCTATCTTTGTCCCAGGATGATGCCTCCCAAATGTCAGTCTTTTGGATATAGAGGGGTCAGGGAGCTGCTTGAGGAGACAGTCTGTACTTTATAGGCTGAGCTGTGAGCTCTGTTGTTCATTCGGGGCTGTTAGGCTGCTATGTTTGATTCTGCTGCAACAGAGCTCATTAAAAAACCCTTTTTTTCTCAAATGCTCTGTCTTGGGGGGTTGGGGCTTTGTTTTTGGATGTCCGTTGAGGTGTCCTGCCCAGCTAGGAGGCAGTCTAGTCACTATTTGCCTGCCGAGGCTCTGCCCTGCTGTTGTGAGGTTTGCCCTGGTGCTGCAGGCTCTGCTCTTCTGCTGCGTTCTCCACCACGGGCTATGCCCTGTGGTGGAGTCTCTCTGTTGTAGTGGGTTGCCTTGGCAATGGCAGGCTGTGTCAGTAGTGGGCGTGTATCTCAGTAGGGGCGGGTTGCCTCAGTAATGGTGGACGCCCCTTCCCCATGGAGCGTCTCAGGGACCGTCTCCACGGGGAGTGTTTGGAATCACCGTTTTGTCCATCCCACTGTGCTACCCCAAATGCTGTGTCCCTGCAATCCCCTGGGCTGGCCCACTGTCCAAGTCCCATTCAGTCTCAAGTTCAGCCCTCTCAAGTCTCAGGTTGCCAGTTCAACAGGGCACCTGGACAAGCGCGCCCTGTGGGGAGCGCTGGGTAGGGCTGGCCGCCGCCACCCTGGCTGCAGGCTTCACCAGGCAGAGCCTCTGCCTGGCATCCCATGTCTCCTTTATACTTGGGAATTTCTCCATTCTGTGGGCAACAAAGATCAGTCTGAAAATGCAGCTCTGACTCACCTCTCCGCGGATTCACCAAGAGCTTCAATTCTGGGTTGTTCTCACAGTGCCATCTTGAGTCCCCCCCATCTCTTTATTTTGAGACGGAGTGTCATTAGGTGTGAGATGGGCTCTTGAAGACAGCATACCATTGGGTTTTGCTTTTTTATTCAGCTCTTGTGCATATGGTTTTTTTTCTTCACTGCTATTGTCACCAAGAACATCCTGAACTGTTATGGAAACAACTATACCAGGCAATGCCAGGAATTCAGAGGACTCCTTCAGTGGAATGGAGGAGAGAAAACACCCCACAGAGATGCCAAGCATCACACAGGATAACGTGGCTCTCTTCCATGTGAATACACAAAGCGCAAGAACCCTGCATATTTCACATGAGTGGCACCAGGAGTGCATGAAACCATGTTAACACTGTGAGAAGTGGAGAATTTTGGTTTTACTGGATGCAGATCAAAAAGAGGGGATTCTTTGGAGGGCATTTTGTTAGTCTCGCCATCCAGGGAGGTATACCCTTCGGTTCTTTAATAAACCAAAGCTCAAATGTGGCACTCTTAGGAGCTCAGGCTCCTCTGAAGTTGATCACTCAGAAAAAAAGATGGAGAGAATCATAGCTCTTTGGGATGTCATGAGCTGAGGAAGTTGTTCTTACCCCTTTACATTCTGAGATAATAGTGTTCAGCTCCTCAGATACCAACTCCCTCTCTTGAGAGGGGTTTATTTATCCTTTTATCCACTCTGAAGCCTGCAGTTTCTTTTCTTCTTTTTATTTTGTTTTATCAAGATATATGTTGAGATTGCTTTTTGTGAAATATTTCAATGCATTGAGTTGGGTTAATTGCTGATAGATAATTCATCCCTTGAGTAGACACTCAATAAAGTCTGCTTTATTATTATTGTTGTTGTTATTACTGAGACAGAGTCTCACTCTGTTGCCCACGTTGGAGTGCAGTGGCATGATCTTGGCTCACTGCAACCTTGACACTCAGGCTTAAATGATCCTTCCACTTCAGCCTCCCACAGACGCAAGCCACCACATCTATGTAATCTTTTTGTATTTTTTGTAGAGACAGGGTTTCACCAGTTTCCCAGGCTGGTCCCAAACTCCCCAGGCTCAAGTGATCTGCCCACCTTGGCTTCCCAGAGTGCTTGGATTATAGGCATGAGCCACTGTGCCTGGCTGATAGGTATTACCGACCCTCAATTCTGTACATATTTATTTACATGATTTTAGTTTGTGGCCTGGTGCTGGTGACCACAGTCAGGAAGAGCTTTTCTGCAAGGGCAGGCATGTCATCACAAAATGCAGCCTCTCCCATGGCATGTTTAATATCCAACTGATGCATGATGGGGCATTCCACTGGGGTATTGAGGAGGAGGCTTCTGGGAATCTACACACTATTTTTAGAAAACAAAGTTAAACACAAGGCAAATTGATCAAGTAGGAGTGTTTACGAGTCGGAAGCATCCACTAAGAAATGGGTGCACCTTTTCCTACTCTACATGGGGCAGGCCTTTCCAAACCAGTCTGTGTTCAGCCTAAACTGGAATTTTCTTCCTTATGGTTGATCTACCTGAAGCTAAGGAGGGTAGGCATGATGAAGATGAGACAGGGCAGGGACTGGAGCATGTGTGAAGATGGGTTTTGTGGCAGCTAGCATATGGGGAGCTCTGCTTCTCTGAGAAAAGCTAAATGTTTTGTGAAACAGATCTTAGTGAGAGGGCACTTAAGGTAAAATTTTCCCCTATTGGCAAGAGGAAGTCCATGTGCTCTGATTAACACCATCATAAAACTTAGGGGTCTGTGTAGCTAGCTGTGTGGGGTCTCCCTTCAGGCAGGAAGACAGTGCTGGCCAAATGTCAGATGGAAACTGGGAGATACAAGTTATAGTCCTAGTTCTGCCAGAAGTAACTTGGGGCAGGAGGTTTTGTTTGCTTGTTTTAAGCACCTTGGGCTTCAGTTTCTGAACCTACAAAACGAAGGTAGAAAATTAAATTCATGCTTTTCAACACTTTGAACTCATAAACTAAGATAAGAGAATTTTCAACTGATCTGGGACTCTATGACTTTGGAGGTCCGGTGAGGATAATCTTTCTCTCCCTCCATTCAGGCAAATGGCATAACACATGAGTGAAGCTCTTTAAGGGGAGTCGGTTCTTGTATTCTGTGATGTCATGTAACCACAGTTATGGTGAATACTCCTTGAGGATGTTTCTTGAAGATGTCTCTCAGTTATCCTGGGGATGGACATCAGGCAGCTTTCCAAATAACAGGATTTTTTCTGCCATCTTGTAAACCTTCTTGGACCAATAACCAACCTAGCTACAGCAGAAAGGTGGGAGAACCAGGCTGTCTGATTTGGAAAACAAATTTTGGCACTGCTCTGTCCTCCCTATCCTGGTATTCCTGGATGTACAGTGGCGGATTGGCCTGGGGTCCCAAGGGTCGTGTGAACATGGCTGTATGTCAAATGTTCATGCGACTGTAAGTCCTTCTCCTTTCAGCCACCGTGTCAGCTGCAAAGTCCCATCCCTCACATCTCCCTCAGACCTCTTGCTTCCCTTTTGTTATATTTTTGCTTTTCAAGTCTATCTTTCGTTTTCCATTTTATGATATTTTATCAGCATAAAAACATAATAATCAATAGACAATAAACATCTGAGAAAAGGTCCAACTTTACTAATTAAAGTAATGCAATTAAAATAACGAGATATAATTTTTCTTTCATTTAGAGAATTTTTTCAAAGATGAGAGGATATAATACCCAATGTTGGTAAGGCTGTGATGAAAGGGCTGCATTAAAAGGCTGAGCATGTGGATTAAAACCATCTTTCTAAAGGCCACAGTTTTAAGAATCTAAAAAATAGACAGAAATTCCACTTCTAGGTATGTGTTCTAAGGAAATCATTTGAAATGTGTGCAGATTTATGTTCTAGAGTATTCACTAAAATATTATTTGTTTACCCAAATGGGGATTGGTTAAATAAATTATAGCACATCCATTTGAATGAAAAACAAGCACATTCCATTAAAAATCCTGTTTTGAAAAATCCTTAGTGACATGGGAAAATGTTTTGATACACTATTATGTGGAAAAAACAAGAACGTAGGATTATACATATAAATAATGTGATCTTTATAAAAATGTGTTTTATGTATTCACATATTTATATATACCTTAATAACTCTTAAAATTAGAAGGAAGTCTATAAAAATTATAATAGCATGTTAAAAATATTATCTAAAATTTGGAGAAAAAGACAAGAATCACTGAATGGCCCTTTAATGCATTTGGGAACACAGTCTAGCAAGCCCATTCCATGGTGATCTCATTCTCTAAGGGAATGTTCCTTTGCTGAGCTTATTTACTATTGATTAGGGCCTAGACTCTGTGAAGCTACATAAGAACATGTATATATATTTTTTCCAGTAAAGAATCAAATTATTTCTGTCCTGTAGCAAAGGCAACCTCAGAAGTTACAGTTTTATTACCAGTAAGTAAGATATTAACCAGTATTTTTTTTTTTACCCAAACTAGCATCCTTCATTGTGCTTGATGTGCCAATATGCTCAGTATTTCAAATTCATTTTCATTCAGTTTTATCATTTTGCTCGTTCCTCATTGTCGAGTTAAATAAACCTTTGACATTTGCTTACTTAAGATTTGTACCAGAATCAAGTTTTTAATACAGTATTTAAAAAATGCTTCAGCAGTGGCCATGTATAGGTGGTCAGGTTTATAGGAGATTTTGATTTTCTTTTCATACGCTTCTGTATTTGTCAAATGTCCATTGAAAGACATGTTTTACTTTTATTTAAAAAATGCAAAAATGTCTATGTGTATATACACATGCATTCTGTATTGATTTCTCAGGCTGTACTTTCCCTAACTCTATACCCAGTGAAGGGCCAATCTCCAAAGGATGTGCAAAGGCACCTTTGCCATTGACCGGGCAGACCCTGAATCCAGAGGACATGGAGAGAAAGGTGCTGCTATGCTCCCTGGACACTGATCTGGATAAGCCTTGCAGGGTCAGGGCAGAGGGGTCCATTTCCCCAGTCAGCTGAGCTGGCCTAGAGCTGAGGACCTCTTAGTGGGAGCTGAGGACATGTACTTGAAGAGGCAACACCTTGACTGATGGAAACTGGAGTCTGAGTTCCATGTGGGGGACTGGGAAGCACAGCAAGGTCTGAAATGGGAGATCCAGGGGAAGGCAGAGAGGACCAAAGGAGGAAAGGGGTCAGTCTGGGAAAGAGCCTGACTCTTAGAAATGTCAGTGTGATGAACAACGAAAAAGGCTGGAGAGCTTTTTAGAGTAAAGGAGTCAAGAGAGCTAAGGAGAAGACATCTTCACCGCTTCCATGGGGGAGACCGTAAACACAGTATTTGTGTAATTGGAGAAATTTGAATACGAACTGTATGTTAAACAACACTATTTTTTTCAGACTCATTAATAAGTCTCATTATCCTGACAATGATGGTGAGGTTACATAGGAGAAAGCCCTTGTATTTCAGGATTTACGTGAGGCAGTATTTAAGGATGAAGTGTCATGAGTGTCATGGAATTAACTCTCAGATGATTCCGCTAAAACCTTGTGGCGGGTGTAGCCGGGGGCTAGCTAGAGCAAGAGTGAGCATATGTAGCGTAATGTTAACCACTCGTGATCGGTGAATCTAGGTGAAGAGTATATAGGTATTATTACTTACTGTACTATCCTTGAGACTTTTCTGTAGGTTTGAAATTCATTAAAACAAAAAGTCGTTCTTGTTGTATTCCTGCAGGAGTTTGCATCAGCTTTCTGACAGGCCCCACATCAGCAAAACGTCCTTGTGATTATGAATGCTGGAATGAGAGACAGACTCCAAGAGCAACAGCTGGGGGAGGGGCCTGCTCTGGCCCCAGTGGCCCCTTGTAGGCAGATAAGGCAGCTGGCTAGACCTCCTCTTTGTCATTCACTCTGATTTTATTTTTTATCTACTCCTCCCAGCCTCACCTGCTTCCATGCCGCTAATGTTACTAATGTTTCTGGGCATTTGCTTGGAAATGCAAATGAGAGTTCCTGGTAGTTTCCTAGTTTCCTTGCTCTCCTTTGCCAAGTTTATTCTGGGGAAAGGACTCTCAGTTAAAAAAAAAAAATCCAAATTTTGAGCACCAGCTCTTTAATGCCAGCTTCCTGAGGAACTGGAACTGCCCAGCTCTGCAATAATCTGGAACAGAGGTGCCATCACAGACTTGGCTCTGACAGGTGGAACAGCAAGAAGCCTCGCTCTCACGTGGGATGTGCCCCTTCTGGCCTGGAGAGAAGGCCCAGAGAAACCACCAGCTGATTACTCATTGCACTCTACCTCAGAGTGCAGTAAAAGGGAGACGCATGATCAGTTGTTGTCATCTCATCCGTGACGCAGCATCTCACTGGCGACCACAGCAGAGAAAAGGCTACTTTTGTAAAACTAGAACATGAACTACACGGAGGCCCCAGAGGAGGTCTCTGCTGCCCTCTGTTGCTGGGTTCTTAGTAACCCTAACCAGTTTTAAGAATACAGGATTTGATTTCAGTAACTTTATTATATGAAAAGTATGCTTGGAGGAAAAAATGTTTCAAATTTAGTCAGTCCTGGGTACTATCAACATTTTAAATTGTTGCCAATCTAATAGGGGCAAATGGTATCTCGTTGCTATTTTAATTTGCATTTTAAAAATTCTAAGTGAGGCCCAAAATAGTTTATTGTTTTATTTTTCCAGTTTTCTGCCAGTGGGTATAGTTTGCTTTTTTTTTTTTTAATCTTTTTCTTCTTGATTTCGAGAAGTTTTTGCTGTAAATGTGTTTCTTTTTATACCAACATTTTTCTCTGTTATATCATCAAATTTAACAGGCTTTTCTTTATGACTTCTGGCTTTCATGTCCCTTAGACTATGAATTTTTAAAAAGTGCGTGCATATATTTGGTATAGTTTTTAATATTTAAAAATTTAATCAATCTGGAATTTATTTTTATTGTAAAGTGGGAAGTAGAAGTACAGTTTTATGCTTCTTTGTTTTTAAAATGGCTTGCAAGTTATACCAATATTCTTTCTTAAATACTTGTTTACGGCATACTTAAAATGCATTTTTGCTCTTATCAGACCTCATTTTCTGGCCTGTTTCAGGACTTCACGTTGTTCTGTTGTTCTGTTTGTCTCCTCCTGTATCAGTACCTGTAATGTGTAACTACTAGACATGTGTCAATATCATAGAATACATTTCAATTTCATATAGGGCTAGTTTCCCTCATTACTATTCTTATTTTTCTTAAGTATTTATTTTTTATCTTTTTAGGTCAACTTTAAAGTCATGTTTTCAAAAGACCCTGTTGATGTTTTGATTGGGAATGTGTTATATTTAATTTGTGAATTAATATTGTTAGTTTTATATTTTGTGTCCTTGTAGCTAAGGCTTATGTCTTTCCCTTTTTAAATTTATCTCTTTTTTAAAGTTCACCAGTAGATTTTAAAAGTTATCTTAATTTATTCCCTGCACATATTTTTGTTGATTTCCCTAGAGATTTATTTTTTGGTTGCTGTTATAAATGGGAACTCTTATTCCATTGTATTTTCTAATTATTGCTTGAATACAGCATTTCCACAGCTGATTGTTTCCTAAAAGCTGACACTATGACAGCAATTGGAAATTAAAAAGCAAAGCCATGGAAAAAGACAGTCACAGCTCCACTTGGCTGTTCTGTTCCTTCAGAAAACGTAGTGACATCGTGTGACTACATCCCCTAAGGTAAGGTCAAAGGAAAGTCTTTTAGGACACTTACGAGTTTCTTGGAGATGACAGGATATCCACCAGGGTTCTGAAGTAAAGATGCTGTCATTATTTTAATGGAAATGATCAATTATAAAGATATAGTTGATTGGTATAAAAGCATTTTTAAAATCTACATTACTGCATAGTCTTCAGACTTTTATTTTCATTGCAGTGGGGAAATCTGTATGAATTAGAGGTGCTCCGTGGTTTTCATCCTACAAGGGGCTTCAGAAAGATGACATGGGCCAGGCGTGGTGGATCATGCCTATAATCCCAACACTTTGGGAGGCCGAGGCACGTGTATCACCTGGGGTGGGAGTTTGAGACCAGCCTAACCAACATGGAGAATCCCCATCTCTACTAAAAATACAAAATTAGCTGAACTTGGTGGCACATGCCTGTAATCCCAGCTACTCAGGAGTCTGAGGCAGGAGAATCGCTTGAACCCAGGAGGTGGAGATTGTGGTGAGCTGAGATTGCACCATTGCACCCCAGCCTGGGTAACAAGAGGGAAACTTCAAATAAAAGGAAAAGAAGGAAGGAAGGAAGGAAGGAAGGAAGGAAGGAAGGAAGGAAGGAAGGAAGGAAGGAAGGAAGGAAGGAATTAGAAGAAAATAAAAGAAAAGAGAAAAATAGCATGAAAACAGAACTGTGGTAGGGCCAATACATGGTGTTCCTTTGAGTATCCCAGCCTGAGAAAGGCTAGAAGCACTTGCAACAAACTCTCCTCCCCAGGGCATCCCAAAGACAAACGCATCTTTACCTTCTTCTTTAACTACTGCAAAGCATCTGAGTGGAATATGAAGAGGAAACTGATCATGAGAGTTCTTCAATGTTCCACCATCCCTCCAGGGGTGACTCCAGAAGGGTGGTTTCATCTAGAACAGCCTGCAAGCTTCACTTCACATTCCTTCATCCCAACATCTAGATTTTTAAAAATCCAACCAAATTAGTAGAGTAAGGGATAAACAGGTGTATAATATTTATCAGAAAGTTAATTTAAAAAGTATAAACAAAGGTTGAGAAAATCTGTCTTCTCACATAGGAACTTTATAGCACATAATTGGGCCTGCGTGCACACTGTTTAATTTAAGATCTTGCTTTCAATAAATATACTTACTCTAAAATGCTATGATTCTATAGAGAAGAGACACAGGCCTCACCCTTTGATAATTATGTCAATTGTCATAGTTCACTATTCAGGGGGTTATTTTATGCTATTATTTTAATAGAAATGATCAATTATGAAGATACAGTTGATTGGTATAAACCCATTTTTAAAATCTACATTGCTGCATAGTCTTCAGACTTTTATTTTCATTGCCATGGGGAGGTTTTTGTGAAATAGAGGTGCTCCAGGGTTTTTATCCTATAAGGGTCTTCAGAAAAATAACATGAAAACAGAACTGTGGTAGAGTCAATACATGGTGCTCCTTTATTTGGTTTGAGGTGTAAGTTAATAAATCGCCTTCTTATAAGCTGCTGACAGAATTATTTGCACCGACTATAGTAGGGCCACTTCCTCCATCCAGACGCTAAAGTCCACAATGGTGCTTGTGCCATCTTTGAAAAGGACTCTCATTCCAGCATTCATAATCACAAGAGCATTTTGCTGATGTGGGGCCTGTCAGAAAGCTGATGCAAACTCCCTCAGGAATACAACAAGAACGACTTTTTGTTTTAATGAATTTCAAACCTACAGAAAAGTCTCAAGGATAGTACAGTAAGTAATAATACCTATATACTCTTCACCTAGATTCACCGATCACCAGTGGTTAACATTATGCCACATATGCTCACTCTTGCTCTAGCTAGCCCCCGGCTACACCCGCCACATGGTTTTAGCGGAATCATCTGAGAGTTAATTATTGACATCATGACACTTCATCCTTAAATACTGCCTCACGTAACTCCTAAATACAAGGGCTTTCTCTTGTATAACCTCACCATCATTGTCAGGATAATGTGACTTATTAATGAGCATTGAAACAATAGTGTTGTTCAACATTCAGTTCATATTTGAATTTCTCCAATTACACACATACTGCATTTACGGTCTCCCCAATGGGAGCGGTGAAGATGTCACCGTCTTAGCTCTCTTGACTCCTTTACTCTAGAAAAGCTCTTCAGCCCTTTTTGCTGTTCATGACACTGACATTTTAGAAAGTCAGACTAGTTGTTTTGAAGCCTGCCCCTCAATTTGGGTTTATCTGATTCTTTCTTCGTAAATTGATTTAGGTTAAGCCTGGGGTGGTGGCAGGAATGCCCCATGGGTGATAAGGGACAGGACCTGCTGCTTTGTTTACTTCAAAACCCCCCACTCCTGGCTGTAGACACTGTCCTGGAAAATCCCTAATGTAGCATAGGCACCATTCTCACATCATCTGCCTTCTCATTTGGCAAATGTTTCTGAAGGCCTAGCATTCCGAAAATTAACCAGTACAGACTCTGCATATTGGGTTCTGTTGATCAGGAGCAAGTTATCAATAGTAAATCTTTGTTTAATTTTATTCTTCTTATTTATTCAACCATGCCTCTAAATTATAGCTGGGGGAGGGGACACCTAGCAATATTTCTGGTTAATAGTGGTGATTATTTATCTGTCCCTGGTGCTCATGTTGCACTCAGTAGAGTGTCAATCAATATCGAATGAGTGAATGATAATGGGGGGAGGTGTCAACAGAATGAATGTGCTGCTCTTCGGTGTTCTGGCAACAGCCACCAGTTTTCATTTATCGGTTGAACTGATCTGGAGCTGAAGAACTGAGATTCGACAGTAACATACACATTTATTAAAGTTTTCATTCGGCAAACAGATATTGCCATTAAACAAAGAGCAAGTCAAAGCCATATTTTGCCCATCAATGAATACATGAACTGCTCATGTTGGAACAGGGGCTTAGTATGATCAGAACTCATTTGGTTCCCTGTGCATTTCTGTGAAGTTCTTGTTAGTTTGAAGAAAACATTAATCTTGGGCAGTAAAGCCAAAATGAAAGATTTTGTAAATTATTCTTTATTCTACTTCTCTGAGGCTGATGGTCATGGTTCTGCCACCCATTCTCTGTACAACTTTGTTGAAATAATTAAACATATTTGGGCCTCAGTCTCCTTACCTATACAATAAGGTTATTGATCTCTTTCAAGTATATGGTTTGTCATTCCAGGCATCCTAGGTCTTTAGAGCTTTTGAAGAAGAAGGGTAAGAGAACAAGGCAATGTCCTGAAATTCCCTAATGAAGAAGATTGACATCTAATCTGTTATTGTTTGCACGTAGGCATGCGTAAAAATATTTGCTACAAATTCTACTTTTTATTATGCTGTATTTAATCCAAGATAAAAATAAAGCAACAAAAGCAAACAGATGAAAGTGAACATTTTAAACTTCATAATTGCATATCTTTCTAGAAACAGGAATAAAAAACAAAGTAGGACTTGTTCTGATTTAAGGCTTGCATTTGTTACTCCGGCAAGAAAATGATCATTTAAAAGAATTTGCTGTATTTCTTCTGCTAGGAAGGAAAAAAATCATTTCATTTGAAGATATTATATAGTATTGAAACTACTATTATTAAACTTAGGATTTCTTATTCTAAAAATACATGCTAAAATTAAAATTGTGTTGAAGAGCCACACATAATATCGAGACTACCCCGGGTTCTGGTTGCATCCAGATGTCTCTGGGAGCCCTGTCTTCGGTAACAGTCTTCTACCTGTGCTAATGGAGCAGAACTCCTCCCGTTTATGGGGAACATTCTGTCAAGGTTACAGTGAGCAACTTACAGGCAGAATGGTGGGAATCAGTGGGTAAATGTGGAGACAGTGACAGACAGAGGGGTGTGTTGTGGGCAGAGAGATTGTGAGTGATTTTGAAGAGCTGAAATGTCTGGAGCGTGATGGTGATAAACACTGATATATTACTCATGAGAACAGTGACATTGGCCAATGAAATACAAAGGACAGCAGTAACATCAATAAGTGAAACAACCTTAAAGTCCAGTGATTATTTCACACCCAAATCCTAAAACATAGCCACACAAATAAATGTTCCTTTCTTTGAAATGGGCAGCTTGGGGGAGATTACACATGTGTCTCAATAGTGCTGTCATGACATCGTGGGAACTCTAGGGAATATTACAGACTGAAAACTCTTTCAGTCTGTAATCTTGGGTGTGATAAATCTTTACCCTTTGAAGATGGTTTTGATTTTTGCTAAGAGGTCAAAGACATTCAGAAACCAGTTTGATATGTAAGGCAGTGGGTCAAATTGGCCATCACACTTTTCGATCAAATGTCTAGTGAAAAAGAGACTGATTTTTTTCTCACATAATTTGTAAACTAAGAAGTGTTCTGTCTTTTGTTTCACTATGTAGAGTCACTTCTTTAGGCTGGTCCTACTGGAACTCTCCTTTCAAATAAATGTATCTGACAAGGTTCATATAAAATAGATATTTTATCTTCAATGAGCCCTTGGTATCTTGTGATTCTCATGAATCCCCTTCAGCTGATTTTACTGTAGTTGTACATTTCCCTATAAAAGCTACTTATGAAATCACGAGATAATAAAAAATGCATACAGTGGTCTCTGACCTCAGTTCCTTAGACAGAGCTCCTAAAACCCTACAAGCCCCTAGGAGAATCTTTGGTTTTAATATTTGGACTTTGACCTCCAGGCCTGACACAGAGTTCATAAGACCTTTGTAATTTCCTGAGTGATAGGAATATCTGACACACAGCTCCTAAATCCCTTGGAATTTTGCTGGGTGACAGCAGCATCTTCTGTCCTAATGAGGTGATGATTGGTGGGCTCCTGGTTAGCCTGAGGATGGGGCTGGTTTGTCAAGGGAACCAACCTTGCAGTTAGAGAGTTGGAATTTTCAGCCCACCCCCTGATGGAGAGAGGACAGAGGCTGAAAGTTGAGTGGCTCACCAAAGGCCAATGATATAATCAATCATGCCTATGAAATGAAGCTTCCATAAAATCCCAAAAGGTCAAGGTTCGGATGAGTGTCTGGATAGGTGAATGCCTGGAGACTCCTGCCCAGTGGCGTGCCCAGGGAGGGCATGGAAGCTCCACACCCCTTCCTACGTCCCTTCCCCTATACACCTTTTCCATCTGGCTGTTTATCTGTATCCTTTGTAATATCCTTCATAATAAATGGGTAACTGTAAGAAAGTGTTTCCCTGAGTCCTGTGAGTCACTCTAGAAAATTAATCAAACCCAAGGAGGGGGTCATGGGAACTCCCAATTTCTATCCTGTGGGTCAGAAGTTCCAGAGGCCTGGACTTGTGATTGGCATCTGAAAAGGAGGGCGGCCTTGTAGGACTGAGCCCTGAACCTGAGGGGCCTGACACTGTCTCCAGGTAGGGAGTGTCGGAATTGAGTTAAATGTAGTTTGTGCCCCCTGGAGAACTGCTTGGTGTGTGAGGAAAAACCCCACACACATCTGACATCAGAAATGTTCTGGGTTGAGTGGTGTGTAAGAGCAGAAAAAAGTATGCTTTTCCCTTTAGAGCACCAAAGTATAAATTTTAAAAAATGTAAATGATCTCTTTAGAACCTAAACAAGTCTGAGACAAAAAGGAAGTCATAAAGCTGTTAAAAAAAAACCTGCCTCTAAAATAAAACTATATGCTTCATTACATTATAGTCTTGCTATATAACATTAATCAATTATAAGTGCTTTGTCTCTTGATGGTGACTAGAGAAGAAAAAAGACAGACTGAGATGCTTTCGCTGGTGCTTCCTGATCACTTAAAGGGTGTCATTTTCACTCACTGTCCTGACGACGTCTGTGCTTCCAGTTATATCCATAGCAAAATGAAAAGTTAGCATGCTTTCCAATGATTTAAATGCCAGGTTCATATTATTCCATAATTCTGTGTTCAATACACTTATAAAACTGACATCAGCACTTCTGAGGGAACTCAGCAGCTCACCTTTTGAAGCAAGGTTGAAATACGCAATTGCCTACACCCGAAACAGGAATGAGATCAGAAATTGGAAGTCTGCTAACAATTGACTGCCTAAGGACTAAAAAATTAATCAGCAATGTCAGGGCCTTTATTATGAATGCTGAATTAAACAGAAGGACATTTCTTTTCAATCTCAGTATTAGAATAAAAAGTATCAGCATAAATGAGACATTGCCTTGCAAATCTTAAAATGTTTTAGAAGAATCACTAATCCCTTTATTTATTGGCAAAACAGAACTGTGAAGACAAATCGTGAAAATCACTTCGATGCCACTCAATTCTAATTTCTGATTAGGAGAGGACTGCAATGATTTACGTATGAAGAATTTATTTTGAAACTCTACATGTGTAGCTTGCTTGATAACAGGAAATAGTTGAGCAGAGTAACCCCAGGTGCTTGCAGCTGGTGGTGGGGGTAGTAGAGTATATCTTGGAAGAAAGAGGGCAAGGGCTGTTTGGGGTGAGATGTGGGGAGGAGGCAGGAGCTGAGCCAGAGAGGGTTTGAAAGAGGGGACCAGGCAGTGTCCCTGAGACAGTGACATCTGAGGGTGAGAGAAGTTGATCTCCCAGCCAAGAGATCACCACTAAAACCTACCCATGGCTGCAGTGCAGATTCAAGGAGCGCAGAGGTGACAATATAATGAGAGATTTAAGTGTAAGATGGGGCAGAGGCGATATGGCTTGTGGGCAATACACTCTGACAACCTTTGGTCTAGGGACGCTGCCTCCTGGGAAAGGCCATTGATGGGGATTTCATCGTTGAAGAATTTACTTTGAGCAAAAAATTGCAGCTAGAATAACTGAGATGAACCTTGCTGGTTTAAGGCCCTCCTATAAAGATAAAACTGTTCGAATCAGGCAGCCTAGAATGTGCATGTCACAGGATCCAGAAGAGGCTAACAGAAACACCAAGCCACAGTAATCAAAGAGAAAGATGCAGACTGGACCACAGAAACAATCCGACGATTCTTTCATACAGAGGCATTGAGGGTTAGCAAGGAAGCTGCTGTGTGTTATTTATAGTTGATAATTATATGTATATTTGTAGTTAATATTTTATAGCTCTATATTATATATTATAGTTGTTATAATATAGAATTACACTTAAAAGGTTGAGTTAATTGTGTGGTTCTCGTTCATATTTGTAATCAGGTCAACTGTTCTCAATGAACTCATCAGTTTTCTCTGTATGTAACAGGTTAAAGAACTCCTTTGGGAGCTGTTAAAGATAGGCATTTCTGGACTGGATAGATCCTCGACAGACTATTGCAGATACAAACCAGGTCACGGGTGTGTGGACCAGGAAAGCAGCGCTTCCCTTCTGGCTGCCTATCCTTAAAACTTGGGCATTTAAGTGGCTTATCCACAAGGGTCTGAAATTAGGCAATCTAATGTTTCAATTATGTGAAAAACACCAATGGATATAGAAGAAAATGGCAGAAATCATGAATGATACAACCTTTCCTTACTAAACTACCCACACCCAGATAGTAGGTGCAGAAAACTTACTGCCACGTTCCTGATCTGTTGTCCAGCCAGGGTTCTCAGATGCTTCAAGAAAGCATGACATGTCTGTGTGTTCTCTGGGAGCTTGGGACCACACTGGCTAGGATGTCCATCACCTAGGCCAGGCTGAGGCCAGCACCCAGGGTCAGCTCTGAAAGTGAGACACCTTCATTAATATTCTGTAAACCTGGGAAAGAAGAGGGCAATTCAAAAAGGCCAGAGTAGGCATATAATGCCAGCATTCTCTTTCATAAAGGATCCCTTTTTCATTATTAAAGTAACACATACTCATTGCAGACTACCTTGTAAATACAGAAAAGAGAGTAAACATGATTCAGAATCTCTGAAAAGCATTCAGAACCATTACAGCCATGCCTTGCTCTCTGCCCTAAGGATCAAGAGCGATTTCCTTCATAGGTGCTGGGTGGCTCCTCTCCCACCATCTCCCCCACGATCTGCTCCAGCAACAGGTCCTGCCTGCAGTCTCCCATGCTCTGTGTGTGCTGTTCCACTCTCTTTACTTGGTTACTCCCCCAGTAAGTTTGGGTCACCCTATTACCTGCTCCTCTAACAACCTGTTCCACTCTTTCATAGCACTTGTCACAACTGTGATTTTGCATTTTATTTGTTTGATTATTTCTTTGATACTTGTCTTCACCATCAGATTATAAGCTTCATGAGGACAAAGTCCAGGCCTTTTTCTTTAAGTCATTGTATCTCCAGTGGCTAGCACCATGCTTGTTTCCTTGCCTAACTTCACCAAGCCCTTCCCATCTTTATGGCTGAGCTTGAATTCCATACCTCTTTCACATACCTTCATTGGTTCTCTTCTCTCTATAATTTCCTACTAAATTTGTATCCAGTTCCACGTGATTGGCACTGAGTTATTCTCTAGTTGAACCATAATCCTACAGGACACTATAGGTATATGCTGACCTGCCTGCCTGCTTTTTTGCTTCCCTCAATTCATTAAACAAATCTGAACACCTACTGTGTATCAGGCATGTCTTAGGGGCTGAGAGCACAGACCTGTTATCCTCTGTCAGGAATCAACATTCTCCTCGGGGAAGACAGTCATAAGCAGACAAATGAATAATTCAGTTATAATTTCAGATATGATAAGTGCTATGAAGAACCAAAGCTGGGTAATAGGGTGGTTGTGAGAACAGGGGCTTGCAAACACCTTCTGGTAACTCATCATGGTGATTACAAAGCATTGCCGTACCAGCAGCTGTTGCTCAGGACGCTCGTTACAAAATTGAAAAGCCTCAACTCATGCATCTCTACCTTGTGAAATACTTTTCTTTACCTTTCCATTCCATTCTGTATTATGAGTTTGAAAAAAAGAAAATATAAATGTTATATTTATAATTGCTTATGTGTCTAAGAACATAACGGTTCAATAGGTAATATACAAATGTTTTTGGATTCTGTTTCATCAACAAATATTAATTCTTTCAGCAGAGGGAGCTCATGCTTTAATTTTGGGAAGTTGGACAGGAAAAGCTCTTGTAAAAAGAACTTGAAGTAGGCTTTGTGACTCTCGTTTTAAGTAAAATTTGTTTGCAGTACTTCTTGAAGCCAAGACTATTTGCTTAAGGATGGTTTGATTTTTATTTGCATAAACAGATGCGACATTTTGGGGCAGAGTTTTCTTCCATAAGGTTCTGTTTTGCTTACCAAACAGACCAACTTAGACCAGCCATCCCAGCTCAGGAATCTAAGGATTCATCCAGAAAGAAGATAACTCCTTAAGTCTACCTCTCTATGGCTTTTCCTATTATACCGTGAACTCAGAATATACACTTATTTGACCTGTTTTAACATGGCTATAATTTGCATTGAAAACTTACAAATAAAGGTCTTTGCCCTTTGAGATTATAAAACAAATATTTATCAAGACTTCAAAGGATGTTCAAAGGATATTTACTACAAGGTGATTTAGGTTCAAAGGCAAAATAAAGACTGAGAGAATGAATCAATTTCTCAGATAAAGAGCCGGAACCATGAAGTTGACTCAGCAGTGTTGAAACCACAGGTGAAATCTGTGACACAAGATGATGGTGTGTGTGTGTGTGTGTGTAAACAATAATTTTCTAGTTATTCAGAGGACTATGAAATGATGGAAAAAGGGTGTTTTAGATCAAAGTTTTTCTAGCAACATGCATGCTTTTTTTGTGCATTTCTACAGGAGAGAAAGCAACATTTAAAAAAAAACAACAACAACAACTCTTTTTTGTTATCCAAGGGATTTGTTTGTAGAAAATACAGGGAGAAGTGTTAAGAGGAGCATAACAAACACAAGTTATTACACTAGTGCTTGCAACTTTATATATAACTTTAAAATTAATGTATGTAGCACTTTAAGCGGGTATTTATTTTTGTCTTTTCCTTTCTTAAAAATCCCAGATTTTCCTCAATCAAAATTTAAAAGTCACCGAAACTGAGCTAATTCAGAAAAAGTCCATTTTGAAGGCATTCTATAGATTGTGGAGGAAGAGTCCACTGATGATAAAGGAAAATATTTATGTTAAATACACTTATTGCATCACTCTGTAATTACTCTTTATATAACTACATTTCCCACAATACTATTAGTTCCTAGGGAAGAATTCATGTTTTGTTTCGTTTTCCCCAGGAGGACTGATTTACCAGAAGGTAGACCAGTGCCTGGTGCCTGGTAAAAGCCTAATTAACTATAAAACTAATAAACAAATAAGTGTTTAAAAATAGTTTTATTCTACCTGTACTTTTCACCAAAAAGTATTGATCTAAAGAATTGAGTCCTAAATTGTGGGGGAAAATATCCGTGCCTCTCCTTGTTGGGTAGCTTTGAGACAATTGTTAAAATTGGTTCTTCTGAGAGAAGGGAAAACCGAAGGAATAACTGGGGAAGTACTCTGGCCTGTGAAAATGATGCTTGCTATTTACTAGGGAATGTGGTAGTTGTTCTCATCTGGTACTGGAGGGAAGAAAGGGCTAAGTATGCCCTGAATCATGGAGGTATAGTTAGTTAGAGACAGCTGAAAGACTTCTCGGTGAACAAAAAACATTTGTTAAGCAGCTCTGTGTAGAAAATTGAGTCTCAACAGAGGATGTACAATCTTTACCAGGATTTCCTGAATCTAGCAGACATGCTAAAGATCCCACGTGGTTCAGCACTACAATGTCAAATATGATTTCCTCCAGCCACAGGCTCTCATGATTTGCTTAGTGTCAAACAGGCAGAGCTTGCTTTAGCAGCCCCATCTGCAATATCAGAATCTTGTTACAATAAATGAGAACACACCCTCTTTTTTGCTAATCACTATAAATAATTTCAAAATCCTTTTAAGATGGACAATAACTGGATGGAAAACTTCTTTGAATTTCATATCAGGCCCTAAAAGATAGAAGAATTATCATTGGTGGGAAAGAAGTCAGTTAGATTTCATTTTGCAAATCACACTACGACTCAGAAGTGATAATTACAGATCCTAATAAGTAAAGTGAAACAAGACTATTGTAATTGTGGCTTATTTTCCTCCCCAGTAATTTCCCCTATATTTGAACTGAGTTTGATTCAAGTAGTAAATCATCTGTGGACTTTCTCACTCTAGAACCCAATAAAAGAAATATCCATTTTATTATTTACTAATGTTTAAAAAGAATGGAAATTTTAACCTCAGAAAATTTAATTACATTCTAGAGTTGGAATGACAGGCCAGATTGCTCTTTGTGAGCCAGATATGTTAATTACATAACAAGTTGGGCACAGGGGGTGAATTTTAATCACCCAGGAATGTATTTTGATTTCTGAGTAGATGCTGTGACTTATGCCTCCTTTCACTAATCTAGGTTTTCAGTATACAAAGTGGGAACTGGGGCCTCCTGCTACCCCAGGAGCTAAATGTTCCCCATCATAAGAGAGTGATGGGCTACTTACATTTCAGTCTCAGAAGATCTTTCAGGGCTCCTGGAGTGATCCAGGTAGTTCTCTACCCATGGAAAGTCAGAGACCCCCAAAAGAAAATGGGTTCTCATAAGTACCAGGCTCTAATTGATTGCGCCACTGGAGCCTAGGCAAAACCATTCAGGACATAGACATAGGTAAGGACTTCATGACTAAAACACCAAAAGCATTGGCAACAAGAGCCAAAATCGACAAATGGGACCTAATTAGACTCCAGAGCTTCTGCACAGCAAAAGAAACAATCATTAGAGTGAACCAGCAACCAACAGAATGGGAAAAAATTTTTGCAATCTACCCATCTGACAAAGGGTTAATATCCACAATCTACAAAGAACTAAAACAGATTTACGAGAAAAAAACAAACCCATCCAAAAGTGGGTGAAGGATATGAACAGACGCTTTACAAAAGAAGACATATATGAAGCCAAAAAACATGAAAAATGCTCATCATCACTGATTATTAGAGAAATGCAAATCAAAACCACATGGAGATACCACCTCACAGCAGTTAGAATGGCGATCATTAAAAAATCTGGAGACAACAGATATTGGAGAGGATGTGGAGAAATAGGAACACTTTTACACTGTGGGTGGGAGTGTAAACTAGTTCAACCATTGTGGAAGAGAGTGTAGCGATTCCTCAAGGACCTAGAAAGAGAAATTCCATTTGACCCAGCAATCCCATTACTGGGCATATACCCAAAGGATTGTAAATCATTCTATTATAAGGACATATGCACACGTATGTTCATCGCAGCACTGTTTACAATAGCAAAGACCTGGAACCAACCCAAATACCCATTGATGACAGACTGAACAAGGAAAACGTGGCACATATACACCATGGAATACTACGCAGCCATAAAAAACCATGAGTTTGTGTCCTTTTAGGGACATGGATGAATCTGGAAATCATAATTCTCAGCAAACTGACACAAGAACAGAAAATCAAACACTGCATGTTCTCACTCATAGGCGGGTGTTGAACAATGGGAACACATGGACACAGGGAGGGGAATATCACACACTGGGGTCTGTTGATGGGGTGCCAAGGGAGGGACAGTGGGTGGTGGGTGGGGAGGTTGGGGAGGAATAACATGGGGAGAAATGCCAGATGTAGGTGATGGGGGGATGGAGGCAGCAAAGCACACTGCCATGTGCGTACCTATGCAACAATCCTGCATGATCTGCACATGTACCCCAGAACCTAAAGTACAATTTAAAAAAAATAAAAAAAGAAATTGGTTCTCAAATTGAGACCCCCCCCAAAGAAAATTCTCTGCCATTCTCTTCAGTAGACAAATGCAGACTTAATGCTAATGTCAACAACAGAGCACACAGACTTCATTACAGCTCACAAACCGAACAAGAATGACTAAAAACCACCGTGGATAGCAAGACACATAGACTAGTGGCCTAACTGATTCATAATTAAGTCCACTGCTTTGCATATTTATTTTTCCATCTCTTATAGCTTAAAAAGAACAAAATAGATTTTAATTAAATCTTGACTTATAAGAATCCTATGGATCAGTGATGTCTAATGTCAAATTTCCAACTAAAGAAATAATTATTGACTAAGTTATGAATGAATGTGAAGCATTACTAGAGAATTAACTATGTGTGCATTTACTGTCAGGCAAGCAGGTAGAATTGAAAAACACAGAGTACACCAGGAGACAGGAGACCCAGATTCTAACCCTGGTCTGGCCACTAAGTAGTTAGGTGAATTCAAGAGAATCTGGAACCTCTCTAGGCTGGACTTGCTTTATCTGAAAATTAGGTATTTGACTAGATGACAGAGAAAGTGCTTTTGGCTCTCAGAGGCCGTTGAAGTGTGGGCCACTGTGGCTCTTCAACCGCATTGACCTGTGGAGTACGGCTAACTTTTGTTGAACAACAGAAATATAGCAAAAGCATGGAACATTAGATTAATTAACGCCAGTGGGACCTTCCTCTCACAGGCCATTATTTTTTCCCAAGCAAGATTGAGGAGTCTCACAGCTACAGCTGAAAACTGGACTTTTTTCAACTAGCAGAAGTAGTTAATGGGCAGAATTTCTCCAAAGTTCTCCTCTTCTGTGTTTCTCTAAAACCAATGGCTGTGATAGCTGACAATAAGATGAAATGAACAGTATAAAATACATATTTATGAGCGTAATTTGCAAATTGTTGACCATGCTTAATTGGATAGCCTTTTCCTTTTTTTTTCTCTTCTTTTTTAATGAGCTTCTGTGCTCCCAGTTTTGATTCAGTACAGGATCATCTATTAAAGTCATATTTTTAAGTTTAAAATTCTTCCTATTTCACAAGGTCTAATTAAATTTGCTACTATTTTATGGTGTTCAACAAAGAATATGGCATTCAAGGAAAAGCCCTTGACTTCTGATCACTCCTTCACATCCATCATGTGAGTAAATCTGAGAACCACTGATGGAGCTTCACAGAAGAAAAAAACAATGAGGCAATGAGGCCCAAAGAGGAGAAATGAGCTGGCCAGAGTGGTGTAACTGGTTAATGTGAATAGGACTGTGAACCCAAGGGCACCAGGCTTCTTGGCCAGAGTCCTTTGAAACTGAAATAGTCCCATGCACCTGAAAGAAGCATGGTTTAAACAATTTCTGCAAGTTAATGATGAACAAGGGACCATTTCTCAAGTAGAAATTGAATTGCCTAATTCATCTGAAATTAACTTTGATGATACCCCTGCAAAAAATATTTTAGGCAAAATTATTCTGTTCATTGTGGGAGCCATCAAGAGGACAGATCTTTTGGTGGAATTTTCCTATTTTGTAGATCATTTCACTTTGAATGATTTCAACACTGAACAAAAATCATGGAGGAGAGGCTGCTGGAAATTAAGCAATAATTAAAGGCAGATTAGCTACATGAGAATTACCTTATTACAAGGTAATTCTATAGCACTTTCTGTATCATAAATGTAAATGTTGCTCTAAGTTATGTGCCCTGCAGGGAAGGATGACAGAGAGATGGGGGCCCTGGGAATGGATTACAACCCTGATTAATGACATATGCATGTGTTCCTATCATCAGGGGAGCCCAACCCTTCTCAAAGTGTAGTCTAGAGATTCCTGGAGGTCCCCCAAAAACTTTCAGGGGCCCCAAGGTCAAATTTATCTCATAATGAAAGACGTGATTTGCCTTCATCCTTTTCATTCTCCCACGACTGTACAGTGGAGCTTTACAAAGGCTGCGTAATGTGTGTCATCACAACTGGCTAAATGAGAAAGCAGATAACATGAATCCAGCTGCCTTCTTTAAAGCCTGTATCACAGAGATTTACAAAAATGTAAAACAATTCCACTCTTCCTCCTGGTTTTCCTGTGGAAAAATATAGTTATTCTTCATGGACAATGTTATTTATGCTAATGTGCAATGGGTTTACTCTTGTTGCTTTTAAATGAATGAATGAATGAATGTTTAAATTACTTTCCAGTTTTAATATCAAGTACTACAAATGTCACTATTTTAAATCTACATAAACAAGGCTCTTTGAGGTCCTTAAGAACTTTAAGGGTGTAAGCAGCCTGAGACAAAAATGTTGAGAATCACTGTGTTAGGCGTGGGTGACACAATGGTGAACACAGCACTCAACAGTGCCCTCGTGGAGCTGGCTCGAGTTCACAACCTAGGGAGTAAATAGGCAGTCAACTGGAAATGGACATAGCCTACAGGGGAAGGAGAGAGTTCTGTGGGAGCACGGGGGGATCCTCTAGAATTGGAAGAACTGTTTCAGTGAAAGGATCCTGAAGGAAATGAAGAAGCCATTCCTTAATCATTGCTTTAGACTTCGTCTCTTCCATCTCTTAAATATTTAGCCCCTGGCTTTTAATTGTATTCTTCCCCATCAACATTTATTTATTTGTTTAAACTTAATTTTATTTTGTGAGACAAGGCCTGGCTCTATTGCCCAGGCTGGAGCGCAGTGGCACTATCTTGGTTCACTGCAACTTTGAGCATTCCAAGCTCAAGAAATACTCCCATCGCAGCCTCCTCAGTAGCTGGGACTACAGGTGTGTGTCACCAAGCCCAGATAGTTTTTATACTTTTTGTAGAGATTGGATTTTACCATGTTGCCCAGGCTGGTCTTGAACTCCTGAGCTCAAGTGATCTGCCCGTCTCTGCCTCCCACAGTTCTGGGATTACGGGTATGAGCCACCGTGCCTGGCCTACCAACAACATTTACAAGTACACAAGGTCCCTCCACTAATAAAGAAAGCCAAAACCCCAAAATTCATCCCCAGTCCCCCATATCTATTGCCCTTTCCATTGCTTCTCCTTCAGCAAAATGTGCAAAGATTTTGCAAAATTCTCTTTGCATGACTTTCTCCATTTCTTTTCTTTTCTATCTTCAACACACTTCTGCTTTTGTGAAGATTAACAGTGACAGTGACATCACTATTTTCAGTTCTCATCCCACATGGTCTCTCACAACACTTGCTGTATTTGACCAATCTCCTTCTTTCCTTCTTTTCTTTCTTTTTTTTTTTTTTTTTGAGACGGAGTCTTACTCTGTTGCCCAGGCTGGAGTGCAGTGGTGCGATCTTGACTCACTGCAACCTCCTCCTCCTGGGTTCAAGTGATTATCCTGCCTCCACCTCCCGAGTACCTAGGACTATGGGACTACAGGCATGTGCCACCATGCCCGGCTAATTTTTTGCATTTTTAGTTGAGACGGGGTTTCACCATGTTGGCCAGGCTGGTCTTGAACTCCTGACCTCAGGTGATACACTCACCTTGGCCTCCCAAAGTGCTGGGATTACAGGCATGAGCCATGGTGCCCGGCCTTGACCAATCTCATTCTTAAACACACTCTTCCACTGCTTCTGGAATACCCCAGTCTTCTGAATCTTGCACCCCCTCGCCAGCCTCTTACTCTCAGTCCCTTGGGTCTACTCATTCTCATACCAGTTCATAAGCCTTTGAAATTCCACTAGCTTAGACCCAGGGTCTCTTCTCAGCTACACGCTCATTAGTACCCCTGGCTTTGATTTCAATGATCAAGTGTAAATTTATACAAGTCACCTTGACCTCTCCTCTGAGCATTCAACTACCTACTTGATATTCCCCTTTGGATTTCTCAAAGAATCTCCAACTAGTATGTGAAAATCCAGATTCCTGATCTGTCCCCTGGGAGGTGGTTCTACTCCAGAGTTCCTAACTCAGCCTCTTACTTTGTAAACGCTAAGTCTAGAGGTCATTCCTGACCCTCCTTCTTGTCACCCTTCTCTATCCAATGCACCATCAAACCCTATTGGTTTTGCCTCTTAAACATCCCTCCCATCTGTCCCCTTCTCTCCATCTCCACCAGCAGCATCGTAATTCTAGATACCACTGTCCCTTTCCTGGGGCCACTGTGGTAACCATCTGTTACCCTGCATTCACTGTGTTCCTCCTAATCTTTTCTCCATACAACAGCCAGAGGGATCTTTCACAGTAGTAAATACGATATGACTTTCCCCCATTCAAAGTCCTTTAATGGTGTCCCATTACCTGTGCAAAAAATTTCTGCCCATCCAATCTGTATTAAAGTCCCACCTCCGGGCCCCCACCTCCCTTTCCAGCCTCCTACTATGGGGTGAAGGTGGGTGTCACAGTGAACTTTCTAACATGCCATGCCCTTATCATTTGTAATCACCCTTTTTAAAAAAAATGCCCACATTCTGCAAAGCCACAGACCAATGCACGATTTTTACTTTGCCTCGAATTTTCTCTCCATGTCCCATTTACTCTCTTTCCCCACATCCTGACATGTTTTTAATTAAAGTTTAGCTCCAGCTTAACTCTTTGCAAAGCCTCTCTCTGAATGCTCACCCTACCCTATCCCTTGCTCTCTGCTATACTCCCAGAGCCTGGTTCACAAGTTTCATGTATAACCCTCTTCACGTGCTGCTGCTGCTGGTGGTTACTGATATGTCTGTCTCCTCACTGGCCTGTGAGCTCCTTAGGGGCAACTGGTTTGTTGTTCCTGTATCCCAAGTGGCCAGCTCAGTGCCTGGCATTTGGAAGTCTTCTAACAGAAGTTTGTGAAACAAATACAGGTGAGTCTAAGCAATGTCTAAAGGAAATATTAAGAAAATAAAAGAAAAGGGGGCAGCTAAATGCTGTCAGTCTGTATGGAGCTGCTCTGGGAGACAGGAAGGCTGTCACCGCCCTTGCCTGCTCATCACGCACATCCTGGTTTTCCCTTCTGGCTTCAGAAAGAGGCTTGTGTGGCAGAATGGACTCTGCAAAGGTCCTGCCCTGTACCAGAGCAAGAGGAGTTCCATGAGATGAAAGACAGGGAAAGGGGAATCCACCCGGGGCCATGTCTGGGACAAAAAATGCTTTTCAAAGGTTCCTGAGGGTGACAGTTGTACAAAGGCCCCCCTTAGGGGCAGACGGTGGTGAAGACACAGCTGCAGATGGGCTGATGGGACTGTTTATTTCCTCGCAGTAGGCATAAAAGCAGAAATAAATCAAAAGAAAGAGAACATACCGTTAGTTCAGATGGAAATAGCATGTTCCTGGGTTGGGTCTAGGGGTGGACATTTTTCTTTTTTTATACAATTTGGTACAAATATTAAGGGCAAAAAACTTATTGTCTCAGTTTTTCCGTAAAAACAAAGTCAGAGTTTGATGAGTGTCATGATTGTTAACAGCCTAGTGTTGAGTTTCTCCTGTCTGGTGGGCCTGAACTAGGTACTGGAGACACAGGGTGCTGAGAGACATCCCAGCCCTGCAATTGCATTCTGACTTGGGAAGGCTAGGGGTGGGAGGAGCAGAAGGCAACTGGCAGCTGTTAAGTAGCTGCTGTGAACCGGCAAGTGGAGAAAGATGAACTGCAAGGAGGGGTGGCAGGAACTGAGTGTCAAGGAGTGGTATAAACACAAGCTCCCCAGGAGGCCAGGGAGCAAAGGGCTATAGAGCCTCCTCCTGGGGTGTTTGTTCTTATTTACATTTCTACTGGTGTCAGAAACATCCAATGTTGCTTCAAGGAGCCCATTCCCAGTATTGTCTTTAGGCCCTGGGTCACTGGATCCTCTGGCCCCATCTCACCATGCCCATCCCCCAGAAGCAAGGGAGGGAGGAGGGAAGGGACAGGGGATGGAGCCAGCACAGAATCAGATGGGGATGCTGTTTCCTGGGTGTAGAAAGAAGTCAAGCAGATCCTCTTGGCAACATGGGGGAGGTTAGTAGGAGACTGAAGAGAGGCAGGTCAGACAGGTCTGTGGAGAGTCTTCAAAGCAGGCCTCAGATTTGAAACAGAATTCTGGAGCCTGGGAGAGCCGCTCTGAATTTCTGAACCAATATTTCTAGAAGATGAATTTGACTGTGGTATGTAGTCATTCCCAATTCTAGACCTGCAGACTGGCTGCATCCATCACCTAGGGAGGTTTGTAAAAGTTCACAACTAGTCCTTGGCCATATTACAGGTGGTTCTAATCCAGTAAAATGGAGGGGAATCTCAGGTGAAAACATTTTGAAGAAGCTTCCTATGCAGTTCTGGGAAATTTGAGACCCTGCTATGAGCTAAGTTGCATGAGAAGCATTGGAAGGAAGGTGACCAACAGATAGAGAATCTGTGCAATAATTGCAGTGTAAATGAAGATGGTCTGGACTCAGGGAGTGTAAGTGCAGAGGACAAGGGATAGATGAGCCTGCGGACTGATGCATGAGCCCATCATCAAGCCTTGGCTGTAGGGGAGAAAAATCAAAAGTGATAGTAGCAAAAGTATTAATACGGAAGTCAGGAGAGAGTGGTTTAGTGGAGTAAGGTGAGGGTTACGACGAACTCAGGACCGGATATGTGAGGGAAGGTTCAAGAAAGCGAGCAGAAGCAGAAATGGATTTAGGAAACATGGAGATGTCACTTGGAGTCTCAGGAACGGATGAGGCATTAGATGAAGAAAGTGCATGAATAACTTAGCTAGAAAGGAGACAGGGAGGATGGATGCAGAAGGTAATGGGAATGAAAGCAGCTGCATCTATGGGAAAGGCTGTCTCATAGATGAGGAACAGGTTTACCCAGGGTTAGTCTACATGTGGAAGTGGCAGGACAGCAGATCTCAGCTCAATATAAGAAATGCTTTCTAACAGATCTGCCCAGAATCTCCCAAGCCAGCTCTGACTGTCAGCTGGGACAGTTTCAGGAGGTTCACCAATGAGAAGTTTACCAGTTCTATTGGGACTTCAGCATGATTAGTTGATGGGTTGCAGGGAGGTGAAGTAGGGAAAATAATAGCTGAAGAATTAGTAATGTTTAAAATAAGTACCTTACTAGATTTTTTTGGGTAATGTTATTTTTTATGCCTCTGAGAGATGAGGCTCTCATCCTGGAGTTAGTTCTTATTTATATTTCTATTGGTGTCAGAAGCATCAAAGGAGTTGATGTTGCTTCAAAGAGCCCATTCCCAGTATTGCCCTTAGGTTCTAGGTCTCAGGGCCCCTGTTGTGGCCCCCTCTCACCGTGCTCACTCCCAAGGTGCAAGGAGACCCCAGGGTCAAGGGACATTCCACCCACAGCCTGTACTCCATCTCTGAGCCACGGGCTGTGGGCACTCATGGCCTCGGACGTTCCTTCCCCAAAGACCCAAAATCCACTTCCACAGCCCACATGGGCCTCTGCTGCCGTTTCTCCTCCCAGAGAGGACAGATACCCATCTAGCAGCTCACCCCTAGGCCTGAGCTATGGCCAAGGGGTAGCTGTTTGGGGAATGGATGGAGCTTGGACGGGTGAACTGGATGTCCAATCTGTGATGCCAGCAATGTAAGACAGAGCTGGGGTGGGAAGGGAAGAGAATGAGATGTCCTCCCCTTATATTCTTGCTTAGGGCCTGCAAATGCTACAGGGAAGTCTGACCCTCCTGTAACTCCAGGCAGTGATATTTGATGTCCACTGGGTTAACAGTCTACAACAGACTTTGAAGTTTTCCCCTCTCCTTTCAAATATAACTAAGAGTCAAGCAAATTTGGATTCTAGAGGGAATTGTATTTCTGCTCTAATTACTGTACCATCCATAGGAATTTCTTTTTGTTTAAACACTTTTTTGCATATGATTATAAAATTAATGCATGTTCATGTAAAAACAATCATGTAGAATTGCTGAAAAATCTAGAAGGGAATAAAATTACCTCATAATACAACTGCGTAGAGATAATCACTATCAATGTTGTGTGTATTTCCATCCACTCTTTATGATTGCTCTGTATATATGTGCTTATATTTTGTTTATACATTTTTCTATACATCTGGTATTAGAGTGCTTAATTTTTAATTTTTTCACTTCAACTCATTTTTATTTTCAGATTCTTTAAATATTGCACAAAAAAGATTTTCCAAGATAGTATAAATTTCAATCATATGGTTATGCCATGAAATACTTAAGCAATTCCCTATTGTTGGACATTCAGTTTATCTCTAATTTTTTTGTGATTGTAAATAACATCGTGAAAAGTATCTATTTATATAATAGACATTTGCTTTGCCTTCAATTATTCCCCTAGAGTAGATTCCTGGTGGTGGAATCGCTGGGTTGAAGAATGTATACACAGAAATTTTTAATTCCTTGGACATTTTCTAATTTCTACAGCCTTGTGAGCCATCTCTTGCCAAGATTGGCTCTAAGGGCAATTCTGAACTTCAGTTATCTGGAAAAACTGGCATTCAATAAGCAATTACTATGTGAGTCACTGTACTTGGGACTTTATGCACCTCATTTATGTCTATCATCAGCCTTCCCAACAACTCCTTTGAAATATTATCCCAGTTATACTGAGGAGGAAATTAAACTTGAGCTGGAAATTTACAAAGCCAGGATTCAAGCTAGGTCCTCTCTTGCCAAGGCTGGTGTCACCAATAATTACTATATCCTGCAGGCCCTGTATGGGGGGTTCTCTTCTCTCAGGTAGACTTGGTTTTGCAATGATTGAGGAACAATGGAAGGAAAGGAATAGAGAACTGAGAGAAAGAGAATTGTTTTTAGAACTCCCAAAGCCTCTTCCACCAATACACCAAAACCTAATAGTCAGGGGTTCATCATCATAGATCAAAGGACTGCACTGAAGCCAGACAGTATGTGCTCAGCATGATATTTTATGTTTTACAGACATGATATAATTTACTCTTTATAGTCATAATCCCATTTTACAGATAAAGAAATGAAGGTTTAAAATGGTTACATGATAGTGGAATCAGAATTAAGCGATGAACTCCGATAATGGAATTCATGGTAATAAAATAGGTAAAAGAGGACAGAAAAAGAAAGACTTATACTCGATTTGTTCTCAGAGCTTGCTTATTTCTTGATCCAAGCAACATTTATCTTCTCCATTCATTTGGCAGCCAAATGAACTCTATAGAAGAAAACAAGAATGGAAAAATCAGAGAATCTTGGAGTTGTCAAATACCACCAGAGGTAATGATGGTGGTGGTGGTGGTGGTGTGCTATGGTTCAGGGAGTAGGGAGGAAGAGCAGGGAGCAGGTTGCCCCAAGGAGGACTGAAAATCCTAGTGCCCCTGGTGCCTCCTAAATTAGACACAGGGATTGGGTTCTACTGAAGAATTCTTCATTCTGCTGAAGCTATGGCCCCTCCCTTTATTTCAGTCTGGGAATCTGGCATCGGTCTTTTCTCCATGCATATCTGACCCAGCAGTCTAGCCAATTAAATAGATTCAAGTAGTCTTTAAATCCACAGGGAAACTGGAAATGAAATATAGTCATCCCTGAGTATCTGTGGGGGATTGGTTCCAGGACTGCCCACAATACCAAAATCTGCAGATGTTCAAGTCTCCTATATAAAATGGAATAGTATTTTCATGTAACCTACACACATCCTCCTGAATACTTTAACTCATCTTTAGATTCCTTTTACTACCTAATACAATGGAAATGCTATGTAAATACTTGTTGTACTGTATTATTTTACTGTTTTTCTTTTTGACACAATCTTCCTCTGCTGCCCAGGCTGGAGTGCAGTGGCATGATCACAGCTCACTGCAACCTCTGCCTCTTTGGCTGAAGTGATCCTCCCACCTCAGCCTCACAAGTAAGCAGGACTACAGGTGCATGCCACCATGCCTGGCTAATTTTATGTATTTTTTGGTAGAGATGGGGTTTTGCCATGTTGCCCAGGCTAGTCTTGAACTCTTGAGCTCAAGCAAACCACTTGCCAAGACCTCCCCAAATGCTGGAATTATGGGCATGAACCACTGTGCCTGGACTTGTATTGTTATTGTCATTTTTTTCTTAAATATATTTTATGTGTGACTGGTTGAATCCAAGGATGTAGAACCCACAGATGAGGGCTGACTATATCGGTGATGATGAAAAGTTCCAAATAATGAACGAAAGAATTGAATTGAATTGAAGAATAATCAAATAAGCAAACAGATCTCATTGTAATTTGTCTTACTTCTCCAGCTCAGGTAGACAGTAATCATGATATTTATAATTGCTATGCAGAACAATAAATGTTTGACATCAATTATTCATGTCAATTTTGTTTACATAGTTCTGTAGTCTCAATTCCTTAACGTTTCTTTTAGATATACAAATGTGTTGCTTCAGGATAGGGATATGTCCAGAGAAATGTGTTAGGTGATTTTGTCATTGTGTGATTATGGAGCATACTTATGCAAACCTAGATGTAGAGCCTACTACACAGTGAGGCTGGATGGTGCAAACTTGTACAGCATTTTACTATCCTAAATACTGTAGGTAATTATAATGTGATGGTAAGTATTTGTGTATTTAAACATAGAAAAGGCACAGTAAAAGTATAGTATTATAATCTTATGGGACCACCATCATATATGCTGCCTGTCATTGACTGAAATGTCTTATGGAGCACATAGCTGTATTATTTGCATGTCCCCTTTGTCATCATTCTTTTTCTCACTTTCCATAGTCTTTAACAATATAGTAAGCTAAACATCTCTGGATATATAATATCTGCAGTTTATAACTTACCTATTAAAAAAATTTTGTATTTTTAAAATTAATGATTCCATATAGTCTTTCTTAGCTACTTCCTATAGGTTCCCCCCCCCCGCCCCGCCAAGGGGGTATAACAAAAAAAATTTGGTCTTTGTCCCCCATTGGTTCTTGGCACAGAGGTCCCAAAACACTTGGAATTTTCTGAGTTATAGGGATGTCTTTTGTTATTCATGATGAGCCTCTGGATCACACCTGAGTTTATGCTAATGTGAAATCTTAGGATAGGGCCCCTAGATGGCCTCAGGATGGCTCTGGTGAGCAGAGAGACCAAGCGATTGGAGGGTCTTCCACCCACCTGTCTCTGAGTGAACAGTGGGGATGGAGATAAAGCTCTCTACAGACTGTTAAACAAGGAGATTTATGACCTTGCAGGTTGGTGAATGCATCCGCCTTCTAGGAGGCTGACGCATCTCAACTCCACCGAGACAGGAGCTCCTATGCCCAGGGCCCTTCTGGATCTTCCTCTATGTACCTTTCATGGGCTCTTCATCTGTGTCCTTGACAATATCTTTATAATAAACCAGTAAATGTAAATAAAGTGTTTCCCTGAGTTCTGTGAGCCATTCTAGCAAATCACCAAACCCAAGGAGGAGTTTGTGGGAGCTGCCAGTTTATAGCTGGTAGGTCAGAAATATTGGAGGCCCAGACTTGGTATTGGCATGTGACATAGGGGATCTTGTGAGACTGAGCCCTTACCTTGTGGGATCTGCCATTAACTCCTAGATAGAGTCAGAATTGGATTAAACTCCCTCTTCACCACCTCCTCCACATTTTAATGGAAGTATAATAAGCCTCAAATAGTAACCAATAAAGCTGCAGAGGGAAAAAGGAAATTAAGAAATGGGTAATATTTCTTCCTGTAGGAGAGACAGACCTTCACCTGCCATCTGTGTCCTCTAAAACCATAAGTGATGTCCCAGACAACAAAAGGAGTTATCTACATGCACTGTTATCCTCCAATGTGGTCTCACCTGAACTGAGTGACTCCTGGCTTAGGTGTTCCCTACACTTTCTATAGTGGTGACAGCAGCCCTACAACAAAAGGAGGCCGGCACCAAGTGAGCAGTGACAGAAAAGTGACTTCAGAGTTTACACAGTGAAGCCAAAAAGAATTGGCACGTGACAGCAGCAGTGTTAGAAAAAAAACATGTATTTCGATGATTATAATGGTAATTACTTTGATATGAATATCATTGATTGAGTAAGTGTTAGAGCTGGGCCATGACATAAATGATTTTGAAAGTAGAAGAGCATGGCTACCTAAAAATAGAGAGGCTGCTACTTGGAATTAAGAAAGCTATTTTTTCTTCTTTCTAAACTATCTTTTTTTCTTTTTAAGACAGAGTTTCACTCTTGTTGCCTAGGCTGGAGTGCAATGGCATGATCTCAGCTCACTACAACCTCTGCCTCCTGGGTTCAAACGATTCTCTTGGTTCAGCCTCCTAAGTAGCTAGAATTACAGGCACCCGGCACCATATCCAGCTAATTTTTGTATTTTTAGTAGAGATGGGGTTCCACTATATTGTCCAGGTTGGGGTCTCAAACTCCTAACCTCAGGCAATCTGCCTACATCAGCCTCCCAAAGTGCTGGGATTATAGGCGTGAGTCACCACACCCGGCCCTAAACTATCTTGTTAAAAAAAAAAAATCAGGAGTTGAAATGGTCTCTATTTGTTCCTATGCCCATTTCAGTTTGTCAGTTGTGATGGTTGACAGATAATTAACTTATTACCCTTCAGACAATCTTTGGTGTGATTTTATAAAGAACCCGGAAGGTGTGGGGAAGAAGTTAAATGAGACCACCTTGAAGGCAAGTCATTCAGTAACTTCACCAGAGTGTAAGCTTTATGAGGGCAGGTAATTATTGGACCAGCCATCACACTGACCAACTGAAATTATGCACGATAGAAGGAAAATGTTATATAAGTTCAAGAGAAATTGCAGTATCCAGAGGTTGTTTTCTTTTTTTAAAAATTTGCTTTGCTTTCTCAAACAAACAAAAACATATAATATTTTCTTAGAAAAAATAAATAAATTTACTTCAAGGTATGAATTTCTCTCAACGACCTGCACAGAGGAAATGATTATATAGATTGGGGCAGTTTTCCTGTGGCTCATTATTTCTGAATAGTAAGAAACATTTAAAATAGGTTGGTTGATCTTATTTGCCTGGCTTGATTAAACATTTCTTTAGCAATTTACAGAGTTACACTACAGCATCACAGGCTTTCTTTTGGCAGGACAAATGTTTGGCTTTGTTTCAGAGGATAACCAAAAAGAATTTGCACTGTAATGTAATCCTGGCCCTAAGAAAATAATAAAAAGTTATGAAATAATGAGTAGCTATACACTTTAAAATTCTTGCATTCACAGTTGAATAAGAGAAGTGGAGACTTGAACTAAGAGTTTTAATTCTCATAACCACTTGCAAAACATAGCCTTTTTTCTTTGTTTTTTGCTCATATTTGAAAAGTTAAGTAAACAAGACCTTGGCAGCAGTAGACAAACAGCATTCTTTTGGTATCCACAGGAAAACATTTGTACTATCCACTAGCACCTCCCTTTAATAGAGAAATTCTAGAAGAGTCGCCATCTCGCTAGGGGAGGAAATATGGAGCAGCAGAAAAAACACAAATTTGGGGAGCAGTCGGATGAAACCTCAGGTCCCTCTAGTGCTTGTCAATCGAGGGATCTTGGGCACGTTACGTAGCCATGCTGAGCCTCCTTCTTTTCATAGCTGCATGTGGAGTACCCAATATGCAGGGCCAGTATGCTCCGTTTCAGCTTTAACTACCTCTTCCTCTTGGCCAGTGGTGCTAAAAACAAGAATATTGGGTTGCACATCAGGCACAGCGTCAATGACAATGAAAAGCAAGGAGCTCCAATTCCGGTCATAGATGATGCCTTAGCTAAATCTCAAGCATTCAGAGCAAAGTGGGACCAGACAATTATTTGGTCCATTCACTTAAATGACTTAAGAATCCCTGTGTAAAGGAGAGCATGTTAAAAGGTCAATGAACTGTGAAATTTATTCCTGGCTTTCAGGATGACTTCTCTTCCATTCTTGCTGGTTGAAAGTTGTATAATTATTTGCAAATGATGGGAAGATTTGAGACCCTTAATTTGTGTGTGTTTGTGTGCAGTGGCAATGGTGATGCTAGTACAAGAGTTTAAGGAGGCAGAGCTGTGGGAGGAAGTGGGGAGGAAGAGAGGGATGCAGAGAATCCTAGCAAAGAGAAGTCAGTCTGATGGCTTGGATGAATACAGGTGCAATTACAAAATGTGGTCTGAAGCTATCAACACAATCAAGCGCTTTGCATCTGGTAATCCTGACACCTTCACAGGCATTACAGAGATTCTGTCTGTCTCTTTCTCCATCTTTCTTTCCCTTCCTCCTTTTTTCCTCCCTTCTTCCTTCTCTTCTCCTCCCCCCGCCCCTTTCTCCATCTTTCTTTCCCTTCCTCCTTTTTTCCTCCCTTCTTCCTTCTCTTCTCCTCCCCCCGCCCCCACTCCTTCTCTTCTCCCCTTCCCCTAAGAACTACAGACACAATTGATATAGGTTTGTCACAGTCACACAGCAAATCGGCATCTCACACACCAGTCATCTGAACCTGGGATCTTCTTGGCAAACATTAATAAAAAATTGCTTCTATCGTGTTTTCTTTCTTTATATGAATTTAATAACAATGTAGAAAACTTCCTTTTCTTCCATTCACACACGTGCGCACACACACACACACACACACACACACCCACCAACTTCATCGGACTCCTTGGAATGAGACATTATGTCTCCATCATTGGCTGCATCTTGTGAGGTTGTACCAAAAGCACCTGTTCCTGTGTCCACCTGACAGGCTTGCCACGTGCTCCCTGGAGAAGGATGAACAGCGGATGAAGCAGCTCTAGGGGCCATTTGTATCTGCTTAGTGAGTGTGCTCTTCCAATCAAATCCTGTCTGTCTATGTTCCCAACCCTCTCATCTCCCCACTTTGTTCTGTTACCCCCACTTTCCTCCTCCCTTAAGCCAACCTGGAACTTTAATTTCAATTTAGCCCTTACAAAAGTATATTTCTCCTTGCCCTGAGGGCAACCTACTGGAATAAGCTCTCTCCCTCTCTTTCCTCTTTTTTTTTTTTTTTTTTTGAGATGTAGTCTCACTCAGTCACCCAGGCTGGAGTGTAATGGCACTATGTCGGTTCACTGCAACCTCTGCCTCCTGGTTTCAAGCGATTCTCCTTCCTCAGCCTCCCGAGTAGCTGGATTACAGGTGCTTACCACCATGCTAGGCTAATTTTTGTATTTTTAGTAAAGATGGGGTTTCATCAGGTTGGCCAGGCTGGTCTCAAACTCCTGGCCTCAAGAGATCTGCCCACCTCAGCCTCCGAAAGTGCTGAGATTAAGGTGTGAGTTACTGCACCCGGCCTGAAACTATCTTACAGTAGCAACAAGAACCTGCTTTAGTCAGGGACATGGAGCTAAATCGTGCTAATGAACTTCATTCAGGGGGTTTCTTGATGATAAATGTACTTCTTTCTTAATTTGTTTTTAAATCACAAAAGAAGGCTTATATTTTTTAAAAAGAAAGTATGTAAAGAGTGAAAATCCTCTATCCCAGTGTTTACTTTGCAGAGGCAACTATTATCAGATTCCTGTGTATCTGTACAGAATTTTCCATGCAATATAGATACATACATTATTTTTGATGTTTTCTAAAAAGTGAACTCAAATTATTCTTGCAAATTAAAAATTTCCTTTTTTTCCAGTTATGGGTTGGCACAAAAGTATTTGCAGTATTTGCCATTACTTTCAATGGCAAAAACAGCAATTACTTTTGCACCAATCTAATATTTGGGCTCTCTGTGCCTCAGTTGCTTTCTGTAAAATAGACAAAAATAATAGTATCTCCCTTGGGGCTGTTAAGCTTAGAACAGTGCCTGGCACATAGGAAAGTAAGCTCTCAGTAAACTATTTTTATTATAGTCATAAATTATTAAACAGTTATCTACTGATTTACTTCACATGGTTTTAAATTTTTCATTATTATAAATAATGCTGTGACAAAAATCCTTGAATTTCATCTTTGCACATATGAGCAAGTATTTCTTTTGGACAAATTCCTAGAGTTGGAATTCCTGGGTTGAAGGCTATGCACATTGCTGAATCCAACTAAACCACCTTCTAAGATGTGTTCCTTAATACAGCAAGTCACATCCACAGCCTTCTCCAGCTCTGAGCATTAACCCTACTGTCCAGTTTACCTTTATGTGGGGGAAATGACAGTTCATAGGAGGCATTTCTCTTGTTTGGTGAGGTTATCCATCTTGCTACACATTTAGTGAGTATTTGTATTTATTCTTCACTTCTTTCTCCTATTAGGATTTTTATTTATCTATCTGAAGAATTTTATTATATACAATAGGTACTAACCATCATTTGTTGTGAATGACCAGCTGTCTTCTGCCAGTTTGAACCATCCATAACATCATACACAGTGCTCACTTCCAAGCATCCTGCATCCTGGAGGAGGGAGCCATCCTCTAGCTAGCATTCCATTCCAACTGTGCCTGCATCAGGTTACTTCATTGCTCTGTCAGACCAGCTGTTCCAAGAAGGATAGCATCTGACATGACCAGCAGGTTCCACAGTCACACACTCACTCCCAGGCTGCTGTAAAGCAAATCCCTTTACTTTGCTGTAAATTGGCCCGGTGTGATGTTACATGGGATCTTATGATGATTAACCTAACACTGTGTAAGCCTTTAGATAGTGGTGATGGCTAAGACCTTGCAGGCAGGAAGGGCAAACCTTTATCCAGAAAACGTAAAAGTGAAACATTGCCCCTTCCAGGATAGAAAGGGTTCAGTGTAGTCAGCTTGCCACCAAATGGCCAGTTGGTCTCCTAGAGGGATGGTGTCAAGTTGGGGACCAGCTTTTGCCTATGTTGGGGGCAGCTGGATGTCCAGTAGCAGCAGCAGCTACATGGCAAGTGGGAGCTCATGGTGTTGGGCCCATGCACAGCCTCCATCCCTGACACCATTGGGTCAGCACTGACTGGAGTGACAGATGACAGAGTTGGCTAATATCACATGGCCATGTCATTTGGTCCCCTTAATTGTTTAGCAACTGTTTCATGTTGGGAGCTTCCTGCTGGGTGTTAACTTGTGATACAAAAATCTACACCTGTCATGGGTATTTCATATGCCCATTCATATGCCATCTTGTCCCCAGTCTTATAATCTTCCCCCACCCTGGGCCCTTGACCAGCTGGCCAAACCATTTGTTCCATGTATATCCTAACCTTGGATTGGGCCGCTCCTGTTTTCCACATAGACATAACATGGACAGTGTGCTCCCCAAAGGCCTGCCCATTGGGAAAATTTCCCCTTGTCACTTCTGAAAGGGGTTATACTGCCAACACTACATATCTGGATTGTACCTATGTATGAAGCCAACCCTCTTGTGAACCCAGCTCTGTCTTTTTCCTTCTCCATTAGCTTAACACCACTCTGCCTAGCAGTGCTGGGTGTGAGTGGAGGGAGAGATGTAAAACACTGGTGTGGGTCACTGTGTCTGGGATACCTGCTCCTGTGGCTGGCTTATTCCTCCTGCTCCTGCTCGTGCTTGGTTCTGGATGTTCTGCTTCCTTCTTACTGTATAGCTTCTGCTTGCCTGACCTTAAAGCTTGTGTTTTCACAAGATCCTCAAGTTACTTTTGTGCCTGTAACTGCAGAGCAGCACTAGATAGTGGCAGTCAGACCCAAGGAGGGGTAAAAGTGATAGAACCCTCCAGACAGGCCGGGCGCGGTGGCTCAAGCCTGTAATCCCAGCACTTTGGGAGGCCGAGGCGAGTGGATCACGAGGTCAAGAGATTGAGACCATCCTGGTCAACAAGGTGAAACCCCGTCCATACTGAAAATACAAAAAAATTTAGCTGGGCATGGTGGTACGTGCCTGTAATCCCAGCTACTCAGGAGGCTGAGGCGGGAGAACTGCCTGAACCCAGGAGGCGAAGGTTGCGGTGAGCCAAGATCGCGCCATTGCACTCCAGCCTGGGTAACAAGAGCGAGACTCTGTCTCAAAAAAAAAAAAAAAAAAAAAGAACCCGCCAGACAGAGGACACAAGCAAAGGCTTCAGAGTGAGAACTGTAACAAGAAACCCAAATGGGAAAAGGGAAGGGATCATGAGCCAATGTTGGAGAGACAGGCCGGGACTAGATAACCTAGGGTGCAGGTGCCATCTTAGGGATTTGGGACATTGTTCTGCTGAGATGAATAGGAAGCCACTGAAGGGTTTTAGGCAAGAGTGTAACATGATGATTTTGTGTATGCATGTGCATGTGTGCATGCCCATAAATTCATGTATATCTTTGACTTCAATGTGAGAATGGTTGGAAGGGAAGCAAAATAAATGAAGGAAAATCAGGAGGGGGATATTGCAATAGTCAGGGGAGAAATGAAGGTGGCTTGGAGCAACATAGCAGCTATGGAAATAGAGGGAGAGGCAGATTCAGGAATGGTCTCTGGGGTGGTATTGACAGGATTTTGTGTCTGGATAGATGTGGGCGCAAAGAGAACAGAGCACCTCAGATCATTTCCCCATTTCTGGCTTAGCAACCTGTGGATGGCTGTACAAACAAGATCTGTTTGGGACATATTTGAGGTACCTTTGAGACATCCAAGTGGCAATGAAAAGCAAGAGTTGGGTTTACAGAGCTAGAGCGTAAGCAAGAGAGTCAGCCATGGGACTAAAGGAGGTCACCCACTAGGGAGAGAACCTGGGAAAGAGGCCGTGTCTCTCTCGAGAATTCCGACATTTACAGAGGTAGGCTGGAGGGGGAGGAGTTGGCAAAGGGACAAAAGGACAGCACAGCATCCGGGGTGACTCTTTGCAATAGAAGCAAGTCCACGTCACTCTTCTGCTCTGCAGTCACTCAGATTAAAAGCTCAAGTCCTTATAATGGCCCCCAGGTTCTACATGTCTGCCGCCATCCCTGGCTCTGTGCTAGCCCCATGGGCCCCATTGCTGCTCCACAAACCGGCCAGGTGCACTTGCTCGCAAGAGACTCTGCTGTAGTGCCGTCTTCCCAATAATGCTCTTTCTCCAGATACATGCTTGGCTCACAGCCTCCATCCTCATGTCCTAAGCAGGGCTTTCCCTGACCTGTTCTAACCACAGCCTGCCACCTGCTCCATCACTCTCAACTGGCCTGAACCTGCTCCACTTTTACTTCTTTCCTTAGCACTCAAGCGTACTCCATAATTTGCTTATTTGTTATTATCTTTAAAATTGTTCTGTCTCCCCTTGCTTTAACAGGATCTTCCCAAGGACAGGAGTCTCTTTTTGCTGATAAATCCCAATTGCCCAGTACAGTGCCTGGCACAGAGTAAAATGCTCTATAAATACTTGTGGTATAAATGAGAAAATCTCTTAAAGGGAGATATCCTTGTAACTTCTCTTTGCTACTAACGGAAATGGAGTTTTTCCTTGAATATGTCTTGCTATTTAGCCTCCCTTTGGGGCTTCCATAGTTTTGGAAAGCCACTAATTGGGACAGGTTTCTTGATTCTCACAACTTCTCAATCTTCCCCACATTTTCTATTTTTCTCCACAGATACTTTTTAAAAAAATGAGGTGGCTAGGCGTGTTGGCTCATGCCTGTAATCCCAGCACTCTGGGAGGCCAAGGCAGGCAGATTACCTGAGCTCAGGAGTTCAAGACCAGCCTGGGCAACATGGTGAAACCCCATCTCTACTAAAATACAAAAAATTCGCTGGGCATGGCAGCATGTGCCTGTGGTCCCAGCTACTTAGGAGGCTGAGGCAGGAGAATTACAAGAACCCAGGAGGCGGAGGTTGCAATGAGCCGAGATTGTGCCACTGCACTCCAGCCTGGGTGACAGAGTGAGACTCTGTCTAAAAAAAAAAAAAAAAAATTGAGGTATAATTCACATACCATAAAACTCACCTTTACAAAATGTACAATTCAGTGTTTTTAAGTATATTCACATGTTGTAAAATTATCACCACTCATTCTAGAGCATTTTTATCACCCCAAAAATAAATCCCATACCTGTTAGCAATCCGTGCTCCCAGCAGCCTCTGGCAGCCGTTAATCTACTTTGTGTCTTTGTGAATTTGCCTATTCTGGATATTTTGTATCGATGGAATCATGCAATATGTGGCCTTTTGTGCCTGGCTTCTTTCATTTAGACAATGTGTTCAAGGTTCATCTATGTTGTCACATGTAATAGTACTTTATTTCTTTACAAGGCTGAATAAAACTCCCTTGTATGGATATACCACATTTTATCAGTTGACGGAAATTTGAGATGTTCCACTTCTGGGATACTATGAATAATGCTATGAAGAGTTATGTACAAGGTTTTGTGTGAATATATGTTTTTAAATTCTCCTGGGTATATACCTAAGGTTATGGTAATTCTATGTTCAACTTCTGTGTTAACGATGTTTAACTCCTTGAGGAAATGCTAAACTGTTTTCCACAGTATTTACATCATTCTACACTGCCCACTGCAATGGATAAGTGTTCCAGTTTCTCCATACCCTTGCCAATACTTCCTGCTGTCCATAATTTTGATTATAACCATCCTGGTGCATATAAAATGGTGGCTCATTGTGGTTTTGATTTGGATTTTCTTAATGATGAATGAGTTTGAGCATATTTTTATATGCTTACCCATTTATATATCTTTTTTGGAGAGATGTCTACTCAAATCTTCTGGCCATTAAAAATTTTATTGATACTTTATGCATATTTATGGAGTACATGTGATATTTGGTTATATGCATAGACTGTTAAATGATCAAGTCAGGGCATTTAGGGTAAAAAGAACTACCGTACCATCCAGCAATTCTTTTCCCTATTTTTAAATTACTTGCCTTTTTATTGTTGAGTCGTAAGAGCTCTTTATTTATCTGGTTACAAGACCTTTATCAAATACATGATTTACAAATATTTTATCCTATTCTGGGGTTTTCTTTTAATTTCTTGCTAGTAATCTTTAAAGTTTTTTGTTTTCATGAAAACTTTGGTGAAAGTTTGCTATTTTTTTCTTTGGTCCCACTTAGATACAGTGTCTATATTCACTCTGACAAGAGGAAGGTGATAGCAGAAAGGGACAAAAGAAAAAATGACAACTTCACAGTTCTTATTAGTAATGAAATTATTTAGAAAATTGCCTTTCACTAGACAGTATAATTTCTGTTAGTGGATACGAGCCAAATATGAGTCACATGCAAGTCATATCTATTCCATTTAGCTGGATGGATCGAAGAGACAGAGTAATGGTGAATATCACCCTAGAGGAAACCAATTAGTGTTTATAACATTGAAAATGATTTATAGATTGCTTAAGCATACCTATCAAATCTAAATGGAATACTCTGAATCACCTCCATAGAAAAGCAACACCACAGATGATTTCTGAACTGTGGAAATTCTATCCTTCAGATCTAACATCTTTGAGCAGAGATAGGACAGACTGCCGTCTGGGAAGGCATGCCATTTTCTCCAGAAGTTTGCATTTGATTTAGATGAGCACATTCCAAGGAACATAGGATCCAGGTTCATCTCTTGGAATCTAGGATAAAGACAAATTTGGATGTTCAAACCTGGGAAATGTTTGTGACTTAGGTGAAAAATAGCAGAACGTAAAGTAGGCTAAACACCAGCAGAGGGCAACCAGGCCATGACAGGTCAGGGAACAACAGCCTGTGAAGCGCGGAGGAAGCTTGGGGAGGAACGGGGAGCTCCTGGGGTTATCATCTCACGCTTGAAGACAGCCCAGCACAAAGTGGGGTGGGTCTCTGTTTCTCCAGAGTAAAGAAACAATTTGTGGGAGGCTTGGGGAAAACCATGAAGGATACCACAAAGGGCCAGTGTGAGTGGAAGATGGGTGGGGCTCTTCCTTTGGTCTAAGTCAGGGGGGTAACTGAACAACATGACTTTCTTCCACTATTAAAAACCCTGTCCCTGACAATATCCAAGGAGGGTAGAGATGCCTGCTTGGAGGGGCATTGTTACCAGAGGGGACGGGTTCCTGCTAGCACACTTTCCTGGTGCCTGTTTGGGGTTGAGGTGGAGACAGACTGTCAGAGGGGCCTATATTCCTGGCCTGGGTATCCTAGGTTCAGGGCACAGTTCCTTAACTTCTGTTCCTGACCGAGGTATCCTAGGAAGGGAGCAAAACAGGAAAGGAACATACAATTGATGGGAATGAACCTTCTTTTGTCAAATGGTATAGAACAGAGCGAAGTAGGGCAAGGCTGATGAAAAAAGGCAACCTGAGGGGCACAAGTTCAAGGGCCCCCCTGCACATCTGAGCAAATGCCCCCAAGTTTCCCATCACCTTTTCTGGCAAGAAAAGCCACAGTGATGAGTTCATGAAATCTTACCACAAGAACAGGGGCCAAAAATTCAGAATTTTATAATTGCTTTTTTTCTAGTGGGTAGAACATACCATTTTTGTGAACTTATCTTCACAGGCCATCCTAATCTTCTCCGGTGTCAGGGGACTATTAAGCCTTAAGGGTCCGCGTAGTCCTCTTTCCCATCGCGCTGCACTCACCGCATCGTGAATAGCGAAAAACACGGAACATCCCAGGAAGACCCCCGACTCTCCCAGACCCTTGAAGGGAAGCACGCCAACTAGAGTATTCCTCTCTCTCTCACTCTATATATGTGTGCATATTTATAGTATATGTGCATATATAAAAATATTACATATGATATATGTGGGGTTTTTTTGTTTTGTTTTGAGACAGAGTCTGGCTCTGTCGCCCAAGTGTGACACTGGAATGCAGTGACGCCATCTCAGTTCACTGCAACCTCTGTCGCCTCGGTTCAAGCCATTCTCCTGCCTCAGCCTCCTGAGTAGCTGGGATTACAGACAGGCACCACCACACCCAGCTTATTTTTGTATTTTTGGCAGAGATAGGGTTTTGTGAGGTTGGCCAGGCTGGTCTTGAACTCCTGGTCTCAGGTGATCTGCCTGCCTTGGCCTCCCAAAGTGCTTGGATTACATGCATGAGCCACTGTGCCCAGCCTATGTAAATTTTTTGTTTAAAAAACTAATTTAATCTTTAGATCCAATATTCCCATTCTTAGAATTCTAACCTAAAGAAATGACCTACACACAGAAGATAATTATTAGTCATGAAGATGATTATTGTAAGGTGAAAAATCAGATAGAACCTGATGGCAATAGTAGTTCATGTTAGGTTCTAGGATTTGGAATATTAAAAATTTTATCATGATGTTAGATTAGAATTAAAATGTTTAATAAGAATTTTTCTTCTGCAATCTTAGTAAAAACCCCAAACAGCCAAGAGATGAATGTTGCCCCCCATCACCCAACAGGTATCACATAAACATGCAAATTTCCCCATAGAGCGTAACTTACCTTAGATGAATAAAGAGTATTTGAGTTTTGAGAGGGAGGCAACAAAGAAATGTGCAACTGTGTGGGCATGTCACAGATGGCAGGAATTTTATATTGGTCTGGACCACGAGTGTGCAGAACACCCTGGGGAGAATAATTCAGTTCCTCTATTGTATACAGTCCCATGCCTTGAATAAATGCACCTTCAATCTGAGGCAAGAACAAAAAAAGAATTTCCACATGTGAGAAAACACAGTCAACAGTAAGTAGCATTTCAACACATGCTATTTGTTTGAATTTTAAAATTATAGTTTAAGAGCATATTCAGGGTGTCTTGGAGTATGTCGCTGAAAGCTACCCTAAAAGCCATTCTGAACATCACGTTCAGCACTAAGTTCAAAGAAGTTCAAAGTCAAAGGACCTGGGTTCCAATCTTGGTTTGGCCATTGAAATGATTGCTCAGGAAGAGTCTTCACAGAGACTGGAGTCTAAGCACCCTCTTTCCCCCCACCCCCATAAGGCAGATGAAACTCTCTGACTGATGTATTCACAGACCCCAGGGCACTAGTGAAAGCTAGAATCCCAGTGTCTCATCCCACCTCCTCACCTGCAAACTGGCTAGCCTCATATCTCTGGACTCTGATTTTAGATGAGTCTTTGAAAACTCCAGGCCATTCCCACTAAATGAAGTCTTGCCTCTAAAAACCTCCTACCCACCTGTGGCAGTCCCCAGCCCTCTTCCGTTCTCTGACGCCCACCTCCTGGTCCAACCCCCACCACCGCACAGGTCTTGCTCATTGTCATCAGCCCTGGCCTGATCATCAGCCATGAACAGGCGTGCTAAATTCCATGTGTTTCTGTAGGGTGACTTCCTCCATTCTTCTTTCACCTCAAACATCATTTCTCTTTCTTTCCTTGACAACCTGGTTCATACCCACTTCCTCCTTAAGCCTCTTTTGACTTCTCCACACCATAGATTCTTCCCATTCACCAAGAACACAATGTTAGGATGGTGGGGGCGGGGAGGGGACACTAGATGGTGCCCTAAATCAGAGTTAAAGAGCTGAATTGCCTCCAGGTTCGAGACAGGTAAAGCAAGTATGTGAAGATTTCAGGTGGGACCTGTGTCATTGGAGAGTGTGGGACTCTAAAGGCGTGGCCACCAACTTTTGCCTTATGGAAATGTAGATCCAGTGTGGGGAAATTTTCTGTTTTCAAGAGAAGCTAGATATTTATGACTTTCCAACTATTTCAAATTTAAATTTGAAAATGTCTGTGGGTGGAATCCAGCCCTACAGGCTGCCTATCAATAGCTACTGCTCTAATGACTTGAGGCATATTATCCCAACACGACTTCAAACTCCTTGAAGCTGAAGCCCACTGTGTGGCTAAGGTTCAGGACTGGACACTAACTCCACTTATGTCCCAGCAGTTGGGAGCTCATCGGTCACCTCTAGGCTTGGTCTTGCCTCACTCATGCTCCCCGGTCACAGATTGTATGCTCCTTCAAAAACTACCTAAAACACCTTTATTTCCTTCTCCCTTTTAAACAGCAAGACATTTGAGCTCTGCAGTTGTTTCGAATAGAGTTGACTAAAGCGGTAGAAAAATAAGATGATGAACTAAGCCTGACAAAATGCTCCCCTGCAGACCCCACTGCACATTTGGCTTTTACAAATACAAAGTGAGACACATCAGTTACATGTACCTGGCCGATGTCAAGGGCTGGATTTATACTGCAGCCAACATCCATGACAATGTCTGTTCTGATGTTCTAGTAATAAAAAAAAAGTTAAAATGTTTATTTTAATGAAGAAATATTAGGGAGAAGAAGCTGAGGAACACTTCCTGCCAGGCTGACTTTGGTGTAAAGACTTTTCTTTGAGCCATGTCATTTCAGAAGAGGCAACAAAGATTTTATTATATGACAAAGTTTATTATGTAAAACTTTCAAAATTATACAAATACTCTTAGCCTGCTGAAGCACTGTTTAGTTTTTCCTTGGAAATAATAGGAGAAAAAAAATTACTTGATTTTGAGTCAAGCTGGATGATGCAACAGATTGAGTTTAATTCACTACAACAGATATACGACACAACAAAAGAAAACATGTATGGCTCTCACGATCCTAGCTGCAAAGCTTAATGGCTAGCACACAGCCCAACTTCCAGGTACAACTGGCTGAGGAATGTTTACTGAACCACAAGGTTTGGGGTGCATCCACAAAAAGGTCTTTGAACTATCATCTGCTGTTCTAGACTCTTCATTTTTGGGGCAGAGGAGAAATTAAAATTGACACTACAATTTATTCTGATAACCTACAAATGAGGAGGAGTACAGCAGGCCCAGCCAGAGTGTTAGTAACACTTTGCTGTCCAGCAAATCTGTGCATTTAAAAAAAAAATGTGACGTAATGGTCTCTGCCATGACTAACAGATTGTACTTAAAATTACTAGTTGAACAAAGGAAATCCAAGAGTTTCCTTGTTTGATCTGGGACTTTCATCTAACATTTGAAAATTAGATGATCTGGAATGTTTGACCATAATAAAACTTCAGGAACTCACATCTCTTATTTAAAGACACGCTGAAGTGTAAAATCCGCTTTGACACCAGTCAGCAAGACTGGCCTTGCAGGAGATAAGCGGCCTTAACTGGAGGTGAGAGAAGAAGCTCTAAAGTCTTCAGTGTTAGTGAAGGTTCTGCTTTCAAAGCTGTGGGCTTAGGCTGGGTGGGCTGGTTCATGTCTCTAATTCCAGCACTTTGGGAGGCCAAGGTGGGCAGATTACTTGAGGCCAGGAGTTCAAGACCAGCCTGGCCAAAATGGTGAAACACTGTCTCTACTAAAGATACAAAAATTAGCCAGGGGTGGTGGCACATGCCTGTAGTCCCAGCTACTCAGGAGGCTAAGGCATGAGAATCACTTGAACCCTGGAGGTGGAGGCTGCAGTGAGCCAAGATCGCGCCATTGCACTCCAGCCTTGGCAACAGAGCAAGACTCTGTCTCAAAACAGAAGAAAACAACTCACAAAGCCATGGGCTTAGTGCTGTGTGTGTTTTTTGTTAGGGCTGAAGAGAGTGGGGCTAGGTTGTGGTAGGCTGCCTTCAAGATGGCTCTAGATGATCCTCACCTCCTGGTATTCACATCCACATATAGTCTCCTCCTATACTCTAGCAGGGCTAAACTGTATGACCAATAGGCTATGGGGGAGGTGACAGGAATCATTCTGAGATTAGGTGATTAAGCTGGGTTTCTGTCTAGGGTACTCTCTCACTTGCTCATGCTCTCTCTTTTTCTCTTGGGCTGGTCTTTCTGGACGAAGCCAGCTGTGATGTCCTGAGGACACTTAGGCAGCCTACAGAGAGGTGTCCACATGACAAAGAATGGAGGGACCTCTGGCCAACAGCCAGTGAGAAGCTGAGGCCTCCAGTCAACAATGCTATGATGGAGGGAGGTGGAACAGGATTCTCCTGTCCCCATTGAACTTGAGACGACTGTCGCCCCAGCCACAGCTTGACTAAAGCCTCATGCAGAATCATCCAGATAAGCCACTCCCGGAGGCCTGCCCTTCAGAAGTCATGTGAGCTAATGAGCATCCGCTGTTTTCAGCACTAAGTTTGGGGGTAATTTGTTGCATAACAACAGATAACTGATATTTAGATGTAGGTTCAAAGTAAGGAAAGTTTTGCTGGAATAAGGGCCATTCTATCAACAGAGGAATGGCTGAGAACCAACCCTCGGGGGAAGGACCCTGGTAGAATGTCACATTGTGGCTTTTTGCCTAGCAATGACACCCACCTGAGCTGAGATTTCGCTTTTATGAAGGCATCTGATGAGACTATATGGCACATCTCTTATGATCATTCAAATAAGTTATAAGAAAATGCCTTACAATTTCATACTAAGCTAATTATTACCTTGTTCTTAGATCTTAACAAGGACAAGGCATATAAAGGAATGAACAAGAAAATCCACATGACTAAGTTTTCACCAACTTTTGCTTTGAGGGAGAAGGGTTTTAGAAATCACTTATATGAGCAGGGCACAGTGGCTCATGCCTGTCATCCCAGCATTTTGGGAGGTCAAGGTGGGTGGACCACTTGAAGGCAGGAGTTTGAGACCAGCCTGGGAAATAGGATGAAACCACATCTCTTCTAAAAATACAAAGGTTAGCTCTAATCCCAGCTACTTGGGAGGCTGAGGCATGAGAATCACTTGAAGCCAGGAGGCAGAGGTTGCAATAAGCTGAGATTGAGCCACTGCACTGCAGCCTGGGTGACAGAGTGAAATTTTGTCTTGAAAACAAAGAAACAAACAAAAAGAAATCAGTTATATGAAAGAACCCTCTTCCCTAGTAGTGTAGGACTGCTACTCTAACACAAAAACTATGCTCAGAGTGATCATTGTTTTGCCCTAGTTCGAGGTAACCCTAAAGAGATCCAGTCTGAGTTAGAATCACACAGGTTAGATACTTGAAAAGGCAGATTCAATAAAGATGACTATAGTTTCAGAGATTAGGTTGACTATAGTTTTAAAAAATACATGCTGGGGACTTATTAAATGAAAACTTAAATCTGATCACAGTCCAAGAATGCAGGAATAGAGGATATTTATAAATATCAAGAATTAGAGCTTGCTTCTAGGTACATTTTGGAAGAGATTATTACTAAACTGGTAGCTTGGTCACGTGACAACTGTGATATGTATCAATGATCATTCACTATTATTGACAGTGACCAGTAAGTGGCTCCTTTCACTCCCGAAGGCTGTGGTACAAGAGGAGAAATTCTATGAGTCTTTGAAGCAAGAGAGAGAGAGACAGAGAGACAGAGAGAGAGAGAGAGAGACAGAGAGAGAGAGAGAGAGAGTACGTGTGTGTGTATATCTCTTCAAAGCATCCCTTGAAAGCACAAGGATGCTCTTAAACTATGCAAAAAGGAAGCCAGCTCTGTGGCACAATGGGTAGTGCATTGGACTTCTAAAAAGCAAGACCTAGCTGAGTAAAAGACATCAAAACATGGCCACTGACTGCCCTGGACTGGCTTGGTGCTTGTTAGCAGATTACAGATGCCTATGAAATCCTTCAAGAATGTTGTATCTTGGCCTTTCTCAGAAGAGGTCAAAATTGCTTGTTGTGCCAACAGTCTACATAAAAGCCCCCCTTTGAATATATCTGTTTCTTCAAGTGGATTCTTTCCAGATTCCATTTAAAAGGGCTGGGGAAATAAAGAAGACAAGTCACCAGTTGTTTTCTGTGGCAGCAACCAGACCACCAAGGCAACTGTGGGGATCCTATTTTCTTCTGGTAATCACCCTTAGGCCAAATGCATGATGTTGCCACTCACTCAGCTCTCCTCAGATATATGGCATCTGTGGAATTTAGGTGCATCCTAAGTGCAACCAGTACTGACCTTATGATCCCCCGTCAGGCAGTCTATTTCCACCTCGGAACAGGCAGCTCCATAAACAAAGTATTCGAAGGGATGGCCTTCGCCTTTCTCCCAGTTCATGTCTGACTCATAACCCCTGGAGGAAACAGAACTCTTGAGCATTGTTAAGTGATCAAGCCCTCTAATTGCAGACCATGATGACTAGACAGACCTATGAGGAGTTATGCAAACCACAGGAATATACTTGTACACTAATATGCCAGCACCTAATGTATGTGCAATAAATGCATTGAATAAATATTTAGTTTTTTTCTTTTAAAACTTGCTTTATCTAATAAAAACATCTAACTACTCCTGACTGGTGTCTCCTTACTTAGCTTCTTACTTCAATGAATGTCCATCTTACTGCTTCTGGCTAATATTGGATCATGTAATTGTCATCAGATTTGTGGAACTCAACCTTCATTTTACAGCAAACGCTATTTCAAAGGTGCACGTTTGCCTGCTTTGTCTATCTTTCTGGCTCCAGTATTTGCCCCTCTGTGTGAAGGATCAGGTCCCACGGCCCCCATTCTTTGCCTCTACTCTGGTCTCTCACCATCAAGCTCCATGGCCTGCTCTGTTCCTAACTAATCTTTAAGAACATCAAATAAATATTAATGGTAAAAGAGAAGCATGGGTGAGCAGCTTGCAGGACTCTCTACCCTCTCTCCTCTGCTCCCCTGCAACCTGGAGGTGGCCATTAAAAATGCTTCCAAAGCCTGTTCCTGACAGGCAGTCAGTGCCCAGGACTCCCATGGCAACAGCAAAGTGATCACACCAGGTAAGGCTCTACATCACTCTGCTCTCAGACAGCTTTCACTCTCCATTAAAATAATTTAATAAACTGTTTTCCAGATTCAGTGAGTTCCTATTGTTTCACATCTTAATGTAACATGGTTATGGTCTAATATCTTTTTGTCAGTCCTGAAGGTGTAAAATGGTGTCCACCCCTTGTGGTTTAATTTGCATTCCCCTACCTTTGTTTCTTAAGAGATAGACTGTGTTTCCAATAGAAAGTCAACCACTGCTGAGTATTCCAAGTACTAACCCCAGAGAGCCTTATAATACCACCCACTGTGGTTAGAATCATCAGTTCAGCTGAATTTTGTATGCCTATTTTCCCTAACAGAATTATTTCTGGATATTAGCAGTTAAATGTTCTTTATAACCATGAATTAACTAGCAAATAAATGTTCTTTATAACCACGGGTAAACAGAAGGTACAAAGTCAGCATTTGCCAAATTGCAAGGGAACTGAAACTCTTCCTCAACATACCACTGTTATCTTCCATAGCATGTGATTGGAGGGAGTATTTACCTGAAGTATCCAACAGCTGAAAGACTAATGCTTTCATTAAAAGCAGTCTCCGCCTATGAAGGAAGAGCATAGTGTGATGCAACAAGGATGCCCAAAGAATCACTCAAGACTTCAGTTTTAATTTTACCCTATGTGTTAAATAAAATTACAAGCAACAGTAACCAGGAAGGACCCAGATTAGTCCATTCCTTTCTGCATTCTCCATTTCCACAGGCATTTGTGGTTCACAGCTTGTAGCTGTTTGTTCAGCACATATGATCGTAATAAAGGCCTGCCGTGGTACGCTGCAGACTGCACTAAAGTCATCAACACGTGTTCCACTTAGGAAGAAATTCACTCGGTCATCCACAATAAATTTCCAATTAACATGGGACATCTTAGAAAACAATGGTTGGTTGGCTGCTTAATTAATTTTAATATCAGTTTCCTGCTAGTCTATAATATGAATTATAAGGGTTCATTTTATAATTTGTAGTTATGGGAATTGTCAATTCTTTCTGGGCATATTTGTTTCAGTTGAGGGGAATAATGTTGCTAAATTGTACCATTTACACCAAAAGGTCTCCTGACTCTGCAGTGCACAGAGTTGACTATTATGCAGAAAAATGGGGGTTAGGTCCAAGTCCCCAAGTCTATGAATGAAGGTCAGAAGTGCATCAATCATTAGAGAAGACAGTGGGCTGAATGGCTGTATTTCATGGTGGTGAAGGAGTACTCACCACGCCACACCTCTCTCTACCTTTCTCCAGCCACAGCGACTCAGCTTATTGGACTCGGGCAGCACAGGGGAGAGGACAGAAACAAATATGCCCAGGAAGTATAGACAGATGTCATAAATATGAATTATAAAATGAGCCCTTACTCTGTGGAACAGCAGAAACCTTTAAACCTTTCCTAAATGGGATTCCTTAAATGCTATTTCCCCTAGACCTGTACTTGTAGGTTGCAAAAACTGACATTCTAGAATAGCCAGCGTGACACACACTCCCAGCTTTTATGGATATTCGTTCCACAACTTCTGGTAGTTGATAACCTATTACTTTGAAAAGTTCATTAGTTGACTTTGGAATGTGTCTTCTTTTCCAACTAGATTGTAGGCAGATCATAGGAAGCAGCTGAGTATTTCCATTCTACCGAGTACCTATTACTGGATGAACATATGCCCATTGGCCTGGTTTTCTATTTCTAAATAAGTGTTTATATGATTTTTACTTTTACAGAATGGTTCTACTATTGTTTTTCTATTTTAGGAACAGTAAAACCCAAAGAAGGAGAAAAAAGATGTAACGTTATTATCCAGACAATCCCTCGGTTCCATAGGATGACACATTAATGAATTCTAGATTAAAAGAGGAGTTCTGGCAGAAAAACCATCTTTCTCTCTAACAGAAAATTTTCCCAGATGCATGAGTTCCTCTACTACATTGTGATAGGATTTCCACACGCTAAGAGCCAAAGGGTCTTTTACTTATCATTATGCAATGGTGGTACCTTTGCAAATGACCTTTCTGCAGATTTTAATTAATGCATATTGTTCTTACTCTCCTCCCACTCCTTTTTCTTCTAGAATAAAATACAGGGAACTATTGATTCTCACCCAGTCTTTCCAAGTTCCTTTAGGATTCTTGCTGATGATGGGTTCAAGGCGTTTTAGAAGAGTTTGACAGGCATCCTAGAAATTATTTTTAAATTAAAATGATTATCCTAATTTCATGCAAACATCAAATTCAAAACAACATAATATGTACCATTCCATAGGCTTATCTAAGAGGGAACGTGAAGAAATAAGACACCAACCCTATATGAAGGTGATCTGAAAGGTTTCATATGATTGTGTGCACGTGTGTGTGTATGTGTGTCTGGGTGTGTGTGTGAGAGAGAGAGAGAGCAAAACAGACAGAGAGAGAGAGAACTGGCCTTGTAAACCACGCTAAAAAGTCAGGACTTAATAAAAAACCTCTTGGCAAACCACCAGCCACTGCTTTCAGACATGGCTTGGCCACATTTTATTTTGTGAGAAAATTCATTCTGGCAGCAGAAAGCCAGAGCAAAAGGTGGTGAAGTTGTGGTGGAGAGACAGAAGTCCTGCATCAGCCCTAGGAAGAGGTGGGAGTGTGTCTCAAAGTGGTACTAACATAATAGGGAGGCAGAAAGACAGAGATGTTTTTGAGTAGAATTGAAAGGACTTGCTCACTAGTAAAAAGTCAGGAGTGAAGGAGAAAAAGAAGTGGCATTTCTGGCACAGGAGAACCACAGGGTGCTGTACCCCTTACTGAGGCCAAGATAGGGAAGGAGATATGAGCTGGATTAACTCTCAGCATCTTTGGAGCTCCACCCACGTATTTGGCCCTGAAGGAGTTAATGATTTGGATGCCACTGCAGTGACTGTTACCTTTACTGCCAACCCATTGAGATCTGCCACCACAGAACCTCCAGAGATATTTGCATTAGGGACGGTTTCTGTGCTTGTTCCACGCAGGTGGACATTTGACATTGGCATTCTTAATTCACGGCTGGCCACCTGGATTTTAGGAGAGAGTTTCTTTTTAGACACTTTGATTAGTCCCAGACCTGTACACATGCCCACGTGGTAACACACATGTAACACCCTCATACGCATGACAGGGACAAGGGAGCAGAACCACAGATTTCCTCCAGACACAAAAGTTTCTTGTTTCTAAAACCCTATGTGCTAGTCTGGACCCCAAGTCCTGAACACACTTTCTTTTTCTTTGACTTTCTGGTGATCATGTCAGAAAGAGGAGGTGAGGCCCCAGGCCAACGCTGGAAGAAATGCTTCATTCTTATTTTTATAATCATGATATTGACACCTTTGAGGGCTCTCCTACCACCATACTCTGCAAAATTCTAGCAGAACCTCATCAATGAGAGGAGATGTCTATCTCCTATCCACATTTCTGGAGTTGCCCCAGGAAAAGAATGATTCTTATGAGAAAAAACAATGGCCTTGGAAAAGTGGCGGCATGAACATGTAAGTCACAGGACATGGTGATAGTGTCCCATGCCAACACTGGGACTTAGCTGGCTGCTTTATTCTTTATTTTTAGTGCTAGAGAGCAAAATCATACTGTTAACTTTAGTTGATCCCAAATTCACCTCTCTCCTGCTAGCAGCATGGCTTAAAAGTGTTTTCCTACAGCCTCTATAAGGACACAGGCATATGGAGCCCTTCCATGAGGCCTGGCTCTCAGATCATCCACACAGAGTGCATAGGCTCAGACTACAAAGGTCTCTGGTGATTCAATAGGAAAACATTGAAATTTTACCCTCCAAATGTGGAAAGGATGACCAGTCAATTCTCAAGTGACTGAGAACATGAGAGAAAATATGTATTAAACATGTTTATACTAAAAAAATGTAAATGAAAGAAATAATAAGATACTTTCATTCACTTATCAAATTATCTACAAATTTTTGAATTTTCAACAATCCGTAACATTCACTGTTAGGGTTATCATGAGATGGATACTTTCTGGAAAACAATTTGATTATATGTGTCAAACAATTTAAAATACTCACAACTGTGACCCATTAATTCTCCCGGAAATCTATTTTAAGAATCAATCAATAATATGATTACAGATTAATGTACAAAAATATTCACTGAAATATTCAAACAGCTGAGGGACGGTTAAACAAATCATACACATATCCACATGCAGCCATTAAAAATCATGATTGAAAAGACTGCTTAACGACAGGAGAAAGTGTTCACACTATATAAAGTGGGTGAAAAAAACAGAATACAAACTTATACAAAAGCATACTGGTGACTTTTGCAAAAGAAAAAAAAGACAAGATGAAAAGACTCCCAAATAATGATTATTCTATGTGGTGAAATTGGGTAGGGTCTTTTTAAATTTTTTCTGCTGCTTCCAAATGTTTTACAATCTATAATGTTACTATTATGATTAACAAAAGAGAAACAGTAGCTTAAAATTAATCTAAAATAAGATAGCCAAAAGAAAACAGATAAAGTTTGGCTGGAAATATCAAAGGTGATTTATGTTAGTGATTGTTTGCAGCCCTTAATACAAAAAGGGCAAGAAATAATCTAATATATCAGAATTCACACATTATCTTACTGCCCAGCAAAGATTCAAAAAGAACAACTCAACTGTCATTATATCCAAGAAAGCAGCAAATAAGCATATAACTTTCATTAGCAATAAAACAACTCGAGACTCTTCTGCCACATTCTTTTAGTTCACTTCCAAAATTGGTTCGTTTACCAGTTTCTGCTAATCACTTAACAGCTTAAGCTGTCAGAGCTCAAATCTCCTATCCTTTATTTTTAATTTTTATTTATTTTTTGTTTTTTGAGACAGGGTCTTGCTCTATCATCCAGGCTGGAGTACGGTGGTACAATTGGCTCACTGCAGCCTCGACCTCCCAGGCTTAAGCAATCCTCCCACCTCAGTCTCCCAAGTAGCTGGGAACAGCCTCATGCCACCATGGCCTGCTAACTAAACAAAACAAAACAAAAAAAACAACAACAAAAAAACGTGTGTGTGTGTGTGTGTGTCTGTGTGTGTGTGTGTGTGTGTATTAAAGACGGAATCTCCCTATGTTTCCTGGGCTGGTTTTGAACTCCTTCACTTAAGCAATCCTCTTGCCTAAGCTTCCTGAAATGCTAGGATTATAGGCATGAGCCACCCTGCCCCGCTTCCTATCCTGTATTTTATAACAGAAAATATCCATTCATTGTTTTTATCTCATGAACAGATCTACAAGCATACACCCACCTCAATCCAGTTATTTGCATTCTTACCTGAATCATTTTAGTGTGGACCCCCTGCCCCATTTCAATTCCACCGTGAGTGACCAGCACTGAGCCGTCAAGATAAATGTGAACCAAGGCAGCAGCCTGAGCAGAAAAGACAAAAACTGTTTCTATGATCTTTTTGATATTATCACATATCGTATCAGTTACAACATTTTCCTTGGAAATATTTCCCTCCAAAAATCCCCCACCTCCCAGGCTGGAGCAACAGTTTAGGTTTCTTTTGGGGGTGGGGGAAATGGGGCGGGGACTCTGTTTTAAAATGCGGAGTAAAGTATAGACAGGTAGAGGCAGAGGGTGAATAATTGTGTGCATGCATATTCTCATAGTTGTAGGCATGTCACAGAGAAATAAAAATGGAAATCAATTTTCTTATAATCCCATATAAGATGAGATACATAGACATTAAATTTTTTTTTTTTGCTGCAAAATGACTAAGCTCACCCTAAATCATCTTGGCACAGAATTACAGAGCTTTGGAGCTAGACAAGAACTTGGAAGTAATCTTATCTAACTGTATAGCTCCCCACAAGGATCCAGAAGGAATCAGACTGCTAACTGCATTAAAGGCTCTTATAATCAGAAACATCCAGTCTCTAAGCTAAACATGTTTTATTTAACAAGAATGTGCCTTCTGGCATGTCTGCCTGTGCTAAACTAGAATATGGGGATATCCCAGAAATTCACAGCAGAAAACAAGGATGGCTTCTTCCCTTTGGGTCTCCAATGTAAGAGCAACATCAGCAGCATATGGTCCTAGAACAGATGTCTCTCAGTGGTTCCACTGTGGTCCAGGAAAGCCTGCAAGGCAACCTTCACAGCTCTTCAGCAGGGAAGTGCTGACTGCATGGGTGTGGTCTGCATCAGCTGGGTCTCTTAACATCTAAGTTTCTATGCAGAGTGGCATAATAATCCAGGATTTGAAAGTCAAGGTCTTCTGAACATTCTGGTAACAATCCAATGTCCACTTAATAAACCAAAAATTTTCCTAAGCCTTAATTTCTCACTTAGATTATTTGTAAGCAACCCTGGTCATAAGTGAAAGTTGATGGAACTGCATGTTAATCGCCAGATAAACCCAAGAAAAAGACAGTATTTCCAAATAAATTCTCTGCCCATCAGAAGGACCTTCCCAGCTACCTGGGGACTGTGGACCACACTTGCAGAACTCTCTTTATTTGTATTCAAAGGTTCACATTACCCCATGTGAATGACAACCAGAAGCCTCTGGCATTCCAAATAAGGCAAGTTTGACAGTGAAAACGGACTCCATTTATTTGGTCAGCAGGTGTAAACTAGAGATGTATTGGGCAAATGGTGACACCAGGATACCCTTTCTCTGAGGACTAAGGCACATCTATCCACAGTCCAAAGGAGAACCTTAGACTCTTTAGGAAGGCATAGCAGCCATGATAATGACACCCAAGGGCCTTGGGAAGATGCAGCAGAGTGTGTTTTACTGTTTATTGACTCATGACTCCTGGAAACATGGCCATTCATTCTCAAAATAATAAAGGTAAGAAATAGCTTTCCTCTACAGAGAGCCCTGAGCTGGCTGCCTGGGGGCTGTGCATCAGATGTCAGGTGATGCCAGCTGCAACAGTAGCTCCTGGGCCCCATTCCATGGCACTTCATCGTGCTTTGTTAGAATATGAGCCCCCGAAAGGAAGGATCACATCTTAAGGCATCTCTCGGAATGCAACGTAGCAACAAACATGTGGTAGTTGCTCAGTAAATGTTTGTTAAGTAAATTTGCAGTAGCACAGCCATGCAATCTGTTTCTTAATCTTGTAGACTCTGTATTTGGTCTCCTTGGCTCTGCAAAGTGTGCATGTAATTCGTAGCTGGACTTGGCCCATGTGATTGAGCTACAATTATAGTCGATTGTACTTTTCCTACATTGTGTGACTCTGCTGGTGATAGCATTCAGCCCGTATGTCCAAGGCAGCATGTCGATCAGAGATCACTCAGTAATTTGTTCCATGTGGTGCTGCAATCTCCTTGGGCCATTTAAAATGCCAAATTTGGTTTAGTTAAGTGGCACCACTGGACAGTTCATTGTTAGTGCCACGAAAGATGATTCTGCAAAGCTTCATCTATAAAATGGGCAACACTGAAGACCTGGAGCAGGTGTTCTCCAGTGTAAGTAGAGGACCTAGTAGGGGGAATTTAAACCTTCAAACAAGAACTACTGTTATCAGTGAGAAGTTAGTTTCAAACCCACAGATTCCCCAAATATTTCAGTCATTCAGACATCTTAGTTCCTACTCTGTGGCAAGTGCCATAGTAAGGCTTGGACACACAGAGGTTGGTTAGGTCCTGTCTCTACCACTCAGTGTTCACACTGTGGGAAGTATGTACACTGGTATTTCAGGTTCAGCTCCAAACCACAGCAATAAAGCAAATCACACAATTTTTTTCTTTTCCAGTGCATATAAAAGTGATGTTTATGCTACACCATACTCTATTAAGTGTACAACAGATTTATGTCTAAAAAAGATTGTACATACTTTAATTTTAAAATACTTTGTTAAAAAATGCTAACAATCATCTGAGCCTTCAGAGAGTCAGAATCTTTTTGTAGGTGGAGGAGGGTCTTGTCTCGATGTTGATGGTTGCTGACTAACCAGGGTGGTGGTTGCTGAAGATTGGGGTAGTTGTAACATTTTCTTTTCTTTTTTTTTTGAGACAGGGTCTTGCTTTGTCACCCAGGCTGGAGTGCAGTGCCTTCATTACTAAGTTTAATCATTTCTAGCTTTTGATTTCAAGTGAGACTTGTGACTCTTTTTTTCACTTGAACACTTAGAGGCTATTGCAGGGTTATTAATGCACCTAATTTCAATATCGTTGAGTCTCAGGGAATATGGAGGCCTAAGGAGAGGGAGAGAAATGGGGGAAGGGCCAGTCGGTGGAATAGTCAAACATATAAAACATTTATTAAGTTTGCTGTCTTATATGGATGTGGTTCATGGTGCCTCCCGCCCCAAATTACAATACTAAAATCAAAGATCACTGATCACAGATCACTATAATCATGAAAAAGGTTGAAATACTGTGAGAATTACCAAAACGTGACAGACAGACAGAGTCAGCACATACTGTTGGAAAAATGGCACCAATAGACTTGCTTGAAGCAAGGTTGCCACAAACTTTCAATTCATAAAAAAAGCAGTATCTAGGAAGTGCAATAAAGCAGAGGGCAGTAAAACAAGGTATGCCTGAATAACACAGGTGGGGTATGTTTGACCCCCTCAGCTGTTGGGCAGGGACTGCCTCTGCTCAGGGAGGAGTGTGGGGTGCTGAGGTTGAATCCTCGTTCTGCCATTTACTGGCTGGATGTCCTTGGGCAAGAGAGAGAATCCCTACGGGCTTCAGTTCCCCCTTCTATGAAATAGAGAGATTCATCTCTACCTGATAGAGATGAGATAGGGACTAATCAAGTGGTGATTACAAATTCCCCAGCTCAGGTCCTTCCACAGAGAAGGCACTCAAATATCATGTCTAGTTTCCTCCTCTATTTAGTTTGCTTCAGAATGGAGTCTCTTAGCATGTGTCTTCCAAGGAGTTTGGTCTCAAACTCCTTGATTCTGCTCTAAGTAAATATTTTTAGCAGAGAAGCTGGAGTTTCCCTGGAGGCCTTCAAGAATGAATTTGTACTGCTGGCTCTTGCCTAGTTTGTTCTCAGCTGAGCTGAATCCCACTTCAGTTTCTATCAAAAGGTGTTTTGGGGAGACCATGTGGTGCAACTAGAAAATCCAGCTCTGAGAGCCATTCAGACCTGAGTTCTAGCCCCACCCCCACCTCTACCAGCTGCAGGACCTTGAGCCAGTTATTTAAACCCTCTAAGCCTAGATTTTTTTCATCCCTAAAACTAGAATACAAATTTTCTAGGTTGTCCTAAGGTTGAATGAGATAAAACCTAAAAGTACTTAAACATCATAGTGCTCATTAATTGTCATTATTATTATTTTTTCTTTCTTGTAGAGATGGGGTCTCACTATGTTGCCCAGGCTGGTTTCAAACTCCTGGCCTCAAGCAATTCTCCCATCTTGGCCTCCCAAAGTGTTGGGATTACAGGTATGAGGCACTGCATCTGGCCATATCTTTTTTTAATCTACCTTTTGAGAAAATTCTGATGAGGAAAATGGGCAAGACCTGGTCTATGGTGGAGGCCAGATGTGAAGTAATGGCAGCAATCAAATAGAGGTGGTGCATCATGTTTACCCATAGCAAACACAGAGGATTTCCAAAGGATCCATGAACAAAGGAGACTGTTTTTCCTGATAATCCTAACTAGTCTGCTCAAGGCAGATGGCCCTGATTGACCTCTTTGGTAAGTGCCAGCTTATTAGTTTACCCAAAATTCTATACCAATACTCAATGCTTACAAACACTTTTCCCAGTGTTTTTCTCTCTTCCTTTGTAATAACCTCGTTTTTGCTTTTATTTCTCAACCACAGCCTCTTGACTGTCTCTCACATCTGAGTTAATTGTATATAGATGACTACATGGCTCTGTGTTATTTTTTGCTGTCACAAACAGGCAAGGAACGAGAAGGCTGCAATAAGATAACCATTTGTTATAATACTTCTCTGACCTACCTCCTGCCTACAATCAAAGCTGCATGCAAATGGTCTAAGGATGACACTAAAACTCAACTAGGACAGTTAGGTGAATGGATGGATATGGGATGGGGAAACGATGGTCCTACCCATTCTTCCTGGCTTCTTCTCCTCCCTTAACACACAAGATACCCTCAAAGCTCCCCCACCCCACCATTTATTTCTATTTTGTGATCGATCAACACAACTGCCATGCCTTCTTTGTGGCTCTGACCAAGGAGTGAATCTGCAAAGAGGAGTGACAATTGTGAGGGCTCTGCAAGCTTATCTGTATATACATGGATGTGTGTATGTAAGAAAATAGGTAACAGGGGTTCCCCACTGCCACACAATGAGCCAGAATGTTGCAGTCCTCACCAGCCATTGGGGTAAGTTTCATTCAATCTTGAGAGACAGTCAAGAATGAAGAGGTGGAAATAGTATGTGGGATTCAGCAACCAGGCAAGGGGATTTCTTTAATCAATGAAAGAAATTAAACTGCAAGAGCAGATTCCCAGTCCTCCCTTCCACAGCTTTAAAAGCTCCAAGGTGAATCAACTTCAAAAATTATATTTAAAAAGTGATTTATTTTTCTGGATTTAATTTACTCCAACCCACCCAGAAGGACAGGGCACCCAAAACCTTGTAGCTTCTCATTCCTATTTCATGGTCCAGTGACACAGAATTGCAGATGCTGGGAGAGGAGTCTTGGAGGCCATTGGTCCCACCCTCCTGCTTTCCATATGAGCAGTCTGGGCCCAGAGCAAATGGACCCAGCTGCCTGTTGCCAGGACCAGGAGTGAACCTCAGTTCCCCAGTTTCCAGCAAGGATGTTTTTCACCAACCATGGGGATGTGGGCAGAGGAGCTCTGGTCTCCTCTGGAATACAGCTAGCTTAATTACTTTGACTTTGGTGGCTTTTGTGAAATTTAACAACTGGGCATTGCAACCATATGGCTCATATGACTTAAGGAGAAGTTTCCTCAATACCTCTTGCTTTGTCTATGCTGTTTCTGGGCGGCATCCTCATGTGTGTTTGGAGAACTGACCTGACCAGCAGCGCGGGAGCCAAGGCCGACAGGAAACTTCAAGGGGACCATGGCCAGTCCTTTCTTCTTCCAGTAATTCTCCATGTTGAATTTTTCCACAACCACTTTCCTCTGGGAGTAGGAAGACATGGCCATACATTCTCTCCAACATTGGGCCAGGTTCTTGGCATTGATCTCTTGTTTGTAGGGTGTTTGATCAATTTCCTTGTACATGTTTATCATTCGCACCTATGAAAGAAAGGGAGATTAAGGCAGAGAGGGGAAACCCAGCAGACATAGGCTCGTCTGCCCCCTGTCCTCCTGGTCAAATTCTGCCCATCTAATAAGGTCCAAGCCAATTTCTACTTAGTCCTTGTGGAAACCTTTCCTATTGCACAACATTGTCTTCTTCCTCTACTCAGAGCTTCTATCAAACATACTAGCAATTACTTATGTGCTTTCCATGCCATTCTTGTGTAATTCAAAGGATGGAACCCTTCCCTTATGTTCCAATATAACTCAACACAGTCCATATACGCTGTAGACTCTTAATTCTAGTTGCATTTGGAATAACTGCTGAAACATCATCTAGGCCACATGATTTGGATTACTCACATGGTGTGTTGTAAGATAAACTACTCACCTCCAAAACAGGCAAACATGAAAGTTTGCTTAAATATAGCCAATATCTAGGATGAAGAACAAATTAAAAGATTCTATCCTAGGATGTCTGAAGCACTGAGTGCAATTCTTCCTGTATTCCCGGAATTGGTAACTAAGACCCTCACCTGAGAATAAAAGGTGCCAAGTATGTTATATTCTCAGCTGAGAAAACTCTTAGCATTTGTGGTCAGCCCCCTCCCTAAGCTAACTGAGCCATCACAGACACACTCTTCCCACCCTCCTAAGCAAATTATCAGATCATTGTAAGAGAAAAACTGGAAATTAATGAGCTATGCCATTTGGGGGAAGTGGTGTTTTTAAGAGGCCATTCCCTGCTCTAACTTCCTCAGGTGTGAAGACAGGTCTTCTTGTGATTCTCTTCCACAGTGCTACCAAATGTGGCAGGACATCAGGAGAGAGTCTAGTGGGATGACCACGAAGGGAGGGGCAAGGTCTCCCACACATTCAAGAGAAGCAAAGAAAGTGGCTACTCTTGGGCAAAAGGTGATAGATGAGTTGGGACTGAGATAGGGGCTAAAACTGAAGCCTAAGCACTGCCATCTTATAGAGAAGCCACTTGGGCCCTGGGCAGAGGTGTAGTTCTCAGAACTGTTAATGTACATCAATTCTCAGAAGTGTTAAGGGTAAAAATTTCCACTGATACCCCCCCCTTCCCTTGCAACAAACCGCAAACTTTAGCTTCTGTACAGACTGCTTGCCTCGCACACCTGCTCACCCCTCTGCCTCCTTGAACAAGGAATTGGTTTTATAGCTTAAATGCCTTGCTCTCCCTGAGCTTGGGGCCACAGATTGGAGAGACAGGAGTCCTCTGTGGCTGCCGGCAATAAACACCCTGCAATTTGGCATACTTTTGTCTTGGTGTTGATTTTCTGTGCTCGCCCTGGTGCAACAGGACCTGGGGCCTTGTAAAGACAGCCGGGACAGGGGCAGAGAGGCGTGATCACCAGTGGAAAGCTGTGCCAGCTGCCTGCTGAAGGTCCAGGGACTGCCAATTTCTGGAAGAGCTGGCAGAAATGGAGCCATAGACAATGTACTTGAAAAGTGACTACATCTGACCAAAGAGAGGACTGTGAGCTTGCTGGGAGAAGTCACAAAGGGAGAAACTGGCTGTTTTCCCTAGTCCTTCTCCTCTTCCTCCTTGCACCAGCATCACAGCAGAAGGCATCAGGGGAGGGGAAGGAGCTGAAAGAGAGCTCACTCCATCTCCCCACACTAATTCTACTCCAGGATCTGGGAAGAGGAGCCAGGGAGGGGAAGGTCCTTGTCAATGAATGAAGTTGGGGCTGAGATGGAAAGAACTGAAAGGAGAACCTGGATCATTATAGCAGACAGGAGGCAGGACTAGATTGCAGCTCCAGGCAGAGCAGCTTGTGGAAACTTGCTTTGTGAATTTTAGCTCCAGATTGACTGCAAGGACAAACCAGTAATCCCAACTGGACCCACAAACCCTCTGAAGGAAGTGGACTGCTCTTGCAGAACCCAGGAGATACCTCAAATACTGTGAGTGCCCCAACTGTGGAAGGGGGAAAGGGAGACCCTCCTCTTCTAAACACACACCCTACTGGAGAAGCTGAAGGCCTGTTTGCAGAAGTTTCTCACCTTACCTGGAGCTGAGCCAATTTAGAGAACCGAGCACAATGCAGGGATAGAAGAAGCAGCAGAAAGGCCTTAGAGCTCACTGTGTCCCCTGGCAGGTCATTCCTGCCTAACACCACAGAGACCCACTGGGAGTATGACCAGAGGAGCAGGGAGTATAACTCCACAGGGAGAAGGAAACCTCTAGCTTATCTTTGTAATAATTTGAATGGGACAAGAAGCCTCCTGGCCAGAACTCACAGGAGGGCACATATCTGGTATGCAGACTCCACAGGCGAGGGAAGAACCAAGCCCTTTTCTCTCACAGCTGGGAGGTGTGTAGCCCAGGGCAAGTTTTCAAGCCCATCACACCCTCTGCCTGGAAACAAACTCAGGGCTGTTGGGGGGTGCACAGTGGGAGTGAGACTGGCCCCTCAGTTTGCATGAGAGCTGGGTGAGGCCTATGACTGCCAGCTTTTCCCCACTTCCCTGACAACCTGCATGACTTGGCAGAGGCAGCCATAATCCTCCTAGGTACACAACTCCAGTGACCTGGGAATCTCATCCCCATCCCCCACAGCAGCCACAGCGAGACCCACCCAAGGAGAGTCTGATGGTCCTTCCCTATTCCCCACTTGATGGTCCTTCCCTATTCACCCTGGTAGTGGAAGATGAAGGACATTTAATCTTGGGCATACTAGGGCCCCATCCACCACCAGTCCCTCAGCTGATGCTTTCTGGAAAGTGCTACCTCCTGGTAGGAGGCCAACCAGCACAAAACTAGAGCATTAAACCACCAAAGCTAAGGACACTAATGGAGCCCACTATATCCTCCATCACCTCCACCAGAACAGGCACTGGTATTCATGGTTGAGAGACTCTTAGACAGTTCACATCACAGAAATCTGTGCAGACAGACAACCTTTGGTCCCAGCCTGGAGCCGGGTGGACTCGCTGGGTAGCTAGACCCAGAAGAAAGACAACAATCACTGCAGTTCTACTCACAGGAAGCCACATCTATAGGAAAAGGGAGAAAGTACTACAACAAAGGAATACTCTGAGGGACAAAAGAAACTGAGAAACAGCTTTCAGCCCTAGACCTTCCCTCTGACAGAGCCTACCCAAATGAGATGGAACTAGAAAACCAACCCGGGTAATATGACAAAACAATGCTCATCAACATCCCCCCAAAACCACACGAGTTCACAAGCAATGAATACAAACCTATAAGAAATCTCTAATTTACCTGGAAAAGAATTCAGGAGGTTAGTTATTAAGCTAATCAGGGAGGAACAAAAGAAAGGCAAAGCCCAATGCAAGGAAATCCAAAAAATGATATAAGAAGTGAGGGAGAAATATTCAAAGAAATAGATAGCTTAAAGAAAAAACAATCAAAATTTCAGGAAACTTTGGATACACTTTTAGAGATGCAAAATGATCTGGAAAGTCTCAGTAATAGAAATGAACAAGTAGAAGAAAGACATTCTGAGCTCAAAGTCAAGGTCTTTGAATTAATCCAATCCAACAATGATAAAGAGAAAAGAATAGAAAAATATCAACAAAGTCTCCAACATGTCTGGGATTATGTTAAATGACCAAACTTAAGAATAATCCATGTTGCTGAGGAAGAAGAGAATTCTAAAATCTTAGAAAACATATTTGGGGAAATAATCGAGGAAAACTTCCCCAGCCTTGCTAGAGACCTAGACATCCAAACACGCACAAAGAACACCTGGAAAATTCATCGCAAAAAAATCTTTACCTAGGCACATTGTCATCAGGTTATCCAAAGTTTAGATGAAAGAAAGAATCTTAAGAGCTGCAAGACAGAAGCACCAATAACCTATGAAGGAAAACTTAACAGATTAAAAGCAGATTTCTCAGCAGAAACCCTACAATCTAGAAGAGATTGGGGACCTATCTTCAGCCTCCTCAAACAAAACAATTATCAGCCCAGAATTCTGTATCCAGCGAAACTAAGCATCAGGTATGAAGGAAAGATACAATCATTTTCACACAAACAAAGGCTGAGAGAATTTGATCAAGTCATCACTACAAGAACTGCTAAAAGGAGCTCTAAATCTTGACACAAATTCTGGAAACACATCAAAACAGACCTTCTTTGAAGCCTAAGTCACACAGGATCTATAAAACATAAATACATGTTAAAAAGTGAAAACAAAAAACACAAAGTACACAGGCAACAAAAAGCATGATGAATGCAACAGTACCTCACATTTCAATACTAACATTGAATATAAATAGCGTAAATGCCACTTAAAAGATACAAAACCGGAGGACTCAAGATGGCGCTGTGAGAACAACCCAGGATTGGAGCTCTTCTCGTTGAATCCACAAATGGTGAGTCAGAACGGCACTTCCAGACTGATCTTTGTTGCCCACAGAACGGGGAAACTCCCAAGTATAAAAAAGACACGGGACGCCAGGCAGACTTGCCTGGCGAAGCCGGCAGCCGGGGCGGCGGCGGCCGGCCCTACCCAGCAATCCCCACAGGGCGCGCTTGTCCGGGTGCCCTGTTGAACCGGCAACCTGAGACTTGAGAGGGCTGGACTTGAGACTGAACGAGACTTGGACACTAGGCCAGCCCAGGGGATTGCAGGGATTGGGATACCCAGTGGGACCAACAAAACCGCGATTTCAAACTATCCCGAGCAGACAGTCCGAGACGCTCTGTGGGGGAGGGGCGTCCACCACTACCGAGGCAACCCGCCCCAACTGAGATACACGCCCACTGCTGAGGCAGCCAGCCGTTGCCGAGGCAACCCGCCCCAACTGAGATACACGCCCATTGCTGACGCAGCCAGCCATTGCCGAGGCAACCCGTCCCTACTGAGATACACGCCCACTGCTGACGCAGCCTGCCGTTGCTGAGGCAACACGCTACAACGAAGAGACTCCGCCGAGACCACAGCAGAGCTGGCAGGAACAGCGCGAATCACACAACAGCAGGGCGGAGCCTCGGCAGCCAAACAGTGGCTAGTCTGCCTTCTAGCTGGGCAGGACACCTCAACGGACATCCAAAAATAAAGCCCAAACCCCTCAACACAGAGCATTTGAGAAAAAAAAAAAAAAAAGGGTTTTTTAATGAGCTCTGTTGCAGCAGAATCAAACATAGCAGCCTAACAGCCCTGAATGAACAACAGAGTGCACAGCTCAGCAATTAAACCCCTATAAAGTACAAACTGTCTCCTCAAGCAGCTCCCTGACCCCTCTATATCCAAAAGACTGACATTAGGCAGGCATCATCCTGGGACAAAGAGAGCAGAAAAAAAAAACTGGTAGCATCCCTCGCTGTGCCACAGCTACTAGAGGTGCACCCCAGACAAGCAGGGTCCGGAGCGGACCTCAGCAGTCGTACAGTGAAGGGGCTAGACTGGTAGAAGGAAAACCAAGCAACAGAAATACTTCATCATCAACATTCTGGGTGTCCACTCAGAGACCCAAACGAAAAGTCAGCAACTACGCAGACGTCCAGCGGACAAAGCCACAAAGATGGGAAGAAACCAGCGAAAAAAGGAGGAAAACACCCAAAACCAGAACACCTCGCCTCCTAGAAAGGACCAAAACTCCTCACCAGCAAGGGAGCAAAGCTGGACAGAGAATGACTGTGACGAAATGACGGAATTAGACTTCAGAAGATGGATAATGAGAAACTTTCGTGAGCTAAAAGATCATGTATTAAATCAATGCAAAGAAACTAAGAACCTTGAAAAAAGATTTGAAAAAAGATTCGAGGAAATGATAACAAGAATGGATACCTCTGAGAACAAGCAAGTACTCAGAGATTTTGTCACCACCAGGCCTGCTTTACAAGAGCTCCTAAAAGAGGCACTACACATAGAAAGGATCAATCAGTACCAGCCATTCCAAAATCACACTGAAAGCTAAAGAGCTTCAACATAATAAAGAATCTACAACAACTAACAGGCAAAACAGCTACTTAGCATCAAAATGGCAGTATCAAATTCACACATAACAATATTAACCCTAAATGTAAATGGACTAAATGCACCAATCAAAAGACACAGACTGGCAAATTGGATAAAAATCCAAAACCCATCAGTGTGCTGTATCCAGGAAACCCATCTCACATGCAAGGATACACAAAGACTCAAAATAAAGGGATGGAGGAAGATTTACCAGGCTAATGGAAAGCAAAAAAAAGCAGGAGTTGCAATTCTCATCTCTGATAAAATAGACTTTAAAGCAACAAAGATCAAAAGAGACAAAGAAGGCCATTACATAATGGTAAAAGGATCGATACAACAAGAAGAGCTAACGATCCTAAACATATGTGGACCCAACACAGGAGCACCCAGATACATAAGGCAAGTTCTTAATGACTTACAAAAGGACTTAGACTCCCACACAATAATAGTGGGAGACTTTAACACTCCACTGTCAATACTAGACAGATCAACCAGACAGAAAATCAACAAGGATATCCAGGGCTTGAACTCAGACCTGGAGCAAGCAAACCTGGTGGACATTTACAGAACTCTCCACCCCAAATCCACAGAATACACATTCTTCTCAGCACCACATCACACCTACTCTAAAATTGACCACATAATTGGAAGTAAAGCACTGCTCAGCAAATGCAAAACAACTGAAATCATAACAAACAGCCTCTCAGACCATAGTGCAATCAAGTTAGAACTCAGAATTCAGAAATCGACCCAGAACCGCACAGCTTCATGGAAACTGAACAACTGGCTCTTGAATGTTGACTGGGTAAACAACGAAATGAAGGCAGAAATAAAGAAGTTCTTCGAAACCAATGAGAATGAAGACACAACGTGCCAGAACCTCTGGGACACATTTAAAGCAGTCTCTAGAGGAAAGTATATAGCAATAAGTTCCCATATGAGGAGAATGGAGAGATCCAAAATTGACACCCTATCGTCAAAATTGAAAGAGCTAGAGGAGCAAGATCAAAAAAACTCAAAACCCAGCAGAAGACAAGAAATAACTAAGATCAGAGCTGAGCTGAAGGAGATTGAGACACGAAAAACCCTTCAAAAAATCAATAAATCCAAGAGCTGGTTTTTGGAAAAGATCAACAAAATAGATAGACCACTAGCCAGATTGATTAAAAAGAAAAGAGAGAACAACCAAATAGATGCAATAAAAAATGATAAAGGGGAAATCACCACAGATTCCACAGAAATTCAAACCACCATCAGAGAATATTACAAACAACTCTATGCGCATAAACTAGTAAACCTGGAAGAAATGGATAAATTCCTGGACTCCTGTGTCCTCCCAAGCCTAAACCAGGAGGAAGCTGAAACTATGAATAGACCAATAACAAGGTCTGAAGTCGAGGCAGCAATTAAGAGCCTACCTCACAAAAAAAGCCCAGGTCCAGACGGGTTCACAGCCGAATTCTACCAGACACACAAGGAGGAGCTGGTACCATTCCTTCTAAAACTATTTCAAACAATCCAAAAAGAGGGAATCCTTCCCAAATCATTTTATGAGACCAACATCATCCTGATACCAAAACCCGGCAGAGACCCAATGAGAAAAGAAAACTTCAGGCCAATATCCATGATGAACATAGATGCAAAAATCTTCAATAAAATATTGGCAAGCCGATTGCAACAGCAAATCAAAAAACTTATTCATCATGATCAAGTAGGATTCATCCCGGGGATGCAAGGCTGGTTCAACATACGCAAGTCTATCAACGTAATTCACCACATAAACAGAACCAAAAACAAAAACCACATGATTATCTCAATTGACGCAGAGAAGGCATTTGACAAAATTCAACAGCCCTTTATGCTAAAAACCCTCAATAAACTCGGTATCGATGGAACGTATCTCAAAGTAATAAAAGCTATTTATGACCAACCAACAGCCAATATCATACTGAATGGGCAAAAACTGGAAGCATTCCCTTTGAAATCTGGCACTAGACAAGGATGCCCTCTTTCACCACTCCTATTCAATATAGTACTGGAAGTTCTAGCCAGAGCAATCAGGCAAGAAAAAGAAATAAAGGGTATTCAAATAGGAAAGGTGGAAGCCAAATTGTCTCTATTTGCAGACGACATGATAGTATACCTAGAAGACCCCATTGCCTCAGCCCAAAAACTCCTGAAACTGATAAACAACTTCAGCAAAGTCTCAGGATATAAAATCAATGTGCAAAAATCACAAGCATTCGTCTACACCAATAACAGACTTAAAGAAAGCCAAATCAAGAGCGAACTGCCATTCGCAATTGCTACAAAAAGAATAAAATACCTTGGAATGCAACTCACAAGGAACGTAAGGGACCTCTTCAAGGAGAACTACAAACCACTGCTCAACAAAATCAGAGAAGACACAAACAGATGGAGAAACATTCCATGTTCATGGTTAGGAAGAATTAATATCGTGAAAATGGCTATACTGCCCAAAGTAATTTACAGAATCAACGCTATCCCCATCAAGCTACCATTGACTTTCTTCACAGAACTGGAAAAAACCACTATGAACTTCATATGGAACCAAAAGAGAGCCCGCATAGCCAAGTCAATTCTAAGCAAAAAGAACACAGCGGGGGGCATCACACTACTGGATTTCAAACTATACTACAAGGCTACAGTAATCAAAACAGCATGGTACTGGTACCAAAACAGAGATATAGACCAATGGAACAAAACAGAGGCACCGGAGGCAATACAACATACATACAACTATACAATCTTTGATAAACCTGACAAAAACAAGCAATGGGGAAAGGATTCCATGTTTAACAAATGGTGTTGGGAAAACTGGCTAGCCATGTGCAGAAAGCAGAAACTGGACCCCTTCCTGACACCTTACACTAAAATTAACTCCAGATGGATTAAAGACTTAAACATAAGACCTGGCATGATAAAAACCCTAGAAGGAAATCTAGGCAAAACTATCCAGGACATAGGAGTAGGCAAGGACTTCATGACCAAAACACCAAAAGCATTGGCAACAAAAGCCAAAATAGACAAATGGGACCTAATGAAACTCCACAGCTTCTGCACGGCAAAAGAAACAGTCACTAGAGTGGATCGGCAACCAACAGAATGGGAAAAAATTTTCGCAGTCTACCCATCTGACAAAGGGCTGATATCCAGAATTTACAAACAACTCAAGCAGATTTACAGGAAAAAAACAAACAAGCCCATTCAAAAGTGGGCAAAGGATATGAACAGATACTTTATGAAAGAAGACATATATGAGGCCAACAATCATATGAAAAAATGCTCATCGTCACTGGTCATCAGAGAGATGCAAATCAAAACCACATTGAGATACCATCTCACGCCAGTTAGAATGGCGATCATTAAAAAATCTGGAGACAACAGATGCTGGAGAGGATGTGGAGAAAAAGGAACACTTTTACACTGTTGGTGGGAGTGTAAATTAGTTCAATCATTGTGGAAGACAGTGTGGCGATTCCTCAAGGCCTTAGAAATAGAAATTCCATTTGACCCAGCAATCCCATTACTGGGTATATATCCAAAAGACTATAAATCGTTCTACTATAAGGACACATGTACACGAATGTTCATTGCAGCACTGTTTACAATAGCAAAGACCTGTAATCAACCCAAATGCCCATTGATAATAGACTGGATTGGAAAAATGTGGCACATATACACCATGGAATATTATGCAGCAATCAGAAATGATGAGTTCGTGTCGTTTGTAGGGACATGGATGAATCTGGAGAACATCATCCTCAGCAAACTGACACAAGAACAGAAAATGAAACACCGCATATTCTCACTCATAGGTGGGTGATGAAAAATGAGAACACATGGACACAGAAAGGGGAGTACTAAACACTGGGGTCTACTGGGGGGAAAAGGGGAGGGCCAGTGGGAGGGGGAGGTGGGGAGGGATAGCCTGGGGAGAAATGCCAAATGTGGGTGAAGGGGAGAAGAAAAGCAAAGCACACTGCCATGTGTGTACCTACGCAACTGTCTTGCATGCTCTGCTCATGTACCCCAAAACCTATAATCCAATAAAAAATTAAAAAAAAAAAAAAGATACAAAACCAGAGGATGGATAAGAACTCAAAAACTAACTATCTGCTGCCTTCAGAAGACTCACCTAACACGTAAGAACTCACATAAAGTAAAGGGGTGGAAAAGGCAATTCATGCAAATGGACACCAACAACAAGTAGGAGTAACTATTCTTATATCAGACAAAACAAATTTTAAAGCAACAGCAGTTAAAAGAGACAAAAAGGGACATTATAAAATGGTAAAAGGCCTTGTCCAACAGGAAAATATCACAGTCTTAAACATATATGCACCTAATACTGGAGCTCCCAAATTTATAAAGCAATTACTAATAGACCTAATAAATGAGATAGACAGCAATACAATAATAGTGGGGAACTTCAGTACTCTACTGACAGGACTAGGCAGGTCATCAAGACAGAAAGTCAACAAAGAAACAGTAGATTTAAACTATACTTTGGAACAAATGGACTAAACAGATATATACAGAACATTTCATCTAACAACTGCAGAATACACCTTCTATTCAACAGCACATGGAACTTTCTCCAAGATAGACCATATAGACCATATGATAGGCCATAAAACAAGCTCAATACATTTAAGAAAACTGAAATTATATCAAGCACTGTCTCAGATCACAGTGGAATAAAACTGGAAATCAGCTCCAAAAGGAACCTTCAAAACCATGCAAATACATGGAAATTAAATAACTTGCTCCTGAATGAGAATTGGGTCAAAAAAAAAATCAAATGGAAATTAAAATATTCTTCAAACTGAATGACAATAATGATACAACCTATCAAAACCTTTGGGATACACAAAGGCAGTGCTAAGAGGAAAGTTCATAGCCTTAAGTGCCTACATCAAAAAGACTGAAAGTGCACAACCTGACATTCTAAGGTCACACCTCAAGGAACTAGAGAAACAAGAACAAATCAAACCCAAAACCAGCAGAAGAAAGGAAATTATAAAGATCAGAGCAGAAATAAATGAAATAGAAAAAAAAATACAAAAGATAAATGAAACAAAGGCTGGTTCTTTGAAAAGATAAATAAAATTGATACATCATTAGCAAGATTAACTAAAAAAAGAAGAGTGAAAATCCAAATAACCTTACTAAGAAATGAAACAGGAGATATTACAACTGACAACACTGAAATACAAAAGATCATTCATGGCTACTATGAACACATTTACACACATAAACTAGAAAACCTAGAAGAGATGGATAAATTCCTGGAAAAATACAACCCTCCTAGCTCAAATTAGGAAGAATTAGATACCCTTAATAGACAAATAACAAGCAGTGAGATTGAAATGGTAATTTAAAAATTACCAACAATAAAAACTCCAGGACCAAATGGATTCACAGCAGAATTCCACCAGACATTTGAAGTATTGGTACCAATTCTTTTGAGACAATTCCACAAGATAGAGAAATAAGGAACCTTAACTAATTCATTTTATGAAGCCAGCATCACCCTAATAACAAAACAAGGAAAGGACACAACCAAAAAAGAAAAGTATAGACCAATATCCTTGATGAACATCAGTGTTAAAATCCTTAACAAAATACTACTTAACTGAATCCAGCAACATATTAAAGAGATAATTCACCACGATCAAGTGGGTTTCATACCAGAAATGCAGGTTTAACACACACAAGTTAACAAATGTGATACACATGCGAGTTAGCAAATGTGATACACTACAAAATCAGAATTAGAAACAAAAATCACATGATCATCTCAATGTAGAAAAAGCATTTGACAAAATCCAGCATCCCTTTATGATTAAAACTGTTAGCAAAATCAGCATACAAGGGATATACTTTAATGTAATAAAATCCATCTATGACACAGTCAACATAATACTGAATGATGAAAAATTGAAGGCATTCTCTCTGAGAAGAGGAAAAAGACAAGGATGCTCACTCTCACCACTTCTCTTCAACATAGTACTTGAAGTCCTAGCCAAAGCAATCACACAAGAGAAATTTAAAAAGGGCATCCAAATTGTTTAAGAGGAAGTCAAACAGTCACTGTCAACTGACAATATGATGGTTTACCTTGAAAACCCTAAGGACTCCTCCAGAATGCTCCTAGAACTGACAAAAAAATTCAGCAAAGTTTCCAGATACAAGATTAATGTACAAAAATCAGTAGTTCTTCTGTACACCAACAGCGACCAAGCAGAAAATCAGATCAATAACTCAACCCCTTTTATTACAGCTACAAAAATTATAATAATAAAACACTTAGGAATATACCTAAACAAGGAGTTGAAAGACCTCTACAAGAAAACTACAAAACACTGCTGAAAGAAATTATAGATGACACAAACAAATGGAAACACATCCAATGCTCATGGATAGATAGAATCAATATTGTGAAAGTAACCATACTGCCAAAAGCAATCTACAAATTCAATGCAATCACCATCAAAATACCACCATCATTCTTCACAGAATTTGCAAAAAAAAATTCTGAAATTCATATGGAACCAAAAAAGAGCCCCCATAGCCAAAGCAAGACTAAGCAAAAATAACAGATCTGGAGGCATCACAATACCTGATTTCAAGCTATACTGTAAGGCCATAGTCACCAAAACAGTGTGGTACTGGTATAAAAAAAAGCACATAGACCAATGGAACAGAATAGAGAACCCAGAAATAAACCAAAATACTTATACCCAGCTGATCTTTGACAAATCAAGCAAAAACATGAAGTGGGGAAAAGACACCCTATTCAACAAATGGTACTGGGATAATTGGCTAGTCACATGTAGTAAGAATGAAACTGGATACTCATCTCTCACCTTATACAAAAATCAACTTAAGATGGATTAAGGACTTAAACCTAAGACCTGAAACTATTAAAATTCTAGAAGATAACATTGGAAAAAACCCTTCTAGACATTGGCTTAGGCAAGGATTTCATGACAAAGAATCTAAAATCAAATGCAATAAAAACAAAGATAAATAGCTGGGAGCTAATTAAACTCAAGGGATTTTGCACAGCAAAAGGAAGAGTCAGCAGGGTAAACAGACAACCCACAGAGTGGGAGAAAATCTATACATCTGACAAAGGACTAATATCCAGAACCTACAATAAACTCAAACAAATCAGTAAGAAAAAAACAATTCCATCAAAAAGTGGGCTTAGGACATGAATAAACAGTTTTCAAAAGAAGATATACAAATGGCCAACAAACATATGAAACAATGCTCAACATCACTAATGATCAGGGAAATGCAAATTGAAACCACAATGTGATACCACCTTAGTCTTGCAAGAATGGCCATAATAAAAAATAAAAATAAAAAAACAGTACATGTTGGCATGGATGCGGTGAACAGGGAATACTTCTATGCTGCTGGTGGGAATGTAAACTAGTACAACCACTATGGAAAACAGTGTGGAGATTCCTTAAAGAACTGAAAGTAGAACTACCATTTGATCCAGCAATCCCACTACTGGTTATCTACCCAGAGGAAAATAAGCCATTATTTGAAAAAGATACTTGCACACACATGTTTATAGCAGCACAATTCACAATAGCAAAATCACAGAACCAACCCAAATGCCCACCAATCAATGAGTGGATAAAGAAACTGTGATATATATAAATACACAATATGTGTATTTAAACATGCAGTTAATTCATTCCTTTTTATGGCTGTGTAGTATTCCATCATATATGTATACAAAAATATATAATCATATATATATGATGGAATGCCACATATATATATATAATGGAATACTACACAGCCATAAAAGGGAATGAGTTAACTGCATTTGCAGTGACCTGGATGAGATTGGAGACTATTATTTTAAGTGAGTAATTCAGGAATAGAAAACAAAACATTGTATGTTCTCAGTGATATATGAGAGCTCAGCTATGAGGATGCAAAGACATAAGAATAACACAATAAACTTTGGGGACTTAGAGGAAGAGTGGGAGGGGGGTGAGGGATAAAAGACTACAAATATGGTTCAGTGTATACTACTCGGGTGATGGGTGCACCAAAATCTCACAAATCACTACCAAAGAACTTACTCATATAACCAAATACCACCTGTACCTGAATAACTTATGGAAATAAATAAATAAATAAAGCCTATTAATGTTACAAAAAAAAAAAGGACCAAAAGGTGACCATTTTAGCCACTGAAATGACCAGCTTATGACAGCTGGCTGAGATGTTTGGGAAGCAGGGAATGAGGGCCTTGATGGAATTGTTGGTAGCAGTTATTTCCCCAGCCAATGGAAGCCTCTCACTAGCCAGGGGAGAATGCAGTGCTCATTCCTCAGTATCTCTGCTTCAGGGTTCTGGAGCAGGAGTCTGCCTAAGGCAAAGATTGCTGAACTTTGGAGTCTGGGCTCTGCATTAACCAGTTAGCCGGGCAACGTGGCACAAATCATTTACCCCTCTGGGTCTCAAATTCCTCAATCTGAATGGCTCCCAAAAGCCCTCCCACCTCTGACACTCCACATGTTTTGTCTGTGAAGCTAATTTAGTATTACCTTCTCGGGGGACAGTCCACATTTGGCTGCAACTTCCACGATACAAGATTCAGTGATCAGCCCTGCCTGAGGAAATCCAAACCCACGGAAAGCCGTGTTGGATGGAAGGTTGGTTCTGCATGCCCAACCCCGGCAGCGCAGGTTGGGAAACTTGTAAGCATTGTCCATTTTCAAGAGTCCCATTTCTGTCACCTGGAGAAACCCAGAGTTGATGCAGTAAGACCTTCTGAACCTGTTTTACCATCCTACAACCTCAGACCAAAACTAGGCTGGAAATGGCAGCCCTCTTTACATCCCACCAAACAAGCTAAAATATTCCCATGCCCCAATTAAACACATTTTTTTCTGTAAAATAATTTTTCAGTATTCAAATAAGTTTTCCTTTGAGAGCATTATTTTTTATTTTCATATTTTGGAGTTAATGCATTTTTTTTTTAAAGATTTCAAACATATACGAAAGCCTTTGATATGTTCACAGGCCCTGAGCACTGAGTTTATAGAATGTAATGAATATAATATCCTGGAAGACAGAAAAAATGTTCTGGCATTGGGTCTAATGTATTGGTTCTCAATGATGAGCAATCTTTTCCCTGCTCCTGGAAACATTTGACAATGTCTGAAGACATTTTTCGTTGTTAACATTTTGGTTGAGACTTTTTTTTTTAAGATGGAGTTTCGCTCTTGTTACCCAGGCTGGAGTGCAATGGCGCTATCTCAGCTCACTGCAACCTCTGCCTCCTGGGTTCAGGCAATTCTCCTGCCTCAGCCTCCTGAGTAGCTGGGATTACAGGCACACGCCACCATGTCCAGCTAATTTTTTTGTATTTTTAGTACAGACGGGGTTTCATCATGTTGACCAGGATGGTCTCAATCTTTTGACCTCATGATCCATCCGCCTCAGCCTCCCAAAGTGCTGGGATTACTGGCTTGAGCCACTGTGCCCGGCCGAGATATTTTTTTTTTTTTTTTTAATTGAAATAGAGTTTTGCTCTTGTCTAGGCTGGAGTGCAATGGAACAATCTCAGCTCACTGCAACCTTCGCCTCCTGGGTTCAAGTGATTCTCCTGCCTCAGCCTCCCAAGTAGCTGGGATTACAGGTGTGTGCCACTGTGCATGGCTAATTTTGTATTTAGAGTAGAAACGTGATTTCACCATGTTGGTCAGACTGGTCTCGAACTCCTGACCCCAAGCGATCCACCTGTCTCGGCCTCCCAAAGCGCTGGGATTACAAGCGTGAGCCACCATGCCCGGTCTGGTTGAAACATTTTTGTTTGGGTTTGGGCTGGACATGGTGGCTTACACCTGTGATCCCAGCATTTTGGGATGCCAAGGTGGGAGGACTGCTTGAGCCTAGTAGTTTGAGACCCGCTCTGGTAACATAGTGAGACCCCATCTCTACAAAATAATAATAATAATAAATTAGCCAGGCATGGTGGCATGTACCTGAAGTCCCAGTTATCTGGGAGGCTGAGGTGGGAGGATCGTTTGAGCCACTGCACTACAGCCTGGGCGACAGAGTAGGTCTCTGTGTCTCAAAAAATAAAAATAAAAACTAAAAAGACTAGGCTGGGCGCAATGGCTCACGCCTGTAATTCCAGCACTTTGGGAGGCCGAGGCGAGTGGATCACGAGGTCAAGAGATGGAGACTATCCTGGCCAACATGGTGAAACCCCGTCTCCACTAAAAATACAAAAAAATTAGCTGGGTGTGGTGGTGCGCGCCTGTAGTCCCAGCTATTCAGGAGGCTGAGGCAGGAGAATTGCTTGAATCCGGGAGGTGGAGGTTGCAGTGAGCCGAGGTCACGTCACTGCACTCCAGCCTGGAGCCTGGTGACGGAGTGAGACTCTGTCTCAAAATAAATAAATAAATAAATAAAAAATAAAAAGACTAGAGGGTGGTAATGCCACTGACACCTACAAAGTAGAGGCTAAATATGACACAATGAACAGGACAGTTCCCACTATAAAGAGCTACATACTCCAAAATATCAGTAGGGCGAAAGCTGAGAAAGCCTTCTCGTCTCATGTGTGCATCTGGGAAAAGAGCTCTAAGTATGAGAAGCCTGGGGGTACCAGACAGATACAACTCAGCCAACATCTCTGGGCTCACACTATGGGCACCAGGAAGTAACACATGGTATCCCTGCAATAATGGTCATTATGCCTTTATAATTAAATATTACTTAACTATTGGACATTTTCTGATTTAAATCATTTTATGTAACACTCTTTCAGGAACGTTAACTTGCTCCTTAAGACACTTACCAATAATGATTCATCCAGGGAGGTGCCTGCATTGTTATAATGCTCCATGTCCAGGGCCAAGATTCTGCCATCATTCATGAATCCAGCCTGGGGAAGAGAACCAACATCGGATGCTGGAACAGGGGACAAGTCTCTCTAAAGTTTGTCATTTGCAAACCCTCCAAGCAGGGGAAAAGCTTCCTGACACTGGGTTTGGCAGTGGTTTCTTGGCTCTATAACTAGCTTTGTGATCTTAGGCAAGCTATGTAACCACTCAGACTATCTGTGAAATGGAAGTAAATAAGGTAACACATAGAAAATTATAGGCAAGTGCCTAAAACAAAGCAAGTACTCTAAATATAATTAATATTAATATCATAAATAGTATTAATATCACCTATCCTCATACTACTCTCCATCACAAAACATTATTTTCTCATAGTTTTAGTCACATCATGACAATGGCTTTTGTCACTATAATCCAGTCCTCTCAACAAAGTCCCATGGTGGTGAAAGACATTTCTGCTTCAAGGTCCAGTTGTCACTTCTTCCCCCAGCACTTACGCAAACAAGCTCTTCATTGTTCTTCCAGATCGTTCCTCCTTCCAACTGGTCGCTTTCTTCCAAAACCCTCCAAGTCATGTTGCAGTTTTAGTCTTCATTGCATTTTGCCAAGATTTTCACTACTCCTGTTTTATTTTACACTATAATGGCTCTTGGACCCATCTCTTCTACAACTTACTGTCATATCTCAGACCCCAACTGCTTCACGTCTGAATGCATCAGCTGCCTGCCACTGGTTCACCAGCCTCCATCCTCTCTCCTCCCCAGACTATCCCGTTACCCTCCCCAAAGCACAGTTTAATATTATAGCACTGAGCCATTCTAGGATCCACTCTGTCTCACTCTTTCTTATAAGATCAAGTTTAAACTCCCCATTCTGGGACTCTAGGCCCCTCTCAGGCATCACCTAAACCTATCAATCCTATTTTTCACTACCCTCCAGAAAGGGCTCTGTGTTCTAATTCCCCTTCTTCCCTTACTCCTGCCTCTATCAAATATGCCATGTTCATTATACCTCTGTAGTTTTGCTCTTACTATTCCCATGCCTGGCATACCTTCTTTCTGTCTATGCATTCTTTTTTATTTTTTTGAGATAGAGTCTTGCTCTGTCACCCAGGCTGGAGTGCAGTGGCGCAATCTCAGCTCACTGAAACTTCTGCCTTCTGGGTTCAAGGGATTCTCCTGCCTCAGTCTCCCAAGTAGCCGGGATTACCGGCGCATGCTGCTAATTTTTTGTATTTTTAGTAAAGATGGGGTTTCACTGTGTTGCCCAGTCTGGTCACAAATTCCTCAGGTAATCCACTTGCCTCAGCCTCCCAAAGTGCTAGGAGTACAGGTGTGAGCCACTGCGCCCAGCCTCCATTCTTGAAGGCCTATATTTTACCTTCTCTAAGAAGATGGCTATATATGTTCCAACTCATATTCATCTCTCCATCTTTTAACCTGAGATTGTTATGTTTTTATAATGACTTCATATATGTCTTATTTAAAAGCTCTTTCTGGATAAAGTTTACTCTAACAAATCTTTTTGAACTAAATCAAATTCAAAATACAGTTTAGAGTGAGTGTGATTCAAAATGGAAACAGTCATTATCTCCTAAAAACCGTATTTAGTTATGCAGTTTTGTGATAGAGACAATGCTATGCATTTAACAAATCCCATTGTCTTTCATCCTGGGCACACAGGAGGATGACATTTCCCAGCCTCCCTTAGAGTTAGGTGACAGAGGTCTTGCCAATGACATCTGGATACAAGTGAGGTCCACAACTTACAGGTCCTGTGCCTAAAACCTAAACACCTACCACGTGACACTCCATGCTCTCTCTGTCTTCCCTGTCTGCTGCCTTCAGCAGAAGATCCCCTGGGAGACTCAGAATTTGTGGGCAGTGACAGCTGATGAAACTTTCTGTGATGATGACAATGTTCTGCATCTGCACTGTCCAGTATGGTCGACATTAACCACATGTGGTTACTGAGCACTTGAAATATAGCTAATACAACTAGAGAACTAAATTTTAATTGTATTTAATTTGGTTAATTTAAATTTAAATAGCCATGTGCTCCTAGTGACCACTATATTGGATGATGCAGTTCAAGAGCATAGTGGCACCAATAAATTAAAACAGCTCCAGTCCCTGAATGATTTTATAAAGCAGAATACTCCTCTTTTGTCCCCTCAATAATTATATTGAGCTGTTACTTGAGCAAGAAATGACATAATGAAAGTTTAAGAGCTTTTAGGTTTTTGTTAGAACAGCCCACTCTGACAAGTAAAATTTTTCTTATAAAGCAAAAGAATTGGCCAGGTGCAGTGGCTCACACCTGTAATCCCAACACTTTGGGAGGCTGAGGTAGGCGGATCACAAGGTCAGGAGATCGAGACCATCCTGGTCAACATGATGAAACCCCGTCTCTACTAAAAATACAAAAATTAGCTGGACGTGGTGTTGTGTACCTGTAGTCTCAGCTACTTGGGAGTCTGAGGCAGGAGAATCACTTGAACCTAGAAAGTGGAGGTTGCAGTGAGACAAGACTGTGCCACTGCACTCCATCCTGGTGACAGAGGGAGACTCTGTCTCAAATAAATAATAATAAAGCAAAAGAACCACTATTTTCTACTACAATTTTTTTTCTATGAATTTCTAGAACCCCATTTTACAAAAATATCCTTGATATATTATTGAAGAATGAGGAAATCATTTACAAATAATTGCAATTTCACATAAGACTACTGTTATGGGAATTATTCTATTTTTACTTATTTAATATGTGGGAATAAGTGCAGTAATCAAATCTACTTTAATGGATGTACAAACCCACGTTTTCTAGTTATTCACTCTGTACAGTCAATACCAGCTGGCACTAAGTGTTTTATTTCTGAAAATGACATTTTTGAGCAAACCAGAAAAGCCTCATTGAACCAGCTGGTAATCAAAAGCACAACGAATGGAAAGTTAAATAGATGCTCTGTTTGTTGATTTGCTCATTGTTACTTCCCGTTAGAGAGTAGCCAAAGGCTGCCCTGTGCACTGATAGGATGTTATATCTACAAGGTAAATCTTTCTTCCATGCCTTCTTATACTTACTTTGTACTTTCCAAGGTAAGGATGGCGGCCTCCAGTTATTAACATGTCTTCTCCTCGTTCCAGAACACAGCGAACTGCACGGCCATGTCTAAAACAGAAAAAAAGCAAGCGAGGTAAACTCTCTTACCTAGCAGGCATTATCTGGGGTTTATATAACTCATAGCAAGAGCCTGAGTATAGCTGAGTGGAGCTCACATGCATCACAGAACAACACAACTACTCCCATGACTAGTCTCTGCTGATCTCAGACATACACAGTGGCCTTTCCTCCTGTTAGGTCAGGGAACAACGCCAGGCATTTACAACTTGTGGGACAGAGGCTCTTGGGTGCCAGGGGCTCCAGGGCATTGCTTTGGGACATTTCCCATTGTAATAAAAACATTTATTAGAGGAAAATGATCCCACAGTCTTATTTTAGACTGGCCACAAATGGAAGAATGCAGGTGCTGCCTAACTACTAAGTGCTCCCTGGTAGGAGAGATCTGGAATCAAGGTCTTTTTGCTTCAGCAAACAAATTAAGCTTTCTGAGTGTGCCTGCTTCAGAGAAAATGTTCCATTAGAATGTTTTGAGATCCTCAAAGGAAAATGACAATATAAATTAATATAAGTAGAACAAAAGCAAAGTCTCAAGTCAATAGAATATACATATACACACATATACATATATACATACACACGCACACACACCCATATACATACACACATATGTGTATACACACACATGTATATATGTATATATGTGTACATATATATGTACGTGTACATATGTGTATGTGTATGTGTGTATATGTGTACATATATGTGTATGTGTGTATATGTGTACATATAGGTGTATATATGTATGTGTGTACATATATGTGTATATATGTATATGTATATATATGTGTATGGGGACCCCATTTTATAAAAATATCTTTGATACATTGGGGAATGTACATATATATATACATTTATGTATATGTATATAAATATATATGTATATGTGTGTATATGCATATGCGTATGTGTATATGTAGTTACATGGTTCAAAAGTCATACATATGACCTCAACATATATAGTTCAATCCAGCAGGTGCAAAGGACAAGTAACTCCCACCCATTCAGGACCTGTTTCTGTCTACTTTCTAGGTATCATGATATTTTTTTCTGTGGCTTTTATTATTTTCAGTAATTGATTTTTATTTTGGTTTCTATAGGACAATATAAGATGAGTTAATGTAATAAGCTGGCAGCTTGTGTGTTTGTATAGCATATGTGATATTAAATAATCTTGGCCCAGTTTCTTCCTCACTGATTCTGACAGTGAGAACTTTCAGCATGACTTCATTTTATTTTTAGCAGATTTTCTCCACTTACTTGTTTGCAGCAAATGCGGTGACGGCTGCAAGGGTTCCAGTCTTGAACACCTTCCCTCCAAACGCTCCACCAACACGCCTTACATGACACATGACCTTGTTAGCTGGGAGCTTCAAGGTTGAGGCAACTATGTCCTGTGAACAATAATCGTTCTGATTAATCTGATCCGTCTTCAGCAAGAACTTAATTGTGTGTCATTTTCACACCCATGACCTTAACAACAACAAAAAAACTGTCCTCTGAAATGGGAGTGTGACAGTCACTAGATGTTTTGATTCTTTAATGTTGTACATGATACCCACACCGGGTGGTTATGCTAAATAATGGGATAATGTCCAATAACCCTGGCACGCAGCTCCAACTGATCTCAACAGTACTTGGCTATAATAACATTGCCGAAACTAATTAGTAGTCTTTTCATTACCAGTGAGATATTTTTGTGCTCATACTTTTTTGTATTTTCCCCATGAATTACACCTAAATTATCCTATTCACCCTAATCCCTAAATATACGTTTCCTGTAGCCTTGGGATTTTGCAGTTTTCTAGGCCTCGTTCAACATGGGTCTTTTCCCTGCATTTTATTATCTCTACTGGACAATAAGCACTTCTCAGGCCAGTATGGTGGCTCACAACTATAATCCCGAGGCAGGTGGATCACCTGAGGTCAGGAGTTCAAGACCAGCCTGGCCAACATGGCAAAACCCCATCTCTATTAAAAATACAAAAATTAGCCAGATGTGGTGGTACATGCCTGTAATCCCAGCTACTTAGGAGACTGAGGCAGCAGAATCACTTGAACCTGGAAGGTAGAGGTTGCAGTGAGCTGAGATTGCACCACTATACTCCAGCCTGTATGACTAAGTGAGACTCTGTCTCAGGGAAAAAAAATCCCTTCTCACTTCTTGCTTGGATTGCTGCTAAAGTTTAAAGGTGACCAGTTGGTCTTTCCTGGATGCAGATTTCACTCTTTTCTGCCATCTTAGTGATTAGGGGTCATTTAATTTTAACAATGATTCTTACAGATAGGAAGCCTGAGATGGATAAGGTGATGGACCCAACAACCCATGGGGAGTGAAGAGCAAAGCAGGCCTGGAATGGAGTTCCCCTGAACCTCCTTAGAATCCCACCTTTTACAAGGCCTCATTCTCCACGGTCTCACATTCCTACTCCTCTGCTAACAGCACTGGCTCCTTATGACTAGAATCAAGACCTCTCTGCTTCATTTCCCTAACTCTCACCCTGATGCCTAAACCTAGCCTCCCTAAAGGCGCCCTCCATTCCAGCTGTGGTAGTCATTGTGCTATTCCTCCTTCTTTCCATGCACGCTGCCTGAGATACAGCACAGAGGCAACAAATGTTTGCAGAAGAGATGAGTAAATGAATGGATGTAATTTGATCTTGCTGCAGAGACCTCTCGTGTGCTACCATCTAGACAAACCTCACTCTCACTCTGAATCCAAACTTAAGATTTCTCTGTGGGACTTCCTGGATGATTCTAGCCCTTGGCAAACTCTCCTTTTTCCCAATTTCTCCACCCATGTAAATTTTGCTTTCACTGATTTAGCACCTGGTTGTATCCTTTTCAATATTGTTTCCTAACTGTTTCATGTGAGTTAGGCACCATAGGCTTTGGAGAGCACGTCTTCCTTTTTCTTCTTTTGTGTTCTTAATAGTTGTGCCAAGAGCTGAGGAAGAGAGCTGCTGATTCCATAACTGGTTTTAAAGCTACAATCCACAAACAAAAGGCCTCTACTTTAATAACACTGTTTTAAAAGCATTGAACTATGGCTATTAATACCCAAATCAATATGGCTATTAGTATTCAATATTTCTTCAGTTTCTGAAGAAATGATATTTTTTGTTTTGTTTTGTGTTTTGTTTCTTTTGTTTTAGAGACAGTGACTCACACTGTCTCCCAGGCTGGAGTGCAGTGGTGTAATCATAGCTCACTGAAGCCTTGAGCTCCTGGGTTCAAGTGATCTTTCCACCTCAACCACACAAATACACTTTTATCTCTAATTGCTTTTGATATATTTTACAGGTCAGAAATCATTTAGCCATAGTCATCTTCATAATGGCCCCATGTTACCTGTATATATTTGGGAAACTGTGTGGACACGTAGACATCCATTTCTTGATCCTCTCCTTTGGGTACCACAAGCATGCTTTGGGTTTCCATATAAAAATGTTCTTGACCTCCCATATGTATTTCACCTGTTACAGGAAAATACATGAAAGTCAAGAGATATTTAGAAAAAACAGGTAGTGTCCCCGAGCTGTTATCCCATTGTGCAGAAATTCCACTGACAGTGCTTCTGCTGGGGCAACAGGCTGCACAGTGAAATGTAACAAACAGCAACGTTTAGCTTTCAGTCTACTTACAGATTTGAAATAAAGTTCTGTAGGAGAATCTTTTGTGTCTGCTAATACCTAGGTCACAGCGTCCTAGAGAAAGGTGTATGATTTTCTAGAGCCAAAAGCAGAGGGGTTTTGATTTAGTAGGTCATAAGGAGCCAGCGCTGTTAGCAGAGGAGTAGGAACGTTAGAATGTAGAGGCTTACAGTTTGAGGACAAGTGGGGGTAGATATACTGCTCCCTGTCCCACTTGTTAAGTACAGATAACCCTGAACACTATTTATAAAACAAACATAAGAAGACTCTGAAAGGTGGAAAGAAGGCAGACCAGGTAGGGACTTCAGGACCCAAGGAAAGACACAGCATTGAGTTCAGTGGGCTTTGTTGTTGTTGTTGCTGTTTGCTTCAGATATCCCAGACTTAGTTTCATAGAAGCCAGCAATTTAAAAATACTGACAGGCAAAGACAAAAAAAAAAAAAAAATCCTCAAGAAAAGCCTACTCACCCTAGTCAAAGGACCAGAAAAGGGGAAGACTAGAAAGACAAAAAACTTTTAGACAATAAGCACTCTACTCTTGGCAAACACCATGGAAAAAAACTGCAGCCCCACCCCTACTGTAAAGGTGGAGTAGGAAATCTATAGTTCCACCCTCGTCAGGCTGCAGTGAGGTATCCCAGCCTCTCTGTTGGTGCGGTGTCAGCAGATGCTACATGGGGAACCTGGACTTACAACCCCTACCTAGCAGTAACAAGGCATCACCCCTTCCTTCCGCATCAGCAAAAGGTTGAAGTAGTCTAGTAAAACAGAATATTCTAGCAAAATAGAATATTTAAATAAGATCCAAAGTCTCAACATAATATCTAAAATGTCCAGGATACAATCAAATATCACTCATACAAGGAACCAAGAAAATCCCAACTTCAACGAGAAAAGACAATCAACAGATGCCAACACTGAGATGATACAGATGTTGGAATTATCTAACAAGGATTTCAAAGCGGCTGTAATAAAAATACTTTAATAAGCAATTACACAAACCCTTGAAACAAATGAAAAAATCTGAAGACTTAGCAAAGAAATAGAAAGTATAAAAAGAAAAAACAAATAGAAATTTTAGAATTAAGACATATGAACAAAATTTTAAAAGCTCAAGGGATGGGCTCAGCAACAAAATAGGGAGAGCAGAGGAAATAATTCATATACAAGAATATAGAACAATAAAAATTGGCCAATCTGAAAAGTTGAAAAAAATAAACTGGAAAAAAAATAAACAGAGCCTCAGGAACCTATGTGGCTATAACAAAAGATCTAACATTTGTGCCACTGAGATCAAGTATTTGAAAAACAATGGCTAAAAATGTCTCCAAACTGGCAAAAGGCACAAATCTACAGATTCAAGAAGCTGAGTGATCCCAAATAGAATGAATTCGAAGAAAAACACATGCCAAGACACATCATAGTCAACCTTCAGAAAACTAAAGACAAAGATACCATGTTGAAAGCTATGAGAAAGAAACACTACTTTATCTATAGGAAAAAAGCATAGTGAAACTCTGTCTCTACTAAAAATACAAAAGTCAGCCAGGCGTGGTGGTGGGCACCTGTAATCCCAACTACTCGGGAGGCTTAGACAGGAGAATGGCTTGAACCTGGGAGGTGGAAGTTGAAGTGAGCTTATATCATGCCACTGCACTCTAGCCTGGATGACAGAGTGAGACTCCAACTCCGAAATAAAAAAGCACTTTCAAAGGCAGCAGATTTATCTTCAGGAACTGTGGAGGCCAGAAGAAGTGGTAAAAATTTTTCTATTGTGAAAATACCTGTCGACTCAGAGTTCTATATCCAGCAAAAATATCTTTCAACAATGAAAGGGAAATCAAGACATTTTCAGATGAAGGAAAACAAAGAGAGTTTGTTTTAAACAGATTTATCCTAAAATAATGGCAAAGGGAAGTTTTTGAAACAGACAGAAAGTAATTTTTTTTTAATAAAGAAATCTTGAAACATCAGTAAAGAAGAAAAAAAACAACAGAAAGAATAAAAATACCAGTAAATACAATAGCCTTTCTTTCTCTTCTTGGGTTTTCTTAATTGTGTCTGAAGCAAAATTATAACATTGTTTCATGTGATTCTGAATGTATGCAGAAGAAATAGTTAAACAGAATCAATTATATTATAAAGAGGAGAAGGATGTAAAGGGAGGCAGTTTCTTCACTTGACTTGAACTTGAAAAATGTTGATACCAGACTGTGATATTTTATACTTTATGCATATAAATTTTATTTTTTACATGTATGTATGTGTGTGTGCATGCACGTGTGTGTGTGTGTGTGTGTGTGTAAACTAGAGCTACCACTAAAAAACATCTGTACAAGGAGATATACTAATAAACACTATAGATGAATCAAAATAAAATTCTAAACAAATATTCAGGCAACCCACAGGAAGGTGGGGAAAAGAATAAAAAGCAGAGGGAACAAACAGAATATAATTATTACTGGCCATCATATTAGTGGAAGGCAGTACTTTTAAATATTAAAAATTTGCTCAGTAATAGTGATTTGCAAATTGTTTGAGGGAGATTCCCAATGGGATGTTTTATGTTGAAATCCGGACTTCCTATCTTATCCAAAATCTGAGTTCAAAAAATAGCACAGAAAAATGAACAGATTCTGCTTCACTTATAAAATAAAAACATTAAAATTTCACAAGCTCAGACCTTAACTTCAATTTAAGCTTTTATCAAAGTCTGAAGACCCATGTCATTGTCACTAGGCTCAAATTCAAGCTTGCAGTATTATTGATTCTGCCTATCCACTTAGAATTTATTTTGTTAAGTATTCACTTTATTTAAAATATACATACCTAAAAAATATTAGACAGAGCTAATTTAAATTCTGTTTAAATCTGTACAGTAGGCAAAGTTTTAGAAACCTGTTGCATTGCACCCCGACAGCCCCTACCCATAGTGTCCCCTCTTTACCTTAGGGTGCTGCTTTCAACTCTCCAGGTTGGAAACCAATTTGATCAACTAATCTCTGAGATAAAATGTTATTCCACTATGGGTTTAGGAGTGATTCTTCTAGGCACATTTGCATTTTAATAAGAGGCCCTTAAAGCCCCAAATCTACTATGATGTGAAGGTGTCTATCTGTGCCATGTCCAAAAGGACAGGTTTAGGGAAAATAATCTGTTTCTGGGCTGCCTGGGTCTCTTGCAAATCCTGCTATAGAGATTGTCCTCTGTGCTCTCCAGTATAAAGCACGTCCCCGCTAACAGAATTTTAATGAGATAAATGAGAAGCAGGATAATGTAGAGGAAAGAATACTAACTTTGGAGTTGGGAAAACTCTTAGATTTGATCCTGATCAGTCAGGTAGCCTCTCTAGCTTCAGCTGGCTCATTTGAAAATGGTGATCTTTAGCATCCTCCAGTGCTATGACACCAGGATTAGATAGAACTGAAATCTATCTCTCAGCACATAAGAACAATAACGTCACCGCCTCCAAGAACACAAAAGACCTGCTGTAATGCTCCACATCTTTTATCTTAAAATTTTTTTTATTGGAACACCTATTTCCTTCTTTCTTTCCTTCAACTTTTAAGTTCTGGGGTACAGGTTTGTTTCACAGGTAAATGTGTGCCATGGTGGTTTGCTGCACAGATGAACCTATCACTTAAGTATTAAATACAGCAACCATTAACTATTCTTCCTGATGCTCTATCTCTCCCTACCCCCACTCCTACAGGCCAGAGTATGGAACACCTATTTTCTTAGAAGACAGATGAAGTGTTGTTATGATAACTACTTCCAATTACTTCTCATTGAAATAAGTAATCAGAAACTCATAATCCAAATGACAATAGCAGACAAAGGAAAAACTAGACTCAAACTAGTGAGTCAAGAGGATGAAAACTGATTTTCTTTTGCCTGCCCTTCTCTTTTCTTTCCTTCTTTCTCTTTCTTTTCTTTTTTTTCTCTTTTCTTCCCTTTCCTTTCCCTTCCCCATTCCTTCCCCTTCCCTTCCTTTCCTTTCCCTTCCCTTCCCTTCCTTCCTTTCTTTCTTTCACAGTCTCACTCTGTCACCCAGGCTGGAGTGCAATGATGTGATCTCATCTCACTGCAATCTCTGCCTCCTGGATTCAAGCCATTCTGGTGCCTCAGCCTCCCAAGTAGTGGGATTACAGGTGTTTGCCACCATACCCAGCTAATTTTTGTATTTTTATTAGAGACTGGGTTTTGCCATGTTGCCCAGGCTGGTCTCAAACTCCTGACCTCAAACAATCCATCTGCCTTGGCCTCACAAAGTGCTGGGATTACACGTGTGAGCCACGGCACCCAGCTTCCTTCCTTTCTTCTTCTTATTTTTTTTTAATAGAAGTAGTCTTGCTACATTGACCAGGCTGGTCTCAAACTCCTGGCCTCAAATGTCCTGCCTTGGCCTCCCAAAGTGCTGAGATTATAGACATGAGCCACTACACCTGGTATTTATACTGAAAAGTAATATATAAATGTCCTTTTAAATATTCCTGTATTATTTTTATACTTATCAATAGGGTATAGGGCAGTAACAAAAATTCAAGTGACAGAATAAACCAATCACCTAATTGAATTAGATAATTAAAGAATATATCAAGGAAAAATACAATAACGGAATTCTTGCACAAATATTCATTATGTCAAGCAACAAACATGAGAGAAGGAATCCCCCTAAATATTGATATTTCCAACATGCTCATGCCATGAACTCCTTTGATAAAAATGTACCTGCCTTTTCTCTTCATTGCCATATATCAAACTCACCCTTCCAGTGTTTTTTACATTTTACTAGCCCTAAGAATTACCTGGAAATCTTGTTAAGACAGATTCCTGGGCTGCTTTGGATCCTCTATAATTCTAAAAAAGGGCACTGGAATCTCTAGGTCTCATAAACATCCCCAGTGATTCCTATAAAGAGAAAATCTTGGAAACACTGGGTTTGATAAATGAACACCTGCCAATGTATCTCACTAATAGAAAACCTTTACAGGAGAACAACAAAATTATCTAAATCTAAAAATCACTGCACACAGTTATTGATTGGTTGCTATATGCCAAGAACACATGATTATCTCTTATAATCTTTGTAATTCACCTTTGAAATTGTTTTTACTTTATCCATATAATATTAAAACAGGGAGACTGAGCCCTGAGAAGTGCCCTGCTAGGTCACACAGCTAATAAGAAACAATGCCAAGGAAAACTGCTAGGTGACAGTCCCAGGTGTCTTTCCTCCAGCTTGCAGGTGACATTTCCTGGGTCAGCCCCTGAACATGCTTCAAGTTTAACACACCTATGGAGTTGAGACATGATGGGCTTGGAACTTAAGAAGCTGGGCTGACTGATGACATATTACACAGTTCTGGTTGTGCACTCAGGATGACACGTGTCTTAGGAGTCTTCTTATTCTTGTGATAGAGGTTGGAGAGAAAAATTAAGAAGGTGGGAGGGGTGTGTGTGTGTGTGTGTGTGTGTTTTGCTTTGTTTTTTTTTGAGATGGAGTCTCCTTCTGTCACCCAGGCTGGAGTGCAGTGGCATGATCTCAGTTCACCACTATAAAGGACATTATTAAGACAACTGGCAAAATTTGAATAAGCTGTGTAGATTAATAGTATATGTGTTGCTAATATTCTGATTTTGATAACTGTGTTTATGTAAGACAATATCCTGTTTTTAGGAAACAAACACTGACTATTTAGGGGTAAAGAGATATATATCATGTTTACAATTTACTCTCAAATGGCTCCAAAGAAGTGTGTGTGTGTGTGTGTGTGTGTATAAAATTGTGTAATCTGAGTGAAGGATATTTGGGAGTTTCTTTAATGTTTCTGCAACTTTTATGTAAGTTTTAAAATTAAAATTGTTTGAAATATTAAAATTCTTAAAGAAAAATTTTGCTAAAATTGTACTGGAAAGAATTGTACTGGAAAGTTATAATTAACTATTTTCTAAGAGGCAAATTTAATTTTAATTACATACACATATACAGGAAAGAATTTTGGAAGAAAGAGAAAGGAGAAAGGGAAGGGGAGAGGAAGGGAAGAGAAAGCAGAGAAGGAAGAAAGGAAGAGAGAGAATCAGAGAGAGAAAGGATGAAGAAGAGACTTGGATTTTGGAAATCCTAATAAAACCTATCAATTCAGCGGCCAACTTCGTCATTTAGTAGCTGTTGTGTGACCTTGGTTACACTCTACAGTTACTCTGAGCCTCCATTTTCCAGCCTATAAGATTGAGATAATAGTACCCTCTGTAGGGTGGTTGTGAACAGGAAAGGAAATGACATCTCTAACAGCCAGAGCCTTGATGAGGGAAGAGGGGTCAGGGCACAGGGGAGGGTCTTGCCTCTTGTTTTGCCTCCCCATTGGCTCTTCGCCTACCCCAGAGACAGGGAAACATGTTGTGAACACCTGTTCCTGAGGAGCAACCCCCGCCTAGGCTGCCAGATGATTTCCAGAAGACAAAGGAAGCGTTAAACTGGACACGCTTAGAAGTCTTCCAGGGGTGCTTACCCTTCCCTTACTTCTTTACCTTCAAGAATATGATCAACCATTTTAAATGCTTCATCAACATTTCCATATTCCAGTTTCCTTTCTGGCTTGAAGAAGGAGTTGTGCTGTATAGCTTCCTAGAAAGAGAACAGAAGAGTGAGGTGTCCTGGGCAAGAGATGCTGCCCTAGGGTGGCAGCCACGCCCCATTGTGCATCCTCTGAGCAGGCACTGTTCTTCCCTTCACCTTGTGGTCCCATGCACTTTCACCGTGATCCTGGTGAGCCAAGCTAAGAATCCAACTGCAGAGAGACTCCCCAGTGAGGAAATGTAGATGTGCCCACTGAGTCGAAAGAAATAATATGCACAGAACAAAACTGGCACCTAAGTGATCTCAGAATGAAACTAGTATTTTCCAGGCAGATTATTCTCTTCACCCCACAATCCATTTCATGCAGCCAAGGCCATACAGCCCAGAGCTTCAGAGCCTGGGCTCTAGACCTAGATAGCATCATGCACATTTTCCCCATTTACCAGCTTTGACTGTGGACCTATCACTTCACCTCTCTTATCACCATCTATAAAATGAAAGTTACAGGTGTGCATATAGCTCCAATAGGATTGTGCTTGGTGAAGATAAAATGAAATAAGACATGTGAAAAGCTTGTGTGGCATATAGTAAGCACTTAATAAATGCTAGTTGAAGACTCTCTAGTGATTGGGATCATGGTGGCTCTGCCTGCCAGTCCCACATTCCTTCTTTGTGGGGATAAGAATTTCATTTGCACAGGGCAGTAGACCACCTGGGACCTCCATCCCTGGAAGTAAGATTTCAGACAAGCCCAGACAAGCTGTCTGGGCGCTGGTGTACAAATCCATGTATACACTGGCCCCTATTGGCTCTCCCTGGGTGCCCAGTGAAGGGGTATGGTGGTGTACATAACCAGGGATGTAGTTACAATAACATAGATTGGTTTTTAGCTATCCCTGAGAATTTATCTTGCAGTAATCCATGTGTCCACTGACAAATGTGGTGTGACAGCTCCTGCTGGCATTAACTACTGTTGAGTTGTTGTCCATCCATGAAATTCCATTCTGTTGATAGCTGGGGATTCTCTTATCTCTGTTTTCTCCTGGCCACCAGTAGTTGTCTAGACAACACTCCTTAGAGGGAATGTGCTATTGTGATTCTGCCATTTCCTCTATTCAAAAACAGGGTTGGTTTGCTTATACCACAGGTAGGGCCCAGGTTCTTTGACAGAGTGTTTGTTTATCGCTTTTGTTACGAACTAGCTATGTAACCTTGGGTAACCCTTTTAGTTTCCTCATCAGAATGGGGATGAAAATAGTTTTTACCTCATAGGATTGTTGTGAGCATTTTGTAAGTGAATGTGTGAAACTGACCTAGAACCATGTCAACCATGTAGTGAGCTCTGTATAGGTCCTAGCTATGATCATGCTGTTTTAGTGATTATTATTCATGACAGATTCTGGTAGGGAACACTTTTTTTTTCACTATGGTCATCAGCCTTACCCCTTGATGCAAGAGTTTTGATTATTTCCCCATTCCATCTACTGAAAACTCAAAAAGTGTAAGTCAGATTAGATCTTTGTGATAGTGACAGAGATATTTGTTTTTGTTCTATTTTGATTGATAACACACTTCCTATTGGAATCAGTCCATATGCTTTCCTTATTAATCCAAGATTAAAGAGATTCTAGGTTGGAAAGAAAAAAGAAGCTAGGTTTCATAAATCCTATTTTTAAAAGTTTAATCTTTTTCAACTTCACTGGCTGCTTGCTCTTTGAGTAACCTTGAGCCAATTCTGAATTTTTCTTAGGAAAGTGATAAAAGAAATGTAATGTATAGGGAGAGGGGCATATTTCCCTGCTTTATACACTTTGATTAAATCCACTCTGATCCAGTTGATGAAACTTTGAGAGCTTAATCTCTGCGAGGCAATTCTTTGCCACAAAGCCAAAGCTTGTATCTGATGCTGGGATTCTCTGGCAGACAACCACAAGTCTGCTGGCTGATGTGGAGAGGCCTGGGGAAGTGGCATCTATTATACTTGCTTATCAGGACTTTTATTCAGCTGGAAGTTCGGGGGGGCGAAGAATAGATATTTAGCCCGTGGTATTGGACAAAGAATTAGAAACAAAATAATTTCTAATAAGTAATTTTAACTCTCCAGCAAAACTTTGGGGGATGGAATATATGAAGCAAGCAAGAACAGCAGGCAACATGTAAATGAAAAGGGCCTGAGAAGGGAATAGAGTGTTTGGATTTGAAACTGGCCAGGAAAATCTGGGAGGTCTAAACATGCTTTGACTCCAACTAAACTTTTAAAATTTCTTCTTTTTAACATGATTTTAATTTTAAAACATAAGAAAAATTCCCAGAGACAAACTCCATGTTCCTAGGCATCAAGCAGCACGGCAGGAAGCACCCCCAAAACCCGGTTCTCCTGGAGACCTTGATCGTGCCCAGGTGGCTTCCTCAGTTCTGCCTCAGGCCATGCTAGTCACCCAGAGAGCGATGTGTTCATTATGCTGTGAAGCTACTATTGTGTCCCAGAGCACATGCAGCCTGTATGGACTGAGTCTAATCTATTTACGCTGCCTCCCCAATGTTCGTAGGCTAGATCTCAAGATTTGTGCTTGAAATGCTGGGGCAATAGGGTTCCCCTTACTCCTTGAACATGAACAAGGAAGCTCAGGTTGTCCTGGTGGCCATCTGTGACCACAGGAGATCAAGCCTGAATCGTGGGCAGCAGAGAGTTAGTGGCAAAAGAAACTGTGTCCTTGGGGAAATTGTTAATCCTGAGACTATTTAGAGGTCACTAAAGTCCCTGTATTCTGGAAGCCACTTTAATCCACATTTTTCTGTTACAGCGGCCAAAAGCATTTTAATCAATATTTGTTCCGGCTCCCAACTGGCACCACCATGAAATTCATTACCTCAATTGTTAGGATCAGTGGCTCCAAGTCTTGATAGACAATCTTTACTCGCTTAGCAGCTCGCTTTGCCTGAACCTCAGAATCAGCAAGCACGGCACAGACAAGGTGACCCACACAGAACACCTACGACACATAAAGACCTTTGTTGTCAAGGAAGGCAGGCATCAGCTCCTCTCTTTTATTCATTTTCTTCCTGCTTCCTAGTACTAGATCACACTAGAGCTAGGGCTACACACACGCAGATGTGACCCCTGCACATCAGTCCATGACTATAACCACAGCTGGCCTCCTGATTCCAGGCACTGGGGGAAGTTTAGACCCTTGTGCTCTATCAAAGTAGCATGAGTGATGTTGTCTTGAGGACAGCTGACTTGGGCTCCAGGCCAAGCCTATGAGGCTATGTGAAGGCCAGCCTGTCTCATGGCTTGATATGTAGCTGTTCTGAGAGAGGCAGCCTCTGCTTTCATGGACAGGGAGGACCAGGAAGTCACAGCTCATCTCAGTCAGAGAGAAAAAGGGGGTGACTTGGGAAGGGGAGTCCCCTTTGATAAGAGAACACTGCTGGTGAGCACATCTCTCCTCACAAACTGCCTTTTCATGAAAAGACTTCCTAGCCAAGATGCAACCAAGCAGATAGCATCCCCTTCCTGGGGGGACTAGCTGCTAGGATTATTCACCTGTGGGTGGGGTAGCTAGACTCAGGAGTTCACACGAGGACCAGAGCAGAAGATGGGGAAAATAAATCTTAAGGCTTGAGAAAGGTAAAAACAGTCTGGACTGGAAGAAGTCACCATAACTGCTGAGTTCTCTCTCCTACCTTATACTATAAGGATTCACAATTCCAACGTAATCACTCATTTTAAAAATAGACTTTAAACTATTATGTCTTTTCCATAATGAACATAAAGCAGTTTTATCAACAGAAAAAAAGGTATTAAAAACATTAAATCTAGCATGAACACAGAAAAGTGTGTTTGTTGGAAGAGGACAGTGAAAGAGAGAAAAATGAAACAAGAATGGCAATGTGTTGGTAATTGTTGAAGCTGGATGATGGATCTATGTGGTTCATTGTACAATACTTTTCTATTTTTGTGTATGTTACAATTTCTACAATGAAAACTTTTTAAAAAGCCAGTAAGTACCATAAATGAATATTTTAAAAAGCATCAAACCAATAAAGGCATCATTCACAATGGCACTGTTCTTTGCTCTCCAAAGATGCCTGATTTTGCTCCTGTGACCTGGCACATAGATGTGGCCCCTAAGATGCTTATACTCTTCATAAGGACATCTCAGAGAGCAGGTACTATCATGCCGTTGAGACCAGTTTTGCTTTATTTATTTATGCAAAGGCCTTACGTTCTCACTGACTCTGCCAGTGCTGCACAGCCCTGCTTCGGGGGAGTTTCAACCTTGAGTTCCAACTCTCAGTCATCAAGCTTTCATTTCTATGAACCATATCTTCCAGGGATATCTTCAAGGGAGAGCCAGAGGAAGGTACTGTTTCAAATTATGAAGCCCTTTTGGGTAAACACTGAACTGAGCAGTCTGTTATGCAGAAAACCTGCTGACTGCTGTCCTTGCTGTAGTCAAAGTTTTAATCATTTGTAACTTTCACAAGGCAACAATATTATCACTATCCCTCTATTCATTTACCCTGCAATGTGGGAAGCAGTGTGTGGAATATATAGATGAATCAGACATGGATCCTCACTGAAGGAATTTATACTAGGTAGAGGACATGTATAAGACAAAACATAAGACATATAAACAAGCTTAACACAAGGTAGAAAGTACATTAAAGGTCACTTCATTTTCTCCTCTAGACTTTAGGCTGCATGAAAGTAGAAACCATACATATCTTTTTCAGTTATGGTGACCAGACATCATAGACGCTCACTTTTAAAAAGTCCATTTAGTCCGGGTGCAGTGGCTCACGCTTGTAATGCCAGCACTTTGGGAGTTGGAGGCGGGCAGATCACCTGAGGTAAGGAGTTCAAGACCAGCCTGGCCAACATGGTGACATCCCATCTCTACTAAAAATACAGAAATTACGTGTGATGGTATGTGCCTGTAATCCCAGCTATTCAGGAAGTTGAGGCAAGAGAATCACTTGAACCTGGGAGGCAGAAGTTGCAGTGAGCTGAGATCATGCCACTGCCCTCCAATCTGGGTGACAGAGATAAACTCCATCTCAAAAAAATAAATGAAATAAAATAAAATAAAAAACTTATTTAACACATGGAAATATGAATGAATGAATCAGAATAAGCTGAGAGAGAGAGAGACAGAAAGAAGTATTTCTGGATTAAAGAATAAGGAAAAAGGCTTTATGGTATAGATACGACTTGAACTTGTAGTTGAACTGACCACATGGAGACTGGCACAATAATAAGGGATTCTCAGGGAAGGGATTTCCAAATAAAAGTTATCATTAATATGTCTTTATTTATTCACTTATACCATTAGCAGCATGCCATCTCACTATTAGAAAATGTAAAACTCCATATAATCTTTTATATAACTAATGTCTTACTTATATGGAACATGAATATACTTTATAAGAAGCATTCTAAGAATACTGCAGTCTTTCATGGTGTGCCAAATTAGATGGTACCTTTAAGAAAATATAAAGCACCATTAACTGAGAAAGTTATTTTTCAAACAGAAAGCAAAAATGCAGTACCTTATCTGTTGCCAGAAGTGTCTCAGTTTCGGCGAAAAAGCAGAAGGAATTGACGTCACCAAGATGTTCTGCTGTCATGATATCCACTACACCGGGCATGCTGAGAGCTTCTGACAGATCAATAGACCTAGGTGGTATATACAGCAGAGCTCCTGAGAGTGGTCATAGAGCCCGAGAACACAGTTAATTGGAAAATAAGATATGAGAGAGGTAAGGACTGTCCAACAGTCTCTGCCAGACAACTGGGAAAAAAATTCTTGGGACAATGAAGTTGTAGTAAATCCTGCATTTCAATCCCATTTCACCTCTGGTCTGAATTGGGTATCACCAACAAATAGCCTATTTCTTCACACCATTACTTTTCACTAATGTGACTTAGATGAAAAAGCAGTCATTTACCCCCATTGGATAAGAACTTTATCACTTACACAATCTTAGCATGAGCTCTTGAACTAGTCACAAAAGTCAAGAAAAGTTCCTTGTCCACCGGAGGCATGTCATCACAGTAGATGGCCTCCCCCGTGGCATGCTTCACACCAGACAGATGCATGATGGGGTGGCCAACTGGGTCTTCGGGATGCTGCTTTGGGCCTATTTTCTATTTAATAAATAACCAAAATATACTTTTATATTTCTATAGAGAAGGCAGGAATAGTCTTATTACACACATCTCCTATAAGAAGGTAGTATAACCAGAAGAACACTTTGCATATGAAAAATCACTATTGGGCTAGCCACAGTGTTTCACGCCTATAATCTCAGCACTTTGGAAGACTGAGGTGGGCAGATCACTTGAGATTAGGAGTTCGAGACCAGCCTGGCCAACATGGTGAAACTCTGTTTCTACTAAAAATTAAAAAAAAAAATTAGCCAGGTATGGTGGTGCAAGCCTATAATCCCAGCTACTCAGAAGGCTGAGGCTACAGAATCGCTGGAACCTGGAAGGCGGAGGTTGCAGTGGGCCGAGATCACACCACCGCACTCCAGCCTGGGAGATGATAGAGACTCCACCTCAAAGAAAAAAAGTCACTATTAGTAACACCAGGAAAATAAACCTACTATGGCAATTCATTAGGCCAACTGGTATGTCGATCCATGACATTTTTATTTTTCACTTTTAAAAAAATATAGACCCCAAACATCACTAATGGAAATTTCATTTGTGGAAGTAAACAAATTTAAATCTTTCTTCTTGATAGTATAAAGTTATGTCCTCTTGCTAATGCTTATATATCTCTTTAAATTTTATTATCAAAATGACTTTACTGTTTCTATATAAGCATGACATATTTTACATAAGAGTATGATGATATCATGACTGTTTATAGAAAATATGGAGGGTATTACTTCAACCAGAAGAGACTTTTTTTTTCTACTTTGAATGAGGAAATATAAGAAATAATTGGCAAAACTCTTAACTTAGACAATCCTGGTAGAGAATGAAGCCAAAGGGACCACAATTGGAGCAATGATTCACTAACGTTGCTCTTTCCTAGGGCCCCGTGGAGCAGAATGTCTTGCTGGTGGTTCTGTAAATACCTCAAATGTGTTTCATTAACCAAAGTGGAGATTAATCAGCACAATGTCTGCCCTGGTATTTCAAATATGGGAGTTTCTGACTTTCCCATTTGGGTGTATATTGTGAAAAGAATTCAAGGCATGAAGAAAGAAGGAGAGAGAGAGTGAAGAGACATGATATAAGCTGAGCTCAGAGCCCAGGGTGAAGGCTGTGGTTGAGGAGTTGCCTGGTAAGCCTTGGCGGGTGCCCCCATCTGTAACTCACTGTGGCAGCATTGCACTCAGTGGTGCGACTGAGGTCAGACTCCCAGAGGCTTTCTCTGGAAGACCTGTGGGTGAGGGGCATACAGTCATGTTGGCCAGGCTGAGGTCAGGGAAAAGGTATGGATGCCTCCCCTTCCCATCCTGCAGTTCACATGATCACCCTGAGTCCTGGATCTTCCTTTCAGATGAGCCTTACAGTGCCAAGCTACACATCATTGGGAAGGAGGGAAGAGAGAACAAGTTACCAACAGAACACATACTGCTTAAAAATCTTTACTGGGAGAAAAAAGAAGAAACAGACCTATTTCCAACATGGTGTCTTTCAAGGCATCTGAAGTAGGGGAGAAAAGCTAAATTCTTTTGCATTTGATTACTACAATATGCAGTTTGAAAAAGCCTATTCAGTACATCTCACAGCTGCGAAGAATAAGTTAGATACTGAATCCATTTAAAATAATATCTCATTTCACTCTTCACTGCAGATTTTCCTGTTTCAAAGTCCGCCCTGGTCCAGTGACAGTGCTCTAAGTCTCTTGCTCTATGGAACTGAAGAGAAGCTGTTTGGATTCCCCTGATTAACACATTTCCTTTTCATGCAGATGTTTTTCTTTCTTTTCCTTTCTGAACATTTGTATATAATTCATCCAATCCCACAAATGGAGGAGAGCTCTGGTTATAATGTAGAACTTTACTTAAGACAGCTGTGAAATACACAATTCTCCAACACCCTCTGCTGCTCCAGAACTTGAGAAGGGTGCTCTCCACTCACTACCAAACTACTTAAGGGCCTCAAAAACATAAACGTCTGGCTGGAGTTAGAGATCAGAGATTCTCCAGGTGGGTGGCATGCCTGGAATATCAGTAGGGAATGGCAGGGTGGCATGTGTTGAGAACATGTTCAACATAATTATTGATGATTTGAAAAAAGAAAAAAAGTATTGTTTTCATAATATAAATGACAAGGAGTAAAATGTTAACCAAATTGTGGCTGACAACTATGCATAGAAAGTAGTGTAATTTCTACAATTACCTTGGTATAAGACATGTGTAGAATGCACTTATTCCTATTTTATATAAAATTTACTGTTTTACTGCAAAATAAACACTGTTGATAAACATTTATTGCTTTAATTTCATGCTTGTTTTATTTAAATCTAAATTTCTATTTGTAATTAGTATAATACAGTGCATAACAAACAGAGTATCAAGTTTTTGTTTTTTCCTTTTCAGTTATTGTTGAATCATCCATAATCTAGAAAGCAGGAGACTATCAAGAAAAATAATTTAGACCTTGACCCAGGCACTATTAAATAAAGGGAGATATTAGGCCACTAATGTAGGGGACTAGGGAAAATTAGAGAAAATTTTAGTTATTGGGGTTCGGGCATGAGGACAGATTGGAGGCAGTCCCAATGCCCCAGCTCTATTGACGTAGCTCACACTGCCCTGTCCTCATGGCAAAGGGCTCCCAGCAGTTCTCCTCTTTCCCCTCTGCTTTGAGGAGCAGAGATAGTGATGAAAAGGAAGAAAAAACCAACAATGTAGGTTCTACCAGGTGTGGTTTTTCATGTTACAGATGGTAAGAATTGACTTCCTCAGTAAATATCTCCCAAAGTGCTGAGCTGTGATGCTTCTTCAGCTCCCAACCTGAACCACATTTGAGTGAAAAAAATCACTCACATCTTTTTAAAACCCTAAGAAGTTTTTTCATCCTGAAAAGCAACATTCCAGATAATTCATGAGCTCAGACATTAAGGAAAGACACTCATAAGTATCTGTAATGGGTCTGGGAGTTAACTGACACAGCACTTTTCACTGTAACCAACAAAACACTTAATAACATTGGGAAAAAAGAGTCTTTTGAAACCATGCTGTGTGAGCCCTGCCAAAAACTGAGGAAAAATTCCAAAAATGTCTTTGTCCTATAGTCAAATATAAAGTTGATTATTTTAAAGATATCACACTTTTTTTTTCTGTCAGTTGTGACAAATGTACTGGTGAAAGAGGCTGTCAACTACCTGCTTCTGCTTCATATTTGGCTAAAGATACTATGGCAGAAAGAATGTTGTTTCCTCAAACTGGTGATCTTTTGAAGCTGTGTCCGAATGCTTTCAAAGCCAATGAACTGATTTAGGGGAAAAATGCTCTTTGTGATTGCTGACATTGCTCCAGTAATGTGGATATTTGTATATGTGTGTGAAAAACCACGGGCAAAACAAAAACAAAACTCATCTATATGGCAGACATATTGTATCTAAAACTTTGTTTTGCAACCAGTGATAAACTCTCATTCAAGATCATGCACTATGTGAAAATTTCCTTTTTTCTTTGGATGATTTCGATATCCATTAATTTGTTGTTGTTTCTTTCTGAGGTTTATTCCATTGTCCAAGAAATATTAGGATATTTATAAGTCAAAGGTTTTGACTATCATATTTTAAAAGAATACCAGGGAAGATGGCAGCTGTTTTTAAATTTCAAAATGATTATTTTCAATGGAGTTTGGTGCATTTTAATTTTTAAACGTATTGAACCTAAAACCTCAAGGAATATACACCAACTACAATGTTGATTATGACATACTATAAGCTTTTACAACTAAATCCAACAATAGATTCAGTGAACAAATGCTTTAAAAAGCCTTTTCATGTTCTTGACTTATTAAAACTCTCAAGGTCAAGTTTCCTGATAACAATTTCAAGGGAAAACACATCAAATTGTATCCACTTTACCAACAGGGTGACTTCGGGCAATATTTTTATGATATGGCAGAAAATTCCATTTGAGAGTTAGGAATTCTGTTCTCTAATTGCCTTTATTGGGAGAGCTTATAAAAAGCTCTTAGAACCTACATTTGATTCAACTCTCAAATGTAACTCACAGAAAAATCACTTGGAGAATAGGGACTAAGGGAGTAAAATATGTTCACATTCAAGTAAACAAATCAGCAGTTCTTTTTAAAAGCATTATTGCATTTTCATCAACTGCCAGGGGCTGTGTCTTTTTCTCTGAAAATGAAAGCAAAGCAGCTCATGGCCCTGCTGCAGAGTGTGGCTTTATTGGAATCTGACGCCTTGCAGTGCTCAGGGCAGAAAACACGTGGCAAGGTGGCCAGTTCGTGGATGTCAGTGGTACAAGGCCCCTGTGCAAAGCATGTGACCTTTAAGACCCAAATCAACATTTTTCTTTAATGTTATCATTGCCAGATTTGTCTTTGGTCACAATTCTTCATTGATTTCAAAATTTTAATTACCCCTAAAGAAGGCTATGGGTTCACCAGAAGAGGAGCTTGAACTTACAGAGTTTGAGTTTCACAGAGAGACAATGGGAATGTCCAGGTCAAAGCACTATAGCCCAGACTCTGAATTTTTAAAAACAAAAATACCACTCACCTGGTACTTTAATGTGCTGCAGTGATGTCTGGAATGAAGATCTTCTAAAGCACTCGCATACTTGTCTGCAAGGCTAGGATAGTGAACTGAGTTCTGAAAAGTAGAAACATTGCAGATACCTTAAATGGTTTGAATGCCAGAATGGTTTTGGAAGGGAGGCTGGCATGAGTCTTAGCAAACATCTCTACTTTGAAGTCTCACATGTATTAAGCACTCATCCTATTCAGAACCCTAGAATATAAGCAACTCCCTGACTCAAGGACATATACTCTGAAAGGTGCATACATACTCCCTCATATTATGAATAGCCAGATGAATACAGTAGGTAACTGGCTTCCACCATCTCTATGTTTCTATGATTCTCACATATACTCTCCTAAATGATTTGAGGACTTATAAACTGATCTAACAGGAAGACAGAAGATAAGGAAGAAAATACTTAAGCCAGGAAAACATCAGAGTCAAAGTTCACCATTGCAAATAAGCGTAAAACTGTTCCATGTTGCCCGCCAGCTATGTAGAAAGGGGGACACAGTCTGCCTCCCTGCTGCTGCCCCATAGCGGGAAGGATTCTGTTCCAAAGCAAGAACATTCCCTGGGACTGAGGGAAGTGAGTCACTTAGTTCTTTACACAAGACTGAGAACATTGCACAGCCTACAGCCAGATGGGGGAAAGGCTTTCAACAATACACCTGGTGGTTATTTTTTTCTAATTTAAATAATTTTAGTAGAAAATAAAACCAGCTAGGTGCCATGGCTCATGCCTGTAATCCCAGCATTTTGAGAGGCCAAGGCAGGAGGATTGCTTGAGTCCAAGAGTTCAACACCAGCTTGGGCAACATAGTAAGACCCTGTCTCTACAAAAAAATAAAAGAAATTAGTCAGGCGTGGTGGTGCATGCCTAGGGTCACAGCTACTCAGGAGGCTGAGATGAGAGGATTGCTTAAGCCCAGGAAGTTGAGGCTGCAATGAGCTATGATAACACACCACTGTACTCCACTTTGGGTGACAGAGTGAGACCCTGTCTCAAAAAAAAAAAATTAAAGAAAACCAAGAAAAGCTATTATTTTTAACGAGAGGAGGGGTATAAGACTACAAGCAAAAGTTTTAAATTATATCACTTGAGTCACCCAGAAATTGTATTAGTTTACTATTAATGGGAGGAGTCTATAATTGGTTACCTGGTGACAATATGACACTTATCTGTAATTTTAAGTTTTCATTCTTAAAAATGTGATACTACCTTTCTGGTTCCTAATTGTTCCCACTTACAATGAGAAGATACCCTCAAAAACAAGGACAAGAGAGGACTTTGTGTCTCCTCTTTAAAGTGACCATACTAATTTCCATACCACAGGAAGACTGTTCTTGGCTTTTAGTCTAGTTTGGTCAGCTGGTTATAGCATGGGGTTTGTGAGGCCAATAAGGCTCGTCTCCTTTGGGTCTAACAGATTTATTCAGAGTTTTTTTTTAGTTGTACTCTTCCCCAGCCAACAATCTTATAGCACTAACTGCTTGCCCTAAGAGAGACCTGGCAAAATAATGCATGGTTATCACTCCTATTATTATGACTACTACTATGGATTTCCTCTGAAGCACTAGGGACCTACAAGATGCTTTTCACAATCATCTTGTGTGGTGGCTGCCATCGTTACCTTATGGGCTAGAGAAATGAAGCTGAATCTGGGAAAGAACACCAAACAAACACACGAAGTAAACCTCAAGGTGAGGGTAATATCTCAAGAGGAAAAAATGCCCTATGGAGGGAAAACTTATTCCTTATTCAAATCATTAGCAAGTTTTCTGAACATGATCTAGGAAAACTGCAGGTCAGAAACAAAATAATTGAGTGGTTTTACATACAAGCTTTCCCAACTCTCGGCTCTACTTGCAATTCTTCCCCAAACTCATACCCATCCACAGACGGGCTGAGCGATGCCCAGCAAGTGCATGTGTTTCAAACATGGATTGTCTTCTTTATTCTACAGCCATTTGCTAGGGAGTCATTGCCCCTACTTTGGGTGTTATCATAGCTCCCAGTACCGGGGAAGTTAATGTGTACCATCTTTTTCAAAATCTGTGACACTTCCAGGTAGAACTTAAAGAGGAAGCTGATGATGAGGGTCCTCTTGAACTCCACCTTCCCACCTGGAGCTGAGCCCGGAAGACAGACTTCATCCAGAACAAGCCTGCAAGCTGTATCCAGCATTTCTTCATTCCAGAGCCTAGAAAGTCCAAAGAGAAGATTCCTAGCCTAACAGGGTTTATCACCCCATATCTTCATCTAACATGTAAGGCAAATAGCCACGGTTTCACACAGGAAATAAGAGTACAGGCTCTGGAGTCAGGCAGCCTGAGTTTAAACTGGCCCACCACTCTCAAGGTGTTTAGCCTAGGTCTTGCCATGTCCTCATCTGTAAAAGGGGAATATTAGTAGAACCGAACTCACAGCGTGAACTAGAGAAATAAATGACAACTCAGCTAAAATTCATGGTCCAGGAGTAACTGACCTCATATCACTAGGACATTTACTGCATGCCAAGTTCTGCTTTTATTACCTTATATGTATTCACTCATTTAATCCTCTCAACTGCCCTATGAGGTAGATATGATCAACCATCTTTGACATGTAGGGAACCAAAGTAGCAATATAATAAGTAAGCTGACTGAGATCATGGAGGAGTTAACAGAGGGTGAACTGAGATTTGGGCCAGGCAGTCTGGGTTTCTCAAGTTTTAAGCTCATGCTTTTAATCCTTATGCTTTGTTATGGCAGCTGATACCAAGTAATGCTCAAGAAATATTAGCTATTAGTATCACCTATAGATACAGGAAATCAGGTAAGCAAGTGCTTTTAACAATTTATTATAGAACAAACTCTCATACTTGGTTTTTCATCATGGCAAATTATTCTCTCAAAATAGAGAATGCAAATTTGCACGGGGGAAGCGCTCTCTCTGTCTCTCTTCCACTCTTACATACACACACACAGACAGAATATATAATTCTCACTTCAGATATATGGAAATAATCACAAAATCTTATTGGAATTTCCAGCCATTAAATAAAAAAGGTATGGAGCATTTTTCTTCTTGTAATCACATCTCACCACAAAAAGGGCTGCTCTAATACTTGGAATCTAAGGACAATGCCTTACCTTCCAATGACTTTCTGGCAGGAATTCTTGGCACAGATGGTGGTTGGACCAATGCCTCCATATGAGATGGATAATTCTCTAATACTGCCATTCTCTTCTCCAAAAAAGACTCTCATTCCCGAATTGACTATCGCTAGTGCATTCTCTTGCCGCTGGGCTTGTCGGAAGGCTGACACAAATTCCCACTGAAAGAAACAGTTAAGTGGCACATGTGGAAACACTGAGCATCACCTATGCTCCAGGCAGTCTGTGTGTGTTGAGCATCATCTACACACTGGTCAGTCTGTGTATGTTTGAGTGTCACCTTGATATTAGACATGTAGCCCCTAGCATCTCCAAAAAAAGTCAATCTCTGTTGTTGAGGCCACCCAGCATGTGCATCTTTGTTACGGTATCCCTAGCAAACTAATATATCCTCTGAGGCAGGCTCGATTATTCCCATTTTATAGAGAGGAATCCAAGGCACAGAGGATTCAGTAATTAGTTCAGGTCTTGAAACAAGGATTCAAACCTGACTCTGTCTCATGCAAAGGCCAAGTTCTATTGCAAATGTATTTTTAGGCTTTTTTCAAACCCCAAGATACAGGTAGAGGTATACTATTCATGTCATATTTAGGGAGAAAGCCTTATGGGACAAAAACTTGTTAGAAAGTAACCTTAGAGCTTGGGGTAGGAGGAGAGAGAGCAAGAATGGCAGAGATAAAGATCTCCTGATTTGAGGAGTGAAGGGGCAAGTGTAATACAAGAAAAAGGCAACTATTCACGAGTCTTAAAATAATGACCTCACACCACTTCCTGAAGTTGAGCCTTTATCTCCCCCATAAACACTTAACCCTTTTTCTTATTCCACCATATGCTGGAATAAACAAGCCATAGCATCACAGGTGGAACTGGGAAATTGACAGTTGGATGTTCTCACCTTCCTTGAGTAGGGGATGTTCACTGAGATCAAGATTTCTTGAGGCTTAAGATCTGCATTAGGGCACTTGCTGAGGAACTGCTCATTTAAAGCAATCTCTCGTTTTCCTTCTGTGGAAAGAAATGATACTTTCCCTGGAATCTGTTTGGTCAATTAAATAAACTTCCAAATCTTGGGAAATAATTCTACCAAATGCCTGAGGAAACTGGTTGTTCAGAGAAAGAGGTGCTCTTCCTACGCTTAGCAAATCTTTTACCCTAAAAAGCATCTTGAAATGTTTCTTCTAGTCTACGCCCCCTCTTTTTGTTTTCTTTACTTTCTTATTGATCAAAACATCGGGCTGGGTGCAGTGGCTCACATCTGTAATCCTAGCATTTTGGGAGGCCTAGGCAGGTGGATCATTTGAGGTTGGGGGTTTGAGACCAGCCTGGTCAACATGGTGAAACCCCGCCTCTACCAAAAACAAAAAAATTAGCTGGGCATGGTGGTACATGCCTGTAGTCCCAGCTACTCAGGAAGCTGAGGCAAGAAAATCACTTGAACCTGGGAGGCAGAGTTTGCAGTGAGTCGAGATCACGCCACTGCACTTCAGCCTGGATTACTGAGTAGACTCCAACTAAAACAAAATTTACAATACATAAATAGATAAGAACATTTAGCAGAGTAGCCCAGAGTTTTAGGTAGAACGGAATCTTAGCAGTCCTCTTCTTGACAGCACAGTTCACTTAAAACTTTACAAGAAGGGAGTAAATACTAGTAATCTCTTTTGATATTCCAATCGAGTCAGCCAACAAATATTTACTGTTTGTAACCAGGAACCCTACTAGGTACTGTCATGAATAAGAAATTATTTTTAATAAATTTGTACACTAGTGAGGTGTTATCTTACTTTTTTATATCTTGTTCCAGTACCTAAAGAACCTTAGTTCTTTAATTAATATATCAGGAAGAGGAACAGTTTAAAACTATAACAAAATATGAGTTGGAGATGAAAGCTAAGGAGCTTTTGATGTCTATATTCATATCACGAAAACTGTTTCTCATAGTATGAGTTTTTAAGGTGATGTTACTTAAATTGAAAACTCTGAATGCAAATCTTCCTCTTTAAGATAGTTTTGCAGCCTAAAGCCATGGCTCATGCCTGTAATTCCAACACTTTGGGCGACAGAGGCGGGTAGATCATCTGAGGTCAGGAGTTCGAGACCAGCTTGGCCAACATGATGAAACATCATCTCTACTAAAAATACAAAAATTAGCTGGGCGTGGTGGTGTGTGCCTGTACTCTCAGCTTGAACACAGGAGGTAGAGGTTGTAGTGAGCTGAGATCGTGCCACTGCACTCCAGACTGGGTGACAGAGAGATTCCATTTAAAAAAAAAAAAGAAAAAAAGATAGTTTTGTAGTTTAAATGACATGAAGATGCTAGTGAAGTGATATGATAGAAAGCTAGACCATTTTTTTTTGAGACGGAGTTTTGCTTTAGTTACCCAGGCTGGAGTGCAATGGCGCAATCTCGGCTCACCGCAACCTCCGCCTCCTGGGTTCAGGCAATTCTCCTGCCTCAGCCTCCCGAGTAGCTGGGATTACAGTCATGTGCCACCATGCTCGGCCAATTTTTTATATCTTTAGTAGAGACGGGGTTTCACCATTTCGACCAGGATGGTCTCGATTTCTTGACCTCGTGATCCATCCGCCTTGGCCTCCCAAAGTGCTGGGATTACAGGTGTTAGCTAGACCATATTTTTTAACGAAAAAATAAAAACCCACAATATAGAGGACCGGTTAGAACTTCCTAATAATTTTCAAGCAAATTGGAAGAAGCAATAAATTAAATGTTGTAGACTTAGTTTCAATAACAAAAATGAAATAAATAAATAAATGCAGAATGAGGCCCAATCATTGTTCACCTGAAAAAGACTTGCATATTTCCATCAATGATAAATTAAGCATGAGACCAAAGCACAATGTAGGTGCCATAACACTCCTGTACCACCTGGAGAATGTCTTCAACAAAGGGGCCAATAGTTCTCAATAGTATGTATTTCTCAGCAATAATCAGACCATATCTGAACATTAATCATCACAAACATGTCCAGTGTAGGGTGACCAGTATGAGAAAAAAAAAATCCCAGAGAGATACAGGGGAAGAAAGCCTGTGATATTAAGACAAGACTCACAAACTTTCCAGTATTCAGAAAAGCAGAGAAAATTATTGATGTTATAGGGAAAAGTCATTTTCAGGTGGACTTCCTACCTCCTCAGAGAGAAAAGGGGATAGAGAAACAGCTGAATAATCTGCAAGTAGGGGCTGTCACTTACCTTTTGATAGCAAGTTGAGGGTACAGTTACCCACAGCCAGGAGGGGATTCAGATCTGAATCTGGATGCCTGCTAATGATGTGTCCCCCTAAAGACTTTTTAAAATAATGAGTTATTTTCATTTCAGTTATGTAATCATACAAACACAAGTACTGAAATAAGGATTAAGCAAGGCTTTGGATAACTATTTTTTTGGCTGTTTCAAAAGAATGAAAATGTCATGATTGATTAGAGAGAGCCACCCAAGGGATGCATACCAGAATTTACTGTCATCAGATACATACAGCCATGTTTCTGATCTGGGACCCAGCCAGAGTTCTCAAATGCTTCAAGAGAGCTTGGTACATCTGTGTCTTCTCCTCTGGAAGCTTCTGGACCACATCAGCCAAAATGTCCTTCACCTGGGCTAGGCTGAGACCAGCACCAAGGGTGAGTCCTGAAATGAAGTCATTTGTAAATAATGCAGTGTGACCACTGCTGACCTGAAAATGTCCATTAGACCAAAGCTATAGACATAGAATCTTTGTACTGGATACATGCTGCCCTGCTTATTTGTGATGGTGGTAACAGGCAGTGATGATGGTGGTGGTGATGAAGGTAATGGTGGTAATGAAGGTGGTGGTGATGGGGTGGTGGTAGGGATAGCAGTAAGGGGGTGGTGTGGTGGTGGTGATAGTGAAGGTGGGGGTAATGGTAGTGGTGATGGTAGTAATGGAAGTGGTGTTGATGGAGGTAATGAAGGCTGGATTCATTGAACACTTACTCTCTATATCAATTATTATGTTGAATGCTTTAGATAATCTCCTTAAATCTGGACAGACCTATGAGATATTAATAGCCCTATTTCACAGATGAAGGTACTGCGAGTTATTTAAGTAATTTGCCTAAGATTTGACAGCTAATATATGCCATTGTCAAGAGTTAGATTTCAGAGGCTGTACTCCAAACCCACATTAATATTGTTTCTCATCATTGCCATTAAATCAATTTCCTCCACAGGAATGGAAAAACCAATCTGTAAGCTGTTTAATACATAAACTTGCTACTGGGGTTTTAAAGAGCAAAGACTGTGTTATGTTTATCTTTATCTTCTGTCCAGCACTTAGCACTGTATCCTTCATTAAATAGTTGTTATATTTCTGATATTGCAGACAGAGGAAGTTCTTCAGTAAAAATTGAACTATTCAGACAATTAGTATTCAGATTAACTTTAGAGAATTCTTTCCTGAGCCTTCCTCCAGATTATCATTCCTGTTTTTTTTAATGCTTTCTGTTCCCATTTTATTTCTTTATTTTTAAATTTTACTTTAAGTTCTAGGATACATGTGCAGAATGTGAAGGTTTGTTACTTAGGTATACATGTGCCATGGTGGTTTGCTGCACCTATCAACCCATCATTTAGGTTTTAAGCACCACATGCATTAGGTATTTGTCATAATGCTCTCACTTCCCTTGCCCCCTACCCACGCACAGGCTTTGGTGTGTGTTGTTCCCTTTCTGTGTCCATGTGTTCTCATTGTTCAACTCCCACTTATGAGGAAGAACATGTGGTGTTTGGTTTTCAGTACCTGTATTGCTTTGCTGAGAATGATGGCTTCCAGCTTCATCTGTGCCCCTGCAAGGGAGGTGATCTCATTCTTTTTTATGGCTGCATAGTATTCTATTGTGCATATGTGCCACATTTTCTTTTCTAGTCTATCTTTGATGGACATTTGGGTTGGTTCCCAGTCTTTGCTATTGTGAACAGTGCTGCAATAAACATATGTGTGCATGTGTCTTTATAATAGAATGATTTGCAATTCTTTGGGTACATACCCAGTAATGGGATTGCCAAGTCAAATGGTATTTCTGGTTCTAGATCCTTGAGGAATTGCCACACTGTCTTCCACAATGGTTGAACTAATTTAAACTCCCATCAACAGTGTAAAAGCGTTCCTATTTCTCCACAGCCTTGCTAGCATTTATTGCTTCCTGACTTTTTAATAATTACCATTCTGACTGGCATGAGATGGTATCTCATTGTGGTTTTCACTTGCGTTTCTCTAATGATCATTGATGATTAGCACCACATCAAAAGGCTTATCCACCGTAAAAAGTCAGCTTCATCCCAGGGATGCAAGGCTGGTTCAACATATGCAAATTGATAAGTATAATCCCTCACAGAAACAGAACCAGTGACAAAAACCGCATGATTATTTCAGTAGATGCAGAAAAGACCTTTGATAAAATTCAATATCTCTTTCATGTTAAGAACTTTCAATAAACTAGGTATTGATGGGACATATCTCAAAATAATAAGAGCTATTTATGACAAATTCATAGCCAATATCATACTGAATGGGCAAAAGCTGGAAGGATTCCCTTTGAAAACTGGCACAAAACAAGGATGTCTTCTCTCACCACTCCTATTCAACATAGTATTGGAAGTTCTGGTCAGGGCAATCAGGCAAGGAAAAGAAATAAAGGGTATTCAATTAGGAAAAGAAGAAGTAATCAAATTGTCTCTATTTGCAGACGACCTGATTGTATATCTAGAAAACCCCATCAACTCAGCCCAAACACTAATTAAGCTGATAAGCAACTTCAGGAAAGTCTCAGGATACAAAATCAATGTACAAAAATCACAAGCATTCCTGTACACCAACAATAGACAAATAGCCAAATCATGAATGAACTCCCATTCAAAATTGCTATAAAAAGAATAAAATACCTGGGAATACAACTCACAAGAGATGTGAAGGACCTTTTCAAGGAGAACTACAAACCACTGATCAAAGAAATAAGAGAGGGCACAAACAAATGGAAAAACATTCCACGCTCATGAATAGGAAGAATCAATATCGTGAAAATGGCCATACTGTCCAAAGTAATTTATAGATTCAATGCTATCCCCATCAAGCTATCATTGACTTTCTTCATGGCATTAGAAAAAACTGCTTTGAATTTCATATGGAACCAAAAAAGAGCCCATGTAGCCAAGACAATCCTAAACAAAAAGAACAAAGCAGGAGGCATCATGCTACCTGACTTCAAACTATATTACAAGACTACAGTAACCAAAACAGCATGGTACTGGTACTAAAACAGATATATGGACCAATGGAACAGAACAGAGACCTCAGAAATAAAACCACATATCTACAACCATCTGATCTTTGACAAACCTGCCAAAAACAGGCAATGGGGAAAGGATTCCCTATTTAATAAATGGTGCTGGAAAACTGGCTAGCCATATGCAGAAAACTGAAATGGAACCCCTGTGTTACATGTTATACAAAAAGTAACTCAAGATGGATTAAAGACTTAAATGTAGGACCCCAAACCATAAAAACCCTAGAAGAAAACCTAGGCAATACCATTCAGGACATAGGCATGGGCAAAGACTTCATGACTAAAACATCAAAAGCAATTGCAACAAAAACCAAAATTGACAATTGAGATCTAATTAAAGTAAAGAGTTTCTGTATAGCAAAAGAAAGTAGCATCAGAGTGAACAGGCAATCTGCAGAATGGGAGAAAAATTTTGCAATTTACCCATTGACAAAGGTCTAATATCCAGAATCTAAAAGGAACTTGAACAAATTTATAAGGGAAAAACAACCCCATAAAAAAGTGGGCAAAGGATATGAACTGACACTTCTCAAAAGAAGGCATTTATATGATAAACATGTAATTCTCATAAGAAGAGAATTTCTGTGTGTATTATAATTAGGAATCATTCTTTTCCTGCTTGTCTGCTGGGCAAGGTAAATTGATTAATGCATATTAACTAAGAAAATAGGGACTTAGGAACTCACCAGTAGATGCATGGATTACAACACTGAGTTCTTCAATTCTATCAGGAGAAATTATAACTGGGTGAAAGACACCTTTAAATTTCACTTCAGGCCCTAAAGGATAAAACAAATCATAATAAGACTAGAATAAAGGGACTAACTGCCTTTTAAATTTGAAATTATTATTAAACTAATATCTTTAAATACATAAAAATTATGTATCTTTCTATTCATCTGTTTATTGCAAAATCACATACAGAGAGAATGGCTGGATAGATTTTCATTAAACTTGGAAGACTCTGGAATTGTCAACCTTGAAACTTGGTCCATATGGCATGCTCAGATTCTCTCTGGGAAGACTCTAAGGGCTCCTCAAGCTGAGCAAACACGGGATGCAACAGGAAGACCCTGTAGCTGCTGTTTAAGTAAAACATGTTATACCTATTGAGACACCCCGAGTGAGGAAACGAAGAGCAATTTCAAATTTGAGGCCCAGATCAATCCCCAAATGGAAAGACAGGACAGCTGTCACTGGAGCTACTGCTGCTGGTTTGCTATGGAGCAAGCCCCTTGGGTGCAACTCTGCACACTGCTCCAATGAGAGGCGAGAGGGATTTACTTAATACTAGTTAGAAAGTCTCTTGAGCAAGCTCAGGAAGTCTAGCCCAAAAGATTTAAAATGCTTTTTCAGACTGCTTTTCCTGAGAACACATGTATATGAAGTTTCCCTGCCCCTCTAGCCCCACCCTAAGCTCTTTTCCTCAATTTCCCTATAACAAGTCCCTGGGGTTCTACATACCCACAGAAGTGTTTCCCATAACAACAGGGGCCTGGGGATACTTGAATTTCAATTCCAGCAGTTCCTTCAGGGTCACGGGGGAAAACCACACCATTCTCTCACCGCCAAACACCCTGGTCCTTTGGGGCTGTTTCTCTGCCATTACCTATTGAAAAAGCAATTGGGATTCAAGGTATCCAATGGTGCCATCTCCACCTGTTTCCACTCAATCATTAGCATTGTAGAAACAGAAAGAGAAAATACATATCACTAAAATATAAAGTACAAAGTGACCTAAAAGTAGAGCTTTATAAGGAATCAGAGTTCAGAATAAAAGCACAACAGTTCTTTACTCCCAGGAAATGCTCAGTCTATCTCCCTTTGGTGTTCTTATGTCTCAGAGAACTTCATTTTAATGTTTGCAAATATAGTAACATGCTTAATCTTGTTAAATCATTCCATGGAGGAATAAACTTCAGCAAAAGTGGAAATAGGAAACATGTCTACACAGTGTGTGAACCCACACACTGATTTCATGATTTTGTAGATGCTATCTGCTGCTTCTTACAGTCAGTTCAGCTGTCCCCTCATGGTGACCCCACCCTCATTCCTCCCCTTCGTCCTCAGTCCATACTTTTTAGACCTTGAGATAAGGATGACAGAGAAGGCTTACCTATTTGCCAATCAGTTTTTGAGAGAATTCATAAACAAATACCCTTCCTGATATTTTACCATGAATTCTTCCAGGATGAACTCAACATTGCTTTACTTACCATTAGCTCAGGAGGAAATATCAGTTCCTGGGTTGGATCCAATGGCAGAAACTCCTCTTCTGTGAAGAGTTTTGGACTCGTCTTAAAAAGAGAACATATCAGAAGTTATTGTTATCAAGCAACTTTAAAGTCCTTTGTGGAATAAGGCCAAAAGATAGACACATGGTCAGATATAGCAAACCGACAAAAAAGTCTAGTGGCCAGCCATAATCCCTGAGCTCCAAACCAAGGGCTCTGACACAAACCTGGTCATCAACAACTCAGTGCTGGTGCCAATGTGCCTCTGGAGGCCTCAGCTCCCTGCACATTCTCTTTGGAGTCTGGGGACAGCAGAAGAGGAGGCAGCAGCAGCACACACAGCTGGAATAAGAACAGCTCCCTGAATCTCTCCTGTCTCTACTCACTCTACCTGTTCTTTCATTTCCATGACATCTCCACTTTACTTCTGGCCCTTGGAAGATAGCTTGAAAAATGCTTTTAAAAATTAAGAGACACTAAGGAACCAATGTGTCTTCCTTCCTGTAGATAATTGTATTTAAATGGGAATAATACCTGGAATGAGGACAAAATTGCTATGACAAAATTTTTTTTATAGAGATAGAATGAGAATGGAAGAGGGCACATGTTGACACACCTGAGATTACTCAACTTGGGTAGCCATTTATTTTTCCTAAGAGTATGTTGGCTCATGCTCATGTTCTGAGAAAGCCTTATAAAAGCTCTGCATTTCACTGACCTCACTTCCTTCCTCGAATTCTGGCAATCCATTGATTCCTTGATCTAAACAGCAAATCCCATTTTCTTTACTTTGACAGCAACCTGAAGTCTAGTGGACAAAAAACAGATCACTAGGAATTTATTGCTGATTCTACTAAGTAGTAAATAAAGCAGGTGAGTACCAGTTGAAACATAATGTTGAATCAATATTGTTAGATGCCATGAAAGAGAGCCATTTGTACTTAAGCATATCCAAACTAACTTTAATGAAAAACCAGAGCTGATAGGAAATTTTGAATAGCAGTGATTATTAAATAAGTTAAAAGACATAAATACCTTATAACTAAGCCTGGCACATAGAATTAAATACTAATAAAATATTAATAATGATGTTAGTATTTTTAGTATTTTAAATACTAATAAATATTAACAAGTATTATTACTGTCATCTCTGTTCTTATCTATGACATACTGAATTCATAGTTTAACATGCAAAGGGCAATCTCATACCCTTCATCACAACCTTGTTTGTTCATTTATTCATTCAACAAATATTGAGTATTCATTGCACCATATAGTTATTGAGAATTGCTGCTCAATGACTATATGGTGACTGGACTTGGAGACATACAGCCTCTGCTGTGAAGCAGCCCACAGTCTGGTGATGAGATGGGATAGCAAATGATCAGTTGTACCACATTGTGACCAAAGCTGTGATGGGATATGCAGATGCCCATCCCATGTTTGCAGAGGCCTATAGGAACACCAGAGCAGGGCACCTGACCCAAGCAAAGAGGCCAGGAAAGACCTCTTGGAAGCAATGACACACAGCCAATGTCAAAATGCTTGGGTGTTCATTATGTGACTACCAAGGCAAGCTCAATGAAGGAGGTTAAGTGTCCTGGTCAAGATCGAATAACAAACAGCAGCTAGAAACCTTGAGATAAGAAGTCACCATGTATTAGTAAGATGGCTGTCCCCCTAACCACTGACAACCCCTACCATTCTGTTTCATTGGGGAAAACATACTCAAATATGTGGTCCTTTCCACTTACTTTACAGAAAGTCTTGCATGCATCAATTATGGGCCTGTATCCAGTGCAACGGCACAGGTTACCTGAAGGAGAAAAATCCAGCTCTGTTAACCAAGTGACCCAGATAAAGGCACTCTCTACCAAGAGTGTGACAGAAGTAAAGATCTGATCACAGAGGAAAGCTCTGTTTGAGATTTTAGTCCACGTAATCTACAAAGTCAGATCTTTTCATCAGCAACTTGAGATATTTAATTAAGAATCTTGAGGCAGATTTTAACAGCTTAGGCATTTGTGCTTTCTCCTGTAAAGTTGTTATGCCTTCTGCTGGTGATAGGTGCTCAAACAACACAATGATTTCAAGTCAAAAACTTGCTCTACAATCACATTCAAGAGCTAAGCCTCATTTAAAAAAAAATTACTTATTTATTTATTTATTTCTAGACAGGGTTTCACTCTGTTACCCAGGCTGCAGGTACGGTGGTTCAATTTTGGCTCACTGCAACTTCTACCTCCTGAGATCAAGCAATTTTCCTGCCTCAGACTCCTGAGTAGCTAGGACTACAGGCACACACCACCAGGCCAGGCTAATTTTTGTATTTTTAGTAGAGATGGGGTTTCACCATGTCAGCCAGGCTGGTCTCAAATTCCTGACCTCAGGTGATCTGCCCACCTCGGCCTCCCAAAATGCTGGGATTACATGCATGAGCCACTGTGCCCAGCCAGCCTAATTTTTTTTTTAAACAACAAAATCCATTTTATGATGCTGTTATTGACATACAAGAAGCTGTGCAACTTGGTAAATTTGGAGATAAGTCTTACTTCCATGAAACCATCACAACAGTCAATGTTATAAACATATTTATTACCTTGAAGTTCCCTCCCACCATTTATTTATTTGTTCATTTATTTTGTGATTACTACAACATCTGCCCTTTTAGCAAATGCTTGAGTATACAATACAGTGTTTTAACTATAAGCATTATGCTGTACAGTATCTCTAGGACTCATTCATTTTGTATAACTGAAACTTTTTTTTTTTTTGAGATGGAGTTTCGCTCATTACCCAGGCTGGAGTGCGATGGCGCGATCTCAGCTCACTGCAACCTCCGCCTCCTGGGTTCAGGCAATTCTCCTGCCTCAGCCTCCCGAGTAGCTGGGATTACAGGCACGCGCCACCATGCCCAGCTAATTTTTTGTATTTTTAGTAGAGACGAGGTTTCACCATGTTGACCAGGATGGTCTCGATCTCTTGACCTCGTGATCCACCTGCCTCGGCCTCCCAAAGTGCTGGGATTACAGACTTGAGCCACCGTGCTGGCCTGAAACTTTTTACCTTTGACCAATATCTCTTTGTTTTCTCCTTCCCCAAGCCCTGGTAATCACCATTCTGTTCTCTGCTTCTATGAGTCTGACTACTTTAGATTCCTTGCATAAAGGATCAGGTAGCATTTGCTCTTCTGTGCCTGGCTTATTTCACTCAGCATAATGTCCTCGAGTTTCATTCATGTTGTTGCAAATGGCAAGCTTTACTTCTTTTTCTAAAGAAAAAACCCCCTCATTCTTAACACTTACTGTGACAGTTACCAATTTATTGAAAAAAAAAAAAAGAGCACTCTAAGCTTCAGCTGATAGAAAGATCAAAGTCGTTATATAGCAGCTAAGGTAGTTATTAAACTGGGAAAGCAGCCGGGTGTATTTCTTTACAATAAATCATTAGGCCAGCGTTTCTCTCACAGTATGGTCCTGTGTTCCTCCTCCACCCCCAAATCTGAAGTCTGATTTAAAAAACAATAGGGGTGGATCCCAGGAATCTTTATTTCCCACAAATTCCCATGTATGATCTAAGTACCCTGAAATCTGAGAACCCCTTGCCACTTGTTTACATCATAAACAGCCATGAAATCAAATTCATGATAAGACCTAAAGGAAATCAGACAGAAGACAGTTTATGAGCAATGTTTCTCCTATGTCCATTTGTTCTGATTTTCCCTGGAACATTTTTACAGAGTAAGTGTACATATGAGCTTTAGGCTCATGTTCTCCAGCACAGAAATGAAGTCTTCAGGAGGCCTGAGACATAGACAAACAGAGCCATGAGAATTTCACCAGAAATAGGACTTGAGAGGTTACCATTTAAAAAACTTGTTTAGAATCTTGTTGATGTGGATATCCCCCTGCCACATACACACTGAGCTCCTGAACTTGACAAAATCACTTTAGAGTGGATAGAGACCGTTCTTTCCAATAAGTATCAAGTATCACCATAAGATCTCCATCTCTGATTTCATGGTGTATCCATCAGCAGCCCTCTGATGCTGAATATGGTCCTAAAAGCACCCACCCAGTAGGGAGATGGGTGAGGGAGCAGCATGTGGAGATAACAGGACTCTTCCCAAGGGCTGATGAATAACTGTCTTTTTAATGATTATGAAAACAAGCAAAAGATACTTCAGAAATACATCAGCCAAATGCAATGTGTGGGTCTGGTTTGAATCCTGATTTGAACAAACTGATTCTTCCACTTATTGGGGTGTAACTTTGAACAAATCACTCTCCCCAAACCTCAGTGTCTCCATTAATGAAAAGGGGAAAATAATAATACTATCTATCTTATAAAATTTTGTGAGGATTAAATGAGATAATCTTCAAATAGCATTTAATGCAGTGTGTGTCGCATGAATGGTATCCAGTATTAGCTGCTGTTATCATTATCATTGTCATTATTTAAAAATAAAAGCATGCAGGAGGCTGAGGCATGAGAATCCCTTGAACCCTGGAGGTGGAGGTTGCAGTGAGCCAAGATTGCACCACTGTACTCCAGCCTGGGCAAGAGTGACTCTGTATCAAAATAAAAATAAAAAGCATGCATATATAACCTACCACCAAGGGCATCAGTTAATTGATCCAGAGTGGGCTCTGGGTGGTTCCTGAGCAGGGTGTAGATGGACATCACCATCCCAGGTGTGCAGAAGCCACACTGGGTGCCGTGACACTTGGCGATCCTCTCCTGGAAGCACAGAAAGGTTAGGAATGCAGAATCTTGGGCCCCATCCCAGGCCTAGTGAATCAGAGCCTGCATTCCAGCAACATCCCCAGGTGGTTTGTCTGCATGCTAATGTTGCAGCAGAGGCCCCTGAAAACCCTTCTCATCCCAGGTGCCTCCCACCCCAGGGCTGGGTTGTTGTTAGGTTGGGCCTCATCTGCTTTCAAGCTTCACTTAAGGAAGTGGTTGCCAGTCTTCAGAATCACCAGGAGAGTGTTAAGATTTCAAGCCCCACACAGCACCACAAACCAACTGACAAGAGTCTCTGGGAATGGAGCACAGGCATACATCTTTTAAAGATGTGCAGTTGTGGCTGTGAATTACTGACATAAAGGAAGTCCTTCAGAGAAATAAAACAAATTACACTTGAGAAGTGAAACAAAAAGTAAAAATAAAAATAAAAATAAAACATAAAACGCTTTTATTTTTTTTATACCTTTCTCTCTCCCTAGCATTTTTGCTTTGGACTCTAACTTCTAAGATTGAAGTCGATTTTGGAAGTTGTCTTCAGGAAACATTGTAACAGTGGGAGTTCCATGTCAATTAGGAAATGAAAGGGTGTTGTATACCTGTGTGTGAGCAGGTGTCACATGGGCATCCAGGCAGAATTCTCTCCCTCTAGTTAATGATATTTCATAATGATCGAGGCAAAATTCTCTCCCTCTAGATAATGATCTTTCAAATAAACAGAATCCAAGATTCCTTCAAATCTAGAAAATTTGAATAGGCAATTTTCTATGTTGTTCCTATCTTTTCCTCATATGTGATCTTCATTAACTTCAATAAAAAATGAGTAGAAATGGCATTTTTTTTTTAGATGGAGACTCACTCTGTCACCAGGCTGGAGTGCAGTGGCATGTCTTTGCTCATTGCAACCTCTGCCTCCCAGGTTCAAGCGATTTTCCTGCCTCAGCCTCCAGAGTAGCTGGGACTACAGGTGCACACCACCATACCCAACTAATTTTTATATTTTGGTAGAGACAGGATTTCACCATGTTTTTCAGGATGGTCTCTATCTCTTGACATCGTGATCAGCCCACCTCAGCCTCCCAAAGTGCTGGGATTACAGGCATGAGCCACTGTACCCGGCCTAGAAATGACATTTTTATGGGCAACATATACATCAAGAGTCAGGTGTCTGAAGATGCCTTTTCACTTGAGGCTAAAACTCGAACAAGGTGCTTCTTTAGGAGAAAAGCCAAAAAATTTTTTGACAACTCCTATCATCTGCCTTCCAAACAAGCTCTAAGTATAACAAAACTTTTTAGTAGCTGAGATTTTCACTAAGCCTTAAGATTATGTTATTTTCCACTTTGTTGAAAAAAACACAATAAAATTATATCCTTCAATGCACATGGCTCTTTTCTCTTTCTTCCTTCCTTCTTTCCCTTTCCCCTTCCTTCCTTCCCTCCCTCCCTCTCCTTCCTTCCTTCTTTCCTTCCTCCCTCCCTCTCCTTCCTTCTTTTCTTCTTCCTTCCTTCCTTCCCTCCTTTCCTTCTTCCTTTCCTCCTTCCCTCCTCTCTCTCTTTCTTTTTCTTTCTTTCTACAGGGTCTCACTCGGTCGCCCAGGCTGAAGTACAGGGTAAAATCATGGTTTACTGCAGCCTCAACCTCCCAGGCTCAAGTGATTATTTCACCTCAGCACCCCCAAGTAGCTAGGACTGCAGGTGCTCACCACCACGCCTGGCTAGTTTTTGTATTTTTTGTAGAGATGTGTTTCACCATGTTGTCTAAGCTGGTCTCGAACTCCTGGGCTCAAGCAATCTGCCTGCCTTGGCTTCCCAGAGTTGGGATTACAGGTGTGAGCCACTACACCTGGCTTTTGTTTCTTTATGAGTTTGAAAAACAGACAGATCTCATCTAATTAAAACACAGAAAACAAGCCCACAAATGTCAGGGTTTTCTTAGAGAAGAAAAATTTTTTAGTCTTCCAAAAGCATCTTTCCAAGAAGTTAGTCATGAACACTCACATATCCCAATATGCCAGCTTTGCTCTTATTCCCAGCTAGGCTGTATCTGTTAGAGTGGCCAAGCAGCAGGCCAGGCTGCTCCATTTTCTTAATTTTGGGGACTCAATGTCATGAGGTTTCTAAAGCACAGAAACTCCATAAGGAAGAGGCACATCCTCACCTGAACAGGATGAATTCTGGTGTGGGTGCTTCCTATGCCTTCTACTGTGGTGACAGCAGCACCATACAGAGAACAGATGGGAATCAGACAGGCATTGGCTGGGTGATGCCTTCAGAATGCAAAAGAAAAGCACAAACTACAAGTCACTTCACATCCAGTGGGAAAGGGGCCAGGCATTCACTGAGCTTCTCCACTGTGGCAGGTTTTTGTATAATGTCCCCAGGTTTTTGCACCAACATTGTGTCCTTAGCTCAGGCCCATTTTTTATAGAAGTGGAATCTGAGGCTCAGTGATTTACTCAGGGTCACATTTAGAATGTCAGAGGCAGGATTAAAATTAGGCCTCCTAATTCTAATTCCAGGGTCTCACTTGTCAAAAACTGTCAAAACTTTGATGGTTTTTCCTCTTGAGAATGTCCAATGAGGGGTTGACATTCTCTAGTCACAGGTAACCACCCAACTGTGGCAGGCCAGGTCTCCATTAGCAACCAGAGCAGTCAGCCTTCACCAACACCTCCCTGTCACTCTCTTGAATGTAGAAGGTAAACGTTAAAGAACTGGAGAAACTGGTGCCTTAGTACAAAAGTCAGAATGTAGAAACAAGGCATTAACACCCTGCCTGGGTTTCCTCAGAACTTAAGAGTTCCGTTAAACTAACAGAGACGTTCTTACACACCTTGTACACCTTGTACCAGGATCCACTTTAGACTAAGTAATTCTTCCAAGGCTCTGAAGTAATTGTCTAGACCCCAGGCCCTAGTTAAAGATTAGATAGAGTGAAACCCTTTGGCTTTCAGTTTGTAGGTACACTGAATGTATATAAGCACTAGAAAAAACCAGTAACTAGAATTGTTCTGGTGAGTTACTCTGACCTTCTCCCTGTAACTGGTTGCAGAAATAAACTCCTTTCTTTCCCAGTCTGTCTGCTTCTTGTTTTTAGACCACAGGAACAAGCTTCCAGACCTCATTCTTTCTGGGAACACACACACTTAGAGTTCATTCCATCTTCCAGGCAGATTCTGGGCCAGGGGTTGGTTGAGCAATAAAGTAAAAGTGATACCATGCCTCAGAAGAAGAAACAGGGTGTGGGATCCAGAACTCCTCAATCCCACAGGGTCACTGCTAGAAAACGTCCAGCTCACAATGACTCCTCAATGTTCTCATTCACCAAACAGAACTATGAATGTCCAATAAACACATGAAACAAGTATTCAAGCTTAAAAATCAAGAGAGACTCAAGCAATGAGAAACACGATTTTTGTCAAAAAATGATAAACATTTTTAATATTTGTAACATCTATTAGTAGCAATGGTTTGGGAAAATGAGACTCATACTGCTTGTGAGAATGGAAACTGAGTTCTCCCTAAGAACTGCTGAGAGACATTTCACAGGAAGACAAAAACAAACCTTTAAAATGCACACTCTCTTTTACACACTGCAATTCTACCTCTGTGGATACATCATAAGGAAATAATCACAGACATAAACATATCCGTAGGAGTGTTCATTGATGCATTGCTCATACCAGTAAAAACTAAAAATAATCTAAGTTAACAGTATTTGGAGGTTGGTTTTGGTACACCCAAAAGATGGAACATACATGGCCATGAATGAATTTATTGTTATGAATAAATATTAACGAGAAATTAACAAAATATACAGGCTTTTAAACAGTATGTACAGTATGCTTTAATATGTATATACACAAAAGAAAGATTCAAATGATATTACTCATTTATAAATAAGTGCAAATGTTTATTGAGTGCCTCCTATGTGCCAGGCAGAGTTCTACATGCTAAAATTCACTGGTGAACAAGATAGATAAAATCTCTGCCCTTGTAGAGTGCATATTCTAGTTGAAGGAAGTTAGCACATATGTATATGGACAATACCCACATATAAACATATTAACTGAAATGTTGAGAAGTGCTATGAATACATTAACATAGGCTAACACAATGGAGAGTTGTAAAGGTGAGATGGAGCACAGCTATTTAGTAGGTGATTAGGGAGGATTGAGAATGTAACTTTATAAAATCTGAATGATTTGAAGGGGCCAGACATGGAAGGCAGTGGGACAAAACACACTCAGGCCCTGAGGCAAGAATAAGTGTGGGATGTTTAAGTACAGAAAGAGGGATTTAAAAAAAAGTCTGGTGAGGCAGGAACATAGTGAATGCAAGGGGAGTGGTGTTACTAAGGGTTAGAGACCAGGTAGGTAATGGTAAGGCTTGAAAGTAAAGGCACGGAGTTTAAATACTGGTTCAAAGACAAGCGAGCTTTCAGTTTAGATGTAGAAAGTTGTAAGAGACTGTCACTGTCACTCTAAAAACCAAACTAAACCATATATGGAACATAACCACATATTTTTAAAACTCATCAGATGCAGAGTACATAGAGAAACTTTATGAGTAAAACTTAATAAATGAGCTAAACTCTGTTATGTGACAACCCCTTCATAAGAGAGAAGATACAACTGCTCTCATCCCTGAGTTAAAGTTATTCTCTTCCTGAAATTGAAGGAGGAAGAGGAACCTGCCTTAAACAGGAATAAGGAGAAACCAGACCAACTTTCAATAAACCTTGGATGGTTTCATGTGGGCTGATAACAACAGATGGAAATACAAAGCTGGACTGCATTATTTCCAGTCTCTTCCCTACCAGAGATCACTTAGTGCTGGGAGTAGTTCCCCAAAAATAGGCAGGGAAGGAGAGCTAAAATAAGCTCTTCAGGCATACTGGCCCTTAAACAAAGAAGGCTGGGGGAGAGATGGGATACCTGAGAGAAAACCCTATGTACTCATACTTCACAGAGTATAGAGTATTCACCACTCTCTACAGGCTAAAGACAGAGCAGCATGGCTGCCAGAGATTTCCCAAAGTATGGAAGGTGAGATAGGCAAGAAAAGAGAAATCCCCAGTGAACTTAAAAGCTGACAGCTAGGCTGTAAAGCAGGGAGGAATGTCTCAGAGTTCAGATAGCAGGTGGTTTGGTTGTGGAACACAGGCAGATAACTGAAACCTCACCAGTGCTCAGATCCTTAGCCTTCAACTGAGATCTGTGAAACGATGTAAAATGTTCTAACATAAGCATAATTGGAGTCCCAGAAGAACAGAGGGAAGAGTATGTGGCACAGAGTAAATATTTGAAGAGATAATGCTTGAGAAGTTTCCAGAGACATCAACACACAGATCCAAGAAACTTGGCAAACCTGAAGAAGGATAAATACCAAACATAAACAGATGTTAAACATAATGGGAAGCCATTGGTAGCTTTTATGTAGGAGAATGACTTGATCTGATGATAATTAAAGTAGACACTCTGGCTGCTGTATGGAGAATGCACTAGATGGGAACAAGGAGATAAGTTAGGAACTGGAAGAGTAATATATGAATGTGATGATGGCATTATTCTCCACTGCAATTTCAGCCTAGCCTTTCCTGACCAGACAGGGAGTCAGGCAGCCATTCAGCTTTTGACAGGGGATTTTTGTTTTTCTTAGACAAGGTTTTGCTATGTTGCCAAGGCTGGACACAAACTCAAGCAATACTCCTGACAGCCTCTCAAGTAGCTAGAAATGCATGCCACTGTGCCTGGCTTTGATGGAGAATTCTTTGACCATATGTTATCCTCACTGATAACATTTCTCTTCCAATACTTTCATATTCCTGGGATCACGTCTTTGTTGTTCATCATTGCACCCCTAGTGTCCAGTTCTTTTCACATGGTAGGTACTCAATATATAGTTATAAAATGAAGGAATATAACAAAGTTCAAAATTATAAAAACTCAACCATATCTGGAGTTTGCTACACGGTACCTTATTCTCTTGGTGATGGGATTATATCGTGATATCATCACTGTACATGCACCACAGCCTCCTCCTCCACAGCCATACTTGGTTCCTGTGAGTCGGACTGGAAGAGGCATAGTTAAAGATCACATGTGTTACATAATTCTTTCTAGAATAGCCCTGCCAATAGGAGACAGCAACATAAAAAACTCTTAAATGTACAGTTAAGTTCAATATTCATCAAATGATGTGTGTATGTCTTACTATTATAATATAGCAGCTATATTATATAATCTTGTAAATTCTTGATTTTTTGTGTATGGTATATCTTGTATCCTCCCTTTGAAAACAATTGGACCTCAGGTTGCCAAAAATAGGGCTGAACTGAAAAAAAAAAGAGTCCATATATGGAAGGGCTTGAGTTTTTGAAGGTATGAATACATTGCACATTTATTCTCAACCTTATCTCTATCTTTAATGACACAAAGCAAAATGTCAAATTGTAGATAATTCTTGGAATATTTGTATCATGTTAGCCATGTTTGTGTATTTCTCTGTCTTTCAGTGGCAGATACTGCCATCTGTTCCCTAATATCTGTTCTCTCATTATTCCTTAGAAATAGAAACCCTGATTTTTAGCTACACACGGGGCTTCCCAGAGTAAAAAATATACTTTCCCAGCCTCCTCTGTAGCTAGGTGGGGTCAATAACATTGCTGGCTAATAGGATGTAATTATAAGTGTTGTTTACAACTTCCAGGAGAAGAGTGTTCTCAAAAGGAGAGAGGTACTTCTTTGCTCATTACTTCTTCCTATTTGCTGGAATTCAGATACTAGGGCTGGGCCTCCATTAGTCATCTCTGACTGTGGGGAGAAAGCTGCACACTGAGGAAGGTGCTGCTTGGTTCCTCAATGCTGTGACACTGCTTTACCAGCCCTGATCCTCCTATTTGTGGGCTTTCCTTATGTGAGTGTGATAGCCATGTAAACACACCTCATAGACCTCCCTCCAACATGGAGGGTAACTGATCAAGAGATCCTGTTGCTGCACTTTGATACTGATCACTCTGGTTTTCTTTAAGGCCATGCCTCCCATGGACTGCTCTTTAACAATGGCTTAGTGCCAGGGAGAGATGTGAAGTCCTTGTCAACCATCCCAGTGGTTCTGAAGAATATGCTTCACACAAACCAGCAGTCTAGGGACCTTCCACTCAATCTTACCTCCAGGGTCAGACTTGCATGGTGATCAAATGGCTCCCTAAGCCTGCTCTGACTCCCTCCCTACTTCCTTTCCCACAGGCACTTCTAATAAAATCCTGGCACATTTAATCCCATTTTTGGCGTCCACAATCCTGAAGAATCTGAACTAACACAGTGAAAAAGAAAGAAAACTTCTACCTTCTATCCTGTTTACCATGAGGTGGGATTTTCTGTCACTCATGGTGAACCAAACTTTAAATATTCCACATAGGTATTGTGGATAATCAGGAAGTAATGTTCATTGTTTTTTATGTCTAAATATCTTGACTGACTTTAATGAGCATGTTTCAGAAACATATTCATGTGTCTAAAAAATAATTACTGATGATTTGGAGTTGTGTACTCTTTTGGTAATTTTACCCTTTCCAGGGGAAAAATGTACACACCCCATTGAAACATAATTTTGCATATAATTCAGTAGTGTCTACTACCCTCTGGTAGCCTCCTGGAGTTCATGCTAAAAATCCATTCCCTAGATGGCTTTTATTTAGAAAGTTTTTCTAGGATAACACTTTCAGGTTTAGTTTTTCCATTTTTCTTTTACTTTCATTTTAGGTGACTTCTGTGCTCTCTTTTTCTACTGGGCATAATAATTAGTTATTAAGGACAGAATATAAATATTGTGACTCTTAGTTCTAAAGGATGCTTAATTAGGTCCTTTTTAAAGTTTCCATTGCTAGTTTCTCTATTTTATACAGAGACTAGAAAAAAATTGGTTCTTCTGACAGACAAATTTGTGCACTGCCTATAAAACTAAACGATAGGGCTTTCTCAAAGATGGGCATAAAACCATAATAGTAGAGAATATGTCTCAGTGTCTATAAATGTATGTTTGAAATATCATTTAATAAGGAAATATCATTTAACGAGTCATACAAATACACACATGCATATACACTCAAAGTAAAGAAAAGGATACGCTTCTTCCTCAGATAAGGCAACAGCATTGTCTCAGGATCAACATTTTTTTCTGTCACCTATACCAAAGAGAATATAAGAGTTACCCACGCAAAGTTGAGAGAGCTGATATGAAATTCACATTGGCAGGATCACACCAATTTGAAGGAAATTCATGTTAATTAGCTATTCTGCTCATATATTCAAGTAGATTTCAGCTTTATGGAACACCTGTGATATAGGAACCACTTCTCTTAGGTGTAATCTTGAGCCCCACCACGATCATGCTACTGTCCTTGGTCTTGAATCATCGCCATTCTCTGAGGCATTTGTTGTTTCCACTAACAGGGACACTAGCTCCTGTCCAGTTTTTTTTCTAGAAAGTCTAAAGCAAGTGAGAGTAAAGATATTAGTAGAACAGTTCAGACTAGAGAGATAGAGAGAGGGGTGGATGAAATAAGAAAGGAAAGGAGGGAGGAGAATTGCTGGAATAGCATAGCCTCTGAGAAACGGACATAGTTAATTTTTAAAATACTTGTTTATCTTGTTCAAATAATTCTGGTTTCCAGTAAAAGACAACCAGCCATGGCTCCAATCAAATAAACACAGAGGAAGATAAAATATGTATACTAAGAGATGCAAAGCTGCACAGCAAAGACACGCTTAGGCAAGTTCATGGGAGCAGCCTGGCAGCAAAGCAGTGGAACAGCAGGCTGTCTTTTCCCAAGGATGACGTAAAAATGTCATGATTGTGTTTTCCAAAGTGATTGTTTTCTATTTTTCTCACTAAAAATTTGACACTTCTTTTAGATTCACGGAACACATAGAAGCATGACTTGCTTTGCCATTCCAGAAGCTGAACTTGTCTTTCACCATATTATAGTAATTTTCCCTTCTGGGAAGTAGGTGAGAAGTGGACAAATGCTTATTCTAGGGCTGCTGCCTCATCTTCAATCTAAGAGGCCATATGCCATGCAAGGTGAGGGCTATGCCAATTGCCAAGGTCAGATCCATGCCCTAGAGGAGTCTGCAACATAGAAAGATTGGGGTGTGTGTGTGTGAAAAGAAAAAATATGGAGTACCTCTTAGGTATCTTCAACTTAATTGGCTCCCAAATGTAACTCTTTATTTTCCAAACTTACTTACTACTCACTTCTTTTCCCTAACCCGTTTAATGGCTTCAGCATCTGCTAGGTCATCTAAGCTGGGAGAAAAAAAAAAAAAAGCTATTTTCAATTTTTTTTTTTTCTTTTCCAATCCACCACAATCAGTGTCACCGAGTTCTTCCACTTGGGCTTCCAATGATACTCTAGACTCCTTTCTCTTCCACTGTCACTACCCATGAGCCCATATCAACTATTGTCTGAATGATTATTAAGACCTGCCTAACAGGTCTCCCTGCCTCCACTCTTGATATTGCAATATCGTCCTCTAAACCACGACCAGAGTGACTGCTGTAAAACTCAAGCCTGATTATCTCATGTATATGCCTAAATTTAACGTGGCTCCTGGCTGCCAAACTGCCATGCTGGGAATTCCTGAATCATGGGGATGCTTGTTAAAATGAAACCTCTATGGTATCAGGAGTTCTAGTAGAGGGAACCAGAAAATGTACTTTTTAAATAGGTACACTGAGTGGATCTTAGGTGAATTAATAGCCAACCATTTCCAGAATATAAGAAGAAACTTGAATTCAGGCTTCATGGATGAAGTGGCTAGTCACAAGGGTGCATGGACTTTTTTTTTTTTTTGCATGCAGTGGAGATAAAGGTGCTACTGTCCTTGGTTCTGAATTATCTCTGTTCTGAAAATCCTTCCTCACTTCTTGGCAGAATTTTGTATGTCATTCTCCACCCTGCTCAAATGTTCTCTATGGAGAGTGTTGCCACATAAAATACCCTTCCCCATCTCCAAGTAACCACCCTCCTCTTTGTTCCCATGGCTGATGTCTTCACCTCTTCTTTTATGACATTTTTTACACTATATCATAATTATTTGTGTATGTACAAGACTATCTTGATCCTGAGAGAAGCCATCTTCTGCTATTCTTATGTCAAACACTGAGCTTGGTGGTAGGGATATATCAGAGGATGTAATAAATGTTAATTAAATGAATAACTAGAACATGATATGTATGATTTGGTATGAGATACCAAGAAGGAATAATTTCTCACAGACTTGGGCATCTGAACAGATGATAAAAAAGAAAAACCCAGAAGTTATTGATGGCAGAAACTATAAGTTGTCTATCCTGGCATGCATTCTTCTTTCCTTCCTTCCTGCCACTTGGAATAGGGATGAAATGGCTATAACCCCAGAGGTCATCTTAGACCATGAGGCAACATGCTAATGGCAGCAGAGAAAAAAAAAAAGAGAAGAAACCTGGGTCTCAGATAACACCATAAAACTTCTGGCCCAGCCTTACAATGTCTGTTCCTAGATATGATGGTAAACCATAGAAGCCCAGTTTGAATAGATGGACAGAGTCTGGATAGCCGAGTTAGTACCTAGTTAATAGAGAATAACATTTTAGGCTTGAGGAATATTTCTATATTTGAGGAAGGAATTCATGGAAGAAGGTCAGGCTTGATTGGGTATTTGTTCCAGGAAATATTTCAAGGGATTGGAATCTGGCTCAAAGTCCCACTGGTTTGAAATTTGTTTTTGTTGTTTTGATGTAGTGGGTGTTTGTATTTGGAGGAAGTGGGGGCAGGGATCTAGCATGCATCTTGTCCTGGCAGCTCTGGGAATGAAACAGGGAGGTTAGAACTCAGATAGAGACTAGGATGTATAGTGGGGCTGGGTAACAGTTACTCTGGTTGACTCTGGATTGGAAAGATGTTGCCAGTTCACAGGTCAGGGTCATTGCGTGTACTCATCTCAGCATAGCCTTGAATGTTGCAAGGGTGGAATCTGTCCCTCTGTATCACTGCCAGCCCTTTTTAACCCAATGTAACCAAGTCCAAGTTTACATTGTACTCGGTTAAGACATCGGTTTCCTCTGTGTACTGCCAGTGACTAGTGCCTGAGGAGGCCCTGCCAGATCCAAGACAGAGTTGGAAAGAGAAAGGAAGAGAGAGATAAGAGGGGAGAGAGTAGAAAATAAGGAAGAGGTAGAAGTGCATGTGAAAGGACAAGACTGAGAGGTAGAAGAAGAGGAAAGAAAGGGGTGCATGCTATGAGACGCAGTTAGTGGAAAAGAACAATAATCCACAACAGTCTCAGAGGAGAGAAAGAGGCCTCAGGAGACAGCCATAGGACACATCTTCCTGAGCTTTAGATTGCTTTAAAATTCATTTTGCTTGTTACTTCTTTCTGCCTAAGCTGCCTCCATCTTCTCCTCTTTTCTCTGAATCATTACAGCCATTCCAGAAGCCCAGAAATTTCCTCTCTCGGCCTTGTAAACCAAGAACCTTAGAGAATGCTAGCCAATAAACAGCTCTTTTCAGATTCCCACACCAACACCAAAAGTGTACATTTATTGCACAAATAATGCAAGATGACTGCTAAGAAGCAGTCATCTTGACACTTCCAAGCAGGTTCTAGCTCTACTAATGAAGCAGATAATTTTCTAGTCCAGATAGTAACAATTGTTTCCACATATCAAGTGTTTACTGTGTACATGCACCTTGCTAACCACTTTCCATGCCACTTAATAACCCTCAATTTCAGGGGAAAAGGTTCTGTTATCAGCTCCATTTTGCAAAGGAGAAAACGGAAGCTCAGCGATATTAAGTACCTTGCCTGAGGCCCCAGAGCTGCCAAGTGGCAGAGCAGATACCACAGGATTCAAACCCATGCCTGACTAGTCCCAAGGCCCATACCTTTGATTTCCATACCTCATTGCCTCATGAAATAATATGCTTCAGTTCCTAAGTTGAGGTTGGAATGTGGCATCTATGGCATAATTTATTCACAGGCTCTTGTTCCCTAAAACTCCATGTTAAATGGGTCATCTGTTCTTCTGGGGGCCCTGGTAGAGTGAATAAGATTACAGAAATCTCTCTCTGTAATACCATCTGCCTGATGACAACTTTTGGTGACCTGAGAAAATTTAGCACAAAGCAGAATAAAAGCCAATCATGATACCTACTGTCTCCTAAGTGGCTTCACTTCTAAGCTTTTTCGAAGGTGCGTTTTTAATTCCAGAGATTGCATTTGAAATCAAAAGCCCTATTCTATGGTAGGTTTTCTCTCTCACACTCTTCTCAACAGTCCCGTACTCTCTGAAACCAACAAGTTCATGCTAGGCTGGGTACAGTGGCTCACACTTGTAATCCTAGCACTTTGGGAGGCCAAGGCAGGCAGATCACCTGAGGTCAGGAGTTTGAGACCAGCCTGGCCAACATGGTGAAACCCCATCTCTACTAAAAATACAAAAATTAGCCAGTTGTGGTGGCTCAAGCCTGTAGTCCCAGCCACTCAGGAGGCTAAGGCATAAGAATAGCTTGAACCCAGGAGGTGGAGGTTGCAGTGAGCTGAGATCATGCCACTGCACTTCAGCCTGGGTAACAGTGAGACTCGATATCAAAAAAAAAAAAAAAAAAAAAGAAAGAAAGAAAGAAAAAAGTTTATTGTAGTTCTTCCCATGTAAGTAATCAGGCTTGTTTACCAGTACTAAAGCACACATCTAACAGAATTTAGAAGGGAGGAAAAGGAAAGGGAAAGGTTAACAATTTCTTTGATGGGTAATTGCAAAAACAGAATCAATATCTCCATAGTATACTTTACAAATAACCACAGGACATTTGGTCCATAGACAGAGTGAGCCCATAGATAAGAACTAGCTTACCTAATTTAAAAAATCAATAGACCACAAATTGTTCTTGGCCATGGATGTTAAAAATCCCAATATTTGTTTGGAAGTAGGGGAAGGAGAAGCAAGGAGATGTTAGACTCAAAACCCATTTCCTCATTTAACACAAACCCTTACCATCACCTATACAGCCCTAGTAATGTGGACCCTGGCCATGTTGCCAACTCCACCAACCTACCTCTGAGCACACAGAAATCCTTCCACCTCAGGACCTTTGCACCTGCCATGCCCACCCTGGATGCTCTTTCCCCAGATGTTTGCATGGCTTGCTCCTCACTGCATCCCAGTCACTGCTCAAATGCCACCCTTCCAGAAAGCCCAAAACATCCATCCCATCTAAGTATCCTGCACATTTTCTGTCCCCCTGCTGTGCTTTATTTTTTATATTAGCACTTCTCACTTCCTGACATTACACAATTCCATATTTATATTCTTGCTATCCCCCCAGCACAATTTAAACTCCATGCACGCAGGGACTTATTTCTGTGCTCTGCTGTATCTCATAAGCCTGGAACACTGCCTGATATATGGTAGGCCCTTAACAAATAAATGGATTGAATGCTCATGATCACTCTCTATGAAGTAAGTAGCACATTCTCTTAACAGAGGAACTGAGCCTCTGGGAGGTTAGGTTTTCTCAATTAGAATTAGAACTGGAATTGAAGACTTGTTTGAACAACAAAGCCAGTGCTCTGTTTACTCTACCATTCCATTATGCAGAAGAAGAAAAAACAACATAATGTCAATCACCTCACTCCATTGTCATATTTCACCCTCACAGCAGTCGTGTGAGGGGGTCCTAATGACCGCCCCCTACAGATCAGGACAAACAAGTTAGCTCATTTTGTCCAATATGGAACCCAGGCGGCAGGGGCAAAGTTTTTGAGGGGCCCAATGTACAATTTGGGGGATCCTCTTTAAGAAACATAATACAAAACCACAAATGAAATTAGGCTGAGGGCCTTAGAGCAGGCCTCACAACTAGGGTCTGATGCTTCACCCTGTTTAGCTTCCAGGGGAGGCAGCTCTTGCTGGTCAGGAAAAGTGTTGTGGCTGCCCTTAGCCAGAGGCAGGGGCCACAGGTGGCTCTGAATGAACCAGCACCAACACGAGCACCAGGGAAAGCAGGTGCCACTGGTCTTGCTTGGTTAGCTCTGTTTATTTTGTTTTTAAGAGACAGGATCTTGCTCTTTTGTTCAGGCTAGAGTGCAGTGGTGTGATCACAGCTCACTAACCTGGAACGCTTAGACTCAAGTGATCCCCCCGCCTTCAGAAGTAGCTGGGACTACAGTCGTCCACCACCACACCTGGTTATTTTTTATTTTTTGTAGATAGCGTTTTGCCATGTTGCCCAGGCTAAACTCGAATTCCTGGGCTCAAGCAATCCTTCTACCTCGGTCTCCCAAAGTGCTGATTTCAGGCATAAGCCACACTCTTAGGGAAGCTCCTTAACCTTCCTGCCTCAGTTCCCTCCTTCAAAGTGGTGTCATTAAAACTGGGACAACATTAAGAGTGAGCAGAGTTGATGCTCACATTCAGGGGGATGTCTTGAGAGATGCGCACGGGGCTTTGCTGCCCCCAAACATCGGACACTGCCTGGAACTGTCCCTTGGGTTGCCAGAGTGAGCCCAGCTTCTGAGGGGACAGAGCCCAACCCAGCAGTGGATCCTGTGAGGACCTTGGAGCCCCGAGAGCCTGACTTGTGTTCAGCTCCGCCAGGAACTAGCTGTGACTTTGGAAAGTGACGATTTCTTCATCTGAGAAACAATGGTTTGAATGTATTAGTCTCTGCCGTCCTGTCCCGACTCTAAGTTGCTCTCTGCGCTTCCAAACGCACCCGGCGAGCTGAGGCTCAGCCATCTCCGTAGGCTGCTCTCAAAAGTACTGGGGGACGTTCCCGTTATCGGCTGGAATTGAGGGAGGGAAGGTTTGGGAGTGCTGACCTTGATGGGCAAGAATACTTTTTTCCTGTTTAGGGAGGGCGTGTGGTTGGTAATCAGGCTGTGAACCTCACAAGGAGAGGAAAGGGGAACATGAGGAAGGTGGGGCCCAAAGATCCAGAGCAGTCCCTGAAAACGCAGCCTTCACCTGCCCGGGAGGCAGGGGTGAGAACACGAAGGCAAAGCCGCTGTTAAAGGAGAAAGCCAGGTCCGTGCCTGAGTGCCTTAAGCGGCAGGCACGAAAGGATGGGACGAACGGCAGGGGATCCTCTCTGCCTCGACCCGGGCTGCGGGTCTGGTCGCAGAGGCAGCCCGCAGGCGCTCACCTTGCGGCCGTTAACGTAGAAGAGCAGCTCCGGCGTCCGGTCCATGGTGGCCGCCGCGCGAGTCCGAGAGTCCGGAGCTAGAGATGGAGGCGGCTCTGGGAAGTCGCGGGCAACTGGGACCGGGCAGCACCGACCCGCCGAGTGGGGCGGGGCTTACTGGAGGCCAACTCACCCACCCCGACCGAGAAACCCTTGATAAAGATCCAACGTTCCTGAGCTCTTTGCCAGGAAAACTCTTCCCAGGGACAACAGCACGTGTGTGGGCGTCACTGGCGCTCTCTGTGTTGGCGGAAATCATCTGGCTAAGATGAAGACGACCCCTGCATTAGGGGTACAGAGTGCTGTAAATATAGTCAACAGTTCTAGTGAAGGATGGATAGTAGTTTTATTCAAAGAATCCCAGTTGAATGAAGAAGAAATGCTAGAATTAGAAAAAAATTGCAATCCCACATTAAAACTACTGTTCAGACAATGCTCAACAATGGATATAAAATAACCAGGTGAAATATTGGAGAAATTCATTACAAGGGATAACCTTTGAACCCACTGTTCAATGTCAGCATCCTTATGAATGAAACAAGGAGATGAAATGAGGAGATAAAGGATCTCCTCGCCAGTGGCGCTTAGCGTCTGTGTAACGTTAATTCTCTTGCGTCTCAGCAAACATTCTAAGTCCTGTGACATTGCTTTGGATGGTCTTATGTTATTGCATATTTTAGGTGATGTTCCAGCTAGATTTAAGTCTGGGAACAGTAGTACGTCCCCTCCAACCAGGCCTGTTGTAGTCCTGAACTCTTAAGTGTAAACAATCATATTTATTCCATCTCTGCTGGAGCAGATCTTAAGGACAACAAATAGGTTTACAACTTTAAGAAATATAAGGTTGGTGCAAAAGTAATTGCGGTTTTTACCAATACCTTCAATGGCAAGAACTGCAATTACTTTTGCACCAACCTAATAATTACTCATTTTAAAACAGAAATATCTTGAGATAAACTTAAAAGTTTTATCACTATTTACAGTTTATCCAGTAACTAACAACAAAGTTTATCTGGTAAATAAGAACAGAGATGTAAAACATATCGGAAAACTTTTAAAAAATAATAAAACTTGGAAAATACAGCAAAGCATAAAAATAAAGATTACCTATAAGCCCACAATTTAGAACTTTCCATTGTTCACTTTTTAGCCTATCCTTATTTTTTGAAATATGCACTGTAACACCTTTAAAAACTTAAGTAGGATTAAACTATTTTTCAGACTTCCTATCACTTGACATACCTTAGAACATTTTCCTGTTATTTCATTTATGTAAACACAAAAATTTTATTGTGAAATTTTCCAAAATTTGTACATAAAAGTGAAGAGTGCAACTGGCTTCTGTCTGCCCCTCACTGAGCTTTAACAATGGTCAACATTTTGCCATACTCCATTTTTTGGTAGTATTTAAAAGCAAATCCTGGACATATTTTAGCCCTAAATACTTCAAAAACACACATACATATTTTTTTTAGTCAGCTGCAATGCCATTTCTTAGGATCTAAACGTCTTTTTTTTTTTTTTTTTTTTTTTTTGAGACACAGTCTCGCTCTATTGCAAGGCGCCAGGCTTCAGTGCAGTGGCGCAATCTCGGCTCACTGCAACCCCCGCCTCCCGGGTTTCAAGCAATTCTCTTGCCTCACCCTCCCCAGTAGCTGGGACTACAGTCATGTGCCACCATGCCCAGCTAATTTTTGTATTTTTATTTATTTATTTATTTATTTTTTGAGACAGAGTTTCGCTCTTGTTACCCAGGCTGGAGTGCAATGACACACTCTCGGCTCACCGCAACCTCCGCCTCATGGGTTCAAGCAATTCTCCTGCCTCAGCCTCCCGAGTAGCTGGGACTACAGGCGCGCACCACATTGCCCAGCTAATTTTTGTATTTTAGTAAAGACAGGGTTTCACCATGATGGCCAGGATGGTCTCAATCTCTTGACCTTATGATCCACCTGCCTCAGCCTCCCAAAGTGTTGGGATTACAGGCATGAGCCACCGCCCCTGGCCTAAAAAAGTCTTTTACACTTGACTTCTTTGAATCAAACAAGAGCTGTGCAATATATTTGCATGTGGTCTTATCAGTCTTCTTTGATCTAAAATAGACTTTTTAACACTGTTAACATGTTGAAAAAGAAACCAGGTCAGTTGTCCTGTTGATATGAACCACTTTTTCAGTGTGGGTAATTGCTTCCCTGCAGTTATTTTTCTACCTTATTTATTTCTTATACACTAAATATTAGATCTAAAGCTTTAAGTTCAGGTTCAATTTTTTTGGGGGGAGAGAACACTTCATAGGTGATACCATATACTTAATACTGCAGCACAGCAGGAAGCATATGGTGTCTGGCTGTTTCAGTCATAATGATGCTGACATTGAACAGTGGGTTCAAAGGGTTATCCCTTCATAATGAATGTCGCCATCAACATTTCACCTAATTGCTTTACATCCATTGTTGAGCATTGTCTGAGCAGTAGTTTTAGTAAGGGGTTGCAATTTTTCTAATTTTTAGCATTTCTTCTTTATTCATCAACTGGGATTCTTTGAATAAAACCATCCATCTTTCACTAGAGCTATTGACTATACCCCTACAGCACTCTCTGCCCCTACTGCAGTCTCTCAAAGTGTGGTACTAGGACAATCCTTGGACAGACTTACCTGATGCTTTTGATTAAGATGCAGATTTCTGAGCTCACCCCTTTAGTGGTCAGATATTGTCTAAAAAAGTTTTCCATCTAGGTAGAATAGAGTTTGAGTAGTCATTTGAATCCAATAAGCTGTGTATTGATCTCAGATATGAACAGGATTTATTACTTCTTATTATTGGAAGACTAAGTGGTCTTTGAAACAAAGTTATAAAAACCAAATTCGAAAGAGTCTGAAAGGTTAATCTCCTCCTCTAAGTCACAGATTACATATAATAGAACTAATACAGAAGCTGACATTCAACACGTATTACTGAAAATTAGAAGAATGAAGTGAGAGAGAAAACAGGCCAGGGCAGAAGGTGGCTTTTAAACCCTTTTAGATGTCCACATGTATTGAACAGGTTAAAAACACAGCAAAGGTAAATAGGGGAGGGCTCAAGATGGCGCTGTGAGAACAACCCAGGATTGAAGCTCTTGGTTAATGCGCGGACAGGGTAAGTCAGGGCCACATTTCCAGACGGATCTTTGTTGCCCATAGAACGGGGAAATTCCCAGGTATAAAAGAGACGTGGGACGCCAGGCAGAGGTTTTGGCTGGTGCAGCCGGCAGCTGGCAGCGGGTACGGCGGCAGCCCGGGCTGTAGCACAGCCGCGCTACACAGCACTCTGCACAAAGCACACTGGTCCGGGGGCCCTGTTGAACCGGCAACCTGAGACTTGAGAGGGCTGAACTTGAGACTGAACGGGACTTGGACAGTGAGCCAGCCCAGGAGATTCCAGGGACACAGCGTTTGGGGTAGCACAGTGGGACAAACAAAACGGAGATTCCAAACGCTCCCGGTGGGGAAATTCCCTGAGGGTGCAGCTCCGTGTGGGAGGGGCGTCCACCATTACCGAGGCAATCCGCCCCTACTGAGGTACACATCCATTGCTGACGCAGCCTGCCGTTGCTGAGGCAACCCGCTACAACAGAAAGACTCCGCTGCAGGGCGTAGCCCGTGGCAGCAAGGCGGAGACCGCAGCAGAAGGGCAGAGCCTGCAGCAACAGGGCGAACCTCACACCAGCAGGGCGGAGCCGTGGCAGGCAAATAGTGACTAGACTGCCTCCTAGCTGGGCAGGACAGCACAACGGACACTGAAAAATAAAGCCCCGACCCGCCCAGACGGAGCATCTGAGAAAAAAAGGGTTTTTTAAAATGAGTTCTGTTGCAGCAGAATTAAACATAGCAGCCTAACAGCCCTGAATGAACAACAGAGCTCACAGCTCAGCAATGGAGCTCCTATAAAGTACAGACTGTCTCCTCAAGCAGCTCCCTGACCCCTCTATATCAAAAAGACTGACATTTGGCAGGCATCATTCTGGGACAAAGATAGCAGAAAAAAGACTGGTAGCATCCCTCACTGTTCCGCAGCTGCTATAGGTGCACCCCAGACAAGCAGGGCCTGGAGTGGACCTCAGCAGTACAGTGGAGGGGCTAGACTGGTAGAAGGAAAACCAAGTAACAGAAATACTTCATCATCAACAATCTGGGCGTCCACTCAGAGACCCAGTCAAAAAGTCAGCAACTACACAGACGACAGGTGGATAAATCCACAAAGATGGGAAGAAACCAGCACAAAAAGGAGGAAAACACCCGAAACCAGAACACCTCGCCTCCTAGAAAAGACCAAAACTCCTCACCAGCAAGGGAACAAAGCTGGATGGAGAATGACTGTGACAAAATGACAGAATTAGACTTCAGAAGGTGGATAATGAGAAACTTTTGTGAGCTAAAAGAACATGTTTTAAATCAATGCAAAGAAACTAAGACACAACATGCCAGAATCTCTGGGACACATTTAAAGCAGTCTCTAGAGGAAAGTATATAGCAATAAGTGCCCATATGAGGAGAATGGAGAGATCCAAAATTGACACCCTATCGTCAAAATTGAAAGAGCTACAGGAGCAAGATCAAAAAAACTCAAAACCTAGCAGAAGACAAGAAATAACTAAGATCAGAGCAGAACTGAAGGAGATTGAGACATGAAAAACCCTTCAAAAAATCAATAAATCCAAGAGCTGGTTTTTTGAAAAGATCAACAAAATAGACAGACCACTAGCCAGATTGATTAAAAATAAAAGAGAGAACAACGAAATAGATGCAATAAAAAACGATAAAGGTAAAATCACCACAGATTCCACAGAAATTCAAACCATCTTCAGAGAAAATTACAAACAACTCTATGCACATAAAGTAGTAAACCTGAAAGAAATGGATAAATTCCTGGACTCCTGTGTCCTCCCAAGCCTAAACCAGGAGGAAGCTGAAACTATGAATAGACCAATAACAAGGTCAGAAGTCGAGGCAGCAATTAAGAGCCTACCACACAAAAAAAGCCCAGGTCCAGACGGGTTCACAGCCGAATTCTACCAGACACACAAAGTGGAGCTGGTACCATTTCTTCTGAAACTATTCCAAATAACCCAAAAAGAGGGAATCCTTCCCAAATCATTTTATGAGACCAATATCATCCTGATACCAAAACCCGGCAGAGACCCAACAAGAAAAGAAAACTTCAGACTAATATCCATGATGAACACAGATGCAAAAATCTTCAATAAAATATTGGCAAGCCGATTGCAACAGCAAATCAAAAAACTTATTCATCATGATCAAGTAGGATTCATCCCGGGGATGCAAGGCTGGTTCAACATACGCAAGTCTATAAACGTAATTCACCACATAAACAGAACCAAAAACAAAAACCACGATTATCTCAATTGACGCAGAGAAGGCATTTGACAAAATTCAACAGCCCTTTATGGTAAAAACCCTCAATAAACTCGGTATCGATGGAACGTATCTCAAAGTAATAAAAGCTATTAACGACAAACCAACAGCCAATATCATACTGAATGGGCAAAAACTGGAAGCAGTCCCTTTGAAATCCGGCACTAGACAAGGATGCCCTCTTTCACCACTCCTATTCAATATAGTACTGGAAGTTCTAGCCAGAGCAATCAGGCAAGAAAAAGAAATAGAGGGTATTCAAATAGGAAAGGTGGAAGCCAAATTGTCTCTATTTGCAGATGATATGATAGTATACCTAGAAGACCCCATCGCCCCAGCCCAAAAACTCCTGAAACTGATAAGCAACTTCAGCAAAGTCTCAGGATATAAAATCAATGTGCAAAAATCACAAGCATTCGTCTACACCAATAACAGGCTTAAAGAAAGTCAAATCAAGAACGAACTGCCATTCACAATTGCTACAAAAAGAATACCTAGGAATAAAACTCACAAGGAACGTAAGGGACCTCTTCAAGGAAAACTACAAACCACTGCTCAACGAAATAGGAGAGGACACAAACAGATGGAGAAACATTCCATGTTCATGGTTAGGAAGAATTAATCTTGTGAAAATGGCTATACTGCCCAAAGTAATTTACAGAATCAACGCTATCCCCATCAAGCTACCATTGACTTTCTTCACAGAACTGGAAAAAACCACCATGAACTTCATATGGAACCAAAAGGGAGCCCGCATAGCCAAGTCAATTCTAAGCAAAAAGAACACAGTGGGGGGCATCACACTACCGGATTTCAAACTATACTACAAGGCTACAGTAATCAAAACAGCATGGTACTGGTACCAAAACAGAGATATAGACCAATGGAACCAAACAGAGGCATTGGAGGCAACACAACATATCTACAACCATACAATCTTTAATAAACCTGACAAAAACAAGCAATGGGGAAAGGATTCCCTGTTTAACAAATGGTGTTGGGACAACTGGCTAGCCATGTGCAGAAAGCAGAAACTGGACCCCTTCCTGACATCTTACACCAAAATTAACTCCAGATGGATTAAAGACTTAAACATAAGACCTGGCACCATAAAAACCCTAGAAGGAAATCTAGGCAAAACTATCCAGGACATAGGAGTAGGCAAGGACTTCATGAACAAAACACCAAAAGCATTGGCAACAAAAGCCAAAATAGACAAATGGGACCTAATCAAACTCCACAGCTTCTGCACGTCAAAAGAAACAGTCACTAGAGTGAATTGGCAACCAACAGAATGGGAAAAAATTTTTGCAGTCTACCCATCTGACAAAGAGCTGATATCCAGAATTTACAAAGAACTCAAACAGATTTACAGGAAAACAACAAACAAGCCCATTCAAAAGTGGGCAAAGGATATGAACAGATACTTTACGAAAGAAGACATATATGAGGCCAACAATCATATGAAAAAATGCTCGTCGTCACTGGTCATCAGAGAGATGCAAATCAAAACCACATTGAGATACCATCTCACGCCAGTTAGAATGGCGATCATTAAAAAATCTGGAGACAACAGATGCTGGAGAGGATGTGGAGAAAAGGAACACTTTTACACTGTTGGTGGGAGTGTAAATTAGTTCAACCATTGTGGAAGACAGTGTGGCGATTCCTCAAGGCCTTAGAAATAGAAATTCCATTTGACCCAGCAATCCCATTACTGGGTATATATCCAAAGGACTATAAATTGTTCTACTATAAGGACACATGCACACGAATGTTCATTGCAGCACTGTTTACAATAGCAAAGACCTGGAATCAACCCAAATGCCCATTGATGATACACTGGATTGGGAAAATGTGGCACATATACACCATGGAATATTATGCAGCAATCAGAAATGATGAGTTTGTGTCATTTGTAGGGACATGGATGAATATGGAGAACATCATTCTCAGCAAACTGACACAAGAACAGAAAATGAAACACCGCATATTCTCACTCATAGGCGGGTGATGAAAAATGAGAACACATGGACACAGGGAGGGGAGTACTAAACACTGGGGTCTATTGGGGGGAAAAGGGGAGGGCCAGTGGGAAGGGGAGGTGGGAAGGGATAGCCTGGGGAGAAATGCCAAATGTGGGTGAAGGGGAGAAAGGAAGCAAAACACACTGCCATGTGTGTACCTATGCAACTGTCTTGCATGTTCTGCACATGTACCCCAAAACCTAAAATGCAATAAAAAATTTAAAAAAAAAAACACACAGCAAAACAAGACAGCCTGGTTTACAAGATAACCAATGCAAAAGTATTTATTAACACATTTTATTTGGTTAAAAAGTTAACAGCTATTGTTTGGTTATATCATGTAATTTAAGTTCTTGTTTATTTAACCTTCTTTTTACCTAATAGCTTCTTTGGGCTATTAGATTAAAAAAAAAGCTTAAATAAACAGGAATATAAGTTATATGATGACCAAAATGATTTGAAAAGTTTAATGCTATAAAATAGCTATTTTATGCATATATATCTATTAACAAACATAAGAATGGACAAATCAACACTCCATGAAAGACAAAAAAAAAAAAAAAAGCTTTTCATCAAGCATTTCTTCTTCTTGATGCTAGTTATTTTCTGTTTTGATTCCTTATGCTTTGAAAATTCAGAGAAACCAGAATCCAGAAATTCACTTCATCTTCTCATCTTGCTGCAAAGTAGAAAAAAAGGAAGATTAGTAACAGCCCAAAATTAATGCTTTTGCTGTGAAGGTTGGAGAAGAAAATTGTTTCATCATAGTAAAGAAGTTTCCGTAAACCACAAGCTTTGCTAAATATTTAAAATACTCTAATTTTTCTTAAATCTTATAGTTCCCACTATCAGAATATTTCAAACAATTTATTTCAAATAAAGGTTTAAGAAAAAATGATCAACATAGATTTTATACATTATGTGTTTGCTACATAGTTCCTTTTCATTAGAAATTTAGCATATATTTAAGAACATGTGAAAATATACAATTTAAAAACAAAGTAAGTGTTCATGTTCCTACCACCCAGGTTAAGACACGAAATATTACCACACCTCCAGTGTGCCACTTTCTGATCACATCCCTCTCCTCCCCAAGAAAGGAACCACTATCCTGAATTGTATTAATCACTCCTTTCTTTACAAGTTTTTATTTTAAGCAACTGTGTATTGCTCTCCTAAAAAGTATATTGTTTGGTTTTATCTGTGTTTGACCTTTATATCAATGAAATCATACTGTAGGTGTTTTTTTGTGACTTGATTTTTCCACTCAATATCTTCATTCATTTTCAAGCCTCTCCTTTATTGAAACATTAAACATTTTATATTCTGTATCTGATTTGCAGTTTCTGCTGTTACCTTGTTCTCCTGTGTGTATAGTGTTTTTCTTTACAAGAGCTAGCTGTTCATTTTCCTTGGGCCTTCAGCTGTGCAAAACATGTTTAAGTGTGAGATAGACAACTCCCTAGAAAATATTTGCTTCTAATAGACAATAGGGGACTATAGCTCATGTACTACTTATACTAAATCCTCAGCTTCGAATTTTTTGTGCCTTTGAGATATTGTGGATTCAAGTTATAATCTGCATAAAGGCTGCATTTATTTTGGTTATGAATTCTAAGGAAAGATTTTTTTTCTCCTTAATTCAGCACCCAAGTTATTCCCTGGGTCTGAACAAGCTAGTGGGGAGGTTATTTTTAGTTTGCTCTTCTATTGAGAAAGTAGCTCAACTTTATGGAAAAAGATCTATTTGAATCTTCATTTTGGATAAACCCTAGGATTTGTCTTCTGTCCCTAGCCCCATAAGGCTGTGGATGCAATTAGGTTCACCTAGTTAGACAAATATCTTCAGGATAAGGTCAGTTTCAGCCTCCACTGACCTCTCTGAGTTTCCTGCTATCATCTGGTCTCTGATCTGAGCTTTTCTTACTAATAGAAACATTGATTAGCTAATAGTCATTGGCTAAGAAATGCATTCAAGGCATGTTTTTTAGTATTTTACTCAATAATTTTATTTTTTTCAGTAGGAGAGTTGATTCATGAACCTAATACAACATGCTTCAAGATATGGAGTTTATTTATACTTTACATTTTACATGTATATGTGTAAGTGTGTGGTTTTAGATGAAATACACAGACATGGTCCCAAATTAAAAAGGTATACAAGATTGGGTGGAAAGGTCTCTTCCACTCCTTTGTACTTGTCTCCAGAGCCAGTATTAACCACTGCCTTGGGTAACTGATAGAATTTAATTAATCTTTTTAAAAGAACTACCTATTCTAAACGAAGCAGCAAAATGCTATCAGGAAATAGTATTCTATTTTAGTTTACATGTACAGTGCATGAAGATTATTTGCTAAACAGCTTAGCTGGTATAATTTTTAAAAGCAAAAATCACAACATTCAGTATAAATTCTGAGTGATGACCAGTTGCCACTTTTGCTTTCTTCCTTCTTTTTTGGACTGGAAATGGTATGCACTAGGTATATCACAGCTTCTAGTAGCTCCCATGAAAGTGGATCCTAATTAAAGCTGCTTGCTATTATGGAATGATCATCATAGGTATTGAAGATGAATGGCAGGAGTTATCAGGAAGGTCACATAAATATGTTTTTAAAGTCTTTATCTCTTAAGTCCCAGAGCACTGAACATGACAAATGAGGTTACTTTTAATATAATAAAATGACAATCCAAAATGAATATGTAATAATTATGATGTTAACATAGCAAAAAGCAGAGCAACCACCTTTCTGAAGCAAAAACTACAGGAGATACATGGAAACACAGGACAAAGTAGATTTTAATATACCACTCTTAGTGTAAACTTAGTACAAAACAGATCAAGTGGACAAAAAAAACAGACAAAAGATCTAAGCAACATAATAAACACAGTAAGCCTTAGGGATATATAACAAACTTTAGATCCTGATTATGGAGAACACACATTTTTCTCAAGTACTCACAGCATAGTTTTAAGTGCTGATCCTATAGTAGGTCACACACACAAAAATATACTGGCAATTTCCATAAAGCAAAAATATTATAATAAATAATCTGACCAAAATGCAATAAAACTACATTTACAAATAAAAAAAAAAAACAAGAAAGGGCCATCCACCTAGAAATTTTAAAATGTCCTAATAAATAATTCCTGAATAAAAGGAGATACTTAAAAATGACAATGAAAACACTACGTGTCAGAATCAAGATAAACTGAAAGCACTGATCAGAGAAAAACTAATTGCACAAAACTTTTTTTTTAATTGTTTTTTTGTGTGTTTATCTTTATTTTTAATTTTTCAAGTCAAGATCTTTCTCTGTGCAGTGGCACAAGCATGGCTCATTGCAGCCTCGATCTCCCAGGCCTAAACCATCCTCTCACCTCATCCTCTCTAGTAGCAGCTGGGACTACAGATACATGCCAAAATGCCTAGCTGATTTTTAAATTTTTTGTAGAGTGAGGGTCTCCCTGTGTTGCCCAGACTGGCTGGTCTCAGACTCTTGGGCTAAAGCGATCCTCTCACTTCAGCCTCCCAGTGTTGGGATTACAGGTGTAAGCCACTATGACTGGCCATAAAACACTGCTATCCACATAAATGAAAGAATAAAAATAATAAATTGAATTCCCTGCTCCAGAAATGAGAAAACAACAACAATAAAGTAAATCAAAGAAAACACAAAGAAGAAAACAATAAATATAAAGCAGAAATCAGTGAAGTAGAGAACAGAAAAACAGATCCAATTAGTAAATCAAAGTCCTGATTTTTTGGAAAAATTAATAAAATAAATAAACTACTCTCTAGCTTGATTAAGAAAAAGAGAAAAAGAATAAACACAAAAGATAATAAATGATACAGGTAAAATAATTATGGGAAAAAAGATATTTAAAATTCATTTACATGTCCAATTCAGAAAAGATAATTTGCAGGCTTTTATGCAAATAAATTTGAAAACTTAGATGAAATGGATAATTTCCTATGAAAATACAAATAACAAAAATGACCCCATAAGAGCCAAAAAGCTTAAACAGACTAATTTTTACACACACAAAAAATAGTCAACGTTATTAAGGAACTACCCCACACAAAACAATACTAGGTCCAGATGGTTTCAGAGGGGGATACTAACAAACTTTCAAAAACCACAGAGTCTCAACGTTTTAAAATGATATAAGTATATAACATACAAATAATTATAGACAAATTATAATGCTCTATAAATTATTTTACTAAAGGAACCAAGAAGGTGACTTTCTTGATTCCCTTAATATGATACCTAGGCCAGATAAAGACAATTCAAAGACAGATTAACTATAGACTCATATCAGTTATGTATGTTGCTATAAAAATTCTAAACAAAATATTTTAGCAAACTCAATTCAACATCACATTATGAAAAACATACTCCATGACCAAGTGAGATTTATTCCAGGAAAGCAAGGTTAGTTCGGTACTAGAAAACTCATCGACCGACACCATGTTAATAAATCTAAGGAAATAAAGCATATGATTATCTCTATAAATGCTGAACAAGCCTTTGACAAAATTCAACAATCATTCAGGATAAAAACTCAATAGGCATCAAGGGGGATTTTCTTAGTAAATTATATACGTATCTTAATCCTAAAGCAAGTATCTTATTTAACGGAGAGACAAAAATACTTCAATAGAAGTATTTCAATTACAATCAGGATCAAGGCAAGCACGCCTACTATTCTTGCTACTACTTAATATTGTGCCTGAGTTAATAGTCAATGCTAATAGAAAAACAATAAGAGGCATACAAAGGGGTAACGAAGTAAAACTATCTCTATTTTTAGATTATATCATAGTATACCTGGAGAACTGGAGACAATTGTGAGATAAGAGAATAACAGTTTAGTAAGTAGCAAGACATAATAAACTGACAGAAAAGTCAACCGTTTTCATATATATGAACAACACTGGGCATGAGTTACAAGTCCATATGTAATAGCAACAAAGAGAACTAAATACTTATAAATAAATTTAACAAAATATGTGCAAAACCTATGTAAGAAAAATCTAAACACAAGCACTTCTAAATACTTCCAGACACAGAAGATGACTTGAACATTTGTTATTGAGTAATAGATAACTAAATCAACACAGTATAAACAATGTGCATACATAGTGCTCAGATCTCAGTTTCTCAGATTCTCAGATATCCTCTGTTCTTGGATAGGGCAATTCCATTATTGTTCTCAATTAATTTAAGATTAACTCCCTAAATTAAGGCAGAAATTCAGTACAATCCCAATAAAAACAACAAGCTAGACTAGTGGTTTTCAACTCAAGATGATTTTGCCTCCCAGGTGAAATTTTGCAACATCTGGAGACATTTTTGGTTGTAAATGTGAAGGTGCTACTGACATCTGGTGGATGGAGATCAGGGATACCACTAAACATCCTACAATGCACAGGACAGCCTCCAATAAAAGAGAAATATCTAGCCTAAAATGTCAACAGTGCCAAGGTTATGAAACTCTGAGCTAGACAAGTCAACACCATCCTAAGCTTCATATGGAATGACAAACATTCAACAACAGTGAGAGAAACAATGAAAAAGAAAAACTATGAGAGGCTACCAGCCTTACCAGACATTAAAACATACTACAAAGCCTCTACAATAAAGAAGCAGATTACTGGCAAAGGTGATGGGATGTCTCACTTCTGAGATGACATTTTGTTATGTAAGTCTCCACCTTGCTAGAGGACTTGCTCTAGAGTTTCTCCATAGCTGGCTTTGAAGTAAGTGGCCATCCTGGGAAGGAGGCCATATGGCAAGGAGCTAAGCACATCTTCTAGCCAACAGCAAGAAAATGAGGCCCTCTGTCCAGAACCACAAGGAAATGAATTCTGCCAACAACCTGTGTGACTTGGAAGCAGATTCTTTCCCAGTACAGCCTCCAGATGAGAACCAGCCTGGACAATACCTTCAGTGCAGCCTGATCACACCCTATTCAGAATACCCAATTAAACTCTGTCCAGATTGCTACTTTAAGCCACTAGGCTTATGGTAATATTGTTTTTGAGTAATAGATAACTAAATCAACACAGTATAAACAATGTGCATACATAATGCTCAGATCTCAGTTTCTAAGCAAAATTCTCTAAGGGAACCAGGCTTCTCAAAGAAGTGCCTGATTTTGGCACTTCTCACTAGGATGAGCCTGGAATATCCTGTGTGTCAGAAAGTAAGAAAGTGCTCCAAATAGCATGAAGTCATGTCAAAAGGACACAGAAGCCAACCTGAAGGAACTCCTAATGATCAAAGTTGGAATAACTTGAGCAACAAAATAAATATTGATGGTATTGGACTTTCATCTATAGAACAAAAGAGATATCCATGATATATGAAAATGGAGAAAGACAACTCTTTCTTACAGATAAATTCCAATTAATGTTGAAGGAAAGGGAGAAATAGAAAATCACTACTAGTAGTACCCACAGTTGTAACTGTTGCAGGCAAGATCCACCAATGGATGCTCAAATTAGTGGGTGAAAGTTTGAGAAATGGAATGTATAGACTCAAAGTATCTCCCTCCCATGTTCATCAACTATAGAGAAAAAGATTGTGACTTCACACTTAAAAAACCCAGCAGACACCACCTTAACCAAGGAATCAAGGGTAACATGAATAGCAATGAAACATGTTGACATCATATATACGATACGATACAAGAACTTATAATTTCTTCTTGGAAGAATTTTTATTTACCAAAAAAATATTTTTGGTAAAATATTTACCAAAAAAGCACAACACATTGTAATCATGAGAAAACATCAGACACACCCAAACCGAGAGATATTGTACAAAATAAACTGACTAGTGGTCTTCAAAGGTGTCCAAGGCAGAAAAAAAGAAAAAAACTGAGGAACTGTTATAGGTGGAGGATGTTTAGGAGAAACAACAACTAAATGCAATGTGGGACTCTAGACAGAATTCTGAAACAGAAAGCGATGTTAGTCAAAGTCCATAGTTTGTTAATAGCATTGTACCAATGCTAATTCTTTAGTTTTGATAATTGTACTGTGGGCACATAAGACATTAAAATTAAGGAATGCTGGGAGAGGACCATATGGGAAACCTTTGTACTATTTTTACAACTTTACTGTAAGTCTAAAATTATTTGAAATTAAAAGTTTAACTTACAACTCATTAAAAGACAAATGACTCAACTGAAATGTGGGCAAAGGATCTCAACAGGCCATTTCTCCAGGAAGATATACAGATGGACAGGAAGCACACAAAAAGATGCTCAACATCATTAGTTATCAGGGAATTGCAAATCAAAACCACAATGCAATATCACTTCATGCCAACTAGGATAGCTAGAATCAAAGTCATATAAAAACAAATGTTCACAAGGATAAGGAGAAATTTTCAAAAATCATCATTTGTTGGTAAGAATGTAAAATGGCACAGCAGCTTTTGAAACAACTTGGCAGTTCCTCAAACAATTAAACAGACTTAGCAATTCCATTTCTAGGGATATATCCAAGGGTGGCGGGGAACTTTACACACAAAACCCTGCAAATGAATGTTCATAGTAGAATATTCATAATAGCCAAAAGATGAAAACAACCCAATTGTCCATCAAAGGACAAATGGATAAACAAAATGTGGTATATCTACACAATGAAATATTATTCAGTCATAAAAATTAATGAAATACTGATACATGCTACAATATGAAAAAAACCTTTAAAACATGCTGGGTGAAAGAAGCCCGTTGCAAAGACCACAGATTCTCTTATTCCATTCATATGAAATGTGTAGAACAGGGAAATTTAGAGAGACAAGAAGTAGATTAGTGGTTGCCTAGAAATGAGGGATAGGAAAGTGATAACTAAAGGGTACAGGGTTTCTTTTTAAGTAAAGAAATGTTCTAAAATTGACTGTGGTAATGGTTGCACATATCTATGAATATACTAAAAACCAGAATATTGTACACTTTTTTTTTTTGAGACAGAGTCTCGCTCTGTCACCCAGGTTGGAGTGCAGTGGTATCTCAGCTCACTGCAACATCCACCTCTGGGTTCAAGGTGATTCTCCTGCCTCAGCCTCCCAAGCAGCTGACTACAGGTGCATGCCACCATTCCCAGCTACCTTTTGTATTTTTAATAGAGATGGGGTTTCACCATATTGACCAGACTGGTCTCAAACTCCTAGCCTCAAGCAATCCACCTGCCTCGGCCTCCCAAAGTGCCAGTATGATAGGTATGAGCTACCATGTCTGGCCTAAATTGTACAGTTTAAATTGTATGAACTATATCTCAATAGCAGAGAGAGAAAGAGAGAGAGAGAGAGAGAGAGAGAGAGAGAGAGAGAGAGAGAGAGAGAGAGAGAGAGAGAGAGAGAGAGAGAAAGACAGGCCCCTTGGTTCTTAATTTGACTTTTAATTTTCTTCTTTCACCCTCCCTTACATTCTGTCATCTGGTGGTTATTGTTTTAAAATACCCATGAGAATCATTCTTTTTTTTGTTAGATGTGATCATTGTTGGCTAGTTTTGCTAAAAACTTTAAGTTCTTAATTTTTAGAGAGAGAGATGTAGGAGTGTTTTAAGAATCAAATGACTCAATATTTGAGACTCTGAAATATAACAAAAAGGATAGACGAAGTAAATATGACAAAGTGTTAATAACTGTTGAACCTGAGGATAAATTGGAAGAGGGCACTATTCTCTTTGTTGGAGTACGTTTGAAATTTACAAAAACAAAGAGAAAGGACTGTTACTCTTTGAGAGTAAAGGGCACATAAAACACTTTAACTTCTAGGAAACAATGTAGGAAATAAGCAAATGGCTAAGAGATAAAAAATGGCTTTGAAATCACAGGCCATGAATTTCTAAAATTATAATTATCAGGTTACAATTTAAAATATGACAGAACTGGGAACCAACCAAAAGTAAATCAATTTAAATCCAGACAATACTCCAACCCCCCAAAATATCCTGTTCAAAGGATATATTTCTTCAAACCTTACCCGAATCACACTGTGGTTGTTACATATCAATAATATATGCTTTACTGAATTATCAGAAGCGCTCAATACTGATTCAGACAGAATTTTTTTTAAGGCTATATTTTATAATGGCACACTAAAATACTTGAAATACTTACTCTCTGAGGCTTGGCTCTTTCAAATGGAAAGGAGCACACTTTCTTCTTCTGCTTGTCCGTTCTGAAGATAGATCTTCTGACTTACTTTCAGATTTAGCAGTGTTATTTAAAACAAAACTGGTATTTGTCAAGTCCTGTAATGGTCTATCATCTGAAAGGAATATTATTTTTCACAAATATTTTTTAAAGTATATAGAGATCACTGCAACAAATTTTAAATCTTGATTCAATTTTGAGAGGAAAGAGACTAACATTTGAAACAAACTGTCAAACTAGACTGCAACTTTTTTATTCTGAAATCACATGTGGCTCCCAAAAGTTCATCCGAGTTCAACCCCTTTTATGGAAGCACACAAATGACTGCACATTCATTCAACATATCTGCCAGTGATCTCTCTCTGTGAAACGCACCATGAGGAGGAGCACAGAAATGAAAAATGTCTCACCAGTACTCTAATAGATCCTGCAACTCTGGACCTTTGTAATTCTTTTTCTTCAGTGTGCTTTTTACCTGGAATTGACTTACTCACCAAAACCCTAGGGATTTATACACATATATTGAAATAATAGGTACCCAGTAAAAATTTTTAATTGGTATAGGAATGTTTAATGTTACAAAATTTCTAATGGCAAAAGAACATTCTTAGGATCCACTGTTAAGGAAAAAAAATGGGATGAGTTAATGTTATATATAGTATGACTTCAAACTTATATTTAAAAATCTGTAGATTTGGGTCTGCATGCACATGGTAAGGGAATTAAAGTTCTCCCAGGTAATTTTTTCCCCTTCCCTTTTCTGACACTCTACTTTTAATTTTCTGCAGTGAGTACTATTTTAATAACTGGGGGAAAACAAAAAATAAATACTATAGGTAAAAATCTTACTTATCCAGCTGGGCGCAGTGGCTCACGCCTGTAATCCCAGCACTTTGGGAGGCCGAGGCGGGCAGATCACAAGGTCAAGAGATCGAGACCATCCTGGCCAACATGGTGAAACCCTGTCTCTACTAAAAATACAAAAAAATTAGCTGGGCTTGGTGGTGTGCACCTGTAGTCCCAGCTACTTGGGAGGCTGAGGCAGGAGAATTGCTTGAACCCGGGAGGCAGAGGTTGCAGTGAGCCGAGGTCGCACCACTGCACTCCAGCCTGGCGCCTGGTGACAGAGTGAGACTCTGTCTCAAAAAAAAAAAAATCTTACTTATCCTTTAGGGCCTAAAATGCTACCTGTTTAAGAATGCTTTTGAAGATTCCTCTAGTTAAAATTAATCCCCATTATATCCCTTAGCATAATGCATGTGCTTTTTATTAAATAATCATTTATTCCTTTTCACCATGGTTACATACATGGAATGTGAGGAAATGAGGTTGGTATTGTTTATTTCTCAATCCTGTATAACACCTAGAATACAGGTGTTATTCTAGAATAAGGGTTTGATCACATTAAATATATGCTATTGAATGGGGAAAGAGTCTCACCCTCAAGAAACATGCAACTGTCTTCAGTAAAACAAAACCAGTGCAATTCATTATTATATACATTTAAAACATTCATTTTCCTTCAAATGTAAGAAAAAGGAAATTATTTGCCTAAGGTCATTATTAGGCAAGTTTGTGGTAAAGGTTAAATCCGTTTGTAGTTGCAAATGTCCAAGATACTCTCACTGTTACTTTCCCAAAGTATGAAACTTTCTTTATTCCTTCATGTCATTTCTATGGATCATGTACTTAGTTATATATTGTTTTTAAATTCTGGAAAAATATCAGTTAGAAAATACTTCACTGGCTACGTGAAAAACAAAAACAAAAAACAAAACACTTATAAAACTTTATCATTTCATAATGGTTATTAACCTACCTACTCCTGAGTTTTGGGTTCTCCGGTTGACTTCAAATTTCATCTCGTTCATCTTCTCATGCACGTCATCACTTACTTGAAAGGCTGGTGAGCATTCCAAGGCAAAATTTTCTTTTACTATCACATTTTTACTAGAAGAAATACTCAAAGGTACTAAACTCTCATGAACAGTGTCAACAGAAGAATCTCGTATGTCAGGTGAATAGATCTCAGACAAAGATTTCAATGCCTTTGTGTAAAAGTCTGGCTTATTTTTTACTATTTTCTCATTCTCCAAATTGTTTTCCTTATCTGCTTGTTGCAATCCAACAGACTTCCCCTGAATGGTGTTGAGTATTCTTTCCATTATTTCTTGGCTCACTGGAGAAGGATCTATGGAGGTCTTTCTTTTCTTTGACTTAGATGTCATTTTATTTACTTTTTTAACCTGACACTCTCCTTCTTTCATTTTTTCCACAAAAAGGGTATCTCTTTTTTTATTCAAAGTGGTAGTGCTTTGCTTCTGAGTCTTACATAGTTCAACTAGGTTTCCTGGATCAGAATCTGCTTCACTAGTAATACATTTTAAATCAGATTCTAAGGAGATAGATGTCTGTGAAGATTCTGTTAACTGTGAAGTACGTTTGTTCTTACCTTTTGTCAAAATGTTCTTTGCCTTGCATGATGACTCTTTCTTACGCTTTTTAACTACTTTGCGGGAATCTGGAATTTGATTACAACTTTCCTTTCCATTACTGTTGATTTCCATATAGTGTTCATTGATAATGTCTTGGCATTCAAGTTTTTGTTTAGATTTAATTATTTTAAAATCAAGATCTTTGGTATAACTTTCTTGGACAAGTACATCTTTATCATTATCCTCATATATCTGGTTCATTTCATAAATTATTCCTGTCTTCCAATTCACTTCATTCCTAAGCTCCTTATTTATTTTTGATTTATTTTGCTCAGCAGATTTCCTATCAGTGACATGCGTTTTCAAATCCAATATATTCTGGGTGTCATAATCACATAACTTTCCATTATCTTTGATAATAAGATCAGCTGTTTGAAATTCATCTGTGATTTGCAGGTTTTCAGAAATGGTTTCTTTATCCCTTGGGGTTATAGAAAAGACGTTATCTTTTCCTAGGTCATGTATACCTTTGTCATCATTCTTAGATATTTGGTTGGTTTCAGAAATTATTTCCCACTTTTGATACACATTTAGTCTAGGCTTCTTACCTATTTTTGAATCATTTTGACAAGCAGGTTGCGTATCATGGACATGTTGTTTCACCCTCAAAACATTCTGAATCTCATAATCATAGAGGTTTCCACTATCTTTGGTAGAAAGAACAGGCATTTCAAACTCACTTGGGTCTTCTTGGTTTCCGGGGATGATTTCCTTATCTTTTTGGGTTAAAAAGAGTGAGTGACTTTTAACTGTGTAATCCATACTTTTGTCATTATCTAAATGACTCACTTCAGAAATTATTTCTGTTTTCCGACTTACTTTCTGCCTAAGCTTCTTATTAACTTTTGATTCATTTTGCTGAACAGGGTACATATCAGTGATCTGCTTTTGCAAACCCAACACATTCTGGGTCCTATAGTCACACAGATTTCCACTGTCTCCGGTAAAAAGAGCTGGGATTTGAAGCTCTTTGGAAACTTCTATGTTTTCAGAGATAGGTTCTTTATCCTCTTGGGTTTTGAAGAAAAAATTATCTTTTTTTAGGCCATGCACATATTTATCATTATCCTCATACATGTGGTTCATTCCAGAAATTATTTCTGTCTTCCGGTTTACTTTCTTTCTATGCTTATTACTGTTTGGTCCATTTTGCTCAGAAGGTTGTGTATCAGTGACATATTTTTTCGAATTCAATATATTCTGGGTCCCATAATCAAATAAATTTCCATTATCTTTGGTGGAAAAATTGGCTGTTTGAAATTCATTTGTGGCGTCTAGGTTTTCACAAATGGTTACTTTATCCTTTTGGTTTGTGAGTAAGTTATCGTTTTCTAATTTGTGAATCACAAATGTCTGTCTAGAAGCTTTACTTTTATTACAAGTTATGGAATTCTGTTCCTTATCAAATTTACTCTCCTGGTGAAGTTTATCTGAACTTTGGGGGAAAAAGTATGTTTCTTCTTGCTCATTTGTTATTCTTTTCTTCTTTTTATTACACTGTACATTTTCTCTGTCATCTTGTTCAAAGCCAGTATGAAGGGTCATTTTCTTCAGTTCATTCACCTGAGCTAGCTGTTCAGGATCAAAAATAAAACCTGGATCTTCTACATCTTTTTTGCCATCCAGGACATCAGATCTTTCTGGCCTGTTTTCAATCTTTTCCCCAACAGCCACATCTGAACTATTTTTAGACTGTTTCTTTGATCTTTCTTTCTTTTTCTCAGAGCTTGAATCTTTCACTTTTCTGAAAGTTTTCATTCCACATTCATTTGTTTTTTTATTACTTTTCTTTTTAATGCCTGTTGTTACTGTGACAATTTTGCTGACTTCACCAGCAGTTAAATCCATGTCAGCATCATACACAGTTTTCTGCAATTGAAGGTCATCATCATCCTCAACTGGATTCTTGCACTCTGCATTAGGTTCACTGGCAGACTTAGAAGATAAGCTAGGAAGATCCTGTTTATTTATTTGCATTTCAGTATTTGTTTCATTAGCATGGCCATTTATCTCATTACAGCAATTTAATTCTGGACTTAAAATGCGTTGTTGATCTAAAACTGTTGTACATGGAATGTCCGCAGAAAGATTATTTGATTCCCAAGATGACCCATGCTTCTTCCTTTCAGTCACATTACTAGGAGATGGTTTCTCCCATCTGTGGCCAATAGATTGGGCATTTCTCATCTCACTCATTAGAGAACTCTTAGAACTTTGGTCTGAGTTGGAATGGCTTTCTATTAAGAAAAGGAAAACAAAACTAGAAATAAGTAGTAAAATAAGTAATAAGTTACTTTAAAAAAATTAGATTAGAAATCAAGCTGTTTCACAGATATAATTTCTGACGATGTGTTCTGCTCACATCCTAATACTACTAAGAATCTATGCTTATAAGAAAATAAGTTAGAAATAATGAGTACTCATAAGTCACATTTTACATTTGTATGTATGGAAAATATATACTGAGAATGGCTGCCTCAGCCCCAACAGTAGAGTGGAGTAAGCCAATAGTAGAGCCATTAGCATATATTTCTAGAGTGAAAAGAGGCCAGCAAGTGAATCCAAATTATAGTGATAACTCTGAAAAGGATTACTATCCAAGTCTATCAGCAGGCAGCTAAAATTTATATAAATTATATATCCATATATTAATATATGTGTGTATGTGTGTAAATACATACACATATGTATATATGTATACTATATACATTATATGTATACTATATATGTGTGTATATATTATATATGTATACATATACACACATACACACACACTTTCAGAGAGAAAAAATAATCCTAAGCTCTAAATTCAACATTGCTATGGTGCCATATCCCAGTCTGAAAATCTATGGCAAATGTGTAAGCACCGTATTATACCACAGATTATCATTTAGGAATACTATGTAAATAAAATGTAAGTGCCATCTTTTTTCTTGCTCAACTATTACTCAGGCTCAAGTTTTTGCCTTGCCAGTAATTAATTGGTGATGATCTTGAAAGAGTCTCTATACCTATCTAGGCCCCTAACTTTCATATCTATGAAAAAAGAGGGTAAAACAAACTAAAAATACGATATCTTTCAAATCATAAGCTAAGATATCAAGAAAAGCTGATTAGGTCCATTCATTCCTAAACAGTGTTTCCAGAGTAACCATATTAGGCCACTGTAGATCTGATGTTTGTCAGCATATTTACTTTAAGTTAAATTTGCCACCAGCAGTTTTAAATGGCAGAAGTTAGCAAATCTGTAACATAAGTGATCTAACTTATTAACTGTTATACACCATTCTCCTCAGGAAGAATATCAGATGAATGTAACTATTTAATACAAATACTCAAAATGAATTTTTAAAACAATCTCACCTTTGGGAGGTGCATCAACTATAGAAGAAATACGTTCTGAATCATCTGAACCACATACATTCTGATTATTTTCCTTAAGAAATAACACTTCCAAATTATCCGGAGTTGATAAAGGTTGTATTGTTGATCTTGAGGAAGTATCAGGTAATGTCTTTGATTTAATATTATTGTCACATTGCATTTTCTCTTTATCATCATCTTCATCATCATTTGAAGTTAACGGAACCCTAAAGGCAAGTGGGAAGGAACTGAGAAATTTTGTATTTTATAAAATTTTTTTTTAAATGCATGGACAATTATTTCTATATTCTATTTAAGATCAAACCACAAATCCACCCTGGTACTTTTTCAAGTTCAATGAAGACTTTTAAAGGTAGGAAATGAATAAGTAGTTTCTACTAGAACAGAACTTGGAAGGAAACAGGAATGCTTCTTAACCCTTTAATCACAGTGGCCCCAAAAAAGGATCATTTATATATTTACTGGTTGTCCTATTAGAATACTACGATTAAGGAAATGAAAAAGTTCAAATGTACTTAAAAATAGCTATATATAATATTTATACTTTTCATATAATTAATTCTATGTAATACCCAAAACTCTTCCTTTGGATTCTAGCAAATATAATTGCTTATAAAATTATGTGTGAAATAAGTTTCCAAAAGGCATCCAAGTACACTAAAACCATTATTCCTAGAGTAATTAAATTTATGGGAGGAAAACAGAAATCCACAGAAATAATTTGATAAACTGACATATTTGAATTCAAAGAATGAAGAGCAATATCCTCCACCAACAGTAAAGAGTTGCCTTGCTTTCCAAGGAAATCACAGATATTTTAATTTATAATAAGAAAAATAAAATATTTCTGATAAATATTTATGAGAAATTTAAAGGCAACTACCAATAGAATAGCTTTTGGGAGGAAATGTCTATACCACTTGAGGAAACAAGTTAACAAAAATAAACAGAGAGGTTCTGCTTCTGGTAATGGCTGAACAGTTACTATCAGACCAACCATACCTAACAATAATGACTATAAATTCTGGACAAAATATTTAAAAAACAACTACTACAAGTCAGTGGAGTATGGACAAAAAGCAGGTAGAGAGTTAGTAAAGAGGGGGCCGACACTTGGAAGAAGAGTGAGTTTCCCATTGTTTACAGCTTCAGCTGGTGCAACATTCAAAAAAAGTTAGAAACCTACAGTCTTATTGGTTCACGGTGAGAATTCATGGCAATTATAACAGCTGTAAAGTGATGAAGGAAAATATCATATAAGAGATGTAGAGAGGAGAGCCCTACATTTTGTGTATAAATGCTCCCCAAATATCTAGCTGACCTCTGAATCTGAATATATGAGATAGAATCTAAGCAGCCCAGCTAAGGATAAAACAACTAAAATGAGATTTCAGATGTTGCTAATTTTGGGTTCAGACAAAGTTACTGCCTACTAAAATTGAAACATCAAAACTCTTTGGAAGAGCATAACTGAATTTACATTTTCTACAACAAGGCATACAAAATGCCCAATTGTAATCTAATATTATCCAATATATGAAGCAACAGAAAAACATGATTTAAACTCACAGGGAAAAGATAATCAAGAGAATGACCCTGATATGCAACTGGTCAATAAACACATAAAAATATACTTAACATCATTAATTATTAGGGAACTACAAATAAAAACCATGATAAGATACTACTTCGCAGCCCTAGATGGCTATAATCACAAAAATCGATATTAACAACTGTTGGTGAGGATATGGAGAAATCAGTATCCCGATACTTCACTAGTGGGAATGTAAAGTGGTGTAGAAGCTTGGAAAAACAATTTGGCAGTTTCTCCAAAAGTTAACACAGAGTTACCAGATGACCCAGCAATTCCACTATTAGGCATATATTCAAGAGAACTGAAAACATAGGTCTACACAAAAACTTGTACATGAATGTTTATAGTAGCATTATTCATAATAGCCAAAAAGTGGAAACAACATCAATCTCTTGATTGATGAATGGATAAACAAAATATGGTTTATCTATACAACAGAATCATTGTCCCTTCATAAAAAGTAATGAAATGCTCATATGTGCTACAATATGAATGAACCTTGAAAACAATATGCTAAGTGAAAACAGCCAAGCACAAAATGCCACATACTGTATGAATCCATTGATATGAAATATCCAAAATAGCCAAATCCATTTAGATAGGAAGTAGATTAGCAGTTGTCAAGGGCTAGAGGAGTGGAGAATGGAAAGTGACTACTATAGATATGAGATTTATTTTTAAAGATGAAAATATTTTAGAATTGGACAGGGTGAAGATTCAAAGCTTTGTGAATATACTAAAACCACTGCACTATATACCTTAAAAGGATAAATTTCATGTGATAAGAAATTTTATGTTATGTGAATTCTATATCTCTTTTTTAAAAAGTAAATACAAGAAAGGAAATAATTTAAAAATAGACACCAATGAAATATAAAACATAAAACTGAAAAAAATAAAATCAATGAAGCCAAAAGAGTTTTTAAAATAAAAAATATAATTGACATACGAATTACAAACATACAAATTACAAAAGTCAGGAAACAAAGTTTCTTACTACAGATGCTACAAGCATTACAAGAATAAGAAAAGCATATTATAAACAACTTTATACCAATAAACTTTACTGACTAGATAAAATGGGTGATTTTCTTGAAAGACAAACATTTTCTAAATTGACTTAAAAAGAAATAAAAAATTTGAAGAGTCCCATATCTCCATCAAGCTACCATTGACTTTCTTCACAGAACTGGGAGAGAAACACCTTAAACTTCATATGGAACCGAAAGAGAGTCCATATAGCCAAGACAATCCTAAGCAAAAAGAACAAAGCTGGAGGTGTCATACTACCTGACTTCAAACTATACTACAAGGCTACAGTAATCAAAACAGCATGATACTGGTACCAAAACAGAGATATAGAACAATGGAACAGAACACTGACCTCAGAAGTAATACCACACATCTACAACCACCTGATCTTTGACAAATCTAACAAAAACAAGCAATGGGGAAAGGATTCCCTGTTTAATAAATTGTGTTGGCAAACTGGCTAGCCATATGCAGAAATCTGACACCGGATTCCTTACACAAAAATTAACTCCAGATGGATTAAAGATTTAAACATAAGACCGATCACCATAAAATCCCTAGAAAAAAACCTAGGCAATACCATTCAAGACATAGGCATGGGCAAGAGCTTCATGACTAAAACATCAAAAGCAATGGCAACAAAAGCCAAAATAGACAAATAGGATCTAATTAAACTCCAGAACTTCTGCACAGCTAAAGAAACAATCATTAGAGTGAACCAGCAACCAACAGAATGGGAAAAACCTTTTGCAATCTACCCATCTGACAAAGGGCTAATAACCAGAATCTACAAAGAACTGAAACAAATTTACAAGAAAAAAAACTCCATCGAAAAGTGGGTGAAGGATATGAACAGACACTTTTCAAAAGAAGACATTTATGCAGCCAACAAACATAAGAAAAAACCTCATCATCACTGGTCATTAGAGAAATGCACATCAAAACCATATTGAGACACCATCTCATGCCAGTTAGAAGGGTGATCATTAAAAAATCAGGAGACAACAATGCTGGAGAGGATGTGGAGAAACAGAAATGCTTTTACACTCTTGGTTGGAGTGTAAAATAGTTCAACCATCGTGGAAGACAATGTGACGATTCCTCAAGGATCTAGAACCAAGAAATACCATTTATCCCAGCAATCCCATTACTTGGATATATACCCAAAGGATTATAAAATATTCAATTATAAAGACACATGCACAAGTACGTTTATTGCATCATTGTTTACAATAGCAAAGGCTTGGAACCAACCCAAATGTCCATCAATGATAGACCATATAAAGAAAATGTGGCACATATATGCCATGGAATACTATGCAGCCATAAAAAAGGATGAGTTAATGTCCTTTGCAGGGACATGGATGAAGCTGGAAACCATCATTCTCAGCAAACCGACACAAGAACAGAAAACCAAACACTGCATGTTCTCACTCATGAGTGGGTACTGAACAATGAGAATGCATGGACACAGGGAGGGGAACATCACACATTGGGGCCTGTCAGGGGGTGAGGGGATTAGGGAGGGATAACATTAGCAGAAATACCTAATGTAGATGACGGAGGGATGGATGCAGCAAACCACCAGGGCATTTGTATACCTAAGGAACAAACCTGCACAATCTGCAAATGTACCCCAGAACTTAAAGTATAATTCAAAATTAAACAATATGCTTGTAAATGATCCATAGGTTCAAAGAAGAAATCAGAAAAAAAAAATCTTAAACTAAATAATGATATGGTATATCAAAAGCTGTGAATCCAGGAGAGAGTGATGATGCATGCCTATAGTCCCAGCTACTCAGGAGGCTAAAGCAAGAGGATCATCTGAACCCAGGAGTTCAAGTCCACCTTGGGCAACAGCACATGAAAACTCATCTCAAAATAAACAAACAAAAATTGTGGAACGAAGCTAAAGCAGTGATTATAGGAAAATAACCTTAAATGCTCACTTTTTAAAAAGAGAGACTGAAAATTGATCACCTAAAATATCCTGAGAAGCAAATAATAAGAGTAATAATAATAAAAAGAAAAGCAAAACAAAAAAGAGGAAAGAAACAATAAGGAGCAGAATCAATAAAATAGAAAACAAATATACTAAAATAACAAGATAGCCCCAAGTGAGACCTTTACAAAGATGAATAAAATGGATAGACCTCTAGAGAAAAACTAATTTAAAAAAAAGTGATGAAACACAAATAACCAATACTGAGAAAGAAAAAGAGAACTTCACCACATACCCTAAACATATTAAGCACATTAACTTGATAATATTATGGATAATGTTATGCCAGTAATTTTAGATGAAATGGTCAAATTCTTTAAAAAATATTTAACAAACCTAACATAAGAAGAAACAGAAAATCTGAGTATTATTGTACCTATTAAAGAAATGAGATGTTAGGCTAGGTATGGTGGCTCACACCTGTAATCCCAGCACTTTGGGAGGCTGAGGCAGGTTGATCACCTGGGGTCAGGAGTCCAAGAGCAGCCTGGTCAACATGGTGAAACCCATGGATTAAAAATACAAAAAAAATTAGCCAAGTGCAGTGGTGTGCACTTGTAATCCCAGCTACTCAGGAGGCTGAGGCAGAGACTGCTTAAATTGAAAGGTGGAGGCTGCAGTGAGCTGACATTGTGCCATTGCACTACAGCCTGGGTAACAAGAATGAAACTCCAACTCAAAAAGAAAAAGACAGAAAATGGCAAGCCCAGATAACTTCTAAACAAACAAACAAATAAATTCTACACAAATACAGCCATAAAACAGAATAAAAGTGCCCTTAATTCATTTACTGTGACCAGCATATTACAAGAAACAAAGATTATAAATTGTTTTCATCATTAACATACAATGATGTAAAATGATACAAAAATCCTTTTTAAAAATTAGCAATTACGATTTTGTGGCATATCAAAAGGATACTTCAGGAGCAGTTCATTGTAGGAAGGCAATTGTGGTTTAACATTCAAAAATCCTTATAATTCATTATATAAATAAAAAATATTAAAATTCATAACATTAATAGAAAAAAGAAAAAATATTCAAAAGTGACAGAAAAAGCATCTGATAAAATTCAGTAGCTAGTCATGAAAAACTCTCAGCAAACTGAAAGTACAAGAAAACTTTCATAATCTGATTAAGAAAGTCTACAAAAACCAGAGAGCAAACATCATATTTAATAACAGAAATATAATATTTAATAACAGGGACACAGTATGAATGCCTGTTCTTACTTCTTTTATTCAATATTCAATAAGCAGCTGGCCAGGTGTGGTGGTTCACATCTGTAATCCCAGCACTGTGGGAGGCTGAAGTGGGTAGATCACAAGGTCAAGAGATCGAGAACATCCTGGCCAACATGGTAAAACCCTGTCTCTATTAAATATACAAAAATTAACTGGGCATGGTGGTGCATGCCTGTAGTCCCAGCTAACTGGGAGGCTAATGCAGATGAATCACTTAAACCTGGGAGGCAAAGGTTGCAGTGAGCTGAGATCACGCCACTGCACTCCATCCTGATGACAGAGCGAGACCTCCATCTCAAAAAAACAAAACAAAACAAAAAACCAAACCAAACCAAACAAAAAAAAACCCAAGTGGCCACTGCAATAAGGTAAGAAAAAATAAAAGCCAAAATCTGAAATAAATAAAGGCCAGGCTCGGTGGCTCATGCCTGTGATTTCAACACTTAGGGAGGCCGAGGCGGGCAGATCACAAGTTCAGGAGATCAAGACCATCCTGGCCAATATTGTAACCCCTTTTTTACTAAAATACAAAAAATTAGCCAGGTGTGGGGATGCCTGCCTGTAGACTCAGCTACTCAGGAGGCTGAGGCAGGGGAATCACGTGAACCTAGGAGGTAGAGGTTGCAGTGAGCCAAGATTGTGCCACTGCAATCTAGCCTGGTGACAGAGCAAGGTTCCGTCTCAAAAAAATAAAAAAAGAAAAATAAAAAAAAAGAAAAATAAAAGCCCATATATTAGGAGGTTGAGAGGAAGAAAAATGCCCTTATACACAAATAGTAAAATTATATTCACAAAGTATTAGAATAGCAAAGTCACTGGAAACAAGGTCAATATGCAAAAATTATATTGCTATATACAAACACCAAGAAGAAAATTAAACTTAAAAAACTGGGCTGCTCTGCCTATGGAGTAGCCATTTCTTATTCCTTTCCTTTCCGAATAAACTTGCTTTCGCTTTATGGATTTGCCTTGAATTCTTTCTTGAGCAAGATCCAAGAACCTTTTCTTGATGCTTTTCAGTAACATCTTCCTGGCAAACCATGAAAGGATGATACTGAGGAGACTCCTGACCCAAAGGAAACAGACTGCAGCATCAATTGGCCAACTTTGGGTAAGTGGTAGAGTGCCAGGTAAAGGATGGGATTGGGTTAGTGGCCCAACTTAGGGGAGTTAGAGTCTCTCCTAAGACAAAGTGGGTTAAAGGCCCCTCTTAATAAAAGGCAAGGATGCTTCACCTTCAAGGCCCAGCTTAGGAGGGTTAGAGTCCCTTTTAAGATGTAGGGGATTAGAGGCCCCCCTCAGTAAATCCCTCTTGGCTAAGAACAAATTTGACAACTGATGGGACTGCTATAAAAGATTCCTTTGTAACTGACAAGTAAGTGGCCATCTGAACTTTTGACTCAGTGTCACTGCAATGGGTAGGTCTTTCTCTGGCTTCTCTGAACTCTGTCTTTTCTACTCTCGCACAGGCAATGCGTCTCCTCTCTCTCTCTCTCTCTCTCTCTCTCTCTCTCTCTCTCTCTCTCTCTCTCCCCCCCCTCCCTCCCTCCCTCCCTCCCTCCCTCTCTCTCTCTCTCTCTCTCTCTCTCTCTCTCTCTCTCCCCCCCCCCTTTTCTATCTTTTCTATTATTCAGGGCAACTGTCTGCTCTTTCATCTTGCCTAGAGACCACATGTTGAAACATGTCTTTGGGAGCTTGACCTTATAACCACATAGCAGTACTTCCTTTTTCTCTCTAGCATCTGGAAGACAGGTATCTCGGGGTTGATGTCACAGTTAGCTCCAAAAATTGTCTTGAGAAATTAAAAGCCTTCGCAAGCTCAAAATTGGCTGCTCTAGGGTCCCTTCTAGGAAAGGCAATGGAAACTGCTCAATGCTGTAGCTTAGTGGCTAAGGCTTTGTCTTATCACTATGGTAGGCTGGGTTCAATTGCCAGCTTAGGGAATGAGCATTTTCTGGTTGAAATCTGTGTTAACTTTACCATTTATTGATTCTCTTCCCCTCCATATATGACTTCTGGCTTCCCTTCTTGAATCTTCCTTTCTCTAAGCTACCTTTGGAGATTCTAATCTTGTAAAAACTGCTTACCACTTCTTTGAAAATACCTTGTACATCTGTGGTTAAGTGATAGCTTTAGGCTTATTGGTTTAACTATGAGGTTACCATTGGTAAAATTCAAAAGCAAGAAATATTGGCTGTTTGGCCTGGCTCAAGTCAGGTAATAAGAGATTTAAAAGCACTTTTAAAAAGAGTGCTATGACAAAAATCAGTAGATAATTAAAAGCAGATATTTGGCTGAGCGTGGTGGCTCACACCTGTAATCCTAAGCACTTTGGGGGCCGAGGAGGGCAGATCACCTCAGGTCAGGAGTTCGAGACCAGCCTGGCCAACATGATGAAACCCCGTCCTTCTAAAAATACAAAAATTAGCCAGGTGTGGTGCCTATAATCCCAGCTATTTGGGAGGATGAGGTAGGAAAATCACTTGAACCTGGGAGGTAGAGGTTGCAGTGAGACAAGATTGTACCATTGCACTCCAGCCTGGGTGATAAGAGTAAGACTCTGCCTCAAAAAAAAAAAAAAAGAGAATATTCAAGCTCTAACAGCCTGAGATTGCTTGGGGAAGACAGAGGAGGTGCCACAGACTCTGTTGTGGGAAAAATCTGTTTTCCTCATGAAAACCCAAGAATTGAAAGTTGATAGATCCTTCTCAAAATCTAAGGCTCTGTTCTGTTTTGCACTGTGTTATCTGGTGTTTTTGACTTTTGGGGATATCAGAAATTACTTTGCATTATGAGAGAATATTGGCGTGTAATAATTCAGTAGGAAATATACTTCTGGGGATAGCTAATGGCAGTTATAGCGGGGATACTAAGTTCTTTGCATGTTTGGATCAGAAAAGCATGCTCTTGGCCACTGGAAAGTATGGAAATGTCCTCACTTTCCCCTACTACTGAGAAATAAGACTCCCATGGGGGATAGGCTAATCACAGAATGGGCTGATTGGCTTTGGGTTGCTTTGTAATAAAATGCATGGTAAAATCATTGTACTGTCTTGTTCTATAGCGTTTCTCATTTTTTGGAATCTAGGATCTGATATAAAAATGGGACCCTTAATTTTGGGGGATTTATTTTGCCTTCCAGTTATGCCTGCTTATTAGGCCCTAGGAACTGTATGCTTTAAAGAGAGACTTAAAAAGTAGCAAATAAAAAATCTTACAACTACCGGATCTTCTTTTGTCTGTCTCTGTATTTATACGTGTGGTGTGTGTGATATGAAAGGGCTTTGATTAACTGGCTTAAAAATAAGTGCTTAAATAAAACATTTTGTCAGAAAAGTAAAAAGTGTAATGCCTTTTAGTTCACATGACTTAACTAATCTTTGGGAAAAGATTATTAAAAAGTCATGGGAATGTGAATTTTTTTTGCCTTATTTAGAGGGTTAAAGGATTAAGTTAGATAGGATAAAGCAGATGGTTTGAGCAAGTTATGGAGGTTTGTGAAAAATTAATCTTGTAAAAAAAATTCTGTGTGAACATATTAGCTAGAGTTAAAGGGGTATTATTCAGTTTTTCTTAAATTTAACATTGGAATAAAAGCATAACAGGTTTTTCTTAGAGGATTAATCTGCTCTTTAAAAAAAATTGTGAAGCATTGTAAAAGGTTTGAGAATCTTACCTTATAGTCAAACTAACTAAGATTGAATACATTTGTGTATAACATTTTATTAAGAACTAAGTTTGACATAAATAATACACTAATGCAGTGGTGAAATTTGGCTTATTTGGTATAAAAATCATATAGGAAGCATTGCCAAATATCAAAGTGTTTGCCTTTTTTTAGGCAATTTTGGAACACATACCAATAACATTTAATTGTTAAAAGCTGTAAATAGCTCAAAAGAAAAAGTTTGTTGACATTGGGAAACAAAACAAAGGATCAACAACGTTTCAAGCAAAAAGCCAAAAGATTACTTCAGACATATTAGTTCAGTCCATGCAGTTAACTCCTTTTATGTTGTATATAGGATATAAATAATATATGCAACTATAAAATGTATAAATGTTATTGGTATGTGTTCCAAAATTATGGGAAATTCCTATAACTCTGATATGGCTTAGTGTATGTTATTAATTATTATAACTGTTATGTAAAATTGTATGTCATAAAGGAAACCAAAATTTCCTTGTCAATTGTAGCTTCAATAATGGCTGTCCTAAGAATTTTGTCACTCACAGACAATTGTTGTCTTGTTTTAATCCTCTCAAAAGGTCATTTACAATCAGCTATTAGACTTTGACAGGTTTCTTGAATCCAAGTTTCTAGTAACTTTGGAGATTGTGACATTAGAATAGAGGGAAAAACTTTCAATACCCATGAGAACTGAAATGTTCATGAATATCAAATAGAACAGGAGTTAATTGCATGGACTGAACTAATATAAGTCTGAAGTAATCTTTTCTGACTTTTTGCTTGAAACATTGTTGATCCTTTGTTTTGTTTTCCAGTGTCAACAAAATTTTTCTTTTGAGCTATTTACAGCTTTTAATAATTGAGTAAAGTATACTTCTGTGAACAAAATTTGGAGCATACTTGTTTCTCTCTGATTTCTCCAGAATTTGAAAACTAATTCGTTGTGAATATTCTTAATTTATGGCAATATAGTTGTTTGCATAAGTACAATAAGAACCTGTCTTCTTTTGCAACAGGGCATACCAAGGCATTGACTGGAATGGTGTGCTTTCCTTTAAGAAATCAAATTTGATTTATAGAACCAATAAATGCCCGTTGGGAAAACTGTCTACACAATCCCTGTATAGGGTTCTTGACTGACCTGTGGAAAGTAAATAATATCACTTTCTGAGAGGCCCAGGAGTCCCAAGTTATTTTGGGACCTCAAGAAGAGAGGAATTTGCTTAAGTTATAGGTATTGGAGGGTACAAACCCATGGCTGCACTAAGCTTTAAAAAAGTCTCATCTGAGATTCCTTATGGAAGAGTTCCATTGAAACCAATTTAAGAAGAGCTTATGTTAAAAAAAAAGTTATTCTTGCTGCACTTTATACAAATAATCAGGCTAAGCCTAAGATTAAAGCTTATTTTTGCAAACAAATCAGTCCTATTATGATTTGTCTTTAGTAAAAATGTGAGACTGGAGAGAGAAGAAAATTATGTTTCAAACACTATGATACACCTGTTATTGGATTCTAGTCTAGCTGTTTTTAAGGTTTTTTTTCTGCAATTCAGACTGACTGCTTATTCTTGTGAACCAATCAGTGGTCTCTGGTTGATGTTCAAAAGAAACAAGAGGGATAGGTAATGTAGAAATCTGGATCAGTATTCTAATTCTGCGCACGTATTACAATCAGTTAGTGACTCCATATTAGCTTGTTCCAACAATTGCCCAAGTTCATGGAAAGCCTTTGCATTTAGTTTACTTGGGATAATTTTACTTATTTTATTTTGCTTTACTGTTGTAGAATATATTGCTGTTGTACTCTCTGTGTAAGAATGCAGGATGAGCTTCCTTAATATTTTCGGAAATTGAACACTTTTTAATCTTCCAGGTATCACCTTTTGTTGCCACTCCAGAGTTACGAATGGCCCTCCCCATACTGATGCCTTCCGACTAAGCTCCTCTCTACCCTGAATACAAGAGACTCTAATAGTTAGGCAGGAATATCATCATCCCTGTTCAGCCTGAAGAAGTTATTATGGAAGATGAATTTTCATCTCCCTACAACCTTTAGGATTAAGGGTTCCCCTGTAAAAGGAAGGGGGAAAAATAGGTCAGAAGTGTTTGAGCCAGAGCAACTCCATCTGGGACAGGGAATGGGTAAAATGAGACTGAGACCTGCTGAGTGCATTCCCAGGAGATTACGGCATTCTTAGTCACAGGATGAGACAGGAGGTCAGCAAAAGGTACAGGTCACAAAGACCTTGCTGATGAAACAGCATGTGGTAAAGAAGCCCGCCAAAACCCACCAAAACCAAGATGGTGATAAAAGTGACCTCTGGTCATCCTTACTGCTCATTATATGCTAATTATAATTTATTAGCATGCTAAAAGACACTCCCAGCAGCACCAATTTACAAATACCATGGTAATGTCAGGAAAGTACCCTATGTGATCTAAAAGAAGAGAAAATCTCAGTTCCCAGATTTGCCCACCTCTTTCCTATAAAATTCATGAATAATCCACCCTTTCTTTTTAGCATATGAACAAGGAAAAACCTTAAGTAACTTATAATTAAGTAACTTAATAACTAAGTAACCTTAGTTGAACAGCCCATGCCACTGCTCTGCTTGTGGAGTAGCCATTCTTTATTCCTTAACTTTACTAGTAAACTTGCCTTCACTTAAAAAAACAAACAAACAAACAAACCAGTAACATTCAGAATATCATTTAAGAATATAAAATAAAGCTGAGCACTGTGACACACACCTGTAATCTCAATTATTCAGGAGGCTGAGGTAGGAATTTGAATCTAGCCTGGACAAGATAGCAAGACCCTATCTTAAAAATATATTTTTTAAATTGTGTCTATATAAAATGAATAGAATTAAATCTGAGACAGTACTAACTACAAAAAACTATGAAATATGGAGCAAATATATATTATAGCTAAATAGAATAATATATCTTATCATGTTTATAGATGGAAGAGTAAATTTTATAACTTATCATGTTTATAGATGGAAGAGTCAATTTTATAAAATGTCCACTGTCCCCAGACTGAACTATATTCCACATAATCCTGGTCAAAAATTCTAGGTAGGGGTGTGTGTGTGTATACATGTAAACTGACAAGCTGATTCTAAAATTCATGTGTAAATGCAAAGAGCCAAGAACAGCCAAGCTAATGTTGAAGAATAAAAATAAATAAAATGGAGATTCACATTATCAAACTGCAAGACTTACTATAAAGCTAATAATTAAGACAGTGTGGTATTGACAAAAGGACTCACATAATAGAAGAGTGAGTTCAGAAACAGACCCATTCATATCCAGTCCCCTTGATTTATAATACAGATGACACTGAAATGGGGTGGAGAAAGGATGACACTTCAATGCATGATACAAGATCAATAAGATATCCACATAAAAAAAAGAATTATGATTCTTCCCTCCCATTACACCCCAAATTCTAAGTAGACCAACTATATAAATGTGAATGGGAAAATAATAAAATTTTTAGAACAGAACACCTGTGACTTTGCAATCAATAGAGATATTCCTTTTTTAAAAAATTATTCAGGTAAAAGATATATATATATATATGACTTACATCTTTACCATTTTTAAGTCTACAGTTCAGTGGTAATGAAAATTCCTTCATTCTTTCCTCCTTCTTCCCAGCCTCTAGTAACCACCAATCTATCTTCATGGATCTACTTTTTAAGCTCCCACATATGAGTGAGAATATTTGTCTTTCTGTGCTTGGCTTAATTCACTTAAGATAATGGCCTCAGTTCTGTCCATGTTTCTGTAAATGACAGGATTTCTTTTTAATGACTGAATAATATGCCATTGTGTATATATCTTCCATACTTTATCCACACATCTGTTGATGGGTGCTTAGGTTGATTTCACATGTTGACTATTGTGAATAGTGCTGCAGTAAGCATGGAAGAACAGATAGCTTTTTGATATACTCATTTCCTTTTTTGCGGGGGGATACATTCTCAGCAACGGAATTGCTGGATCATATGGAAGTTCTATTTTTAGTTTTTTGAAGAACCTCCATACTGTTCTGCATAGTGGCTATATTAAATTATATTTCTACCAACAGTATATGAGGACTCCCCTTTCTCCAATTTTTTTTTTTGCTACTTAGTTAAGATTGCAATATATGCTTGTTATTAATCCTTTGTTAGAGAGATAAGTTTGCAAATATTTTCTCACATTACATGGGTTGTCTCTTCACTTTCTTGCTTCCTTTGCTGTGCAGAAGCTTTTTAGCTTGATATAATCTTAATTGTCTATTTTTGCTTTGGTTGCCTGTGCTTTTGAGGTCTTACACAAGAAAGTTTTGCCCAGATCAATGTCCTGAAGTGTTTCCCCAATGTTTTCTTCTAAGAGTTTCTGGTCTTAGATTCAAATCTTTTATCCATTTTGATTTGGTTTATGTGTATGGTGAGAGATAGGAGCCTGGTTTCATTCTTCTGCATATAGTTATCCAGTTTTCCCAGCACAATTTTTTGAAGACACTATCCCTTTGTAAGTTCTTGACACCTTTGTAGAAAATGAGTTGGTTGTAAATGAGTGTATTTAAAACTAGCTTCTCTGTTCCATTGGTATATGTGTCAATTTTTATGCCAGTGTCATGCTGTTTTGGTTACTATAGCTTTGTAATAAATTTTGAAGTCATGTAGTGTGATACTTCCAGCTTTGTTCATTTTGTTCAAGAACACTTTGGTTACTCAGGGTCTTTTGTAGGTCCATAAAAATTTTAAGGTTTTTCCCCCTTATTTCTGTGAAGAATGTCATTGGTATTTTGATATGAATTACACTGAATCAGTAAATTGCTTTGTGCAGCATTTTCTTTCTTTTTTTGAGACAGAGTTTTTCACTTTTGTTGCCAAGGCTGGAGTGCAATGGCGCAACCTTGGCTCACTGCAACTTCCACCTCTGGGGTTCAAGCAATTCTCCTGCCTCAGCCTCCTAAGTAGCTGGGATTACAGGTATGCATTACCACAGCCAGCTCATTTTTATATTTTTAGTACAGATGGGGTTTCACCATGTTGGCCAGGCTGGTCTCAAACTCCTGACCTCAGGTGATCCACCCACCTCCACCTCCCAAAGTGCTGGAATTACAGGGGTGAGCCACTGCACCCCGCTAGTATTTTCATTTTAACAGTATTAATTCTTTTAATTTATGAGCACGGAATATCTTCCCTTTTTTGGTGTCCTATTTCTTTCATCAGGGTTTTGTAGTTTTCCTTCTACAGAACTTTCACTTCTTTGGGTAGATTGATTCCGAGGTATTTCATATTCTTTGTAGCTACTATAAATAAGACTGTTTTCCTGACTTTTTCAAATTGCTCACTGTTGGTGTATATAAATGCTACTAATTATGTTAATTTTGCATCCTGTAACTTTATTGAATTTCCTTATCTTTCATATCAGTTTTTCAGTGGAGTCTTTATAAGATCAGGTCATTTGCAAACAAGGCTAATTTGACTTCTTCCTTTTCAATGTGGATGCCCTTTATTTCATTCTCTTGGTTAGTTGCTCTGGCCAGTACTTCAAGTATTATGTTGAGTAGCAGTGAAAAGTGGGCATTCTTGTCTTGTTCCAGTCTTTAACGTACAATGCTGCACATGGGTTTGTCATATATAACCTTTATTATTTTGAGGTATATTCTTTTTATACCCATTTTGATGAGTGTTTTTATCAAAAAGGAATGTTGAATTTTACAAAAAGCTGTTTGACATCTATTGAAATAACCATACAATTTTTGTTCTTCTCTCTGTTAATGTGGTGAATCACATTGTTTGATTTGTTTATGCTGAACCATCCTTGCACTCCTAGCATGAATCCCACTTGGTCATGGTGAATGTTGTTTTTACTGTGTTGTCGAATTTAACTTGCCAGTACTTAGTTGAGGATTTTTGCATCTATGTTCATCAGTGATATTGGTCTGTAGTTTTCTTTTTTTGTTGTATGGTGGTCTGGTTTTGATATTAATTAGGGTAATGATTGGTATTAATCAAGGTAATGCTGGCCTTGTAGAGTGATTTTTGAAGTCTTCCCTCCTTTTAAAAGAGTTTTAGTGGGATTCATAATCATGGTTCTTTAAACTCTTGGTATAATTCAGCAGTGAATCCATCAAGTCCTGGGCTTTTCTTTTTTTGAGATAGGATGTTGATCTGTCACCAAGGCCAGCATACTGTGGTGTGAACACTGCTCACTGCAGCCTTAACTTCCCAGGTTCAAGCAATCCTTCCACCTTAGCTTCCCGAGTAGCTGGGACCACAGGATCAGCCCAACAGGATTAATCCTGACAGGATTAGCCACTACCCAGCTAATTTTTTATTTTGTAGGGACTAGGTCTTGCTATATTCCCCAGGCTGGTCTCAAGCTCCTGGCCTCAAGCAATCCTTCTGCCTTGACTTCCAAAGGACTGGGATTATAGGTGTGAGCCACTGTGCCCAGCCTGGGCTTTTCTTCAATAGGAGAGTGTTTATTACAGCTTCATCTCATTACTTGTTATTGGTTTGTTGAGATTTCCTATTTTTTTATGGTTCAAGCTTGGTAGGTTATATGTGTCCAAAAATGTACTCATTTCTTCCACATTTCTGATTTGCTGGTGTATAATTATTCATAATAATTTCTAATAATTATGTGTATTTCTGAGGTCTGAAGTGTTATGTCTAATTTCTTGTTTGATTTTATTATAGTCTTCTCAGTCTAGCTAAAGGTTTGTCAATGTTGTTTATCTTTTCAAAAAACCAACTTTTCATTTGTTTATCATCTATATTTTTTCAGTTTCAATTTCATTTATTTCTGCTCTGATCTTTATTATTTCTTTCCTTACTTGGGATGTGGTTTGTTCTTGCCTTTCTAATTCCTTGACATGTATTGTTAGTTGTTTATTTAAATTTTTTCTCCTTTTTTGATATAGGCATTTATTGTTATAAGCTCCCCTTTCAGTAATATTTTCGCCATGCCCCATAGATTTTGCTATGTTGTATTTCCCTTTTCATTTGTTTTAAGAAATTTTTTAGTTTCCTTCTTATTTTCATCTTTGACTTACTGGTTGCTTAGGAGCATGTTGTTTAATTTCCATTTGTTTGTGTATTTTCCAAAGTTCTTCTCACTACTGATTTCCAGTTTTCTTCCATTGTGGTCAGAGAAGATACTGACTATAATTTATAGGTTTTTGACCTTGAACAGACTTGCTTGTGCCTAAGATATAGTCTATTATGAAAAAACTTCCATGTACTAATGAAATTAATGTGTATTCTGCAGCAGTTGGGTGAAATGTTCTGTAAATGTCAGTTAGACCTGTTGTATCTAGTGCACAGGTTATGCTGTTTGTTGATTTTCTGTATGGATGATCTGTCCATTACTAAGAGTAGGATGTTAAAGTCCCCTACTATAATTGTATTGCAGTCTCTCTCTCTCTTTACATTCATTAACGTTGACTTTATATAGTTGGGAGCTGCAGTGTTGAGTGCATAGATATTTATAATAATAATACCCTCTAGGTGAACTGACCTCTTAAACATATAGTAATCCTCCTCTACTGTCAGTTTTTACAGTCTTTGTAGTTTATCTTATCTGTTACAAGTACAGCTACTCCTGTTCCTTTTTGGTTTCCAGTTGCATGCAATATCTTGTTCCACTCCTTGTACTTTCAGTTTATATGTGTCTTTACAGGTAAAGTGGGTTTCTTGAAGGCAGTACATAGGTAGTCAGGTTTCATTTCTTTATCTATTCAGCTACCCTATGCCTTTTAACTGAAGAACTGAGATCATTTACATTCAGTTATCATTGATAAGTAGAAACTTACTACTCGCATTTTGTTGCTCATTTCCTGGTTATACTGAGAGTACTGTCTTCCTTTCTTACTGTTTTCCCTTGTGGTTAGGTAATTATCTCTGGGATCATGTTTTAATTTGTTGCTTCTTACTTTTAGCAAATCTAATATAGGTTTTTCTTTTTTGCTCTGGTTACCATGAGGCTTACAAAAAGCATTTTACAGATATAACAAGTTATTTTAAAGAGATGACAACTGATCTTAGGTCACAAATAATAGAATCAAAGGCACGCGCGCGCGCACACACACACACACACACACACGAATTCTAAACTTTTAATTCCATCCTCCAACATTATGTCTTTTAGTTGTATCTATTTACATACTTTTATATTATCTATTAACAGGTTGGTATAGCTATAATAGGTTTTGATAAATTTGTCTTTTGGGCTTCATACTAGAGTTTGAGTGAAATGCACACTACAAATATAGTAAAGTATTCTGGGCTTGTCTGTGTACTTAATTTCACCAGTGGGTTTTATACCTTTAAAAGATTCCTTCTGGAGAGTTATTTGGCAAGATAGCCGAGTAGGAGCAGCTCTGGATTGCAGCACCCAATGAGAGCGCAGAGGCCGCTGCAGGTGAGCCCCAGGCAAGCAGTGTCTGGAGTGGACCTCCAGCAGTTCTACAGCAGAGGTCCTGACTGTTAGAAGGAAAACTAAGAAACAGAAAGAAATAGCTTCATCAGCAACAAACGGGATGACCACTCAGAGACCCCATCTGAAAGTCACCAACTAGAAAGACCACAGGTACATAAATTCACAAAGATGGGAAGAAACTGGCACAAAAACGATGAAAACACCCAAAACCAGAATGCCTCTCCTCCTCCAAGGGATCACAACTGCTCACCAGCAAGGGAACAAGGCTGGATAGAGAATGAGTCTGATGAATTGACAGAAACAGGCTTCAGAAAGTGGATAATAAGAAACTTCTCTGAGCTAAAAGAACATGTTCTAACCCAATGCAAAGAAACTAAGAACCTTGAAAAAAGGTTTGATGAAGTGCTAATGAGAATAAACAGCTTAGAGAGGAACATAAATGAATTGATGGAGCTAAAAAACACAACATGAGAACTTCACGAAGCATACACAAGTTTCAATAGCTGAACTGACCAAACAGAAGAAAGGATACCAGAGGTCAAAGATCAACTCAATGAAATAAAACAAGAAGGCAAGATTAGAGGATAAAGAGTAAAAAGAAGCGAACAAAGCCTCCAAAAAATATGGGATTATATGAAAAGACCTAATCTAAGTTTGATAGGTGTACCTGAATGTAATGGAGATAATAAATCCAAGCTGGAAAATACTCTTCAGGATATTATCCAGAAGAACTTCCCCAACCTTGCAAGGCAGGCCAATATTCAAGTCCAGGAAATACAGAGAACACCACAAAGATATTCCTCAAGAAGAGCAACGCCCAGGCACATATCATCAGATTCACCAGGGTTGAAATGAAGAAGAAAATGCTAAGGGCAGCCAGAGAGAAAGGTCAGGTTACCCACAAAGGGAAGCCCATCAGACACAGAGCAGATCTCTCAGCAGAAACCCTACAAGCCAGAAGAGAGTGGGGGCCAATATTCAACATCCTTAAAGAGAAGAACTTTTAACCTAGGATCTCATATCCAGCCAAACTAAGTTTCATAAGCGAAGGAGAAATAAAATCCTTTACGAACAAGCAAGTACTCAGAGATTTCATCACCACCAGACCTCCCTTACAAGAGCTCCTGAAAGAAGCACTAAACATAGAAAGGAACAACCAGTACCAGCCACTCCAAAAATGTAACAATTGGTAAAGAGCATTGAGACAATGAAGAAACTGCATCAACTGACAGGCAAACAACTAGCTAGCGTCAAAATGGCGGGATCAAATTCACACATAACAATAATAACCCTAAATGTAAATGGGCTAAATGCCCCAGTCAAAAGACACAGACTGGCAAATTGGATAAAAAGCCAAAACTCATCAGTGTGCTGTATCCAGGAAACCCATCTCACATGCAAGGATACCCATAGGATCAAAACAAAGGGATGGAGGAAGATTTACCAAGCAAATGGAGAGCAAAAAAAACCAGGAGTTGCAATCCTAGTCTCTGACAAAATAGACTTTAAACCAACAAAGATCAAAAGAGACAAAGAAGAACATTACATAATGATAAAAAGATCAATGCAACAAGAAGAGTGAATGATCCTAAATATATATGCACCCAATACAGACGCACCCAGATACATAAAGCGAGTTCTTAATGACTTACAAAGAGACTTAGCCTCCCACACAATAATAGTGGGAGATGTTAACTCTCCACTGTCAATATTAGACAGATCAACGAGACAGAAAATTAACACGGATATTAAGGACTTGAACTCAGACCTGGACCAAGCAAACCTAGTAGACATTTACAGAACTCTCCACCCCAAATCCACACAATATACAGTCTTCTCAGCAGCACATCATACCTACTCTAAAATTGACCACATAATTGGAAGTAAATCACTCCTCAGCAAATGCAAAAGAATGGAAATCATAACAAACAGTCTCTCAAACCAAAGTGCAATCAAGTTAGAACTCAGAATTCAGAAACTAAGTCGGAACCGCATAACGTCGTGGAAACTGAACAACTGGCTCTTGAATGTTGACTGGATAAACAATAAAATGAAGGCAGAAATAAAGATGTTCTTCAAAACCAATGAGAACAAAGACACAACATACCAGAATCTCTGGGACACATTTAAACCAGTGTCTAGAAGAAAATATGTAGCAATAAATGCCCACATGAGAAGCAAGGAAAGATCTAAAATCGACACCCTATAATCAAAATGGAAAGAGCTAGAGGAGCAAGATCAAAAAAAGTCAAAACCTAGCAGAAGACAAGAAATAACTAAGATCAGAGCAGAACTGAAGGAGATAGAGACACAAAAAAAACCCTTCAAAAAATCTATAAATCCGGGAGCTGGTTTTTTGAAAAGATCAACAAAGCAAACAGACTAGTAGCCAGATTAATAAAAAAGAAAAGAGAGAATAATCAAATAGATGCATAAAAAACAATAAAGGGGATATCACCACAGATTCCACAGAAATACAAACCACCATCAGAGATAACTAGAAACAACTATATGCACATAAACCAGTAAACCTGGAAGAAGTCAAAACCCTGAAGAGACCAATAACAAAGGCTGAAGTTGAGGCAGCAATTAATAGCCTAGCCACCAAAAAAAGCCCAGGTCCAGACGGGTTCACAGCCGAATTCTACCAGACATACAAAGAGAAGCTGGTACCAATCCTTCCAAAACTATTCCAAACAATCCAAAAAGAGGGAATCCTTCCCAAATCGTTTTATGAGACAAACATCATCCTAATACCAAAACCCAGCAAAGACTCAACAAGAAAAGAAAACTTTATGCCAATATCCATGATGAATATAGATGCAAAAATCTTCAATAAAGTACTGGCAAACTGATTGCAACAGCGCATCAAAAAGCTTATCCATCACGATTAAGTAGGCTTCATCCTGGGGATGCAAAGCTGGTTCAACATATGCAAGTCTGTAAACATAATTCACCATATAAACAGAACAAAAGATAAAAACCACATGATTATCTCAATAAATGCAGAGAAAGTCTTTGACAAAATTCAGCAGCCCTTTATGCTAAAAACTCTCAATAAACTAAGTATTGACAGAACATATCTCAAAATCAAAAAACCTATTTATGATAAACCCACAGCCAGTATCATACTGAATGGGCAAAAACTAGAAGCATTCCCTTTGAAATCTGGCATTAGAAAAGGACACCCTCTCTCACCACTCCTATTCAATATAGTATTAGAAGTTCTAGCCAGAGCAAACAGGCAAGAAGAAGAAATAAAGAGTATTCAATTAAAAAAGGAGGAAGTCAAATTGTCTCTCTTTGCAGATGACATGATTATATATTTAGAAGACCCCATCGTCTCAGTCCAAAAATCTCCTGAAACTGATAAGCAAATTCAGCAAAGTCTCAGGATACAAAATCAATGTGTAAAAATCACAAGCATTCCTATACACCAATAACAGACTTAAAGAGAGCCAAATCAAGAATGAACTGCCATTCACAATTGCTACAAAGAGAATAAAATACCTAGGAATACAACTAACAAAGAATATAAAGGACCTCTTCAAGGAGAACTACAAACCACTGCTCAAAGAAATAAAAGACACAAACAGATGGAGAAACATTCCATGCTCATGGTTAGAAAGAATCGATATCGTGAAAATGGACATACTGCCCAAAGTAATTTATAGATTCAATGCTATCCCCATCAAACTACCAATGATCTTCTTTACAAAACTGGAAAAAAACCATCATAAACTTTATATGGAACCAAAAGAGAGCCCACATAGCCACGTCAATTCTAAGCAAAAAGAACAAACCTGGAGGCATCATGCTACCCGACTTCAAACTATACTACAAGGCTACAGTAATCAAAACAGCATGGTACTGGTACCAAAACAGAGATATAGACCAATGGAACAGAACAGAGGCCTCAAAGGCAACACCACACATCTACAACCATCCAATCTTTGATAAACCTGACAAAAACAAGCAACAGGGAAAGGATTCCTTGTTGAATAAATGGTGTTGGCAAAGCTGTCTAGCCATGTGCAGAAAGCAGAAACTGGACCCCTTCCTGACACCTTACACTAAAATTAACTCCAGATGGATTAAAGACTTAAACATAAGACCTAACATCATAAAACCCCTAGAAGAAAACCTAGGCAAAACCATTCAGGACATAAGCATAGGCAAGGACTTCATGACTAAAACACCAAAATCACTGGCAACAAAAGCCAAAATAGACAAATGGGACCTAATCAAACTCCACAGCTTCTGCACAGCAAAAGAAACAATCATTAGAGTGAAGTGGCAACCAACAGAATGGGAAAAAATTTTTGCAATTTACCCATCTGACAAAGGGCTAATATCCAGAAACTACAAAGAACTAAAACAGACTTACAAGAAAAAACAAACAAGCCCATTCAAAATTGGGCAAAGGATATGAACAGACACTTTACAAAAGAAGACATACATGAGGCCAACAAACATATGAAAAAATGCTCATCATCACTGGTCATTAGAGAAATGCAAATCAAAACTACATTGAACACCATTTAGAATGGCAATCATTAAAAAATCTGGAGACAACAAATGCTGGAGAGGACATGAAGAAATAGGAACACTTTTACAATGTTGGTGGGAGAGTAAATTAGTTCAACCATTGCGGAAGACAGTGTGGCGATTCCTCAAGGACCTAGAAATAGAAATTCCATTTGACCCAACAATCCCATTACTGGGTATATATCCAAAGGATTATAAATCATTCTATTATAAGGACACGTACACACAAATGTTCTTTGCAGAATTGTTTACAATAGCAAAGACTTGGAACCAACCCAAATACCCATCGATGATAGACTGGACAGGAAAAATGTGGCACATATACACCATGGAATACTATGCAGCCATAAAAAACGATGAGTTCGTGTCCTTTGTAGGGACATGGATGAACCTGGAAACCATCATTCTCAGCAAACTAACACAAGAACGGAAAATCAAACACTGCATGTTCTCACCCATAGGCGAGTGATGAACAATGAGAACACATGGACACAGGGAGGGGAGTATCACATACTGGGGTCTGTAGTGGGGGAAATAGGGGAGGGACAGCAGGGGGTGAGGAGTTGGGGAGGGATAACATGGGGAGAAATGCCAGATATAGGTGATGGGGAGGAAGGCAGCAAAACACATTGCCATGTATGTACCTATTCAACAATCTTGCTTGTTCTTTACATGTACCCCAAAACCTAAAATGCAATAAAATATATATCTAAAACAACAACAACAAAGTTTCCTTTTGCATGTTAGTGTTTTTTTCTTTCAAAGAACTCCCTTTAGCATTTCTTGCAAGGTGGGTCTTTATGGTGGTGAATTTCCTCAGCTTTTGTTAGACTTTGTCTCTCCTTCAAATTTGCATGACAATTTTGTTGAATAAAATATTCTTGGGTGTCAGTTTTTGTTGTTGTTATTGTTGTTTGAGTACTTTGAAAATGTTGTTCTACTCCCTCCTAGCCTGTATGATTTCTGTTGAGAAGTCTGTTGCCCCATGAATTGGAGCTCCTTCATATGTTATTTGTTTCTTATCTCTCATCGATTTTAGGATCTTCTCTTTGTCCTTGTCCTTTGAGAGTTTGATTATTATAGGCCTTGGCGTAGTCTTATTTGGACTGAATCTGTTTGGTGTTCTCAGGCCTTCCTTTACCTGGATACGTAAATCTTTCTCATGTCTTGAAAAGTTTTCTGTTATTATTTCTTTGAAGGAGCTTCCTACCCCTTGCTCATGCTCAGCTCTCTTTTAAACACTAATAATCCTCAGATTTGGTCCTTTGGGGGTAAATTTCAGTATCTTGTAGGTACTCTTCATTCCTTTTCCTTCTATTTTATTTTTTTATCCTCTGACTGTATATTTTCAAATAGCCAGTCTTAAAGCTCACTGATTCTTTCCTCTGCTTGGTTCATTCTGCTATTAAGAACCTCTAAAGAGTTGTATAGTTCAGCAAATGTATTTCTCAGTTCCAAGATTTCTGTTTGACTTTTTAAATTATTTTAATCTCTTTGTTAAATTTCTCTGATAAATTTCTGAGCTGCTTTTTTGTATTATCTTGGAGATCACTGAGTTTACTGAAAACTACTATTTAGAACTCTTGGTCTAAGAACTCACAAATTGCCACTTCATTAGGGTCACTAAATTTCTGCTTTTTGTCCTTTTGGGAAGGTCATAGTTCCTTGTTGCTGTAGTTTTTTGTGAGTATATCTCTATGTCTTTGCCTTGAAGGATTATTTATTCCAGTCTGCTTTGTCCAGCTTGTTTTGAATTTTATTGACTATATCTGCTTAGCAAATCTTTACTGCTAGTTTGCTGCCTCCTTTTTGGCTCTAGGTGGCACCTTCAACCCAGGTTCACCTTGGAGCTAGTAAATGGTTTGACCACTGCCTGACCCAAATGAGGGAGGTCCCAAAGGGTTTAAGATAGCAGTGTGGGAAGGCTGGCTAGCAATTCACACCCAGGGGACCAGGGGAATATACCTCCTACAACTACTGTCATTTGATACTTCCTTTGGCTGAGTTACAGAGCAGAGTTTCTGGGCTGGGGATGGTAGTCTAGCCTTGCTTGTTTATCTCTGCCTGTCCTCAGGAATATTTCTGCCTTCAGGCAGTCACAATGCTACCCATCAGTTAAGGCAAGGGCAAGTCTCCTGACAGGGAGGGAACTGAAGTTGGGAAGCTGGCTGACCACTTCAATTTTGCTTTTTCCAGTATAGAAATTGTGAGTTGAGGATAGATTTTCCACATAGTAGGTGCCTGGCAGAATGGGAGGGAGGGGTATCACAGATGTGGAAGTGCAGTTCTTTCCACCACCTGCTCAGAGTTTTTCCACCTCTCTTTGGCCCCAGGAAGTATCTCATCTAGCTTGAGCTCTAGGCTGTTGCTGGTGAAAGATCTTGGCACTGTATATTTGTTTTTGTTTTTTTGTTGGGGCAAGAGAAGCCAGCTTATCTTACACTGCCATTTTAAAACCAGAACCAATATTTTCTTAAAAGGACACAGAAAGTAGTAACCAAAAGGTGGGTGAGGCAGAAGACACACATCTCCCCATAACACAAACAGTTGGATTTCATAAAGAGCTTCTGTTCTAGGATAGAATATTGTTTGCTAGGAAAAAAAAAAAAGAGCTTCTGTTCATCTAAAGACACCATTAAGAGAGTAAAGTGGCAAGCCATAGAGTAGAAGATACACAAAAAATATGCCAGGCATGGTGGCTCACACCTGTAATCCTAGTACTTTGAGAGGCTCAGGTGGATAGATCACTTGAACTCAGGAATTCTAGACTAGCCTGGGCAACATAACAAAACCCTGTCTCTACAAAAAGTACAAAAATTAGCTGGACATGGTGGCATGTGCCTATAATCCCAGCTACTCAGGGGACTGAGGTGGGAGGATCACTTGAGCCCGAGAGGTCAAGGCTGCAGTGAGCTGAGACTGCACCACTGCACTCCATGCTGGGAGACAAAGTGAAACACTGTCTCACATACAAAAAATATGTATATATAAAGGAACTCCTTAAAAAATATGACAGATAATTCAATAGAAATTAAACATATGAACAGATATTTAACTTCTTATCAGGAAAATTAAAAATAAAACCTCAACATGATACCACTACACACAGCCCAAAAGGCTAAAATGAAAAGTACAGACAGTAACAAGAATTGTTGAGGAAACAGAACAACAGGAATTCTTAAATGGTTAGTAATAACGTAAATTGGTATAACTCCTTTAGAAAACTACTTAGCAGTTTCTCCTGAAGCCAAAGAGATTTATATATATCTCCCTATTTCCCCAGTAACTCTACTCTGCAGTATATACCTAACAGAAATATGTACATAACTTCATCAAAAGGCAGATACATGGCAGCCCTATTTGTAATAGATCAAAACTAGAAAACCAGGTCAGGGGCAGTGGCTCATGCCTGTAATCCCAACACTTTCAGAGGCCGAGGAGGGAGGATCACTTGAGGTCAGGCGTTTGAGACCAGCCTGGCCAACATGGTGAAATCCTGTCCCTATTAAAAATACAAAAATTAGCCAAGCAGGGTGGTGGGTGCCTGTAAGCCCAACTATTGCTGAGGCAGGAGAATCACTTGAACCAGGGAGGTGGAGGTTGCAGTGAGCTAAGATCGTGCCACTGCACCCCAGCTTGGGTGACAGAGCAAGACTCTACCCCAAAAAACAAACAAACTGGAAAACCAACAAAATGTTCAATATAAGAAGAGTGAATACATTGTAGTATAATCTACACAGCAATGAGAACAAATAATTTACAGCTACATACAGCAATATGGATGAATCTCACAAACATAATGCTGGGCAAAAGAACCCAGAAACATGCATACATACTGTATGATTTCGTTATATGAAGTTCAAAACCATGCAAAATTAATCAATCTCTAATTAAAAGTCAGTATTATATTTATCCTTGGGTAGGTGTTGGATAGTGGGTAGTGACTGGAAAGGAAGTATCTGAGATGTTGGTAATATTCTGCTTCTTGTTCTGGGTATTCATTATACAAGTGTTCACTTGCTGAAAATCTACCACGTTCCAATATGTATAATACACTTCAAACAGAAGTTCACTTAAAAATACACAATACAATTTTTTAGAAAACAAGTTGACACTTGATTTGCATATCTATATGAAATAATGTGTGCATAATGACAATATCCTTTTGAAAAACTGCTAAGGATCTAATAAACAACAAAATTTACTGTTTTAAAATCGCAACAGTTAAAATGTACTGTTACAAAATGGTAATAACACACATAATAGGCAAATCAATAGAACAAACTAGAATGAATAGAAAGATTTTTACTTTGGCACAGATAGCATTCTAATATATAAGTGCCTTTACTTGTGCACTTAAGTAAAATCATGAAATCTAAGTTATATATAATAGAAAGAAAATTGTCTAAAAGAGACAAGAGGATTTTGGTCAATGCTATCAATTCATTCAATCATTTCACCTCTCTGGGCTTCGATAACTGACTTTTAAAATGATAGATTTGAAATAGGATGCTTTCTATGATTTATAATCAAATTAATTAAAAATAAGAATTGTGGACAGGAGGAGAAGAGCAAAGGCGAAAGTTAATTTTAAAGCTTAGGACAGTACACAAGATAATAAAGGTAGAAACAGTCATCAGATTTATCCAGCAAAAATCAGTATGAGGCCAGAAGTCAACTAGATGAAAACAAAAAAGAGAACTGAAAAGTGGTAAGACATTACAAATAAACCCGGTTTAGGGATTAAGGTAAGTTTCCTTGAAGTCCTAGAGACATAACCTATAGCACAACACTACAAGCCACCTCATTTCTACCTTAGTAGATAACTATAGGTTGATTATCCTGAACATTGTGCAATACACACAAACAGATTGTGTTATATAAAATCTACATACTCTGAACCAGTGTAATTCAAGGACACACTTACCTTGCGAATGGAAGAGGCATCAATTTGCATTGTTTACTAATTTGTTTCTTCTTGCTAGCTGACAGTAGAAAGGAACTCTGATGGAACTATTTTTGAAAATAAAGAAAATTCAAAGTTTTTAACCTTATTAAATTGTTAGTTATAACAGTACCAAATTATACAATGACATCAATAGTAAAAGAACAATTCTTCCATTTGTCTTTAAGTTTAATGAGAATGTGATAATAAGGTGAAAACACAGTTCATCCTTAATCATGTGAACTAAAGACAATCAGTGCCAATATTTTAGTATATAACCGCAACGTTGTTCTATGTGTAGGAATAAACACATATGAGTATACCTACACATATACAATATCTTTAGATATATGCGATATGCTCATGTCTACATATGTATTATATAATATTTTATTGAATTTTATAATACATCTTTTAAATGGCTTTTAAAAATTAAAAATTTGGTGATTTTAATATATGTTTTATATTTTTGCTTATCCATATTTCTCAATTTTCAGATACAAACATGTTTTAATTATTTAATAAAGACCAGAAAATTATGCAACACACAACCATGTTTTTTATTACAGAGCTAAGCTGTAATAGAAACAAGGCTATGGCACCAAATTATCAAGCTGATTTTAAATAAAAATGCAAAAGACCTAGAATAGGTAAAAAAATAAAAAAAAACTGAAAAAGAAAAAAGTTAAAGGGTTATAGTAATTAAGAGAGTGTAGTAACAGCATAATGACAGAAAAATAGATCAATGACATAGAACAGAGTCCAGAAATGGATTCACATATATTTGGTCAATTAATTTTGACCAAAGCACAAAGGTCAAATGGGGAACCTAAACTTCCACACTCACCAGGCTATAACAAGGGAACTCTCTTCCAAATCAGGCGTACAGAAAAGGCATGGGACAGCCCAGTATTAAAGAGTACCTCCTCACTCAGCAATGTCACTGGAGGACATATTTGAATCTCTATCCTGTTTCATATTCTTTTTATGATATGGTCAGTTGAGTGCAGTCATTAAAAGAAGGCAAAGACTCTCAGGAAAAAATAAATTTTATTATACTCACAGGTCCTAGAGACAAGAGGTACAGCAGGCCATGAAGAGCCACAGAGAAAAGACACTAGGGTGGTCAGGAGGCAGAAGATGGGAACAAGGGGAAGGTTTAGGCCAGGGCCTATTGGAGTTTCCATAGGAAAGGCAAGGCAGGACAGGGTGAATAGTCTAGAATTGGCTAGTTTGAACAATTTTGGCAAGCTTTAAGACATAGGAGAGGTAGGTCCCTGGATGCTTAGTACCTGGCCCAGAGACAATCAAAGCAGAGGATGATTGCCTCCTGAGATATAAGGGCCAGACAGGGGAGGTATGGCTTTGGATTAGTTAGCTTGCATATCAAAAGTGCTATGGTTTGAATGTCTCCTCCAAAACTCATGTTGAAACTGAATTACTATTGCGGTGGTATTAAGAGGCAGGACCTTTAGAGGTAATTAGGTCATAAGGGCTCTGCCCTCATGAATGGATTAATGCTGTTACTGCAGGAGTGGGTTAGTTATAGGAGTCTGGCCTCCTCTTCTGTCTTGCATGTTTTCTTGCCCTTCCACCTTCTGCCATGGGATGACCCATGCCAGATGTCTGCATCATGCTCTTTGACTTCCCAGTGTCCGGAACTGTGAACCAAATCAATCTCTGTTCTCTATAAATTACACAATCTTTTTAGAGAATGAAATCTCAAATGAAAAAAGAAACGATCAATTACCCTGTCTGCAGTATTCTCTTATAGTAGCAGAAAATGGACTAAAACAAAAGACATGATCCTGGCTGGCCCCTTGCTATCTGTAAGAATTGACTAGCCTTGAGAAGGGCAGTGTCTCCAGTCAATAATGTTTTAAAAGATGTAAAAACATCATAATATATAGAAAATAAAATGTATATATGCTATACATCCCCATTCAGTGATAGAAAGGAGTTCCCCTCCCTCTCCTCTGTGGTGGGGACAGAAGTGGTTTAATAAAGAACTAAGATTTTCATCACTCTTCAGAAGTAACAATGTCCCTGCTTCTCATCCTCATGTCAGCAGAGGCTATGAAAGTAATCAGATGCCCTTCCCTGTTCCAGCCATAGTGGTGCCAGCCTGAACTCCCAGCCCCACTCAACAGTTACAAGGCATACATCCCCATCAGTGTTGTCAACAGAGACTGAATGGGAAGTCTAAACTTCAGTCCCCACTTGGCAGTAGGCAGCACCTCCCCTTACCACCAGTGTAGTGTCAAAGGAGGTCTGCTTAAACAGCTGCAAATAAGATCCAATGTCTTATAATGCACATGATATGTCCAAAATATAATCGAAAATCAGTCACTCATCATACCAAAAATCAGGTAATCTAAGAATGAGAAAGGACAATAGATACCAACACTGACATGATACAAATGTTGGAATCATATGACAAAGATTTTAAAACAAATAGCATAAAAATGCTTCAACAAGCAATTACTAAAATGCTTAAAACAAATGAAAAAATTGGAACATCTCAGCAAACAAATAAATGTAAAGAGCCAAATAAAGCTCAGAAATGAAAATAGAACCAAGTAAAATAAACTAAATGGGCTCAACAGCAAAACAGAGAAAACAAAAGGGAGAAAAAAATCTGTGAACTTGGAGATAGAACAATAAAAATTATCCAAACTGAACAACAGAGAAAAGACACTGAAAAAAATAACAGAGGAGCTGGGTGCGGTGACTCATGCCTATAATCCTAGTACTTTGGGAGGCTGAGATAGGCAAATCAGCTGAGGTCGAGAGTTCAGAACCAGCCCAACCAACATGGAGAAACCCCATCTCTACTAAAAATACAAAATTAGCTGGGCATCGTGGCTCATGCCTGTAATCCCAGCTATTTGTGAGGCTGAGGCAGGAGAATCGCTTAAACTCGGGAGGTGGAGGTTGCAGTGAACTGAGATCGTGCCATTGCACTGCAGCCTGGGCAACAAGAGCAAAAGTCTGTCTCAAAAAAATAAATAATAATAATAAAATAACAGAGGGCCAGGGATATGTGGAACAGCAAAAAAGATAAAACATTCTTCTCATCAGAGTCCTAGAAGAAAAGGAGAAAGAGAAAGAGGGCAGGACTGGAAAAGTATTTGGAGACATAATGGCTGAAAATTTTTCCAAACTTGATAAAGACATGAAGCTACAAATTCAAGAGTCTGAGTGAACCCCAAAAAGAAACCCAAGGAAATTCATGGCAAAACACATCAAGTCAAAATTCTCAAAACTAAAGAGAATTTAAAAAATGAAAGTATTGAGTGAGAAATGGCATCTTACCTACAGTTAACAAACAAACAAAAAAAAGCATTGGCTCAAAGTTAGAAAAGTAACAGTGAACCACAAAAAGGCAAAAGAACTTATTAAAGATAAAAGCAAAAAATGTATGAAACATCAAACATAAATTAAATTAGAATTAAATTGGAAAGATGGTTCTATTTTTTTAAGATGGTTCTTTTAAAAGAATAAAATAAAATAGAAAATCCACAATAATCTAAGATAGTGCAGGAAAAAGAAGACAAAAGCCCAAATACACAAAATTAATCAACTGAAGAAATACAACACAGACAAAATTAAAAGAATAATGGGCCGGCCACAGTGGCTCAAGCCTGTAATCACCCACTTTGGGAGGCTGAGGCAGATGGATCACAAGGTCAAGAGATCAAGACCATCCTGGTCAACATGGTGAAACCCCATCTCTACTAAAAATACAAAAATTATCTGGGCATGGTGGCGCGTGCCTATAATCCCAGCTACTCAGGAGGCTGAGGCAGGACAATTGCCTGAACCCAGGAGGCAGAGGTTGCGGTAAGCCGAGATCGCGCCATTGCACTCCAGCCTGGGTAGCAAGAGCGAAACTCCGTCTCAAAAAAAAAGAATAATGACAGACTACTTTGGTCAACTCTGTGAGCATAAATTATAAACTTAAATGAAACAGATAACTTTCTAAGGAAAGATAGTTTAATAAAACTAAAAACAAAACAGAGAATGACATTTTCCTAAGGGGACCAATATCCATAGAATAAATAAATAAAGTCAACAAAAAGCTATTATCACTCTCATTAAAAAAAGTCCCAGGTCCAGATGGTTTCAAAGAATAACTCTACCATACCTTTGAAGAAAAACAATTCTAATACTGTGTCACTCTTCCAGAACATAGAAAAAGTAAAACATCCAAATTATTTTTACGAGCTTAGCATATATAACATTTTTATCAATGTCTAAAGACTGTATGGCCTTATTTTTTTTCTACGTATAGAAAGAAATCTTCAGAGGCCTCACTTATAACAATAGAAAAATCCTAAACAAAATTGGCAAAAAGGAATTCAGCAGCACGTTAAAAGAAAAATAAATCATTTCTGAACTTTATTACAGAAATGTAAAATTAGGGAAGTTACTAAAATAAATAATCATACTAAGACACCTAAAAAGACCACATCATCATCATACTAAAAAGATACTTGCGTTATTTAGCATTATTTTTATTTAAAAAGCTCAATCAAAGAGGGACTGCAGGAAAAACACATACCTTACTTATTTATATATAAAATAAGCATCGTTCTTACTGGGGAAATACTACCTGACATTATATAAATATTTATTGTATCCTACTATGTTCTAGATATTGTTCTGGTAAAGACGTCGCTGCACTCAAGAAGCTGCTTGCATTCTGATGGGATGAACAATGAACAAAATGGTCATACAGCGTTAAGTATTAAGGAGAAAGATTAAAGAAGAAAAGCAGAATATGAAATGTAGGTGCAGGCGTGGGAAGTGTTTAAATATATGCAGAGTTGCTAGGGAAGGCTTCACTGTAGTCACTTTTGAGTCAATATTTGAAGGATGGGAACTTGTCACATGCAGACAGAACATGTACAAAAGTACTGTGGTAGCAGCTCACCTCTGTTTGAGGGAGTGGGGAAAGAAATGCACTGAAAAGGTTAAAGAGTGGAAGAAAGAGGAGAGTAGCAAATGAGGTAGAAGAAATAACAAGAGTTGCAGTTTTCAGATCAAATCAGGCTATAGATAAGACACCACTGGAGAGTATTAAGCAGAGACTAACATTTTAACAGGATCACTCTGGCTGTTATAAGGGAATACACAGAGAACCAAGAGCATAAGTAAGATGGCCAAGTTGGGATGCTATTATTAATACAGTATGTAAATAAGAGATAATGGTACCTTGGACATGGGTAGTTAAAGAGGGTTATGAGAATTGCAGACTGATTTTGAAGGCAGAACTAAAAAGATCTGCCAAAGGATCAGATATGGGGTTTAAGAAAAAGATAGGAAAAGAGAGTTGAGATTATCTTAGATGCAAATCAAAAAAGGAACGAGTTTGGTGGCAAATGTGAAATTTGAGATGCCTTTTAGACATCCAAACAGATGCCAAGTAGGTAATTAGATATAAATTGTCTGGAGGTCAGAGGAGATGGTCAGGCTGGAGTTATAAATTTGAAAGTCATCAGTACACAGTAGTAATTAAAATCATAAGATAGAATAAAATTATTTAGGGAGAACGAATATAGATAGAGAAGTCCAAGAATTGAGTCATAAGGCATTCCCAAAACTTAGGAAAATAAAGAGAAACCAGCAAAGAGACTGAAAAAGAATAGCCAGAAATGTAGGAAGAGACTTAGGAGAGAGAGTGTGGTATTCTAAAAGTCATGTGAAGGTCGGTATAAGAACCAAGAATTATCCATGGGTTTTTGCAACATGGACATCAACGGTGACTTTCAGGATTTAGTGGATTGGTAGCGAAAACCTAATTGGAATGGGATCAAGAGAAACTAGAGATCATGAACAAATCTCTAAAAAAGTTTTGCTGTAAAGGCAAGAAGAGAGCTGAGATAGTAGCTGGAAAGTAAGTGGAGTAAGAAGTTTATTTGGTTTTGATTTTTTTTTAAATGAGAGATGATAACATTACATCCCTGATGGGAATAATCCAGAAGGGAGGGAAAAAATCAATGATGCAAGAGGGAAAGGCACTCTACACTAACACAAGCCAACAGCAATGGACAACCCAAGTGTCCATCAACAGGAGCCTATTGAAGTAGATTACAAGTCCACTCTAGATCTATCTGAAGCAGCACCAAAAAAGAATGAGGAATCACTCCATGTAATCATATAGAGAGATCCCCAAGATATGTCACATAAAAATTAAGGTATAGAATATCTGGTATAGCACATTATCTTTTGTGTAAAAAAGAAAAGAAAGAAAAGATTTGTTTGTTTTTATATAAAGAAAGATATTAAAGCAATCACCTGCATGAGGTACAAGGAGACGAGAGAATGGAGAAGAAAATAGCTAGAGGTGGACAAAAGCATGTGTGAAACTTTATTCTATACTTTTCTGATCTCATAACTGATGTTAGAACACTATGTATATATGACCCATCACCTGCTCCCACTTAATAACAACTAGAAAAAAAGAGAATTTAAAAACTGGTATGCAGCTGGGCATGGTGGCTCACACCTGTAATCCCAGCACTTCAGGAGGCCAAGGAGGGCAGATCACCCAAGGTCAGGAGTTCAAGACCAGCCAGGCCAACATAGTGAAACCTTGTCTCTACTAAAAATGTAAAAATTAGCTTGGTGTGATGGTGCATGCCTGTAGTCCCAGCTACTTGGGAGGTAGGAGAATTGCTTGAACCCAGGAGGAGGAGGTTGCAGTAAGCAGTGATCGTGCCACTATACTCCAGACTGGGCGACAGAGTGAAACTCTGTCTCAAAAAGAAAAAACAAACAAAAAAAAACTTGATAAATTGTTTACTAGTAAGTTAAACAGTAAGTTCAACAAAGTAGATACCACAGTTGTATACTGTGCCTTCACCTCCAGCTTCTCCATCTACCTGCTGTCCAGTTTTTATTTTTCTTTAGTTTAGATGTTGACTTCAACCCTCTTAGTTCTCCAAAGAGAACCACATGAAAAGCATTTGAGAAATCTAGAATTTGTTTTAGAAAATAGTATAAAATAGGATCAGCCTCTATTTTTTCCCCAAATAGTTTTTCAATTGTGTCCATCTTTTAAAAAAATAAAACAAAACACCAAAGTCTTTCCTAATTTAAAATGCTACCTTTCTACTAATGTCTTTATAGTTCTGAGTCTATTTAGGGGCCGGTATGTTCCACTGACCTGTCTAATCCTGTTACTTTTAATAAAAACCAAATTTTCACATGACAATTTCAATAACCAATTATACAAAATGATAATATGCTGTTAGCCAGTTAAAAGTGATATTATCATTCAGTTCTTTGCACAAAATTTGAAATATGAATCTCTAAACTTGATGTTACTTAACTAAATTTCAGTGATCCTGAGTAATCTAAAGAATGATGCTATTTACATAGAAATTATACTTACCTCAGAAAGACTGCTCATTTCAATTGCAGTTATCAAGTTATTGTTCATGAGAGCTTCTATGTCTATAAGCTTCTTATTCTGTACATGTAAAATAAAGACCCCTTTTAATTAGTTAAGACTTGGAGTTTATTATAGTATCAAGCATTTATGAATGCCATCCATGTGAGAAAACTTAAAAAATAATTGATACCACATTGAGCAAAAAATTGAGATCACATTCAGCTAAAATGGTACCATATTATATAGTACCAGTACCAAACAGTATTATATTATATAGTCCAAATAGTCATACATATCATACATACATACATGTACACACACACACACACATATGCTGAATGATTTGGAACTGACAATTAGAAGTTTTCCTATAAACATTTTTCTATCTTTTCACAATAATATATCACATGGCAACAGAACAAACTGTCAGCCACAGGAATTTAACCCACAAGTAGAGTAGGTCCTTTTTCATTTTGAGTAAGTTCTACTCATTTTAGATTTAGATCTATAGTTGCAGCCTAACTAATCACTGGCTCTTACTGCCCTGTCTGTGAACAGAGTTGAAATTTGGGGCGGGGGGGAAGCAACAGCTATAATCTTCATTCTGCTTGGCTTGTAGCCAGGTAAGTGCTGCGATTAAAAAAGAATAACAACATTCTGGAACTCCCTTTCAATTCACTGGAAGAACTATGACCATCTTAACGCACCACGCTTTGCTTATAAGCAATCAAATATTGATCAAGGTATTATACTGGTTCACACAGCACATAAGTGCACATTTAGAATGTAGATTTAAAACACATATTTTATTACCCATTAACAGTTTGTCCTTTAACATAGATTTACATGGCATACTGACTTTCAATAATTTTTCACAATTAGAGATTTGAAAAATATTTTAAGAGCTTCTACAATAATGTAACTAAAAGATTTAAGTTACAATTTGGAATTCAAAAACAATATCGCTTCCATACCAAGTTATTTAGCTTTAGGCGAAGAAATGTGTTCTCAAAATTCAGTTTCTCTACTTCTTTTTGCAATAGCATCTTTTCAGTTGTAATTCTTCGAGAATTCTCTTTTTCTCTACTAAGAGCCTGAGCTAATGCCCTGTTGTTGTGCTTTAAAGAGATTTTGAAAATAGAAGAATTGTCTGTAAAAAAGATTTTAAAAATGAGTTAATATTGAACTTATACCTTAATAAATTTTTATATTCTTTAGTAAAACTACATTAGACAAAATGTATTTTACTTTATAAGTTTTAACTGAAGGTTAGAAAAGTTAATAACAATACAGATGCAGTTTTGAGAAAAACCCAGAGTTTCAAGCTGAAGAAATGAAGGCTAGACAGAAGATGAAGAATTCAGGAGTTGTGAGGATTGCAGCATATGTATAAAAGTTAGGAATAAGAGGACTGCAGCACAGACACAGCATTCCACATGATTAGATCAGCCACAAAAAGGAAATCTTGATACTTGCTGCTCTACCTGCTTTCCTACCTTTGACTAGTAGATAGAATACAGAAACTGATTCTGCAGCTCTAACTGGAGATGTCCCATAGGAATGAGGATAGCCAATCTGTGAAATTCTAAAACCAGTTTCTACAGCTCCAGAACTGAACAAATTAGTTAATGCTCCCAAAGTCCATTTTTAACCTGAGTGATAGAGGCATACTTACCGTAATGTTAGACAGATAATTTAAACCCTGTCAGACCTTTTACTGATATCAAAAGATCCTACTTATTTCTAGGCATCTACTACAATCTGAACTTGACTTCTCTTTAAAAGCACTATGTAAATATGATTTAAATCACTCCTGAAATGCTTTTCTGTTGGAAGCAAAGAAATTTTATTGTGAATTCCTTGGTAAAGTTTACCTTATATATAGTATGTTCCCTTAGTACACTTAAAATATCATTATATTTTCATAATTTTAACTTAAATGTCATTATTCGATAATATATGCCACAGAATAAAAGTATAATGTATATGAAATGTTTTAAAAAATTTAATAATATTTTATAAGTACTTAGGGAAAATTTGGGATTCTGCAAAACAGGATCCAAAACAGTACTTTATCTCTGGCACAGAGGGAGTAGTTTCAGATAGCCATCCTTGGCATAGCAAATGGAAACTGACTAGAACTGGTTTAGGATTTCCAGAAGATAAAGAGTAATAACATTTTCCTGTTGTACTCCTCAAAGTAGGCATATTCCCTCATAACACGGGGTATGGAATAATCTTGCCGAAAGGAACAGACAAGAGCAGTGTAAGGGGTGGCCCTAGAGACCTGGATGAGAGCTGCATCATGATTTACAGGCACCCAGGAGGCTGGGTTATTTTAGGAGGCACATGTGATTGTCCTTCGCAGGAGCTATATCTATATCAGCAGGTAATGTGACTAAATGGATAACTCCCTGACGCCTGCTAAGATGGGTATGAACATTGAGATAATTTTCAGAAGTAATGAGAGTTTATCTTGGGGAGTTTTCCCACCTCCTTTTTTTCTCCCCTTCTGATGCCTTAACTCCAGAATTCACAAACTTCCATTTCCAAAGTGCTCACTGTCTTCATAAGATTGCCTATATAAAGTCAAACTCTACACTACCCAGTATGAGCCAACCTCCACTGGGCTACCCACTATTTAGTTGCTGCAGCATGCCAGAAAAATCTGCTACTCTTTTTACATCTTTTCCAGAAAAGTCACATTGGTATTTTTTTTCTGAACTGTAGAAAGTAGCTATCTTGGGCCACCCCAGCCTCACCGCTGAAAATTCAACTGTCACCATTTAGGGTAAATAATCAAAACCATCCAACTAACAGGACTTGAAGGAGAAAGGAAGGCTCAAATTTAAAAAGTTATCAATTAACAAAACAGTCATTTTAGTAATTTTCCGTACTTGATAAAATAAGGTAGCAAACATATAACAATTCTGGAGAAAAGTAAAAATGTGAGTGTATTTTAAAACTAACAGCACTTACTTAGTATTTTTGTTTTTATTTTTGAAGCAAGAGAAACATTCAACTTAGCAGTCTTTGAAATTCTTTTGTCTTTCACATGTCTCTTAATTCCTGAGGTAAAAAGTGAGCCAGTTTCCATTACTGAGCACTCCATCACTGAAGTAAAAGAAAAAATAATCATAGTATTGATTAATAAAAAGAATAACTGACAGATATATTTTTAAAGTAATAATCATGACTTAATATACTTTGTGTGTTATTTGCTAAACTTTGTATAAAATCTGAGTATAAATGTAATCAAAAGTGGCTTAAGGTATAATCCAAAAAGGTAAATGACTATTTGTTTTCATTCAAACCTTCATTTATCATCTATGTACTAGGTGCAGGGTACAGATGACAGGATATGGTCCCTGCCCTCACGGAATGCATGGTACAATGTGGGTACAAGACAGTGCTTTCATACAATGTAAGAAGTGTAACCTCAGAGATATACACAGTGTTTAAAGGAAGTACAGAAGAGATATACATAATCCAAGGAGGGGAAGGGAGCTGGAGGAACAGGCAAGAAATCTTAAATTTGTCTGTTAGGTTTATGGCCTATTACAGCAACAGGAAGATAAAAAAATCATTACATTGTAGTATTACAACAGTAATGGCTACAATACACAATGCAGAGGAGAAGTGATTAACTCTGCCTGGGCAGAGGAAAAGGATCAGAAATAGCTTCACTGAGAAGGAGCAGTTGATGTTGAGCCGTGTGCTTAGAGAAGACCAATCTCCCCGTGCCTTCATTTCTTCCCCAACCCTCCTTGTCTCCATGTGCAGAGATCAAAACAAAACTAAACTAAACGAAACAAAACAAAACAAAACAAAACAAAACACCCTGTCACCTGCACCTGCCTAATCCCCGATACTCAGCCTCTCCACCAATACATGCCCTGAGTTCAAAGGACTCATCTTACTATGTCAATCATGGCAAGAATCCCTCAACTCCCAGGTCACCTTCATCCCCCTCACTGTAATCCCCTTAGCTCTACACATCCCTCATCTGGTCCTGTGGTAAGCTGGAAAATGTCCCCCCAAAGTTATTAGGTCTCTTTAATTCTAAACCTCATGTGGAAAAAGGGCCTTTGCAGATTTGAATAAGTTGAGGACCTTATAATGGGGAGATTATCCTGGATTATCCAGGACAAGAGTCCTTACAAGAAAGAGCAAAGATGCAGGGTACAGATGAAGGATATGGTCTCTGCCCTCATGGAATGCATGGTACAATGTGGGTACAGATGGTGCTTTCAAACAATGTAAGAAGTGTAACCTTAGTGATATACAGAGTTTAAAAGAAGTATAGAAAGAGATGCAGTCACATGTCAAGGACTGCCAGCAGCTATCAGGAACTTAAAAAAGGCAGGGAACACATTTTCCTGAAGAGCCTCCAAAGAGATTGCAGCTGGGCAGACACCTTGATTTCAGCCCAGTGACAAATGAATTTAGACTTCTGGCCTCCAGAACTGTGGGGATATACATTTCTGTTGTTTTAAGCACCTCATTTATGGTAATTTGTTACAGCAGCCAAAATAAACTAATACAACCTGCCTATCTCACTCTTGCCAGTCATGCCTCTACAGCTTCAATCTCTTCTCTGAATGTTCCCTTCATCTTTTTGAACCACCCTCTCCCCTAAGGACACAGATTTTCCTGCAGTCCTGTCAGGCAGGGTCTGTTTTTCCTCCCACAAGCCTTCTAGAAGCTACACCACATTCATGTGTGCAGACCATTCATCTTCTCTCCTCCCTAAAAGTTCTCATCCTTGAATATAGAGTCACTAGACTCTATTACCCCTTCCCCTTCACTGCTGTTATCAATCCCTGGGTCACTCCTCTTTATGAATTATTTCATATTCTCACTCACAGTTATTCTGAGAACACTGAAGCAATTCGTGGAGAACTTTCTCAAAACTTTCATTATAATTACCTACCTACCATATCTGTATCTGTGCATTTGTTTTCTCTCCTTTTGTTAGGGATCAACTGTGTTCCTAGATACCAATCCATGCACTAGATCCCACGCCTTCCTGCCTCTTTAAAGACATCACTACAACAATTCTTCCCTCTATGTCATCAATTTTTTCCTTTTCTACTGGATTATTCTCATCAATATACAAACACACTGCTATTTCCCTCACCTTAAAGAACCCTCTTTTGTTCCCACTTCACACTCAGACAACCACTCCAATTCTCTGCAGACCTTTACAGCAAATCTCCTTGAAAAAATTGTCTATACTCAATTTCCAATTTTCTCATTAACTATTTCAATCAGGCTTTCACTTGGACTGCTCCACCAAAACTACTTTTGTCAAGGTCTCTGATGACTTCTGTGCTGCTAAATCTAATAGTCAGAATTAGACTGAAATCTAATTCTCAGTCTTCATCTAACTTGATCTATCAGCAGCATTTTAATATGGTTAATTTCTCCTTCCTCAAAAACTATATTTCCTTGGGTTCCAGAACACCAGACTCCTAAGTTTTTTCCTACCTACCTACCTACCTGTTCCTCCTCTGTCACTTTTACAGGTTCTTCCAACCTCTAACAGAGTCATTCCTTGAACTTCCTCTCTTTACCTACACTCCCTCCTTTGGTGATTTCATACAGTCTCATCACTTAAAATACCAGCCAGATGCCAAAACTCCAAAATTTAAGTCCTCAGTTCAGATCTCTTTCCTGAACTCTGGATTCATATATCCAACTGTCTACTCTACAATTCCACTTGAATAAATAAAGTAGATGCATCAAATTTAAACTGCCCAAGCCTGCTTCACTCAGAGCCTTCTCTATTTCAGTAACTTCATCCTTCCAGTTGCTCAGGTCAAAAATCTCTTACATCTCAATTTATCTTCACAATATATTTAGAATCTGACCACTTCTCAGTATGTCCATTGGTGCCAACCTAGTCAGAGGCACTATGATGTCTCACCTGAGTTTCTGTAACAGGCTTTGACTCCCTATTTCCACTGTTGCTCCTGTATAGTTAATTAATCTATACAATCTAAAACTCTCCAATGGTTCCCACTTCTCTCCAAAATCCTAGTACTGTCTCTCCACTATCTCTGCCCTTCTCTAATTTGAACTCCTCCTTTTCTCCTGCTATGACATTCTCCTCAAGCCACATTGGCTACCAAGATCTAGCTTTTTGGAGCATATGCCAGGCATTCTTTAGTCTCAGGTCCTTAGTACTGGTTATTCCACATTTAGAAAAAATGCTGTTTAGAAACCTCTTCCTCCAGATATTCAAATGGCCCATTCACTCTCCTCTATCAAGTCTATTCAACTGTCACCTTCTCAGTGAGGTCACTTAAAACTGTAGCTCCAGGCTGGGTGTGATGGCTCATGCCAGTAATCCCAGCACTTTGGGAGGCTGAGTGGGTGGATCACCTGAGGTAAGGAGTTCAAGACCAGGCTGGCCAACATGGCAAAACCCTGTCTCTAATAAAATTACAAAAAAATTACCCAGGCATGATGGCGGGTGCCTGTAATCCTGGGTACTCAAGAGGCTGAGGCAGGAGAATTACTTGAACCTGGGAGGCAGAGGTTTCAGTGGCACTCCATGGCACTCCAGCCTGAGTGACAGACAAAACAAAACTGTAGCTCCTTCCCCTAACATCTATCACTATCTAACATATTATAGATTTATTTATTGTCCATCTTTCCTAATCAGAATTTAAATTCCAGGAGATCATGGATTTTTATATTTTAGTTACTATACTCCCCAGCTCATAGAATAGTGCATGACAAATGATATCAACACAGTAAATATTTTTTGCATTAATAAATAAGTCTTACAAACCAAGAACTTATCAGGCATCAAGATTAGGAAGGGTATTCCAGGAAGAAAGACTAGCATGTGTAAATGCATGAAAATTAGACATTTAAGAAAATACAAGTGGTCCCTTGATGCTGGAATGCTATGACCTGATTTCCCTGCTTCTCTTTATAGCAAAACTCCTTTAGAGAGTTGTCTATACTTGCTGTCTCCAATTCATCTCCTCCCAGTCTCTCTAGATCCATTACAATGAAATTTCTGCTCTCAACACTACCATATGGAAATTGTTCATTAAGCGCATTATATCACTAAGTTGTTAAATCAAATACAGTGGTTAGGCCCAGTCTCTTTTTACTTGATCTGTGAAAAGCAGTCAATGTCAAATCATTCCTTCCTTTTGAAGTATGCTCTTCATTTGGCTTGCACAATAGCACATTCTTCTGTTTGTGCTGAGGCAGGGTTTTCTCCTGCCTCACTGACCACTTCTCAGTCTCTCTTGCTGGTTATTCTTCATCTCTCTAACCTCTTAACACTGGAGTGCCCTAGGTCTTAGTTCCTGGATCTCATCTCTTTTACATCTACATATACTTCCTGGCCTCTCAGCCAGTATCCTGGCTTTTAAATCTAAATACCAGTAACTCTCAAATTTGTGTTCCCAATCCAGACTTTTCCCTTCAACTCCAGATTTATTCATCCAGCTGCCTACTACTCATCACCAACTAGGATTTCTAACATGCATCTCAAATTTAACATATCCTAAACTCTCCCCACCCCAACCTACTCCACCATGTTCTCCCTAGTTCACTTAATGACAACTCCACCCTTTCAGTTGCTCAGGTCAGAAACTTCTCTTTCATATTCCATATCCACTCTATCATTAATTATGCTGGCCCAGCTTTCACAATATATCCCCTTGGGCTACTTACTACTATTTCTACTGGTACCACTCTGTTCCAAGTTGCCATTCTCTCTCATATACATTATTGCTATAGTTACGTGACTGGTGTTTCTGCTTCCATTTTCTCCCCCACTATCTATTCTCAACCTAGCAACCACAATGATCCTTTTAAAACTTAAGTAAATTCATGTTATTCCCAAAAAACTCTCCAGTAGCTTTCCATCTCACTTAGTCTTTAAAATGGCCTAGAAAGTACTACACAATTTGACACTTCTCCTCTTCCCTAATTTATCATCAGTGAACCTTTCTAATCCTTTTCATTAATCTTCCTCTTGCTCAAGAATCTCTGGCCACATTGCCTACCTTGACGGGCTCTAAAGCAGAAACTTTTATTCCTTTTTTCCTTTGTATCAACTTTTCCTTCAAATGACCACAGGACTTGCTCACTTCCTGGGAGCACTAACTAAAATGTCACTTTCTTAGTGAGGCTTCCCAGTCCAAACTATTTATAAATTGTACACTTACCCCATTCTCCCCTTCTGTTTTATTTTTCTCCATTAACTTATCAATGTCTAAGATAAATCTAAATAGTTTATTTAACTTATTATCTGTTTTCTCCTACTAAATTCTAAGTTCAATGAAGGCATCAATTTTTGTCAAGTTTGTCTGCTTCTGTACCTTAGTACAGAAATGTGCCAGCCACATGGCAGCTGCTGAGTAAACATTTGTGGAAGTGACTATGAATGACTGGAAGAACTTTCCAATAGAAAAACTGCCCACTCTTGGAATGGATCTCCTTTGAAAGTGTTAACCAGATGTTGGGTGGAGTCAAGCAAATAACGGAAAGATGGTTTTAGAAGAAATTTCTGCAATGGGGAATAAATTGAACCAGAAACCTTTCAAGATTAAGGCTCGTCGGGTGCAGTGACTCTTGCCTGTAATCCAGCACTTTGGGAGACTGAGGCGGGCGGATCCCTAAGTCAGGAGTTCGAAACCAGCTTGTCTAATACGGTGAAACCCTGTGTCTACTAAAAACACAAAAATTAGCCAGGTGTGGTAGCGCACGTCTGTAGTCCCAGCTAACTCAGGAGGCTGAGGCAGATGAATCGCTTGAACCCAGGAGGCAGAGGTTGCAGTGGGCCGAGATTGTGCCACTGCACTCCTGCCTGGGCGACTCCATCTCAAAAAACAAAAACAACCAAACAAAAAAAGATTAAGGCTCAACGGTTCTTCTAAATGTTTTTTCTAAACGTTTTGCCAAAAAGAAACTTTAAAATCAAAGATCACTATCTATCTCATAGACAGTAGAACACAGAAACTCCCCACAAACTGTTGCATCTTACACACCTGAAAGGGATCCTAACAGAAATCTATCCGTCTCCCAAAAAAATCCAGACTGGAATATCAAATCTCATTTTACTAATTAGGAAACCACAGCCGGACTGCTCTCCCCAGTAAGCTGGTTCTGACTCGATTCCTTAATTTAATAAATGGCACTGTCAATCACCTATTCAAATTCTCATGACAGAAATCCAGGAGTCTTCCTATTTATTACTACTCTGGAGACTTTTTCGGCCAGCATCTCGACTATCTCTAAATATAAAATACTCAGTTCCACATCCAATTCTCCTGAATTGGATACCTCAGCTATAAAAATCATTGTCCCTATTCTCTGCTGATATCCTACCTGCATATCAAGAAGACGCAGCTCAAGTTCCAAGTTCTCCCCAGTCTTCCATCACCCTTTCGTCTTCAGCCAGCCTCTCTCCAAAGGAGATGGCTCCTTCGAGAACTTTGGCATGCAGTCCCTAACATTCATTCCGCAGACACGTACTGAGGGCTCACAATGAGCTAGAAACTGTTCAACAAGCAGGGAGTAGAGCAGTTCCCAAAACAGAAAATTCTTAAGTAGCTGACCTAACTGGCGGCTCTCCCCGCTTGCCCTGCTGGGCGCTCAAATCTGAGACAAGAGGCCGTGACTCAAATCCAAAACAAGACTCCGTCAACGAAGCCCTCGCAGCCGGAGAGTGGCCGCCGGCCGGGATCCCGGAGGGCAGAGGGCGGAGGACGAGCCGGAGACCGAAGCGGACAGCGCCGCTGTCCGGTTCAAGAACGGCCCCTATCTCGCCAGAGGGAGGGCGGCCACGCCAAATACCGCAGCTCACTGACTTACCTCTCTTTCAGCGTGAGATACCCGCCACCCAGCTCCGGGCGCTCTGGCGAGCAGCGGCGGCTGCTGCTCGGGTTTAAACACAGCAGCCGTTGGCGGTTGCCCCGTCAGCCAATCCGGTCCCGCGAGAGCGGTGCAAGGGCGTGCGGTTACCAGGAAGTGAAAGGCGGAAAAGGCGGGACCCCACTGCGAGGGCAGGAGGGGGCGTGGCCAGGAGAGCCGGGGGCGGCCCAGTCTGCGTGACTGGGCGCCCTTCCGCCTCGTGTTCTTGTTGGTCAGCTGTCTCCCGAAGCGTTGATGAAAAGGAAACGCTCCTTTGACATCCCTTATCAATCACATGTCTGAAAGGCTTGACAGCCACCTCAAGTCTGTTGTAAGGTTTATGTTGTTTACTGTGATACTACCCACCCACATTTTACCATTTCTTCTGCATCCTTGCATTCCCAATTGTGAGGCCAACACCTTTATTTAGTTTTCACTTAAAAACTCTCCCCATTTTTCTTTTAACTTTCTGGGGGAAAAGCAGCAATAACATTTCATTACAAACCCCGGATCTCATTAATGTTTAGGTCTTGCACTAATGGTCTGTTTTAGCTGAATATACAAGAATGACGTTTTCCATTATACGCAATTAAATTTTTAAAATGTATTATTCACCTAATATTCCATGTCAATTTGCTTATTTTTCGCAAATGACTTTCATAATTTTTACAAATAATTTGTAGAAACTACAAAAAATAAAATTTCCTCTTTGTATGCCATTGGACTGAAGATGAAAATAGCTTGTTAAATCAAGGTTCCAATAATTGATTATACAGTAATGCAGTCAACTTCATATTCTTGTCAATTTTTTGTTCATTTGACGACATTTGAGAATTACAGCTTTCCATTCTTACTTTAGAGAATCGAGATAAATGATGCAAAACATGCTTTTGAGTTAAGACCTTTTAGTCTGATATATGTCAAGATCAGTCTCCAAACAGATCTGGTTACATGAGTCTTACGTAAGTAGAAAATTATTTCTTGATTGTCCACCTGCTAAAATTTCAGTAACAGTGGGTTAGAAAGTAATATACTGGTTATAGAAATTTATGCTTACCTAGGAGTTAACTAGAACTATATTTTGTTTACCCAGCCTGACACATTAAATGCTCAATGTATGTTATATGTTTTTTAAAATGAACCTTGTAGTGACTGTGCCATTTAATGGTTATTTAATCTTGGCCAATCCACTTAATCTCTCTGGGCTTCTGTTTCCTCGTTCGTAAAATGAAGGTTAATAAGAGCATCCCATATATTTTTATGATGGCTTCAATCAATGGACCCTTTTGTTCATTACATTAAAACGGCTTTCTTCCCAATGCACACAGTTTGTAGCTACAGCTTCAAAACCAAAACAAATAGAAAAGGAAGACAGGAAAGTCAGAGATAGGAGAGATGCTAAAAAATACCAAGACCTCTTTTTTTTAAGTGCTATCTCAGAGCAGTTGAAAGGATTTAACTGCTTTGTAAATTGTAAAACCTCTTGAAAATGTAAATCTGTATCATATACAACCATAAACCTAAAAAGTATAATTAATTGGCTTAAATTTAATGTGATCTCAGCTTGCATTTCAGTTATTTGCCTTTTGCCTCTTGGTATAATGGATAGAGGCAGGAGCCCTGGATGAGAAGTCTAGAGATGCAGTTATTATCGTTGTGGCTGAGCCATTAGCTGTATTAGCTGTGTGTTCCTTGTTTCAACTATTTTATCTGTAAAATAAAAGTTACATTAAATGAGCTCACAGTCCTACTGTGATACTCTCCTACACTGAGCACTGATTTCATTCCTCTCCATCTGTTCTCCTTTATTCTTATACTCATTAGTTGCCTGATTTTCTCTACCCTAGGACACATTATCGGTACCAAAAAAGGGATGGGAAGGAAAGTAAAAACATAAGTGTAACTGTCAAAAACCCAAAAACCAAAAAACCCTCTTTAATATATCAGCTTTACTAAAACAAAAATCATCCAAGAACAGTCCCTGAGCAGGAGCCAAGTAAAGAATACTGCAAATCAACAAACCAATAAAACAAAGTAGAAAGAGTATACTTACATTTTATGAAACCATCTGACCTGACCATCTGTACCAGTCTGGCAGGTTGAATTGCACCAAGAAAAACTAACCCAGACTGGTAGAAGCAGAAAAGAATATTGGGTGGGTTAAAGCATTTCTGGGTAGGATAGAGATACAGGTTAGAAAACAAGGGGGCCTTGGCCACAGGCAAGCACCTACCCATACTCATGCTACCAAAAATAGCCCTTTGAGGATGAGGTTGATCTTGCACAGTCAACAGTGGCACTAGATGCCACCACTGGGACCACCACTGCTGCTGCATATGGGAAAAGTGGGCATGGTTGTGCTGCAGTTTTCCCATCATTGCTGCTTGGCATTACTAACTCCCGTTGCTAAACCTGGTTTGAGTGTGTCTGACTAGTCAAACCTGAATCATATGCTGCAAGTCCTGCTGCAAGGGGGTCCTGAACAGCCTGTGTCTGGCTTTTATTATTGTTGTTGTTGTTGATGATGATGATGGTGATGGTGATGGTGATGGTGATGCTGTTGGCTTCTTAGTGAAAGGTAACCTAAACTCATAAGGTGAGAAATTACCCAAGCTCAGGACAGGCATTTTGAGCTAGGTGGGCAAAAGAATGACACAGGCTCATTTCAGTATTTTATGCAACGTTACTACAATAATTACTTTTATTTTCTTTAATAGAAACTGGTTAAATTAAATAAGCTGTGCTGGGTGATGGATAGCTAATCATTATAACAGCAGCAGATAGTATTTATTAAGCACTGACCATGTCCGAGACACTGTGTCAAGCCCTTTAAATGCCTTTTAACATCTCAAAATTATCCTGTGTGGTAGGTACTATTATTTTCTTTTTAAAGTTGAGGAAATTGAAGCACCAAAAATTTAAGTAACTTCTTCAAGGTTTAGTTAAGTGGTGCAGCTGGTATTTGAACCCAGGTAGCCTGGCCTGAGCCTCTCAAGATAGTGAGAGAATTACTTTGTCATCTGTCACTTTGGTTTTGAGGCATGGCATCCATCAGGCTAATTTTCCTGTTTCCTACTTGTCAGTCTCCTCTTTTTCTTCCATATACATTTATTAGGAGTCCCTTTGCACCTGCAATTTTGCTGATGGTAAAGAGGCACATCTTCTTTCCTTTTGGGAGACAGTAGACAAGCAAACAATCCATTCCCATATCTTGTGATATGTAGATGTTAAGTGAAGTTTGCAAAATATGCTATCAAAGCATTTAGGAAACAGACCAGCTGTGGTGGCTCACACCTGTACTCCCAGCACTTTGGCAGTCCAGGGCAAGAGGATCGCTTGAGCCTAGGAGTTGAAGACCAGCCCAGGTAACTTAGCAAGACTGTTTTCTCTATTAAAAAATAAAAGAGGCCAGGAGCAGTGGCTCACGCCTGTAATCCCAGCACTTTGGGAGGCCGAGGTGGGTGGATCACAAGGTCAAGAGATCGAGACCATCCTGGCCAAAATGGTGAAACCCCGTCTCTACAAAAAATGCAAAAATTAGCTGGGCATGGTGGCGTGCGCCTGTAGTCCCAGCTACTTGGGAGCTAAGGCAGAAGAATTGCTTCAACCTGGGAGGCCAAGGTTACAGTGAGCCAAGATCGTGCCACTGCACTCCACCCTGGTGCCTGCCAACAGAGCAAGACTCTGTCTCAAAATAAATAAATAAAAGAAAGAAAGAAAGAAAGCATTCAGAAAACAAAGAGCAGCTCTTAAAGAAGAGGGGAGACAAATCTTCAGGGGAAGTCACATAGCAGTGGAACCTTGAAGGCCAAGTTGGGTGAGATTCATTAGGCTGACAGCATGTAGTCTGTCCCAGGAAGCAGTTCAGAACTTCTGGGGCCCAGAACTCATGTGGTCAGATGATGGAAGCAAAGGCTGAGACTTTAGACAAAATCAAGTAACAGAAGCATCTTGGGTGCCCAGCTAAGAAGCTTTACTTTGTGTGGACAATAAAGGAAAGTAGTGGGGGTGGGGAGCGGGGGTCAGTGCTCAAACTCTCAAGTTTAAGAAAGGGAATGATAAGATCCAAATCACTCTAGAAAATCCAGGAGCAATGTTGGGGTTAGATGGAAGGGGGCCCTGAGCCTTGAGGTGATTCAAGAACATTTTTGTGGTTTAGGCAAGGGCAGGGAATACGTAACAGGAACACCAACCTTCCTTATGTCTAACCAAGGCATATGTGCATGTGGAAGGAGGGCTTGTCTTGGAAGAAATAAAATAATCAGGGAACTTGGTCTACTACTTGTCCAGCTAGATAACCTCTAGCCGTGGTTCTGATGGTGACTCTTTTCCCAACGTGACTGCAGTCCAGATGCTGGATGACACTGAGAGACTGGGGTGAAGTCTCCTTCTCAACCTTCACCCTGTGCCCCTGCAGGAAGTCCAAAAAGCTTAAAGTATTCCTTTACTCAAGATTTCCAGTCATAAAATAACCACACAAAGTGGAGGCTTGGGGAGGGGGCCTGAAAAGATAGATGCTGTACTCACTAGCTTTACCAGTGGACTCACACTTACATGTACCACGCAGCCAGCAGGATCCTGAAGCCCACATCTTCAGAGTTCTTTCCATATGGATATTCCCCCTGGCTGCTGGACAGGGTCCCAGAGATCCCCACACCCTTCTTCATCATATAATTCTTTCCCCTTCCACTCTTCACCGAAACGCTAAGGAATAGCAATTGTGGAAAATAACAAAGTCTGATGTTTAGGACATCTAGTCAGAAATGTCCAGTAGGCTCACAGAAGTAGGCATATGGACCTGAAAAGGGATGCTCAGATTTGAGAGTCAGCAGTGAACAGTAAACAGAAATCACAGAGTTATTAAGTTGTGGAGGAAGGGCGTGTGGAGGTGTAAGGAGAGTAGAAGGAAGAACCAGGGTGAATGAATATCAATGAATGGAGGAAAGATGAAAAGGCAGCAAGAGAGGCAGCGAGAGGTAGAAGGAGACATATGGGAGGGCTGAGGGAGAAGATGATGGCTGGGAGGGGACCGCCAACCTGGTCTTAAGCAGCAGAAAGACCTAAGCAAGGATAGCACTGAGGTTTGACAGTTGAGTCATTCCTTTTGCAGCACAGAGAATGCAGAGATGAGAGGGGACAATTCTTTGAGGATCAAGAAAGAAGTGGCAATAGCTACAGGGGACTGAGGTTGGAGGGAGGGTTTGTATCTGTGAAAGGAAAATCTTGGGGCCCCAAAATTGCTGAGCTAAAAGGAAAAGTCCAGCTGGAAACTGCTCAGGGCAAAACCTTCCTCCCATTCTATTCAAAGTCATCCCTCTGCTCACTGAGATAGCTGCATATTCTGATTGCCTCCTTCAGAAAGGCTTATCAGAAACTCAGAATAATGCAACTATTTTTCTCTCATTTACCTGTGACCTGGAAGCCCCCTTCCAGCTTTGAGTTATCCCCGCCTTTCTGGACAGAGCCAATGTACTTCTTAAATATGTTGATTGATGTCTCATGTCTTCCTAAAATGTATAAAACCAAGCTGTGCCCCAGCTACTTTGGGCAGATGTCATCAGGACTTCCTGAGGCTGTGTCATGGGTGTGTGTTCTTAACCTTGGCAAAATTAACTTTCCAAATTAACTGAGACCTGTCTCAAATTTTTGGGGTTCACATATTCTATTTAAAGGCTGGATATAGGAGCTGTTAGAGGGAGGGAGGCTGACATAGTGAAGTGGTGGGTAGTGGTGGAGCAGAGGTTAGAATCAGGGCTAAGCAAGCTGAAGGGTCTCTTTTTCCTTTGTGGTGGGAAGAAGAGAAGAAAGACCAGATGTTGTAGGCATAGATAAGTTTGAAAACCAGAGTGCTTTGTAAGCTTTCACATTCATACAAATGTAGGACTGTTATCTTTAAAACATTTGCTTCCTTACAAACAGGGAACTCTACATTTAAAATTTTTATGCTTTCACTTCAGTAAAACCTAAGGTAAGTGACATTATTTAGGCATAAACCAAAACTTCCTTATCTCCTGTAAACAGTTTCACTAACAGAAAGAAATAAAATAATTATAGTCATGTCCCACTTTATGATGTTTCAGTCAACAACCAACCAAATGCACAATGACGGTCCCAGATTATAATGGGGCTAAGACATTCCTATTGCCTAGTGACATGGTAGCCATTGTAACATCATAGCACAATTCCTTAATTTTTTTAAAATAAATTAAAGTAACTGAAGTGTATAGTGTTTATAAAGCCTACCCTAGTGAACAGTAATGTCCTGGGCCTTCACATTCATTCACCACTCACTGACTCACCCAGAGAAACTTCCAGTCCTGCAAGCCCCATTCATGGTAAGCGCCCTATGCAGCTGTACTATTTTTCAAAATCATTTATATCATATGTTTACTATACTTTTTCTATGTTTAGATATGTTTAGATACACAAATACTTACCATTGTGCTACGATTGCTTCTAGTGTTCAGCACAGTATCATGCTGTACAGGTTTGTGGCCTACGGGTAATAGCCTATACAATATAGCCTAGGTGTATAGTATGCTATGCTATCTAGATTTGTGTAAGTGCACTCTATGATGTTCACACAATAATGAAATTGCATAAAGAGGAATTTCTCAGAACAGATTCCCATCCTTAAGTGATGCATGATTATGTGTCTGTAAGATCTACATGATTGCTTATGCTACTGAGGTCTACATTTATTCACCGTTTTTGGCTACTGAGTCTGCTTTGTACTGAAGGTAATGTTTTGAAGTCTTTTTGTTTGTGTGTTTCTATCAGTTTTTCTTTGCATGTCCTGTAGTTTTTTCTTATAAAGTTTGCTACTGGGTTATTTGGTGAATGGAATTCATAACTATAGTATATCCACTGTGAACTGTGGCATGAAAACATGCCCTCCTTTGTCTCATTTAATGCATTTTGGTGTAAGCTTTATTTTGACATTAGCATCACAACCCCTGCCTTATTGTTGTTTCCATTTGTCTAGTGTACTTTTGCCCAACTCTTTCCTTTTAGACTTTCTGAATCATTTTGATTTGGTCATGTCTCTTATTTTCAGCATCTTGGTTTCTGAATAAAATTGAAAATCTTTTGCTTTTTTTTTTAAACAGAGTCTCTCTCTGTTACCCTGTTACCCAGGCTGGAGTCAGTGGTGTGATCTTGGCTTACTGTAACCTCTGCCTCCTGGACTCAAGGGATTCTCCTGCCTCAGCCTCCTGAGTAGCTGAGATTACAGGTGTCTGCCACCATGCCCAGCTAATTTTTATATTTTTAGTACAGACAGAGTTCACCATGTTGGCCAGGCTGGTCTCAAACTCCTGATCTCAGGTGATCTGCCACACAAAGTGCTGGTATTACAGGCATGAGCATGCCCAGAGGAAATCTTCTGCTTTTAATAGATAAGTTAAACTCATTCATATTCATTAATATGACATTTAGTTCAATTCATTTTGCTATACATATTTTATAATTATCTTAAAACTTTTATTTGCTGTGTTTCTTTCTGTGCATGATACATTTTCTTTGCTATTCTAATTTTAAAATTTATTTTAATCTATATATTTGTATCTATATATATATGCATATACTAATATTGGTTCTGTTTCTCTGGAAAATCATGAATAATACATCTGTTCATTTCAAAGATCTGATATGGTTTATGAGATTTCAAGTTCAAGAGTATTCTATTCTGCAGTGAAATACATTTTGTTAATGGATGGCTTTTGCATGTGTACATGCACAGACATGCATTTGTATGTAGCTAAAGATTGCATTTTTTTTTTTTTTTTTTTGAGACTGAGTTTCGCTCGTTACCCAGGCTGTAGTGCAATGGCGCGATCTCAGTTCACCGCAACCTCCGCCTCCTGGGTTCAGGCAATTCTCCTGCCTCAGCCTCCTGAGTAGCTGGGATTACAGGCACGCGCCACCATGCCCAGCTAATTTTTTGTATTTTTAGTAGAGACGGGGTTTCACCATGTTGACCACGATGGTCTCAATCTCTTGACCTCGTGATCTACCCGCCTCGGCCTCCCAAAGTGCTGGGATTACAGGCATGAGCCACCGCGCCCGACCCAAGATTGCATATTTTTAAAGCTTTGAGGCCGGGCACGGTGGCTCATGCTTGTAATCTTAGCACTTTGGGAGGCCAAGGCAGGTGGATCAACTGAGGTCAGGAGTTCGAGACTACCCTGGCAAATATGGTGAAACCCTGACTCTACTAAAAATACAAAAAATTAGCAAGGCATGGTGGTACATGCTTGTAATCCCAGCTACTTGGGAGGCTGAGACAGGAGAATCACTTGAACTGGGAGGCAGAGGTTGCAGTGAGCTGAGATCATGCCATTGTACTCCAGCCAGCGGGGGAAAAAAGCTTTGAAATTCATTTGCTTTACTTGGCACCAAAATTTCTTTTTACATATTTTTCTCTTCACCAAGATTCAAAGGGTGTCTCTCTATTCCTTTTTACCTTCTGTACCTCCAGAAGCAATGTATTTCATAGACTGTTACCATGAATCATAAGCACTTTAAGAAAATATATATAGCAAGTGGTTTTATCCCCTAGGAATCCTCTCCAATATTTTAGCACATACAATGTACTTTCTCTTTTTTAGGGTTTTGCTAGATCAATCACAGGCCTGTCAACAGCTCTCTACTTCTCTCTTCCATTCACTTTCTCCGGACTGCTCTTTATCTCTGTGAAAGTGTATGGCAAGATCTTGGGACACAGCTAGTTGAGATTGGATGTTTATTTCAGATACACTGAAATTTGAACATTCTCTTTTAGTTATTCAGAAGGCATGCATGTCATGCAGTTTTGTTTGATCTTTTTATTGTTATGCAGTGTGGTTTTTAGAGAATGAGTTGGGAAATTCAGATTTATGCAGCTATGGATCCTATTGCCTGGCTGCTCAGAAATTGTCCTGTCAGTGTCATCTTGGTGGAACTGCACACTCTGCACCAGGCATTGTAAAAGGAAAAACATCCTAACTCATCTAGCCTTTGTGGACAAAGAAGCAACCAGACCCTTCATTTTCCCATACCTTTGTCCTGGATTTGAAGGAGGAATGTTTATGGTTTGGGAATCTTTTCCTGGAGGATAGTCACAAAGTTATTTGTTTCTCTTTTACCATGACAAATACCTATCTTTCCCACCTTAAAGAGTGCCAGAAGAGGAGGGCAGTCTGGAGTCTAATTAGGTGTGTGACTCAGCCTCTGAGTCCTTCCCTTCAAGCTCCTATGCACCAGAGCTAGGATTGTTCTTTCCTTCCAGGAGAGCTGCAGGAGGGAGTAATCACCGAAGGGTTTTTCTGACACTTCAGTTCCACATAAGACCCTCCCTGCCCTTAGTTCACCATACAATTGAGAGCAGTCAGAACGTGTGGTTATACCAATGCTATTGAGTTAAATATTTGGCCTTTGCTTGAACCTTGCATTAATAGACCATTAGGACTTTTCTCATTATGTCTATAATCATCCCAGCAGTAGCAATTCCCCAAGTTGTCCACTGTTAGGAGGGGCCCTCATCCTCATTCTTCTGTGCCAATTCCTCAGTTTTCCCATTGCTTCCAAACACCTCCACAGAGCCCTTTAAAATCCACTTTTAAATATTACCATCACAGTTTTTTTCTTTCTTTTTTCTTTTTTGAGACAGAGTCTTGCTCTGTCACCCAGGCTGGAGTGCAGTGGTGTGATCTCGGCTCACTGCAACCTCTGCCTCCCGGGTTCAAGCACTTCTCCTGCCTCAGCCACCTGGGTAGCTGGGATTACAGGCACCTACCATCACACCTGGCTAAAATTTTACTAATGCTTAATTTTTTTTTTTCCTGAAAGTTGTCTGTTCTTAGATGTCCTGCTTCCACTGTAGTCTTCTTGAGGGGAGATGACTTTTTCTTCCACCCCCCCAATATTCCAGAATCAGGAGGTGGGACTGGCATTCTGTTTTCTCTCAAAAGTGCTTCCAAACACTTTTCCCTCCTTTGTCTTTCTAAGTCCTAGGCAATTTTAACTATATGCCTATATCTAGATGGAGGATCTCTCCTTCTATCCTCAATGCAGTTTTCTACAACTCTTCTGATCATCAATTATTGGTGACATCGGCTTCCGTATCATCATCTTTCTCTCTACGCCTACTCATTCTTGTTGACTTTGTATTTATTTATGGTGATAACCCATCTTACAACCTGGCTTGCCATTTCTTTACAGTTTTCACCTCTGCTAACTTTGTTTCTACCCCGTCTCAGCCCAGATCCTTGGCATTATATAACTCATCTTACAACCTGGCTTGCCATTTATTTACAATTTTCATCTCCGCTAACTTTGTTTCTACCCCATCTCAGCCCAGAGCCTTGGCATTACATTCATTACATGACTTCTGACATCTTGAATCCAAGTATACTCTCTGACCACTGCCTTCTATCCTTCTAGCTCACTTACTCTAGTATCCCTATTTGAATAATAACTCCACTGAGATATCAGATCCATTGACCTCACTACCCTTTCACTATGTATCACCACATGCATATATTTCCCTCCTTACCCAGCATAGAGTCGATGTTTCATCATGGTAATTAATCCTTGTGTTATACTACCTGGCTAAATCCCAACGCTGGCTGAGCCCAGAGTTATCTACTTTCTCAGCACCTGTACTGAAGCTGCTGAAAGTTGCTGAATAAAAGTCATACAACTGGGATGACTAACTTGTCATCCATGTTATAATGATTACAATCTTCAACTGGACACTCATTCCTTCTTAGCAATCCTACCAAGTTTCTATAGAAAGTTTGCTTTTCAGTTTCCAAGATAAATAATTCAGAATTTACACTCCTTCAAACCTCTTCCACCCCTCATATCCTTTACTCTCAGCATCTGACCTTGCTTTAGACTAAATGGAGAATGCAGAAGCCATTTGGTCAGACTTTTCTCATCTCTCCTCTGTGAAATCTACAACTTACTTTAACTGAAATCTGTCTTCTCCGTTTTACCTCCTACCCCTGCTCTTGTCAAATGAAAATTGCTTCATTTGTGCTTTGACTCCAATACCCTTTTGCTTTGCCAAGTATTTCATTCCTTCAGTTGCCTCCTCTCTCCCCTTCGTGCCTCACCAGTCTCTGCCGATCTACTGAATCATTTCCATCAGCATAACCCGCTGAAATTACTCTCATCCTAAACTCCTTTTCTTGACTCTTCCCACCTTCACTCACAGCCCCACTTCTCTACTTCTATTTGCAACAAAGTCTTCTCTAAAGGGTTAAATCCAGTCTTCCATCTCCCATTCATTCTCCAGCCCATTTTTGGCTGGTTTGCATCCTCACCACAGCATTGAAACTGCTCTTGTCAAGGTCACCTAGAACTCCCACAATACCAAATACAATGGACCCTTGATCTCTCAGTGGCATTTGACATGAATGACATTTTGCTCTCTTGGTTCCTATAACTCCCTATGCTCCTGATTCCCCTCCTTCCTATTGGCTCTTCCTTGTAAGCCTGACTTCTAAGTACTGAAGTCAATGCTTCATGCTGTCTCTTCTCATTTATCTGCCCTTTCTGCAGATAATTAACTCTCATAGCTTTAAATGCTTTTGCTTTCAAAACATACACCTTCAACCCAGAATTTTACTCCTGAGCTCCAGATTTATTCAATTGCTAACTGATCTCTCTACCTGGATGTCTGATAAACATCTGAATCTTAGTAGTCCAAAACACAGCTTCTGATCTCTTCCCTTAAACATATTCCTCTCCCATAATTCATGATTTGGCAAACTCACTATCATCTAAATTGTTCAACCAACAATTTAGAGATATTCCTACATTTACCTCTTTCCCTTAAATCCCATATATGACAGCCATGAAAATGCACTTCTCAGATCCCAATTGCAGGGAGTATTGTTGACTGATGCCCAGTGGGTATCCTCTGAAATTTATCACCATGTTCCAGGCTGGACAGCCACTCACTGCTCCCTGCCAGCAACTGAGAAGAGGGATGTAAGGCAGATCCATTCCTGGGAGACACAGATATGGGTGACTTTGGCTTGAAGATTTCCCATTGGCCGTGCTGAAACTTTCTCAGAACTGTATCATATCTACAACTTTTCCTACTCTTCCTTTCCTGTTTTCCCCAAGGGTTGAAACTGTCTAATGTCTTTTCTAATTCCCCTCAAGTGCTTCCCTATTATTACCTCACAGGTGTTCCCTTCAGTAAGTCTCTCACATGTCTAATCTGATAGTATTGTCTGCTTCTCAGAGGATTCACATTAACACATTGTATTTAATCTATCAACAAATTTTATGCCATTCCTATCTCCTAAGTACACCTCTTGCATCCATCCACTTCTCTTTATTGCCAACACTACTCAAGGAAAACAATGACATTTCTCCCCTGGATTACTGCAATAGTCATCTACTTCCATCTCATACCTCTCCAGTCCATTCTCATCTCAGTAGCTGCAGGGATTTATTTTTTATTGTTAAATCGATCATGTCACTTCCCTGCTTAAAACCTTTCAGTAGCTTCTCATTATGCATAGAGTCAAATTAAACTTCTACTAAGGCCACACAATACTTTAGAGCCTGGGCCTCTCTCTTCAACCTCATCCCATCTCATCTTCCCGCTTGTCTTGATACCCACCAAGGCTCAGAAATACTAGTAGCCTTCTCTTCCTACAGATTGCTGAGTCCTCTCCTGCCTGAGGGGCTTTCCATTTGCTCTCCCTTCTTCCTATAAAATACCCTTCCTCCATCACTGCAGACGGTGGACTCCTTCTCAGCCTTTAGCCCTCAACGTAAATATCCATTCATTTCCTCACACCTAGTTTTCACTGTCTGTCACCACTTTGTTTAGTGTCTGTTTCTGCCACTTGAACAAGGGCAGGCAAACTATGGCCCATGGACCACCATTTGTGTTTGTCCGGCCCATGATCTAAGAATGGCTTTTACATATTTAAGGGTTTGAAAAAGCTGCATTTTTACATTTCATGACACACGAAAATTATGTGAAATTGGAATTTCAGTGTCCATAAAGTTGGAACTAGCAATGCTCACTTGTTTAGGTTTTGCCTACGCCTTCTTTCACACTACAACTCAGAGTTGAGTAGTTGTGTATGGCCCGCAAAGCCTAAAATATTTACAGAACAAGTTTTCTGCATTTTGCACTTGAATGTAAGGTTGAACGCCCACTGTTTGTCTCATCTAGTCCTTAACTCTCAGTGCCTGCTCCACAGCTAGTGTTTAATAATTATAGCTTGAACAAACCTTCCCTCTCTCCCAAGACTGCTAATATCTAAGGGGACAGGTTGACTTACCTCTCTTTGGCTAATTCTCTTCTCAGGGAAATTTGGAACCAAATATTATTGATTCTGGGAAAGCACCTTGAAAACAGGACTGTTAGATTTTTCTGGAAATACCTAGCACAGTACCTTGCACAAGGTAAGATACTGGTAGTAACTGTAAGAACTCTTTTAGGATTATTCTTAAGAGGAAATTAAGTAGTGCATGCAAAGCACTTAGCACAGTGTCACGTGTACAAAATTGTTGAATAAATGTTTACTTTTGCCTCAAATTTCCTTGCTATAATGGGAAATAAATATCACCCTTTATAGCACTGTCTCACAGACTAAACAAGAATGCTATGTGTGAAAAGCTTTGTAAGCTGCAGACACTATCCAAATAGACTTAACCAAGTGCAATATATTAATACACGTTGGCACTGAGCAGCCCTGTTTAGAGGGATGGGCACTGACCTGGGGGCGAGAACACTTAATATCCTAATTCTTGCCACTTACTAAGTGACCTTGGACAATCCCAACTTCTGTGGCTGTTTCTTCTCTTCACCTGGAAAACCAGCCTCTAAACAGACAAAACCGTCCCTCGAGATTCAGCTCTGGCCTTCTCTGCCTTGTCTTTCCTTTTCCTCAGGGATGGAAGACCCGTCCGACTGCGAGGCGGCCCAAGGGGGCGGGACCAGTCTGGGGCGTGGCGTGCCCGGGGCGTGGCCTCCCTCTCTTCCTAGGCGGCCGCCGCCGCAGAGCCAGGCCGCACGGGGGCGCCGCTGGGGCCGCTTTGTTCCCAGAGTTGCAGTGCAGCGGAGGAGGTAGTCACTTCCGCGTCCGCCCCGCGGCGTCGAGCGGCCGCGCCGAGGGTCGGGCGGGCAGCAGGTCAGTCTGGGAAGCTGCCGACCCGCCCCACCCGCTGGTGCGGAGGAGCCGGGCGCGGGGTGGGCCGCGGGCCCGGAAGTTGGCGGGGCACCCTGAGGAAGGGCCGGGGCCGCGCTGGTAACGCGCGTGTCCGGGGCTGCAGACTCGGGCTTCGGGCCGATTTGGGGTCTCCAGGCCGCGGAAGACCCTGGCAGGGCTTTCTGGCTCCGCAGCTCCTTCCCGCTCTTCCCACTTTGGAAGAGGAGTGTGAGCCCTTTGAACCCCCACTTTCTCAAAGCGGGGTTCGCGGGCAGATCCCGACCCCTCTCAGACTTTGAGGAACTCTGTGCAGTGGCTGGAGTTCCCAAGTGGCTTCGTTTTCCCAAGTGTCCCTGATGGTTTTGATGCAGGTGTTCATAGGACCGCATTCTGGGGGACATGTCCCCGAGGGCTGGACACTTTCCACATCGCAGGAAGCCTAACTGGGTGCATTTGAGGATGGGGCCTGGGGAGTGCCCCTCTGGCATGGCCTTGGAATGGTGATGGTTCTCTCTTTAGGAAGGACTGCCTGGGGTTGGAATAGGGTAGCTCTTAAATCCTCGGGATCAGGGTGCTGCTGTGTTCTTGTAGCTGAGTGTTGAGATGTACAGATGCTTAGTGAGTGAAAGGGCTGGGACAGGAGCTATAGGAGTGAAGCAGTGCTGGAGGAGGCAGTGTGGGGTACAGCAGGAAGAATTTGGGGTCTGTCCTGCCAATCTGGCTGGGGCTGGCTTCACAACCTACTAGCAGTCAGCCTTAGTGTGGCCTCTGTACACATCACTATTTTTTTTACCCCAGTTTCCTCATCTGTCAACAGGGACAATAATTTCCATCCAGTAGAGTTTTTGTGTGAAATAGGTAATGTGTGTCAAGTGTCCCTTACAGTATCTGGCACATAATAAGCATTCAATAAATGGGAGTTATTAAGAGTAACATAGGCCCTGGCTTCCTTGGCCTACAGACCAAAAAGTAGGGATTAAACAAGTGATGTAAAATGTGGACAGACACATAAAGTATATTTGCAGAACTGTGCAAGGATTCTAACTTGTGGGGGAGGGGCAGAAGGATACGTGGGAAAGTCATGCAAGAAATTAGGTTTGCTGAGGACCTTGAAGAATAGATAGGATTCCAGGGAGCTGGTAATGAGGCAGAGGGAACTAGTGCCATCCCACACCTCAGAGGTGGTTCTCACACATGTATCTTTGGAGTGCTGCACCCAGAACTTCTAGGAAGTGCAAGAAGTCACATTCATAAGTAGTTTTGGAAGGCTGGACCTTTGGTCCATAATGGTTTCTGTTATTGACTGTGTTCTACACATATGGTCTTCCTCAGATTTTAATGGTCTCCTTCCATTTTATTGCAGACTGGCATCTACAGAACGATCTTAGTTGGTCATTGAATAAAAGTGAAATGACATGGATGTAGTTGAGCCTTTAGGCAGCCATTTCAAACTTGTTGTGAAATGTGTGGATGCTGCAGATTTTCAATATTAGGAGTACCTTTTTCATCACAGTATCATTTTACGTGGGGAAACACCACAGTGTCTTCTGTGGTTCTGTGATCTCCAGAATGGACTAAAAAATCCAATCCTTAAAACTTCCCGGAAGCTTCATCCATTTCACAGTGAAGAAGCTGGGTGATTTGGAGGTGTTATTTGTAGTTCTAGACTAGTCTGGCTGCTGGTATGAATAGAATTCTAATATCAGGCTGGGTGTGGTGGCTCACACCTGTAGTCTCAGCACTTTGGAAGGCCAAAGCAGGAGGATTGCTTGAGCCCAGGAGTTCAAGACCAGCCTGGGCAATTCAGTGAGATCCTATCTAATTTTTTAAAAATTTTAAAAAATTAAAAGAAGAATTATGATCTCAGTTGATAAATTATATATTCCTTAGTTACCTAAGAATTATAGTTATCATTGTTAATAATTCCTACTCCTTTATTTTCTTAAAATTTCAAAGTCAATATCATCAAGTCCCTCAGTAGACACCTTATGGTTAAATTTATATTATTATGCATAATATAATTTGTTGAATAGTTACCATGAGTCAGAGACTGTTTTAAATGCTCTTTTGCTGTTTCTTATGTTTTAATTATTCCTCTGATAGTCCTTTGAGGTAGATATCATCACTGCCTCCATTTTATTGAAGGGGAAGGTAAGTAATTTGCCCAAGATCCACGGACTGGTGAGGGGTAGAGCCTAGCAGCTCAATTCCATGGTGTCCAGTGATCTTTGCAGTCTAGAGGCTCCCTCAGGCATAATTAGCATGGTTAAAAAGATATGTGAATACTGAAGATCACAAGCAGGCCTCACCTTTGTTTGCTGTGTGACAGAGAGTGCATTACCCTGCTTAAACAGTCATTTCAACAGCTATGATTGGGTTGTTAGTTGTTTATTATCTTTTACAAATCCTCTGAGCCAGCATTTTCCAACTTCTTAGCATATCTTGAAATTCTCTTATATTATGTAAAATCCTTCAATGTTGCCAATACTGAGGAATTTATTTTCAGTCATGTTAAAGTGTATTTATTTTATCATCTATTGTCTTGTTGGAAATAGCAGGGATGACTGTCTTTTGTTTTTCAGAGAGAGACCAAGACATCATTGTTTCGAAGTTTCTGGGTGTTGGGAGGCAAAAATTCAGGTGTCTGGGGGAGAAATGGAAGGCCACGAGGCAGAAGAAGAGGTGCTAGATATTCTCCGACTGAATGTGGGTGGCTGTGTTTACACAGCCCGGCGGGAGTCCTTGTGCCGCTTTAAGGACTCCATGTTGGCATCTATGTTCAGTGGTCGCTTTCCTCTAAAAACAGATGAGTCAGGTAAATGTCCAAATTCTGGAAGCATGATCTGAATGTTTATTAACACAAGAGTCCAGTTTAAATTCCCTTTGATTTTCCTAATTTACAATAAAATGTACTAGATGAATATACTAATTACTGATATCATTAGGACTCTATGGAGAGTCATTAAGTAATAGAGAAATTAAACACTGCTTCTGAAAATCTGTGATACTGTTGCTAAAAGTTGACAAAGAAGTAAGAGTTCATAAAGGCTCGTCATGACCTAATTATGGGGATTAACTATATTTTGAAACTTGTTACTTTCATGCAGCCTCCAGTGATGATATTGAGACTGATTAAATAGATTTGCTTCTCTCTGTGTTCTTCAACTTAGAAATGTGTTTGTCTGGGAAAGCAGCTGCCCTTATCGCCAACAGAGCAGTCACTGTCATTGTAGACTTAGTGTTGGGCTTGCCACCTAGCCAGCTGCATAGTGTTGCTGTGTGGCTGATGTGCATGGCTGAGAAGTGCAGTGATACTGTCAGGTGCTAAGGGGCAGTGGACTGAAAACTGGGTTTCAGAAGAAACTGTAAATCACACAGTTAGGGTTCTGGGGCTGCTCTCTCCTTCGAGTGGTCTGGAACTCACTGAACATACTACTGGTTGTAAAGAAACTTCATCAACATGAGTGAGGTTTTTTGCACTGTGTATGAGCCCCAGACCCACTCTTGGTTCTGTGTTAGAGGAGAACGATTGAGGAGTCTTAAACATGAGGGACTGTTCTACTGCTAATAACCCTGGTGTTAGGATGCTTTGCTGGTTAAATGGCAGTTGAAAAAATAGGGAAATAAAATCACAAGTGGCTGGTGCCCAGAGCTTGGTGTCTACCTGGGCAAGAAAGGTTTTTGGGGCAAAGATGGTAAGCAGGGATTCAGTTTTCTTCTCTGCCTCTAAATTTCACCTTCTTAATTCCTTCTTTTGTGAGCTAGTCAAGGGAGAAAAGAAATTACTGATTAATCTCATGCAGAGGTTTTTATTATTATTATTATTCTGCTAAATTTATCTAAGAAAAATATTTTATTATAAAGTAGTACCAGTATAGCATTTCTTCTTTTTTAAAATTTGGATTCTCATAGTACAAAAGGACTAACCCAATAATTCCAATCGTCTAGCATGCCTAGAGCTAGGAACCCCAGGTTTGTAGTGTTGCTGATATGCAAACACTGGACATAGTGATGAGTACCCCACATGCTCTCTTTAGTGAGCACCTCCATATGCCTGTTCTAGTCCAGATGAGATAAGGTTAGGGGTAAACTTCTGTTTCTACCAGCAGTGTGAGGTGCCCTTAGCTTTTGCAGTGGCCACTGCAGGAATATAGTCATTGCATCCAGTGTTCCAAATGGATCTCGGAATATATTTTCCCATATGGTAGGTGAGAATGCAAAGGTCCACCAGTAGCTTATTCAGTTTCTTTGTGCACAAATTAGAAAAGAGTGCCCTTTTATCCTGGAAGATGCAGTTCCATGCCAGGGTGCATGGCTTGGTGAGCAGTGTGTGGATTTGGTTTTAGCCTCTCTTGCCCCCTTGGCATAGCATGGTATATATAGTACACCAATACAACCAAACATGGCAACCCTGGTGATATATGTTTGCATTCAAACTTATGTGCAGTATTATAGAACTACAGGTGATTTTCCCACACAATTCATTCAGATTCAGTTTTACAATATCACCTATTTGTAAGCAGAGGGTTGCTGGTATATCATTTGGTGTTTGAATGAATAACCAAAAGTCTAGCCTAGATTACATAAACCTATTTGAACACTAGATGTTAACTTTTATGTGAGAAAGAAACATTTATAATTCTAGAGGTCCTCAGACCTCATTTGATTTGTTGAAATCTTACTGATTGACATATGAATCTGTACAATCATTTTTGAACTGAATGTTTTCTAGGGGCTTGTGTTATTGACCGTGATGGACGTCTATTTAAATACCTTTTGGATTACCTTCATGGAGAAGTTCAGATTCCCACAGATGAGCAAACCCGCATTGCCCTACAGGAAGAGGCTGATTACTTTGGCATCCCTTATCCGTATAGCCTGTCAGACCACTTGGCCAATGAAATGGAGACATATTCTTTAAGGTCAAATATAGAACTTAAAAAGGTGTTGGCATTTTTTTAAGTTTTTGAAAATATATATATATATATATATTTATGATGCACAAAGCAATATGTACTATTTTGCATAGCCTGTGTTTTCACATTAACCAAACAAAATAGCTTTTATACATTTTGAATATGTGTTTCCTTACTACTACTTCTCATTTTTTAAGGCCAAAATTCTTGGAAAGTATATTTTATTGCCACTCAAAAGTTGATTGAGTTTATATTCCTCATTGAAGATTTAACAATTTTTTGATGGCTTTTTTTATAGAACTCCTGAAATTATTTTTTAATTAAGGGAAATGCTATACTATGTGAGGGCATAGTGGTATTATTTTATTTGCTGAAATGATTTTTGAAAAGAGTGATCCTGATAAATAATAAAAGTATCTTACTTGATTTAGTAAGTGTAGTAGTTTGTTACTAAGTTAAAACATTAGTTTGGCTAGTTCACTTTGAGATCAGTAAATCTCTTTTTAAGATGCTTCTATTTTAAATCTCATTTTAAAGATCTTTACATGATTTGAAAATCCTAATTATCTGTTTTTGTCTTATTGAAAGTATTTTATGTGTTACTAATTAGCACTTTTGAGCATCTAAGAAAAATAGTTTTTTTAGAAAATTGTTAATATTGAAAACTGATCTCAACTGGTTTGAATTCTTTGATTTGGATGTCTTAGGAAGCAAGCTGACGGGTGGTTGTTTCGTAGGAGTGCAGCATGAAGACAAAGTTGATTTGGTTCCAGATTCCCTTCAGGAATTTGCATAGTTACATGGGTTCTGCTACTGAAGTTATTCCTAAACCATATTTTCAAACAATAGTCTTTCAGTGCTGTTGTCACATCTGCAAAATGAGGCCGGACTAGCAGGTTGGAGAGAGTTAATGCTCATCTTCAGAAGTCCCAGCTCCATGGTCTTTTATTCCTGGTTTTTATTCAAAAAGGACACATCATGCCCAAATTCATGCTGTCAGCCAACACATGTTTATTTCAAGGGCCTGTGGCACTGTACAAGGGGTTGTGTGGGACACCAATAAATACAACATGCAGTTTTTTGCCCTTGAAGTTTATAGGATAGTTGGAAATTCTTGTAGATGTATGTGTAAGTAGAATTGCAAACCAATACAGGAGTTAGATAGCAATATTAAATGAAAGTGCAAGACATGGTAGGGCCCCATTTTCATTCACTGAGTCAGTAAATACTAGGCATCTCCTTTGTGTTAGACACTATTCCAGACACTTCCGATATAGCAGTGAACACAGCAAAGTACCTGTCCAGGGTACTTACAGCAGTAAAGCTATTTCTCCCAGGGAAGGCCCTGGCAGCTTCAATGGGTGAAGCCCTTCTGCTCTGTGCCCTGGAGCACCTTATCTGACTGATGGCATTTCTTACGCAGGGTGCTAGTGGCTTATTCAGTGTCTATCTTCTGCATTAGCTATAAACTCTAGGAGGGCTGGGACCCTGTCTCACCAGCACAAAGTAGTAACTTAATATTCAAATGAATGAATGACTAGGTGGATAAATGCCAAATGGGTTCAGGCAGCATATATTGAGCTTATATATTTATTCTTTCAATATAAAGAAAAATCAATCTGGTTAGTCCAGGATTGGAACTTGGAATTAAAAATAAGGACCGACCATGGGGTGGGTTAGTTAGTGGAAGATTGTGTCAAATAGGAAATTTGGGAGAAAATAAGGGAAAAGAAAAAGGTCTACCTTTTAGTTATTTTACAAACATTACAAAATTAAAAGTGATGTTGGCAGTGGAGGAATGATCTTACAAAGATTATAAAATTAAAAGTGATGTTGGCAGACTAAAGGTATTAGAAATAAAATGGAATTTCCATGTGGAAAGGATTCTGTGGATTAAAAGGTATCGGGTTTTTGGGTGGTATTTTTTGTGATTGTCCTTCCCTCCTCCATTTAATTCAAAAGATATATGTTTGTTTCTTAAAGGTGTAAAGACTAAGCTGAACTTCAAAAAAAAAATTTTTTTTTTGAGACGGAGTTTTGCTCTTGTTACCCAGGCTGGAGTGCAATGGCACGATCTCGACTCACCACAACCTCCGCCTCCTGGGTTCAAGCAATTCTCCTGCCTCAGCCTCCCAAGTAGCTGGGACTACCATGTAGCTGGGACAGGCATGCACCACCATGCCCAGCTAATTTTTTTGTATTTTTAGTAGAGACGGGGTTTCACCATATTTACCAGTATAGTCCCGATCTCTTGACCTCGTGATCCACCGCCTCGGCCTCCCAAAGTAATATTTTTATTTCTCTTATGACCAACTAGAATTTCATCTTTCACATGAAAGTAATGGAGCATATTCATTTTTATTTTACTCTAGAATTAAATTCAAATTATATATATATATTTTTTGCTTCAGGCTTTAACAGACTTCTGTGATTCATATGGCTTGGTCTGCAATAAACCAACAGTTTGGGTTCTCCACTATCTTAACACATCTGGTGCAAGCTGTGAGAGTAGAATTATTGGTGTGTATGCCACAAAAAATGATGGAACAGATGCTATTGATAAGCAGCTGGGAGGAAGAATTCACAGCAAAAGCATTTTTAAAAGGTATGTCCAAATTTAAATGTGAAAAAGAAAATAAAGTCTTGGTCTCTTCTAAGAGGTGTTTCTGAATGAAATGTTGTGCTTGACTAGGAAGGACCATTAACACCTCTCAGTAGACAGAGTGAGCCCTTATAGCTGTTGAAATAGGCCTGCTTCATGAGGAAATTATAATTAAGATCATTTCACATACAGTATAGATAAGTGCAGGCCATCTCCATGATCTAGTACAGTGGTTCTCAATTGGGAGTCTGCATCAGAATTCTCTCCCTTGAGAGGCTTGAAAAGAAAAGAAGAGAAAGAAAAAAGAAAAGCCACATGCCTGGTGTCTTCCTAGACCATAAAAGCATTGGCATAAGAAGTCAGCAGGTCTACTGAGTGACCCAGGGCCAGCCTGCCTTGGAATCTTCTGAGAAATGACAAAGCACTTCCCTTATCCCTTCCAGCTTTAAAATTCTATGACTTGAACATGTTAAATTCTTGAGAGTTATTACTTAGTATTTTTCCTGTAATCTTATTTACACTGGTTAATTCACTTAGCAATTTTTTAAAAAATTCTCTGGCAGATGGGATTGGGTCAGATATTAGTGACTATTCCAGGATCATAACAGCTTGCCTTTTTAGATAATTAAATATGTCATCAGTTTCTGAATTCTCTACAGATAGGGATGCTTCTATGTGAGATATGTAAGTGCCTGGCATAATGCTGGTCAAAGGTGAATACTTTATAAGTTCATTAGAGTTCGCTGATTTTTTTTTTTAAACTTGATATTAAAGATGTGTTGATTTGTCTGCATGGCGTATATTGTGGAATTAATAAAATACTGTGGTAAAAAGATCGAAATGTAGGTTAATATATAATGTGTACATATATATCTATATGTTTCTTAAGTGTGTGTATATATATATATATACACACACACTTAAGAAACACAGAACAACTACTTAGTGCCTGCCTATTTTTTCTCTTAATAACAAGCTCTTATTAATTGTCTCTTAGCTGTATGTTTATATACACATCCATACCTAGGTAGTATATTTTCATTACTTTTTGCAATATTTCTAGAGAGGCGGGAAATAATGTACAGTACATTTGGAGCTATTATTCAGTAGCAGAGTTGAAGAAAATGATGGATGCCTTTGATGCTTGGGAAGGAAAAGGTACAGTGCAATTCTTTTATTTCATGGAAGTAAGTGGCCTTTTTTTTTTTAATAAGACAAAGTAAGCTCATATACTGCATTTCTGTTTTTGGAAAAATATTCTTTTGAGTGTGTGAATGTATTTGTTATCTCAAGGTAACACTGAGGCAGTTTACTTACAAATCTTTAAATCCCATGAGTTGCTAGATATTATTAATAGTTTATAATTCATTAACTTTAAATATGCTTCTGTTAGTTTCGCTTATTTAATTTAATTAAGAGTTCATTTAGTACCTACTGTGCATTGTAAAAATACTTCAAATTAAGCATAAAATCAAAGAAACGGAGAGAAAATAATACTGGGGAATATGTCTAAAGAGCCCTTATAAAATAATTACAATAATCTTAAAAGTACACTTTGAAAACTGATTATTTTTATCAAACTACAAAGTGGGAGTTGATAATAATAATGCTGTTTGATATCCCCTGATAAGTAGTTTACATTTAGTATCTCTTAGTCCTAACAAAATCCTGTATGCTACTTACCATTCCTATTTTATTTTTTAATTTTTATTTTTGGAGATGGAGTCTTGCTCTGTCACCAGGTTGGAGTGCAGTGTCGTGATCTCAGCTCACTGCAACCTCCACCTCCTGGGTTAAAGCAATTCTCCTGCCTCAACCTTTCAAGTAGCTGGACGTGCACCATCACACCCAGCTAATTTTTGTATTTCTAGTAGAGATGGGGTTTCACTATGTTGGCCTGGATGGTCTTGATCTCTTGACCTCATGATCCGCCTGCCTCAGCCTCTGAAAGTGCTAGGATTACAGGTGTGTGCCCAGCACCATTCCTATTTTTATAGCTGAGGAACTGAGTCTTAGAATGACTCTGACACTTTCATAAGGATCACAGAAGGTTATGTGTTCTGTTCTTGCCTAAGCATTTTTGTTCTTAATTAATAAGCATATATTGAGTGTCTGTTAGGTGCAAAGTATGATAACAAGTGCTAAAATTGGATCCAAAGACATATTCCTTCCTTAAATAATCGTAAAAGCTAGTAAAGACCGATTGCCAGTCACGTAATGGATAAAAGAACTGGGCCTGGTGTCATGCACCTATTGTCCCAGCTACTTGGGAGTCTGAGGCAGGAGGATTGCCTGATCCCAGGAGTTTGAGGGTACAGTGAGCTATAATCACACCACTGCACTCCAGCTTGGGTGACAGAGCGAGACATAAAAGGAGAGGAAGAGGCTTTTAAAAACTGCATCGGCTACGCATGGTGGCTTATGCCTATAATTCCAGTACTTTGGGAGGCTGAGGCAGTTGCATCTGAGGTCAGGAGTTTGAGACCAGCATGACCAAGATGGCAAAACCCCATCTCTACTAAATACAAAAACTTAGCCAGGCATGGTGGCACATGCCTGTGATCCCAGCTACTTGAAAGGCTGAGGTGGGAGAATGGCTTGAACCTGGAAGGCAGAAGTTGCAGTAAGCTGAGATTGTGCCATTGCACTCCAGCCTGGGCAACAAGAGCAAAACTCCATCTCAAAACAGAACGAAACAAAACACTGTATCAGCTCTTCTTACTTCACGTGTGGTGCCATTCAGTCCTTCTTCCTTTCCTCAACTTTACCCCCCTCACTTTCCCTCCTTTTTCCTTTCCAGTCATATCCTCGAGCAGGCAGGATGACATCTTTAAGCTCACTACTTTATATTTAATTTACTTTGAGACACTTATACTCAAGTTGGAGAACAAACTCCATGGTGTTCTCTGTGTCTCTGATTGTGCCTCTGGAATGGCAAGATGTCCAGGAGGCCACTGACTTAGAAAGCTGAAGCAGGACCGGGCACGGTGGCTCACACCTGTAATTCCAGAACTTTGGGAGGCCGGGGCAGGCGGATCATGAAGTCAAGAGATTGAGACCATCCTGGCCAACATGGTGAAATCCTGTCTCTACTAAAAATACAAAAATTAGCTGGGCACGGTGGTGCACCCCTATAGTCCCACCTATTCAGGAGGCTGAGGCAGGAAAATTGCCTAAACCTGTGAAGTGGAGGTTGCAGTGAGCTAAGATTGCAACACTGCACTGAAGCCTGGCTACCTAGCGAGACTCTGTTCTTAAAAAAAAAAATAAAAGAAAAAAGGAAAGCTGAAGCAGAAAACTGGGACCAATACCTTTTACAAAGTATGTGACTGATTTTATCCATTTTCAAAGCATGTAATGAGGCATCATTGTGATTTAACAAAGTTCTGGAAGGCCTGTGAAAATCCGTAAGATAAGAAACAGAAGTAATAGAAAAAACTATTGGAAAGGAGAAGACGGAGTCATTGTTATTTATTGACAGTGTCTTTTTAGAAAACCCCTAAGAATCAACTGAGAGTAATATAAGTGCTAAATTTAGTAGGTTAAACTAGCTGGATATAAGTATACAGAATCAGCAGTTTACCTATGATAAATCAATTAAAAATTATAAGGGAAAATCCCATTCACTATAGCAATAAGCAGAACATAAAATAACTTGGACTGTCCTTGGGACTACCCAAGAAATACTTAGGTCTTTTCTGAAGAAAACTGCTAAAATGTGTTTATCCATTCATCCCTCCATCCATAAAAAAGAAGACATGAAGATAATGGTGATGTACCATGATCCTGAGTGGGAAATATGAATATTAGAAAGATGTCAGTTCTTCTCAGATTAAATTATAGGTCTATCAAAATAACAATGGGACTTTTTTGGAATCTTGAGGAAACGATTCTAAAATTCCTCTGAAAGAATAAATAGGTAAAATAGCCAATAACATTTTGGGGAGTAGAAGTAATTAGGGGGATGAGCCTAGCTCTATTTGATGGTAAAACATGCTATAGACCTATAGTAATAAAAAGCATGTGCTTCTGGTAGAAGAATAGAGCGGAGATGAAGGGTAAACACCAGTAAAATTAGTAAAAATACTATGTGAAACCTGGAAATCATCATTCTCAGCAAAGTGATATAAGAACAAAAACCAAACACTGCGTGTTCTCACTCATAAGTGGGTGTTGAACAATCAAACACATGGACATAGGAAGGGGAACATCATACACCAGGGCCTGTTCAGGGGGTGGGGGGCTAGGGGAGGGATAGCAGGGGGTAGGGTTAGGGGAGGGATAGCATTAGGAGAAATACCTAATGTAGATGATGGAGTGATGGATGCAGCAAACCACCGCGGCACATTCTGCACATTTTACAAACCTGCACTTTCTGCACATGTATCACAGGACTTAAAGTATATATAAAAAAAGTATTAAATGTCAGTATTTTAGTAAGTAGTTTAGAAATACTCTTGGGAGGAAAACCAAAACTTTAACCTCATATAATTTATCAAAATAGTTTCAGATGGATTTATGAAAGAAAAAAGAAACTAGTAAATGAAGAGAAGATGTCAGAAAATAATCTGTTTCCTAACAGGGAAAGACATTAAAAGCTTAAAAATCATAAAGACAAAGATTAATAAAGTTGGTTACATAACATCTAAAGTATTAGGAACTTTAAAACAAAAAATTGCTGCATGTTGGCTCACATTTAAAGTTGTAGCACGTTGGGAGGTTGAGGCAGGAGGGTCACTTGTGGCCAGGAATTTGAGGTTATACTGAGCTATGGTAGCACTCTGTACTCTACCTGGGGTGACATAGCAAGACCCTGTCTCTTAATCCATTTATCCGTGAGGTTGCAATTTTTTGAATTTTTGCAATCAGACCTTGGCAATGACCTTGAGCAGTAGGATGTAAATAACTCCCACATGCTTAGCGTTCCAATAATAGAACACTAGCCATAAATATTAAAACAAAAAACATTAAAAATTATAAATAAAATGTAAAGACTAATAAAAAACTAGTATAAATAATGTTACATTGACTGGACAAAGTATATCCTTAATAGAGAGAAGGTTTATTAAAATTGATTAGAAAGTCAACCACTACTATAAAAAAAATTACAAGGTTCATGACCAGAAAAGGAAGTAAACACGTGACAGGAGGCTCAATTTCATTCCTTATCAATGAAATATATATTTAATAAAAATAATTTTTATATACCAGATGAGTAAAGATCTCTCATTCATTTCTGGTAGGAGTGAAAATTGATGAAACTTTTAGAAAATAACTTGTTAGGTCACATCAGTAGCATCAAAATTCTTCGTATTCTCTGACCCAGTAATTCTACTTTTTGGAATCAATCTTAAGGACATAAATGCAGACAGACTTAGGAACAGAAATGTTCTCTGGCACTATTCATAATAGGGACAAAATTAAAACACTTTAAATGTCTAATGATTGAGGGTTAACTATATTTTGGCATATCCTTAGGATGGAATATAATAAAGCTATTAAAGTTATTTTAAATAACTTTTTGCATAGATGAATGCCCGTGATAAAATAAGAAATGATAAAAAGCAGGAAATAAATGTAAAGTGTATCACATGACTAGAAAAAAGACTGGAATGAAATATATTAGTCTGTCCTGAGCCAGTGATTCCTGGTCTTCTGGTTAGGAGTGACTTTGATTCCCTTATATATTACTTTTCTATGTTTTCCAGGTTTTGTACAAGGGATGTGAATTACTTTATAGGCAGGAAAAAAAGAAATTTTTTCAAAAAACTGTAGTGTATCCATATAGTGGAATACTACTCACCGATAAAGGAAATGATCATCCACTATATGGATGTATGTTGCTGCTACATACAGCAACATGGATGAATCTTGCTAAAGCATCATGCTAAAGAAGCCAGACACAAAGGTTGCATTTTGTATGATCCCATTTATATGACATTTCAGAAAAGGCAAAACTAAGGCTGGAGGGGACATTGATTGCAAAGGGGTATGCCCTTTTGGGGTGACAGAAGGTGTTCTACATCTTGATTATGACTGTGTGTACATAACTATATCCATTTGTCAAAACTCATTGAACTGTGTACCTGAAAAGGGTGAATTTTATTTTATGTAAATTATATTTTAATACATTTGACTTTTAAAAAAGGCAAACTGAATGGACCAGATTTGGTAATGTTTTTATAGTATATATAGGTTCTGGAGTGTGATCAAGCAGTTCCAGAAAGTTAATTGTTTTAAAATGAGGATCATAGAGTTATTTGAGTATCAGACATTTCTATTATTATAACCATTTATATGCCCAGCTTGCTAAATTGGTTATTATTACCACAAATTTAATAAGAAGACAACACCAAATCCATTATTGGAACTTATAAGATTACGCTAAACAATTTTTATTCAACAGGATTCTTTGAGCTTTTTTCATGTGTATATATGCTTCTTTTTAAAAAAAAATTGCGATGAAATTCACAAAATAACTAAAGCATACGTTTCAGTGTTATTTACTACATTCACAGTGTTGTGCAATCATTACCTCTATCCAGTTCTCAACATTTTATCACCCCAAAAGGAACCACCATCCCCATTAAGGAGTCACTCCCCACTCCACTGTCTCCCACAGCCCCTGGCAACCAGCAGTCTGCTTTCTGTCTTAATGGATTTACCTACTCTTGATATCTCTACAAATGGAATGATACAATATGTGACCTATTGTGTTTGGTGTTTTTCACTTAGCATAATGTTTTTGAGGCTTCAAGAATACATTTTTCAGCTTTTAATCAAAAACAGATTTAAAAATTATAATGCATTTGAATGGCATTTTTGCCTAATTCACTAGCTCAGATTCTTGTTGGAAAAGGTACTTATAGGGTGGTGATACCTCATATTTGTACAGTGGTTGCCATTTTCAGAGTGGTTCACAGAGTTCCCCTGATTTGATGTCACAGCAACCCAGTGAAGTAGACAGGGCAAGTGTTACAACCGACCCCCTATACAACACTTACACTACTCCTTATCACTACGAGTGGTAATAAAGGTACTTGACATTTTTTGAGTGCTTAGTCCATGCTAGACCCTGTTCTAAGCACTTTGCGTTTATTAAAACTCATTTAAATCATCACAATGGTTCTTCAAGGTACATACTATTATTGTCATCATTTCACAGCTGAGAAAATTCAGGCCCAGAAAAGTAACTTTCCCAATATGACATGATTGATGAATGAGAGATGTAGATTCAGACCCAGACAGGCTTGGCTGGAGCCTGAGCCCTCACTCTCAGCTGCCCTGAGTGTGCATAATAATATGCTGAATCTTGTCAGCTAATCAGCAGCAAAGCTGGTGTCCAGCTCTTCCTGACCCAGGTTGTGAGCTGTGTTACTCCCTGGCCCTTGCTTCTCATGTGAGCGCTTCCTGTCACGTTGTGCACACCTTCTTTTGCCAAGCGGGAGGCATGAACCTCAGACTCTGGCAGGTCTTAAGTGAAACAGTGTTGCTCAGCTTTTTGCAGTGGATGGTGGCTGTCTTAATTATGTCTTTCTACCTTCCAGGTGTTAGCTACTGGCGGGTGCCTCATGAGCTGATAGAGTGTTGGACTCTAGAAGAACGGCCTTTACTTGGAAGCCTGCGTCACATGGCTCCAATTCGAAAGAGGTTATCTATGCTGTGTTGATTATTTGTTTTGCTTTTTTAACCACTAACTGACATTTTTACTGCCACTGTGAAGAGGAAATGAATAATAATTCTTGACCTTACTAAGTTTATTAATCACCTATATGAATATTGTCTTAACATCAAAATATAGATCTTGAGAAATATGAAGTTGCCAAAACTTTATAAAAAGTGGGAATAATTCTTTGTAATGGCATGTGTAACATGTTCTTATTGAGAGAGTGTGATTCTAAAAATATTAGTGGACACAGTGGGAATGCTGTGGTAAGTATTTTTGCCCCACAGAAGTGAAATCCCAGGCTTTATTGGCAATAGTAAAAAAAAAAAATCTATTTAGATTTAATACTTAAATTTTCTACTGGCTTATTCTTTTTTTTCTTTTTTTATTGCATTTTAGGTTTTGGGGTACATGTGCAGAACATGCAAGACAGTTGCATAGGTACACACTTGGCAGTGTGTTTTGCTTCCTTTCTCCCCTTCACCCATATTTGTCATTTTTCCCTAGGCTATCCCTCCCCAGCTCCTCCCCGCCGCTGGCCCTCCCCTTTTCCCCCCAATAGACCCCAGTGTTTAGTACTCCTCTCCCTGTGCCATGTGTTCTCATTTTTCATCACCCTCTGAGTGAGAATATGCGGTATTTCATTTTCTGTTCTTGTGTCAGATTGCTGAGAATGATGTTCTCCAGATTCATCCATATCCCTACAAACGACACAAACTCATCATTGCTGATTGCTGCATAATATTCCATGGTGTATATGTGCCACATTTTCCCAATCCAGTCTATCATCAATGGGCATTTGGGTTGGTTCCAGGTCTTTGCTATTGTAAACAGTGCCGCAATGAACATTCGTGTGCATGTGTCCTTATAGTAGAACAATTTACAGTCCTTTGGATATATACTCAGTAATGGGATTGCTGGGTCAAATGGAATTTCTATTTCTAAGGCCTTGAGGAATCGCCACACTGTCTTCCACAATGGTTGAACTAATTTATACTCCCACCAACAGTGTAAAAGTGTTCCTTTTTCTCTACATCCTCTCCAGCATCTGTTGTCTCCAGATTTTTTAATGATTGCCATTCTAACTGGCGTGAGATGGTATCTCAATGTGGTTTTGATTTGCATCTCTCTAATGACCAGTGATGATGAGCATTTTTTCATATGATTGTTGGCCTCATATATGTTTTCTTTTGTAAAGTGTCTGTTCATATCCTTTGCCCAATTTTGAATGGGCTTGTTTGTTTTTTTCCTGTAAATCTGTTTGAGTTCTTTGTAAATTCTGGATATCAGCCCTTTGTCAGATGGGTAACCTGCAAAAACTTTTTCCCATTCTGTTGGTTGCCGATGCACTCTAGTGACTGTTTCTTTTTCCGTGCAGAAGCTGTGGAGTTTCATTAGGTCCCATTTGTCTATTTTGGCATTTGTTGCCAATGCTTTTGGTGTTTTGTTCATGAAGTCCTTGCCTACTCCTATGTCCTGGATGGTTTTGCCTAGATTTCCTTCTAGCGTTTTTATGGTGCCAGGTCTTATGTTTAAGTCTTTAATCCCTCTGGAGTTAATTTTAGTGTAAGGTGTCAGGAAGGGGTCCAGTTTCTGCTTTCTGCACATGGCTAGCCAGTTTTCCCAACACCATTTGTTGAACAGGGAATCCTTTCCCCATTGCTTGTTTTTGTCAGGTTTATCAAAGATTGTATGGTTGTAGATATGTTGCGTTGCCTCCGATGCCTCTGTTTTGTTCCATTGGTCTATATCTCTGTTTTGGTACCAGTACCATGTTGTTTTGATTACTGTAGCCTTGTAGTATAGTTTGAAATCCAGTAGTGTGATGCCCCCCGCTGTGTTCTTTTTGCTTAGGACTGACTTGGCTATGCGGGCTCTCTTTTGGTTCCATATGAAGTTCATGGTGGTTTTTTCCAGTTCTGTGAAGAAAGTCAGTGGTGGCTTGATGGGGATAGCATTGATTCTGTAAATTACTTTGGGCAGTATAGCCATTTTCATGATATTAATTCTTCCTAACCATGAACATGGAATGTTTCTCCATCTGTTTGTGTCCTTTCTTATTTCGTTGAGCAGTGGTTTGTAGTTTTCCTTGAAGAGGTCCCTTACGTTCCTTGTGAGTTGTATTCCTAGGTATTTTATTCTTTTTGTAGCAATTGTGAATGGCAGTTCGTTCTTGATTTGGCTCTCTTTTAGTCTGTTATTGGTGTAGAAGAATGCTTGTGATTTTTGCACATTTATTTTATATCCTGAAACTTTGCTGAAGTTGCTTATCAGTTTCAGGAGTTTTTGGGCTGAGATGATGGGGTCTTTTAGGTATACTATCATGTCGTCTGCAAATAGAGACAATTTGGCTTCCACCTTTCCTATTTGGATACCCTTTATTTCTTTTTCTTGCCTGATTGCTCTGGCTAGAACTTCCAGTACTATATTGAATAGGAGTGGTGAAAGAGGGCATCCTTGTCTAGTGCCGGATTTCAAAGGGAATGCTTCCAGTTTTTGCCCATTCAGTATAATATTGGCTGTTGGTTTGTCGTAAATAGCTTTTATTACTTTGAGATACGTTCCATCGATACCGAGTTTATTGAGGGTTTTTAGCATAAAGGGCTGTTGAATTTTGTCAAATGCCTTCTCTGCGTCAATTGAGATAATCATGTGGTTTTTGTTTTTGGTTCTGTTTATGTGGTGAATTATATTTATAGACCTGTGTATGTTGAACCAGCCTTGCATCCCCGGGATGAATCCTACTTGATCATGATGGATAAGTTTTTTGATTTGCTGTTGCAATCGGCTTGCCAATATTTTATTGAAGATTTTTGCATCTATGTTCATCATGGATATTGGCCTGAAGTTTTCTTTTCTTGTTGGGTCTCTGCCGGGTTTTGGTATCAGGATGATATTGGTCTCATAAAACGATTTGGGAAGGATTCCCTCTTTTTGGATTATTTGGAATAGTTTCAGAAGGAATGGTACCAGCTCCTCTTTGTGTGTCTGGTAGAATTCAGCTGTGAACCCATCTGGACCTGGGCTTTTTTTGTGTGGTAGGCTCTTAATTGCTGCCTTGACTTCAGACCTTGTTATTGGTCTATTCAGAGTTTCAGCTTCCTCCTGGTTTAGGCTTGGGAGGACACAGGAGTCCAGGAATTTATCCATTTCTTCCAGGTTTACTAGTTGATGCGCATAGAGTTGTTTGTAATATTCTCTGATGATGGCTTGAATTTCTGTGGAATCTGTGGTGATTTCCCCTTTATCATTTTTTATTACATCTATTTTGTTGTTCTCTCTTTTCTTTTTTATCAATCTGGCTAGTGGTCTATCTATTTTGTTGATCTTTTCAAAAAACCAGCTCTTGGATTTATTGATTTTTTGAAGGGTTTTTCGTGTCTCTATCTCCTTCAGTTCTGCTCTGATCTTAGTTATTTCTTGTCTTCTCCTAGGTTTTGAGTTTTTTTGATCTTGCTCCTCTAGCTCTTTCAATTTTGATGATAGGGTGTCAATTTTGGATCTCTCCATTCTCCTCATATGGGCACTTATGGCTATATATTTTCCTCTAGAGACTGCTTTAAATGTGTCCCAGAGATTCTGGCATGTTGTGTCTTCGTTCTCATTGGTTTCGAAGAACTTCTTTATTTCTGTCTTCATTTCATTGTTTATCCAGTCAACATTCAAGAGCCAGTTGTTCAGTTTCCATGAAGCTGTGCCATTCTGGGTTTGTTTCTGAATTCTGAGTTCTAACTTGATTGCACTGTGGTCTGAGACACTGTTTGTTATGATTTCCATTCTTTTGCATTTGCTGAGGAGTGCTTTACTTCCAATTATGTGGTCAGTTTTAGAGTAGGTGTGATGTGGTGCTGAGAAGAATGTATATTCTATGGATTTGGGGTGGAGAGTTCTGTAGATGTCTATCAGGTTTGCTTGTTCCAGGTCTGAGTTCAAGCCCTGGATATCCTTGTTGATTTTCTGTCTGGTTGATCTGTCTAATATTGACAGTGGAGTGTTAAAGTCTCTCACTATTATTGTGTGGGAGTCTAAGTCTCTTTGTAAGTCATTAAGAACTTGCCTTATGTATCTGGGTGCTCCTGCATTGGGCCCATATATGTTTAGGATCGTTAGCTCTTCTTGTTGTATCAATTCTTTTAGCATTATGTAATGGCCTTCTTTGTCTCTTTTGATCTTTGTTGCTTTAAAGTCTATTTTATCAGAGATGAGAATTGCAACTCCTGCTTTTTTTTGCTCTCCATTTGCTTGGTAAATCTTCCTCCATCCCTTTATTTTGAACCTTTGTGTATCCTTGCATGTGAGATGGGTTTACTGGATACAGCACACTGATGGGTTTTGTTTTTTTATCCAGTTTGCCAGTCTGTGTCTTTTGATTGGTGCATCTAGTCCATTTATATTTAGGGTTAATATTGTTATGTGTGAATTTGATACTGCCATTTTGATGCTAGCTGGCTGTTTTGCCTGTTAGTTGATGTAGATTCTTCATTATGTTGATGCTCTTTAGTATTTAGTGTGATTTTGGAATGGCTGGTACTGGTTGTTCCTTTCTATGTGTAGTGCCTCTTTCAGGAGCTCTTGTAAAGCAGGTCTGGTGGTGACAAAATCTCTGAGTACTTGCTTGTTCGCAAAGGATTTTATTTTTCCTTCACTTACGAAGCTCAGTTTGGCTGGATATGAAATTCTGGGTTGAAAGTTCTTTTCTTTAAGGATGCTGAATATTGGCCCCCACTCTCTTCTAGCTTGTAGAGTTTCTGCCGACAGATCTGCTGTGAGTCTGATGGCCTTCCCTTTGTGGGTGACCCGACCTTTTTCTCTGGCTGCCCTTAGTATTTTCTTCTTTATTTCAACCCTGTTGAATCTGACGATTATGTGTTTTGGAGTTGCTCTTCTTGCGGAATATCTTTGTGGTGTTCTCTGTATTTCCTGGATTGAGAGTTGGCCTGCCTTGCTAGGTGGGGGAAATTTTCCTGGATAATATCCTGAAGAGTATTTTCCAGTTTGGATTCATTCTCTTCGTCCCCTTCTGGTACACCTATCAAACGTAGGTTAGGTCTCTTCACATAGTCCCACATTTCTTGGAGACTTTGTTCATTCCTTTTTGCGCTTTTTTCTCTAATCTTGGTTTCTTGTTTTATTTCATTGATTTGTTCTTCGACTTCTGATATTCTTTCTTCTGCTTGGTCAATTTGGCTGTTGAAACTTGTGCATGCTTCGCAAAGTTCTCGTATTGTGTTTTTCGGCTCCTTTAATTCATTCATATTCCTCTCTAAGGTATCCATTCTTGTTATCATTTCCTCGAATCTTTTTAAATCTTTTTTCAAGGTTCTTAGTTTCTTTGCATTGATTTAGAACATGTTCTTTTAGCTCACAGAAGTTTCTCATTACCCACCTTCTGAAGTCTAATTCCGTCATTTTGTCACAGTCATTCTCTGTCCAGCTTTGTTCCCTTGCTGGTGAGGAGTTTTGGTCCTTTGTAGGAGACAAGGTGTTCTGGTTTCGGGTGTTTTCCTCCTTTTTGCGCTGGTTTCTTCCCATCTTTGTGGATTTTTCCACCTGTTGTCTGAGTAGTTGCTGACTTTTTGATTGGGTCTCTGAGTGGACGCCCAGATTGTTGATGATGAGGTCTTTCTGTTACTTGGTTTTCCTTCTACCAGTCCAGCCCCTCTGCTGTACGACTGCTGAGGTCCACTCCAGGCCCTGCTTGTCTGAGGTACACCTGTAGGAGCTGCAGAACGGTGAGGGATGCTACCAGTTTCTTCTTCTGCTATCTTTGTCCCAGAATGGTGCCCACCTAATGTCAGTCTGATCAGTCCTTTTTGAGGTGACTCTGGATATACAGGGGTCAGGGAGCTGCTTGAGGAGACAGTCTGTACTTTATAGGAGCTCAAGTGCTGAGCTGTGAGCTCCATTGTTCATTCAGGGATGTTAGGCAGGTGCGTTTAATTCTGCTGCAGCACAACTCTTAGAACCCCTTTTTTTCCTCAGATGCTCTGTGTCGGGGTGGTTGGTGCTTTCTTTATGAGTATCCGTGGCACTACCCTGACCAGCTAGGAGGCAGTCTAGTCACTATTTGCCTGCCGAGGCTCCGCTCTGCTGATGTGGTGTGGGCCCTGGTGATGTGGGCTCTGCCCTGCAGCCACGGGCTCCGTGGCGGGCTCTGCCCTGCAGCCACGGGCTCCGTGGCAGGCTCCGCCCTGCTGCCACCAGCTCCGCCCTGCAGCAGAGTCTCTCTGTTATGGCGTGTTGCTTCGGCAACGGCAGGCTGCATCAGCAATGGGAGTGTACCTCCGTCGGAGCGGATATCCTCGGTAATGGCGAACGCCCCTCCCCCACCGAGCTGCACCGTCCTGGGTTCAGCTGTGTTCGCAGTGAAAGTCTCCACCCGGAGCGTTTCGAGTTGCCGTTTTGTTTGTCCCTGTGGGGGTGAAACCTGCTGAGCCCGCTCGCCTGGCTCCCTGCCTCAGAGTGCCGTTCTTTTTTTTTTTTAAGTTGAACGGCTGGCTCTCTCCCAGGTGTTTCGGTCGCCCGCTGTTAGAGCACCAGGATCTGTGTGATTTCCCGTGCAGCTAGCTACTGTGCTGGCTCAAATGCCACTTCCCAGGAATCTCCTGGTCTGGCCCACTGTCCAAGACCTGTTTAATCAGATGGATATGCTAATCTGCCCTCCCAAATCTCAGATTGCCAGTTTAGCAGGGCACCTGGGCCCGTGTGTTTTGTGTGGATTGTTGGGGAGTGCCTGCGCTGCTGCGCTGGCTGAAGCTGCCGCCACAGCCGAACTGGCTGTGCTTGCGTCCCGTGTCACACCTGGGACTTTCCCCATTCTGTGGGCAACAAAGATCCGTCTGGAAATGCGGCTTTGACTCACCCTCTGAGCATTCGCTGAGAGCTGCGATCTCGAGTTGTTCTTACTGCGCCATCTTGAAAACCCTCCTCTACTGGCTTATTCTGAGTTTCTTTTTCCTATTGCCACAAATAACACTTTTATTTAATGGTATTTTCTTATGTTCCATGAAATTATTAGCATTAAATTCACTCCACAGCTGTTTCTTTCACTGTGTTTTTAAATACATTTAAAATCACACTTTTTTTTTTTTTTACAGTGTCTGGGTTTTATTCATGACCTTCAGATCTGATTTTTTGATCACATGTTCTACAATTTAATTGAATACCTTATGGAATTTCAGACTACTTTCTTACATTTGCCCTCTGGGTCTTTTACTGTAATCCAGAGATGCTTATTTAGTTTTTAGTAGTTAACTGTCACTTGTCAAAACAGATCTTATTTCTTAAAAGCCATAATTTTATTATCATTATTTATTTTGCTTCTTTTTTTGAGATGGAGTCTCGCTCTGTAGCCCAGGCTGGAGTGCAGTGGCATGATCTTGGCTCACTATAACCTCGGCCTCCTGGGTCCCGGTTCAAGCAATTCTCCTACCTCAGCTTCCCAAGTAGTGGGGATTACAGGCATGAGCCACCATGCCCAGCTAATTTTTGTGTTTTTTAGTAGAGATGGGGTTTCACCATGTTGGCCATTCTGGTCTTAGAACTCCTGACCTCGTGATCCGCCCACCTCGGCCTCTCAAAGTACTGGGATTACAGGTGTGAGCCAGCATGCCCAGCCTTATTTTGCCTTTTGAGCCTACAGTTAGCAAGTATTTATTGAGTCAAGAGCAGTGGTTCTCAATGAGGGGTGATTTTGCCTCCCGGGGGATATTTGACACAGTTTGGCAACATTTTTAGTTGACACACTGTGGGGTGGGAGTTGCTGCTGGCATTTAGAGGGTAGAGGCCAAGGATGCTGCTAAACATCCTGCAGTGCACAGGGCAGCCCCCAGGACAAAGAATTATGTGACCAAAATGGTAATAGTGCCAAGGTTGAGAAACCTCAGTGTGGAGTCTGGTGGAAGATGTGGAAAACAAAGCAGGCAGGAGTGGTTTATGGAGGTGCTCCTCTGTGTTAGTTATCTTAACATACAAATTTACAAAGCATCATTTTTGATGCATCAACAGGATAAAGAAGATGATGGCTGAGAAGCACTTGTAAGGTCCCAAGGAGCCATCTGGTTATCAGAGAAAATGTTCAGTAGGGTTTTAGTGTTGAATATATTATACAAATATAATATATTCTTTGCTACAGATGGCAATTTTCAAATAACCATGTGATTTTTATTTTTTATTTTTTTTGAGATGGCGTTTTGCTCTTATTACCCAGGCTGGAGTGTAATGGCGCGATCTTGGCTCACCGCCACCTCCGCCACCTGGGTTCAGGCAATTCTCCTGCCTCAGCCTCCTGAGTAGCTGGGATTACAGGCATGCACCACCATGCCCAGCTAATTTTTGTATTTTTAGTAGAGACAGGGTTTCACCATGTTGACCAGGATGGTCTCAATCTCTTGACCTCGTGATCCACCTGTCTCGGCCTCCCAAAGTGCTGGGATTACAGGCTTGAGCCACCGCACCCAGCCTAACCATGTTATTATTATCCCATTTCCAAGAATGGGAGTTCACCAAGTTGTAATCACTTCTAATGACACACTGATGCTATGCGGACTTGTGTATCCAAGAGAGGATTGCAGTCACCCTTAATGCTGTGGGTGCTCCTCAGGAAGTGAAGTTGAAGGAGCAGGCAAGGTTTTGACAATGATTGACAGTTTTAAGGTCATTTTAAAAATGTTCCCCCTGTAGGCTTTTTATAATGAATGGTAAACTCAGTTCTGGAGTCTTTGAAGTTTTGTCCATGACTATTCTAGCAGTCCTCAAAATGAGTTACAAAGAATGCAAATTTTACTGGCCATCAAAGGTTTCATTATGGAATGATTAAGAAATACAGATATCTTTAGTATAGGCCTTTTGTAATCTTTAATATGTTAACATGGATTTTAAAGTTTCAAGAGGAGGAAAAAATATGCAGCAGTGTATTAGTCAGTTTTGCATTGCTATACAGGAATATCAGTCTGAGTAATTTATAAAAAAAAGAGGTTTATTTTGACTCATGGTTCTGCAGTCTGTACAAGAAGCTTGGAGCCAGCATATGCTTCCAGTGAGGCCATAGGAAGCTTACACTCATGGCAGAAGGTGAAGGGAGTAGGTGTGTCACATGGCAAGAGACAGCAAGAGATGCCAGGCTTTTAAACAGCCAGCTCCCATGTGAACGAATAGAGTGAGAACTCACTCATTAACATGGAGAGGGCACTAAGCCATTCATGAGGGATCCTCCTCCATGGCCTAAACACCTCTGCCAGCTACCACCTCCAGCACTGGGGATCACATTTCAACATGAGCTTTGGAGGGGACACGTATTCAAACTATATCAAGCATAGTTCTCATATTTATGTGATTGTGAAATCTTTTTTTATTCACTAAATCTCTTTAAACTGCAGTTCTGGGAAAAACAGTTTGTGATATTTCTGGTTATCCTCTAGGTCACGTCATGATACTTGGGAACAGGGTGATATATTGTATAATTCTCATGTAACATGCCAAATTTTAATTTGCTGGTATTAATATTATATGCAATTTTACATAGTTTATATTCAAACCGAGACCAATCTTTTGTAAACTTGCTTATTCACATATTGACCTTGATGGGAGATGAGAGATGAGGTAGGTGCCCATAAACCTCTTGACTCTTTAATTCTTGACCAAAACCTTTTTGTTAATGCTGAAGGTAAACTTTGGAGATGTTTTTAAGAATTACTAAAACTGTACCTGTAGAAAATGACACGCTTCTGTATTTCTAGGCGACTGACAACGTTCAACGAAGAGGAAGAAAGTGTGAACTGTAAGACTGGTCCTAAGCCAGTTAGATTTTTGGGCCCTTCCACAAGTACCCAAATTAAAGTCAAGAACTCAGCCTCAATCACGGTGTCTCCGGTCAGTGCCGTCCAGATGTCAGCGGGAGTGATAGCAAACCAGTTTCAAAGTGGGAGCCGTGGAAAGGCAGCTCAGCGCTCTGAGCCTTCCAGAGCAACGGCCCTGGCGGGCACGGGGTCCCTTGGGCATCCTCAGTCTTCCCTTGGGGCTGTGAGTGCCGAAAATGGAGGCATGCACTTACCTCCAGCTAAGGTGGTACTCTCCGACAAGAAGCCTACACCCCAGCGGGTGATAAAGCTGAAGAGGACTCCACTCTGTGCCACCGCCCTTTCCCTGCCCGCCCCCACAGCAGCAGCTATGAGGCAGGCCAACTCCCCTGATCCGCTTTCCAGCGAAGCTGCCCGCACCTTAGGAGTGCTTGCTGAGAACAGGAAGGACAAGACAAATTGATAGAAGTGGTGGACTTGAAATTTCCCATTCATCTCCCAAAGCTTTCAACCCATCTGATGCAAAGAAGTGACACTTTCTTAATGCAGAGGGGAAACTTAGGTTTATATTTAGGATTCTAGTCCTGGAATTGTGTGAACTAAGAATGGAGGACAGGAGACTTTCAGTGGTTAAGTCTCCATTTCTCATTTTCCCAACTTTTAAATGATTATTTGTCTATGGACAGTTTGAATTTCAGGTTTTTAATTTATTTTTTAATGACTAATTCATATTAAGGCAACAAGACAGTACAACAAAATAATCTCTAGAGAGGTCTACTTTGTTGCTGAAATAAATGCTACTTGTTGGAACCTGAGGTGGGCATGAGGTTTGGCCGTAGGTATTCCTGTCCCACAAAATGGAGGGGGTGATATTAGTGTGTCCCTGTACTAGATCACAGATGAGAGAGATTAGAGAGAGAAAATGTAGATCAAGGTGAGCTGCCTACAAATTACTCTGTTTCCAAAGACAAGCTGAAAAGAAATGATAGGGAGGAAAAACCCCATGCGTTGAATTCGCACTTTGACTCTCATGTAATTGAACTATTTTCTTTCCTAGATTGGCTTTTCTTACTCTTTTCTGTTAGTAGATTTATTTATAAACACTACAAGGTCTCTTTGGATAAGAATTATATAATATGTCTTTGAAGTAAATTGTTAAAATATCCCCTTTTTAATTTGAATAGTGAAGTTTTGAAAGTACTTTGAAAAAGAGGAGTTAAAAGTTTAACTTTTTAACTAAAGTTAGTATTTGTCTTTCAGAAATGACCACTGAAGATTCATTCTGATTATACAATATAATTTTTATGCATAAAATTTCCATATAACTTGAATTTAATATTTTTTAACACAATATTTTGATTAAGCCTCTATTTTTTCATGACTATTCAGTTGTGTGTGTTTATTAAATGTTATGTTTTGTAATTGGATCAAATATTTCTACTTTCAGTGAGAGTATGTATGCCTTCACTGTGTTAAAAAAAGCTCATAAAGCAGGGTACTTTTTGCACAAATGCTTATCATTGTACTTGCACTGCTTTGAAAGAGTAAAGTAAGTATACTCAAACATTACTTTTTACAAAAATAAAACTTTTTCATAAAAAGTGGCATTTTCTGTGTCTGTACTTTTTAAAGCCATGGAGCCCTTTAGTAGTTTGAAAACTTATTAGTTTATTTAGGTTGTCCATTTTCACTTACAAAATTGCTTTCTTTTCCAGATAAAGTATGAAATAATTAAATAATTTTGGATAACTTTCCATCTACTAGCAACTTTTTAGATAGGTTGTTTACTTCACTAGAAAAAGTGATTATTTAGGGAGGAGGACTCAAGATGGCGCTGTGAGAACAACCCAGGATTGAAGCTCTTGGTGCATGCACGAAGAGGGTGACTCAGGGCCACATTTCCAGACGGATCTTTATTGCCCACAGAACGGGGAAATTCCCAGGTATAAAAGAGACGCGGGACACCAGGCAGAGGTTTTGGCTGGTGTAGCCGGCAGCCAGTGCGGCAGCGGCCCGCGCTGTAGTGCGGCGACCCGCGCTCTAATGCAGCGGCGCTAAACAGTGCTCCGCACAAAGCGCACTGGTCCAGGTGCCCTGTTGAACCGGCAACCTGAGACTTGAGAGGGCTGAATTTGAGACTGAACGGGACTTGGACAGTGAGCCAGCCCAGGAGATTCCAGGGACACAGCGTTTGGGGTAGCGCAGTGCGACAAACAAAACGGCGATTCCAAACGCTCCCGGTGGAGAGGTTCCCTGAGAGCGCAGCTCTGTGGGGGAGGGGCGTCCGCCATTACTGAGGCAACGCGCCCCTACTGAGGTACACGCTCATTGCTGACGCAGCCTGCTGTTGCTGAGGCAACCCGCTACAATAGAGAGACTGCCGCAGGGCATAGCCCGTGGCAGCAGGGCGGAGACCGCAGCAGAAGGGCAGAGCCTGCAGCAACAGGGCGAACCTAACACCAGCAGGGCAGAGCCTCGGCAGGCAAATAGTGACTAGACTGCCTCCTAGCTGGGCAGGACAGCACAACGGACACTCAAAAATAAAGCCCCAACCCCCACAGACAGAGCATCTGAGAAAAAAAAGGGTTTTCTTATGAGTTCTGTTGCAGCAGAATTAAACATAGCAACCTAACAGCCCTGAATGTACAACAGAGCTCACAGCTCAGCAATTGAGCTCCTATAAAGTACAGACTGTCTCCTCAAGCAGCTCCCTGACCCCTCTATATCCAAAAGACTGACATTTGACAGGCATCATTCTGGGACAAAGCAGAAAAAGAAACTGGTAGCATCCCTCACTGTTCCGCAGCTGCTATAGGTGCACGCCAGGCAGTATCAAATTCACACATAACAATAGTAACCCTAAATGTAAATGGACTAAATGCACCATTCAAAAGACTGGAAAACTGGATAAACTGGATAAAAAAACAAAACCCATCAGTGTGCTGTATCCAGGAAACTCATATCACATGCGAGGATACACAAAGGCTCAAAATAAAGGGATGGAGGAAGATTTACCAAGCAAATGGAGAGCAAAAAAAAGGAGGAGTTGCAATTCTCATCTCTGATAAAATAGACTTTAAAGCAACAAAGATCAAAACAGACAAAAAAGGCCATTACATAATGGTAAAAGGATCGATACAACAAGAAGAGCTAACGATCCTAAACATATATGGACCCAATACAGGAGCACCCAGATACATAAGGCAAGTTCTTAATGACCTACAAAGAGACTTAGACTCCCACACAATAATAGTGGGAGACTTTAACACTCCACTGTCAGTATTAGACAGATCAACCAGACAGAAAATCAACAAGGATATCCAGGGCTTGAACTCAGACCTGGAGCAAGCAAACCTGATAGACATTTACAGAACTCTCCACCCCAAATCCACAGAATATACATTCTTCTCAGCACCACATCACACCTACTCTAAAACTGACCACATAACTGGAAGTAAAGCACTGCTCAGCAAATGCAAAACAACTGAAGTCATAACAAACAGCCTCTCAGACCATAGTGCAATCAAATTAGAACTCAGAATTCAGAAACAAACCCAGAACGGCACAGCTTCATGGAAACTGAACAACTGGCTCTTTAATGTTGACTGGATACACATGAAATGAAGACAGAAATAAAGAAGTTCTTCGAAACCAATGAGAACGAAGACACAACATGCCAGAATCTCTGGGACACATTTAAAGCAGTCTCTAGAGGAAAGTATATAGCAATAAGTGCCCATATGAGGAGAATGGAGAGATCCAAAATTGACACCCTATCGTCAAAATTGAAAGAGCTACAGGAGCAAGATCAAAAAAACTCAAAACCCAGCAGAAGACAAGAAATAACTAAAATCAGAGCTGAACTGAAGGAGATTGAGACATGAAAAACCCTTCAAAAAATCAATAAATCCAAGAGCTGGTTTTTTGAAAAGATCAACAAAATAGACCACTAGCCAGATTGATTAAAAATAAAAGACAGAACAACCAAATAGATGCAATAAAAAATGATAAAGGGGAAATCACCACAGATTCCACAAAAATTCAAACCAACATCAGAGAATATTACAAACAACTCTATGCACATCAACTAGTAAACCTGGAAGAAATGGATAAATTCCTGGACTCCTGTGTCCTCCCAAGCCTAAACCAGGAGGAAGCTGAAACTATGAATAGACCAATAGCAAGGTCTGAAGTCGAGGCAGCAATTAAGAGCTTACCACACAAAAAAAGCCCAGGTCCAGACTGGTTCACAGCCGAATTCTACCAGACACACAAAGAGAAGCTGGTACCATTCCATCTGAAACTATTCCAAATAATCCAAAAAGAGGGAATCCTTCCCAAATCATTTTATGAGACCAATATCATCCTGATACCAAAACCCGGCAGAGACCCAACAAGAAAAGAAAACTTCAGGCCAATATCCATGATGAACATAGATGCAAAAATCTTCAATAAAATATTGGCAAGCCGATTGCAACAGCAAATCAAAAACTTATCCATCATGATCAAGTAGGATTCATCCCGGGTATGCAAGGCTGGTTCAACATACGCAAGTCTATAAATGTAATTCACCACATAAACAGAACCAAAAACAAAAACCACATGATTATCTCAATTGACGCAGAGAAGGCATTTGACAAAATTCAACAGCCCTTTATGCTAAAAACCCTCAATAAACTCAGTATCGATGGAACGTATCTCAAAGTAATAAAAGCTATTTACGACAAACCAACAGCCAATATTATACTGAATGGGCAAAAACTGGAAGCATTCCCTTTGAAATCCGGCACTAGACAAGGATGCCCTCTTTCACCACTCCTATTCAATATAGTACTGGAAGTTCTAGCCAGAGCAATCAGGCAAAAAAAGAAATAAAGGGTATCCAAATAGGAAAGGTGGAAGCCAAATTGTCTCTATTTGCAGACGACATGATAGTATACCTAGAAGACCCCATCGCCTCAGCCCAAAAACTCCTGAAACTGATAAGCAACTTCAGCAAAGTCTCAGGATATAAAATCAATGTGCAAAAATCACAAGCATTCTTCTACACCAATAACAGACTTAAAGAAAGCCAAATCAAGAACGAACTGCCATTCACAATTGCTACAAAAAGAATAAAATACCTAGGAATACAACTCACAAGGAACGTAAGGGACCTCTTCAAGGAAAACTACAAATCACTTCTCAACGAAATCAGAGAGGACACAAATAGATGGAGAAACATTCCATGTTCATGGTTAGGAAGAATTAATATCGTGAAAATGGCTATACTGCCCAAAGTAATTTACAGAATCAACGCTATCCCCATCAAGCTACCATTGACTTTCTTCACAGAACTGGAAAAAACCACCATGAACTTCATATGGAACCAAAAGAGAGCCCGCATAGCCAAATCAATTCTAAGCAAAAAAACACAGCGGGGGGCATCACACTACCGGATTTCAAACTATACTACAAGGCTACAGTAATCAAAACAGCATGGTACTGGTACCAAAACAGAGATATAGACCAATGGAACAAAACAGAGGCATCGGAGGCAATGCAACATATCTACAACCATACAATCTTTGATAAACCTGACAAAAACAAGCAATGGGGAAAGGATTCCCTGTTTAACAAATGGTGTTGGGAAAACTGGCTAGCCATGTCCAGAAAGCAGAAACTGGACCCCTTCCTGACACCTTACACTAAAATTAACTCCAGAGGGATTAAAGACTTAAACATAAGACCTGGCACCATAAAAACGCTAGAAGGAAATCTAGGCAAAACCATCCAGGACATAGGAGTAGGCAAGGACTTCATGAACAAAACACCAAAAGCATTGGCAACAAAAGCCAAAATAGACAAATGGGACCTAATCAAACTCCACAGCTTCTGCACGGCAAAAGAAACAGTCACTAGAGTGCATCGGCAACCAACAGAATGGGAAAAAATCTTCGCAGTCTATCCATCTGACAAAGGGCTGATATCCAGAATTTACAAAGAACTCAAACAGATTTACAGGAAAAAAACAAACAAGCCCATTCAAAAGTGGGCAAAGGATATGAACAGATACTTTACGAAAGAAGACATATATGAGGCCAACAATCATATGAAAAAATGCTCGTCGTCACTGGTCATCAGAGAGATGCAAATCAAAACCACATTGAGATACCATCTCACACCAGTTAGAATGGCGATCATTAAAAAATCTGGAGACAACAGATGCTGGAGAGGATGTAGAGAAAAAGGAACACTTTTACACTGTTGGTGGGAGTATAAATTAGTTCAACCATTGTGGAAGACAGTGTGGCGATTCCTCAAGGCCTTAGAAATAGAAATTCCATTTGACCCAGCAATCCCATTACTGGGTATATATCCAAAGGACTATAAATCGTTCTACTATAAGGACACATGCACAGCAATGTTCATTGCAGCACTGTTTACAATAGCAAAGACCTGGAATCAACCCAAATGCCCATTGATAATAGACTGGATTGGGAAAATGTGGCACATATACACCATGGAATATTATGCAGCAATCAGCAATGATGAGTTTGTGTCATTTGTAGGGATATGGATGAATCTGGAGAACATCATTCTCAGCAATCTGACACAAGAACAGAAAATGAAACACCGCATATTCTCACTCATAGGCGGGTGATGAAAAATGAGAACACATGGACACAGAGAGGGGAGTACTAAACACTGGGGTCTATTGTGGGGAAAAGGGGACGGCCAGTGGGAGGGGGAGGTGGGAAGGGATAGCCTGGGGAGAAATGCCAAATGTGGGTGAAGGGGAGAAAGGAAGCAAAACACACTGCCATGTGTGTACCTATGCAACTGTCTTGCATGTTCTGCACATTTACCCCAAAACCTAAAATGCAATAAAAAATTTAAAAAAATAAAAAAAGAAAAAGTGATTATTTAACTGAAGATCCATAATGGCATTGTCCTGTGGAATGTATAAAATATTCAGTCACTTTTGAAAATGCTATTATAAAGAATCCAGGCATTCTGGAAATCAAAGATTTTCAGAACCAATCTGGACATTATTAGTATTGCTTGATTTAGGACATTTTGAGTTGCTGGACATGAAACATGTTGAACAATTAATTGTGGGTGCTTTTGTTGACATCCTCCTTCCATCAAGTAGTTTAAGGGAAATCCATTCAGCACACTTAGTCTTTGAAAAAGGAGTAAATTTGGATAACCACTGAAGGCCGGGGAAGCTTCGGTAGGAAAGGGGCAGATGGCCTCTCATGGGTATCATGAGTCAAAGTCAAATTCAGCATGCTTGAGTAACAAACATTATTTGGGTGTGGTTCCCTGGGGGCTAGCCTCACTTTGTGTGGAAAAATATTTTTCTTAATACCAGACTATGCAAACCCTGAAAGAGTTGGTAATTCATCATAACCCATTGCTCTTCCTGGCGGGGGTGGGGGGGGGAAGCTTTATAGTGATTTGAGAAGTAGGTTTATACAGCTGGATCAAGAGATACATAGAAATACTTAATGATGGGTCGGGTGTGGTGGCTCACACCTGTAATCCCAACACTTTGGGAGGCTGAGGCTGGTGGATCATAAGGTCAAGAAATCGAGACCATCCTGACCAACATGGTGAAACTCCATCTCTACTAAAAACACAAAAATTAGCTGGCTGTGGTGGTGTACATCTGTGGTCGAGCTACTTGGCAGGCTGAGGCACGAGAATCGCTTGAACCCAGAAGGCGGAGGTTGCAATGAGCTGAGATTGTACCACTGCATTCCAGCCTGGTTGCCAGGTGACAGAGTGAAACTCTGTCAAAAAAACAAAAAGACTTAATGACAAGTAGAATCTAAGTATTGTCCATACATTTAAAAAAGGTAAGTGACTTTACTCTTTCACATAATCTGTGTTGAAAACAGGTTTGCCCCAATTAAAACTGGTTAGTTGTGTCATGGAGAGTCTAAGGCTGGCAGTGGGACCTAATGAAGGATTTGTTTTGTTAATAATGCCTTACATTAGAATTTGGAAAGTATTTTCACAAATGTGATTTCATTGCTTTTTACAATGTTTTCAAATTTTTAATTTTTATAGTGACAAGGTCTCTGTCGCCCAGGCTAGAATGCAGTGGTATGATCTTGGATCACTGCAGCCTCCAACCAAGCAATCCTCCTGACTCCGCCTCCCAAGTAGCTGGGACTACAGGCACATACTGCACACCCAGCTATGTTGCCCAGAGTGGTCTCCAACTCTTGGAATCAAGCCATCCTCCCGCCTTGGTCTCCCAAAGTGTTGAGATTAGACTGAGAAAACGGGTTTCAGAAAAGTTAAGGCTATACAATAGTGAACGCACACATTTTAGCCCCATTATCTGATTTCTGCAGAACTATACAGGATCACTGAAAAGCTAGAGGGAGAACATAAATGTAAAAGGGTGAATTTCCTCAATATTTGAAGTTTTTGGGCAGGAAGCTATTATATTATGTGTCTGTCTCCTACTAAACAGGGACTGTCCTTTCTGTCCCTGTAGTGTCTGGTACACAATAGTCCTTTAATAAATTTCTGAACAGTTGAGGGCCACCTCCTGTCCCCAGATTATTTTAGAAAATGTGTCTGATAGCAATCTTGGGGGGTGTGGAACCTGCTTTTTGATCTTGCAGAGTTTATAGTGTCAGGAGAACAAAGGTGGTGCTTTTGAAAGTTTCTTGATACAGTGAATATTCCTAATTACCACAATTACTATTAGTAACGACCATAACAGTTACATAACTTGTCAAGTCGTTTAAAGTAATTTAGAGACATGCATCACTAGATCCCAGAGAGGTCTGTGGCTGTTGCTTCCTGACTTTCCAGAGAGGAAAGCAGAAGTCTGACCTCTCTCGTAAATTCAGTGCATTTCCTATGCTGATGTAAGTTCTTTCTCATTCAGACTGAATCCCATTGCCTCCTTTGCAAGTGCTAACATTAAAAAAAAAAATTGTTGACTCGCTTTCCAGTCTGTGGTTAAATACAGTATAATGACTGACCGGCTGTACCTTGACTTTTACTGCAGGAATTAACATACAAGCATGTTTGGCTTTATCTGAGAAATTGTTCATAGAAAACTTTCGATTTAATAGCATTTTGAATGTGCACAAGACCTGTGGTGGCAAGTTGTTTGGTAAAGGGAAGAATGCTGATATTTCTCTGATTATGAGATCGCCTTAGATAGGACTGTCTTACACCTGTAGGCCCTTTGAGTAGCTTTGGTCTGTGTTTGGCAGGATGTTGGTTGGAGACTGAATAAAAATTATGAACTTGGTAAAACAGGGAAAGAGCTTCTACTATAGCAGATGAAAAGTGTTTTCAAATGACTTACACATGTGTATTTGAAAGTTAACCAGGAACTTTTTAATTATGAAAAATTCCGTCTTTCCCCTGTGCTGAAACTCTCCCTTGAAAACTGTCAACAGTTGCTGATTCCCCCGTCAGGGTGGATGAGTTGTTCTTTGTTGAGGGTGGCAGTAAGCATGCAGGGTTTCAAGCATGTAGGACAGCCAAAAACAGAAACATCATAAATTGCTAACAGGAAAAAAAATTGCTTTCCAGCTGTTTCCAGAATTTCATATTTCAATCTGGTTGGTGGTGCAGTCTCAAAGCGGCCATTTTCGCTTATATTCCTGTCAGCCTCATAAAAGACACATGGTTTACATTGTTAGAGAAAAGCTAATTTTTCTTTGTTCACATGTGTTGCCTCAGACATCCCGTACACGTTTTATATTTGCTAGCTAAATGGCTTCTGATGTAGGCTGTGGCTAAGACAAATAGAATTTTATAGTAACTGTCAGTCAGTATTCTACCCTGCTTGTTTATTTAACGGCTTGTTTATTTTCATTTCATAATGTTGTTTCTCATGCGTTTCATTTCCTTCTTCTACCCCCAAACCCTCATTGCCTTAGTAAAATTCTGCTGAGCTCCAGGTATGAAATGGGGGGTCTGGGGCTTAGAAGAGAAACTTGTTTCACACAGAGAGCATGTCATGGAAAGAAAAAGGTAGAATAATTTGCTAATGATGGGAAAAACCAAACTACCTTCTGCAAAGATTTCTTAAAATTTTGAATAGTTTTGTTTCAATGGCAGCTCTTTCAAGAATCTATTCCCTAATTTCTTGATGTGGAAGACCTGGGGATTCAGTTTCTATGTAGATGACACTAGTAGCCCATGGACATCAAAAATTGTACATTTAGATCCAGCTATAGGTCAGTCTGGAGCTGGCCACTGAGGCTGAACCAGCCAAGAACCCAGCATAACTGGAATACTCAAGGAATTATGTCCTGGCTCATCTATGCAACTTCTGTCCCCTTTCTCCAAATCCCTGTCCCCTCTAGATCAGGGTTTCTCAACAGTGACTTTATTGACATTTTGGACCAAATAATTCTTTATTGTTAGGATTATACTGTGCACTATCAGATGTTTAGCAGCATCCCTGGCTAGCCCTCCTGCCCCAGTCATGACAATCAAAATTATCTCCAGACTTTTCCAAATGCCTCCGGGGGTTGAGGGGGCGTGTGTCGATTATCCCCAGTTGAGAACCATTGCTCTAATTGGGTGACATAACTTGAGCAAATTAACCGCCTTTCCTAATTGGGGGCTGTGGATCAGTAAGAAAACATCGTCAATCACGGGCAGGAGTAGAGCCATGGGAATTGAGTGGGAGGACGATAACAAAGGAAGGATGTCTTGGGCTTGACGATTTAAAAAATCCAACCTTTAAACTCCCGATTACACATCTGCTTTTGGCATATTTGAAATATTTTCGTTTGCTGTTCTGACCAAGCGACTACCTAATAAAAGCTAAGATGTAGTCTTCTAATTGTTTATAAACGTACTCAATACACTAACTCTATGATGCAGGTGGGTATTATTATCATCCCTACTTTACAGACGGAGAGACTGAAGCACAGATGGGTTAGTTGAGCTGCTTTGCTGCGAGCAGAAAGCAAAGCTAAGATTCACATCTGTGTCGGTGAGGAAGGAGACCCCTTCCTCTTAAGCTTCTAAGACCAGTTCCCCTTAGCGCTGCATTTCAAAAGGAGAAGTAGAAGTTGAAAATAGAAGGCATAAGGTCAGTGGAGGAGACAAAACCAGTGCCATTAGCTGGACCTGTTGGTTAAAGATCAAACCCCCCACCCTAGTTCCTGTCCTATCTACAGATCACAGGCATGGTACGGAGGAATCTTCCCTGGAAGGAAGGCATTGTTCTTGCTTAATCACGATTAGACACCCTCCCCGCCCCCGAAGTCACGTACCCCTTGCTTACCTCATCAATCACGACCCTCTCACATGTACCCTCTAAGACTGTGAGCTTTTTTTTTTTTTTTTTTTTTTTTTTGAGACGGAGTTTCGCTCTTGTTACCCAGGCTGGAGTGCAATGGCGCGATCTCTGCTCACCGCAACCTCCGCCTCCTGGGTTCAGGCAATTCTCCTGCCTCAGCCTCCCGAGTAGCTGGGATTACAGGCACGCGCCACCATACCCAGCTAATTTTTTGTATTTTTAGTAGAGACGGGGTTTCACCACGTTGACCAGGATGGTCTCGATCTCTCGACCTCCCAAAGTGCTGGGATTACAGGCTTGAGCCACCGCGCCCGGCCGACTGTGAGCTTTTAAAAGAGGCCAGGATTTTCTAGTCGGGGAGCTCAGTTCTTGAGACGCGAGTCTGCCGAGAGTCCCAGCCAAGTAAAAAAGTACTTCCTTCCCAGTTCGGTGTTCTAGAGGTTTGTTCCAGGCCGCTCCTGCTCCATCATCTTACTCCAGAGTCCAGGCCCCTAAGCACAACGCTAGGTCTTCTCTTACAGGAGCTTGCTACTCCAATTCCCAGAGATGAGATAGAAAGGATTAAAGTCTTCTGTATACTGCATAGCTATTTATTCTATGATTAAACACTTAAAAAAAATTTTTTTTGAGACAGAGCCTCACTGTCACCCAGGCTGGAGTGCAGTAGTATGATCTTGGCTTACTGCAACCTCCACGTCCTGGGCTCAAGCGATTCTCCTGCGTCAGACTCTTGAGTAGCTGGGATTACTTGGGGTCAACACCATGCCCAGCTAACTTTTTGTATTTTTAGTAGAGACGGGGTTTTACCATGCTGGCCAGGCTGATCTTGAACTCCTAACCTCAGGTGATCCGCCTGCCTCGGCCTCCCAAAGTGCTGTGATTACAGGTATGAGCCACGGCACCTGGCCTGATCAAACACTGATAGTGCTTTCTAAGGATGTGCTGGTTATCAACTCATTGCCTCTGGCTTTCAAATCCACCCTTTCTTGTGCTGCTTGTGATACTAGAGCTGGACCCTGTAAACACTTTTCTCTCACCAGCTGGCATGATGTAAAGCTTTGTTACTGGTGAGACACTGCAGAAGGGCCCTTTTCTTCCTGGTTCCGGGTGCATCCCGGCTCGCTGCTGCAGTGCTTAGTCCCAGTGTGGGATATCCAATGGCTTTCACCCTCAGCGAGCACTGCCTTGGGCAGCTTCTGTTGGGTGGGCCTTCCTGCTGGCTCCACAGACAATTCAACAACACCCCTGTGTGGGGCTTCCAGGTGAGTGTTGCTGGTGTTCCAGCTGAAGACCCAGCAAGTTTAATGGCAGCCCTGCAGGTGGACTCCTGGTCAATCTGAGTGGCTTCCAGCTTGCCAATCCCAGCCTGCAACATCTCAGCAAGCTGCTCTGTCCTCCAGTGGCCACAGCTACATCCTCTCCAAGGCCAAACGTCAGCCTTGGTGGTGGTGGTAGTGGTGGTGGTGGGGCTCTTTCAAGCTTGTTCTTGTCTTGGGTACTCTGTTTTGCTTCTAGTAGTGACGAGTCCCTGTATCAGCTATTCCTATTGTCTTTGGAGTTCTTACCCCTTAGTAGATAATCTGCTGTTACTAGTTATTTCTGTTGATCTGTCTTCCCCATATACATTGATAAAGCTTCCCTAGCAACTTACTCTGTGGTTACTGTCTCCTGCCTGGAATCCATATAAAGTGCCAGGCATTATTCCAAATGCTTTGCAAACATTATTCAATCCTCATAACAACTCTGTGAGGTAACTCCAATTACCTGCCTCATTCACCCATGGAGAAACCAAGGTAAGGATATGTTTAGAAATGTGCCCAGGTTTACACAGCTGGGAAGTGGTGGAGACAAGGCTTGAATCCAGACAGGTGGCCTTGAGGGTTGGTTACTTCGGCTTCTCTGCTCTCTCCTCGTATTTTCTCTAGGATTGTTTTACTGGGTTACTCTGCACAAGCCATTTAGACTCCAGAATTTTCTGGAGATACTGGAGTTGGTCACCTATTCATAGCTTCTCTCTCTTCTAATCAGTGTTTATTGAGTACCTACCATATGTCAGGTGTTGGCAGAGGAGTAATGGTGTTCCTGGATGGCTTGTTACGCAATGATGCTAATTTACAGAAAGTGTGTTCTTTCAAAGGACTAGGAAAAATTCAGTCAAGTTCAAATCTAAGTATCTGAAGTTAAAAACAGGATAGCTGGCTGGGCGTGGTGGTTCAAGCCTGTAATCCCAGCACTTTGGGAGGCCAAGGTGGGCAGATTGCCTGAGCTCAGGAGTTCAAGACCAACCTGGACAGCATGGCGAAACCCCATTTCTACTAACAGAACAAAACTTAAGCATGGTAGCATGTGTCTCTAGTCTCAGCTACTTGGGAGGCTGAGGCTGGAGAACCGCCTGAGCCCAGCAGGTGGAGGCTACAGTGAGCTGTGATTACACCACTGCACTCTAGTCTGGGCGACAGAGTAAAACCCTATCTCAGAAAAAAAAAAAAAAAAAGATACCTGTTTTTGATAGGGAGCACTTTCTACATTGCTGTTTTCTGTAGAAGTTCTTTGGCCATTGTCACAGTCATTCTTCTGAAATAATGTTTGTTTTTTTTTTTTTTTTTTTGCCAGAAATCTACATAATTTCTCAGCCAAATTTGCTTCAGAATGTACTTACTATTCTGTAAAGTTGTTTGTGGCAATTCTTCCTATGAAACTGAAACTTAGTGGCAGCTCCAGAAGCTCCTCTGAGCTGTGGGAAAAAACAGAGTTCTCAGACAAAGGGGCTTCTGATAATTAACCACTAATGTGTAAGAACCTTGAGTGATGAGAGCAGCATTATGTGTTTTTCAGATAGAAAGACTGGATTCAGACTGGAGAGCCTTTGCCTGCAGGGCTGCTATAATGAGATTAAACATTGGGCTCTGCTGAGCAGCCTCCCAGGACTGGGGACCTGGTTCTTTGAAACTAAGAATAAACAGAAAATTTTGTTAGAATTCATCTAAAAAGGCGGGGTGCGGTGGCTCACGCCTGTAATCCCAGCACTTTGGGAGGCCAAGGTGGGTGGATCATGAGGTCAGATTGAGACCAACCTGGCTAATACGGTGAATCCCATCCCTACTAAAAATATGAAAAATTATCTGGGCATGATGGCACGAGCCTGTAGTCCTCCCAGATACTTGGGAGGCTGAGGCAGAAAAATCACATGAACCCGGGCGGCGTAAGTTACAGTGAGCTGAGATTGTGCCACTGCACTCCAGCTGAGCAACAGAGTGAGACTCCATTTCAAAAAAAAAAAAAAAAGATTTTTAAAATCCTCATAATGGATTGTAAAGAATAGTATTTAAATTATGCTTCAAATTCTTAGCTAAGTAACGAGAGGCAACGGGACTTAGCAACTCTTCTTAATTTTCTCACAAAATCAGAGCAATTGAGATAGCTCAGTACTTTCAAGGAAATGCTCGAACAATGTATTAGTCAGGTGAATTGCTTTTTTCTCTTTTTTTTGTATGTGGGTGGGGTCTTTTGCTATTTTATAGTTTGCTTAAGAAATTTAAGAACAAGTGACTGACTCTTTTCCTTTGCTTCATTTTTCTGTACCTGGGGGCAATCTGGAGTCCAAGCCCGCCCATGCCTGAATTTTAGGTAGGACCTCTGAAACAAGTACGGCAAGAAAGGGTGCCCTTACTTACATAGGTCATTGGATGCTGTCACTGGAATGTCTGTTGAGAAATAAACATTTTGTCATCTGTAGACACAGGAGGGCGCTTTAAACAGGCAGTGTGGGATGCAGCGTGCAAAGGGAGGGTAGGAGGGAAGGAGAAAGCTTTGTCAAAGGTAGCCTGGAATTCAGGCATCTCTCTATCTGGTTGTGGACCTGTGCCTGTGTGGGGCTGGGGAGCACTGAACTGGTCTAGGAAAAGAACTGCGGAGGCCCTTGATCCCCACTTCTCATGGTGAAATCAAGTTTGAGGTTCAAATTAAGGCTTTCAGAGAGTCAGAATTTCCAATCTGTTACTTTGGCAAAAAACGACTTTTAATCTGGTAATGTTTCCCATTGACCTCATTTGATGTCCTTCCCTAAGAATGTTTAATTAGAATCTCTTTTTCTGATGCCAGCAGAATTGAACTGCTTGTGAATTGAGCTTTAAATTGAGCATGTTGTGTTTCTAGTCCTCCATTGAGGGTGAATTTTGCAGCAATTGGTGTTTAACTTTCTGTGCCTTGCTGCAGTAAGCACTTCTAGAATAGGATCACCAGGACAGAGTGGAGTATGTAGAGATTCTCAAAAGAAATGTAAATTTGGAATGTAATTGGGAACCCAACAGGAAGGGGTGGATTTCAAGGATGAAGTCTTGGTGGAAGATCTATATGCTACAATGTGAGTTTGAAGTTATTCAATCTTCCCGAATAGTAAACTATTTTAACTTCTACTAGGCAAATGTTTAAGAGAGAAGAATCTATTTTTCTGACTACTGTGCTTTAAGTAAACAGATTAGAGTTTAAAACATTTTAAAAGAATGGCAGGATAGGACTCAGATCTCCAGGATCACACCAATAGTTCCACCAGACAGATGAAGATATGTAATATGATGTTTAAGTGGCCTGACACTGTTATTGAAATTGCTGTTTCAAAAATGCAAATTAATAAATGCTCACATGCCCAGGATCTATAACAAAGGCAAAAATCAGCCAGGTGAGGTGGCACATGCCTATAATTCTAACACTTTGGGAGGCCAAGGCAGGAAGATTGCTTGAGATCAGGCATTTGAGACCAGTCTGGGCACCACAGTGAGACCTCATTTCTATTAACAAAATTATCTGGGATGTTGTGGTGCAAACCTGTAGTCCCAGCTACTTGGGAGGCTGAGGTGAGAAGATGGCTTGAGCCCAGGAGTTCAAGGTTGTAGTGAGCCATGATCACGCAATCCAGCCTAGGTGATAGAGCAAGATCCTGTCTCAAGAAGATAAAAAAGGAAAAAATATAATCAGGTCTGAACACTTTTTAGCATTCTTTTGTTTCTTTTCAGTGACATGGGAGTGTTTGCTGTGTGCCCAGGAATGTGTTTGGGCTTTTTTAACCCTGAGGGAGTGAGTCAAGGTTAAGAGTGGTTGGGTTCAACTCTGACAAATGCAGGTGCACTCCTGACCTGGCAACTTCATTTTTTCCCCCGTTCCAAGAACTACTTGACTAATCTTTGAAGCGGCCACATTTATACTGACATTTTTCAGTGGTGAGCAAAATCTTACTACATAAAAACCTGTGCAAAATCCTTCTGTCTTGTGATACATAAATTCAGGGCCTCAGATGGGGTAAACAGGGCCTACAGTGCTGAACATTTATCTTTCTTATTTGAATGAACAACTCTTCCTTCCTTCCTTCCTGAAATGTGACTTAACATTTAGAATTCCTATTAAATCTCTGGGTACACCCAGAGACCTCAGAAAGCTCTCTACAGAGAGAGCAAACATCCTCCTGTACTTGGCAAAAGAAACAGATGCTTGCGTGGCTTGCAGGCTCAGCTGCTCAGGGCTGCTCTGTGGAAGAGAACCAGTGAACCTGGGTTGCCAGAAAAAATGTTAACGTTGAGCTGAGAAGAAGCATTTGCCCTTGCAAGTAGCCAACAAATCTGTAGGACACATGTGAGTGCAATGGAAGCAGCACCCAGACTAGACTGCCCTGTAGTCAAAGTTAGGGGATCTGGGGATATTTGGGGTTTGGGCCACAGAGTATCTATTTTCCTTTCCTGAGAAGTACCCTTTTGCATCTGGTTCAGCTCCAGGAGTGGGCTCTGATTAGTCTATGTAAATTAGTTCATTGCATTCACTTATCTTCCCCCTTCCATGATTGGTTTAAGAGACAGGCCCACCAACAACGGTATGCAAGACCTTTGCTGGGATTTCTGAGAAAGACACTTGTTCCATGTAGAGGCTACTAGGATAACTTATCTTCTCTGGACAGTGTGGGGAATAGACTTGAGTCTTAAGAGCGTGGTGGCCCTTTGCCACCGTTCTGAATGCAATGTCAACCCAAGGAGGAAGGGAGAGCTAAGATAATCAAGAGATGGGAGCTGGCTGGGTATGGTGGCTCAAGCTTGTAATCTCAGCATTTTGGGAGGCCAAGGTGGGCAGATACCTGAGGTCAGGAGTTTGAGACAAGCCTGGACAACATGGTGAAACCCTGTCTCTACTAATAATACAAAAATTAGCCAGGCGTGGTAGTGCATGCTTGTAATCCCAGTTACTTGGGAGGCTGAGGCAGAAGAATTGCTTGAACCCAGGAGGCAGAGGTTGCAGTGAGCTAAGATTGCGCCATTGCACTCCAGTCTGGGTGACAAGAATGAAACTCTGGACATACTGGAGTTTCACTCACTGAACCAATAAATTCTTACTCTTTAAGCTAGGCTCAGCTGAGGTTTGTGGTACTTGCAATGGACATTTCCAACTGCCCAACTGCCCCATAGTCTGTCTAAGATGATCAGGGTGCATATGCATTTATTTGTGTGTAACCTAATCGAAAGGGCATTTTTTTTTTCTCTGAAAGAGTATGTCCCAAGAGAAACAGTATTTATTGTTCAGAGCTTTGTGCCGCAACCTCTAGTCTCTAAAGTTTTTTTGAAAGCACTAAAAAGTACATTCAACAAGTAGGTGGGTATCAATCAATAAAAGAAACTAACCAGGTATCAAATGCAGCATATTTTAATTTGTTTCAAATAAAGCAATATATGTATATATATATTTCCAGAAAAACACCAGATGTTAAATTCTACAAAAGCGCATGTGTCCGCAGCAGATCATGTTTGTCTGATTATTAAGAATTCTTTTTTGTAACATTAACTCTCTAAAGACAATCAATGGACTGACATCACTGCTACAACATAGGTTGCTAACTGAGCCTCTGATCTTCAGCCACATCTTGATATTCCTAACAGTGAGTAAATACTGCCTGGCTAAAATGCTGCAAAGTCTTGATGAGAGAAAGCATCAACAGATCAAGCAAAGCCATGAAAGTTATGAAGCAAGCTAGAGCTGATTATTAGAATTAGTAAAAATGATTAAGAGAGGAGACACAACCATACAGGATTTGTATATTCTGATTGATTCTCTTTTGGCAGCGAATTGGGTCAGCACCTCGGGCAGGGAACCAAAACTGAGTGAAACTGCTCTTTTTTCATCCTAGCTCAGGCCACCAATGTCACAGCCGGGACTGAGAGAACTGCTGCATCTGTGGAAACTTCTATTCTCGTGGGGCAGAGATTGCACTGTGAAACCCTACCAACACTACCCCGGAAGGGCCTGGCCTCCGAGGTGTCTGCAGCGTGCTGCCTTCGCCGGGGCTTTTCAGAATGGGCCGGGGCCTCAGGGGTCTTCGTCCCCAAGGGGGCCTCTTGATTTTTGGCACCACCTTTGTTTTTGGGCCGGAAGCCGTTGTGTGGCTGTCTTCTGTGTTCGTGGCGGTTGTTGCCCTTCCCCAGTGGATCGGCTTCATTCCCACTGCCCTGCGACTTGGCAGGCCCATTTAGCCTGTTGTTATGATACTGTGGATTAAATCTCCGTCTTTGGTTAGAAGATCCATTCTACCAAAAAAGAAAAGAGATAAGTATCAGATGCCAGTAGGTCACAGATGACACCAGTAGACATCAGGGAAACCAAATCTCTAAGCCACAGGTAAGATTTTTTGATACACCAGAAGAATCAGAAACATGAAGATGAGGTCAAGCAGATAAAATTCTTAATCTTAAAAGAATAGTGGACTGTTTTGTAAATGGAACTGCAAGAAAATGATGTTGAAAGAGGTTACAGAAGCATAAGACAGACAATTCAAAAATTGGGTCAAATAAAATCCATAAAGATGCTTAAACTATAGCAGAATAAAATATAAGCCAGGAGCAGAGTAATGATGATCCTCTATTATGGAGATTTCTGGGACATTCTGTAGAGACTGATAGGGATGGAAAGCACAGAAATTCTATAAAGAAAAAGGGTGGGGTCCCTGGCTAAGCCCCATGCTCAAGCCCTATTTTCCTGCTCAAATGTTGTCTTTTCCAAAACCACAACACTGGCCCACCCACCCCCCATCCTGTTTCCATAAAAACCCCAGGTTCCACTGGCAGACAGCAGAGAAGAGGAGAAGGAGCCACATGTCAGAGACTGCAGTCTGATGTCAGAGAGAAGCAGTTTGACTTTAGAGGGATGGCTTGACGGCAGGACTTTGGAGAAGAGTCCAGCCAGAGACAGCTGGATTTCAGCGGAAGAATACTTTCCCACTCTGTCCCCTTTCCAGCTCTCCCTCCTGCTGAGAGCCACTTCCACTGGCAATAAAATCCCCGGTATTTACTATCCTTCACTTGGTTCATACAACCTGATTTTTCATGGATGCTGGACAAGAGCTCAGGATACAGAAAAGTGTCACACTGACCCTCTGCCTTCATGAAAAAGCTGAAGGTCTACTGAGCTATTAAACACTCAAGCCATCCTTGGACTGCAAAGCTAAAAGAGTACTGTAACACATGTCCTCTGGGGCTCCAGGGGTCACGGGTACCACCCTAGATGCTGCTATGGGGCTGCAGGGAGTTTTTATCCTGCTGGCACCCAAAAGTACTTGCTCTAGCTCCTGCACCTGTCCACCTGCATGCTCCCCATCTCCCGAGGGGCTGAGAGCTTCAGGCTGAGTAAATGAGGCACCCCTGTTGCAAGGCCTGCAAAGGGGGCAAGGAAATTTTCCTGTTTCAAGACTATGCATAGGAATTCTAATTACATAGGTGAAGAAAAAGTAAAATTCTGTCTGTAACTTTTTTTCTCTAAAGTAGCTTTTCTAATTTTTTTTTAAACAAATATCTTCATAGTTCAGAAATATTATCTTGGGCAAATATAGGGGTGAAGCATATCTGGCAGGTTTTGGTGGCATGCAGAAATAAGGTGTATTTTCACAGAGGTAGTTAATTGTTTTTCTAAACTTTCTGCAGTTATAAGCAAAGAAATGTTAAAGCCTCTACTGAAAAATCATTCCTTCAGCAAATCAGTGGCCAAGGACATAAATGGATGAGGGTAGGGATGCAATGGATTAAGCTCCTGTATGAGGAAAAGATTTCTGAATTCCTTGAGATCAATAATAGCCAACACTCACTGAGTGCTTACCATATGCCAGGCACTGAGTGAGGTTCTTCACCATGCACTACCTCATTTAACATCAGAATCACCCTTTTAGATTTTGCTATTATGTGCTTCATTTTACAGATGAAGATAAGGAGTTTCAGGGACTTGCCCAAGGTCTACCTATAGCAGGGAAATGGTGGAGCTATTCCCACTTTATATACTGTCTCCTGACAAGGTTCTTAAGTTGTAACATAAACACAAACCTGTTTTGAAAATCAAACCTCTTATAAAAACATGTAATTTTATGAGTTACAAATATATAAGGTTCTTAATTTGTGCACTGTGACTGGATGGTATAGGTTTAGGGCAGACCAACCCCCAATAATTCAGAGCCCAGACCAAGAGTTCAAATGTGGGCCCATACTCCTGTGAAAGGAAAATAAATCTTGGCAACCCCAAATTACTAAGCTAAAGGGAAAAGTTAAGCTGGGAACTGCTTAGGGCAAACCTGCCTCCCATTTATTCAAAGTCACCCCTGTGCTCACTGAGGTAAATGCATATCTGATTGTCTCCTTTGAAGAGGCTAATCAGAAACTCAGAAGAATACAACCATCTGTCTTTTATCTACCTAAGACCTGGAAGCACCCTCCTCACTTCCAGTTGTCCGCCTTTGCCTCCAGTAGTCCCACCTTTCCAGACTGAACCGATGTGTATCTTACACAAATGGACTGATGTCTCATTTCTCCCTAAAATGTACAAAGCCAAGCTGTGCCCCACCACCTTGGGCACATGTCATCAGGACCTTCTGAGGCTGTGTCATGGGTGCATGTCCTCAACCTTGGCAAAATAAACTTTCTAAGTTATCTGAGACTTGTCTCAGATTTTTGGGGTTCATACACTATATGTCTGAATGCTGTCTCTTCCTAACTCTGGCTCCATCCCACATTGTAAGGGGGCCTTGCACACATGAATGTGGACATTGCAGCTTGCACACCTAAGCTTCGCCTCTACTCCCACCCTTCAGACCAACAGGTGTGGTTTGTCTTCAAGATGATGTATATAGGAAAGTGGTCCCAACAGACCCTGTGAGCAGGCTGGGGCCCACCTGGGAATAGAATTCCAGGATCTTGAGTGCTGACTGGCAGCATGCTTCAGAATACACAGTGTAGATTTCAGTGGCCCTGTCTCCCTGGTCTCTCTGACTCCTTACTCTGTAGAGAGAGCCATGGCTATGCCAGGGTCAAGGTCAAGAAAGCTTACTTGAAAACACAGGGCCCAGCCCAAGGGCCCTTCTTACCTGGGTTTATAGTGTTCTGACTTAGATATTTGAGTGTATTTCAACTTAAATGAGCTATTACCTAAAATGCTAAAACAGAGAATTGAAAAAGTATCTATACAGATAGTACTTAATCTGGCCTCCTTTGTTTTTAAAGAAACTATGAAAAAGGAAAACTCATAGACTAAATTTTAGAGTTAATTATAGCATGATATTTAATAATGAACAGAGAGTCCAGGCATGGTGGCTTGCACCTGTAATCTTAGCACTTTGGGAGGCTGAGGCAGGAGGATCGCTTGAGCCCAAGAGGTTGAGAGTAACATGGCAAAACCCTATCTCTACAAAAATTATACAAAAAAATTAGTCAGGCATGGTGGCACACGCCTGTAGTCCCAGCTACTCTGTCGTCTGAGGCTGGCAAATTGCTTGAGCCCAGGAGGTTGAGGCTGCAGTGGGCCGAGATTGTGCCAAAAAAAAAATGAACAAAAGTTGTGAAGATATATTTAGACTACAATTAAAAACAGATTTGATTATGATCTTTAGTGAAGTTATAACATGCTCCTTATCAAGGTGCTATCTTAAAGCTCATGAAGATTTCAGGGCCTGAGAAACACGTCAGTGTCATTAACGAGAATTCTCAAAGGCCAAGACAACAAAACCTAACAAAACACCTGTTAGAAAAGCAGCATTTTAAATGACTTACCAAAAAAAAAAAAAAAAAGACTTTCTCTTGGAGATCATAAAAGGTCTTTATAGCATGCCCAACTTCTATACCATCAGATCCATTTTTTTTGGATGGAGTCTAATTCTGGTGCACAGGCTAGAGTGCAGCAGTGTGATCTCAGCTCACTGCAACCTCTGCCTCCTGAGTTCAAGCGATTCTCCTGCTTCAGCTTCCCCAATAGCTGGGATTACAGGTATGCGCCACCACGCCTGGGTAATTTTTGTGTTTTTAATAGGGACAAGGTTTCATCATGTTGGCCAGGCTGGTTTCAAACTCCTGACTTCAAGTGATCTGCCCACTTCAACCTGCCAAAGTGCTGGGATTAGAGGTGTGAGCCACTGCACCTGGCAGATCTCAATTTTTTGTTAATGCTCCAAGGATAAGGGGGAAATCACCTCCCAAAGACATAATGGAGAAGCAGAAGGAGAAGAAAGATTGTTCTTTGGACACTTGTGTTTTTTGAAATGTATTCTCCTTGCTGAAATCCCAAGAGAAGACTGCACTAACTTTAGCCTTATTGATCAACTCAACATAAGTGGAGATTAAAATATCTTAAAAAACAAATGCCAGGTTTCCTCTCATTAGTAGTTTCAGTGGCCAGGTTCTGAATCTTGTTCCTGAGTCTCTGTGGGTCCCTTCCACATGTGGGCTGGTTTTGGGGCCCCAGGGATGGTAGCAGTCCTAGCCATGAGCTTCACTTGGGTGGACTGTCTGCTCATGGGGTCAAGAGTGTGTGCAGGCCACTTCCTCCACATGGGAAAGCACCTGGGAGGCATAGACGAGCGAGACCAGGGGAGGCCAGTTAGGCAGTGCTGCTGGGTGGGGAGTGGGTAAGGGCAGGTGGAAGGAACCTGAGTGTGACCCCAGGAATCCTAGCATCTAGTAGTTGCTGTTTTCTTCCTCTGGAAACAGGGTGCCCTCCCACCCCCACCCCCTGGTACCCTGCACCGGTGTCTGCTTACCTGCTTGTTGGCTGCCATGGCCTGGTGAGAGGGGTCGATGGTGCTGGGGAGACTGCTCACCATTTTGGGGTTTGCTGCTTTGCCTTCGGAGGGCTTATTGTGAGTGGACGATTTTCGGGAAAAATTATTCTGTTTCCCAGAGGTTGCCGCATGCACATTCAGCAGAGGCAGCAGGGAGCTGCAGGGAGTTCTTGAGGAATAGTTGTTCTTTGGATGTGTAACTGCAACAAAGTGCTCAGTGTTACAAGCTGCACCTTCAACACTGCTGCCTCAGTAACCCATTAGGAAGCACTAGAAGATGAAGAAACTGGCCAGGAGCTCTACAAAGTTTTCTTTTGAAAGATGTTATTTGAAAGGGCACCTTGGTACTTAAGAGAACAACCAAATTTCTCCTGTGGGAATCACTGAACTGTGATTACAGCATAATCATCCAAGTTGTGAGACATTTGTAAGAAATAAGACATATCTGAGCAACTTAAATATTATTCTTTAGGTCAAGAATCACCAAGGGAAAAGAGATAATGATACCTCAAGATTCCCTCTCTGACCCTGTCTGTAAATGCACTCTGCCTCGAGATTCCCCATTACCAAACCCATTCTCACCTCCCTGATCAGTTCCCTGGACCAATTGGTACTGCAGACACAGAAAGATTGGGAGCTATGTGGATACTCTGGCCTGTCAGAGCCACGATGTTCTTAGAGTTTGGGAATGGGGTGATACTGGATGTTAGGAATTCTGCTACTCTGGGTCATGCATATCCCCCAAACACAGGGCCAGGCCTGCCAGCCCCTAAGGCATTTTGTATATTTCATTATCACTCCATTATCCCACCTTTAATCAGCTCTGTTTTCTGCAGCCTCACTGCAGATGTGCACCAATTCCAAGGTCACAGGCAAGGCAAGCTGATCAGGCAGACCCCCATCAGGGCTCAGGGCTCAAGGCTCAGGTAGGTCTGCTCAGCATTAAATATGAACATTCCTGCTGCTTTGGAAAGTGATGGTTTCTGCTGGGATGATTTCTATGTGATTACACTGAATTGGAACTGGAGGGAATCAATTCAAGGATAAAACCATGACTTCTCTTTCACAGTTTACCAGAATCTGACTGCCAGCTAGAGCTTTCTTTGATTCTTAAAACTGTCACCAATTTTTGAAAGCAATTTTGTCTGCTCCCTTTGATGGATCAGGTTTAATCCCAGGGTTCTGCTAGAGGATTAGGTGGGACCAGTAAGGATCACAATACAGGAGAAATGGAAAGGCCAGGGATGCATTCCTAGTGTCTTCATTGTATTGGGAAGGTGTGACAGCAAGCTGGGCCTGTCCAAATGTTACCAGGGGAATTCTGTGGCTCCTGTGCTCACCAGATTCAGTTTTACAAGGTCATTACTGTCTGCAGATCAGGGACCACTATTTCCGGTTCACTACCAGTACCTGCACGTTCTCAATGTGCTCTCAACAAAGCTGAGAAGGAAGAGCCTTTGGACAATTATGGTCTCTGTCTTTTCAGAACGGACACCTGGAATTTCGTAAGGGACCATTTCTCCCACTAGATGGCACTTGAAGTGCTGAGGAGGAAAGGAGGTGAAGGGGTGTCTCCCCACCACACCTGAGATGGGTGACAGGGCGTCACTCAGCATCACTGTCTTGCTCATTGAGGGCTGACGTGGAAAGAAGGGTGGGCAGTTCCCTTTACAACTGTGAACTGGACTGTTCCCTTTTCTAGAGATGGGGCAAAAGCTCTGGATAGAGAATGGCAAATAAGTAGATTCTTTCATAAGAAAGAGTACGAGGGAAAAAGTGAAAATAATTTTTAAAAATTCAGTCAGAAAATCAAATAATTGCCAAAGATGTGTGGACAAGGATGCTCACAGCAGTGTTATTTATTTATCTTATTTATTTGTTTGTTTTTTGAGATGGAGTCTCACTCTGTTGCCCAGGCTGGTGTGCAGTGGCACGATCTTGGCTCACTGCAACCTCTGCCTCCTGGGTTCAAGCAATTCTCGTGCCTCAGCCTCCCGAGTAGCTGAGATTACAGGCGCACACCACCATGCCTGGCTAATTTTTGTAGTTTTAGTAGTGACGGGGTTTCACCATGTTGGCCAGGCTAGCCTTGAACTCCTGACCTCAGGTGATCAGCAGTGTTATTTTAATGGTGAAAAACTAGAAGTAGTCTAAATGCAGCAACCTGAAGACTGGTGACATCAATTATCTTTACAGAAATGACTGGTTAAATATATTGATGTGAAAAAATATCTACCATAGATTGTGAAGTGATAAAAGTAAATTGTAGTACTATACATATATGCAGTGTAGCATAGTATAGTTAATTATACCGTAATAGGAAGTGCAGCCAAATCTTGATTTTTCAGCTGACTGCAAGGCTGTGGGTTTCTGCATCACTCACTAGTCCTTCTTTCCTCCTTGTGGCTGTCCTTAAAGCCACTTCAGTGCTCATTCCCACCTACCCTTGTGGGTGGGCTGGTGTAGGGGGAAAATATAGCAGCCAATTTTGTTGCACATTAGCTGCTCTAATTAAGGCTTAATAGGGAACGAGGCTAACCTAATGGCTGAGTGGAGTCTTTCATTATCTGTAGCCCTCACTCAGCACAGAGAACCAAGGGCAGAGGCTCAGGGCATTGCTGAGGGGCTCACAGAACAGCTGGGCCCTGCACAATAATAACTGATTGTTTCCAGACATGTTGGGACACATTAGGAAGACTCACTCTCTGCCTGACAAGTTTCTGTAGAACCAGGGCTATTTGAAACCAGAGAGGCAGCTTAACTGGCAGTGCTTAAGAAAAGTTTGCAAAAGGTATAAACTAGTTGACCTGTTCTGTTCCACTTAATAAATCCTGGGGATTTACCGATGGGCAGTGGCATTTGAAGACTCTAAGTTCAAATCTTGACATTTCTGGTGACTTGTGTCATGAGCTTAGATCATTAAATCTCTTTAGACCTCACTTTAGCCCCCTGGGGGACTGCACACCTGACATTTCCTATAGCAACTCCAAATAGCACCAAGCTTACTCACACAGAATTATTTAACAAGTATGCAAAACTCACTTTCTCCACAGAGCATGATTTGGGCCTTCAGCTGTTCGATGTCACAGGAGAACCGGGCAGCTTTCCCGAGCTCTTCATCATATTTACGCTCGCTGACAAAGTGCTGGAGGAAAGAGATGGAAAGCAGAAGCCCCACGATTACAGAAATGACCGAGGCACCCTGTGGATGTTTTCACTGTGCTCTTCCTGCACGCACTGCGGGGCTGACCTGGTGGGGATCTTTCCAACCCCATTGCTGGGAGGCTCTATGCTCAGTCTTGGTCCTGACCTGGCTGGGGCATGACCATCTTCCTGCCTGGGGAATATGTGGGGTCCTGTGTTTCTCTTGTCTGGGCCTACATGGAATGTGTGTCTGACTCATCTATTTAACCTTTTAGCACCCCTCGCCCTCCTAGTAATTTTCTGAATTGCATTCTGGTAGGGTCTTCTGAGTTTGGCCGAGTGCCTGCTAAGGTATTGACCATCAAGAGAAAACTTGTCGTCCTTCCTAGACCCCCATCCTATTTTAATAGGGAACTAGGAAGTCCACAAAGCATTTAGTGGCTGGAAAATATAATCTTAAATGGCAGAATTTCAAGTGCTGTGAAAAGAAGTGAGAAAGAGATTATTTTTCAATTCATTTAAAATTAAGATCTACATGTAGAAGACAGGGTGAGAAATACAGAAATAATTGTGACTCAGTCCCTTCTTGAGTTTACCAGGGAGTTTAGCAATGACAAGGAAAACAGATACCATTAATTACAATACAACGTGGAATGTGATTGGTGCTTCAGGAATATAAAAGAGGAAGAAATGATTTCCTACTGAGGGCAATGGGGAAAGATTATGTAAGAGGGAACATTAAAAAAATTATTGAACACTTACCAGGCACTGGCCAAATTCTTATCAGATCATCTCATTTCATCTGATCACAGTATTATGAAGGCAGTACTATTATGACCTCTGTTTTACAGATGGGGGAATTGGGGTTCTAAGAATCTAAGAGAACACGTAATTTATCCAAAGTCATAGAAGTAGAAAATTTTGCACCTGGACTGTTTCACTCTAATGCCTGTGCTACTAACCATTTTATGATGGGTGGGATTTTGACAGGCAGAAATGAAACTTGGGAGATGAGTTGATTTCAATAGACCAGGAAGCTGGCAATTTTATGTATCTTACTTGATGTTCTAGCAAGCTGGGATTTTTGTAGGGGGAGATGGAAGTTGGAATATATATTGGAGTCCAGTTGGGAATTTTTTTCTGAGGGGAAGGAGATATAATGGGGGAAAACAGATCTGCTTTGGGAATTTAAATCTGGTCTTCGTGGAGTATGAGGCTAGAGGGAGACAGTGTAGGCAGAGAGACTAGTGAAGAGGCCAATGAAATTGGCTGGGTGGGAGGCCACAGAGGCCAGACCACAGAATATAAGAATAGAAAGGCCACTGACACCTTCAGCACCCTTGGGAGAGGTCCTCTTCCCCATAGGGCCTGCTTTCGTACCCAACTAGGAGGGGGGTCACTTGCCAGTGTCTATCATTGCCAACCAGTTTTATGCCCCAATTTGCAATCTTACTTCTAAAGCTAGCAGCAGCTGTGTCTTACAACCACTCTAGTTTCCTGAAAGTGGGTAAGAAGCTTAACGGCGTGTGTGTGTGTGTGTGTGTGTGTGTGTGTGTGTGTGTGTATGTGTAGTATACCGGGTAAAAAAAAGGATAAGGGGAATTTAAAAATTTCTTCCTATTTTGTTGTAAATACTTATACTTGCCTTCCTGGTAACAATTTCCCCTTCTGGTAACTGTACCCTGACGCAGTTTCAAAGAGCCATAGTCTCAGTGGGTCTGGCGATCAAGATGTCATACCCTCTCTGGGCCAAATGATGGACGTGACCCAAGTGGAGGCCAATCAGAGCCTATCACTTAGGGATCTGAGCTGAGTAGGGTGGTACAGGGCTGAGGGTCCCATCAGAGCGTGTCTAGTGATTATTGCTTCTTATTTTACCCGAGCCACCCTAGTTCCCGCCTAATTGTTGACCTGAGCCTTCAGATAGGGCTCTGCTTTGGTGAGCTATACTCACATCCTTTCAAATTCTACTTGTCCTTGAGGTTAGCCAGGGCCAGTTTCTGTTGCATATCAATGAAGGAATTGAATAAATACGTATTTATGGGGAGTATTCTTAATAAAAATGCAACTAAACTAGAAAATAATATAGGAAAGAAATCTCCAGACTGCATACTTTCTAATCCTCACTGTTACACTACGTTCATGCTTCATGTATGTGTATATACCTGTGGATGTGTTTATATACATACCTATAAATCACAGTGTGTTAAAATAATATCCCCCATCCCAGCTATAATTCATGGCCAAGTTACTTTATTTGGGTTGGTCTCTACTGACTGACAAAATAGCCTGTACTTCTCCTTTGGAGTAAAACATTCCTTCAAAACACATTGCACTTAAACACAGTGATTATGTGGGTCTTCCCCCTTCTGTGTTCTCTATTTCCACCCTGTGAAAGAGAGCTGGGTGTAGATGTTAGATCCTCAGAGAGCAGCACTCTGTGGATGCAAAACAAACATAATGGGGATCAGCTCTCTGGCTCAGGGTTCAGGCTGTGATATTTTAGAACTGACCTTAATTTCTGCCCTGAGTTCGGCCAGCTGCATCTCTGCCATCTGACTGGCAAGGTCAGTAAGTCTCTTTAGTTCTTCCGCTTTCTTCTGACGAGTGGTCAGGATTTCCACTGCCAAATAAGGAGGAGTCACACATTAGGGCCAGAGACTGAAACATATTAAATAACCTAATTTCTTGGAATCAGTTCTCGCTCCACAGACTGATTGCTTTGTTGGACCATGACTGTGTTTTCTGAGTTGGTCACGGAGGCGGGTTTACCCTCGGTGCCTATTGCCAACAACCCGGTTCCTCCTGTCCTCCTCCACCAATCCCCAAGCCAAACAGTCCCTTCTGATTCACTGTACACTCCCACTCTGCATTTTCTTCACTGGTGTCTGACCTCATTTATGGAATTTAGACTTTTGAAATTTGTGAGTTACTCGCAACAACGAGCTCTGAAAAACAACACTTATTAAAGTCCTCTCTGAGTGATACTGCAAAGACAGGAAGTCTACTGAGCAGAAATCATTTTATATGTGCTGCACTATTAAACTTTAACAGCAGCAGCCCTCTTGAACTTTAATACATACTCATTTAGGGTGACTAGCTGTGTTATTGGAATCTGACATAAAAATCTAACTTTATTAGTTTTTTGTGAGCCAAAAATCTCTCTGCTTTTGATACTCTGCAGATATGTTTTCATTCTGCAAAGAAAGAGAAGTTCTACCCCAGAGTGTCTTAGGTCTTTCTATAAGTGTCCCCAGTGGAAAAATTTTGAGAGTGAGTGAGGCCAGCTAGAACTAGATTCGTGTGAATTTTTTAGCACCTGCACGCGTAGAGAAGACACTAGGGAGTACTCGGGCTCCAACATTTTCACACATCGTCAGATGAACTAGAGGTTTTAATAGATGTAGTAGCCTATCGCTTAATTTGTGTCTGTGTGTGTATACATGTGTCTCCCAAAAGATTATGGAGCTCAGAAGTAATTAATACAAACACATGGGATGAGGTTTAAATATGAAGTTGGATCTTTCGATAGATAGACTTGTGGCTCTCTAATTTGACTCATATATGAATTGTCTTCATTTCTTTGGGATGAGCATTTTGAGTTATAAGAAAAGAGGTGTTCATCTAAGATGACATGCATGTTGGACTCACATTCCATGCTTGGCTGAACAAGGATCAACTGCTTTATTAGACCAGATTCACAGCACACATGCAGGGCCAAACAATATGATTTCTGATTTTAAGAGTTCTTATTACACAAAATATCAAACGATAATCACTGCAAAAGCCCAAAAAGAAGTACAGAATCCACCAAGAGTTAAGATTCCCTGCAAATCATAAACCATTCTTTAGACAGACTGAAAGACATAATCTTTTTATGCCAATATCAATGTTAAGATGTGAATAAAATAATTAGTCTGTAACACATACAGCTTTATCGTCTGTCAAACTATGCTAATCATGCTTTGATTATTTAACTGGGGCTCCTCCTGATCTCCATTTACAATACCATGTGGCCGGGCAGACGGATCTGTGCCTAATAGTCTTTCTGAATACAGAGGAGCTACTGAAAAACTTGTCTGGATGATGAGAGTGAAAGGAATTTTCATCTCAATGCAGACAACATATTGCTGAGTGATGTCTCAGGACACCCAGTTGGACCAAAGGTCACAATAAGGGTGGCTCACCATCATTTTCAGCCAGAGTACATATGTCTTGTTTGGTCCACACATTGCTTTTAGAAATTAACTGCCCACATTTAAAAGAAAGCTGGCTCTCTGGCATCTCTTAAAGTACTGGAATTTCTGGCCACAGTTGGTTAACATTCCTACATGGCAACAAGTGGCTTGAGCCAAGAAGTCACTGACCTTTTTAGATGGAGTCGGGCACCCAGTGTGCCACAGTTTCCCCCTGCACCTTTTGGCACATTAATGTTACCTATCTGTTCCCTGTGAGCACCTCTAATCATTCTCGAGACTACGGTGTGAACTGTACCATGTAGTTCTTTGTGTCCATGGCACCTAGTGCCTACTTGGTATACAAGAGGTGTGTAATATGCTTGTTGAGTGAAGAATTCGATGAATGAATTAATGAGTTACTTAAAGGGAATATCTAAAGAAGGATAGTTCCTTTTCTACAGCAGTCACTTAAGACTGTTTAGGATTCATACCTTTGATTAGTTATGTTATTTGTTTGCCATTGTAATTCAACATATGGATAGGACTAACATCTGCAGCATGAGAAAACAATTCAAATAGGAAGATGAAATGAGATATATTCTTCTTGCAAACTAAAATGAAAAATTAATTCTATGCTGGGTGCAGTGGCTCACATCTGTTATCTTAGCACTTTGGGAGGCTGGGGCAGGAGGACTGCTTGACTCAGGAGTTCGAGACCTGCCTGGGCAACAAAGCAAGACCCCTACTCATCAAAATAATAATAATAATAAAAATCTAAAGGCCCAGACTTGAAAAGCAGCTAGTAAAGGGGTCAGCAGACCCTCAGTAACGACATAGTCCAACAGATCTTTTCTTCATGGATCATTTGTAAGACTGGTGACAATTAGGGGTCGTTGTTGTTTTTGATTAAGTAGAACTTGGGCATTCATACCAAACAAAAGATTTCGTAGAAATAGATATAAATGGGCCCTAAAATAGGAATGCAGGTGCAAGATCACCAATAAATTCTGAGTTTACACTCATGCAAATATGCACAGAAATAAATACTTTGCATCAGCAAGAGTTGGAATGAGTTTTACATATAGTCTCATTAACATTTCAAAGCCTTTCGTTATGAAAAATGCCTTAAAACTTGAGATCTAAAGCCAATATTCTTTGGTGGGGGTTGGGGGACGTTTTCACCTCAAAAACATCAATCACATAAGCAAAAAACAAAAACAGATCAGATCTTAAGCTTCATTGATCCTGTAATTTAAAACAGAACAATAAGTATGTTTTGAAAGCACTATCCTTTCAGAAATCTGTACAGGGAGACAGTTCCATACAGCTTAGGTTTTCACTGCATTCAAGATTAATTAATATTATGTATGTATAAACAGTATCTGGTATGCTGAAATCCACTTTCTCAATAGGATTTATAAATTCCTTCAAGTTTTTGAAACACATTGGAAGCTTGCTTTTATTATCTGAACCACAGAAAATCTTAAGGCTTCTCAAACAATAACCCTCAGCAGAAAATATACTCAAAATCAAGGTTGGCATCAGGAGCCAGAGAAATGGCTCCTTAAGCACAAAGATTCTTTGAAATCCTTTTTATTCTTTAAAAATTCTTATGAATTTTGTATTCTACTTCATAATTTGTTTGTATTACTACTAATTTACAAAGTAATGTTTTCTTCCCTTACCTCTAGTGAACTTGACACCTGTGAATACCTGAGTATAAACATGAAGTTTGAGACCCGGGCACTACAACATGCTTAGTTTCTTCTTTTGTCAAATCTGTGCAGGAATTGATCACATCTTGCAGGGTTATTGTGGAAATAAATGGAATAATATATGTGAGGTGTTTAGTAGAGTATACTCAAAATGCTAACTCGAAATATTATTAACAAAGTAAGATCTAGTCATCTAGAATATACCTCCTCTTTTTTTGCAATGACATGAGTGTTCATTAATATTAGTTCCCACAGTGTATGGATACTGATTTATTTACAATAACTCATTTAACAAATATTTATGAAGTACCTACAGTCTTCTCAGCACTGTGTTTGTTAGGTGCCATGAGGGATTTAGGAGATTCTGTTATAATTGAGGAAATACGGTTTATAACGTCTATAGGAAATGTAAAGTGTCAAAAATTCTCTTGAGACCACAGAGAACCAAGTTAAAGAGGGTGGTTGGAAAGACAGTTCTGTAGTTAGTGAGGAGAAATCCATGGTTCCCTCTATCTGTGGAGAAGACATAGTGTTGATATAGGCTTGTTATTTGAGAGATGCAATAGAAACCCTGACCTCCATTTTTTGACTGTAATATGAAGGGGTCAGGGTAATTTGCTAATAAGAGCTCTTCCCTTTTTGCACATATATTGTATCAGGCTCTGTGCCAAGTGCATGTATTTTTTCACTTTATCTTTACAATAACAACTTGAGATGGATATTATTGTTGTTGTTGTTATTTTTAGTACAGGGTCTCTATTACCCAGGCTGGAGTGCAGTGGCATGATCATAGCTTGCTGCAGCCTCAAACTCCTGGGCTCAAGTGATTCTCTCCTCTCAGCCTCTAGAATAGCTAGAACTATGGGCACATGCCGCCACATGTGGCTAATTTATTTTTTATTTTTATTTTTTTAGACATGTGGGGGTCTCACTATATTGCCCAGGCTGGTCTCTAACTCTTGGCCTCAAGCAATCCTCCTGCCTTGGCCTTCCAAATGGTCTGGGATTATACATGTGAGCCATTGCCAGAAATCTCAGACTTTGAGAAGTCAACAACATGGTTCAAGGACACACAGCCAATTAGAGATAGAGGTCGGACTTGAACTTGAACTCAGTTCCGCCTGCCTCAAAGGCATGCAAATGGGCTTCCCCAGGGCTGAGGTTAGTCCAAAAACCTGCAGCACCAATTCCTGAAGTTAGGTGAACCTTGTCAACCAATCTAGCAGTTTCAGCTAGCCTGAAAGCTTGATGAGTGCAGGCTTTACATCTATCTGTTTGCTGTTTATCCTGGACACAAGGAAGCCCGCGTATTTATTGATTAAGTTTTTAAAACAGGATGCTCTCCAGAGATGCTCCAAAGTCCACAGGTCTTGGCATCAAACATTATCATGTCCCAAGAAGGAAGAATGAGTACATGAAACCCAAGGTCTTTAGTTAACCTCTAAGAAAGTGATGATGTGCTAGTGACTTTCTATTTTGGTTCAAGAGGCTCATTTATGTCTGTGTTGTTGTCAGCATTTTTATCATTAGGATATAAAACTAAAAAAGCTATAACTGAAAAGTAGGAAAAATCCCAAGTTGTGTGTATAATCTACTTTTAATGAAGATTTCAACAAATTTCATAAGAATAAAATAATTTCACAATCAAAAAGATTAACTATCTAAATATTCCGTAGCTTTACCCTGGATCACATTAGTTTCATTTAATGAAGTTTGCTCTATTTCAGGGTTCCAAAATGTTGCTTAAGATTATTTAGATGCCTGACTAAACAAGGTCTGAAATAAATAACAAAATAATTGAGAAAACTGTGTAACAAAAATAATGATAGCTATTTTCCATAAAACGACACTTGAATTATGGCCTAGATCCAGACAAGAACAATAAAAAAGAATGAAGAATCTGGTCTAATCTTTCATTCTGGCAAAAAGAAAGACATCACAGTCAAAGGTAAGGGATTTCACTGAAATCTGGTTGGGGCACAGACCGCCATTTATCCAATTCATCTGTGGGTAAAGATGAGGAATTTTAAATGCCCAGGAAACAATAATTGAGCTGAAAAATATAGTCTTAGGGGCTCCATTAACACAGAAAACTAAATTCAGTAATACGAGACAGCCTAGCACATTCACTTGCGGCTTGATGTGAATCTGACTGAGTAATCTTGTCTTTGTTGAAATTTCCAACTCATAAGCCTCAGTCTATCTAATGTGGTAAATCTTCTCTACTACTCAAGTAACTTTACCACAGTTTAAAGGTTTATAAATCAGCATAAAGAAAATAAAACAAGTCAAACCAAGAATGTCAATATTTTATGTTAAATTTAGGATTAAGGTTTGCAATGATCAAGATAATCTGAGTGTGTTCATTATTTAAATAGATAATCTGGTACATTAAGCAATCTGATTTGTGATTTTCAATTTAAAATATGGAATTGATTTCCTTTTGTGGTTTTAAGTTGGCAGGTGTCAGTATATTTGACAAAGTTCATGAAGAGAACTGGAGTATTTTAAGAAAACTCTGTTTAGTATACCTTTAATTTTGAATTATTAATCTTACAAGAGTTACTTAAAAGCTTAGGAACACGTTGCTTGTTAGGTTTGTGAGTTTGCCTTGTCCAACATCTGAAGTGCTTAAGACAAATGAGATATATTAAATTTATATATGTAATTTAAAATGTTGAGGGGAATTTAAGTAATTAAGTTTCAAATGGAACTACTTTTCTAGAAAAATTTAATATGATAAACTTAATTGAACCTAAGAAAGAATTAGTAAAAATGATGATGTAAATAATATAGCAAGATTTATAAGTTGTAAAGACTTAAAATTGTCTTAAAATGTAATACTAAATTCAATGTCATTTAAAATCCAATTAACTATAAGGTCTTTATGTGCACAAATGTCCCCTTGGACTTCCAAAAACTCAACTGACACCTATTATGTATTGAGTGTCCATCTTGCATGCAGTCACCTGTATGAGGTGAGTGTTACAGCTATATCCTTTTGCCAGATGATGTAAATGAGATTCCAGGGGCTAAGTGACATTCCTAAGGTTACAGAGTTCATGAGCCAAAATTTCAGTATAAATTTAGGACCCAGCTCAGAATCTAGTATCATTGTCAGTCTGACCTATGGATTCCTTCTGATTGGGAAGCTCCTAATCAAATAACCATGTGTCGTCTACTTACTGGCTTCTTCTTTAACTTTATCCATTTCTGCCATTAATGAAACTTCTTTGTCAATGATGCTGGGGAAAAACAAAAACAAAAACAAAAGCAAAGAATGCTTAATCAAAGATAAACTCTTAATAAGCAATGAAAGCAAAGAAAAATTATTTTCATTAAACAAAGTACAAAATTACCATAATATTTCTGTGCTACAATGCCGGCAGTATACTCTGCCTCTCCAAAAAATGAGGCGATGTGGAAGGGATATTCCCAACGATTACATAGTGACATCTGCTGATTAAATCATTGTCAACAAACCTAAAAAAAAAGTCTCTTAGACTTTCAGAATTGTGCTGCTTTGAATTTAAATTTGGGAATATTTTTGTCCTATCCATTCCAAAGTTCCAAAACAATATAATAAGTATTTGAAAAGCTGGCACTTAGGTCATCAAGAACTGTAGTTCCCATTGTCTCTGTGCTCAACCCTGTGAGATTCTGGCTGGGAGGGATGGAGATGGGCCCAATTCTGCTGCAGATGGTCCTGGGACCATACTTTGAGAAATATGGTCTGGGTCAATCCATCCACATGCTCAACAACATGAGTCTCTGCGTTTCTCAATCTCTTGAATAAGCATTTCAAGGTTCAAATGAACTTCTCATATTTCATTTATTTTCTGGTTAGTCCTTTGAAGAAGTATTACATGCATACAGCAAACAATGATCTGCCCCAAAGTTTGTTTCTCTCCTATCCCATCCCAACCCCCAGTTCTCTAGTTCCCCTCCCAGAAGTAATGCATCATAACAAATTTCTTATATGTCCTTTTATAGTTTTATGTAGGAAGGAGTGAAGAGAGGTTTCATCAAAAAGGCAGGGAGCTTTGCAGGGTGAGGAGCCTGGGAAAAATCCCCAGGGGGGGTGAGCACAGATGTCAGATTCTCTTTATATTTTTAGTTTAGCCATAAATATTTAAATATATATCTTTAAAATATAAGGACATTTGAGGACCACAATAGTTTACTATTAATCTATAAAACATTCACAATAATTTAATGTTATCAGATATCTACTTAGGATTCAAATTTCCCCAACTTTCCCATAAATCTTTTTTTTTTTTAAAGTGTATTAAAACTAGGATCTAAACAAACCCTGCTTCATTCCAATTGGTTGACTGACTCTTAAATCTGTTTTAATCCAGAGGTTCCCTCTCATCTGTTTTCTCATCCCCTTTGCAATTTATTTGTTGAAGAAATTAGGTTGTTTGCCCTCAAGAGTTGCGCAAGGTCTGAATTTTGCTGATTATATCTCCATGGTGTTATTTAGCTTGTTCTTTTGTATTTTCTTTTTTTTTGTTCTTTTGTATTTTCTATAAATTTGTTATTAGATGTAGAAATTTAATTAGATTCAGGTTTTATTTTCTTAGGAGGAACACTTGCTAAGTGTATTGTGTCATTATGTGTGCTGATAGAAGTATATGATATGGACTACTCCACCTGAAAAAAAAATCAGACTGAGTTTAATCAAATTTCTACATCTAAAATAGCAAATATATAGGAAATACAAAAGACACTCTCTTTTTTATGATCTTATTAGCCACTGACGATTATTCCCTAGATTTATAGGGTTTGCAAAATGGAGACATTCATATTCCATCACTCCTTCTTCATTTATTTCCTGGAATTCTTCCATAAAGAGAAACTTTGTCAACTATTTGGTTATCATGAAGTACAGTTTGTATAAGTAAGGTAGGATGAATGCTTGATTCTCCCCTTTTATTTGTTTTCAAAATGATAGTTGGTTCCTTAGCATCCTTCAAATGTAATCTAGAAGTTTTTTTTTTTTGCTGGTTTGTGTTTAATTATACACATCAATTATAAACTCATATTTAATGTACTTCAATACACTGTTGTTACCATCTTTATTACTCTCAGATTGTTCCATCACATGGACTTTTCCTTCTCCATCAGATGCACTTTTGCAATTTAAAGTGTGTTGAAAATATATTTCCTCTTAATTTTGCAAAATTTGTCAAACTTCTGGGATACATCTAGAGTGGTTTGGGGGCTCCTCAGCTAGATGATGCAGCTTAAATACTTGAAGAGTAAAGGACTGTGTGCTCAGGAGCTCATCGCTTCCCAAAAAGGAAATTCTAGTGGAAAGGACTAATTGCACAGTGCATGGCAAGTTCTCCAGAACTGGGCTCTAAGCCTAGTCTCTCGACTGCAGACAGCATCAGCAAGCCCCATGACACACATGGCGTATGGTCACTGGATATGATCACTTTGGTGTAACCAACATATCAGGATGCCTGTCCATTATCTATTTATTGACATTACATAGGTATGATGTCAATGTGTTTTTTTTTTTATTATATGTTAAGTTCTGGGGTACATCAGCAAACTGACACAATGTGTTTTAAATATAGGAAATGCACGATACAGAAAGGTGTACAGTGAGAAGGAACTCTTTTTTCCCATCTCTGCCCCAACTAACTCAGTTCTCCTCCCTAAAGGTCTCCAATGTTACGAGTTCTTGCGTTTCCAGAGATTCTCTATGTATCAGCCAGCATATGTTCAGTAATTGTATGAAATACCGGGTTGAGTCAATAGGCTTTGTGCTCCCTGTGTTTATAAGCTTCTCTGCTAAGTTCACAAACATAGCATGACAGAGGCAACTGTGTGTGTTTTGATTATTTATAACCTTCTTAGAGAGGGGCACTTCTACCTTAGTTTAGGAAAACAAAGACTGTTCGAGATAAACTGTTGGAGATACATGGTGAAAATCTACAGATGTGGAGCCAAAAGTCCAAACTACAAATATATGGTTAGGCTACGCTGCTGGAGGACATATTCTGAATTTTTATCCCTTACAGAAAGGGAAGAGAGAAAAGTTAGCATGATGATATTCTTTTTGGGAGTTCTGAGAAGGATGTGAGAGGATCTGCCAGGACTCACTGGGGAAACAGGGAAAAGCAGACAGAGAGGAAAGAAAATGACAATGGCAAGAAGAAGAAATTAGGATTCTCCTCCCAAATTGACTAGAAGGATTTCTAATAAGAGTCCCCAGGTTTGGAGAGCATGCCTGGCACACAACTAAGGGAACTAGCTGCATGTACCATGAGACTGGCATGTCCTCAGATGCCCAGTGGCAGGAAGAAGAGAAGACTACAGGCAAAGCAGAGGCCCCGGAGGCTGGGAATCCTGCTGCCTCTGTGTGGGGGTGGTGGAATGATGTGAGCAAGGGACTTTGCTAATTTATCAGCTACAAGACCATGCCAACACTGTTGTTGATCAAATTTGTTAACATGATTTTATGCTCAGAGAATTTATAAGATGGACATTTGGGGTATAATACATGTCCCCAGTTCTAACACACATTAAACAAAGCTGGGTATTTATATACAACGGTTAGTTCAGGCCTTCTGGGCTAGCAATAGGAGGGAAGAAGTTTTATGCAAAAAATTGTTAATCTGCTTAATGCACACCCTTGAGGAAGTGAAAGAGCCTGTGAAATTGGCATCAAACCAGGCTTCTGTTCCTCTGGGTATTTCCACAGAAGATCATCCTCAAGCATCATAGTAATTCAAGCTCTGCTATCTACGGGTGGCTGCTTTCAAAACTCATGTGTACAAAGGCAAGCCAGTAACCTCTGCTGACTCAGGACCCAGCTTGGAGCCGATGAACTGATGCAAATGAAGATCAGGGGCCAGCCCGGGACAGATAAACCTGACTGCCCTTGAGAATCTCAATGTGTAGACCTGAGGGTTCCCTGGGTTTTGCTTTCAAGGCAGTAGGCTTGTCAAGGGAAGAATAATGGTGGGAAGTGGATGTGGAGGAAGTAGTAAAGCCAGCCTGCCCTTTGGCAGGCTGTCAGACAGTGAGGAGCCAGCCTCTCATCAAGCGAGTGCCAGACTAAAAGAAGGTCAAAGAGGAAGGACCATGCCTAAATACTTCTAAAGACCCACAAAGCCTGGCTGGGGTGCCTGAGTGGGTTACAACCAGTTTCGGAAGTAATTTCATCGGTGCCATTTGCACGTCCTGTGGAATCTTCTTACAGGTACCAGGATAGAGATAGACACGTGTGGATAGTCAAGTGCAGCTTGACGACTCTGCAGGCTGGATAAGAACAGAGGGCACTTGGTAAAGCCCCGGTATGGAGTTACCAGATATGGAGGGAGGAATGAGTTCCTTGGAGAGGAATGACATTAGGGAGTTGATGAGTCACTGAAGAATCACAGACACTACAAAGAAACACATTCCTACTGTGGAAGCTGCAAGGTCACACACTGCTTTCAAGGTACACCTATGCAGACACATATCAGCCCTCAGTTGCCTCAAAATGTGAGCTAATCATAAGAAACACTTTCTGAGTGCAGACAGAGGGCCAGGCACATTAGGTAGAGTGCCAGTGCCTTCCTGGAATGATCTCATTTAAGCTTCCTGACATCCCAGGAGCAGCGAACCTGGCTCTCTCCTTGCCACAGGGCCTTGAAATGAGCCCTCCCCTTTGCCTTAAAAACAACTCTTCTCCTTAACCTTGCTTCTCTTCATCTAATCAACTCTGAGTCCTCCTTCAGGTCTTTGCTTAATTGTCACTTCCTTAGGGAGCTCTGACTACTTTTTTGAAAACTTCTCTTCAGTTTCTTGATCTTAGATTATTATGGGTTGCTCAACAAAACTTTCTTAATAGTGATGAATGTAAGGGAAGACAACATATTCGTTTTTCTGTGGCATAACAATAATGAAACTAGTACATTGTGGTGCTTGCATATAAATCACATTTATGCAAGACTTTTTGTAATTTTGGTTACTGACAGAATCCAATCATTTGAGACATAAGCTTATGAATAAAGGTGTATTGATACTCACCTAACACACAGGGTTTGGCTCAGAGTCAAAACAAGCAGTTTGCAAATTGTGGCGGTTTAATTCCTGAAATTTGTTCTTCCACCACTAATCATCTGAAATGCTGAGTTCTGAATGTTTTTGCTTTTCAACAGTGATCTAAGTATTTGATAGAAATACACAACTCTTTAATTGGCTTTCCACTGTCCACTAAAAGTTCTCTAAATGGTTGGGTAAAGCCCTTTGGAGGGCACTAGGCACATCAAACGTGTTTTACATAATCAGAGCTCCTAGAAAAGCCTCACATGAACCTCACATGTTTCAGATGTGCCCTTTCTCCTTCTAAACACATCTTCTCATTTTAGCCAAACTGCTTGGATAGTAAAATTTTATTTTGTTCCATAAAAAAGCTATTATTATCAAAGCAATAAGGTGCAAGGAAGAGATTACCATGGCAAAAACTTTACAGTTTATTATATAGTTAATCACAGAGATAAAGTGTCATTTTAGAAAAATGTTTCCACTGTCTTGATTCCTTTCTATAGAGGACTAATAATGAAAAGAATCAGAAAGCCTCTTTAGTAGTAATAGATTTATCACTTTCTGCCCTTTCGAAGACTCTTTAAATTTGGAGACGGAGGCATTGAGTGACAAAACTGATTCATTTGGAAGCTTGGATGAGTTATGTCAGGCCCAGTGTTCTTCAAAAATAAAGATGCCACCACATAGAGGCAGCCACAGGACCATCAATGTGGTTGTTAAGCTGAAGAGCAGAATCTACTGGTACATACTGAGGAATGAAAGCAGAATTTCAAAGGGGAGGTGAAGAACTCAATCTGTAACAACAGCCTGGGACCATCTGATCCCAGACAATTTTGCTGCAGAAGCTTCCTGTGGAGAAAGTGCTTCAGCTGCAGCGTCCTCAACTCATCATCTGCCAAGCTGACAATGCAGAATGGGAGCATTAGGAGGGAGGCAAGCCCAGCAGGAGGGGCATGCTGTAGAAAAAGAGAAGGTGGGGACTGCTGTGGAGAAAGGATGCTAATGAATGCTGATGAATATTTCAGCCTTCCTGGCCTCTACCAAATAGCATAAAGCATGCCAAAGACTGATAAGCCCTATAGCCAGGCTTCCCTGCATAAAGAATTTCCTTCCTTTCACTAAAAAGAAAACAGTGGTGCAAAAACATTTCTCTCCACTGTGAGCTCTGCTCCTTAATGCAAAGAAATAAAAACTGTGACCAACAGTTCTAACATCCCCTGAGAGGAATGTCAGCTGGGCTGACAGCCTAGTAGTGCCCAGTGGCCACCATGTGGGCCTCAAGCTGGGAATCTAGCCCTGAACTAGCTAGCACTGAGCATCTGTGTCCTTTCCCTTAGTGAGAGAATTTTGCCCATCAGTTGGAAGGCAGGAAAACTTCCTTTATACATTTAAGGTGTAATGTACTTTCCATAAGTACCATTTCTAGTCCCACTCCCAGTATTACCAGTAATTCTTTGGCCCAGGGCAAAGCCAGTCAGGGGTTTCAGCTCACTAATTTATCAACTGTTGCAGCTGTCAACAAAGATGCTTCCCTGGCTTAACAGCCACAAATGCAGCAAGACTGTATGGTTCTGTCTTTCCCGGTCAGGAGGCCTGGCAGCCCTAACTGCAAAGAGCACTCACACTCTTGCACACTGCCAATTCCAGGCTCTTCCTTGCTGTGTTTTGCTCCCCATCCTCTCCCCTCTCCTGTACCCTCTATGCTGGTTAGTAGTGTCATCCTTCACCCAGTGTCCATGACTCCTCTTTCTTCACTTCCCACATGGTTACGTCCTCTCAAGTCCACCCCAGAAATGTCTGTCTTTCTCATGCACCTCTCCACTTCCACTGAGTCTTATTTAACCCTGAGCACATTATCAGGTCCTTGGCTATTTGTTGTTGTTCATTGTTACACTGCTGGCATTCCCAGGCCCATCACCTTCCACTCCACAAATGTATCTATGTGCGTTTAGGTTTTACAAAAACCTGAATTCCTTTCAAAAGTGAAATACAATACTAGATGTTTTTTTCAAATTGGTTCTTCTAAAGATTTCTTGAATGTAATAGTGTTACTTGGTAAATACATAAAACCCAACATACATGTCTACACCATGTAGACTGGAGTTAGCACACAATCCTTTGAAAAGCTGCCTACTAATCATGTCCATCCAGGAAATACAGTGGCGGTGCCCCAAGCATGAACCACACTCAACACACAAAGCAACGTCAAAATCCATCTTACTGTCAATGAACATCAATAACTACACTCAATTGCCAATTGGGCTGACATTTTATTTCCACTTCTTTTATGAGAGGCAATACAATGTGTTAATATTGTTTAGTCTGCATATTTGATGTTGGAATCATACAAGGATTTGAAATAATGGTCAATAAATTGTTCATCCTACTGTCTGAGGTGCATTTCTGCAATGAGACACACAGATTTAGTACAAGGACTAATTCTCAACACTCATAAAATTTTGGAGTTCTTCAAAAAGGACATTATTAATTTAAAAAAACACAATGGGATTCCTTTTTCTTATTGGAATTTTTTAAATGACAGAATAGCATAATCCCATAGTATGAACATCCTACAACATCAAATATTCAACTGAAAAATCTATATAACAGAAATTTTTATCTTTGCTAATTACTTATTAGTTCAGTTTCTTTTCATGGAGATCACTATTCAGGAAAAATAACTTGACTGTATATTGGTTGCTATGACTATAAAAATGCAGACTCCCCTGCTTCCCCTTTTATAGCTACCTCTATGCAAAGAGAAGCAAACTATACTATCTGTGGATGTTAATTGTCTTATACCACAAAGGTTCTGTTCGAGGACCTGAGTTACATATTGCTCTTCACATTTTTAATTTCACTTTACATGCTCACTCTAAAAAACTGGAAAATATTAGAAAGCAGGATAAAATGAAACAAATTTCAAAATAAAGCAAAATGCCCCTTTGTCTCAAGCACAAAATAGAGCGAACCACTCTGATCCCTGCTGTATTTCCTTCAAAAAAAAAAAAAAAAAAAGTAGGGGGAAGGGGAAGGGTGTTTATGTAGATGCTATCATGGTTGTTGAACATAAATAATAGAAACAGAAACCGGAAGAAACTGATATGGTACAAGAAGTGCTGGAAATGCTGGCCCACATTCAACCCAAGGCAGCCAGGCCTAGCATCCTCTGCTCCTGTGTGAAAAGGGGAACGGAGGGGCCCTTCTTGTTTTGGCCCAGAAGGCTCTTCCCCACCGGCACCTCCAGTCTCAGGTGGTTACTGCCCATGGTAAGGCCCTACCCTAGCCCGGGCTTCCAGAGTGGAGCACAAATAAAATATTAAATTTTATGTACTCACTTTTTATTCTAAGTAGACTTTCCTAATCTTTAGTATACAGATTAACAGTAGTACACATGTATAATTTATAAATGAATTTTCTGATTTGAGAGGGATGTGCTCAAAATTCATTTGTTGATGGAGTGAGACCATCATCATTATTTTTATTAATTTTTTTTTTTGAGACAGGCTCTGGCTCTGTTGCCCAGGTTGCAGTACAGTGGTGTGGGTGTGATGTTGGCTCACTGCAACCTCCATCTCCTGGGCTCAGGCGATTCTCCCACTTCAGCCTCCCAAGTAGCTGGGACTACAGATGTGTAACACCACATCCAGCTAGTTTTTGTATTTTTTGGTAGAGACAGGATTTTACCATGTTGTCCAGGTTGGTCTTGAACTCCTGGCCTCAAGCAATCCTCCCACCTTGCCCTTACAAAGTGCTGGGATAACAGGTGTGAGCCACCACACCCAGCAGAGACCATCATTATTGATGGAGGGAGGGTACTCCTTCCTGAGGACATTATGGTCTTTCTTGCTTCTGGTTCCTTGTGTTGCTTCTTCTGCATGGAAATTTTTTTCTCCCTTCTCCAATCTTGCAAATTTCTAGTCTTTCTTCAAGATCCTGCTCAAAGGTCATCTCTGCAATGGAACCTTTCCTAATGAGCCAAGCAGAGTTGATTTTCCCTTCTCCCAGCTTCTTTACATCTGCAGCCACTAGACCATGGGCTTTTTTTTTTTTTTTTAAGGAAAAAGACTGTCTTTATTCCTTAGTCTTTCTAAAAGTGTTCCTTCAAGTGTGGTCTGCAAAACACCTACATTTTTACCCACTTCACTCATTAAATGGAAGATTCTTGAGTGCTACCCAACATCCACAGAATCAGAATCTCTGGGAATGGGCCCCTTGATGCCCCTCGTACACTCAAATATTTGAGAAGCAGTGGCTTGACACACATGCATTTATCTATTAAGTGGATGAATGAAGAAAGGGGAACAGAGAGGTAGGGAAGGCATGGCAAGACGAGAAAGGGTAAGGGGAGCTGCTTTGGTGGCAACTGTGACATTCAGAACTGGCGGTCTCTTTGCCTTACTTCTCTCTTCATCAAGTAATAAAAAGTAAAAGTCACGATGAACCATCCTTCTCCCATAACTGGAATCCACTGCATGTTAAATAAATAATAAGTTGGAAAGGACAACTTATTCCCAGTGTCTTGGTGTAGAGGAAAGGAAATTTCCCAAATGCTACTCTGGAAAAAAAGAGAATCAACCTTAACTGAACATCTCTGATGGGCCAGACTAGTGATTTTCTAGAATGATGTGATAAATGCATTACTTGTATATGAATTTTCACAACACCCCTAGAAAGTGATAACAATACTTCTGTTTTGTAGCTGAGAAGGAGTTAAAAAAAAACTCAACCAGCTTCAGAGCTAGACTATGTAGAGAGGAGATTTAAACCTTATTCTGTCTAACTCTACATCCCATGCCTCCTCATTAAGTGGTAAATAAACCTTGAAAAATATGTCTTTTATTAGAATATAGCCTGGTAAGAATCAAGAGTTTATAGTCATGTAAGCATAATGTAGTACACATATAAAGAATTTTGTTTTACTGGCCTTTGGTACAGCCTTTCTATATGATTTCTTGCGGACTTAGCTGACAAACTGCCCAAATAACTCCTTAGTCTCACTGTACTAGTCCAAAAACCAGAAATAAGCTCCAAGATCCATTCTGAAATTGTGATCCAGGACTCACTTTTTAGTATTTATTATATTGTATTTTATATTTATATTAATATATAAGAACAAAGTCATCATCTTTTTTCTAGTGAAAATAGACTATATTGCACATATTTTTTTAAATAGACCATACTCTAGTATCCTGTGGGGATGTGTAGATAGAACAATTTGCTTATTTCCTCCTTATTTTTCTATTTTATGATGAAAGTGAACAATTCCTTTTCAAAAGCACATTCCTGGGCTGGTTGATTGGTAAGCTTTCATTTGCTGAAAACATTTCTGAATCTTTTCAGGCTGAAATTTTGTCCTCCGGTTCTTATTGTGGGCCTTTATTCTGCAAAGAAGGCTGCAGTGCCAGCAGAGCTGACTGCCAGTGCCAAATGTGTGGCTGACATAACGTATGGAGGTAATCCACACATGTAGCTCAGGAAGGCTATTAATATGAGGTGCTATTTATGCTGGTTTCCTGGGGACTGTACCTAAACTGAAAAGGCCAGTTCAGTACTTTTTGTATTTATCAACCTGCTCTTCCTTCATGTCAACTGATTCATTCAGTCCTTGCAAGGGCCCTGGGGAAACATCTATTGCAGAGAAAAACCTCAGGGAGGAAAGAAAATAGGAAAAGAGAAGCTTTCACCTCCAAAGAGTGATCTACATCTATTTAGAAAGACACATATTCACAAACGAGGCAAGATTTGAAATATACTGTACCACAGGGACTTGCCTTAGTCACAAAGTCACGGGAACCTTGAGTTTCTCCATGTTATATGGGTATTTGCCCTTTCCAGTTTCAGAATAGATCCTGGAGCTTATTTCGGTTTATTGGACTGGTGCAGAGTGAGGAAAAGGGGTCATTTTGGGCAATTTGTCAGTGAGACAGCAACAGAAACTATCCATATGGCTCTCTTGAGGCATAAATATATTTATTAGCCTCTTTCATTATTGTCTCTTGGTGTCTCTTGCAAGTAAATGTTCATCCCCATACTCTCTGTTCCTTTAACTTCTGGCGCAGTATTGAATATTGGGTGTGGGGAGAAGGAATAAGTTTGTTTAATTTTCTTTCTGTGGTGCTTTGTGCAAGTCACAAGCAGGTTGGCACTTAGAAAAACAACTTGATGAGAAGGAAAGGGATTAGTCAGAAAGTCTGGTTTGTATGGATATTGATCAATGAAAGGATTGTATTCATTTCCACAGCAGAAAGAGAGACCTTTTATTAAATGTCTTTAAAAATAAACCATTAAAAAACACAATCCAAACTTGATTTTATTAAAAAACAAAACCAAAAACACAACCTGATCTCTTTTGATTTTTTTTTTTTTTTTTCCGTGAGACAGTGTCTTGTTCAGTCACCCAGGCTGGAGTACAGTGGCGTGATCTTGGTCACTGCGACCTCTGCCTCCTGGCTTCAAGTGATTCTTCTGCCTCGGCTTCCCGAGTAGCTGGGATTACAGGCATGAGCCACCACACCCGGCTAATTTTTGTATTTTTAGTAGAGATGGGGTTTCACCATGTTGGCCAGGCTGGTCTGAATTCCTGTCCTCAAGTGATCTACCTGCCTCAGCCTCCCAAAGTGCTGGTATTACAGTTGTGAGCCACTGCACCCACCCATTTGTTTGTTTTTGAGACAGGATCTTTCTCTGTCGCCCAGCCTGGGGTATAGTGGCATGATCATGGCTCACCTCACAGCTTTAACCTGTGGGCTCAAATGATCCTGCCACCTCAGCCTCCAGAGTAGCTGGGACTACAGGACTGCACCACCATGTACAGCTAATTTTTAATTTTTTTTTTTTTTTAGAGATGCGGTCTCCCTATGTTTTTCTAGCTGGCTAAACTCTTGATTTTTCTCATCACTACATGTTTAGTCTAAGGAACTAGCGAAATCTATTAATTGTTTAACACATTCCTGATAATTAAACAGTGAATTGAAAGCTTTTAAAAATTATTATATAACAGTGCTAAGTGGCTGAAAAGGCTCCTAAAGGCAGCTCTCCTATTGGTAATTCTATTATAAACATGCCTTATTGAATGGCACAGAGAAAAGCGTCATCTTATTACGTACAACTACACTCTACCACTCCAGATCCTCTTAGTGTACACTGGCAGTGTTTACTATCATTGATTTCAGCCATGTTAGTTTAACAATGGAATCTTGACTTATTACTCATGCTTATATCAACATCTTCCATGTGACTGAACTCAAGAGCCAAATTTGCTTGTTGTCACAGCATCTATTCTGTGATACAGATCTGATTCTAGGACCTCTTTTGCCTAATACATATTTTTCCTATGCTTACCTGTTAAAGTATACACAGTGCCACAATTCCAGTAATTCTCCTAATTAAGACAGAGTAATGAAATGGCCAATAAGTATTTGTTCAACCATTATGGCACTGTAATATATGTAAAAGACCTTCTGTTTCATTTGGCTTAAATAGCATAATGGTTGGCATACCTGGGTATGTCACTGGCATCAGAGTAGTTGGATATATGCCAGGTATGCCCAGGAATACCAAGTAATATTGCTCCTGGCTGAAGCCAAAGAAGAATAACCAACCCTCCAAGCAGACATTTAATGGAACAATTCCTTACTGTATTTATCTTTACATGTCTCAGATCTTCATCCTAATCCTGGTTCCCACTGCAATATTTGGTTTTATCGCAAAATGAGAAAAAGACTCAGGTAGAAACAGAATGGCTAATGAAAATGACTACCTATCATTAGCTACAACCTTCAGTTCTTAATTTTTCCATTTTCTTCTAAGGCTTGAGTAGAATTCTATAATGAGAAACATGATAAAGCAAAGCCCTCAATTTTCTACACTTCAGTATAATTGTTTTTCTGATCTCGAGGAGACAAAAATGTAATTTGACCTTTAAAATGTGTAGCGAGGGTCTACATTTCAGGCACTATGGAAAAAATATTTCCTGCTGCACTGATACGAAATAAGAAGACAAATATAGTATGTTTCTTTGGGTATGTAAGTGATTGGAAAGTCCCTGTTTCATATCTCCAGTGGTGCTTAGGAGGCAACTGCAGGCAGAAGATGCTCAGGAGTGTTTCAAAGGGAGGCATCTCCATCCTTCCCTCAAGGAGCTCCAGCAAAACCAAGGTGGCAGGACAAATGAGGCATTCTTCCTCTCATTTTCCTCTCACCCAGGCTTTCTCAGCACTACTGACATTTTGGACCAGATACTTCTTTGTTACAGGAGAGGTGGGAGAGGTGATTAGCAGTATCCCTAGCCTCTACCTAACAGATGCCAGCAGCACTCTCTCCCTGTGGCTGTGACAACCAAAAACATTTCCAAATCAACTGTCTCCTGGGGGCAAAATTGTCCCATTGAAAACCACTGCTGTGGCCCTAGGCATATCAGTCCTTTGCAAGACTCTCAACCAGTAGTTTTTCAACCATAGATGCCAGGAGAATTATCTGTTTTTGCTTTTCACTGAGACAGGGTCTTACTCTGTCACCTAGGCTGGAGTACAGTGGCATGAACACGGCTCACAGAAGCCTTGAATTCCGGGGCTCAAGTGATGCCTCCCATCTCAGCCTCCTGAATACATGGGACCACAGGCACACACCACTACACCCAGCTCATCAAAAAACTGTAGAGATGGGGTCTCTCCCTGTTGTCTAGGCTGGTCTTGAACTCATGGGCTCAAGCAGTCCTGCTGCCTCGGCTTCCCAAGGTGTTGGGATTGCAGGCATGAGCCACCATGCCTTTTTTTTTTTTTTTTTTGGTAGTGTTGTTGCTTTTGAGGGAGTCTCACTCATTGCCCAGGTTGGAGTGCAATGGAGCGATCTTGGTTCACTGCAACCTCTACCTCCCAGGTTCAAGTGATTCTCCTGCCTCAGCCTTCTGAGTAGCTGAGATTACAGGTACGTGTCACCATGCCCAGCTAATTTTTTATATTTTTAGTAGAGACGGGGTTTCACTGTGTTGGCTAGGTCTTGAACTCCTGACCTCAGGTGATCCACCTGCCTCGACCTCCCAAAGTGCTGGGATTACAGGTGTGAGCCACCGTGCCTGGCCTGTTGCTGTTTTTAAAAGCCTGGTACAACCATTATCTCTGGGGGTGGCACTTAGGCAAGGGAGGACTATAAAGCTCTAGGAGTTTTTATTTATCATGTATACACATACACTTTGTTATGGAAAGAAGTAGATATGAATATACAGGTATCATCTTGTAATGTTAAGTTATTCACAAAGATAACACATAAAAAACCCAAAGAACATAGAAAAGTCAGGCTTTTATCATTGTTTGAAAGCCAGGAATCACAAGAAAGCAGCTGAAATTTGGAGGATATGGGCAAAGAAAAAAAAAAACCAATATTGCAAGAATCAACTGTGAAAAACCTGCAAAAGTGATGGTCTTATTTTGACTCAAAAGAAAGGGGCTTCAAGGATATATGTTTCAACAATTTTAAATTATCTGGGTATCCAAGGGGCAGCAAACTGGGAATATGGGACAGACGATTACATAGGTGGTTCTGATACTCAACAGTGCCACTGGAAATTTCCCACATGAGAGACCTCAAGATTGCATCCTAGGAAAAGTGCACAATATTTAAAGTGTCAGTGGTAACATCTGCTTTGTATGTGGGGCCACCTGTGGATCACCTTGATAATCTGTATGTAGTTTTGCTTGACTGTCAACAGGGCTTCAGTAGCAGATGAGAAGGATTTGAGGGATGAGAAAGATAAACTTATTTCAAAATAGCTTTTTCGTCTGTTTAAAAGTTCCACTCACTCTGTTGCCCAGGCTGGAGTGCAGTGGCATGATCTTGGCTCACTATAGCCTTGACCGCCTAGGGTCAAGTGATCCTCCCACCTCTCAGCCTCCTGAGTAGCTGGGACTAAGACAAACCACCACACCTAGCTATTATTTTTCCTTTTTGTAGAGACGAGGTCTCGCTGTGTTGACCAAATTGGTCTCAGACTCCTGCCTCAGCCTCCGAAAGTGCTGGGATTACAAGTGTGAGCTGCCTTGCCCTGCCAAATTCTCACTTTTAGAGTTATTCTTTTGGCTGGGGGAGTCTCAACAAAGCATTTGTTAACATGCAAATATGTCACTTTGGGAGGGAAGATACACAATGATCAAAGGAATGAGTTTAATAGTTACATAAGACAATTGAGTTTCCTTAGTTTAAAAAAAAAGAGAAACTGCTCTTTGGAGTGGAGACACCAGTGTTAAGCGGTGGAGTGGAGACACCATTGTAAACGCCTGTCTTTATTAAGGTGAGGAGCCCTGGCCTGTAGGGGGCAGCAGGAGGTTCACCCTGTCTGCTGGGAAGGAGGAAACTCCAAGATGCAGGAAAATTGGCAGAGGAAGGGGAAATGGACCAGGGCTCAGGGTGGTGGGAGCTGAGACGCCTGACCTACTTTCAAATTCCGCTTGGGCCAGACCTGGCATTGCTTTGAGAAAAAATAAACACAAAGTATAGGAACACTTCTGGCCCACTGATACAGAATACATGCTTTCACAGATTTCCCTTTCCACTTTGAAAACAAAGCTGCCTAAAAGAACTGTTCCCTCCAGCCCCCATTCTCTGCAGCCTCTTTATACCACCCCATGCCCAGCACACACCCTATCCCACTGGCTCATCACAGTCTTCCATTTTCTCAGAGTGCTTTTAATTAGATGTTAAATTGACAATAGCACCTAACAATTTTTACAGCTCTATTTTGGAATACTTTTTCCCCCAGCATATGGTGGAACTATCAAATATTATTCTCCTTCCTCAATGTTTTTTTGAATTTAATGTTTCATTGCTCGTTTTAAGCCTTTACAATCAACTTGGACACACACACACACACACACACACACGGATTTGTGATAAGAAGCTACAGTAGTTTGCATATAAAGCAATTAAATCTGGCAGCTATGATTCCAAAGGATGAATATTTTCCAGTTGTGGTAGGAGGCCAATCATACAGAAAAGAAACCAGCTGTTTCATGTTAGTTCCTGATGTGACTTTTCACACAGATGCTCATGTCGCAAAATTTATTTTCTGTTAAGATGTACTGTGAGAGCATTTTGTCATCTTTGTTCCCCTCTCAAATCCCCAATTCTTTCTGGGAAAATGAGAATTATCTATGTTACGGCCATGCAGCCTTATGTAACTATGTCCTGCTGAAATGCCAACTTTGGTTTTGTATTTTAGCTACTTGATGGTTTTCTTCAATAACTGTACTGAGCAAAGTATTCTTCACATCCCAGTTGGAAGAGAGATCATTTCATTCATTTTACCTTGATGTGTGCTCGCTCGCTTGGTATCGAGGATGTGCAAACAACAGCTTCCTCCCAGCCTTTCAAAATCATCATTCTCATGAATTCCAGCAGCACTTTTCAGGGAATTTAGTCAAGCAGGACTCAGGTCCTTATGCTGGCACTTTTTGGTAGCAAAGTGAATATTTAGAATTTCTGACTTGAGTTTTTAGCTCTAAACTACATGAACTGCTTGTGAAGTACTTTGTGGTTAGGATAGCTGAGTGGCCCAAAGAAAGGAGAGTAGAAGAGGAACTGGAAATGGAGGTACACATCCATGTCATTTGTGCACCATATGCAGTGACATCTCTCTCAGAACTAGCACACTTTCTGGAAATCTCCAGAGGACTTATCCCATGTCCTCCAAATCTAGATATGCCTCATGATGTAATCTTGAGGCAACAACTATATTAAAATGAGTACATTCGAATACACCTACAGTTCATTCAAAGTTTTCTCTAATGCTTAGAATGCAGGATTTCACCATCAATAAGAAAATTTCATTAAAAAAATTTTCTAAGCTTCCATCTTCAATTTTGTGACCTGATATTTCAAGAGCACCACAATCCCTAAAAGTCATTTTCTTTCCCTTAGAAAACAAGAGGGAGGCTTTATTCAAGTACGTCACCATGTTTGCTGGGCTGCAGGCTCATTTGGAACAGAAGCAAGGTTTTTCCGTTTGGCAGACATACATGGCTGATTTTTAAAAGTACTTTGGTTTTATTTTTAAGTTAACATTTATGCAATGATTGTGGGATCATTTTTATTAAGGATTAGATCAGAAAATAAGTGCTGGTGTTTATCATTTTATAGCAACAGCATACAAAAAATGGTTGATCTAAATGTCTTCTTCGGTTTGCAGAAAAAGTGCCATTTAGTTAAGTAGGTGGCTTTTAAACAGCAGCACTACAGCGCTCATTCAGAAGTGATTTTTTCCATCAGATTAAAACACAACCTGAATTACAAGCAGAGAAAAAATATACAATTTCCTTGGGTGCTGACTTTCCTGGCCCCACACTTTCAGCTCTTGAGGAGTAAAACTCTCACAGAATCTGTTATAAATCTCAAGACATCTCATGACCCATGTGATGTTCATTTTACTAAGAAATAAAATAAAATAAGAAGTACTCAGAGCAGCTGGAGGAGAGAGAGGTAATTTGAGGGCACTGCTACACTTTGTCAATTAGTGTGTGAGTCACTCAGATGGAAGGTATCACACAGAGGCCTCAGAGAAAGAGTTTATTCTAAAAGGCCACACAAAAGAATAAGACAGAGTGGTCTTCTCTGAACAGCTAACTAATGCCTCTAGACAGGGGTTGGTGAACTATGACCTTCACGAGCCAAATGTGGCCCACTGTCTTTTTGATTATCTAGGGCTGCCTTTGAGCAGCAACAGCAGAGCTAGGTAGCTGCATGGAGACCTTAAGGCCACATTGCTTAGGATATTTACTAGCTGGCCCCATAGAGATAAAGTCTGCAGACCCTGGTTCTAGAGGACAGGCCTGGAAGCTGGCTGTACTTCTAAGTCTTAGGGTAACTTACCTAAAGATAGATTGGAAAGTTTTATGACTATAAAATAATAGTAAGAACAACTATAGCATCTTTAATTTCTCATATTCTTGGAGTTACTTTGAACAATTGATTAGGTTATCATATGATCAAACAGAGAGTCCTTACAGTGACATACAGATGCTATGACTGGGGTGGGGGAGGTAGATGACTCCTCCCCTCAGAGGGCCTCTGAGAGGCTGAATGATAACTGAAGGAGAAGGTTTTCTTTCAAGTTCCTGCTGTCTTTTGCACCCTTAGGATCTTATATGATACACAGCAGATGGTTTAAAATTCATGCATTTTAGATTAGATTAGTGTTAAGCCTAATTCTTAGTTTTACACAACTCCATAGTTTCTGCTAAAAAGCAAGCACTGGGAATAGGAAAAACATGCAGAACATGTGATCAAGTTCTAGAATCATGGAAAGCCAAGGAGACACAGGGAACATGTTACAGGAGCCTGGGCATGGTGGATACGTGCCAGCCCTTAGCTGTGAGGGGGTCAGCTTTGTTGCCATATGGAAAGATGGTGCCTAAAAAAAAGCCAAGAGTGGGCAGAGGTAGGAGACTGTGGGAAACGCTAGGAGGGGGAGGAAGGAGAGAGGGTGAGACAAACCAAGTCCTGATAACATAATGAGGATTTACAGCCAAATTTGTCTGAAGGAACCTTCTGAAATTTTCATGTATATCAGCCAATAAATTCTCTTTTGTCTTTAACTAGTATGACTTGGTTTCTGCCACTCGAAACTGAAAGAGTCCTAATACACTGAGAACATTCTTCTACTGATAATAAGTAGACCTTTACTAAAAGATATATTGTTTCAATTGTGGGCATTAGCAAATATACAGGGCTCAAAGAAACATTTTCTATCAAAATCAGTAGCAGAGCAAGGCAGGACCAAAACCATATTGGTGCACCATGTTTAAATTCTAGTCTTAAAGATACCCAAGAATGGGACTCTGTCACTAAGCTTATGTGAGATGTTTCTGAATTTCATTAAGGGAATTCTTCTTATTTTATAATTATAGTGCTGGAAAATATTTTGTTTTCCTAGTAGCAATCATGATATTAGCCTTTCAGCGATTTGTCAAAAATATTATTTTTGGAGGTTTCGTTCTTTGTTGGGGTTTTGTTCCACATCATTCATATAGTTTGGGTCCAACTTCAAACTCCAGTGAATTATGTCTATCAGGTTTCTTTCTATTCAAATACTTTATCTTCTTTTTTATTCCCAAGATATATGCTACTGTCTGCAGGGCTTAAAACAATCTGCTGGAGAGTTATTCTGTGATGCTTATATATTAAATAAACAATGTTTTCCATCTGATACTTTTACCTATTTGAACGACTCAAGTATCATACATTTATAGTTTCTATGTTGAATCACTCACCAGTTGTGTAATTCAGCAAAGGCAGCTTTGATCTTCTTCACAGAACTATCCACTTCTTCCTTGATCATGACGCGGTATCTAGTTAGAGAAACAGTGCAGCGTTGCAAATCCTTCACTGATTTCTCAATATTTGGGCCTAAAATTGATGTCAAAAAACATTATTAACTTGAGCACTTTATCCTTTGTTTGTAAGATAAACAACAAAACAAAGCAACTAGCCCACCAAGAAAAAGGGATTCGTTTTTTGTCTAGCAAAAGTTCCAACAGGAGAATGTAACCCAGTGTGGGTGGTTTGCGTGGCACCTGAGGCTGCTATGATTTCACCAGTGGGGTCTCTGCCTGGGCCATCTAGGGTATACTTGTCTCCTGTGCTCTTCAAAAGGAGGCTGTGATCATTATGTTCTATTACAAACTGCAGTACCTTAGAATCTGATACGTCTAAAGACCATTTGTGCTGCTGGCTCTCTCTTTAAACACCACTCTGCGTGGTTAAAAGCCAGCAGGGCTTTTGGAAGAGGAAAATGCCACAGAGATTGCCAGAGGTACAGATGATCTAGAGAGAGGATGGGACACTGGTGCCAGGTATGCTGGCACTGGCCCCATCATCCAAAGCCAGGCCTGTAATAAGAGCAGCAGCACTGAAAGCAGCTCTGTGGGTGCCCATCTCGCCTGATTTCCTGAAACTGTCACCAGGGTCTACAGGTAGTGCATCACAAATAGGCAGATTGTACTTAACACAATCAAGGCCATGTTTCTTAGAAGAAAGAAATCCCCCTCAAGAAAAGTGAGAAAGTAGATTAAACCAAAGCCAAGGAAATCAGATACAGCTGAGGCTGAATGAGAAGAGTATTATTTAATCTTCTGGGAATCAGAAAGGAAGCAATTTTCGTTTTTAATACTAGTTATGTATCAAGTATATCCAAGCTCAGAAAAATCATAAAAACACAGTGTGTCAAATATAAAACCCTCTTTCAGTGTTACACTCTCTGTAAATTCTAACACAGAACTGAATTTACATGGGGAAGACCACATCTGAAGAACACACACCAGCCTCCAGACTCATCTTCTTTCAATGCAAGTCAAGCACTTGTGTATCAGGGAAACATGAGTCCCTTTCAGCACTTAAATTTTTAAAAGAGCTCCTGCATGAGCATTTGCTTTATAAGATATTAGGATAGAAGGTATTTGTGGTACCAGTTTATCCATGCCTACAACAAGAAGAATGGTCTCAGAGGTGCAGAGAAAAGAGATGTAATTCCATTTAAATATTCAAGACCTTTGATTACATGGGAGGAATCACATCTGCCTTTCCATCTATGTGGGTCACAGAGAAAAATGCAATTTCATGTGCATCTCTCTTCACTAAGCAGCATCTTTTGGAAAGTTCTGTCACTCTGGCACTTTTCTGTATGTGCAAAATATGTTGAATCATTTGTGCAAAAGAAATCACTTTACCTCTTTTCTTTGCCAACTCATCTGGCTTTATTTCAAGATGAGCTGCAGGGGCATTGGACTTAACAGGAGATGTTTTTGCCTTAGGCTTGCTTGGGTTACAAGGCTGCTCAGCTGACCACTGTAGGCCATCTGACCTCTCTGCTGTTCCATGTATAGGTTTGGGGTTCCCATCTAAGGATAGTTTCTGTTGCAGTAGTCTGTTGCCTTCTGTAAGAAAACACCAAATAATGACTGTGAAGTGATAAACTAAAGACACTTATGATAAAGTGATGGAGGATGCCAAGATTTCTCTTTTTGTTTACATGTTGGCAATAATGCCTTTCATTGCAAACAGCCAAGAAACTGTTTAAAAAGAAGCCCCAGAAGATTAGAGGATGTACTAGAAAAGCCTTGTATTTTGAGTAGGAAGACCTGGGCATGTTTTGGATCTGGTAATTACTTGCAGAGTGACCCTGGGCATCTCTGAGCCTTAGTTTCCATGTCCATAACTATCCAGGAAGGTTATTAAGAGGCTTATAGGAGATGAGCAGGGCCTTTTCCTTCCTGCAATTCCAGTAAAGGCTATGAGTCTTTAAGTACAATTTCATATTGAGGCTATAAAAATATAGCCCTCCTATCTCCAAGTGCTACATTAATGTCTTGTGATATTTTATTCTGAATTAATAAAGGCAGAAGAGTGACTGGAGAGAGAGCAAAAATGCAGTGACAACAGGTACTATAATCATTGCATCTAATTTATGAAGGGCTTAAATCAGAAAACATCATCATCATATCTCAACTATATTTAATATCTAGGGAGTCAGATTCTCTCTGGAGCTTTAATAGATATGGCAATAAATTAGCAGGATGTTGCTTTTGGCATCTTTTAAAGGTAGGTTCCTATTTAGTTATTGCTGGAGTGAATTAAATGGCACATTAGTGGCTTGAAAAGGAAATGTATCACACTTAACATCTTACTACCAGAGAGAGCTTTGGGTGTGAGAAAGAGGAAGCCGGTATGCTTTTGAAGGCCATGTTCTTGTAGAAAGCTTGAAGGGTGCAGTTTGAATCTGGGGGAACCAAGTTCTGGTATTCCCTATGTCCTGGATGACCTTGTGGGAATGCCTTCACTTCTCTGGCTGACTGGACTGCACTCAGACAGAACACAGTTATCTTTGTGAAACCCAGCCTTTTCAGATAGTCACCTTTGCCCCACTTCTCTCTACTCCCATGTTGCCTTGCTTTACTTAAAACCATAGTATTACGGTTATGTTTTAACACAAGCCTTTCCGTATCTGCCCCTCACCCCTGCCTCGTAGAGGCTGCGATCTTCCCAAAGGCTAATGCTGAGACCAATTCTTTTTTGAAGTCCTAGTACTTGTGTCTGGCTCAATGGCTTTCTGTAGAATTATGATTGAATTACAGTACATTTGAAACAATTTCATGGAAAAAATAAAAAATAATGAACATCTTACCTGACATAGTCATAAACATTACAGAGACTACACTTAAAAAAACACAAAGGAATATGATCTAGGTCCTAGACAATTTGATTTTAGACATTTGTCCATTCATGATCAATATAATTAGATTTCAGTTGAATCTATCATTCACAACTTACACATCAAGAAAGCACAACATCCTTTTTATGAGCTGAATGATGGATACCCTTAAAAATTTACTCGCAGTACACAATAAAATGTTCAGCAAAGGTAGTAAATGAAGTAAGTAAGGACTGAAAACAGCATTTCCTTCAGTAATAAAACAGATTCAAATGGTAGTATGCAATTGTATTCTTAGTTATATTAAAGTAGAACTTCACTATAAGGCACTGGCTGTCAAACTCCAGTGTGAAATGAGTTTCACAATTATTAATAATGACAACAAATATTAATAATGCCAACATTTGCTCAGCTTCTGGTGAGGGCCTTAGGTAGCTTACAATCATGGCAGAAGATGACTTGGTACATATTACATATGCAAGTTCCCAAACACCATTTCTAGAGATTCCAATTCAGCTGTAGGCCTAGGCTTCTCATCCCCAGCTGATTCTATTGGAGTGGAGATGGGTGGTACCAGCCACCCTGAGAACTCTACTGTAAAAGATATAAAACTAATTTTAAGTTGGGTCTATAAACATTTGTGTTAAAACAATGATTATGTCCAAGCTGGTTCCAAGTCACTACCTTTCTAAATCCCAGCTGTGACTTTGCATTGCTGTAAAGGAATACTTGAGCCTGGGTAATTTTTTTTAAAAAAAGACGTTTATTTGGTTCATCTTGCCAAGCATAATGCCAACATCTGCTTAGCTTCTGGTAAGGGCATCAGGAAGCTTACAATCACGGCAGAAGATGAAGGGGAGCCAGCATATGGTGAGAATGGGAGCAAGAGAGTGAGGGGAGAGGTGCCACATGCTTTTAAACAACCAGATCTCACATGAAGTAACTGAGCAAGAACTTGCTTATCATCAAGGAAATGGTAAACCATTCATGAGGGATCTGCCCCCATGATCCAATCACCTCCCACCAGGCCCTACCTCTGACATTGGGAATCAGATTTCAACATGAGATCTGGAGGGGACAAACATTCAAACCATTTCAAATTTAAAACACAGATCTTTGTGTATAGTGTCATAAAGAGATCATATACCTGAAAATAATGGGATTTATATTATAGCTTAATGGAAACAATGACCTTAGAACAGAGGGGAAAAAATTATTGAAATAAAATGCAGAAGAATTTTAAATGGAAGCCAAGCATGCAAATGAGCATGGGCTCATTGGCCTACTAGAGCTAAAAACATCTTCTTTGTGTATCAGAGAACTAATATGTGGTCTACTGGTTCATTTCAACATTCATCCAACAAATATTAATTGAGAAATGTGAGTAGCATTGAGAAATGTGAGTAGCAATATTTTTTTTAGGTTCTGAAAAGCTCTCTCATTACTAGTGGAATCATTGAACATTAAAATTTTCAAGACCACTTGTACATATTTGCATACTGGCTGTACAGATCTGTCTTCAAATATAGTAAAACTATGGGACTCTTGCAGATGAAAACTGGTAGAGCGTTATAGAGCATAAGAGAAAGTCATTGGATATGGTGACTTTCCTCTAACATTATAGGCCAGAAATACCATCAGCTCTCCATCTATCTGGAGTCCACTTGTAAACTTCAACAGGTTGTAGCTCAATGGGGGCTGATTCATACCTAAACCTCCACTGTCCAGTAAGATAGCCACTAGCCATGTGGCTATTAAACACTGGAAATGTGGCTTGTCCAAATTGAGATGTGCTGTAAGTGTAACATATATGTGGCAATTTGAAAATTTAGTACAAAATTAAAAATTTAAAATATTTCTTTAATAACTTAAAAACATTGACTACATGTTGAAATGCTATTTTTGATACATTAAGTTAAATATAATATATTATCCAATTAATTAACCTGTTAACACTTTAAATGTGGCTACAGAAAATATAAATTATATATATAGCTTGAGTTAAATTTCTATTGGATAAACACTAATAGGACACACAAGGAGCATGAGATTGTTGATCTACAGTGCGTAATCACTACTAGTTTATAGTCTAAAAGAGGATACTTCTTTTAGTGAAGCCTTAAAATATCCTCTGCAATTTCTGCATGAGAAAGGTGGTGACAGTGAGCTATGTCTTGTTCATCATTACTGTATATACTTGGTATCTCGTAGGTACATAATAAACACTGAATCAGCGTTACTTCAGTACTATGAATGCCTATGGCCCTTCCAGTTGTAGGGAGCCTAGTTTGATATGAGTCTCTGGCTGTGTCTTTATCTAATATTCATCAAATACTTGAACCATAGTAGCCATATCTTAGAAAGAAAAGTTATCTCTGGAAACACTCCATCTGCCTAGATTTCAATAAAATTTGTATACATTTTAATTTAATCCTTGTCCATGTATCTAAAAATGGCTTCTAGAAGTTTGTGTCTTTGAATTTAACTATTAATTGAGCCTTCCTTTTATTAAAAACACTTATCAAATCCCAACATAAATGATATATAATGTCCTAAGTATTATGGTTAGTTTCTGATTCAAGGCCTCGACAGACACATATAGGGAGTGCACGATGTATCAACTCTGGTTTATTAATAGGCAATAAATCAGAAATAGACATCTGATCTTAATAACTAGTATGTACAATGTGAAAAAATTTCAAATCCCAAATGTTGGTTGCTAGAGTTTAGGAATACAAGTGCTTTTCAATATACTGAACTTGTATCTAGCAACCTGGCTAATTTCCTCATTCGTTCTGGCAGCTTTATTTATTTATTTTGGTAGATTTCCTAAGATTTTCTTTCTATATACACAATGATGACATTGGTAATAAAGTCTAACTTCTTTCCCAATCATTCCTTGCTTTATTTTCTTATTAATTCTAACTACAAAGCAGAATGAGCATCCTTGCATTGTTCTAGGTCTTAGGGAAATTGCATTCAGTATTTTATTAAGTATTACATAGCTGTAGAGTTTCCATGTATTTATTAGACTCAAGAAGTTCCCGTGTATTACTACTTTGCTGACAGTTTTTGTCAAGTGACTTTTATTTTACACATTGAGACAATAATATCATTGTTCTCCTTTATTTTATTAATTAATAATATTATGTTGATTGGTTTTCAATGTTAAACAAAAGTTCAGTTCCTGAGATTAACCACACATACTTGGTCATGGTGTATTATCCTTTTATATATTGTTTACTTCATTTGTAATGTTTTGTTGAGAATTTTTGTTCTGTATTCATTAACAATATTGTTCTGTAATTTTCTTTTCTTGTAATAACTTTGTCAGGTTTTGATATGAGTTATGCTGGCCTCATAAAATGAGTTGGGAAGTATTCTCTTCTTCCTATTTTCTGAAACTGTTTAAGGTTGCAATTGTATTTCTTCCTCAAATATTCATGAGAATTTACCAATGAAGTCAACTCGACCTGGAAATTTTAATTATGAATTTCTTTGCTAGGCATGGGGTTATTTGGATTTTCTATTTCTTCTTGTGTGTTTTGGTAAGTTGTGTCTTTTAAGAATTTGTCCATTTCATTTAAGTTTTTGGATTTATTGGCATAAAGTTGTTTATAATACCCTGTTGTTAGCTTTTAAATGAATGAAGAGTCAGGGTTAATTTTATTCCCAATATTGGAAATCGGCTTATTATGTTTTCATTATGATTGAGTTTACAATTTTCCTCATATCTCTTGTGAATTTTTCTTTTTGACTAATGGATTGTTTAGAAGATTGATTAATTTTTAAACATTTGGGGATTTTCTAGTTATCTTATTGCTATTGTTAATTCAATTCTACTGTGTTCAGTCACCATACTCTTAAGATGGTGTTTTAAAATCTGAAACTTATTTTATGGTCGAGCAACTGGCCTACTTTAATGTAAATGCTATATCCTCTTGAAATTGTTGGGTGTGTTGTCCTATAAATATCAGTTGGCTCAAGTTGGTTGATGGTATTGTTCAAATCGTCTATGATCTTACTGAGTTTTTAATCTATATGTTCTATCAGTTGCTAAGAACATGATATTAAAATCTACAACTGTGTGGATTTGGATTTGTCTCTTTCTTTAGTTCTATATATTGCTGCTTCATGGATCTGAAATCATTAGATGCATATACATTTACAAGTGTTATGTCTTTTTGATCAGTCAAACAGCATATTACTATAAAAAGACACTTGGATATGTCGCTTGTTGTTTTTCATCAAATTCGGATAAACTGTGTCGTTATTCCTTCATAGCTTCCTCCTTCCCCACCCCCAATTTTCTCTTTGCTCTCCTTCTGCAACTCCAATTACACCTATGTGAGACTGCCTGATACTGTGCCTTAAGCCACTGAGGCTCTAGCTTTGTTTTATTCTTTTACTTTTTTTCTCTCTGTTCTTCAGTTTGCATAATTTTTTTTGACTTGTCTTTAAGTTAACTCATCCTTTCTTCTTAATTGTCTGAACTGCTACCAAGCACATCTGATGATTTAAATTTTCTTTCTCTTCATCCATTATATCTATCTTTTTTTCTGTAAAATTCTTAATATATTTTTAATTAGCAATCTTTGTCTGCTAATTCCAACTTTTGTCTTGTCAATGGGTCTGTTTCTAATGACTAACCTTTCTCTTCATTATAGGTCACATTTTTCTGCTCTTTCCCATGTCTAGTAATTTTTAAAATTGGGCATTGACCATTTTGGATGATGCACTGAGAAACTCTAGCTCTTCTTTTCTTTTAAAGAGTTTTGACTTTTGTTCTAATAGGTGATTAAAGTACTTGCAGATCACTGTCCACTCTCTTCCTCCCTTTTTGCCTTGAGGATAAATGTTAGGCAGCTAAAAGAACAAGCTGGGGGATGGAAGAGACAGTAAGAGGATAGTGGACTGTTCCTTAAAATACTTCCATTTAATTCCTCTCTTTATACTTCTCTTCTTGAGTTTGCCTTCCATCCAATGTGCTGTCTCTGAGCCCAGGGCTCCCCTAGGGTTCTGATTCTACAGGTCAATCATCTTCCTCCTCGCCAAAGCTCCTCCCTCTGTATTCTATGCTGCAGCATCTGATTCATCAATAAAGCCCCTTCCATCTACTTCCCTTCTTGTAGAAACTGACGCCCCTTTTTCATTTTTTTCAGTATTGTGGATTTCTACATTTCAAAATTTCTTTACTATAATTTAAGGAAATTTGTTATGAAGACAATAAAAATTCATGCCTTTCTTTTCCTTGAAAAGTTCTTGATATGCTTTGTCAAATTACTTTTCAGTCAAGTTGTACCATTTACACTCAGTTGCGGCACCTGCAATTAATTGTTCTCATATTTAACTCTTGCCGACACTGAAAACTATCAGCTTTCTGGTTACTAACTCTTAGTATCAACTTACATATTTTACTTGTCCTTCATTTGATTTATTTTATACATTAAATGAATTGTGGTGGTTGTTTTTGTTAGCAGTGCCAAAGAAAACAAGCCCTCCTCTTGGGGAAAATATATGAACTTAGATTCAAAAAGTTTTCATTATGTATGTATAGCTATGTATGTATTCAAATTTGAAAGTTTCTGAAAAACCTGTTTTCCTCTTTAGTTTTTACTTTTTAGTGAAAGTTTAATGTACTTATAAGTAGACTGAAGAAAGAATTCAAATCTAACTTTAAGAATTCAAGTCTAACTTTAAGGAATGTATTAAACATAATATTTTCTAAAATTAGTTTAACCCTTTGAGTTAATATGGTTTCATCGTCTCCTATACACAGGTGATTGCAGCAAAGCACATCATCTGATCTGAGTATGTATTGTAAAATAATTCTATTTGGAAAAAAATTGATAAAGTATAACCTTGTTGTTGTAAAATTATGTCTAAAATTGCTAACATCTATGCTACTTAAAGCATGTTATCATTCTTTAAAAAGTACTTATGTGAATATAATGGTGTTTTATGAGACCTGATACCTGATAATATAATTGGTGGTTCTTTGGTAATTGATCTTTGTGTTCCTGAATATTTACAAAAAAGAAATATAAATGGAAATTAAACTTCTTAAAAAGTTCCATCCCCCTACTAATCAGTTTTACAAGTAAAAACAATGAGATTAGTATGACCTTTCTGGATGGTAATATATTAATAACTTAACAACGATTCATACCCTTTGAACCCAGTAATTCTACTTCTAAGAATATATGCTAAGGAAATAATCATGGTTGTTCACACAAATCTATATACAAGAGATGTTCACTATAATATTGTTTATAAAACCAAATACTGGAGGCTCATGCCTATAATCCCAGCACTTTGGGAGGCTGAGGTGAGCAGATCACCTGAGGTCAGGCATTCGAGCCCAGCCTGAACAACACGGCAAAACCTCATCTCTACTAAAAATACAAAAATTAGCTGGACATGGTAGCAGGCGCTTGTAACCCCAGCTACCTGGAAGGCTGAGGCACAAGAATTACTTGAACCTGGGAGGCAGAGGTTGTGGTGAGCCAAGATCATGTCACTGTCCTCCAGCCTGTCTAAAAAAAAAAAGAAAAGAAAAAAGAAAAAAAAACCAATTCATATGGACAATAGTTTGGGAATAATTAAAAGAAATATGGCACATGGCATATTCATATAAATACAATGCAGATATTTAAATCATGTTTTTAAAGAACATTTAATGATATTATATAATGTTCATAATCTTACGTTAAGTAAAAAGCAGAATACAAAGGTTCACATGCTGTTTAATATGATTTTTAATAATCTACATATCTGTGCATTTAAAAATTCTGAAATTAAATTTAACAGTGGTTGTTTCTGGGAGGTAGGATAGTTTCATTTTTTTGCCTCAAAACTTACTGAATTTTCAAATTTTCTCAATTAGTATAAAGCCTTTTTAAACCCAGAAACACAAAATCCATGATTACCTTCAAAACGCAACATAGCAACTTACAAAAATTTAATTAACCTATACTCCTTCAGATGTATTTATCATTAATATCCAACAGAAATCATGAGAAAAGATTGTGTGAGTGTCCATTATTGCTCCAGGCCCCAGAAATACAATGGTAATGAAAGATAGATGTGGTCTCTGTCTTTACAGAACTTGCAGTTTAATAGGAAGATGTATAAATCAAACCACCATACAAGCAAATGAAAAATTGCAACTGTGGTGTCAGGAAAGAAAAGCACATAGTGTTCTGAAATCCGTACTGGCATATTTGACCTGGGGATATCAAGAAAGAATTCCCCAAGGAAGTAACACCTAAGCTGAGATTTAAATAATCTCATCTGAAATCACATGAGATAACTAGTTGAAAAGGGCAGGAAATTGTATTTCAAGCAATGACTACATTTGTAGGGAAGAAAGCATTGTGCACCAGTTATCAAGTTATAGTGTCTCTTGGCTCCAGATCTGCTCTTCTTGCCCTAATTTGTGATATCAGAGCTGGACCTTGTAAACAATTCTTTTCTGCCAGCTAGCAGAATGTTAACTTTGGTATCAGCAGATGGCAATACAGTGACTCTGCAAGGCTATAAGAACAGAAGTATACCTTTCTTCAGGGTTCTGGACCTCAATTATTATTATTGTTAATTATTATTCACAGGAACTCAGCAGCCATGCAGAGGAGCTCCAACTACATCCTCATGCCATGTTCCTTTCCCCATCTCCCACCACTATCAGTGGCTTTGAGCAGCTCCAATTGATCTACACCCTCTGGCAATGGCAGCCTCAACTCAGTCCATGCCCTTTGGCAAGTTTCTTCACCGCTGCAAGGCTGCCTGTTCCTCTGGTAGCCACACACCTTCTCTGATCAGGTCAGAATCTCAGTCTTGGCTTGGGGGCCTTCCCAGTACTTAGTTCCTTTACTGTCTGATTCTCCTCAGTGTAGATAGAGTAATTGCTCTCATGCTACATGTGGACACCTTGTGGTCCTCATTTATACCCTCTAGTAGTTAGTAACCTCCTACTGTTTTAGTTAACAATGCTTTACATTACATGTCTCCTATTCAAATAATCAGTATGGTTCCTATCTTCTGACTTGATCTTGACTGATACTCAGGGCCAGTATGAGGGCTAAAGTAGAAAGGGCAAGAAGGGATGTGCCAGGCAAAGAGGCTGGAGTGGGACACAGAGGCCAGATTATGCTGGGCTTGTAGGCCAGGGTAAGTCTTCTGGTCTTTATCATAAGAGGTCAGATTGTGTTTTGAAAAGATTACAGGATAGAGAATGATTTACAGAGGAACAAGGGTAAGTGCCAGGAGATTAATGAGTGGAGTACTGCTGCAGTGCAGGCAAGTGAGGATGGTAGATTTGGTGTGAAGGCAGGGGAAGAGGGTGAGCAATGAATGAATTCTAGAAATACATAGAAATGAAAACCAACAGGAAATGGGAATAGATTGGAAATGGGGAGTGAGAAAGAGAGAGATGTCGTGACTGATGACTAGATTTCTGGCTTGCACAACTGGATAGTTGATGCACTAGGATCAGGAACACTAAAAGACAGCCATGACTGGTAAGGGAGCTCACGAGTTTGTTTTGAGCATGCTGTTGAAGGGCTTTGAAACAGCCAAGTGAAAATGTCAAAGAAGAGTCTGGAGATTAGAGTGTAGCCTGAACTAGGAAGATGAGTTTGAGTGCCATCTTACATAATTAAACCTAGAGTATGGCTGAAATAATCTAAAGAGAGTGTGTAGCTTTATATCATCAAGGAGATATGAGATCAAGATATGAGACCTAAGATCAAGCCCTGAGGAGCTGCAGCAATTTAACAGCAAGGTAAAGAAGAATGACCTCCAAAGGAAACAGAGAGGAAGCAATAAAGACAGTGGGACACAATCAGGAGAGTGTCATGCCACAGAAACCACAGGGAAAGGATAGAGCTCTTAAGAATACAGTGGTCAACAATGCTGAATACTGCTGAAAAAAAGAAATTTTAAATGGCGGCTAGATTCAATAACATGGAGGCCATTGCTAAACTTACCTAGCACAGTTTACCTAGAGCAGTTTATTTGGAGAGATGAGGCTAAAAGCCCTAACAATGAGGTGATGAAAGAGAGGGAAGTGAAGAATGGAGACAGGGAGTTAAGGTAACTCTGAAGATGTTACCGAATACTGGTCTAGTGATGAAGCCTCAAGAAAACTCCTTTTTCTTTTTTGGAGATTTGCTCTTGTTGCGCAGGCTGGAGTGCAATGGCGCAATCTTGGCTCACCGCAACCTCTGCCTCCTGGGTTCAAGTGATTCTGCCTCAGTCTCCTGAGTAGCTAAGATTGCAGTCATGTACTACCATGCCCAGCTAATTATGTATTTTTAGTAGAAATGGTGTTTCTCCATGTTGGTCAGTCTGCTATCAAACTCCCGACTTTGGTTGATCTGCCTGCCTTGGCTTCCCAAAGTTCTGGGATTATAGGCAGGAACCATAGCGTACGGCCTTCCTGTTTTTTTTTTTTTTTTTTTTTTTTTTTTTTGAGACAGGGTTTTGTTCTTTCACCCAGGATGAAGTGCGGCAGTGTGATCATGGCTCACTGCAGCCTCGATCCCCAGCTCAAGTGTTCCTGCCACCTCGGCCTCCCGGGTAGCTGGGACTACAGGCGTTTGCTATCATGCTCAGCTAATTTTTGTAATTTTTTGTAGAGATGAGGTTTGCCATGTTTCCCAGGCTAAGAAAACTGTTCTCTCATAATTATACACTATGATTTGCATGTTTCATCATTCTTCTATCTTTACATGACAGGGTAATTAACAGAAATTCGGGGGAAACAATTAACTTTGGAATAGAGACCAAAACAGACAAGTTTATGCAGCAGACACAAAGTCAGTTCTGCCTTTTCATGTCTTTATCAAATACAGATAGACTTTATTATTTCATTCAAATCCTATGAAGCTTGATCAGCTCAGAGGGCTTAAAGGTGGTAACTTTTCAACTGGAATAACATCTTTAGTTTTATTTACATTCACTGTCTTTACAAGATCTCATATGTCACTAATACCTTCATAGATTTAATATATATGTATATTATTATATATAATAATATATAAATAAATATGAAAAGGTAATAAAGCCAATGGACTAAGTTGTCAATAACACAAAGTAGGCCAAATAACTTGATTTTTTCCACTGTCTTATTTCTTTGTAAAACAGATTTAATTCTTACTGCATTAAAAAATTTTTTTTAATTTTTAATTTTTGTGGGCACATAGTAGGTTTATATATTTATGGGGTGCTTGAGATATTCTGATATGGGTATACAATGCATAATAATCACATCAGAGGAAATGGAGTTTCCATCTTATTGCATTTTAATAGAAACATTTACATCTTTGTTCAAAAATATCTAAAAAAATATTTTTTGAAAGCCTTTTGATCTTTGTAAGCAGTACATTCCACTTATTAAGTCTGTTTGTAACTGAAATCACCATAACAAGACATGGGTGGGAAGTTATAAAGGTATCAGCTATTCAGAGGTGAAGAGTTTTATGTTTTTGCTGTACAGTTGCAGCGAAAATTCTTTTTGAATGAGAAAGAGAAGAGAGCGGGCTTTGGGTTTCACTCTGCCCAGGTGACAGAAAAATACCTAAGAGGTTTTATGTTTCCTGTGCCCTCGTGTCACTACATCCTGCGTCTACGTCTGTCTCTTTCTGCTTTATCATATATAGAGAAAGGAAGCAGGATACCGAGTTACATGAAGCTGAGGTTGAGGCTGAGAAAAACACCACTATCAATGGGAATTAATATCACGTATTTAGATGCTAAAATAATAATTAAAGAGGAGTGAGAACAGTAATTATGCGCTTTAAAATATAAACTTTATTTTTATTTATTATTTTTTGAGGCAGGGTCTCGCTTTGTTATGCAGGCTGGAGTGCAGTGGTGCAATCATGGCTCACTGCAGCCTTGACCTTCTGGGCTTGAGTGATCTTCTCACCTCAGCTCTGCAAGTAGCTGGGACTATAGGCAAGGACCACCACGCCCCACTAATTTTTACATTTCTTTTTTAATAGAACCAGCTCTCACAATGTTGCCCAGTCTAGTCTTGAACTCCTGGCCTCAAGTGATCCTCTCACCTTGATCTCCCAAAGTGCTGGGATTACAGGCATGAGTCACTGTGCCTGACCAAAATATAAACTTCAAAAATGCATGTTCATATGACAGTACTTAACATCAGCTATATAGATACAGATATATAGAGAGTATTAGAGCTATAATAAAAAAATAGTAAAAACCTATGGTTATAATTCTACAGGGGCTTCAGGTAAAATACTTAATAAAAGTTTAAATAAAACACTGGTTATGCAAACCTATAACTTGGCATGAGAAAGCCTGAATTGAAGCACTGGGATCTTAGCTTCAATGTCTCCCGACACATCACGGCAGGATCTTCTATGAAATCACTGCACACGCATACTCCCCAGCTGCCCTTCTAGATGCTGCCTTTATAACATTTAGTACAGTCTAGAATTACATTGGTAACTTAGTTGTATTCTGGTTTATTATCCATTGCTTCTCCCCATCCCCTCCACCTTAAAGAACATAAACTTCCCAAGAGCAAAACGTTTGTTGTCTTGTTCGCTTCCTGTAAAAGAATTCCTGACACATGCTGGATGCTTAAAAATATTTGCTCAAAGGATAAATGAATGATAAGAGGGTCTACCCTGTTCCAGATGCTGAGTTAATCACTTTATGTATCTCGTTTACTGCTCACCATAATCTTGCAAAGTGGAGGAATATTCTGTATTTTGCAGATAAGGAAAGTGAGATGCAGAGTGGTTAACCTATTCAGGGTCACACGCCTCATAAGTAACGAGGCCAAGATTTGAAACCAAACATGTCTAATGCTAAAGCCCTGGTTCTTAGCTGTGATATCATATTGCTTCCATTTGAGAGCTGGCACTGCTGAAATCCTAGAATATACACATTTGACTTTTACTATTAAAGTTCTAAGCTGGCTGCTTTCTTTTTGCTGATCTTTGCTAATCCTCTGGTCCAATGTAGGGCTTAGTGAAGCAGGGGAGGTAATCTTGAGGCCAGGACCAACAGCAACATAAAAAAATCTACTTGAACAACCTGTGGCAAACCTCCTAACATAATAATACTGTGAAATGGTGGTGGGGTGTTTTTGTTGTTGTTCGTTACAGGAAGCACAAATGAGGGGGAGCACCTGACATTCTAAAGGCACAGGATCCTTTCTCTGACATTTGGTTCAGTTCACTTGAGGATGAGAAAGCAGCTCCGTGCAGGTGCTGTGCCCTAACGCAGAATCTCCATTGCAAAGGTAAAAACGCAGGGCTGTTCCTGCTCTGCAGTACAGGACAGGCTGTACAGTCCGGCTCAGGTAGGTCAGCAACCATGGCATGGAGCTTTTTGTTCCAAGGAACAGGAATGGAAGACTTGGCTTCCCAGGATGCTTTACATGAAGAGGCAACATAAAGGACGGCTGCTGGGTCAGCAAGAGGAATGCAAGAAAGGGAAAGCCCTGCCCCAGAGTTTATCTCTGGGAAGCTGCTGATGGCCCACAGTCCTGCTCATTTCCTATTCAATGGGAACTGTGTCCAGTGGGGGAAAGAAAGGACTCTGAATTTCTATTTTGGCCTAAGTGAAGACAAGTAAATGCTAGAAATTTTAGCTTATGAGACTCAAAAAAATATATAGGGCAGGAGGAACATTTAGCAAAATTAGACCATAAGGTCACAATGTGCTTTAGATATTTAGATAGAGTCTTTGAAAAAAGTATTATTCTTGGCACTTTTAGTAAAATATATGTATTTTACTAAAATATATATAAATATATAAAATATATATTAAAAATAATATATATTTTTTCACTAAAAGTAAATAAATATTTAGTAAAATATATACATATATATGTGTATACATATATATTTTTTGAGAAAAGAATTTGCCCTGTAGCCCAGGCTACAGTACAGTGGCACAATCATAGCTCACTGCAGCCCCAAACTCCTCAGCTCAAAGGATTTTCCCACCTCAACCTCCCAAGTAGCTGGGACTACAGGCATGAGCCACCATACCCAGCTACTTTTTTTTTTTTTTTTAAACAGATGAGATCTAGCTATGCTCCCCAGGCTGGTCTTGAACTCCTAGCCTCAAGTGATCTTCCCGCCTCAGCCACTGAAAGTGCTGGGATTACAGCTGTGAGCCCCTGCACCCGCTTGCTATACTCTTTTGCCTGACTTTGTATTTGAGCCCAGGATGATTTTGATTGGATTATATAAAAGATCCAATTTGAGCTGTTATTAAAAATTCTGAGATACAGAAAAAACTACTCTCAGGCTTAAAACATACCCCTAAACTTCTAAGCTATCTGCTGACACACAGCATTGTCCCACTTGACAGTGCTATATTTACAGCCTGAAATGATGATGCTTTTGGTGGTGATTTTTCATGTAGGAAGTCACACTAACACCCCTGAGCCACCTGCATATATCTTAAAGCTAACTTTTCCCCTACCAAAAAAATGATTCTGTTTAAGACTTTAAAAAAGAGAGATCCTGAATGTCAAGGTGTTATAAAAAGATAAAACATGCATCCCACATGTTCACAGCCTCCTGCCCAGTGGGGCATTCAGGGCAGCCTTTGTTGAGCTAGTTCCATTATTGGAGGGCTTGATAAATGATCCACTATAGTAGCTTGGAGATTTCTTTTAGGATTATGCTGTGAAGTCACTCAAGTACAGAATATCATTATATGGCTTTGTTATTGTGACTTTTTTCTAACTTTTCAATTACACATTTTTTTAGGAGTTAGGGAGCCCATGGTTTTAGCAGTAACTCTCCACTACATAATAAAATTACATGGATTTGAGTCAGCCTTTTGCAAACTGCAGAGAGTTCAAGAGGGTTATCCTCTCACCTTCTCAACCAGGAGTCTTAGTTTCTTCAGTTATAAAGTGGGGAGCCAGGATTAAAGCTTCCCTCTTATCCTTTCTAGTTCCAAACATTCTACTCAAAATGGGGTGCAAAGCGTCTACAGTCTAACACTCATCTGTGAACTACCTGTTAGAGCTCTCGCAATTGCCAGTAGATTGAGCAAGCATTTTAAAGCCATTAGATAGTTTTGGCATCAACTTTCTGATGAACCTTCATAATTCTGGGGCAGGAAAATCTAACTACAATAGTCCTTCCTTATTCACAGTTTCAGTAACCCACAGTCAACTGCAGCCCAAACATAGTAAACAGAAAATTCCAGAAATAAACAACTCATTAAGTTGTTAGTTTCATACTGTTCTGAGTAGTGTGATGAAATCTTGTACCATCTCACTCTGTCCCACCCAGGATATGATCTTGCCTTCGTCCACAGTATCCATGCCATACACGATACCTGCCCACTCATCACTTTACTGGCTATCTTGGTGATCAGATTGAGTGTTATCGTATCTCATCACACAGGCATTTTATCATTTCACATCAGCACAATAAGGATGCTTATAGTGCAATAAGATATTTTGAGAGAGAGAGAGCAAGAAAGAGACCAGTATATTGCTATAATTGTTCTATTTATTATTGGTTATTTTTAATCTTTTACTGTGCCTAATGCATATATATATATATATTTTTTTTTTTTTTTCTCTCTTTCTCTCTCTTTTTTTTTTTTTTTTTTTTTGAGACAGGGTCTCATTCTGTTTCCCAGGCTGGAGTACAGTGGCACGATCTCAGCTCACTTCAACCTCTGCCTCCCAGGTTCAAGCAATTCTCCTGCCTCAGCCTCCCAAGTAACTGGGATTACAGGCACTTGCTACCATGCCCGGCTACTTTTTGTATTTTTAGTAGAGAAAGGGTTTCACGATGGTGGTTAGGCTGGCCTCTAACTCCTAACTTTGTGATCTGCCCACCTTGGCCTCCCAAAGTTCTAGGATTACAGGCATGAGCCACTGTGCCCAGCCTAATTAATAAATTAAATTTTAGCACAGTATAGTATAGTACAGTATAGGAAAAAAACAGTGTACATTATTTCAGGCATTCACTAGGGGTCCTGGAACCTATCTTCCAAGGATAAGGGCAGATTACTGTAGCTAAAAATTCATTTAAAAATTTACAATAATAAGTGGGCTGCTAATGAAGTTAAGGGCAAAGAAGGAGAATTTGCATCCTTTTGCAAGAACATCTACTAACCTTCCATTACCATAATTTCTTCTTCTTTTTTTTTTTTTTTTTTGGAGGGGTCTCACTCTGCCACCCAGGCTGGAGTGCAGTGGCATGATTACAGTTCACTGCAGCCTCAACCTCCTGGGCTCAGGTGATCCTCCCACCTTAGCCTCCTGGGTAGCAGGGACTACAGACGTGAACCACCAGGACCAGCTAATTTTTGTATTATTTGTAGAGATGGGGTTTCGCCATGTGGCCCAGGCTGGTCTTGGATTTCTGGGCTTAAGCAATCCTCCTGCCTCAGCCTCCCAAAGTGCTGGGATGACAAGTGTGAGCTATCACACCTGCCTCATTTATTCTTTAAGAGAAAAATTTATTGCAGAGATATTTGTAATTAATCAGTGACATTAACAAGTAATACTAACACACCTCAGTGCCTTCTTACAAAACAGAAGGGAGAATGGGATCACTCTTCGTGCAAAAAAGGATTCTTTACGGAAAGTTTCACGTTAGGGTTTCCAAAAGCCCCCTTGTACCCACTCCCCTGGTGGGTACTTAACTTTCAAGGTGGCTGTCCACTGGGAAGGAAAGCACTTCTACATCGAATTTGCTTTAATGTCTTACACTTCATAGAGTTACTGATATTGTTTTATGAAGAAGGTATAAATTATAAGTAAATGAAAATGTATACATGCTAAGCTTTTAGTCTATGATTGATATAAAAATGGCAACTTGAGTAATTAGATTTTGAAAGTAATTCATGTGAAAGCAGTAATAACTAAAGTTGGGAATCTGCCACTCGATTATTTAATTTCTTTCTCTTGCTCTGACTATAAATCAAAATAGTCTCAAAATTGCAGGCAGTGAAAACTGAATTAAAAAATTCCTGGAGAATTCAGATTCAAAATAAAATAGGTTATTTTTGTTGTTGTCATCGTTTGGTTTTAGGAAACCATCATGAAGTAAATAAGGATGATATGAATTTCAGGACTATTAGTGGAGTTGTTAGGAAATGTGTTTCTGGAAGAATATTTGTGCTTTGTGAACAATTTAAGAACTTACTAGTGCATTATGGAGCATGCCAATGCCTTCTCACTGCCACCCTGATTTGGTTCATGTCACCATTTGATTTTCTGTTTGCACTTCTATCTTTTCTGCTAGACTGAAATTTTCTTAGGCATGGATGTGTCTTACTCATCTTTGGTTTGTCAGAGGCTAGCACTGTGTCACATTCAGCAGTCCGTCAGGGCACTCAGTAAAGTTCTCCTTACTTCTCTCTAACCTCCAAGCCCTTTTTACCACCTCAGTTCTCTTGTTCCTTTAATATCCAGTGCTCCCAGGAAATCTCCCAGGATCACTGAGTTAGATGCAGCACCTCTCTTCCCTAAACCTTAAACTCACCAGAGGACCTATAGCCTTCTCTTCAAGGATATCAGAATGTGATTCCATCAGGGCATAGACCATATCACATCTTTTTCTGAATCTACTGTGGCATCTAGCAGAGTGCTTTGAATACAAGGAGAGTTTAAAAAGGCACCCGGTTCAATAAACTCAGAATTTTATAACTAGAAGGACTTTGAGGGTCAACTAGTGTAGTGGTTCTCATCAAGGGATCTACCACCTTTTAGGAGGCATTTTGAAAAACTGAGGGGGCATTTTTAAAAGTTAGCAAAATGATTGTGTGTTGGGGGTGGGGTTGGGGGGCAGGATGCTAGATGACTTGCTATCCTGGGAATGTCCTACACAACAAAGAATTGTCCTGTGTCCTGAACTTTCTCATGTTCTCCTGGACATTCATGATTATTTACAAATATATATAATTATGTGAGTCTAGACAGTTTTGCTATGGATTTCCAACATTTGCTTGGATTTCCAGGATTCAACTATTACATAAATTAAAGGAAGATGGTACTTTATGATGTTTAGAACTTGACTAAGAATTTTTCACCAAGTGGAAAACCACATCAGCAGTCATGATATTAGAGATGACACCCATTACCTGAAGTCAGACTGCATTTGCAGCAGGTGCATTCACAGAGAGTCCGTGTTACATACAAATATACTTATTGAGCTCTTACTGTACATGTCAAATCTAAAAAAAACAGTGTCCACAATATCCAACTGACTACTGCCTTACTTCATTTAATTGCAAAGTGATTCATTATAAGTGGGTGTGAAAATCTGGCCTATTTATTGAGCTTTCTATTTTAATACTTCCTGAATTTCTTATATTTTTATTTACTGAAAATCTGTTTCTAGGTAGGTTATATTATGCATGAATTTTATTTTAAGATTTGTTCTAAAAACAGGGCATTGGGTCAGATAGTATTGAGAAGCACTGATCTAGTAGATTCCAATACAGTTTCCTTATTTTTCAGAAAGGAAATGGGACCCTAGAGAAGAAATGAGGCACCCAAAGTCAAATAGTAGATTAGGAAGTGGTCTTTTAAAGATGAATAAATTTATAGTTATAGTACAAATAATTAATGTTCCAGATTCTAACACCCTGGAAGATTATGTTCTGTCACATCATATAAAAAATACTAGCAGTTCAAATAATTTGGTCTGCCCTTTAAAAAGGAAAACATTTAATAACATTTCTTTTCGTCATTAATTATTCCTTCACTACTCCAGGTGAATTCTAGCAAAAGTATCTATATAGAATATTTCTTTAAACTAGAATTTCCATTTCAAAAAACCATCTGACAGGCCAGGCATGATGGCTCACGCCTGTAATCCCAGCACTTTGGGAGTCCAAGGCAGGACCACTTGAGTCCAGGAATTCAAGGCTGAAGCTGCAGTGAGCCATGATCACACTACAGCACTCCAGCCTAAAAAAAAAAAAAAAAGAAGAAAGAAAGAAAAAAAGAGAGAGAAAAAAATCCTCTGACTTGATGTACTGCTAGATTGAGCATTTATTCTCTGCCCTGTTAATTCCTCTTCACCCCCTATCCTGGCTTCCAGAAGGCTGAATCGTACACACTGCAGAAAAACAACCTTCTATTTTCAACAGAATCAACCCAATGAGCTCCCTTTGTGCTCTTTTCATCTATGTCTTCCTAAGCTAAGCAATTTTACTTAAGCATTACTGACCTGTGACCCCACGAAGTGCCTTTGAAGGTTCCTCAAGTATTGAGATCTTTTTCTCACGAGGGTTAAGGGCTGGTTTCTCGTTGGTAGAATCCATGGAGGAGCTGTCCTTCTCACAGCCATTCATGGGCCCATTTTGAATCTGCGGTGGCAGTGGCTGCAGGGACCCTGCCTCAGGCCTCTCCACTTTGTCTTTAGCATCTTTGTTGCATTGATGCTGCTTGGACTTGCTTCTTTTTCTTTTATTGTTCTAGAATGAGAAACAAATGAGAAAGTAATATTCAGTTCAGACTCTTGAAATATAAGGTGAATCTCAGAGATGAAAATTAGATACATTATCTTTTTTGGTTCTTGGCTCTTCTAATAGACTGGATGAAGAATATTTACACCTTTATTAACCACCCAAATTAATTTAAATATCTTCTTTCTTACAGTAAGTTGTATAAACTTTCACCTTATAAACACAATAAACATGAAAGTTCCAATAAAAGGAAGAAAAAACCAAGAGGAATGGCTTAAATAGCTGCTTAAATATTTGAGCAACTTGAGGCTCTATAATAAAATCTTGTGATAACCGTCCTGAAAAAACTTGATTTCAGTTATCCTGCCACTGGGGAGTAGCTTTCATCTCAAAGTGGTGAATGCTGGGGAGGCAAGGAGCATACTAAGGTTCATATCTGCTGGGGAGTAGGAGAGGTAAAGGGGAGAACTGCTAGGGAAAAGGCAGGCAATTTCTTGTAAAATGAGGGCACAGAAGGTAGGTTGTTAATGTCCAGGTTGGGTCTCTGAAACAGAAACTAATCAACTCGGAGATTCCTGGAATTGCTGCCATTGTCTAGGAAGTCTCAGGTAGCCACAGGATCCATAAGCATCCCCATCTTTTTTTTTTTTTAACAAGGTCTCACTCTGGCTCTGTCACCCAGGCTGGAATGCAGTGGCATGATCACAGCTCACTGCAGCTTCAACCTCCTGAACGTAAGGGATCCTCGCACCTCAGCCTCCTGAGTAGCTGTTACTAAGGCATGCACCACCACATGCAGCATTTAAAAAAAAATTTTTTTGTAGATACAGGGTCTCCCTATATTGCTCAGGCTGGTCTCCAACTTCTGGGCTCAAGTGATTCTCCTACCTCTGCCTCCCAAAGTGCTGGGATTGTAGGCATGAGCTACCTGCCCTGCCATCCTCATGATTATTTCACCTGGAGCAGACAACAGCTTCAAGGTAATGGCAAACTGACATAAGTCCCCCTTTTTTGGTGCAAAAGCCCCTAGACCTCTCGGCTGCTAGCTGAACAGCATTACAAGGCTTCATTTAATTTACTTTGAAATAGCACTACCCTGAATTTTATACAACTGAAATTTTTTAGATATCCAATATTACAGGAGTCTAAAATGTAGAGTTTTACTATATCTCTCCTAAAATGCCCTAATGGTGAATACATAAGAATATCAAGAAAATTAAGATGTTGTTCCTAATTATGTTGTATGCTTGACTTGATGTTGTTTTGTACCCAGTTGATATTCAACGTGCTTAACAAGCAGTATGGTACCAGCGCCGGCCAATCGGAACAGACACCTGACTCATAAGGAAGACCCTGTCCCACCTCCTGAATGAGTGAGTACCAGCTGAACATAGCCTGTCTTCATTCCTCAACACATTTAGAAAAGAAGTAAAAAGTAACTGTTTCCTCTTCTCAATTCTCCTCCTTGCTCTCTTTTCCTTTGGAACCACAATCATGCCCTGGTAAGTGCTCTCCTAGGTGAGAGGTGTGTCCCAGGTTGAAATATAGGCCAGTGGCACTTATTCCCCCCAAATACCCGCAGTAGCTTCTGGCTCTTAAGCCTCACATCTACTCGGCTGGGAGACCATTTTCCTTTTCAACCTCTAGGAGGGAGACTCAGTAATGAGTTGGGTCTGCAGCTGCTGTCTGCTCTTTTTTTCACTTCAGAAAAATCTAATACCCGAACCATACTTTTGAAATTTTTCCATGTAAGTCTTAAATACTGCCTTTCAATCACTTGCAAATCATGTTCAACTCACACAGAGACCTGGGAAGCTATGATTAAAGATAAGCAGAGATTGTCAAAGATGCTGGCATACAAAGGTTAAAAAAAAAATCTCATAATTTTCCTATTCTACATGACACTAGGAGGAGAAAAAACAGGAAAGGATGATTCCTGTAATTTCAGTAATCTTCGGGTTTTATGAAAGTAATACTGTGTTATTGTTTGTTCAGAATCTGCTTTGCAGGCCTGTGATCTTCCCCCATGGGAAGCAATAGACTGGCATACTATATCCTGGGAAAACCAAAATACAGGCCTTGCTGTGCCATAGCAGGAATGAGTGGAACAGTTACCTTGAAAGGAGCGGCACAGTTTTGCGAGTGTGTATGCACAGACACAGCTCAGGAGCTCCCAGAAATCCCAGGCCCTTTGTGACTCCACAAGAAAGCAAACCAATTTGAATGGGACACAGTAAAATCCCCTTCCCTTTGTTCTCAAAGAGTAGTACACCAGTGTTCAAGAAGGCCCCTTACTTACTACGGTTCTAAGGCATTTTCTTTTCTTCTTCTTTCATTAATGATCTACCTTAGAATTCAGCCAAAAAAGCATCTCAGAGCAGCCTTGGACAGATTCTTTCAGGTGGAAAAACATGTGAAAATATATTCAGAGTTTTTCAAGTATCTTTAAAACACTCCTTAATATTTTTTTTTGTGCTACAGGATATGTTCAGGCAAGTTAATGTTTTGAATCCTTTGAATTCTCCAGCTGGGCTGCCCTTTATACTTAAAAAAGAAAACAACTCTGGGACTTCTAAGCACACCTGGTCAGGTTAAAAACACTGAGCAGAAAACAAAGGCATTAGTAGTGAGAGTATCTGGTAATTTACGAGAGTCATGAATTTGGAAGCTTTCTGGGTGTATATTAACATATTTGAAAGAAGCATAAAATTGGCAGCCTTGTTAAAATGATAACAACCATGAAGGATTTGATTGAAGATGTTACCAATTTACAATCAATATTAATCTTACCTTCTTTTTTCCTGTCATATTCCATTCTTTTAGAACTTGAATTGCACTGCCTAGATAAAGACAAAGAATCTTCAACAAATATTCACATCATGAAACACCACACAAAATTCACCTCTGTCTTTCCATCTTGGTAGCAGTTTTTAAATTTTTTTGCTTTTTCATTTGTTTTGATACATCCTGTCTTAATAAAAATGCCAGTTTCATCCTTTATTTCCCAGATTTTCACTTAATTTACTGTATGATCTTGGTTTTATCAAAATATTAAGCCTCACTACATGAAGCTTACTTTTTTATCATTATATTATCTTAGGGAAAATGAAATATATCTTGAGAATTTTCCAGCAGCTTGTTGCCATAGGTAGAATTAAAATTATTCTGTTCGATATATGAGTAAAAATACCTATAATCTTCTGAACCAAATATGGGATTCTGAGTATTATTAACAATGTGAATCACAGCTTCCTGTTTAGCCATTTCTTCACTTTTTCCTTCCCTACTCATATGTTCACATCTGGCATGGGGATGAGGAAGACATATTATAATATTAGTTTCTCTAGAGTTAGCATGGATAGAGATGGGAGGTAGTCTTTACAGGGCTTCTACCTTGAAACCAAAAAAAGTTCATTATGTGAAAAGTTGGGCCCCAGGTTCTGTCCATCCCATTTACACATATAGGTAGAACTGTACTGACTCAGAGAAGATACCTAATTATATTAAATTATATATAAATTAAATGCCTAATTAAATTACAAGACATTAAAAAATATTTTATTGCTGGCCAGCTGCAATCCATGTTTCTGCATAGTCTAACAAAGTTCATTCATTCATTCCAATTGTGCTGAAGGTAGGTTCAATAACAAATTATTGGTAATGAGGACACCAGTTGTTTTCAGATAAATAGGCATAGCATTTCTAAAAGAGGATAGCTCTTTTAAATGTGTTCTTTTAACAATTTTAAGCATTTTCATACAATCTAAATATACTAATAGATCTCTACAAGGAGTATGTTGGCTAAACAAAGATAAATTTCAGGCTGGTCTTTATAATAAATTTCAAATTAGTAGGGTCCCAATTATTGAGTCTACTGTCACTGTTAGATAAGCAGAAGGCCATATGGCTCTGACTAATGTTCAGACAGGCTAATTATTCCAATCTATTTAAGGTTTCCAATTCAATGACCCTCTTAGACTTGTCTGAGTTGCAAGCACTTGAAATAATAAGTCTGCACCTAAGAGTAAGCTATATTTCAGATTTTTTATTAACTGGGTGATCTTTCTCTAATTTGTCCAGAGAATTAATGTTTCACAGCATTTTCCTTTTGCAGATATTTAGAAAGTCCCTTTCATTAGGTTTCTTGGTAAGTCTTGGTTAATAATAATTAGAGCAGTTATTACAGCTATGCTTCAGTTTTCTAAATAAAACTAAAATTTAAAAATGCTAAATTCAATTCATTTTAATCAGCAAATGGTGGTGAGTTGCTTACTGCTTTCACAACTGCCATATTTAATTAGTCCTCTAATTTTCAGGTTTTGATATACATTCTCATTGTAATTTGGACAATGAGCTTTAAAGACTAATTCTGAAGAAGAAATACCCATAGTTACAGAAGATTTTGAAACTGTTATTATTAAATTTTAATTATCCTGAAACTGCTTGGAGTTTTTCAGCCACTCATATTGCTTTCTGTATGCCTCATAAATGACTCCTAATAAATATTTTTGACTCTCAGTCTTTTTTTATTTTTTTTTTGAGACAGAATCTTGCACTATTGCCTAGGCTGGAGTGCAGTGGTGCAAACATGGCTCACTGTAGCCTCGACTTCCCAGGTTCACCTGGTCCTCCTGCCTGTAGCTGGGACTACAGGCATGTGCCACCACTCTAGGCTAATTAAAAAAAAAAAAAACTGTAGAGACAGTATCTCATCATGTTGTCCAGGCTGGTCTCAAACTCCTGGCAATCCTTCTGCCTTGACCTCCCAAAGTGCTGGGGTTACAGGCATGAGCCACCTGCCTGGCACCCAGTGGTTTTAAAACAAGTTTTCCTACTGCTCCTCAACCAAAACGACTTCCCATGAGGCTTCTCAGCAATCAATCAGTTTTATTAATGAGATCTCAACACTGAGAAGGTGAAAATTTCAAGAAGGACAAGCAAGGTGCTCTGTTTAAATACAAACAGATTTGATGGCAGTCCATCAGTTACTGCATCTCATCAAGATCACTCAGCAATAAAAACTTTCATGATAGGGAATATGGTGGGCCTCAGTCCAAGCAGGGGTAGGGAAGAATGGGGAAAATAGCCTTTTTCCTTTCCTAAAGCTTTTTTTTCCATGCCAGTGATGTTCACAAGTAAAACCTGAGAAGAGAAAGTATCTGACCCAGGATGTGCTTATTTCCCAATATGTTTTGAGACAAACTGCACCTAATGCTGCAAAGTCAGATTAGTATTGTATTCTCTACTATTTGCTTCTTGTGAATAAAAATTATATATCTGTTAGTATATGAACCAGGGAAAAACAGTGAGGAAAGTTATGCACTATGGATTTGCTTATAGGTCTACTGAATGATAATCATTTGCTAATTCAATTAGGACCTTGCACCTTGACTGCTGATATCAGAATCAAGCAGAATGGGAGCATATTGCTTGGTTGCAAGACCTTGCCCTGAAATGCAATTATACTTTTAGAAACTCAAGAAGGTTACTCTACTCCTAGGAAAATAAGTAAATCAAACTGTCCTTGACAAACCGTAAATAGGATACAACTGAGAAATGTGCTGGCAGGTCTTCCTTGACCTTATTTGACAGATTATGTGTAGCTTGCCCATATTTACAAAACAGAAACTAATACCTGAACAGAAGACACACGGTAACTAAGAATAAGCCAGAGATCTTTGTTCAAAACTGGAACTTGTTTAATTTGATTAGGAGAGGAGAATTTCCCCATCATTTACGGAAATCTAAAGCATTATGTTGTAACTTTATAGGATAAACATATTTCTGAGACTTTAGATTTTGTAACATCTCTGGCAATGGACTATCTAAACAACAATTTCTTTTAAATAAAGCAAAAATATTTTAGAGGTGGATAAGATAAACTGATATTGCCATTAATTTGGCAATCTAAAAATCATAAACTAAAGACATTAAAGAATAAACCAGTCCTCTTAGACTACATAAGCATCAAGTTTAATAATTCCTATCATAAAGCCAAGTAGAATTAAGCTGGTTGGAGAAGCTTTCCAGATAAGGACCAAAATGCATTATCCTCCATTCATAAGAATGACATCACATAAAGAACACATTTCTTTATTTCTTTAACTATTGAGACAGGGTCTTACTCTGTCATCCAGGCTGGAGTACAGTGGCATGATCTTGGCTCACTGCAACCTCTGCCTCCTGGGCTCAAGCCATCTTCCCACTTCAGCCTCTGAGACATGCACTACCATGCCTGGCTAATTTTTTTTTTTTTATAGAGACAGGGTTTCACCACGTTTCCCAGGTTGGTCTTGAACTTCTGGCCTCAAGTAATCTGCCCACCTTGGCCTCCCAAAGTGCTGGGACTACAGGCATGAGTCACTGCTGGCCAAAGACACATTTAATATCAAATTGGAATGACTGGTAGGCAAGGAAATGAGCAGCACTATAAACAACATCCTTGAAAACAAGACTTTTTTTTTCCTTAAAGAGAGAAAAATAACTTCCAAATTCTATTCTTATTGAGTATGTTTATATGTTTTTAAAATCTAGCACCTTTTTTTTTGAGACAGGATCTAACTCTGTCACCTAGGCTAGAGTGCAGTGGTGTGATCATGTGAAGCCCAGCACATATTTATGAGACCTAAAGTACTCATAATGAATTGACAGTTCATTTAAGGAAAAAAATATGGAATATCTGGAATATTTAGTTCTAACATCTTCAGCTCCAGGACATAGGTATACCTACCATCCACAAAGGCTTGTACAGCTTTATCCACATTAAAATCAAACTGTTGTAGCACCAGGACTATTTCATTATTGCTTTTGTTGGGAACAACTGATCTAACTGCATAGATCTGTAAAGGAAAAAAAAAAGAAATAGAAAGGTGAACACCTGAAATATTTTTCATCTATGAATTGCCCACTGGACAGAGTTATAATGATTAGAAAGCTCTCAAAAAGCCAACTTATCTACCTTCTTGCCATGAAGCATAATCAAGGCATTCCAGACCAGTGAACATTCATCCTGGTAATCACCTTGATACCCACTTTATTTGTGTACACATTTTTACAAAGATCTTCTTGTAGGAATGTAGGAGCATGTGCGAAAAGTCAACTCTGGTTTTGCAATCTACCCTCCCCCAAGACTACAGATGCATACAAGATGTGTTCTCAGCGAGGACACAGAGTCTTTTTCTGTCTCAGGCTTCCTTTCCACTGGCTCAGGGGGTTCTTTAGAAAATGTACAGAAATAGCCTCATGCCTCAGCTTCTCTATCTGCACAGTGGAAACAGTCATCTTGAGGGTCACAGAAGTGTGCTGTGAAATTCCATTAATGTTTAAAGATACAAAAAATGTGGAGCATTGTATTTTTGAAATGGTAATCTTAGCTACAGTCCAAAAAATGTTCTTGAACACACTTCTGAAAATCAAACATTGAAAACAGCAAAAGTAAATACATATACGCACAAGGATTTCAATAGGTTAAAGCTTATATTTAATGTTCAATGACATATATATATTTCTTAGTCAATTGAGCATATATTCTTTCTTCTTGACTATTAGAATTAATTGACCTTTATCTCACAGTACTTGTACAACTACAGAATGTTCTATTGATTTTAGTAAAACCTGGTTCACCCAGTTTTCTATCACAAGGATTACTGCAGCTGCTACTGACAAATAGTGGAGTATTGCATGGTGCAAAGGTAAGTGATTATTAGAGCACTGTACAATCTTCAAGTGTTTTCATTAGCAGTTAAATTATGACCCGTTGGTTTTAGAGTTAAATGCAGGTTAGTACAATTGGATTCATGGAATATGGATTATATGGGTATGGCATGTGTAATGTGATGCTACTGACCAGAACATTTAATTGAACAGGATAGCCTATTTCCTGATTATGTTAGAAAACAGACCACCTATTACACACAGATCTACATGTAAGAGTATTTAGGTTGTAATGAGACAACAGCACAAGCTACTGCCATGTACTCACCCAGCACAAGCTAGGGGTGGGTATATGACTTGTAAAGGTCCTGACACTATAGATTAGAAAGCTGGTTTTGAATCTTGAAATTATAAATGCTAAATATTTGAGTTTTACTAAGGACTCTAATACTATATATATATTTGTATGTGTGTGACTCAAGATTCCTTGATTATTTTCTATTCTCACATTTTATGGTTCTTCGTTTTTCTAGCATCCATTGGGGGGAAAAAAACTTCTTCAAATCTAAGCTGTTTCTCACTTTTTCTCTCTGTCTTCTTTAAAAGTCCAATTCTGTGAGTATTTTTTGAATACCTATTATGTGATAAGCCATCAGACTTCCTGGAACTTAGAGACTAGAAGAGGATTTGCACATTGACCAAATGATTGCATAAATATATGCTTATACATTCCATATAAGTGGTATAAAATCATATGACAGGGATTTGACTTTATATGGCTTTATCCACTGAGAGCTGGACGGAGGATGAGTGAGAAGAGATGGATGGGAAGGGAAGGGAAAACATTTTGGCCACAGAGAACAGCATGAGTGAGGAGCGAGGCACCGATGATGAGGGAGGCACCGATGATGAGGGAGGAGCTGAAGGTGATTAGGGAGGGAGGCAGAGGGTAGGCTTCTAGTGTACAAGAGGAAGCCCGAACTGGGCAGGGACCAGATCGCACAGGGCCTACACGGCTGTACAAAGGATTTTTATTCTTAGGAGCTTCCCTCAACTATCTTTTTGTTGAGCTTTTTTTTTTTTTTATTTGAGAGAGAGGCCAAGATCGGGAGAAAAACAACAACAAAAAATCCTCCATCCAGCCCAGAAAGGTCATTAACAGAATGTGTCCAACAACACACCATATCTGGCTCATTGTTACTAGTGCACTGGAGTTATGCCTAAAGATTGTGTTACCCTTCCAACATAGCATTTTAAATAAAATCTAGCATTTATTTCAAGCCACTATGGCTTGGTTCATATTACAAAATTTCTTTTTTTTTTTTTTTTTTTTGAGATGGAGTTTCGCTCTTGTTACCCAGGCTGGAGTGCAATGGCGTGATCTCGGCTCACCGCAACCTCCGTCTCCTGGGTTCAGGCAATTCTCCTGCCTCAGCTTCCTGAGTAGCTGGGATTACAGGCACGCGCCACCATGCCCAGCTAATTTTTTTTTTTGTATTTTTAGTAGAGACGGGGTTTCATCATGTTGAGACCAGGATGGTCTCGATCTATTCACCTTGTGATCCACCGGCCTTGGCCTCCCAAAGTGCTGGGATTACAGGTGTGAGCCACTGCACCCGGCCCACAAAATTTCTTAATAATCACCAGCATTATTACCGCATCAGGCACACGTAAATAATATAATATAATATAATATAATATAATATAATATAATATAATATAAATTATATTAACTACATTATAGTTACATTTGACAAAGGTTTTCAATCCATCTACACAGCTATGTAAACTGTAAAGACCCAGAATTATGGGATAAACATGAAATAATGGCTTTCTCTGACTCCAATCTCTCCCCTGCAAAATACAATGTTGTATTATGTTAAGGCAAAACACAAAATAAACCACTACTTGTAGAGATACTTCCTTTTTAGATGTTTATACTACTCTTGCCTATCCTCCTTCAAAAGAAAAAACAAAAATCATGGTCAGATGTGCACAGAAAACATTATCCATCCTTGCCATTTTGTATATCCTAGCACTGACTGTATCTTTAGGAAATTGTCAATAACTGAGTTTTGATATCAAATCTAACTGAAAATTGTATACAATTCCTGCAGGAAGACACTTAATTAGGATAGGTATTCCAGGTTTTACAGAAAAAAGGGGAAAAATAGTTTCTGCTTATACTTGGGTATGACATATTAATGTTGAATTCTAGTAAATTTCTGGGCCAACCTCTGTTTCTGTTCTAATCGCTTGGCTTGGGTAATGTGGAGAGAGCAGCATTATTTATCAGCCTGCTATTTATAAATCCACTGTTTATTTTCCTATGGAAATGTCTCTGAGAAAGATGGAGAAATTGTGTGCACTCACATGTGCACATAAAAATAAAGGAACCTCACTGTGTCACTACTCATAATTCAGTGGTATCCAAAAGGGTTTAAGCATTTTAATCTAAAAAAAAAGCCCTCATTATGAAGAGCTTTAATTGTAAGGTGTGGATGACCAAGGAAGAGTTATAGTGAGGTTGTGCTGAAAGGCTTGCCTTTGCAGTTGGAAACCAAGCTTCTGAGGACGGATGCTCCTGGAGGAATGGATCAATCAATGCGTGACTAATGGTAGTTTGCATACGGAGAACTCATCAAATTCACGCCCGCAGCGGCTGTTTTGCAGAGGCTGTTTCTGGCACAGCTTCACACACACAGCCTTTTACTTCATTGCCACAGCACAGGCTAACACGTAAGCCACTGTTTGAAGCTGCACTTGACTGCACCCCTAAAGGGCTCTCATGCCATAAGCAAAGTGGTCCCACCAGGCGGCCGCTGTTGGGTGACAGTCAAGATGGCTAGTTAGCGGTTCATTTAGCAACTGCTTTACCTTCCCAAAGTTATGTTCCCCTATTTTACTTCTACTAATTTCACTATGGTTTGGCAAAGTCAATGTGCTATCTAGAAATAGCACGATGTTTTGATGCTATCTCTTGAGCATTTTAATCATGAACCTCTCCTCTCTCTGGGCCTTCCCTACATGGCTCTGCAGGCTCTGCCCCACTGTGCCTCAAGCCTGCCCTGCTGGCCTTTTGCATGCACTAACTGGGCAGCAAGGCAGTGTGACACTCATGGATGTTGTTTGGTTTCAGTTTCCCAAACCAACTTACCTTCCCTGTACCTGAGCTGTCTGATTAAGAGCTGGTAACAGTTTTCCTCATTCATACTGTGCATCTTTTGAGCCTGTCTGTGATGACCCTTAGAAATTCTTCTTGGCTTCCTGATGAGTCAATTAAACTATGTCTCAGTTTCAAAAGTGGCTGTGACCAAAGTTTTCAATCCACCCACAGCAAAGACCCGGCATTATCAAATAAACATAAAATAACTGCTTTCTCTGCTTCCACTCTCTCCCCTGCAATTCAGTCCCAGGCGGCTGTTCTTCCTGAAGTATATTCGTGACCAATTTGCCCTCTTAAGTTCTTAAGAACTTAAGAATAAATTTAAAGATCTGCAACCTGGCATTCAAGGCCAGCAACAATTAAGCTCTAACTTGCTTTCTAAATGTCTCTGACTTTACCCCTTCACAGACAAGCTCCCCGTGCCCAGTTTTGAACCCCCACCCCCAGGCTGGGCTTTTCCAAGATGTGTCTGAATTTCATATTCCAGGTGAAATGCCATGTGTCCCATGAAATTCTTCTTCATCCTCTCTGCCAGAGGTCATCTTTGCCTCAACCCTTATAGCCCTTGGTCAGCAAGAGTCTTTTAACGCTTAGCCCCTTTTCCTTTATAGCTCAAGTATTTGTGTATGTGTCGTGTCTCCCAGATGGTAGGCAACATGAGGGCAGAATCCTCATGTTGGCCATTTTTGGATAATCACCATGCCCATTCACAAGCAACTAATATGGTGCATGTAGTAGGTATTTAATACATATTTGTTGAGTGAGAGAATGCAAACTTATGCTATACCAGGTGGCTGCTCTGAGTCAATGGAAGACTCCACCAACATGTGTGAACCAACCCAGCACTCGGCATCTGCCACTCATGGTAACAGAGGGCAGGTCTCATTTGACTGATGTCATTAAGAATTATATGGGTAGGGAGAACATATATATGTTCTTTAAATTTCAGTAACAGAGACTGGAGGAATATTTATGAGACTTCAACATTCTTACAATTTTACTTCTGTAGAATAAGGTACTCATGGTATTTTGTGGAGTTTTAAAAATATGAAAAGGCACAGTAACTGCCTATCTATCCTTCCAAGGCTCAGCTCAGCAGACAGACATTGGCTGAGTCCCCATTATATGACAGGCACTGAGGATACAAAGAAAAACCAGACATAGTTCCACTGTAAGGAGGCACAGTCTAGCAGTGGAGCCAGAAATGTCTATAATAAAAGTAGGTAATAAGTGCTGTACTGTCTTTATGAACAGGGGTACTGTGGTGCTACAGAGAAGGAATTAAGTTTGCCCAAGTAAGGGAGAGTACTTCATATACAGCCAAATGTCATGGAAGGAGCGCTGGAATTAGATAGACCTATGTTCTAATCTTGGCTCTGCTACATGCTGGCTCTATGACCTTGGGTGAACTACTTACATTTTTTAAACTTGGTTCTGTAGCTGTAAAATGAGGGTATTATCTTCTAGAGCCTATGTAAAAATGAAAAGAGATGATGCCTGCAAAGTGTTTCATATAGAATTTGGCATATATTAGCTACTCAATAAACTTTAAAAAGAAAAAAGTAGGAGCATTTGCATTGAGCCACAAAGGAGAGGGGTCTCTCCAGGTGTGGCTTTGAAGTGGAAGGACCATGTGACTTGAATGTTGGTCAAGATGTATTTGGGGGAGACTACCCTGTCTACTCTCCTTCTTAGAGAACCTCCTTCCTCCACAGATTTGCTAAGGGGTCAGTGAACCCAAGACTCTGTCCCCGCTTTTCCCCTCTCTATGGTGTGACCGGTGTGATAAGAAAGTCTATCTTTAGGGTGGTTAACATGGTTTTGTCCCCCTCTTCTTCTTTCATTTAATTATTTACTAAATGTTTACTATGATCAGGCACTGCACTAGTGGTTGGATACAGCAGTAAGAAAACAGATATGGCCACTGCCAAAACTAGAGAGGGAAACAGATATAAACATAGAAACAAAAAATATATCACTGCAACTTGTGCTAAGTGAGTGCTGTGAAGGAAGTAATCAGAACATAGTAACAATGAATTACAGTGGTGAGGAAGTGGCCTGGCTAGAAAAGACAAAGTGAGTCAATCAGACCCTCTGCCTTAAAGGTCTGAGCTATTCAACACAAAGGGAGAGAAGCTGGAGTGCAGATGAAGGAGGCTGGATTTGCAGCTACCTCACTTTCTCTCTTTCCTGCTCCTTTAACTTTTCCTGAAGTCTCATGAAACGTTAACAGACCATTATAATAATAACCTCTTATAATTATAACCTCTAGGTTATAATAATAACCTAGTTTCTTAGCACAAACTAACTTGTGCTAGTTTGAGAAGGTTTCATTTTCTAGAGCAAGTATGGTGTGCCTGGAGCAACATTAATAGCCAGGGCTGGAAATAAAAATAATAAAGCTAAATAGTTAATCTGATTGGCAAAAGTGAGAAAAGGAAGATTTTAAAGATAAGTCCCATTAGAATGTACATGGCAGCTGGGAGAAGAGACGCCTCAGAGCTTTGCTCACACACTTCTTCCAGCACTAACGTTGCCACTATTATTTACTCATGTGACTCTTATTCTGCTGAGTGACAAGAAGCCTATCTTTACATCCACAGGGTCTAGAACAATAGTTGGCATTCAGTAGATGATTCATAAACATTTGTTGAATGGATGAATGACTGCATGAATAAAAGGAAGCAGGGAGTCTAGTAAGATGGTTATTGACATATTCCAGTTTTACTTATCCATTTTTAAATGCATCTCTAATTAAGAATTAAGTATTACACTCTATTAAAAAGCTTAATGGATTCAAGCCCAAAATGTATGGAGTGCCTCCTAGGTGCCAGGCACAGCATATGGCTGGCTCTTTCCTTGAGAAGCTTGTAATCTTGGAGGTGAGCTTAACCTTATCCCCTAAGATAAAGACAGCAATCAAACAGCCAGCAACCTCTTCCTCACACCAATGGGAACTGGAGTTATTTATGGGTTTGCCATTCCTGCAACTTTGAAAGGAATTTTATAATCAGCTTTGGTCACATTTCTCAAATGCTGAGCCATTCAGAGATGCCTTAAAAACAGCTCATCTGTGTACGCTTTGCTTCAGTTGCTGGGCCACTAATATTATCTACACAGTAATGTAGGCAGTTTTCCTATGAATCTTCTTGGGGAAGAAAATACTCTTTGCAGACCAGTACCTTTGCATCATGGATAATTCCATAATTTAATTGCCTTTTCTAACATCTACTTCCTGCCAGCAAAAAAATATGCATGAGGTGTTGCCATGTTCTACTTGGCTGACTTTTGGGGAATTAACACCAGGGGTACAAATCAAAATTAGTTTTTTTTTTTGTTTTGTTTTTTTTTGGGCAGGAAACCAGGAGGAAAAAAAATAATACAGATTTAAAGATGGGAAAAAAATGAAGTTTTTATAGAATCGTGGTAAGTAAAAGTGGAAAGGACCTTAGAGACAGTCTAGTTGTGGCTTCCTGAACTTTAAAATACATTCCAATCACCTGGGGGTCTAACTGGGATGAAATTTCTGATTCAGAGGCTTAGGGTGGGGCCTGAATTCTACATTTTTAATAAGCTCCCAGCTGATATCTGCGTGTCCAGGTATGTGGTGGACAGAATAATGCCCCCGACAAAGATATCCATGGCCTTCTCCCCTGGAACCTGTGAACATGTTAGGTTACATGGCAAATGGAGTTTGCAGATGGAATTGAGGTTGCTAATTAGCTAACCTTCAAATGGGGAGATCATCCTGGATTCTCTCAGTGGGTCCAGTATAATCACAAGGGTCCTTATAATTTGATGGAGACGGAAGAGAGTCAGTGTGACAGTGATGCAATGAGAGAAAGGCTTGGCCAGCCTCTCTGGGTTTGAAGATGAAAGGGGGCCACTAACCAAGGAATGCAGGTGCTTCTAACAGCTGAAAAAGGCAAGGAAGAGTATTCTTCCTATGGCTCCAGAACTGATACCTTGATTTCAGCCCAATGAGACACATTTGGACTTCTGACCTCCAAAACTCTAAAATAATCAACATGGATTGTTTTAAGCCACTGAATTGTGGCAGTTTGTTACAGCAGCAACTAGAAATGAATGCAATGAATCACACTCTGAGAAACAAAAGACTGCTCTTTGCTTCCTCCCTCCTCATAAAGAGATGTCTTTTCCTATCCCACCAACTATCAACTATATTTAAAATATATATACCTGCCAGATGGCAACTCTCTCCCCAAAGGTTTGGGGAAATTCCAGCCATTCACTCATTCAAGCCACATTCTGTGAGGGAAAGTGAAATGAATCTGACACACCTTTGCATCCAAGAAGCTGACAAAACAGCAGGGAAAATAGGGCAAAGTCATAAATAACCAGCACATCGTTCTGGTAACAACATCCTCTCTGAATCTCACCTGCTCTCTATTCTTTCTTTCATTAACCCAGACAGGTTCCCCTATCTTTCACCTGGACTCTGGAAAAGGCCTCCTAATGGGATTCTCCAGCTTGGTTTCTTCTCTCTCCAATCATCTTTAAACAGTCATTGCACAATTAAGCTCCCCAAAGTGTTTGAGCGTGTTTACTGACGGAGGGAAGGAGATGGCAGTGAGAAAGAATTAGAGGAGGGGAAGAGAAGAGATAAATTATAAAACAAGCTCCCACAGAAAATAAGAGAAACATCATCAAAACTCATGTGGAATGGAAGGGAGGTTCTTCTCTGTTTTTTTAAGAATCCAAAGAAAGGAAGAGTGAAGACACAATAAAAATTTCAGATTGTGAAGGGGGAAATTTATGGAAACCATTCCTCTGGGTGAGAGTTTTAGAATTTGAGGAAATGACCTTGATGAATGACGGAATGCTGAGCAAGCCTGCAGGTCCGTGGTGTTGGACTGCACAGATCTGTTATGGTGCCGATTGGCATGGCTTTCCCCAGCAATTCTCAACAAGCCAGCAGTAGGAACAGAGAAAAGGAATGACCCATGGTTACAAACTCTAAGAAATGTAGTGGCAGATTTTAGGGTTCAGAAACACAGGGGCTATCACTAAGGTGGCTGAAGAAGGCATCTGTAGTCTCTGAAGAGGGGAGGATGAATTGGAGGACTAGAGAGAGGCTAAGGGATGAGAAGAACAGATGTTCAAGAGAGTTAGAAGATGAGAGAGGTTGAGGATAAGGACATGCTCAGAGAAGGGATGTAAGACATTGCCAGTCTGTGGTCCCAGTGTGCTTCCTGGTGTGTAAATATAACCCTGTTTCTACAGTCCAGCCCTCTGCTTTTTAAAAAGAACTAAAGTATTCTCCACAGTTCCATCTTTATGGAGTAAACATGCTCTTCTGCAACTTTCCATAAGCTGTGCTTTCCAAGTTTTTACTATCTGATCAAGCTTTTCTGAGCATATCCTGTTAAAATATGGCACGATAAGAGAAGCACACTGCTCCAGAAGTGGTTGAGTTAGATCATAGGACTGAGACTTGCACCTACCTTGGCTGGGTCCCATTTATCCATTAAAGAAGTCTAAGGTAGCATCAGCAATTTTAGGAGCCACATTAATCACTAGGTCAAATGCAGGTTACTCAAACTCTCCTTACACTGAGTTTGAGACAAGTGTCCCCTGGCCTTTACTTGTGCAATGACTAGAATGCAAAGGTAGGATTCTATGTTCATCTTTCTTAAACGTCAGTATATAGGTTCTGAATCATCATTCCAGCCAGCTGTTATCTTTTGGAACCTTGAATTTTGCCCCATCATAAACAGGAATGTTTCAGCCGTTCCTTTCAATTTTGTATCATTTTAAAAATTAGTTGGCATCTTCTATAATTAGATTTGTTGATTTGAATTTTGTGTAGGCCATGGCCAAGTATAAAGGCCACAGTATTACCACAAAAACTTCCTTCAAAGTTGAAATTAATCTTTTAATCAATGTTTACTTGTTGGTTCATTCCTTTAGTCAGTCATCAGACTCAGAAGCTGAACTGCAGCAGTGACAGGTCCACTGGGGTTTATAGTATAGGAAGGCAAATGTTTGATGAAATGTTACAGAAGAAGCAGTAAGGATGCTCTAGCATCTATAACAGGAAACCTGTCCTAGTCTAGAGAGTAAGGGAAGCCCCCTCGAGAGATTGAAGTTAGCTTAAAATGAGAATGATGGGTTAGTAGCACTATAGTTAGGCAGAGGAAATGGGAGGGAAGGTGGAGCACTCCAGGAAGAGGGCAACACGTCTCTGAACAGATAGGACTGAGTGACTAGAAGATGCTCAAAGGAATGAAGGTCAAGGACTGCTGGAACATTAAGTACGGAAAGCGGGGTGGCGGGACTGTGGAGAAAAAGGCATGAGGAAAAAGTGAGCAAGGCCCTGCAAACCTTATTATAATTTTGAGGTTTATTCTAAGGGCAAGCCATTGAAGGGTTTTACTCAGGAGCGGAGCTTGTATATTAAATGTCATTCCAGTTTCTTTGTAAATGTGTTGGAGGAGATGAGATGAATGCCTGTTAGGATTCCAACCATATGAAGGGGAGAGAAAATGCACCAAGATGGGGCAGTATAGAAAAAGATTCACACATTTCTTCGGAGGAAGCAATTGATTTGTGTCTAACTAGATGAAGGAATATGGGTGACTCCTTGGTTTCTGGCTCAACTGTCTATGTGGTGGGGTTATTTCCTAAGAAGGGACCAGTGATGGTAGCTTTACTCTTTCAGGAGCCTGTGAGGCATCCACGTCCCGATATGTAAGGCAGCTGAATCTGTAAATCTGGAGCTCCAGGAAAGAACTGAGCTAGGGATAGAGAGTTTGTCACCATTAGCATCAAACTGAGTCTCAACCCTGGCTGCAAATTGGAATTACTGGTAAATTTTCAAAATATAGCTATACATGAGCCCCACTCCAGATAATCAAATCTGGGACTTGGCATTCCTTAAAGAAAAAAAAAAAGTTTTCCCAAGGACTCTAATATCCATCTAGAATTGAGAACCACGAGTGAGAAATAATGAAAGTCATAAATAGGTGAGGGATAGTGGATGAGGCAAAGGAGAAAGTGGCACAGAACAGATCTCTTTTTAGGTATAACTGTTCACCTGTCAACTCATTTACCTGAGTGTGCTAACTACTCATCCACACCTCTCCATTGTTTTTACCTGAGTGTGCTAACTACTCATCCACACCTCTCCATTGTTTATATAATATTATAATATCAAAAATAGCAGTTCTGGTTTAGAACAGTTTTACTTTCTGTAAAGCAAAACTCTTTGGGAGGGCACTCTCTCTGTAAGAGGGTATCCCAGATATCCACTGTTGCATAATAAATTTCTAAAACTTTGTGGCTCAGAACAACAATCTATTTTTCACTATTTCTGTGGCCTAGGAATTTGGTTGAGTGGTGTGCCTCCAGGTCTCTCATGGAGATGGATGGTGGGGAAGAGGGATGCTAGTGCAGATGGAGTGTGTCTGAGCCTCTCTCTCTTTGTGCAGTCTCAAGGTTTCTCCAAGTGGTCTGTGTTGATGGGCTAGTCTGGGCTTCCTTGCAGCATGGCAGAACAGTCAGAATGTTTACACGTGGCAGCCCTGAGAGCCACTGCAATATCCTGCCTGGTGAAGAAGCAGCAGAATCACCTGGTTTTGGAAGTCTCTTCCTTCTTACTATATTGGTCAACCAGCTACAAAAGTCTGCCCAGTTTTAAGGGGAAAGGCAGGCTCCACCTTTTAATGTGGGAAGGTAGTATTGTAGTTTCTTTGAAAAATACAGTTGGCTTCAAATAGTTAAAGATAATGAAATCAACAACCCAGATTTCTTTTTACTGATTATTCATCTATACTTTATCAAGTTATTGAACATTGGGGGGTGGAAAAAGCAAATTTATTTAACAGTTATAATGACACTAAATGAAAATTGATACTTTGTGTTAGATACAACTTCGTTAATTCCTAGAAATGAGCTGATGACTTATAGAGTAAGAGATACTCAAATGGACTTCTCTCCTATCTAAAGAAATAGTAAAATTGGAGACTGATTTGAGTAATAATAAAACTTTGGTCTCCCATACACACACACAAAAGTAAAATTAAAATGAAATAAAGTGTCTTAAATCTTTTTTAGTCCATGATCAACTTTTTACATCAGAATTTTGATTTTTAATCTGACACTGGGAGGTATAACTACCAAATTGTTGTTAGTAACAGTCTCTCTGATCTACATTTAAACAAGCAATGAGCTTAATATGTATCTCATTTCACCCATTTAGCTAGCATATATTCAGTATGTATCTACATGTTTTCTATAATTGTTCTTGATTCTTCTCAGATTTTCCCAGAACTACCAGTTAGACTTGCACATAACTTTAGGGTACACAGAATCCTTGAGTTCATTGGAAGTCTGTTTTTAGCCAGCTGGTTATACCTACATGGTATTAGGACTTAGGTAAATATTCTGTCTGGTCACTATCACTGATGAATTCTATATTTGAATTTATTACTGAGGACAAAAAAAATGTTATCTTCACAAGGTATTTTGGTTTTGGTATTTTAATCAGAGTAGAAAACTAAGACACTTTAATCTTCTGCTTCTAACTTAGAATATTCAGTAAAATATTTTTTCTCATTTTCTTTGCAATTTAAAGTCTCCATGTGGGGGGGTGGGGGTAGATGGTGATTATTGACATTCACTATCCCCGAGGGATTTTTTTTTTTCTGCTCATTCACTTTTCAGACAAATAGTACCATAAAGGTATAAGTCACTATTACCCTTTAATCAATACCAGAATAAAGGAGTTAATTACCTTTTAGTCAATACCAGAATAAGGGAGTTGGGTTAATCTCTAAATTATATTAACCTTAAATATTTCTTCAATGTGGTGTGGAGGAAGCTGATGATTTAAATACCATGGAAACTAGAAGCACACTTTCTCTTTTTGAGGGGACTTTATTTGTTCACCCACATACCATTTTTTATTTGAACAGGTTTGATCAATTAAAAAAGAACATGATGATTTGAATACAAGTCAAAATTATCATCTAATTGGCCGGATCTTGTTTTCTTAATGATTTTATGAGTTTGTTTGCTTTTCCTCTAAAGGCGGTAAAAACAATTAAAACTAGTTTGTGCATCCAGCCTTTGCCAAATTTCTAAAATTAAAATTTGAGTCAATAAAGATTTTAAAAACCACAATTGGCCATTGGCAGATGAGTAAAGACAATGTGGTAAATATACACAGTGGAATATGATTTAGCCTTATAAAAGGAAACCCTGCAATGTGCAACAGCATGACAACACTGATGCATCCTGAGGATGCTATGTAAAGTGGAATCAGCCGGGCACAGGACAAATACTGCATGACTCCCCTCATACGAGGCATGTCAAAGTCAAACCCATAGAAGTAAGGAGTAGGATGGTGGTTTCCAGGGCCTGGAAGGAGGAGGAAATGAAGAATTGCTGTTCAATGGGTATAAAATTTCAGTTATGCAAGATGAGTAAGTTCTAGAGGCACTGTGCCTATGGCTAACAACACTGTATTGTACATTTAAAAACACAATCAGAGAGTAAACTTCATGTTAAATGTGCTTAGCATAATATTTAAAAAAAAAGAAAGAAAAACATTAAGTTATATAATTGATCTTAAATCATCATTTCAATATATTTTTGAAAATTACCTTCAAGGATTGAAAAGCAGAGTTCTGAAACATTCCTAAGACAAGAGGGCATCAGGAATTTTAAGCCAGTGAACCAGACATGGACATTAAAGATGGTTTAATCAGGTTCCTTTATTTTATAAGAAACTGATGTACTGAGAGGTTATGTGCTAAGTTCAACCTGAGGCAGCCAATTTGTATCAGGACTCAGGCTGGTACCCACGTTCTTTGACCCGCAGTCCAGTCTCCGTTTTGATCTTTCATGGTGCTGGTGTGTAGGAGGTGGGAAAGACCACGGGTTCATCCAATGACAGAGCAGCCAAGGATTTTGGAGTTCTACTTTAACTTCCACACTTTGGCGGATTAAAACATTGAAGCCAAGAGAATTAATACAATGTGTACACATTGTATACAAAGGACACAGTTCTTCAGTATAATGATGTCCCTTTGTTACCTTACATGTAGTTTGAAACAAAGTATATACTTTTAAGGGAAAATAAGATTACTGAATCATGTTTACCCTAAAAGTCAAGAAGACTCCCCATACTAGTGACAGTATGACTAGGTTTGCTAAAGGATGGGAAATCTAGAGTTTGCATTTTAATTCACTAATTACTTAAGAATGGTGGTTCTCAAACTTTTAATCTTTTCAATAAACATAAAAATCTCAGGCTTTTCTCATTTAATTGAATTCCAAAATAGGTATTCCAATTTCCTTTTTAAATTGTGTGTGTGTGTGTGTGTGTGTGTGTGTGTATTTTGCTACACTCTGAAGTATTGTGGCAGCTACGGAAATCATCACAGTTGACTGACAGCCTAGCTGCCACTCCTCTGGGTCCCCCAGTGCATTTGCAGCCCAGCCACACTCCCCGCCCCCAGGAGGCTGCTAGTTAACAGCTGAGGAGGCTGGGGACTAGTGAAAGCTCATCTCTGAACATTCCTCCAGTGGACAACATTGGCCTAAATACAACTCATCAGCCTGCCAAAATTCAATACTGCATTGTAAGTTTGAGACATTCCCTGCTCAATTTTCCTTTCTTCTCCCTCTTCTTTCAAAGCTATCAGACTTGCTTGGAAGTCTAAAGCCTCTCCCTGTCTGCTCTGGCTGCCTACTCTCTGCCCCATCTCTTCTAATCCCATCTCATCTTAGCATCTGCCTCTTGGAGGAATCAAAAGACCATGAATATATGGATTTTTTCCTAATTATACCTATCTTTTCCCCCACTGACATTGTAATACTTGGCTTAGACCCAGGAAGCATGTCTCACTTCCTTCTTTCTCCCCGTGAGTTACGAATTACCATTAGACAATAGTGGCTAAATTATTTAATGTTGATTAATTAGCCAATATTTGGGGGACACAAAGTCTATGTATTATTATTATTATAGGAGCTATTAAGTACACAGATAAATCAAAAGTCCATTAGGAGCTTACAATCAAGTTAAAAAGCAATGTCTTACAGAGAAAAAAGTGGTTTTAATAATAATACAAGCAATACACTTTTAAGGGCTGAATCTATGCATCTATCTTTCGGTCTGTCTGTCTGTCTAATCTATCTGAACAGATTTCCAGTATGCAAGGTTAGGACAGAAGAAACCATTGTTACAGGCTTCTAACATTGTCATTTTTTTATCTGTAAAAATTGAATAATTTAATACAAAGGATCATGGTGAGAAATAACTAGAATGTTGGTAAAGTACCTATAAATCCCATGGGATTGGAACAGAGGTTACTTTTTCCTGCTGCCAAAGGGTTTCATTTTTGACATGCTCTTGTATTCTTTAGCATTAACCATCTATCTTATATATCTCTCTCAGCTGCAGTGCACAGGGGCTACCAGGAAAGACTGTAAGGAGTGGGGGTGGGGAGGCAGGGGAAGCAGGAGAGAAACACTGTGAATTCCAATCATGTAGCCTGGAAAAAGCAATGCGATGCTAATCCTACAATAGTAAATTTCTTCTTATCCCCTGAAACTGATGCTGACATTTCCATTTATTCATTCAGTTCCTTTAGACTCCTTGTCAAATCTCTTCTGGTTGCCAAGCAACAGTAACAGCAGTTCTGTACATAAGCATTAGGCAACAACGATTGTCAATGTTTCTCCTTTTTGTGAACGGGAAATTTAATGACCCTTTCCTATGAGAAAATGATGACAAGAACCCGATCCATGGTGAAACCTGAAAGCTGTGTGGCTTGTGTTCTTGTTTGAATCTAAGGGTTGGACTAAATTGACTTAAACACTTCTGCAAAATTTGCCACAAAGCTTGCATGGTTTGCACTTTCAAAACAACTACATAGTATTAAAACTTGTCTCAAATATCATGAAATAGTTATCTATTAAATGGAGTTCATATTTTAAAGATGCATAATGATGAGTTTCTTCTATATTCTCGCTGAACCTGCTAAAATCTCTTTGATCAAATGCTTGGGTTTTTCTGACCATACTCCATGCCACATAAAGATCTGAACTATACTTCACTACTTTGTAAAATGCTGACCAAGACAGTTACAAGAAAAAATAATAAACTAGTAAATATTCATTCAAAAATAATTAAACATCTGCTTATCTGTTGGGGACAGACATCAGGGCACACAGACTTAAACACTTTGTATTTCCATCATCTGCAGAGATTTGGAAGATGTCACCTCTCTGGACGAGAGACTCTTCTCCTTTTTCCTATTCTTTTTTTATTTTAATGATTCTATACATTTGGATTATATTGTTTATAATCCAATTTACTTCTATAACTTTAACAGCTCTAAAAGCTATTCACAGTGAGGTGGCACAGCTCAGCAATGACATTATAGATAGAGCTGTTCCCCATTTCCATATTGTCTTATTGTCTAATCTCACTTATTTTTTGTAGGCTCACCAATAGCTATAAAAGTTTGAGAAAGTCAAGTCCACTTTTATGTTCTTTTTCTCATTTGGTCTTTTTACTTTTTCTAATCTTGGTTCTATAGGAATTTATATTTTGAGTTTCAAATAAAAATGTTAATTCTAGAGCTCCTTTTTCACTTTCTAACTGTGAAACAAACAGATAAGCTCCCGCAGATTCTTTCTAGTTCATATTGTTAAGAGCTCATAAAGCAGCTCTGCATTTATTGTTGTATTGTACTTCATGACTTTGTGAGGTAAATTTTGTTATCATGTCCAATTTACAGATCAGGAAATTGAGGCCCAGAAAAGTTAAGTGACTTAACTTTTCTCTGATTTCTGTCCCCAAACTCCACACTTTTTCCATAGCCTTACCTTGTTGGAGATCATTTCCCAAGCATACCAGTCCTCTAGCATGGCTTAGGGATCACTCATTGCAATTGGTTATCAGTGCATACTTGGACACTTTGCAACTATTAACACCATTTACAGACAAAGATCCCTTTTACTTTACATCACCAAGTTTTACTGCTGAATTGTATTCTACTTAAACTGATTTATGGGAATCAATTAAAAATATCTGACTAAAATTTCTATTTTGTCTATACCAGTTCTAATAATCCTTTCTTATTCAGTTAAGAATTACATTTAAACATTTATAAATCTAATTTATCTTGGCACCCACATGTTTCACACAGAAATCATCTAATGATGACTATTAGGCCCTACACTGAACTCATCTATACATTTCTACTGTTCAATTTCTTTAAAAATACATTATTTAAAAAAGAAGCTATTAAAAATGAGTATGCCCTAAATATAAGATCAGATTAGTCCAAAGATTTTGTTCTGATATCTCGCCTTAGCAAAGTGATATTTGGGGGATTTTTTTTCTCCCTTTATTTTATTTATTTCATTCAGTAGAATATGACTGGTTACTCAGCAAAGGACCTCATTTGGTATTGTGAAGTCTACCTGAGACCACCTGTCTTTGATGATTATGTAAACATACTACTTTTCTGAAGAACCACAGGTAGTTAACCTAAGTAACTCAAGTTTCTGTTTTTAGAAGCAATTTAAAACATGCTTTATTTAATAGCAAAAAGAGATGACATTTCCATTAACCTACATTTCATTTTTCAAGAAGATTTGAGATTTTGCAAAATATTGTAAATGGGAAATGAAGTCTCTAAAGAACTTAACAATTCAAGCAGGCATGTTCATTCATTCATTATTCATTCATTTATCTAACTCTATCTGGGGGGTCAACTATATATGAAGTGCAAGAATAGTAATAGTAAGACTCATTCTCTGCTTCCAAGAGGCACACAGTCTCACATGGGGAGATAGAGCCACCACTAACAATTACACTCCCTGGAATAACAGCTGCAGTAGAGAATGCAGAGACTCCCACAGAAGTACAAGGCAGATGACAGGGGAAGGGCATTTCAGGCAGGAAAAGAGAAAGAAGAGAGTCAGGTCTCTGAGAAGGACATATCAGAGAGAGGAAACAGCCTCTGCAAAGGAGGCAGACATGTTCAAGGTCAGGGTAGTGACTGAGAGATGCATGAAGATGTGGCAGTGGATAAAGGTGTGAAAGGTGGACAGGGGTCCACTCATGCAGGGGATGAATGTCATGCTGAGGAGATCAGACTCTGATTGCGACTATTTTCAATTTAAATCCTTATCGTTATAACCCAACAAGATAGAGACATTTTAAAATAAAACAGTTAAAATGAGTGCCAATTTTAAGGTTCAGTTGTCTTGAATATTAAACCTGAAATGATTAGCTATCTGCTTCTTTGGACTAAAAGCTACATGAAGGCAGGAATCATTTCCTCACCAAAGCACGTACTCAAATTCATCCAATAGAGGACCCACTAATGACAACTGATGAACTCATTTGATTCCAACACTTATTATGAAGTAGTTCATTTCCTGCAGTGCTTGACTAGATACTGCATCAAAAATGCTACATAGATGTTTCATCTGATCTCTACAAGCTTGTACTCTAAGACGTAACAGTTGTTATTATTCTTAATTTTCAGAATTAAAATGTCATTGCTCTGTGTGACAGATTGAGAAACAAATGAATCATAAAAAGACCATAAAAGCTAATAACTACAGACCGTAAGTATACTAAAATAAATCAATGTAAAATTATAAAGGAACAGAATTTTCAGTTGTTTATTATGATTTATTTTATTGAGTTGAGAAATCTATTAACCTTTTGACATGAGAAGATGGAATTCACTAAATGAGTTAGAGAAGCTCTACTTCCATTGTCATCACCCTCTTTCAAAATAGTGCCAACATTTTCATAAGTTATGGAAATGCAGTGGGAAAACACTATCTACTGTTAATTGACACGTGGACATCTGACACTGCTCATGAGGACTGGATGTATGTGGCACTTAAGCTGATGCATGGAGCATTCACACTGAACTTCTGTGATCTGTGTGCTGGCAGATCAGTCTATTTTCCCTTATTGGCATGATGCCATCTCTGTTTTGAATTAGACACGCTAGTGTTGGCTGCTGAGCCTACCATATTGGTCTGTCCACCAGCCATGCTTTGCAGGGATCAATTGCTATGAGTCCGATTCTTCAAAGTACTTTTCCTTTCCATGGTCCAACTTTAGGAGCTGTTCTATCTCAACAGATATTTGGAAAGAGGCCGCTGATCCTTGGTTAGCACCACAGCGCCCAACCCAGCTTCTTAAATTGGGGAACACATATTCTCACTTGAATATATGACTGTGAGTTCAGACATTATATGAAGAAGCCATGACATAAAAGGGGACATCTTGCCGCTATTTTTTACTCAATGGCTAATAAGTTTGTAAAGATATAGGAAAAAACAAACTCAGTTTCTCCTACTATGCTCTCACAACACAAAACACTTCTGGGGACCTCTGGTCACCTAAATGTGTGGGGTCTTCTCTCCACCAAGTAATCCTTCAGCAGTGGATTCTTCAGCAGACATCAGCTGGGTGTTCTCCTACTTAATTCTCCCAATGTTAACTCTGACACCGTCTACCTGGAAACAGCATCAGATACCACAGATTGAGAGCTTAGTTCCACAAGACCACCCTCCACTTCAGATACCAGCACAAGTACAGCTGGCCCTCCATGTCCACAGGTTCCATATCTGTGAATTCAACCAACAACAGACCAAAATATTTGGGGGAAAAAACGATAAAAAAAAATATCAGGAGGGTACTGAGTACCTATGGCTTTTGCAACATCATAAAATCAAAAATCTTAAGTTAAACCATCATAAATCAGGGACTGTCTATAATTTGCTAGAATAGCTCACAGAACTCAAGTAAACACAATTACTGGTTTACTGAAAAGGATATTACCAAGGTTACTGATGAACACAAGATAGAAAAGATGCACAGGGCAAGGTATGTGGGAAGGGGCTTGAAGCTTCCATTCCCTCTCTGGGTTCACCACCCCAACCTTCAAGTGTTTAGCTCAGTCCTTTTCGGTTTTTATGGGAGGCTTCATTACATAGGCATGACTGCTTACATCACTGGCCACTGGTGATCACTGTTAATCTTCAGCAGCGCTTTTCTCCTGCCAATTTGGTGGGTAGGCCTGAAAATTCCAACGCTCTAATCACCTGGTTGGTTCCCTGTGCAACCAGTCCCCACTGGATGATATCCAAGAGGCCTCAGCCAAAGGTCAGCTTATTAGGATGCAAAAATACAATTATCATTTTGAAGATCCCAAGGACTTTAGGCATGGTATGTCTATTTCATAATAAGTATCACAAAGTTACAATGGTTTTATACTGAAATAATGTGTGGAATATATTATGAAATACAATGGGTAAAAATTTTGCATCAAATTTTAAGACAACACATAGTACTCCAAGGAAATTGTATGTTGGCAGAAATTGGTTTTGACCATGTACCCAGAGACTTGGGGTAACACATTAGTCCTGTGCCTTGGGGGCATTTTGATGGAAAACTTTGAGAAGCAGTTAATATGTGGAAAGGGCAGAGGCTTTAGAACCAGACACAGGTGAGTTTGAATCCCCGTTCCTCCACATTTTTTGAGAGTTTGACTTTGACCAAGACAAGTCTGACCTCAGGCCTCAGTGTCCTCATCAAACAGAAACGTTATTTAATATGAAGATTTATAAAATATGTAGCACAGGCATAGATGGAGCCAGGTGAGATTTTTAAACCATGTAAGATCAAGTCACACTCCCACTTAAAACCTTCCAACAGCTTCCTTTTGCCCTCTGAATAATGCCCTACATGGCAGTATCATGGGTTCCAAACATTTTAGTACACAGACCCTCTTTGGCAGTCTGGTGAAGAAGGCTGTGGGGTCCTTCTCAAAATATTGTTTTAAAATTCATGAAATAAACTTCATGTGATTACTAAGGAAACTACTTATATTGAAATATACTTAGACTATTAATAAAATCCACACATGCTACAGGAATATATGTACTTCTCTATTACCACATCAAATAACATCATATAGTAACAGGATTCTATAACTACAGTAAGTTTGTAGCAATGACGCACAAATAACATTTCTGGATATCTGCAACAAATGTAATTGGATACAAAAGTATCTGTGATTTTTAATTGTGAAAGTCACAGCTACTGCTGTTCTACTGTGGGTCTTTTTTTCCTTTGCCTACATTCATGACTAGAGGAAATGGTAAATTTCATTTAGATGTTAGTGAGGATGTTCTCATCTTTGTTCACAGACCCATGGATTCTAACCACGGATCCCTTGGAAATCCATGAACCTGGATAGGGAGCCAGCATTCTAAGTGGTATTCTCTGACTTCATCTCCCATTATCAATCACCTTTGCCTACAATACTTGAACCACACTGAACACTTGCTCGTCAAACACATTCAACTTAGTCCACCTTAAGCATCTGCTTTGCTTTTCTCTCTGTCTGGAATTCTCTTTCCTCAGGTTTTTGTGTGGTTATTTCTTTCCCCATCTTTATCTCAATCCAATGTCACCACCTCCAAAGGGCTTCCCTGACCACCCCATATAGAGCAGCCACCTACCCTTGCCTCCCCCTTCATCACACCACCCTGCTGTTTTCTCTATAAAACAATTGTGTTCATTTATGTATTCTTGTGTTTATTCTCTGCTTCCTTGCACCCAAATGTGAGCTCCATGGGAGCAGGAACTTCATCTACATGTTCAGCGCCATACCCCAGGTATCTAGAGCAGTGTTTGGGTCTATTACACCTTTGCTAAGTGAAAGAAAAAGTAGTAAGGGCTCCACAGATGTATCCTCTCATCCTTCACTCTGTATTTTTGGTATGGTAAGGATATAAAGAGATGAAAGACAAACTCCTGCCCTCACATGGTTTACAGTCCAGAGAAGGCTGTGGGGTGACGCTGTGGAAGGTACACCAGCATTGTGCTGGCTTGGGCTCCCACCCAGGCTCTCCCACTTGCCTGTACAACTGTGAGCAAATCAGTGCTAGGGCCTCAGTTCCTATGGGGTCAGATAAATGGGTTGGACAAATTTATCTTCATGGTGTATGGTTTATGATCCTTAAGAGCTAACAGTACAAGGCAGCACATGTGGCAAGTGAGGGATTCTGACCCTCAGTGGAGGACGCAGCACAGACTTAGAAAGAGCTCTGAAGTGGAATCAGTCTCCAACAAATCATGAGGAGTTAGAGGATTTTCAGAGTCATGAACTCTCAGGGTTGAAAGCAACTTCAAAGGCTGCCCAGCATGATCACTAGGTGATACACTGGATGTCTCTCTCTGAGTCCATTTCTGAAGAGGTAATATAATACTGTTGCTCTTAGATGCAACCCAGCGTGGGGGTGAAGAGTATGAACTGTGGAATGGCACGCTGCCTGGGTTCAAATCTCAGCTCTGTTGTTTATCAGCTATGTGAACTTAGCCAAATTACTTAACTTCTCTGTTTCTCAACTTCCACCTCTGTAAAACAGAAATAATACCAGTATCTTCTTTATGGGGTTATGGTCAAGAGTAAGTGAAAAAAATGAGTGTAATATACTTAACATGCTTTCTGTAAACATTACTTATGATTTTTTCTGCTAAACAGTTTGCTGGTGTGGCAAACTTATTATGTATCCCCCGAAACCATTTTCCCTTTCTCCATTGTAATTGAGTTTTTACCGGCTAGGGACTGCATTACTCAGTTTGGAGTTTCTGTGAGCCAACATATAACTTGATCTTACCTTTTCCTTGACATTCACATGAGTATTGAGTTCAGCCATCTTGCTTTTAGTGGAATCAGCCCTATAAAGAAGGAAAGAAGATTAAGTTCTAAAATTGATTTCTCAATGTGTTATTTTTATGCTCTCTTCCAACACAGTGAACAACTTTATTCAGTCATAATCATAAATATCATTTTAGAATGTAAAAATACTTTCAAGCTAAACATTTGACTTAGATATGTTCTAAAAGCATGTTATAATAACTCTAGAAGACAATGTAAAATCTTTTATTCATACTGTATTGACATGAAAAATGACAAAGACAGATGGGAATTTATCTAAACTGTGTTTCTTCCTATTATGTAAAAGAAAGGTCGTCAAAATTAGTGAGAGAAGGGAAATTGTACCTATTTTAACTAAGTATTATCATCACAATCCTCACTGTCTCAAAGCTTTTATCAGCTCCTAGGTAATCTAACAAACATTTATTGAATATAGCCCTCCTATATGTACATAACAATACCAAGCACTATAGGAAAAACAAGAGGAAACTATTCTAGGTTTAAACGTAAGTACCCACCCCCAACTTTTTCCTCTTTTTTTTTTTTTTTAAACTTTTCTCTCTATCTGGAATGCTCTAATTTCAGATTTTTTCAGGGTTGTTTCTTTCCTGTAGTCTTTTTTGTTGAGCCTGTCTCAAAACCTTTTTTTTTTTTAAAAATTTGTCTCAAAACAAACCTCAAGGAAAACCTGCCTGTTGCCCAGGCTGGAGTGTGGTAGCGTCATCAGAGTTCACTGCAGCCTCCACCTCCTCAACTCAAGCAATCCTGCCACCTCAGCCTCTCAAGTAGGTGGAACTGCAAGTATGCACCACCATACTCAGCTAATTTTTGTGTTTTTTTTGTAAAGACAAGGGTCTCACTTTGTTGCCCAGGCTAGTCTCAAACTTCTGGGCTCAAATGTTCCTCCCAGTTTGGCCTCCCAAAACACTGGGATCATAGGTGAGAGCCACTGCCCCTGTCCTCTGCAGTCTATCTTAGCTCAAGTGTCACCTCCTGCAAGAGGGCTTCCCTGAACACCATATCTAAAGTTGCCACCTCTCCTGCCTTACTCTCCAACAGAATACAACAGTTTTAAATTTGTTTTTTCACTTACCAACATATCATGAGCAACATTCCAGATCAATACATAAGTACCTTCACCGTAATTTTTATTGTCCGTAAGTTCATAATCTCCAATTGCAAATGGACCCTTAAAACTGCCCATAATCCTTCTGTTTCTTTAAAAGCTTTAGGTTGGAGCAGTGTGAAGAAGAGGAGGCGAGAACGACCCCCGGACCGACCGAAGCCCACGCGCCGCTGCATCCCGCGCCCAGCGCCTACGTCCCGCCGCCGTCACCACCATGCCCAAGAGAAAGGTTGAAGGGGATGCTAAAGGAGATAAAGCCAAGGTGAAGGACGAACCACAGAGAAGATCCGCGAGGTTGTCCGCTAAACCTGCTCCTCCAAAGCCAGAGCCCAAGCCGAAAAAGGCCCCTGCAAAGAAGGGAGAGAAGGTACCCAAAGGGAAAAAGGGAAAAGCTGATGCTGGCAAGGAAGGGAATAACCCTGCAGAAAACGGAGATGCCAAAACAGACCAGGCACAGAAAGCCGAAGGTGCTGGAGATGCCAAGTGAAGTGTGTGCATTTTTGATAACTGTGTACTTCTGGTGACTGTACAGTTTGAAATACTATTTTTTTATCAAGTTTTATAAAAATGCAGAATTTTGTTTTACCTTTTTTTTTTTTTTTTTTTTTTTAAGCTATGTTGTTAGCACAGAGAACACTTCATTGTTGTTTTGGGAGAAGGGGCATATGTCACTAACAGAATGTCTCCAAAGCTGGATTGATGTGGGGAAACGACTTTCCCTTCTAGTTTTGAGAGACGTCCTCTTGGCTCCCAGGAGGAGGGATTCCCTGACGTTGACACACATGGCCACCTTGGCACACAAAAGCCTTGTGGTATGGAAAAACAAATTCGCTTTTATGTCCTCTTCTCCCTTTCCGTCTTTCAGCATAGACTTAACTCCCTTAAGTCCAGGCATCTGTTGGGACCTGACCCCCAGTCATTGGTTACCAGTGTGTCAGGCAATCTGGTCTTGCCAGTGATGCCATTGAGATGGCACCTGTCAAAAGAGCAGTGATTCCATTTCTAGATTGTGGATCTTCAGATAAATTCTGCCATTTTCATTTCACTTCCTGAAAGTCAGGGTCGGCTCGTGAAAAGTTGTTAAACAACATGCTAAATGTGAAATGTCAACCCTCACTCTAAACTTTCCCTGTTCAGAGCATCAGATGAAGACTTCATTGGGTTTTATAGTGGCTTTCTGATTTTTGGTAGTCCATCAAAGAAGGGAGTTTGAAAGTTATTGAATACTGTTAATGATTGTCTGCCCATGTCCTGCCTGAAATACCATGATTGTTTATGGAAAGTATCTTTAATAAAGCTGGATACAGTTTGGCTTGGGGAAAAAAAAAAAAAAAAGCTTTAGGTTTTCTGTCTTTGGTGCCCAACCTCTTTTGTGAAGTGGCCCCCTCTGAGATCTGTATTCTGAAAATCAAGCTGTTGTATTTTCTTTTCCCTTATCTGATCAAAATCTTTCACCATTATAATGGAACACAGATCTTAAGTCTTTAATAGATTCAATCTTTTTGAAATAGAGAATAAATGACTTAAATGCACTAACACATTGGTTCAGAAATTAGCAGCCAGTCAGGCCACGATATCAACATATACCACCTGTTTGCATGTCAAGTGCTTTTTGTCAATAAATAACCAGTGAAACACTTTCTTATATTCTTGTCTTTCTTTTATTATAAGTGTCCTCACCTCCAGAGTAGATAGATGCTATGGACTTGCAAAGAATCTCTGATTCCTCCCCATTATTTTCTTTTACACCTACAGCTTAAATAAAGCATAAATTCAGATCCATTATCTTTCGCTGATTCTAGGATGAAAGTTTGGTAATACGCAATGTTAACTCTATTACTATTCAAATTATTCTCAACTAGGAATCCACAGAGACAAATTATCAAATATTAGGAACAGTAAGATTTTTATAAGTTTCCAAATAATACTGCCACTGGCACATGCATTTGGACTTGCTAGCAGGAGAGACTCTGCATACTTGCTTCCAGTAAAGCAGCACTTTCCCAAATGCTCTGCAAAAGTGCCGAATCTATTGAAAACACTCTATAAATGGTAAGTTCTATATCCCCTTACTTGGTATACAGGATAATCGGCTGGTGCAAAAGTAATTGTGATTTTTGCCATTGAAAGTAAAGGCTAAGTCTTTAAAATACTTTTGCACCAACCTAATAGCTGGCAAGTAACACTTGAATTTTATTTTCACTTATTCCTGCTCCTGTAATTTACTCACTTGTAAAGGACAGCATTCTTTTCTGATTATTTCTCATAGTGAACATGAATGATGTGTGAAGTACAAAAACAAATAACTAAGTGTTTTTGTTTACAAGCCATGGGTGGAAAGTAAAGCCTTTGGTCAGTCATTACAAGCTTGCAAGATAGTCTATAATCATTATACTGGAAGACGTCTGGATGGCTGCTTTTCTTATTCAAATGAAAGTTTTGGCATTATGTAAACATACACTGTATGTAAATTTCACAGTGTGTGACAGTATGAATATATGCATGAGAGGGAGGTAGAGGTGGAGGAAAGGGAGAGAGGTATACCTAAGAACTCTGAAGAACTAAATGGTGACAGCTAAATTCGGTGCCATTAAAGATGAACCGGTGAGCCACAGTGCCTTTCATTAGACCAGGTCAGCTGACTCTTCTGGACACATCTGATTTTGCCATTACAGATATGAGAAATCTAATAGAAAAACCTTTTTTTTTTTGCATTTGGGCTTTGATGTCTATGATTTGGATGTGCAGCATTTTCTAAAGCTGAAATGTTATAATCCGCAGAGGAATCAGGGAGGAATTCCATTGAGGATAGAAAATTTATGAGATCTGAAGACATGGTGACAATGGATGGTTAGCTATATTTATAACACACACACACACACACACACCCCTCCTTGGCAATTCCTTTTCTCTTTGACCTCAAAGTCTAACTCAAGAAGACTCTTTGGGACCGATGCTAGTATGATTAATTACAATTTTATTCAAATCATAATTTTAGTTTTTTTGTGGAAGGAAAATACTGGCTGTGGGGGTAAAATAGGTCTATTTTAAGTTTCTCAGATGGGAAGATAAGATAAAAATAATTATAGGGACCCATTCCTTGCCCATTTACTCTCAATTATTTTTCCCATGTGGAAGCCTGCCTCCACAGGCTCTACCTTCTGGGTGGGTTCTAATACCCTCTCCACATCACAGCTTTCTGCCAGCTGGTGCATAACAGAGACAATGCGAAACTAGTTAAAGTGTTTTAATCTAACAGACCATGAATTTAGTTTGCCTTAAAGAATTATAAGTTTAAGTGACTGGATAGTCAAGTTGGGTTCTACAGCTAAGAACAAACACTAGGGAAACACTGGGACAGGCGAGGTTATTTTCAGTGCATCCTGAAGGTTCTCATTGAGTGTCTGCACCTTCCATTTGGCACTAGTCCCTCCAGAATGTCCAGAAGCACACCTTGTACCTGTATAACATCATGTGCTCATTACCTTTCCTGAGCTGACCCTCCCTGCTACGAAAATGAAACTGCACTGGGTCCCTATTTTGAGATTCTCTTTTCTGCTATGAACTATATCTGCCCAGTCAGCTAAATTTCATCTGAATCTTAATTGTTTAAAGTAGTCAAGGAACTTTTCAATATATTTTCACCTCATTTCACATGACAGATCCAGGGTTTAGCAATGTGAAGCCCCAGCCCCACAAGCTACAGACATCTAGGTTGGCCCAAGAAGCCTCTAATGCTGTGATTTTTAGGACCGACAGTGAGTAACAGATGTTTGGGGAGAACAGACCTTCCCTAACATCTTGGTCATCTGCTTGGTAGTGTATCACTGCAAAACATGACTGAATACTCATACTTTAACATATATCGACCACAAGAGCTTTTAAATCTACAGGAAAGGTACAGGGATCTTTGAGTTCTTGAGAAGAACTTGGTCTCTCCTTGCTATTAATCATTTAAAATTGTTCTTGGAACAGACCAGTTACTGAGGGCTAACTATTCAAGTCCATGGATACATGTTCCATACACACTAATGAATCAACACAAAATTAAGATACTCAGAAATATAAGTCCTGATATTGGTGTAACATTTCAACAGCTTATATATTGTTTTAAAACTTTTTACCTTAAAATTGCAATTTAGCTTTCAGTAATATCATTACAAACATATATTGATATCATCATCTAATTTTTATGTATATCCTAAAGAAAACCGGAGATCAAGGAAATTGTTAAAACTTATTAGGGAAACATATTAGTCATAAAGAAAAGAATTTCACCATTTTAATACATCAGCTATATATACTTTTCTACCATAAAATGTATAAACCACAAATATGGTTACCACCAATCACTTCAAAAACAGAATTATATTGAACTGAACTACTCATGAGCAAAGATCTTACGGAATATGCATTAACAGTAGCCAGAAAATCTATTAGCTTAGAACAAAGATAAACATTTTTTATGAATAATAAACTCAAATAATAGAAATTCTGGCAAATATGTTTGTCTCAGTATTTCCAACTGACATAATTCAATGAAGTTTAATATGTATGACAGTCTGTAAAGTTTTTAAAATATATATTTATGTTTCTAATGCAATCATGTAAAACATGCAACGTTCTAACAATGTATTGAAATGTCAGATCACTTTCTGACTTGCTTGTCTCCGTCATCCCTCCTGTTTGATTGCATAATCAGCAATAAAGTTTCACTTTCGTTTCTCTTAAACCCATTATTGCTCTTAGGTTTACTTTCCTGTTCTCAGGTATTACATCACTTTGCTGGAAATGGATTTAGGAAACTATAGAAAATATATAAGAAAAAATTTTAAGTAATGATTTTAACAAAATTTTCAAGGTTATTAATGCAAAATTACCCATGATTTGCAAAAACATAAAAATCATGCTGCATATTTGGGGCCACTAATAGGGTATTTCATAAATTATCATAATGCATAATGTAAGCTGGAGGGGTTAGATAAATGCCAAACGTCATGACGATGGCTTAGAAAGAGAAAAATGACCAAGTTGGTAGAGACTGGATCAATTTGACTTTCTGGTTAATCATCAGACTTAACCAGGGAGATCTGAAAAAGTGAGGTTTCTGGGCCCCAAGGTCAGATGGGGAAATTGTGATGGAAAACAGCAACTCCCAGGTCATTTTCATGCAAAGCCAAATTTGAATGTGGCTAGTGTAAAGCGGAGTGTGTTGGAAAGGTTTAATACAGGCCAAATTTCAAAGACTGAGTACAAAAAAAAGGAATATAAGCTGTCTCATTGATATGTTTTATATCGATTATATGTTGAAATAGTATTTGACAGGCTGGATTAAATAAAATACAGTTTTAAAATTAATTTAATCTACTTCTTTTCACTTTTTTAATGTGACTGCTAGAAAATGTACGATTGCATGTGTGGCTTATGTTACATTTCTATTGCAGAGTGCTGTCCTAGAGCAGAGGTTCTTAAACAGTGTGGTTCCCACATGAGCAGCATCAGCATCACCTGGGAACTTGTTAAAGATGCAAATACTCTGCTCCTCACCAGACAGAAAGAGAAGCTCTGGAGGGCAGGGGCAGCACAGCAATCAGTGCTTAACAAGCCCCGCAGGGTATTCACATGCACACTAGCAAAACCTTGAGAACCACTAAGTCTCCATCCTGGAACATAAAGAAAGAGCCTCTTTCTTGATCCCAAACACTACACACAAGAAACAGATTTTCATGAAAGCCTAGAGAGATAAGGGGAAGGCCAGTTTCCTACATAGTTTACTTCATTAAGGAATAATCTTTTCACAAATACATTATTTAACAATAATCAGCACACTTCCGGAGAACTTAAAATGTACCAGACACTCTGTTAAGTGCTTGATGTACACTTTTTTTTTTCATTTTACCATCACAACCCTGTGAGTAGAAATTAAGATTATCCCCATTTTACATACATGGAAACTGAGGCACAAGGAGATCTAACTGCTCAAAGTCCCACAGTAAGCGTCAGGGCCAGAACTCATACCTAAGACTGTCCAACTTAGCAGCCCATAGCCATTGCGCTAACAGCACCTCAAAACCATCATAAACGAGTTACAGGGCTCACTGTCTATGAACTGCAGTTAAGAACTCCTCCAGGAGAATAAAACCATTCCTTGGGACCTGCCTTCTCGGGCCAGACAGGCCCATGATACATGCTTTGTGCATGTGCGGGATGCATAAACTGCAGCATGAAACCACTCCACTCACTCCACTCCCATAGGAATGGGCACAAATAACTTGCTTTAAAGAAATGTCTATTTTTGGCTGGGTGCGGTGTCTCACACCTGTAATCCCAGCACTTTGGGAGGCTGAGGAGGGTGGATCACCTGAGGTCAGGAGTTCCAGACCAGCCTGACTAGTATGATGAAATTCCGTCTCTACTAAAAATACAAAAATTAGTCAGGTGTGATGGCCTGCCGTTGTAGTCCCAGCTACTCGTGGTGGGCGGGGCAGGGAGGGGGAATAGGAGGAGTCTGAGACAGAAGAATTGCTTGAACCTGAGAGGCGGGGTGGAAGCTGTAGTGAGCTGAGCTAGTGTCAGTGCACTCCAGCCTGAGAGACTGAGAGAAACTCCATTTCCCGCTCCTCCCTCTCCCCGACAAAAAAAGGCTGTTTTCCTGCAGCTTCCTACCTCAGGTGAGGGCGCAAAGAGTTGCAGCTAGTGGGCCTTTAGCCAACAAATTGTTTCCGGGGAGCTGTGATGATGACAAGTGGCTCCATGACATTCTGGGGTCTAAAGGTATAACTAATTGAATTACTAATTTAAATTACTAAGTTGGAGTAATTAAAAGTGTCTGTGTACCTGATTCTGGCATAAGCCTAAAGAGTGCTGTTGAAAAATCCTGCATCACTATGATCACGTCGATCCTGAGACATTTTCTCATGGCTGCCTCAGAGGAGAAGAATCAGCACTGATCTTGTGTGTAGGAAGTCAGTTACGCCATGTGATTTGAGAAGCAGCAAAAATTTTCTCAGGCAAAACAGTATCTAACAGTACCCCTGAGTATGAGCTTCTTAAGAAACATGCATTTCTACTTAGTTGAAGGCATGCCATTACCTCTGGAAGAAGGTGCACTATCACAGATTAATTTATTTCATTCTCCTACTGCCATCAGTTGGCCCTTAGCAGAGAGCAGTGCTCTGAGAAGATGGGAAACAGGACAGGTAGGTTTTGATAGGGAGAGCTGGAACGGTTTCACATCTGTCTATAAAGGGCACCATTCATCCTGACAGGTCACACTGTAGCACAAGGACCATGGGTCTCCAGGTTGGAGGAAATGAACTCTGTGGTCCCTTTTGGCTCTCAGGTACTACGGGTCTGCACAGGCACTAGAAACTGATGGAAACGCTTATAAAAGGCATGGGTGCCATCTCCAGTGATGTACAGTACTAGGCTATTTCTCTGTACAGATCATCTTTAAACCAGAGACTAACCATCCTGTGCCCTAAGAACAATCAGGGTCACTTGCATGCCAGCTGAAGAGGGAAAGGGTTCCTCTACAAAACTGAGACTTGGTCTAATTTAGTACTAGGTATGTTTTCTGTTGCCTAACTGTTCAATTGCCTAATCTCTCTTCCGTTTTGTCCCCTCTTCTTTTCCCTCCATCCTTTGCTATTCCTTATCTGGCATGGTAATGACTGATGTCTCTTATATTTCAAGTGCTTTTGCTCTTTGTTTCTGTAGTTTAATTTCCATAGTCTAATAAAAGTTCTTGTTCCTTGGAGGAAAGTTGGTTTAATTATTAGGAATGAGAAACAGAAACAATGAAACAGAGTGATGACTGAAATATGAATTTCATATGAAGATACTTAGACTGGTATTTTTTTGCTTAATTTGGAGAAAAAAATTCAAGGTTGCATTTTCATTCAAAGGCATTTCAATGTGCTCAACCCACTGTTAGAACAACTTCACCGAAAAGCATTTTAAGATCAAATGTCAGAAAAAAAAATTCACATTTAAAAGCTCTGGCTTGGCCTCTTTTGAAAAGCAGGGTTAGCCTTTGGTTTAGAAATGTCACTGCCTACTAAGTTCTTTGTGGAGGGAAGAAAGAAAATTGAATGTTTTATTTAAACAGGTCATTAACAGTCAATACTTATTTGAAAAGGCTTGCTTTCAGAGGCAGATAAAAGCTTCCAATCACTTAGAATATCACTTGAGCAGATCTAGGGCAAGATGTGCTGATGCAAGTTTGAGACCTTTATGGGAGAACATCTTCACTTAACGGGCCCGGAGTGCTGAGTGCTTGTACGGCAGGCAGAGTCACCTGCGTGGCGCACACTGCATATATGCTGCATATACACGGCAGAGCAGAACACAAAGCACACTTTATGGCAGGCCCAGCTTTGAATTTTCCATTTTAGTACTGGCAAATGCTTATGAATGAAGATTAACCATTTTTGCATGAAGTGCCAAACCACCTCCCCACAGCAGCAGAATGCAAATGGGCACAAAAGAGCAAAGGACAGCTAAAATAAATGCGGCAGATCTAAGGCAGTGAAAGCACAGTGGGAGGAGGACACATGGCAGACTTTATTAGCATTCACCTACGGCATGGTTTTTCTATTTAATTTGAAATTATTTCATTTCATAGGTCTCTGCTGGCTTGAGAATATAAATAAATGCCTTTTTCTAAAAGTGACCCAACGCTGGCTCCTATAAACATCTGCTTCTGATTGCTGGGCTTTAAAGCAAACATGTGTTTCCATAGAGATGTGGGTGACCTGGACCTTGTGCAAGTACCCACTTGTATCAGCAACTCAATTATACTCGGTTCTTTTAAGATGCAATGATGTAAGCTCAAGTCTTTAAAATATGCCCATCCTCAGAGACATCTCAGGAAAAGTGAAGTGGCCAGTGTTATGTGAAGCAGAGAAGAGGTTCAGCAGAATAAATGCCACCCTCTCCAAGCACACTGTAATTAGTTCTCTCCCTGCAAATCATACTGCTTTGCTTCCCCATCCCCCTCACCATCCGCTGGCAAATCCCAAATCCCAGAGGGGTTTGGACAAAAGATCAAACATAGTTCTTTATACTCTGGAGCCCCAAGTATTTTACCACAATCTCTCCAGTGTTGAAAAAGAAATATGATGCATTCCCTTTCTTCCTTTCCTTCCCCCATCTCTTTAACTAGCTATGGGCAATTCCTATAGAAAGGGAATGATTTATCTTATAATTTGACAAACATTCATTAAACACCAACAATATGCCAGGGCCTGTGGGGAATGATGGCAATGGTTAAAGCTACGCTTACTGAACTCTTACAGTATACCCAGCAATGCTCTAAGCAGGTTCCATGTATTAACGTTATCCTTTAATTCTCAGAATCGCCCTAAGCAGTGTGTACTTCTATTTTCATTATCACCATTTTATAGAAAAATAAATGGGAGTACAGAGAGGTAAGCTACTCACTAAGTCACACAGCTATTCAGTACCCAGCTGAGCTGAGATTTGAACTTACATCTCCTGGCTCCAGAGCTCTTGGCCCTAAAGGAACTTACAGATCAATGACAAAGACAGATATGTACACAAAAGCACAGGAGAGAGCCAGACAAGGAGGTGGGGCAGGAAATGAGATTCAGAACTAAAATAATTAGAGTTGGAATTCACCTGGCTCAAGGTTCTGGGCAGAGCAACACTGAGGCTGAGGTCCGTCCAGCTTGAAAGACCCATCCCAGAGAGTCATGCACAAAAGAGTATTAGAGGCAGCCTTGCCATTAGAGGGGCTAGGGATGGGGCCGTATGCTTTTACAACTTTTAATGGCATGTTTATATGGACACCACTACATATTCATATCCAAAGGAAACATGGATTATGTATGGTTCTGCAATATAACTCCGGACCAGCAAAGAGAACCCCTAAGTAAACCTGGCAAATAAAAGCTCTATGTTTACAGCTAACTCTGGGAAGCTGGCTCAGCTGTCATGGAATAAAAATGTGGAAAAGAAACCCATCATATCTCTTCACAGCACATTCTGGTTTCAAAACCTTTGTTCCCACAAACTCACAGTATTCCTAGTTCATTGAGTCAGAACTCTCCTACTAAACATTTAATAATTTTCTCAAAGTGGCAGAGAAATTCAGGTTCTTCCTAGTTCCTTGAAATGTCACTGGCACTGGCTGAATAAAAACAGTATATGATGTACTGCCCTGAACACAATGGCATTTGGTGGGAAAGAAATACTTGGGAGCGAAGGCAGGGCTTGGCCAGCCCCGTTTCCACCCCATTACTGTCCTTCCTAGGGTCTCCCAGCAAATGCAACCTCAACTCACTTTTTAAGGTTTCCTTGTGCTCCAAATCAGGGCTCTCCAGCGACTGGCTTTCTCAGCAGGCAGATAAGCTCTGTTCCCCAACTGGCCACTTTTAAAAGCTTGCTTTTACTGTGACCAGTAAGTCATCTTAATAGTGACGCATGTGGAGCCAGAAACCGGGGTAGTAGCAGGATCTTGGGTGTGGCTGAGTAATTAGCAGTGGGCTGGTGGCCTTGGCCACCTGAGTAACAGAAAGACTCACCTTCTGAAAGACTGCTTGCTTCTTTTTTGTAAAACTGCGCAGGGTTTTTGCCTTCAGGCTCCTGTTAGTGAATCCCAGCTCTTCATCCTTCTTATCTTAGGGAAGGTATAGCTCTAAGTCTGAACTTGCAACCTATATACTGACTGCCCCTGAGGCAGAGAAGAGGCTGGGACCGTAGTCATCATTCCAAAGGTCAGTTTCTGGGCATGACTGTCTGCTAAGGGCTTCTTATCTTCCAGGCAACACCAGGACAGGCACATGAATCAATTAGTACACATTCTAGCACTGTACTCTGAAAAGGGTTCCTGGTTCTAGACCTAATTGAAAACATCTGTTAGCTAATTTTGCATTAAATGGAAAATGTACAAACCATGTCCAGGGCTATACATTTTATTAAGGGGCATGTGCTCACACAAGGAGGTCAAGTTCTTGCCTGACGTTTGTTCAGTTTAACAGCAAAAAGCCAGGGTGAGAAGCATGTGGTAGGGTACATTTGGGGCAGAGTGGAGAGGGGTTTCTTACCTGTCAGACCTGCTGTATCTACACACATATTAGTCCTATATATGTTACCTGTTTGCTGGTTTGAGGTTTAGAGATCAACACATACATTCTACATGTTCTTAGAAAACCTCTCTTCCCTCCTGGATCAGGCTTCACTTGATCCCTGCCATCAGAGCCCATCTAGCTGACTGCACACAGACAGTCAGCCTAGAACGCTGCTACCACCAGCCCTGTGCCTGTTACCAACCACAGGATCTTGGGCCCTTAGATAATCTCAAAGAGGAAACACTGCCTATTTTCTGCTATACAGATTTTTCCTTATGTTCCTGTGACCGAAAACAAGCAATTGCAATTCACCCAGATTGAATCCTAGCTCTGCCTCTTACTAGTTTTGGGATTTGGGCAACTACCTTGATCTAGGGTCCTGTTTCCTCCTTAGTAAAATGGGGATAATAATAGTAACTATGGCATAGAATGGTAAGAAGGATGAAATGAGTTCATGTTTGTAAAGTGATTACAACAGTGCCTGGCACACAGCAAGTGCTATAAAAGTGCTATAAAAGAATATAAATAGATTCCCTCATAGCTCATGTGGTAGCTTTCCTACTGTCCTCATTTTACAGGTGAGAGTCTAAGGATTATGAGGTTACCAACATGCATCAAGCCAGTAATGGAGCCAGCCCTTGAAACCTGACCTTCTGACCACAAATTTTGATCAAATCCATCACTACGGTATCACTTCCCCATAGAAAGGATCAGAAACCCATGGCAGGTCGCAGTTTCCCACCTTGTAGCTACCAGATGTGCTCAGTTCTTTTGTGACCAAATTCACAGCTTAAGGTACTTGTCTTCAGAGGAAAATAAACAGTCATAACACAGAAAGAGTAAAGTTCAAATAAATTCTTAGAGCTAATAAGGGAACAATCTAAAAATTACTAAACCTCCTTCCATACATTTTGATTTCAGGTAATTGTATCAACATGAGTAAAAGAATTAATTGGATTTTAATTCCCTCTGGTTTATTCTAATGCAGTCACAGATAATAAAAACTCATTCGGATCACTTATTATATGCTCAAGATTCTAGGGGGTCATATTTACTATCTTAGTGAACTTTCCATTTCTAGCTGTAATAAAAAATAGAAATTCGTCACCTGAAATATGCTGTAATGGGAAATTAATAAGTACTTTTAAAGTGCTTCAAATATACAAGACTTTAACAGATTTAATACATTAGAAAAAGAATTCTTTCCTTTTAAAAAAGACTGCTTCTGATAAATTCCACTTTGCCTTTCTCTCTTCCAAAGTTCCAAATACAATGCCTTTGACAAGCCAAGTGTTCAATGAAGATACATGGAAAGAAATGAATAAATGTCCTTTCATTTTATTCTTCATGTCTTGCTTGCAACGAATTTTTAATAATTTTTTTTCTCCAGTTTTTAACCCCTCATTCTAAGTTATCACTTTAAATGCCACCCTTTTAAAACTAGCATTGTCAGGCTGGGCACAGTAGCTTACGCTTGTAATCCAGCACTTTGGAAGGCTGAGGTGGGTGGATCCCTTGAGTCCAGGAGTTTGAGTGTAGCCTGGGCACCATGGCAAAACCCTGTCTCTACTAAAAATACTAAAATTAGCCAGGTGTGGTTGCATGTGCCTGCAGTCCCAGCTACTAGGGAAGCTGAAGTGGGAGGATTGCTTGAGTTCAGGAGGTCGAGGCTGCTGTGAACTGTGATCATGCCACTGGCACCCCAGCATGGGTGACAGAGTGAGACTCTGTCTTAATAACAAGAAACCCAGCATTGTCCAACATTGTTCTAGCCACATGATCCCACACACCTTCAAATCCACTCTGCTGTTCCTCCCAGCATACCTCCAACCCTGCAATGTCTTTTAGTCATTATCAGAGTCAAGGTCTAATCATGAGCACTCAAACCCTCCATATCTTCCTTATTGGGCCCCATGTATCCCCATCTTTAACCTGGTAACTTCCCCAGCATCTTCTATTGATTTTATTTCTTCTTAATGCAGAGCCTTTTAGGATAATCAAATCACTATGCTATAGCCCTCTAGTTCGTCTCCATCAAAGCCTATACTTTTATCCAAAAAGTTAACCTCTTCTGTGGAATATTTTAAAAAATAATTCATCTTCACCTAATGCTAAACACAATTAACTACTAACCTCACCACTATATACCCATGTAACTCCAGCATCGATAGGGACTTTTTTTTTTTCTTTTGAGATGGAGTTTCACTCTTGTTGCCTAGGGTAGAGTGCAATGGAGCAATCTCAGCTCACTGCAACATCTGCCTCCTGGGTTCACGTGATTCTCCTGTCTCAGCCTCCCAAGTAGCTGGGGTTACAGGCACCTGCCACCACACACGGCTAATTTTTGTATTTTTAGTAGAGATGGAGTTTTGCCATGTTGACCAGGCTGGTCTTGAACTCCTAATTTCAGGCGATGCACCCACCTCGGCCTCCCAAAGTGTTGAGATTACAGGAGTGAGCCACTACGCCCAGCAAATAGGGACTTTTATTGCTGTTGGCACCTATATGCACTTTATGGACCCTTCATAAACTGTCTTATGGCCTGCCCTGGCTACACTCTAAGTTTGTAGCATAAAAGGCTGGAGAGCAGACACACATCCTCCCTTCTTTGCACGAAGATCTGACCCACTCTATGACTCAACTCACAATGTGGGAAGTTCAGAAAGTACCAGATGCTTCCAATGGTGTACAAGCATTAGCAATACATAGTTTAATCTCTTCCAAATCATTTTTCTGAAGATTGAATGAATCAAAACTTTTTTTAATACAGAGGCTCAAATAATGCACAGGTCTCTCAGCTAAATATAATACCATATATTATTTCCCTTTGTAAGACTTTGGGTAGTCATTCAATCTACCTAACACCAATTTTTAAGTGTAAATGTATTAGGTTTTGATCACCTGTTTGGTGAAATAGATCCATCTCTCACAGCTTTGATTCCATTTATAACCATTCTTGACTGACTTGTAGAGACAAATAATCAGGAATGTCTGCATTTTTATTTTTTTACTAATGCTAACAAGTTCATTATCTAAATGTGGGACATGTCCTTTGAGGGTACTCCCCTGGGCTAGACACTATACGTAGAGGGTGTCTGTCCCTATGAGAACTGAGACTCAATGCCTGTTCTTGGTGGGGGCATATACTGTCATGATGGGGGTGTCAAAATCAAGAGAAATGAGAATGTAACAAAGTAGTAAATAAATCATTCTGAAATGACTACAACCATGTACACAAAGTGACTTCTAGAGGGATGAGATGGCTTTAGTTTAGGTGAACTTAATCAAAGAGGGCTTCAGAGAGGGGATGCTCCTTTGCACTACTTTGAGGCAATACTGGCAATGATGGGAATGGCACTGCAGGTATGTGGAAGAGTGAAAGTAAAACTTTTCTTGCAGAAACAGTGTGTGAAGCCAGAAAGAAAACCTACCTGCTTAGCACACAGAAGTCAATTAATAAATATTTACTGGGGGTCCACGATTTGTCTCTGCAAGATGCAATGTGTTTAGTTAATTACAGTGCAGTATAATTTTAAGATTGACTCCTGCGGGAGATAAGATTAGCAGGTAGTAAGCAATGAGATGACATCAGAAGGCAGTATTTGAGGTGACTATATGGTGTGGTTTATACTTGTCCTGTTCGTAATGCAGCTAGAGGTAATATGCTTGTTTCATTTTTCTTTTAGTAAATGGGAGAGTTCCTTCTCATCCTACCCCACCCCAATTCTCCCTCCCACCCCACTGTCATTTTTGGTTACATGGTTCTGAATCTAGATCTTATACATTTTCTCTGTTATTCTTGAAATGCTGAATTGAAAACAGGATCTTTCAAAATAACTTCAAATTGGTGCAAGCTGACTTTCTGTACTTCAAGTTTTGTAAAAATATGTGCTTTAATCTGACAAATATTAAAGGGCTTCAAAAGAAACAAAACTATATAGGTAAGTTACACGTACCTCTACGAAAGTAACTCATAAATTATATTTAAGATTCCATTTGTTTTTTTTTTTATGTTTACTTATTTTACTAAATACTTCTCTTAAAAATGTGAGGAGGTATAAGAAAGGGAAAATGTTTTCAAAACTTAATCTACATTTGTATCTATTTCTGAATGGCTACCAGTCAATCTTTAAGTCTTGTTTTCATTTTTCATTCCAAGCTTTCAAAGAATACTTTACTAGACAGAATGAGACCACTCTAAATGTCTTATAGAGAACATAGGGTGAAGACTGAGGAAAGACCCTAATGGTCACAGTATTAGTCAGTTTTGTTCTTTTTTTTTTTTTTTCCTACGGCAGTCAAATTTAGCATAGGGGGATTATATACCAACTTTAGCGACATTAATGTTAATAAGTTCTGATAGGCCACTACTATCAGACTAGCCTAGTCAGTTTTTGAAGAATCCTACAGCCATGCTGTATGGTGGGGAAAAATTAATTTAGCCTATGACAAAGCATTCTCCTTCAAGCCTCTGAATCATCAGTCTCTTGCTTTACAAAGACTTCTTACAACTGACAGCTCTGCCATGCCTTTAGCAATAGCTATCATTTACTGACCATAGTCATTCATTCGTCCAGTATTCATTTTAGCACTTAGTGGGCACCTCCTCTGTGCCAGGCACCATCCTAGGTGCTAGAACAACAACAATGAACAAACCAAACAAAATCCCCTTTAGGCACCACACTGGATAATTCTATTCCACTGAGATCTTACAACGTACCTGCCGGTAGGCATTTATTATCTCCACGTTAGAGATGAGGGAACTAAGGCTTATATGTTAAGGCCCAAGTCTCAGAGTTAGTCAACAGCAAGGCTGGGACTGAAACCTCCCAAACTAACTCCCAAACAGGTGCTCATTCCACTAGTCTGGTGCCACTGTTTTGGGTCAATACAAATAAAGGGAATATGTAGCTTAAAAATTATTTAGAGAGTTCATTCCAGTTGTGACATCTTAGTACTCACAAAAATTAGAATCGTAGATGTAAAGCTGGCTTGACAAAAATGGCAAAGGGGGAAGGAAAATTATCAATGGGAAGAACAACATTTTCTCATTGTTTTAAATGTTGCTGCCCACTTCCCAGTGAGAACAAATCACCATGGAATACCCTTTCCTGGCTACCTGCCACATTCTTTCTCACCCATTCCTTAACTATTATCCCCTTACGTTCCTTTCCCTTTATTCCTGTTACATATGGTGTTGCTGAAGAGCAGGTGAAGCTGTCCTGGGAGACAGTGAGATTCCTGTCACAGAATCTGTTCAAGCAGAAGCTGGCTGGCCACTGAATAAGGATGACAGAGAGGGAATTCACTTACAATTCAGGAAGATGGGGGACCTCTGCCTTGTAACTCCAGAATTCTAAAGGGAGAAACAAGGTTGTTTTTGCACTCTTTCCCCCTGAGTTTCCCATGAGGCATCTAGAATGGTCTTATTCTGTCTTAGTCATCATGTGTTTTCTGAAGGCTTGAACCAAAAATTGAAGCCAAGTCAAGTCCAGCTGATACCTACAAGGCACACTGCCAGAAGTCAATTATTTCCTTTGGCTTTTTATGCCTGGGAGTCTGAGATGGTCATGGAAAGAGCCTTTCTTCCTGCAGGCAGGGCCAAAAATGTCTCACATCTACGGCTTTGTTAGAAAACCATTTAAAGTAAAATCTAAAGAAGCTGTTGGATGACACAAACAAATAGCTTCTAACAGATTTTTGTGTTTGGTTTGGTTTGTAACTCAACCGAACTTTCATGAGAAGCATGAAAGTCCTGGTCCTAATGTATCCACAGTCTGAAAGCTGGTGAAGCTTTAACATTGAACTCAACATCCAGTAACTGTTTTACTCTTCTGGAGTCCTGGGACTCTATGTACAAAGCACTTTATACATTCCTAAATTAATTTGTGGATAAGACATTTTTGTCTTTGCAGATCTTGAGAACTCTATTCTTGAGAGTGCACTTATTCCTCATTTGACATCGTCTGGAGTCTTCTCATCCTGAGGTATGTACTCCTGAACTATAAATGAATCCCCTAGTCAACATCTTCATTAAATAGCCATCCAGACCTTGCTCAAACATATTCTACAATGGGGATGCATGCCTCCTAAATGAGTTTCTTCTGCACAAGTCTACTTGTGACTAAACCCTTAGCTAAAACATATTCTACAATGGAGACACAGGCCTCTAAAAAGAGCTTCTTCTACAAAGTCTACTTGTGACTAAACCCTTAGCTAAGATGGAGTCAACTGCCTTCCATGAATGTGCTAGCTCTGCCTTCAGACACTCCTTAAATCTGGTCATTCTTCCAAAACTCTCAGATTCATCTTATGTATGCGTTCTCTATCCTCGTACAGAATTGTTCACAGAATTGAAGGATGTCAGAGTTGGAAAGGACTTTATATAACACATTCCTAAATTAATTTGTGGATAAGACATTTTGTCTTGTCAGATCTTGAGAACTTCATTCTTCCCACCCTGAGACACATATATGTACTTAGTGGTTTTATTCATATTTTAATGCAGCCTAAGATTGTGTTTTCTTGATAATCACATCACAGTATACATTGATCATAATAAGCCTACAGTCAATTAAAATCCCCAAGATTTCCTCATATGATCTGAGTCCCATTTCTCCAATCTTTACTTTTGGAGCTGATTTTTCTTCTTGGATCTTAATTGCACATGTTTATATTTGGCTCATATTAATTTTACCTTACTAATTTGGCTGATTTCTCAAGCCTATTAAGGTTCTTTGGGCTAGCAAACCTGTAACTTTCCACTTTAGCTGTCCACTTCACTTTGATCATTCACGAATTGAAGGCTATCATTTACGTCACTTATGCCATTAAGTACAAAGTCTGGGCTTGAATCTCAGCTCTGCCACTTAGGAACTGTATGACCTTCAGGAAATTAAACTCTCTGTGTTGCAGTTTACTAATTTATAAAGTGGAAATAAAAGGTTATCAACTACATAGAATTGTGAAGATTAAATAAATTAATAGAGTAACAGAACAGTAATAGACACATACGAGTTCAATAAATGTCAGTTATTTTCTTTTGTTTCATCAAAATCATCATCATTCATGTCACTGATAAAGAGAGATCAGGAATAGAACAGAGGTCTATACTGGTTACCCTCTGCAATGACTTTGACCCATTCTTAAGCACTTTCTGGGTTTGTTATGAAAACCCAGTTGTGGAATCCATTGAAACTATTCTGTTATTCAGTTCTTATTTCTCCATTAAATACATAATGAAACCCTGAGACACTGTGAAAACTGCATTGATGAAATTCATATACACCCTATATATTACATTCTCTTCACTTTGCATTCCATTTATTCTATTGAACAGGAAAATCACTTAGTCCTGCTTGACTTCTTGGAGCCTAATGATTATCACTTGCTTTTCTGAGTGTTTTCTGTTTTCAGAATAAATTCCAGAATTTTGCTGAGCTTTTATGTTTTCTCCTTTTGCCAATTGCCAAGCTTTTGGGGCTTTCTTCATTCTCTGACATTCTCCCAAGATGACTGACTACAGCAACAGTTTCAGGTGAGCAAGGCCTGGAGATGCAACTCGGGCCAGGTGGCCCCAATCCATGACAAGGCATTAGCATTACACTGCTGGGGACCTCAGTTCCCTCTTACTCATATTTTGTTCTATCCTTACAGGTGAGAAATCAGTATTCTTGATTAAAAAGCAAGAATAAGAAGAGAGGAATAGTCCTTTGTTTTTCTCTATCAGAGATCTTATCTCTTTTTTGTTTTTTCTTTACAAAAGTAAAACAAATTTATATAATAAAAAAGATAAAAATATGATTGCAGTCTTGACAGAAATGATAACTATATAATTATTTTTAAAATGCACAAAACTCAACATCACTAGGATTCCAGTTTTCCATGTCTGGATTATTTTGTCACCTTTATTTTCTGTAGGATTGTTTCTTGTCAGCTTTTTATGTCTTTGGTTGTTTTTAGGATTCTTTATACATCACACTTCAGCTCACCCTAGATTCTGGGCTTCCTGATACTTTTCCAATGAGATTCTATCTCTCTCTTTAGTATTTGCTCTTGATTTTGGCCCTCTCCTTGCATTCTTTGCAAATGGTCTTTTATGGCCCCCAGCATTATGGCTCCTGCCTGTAATCCCAGCACTTTGGGAGGCCCAAGTGGGTGGACTGCTTGAGGTCAGGAGTTCAAGACCAGCCTGGCCAACATGGTAAAACCCTGTCTCTACTAAAAATACAAAAATTAGTTGGGCATGGTGGTGCATGCCTGTAATCCTAGCTACTCAGGAGGCTGAGGCAGGGAAACTGCTTGAACCTGGGAGGCAGAGGCTGCAGTGAGCCGAAATCGTACCACTGCACTCTAGCCCGGATGAGTGTAAGACTCTGTCTAAAAAAATAAATTAAATTAAATAAACACTCTTTTATACTTTGAGTTAATTTGAACATGCCCTTTGCAGCCATAACTATCTCTCTTCTATTTTTTTTGGAACTATTAAATCTCTAATTCTAATCATTCAAACAGTTATGGACTGTTAGACTTGGAGTGCAGGTGTGTATGTGAGAGAATGTGTGCATTATCTTTGACAATCTGGCAACATAATCATGATTATATTATCAGGATTTCATTGTTGATTCTTTCATTTTATACATATACACACACATTTTTTATATGTATATGTAAAACTTATTGGGTGTCAGCTATGCACCAGGGACTGTTTGAGGAGCTTTAGGAGTACCTAGAAAGGGCCCTAATTTGAATGTAGAGGTAGGCTTCTCATATCTTCAGTGGTCTTCTCTTTTAGAGTCTCAGACTGTAGAATCATATCTTCTATTTCTCTGAAATATTTGGAATTTCCCTCCTGCAGTCTGTAGTACATGTCTGCTATATCCACCATCTGCTCTTCAGTTAGCACAAAAGCTTAAACATAGTGGTTACAATCCTCCAAGAGCTGGCCCACAGCAGACACTCAATATGTATTTATCGAACAAACTGATAAAAGTTCCTTCTACTCATATTTCATCAACCAATCTTTTCTTGGTTAAAATTAGACCCAATATAGCAGTTCCCTTCATTCCATTTACTTCCCTAGAGAGAAAATGGCAGTGAGGCAAATTAGTATCTGAGACCCATTTCCATTTAAACATGAATAAGACTCTGAGCAGATGCCCAAATAGCTTGTCTCTCATCATTCTTATTACCTCTGTGTCATTTTTGTACATTATAGCAGAACTAAATTATGCCAATGCCCAATATGACTGAATGGTCTAAGCTCACTTAGGCAACTAAACTATTTATTGTCCACCACGTGCAAGGAACTATCCTGGACACTGAAGTTTTTTGTTCTTTTTCCTTTTAACTTCACCAAGTATGCATCTTGTTTTGGGTTTTTGGATTCTCACACCTCTGTCTCCCTGAGAAGTTTGGGACTCCTGCTCCATGGAAACAATCCACTGCACTATTACAGTGAAAAACTTATTTCCCTACTGTTTCTGCTCTGTTCAAAATCCTGCCATTCGTCAGCTTTTTTTCGGGGCAGATTAGTTAAAACCAGGTTTCTCAACCTTTTTATATTGAAAACTTTCTTATTTTCTTGTAACACTGTTTTAAATACCAAATTAAGTATAGTAATTTAAAAATCAGAACCATGAGACAAAATGCTACATTGTTTATAAACTACAACTCTTACAACTTACCAGTTAGGAACGATTTATCTAAATCTGAAAATAAATAATACTTTTAAAGAATATAGCCAAATTTACAATGTGATTCAGTTGATCATCAACATGATCAGTAACTTTTAGGATTTCAACTTTCATTTACATATCCATATACTTCTTCATATGTAGCAAAAAATTGGAATTCATTTTCAAAACTAGGATATGTAAATATGTGTATTCCTTCCCTAACTTCTTCAGTTTACTTTTTAGAAAGTAATTTAAGTAATCTATAATCAAATGTGAATACTGCACTCAAACAAACCACGTATTTTCAATATGAAATAAAGATATACTCTTATTTTCTTGAAAAATATAGATATTCATCTAGGCTTCTGTACCAAGATTTTGTTATCAGATCATTTTCATTGACTATGATTTGAGTACAGAATAACGTGTCTGCAGAGAAACAACAAATCCATTTGTCTTTGCTGTTTTCCTGGTGTGTTGCTAAAAGACTGTTTTGTCCACACAAGGTCATGGCCCTGACCTGGAAGTGGGCTTTGCTGAGTAAGCAGGTCAGAGATCATCATGACTGCAAAATAAGCAAGAAGGCACGAAAGTAATGAAGAAAGGGGGGGGGAACCCAACTTAATGCTAATTAGCCTATAAGCTAAGCTAAACACAGTTTTTGCCCAAAGATAAAAGAAAGGGTAAGAAAACATTTCAGAAAAACAGACTAAAATTTATTTGTACTTAAAATACTGATGTTTCATCCTGTCAAGTATATCTTTTCAATAATATTAAGACTTTGCAATAAGGTTAAGAAGTAATTTCTGAAAAATGTTTAGTCTATTTCTGAGTCTTCAAATAGTGACAGTCACTAGCACATGTTGAGCAAGTTTTGGAAAAATTAACTGCACTTATAGAAACTCTTAGTAAATTACTACTTTATTACATACTATATATTAATAAAACATCTAAATGTGTTTAATTTACTAGCAAGAGGTACCTGAGACATGGTAAGATTTTGATTTTTATGGTAATAAGTTTTAGGTATGTAGAAGGCAACATCTTTAAAATTTGTAAGTCTCCAATACAATCTTTCAGTGTGACATGTCCACTAGTTAGGCAAACATCACATGTGAGCTATTGCAATTATTTACAATTAATACTGAACATTTCTACTGCTGGCATGTTAGCTTGCATTTTACTTTGGTTTTCATATCAAATATTTCACACAGTCATGGTATTACACCTATTACCAACTCAAGTCCATGAATAATCATCAATATTTGCAGACTTTTTTTCTTATTTGATACTGCTGTTTTTATATAATAGTTTATTTAATTATATTCACTTGAAATACTTAGTATAACAAAAGATTTCATTAACTCCCTCTAGGTAAAAACAGACAAATATAAGAATAAGAAAGCAGACATAAGCAGAATTTGTTATTTTCTCAGGCTCAAAAGCCTCCTTTTGAGTGTTCCATTCAATCTAAATGAGAAGGCTATTCTATGATAAGTAAACCCTTGGGATTAAGGACAGAGATATCAGCACAAAAACAAGTAAGAATTTGTTGACTGTTAATGTATATAGTGGATGGGGTGAAATAATTAATCCATGTTCAAGAAGTCCAGGCAATCCTCCTAACTTGTACTTTACAAGATATAATTGTTGATTTAACTTATGGCTCTGGGACAACTAATGAGTTGCATTACAGTCCCAGTATGTTCACTATTGAAAAGAACTCCCTAGCATCTCAACAAAACTTCTCTTTTTATAAATAAGGAAACTGAGGCCATATGGACAGAAGGAACTTGATAAAAGTCACACTACTAGAAAGTGGCAGGGCCAGGACTTAAACACAGGTCTTCCATTCTTATTCATTCAAGAAAATTTTATTGAGCATCTCCTATGTATATAGGCTTGTGTTGAGTCTTAGCTAGAAGAACACTATATGAAGCACAACCTCCGGCCTCAAGAAACTTTGCTTTTAGTAAGGTTTACCAGATAACTGAATAGAAAACAATACAATACAAGCTATTCAAGGGGAAGCACAAAGTTTTATTAGACCACTTTGAGTTGGGGGTGGGATGGGGCAAATAACAAAAATGAGGAGGGTCAAGGAAAGCTTCCAGCTGGATGTCAGGTTTAAGCTGGGCCATGAAGTAGCTAGGTGAATGGGGCACAGTGAAGAAGAAAGAAAAAGGAAGAACAGGATCCTTAGAAAAAAAGAAATACCCTTAGAATAAGGCCATAAGGTTTCCGGTTAACCCATTATCCATATTCAAACTTTGTCAGCCTCAGTACATCACTGTAGAGTCTGATCATCTCTGAGTTCACAGAGAGAGTCCAATGTATACTGAAAACCAGCCTTTGAAACATGGTGGCAACTGAGAAGTCCTGCCTAGGCAACCAGCTAGTGGCAGCCCCACAGTGGTCGTATTGCTGTCCCAGCCAAGCTGGTACAGCTGTCATCCTCCTTGAGCCCCATGGTCTTTGGCTGTAAACAGGCCTAATGCCATCTATTTATTTCATACTGATGTTGTAAGGATGCTCCCCTTTCTTAGCAGGAAACATTACTAATAATACGTACTTCACAGTGATTTTGTGGGCATTAAAAGATAATATAAGTAAACCTACATAATGTTAGCTCGTGACTAGTAGGAATACAGTTCTGTTGGTTTCTTGTCCTGTGATAATGCAAAAGCTGTTCTCTGGGAATCTGATTGACCCAGCAAAGATAGGAGAAAATCTGTAGCCTTCACTTCATTCACTTACACTATGATCTACCCAACTGACTTAATTGACCTGAAGCACATCAATGAATTGGGAAGATTTTCCTTTTTAGAGAGACTTTCTTAATCATTAACAAAACAAAACAAAAACTTTTACTTAAGAAAGCAATACACCGAGTTTATTCTTCCATCTGGAATGCTTCCTTCGAGAATGGCCCACCCAACCTGGGACTCCCCTGCACTCACCTGGATGACTACAACTGGTCCTTCTGTGCTCCCTGTTGGGAACTTCCCTCCCCTACCTCTCCACAGACCCCAACAAGCCTTCAGACATTCCTGCAGTCCAGGCAGAAAGGAAAAAGAAAATGGAGAATTGCTTTGGGGAAAGACCTATGAGTGGGTGATACCTGAATGGTACTAGAATGTATGTCCCATAACTTGGCAACAAGTGAAATAAAAACATCTTTTGAGAGTTGAGATATAAAATCAATAAATGATGAATCCTAGGAGAGGCTTTGAAGTCCCCTTAAAGTGACTGGGCCAGTACAAGACTTGACTGTTGCCACTGACATTAAGAAAGAAGTCCATCGACTACCCAAACACAGGAACAGAGCACACAGAGGGAAACCTTGCCTGTCTGAACACTGGCAAGGCCGAGATACAGCACTATGTTCCTTATGCTAAGTACTTCTCATAAATTATTTTATTTAGCAATTACAACAAACCAGTGGCGTAGCTCATTCTAGCCTTCTTACCTAACAGGAGAGGAAACAGTGTGTTTCCTAGTGCTGCTGTAGCACATTAGCACACATTTAGTGGCTTAAAATAACACAGATATAATACCTTACAGTTTTGTAAGCCAAAAGTCTGACAAGGATCCTTTTTGGAAGCTCTAGGGATTTGTTTCCTTGCCCCTTCTAGATTCTAGAGGCTACCCACGTTCTTCAGCTCATGTCTCCTTCCCCCATCTTCAAAGCCTGCAGCGTCCCATCTCTGACCATTCATCCATTGCCACATCTCCCTCTGACTCTGAGCTCAGCCATAATATCTGATTTTTTATCACTCTCCAAGAACCAATTTTCACCCCTTTGGGAGCAATATTGTCCCTGTTGAGAATTCATGATCTATTCAAACAGGAATACTAATATTGAATGAGTATCTATTGTTGATCTTCCACCACAACCTCCCCAATTTTCCTTCCTCTGATATGTGCCAGCCATGCAGTTTGAGACTGATCTAAGGCTTTAAGCGTTGACCACAGAAACTGATGCAGAAAAGATACATACTAAAGCACTCAGCCAATGAGACTTTTTATTATTATGTTATCTCTACAACGGACAGTTGAAATGCTAACATTTGTATATCAAATGAACAGCTATGAAACATATTTTCAATGTCATTTTTAATATCCTCTGTACATATAAATTAATCCAATGCTTAGGAAGAGCTATGTATTTATTTCTTGTTCCTAGTTAAAATAATGAATGTCCTTGATCTAATTCTGCCATGGTTTTTATTACTGTTCTCAATAACAAAAGCCAGAAACCAAATTTGATTTTGCTTCTAGCTGTTTAAATAGATAAAAATCAGTGTGACTGTCAAAATCCAGGTTTGTCTTGTCAGGTTGAGAGGAAAACCAGGGCTACAACTGAAGAAGATGAACATGGACACTAACAGGAAAAAGTGCTTAGCTAGTCAAGTAAACAGATAAGATACATGAGTCCCAGATAGAGTATGTATAGCACGGCACTATAATCAGCAAACTGCCTCTTTATGATTATTTTCCTAGAGAAAATACTGTTAAAGTAATGCAGATTTCATAATGGGTTGGTAGTAGTAGTATAATTTAAAAAAACTGATACTAATAGAAGGATCTGGATCAAGGAGTAATGGCAGTATAGCTACTGTGGCCTAAAATCACAGTGACCATACATGTGATCTTGTTTTTTTGTTTGTTTTGTTTGTTTGTTTGTTTTTAGACAGAATCTTGCTCTGTTGCCTAGGCTGGAGTGCAATGGCACAATCTTGGCTCGCTGCAACCTACAGCTCCTGGGTTTAAGCAATTCTCCTGCCTCAACCTCCTGAGTAGCTGCAATTACAAGTATGTGCCACCATGCCTGGCTAATTTTTGTATTTTTAGTAGAGATGGGGTTTCACCATGTTGGCCAGGCTGGTCTCGAACTCCCGACCTCGTGATCCGCTCACCTCAGCCTCCCAAAGTGCTGGGATTACAGGCACGAGCCACCACACCGGCTGATTTTGGTTTTATTTTATTTTATTTTATTTTGAGACGGAGTTTCGCTCTTGTTACCCAGGCTGGAGTGCAATGGCACAATCTCGGCTCACCGCAGCCTCCACCTCCTGGGTTCAAGCAATTCTCCTGCCTCAGCCTCCCGAATAGCTGGAACTACAGGCACACGCCACCATACCCAGCTAATTTTTGTATTTTTAGTAGAGACAGGGTTTCATCATGTTGACCAGGAGGGTCTCGATCTCTTGACCTTGTGATCCACCCGCCTCGGCCTCCCAAAGTGCTGGGATTACAGGTATGAGCCACTGCCCCCGGCCTGATTTTGGTTTTATACTGAACCTATCTGGCATGAAAATTGTACCTAGAAAATGCATTTTAATTCAATCGTACAGCAGCAAAATATATTCTTGGGGGTTAAGCTTCAAATTATTTTCCAGCAGGAGGAAAGGTGTATCTTATCATGGAACTTGAGGCCCGAGGGCCACAAAGTTGCAACACTAACTATTGCAGAGCAAGATTTTCCCCTTCTTTATATCCTTAGGTATTTTTTACTTTGTTTACTAGTCCCCTAGCTGAACTCAGGGTCAAAACATGCTGCTCAGGCTGGCTCTACAAAGCCAGAGGCAAAGCAAACTGTTGTCCCCAAAATCCATTACTTCCTTCTACCTGAGTGTACCATTGCCCAGCTAAAGGTCATAATTTACATCCTCCCTTGCAATTCGGTATCTTCATGTTGCTAAGTCCTGGCCAATGGAATGTGAATGGAAGTAATATGCAAAACTTGGGGTTGTATCTTTAAAAGGAAGGGGTGTGCTTCCCACTTCCTTTTGTCCCCTTCTTGCCAGCTGAAGTGTGACAAGAACTTGAAATGGAAGCCATAAAGTAAGGATGACAGGAAAACCTGCTAGGAAGACTGGTCCCCATCATTGCGTAGCTCCCCCATCAGCCTGTAGGACTAGACTGTGACATGAGACTTTTATCTTTCTAAGCCAGTGTTGGTTGCCTTTATCTCCGCAGCCAAACTGGTAACATAACTAATATTTAATCCAGAAATTTCCTACACTCCAGCATTCACAACTTTTTTTTCCAAAAAGAAAAAAAAAATGTAGCAGCGCCATCACAGCTTACTTGCAGCCTCAACTTCCTAGGCTCAAGCAATCCTTCTGTCTCAGTCTCCTGAGTAGCTGGGATTACAAGCATGTGCCACCATGCCTAGCTACCTTTTTTTAATTTTTTTGTAGAAACAGGGTCTCATTATGTTGCCCAGGCTGGTTTTGAACTCCTGGGCTCAAGAATCCTACTGCCTTGGCCTCCCTCCCAAAGTACTGGGATTAAAGGTGTGAGCTACCACATCTGGCCCTGCATTCCCATATTTGGGTTAAGAAGGCTTCAATATCCTAAAGACTTATGTATAAATGTTCTAATACCATGAACAGATAAAAATGAATAGGTTAAAACCCGATTTTGAATTAACATTATAGTTTTTCTTTTAAGCTGAATACTGGGAATAAATACATAGAAGCACACAAAAACCCGTTAGTAATCCCTTTATTTCATTTCCACAACTAATGTGGGAGGTGAAAACCTGGAGAGGATGTAAAGAGGCGCATGCACAGAAACAAGTACATGATGGCAAAGGATTGGCTTATTCTTTTGTAAATCTAGTGGTCAACTTCATATCCCTGTTTCAGACAAAGGATGGCAAGGAACTGAACCTTACACAATGAAAAGAAAACCATTTTAAACTGCAGCAAGAAAGCCTTAACAATTTGAAGAAATGTATTCTCTGAGCCTATAATTAATCATTTTAGCTACTGAGGGAGGTTTTGAAATCTCTTTCTCTGCAGATATTTTTTAATTGCATAGATTTTAATTTTCTAGACTGTCATGTTAGAATTCTGCCCTTTTGGGCAAGAAGGAGGGAGTGAGAATGGAGATTACCTCAACAAGTCTCTCATCCAGGGACCAGGGCTTCCAATCCTTCCTCCTCCCCCAAGTCCCTTTCCCTTCTTTCACCTTTTTCTTCCCTTTCTTTCATGACACTAAGTTGGTTTGTGCTTACATGAGAAGCAACAAGCTTTGTTTCTCTTAGCTTTATTTCTCATGACTACGTGCCTTGACCTACGTTGATTCTATAATGTGCCAGAGATTGCAAAATTTAATGGTAGGAACAATGTGTATGTAGGTGTGTGTATCTGTGTAGGGTGTGTGTGTGTGTGTGTGTGTGTGTGTGTTAGGGAATAGTGGGGTGGGAGCTAGAAAGAGTTTCACAATGGATCCAGAAGCAATTCACAGACATACACATGTAGTCACACACATACACACATAGCACACAATTCGACTCATCCCCTCAATGGGTCATGTGATATGCTAGTTATTTTGTTGGGAAAAAAAAAAAGAGTGCTCCTTTTCAGGCGGATACATTTGAAACAATAGAGGAGCTTATTATGAGGTGATGAAAGCCAAAATAACAATAGCTTATTTATTTGGAGGAAATCCCATATTGTCAGGACACTGCTGACCACCTGCCACCTGCTTCCCCTCCCCCAAGGAGGAGCGGCTTACCTCATAGGTTCATTTGAATAAACCGGGTAACTCCCACCCTCTCCCCACTCTGTTAGGATCCTTCCGCCTGCCTGCAAAGACCGTACCTTCCCACCTGCTCTTGGCCATGCAATAAACTTTAAGTGCAGGCCCTGCCCCTGGTTGGGGAGGACAGAGGTAGAGAAGGGATATAATGTCCCACTCTGCCTGTTAACTGGGTCTCCTTACTGCAGGGGCAAAGTATTAGCATACCATCCTGGCCCTGATCTAAAGCCACATTTTCCAGTGAGTTTTCATCAGAAAGAAAGCTGACATCTTGCTCTCCTCTTGCCTGACTGCTCTCTCTCTCTTAACATTACCTGGCACACCATAGGAAACTAGTAAACAATTTTTGAAGGAGAGAATAAATGGACTTGGGTGGACCAATTAGCTGACCTCCTAAAACCTAAGTGAAATTGTTCTGAACTTGAGGCTCCATGTATTTTTTGAATCACTCACCCCATAGTAACAGTGCTTACACATGGACTATATATGTTATTTATTTATAAAGGTTAAATATGTGCTTCTGTATTAATATATCACATACTTTACAGAAATACTCTAAAATAGAAATTTGAAAGATATGAAAAAAATGTTAATATAAGCTCCAATACATTCTTACACCCCCAGTGGATCATTTTGAGCACTCCGCTTTGGAGTCCACTGGTCTAGACTTTCAACACTGTATTAGTTCAGAAGAGAAGGACTTAGAAGTCTGGAGTAGTCCAGACAGACTCAGCAGGACTGGAAGGGCCCTCGTTCACAGCCCTACTTGCCACATGCTTTAAGCTGACTTTCAGTTTAGGGAATATGCTCAGTGTATATATGTTGAAATGAACTGGAAGGAGGTGAGGACTGAGCTAACAGTTGCTGAATGGGTAGGATTTACAGAGCTAGAAGGGAAATGGGAGGGACACGTCAAGTGAGACTTCTCTGAGAATACTTTATTCCAAGAACAGGCTTACAGAAATGGGATAGAAGTTGGTTTCATCACACTGACTTGAGCGCCAACGTACTGTAGAGTGACAGGAAATAATGTCAGTCATTGAAAGACAGAGAAGAGTGAAAGTGGCAGGTTACCTTGAACCATGAAATAAAGGTAGAGAAATCTGGATTTGATTTGCTGTAGAATAAAATATGGGACCACTGAACATTTTAAAGATGCAAACATCACAATGAGATCTATGTTTTGTGAAGATTACTCTGAGGTAGGATGCAAACTGGAGGGAAAAAACATTTGGATTTCGTTAGAGCAGCTCAGAAGAATCTGGAGTGAGACTATTCGAGTTTGACTTGAGTGATAAAGGTGGTAATAGAAAAGAAAGTATGAAACTGAACATGAATTAGAAAGAATATGATTGGCCAGGTGTAGTGGCTCATACCTGTAATCCCAGCACTTTGGAAGGCTGAGGCGGGCAGATCACGAGGTCAGGAGTTTGAGGAGACCAGCCTGACCAACATGGTGAAACCCCATCTCTACTAAAAATACAAAAATTAGTCAGGTATGGTAGCACGTGCCTGTAATCCCAGCTACTCAGGAGGCTGAGGCAGGAGAATCACTTGAACCTGGGATGCAGAAGTTGCAGTGAGCTGAGATTGTGCCAATGCACTCCATCCTGGGTGACAGAGCAAGACTCTGTCTTAAAAAAAAAAAAAAAGACAGAATATGATCAAGCCTCAGTAAAATATGGAGGAAGAAAGGGAAGAAACCAAATACTCCTAGAAATGATTCCACCACTTAAAAACTAAAGAACCCTAATTGATTTGTTGAAGTTTTTTTATCCTGATTTGCTATACTAAGTAACACCAGCGTGAGTGAGATTTCTTTGCTCCTATTTAAAAGCTTGGGGCTCAGCTTCTAGCCTCAAAGAAAATTTGTGTGTATTTTTTTTTGAGACAGGGTCGCACTCTGTCATGTTGTCCAGGCTGGAGTACAGTGGTACTCTACTCCAGCCATAATCATGGCTCACTGCAGCCTTGAACTCCTGGGCTCAAGAGATCCTCCCCTTCAGCCTGCCAAGCAGCTAGGACCACAGGTGTGCCATGTATGGTTAATTCAAAATTTTGTTTTTAGAGAGAGAGAGATGGGGTCTCACTATGTTGCCTGGTCTCAAACTCAGTTGCCCAGTCTCAAACTCTTGGCCTCAAGTGAACCTCCTGCCTTGATCTCCCAAAGTGCTGGAGTTATAGGTATGGCCCACTGCATCCAGCTAAAAAATTATTAAACATGGAAAATGGACTAAGTTTTCAAGAGCCCAAGATATTACTAAGTTTGCTGGAAGATGCAATTTAGAAATGGCACTCTGCCTTGGAAAAAAAAAAAAAAAAGGAAATATCACCTTTGTGTGTAAGTAGCGAACAACTCCTGATTTTCTGCATGTGAGTGAACAATCTGGTCAACCACAAGATGAAGACCAATAATGAGTTCGTGTACCTTTGCAGCCAGATTTTTCCTACATGTTAACTCCGCAGTACTTCTAGCCACAGAGTTTAGCTCTGAGATAATTTAGCCAAACAATACTAAAAGACATGGAATACAGGCGTAGGTAATAAAAATACTGGAAGAAAAAGAAATACAAGCATTTTCATCAACAAGCGCTAATTCTGTGAACAGGTATAAGATGCGGCTGCATCTGTGCAGTTCATCTTTTGAAACCTGTGTGCTAGATCCCTCAATGACTTATTCTGAAAATGGTCTCCTAAGATGGTAAGAAATGACCAAAAATTACATAAAGCTCACTTTCCAAATAGAGTTCTGCAGAAAATACATCTGCCATCTGGCTTTCTGGCTAACTTCACTTCTTTCCTTTTAGGCAGATATTATTTTATCCAGACCACACAGTTTGTTCGTCTAGTTGGTTCATGAAAATTTCAGAACATGACTCTGTAGCAGGAATGTTTGGCAAGTGACAGAACATTAGCTGCTTAACATCAGGGCAGTTTCCTTGTCTCGGTGGTTAAGCAATCTCTCCCAGGCTATGTGTGCTTGGGTGCCTTCAGCTATGAATTCAAAATGATGATTTGATGATATCTTTAATATCTCTCAAAGATAATGTCTCCAATGCACTTTGAGACAGGTACTGCTCATGTACATATACTGATACTCTAAAATTAGCTAGGAAGACTTTAAAACTCACTGCTACTTCACAAGCAACATTATGATGGTCTACTTGATGCAGATTGATCTAAACCAAGTTACTGTGCTTGTCATTTCATGTGAAATGGAAATAAAGTTTCCCTATTCTTGTTATGTAAAAAACAACAATGTGCTTTAAATTTTAGCCAAGGTGTATTAGAGAATGGAAAAAGTAATTTGGTCTGGGTTGGCTTTTCAAAACCCATTTAAACTAAGAAAAGAGGCATTTATTTAAAAAAAAATCAGATCAGTTGTATAGTTACTTCCCCTCTCTCCACGTTTTTCAAACGGCAGAGATCAATGGTCTTTGTAACCACCTGCCTGTCTCCAAAGAACGTGACAGGCTGAGCTGAAAGAGCCTCCAAACTTATGCCAATGTAAAGGGGGAAGCCTTTTAATGACCCTGTGGGCTTGGCATTGTTTCTCAGTGGCCTCACTTAGCCAACAATGCTAAGAGCTGCAAGCTGAGCCTAAAGTATAATTCTGCAGACACTGACAATGAAAAGACCATCAGGAATGGAGTAACCTATCCTACAGAAGCAGTTTAGAAGGGAAAACACATATCCAAAAAAATCTGGTCCCACATCAAGGTGAAATGAACAGAATTCAACATCTGTGAAGAATGTTGGATGATGATGTTACAGTTTTCAAGAAAATATTCAGTGAGAACTTTACACAATTTTAATAAACGAAGTTTATCTAGATCCTTGAAAATAATTCCATTGCTCTGGTTTGAATGTATCCTTTAAAGTTCATGTGTTAGAAACTTAATCCTCAATGCAATGTTGCTGGGATTAGGTCATGAAGGCTCTGTCCTCATAAATGATTAATGTCCTTATTGCAGGAGGGGGTTAGTTATCTGGAAAGTGGCTTTGTTGTAAAAACAAGGTGAGCCCCTCTTGCTCTCTTGCCAGCCATGGGATGATGCAGCACAAAGGCCCTCCCCTCACCAGATATCAGTGCCACACTTCCCAGTCTCCAGAACCGTGAGCCAAATAAACTTCTGTTCATAAATTACACATTCTAGAGTATACCGTTACACAAAATAGGCTAAGAGGTCCGTGATCCCTAAAGCTTTATTAGTTATTTACCAAGCCATCCTCAGATTTTTGTTACCTATTGAATCTAGTTGACAATAAGTTACATTTGTTCATTTGCATAATTCCATTTCCTTCACTATGTCTTTGATTCAAAGCACAACATCATGGAGTCAGAGAATGGAAACTGTTTCTATATTTTGGGAGGAAAAAAAGCAATGTTTGTGATAACCTATTTTTTTTCCCTCCTTCTAAGCTAAACACTTATAATTCTTAACACATGTTTTTTCTTGGAACCATTTTTTACTTCTGGCTTTATGTAAAATGTGAGAATTTTCTATCTCAGAAAATGGCACGAGTTCATCTCTTATGATGTCCCCATTGTATGTTCATTGCCAGTGAGACAATCTGTTTAGCGCCATCATTATTATTACTATAAATAGATCCGTATAATGTGCTTTTATGCATGTTTATCACTTTCAGTTTCAGAACTGTGTTATTTAGGCCTTGACCAGAAAGGTTTTCATATGAATAATGAGCCTGTCTTTCTGGTCTGAAATTCCAATGTACTTTATAGATACAAATAATACCCATTTACCAAGAGTAGACTGACTTGTAGTTCAAATAAGAAAGAACCACAGACGTAAATGCACATTAGTGTTGGGCTTAGACTTGTAAACAGAAATATAATTCATGAATTTCATTAATTATTTAGCCAACCATTACATAGATATTTCTCTGTCAAGTTGTAAAATCTTAACATTCAGTTTTTAAGTGCATTTTACAGGTACACATGATAATCTTAATCTCTAAAGACTTGGAAATAAGAAAACAACGTTCTTTATTTCCTCATGAAATAAGACTCAGTCATCTAATTTTCACCTTCCAGGTGTAAGGATCTTACGAAACAGCAGAATACCAAAGTCAGAGACACTGTGAAATTGTCTGAATTATGTTCTGTTTGCTAATTACCTGCAAATGTGTTTGCTTCACTGTTTAAAAAAGGCATAGATGTATGTGTCTGCATAAACATATTTGTATATACAATGGAATACGGAATGGAAGGAGAACTCAATCAGAATTTAAATTTGTAACTTCTAGTCTGGTCCTGCTTTCCCCAGCTCAAATGGGTCAAGTTCTCTGAGTCCCAGTCTCACATCTGTAAAGCAGCTGTGAAGACCAAATGTGTATGGAAACCTTTTGTAAACAGTGAAACATAAATCACTAAATGCACATGAGGTCTGTGTGTTTGTGTGTGTGGTTGCTATAGTTTGACCCAATTCACATGAACATGACAATGAATGGGGCTTGTCCTCCTTATTTGTCTCACAGACGTCCAGATTTTTAAAAGGATACTTGTAAATCCAAATGAATTAAAGTAAATGCAAGGGGAAAATATACCACATGAGAGAAAATACTGAGGAGTCCATCAGGTCTGGCCCAGGAGTGATGTCTGTCTGGGGTGAGACCCCTTAACTGTCTATTTTGCACAGTTTCTCCTTCCATTCTAGAAACCATGATTTTTCCAGAAGGGCCAAGTTTTTTCACAGGCAGTGTCCACAGCAGTGCTGCAGTGGCTCTGGCATTGTGGGGGACATACAGGAGGCGGGTGAAGGGCAAAGACGGAAACAAAAGAGATGTCTGAAAAGGGAGAGATGGAGGAAGGGCAGTCTTTAATGTCTACGGGAAACCTGTTTGTCAAGTTCTTGTAAGTCAGGGATTGTACGTATATCCAAGTACACTTTACTACAATTAAACAAAAAGTCATTCACGGTTGACATTTCCTAAATGTCACGTATAGCTACAAAACACAACCCTGGCAAGATGTCAAAGGTACTGCCTTTGTTGTTAAAATCTGGTTTGTTCAGTCACAGCAAAGAACTAACAAACTCACAGCCATTTTCTCTTAAATTGAAAAATATTTTTTGTTTCTATGTGTCCCAGAAAGCACTTTTAAAATACTCCTACAGACAGTTAAAAGCTATTTGTATTTTCTACAGCCTATCCCCTCCAAATGGGAAGAAAGGACAGGAACAAGAATCCTTGGCAACAGCTAGCCTCCCGCAATGGTGAGGGCTTGAGAGGCACGAGAATGAAGTGGGTAAGTGTAAGTGGAAATAAAAGATGTCTTTTCTTTTTTTGAGATGGAGTCTTGCTCTGTCACCCAGGCTAGAGTGCTAGGGCACGATCTTGGCTTAGTGCAACCTCTGCCTCCTGGGTTCAAGCAATTCTCATGCCTCAGCTTCCTGAGTAGCTGGGATTATAGGTGCCTGCCACCACGCTGAGCTAATTTTTGTATTTTTAGTAGAGATGGGATTTCACCATGTTGCCAAGCTGGTCTTGAACTCCTGGCCTCAAGCAGTCCTCCAGCCTCAGCCTTCCAAAGTGCTGAGATTACAGGTGTGAGCCACACCCAGCCTGAACTCGATTCTTTACTAGAGCTAGCTATACTGCCCAAGACCTATGGCTCCACTTCCAGGATCACAGGGTAAAGCTGAAGTCATCTCATTGTATGAGAGTGAGGAACATCAACATCCCTTTCTATTAAAAGCAGAGAGCCTTCACTAAAGTTCACTGTCTTGGCTATGCATCTTTTCCTCTTTGGGATAAATGACAGGGTCTGAGCTAATGATTCACATTGTTAAAATTACAGACCGAGGCAAATAATTATTCATGGTTAGTTAAGCTTAGGTTTGCTCCAACATGCCTTCCTGAAGTGATTCCTCTCGAAAACAAACTCACTTGGGAGATGTTTAACTTCATTAAGCCAGCACTGACATCAAGAGGGTATATTTCCAATGGACACTGCCATGCAAAATATGGATTGGACAACTTAACTGAAAGCCCACTTTGCTATTTGTAGAATGTTCTCTTCTCACTATAAAGAAAGGACCAGAGTTCTGCCAAGAAAATGTAAAAGCTGTAGTTTCCTACAATAGTGGTGCATATTTCTGTTTTAGACCATAGCACAGCACTTGTAGAAGTCACTGCTTCAGTAAGAGTTGATTATACGTTCATTTCTCAAGGACAAAGGGTCTGAGTGGCAAATGCCTTCAGAATTTTTTTTTGTTGTTGGGGGATAAGCTAAACTAAGTCAGATTTCTTCGTGAAATAGGGGATGTGGCAAGGCAAAGGGTAGTTAGATTTAAAGTTTGAAAATTTTAGGTATCATAGCTATTGAGGATAGGAAACGGTGAAGGGTGAGAAGAGGGTGGAAATATCCCGGGACCACATCCATTTGCTCTTCTTGTTTTCTGCTTTAGGGGTAGTGACTTCTTTTGAAAAATGAGAGGTTTATTTTCATAACAGGCAGTGAGGAATAGCTAGGCAGATGTGTGTGGGTTGGTTCTGGCCCTTGATTAGCAGACGGGAATGATACTGCCTTTAAGTTTCACCAAATATATCCGTCAAAACACATACAAGAGACCTCCACTTGCACAATCAAGATCCCAAATTTCAATGCAGCGATCATGCTGTTTTAGGAAAGTTTAAATGGAGCCAAATTTCCATTTCCAGAACTGTTCTCAGATGTGGTTAACAGACTACATGGACTTTTTCATCTCTTCTTTGCTTCTCTAGGATGCAAAGTCTAAAATCAAGGTATTTTTGAAAATTTTTCTGTGCTTTGATCAAGGAAGTACTTGATGGAGGCCAGATGTCATTCTGCTACCAGAGTATCCTTTCTCGGAACCACAGCAAGAATGTTCCCAAGCCTTTTACAGAAAGTACATGCCATGTACAACATGTAGATACTCTTGTCAGAGTAGTTCAGACTTTGGGCAGCTATAATTGGAATGTGGCTTTGAGAACTCTGCAAAGTTCACTGTGTTGCTGTCCATGTGTGTCAGTGTGGGTGTTCCCCTCCCTTGCGTTCTCATTTTTTTTCCCCCTCATACATGCAGGTTTTTGTGCTGTTAATCCTCTTGGAATGTAGCTCTTATCAGCACCTAGAAGAATTCATTACCCCTTCACCTTCTCTGTTCTCCAGCGCATGAGGCTAAGAACAAGAGAGCAAATGTCTGGGGAGTTGAACTCTGAATTCAGGTGTGCTGGCACTGAGTTACTATTTACCTGATTTTTCCTATAATCAAAAGGGAAGGGGAGAAATTAATCATGCTTCCCTCTCCACAGGAGCTGGAGGAAAAGAGCCTTCAGAAACAGAGGCTAAGGCCCCCTGCCATTAAATCCAGGTATTTTAAAGCTAAGGGTCAAAAAAGAAAAAAAAAAAGCAGCAGATTAGCAGATTTGCAAGAGATTCTAAGCTGTGTCTGTACAACAGAGCAAATGATCAATATAGTGGGGGTAAAAACTAGTTAAGCCACTTAGAGAAAATCATGTTTGTTTACCTTTACATATCTATATCTATATATATAAACTTCTGCTGGTTATACAGTAGACTTAAAAGCAAAATATTTTGTTTTTTATACAGAGCCTGCAAAAACTCATTTTATGGTCTTTAAGTATATACCCTTCTCTATCATTCTTAAATTGTCAGTTTTGTTCACACAAGAAAATAAACTCAGAATACAAATACAGTACTACCTCTTTTGGGTGTAAACCATGAGGCACTGCCACACTGTCAGGCATTTATGAAAAGCAAAAGGCAAGACACAAACACCCATGAGTCGTCTGGCTCTTTCTTCAAGCATGTAAACTGAGATGTACACTGAAATGGGAAACTACCCAAGCCAGAAAGGTAGCCAAATATACCGTCAGAGAGATACAGCAACATTCTTAGAATCCATTAAAAGGCAATAGAAAGCAACCATTAATTGAACAACACTCAACTAGATTGACAAGACAGAACTGAAATGGCACAGGGGGCTTCCACCCTCTTAAAGAACTGTGTCAAGGAGCAGGGGATTTGTAACCAAAACTCTATGATATTTCTAGAATCCAATAGGAAAACCTTATACCAAAGACTACATCATTGTTGGCTTTGTTTTTACAAGGTTGATTTATAGTTGCATCAAAAAAAACCCTCAATCTATAATTCCTCAATACTGAAAGGAGGAGTGAATACAAAAATTTATTATACCCCGTTCTTCAGTTTAAGGCTATGTAAATCAGTCATCAATTCTGAATACTGTATTAGATGAATCCCTTTGTTAACAATTATGCATGTCAGAACACTAGGAATAATGTAATATTAACTAAAATACATCAGGTGTTGGAGAAAAGTTACTGACAAGGTAATATATTTATTTTTTAATGGAAAAGTTTAATCCTTGGCAAAATAAAATATATGCCATTCATTTAATTTTAATTTCTCAGGATTTTGAGAAGTGTCTCGACTTCAAATGTTTTTACTGCAAACAGGTTGCTATAGTCACAAAATCTTTTACCATACATTAAGTTTATTCACTTAGCAAACATTTATTCCTCCGTATTCCCGGTACTTACACACTTGGAGGAAAGCTTTCGATTGCTGGTTAGTGCATTTAAAAACACAAACACTGAGATGTGTGGCACTCCTTCCCAGCAAGTGCTCAGCTACAGAAGAAATATACAAATGCACCTCTCCCTCAGAGTTCTCACTGCTTTCCACCCGTTGATTTCATAGTGGTACATTTCATTTTCGAAACACTTCCATAAACATGATTGTGAACCATGCTGTGAGGTTAATTTTGGTGATAACAAAACCTGAGAAGATTTGTTTTTCAGAAGGTTCTTGGCAGTGACTGAACATATGGTGTGATCTTTGTGGAGAGTAACTCCTCACTTGCCTCACCAAATCTCTATATTGCTGAAGCCAAGAGCCTCAACACTCCAAAGAGGGGGGGAAAAAAACCACACTTAGCCCTAGTCACTATCCACAGGATTTTAGGTCTACTTAAAATTGAAATTTAGGCCAGGCATGGTGGCTCATGCCTATAATCCCAGCATTTTGTGAGGCCAAGGTGGGCGGATCACTTGAGGTCAGGAGCCTGCAACCAGCCTGGCCAACAGGGTGAAACCCCATCTCTGCTAAAAATACAAAAAAAAAAAAAAAAATTAGCTGGGTGTGGTGGCATGCACCTGTAGTCCCAGCTACTTGGGAAGCTGAGGCATGAGAATCACTTGAACCCACGGGCGGAGGCTGAAGTGAGCAGAGATCATGTCACTGCACTCCAGTCTGGGTGACACAGTGGGACTCCATTTCAAAATAATAAAATTTAAATTTAGAAATTTGTATTAAGAGAGAAAAGTTTAAATAATACAGCAAGAAAATCGCTATTAACATGGATTGGGGATGGTTAACACTGTGATGATCTCTATTTTCTTCCAAAACCTACTTGGATGGAGAGAAATTAATTTTTAAAAAGTATAAGCCCAAAAAAACAACAAATGAGAAGATGAGACAAAAATGGCTGAGGCATGAGAAAACCATTCAGAAAGATGGAAAGCAGACAAAAGAGTGGGAACTCAATTCGGCAGAGGCCACTGAGACTCAAGGACCCACAGTTAAGAATAGAGAAGCCAGCAACTAACCGCCAAAGAACCCCCAGAAAGGGTGAGGTGAGAGGGGTGACAGATTCACCGCACTCACATCAGCCAAGTAACCATCCCTCCCAACCCTGTGGGACATAGGTAGTTTCTTCTCTAGAAAACTGAACCCAAGAGGCTGAGACCTTAGATATTATGGAGGGCAGGCTGAGGCTCCAGACTGAAAACAACAGCCAAGGAGGAAGTCTGTTTGGGCATCAACAGTGAGGCCTCCAGCCCTCTCCCATTCAACAACCTGGGGCAGTGGCTACTCTCAGACCCCCAGGCAGGAGATGTGAATTTCATTCCTGGGTAATGGAGTGACCACAGTAGGAAGATGTTTAGATGTTGACACTTCGACTAGAGGACGGAGTAAAAGGTGGCTTCCAACAAACTGAATTTGCTGAAAGGAATAAATTCCTGTCCTTTTATGGTTGGATGAGAATGACAATTAACAGGAGACCAGAAGGAGAAGGTTAGATGATAAACAGGGTAGAGGCATTATTTCCCCTCACCTGGGCTTTGAGAACCTTGGGTTTCATTCCTGCCTGTGTCTTTGACTATTTTTCTTTTCTGAGACAAAGTCTTGCTCTGTTGCCCAGGCTGGAGTGCAGTGGCACCATATCAGCTCACTGCAACTTCTGCCTCCTGGGTTTAAGTGATTCTCATGCCTCAGCCTTCCAAGCAGCTGAAATTACAGGCGTGTGCCACCACACCTGGCTAATTTTTTGTACTTTAGTAGAGATGGGGTTTCACCATGTTGGTCAGGCTGGTCTCAAATTCCTGACCTCAAAAGATCTGCCTGCCTCAGCCTCCCAAAGTACTGGGGTTACAGTCTATGTGCCTTTGACTCTTGATGTAGCCTGTGAATCATTTCTCCTTTCTAGACCTCAGTTTCTTCCTTTGTAAACTGGAGGGTTATGGCCCTAGGTTCCTGCTATTCTGAGATGTTGGAACACTCTTTGCAGGTCTAAAATGACAGACAGAATGCTGGTGGTCTCTAACATGATGCCTGAGGCTTTGCTGACTTTTCAGGGTCCTTCTGCTCCCTCAGCAAGTGGCTGCCATTCTTAGACGTGATGCAATAACACCATTCTTCTTTTTAAAAAAATGTGCATTTTAAACAAATTGGCACCAAAAGTAGAGGGCAAGAACCCAAGATAGTAAAAGTACCTAGGATATGTCAATACTGACTCTCCATTTTTCTATGTAAGAAAGTAAAGGCATTGTCAGGAAGAAATAGAGCCAACCGAAATTCAATGCACGCTTTTTTTTTCTTAATGAAACTCAGGGGAAAAAAGGTGAAAAACTCAGTAATACTTCTCTTTATTCTCAAGGGTCAGCTCTGAAACGGAGTAATAGTTAACATTTCCTAACACTTTGTACAGGCCAGAAGCACTGAGCTAGCTTTCCAGGACTGTTCTCATTAGTTTCTCAGGTGCGCCTATCTTACAAAGGAGAAAACCGAGGCTCCTAGAGCTTAAGTGATCTACTGGTACACACGGAGGCATTAGTGTCAGACCTAGGCCTCTCTGACTATAGAGCCCACACTCCAACCTTCCAGCCACTGTCTCACCTTCCACCCAGCCCTACTGTTCTCAGCTCAGCCAGCCAGTCCCTGGCCATTACAGGAAGACCTCCCACAGTCTGCTCTCCAATGATGTGTCCCGTGGCTTCAGAGGAATTGACATAATTGGACCTTCTGCTGAAAAGCTAGAAGGCATTCTGAAAAATCAGTACTGGCTTCTGCAAGAAGCAGCCTTGCCCAAAGCTAATTGAAGGCCATCTGAACATCTTCAGAACTGTAGCCATAATCATCTTGTCTCATTGCTTACCATGTCTCAACTTGCATCTGCAGTAAATCACTTCAAAATCACTTTTACATGCTCACTTATACCAAAGAGAAGACAATATTATTTTTTGTCACTGCCCTATAACTTCCCCATCTAAACTCAGAACACTAGTATTATGGTTACATAATAGCCTGCTGACATTACTATTTTAAAGCACCACTTTTTCAGGGTTTATCACAAGTCGTTTTAAATTTCATTTAGCTCTAACTTGTTATACAACTTTATGTTCAGAAACAATGTCCTCTGCTACATCAGCAAGCTATACTGAAAAATACAATTGCTATGATTTGAAAAAAAAATTCTTGGCAAGCTTTTGATTCCACCCTTTTAGCGGGCCATATGTGGGGTGGTAATGGAAAGAGAAGTTATATGACTTATTGTAAGATATTACTCAGAAAAACTAGAGGATATATATTTTGATAGCTAATCTGGATTAATGGTGCAGCTTGAGCCTTCAATTTCATTTACTATAAATGAATCCAGGGACTAAATCGTTATTCACATAACTTTGCAAACCAAGCATTCAGTTTACTAGATTATCAGAGACTAATAACTCAGAGAAGAAACTGGCACACTTGGTGGTATGGACATTTGTGGTATGATCATTCAGTAACTAGCCATTCTCACTTCTCCTAGCCCTACTTTGCTTTAGGGGGGACCCAATGAAGCTGCCTCCAATCTGAGCCCTGAGGTTGTTATATGACCAGGATGGATCCCTCTGCACAATGTATTCTATGTGTCTCAGTTATGGGTTCAAGGCAGCTCAAAATGGGCAATGAGGCCCAGGACATGCAAACTGGGGGCTTTGTTTAAGCTATTAGGAAATGACTTTTTCTTGCTGGGCTTGAATGAAGAGAGGATGAGACTAAAGTTAACTTGACCATCTTGAGACCAAGTGGAGTTCAGAAAAGAGCCAGAATAAGCAGAGTCAAGACATGCACAGTGCAGTCAACTCCCACTCAAGAGGGTTCCTGAAACCCCCACCTAGTGATCTCTGTGTTGGCTACCCCTCACTCCAAAGGAGGCCAAGAAATGCAGTCTTTTGGCTGGGGACATTATCACTTTGAATAAAATCATGGTGTGTTACCAAGGAAGAAGAAAAGAATGGGTACTGGTTAGGAAATTAGTGACCTGTTCTGTGGCCCACTTGGGTTACATTTTCCATGCTCAGCATAGAAAACAGGCAGCTATCTGACATCTATAAAGGAAGAATGATACATTTCAGAGTCTAAATTAGAGATCAAGTTAAAACACAAGAGTCTTTGGTTTGTAAAATCTTTCATTAGGCAATAACCTGTTATTTTGCAGTAGCTTCATGGAAAATTATTACTCAATTTAAAAATAATGTAACTACAATTAAAAATGCAGGATCTGCAACCACATGCAGCAGCCCAATTTTGCATATGCAACTTAGATACTGAAAAAACACTGTTAAAAAATCCTAATTTCTTCTTACATTATAGGGATAAATCAAGTTGCATATTTATGAGCCCCCTGTCTCCAGGCAAGAATTTTTCAGTTTCAAATTATACCTTAGACTTCTACAGGTTAGGTTAGAAATGATAACAAATGTAGGAATCTTTGAATTGACATTTAGTTCTCAGGGGATAACTTTAAAAACTAGAGAATAATGGAAGTAGCTGCTTTTAAGAATTTTTTTCAGTAGTCACAAAGACACATCATATATGAGAGTATATAAAGAATGCCAAAATGAGATTCTCTCTGAAATTATTTAGTGTGGGATGAGAAAAGGAAGATAAACAAAGAACAATGGTTTATTGGACCAAGTGAATTAAGTGGCAGGGGAGTCACAGAAATGGAGTATTAACAGACACTCTGCCTTTGGTCTTGAATTATGAAGGTAACAATCAATGACCTTTATAGATCATAGTCACACAACTTCAGAACTTAGAGGAAGCTTGAAAACAACACATTCAACTCTTTCACTTTCCTGAGGAGAAAAACTTGGACCTAAAAAAACTGGGCCATCTTTCTAATGTTCCCCAACAAGTTCACAGCAGAACCAGGATCAAAATATGGGTTTCCGAACTCACGGAGCTAAAATATACTCTTTCCACTAACATCCATTCAGAAGTCATGGAATTGGTAAGTCAGTCTGCCAGATGTTACAACAATTTACCTCCACATTTATTGTGAAGTCATTCGAAACTGTATTTTTAAAGGGAGAAGGAACTGGTTGTAATACTATGACATCTGCCAAGGGTGATTAATGAGGAAAAATATATGACATCTTGCCTCACTGAACTAAACCAGGTCTAGGGAATGTAGACAGAGGCCTCCTGGATACAAAAGGAAGAGGCTGAGAGGTAGTCGGGGTTTAACAGCTGGCGGGAATTTTATTTTCTGTCGGAAGTGATTTCTTTATTACAGTTTGCTTCAACTGCTTCCCACCTATGGCTGAAGTTCCCCTGAAACACTAAGCAGCTCTCAGCTATGTAACCCTCACCATAAGTGCTCCAAAAAAGTTAAAAACTAGAGTAATCTACAAGCGATACAAAAACTAGGTCTTTTGAAGGTCTTTCTTCAAAGAAGCAAAAGATCAAGGATAATACTTCAGAGTGGGTTAGTTTGCATGTACTACAAATGACACAATGAGTCCTTCTTAATAATACATTTTCATCACTTGGCAGCTAGTAAATAGGAGAAATGCAGGGAATCCCCACTCAGCAGTTTCTATGGGTAAACCTAGAAAGTGTAGACCTGGGATTTGGGAGTAGGAAGAAACCCCAAAGCTGCTTTAATAAATTGAGTTCCTTCATTTTGCAGGGCAATACAGGAAAAAAGCTAATAATCTCTGCTAAATCAAATGTACTAAAGAGTAGTTAGTGTTCATGTTCAGCTGAAATATGTTTACAAATAAATTCAGCCAAAAAGCCTCATATGAAGTCTCTCAGTTGTCAGTCACTTTCATAAGGTTTGACCTAAATATTTTCCTTTTCTCAATTAAAATAACCTGCGTTGCTAGAATAACTGGCTAGCCATATGCAGAAAATTGAAACTGGACTCCTTTCTTATACCATATATAAAAATCAACTTGAGATAAATTAGACTTAAATGCAATACCCAAAACCATAAAAAACCTCTGGAAGACAACCTAGGCAATCCTCTTATGAACCTAGGAATGGGCAAAGATTTCATGATGAAGATGCTAACAGCAATCACAACAAAAGCAAAAATTGACAAATGGGATCTAATTAAACTTAAGAGTTTCTGCATAGCAAAAGAAACCATCAATCAACAGAGTAAACAGACAACCTAAAGATTGGGAGGAAATATTTGCAAACTATGCATCTGACAAAGGTCTAGTATCCAGCATCTATATGAAACTCAAACAAATTTTCAAGAAAAAAACTAACAGCCCCATCAAAAATGGGCAAAGGACATGAACAGACACTTTTCAAAAGGAGACATGCATGCCAACAACAAGCATATGAAAAAAAGCTCAATATCACTGATCATTAGCAAAATGCAAATCAAAACCACAGTGAGATACCATCTCATATCACTTAGAATGGCTATTATTAAAAGTCAAAAAATAACAGATGCTGGCAAGATTGCAGAGAAAAAGAACACTTATACACAGTTAGTGGGAGTGTAAATTAGTTCAACCATTGTGGAAAGCAGTGTGGCAATTCCTCAAAGAGCTAAAAACAGAAATACCATTCGACCTAGCAATCCTATTACAGGATATATACTCAAAGGAATATAAATCATTCTACCATAAAGGCACACACACACAAATGTTCATTGCAGCACTATTCACAATAGCAAAGACATGGAATCACCTAAATGCCCATCAATGACAGATTGGATAAAGAAAATGTGGTACATATACACCATGGAATAATATGCAGCCATAAAAGAGAACAAAATCATGTCTTTTGTGCAAATGTGGATGGAGTGGGAGGCCATTATCCTTAGCAAACTAACACAGGAAAAGAAAACAAAATATTGCATTTTGTCATTTATAAATGGGAGCTAAATGATAAGAAGTCATGGACACAGAGAACAACAAACACTGGGGCCTAATGGAGGGTAGAGGGTGGAAGGAGGGAGAGGATCAGAAGAAATAACTAACAAGTACTAGGCTTAGTACCTGGAAGATGATGTAATCTGTGAAACAAACCCGTGACATGAGTTTACGTATATAACAAACCTGCACATGTACTCTCAAATCTAAAATAAAGGCTTTTTTAAAAAGATAACCTTTATTGTTTCTTTCCTGCTTATTATGAAAGCTGGATATGTTCAGAGTAGGAAATTAAAAGATATAGGTAAAACAGAAGAATTCCCCAAATCTTAGCACCCAGAGAACTGCTTTAAAAACTCTTAAATACATTTCCAGAATATTTTCTAAGAATATATACATACATTAACCAAAATATGGTCACATTTCATACTTGCCTTTTGTTAGCATTTTATTTCTTAACAATGTATCATAAACATCTTTTCATATCAGTATTTATCTACAACAGTATCTATTGTGGCTGAACAGTATTTCATTGTATGACTGTGACATCATATATAGAATATATTTATTGATGAATGGCAAGGATATTGTTCTTATCCAGAAAGGAAGAAAAACATAACTCATTATAATCACAAACTCTGCTTGGAAGAGCCCACAAACAGGGTGACCCTGGGTATGCAGTATCAGTCCTAGAAAACACCAGAGACATATTTATTCTATATGTGATGTCACAGTCATACAATGAAATACTGTATGTAATGGTTAAACATTTAAGGAATTTCCTGTTTATCATATTACAAACAATGATGTAATGAACATCTTTGTGGCTGAAACTTTTCCACATATCTTTAATTATTTCCTTAGCACAAATCTCTAGAAAAAAAAAACAGTGAATATATTTTAAAGGATTAACATAGTAACAAACTGCCCTCTAGAAAGAGCATCATATATGTTAATTTACTTGAGTTACTTGCCTATCAAGTGCTATGATCAGTTTAGCACTACATGAAGAGAAGTTAAATAGACACCTTTGGGTTGGTGAAGTATGATAGATGTGCTTGTATCCATGATTCTGATGAATGTTAACTTACAAATACCTTAATCAGTTAGGTGATTTTATACTAGATATTTCCTGTTTATATACTTCCAGCCAAGACTGACATACATTCCATTTTGGCTCTTTCTTTGGAACCTGATGCCTTTTCTCCCTCTCCTGTGTTAAGTAATCTTCTTATACACTTATCAATATTCTTAAAAACATTCTCAGTGGTCTGTCCCTGACAATATTGTCGTAGTGCTCTGATTACATGCATCAGCTAGAAAATCTCCATCCAAGTTATTCTCCCAATTAGATGCCAAATGAGTTTGGAGTCTGACATTTTAGCGAAGTGACAAAAAAAAATTACATCTGAAGTTAAGGCAATATCAACAAGTACCTGTAAGACTAAAGAGAGAAAGTAGAAAGTGTTGTCAGACCACACATTTTCTTTGAAAATTGTTATTTATTCATTTATATTCCACCTGATTCCAAAAAGGACTTACAGCAGCTTTTCCTTTTAGACATGCTTTCTAAATTTGACACTTCTGCCTCATTGAGACTGCCAACTTCTTTCCTAACATAAGGATATTCTTCTATCACAACCACTTGCTATATCTGGAGACTGAATGGCAAGGATATTGTTCTCATCCAGAAAGGAGGAAAAACATAACTCATTATAATCACAAACTCTGCTTGGAAGAGCCCCAAAACAGGGTGACCCTGGGTATGCAATACCAGTCCCAGAAAACACCAGGAAAAAAACTCAAATTTCTAGGATGCATAAAAGCTCCAAAGAATCACAAGAAGTCAGGCCTTTGGCTCTCCACTTCCCTTGTTGGGACTGTAAGAGCTCAGATCCCCGACAGCCTGACTCATGTGAACATAATGGGAAATGAAGGTGTTAGACCCACAGACATGCTGCAAGAGAACAATCAGTCTCCTGTTAGGCTTCTTTCTCCACATTCTCTTCTGTTTTCTTTCCAGGTCATCTTCCAATACCACCCAGCTGACCCTTCTGCAGCTCTGGTCTCCTGTCCTACATTTTGAAGCACAGTCATTTTAGTCCGTGGCCCTCCTAAATCTTCATCTTTGGACTTGTTTTCCACCTCTCTTCCACTGGCCTACACCTTGCTCAGTACCTCTTCTGTTTCAGGGCCCTGTGCTAGCAGTACAAGACATGGTCCCAGATCCAGTATTACACACTGAGTGACAGTCAGTGATAAGTCCATGGTATATGGTAAATAGACACTGGAAAGAAAACTTATTTACCATGACTATATTCTTTCCACTGACTATTCACTGGAAATAAGTTTTCTTTGCAGTGTCTATTCACCATAAACCATGGACTTTTCACTGAATAGATGGTCCATGGTATATGATGATGAATAGACACTGGAAAGAAAACTTATTTTGCATGATTTAGAGAAAAAAAGGGAGGGAGTGTCCAGTGCTACATTAAAGGGGGATTAGCGTAAAAGGGAAACAATGATATTGAACTTACTTGGCATATTAAAAATGTTATAGTTAATTTTGCTTATCCTCTAAATGCTTCCAAATGCCACCATTTTAAAGAAAAAGGATCAGTTTAATTGTGAAGCCTGAGGTTTTCTGTGGTTTCAAAACAGCCTTAAGAAATACAGTTTTTCATCTGAACCAGCAGTATATCCAAGCAACAAAGGACAAACTCACCAGTAAGACTCACCTAATAGAAAATATCATATCAACATTTCCCCCAGACCGTTATGCTTTAGCATGTCACAATTTAGTGCATCCTCCCATATAATTATTTGATCCTCACAATTTAGTAAGGTAAGTGTTACTATTCCCATTTCGGAGATAAGGAAACTTAGGTTCTCAGAGGTTCTATGATGTACTGGAGCCATTGAGTTTAGTTCAGCGGTTAAGAACATAGGTGTTGAAGCCAGACTGCCTAAGTTCAAATCTAGGCCCTGCCCAGGGTTAATAATGTGACCGTGGGGAAGTTACTCAACTTCACTGTGCCTCTGTGCCTACATCCAAAACACAGATAAATGATAATACTACCCACTTTGCAGGGCTGTTGGGATAATGCATTAAAGTAGCCTTAGAATTAAGAAGTCGGGGTCAGGGGTGGTGGTTCACACCTGTAATCCCAGCACTTTGGGAGGCTGAGGTAGATGGATCACAAAGTCAGGAGATAGAGACTATTCTGGCTGACACAGTAAAACCCCGTCTCTACTAAAAATACAAAAAATTAGCCAGGTGGCATGGCATGTGCCTGTAGTCGCAGCTACTCAGGAGGCAGAGGCAGGTGAATCGTTTGAATCCAGAAGGTACAGTTTGTGGTGAGCTGAGATTGTACCACTGCACTCCAGCCTGGGCAACAGAGTGAGACTCTATCTCAAAAAAAAAAAAAAAAATGAATTAAGAAGTCAGTCTCTGTAATCCCAGCACTTTGGGAGGCTGAGGCGGGAGGATCACATGGTCAGGAGTTCAAGACCAGCCTGGTCAATATGGTGAAACCTTGTCTCTACTAAAAATACAATATTAGCCTCGCCTCTACTAGAAATACATTATTAGCCGGGCGTGGTGGCATGCACCTGTAGTTCCAGCTACTCAGGAGGCTGAGGCAGAAGAATCGTTTGAACCCAAGAGGCGGAGGTTGCAGTGACCCAAGATCTCCCCACTGTGCTCCAGCCTGGGCGACAGAGTAAGACTCTGTCTCAAAAAAAAAAAAGTCGGTCTGCCAGTGACACATAGGTGCACATACAGAGTAAGCACTTAAGAAATGTTAGCAAGGCTGAATTCCCAGAACTAAGTATTTTAAGGCCACCGGAGCTATCCTTAACAGTTACATTGCCTCTGTGATTCATAATTTTATCAGCAGAGAAATTAGCTGACTATTTCTTACAAAAGGAAAATACATGATAAAAGGAAACCTTGAATTGGATAAAATGGCTCGAAAAGGAAGAGCAAGGGCAAAAGTTCAAGTGTGAATTCTGAGAATAACCCCATTTATTTTTGTTTCCAGAAAAAATGCTGTAGATGATTTAAGTATTTGCAGTCATTTTTCTAGCACAATGAAAGGTCAAGCTAAATGGAAGTAATATTTGTGTAACCCATGGTGACTGTCAGGGAGTCTGTTTCCCATGGCCAGGTCCTCGATCCAGACAATGCAGCACTTCTCTGGAGGACCACTCTAAGCAGAAAGGGCTGTGCCTCCCCAGAGCCCTCCCCACCTCCCACTGCACCCCCTCCATGTGAGTGGTCTGAAAGAGCAGAGAACAAAGATGCAGCTGGCAACACGAGTGCTGTGGAAAAGAGCAATTTCATCCAGGGAAGAGGGCAGTGGAAAATCAGCAGAGGAATATTACCAGGACACACTTCCTTGTTTCTGGTTTCTTGTAGTATCAAGGGCAAAAAAAGAGGCTGAAGTGCAGAGAATGTGTTGTTGGGGGAACAGGAAGGAATAGAGAGATCCAGCATGACACAGAATTTGCAGAAAAAAACTGCTGGTGGCCAAAAGAACTACAAAACACATACCAGTCACAAGAAGACACCAAAGCAGCAAGAGTAGAGTGCAGGGCAGAGAAACTCTGCAAGCACAGCATAAGTCAGAGGAGCATAACAGAGGCCACCCAATACCAAGGATGAACAATCGCTTAGTCCTTTTCCAGTACACAGGAGAACCTGGGGAGATGGCCGCAGTGGGGCTCTTAAACTGCAGATGTCATGTGCGTCGAGGTTCCTTTCTATATATGACACTTCCAGCTAAAGTATCACGTGAAGAATCATGTGGAGGAACAAGTGTCATCTGAAGGGTTGAAGAGTCAAGTGCAGTGTGAACAATCCCATCTAAGGAACTCAGGGCACCCCTGACATAAGGGTTGCATGTGAGAAAGGAAATCTCACTCTAAACAGGAACATAATCAGCATTTAAACAAAAAATTATGGACTGTCATTAAACCCAGAAGTTCTTCATGCCACAAACCTAAAAATAACAGTAACGTAATCACATTTGTCTTGCACTTTAAACTTCGTAAAAAATATTTTATAAACATGATCTTCTGGCCCACATAGATGTTTTTTGCTTGCCTTACAAGACATATTCCTTGTATTATTTCTGAAAGTCCCTAAGAATTGACTTTATGTTATTGCAAGCATGTTTTTTAATCTATAAATACACACATTGAATTTATCTATGGATACTATACATAAAAAGCAAATGGTGGGTTTTAGGTACTGAATCTATTCTAAAAATCTACTTATTTTCTAGAATGACTAATTAAACGTAATTTATGTTAACTAAACCAGGTGTAAACATTTCAATACTCTGCAGAGACCATTAAACACATCTCCTTAAGAAGTTCCTATATTTTCAAACCTTCAGACAGTCTAAGGAGGTACTATAGATGAATAATTATTTTCAAAAGGAATGTTTTAAAGGATATCCCTTAAGGGTCTTTAAAAACAGGTCTTAAAAGCATAAATAGGAAACATGCTATAGGGTTATAAAGAATAGTGGAATAAAAATGATTGTGGCCTACTTCCATAAAGAAGCATAAAAAAAAAGGGGAAAAAGCTAAAATTACTTCCAGCTTGCTGAGTTAAAATGAACTGTTCTTTCATGAGGCAAGTGTCTTATTTACTCTTTGCCCTATATACAATAATAACATGTGTTGTTGAGAGTCAACAGTTCACATTAGCATTTTTTAATTTAGGAAAAAGGGGAAATTGTAAACCCTAAGGAACAGCTTTCTGGCTGACATCGTTCAACATGCCTGGAGGATGATGTGTACTTTGTGCCCATATCTTTATTAAGCCTTCTGTCCTTGAGGTACAAAGATAACACTTCTGACCCACAGTCAGCAGGGCACTGGCTTTGAGGTTCTTTCTCTCTCTTTCTTTCAGCTTGATGAGAAATTTGTGCTGATCCACCCTCTTTTGGTCATCTGGTTTCCTTTGTGACTGACAGTGCACATTTGGGAGACAGCTGCCTGGCTTTGAGAGAGAAGTGCAGCTTGGAGAAGAAGGGAAGTGAAGTGGAGAGGTAACCCCTTGGCCTTGGCACTGGTGCTAACCAACTGATGTGTTAAAAACAAAATTCTATAAAGTAGAAACTGACATTGTTAGCATGGTAAGAACTCGGCAAAACTATCTGCATTAAGAAAAGTTGTGATAAGATGAATCTTCATTGTACATACCACCTACTAGAGTAAACTGAGTCTTTGGGAAGTTTGTATCAATTCCATCTATACCAGTGGGCTTTCGGGTTGGTACATGCTTTGGTTTTTCCAAGCCCTTGATCTACGTCATAGCACTTACCTTGTTCCGGTTTTTTGCATTTTCCAGCTCTCATCACTTGTTATAACTATTGGGATTATTCACTGATTACATACATGTTTCTTCATCGTCTGGCCCTACTACTACAATATAAACTCTCTATATTAGAAGATCTCAATCTACTAAAATTAGCTACTGATTCCTTGATTAGAGTTAATCTGGGGCTGGGCACAGGGGCTCACACCTAGAATCCTAATACTTTGGGAGGCTAAGGTGGGTGGATTGCTTGAGCCCAGGAGTTTGATACTAGCGTGGGCAACATGGTGAAAGCCCAGGAAAAAATACAAAAATTAGCCAGCAGTGGTGGCACGTATCTGTATTCCCAGCTACTCTGGAGGCTAAGGTTGGAGGATCACTTGAGCCCAGGAGATTGAGGCTGCAGTGAGCCATGACTGGGCCAATGCACTTCAGCCTGAGCAACAGAATGAGATCCTGTCTCAAAAAACAACAAAAAAGGTCAATTTGTTCCAGAGTATATCTGGCTTAATAAATTAATCACCAATATATAGATCTATATGAGTATATATGTTCATTCAACAAATAGTAACTGAATATGCCTTATGTATTAGGCAATGGACACGGAACAGGGAATACTGGTAAACAAAGCAGAACCTACACAGCTGGCAGTCTATTATGGGGCCGGCTGAATATCTTATATAATATCTTGCTAAATCTTTGAGGAGAACATAGAGAAAGAAAAAGAAGAGAAGCCATCAGCTTGGCATCAGGGAGCAAGCAAGCTCTTAGAGAACAAAGCCACATCTCTCTCACTTTTTAAATTTCATCTCCCTGGCTCTCCACTGCTCTAGGTGAGCCATGCATGCCTCTCAACTGACTGTCAAAGCCTTCTTCAAGTTCACTTTTCAGAAAGTTTTGCAAACATCTTATAAACAATTTTGCTATCCCAGAAAATGAGCAGGTACTCCTTTGAAAGAAGAGGAAAATTCCTTTGAGACTTTTTTTCTTAGTAGCGAGGAATGCAATTAGGCCTATGCTTGGCATTCTGTCAGTTCCCATAGCCAAGAAATCTCAGGGTTAGGAGAACAAAGCTACCAAGATGCTTTTGCTATTGACTATGGCTGGCCCAAAGTTCCAGGTTAAAGCCTGAGAATATTTCATTCCTTTAATTTCCCACATAACTAACTTCCAAATACCAAAGCTTAGAGAACCCAGAATGCAAAATCCTTTCCAATACTTTATTAAAAATATTTGTATGCTGTGATTTACTGCTAATGCTGGTCTTTCAAAGCATTAGTCAGGACACCTGCAAACCTTCCTGCAATGGCTGCCGATAAAAGTTTGACATTTCATGGGTTAGCGCTTAAAATCTGACAAATAATAAATCATCCTTGTAAACAGTTTGAGTCACTGGGTTGATAATATATTGAGAATTGGTTAGAAAGATGAACTATAGATTACATTGTAACACACCACTGTGGAAAACCAAGGCTAAGTAAACTAAAGATCATTATTCCTATATCTGTCTCTTCAGTGGTCTGCTTTCTCTAAGGAAGAAATTCTCTTTCAACAGAAAGAAATTTCGCTAAGTATGAACAATATGAAATTTGGCTGTTTCATATGTACATATGCTTGAAAAACAAGGAATCAACACTCTTCGCGGCTTTATAATTAATGATCCAAAGGGGACAATATACTAACATTTAGAACTTGTCAGGGGCAATACTAAAAGCAATGTTTAACTTGTTTTGGGAGTTATTCATCAATTTTTCAGGCATATGAACATTTAAATCATTTCCATCCTTGAAATATTTTAAGTAATTGCAAAAGCCCTGGTAGGACAAATGCTATGTATTGGATACACATTTGGTATGAGGAACAGCAGTACACAACATTTTAGAAATGGCTATGACACAATCAAATACATTTTAATAGGTTCACAGGAGAAAAAAAATTGAGGTATTTTAATGGTATCATGACCTGCCTGTGGTATGCAGACTCTTTGACACATTTTAACTATGAGCAGTAAGTAGCCTTTGAACTACATGGCAGTAGTAGTATCCAAGTTATCTTTAACTCACATGTTTTCTATGTGTCTTTTTATTTTTTTACAATTCATATCCATGTATTATTGTGTAAATATGTTATAAATCTTATAAAACATGGAAAAAGGGTGACAGAATGGATACAATGTTTGCTAATCATAATATCTCAAGGCAATACATAGAAAACAAAGTTCATGATTAAACGCAGTGAATCTAAATCCCTTAGTTTTCCAGATACATAAAATTTTGGTGGCCAGCTTCTTGCCAGATTTGATTCAATGGTCTCTGTCATTAACTCATAATGTGGCTGACACAGGGTTCATGCAAAGCTTTGCCATTCTCTTCTTGCTTGCAAAATTAAAACTGTCTTCAACTTTTTGTCAAGAATTATTTCCAGAATCATTTAAAGATTCTGCTAGCTTGTTAGGTTTTGTTAAAACTAAAATACAGAATTTGTAAATCCAGTTGACCAGGCACAATATATTTCACAATATAACCAAGGCAGATGGAGCAGTGGGGAAGCCACTGGGCAGCCCCTGAGCTGGGCACTCCGATTCTTTGCTCGGGAGACCTTGCCTATGCCCCAGGTGATACCTGACCACTCGACATGTGGACTCAAGGACGGTGCCAATGTCAATACAGTTGCTATCAGTTACCGTAATGTTTCATGATAACAAAATGAATGTAAATGCAAGTCCTAATCAATTTGTTTTCCCACCCAAATGAATCTTCTCAAGTGCTTGCTGGGGTGCATATCCCACTGTGGAGATCACTTTGCCATGCAGTGATACAGTCATTTACTTCTAAGAGCCAGTTATAATCATAGAAATCTCTAGACTGAAAACTGGCAGGACAAGGTCTGAACTAAACCAGGCCAAAGAGATAGTTACTTTCTTTATCTTTTTAAGTTTTTAAATTATTACTATAACCCATTAACAAAAAAGTACATTTAAAAATTCATTAATTTTGTGCATGTCACTACCAGCCCTGTCAAAACGCACAATACTGCCAGGGCCATTGGAAGCCCTCTGGGTGCTTTCTCTTCCCTCACTTAGAGGTAAGCAGAATCTTGATATCTGATTCTTTCAGTAATAAGTTTCTTGCTTTCCTTTGTTGCTTCAGCCACTTGAATATACACACCTTAGCAATAGAGTTTACTTTTGTCTGTTGCTTAACAAGACTGAGATGTTATCTTGTGTCTTTTGTTTCTCTCTCTCTCTCTTTTTTTTTTTTTTTTGAGACAGGGTCTTGCTCTGTCACCGAGGCTGGAGTACAGTGGTGTGATCTCAACTCACTGTAGCCTTCCCTTCCTGGGTTCAACTGATCCGCCCAGCTCAGCCTCCCAAGTAGCTGGGACTACTGGCACACACTACCACATCTAGCTAAGGTTTTTTTGTTTTTCTGTTTTTTCTTTTTTTGTATTTTTTGTAGAGAAGGGATTCATCATGTTGCCCAGGCTGGTCTTGAACTCCTGGACTCAAGCAACCCCCTGCCTCAGCCTCCCAGAGGGCTGGCATTACAGGCATAAGCCACCAAACCCAGCCCATGTCTTCTGTCTTTCAACATTATGTCTGTGGGATACATTCATGTTATTGTGTATAGCTCTAGTTCATTATTTTACTGCTGTATAGTATTCCAGCATATGATTACACCACAATTTATTCATCTAGTCTCCTACTGACAGAGAATATTTTCCATGTCTCTGGATGCATATAAGTATATATTTCTCTAGAATACATAGATACACACACACACACACACACGCAGTTAACTTAGTTTAAAAAAAAAAAAAACCTAATGATTTCCAGTAATTCATTCTTTTGGCAATGAATTAAGAGTCCGTAATTAACTAACTCTTACAAAGCTATGAGGAAACTTCATTAAATTACTAGATTTATCTCTGAGTAGACTTCCACTCCTACACATTCACTAAATCCAAGCCATGACAATAAATGAATTTTACTGTATTAAAAAATAGTTTGGGCCAGGCATGGTGACTCACACCTGTAATCTCACCACTGTGGGAGGCTAAGGTAGAAGGATCACTTAAGCCCAGCAGTTCAAGACCAGTGTGAGCAACAAAGTGAGACCCTCATCTCTACAAAAAAATCAAAAAATTAGCACCTGTGGTCCCAACTACACCAGAGGCTGAGGCAAGAGAATCATCGCATTAGCCCAGGAGGTTGAAGGTTCAGTGAGCCGTGTTGGTGCCACTGTGCTCCAACCCAGGTGACACAGTGAGCAGAGTGAGACCCTGCCTCTAAAAAAAAAACAACAAAAACCTTGTAAACTTAGTGAACTTACTAAAGCTGATTCCTTCAAATCACTCTTTCCTCTCTATCTCTCCCTTCTCTCTCTCTCTCTCTCTCTCTCTCACACACACACACACACACACACACACGTACACACATTTTACATATTGTAATCAAATTTTTCCTCTTAATGAGGGCTAATATTGTACATACTGAGAGAACAAAATGTTCAAATTTTAAAGGAATTTTGCACCACAAGAGTTCCAAGTTAACACTGATCGAGCCTGGAAAGACAAAAAATGTTATTTCTGTAGCCAAACTAAGGAGTACAAGTATAAATAACAGAGACTAGCTCCAAATTCAGAGTCTCCAGTGTTTTCATTACCATTGTAAGTGTTCTCCAAGTGACTGTAGAAATGGGACACACTTAGGTGACAATACTATGGTACCAGCAAAATCTGCCTCTGGTCTCCCATTGTCTTACCAATAACTACATAATAACTAAGATTTTTTATTGTGCCAGGACTTTCCACATACCAGCCTACATATACTTTACATATATGGGCTATGGGCTTGTTTAGTCATTAAAAGAACCTGATGACGTGAATACTCTCATTTGTCCCATTTTACAAGTAGAAAACGATGCACAGAGAGCGGGGATAACTTGGCCAAGGTCCCACTGCTGGAAGTAGCTCAGTTGGAACTCAAAATCATTGCTCGGTCTATGCCCTACTACCTTGCAAAATGTTAGTTTTATTGTTATTGTCTTATCTTGATAACAATAATAGTAGTTAAGATCAGAGCAAAATGTGAATTCTAGGGGGAAAAACATCTATGTACATTTATTTTGATCTATGGGAAATTTGTGAAAATGATTGTAACCAAGCAACTCTCTAATTCTGGGAGAAAAAATTAAGAAATGAATTAAGGGATTCAGTGGATACCCAAATTAGTCATTAGAACTCGAAGATCTGGAATTCTGGTCTAAATCCAGCTTTGGCACTTGCATCCAAAATAAACATGACCAGATAAGTGTAACAGCTCACAATTAAAATGGATTTATATGGCTTATGTGTCCACATGGGACAGGCCTCTTTCTAATGAGTTCAGATACCTCTTCAGTTATCACGGGCTTCATTTACCATCTTCCAATAGTCTTTCATAACTGCTGGCAATAGGATTATGCTGAGGGAGAAATCATTTTCAATCAGTGATGTCTGCAGTACAAGCATAAAAAGATAAAAGTAAAGCCTTTGAGCTGTAATTAGAAAATTCCTAAAGTGTGCTCATGTGGCATATGGTTTAGACTACTACCAACTGGCAAGACCAGTTACAGAAGGAATGTCTAATGTCACTGTTCTGGAATAAGCAGCCCATACAAGTAGCATTCCAACACACGATTAGAGCAATCTTTTCCAGGGTAAAACATTACTGCTTTCCACCTCTAATATGATTAGTGACAGACAGCTGGAGGCATCTCATTCTCCTGACAAAAATATGATCAGAATTGTTTTCAATTAGTACATCTTTCCATCAAGCTGTTGCCTTCCAGCGGAATAATCAGAGTTTTTATTTATTTGGTATATGTTTCAAGAAAACATGAATTGATTGTGCCCTTGCTTGTCTGATGGCTGCCAGGATTTACATAGCAACTGTTCAGCTGCCTAACCAAAGGAAAACTAAGCAGTGTGTGCCCCTGTGCATGCACATATGTGTATGGAGACAGAGAGACAGAAAATCAACCAGTTGTTTCTATACTGATTCTCTTTAAACAACTAGAAAGTGCTTTCGCTGTGATTCAAACATGAGGAAGTAAAATATTCTATTCCATTCATGGAAAACAACCAACTCCCACCAATGTTTATGGCTCTTTTCAAAAAGTTACACTAAAGTTTTACTTATCACTAAAGTTTTGCATTTATGGGGAAAAAAATCAAGTTTATATTAAACGTTAGTGGAAAAATCCAGGAGGCAATAAGACCTCATTAATTTGGACTATCTCAATTTGGAATTTATGATTATTTGACAGGGTCTGGACCAAGGATGATCTTTCCACAAGGAATATGTGGCTTGTTAAGTAAATTGATTTAAACAAGATCACTGATGGGAAAAATAAAAAAATGATAATAATAAAAATGCTTTCAGGGAAAGTATGGACCTAAACCAACATGCTTTCTGTTCAGCAAATACTTTCAATACACCTGTTCAAATACCAATACTGATAACAATAACAGTTACCGTTTTATTGAATGTCAGTTTTGTGTAAGTTTGTCTTGCATACATGAGCTTAAAAACATCTCGACAATTCTGCAAGATGGGTATAATTATCCCATCTTAGAGAAGAGGAAACTGAGGCTCAGAGAAGTAAGTCACATGCAAAGACTGCACAATTATTAGGCAGCAGATGCAGGAAGCAGAGCCAGGCTGTCTGGCTCAGGAGTCTGCATCCAACTCCTAGTCAATGCTGACTGAACACTGCCAATTCCAAGTCAGACTTCTGTAATCACGGGAGCACGTTCTTCAACAAGAATGACAATGAGAGCAAAAGTGGCCATCAGTGTGAGGAGGGAAAGCCAGACAGTCTGGCTCCAGAGCCCACCGCTCTTAGCCATAATTCTTTTTTAAATCACAAGAATGTCTGTAAAAGTTCTATTTTTTTTTTTGGTACTTCAAAATATTTCATATGCATGAAGTTAATCTAAACATATCCATAGACATGACAAGGCAAGTGGGGAAGGGGTATGTGGGTGGCGTAGGACCGACTCACATCCACCAGACCCCACTGCCCTATCAGGAGTAACTTCAGTCAACACACTCTAAAAGAGAACTCTGGTGTTGAGCCCTGAGAGGCAGCTGAGGCTGCCAAAGGCTGTCACAAGGCTCCCAGGTGTCAGCTGCAGGTGTAGGGACAGCTGGCCATGGCAGCAGGAGGAGGTCATGGAGAGGGAAGGACCATCTCTACTCACCTGGGAGTCCACAGAAATGTTCCTGAAAGCAGCCTGGGTTCTGAAGTGCCCTAGGAAAAATGGAAATTTGGGAATTCAGGCAGGTCTCAAATTACTAGCCACACCACCCATTTCCCATCACATTCAAAACCCAAGCACAGGATCTCGAGTCAGGCAGACAGAGAATTTGTCCTCACCCATGACTTTACAGCTCTGTAACTCTGAGCAGGGAGAGTAACCCCTCTGTGCCGCAGTTTATTCAGCTGTAATATGGGGATAATAATAGTACCTTCCTCACAAAGTTGTTGACTTGATGCTATATAACATATGCAATGCATTTAGCACACCGCCTACCATATACTAGTGATATTTTAATAACACCAACAATAGCCAACATTTATTGCCAGCTTAGGAAATATCTAGCATTGCTCTAGGACTTCACATAGGCTAACCCTTCAATACTCTGAGGAGGGTCCTGGTATCACTGGCACTTTATAGGTATTAGAAAATGAGGCACCAGAGAGATCAAATCACCTGTCTCATGAAAATGTAACTGTGGCAATCAAGTCCCAGAGCCTGGGCTATTCTTAATCTCTCCTCTCCAAAAGATACCCTATAAAGTACACACAATCCCAAAGAACTCACTATTCAACCAGTAATCACTTAGGCAGAAAGATGGGTACTAAGGTCATAAGTCAACCAATCAGTCACTCACTCACTCACTCACTCATCAGTGCACATGTTTCTTAAGAATGCCTATGTCTCTATTGCTCTGCTGAGCACTGTGTGGGGATTCAAAGGCTCTGCTAACTGGTCCTACAAAACTCAGAAGATTGAGCTCCACAAAATGACTAAAGAATGACCACGAGGGAGGCGCTGCAAAGAAGGGGATGAGGGTCTCAGGACACGGATGCTGTTCCTGGCTCTGGCACCAACTCTCTGGGTGACCTTCTCCAAGCCAGCTGACCTTTCTGGGCTTCATCTTTAAATGAGAGGATTGACCTAAAGGCTTTAAGCCCTGAGATTCTGTTTTAAAACTGTGACTTTCTTTTGGAGTAACTTTTTCTCCCTACCAGTCCAGTTTTGAAAAAATAACCCTTCACTTAGCCAACAAACACTGACTGAACACAATGTTAAACACCATGAATAGTGCCAAAGATATAACACAGAACACAGCCTACACTTTGTAATGATGTCCATAAGCATGGTGAATTCTCATCCTATGAGATCTTGGCAACCAGAAGACAAGGCAAGAATGTAGCCCTAAGGACAACTGCACACACTGGGTTTGCCCCAATCTGCACCACTCTAAAATCCAGGATCCACATCCCCAGGTGCCCAGCAGTCTGAGAAAAGGTGGAGTACCATGCTAAGCAGATGGGGAGGGTAAGAATGTCTGTGAAAAATAAGGCAGAAACAAGACAAACAATGGGATGCCTGGCTGGAAGTTAGATTTGTTTTCTAAAAGTTAGTAGTGTTGTATGCAACAAACCGAAGTGACAAGAACACAGCTGGTACTTAATTAATTGACTTTCTTGACTTTAATAAAGTAAACCAATGGTTATTTTGATAGCAATCTTGTGTGTGTGTGTGCATGTGCCTGCTTCTACGGGAAACATTTACTCCTACACAAAAGCAACTGACCTTATTTAAAGATCAGTTCGTCTCACCTAGATACATTTGCTTTCACAAAAACTCCTTGGAGGGGAATAATTTAGTGAGTGTAATACTTACATTAAAAAGAAATTGATTTTAAAATATGCTTTTCAGACTTTTGACAAAAACAATTTCCTAATTTTCTTTATGACCCACAAAAGGCAAAGATTGTTGTGTTGACAAAGTAATAAATAACATGAGTTGTCATATGAGATATTAAACATTTATGGATTAAATTTTTAATAAAGACTTTTAAACAGTCCCCAAAATATCCATCAATCTTCGACATGGGAAGAAGCAGCATTTTGGTAAATTCCATCTCCTACTACAATAGAAGTCAGCACAAGATATTTATGACTCAGAGAAGGCAATGATAACTTTTTTTTTTTTTTGAGATGGAGTCTCACTCTGTCACCTAGGATGTAGTACAGTGGTATGATCTTGGCTCACTGCAACATCTGCCTCCCAGGTTCAAGTGATTCTCTTGCCTCAGTCTCCTGGGTAGCTGGGATTACAGACACGCACCATCACACTCAGCAAATTTTTGTATTTTTAGTAGAGACAGGGTTTCACTAAGTTGGCCAGGCTTGTCTCAAACTCCTGACCTGAAATGATCTGCCCACCTTGGCCTCCCAAAGTGCTGGAATTATAGATGTAAGCCACCACGCCCAGTTCAATGATGGCATTTTTAATAGGATGACCAAATATTTGCAGCAAAGGATTTTAGAAGGTACAGGATGGTCAAACAGGGCTGGGCATGGGGGCTCATGCATGTTTCCCAGCACTTTGGGAGGCCAAGGAGGGTGGATCACCTCAGGTCAGGAGTTTATGACCAGCCTGGCCAACATGGTAAAACCTGGTCTCTACTAAAAAAAACTAAATAAATACAAAAATTAGCCAGGCATGGTGGCGCATGCCTGTAATCCCATTACTTGAGAGGCTGATGCAGGAAAATCACTTGAACCAGGGAGGAAGAGGTTGCAGGTTACAGTGAGGTGAGATTGCATCACTGCACTCCAGCCTGGCCGACAGAGCCAGACTTTGTCTCAGAAAAAAAAAAAAAAGAATGGTCAAATATATCATGTGTTATTTTGACAGGTTTTCAGGTAGCAGATATATTGTCTTTTACTATGTTTCTATCAAAGTAACCTGTGCATGAGAGTCTATACAAAAGTTAGTTCCTAAACTGGCTTGAAAGGGATTCCCAATTATTTTATGCAATGGCAACATTGTTGGAGTACATGCATAAGCCTCAAAGAGGACAACTTTGAGGAACAATGCTCATTTGGATAAATAGTTTTCTTTTTTCTTTTCTTTTTTTTTTTTTGAGATGGAGTTTCCCTCTTGTCACCCAGACTGGAGTACAATGGCGTGATCTCGGCTCACCGCAACCTCCACCTCCTGGGTTCAAGCAATTCTCCTGCCTCAGCCTCCCGAGTAGCTGGGACTACAGGCACACACCACCATGCCCAGCTAATTTTTGTATTTTTAGTAGAGATGGGGTTTCACGTTGTTGACCAGGATGGTCTTGATCTCTTGACCTCGTGATCCACCCGCCTCAGCCTCCCAAAGTGCTGGGATTATAGGCGTGAGCCACTGCGCCCAGCCTGGATAAATAGCTTTCTTAAGCTTAGAAAGAATAAAATTGAAATTTCGGTAGTGATAATCCCTAGGGTGAAGGATTATAGGTAATTTTTCTTCTTCTTAATATTTTTCTCTGCTTTCTAAACTTTCTAAAATGAGTATGTACTACTTTAACAATTTGAATATTTTTTTCAATCTCAGAATATATTATGGAAAACAGCCTTAAAAAAGTGAAAAGGAGCTGGGCATGGTGGCAAGCACTTGTAGCTCCAGCTACCTGGGAGGCTGAGGCAGGAGGATCGCTTTTGCCCAGAATTCAAGGCTATTGTATGCTATGATTGCATCTGTAAACAGCCACTGCACTCCAGCCTGGGCAACACAGCAAGACTCTATCACTAAAAATATGTGAAAAGGTTTTGGAATCAGACAAACTTGGGTTCAAGCCTCAGACTATACTCTTTCTACCTTGGTACCCTTTGATAAGTTACTTAGCAGCTTAAGTCTCACATTTATCTGGAAAATAGAAACCACAACATGTGCCTTGAGCATCATTTTGCCTGTGAGAGGTGAGATATTTTAAGTGCTTAGCACAAAGCAGGTGCCCAACAAATATTAAGTACTCATTTAGTCAAAGAACACACGGAAGATAAGGGAGGCTTTTCTGATAACACACAGTAAATAAATGTGTTAGTGTTTACAAACTGATGCATCAGACTATTTGTTTTTAGAAATACTGAGTTTGGAATAGGTAACTTCCAGAAATCATCAAACCATTAAAAATTCAGAGAAGGAGTAAGTAGAAATGGGCTTCTGCTCCACTCTCCTTCCCATTACAATTATTTGATTATTAGATTCCTACATTCCAGCCAGGGGCAATGGCTCATGCCTGTAATCCCAGTACTTTGGGAGGCTGAGGCAGGCAGATCACTTGAGGCCAGGAGTTAGAGACCAGCCTAGCCAACATGGTGAAATATTTTGTAAAAATACAAAAATTAGCCCAGCATGGTGGTGTATACCTGTAGTCCCAACTACTCAGGAGGCTGAGACAGGAGAATTACTTGAACCTGAGACCTGGGAGATGGAGGCTGCAGTGAGCCAAGATGGCACCACTGCACTCCAGCCTGGGTAAGACAGTGAGACTCTGTCTTAAAAAACAAAAATTCCTATGCCCCAAGACTCTCAGGTTCACCTGTACCTGCTACTTTGCTCACATGCACCTACTCAGAAATCCCCCGATTGGGACAAGATTTGGAAGAAGGATTAAAGCAGCTCTACTTGAGAATAGAGAAAGAAACCACAGCTATCACAATAAAAATACTTTCCATGTTGTCATTCCTTGTGATTAAAGAAAGCAAAATAAATTATGGAATTGCTTAAATGAGGGGTAATGTACCAGATTATAGATTCTCTGGCTTTTCTCTTTTTATGGTAGCTATGTTGATGTTTTCATCCTATTTCTCTGAAGGCAGTTCAGTCAGTTAGGTTTATAATAAAATATATATATTCAACTAAATATGGATGCTGGGGAGATGTTGCCCTTGGATATATGTTGCTATACCTTGACTACAGCAAGAAATATTGATTTAACTGGCTTTAATATCAAGTCAGGTATTTGTTGACACATAGAAATGAAAAATATCAAAATCATGAAAAGCTTAATATATAGGTCAAATCCCATTTCAGCTCACTCCATGGGACTCTCCAAACTCTTCTGCTGTATTGGAATTGTGTTCTACGGATACTTGTATAAGTCGCTGGATAACAGAGACTTGCATTATGATGGAATTTGCTACATATATGGATATTAGTATAAATTTTTATTTAGTACAATTTACTGTATAGAAAGTACAACAGAAAAAAAAATCATCAAGTCTTCAGCTCTCCCTTCTCTCAACTCTGAAGACACATCTTGTTTTTTACCTAAGGCATGCACATTTTTTCCTTTCAAGGCCTGATTCCCCTTTGTTCCTCTCACAGTGCCCGGTGCAGAGCAGACACTCAGGAAATAGCTGATGAGCCCAATGAAAGCTTTAGTACTAAAGCAAAGAAGGGAAATTCAGAATAGTTTTCCGTGTCAAAGGAGAAATAAAATTTAGAAATTGATACCAAATGAGAATGGCAAGCATGTTGACCCTCGCCACCTGGCATGCTCAGAGAGTCCTGAGACCAGTGAGCCTTGGGTGGGCTCCCTACTGCTAAGCAGTCATAGAAGCTTGTCTAAAATGTCCAGCACTTAGCTCACACATTCCCATCCCTCAGGAACTCCAGAGACATTTCAACCATTCATTGCCTGAAACACCTTCAAGGTCCTACAGTATAGACCAAGCAAGGGTGGCCAATGAGAAAATCCTGTCCTCCTAAGGGACTAAGATAAAGGGTGACCCATCATGGCTGCCTGGGAGGCCATAAAAGCCAGGGAGATCAGAACATAGCAGCCCAGGATAAGAGAGTCAGTGCAGCCCCAGGGTTGGGATTTACTCTCTTGCAGTCAGACCCAGAAGCAGTTTCTGAGCTTTTCCCTACACCACCAGCACTGGGGGGGAAAACCAAGAGAGACCTCTGAAAAGCTTGCACAGACACTAGCCAGTGTCAAAGCTCCCAAATTCCCTTTCCCTTTCTTTCCCTCCTCCAGCACTGGGATTACTTTAATAATCAATGAGTTGCCTATAATTTTCAAGATATTTTTTCTACCTTAGAGTCTTTTTCTCTGAGCCTTTCTTTTTGAAGGGTAAAATATGCATCAAATACCAGTTTTGGTTTTATCTTAAAACAACATAATAGATCTAAATGCCTATTTCTATAAAGGTCTTTACTGTGTTCAAAAGAACCACCTATTGAAGTCAAAAGGCCCCCCTCCCTCATTAGAGGAATATGTCCTGGGTGTGAGCTTCCAAATTTTGAGAGACTCTAAGGTAGGCACCAGGGGTTTCCAAGGCAGATAAAGGGCCTGTCCCATTATTACTGGATAAAGTTTAAGCAGAGTTAAAAGGGTCTGGTGAGGTTTGCCCCAGGAGTTGTATATTTTTACATATATTTTTCAAATATTTCCATGCTTCATTTGTAAATATTTTAAACAGTAAATTGACTCATCCTTGAAGTGGGGGTGACCTGTAGCCATTAATTAACAACTTAGAAACAAATCATAAGCAAACTTTTGGGTGAACCAATGGTTTGCTCAATACAGCTGACCCTCCAAATGATCTCTGACTATACAGCAGTCCTTATCTCCATTTGAGAACTGAGGACGCTCAGGGATAGGAAAGCTGTTTGCCCAGGGGTAGACAGCTACCACACAATGGAGCCATGCTGTAATCCAACCTGCAGATTCCATACCTAATTCTCTGTTCACAGTTCTAACTATTCACTAGTTGCACAGTAAGCTCAAATTTAACTTGCTAGTACCAACAGGCCAAGTTGGTGGTCATGTTCCAGCAAGATTCAAAACCTTTTTGGCCCTGGGGCCATGAGTGACACTGTTTCTCCCTTGCAAAAGCTAAAATGACTGAAGGAAGGGCCGGGCGCGGTGGCTCACGCCTGTAATCCCAGCACTTTGGGAGGCCGAGGCGGGAGGATCACGAGGTCAAGAGATCGAGACCATCCTGGTCAACATGGTGAAACCCCGTCTCTACTAAAAATACAAAAAAAATTAGCTGGGTATGGTGGCGCGTGCCTGTAATCCCAGCTACTCAGCAGGCTGAGGCAGGAGAATTGCCTGAACCCAGGAGGCAGAGGTTGCGGTGGGCCGAGATCGCGCCATTGCACTCCAGCCTGGGTAACAAGAGCGAAACTCCGTCTCAAAAAAAAAAAAAAAAAATGACTGAAGGAAAACCAGAATAATTCTAAGACAAAGATATGTGAGCTCAAAGGCTATAAAAATTTGAGATTTCAAAAACCAAACGTAGCTTTCTTGACTAGACGATAGTTGGTTATAAACTCTACAACAAAGTACTTCTCAGATATGAAACATTACTCCTAGAGTTGGATTTTTCCCCCTATTTTTACTAAGAATTGAAACCCACAAAATGACAAACCAGGATTACCCTATTAAAAGACAACTTCAATTGTTCCTTTGTTCTAAGAAACTGTGTGTTAGGTACTGACTGGCAATACCTGTACCTTGATCTTCACATTAATTATGCATTTTTCCTACAAAATTGGCTGCCACAGCACACGCTGCAAGTCAGATTTGAGAGCTGCCAAGAGAAATGTTCCAAATGGCTGACTTTTTAAAGACAACTTGTCAGTTCACCAAGTAATTCTTTGGGGGCTTATCCTAGTATACTTTATGTCTCTCATATACTTACGCTTATACCTATAGCAATTATTACAGCTCTAAATAGGTATTTTGTTCCATTCAACCCCTAACATACAAGTAATGAAACATACAGTTCCTTTGACAGCATCAATTTACTTTGGCTGCTGTTATTGCTTAATTCCTAAACTGACTTATGTGAAATACCCTGATTCCTAGGAGACAGTGATTCTGGCTTAGTCCTTACAACTAAAACAAAGAAGGGTTTTATATTAACGACTCAATAAATACTTTCTTCCTCAAGATTTCCTTTCATCAAATAATCATACCAGTGCTTCATTTCCTTTAGTTAACACCTTATTTTAATGAGGCTTGATTCCAAAACATATAACAACACACACACGCAAGAGGTACTATATTGAGTAAGTCAAGCGTTCCAGCCAAGTGTCCCATCTTTCATGTGGCACCAAGTGACATTTTGTAGAAGGCACAATGCTAACTATTCATTCTGCCAGCCTCAAAAAGATAGGCACGAACCACATGCCAGAATGGAAAAAGCGTTAAGCTTTGAAATGCGATGCTGCCTTCAAACACCATCTCTACTACCACTATCTCTCGGTGACCTTGAGCAAACAACTTATCTCCTCTCAGCGCTCTGTCATCTGAAAAATGGGCGTAACGGACTCTTACCTCGAAGGAGTTCTAAAAGTTAAAAGAGAATTTTCCTGTAAAGAACCTAGCATGTAACCCGGCACACTAATAGATGCTAAAGAATTGTTAGTTTTATTCTGCCTGTCCATAAAATGCCATTAGTAATTCATTTCGAATCTGTTGTCTATTCACAAAGCATAATGTAAAGAATAGTAGCAGTGGTGTTCTTTGTGATCATAATGAATTGGAAATTGTTTACCCATAGGGTAATAACAATAAGGTATATTCATGTTTATGGAGTTAGTCTAAATATTTTTCAAATAATGTTTTATGATAAGGAAATTTTTACCCTAGAATTTAAGTGAAGAAAGCAGAAAAGAAAACCTGTATAATAAAAATAGTTCACGTTTGCTCCATGTTATGTACTTTATTTGCATTATCTTATTAATTTTTACAATAAGCCTACTAGATATATAGCATTATTATCCCCATTTTATAGAAGTAGAAACTAAGATTTAGAGAGTTTAAGGAATTCAGAGTCACTACATAAGTCATATAACCAGAGCTGAAATCTCCAAGTGCCTGATTCCAGAGTCCTTTACCAACTATGTCATGCTGATTCTTCAGGACAAATGTCCTGTGTATTTAAAACACACAAATATACACATGTGCGCACACTCACAACCTTACACAAATGCACATCTGAAAGGGAAACACCAAATGCTAACAGTGACAATCTCTGAGAAGTAGAATTTTAGTTGACTTTTAATTAATTTTTTATCCATTTCAGTAGCTTCCAAATTCAAAGAGTATTATTATTTTTACAATCAGAATTTCTTTCAAAAAAGAAAATGCATGATAGTACTTTGAAAAATATAAAGTATGAGACAAATATTAGTATTTTTTAAAAGCAATCATTTATTCCTTGATATAGTCTAGATTTGTGTTTCTTAAGAATACTATTCTTTTAATTTTTTTTCTATCTAGTCCAAGGCAGAGAAAATGTTTTTTAAAAACTATTTTGTACACGAGTACAATAAAATACAGTGCAGAAAGTGCCATATGTGTTACTTGACAGATACTTGACATTAATATGAGAGTCAGAGAATTTGTGTGGGAGGAAAAATAAACCTCTTGTCAAATAATACAGAATTTTCAGCTTAGTGAAAACACATCCATTAGTGACACAATGCCATCAGAACTCTCTCTGTCATGGTCATGTTAGTGATACTGTCACGGAGCCATCTACACAGGCTGGCACGCTGTTTGGACATGCCTCAGCCTGACGACTCTCTGTCCCATGATGTGTTGGAGTGACACCTAAGGAGTAATTTCCTGTCACTCCACCAATTCTTTTTAAGAGCAATGATTCCGTAAAGAGAATGGAATGATGTATTACATAGCAATTCCTTTGAACCAAACAAGTTATATGAGTTGAAATCATAGGTGAAGTTTGATTTTATTTTACAAAGTTATTTTCTCTTAGATACATTAAAAATAAGGTGATTTAGATAGCTTTTTCAAGAAATTTTTCAAAAGAAAAATTAATGCAATCTAAAAATTACTCTAATGAATCTTATTCTTTATCATAGGGGTTCTACTAAATGGCAATAAGTGGACCAATAATGATTTCATTACTAAGACATTTGACTAAGTCTTTCCCTGACTCTGTGCTCTTGGACAAGAAAGTAAACATAAATGAAAGACTGCCAAACTAGTTTAAAGAGAAAACAAAACTAACCAAATTCACATACTGATGTTAATAATTCCCTTGCAGAATGTTACATGGCTCTACCTTTGGCCTATCTTGGTCAATATTTTATCAATGACAAAGTAATATTCCCAAATGTGCAAATGATAAATAAGTAAAAGTCTAATATTACTAATATGTTGAATTTAAACATTTTAGAATTCAAAGCTGTCGATAAAGAAGAAAAATAGTTTGACAAAAGAGAAAAAATTTAGAAGGATAAATGTATGTAAAGTCCTCTAAGTAGGCACACATGATTCATTGCTTAAGTAAAGAACAAAGGAGATCTGGCTTTGTAGTAATTGTTAAGAAAAAAGCCTTGGAAGCTTTCTTTGAAGTCGTATATGAACAAACAATGTACTGTTCCCGATTTATAAGGGAAGCCCACACAATATTTGACTAGATTAATAAAAGAAGGATGCCCCTGATCAGGGGTGTAATAGCAGCCTGGTGTTTTCTACTGTTCAGAGTAAGTACTCAGTCAGGAGTAGGCTATTGCATTGAAGATGCCTTCTTTTTTTTTTCTTTTTTTTTTTTTTTTTGAGGTGGAGTCTTGCTCTGTTGCCCAGGCTGGAGTACTGGAGTGCAGTGTCACGATCTTGGCTCACTGCAACCTTCACTTTTGGGGTTCAAGTGATTCTCCAGCCTCAGTCTTCTGAGTAGCTGGGATTACAGGCGCATGCCCCCATGCTCAGCTGATTTTTGTATTTTTAGTAGAGATGGGGTTTTACCATGTTGACCAGGCTGGTCTTGAACTCCTGACCTCAAGTGATAGGCCCGCCCTAGCCTTCCAAGTGCTCGGATCACAGGCGTCAGCCACTGCGCCTGGCCAGATGCCTCATTTTTAAGATGACATCAACAGAGTGATGGGCACCCAGAAGAATTTTAACAGGATGAGAGCTATCAGTTATGAGAACTAGAACTGCTAGGCACAGTGGCTCATGCCTGTAATCCCAGCACTTTGAGAGGCCGAGGCAGGTGGATCACTTGAGGTGAGGAGTCCTAGACCAACCTGGCCCACATGGTGAAACCATGTCTCTACTAAAAACACAAAAATTAGCAGGTTGTGGTTGCACTCCCCTGTAGTCTCAGCTACTTGGGAGGCTGAGGCAGGAGAATTACTTGAACACAGTGGGTGGAGGCTTCAGTGAGCCGAGACTGTGCCACTGCACTCCAGCCTGGGAAACAAAGTGAGAATCTGTCTCCAAAAAAAAGGAGAACTAGAACTGCATAACCCTGAAAGGAGAGGACTTCAAGAAGGATATACAATAACTGTGGTCAAATATTTGAAGAGCGACCACACAGAAGGTACATATTTATCCTGCGGCATTCAAAATGCAGATGGAAGACCAACAGGGAAGCTGTAGGGAGGCAGATTTCAGTACACCACTGGGGAAGAGGTTTTACAAATATCTGTGTCCACCTGTGTTTGATGAAGAATTGGTCCAATCACAAATAACACAAAGTCCAAATCAAAAGGGGCTTAAGGTCTAGAAGCATTGCAGACTACTGTCATTAGCATTTCTTGGCATCATAAAACGTTGAACAAACTCCTCGTTTCTGGCTAGTTCAAATGGCAACTGGGATAATGTGGAAAAAATTCCTGTATTTGGTGGGATGTTAGACCACAGTATCCATCATCTGTTTCCAATGCCTGCTTTCTACACATCTAATTTCTTATCAGTGAGTTTCATGAAGATACTCCTAGTACATGGATGTATTATCTAAATACGCCTGACCCCAATAAATGAGGGGAAAATGTAAATTTAAATGCAATCTAGAAGAGTCCAGAAGGTGAAATTCTACAAAAGTTTAGATATTATAAATTAGTGTTACCATGGAAACCTTAGTTGACATCATCCACTGCAGCCAAAACAGTTCTCGCTCAGGGACTACCAGAACAATGAATGAATTTATATATTCAGTGCCGCAAACCAGCATTAAATAACATTTTTAATGCCTTTATTTCTAATTTTTGAGGCAGTAGATTTACATACTCTCCTTGAGTGTTCAGGATTTTGATACAGCACTAAAATCGAGGGTATGGAATTACAGTGGAGTGATCAATTACATCAAGAGCTGAGCAAGTCACTGGAAGCCCAGTGCATGTACTGAAACCACCATTCAGATTCCACAAGATAAATAAATGAGAAAGGAAAAAGACCTGCCAGTTCAGTACATCTGCAGTCACAGTGACTGGACATGTTCCCCTTTTCCCTTAAAAAATTATAGGACTGTCCACATTCCTAAAATAAACACTTGTCGATCAGGGCAGTATGTGAGATCAGATTCTCTGCTTTTTATGGCACTTCAACAAATGGGTTTTCTCGGTTATGTATTAGTAATCACTACAATACATGAAAGTCAGCCCATACTGAGAACAATATTGCCTCCAATCAAAATCATTCATACCTTAGTATACTAAAGCTTTTTCCTTTTTGTAGGCAACAAAGGCTCCAACAAAAGAACTTCCAAAACACCCACAGCTAAGGAAAGAACAGCTCCAACAAAATAAGTGTGAAAAATCTGTCCCTGGTATCTAATTCGTACGTAAATCTTCTTTTTTCAGGATATTTTAGTGGCTTTCTTTATTTGTAATCTATCAGCAAATAATAGAAATAAAAGTTTATTTTGATGGAAGTTCACCTAACTATTCAGTGATTTGAAACCTGCTTTGTTAATTGTTATGCTATCCTGGCAGAGGATGTAAACATGCCTTTTTTTCCAAGGCTTCATGCTGTACATATCATCTCAGATGAATATTTTCACAAATGCAAATCATTAGGGAGGATGGGACCAGAAGGAAGGAAGTTTCCTTCTGGTCCTTTTTTCACCCTTTGCTGGGTAATCTAGGCCGCTTGCCCCAGATTTCATATCCTCTTCTTGATCAATCTCAGGGAAGGGTCTATAAAATTATTCCACATAAGGAGGTTGAATTGAGATACAAGGGTAAGTTTGACTTACCACTTCCATAGCATTTGCATTTTAGGCCCTGGGGCCAGGCACTTTCTATTTTATCTTATTTAGTCATAACAAAATCATAACAAAATTGTAGGTGCTACTCACTTCACTTCATACATGAGAAAACTGGGGTTCAGAAAGATTAAATAACTTGCTCAAGTTCATATAGCCAGCAATTACATGAGTCAAAATCAGGTCTTTCAAGTGCCAAAGCCTGTCTTCTTTTTCTTCTAAATCATACATGGTCTGAGGAAACTGAATAGATTTTATAATGTAGGCTCACATATTGGAGAGCAAAAAAGAGAAACTTGATATTTGAAGTGCCCTTTTCAGCAGTATGGATTCTGAAACTACAACATAAAGGCAACCACCTTTCTCATACACACATAAGACCAATCTTCTCACTAGAGACAAAGACATGAATAATATCGTAATTTAAGAAAATCAGCCTTATATCTATCTTCCCTTTTCCTTCCAAATTGTACAAATGAGACCAGCGGGACAGCAAATTAGCAAGCAATGTTTGGTGTCAGGGGTCTGGAACCAGGGAAAAGCCAAGCTCCAGGCAAGTTATTCAATTCTGAAAATAATCTATTAAATTTTCTGACAATTGCTAGTAGGTCTCAGTACTGAAGAGGCCTAGAAGGGAGTAGCAGTGACCCAGCCCTAGCGACACCATTGTCCCAAGAAGGCTTGGGGAAACATGACAGCACCCTTACCTATGACAATTTAGGATCCCTCCACAAGAACGCAAATCCAGGACTTGGGAATGTGGGAGACAAAGGGGAACCCAGTACAAAAGTGAAAATTTGTTTACCCAAGAACGAGACTAAGTTATGGCTACCTGGCTAAACTGCCTGGACAAGGCAAACTGCATGGCTGATCCATTAAGTAACTGAGGTTCAGATGAAAGAAAGCTGTATTCCCTCTGTAAAGACCTAAACTGGTCTTAGATCCTACAAATGAGGGAGAAACAATCACACCAAGGTGGTCACCACTCCTCGCAGGCCATTTTCTATAATGCAGGAATTTCAAACTTTTGTTTTTAGCACAAGAACCTCTGCCCCTAACAAAATCTTATACAAAATGCTTACTCATGAAGCAAATAAAAACAGCTGCCCAGATTGAAACCGAGAAGGGAAGTTCTCAGAATCTAAGAGTCCAATAGACTACAGCAGGCAAACCACCACTAGAGAAGACACTGAATCACACTGCCTATCATTAGATCTCACTGGAATCTAATCCTACTGGACTGTTCTCTTGATAGTCACGGTTTCTTCCCATCACTTCTTCTAGGAGGGGTTCTCCTTCCTGATCCAACCAGATAAGATATGGTTTCCTATCACAGGTTGGCTTTTCCACTGTGAATACATAAAACTCCACATATCTCTCAAGACAACACTTGCTATCTTCCAGGTCTTTCTGACAATCCATATGCCCTTCCCTCAGAGTCCTTTGGGCCAAATCATCCAGAGACTACTGCCCTCAGTGTCTTAAGGCATAACTAATTTCTATAGAGCCCTTATCAGTTTGGGGCACATCATTTTGTTTGATGCACAATGACTGTACAGTGTGCATATTATTCAGACTCCAGATTCACAGATTCATTAACTTGTTCAGGATTCTAGAGCCAGACAGCAGAGGAGCTGAGACTTAGCCCACTGCAAAGAATCAATGGCAGGATGGGGAATCTCAGAGACTTGACTCTCAGGGTTTCAGTTGGTGCCTCACAAGTAGGGGGCTTCCAGGGAATGTGAGTCCACTTTCACTTCCCTTGTTCCTCCTGTCTACCTCAAATTCTCCCTCTACCATGTCATGAGAACTCCTGCCTCCCACTCCTGATGGTGACTGGGAGGGCCTGCTGAAACAGATGTGCTTTAATAGTGCTTTCCACACTGTGCCTGTTGTACATATAACTCCTTGCTGTAGTGTTCAGAATCTGTTTCTGAGATTCTGAATCTTATCCAAATACCTCATACCTCTGGATTGAAGAAACTGACCAACTGCTACTTTTCTATACCAATAGGGCTGACTTAATCCTTCAAAAAGCTCATGGGCTTGGCTCATACAGGATGCAACTCCTAAAAACAAGATGTTCCCTAACAATGCTGTCTAATAGAACTATAATATGGGCACACAGGTGATGTTTAATTTCTAATAATCACATTTTAGTTTTTTCTTTATATCACGTTAACATCCATGATTTTTCTTTATATCACATGTTAACACCCATGAAGTAATCATATTTTTAAAAAAGAAATATGTGAAATTAATTTTAGTAATATATTTTGTTTAACCCACTATATCAAAACTATTGCTGTTTCAAGATGTATTCAATATTACAATTTGTTAATGAGAAACTTTACATTTTTTTCATATAGTCTCAAAGTATGGTGTCTTTTACACATATCTTGAACCAGCTGTACTTCCAGTGCCCAACAGCCATATGTAGCTAGTGGCTACAGTACTTAACAGCAGGTCTACTATCTTGCCTCTGTTCCCATCCCACCTATCATTTCTTTCCTTTAGTGGGGATGCTATGGGCAGGAGCAGACATTGGGGCCCAGAATCATTAGAGAAGACTGACATGCACCTGAAGGAAAGGCCCAGATCACGAAAAAGCTTTTGTGCCATGCCAGGGAGGCTAGGTTTTTAACCTGAAGATGCAGAAACTCTTCTGAAGGATCGTAAGCAGTGGAGAGTCGTGATCACATTTGCCTTTTAGAAAGGCGTGTGGGGAACAAATTGGAGACAGGCCAGACAGAAGGCAAAGAGACCAGTTATGAGGCTACTGCAATAATCCTCAGAAAAGGGATGAGGATCCAAACCACAGCAGTAATGAAGGTTATGGTACACAGAGGAACGGGCAGATTCGAGAGTCTGAAAAGATAGTCTCTATATAAAATGTAGAGGTTGAAGAAGACAAAGAAGTTGTTCTACATTTTAAACTTGGTGAAACAGGTTTCAATCATTGAGATAAACACAGAAGGAATATGTTGGATTGAAGTTGGGGAAGTGACGTTTCAAACTTGTTGAGTCAAAGACACTTCAAACATATGTCAGGTAAGATTTCAAGGCTGGAGATGCAGATTTCCAAAGGAATCAGTGGCATATAGGGGTAGTAGAAGAAAACAGAGGATGAGCTGCCACATGGCAAATGTGAAGAATGAGCAGAGGGCTGAGGGCCAAATTCTAGGGGATGCTAAGGTTTGAGAGGAAGGGAGGACCGTAAAGAGAAGTCCAATACAGAGCAGCTGGACAAAAAAAAATTAGGAGAAAAGGATAACTCAGAGAATAGGTGGGCAACATGTTAAGGAGCAGAGAGTGATCAAGAATACCAAATGCTGTGCAAAGTTCAATTAGTGATAGAGAATTCTAGATAATGGACCTGGTGGTCTTTGAAGGACCCATCCTTCAAGGAGCTGCCTGCTAAGACCAGGAATGATACGCAACATACCCAAACCTAGAGAGAAGGGACCAAAGAGATTTTGTTCATCGTTTTCCATTTTTATAAAGAATAAGAAAGACTTATGTACGTTTATATGCTGAAAGAAAAGGATCATTGAGACCCTGAAAAAAATGAAGCAAGGTCCCTGGGGAAGCAAGAGGGATTAGCCTCAGACTAGAAGAAGGAGAAGGAAGAAAAGGAATGGAAAGAAAGCCTGCCATTTATAAGGAACATAGATCATCACTGCAAAACCATTTTTCCTTAATTAGAAATATAAATGCAATATAGTTATCCAGGAAGGCTTTCTCTTTCTTTAATAGTACTACTTATCATGTATAAAATCACATAAGTGCTGTGCATGGGAAGAAGTCACTTGAGCTCCAGATCTGTGGTCTTGGTAGAATACCAAGCTTTTCACACACCTTCAGACTGCGCCTAAACATTACCTTAGGTGATACTCGTCACCTGCAGAGCCACAGGGATTGTTAACAGCTAGTGGCCTGACTTGCTGGTTTCTGTGCATACTGATAGGTAAATATTTTCAGTGTCACCATGTGTCACCTCACAGCCTGGTGTAAGAAAAAGCAGGGCCTGGGTGTCAGACACCAAACAGATTGATCTGCCACTTATCAACTCTGCAGACTCAATCAAGTTATGTAACTTCCCTGAGCTTCAGTTTTCCCAATAAGGGTATATAATCCTTATCTTCCAGGATTCCACTGAGGTTTAAATAAGATGATCAATAAGTGATAACTATGATGATGATGACTGTATTCACTTTGTTCTGAATCTCCTAGGAACTGGGTGCTGATAATGAATTGGTGCTTTGCAATAGCTAGCATCTTAATCCCTAAGGTGAATTAAAGAATCAATTCTAGCATTAGGAAGGAATCTTGAAAATCCATATGGCCACCTAATGTTTGCATCCTTTCCTCATCTCAGTGCATATGCAGTTTCCGCCCACAAACTGCCTAGGCTTTATACCTGCTCCACAAATCACTAGCTACTCAACCTTTCTAGGCTTCAGTTTTGCTCTTCAGTGAAACTGGAGTAATAAGAGTATGTACTTCATAGCACTGTTTTGAAAATAAAGGAGAAAACGCATATAATTAAATAAGATATTGTCTCATATAGGCTATACTTATACGTGTTTAGTAATGGGGGCCTATCACCTCCTGAAACAGCACAATCTATTATGGGGCAACTTTCTGTATATTGACCCAAAACCTGTATTCCTCAAACATCCCCATTGGTCCTAGCTTTACAGTCCATGAGAGTAGTTTCACGGAATCAGAATGAGGGTTTCATATAACAGTGTGTTTACACCTTTACTCAGCTTGGCTAGGTGCACTGTGCAGTGTTCCACATATGGCTGGCTGCTTGGGAACACAATCTGGGCTGGACCTCTCAATATTTACATTACTGTGAAAGTGTCAGCCTTTAGTGGTGGTTCCATAATGCAGGAGGCCTTTTCAAGCACTCTAAGTGAGCTGGATGCTACCCAGGAACACACTGGTTATATTGCTTCCAAAATTTATTTTGTGCTTTGTGTCCTAGTCAGTTCAGCACTTGGCACCATACGTAATTATTGCAGGTATCTATATATCCTTTAGGTTCTATTATTGAACACTACAGCCCACCAATGCTCAGAAGACTTCTAGCTGGGTTCAGCTCAGAAGCAGCAGTACTATAAGAGCACTGATATAAAGTCAACAAATTGGCCCCGAAATTCACTCACATCACCCTTCCCTCATCCTTATATTCCCATTAAAAGCTATTGAATCGTATCCAAATCCTTTCAGTAATCACCTCAAACAACTGTCATTCTAGGAAGATCCCTTCCACTCCCTAACAGAAGATTTTTTTTCCTTCTGCGCTCTGCTAGACCTTTGTTTCTGGGATACGTGTTATTTTTCCTGCTAGGCTATAAACTCCTTCCCAGCAGAGGCAGTGCCTTGTACAAAATAAGGCTTACTAAAGAATTAAATTTGGTCTTGAATACAATGGGATGTGGCAGACTCTTCCCACATCACCTTTCACCCTCAGATGGGTCCCCAGATTTATTTTTTTAATTTACAAGGATGCTTTTAAATGAAAAGCTTGAGCAGTCCTGCAATAAATACAGTCTGAAATTTTAGAGCTGATTAGCTGAACTTTTATATAACTGATAACTTTAGCCTAATTTTTGACGTATAAAATACTGGCATAAAGCCTGAATGCTTTTTTTGCTTAATACTGGGGCCCATCACTCCACCTTAAAATAACTACAGGCTTCTTAATTCCAACGCACAACTGCCAGACTCCATCATTATCCCAACTCTGGGAAATGCCTAGTCCTCAGAATTTTCACAGCTGATGAATGGAGAAGCTGATTAGAACCACTGAAGAAAAGTGGGGGGGAAAAAACCCTTGACAGACGCCTCCTTCAAATGTCTGTCCCTTTTATCCAATGTCAACATGAATTTCTAAGTTAACAAATGTTTACTGAGGTCATGACTATGTGTCACACTGTGAGTTAGGCTCTGGGGACTTAATGATGAGCAGTACAGAGTCAATATCAAAGCCCATCATTTAAAAAAAAATCATTCTTACGTTTATTCATTTTACAGGTATATTTATCAAGTGCTTCCTATGGCCAAGGGCATGTAGACAGAATATAAGGTGCCCTGAAGGAACTTGCTATCTAGTTGCAAAAGCAAGAATGAAGCACACAACAGTGTAAGAAAGGATCCGATGGTCCAGAGGAAGGATGCAAACACAAGTGCAGAAAGAACCAATGAGAGTAACATGATCAGGGCAGGCCGACTCGAACTTGAAGAATGTGGTTAGGTCAGAGAAAAAAAAGAAAAGAGACACTCTAAAAGGCAGGGTATGAACAAAAGAGGACACATAAAAATGAGCATGTCATCTTAGAAGGGCAGTGAGATCTGACTAGTACAAACAGAAGGTTCATGTTGGAAAGAAGTAGAAAATAAAGTTGGTAAGTTAATTTGGGGCAAGACTGTGAGGTACATTAAAACCAGGTTGAGAGGCTAAGCAATGGTTGAAGGTGGGGGGGCATGAAAATTATTTGCACTATGGTGCAAAACTAAACAATGCTAAAGTATTGTTCCCGTGAAACAATCCTTGGAAAAGAGTTCTGAGGGAAGAGTTTTAGGAAGGTTGACGTGTTGGAAGTGCTAAGAATGCAGAAAACTCACCGGGCATGGTAGCTCACGCCTGTAATCCCAGCACTTTGGGAGGCTGAGGCAGGTGGATCATGAGGTCAAGATATCGAGACCATCCTGGTTAACATGGTGAAACCCTGTCTCTACTAAAAATACAAAAAATTAGCTGGGCACAGTGGCGCGTGCCTGTAATCCCAGCTACTCAGGAGGCTGAGGCAAGAGAATTGCCTGAATCCAGGAGTCAGAGGTTGCTGTGAGCTGAGATCACGCCATTGCACTCCAGCCTGGGTAACAAGAGCGAAACTCTGTCACACACACACACACAAAAAAAAAAAATGCAGAAAACTCAATTACAGAGAGACCAAGATGTATCATCATCCTAGAAACGCTGAGGGCTGAGGGCCTCCAATCCAATGAGGGATAGTGAAGAATAAAAAGGAAATGTGGGGGCTGACTCAGAGAAACCATTAAAAAGAAAGAGTTAATAGGACTTAATACCGCATATTCTCACTCATAGGTGGGTGATGAAAAATGAGAACACATGGACACAGAAAGGGGAGTACTAAACACTGGGGTCTATTGGGGGGAAAAGGGGAGGGCCAGTGGGAGGGGGAGGTGGGGAGGGATAGCCTGGGGAGAAATGCCAAATGTGGGTGAAGGGGAGAAGAAAAGCAAAGCACACTGCCATGTGTGTACCTACGCAAGTGTCTTGCATGCTCTGCTCATGTACCCCAAAACCTATAATCCAATAAAAAATTAAAAAAAAAAAAAATAGGACTTAATACATAGTTTCACAGAGGCAGTGAGAGAGAAAAGAGTCAGCAATGGTTCCTAGATCTCCAGTCTGGGTGATGAAGAGAATGCTAAGGAAAGTCTTTTTATCATAAAAGGAACACGTTTAGAGAGAATACGAAGAAAAGTTTGTTACCAAGCATGTAGTCTTTGGCTTGAAAGCAGGACAACCACCATAAAAAGTCTATTAATTAAGCAAATAGATAATGGGAATGGAGTTTGGATCAGTACTAGAGATAAAGATTTGTATAAAGTAAGGATGGAGAATACCACATTTAAAATTATTTTATTAGAAAATAAAAACACTAGCTATAAAACAAAAATAATAAAAATGATGTAAGTAGTAGAGAGAAATATATCTTCATAAGACTGTTTTTCTCAGCTATGGTACCTAGGGGATCCTACCCATTACCACAACACTGAAGGAATAAGCTTCTGCAGAAATTCAACATATGGCCTATTTACATAACAAGCATCACAACTCCAAATTAGCCATTTTGATGTGTCAAAGAAATAACACCTTCACAGCAGAGTACTTCAAAAAAGGGAATAAAAAAGAAAGGTTTGTTTTTTTCTATAATTATGTTTACTGGGTTTTTAACTATTTGTAACATGAAAATCTTATTTTAATTGTGTGAATTACACTTTAAGGCAAAACAGTGATGAAATGGATTAGTTGAATAATGCACAACCATTCAGAGATCAATAAACAGACCCAATCACTTAAATCTGTTCATATGAGACATCTAATTCTCATGTCTGGTGCCATGCTAGTAAAATCGACTCTTCTGTGCACAGAAATTATAACAAACATATGATTTAATTATCACAGTCAAATGGCAGTAAAAGTGCTACAGAAGATGACTAGGAAAGAAGTACTATGAAGCAGTGACTAAGCAGTACCTGTCGAGTGCACACAAAACACATTCCCCTCTTGTCGTCCAGTGGGATAGGTGGTAGCAGCTTAGATCTTACCAAGAGCAACTTCGACTTTTTCCATCTTATCCAAACTGTAACCAGAAGTTCTTGTCCTGGCTCACCTCATAAAATGCTGATTAAAACTGTATAAAATAATAGAATGAAGATCACCTATGCTCTTCCAACATACAACCATTCATGAATATTCATTATGAATGATAGCACAATTCTGATCGCAGACTGAGAAACTGACAAAAATTTGGATCCAAAGTAAGATATTTCTAAAGCTTAACTTCCAATGTAAAAGACGACCATTTACATGATAAAAGGAGTCCATGTAAATGCTTCAGATTGGCATGCATTTAAAGACTGCAACGGTGTGACCTAGGTATTTTCTTTTCCTGATCCTTATGGTGTGGTAGAGCAGCCTCACAAGCCCACAGATACCTCTCTCCACAATGGCCTCATGAAAATCAATTCATGCAGAGAAACTGTTTACTGAAGACTTTCATTAGGGGGCTCCCTTAAACAAAATGAATACAAAAAGAGTCTTGATCATTTTGCCTGTCTAAATGAGCACATTAAACTAAGTTGATTCTTAGAAAATCATTTAATATTTTCAGGGATTAAAGAAAGAAAATTGCCAATTAATACACTCTTTTCCCAGATGTTCAGTTTTTACTAACCTCTTTATTCTCTGTATTCAAGTGGTTGTGTTTTTATGCAAATTATCTTTTGGGGGGCTAGTCTCTAGTTTGTGTGTCTGTGTGTGTGTATTTAAAGCCACACCGATACAGAATTTGACATATTTTCTGTTCTGCTGCTCCATACCATAGGTTAACACGGCTTGAGCTTATTCCAAAACTCTAATTAGAAACTGCAGTATTTCCCTTGTCTAAAAACCATTCCCAAAGTTGATTTTTCCCCAGTTAAATTAAACGAATAATATCATACACAGATATTTTAAACACGACAGTTACTAGATAAAACTGCCCCATCTAGCAACACATTGCTTTCTGGTTAAGCAACACAATTTCATAAGGCCTATCAAATATTTTATCCAGACGCCCACTCTATTTTCAGGGTATCGTTCAAAACAATTAGTTGCATTACTTGAAGCCTTTTTCTTTTCCCAGAGAGAAGAGGATTCTGACTTCCTGTCCTTTTCCCTGCCATATTAGAAATTTGCTTAAACTCTGGAAAACAGTACCAATCAAAGTGGTAATGAATCCTTCCATTAAGACAAACTAAAGATGTTAAAAAGATACATGACCTTACTCTTTCAAGTACTGGTATAAAACCACTTTCTCTGCACAGGTTCTAAAATCTCAGAGTCGTCTGTCTTAAAGTCTGTGGGCCTGTGAGGGGGCCGGTACATATTTTAATATTAAAAAATGAGCAAAGAGACTGTGTTTGAAGTTCAAGGATTTTCACTAGTTCTCAAGCTACAAACCCTGTAATACAGTCAAAAGAAAACGTACAGAATCTTTCATGAACGTGTCAGGTCTCCAAAATCCTAACATCCGCTAAAACCAGGATTGCGGGGGTCCTGAGAAGCTCGTGAAGTTCACAAACACAGCAATCCCGCGGGAACCCGAAACCTCCACTCGCAAAGACGCGACGCTACCGCCGCCTCCCCGCGCAGATGAAGACTCGGCCCTTCAGCCCAGCGTGTCCGGCAGCGCGATCTTTCAAGCGCGCCGGAGTCCAGCGGGAGCTCCTCCCGCAACAGCCCAGTCTCCGGATCGGGCCCGCAACCCGCGGACTCCGCCCCCACCCTCCCCAGATGCGGCGGCGCTACCGCTTCGTCCCGCGGTCCGGGCGCTCTGCGTCGGCTCCCACCACCTCCGCCCGCCCGCTCAGCACGGACGCCGACGCATCCAGCTCCCGCCGGGCGCCAGGGGTGCGGCGGTTCCCAGGGCCGCGGCCCCCGTAACCGGCTGGGATCCGAGGGCCGGGTGGTACCGGCTGACGTGGGCTTTGCGGCTCGGGACCAGAGGGTGGGGGGCGGTGGGTCTCCCTCTGACTTAGGAAGGGACCCGGGGCGCCCGCGCGGGAGGAGGGCAGGCGAGGCACCGGGGCCGCGGGTGATTCAGATCCGGGGCGGGCGGGTCCACGTCTGAGCGCGGCGGCCACACGCTCGCCCGGGCGCGCCCCTGTACGTCCCAGCCGGCACCTCCTCCCGCTAGTCCGCGCGGGCCAGAGAAAGGAAGGACTGCGACCTCCGCGTCCGGTCCGCGCTGCCAGCCCGCGTCGGCGCCGAGCGCGGGCCACACCCAGCGCCCCGGGAGGCGGCGGAGCCTGGGCTGCCGCGGCTGCGGAACGCTTGGCCCAGCCGAGTCTCCCTCCCGGACTCGCAGGCCCCGCCGCGTCCGCCCGCGTCCCGCATCCCCGGCCGGCGCCGCGTGAAGGCGAGTCCCGGGCGGCGGTGGCTGGGGGGCCCGGGCTTACCTCAGTGCCGAGCGCCGGCCGCTCTGTCCCGGGTCGGAGCTGGAGCCAGGGCCCGGGAGCGCGGTCGCCAGGGGAGGCGGCGCGGTAGTGGCGGCCCCTGCTGCTCGGAGGGCGGGCCGAGCGGGAGCCGCTGCCTGGGCCGCGCGCGGTCCGGAGCTCGCCCCGCGCTGCCGGCGCTAGCGGCGGAGGGCGCAGCCAGCTCGGCCCCCGGACTGGATTCCTTCACTGACACAACTCCGGCTCGGCCGCTCCACGCAGGGACACTCCCGCCCCTCGCTGGCTGCCCCCGCCCGCCGGCCCGCCCGCCCCTTGGTGTCACTCACCAGGCACACACACCCCAGCCGGCGCCCCTCGCTCCCGCTCGCACACACAGCGCTGCTCACGCCTCTCTCGGGTTTTGTATCCGCTCACACGCACGTTCTGACACAGATCCCGTCCCTCCACACGCCCTCCCTAGCTTCTTTCCCACCCCACTTTCTAGAAGAATCCCCGTACAGCTTCCGCACTTTGCTTGCTTGCCCCACACAGACCTCCTAGCTTTTCCCCAAACCTCCTCTTCACCGAAACTCCCCGTTATTGAAAGATTTTGTCGCAATCTGCACGTGTTGCAAGAGAATCATCTTCTCCTACCCGAGAAAATGAACTTTGCTTCCCCAGCGCTGTCTGCAAATACGAGACGCTTCTCCTTTTAGGAGGTAGTAATGCTTTCTGGAGAGGAGCCAAACTCAAAATGTAAACAAAGATAGCCCATTCGAAAATGACCTGAAAAATCAGGCGCGGAAAAAGTGCTGGGGCTCCGTCTGCCCTTAGAAACCCGGCCAACCCCGGGTGTTCCGCCTTCTCCCCTGTGCTGCGGGTCTGCACTCTGGGCTCCAAACGTGTGTGTAATAACCAAGTTAACATGGGTACCGTGGGCTTCAGCCGTGGGTTACTGCCTAGGAGTATAGTAGTCGAGAGAGCAAAAGCAGTTTCTCAATCATTATTCATGATGGAAGCACTTTAGATAACACTCCTCTTCCAGAGGCAGTAGAGTGAAATGCAAGCAGCTCTACAATTCAGTTTATTTATTTATTTATTTTTAAGGGTGACTTTTTAGCTTCCTTTTTTTTTTTTTTGCTATACCAATAACTGTTTCTGAGCGGCTCCTTGGCTGTCAAGCTCCTTATAAATACCAGACCAGAGTCAGTTATGCCTCTTGAGCCCCACACTCTTATGGTCCCACGAGGGCACAGCAGAATCGTACATTATCCGATGTTCAGTAATTCATAATTTGAAATAAAATACAAACACCTTTCGGATAAAGTTCCAATCTGCTAATATAACGTGGCCCGGTGAGCCCTGTTGACAACACACTGCTGAAATAAGAAAAGAGAGGAGCTAAAAGGAAAGGAACTCATTTTCTTATGTGACTTGGAGTGGTGGTTCTTGCCGTCATATGGTCGCCTTGGACTGGTGTGTGGATCATATAATTATTTAACAGACATTAGCAAGTGCTTTATAAGTACTACCTCATTTAATACTTTAAAGGACCCCATCAGTAGGTACTATTTTTGTCCTGTTTTACAGATAATGAAACTGAGGGCTGCGCACTGTGGCTCATATCTGTAATCCCAACACTTCAGGAACCCGAGGTGGGTGAATCTCTCGAGCCCTGGAGTTCACGACCAGCCTCGGCAACATAGTGAAACCCCAAAACAAACAAATAAATAATCATAGTAATAATTAGCCTGGCGTGGCGGTGCCCGCCTGTAGTCCCAGCTACTCAGGGGGCGGAGGTGGAAGGATCACCTGAGCTGGGGAGGCTGAGGTTGCGGTGAGCCAGAATCACACCCCTGCACTGTAGTGCGGGGAAGCAGAGCCAGAACCTTTAAAAGAAAAAAGAAAAAAAAAAAAAGCAAGAAACTGAGGCATAGAGAGGCAAAATAAGTTGCCTAAGTTTTTAGTAAGTGGTAAAGGAAGGATTTGAACCTAGACAGTTAGACCCCACCTGTGCTACGAAGAGGAAAGCTTGCTTCCAGAAGCCATGCTACACATAAAGAACAAACATCCTATTGCTTATTAAATTTAGGTGTAATAAGTAACTTAGGGCCATTTGACTTGAAATTTGATGTACTTCTTAGGTCCTCTGGCTAAATAATTTATTTACATTTTTGGGAGGTTTCCTCCATAATTAGAATTCCAAAATGAATAATAAACTACAATTTTTCCTAGGAAGGGCTTTGGAAATAACACTGAATTCAATCTTCATTTTTCTCTTCCACCACTTCATAATCTTCCCATGACTCCAAATCTAACTTGCTTAGTGAAGTCTGACAGAAAAATGCTTTCAAGAACTGAATATGACCAGAGGGAAGAAAGGGTTTTAAGAAAACCATATACAGCCTTTATAATAGAAGGCTGCTTCTCAGCAAGTACTGTAGATAGGAGCTATAAGAATAAATGCTATATATGTTGAGAGCCAAGATGTTAAAGCAGTGGATCGATGAAAAAACAGAGACTAGGAAGGTAGGAGTAACCACTGTACCACAGACTAGGCTAAAACTAATTCTCTACTGGGAGTGGAGGCCTAGCCCATGAAAAGACAAGTATAGAATAACTCCAAAGAAAACAATTATATCTTTCAAGTGTTAGCTAAGGGGCCCAGCAAAAAAAAAAAAAGAGTTTTAAAAGTTTTACAGACAGTGAATTTCAAATCAAACTTGAACCTTTTGCTGTTCAATGTAATTTATTCTGAAATAATGAAAACTTCTGTTTCTGGTTGGATTTAATATGCTTATTGAAACATGTAAAAGCTTCTTGCACATCATATGACTAACAAAGCAGTGTTTTTCTGAGTTAGGCATAAATGATTTTTAAAATATGCATTACATTCCTTTTATTGTATGGAGATATAAAAGTCTGAAGAAATAAAATGTGAGTAAGACATATATTGGTGTTTTCACCAAATGGTGAAACTATTTGAAAAATTACACTGTTTAAAATCTTGATCTATGTAATGCTAGCTTGACTATATTGTTCAAAATGATTCTCTGTGATTGCAATCCATAAATCACATTTTACTATTTTCTAAACGAAATGGAAATGTGAAAGTCTTTTCTTAAGCAAATGAAACAAGAACAATAAGAGCAGATGTTTTCTGAGAGATCAACAAGGTATGTTCATTTATATTTTTTAACATTTTCATATAGGTAATTTTAATCTGTATGTACTGCTCTCCTCCATATTGTCACCTATGCTTTTTATTAGGGTGCTTAATTGTAAGCATGGAGAAACAACACCATGTCTTTCAATAAGGCTGACGTTTTTCTTGCAGTATTGACTTCTGCAAAATGCCATATTCCCTGCTTGCCACCCCTAGATTGTGCCAGGCTCCTGATTCTCTAGGCATGATCGTTCAGAGCAGGGCTCACAATTGTTGATATAGCTCAGGTCCTGGAAGCCTGTTTTATGCCATGATCATTGTGTCTATTAGGATTTTGGTATCTGAATAAGTAGTGGAGACAGAGAGGAATTTTAGTTTCTGGGCTCCAGATCACTAGGCAATGTTCAAACCTGTTGGGGAGGGCATCTACCATCTAGGATCTTGGACATTGTGTGCAGTGACTGAATAGAATCTGGGTTATTTTCCTTAGGGAGGGGATGAATATGTGTTTTGCGTCTGTGAGTGTACCATCCAGTAGGGCTGTTCACAAATATTCCAGCTCTGCTGCCTTCGAACCACATGATGAGATTGCACTTCCCACCTGATGAAACTATACTATAGCCCTGTGAGTTGCTTCAGCCAATGAAAGGTGGCTGGAAGTGATGAGTATCACTCTGGGTCAGAAGTTAAGAGCTGGGACATCAGTCACCACATTCTCTTTTCTTCCTAGTGCTGCAACATCAAGGTGCATGGTGGTGGCTGCTCCATCAGACTGGAGTGAGTGACAACAATGAGCTATGCCATCCCTGCTGAGCATTAATGGACATGTAGTATGATCCAGAAATAAGCCTTTGTTGTTCTAAGCAACTGAGATTTGACGGCTGTTGGTTTCTATGGTGTAATCTAGCCTATTCTGATTAAAAATAGGAAGGAAGAAAGAAACGGATAATTACGGGGTACACCTTGGCAGAATATGGCTAATTATTCCCTTTCCTTCTCAGCACACAATAAATTCACATTTCCTAGCTTCCCAAATTGTTAGGTGAGCCAGGGACCAAATTCTCACCAATGGAATATAGGTGAGAATGTTACACTCCCCTTCCAGGCCTCATCCATGGAAAGCCTTCCACGTGATCTCTCTTCCTCATGTGCCATGTGGAAACTAAGGACCCTGAGACTTCAAAGCAGAAGTCAGCAAACTTTTTCAATAAAGTGCCAAATAGTAAATATTTTAGGCTTTGTGGATCATATAGTCTCTATCACAACTGCTCAACTCTGTTGTTTTATGGAAAGCAGCTATAGGCACTATGTAAACAAATAGGCATGGCTATGTTCCAATCATAGTTTATTTACAAAAACAGGCAGTGGGCTGCATGTGGCCTGTGGGTAGTAATCTGTTGACCTCTTGTCAAGAGAAGGGTAGAGATAGGATGGGAGGAGCCTGGGTCTCTGAGTCACCCTGTGACTATTTCTTAAAGACCCTCACAAACACCTGATATTAAAACATTTAATATAACCATTTAATATACCTCTACTTGTTGAACACCCACAATTGTTATCTGAGTAAAAAAAAAAATCCTTCTGTTGAATGAAGCATGATTAATACACTGTCTTGGCTTATATTCCAGAAAAAATTTCAGATGGATTAATAATCTAAACATAAAAAGTGTAAAAGACTAAAAGAAAATATAGGAGACTTATAATACTAATTTGAAATATCATGAAAAAAATTCAGAAACTATAACCAAAAAATTTAACAGATAAGACTACAAAAAAGTTGACATTTCTATCAAGTGAAGGGTAACCTAAAAACAGTGTTACCTAAGGGGGGAAAATATATGCAACATATATACACAACAGGAAAGGGTTAATACGCATGGCACAGCTTCTAGAAGTCAATATGAATAAAAGAAAAGCAGCAAAATAAGAAAATAGACAATTCTCAAAAGAAGGATTATGTGCTAATAAGCGTATGAAAACATACCCAACCTCACCAATGATCAGAGCATAAATAAAAATAAGATAGCATCTGTTATTTGTCAAATTGGCAAAAATATGTTTTAATATCAGGTGGTTGTGTCTATAAGAAATAGGAACTTTCATACTTAGCTGACTGGAGTGTGAATTAATAAACATTTTTGGAAAGCAATTTGTAGTACCTATAGATAATAAAAATGCATGTATCTTTTAACCATACTTTTGCACAAGTGATCTTCTCTCTTACAGAAATTAAGTGTGCAAAAATATATTTACATATATATCGATTACAGTATTATTTGTAAGGGCCAAAAAAATTTGGACCACAGTTCCAGGTTTATAAATAGAGCAATGATACATCGATTCCTCTATTTGGGCATATCCACACTGTAGAAAAATAAATAGCTGTTTAAAAATGAGGGAGCTATGTGGGTGTTGACATGGAAGAGTGTCCATGATATATTTTTGAGTGATAAGAGCAAGTCAGAACACTATGTACAGTATGAGCTCTAAAAAACAAGGGAGTGGGGGGGGGATGGAAATTTGTGTCTCTTGAAGGATACTCACACTTTGACCCTGGTAACCCTTAGACCCTTAGGGTGTTGGTGAGAGGGGGAAACTTGCCCTTTTAACTTTGTGTATTTTTTCCCCTTGGTATATTGTTTTTATAATTATACTTTTTTTTTTTTTTAAAAAAAAGTAAGAAGATGGAAAGCAACAGAAACTAAAAGAAAAACCAGTCATGGACACTGGCCAATGCTGTGCAGTTGAGGGCTGCATGGACAGAGAAACAAAGACTTATTGAAGACCTGCTGAGGCAAATCCAAAGGGATGACTCAATCCCTTGGCGTTCTGGTGCAGCAGATCAAGTTGTTGTGACCTGGGACCGGGGATCTGCTTGGAAATTTTCCAGAAAAGATGAAGACCTGGGTGAGAGGAGAAAGTATAACTTTGCTGGCCTGAGGGTCATTCATGTTGGAAAGAAGGAACCCAAACAATGCACTTTGGCTGAACTTGTTCTGTCTACACGGAAGCTAAATATTAGGTTGTCTTTTCATTGCTTCAGACATTTTTTATGTTCAAACCTTCTCTTCTCAGAAGAGTTGCCTGAAATGAACATGTACCTAATAAAAGGTTTTTTGTTTGTTTGTTTTAAAGGTTTCATGTCACTGTGTATTCTAGGAAGATAATTTTAGGTTCAGATTGTGCCAACAGAAAGACAAATGGCACCAAGGGAGTATTCTAAGTGAATCGGCTATCACTCATTCAGGATGAAATGTATCTGTTCTCTGATGTGTACAGATGATAATTGAACAATATGGATTTGAACTGTGAAGGTCCACTTATCTGTAGATTTTTTTTTCAGTAGCACTTACACCCAGTGTGCCAGCCTTTTCTCCCTCTTCTTTCACTTCCTCCACCTATTCTTCCTCTCCCAACCCTGACAGCAAGACCAGCCCTCCTTTTCCTCCTCCTCTTCAGTCTACTCAATGTGAAGACAGTGAGGATGAAGGCCATTATGATGATCCACTTCCACTTAGTGAATCACCAATATATTTTCTCTTACTTATAATGATATTCTTAATACCGTTTTTCTCTACTTTATTGCAAAAATACAGTATATAATACATATAACAGAGCTAATTCACTGTTTATGTTAATAGTAAGGCCTACAGTTAATAGGAGACTGTTAGTAGTTAAGTTTTTGGGGAGTCAAAAGTTATACCCAGATTTTCAACTGCATGGGGGTCAGAACTTCTAACCCTCACATGTTCAAGTGTCAACTGTATTAGCATCTCCCATTTACCAAGAGCAGTTTCTGTCACAAATCTGATTACTAGTGAGAAAGAAAATCTTGCATGTTTATTAACCATTTATTTTAAGTAATGCCATGTTGATCTGTTATTTAACACAAAGTTTTGTTTTTATTGAGTTTAGCTTGTACTCTAAAATTCTCTACAAAGGACTACTGATGTTGTTTCTGAATGTCACACTGGGGAGGTTTAATGGGTCTTGTCATAGACTCAAATTCAGTGTTTAAAGAGAAATCTTTGGATTCATCTGGGTCACAGTGTAAGAACAAGCTGCAGACAGATGCAGGCATGTTTCTGATTAGTCGTGCTCTGAGTGCTTTTGCCCAAACCTTCCCAAACGTGGGACTGGCCTTGCCTAGCATGGTACCTGAAGCATGGATATGCTTGTGACACTGAGATGGCATATTCATTTGCTAGGGCTGTTGTAACCAAAACCCACAAACTGAGTGGCTTAAACAATAGGAATGTATTGTCTCACAGTTCTGGAGTCTGAAAGTATGGGCAGCGTTGGTTCCTTCTGAGAGCTGTGAGGGAAAGGTCTCTCATGGCTTATAGATACCCATGTTCTCCCTGTGTGTGTTCACATCATCTTCCCTCTACACATCTGTCTCTATGTCCAAATTTCCCCCTTTTCAAAGGACATCAGTTATATTGAATTAGGGCCTGCCCTAAGAACCTCATTTTAGAAACCCAACCTCCAAATAAGGTCATTCAGAAGTACTGGGGGTTAGGATTCCACCAGATCTTTTTTGGGATGACACAATTCAGCCCTTAACAGATGGCATAAAAATTAATTATAAAAGTGGAATTAGAGCCAGGGCCTCTGACTGGCTCCCTAGCATTCTTTTTTTTTTTTTTTTGAGATGGAGTTTCGCTTTTGTTACCCAGGCTGGAGTGCAATGGTGCGATCTCAGCTCACCACAACCTTCGCCTCCTGGGTTCAGGCAATTCTCCTGCCTCAGCCTCCCGAGTAGCCGGGATTACAGGTGTGCACCACCATGCCCAGCTAATTTTTTGTATTTTTAGTAGAGACGGGGTTTCACCTTGTTGACCAGGATGGTCTCAATCTCTTGACCTCATGATCCACCCGCCTCGGCCTCCCAAAGTGCTGGGATTACAGGCGTGAGCCACCACACCCGGCCAGCATTCTTGATTAGACTGAATTACTCTACATTCCAGGGTCTCTTTGCTGCTCCTTCCCCCATGTTTCTATTGATTCCTGTGCATTGCTCTATTATAATAATTAGGTAACTGCACATTGGCCTTTCTTATGGGACTTATGCACTCCCTGAGCAGGGACTGTGTCTTTGGCAGCAGCACAGTGCCTGGACCAGACAAGGTAAATGAATGGATAGTGATGTGTTTTTTAAAAACATTCACACTGTTATTTGTCCTCCTGATTGTACAACTAAATGTAAGCGAGATATAAGTGAGTCTAGACTCATCCCTGTGGCACAAAATGACATGCAACTTGAAACTTAAAAAAAAATTACTTATTAAATAAATTGTGGGCAGCAGCTTCTGAATAAGCAGGTGGAATAAAAAAGTCCAAGACCGAGAGAAAGGATCTTTATATTCAGCTTCTTCTTAAATGAAGCAAGTTCAGCCAAAGGATACTGTGCTCTACTTACACTAGTAATGAACTTTAGATTTACAGTCTAATTTAAAAATTACTGTTAGAGAAAGTAGAAATACTTTTGTGGAGATTATTCTGTGGCTAACAAACAGGATTCATGGAGAAGGCCTATGGGAGCTGTGTGTTTGTAAAACCTGCAGAAGATAAGTCAGGAGGGCAACTTAATAACAGTTCAAGTGAAAACACAGGGATGTTGATGAGTGAGCTCTTCTGTCTGCTGAAGACAGAACAAGAATAGTTTATGCTACTGCATGCAAGGGATCAGTTGACTATGAAGTAAGAATTTCCCAGTAGAATATTAAATATCAGGATGGCTTGAATTCCAATACAGGCTGTGGTTTTACATCTTTCTACCATTTAAATGAAATCTCCTAAAAGATACTGAGCCAGGCTCTTTCACACGTGTTAGTCCAAGACTGTGGAAAAGTTACATCATTTCTACCGAGGCTCAGTTTCCTTACTCATAAGATGGGCTTAATGATAAGGTTAGAGGAGATTGCATGTACAGCATGTGGCACAGTTTCTGGTACATCGAAACTGCTACAAAAATAATATCAATGATAAAAGTGAGAGCAAATGTCCATTAATTATTTACTACATGCTAACCACCATTCTGAGCATTTAATGTGTTTTTTCATTTTAGTTTCACAGTCATCGTGTGAGGTAGGTGCTTTTATTTACATTTTATAGGTGAGAAAACTAAGGCACAGTTTTCTGTGCTTAATTTAAGAAAATTAAGCAACTTGCCCCAAATCGCAGGACTAGTAAGTGGCAAAGTTCTAATATAAACCCAAACAGTAGGTCTCCAGCACATGTGCTGTAGTCTATAATATTAGCAACCTTTACATGATTTTAAATAAAGAAATATTAGCTTCTCAATACAATAAAAAGTTGGCATAGTCCAGTGGTTCCCAGGCTTTCACATCCTTTTTATTATTTTTTCTTCCATGATTTGAATGATTTTGTTTACTAAAATACTGCAAATATAAGTAATAATTACTTCATTTTTTATTGTTATTAATCAAAGACATATGGAACAGATGTCTTGATCAATAAGAGGTAATGACGTGATGTGAATTGATACAATTCCTGTCAAAGGCAAAGCATCTTGACATTTTGGTTGGCTCATGTGACTTGATCATTGCACAGCTTACACCAGACTTTCTGAAAACCTGTAATCATTAATTGGCCCTCTTTCACCTGATATTAACATCTACAGAAGAAGTTAATATTCTGGGATGAGGCATCTCTGATGTTGATCAATAAATTCCCTCTACTGAAACACCAGGATGTAAGTTATTCCCTCCACAAATGACTCCTCCGTATAATTATATGTGTTCTGAAGGCAGACAGATGGACTACATTAGCAGTTTTCAAACAGCCTGGTCAGCAGTTTTGGAAAAGTCTTTTTAGTGTCCAGGATGTATCTTCAAAATATATGTATTCCATTATGAAATGTTGAATCACTGGCTATAGCTGAGTGTGGAAGGGTTATCTGTAAGGTGGAGACTAAGGTAGGCTGAAGAGATAAGGATCTGGGATGAGAAGCGTCTGGGGTGTGTGTGTGCATGCAGTGGGCAATGACGGCGAGAAACAAGCAATGGCGTGCTGGTAGACACCCTTTGGGAAAAGAGGAAAGCCCTGATTAATACTGTTTGCCAATTTCCATGTTGCATATACTTCTACCATGGCTAATTTTAAGCTACCAACAGTTTAACAAGTTATATTTTTAAAATCATTTTGTTTTTAACAATCAGCTCTCCCAAGCCAATACAAGCCTGCTCTAACAAACCACTAGAAGTAAACAAACTTGTTTATCAGCAGTCTCAGGGTAGAGCCTGGAAATGCTATTAATGAGAATAGGTGTCTGACAGATCAGGTGAAGGAGAAAGTCAAGAAAACATAATTTCAAGAGGACTTTGAAGACTGAAGACTTACAGCCAGAAAATGATTCCGAGGCAAGCAGTCTAGCAAGAGGAGAAATGTATGAAGGTCGCAATCCAGTTATCAAGTTAAGAATAAAAATCTTAAGTACAGAGCATATTCTAGAAATCATGACTGAATAGACAAGGGAAGAGAAGAGAGGAAGATGCTACAGTTCAAGTAGGGTGAGGGGCTCTTGCCTGGGACCAGATGTGCTTCAACCAGATGGACAAATGACTATGTGTCATTGTCCCTTTTCCACATTTACCTCTTGTGCAATATGCTCATTTCCCCCTCCCCAGGGAAACTGTAAGCATCTTTGGTAGTACTAGAAAGTGCTGTTTACCAGGAATTAATAGACAAAGTAATCCGAGCCGGGTGTCAACAGCTTGGAAGGTCGGGAAGGAGAAATCCAGCAACCGAACAATCATGTCGATAAACATAGCAATAGAAACTTTCGAAACAGACTGTATTTGGAGACCCAGGTGAGTGGTCAGCTGGCAGGCAGATGTAGAGAAGTCCGTCAGGAGATATCAAGTCAGAGAGATAAGACAGGACACTGGTTCAGGGAAAGAGGCAGGGTATAATGAGAATGGTGAGTTTCTAAGCTGAGTAATCTTGTTAGACTGCTAGTTCCCTATCCAAAATCTGCTGTTTCTTTTTTACTTAGGATCCTGGTTCCATTTGGTTAGCACAGCAAGGTTTGGTCATATGACTCATTTTTTGGCAATGAAACAAAAGTGTAAGTTTCTCTGTGGAAAGTTCTGTAAAAAGAGGGGACATATGACTGCTTTGTGCCTTTTGCCTGCTTTCCTCCTTTCTACTCTTTTTTCATTGGAAGACAACCCTGATGGCTGGAGCTTCAACGGACAATTTGGGCCAGGAGGCAACCTTGAAAATGAAAACCAAGGCCAGGCATGGTGGTTCACATCTGTAATTCCAGTGCCTTGGGAGGCTGAGGCAGGAGGATCACTTGGGGCCAGGTTACAAAAAAATTAAATTAGCTGGGCATGGTGGTGTGCACCTCTGGTCCTAGCTACTCAGGAGGCTGAAGCAAAAGGATCACTTGCAAGAGTTCAAGGCTATAATGAGCTGTGATCTCAGCACTACACTCCAGCCTGGGTGACAGAGCGAGACCTTGACAGGAGAGAAAGAAAGAAAGAGGGAGGGAGAGAAAGAAAACAAGGAAAGGAAAGAAGGCAGGAAGGAAGGAAGGGAGGAAGGGAGGGAGGGAGAAAGGCAGGAAGGAAGGAGGGAGGGAGGGGAGGGGAGGGGAGGGGAGGGGAGGGGAGGGGAGGGGAGGGGAGGGGAGGGGAGGGGAGGGGAAAGGAAAGGAAATAGAAGCCAGTGCTAAGGCTGATGTTCCAGAAAGATCGTGTCTTGGTTTCTGACTATTGAGGAGTTATCTAGGGTCTAGGACTATTTGCTTTTGGGTGTTTTTTATGTGACAGAAAAACTTTTATTTAAACCACTGTTATTCCCTACTTTGGTTACAAGCAGCCAATTGGAATTCCTGTCTGATGTAGCCAGCTAACAAATCAGGCACTAAGGTATAGGAAGCAGAGAAGGGGATTTTGTTTCAAGAATTCTAGTACAAGGCGAGGAAAAAGAAAGAAGCCTAGTTGCTAGGATCAGAACATAAGATGAAAACCAGCTAGCAACACTCCTCGAAGCCTAGATCACTGAAAGAGAGAGCTACTTAAATCCAAATCTAAAACCCTCCCACCAAGCATTCTCTTTTCTCAATAAGCCACAGGCAGGACAGCAGTGGCCTACAGATAACAGCCAAATGCCTGCAGGGGAGGGGACCAGGTAGGTCATTGCATCAAAGAGCGAACGAACTGCATCCGCAGCCGTGGACATAAAGGAGCAAAGATTTCAGAGGTATTTCACTGTCATTCTCATTGGGGAACTCAATCAGCATCTGGCTGCTAACAAGCCTGGTGATCATACTATAGGCCCTCCCAGCTCTAGCACCCTGAACTCGCCCCTCATATCAGGACAAGATTCCTGGGTGCAGGAAGATGGCAGGAGAGGAAAGAGTGTAGAGAAGTGGAGATGGTGGACAGGGACCACTCTTTCTGGCCACTTGAAGGGGCGAGGTGGAACTGGAAAAGAATAAGGGGCCCAGGGACTTGAGAGAAGAAGGAAAAAGAATAATGGTGTGATGACTGCCATCCATTTTGATCAAAATTAGGAGGCTATGATGGGGGGAGGAAGAGCAAAGAATTGAGAGACAGAAGTCTAGACACATGAACATCATCTTTTCAAAGCTCTGGTGTGCTGTAATGTCCTGTCTGAGAAGGAGTAATTCAAATATCCAACTGTTTCTTTTCTGACTCCTTTACAATAACCAACGTGCAAAGCAAGAATATTAGTGTACTGGTGTGTGGCTTCCTCAGGGCAGTGACACAAAAAGTGCTCTCATCAAGGCCACTGGAGACATAATTGCTAAATTCGACTGACACTGTTCACTCCTTATCTTTTGCAGCCTCGCTGAGTCATTTGACACTGTCACCCTTTTGAGAATGCTCTATCTACTCCTTGTGCTATTGCTCTGAGTTCTCATCCAAGCTCTCTGATCATTTCTTTTCCATCTTAAACGTCCCTCTCCTTCCTCTTGAATGTTGGTGTTTCTAGTATTCTGTCCTCAGTTCTGCCCACTTCTTAGTCTAGAGTCTATTTCTAGGCATATCTTTCATGAGAGTTATTTCATTAACTCTGTATATCCTGTAACTCCAATGTCTATATTTTCAGCTCAGAAATCTGTCCTGAGCGCTAAACTTCTATATCCTAAATCTACACACACAGCTCCAGTCCCACAAGTCCAAAATTTGAACCCTCCGAACTCTGAAAGCCTTTGGAGTATAGGAGTTACATCTCATATCTTTTTAAAAAATAGCTTCAGTGCATGGGAGCATTCAGGAAATATTGTTAAATGACAACATGGCTGGATATTTTCAACAAATATATACTTAAATTTCATGTATTTATTTAATATTTTATAGAAGCATAGTTGTCTAACAATAAATTGCACATATTTAAAGTGTACAATTGCATAAGTGTTGAGATATACATATACCTTTTAAACTTTCATCACAGTCTAGTTAGGGAACATAGTCATCACTCCTAAAAGTTTTCTTTTTGTGTGCCTTTGTAATCCTATCCTCATTTACTTCCCCGCCCTCCGAAAACCTCCTCCCAATATTCTGCCAGTTAACCACTGATCTAGTTTCTGTCAGTATAATTTCTGTTTTATATAATTTTATATAAATGGACTCATATTTTATGTATTCTTTTTGGGGAGGGGGCTGGCTTCTTTTACTCAGCATAATTATTTTAAGAATTGTCCACATTGCTTTAGGTATCAATAGTTCATTCCTTTTATTGCTGAATAGTCTGCTATTGTAATGGCATACCACAGTTTATTTACTTATTCGCCTGTTGATGGAGACATGTGTTGTTTCCAGTTTTAGATATTATAAATAAAGCTGCTATGAATATTTGCAGAAAAGTCTTTGTGTGAACATATGCTTTCCCTTTGCTTGGGTAAATTAAGAGTGAAATGACTGGATTACGTGGTAGGTATATGTTTAACTTTATAAGAAACTTTTTCCACAGTTAAATTATTTTACATTCACATGGCAGTCTGTGAGCATTTTGCTCCTCTGCATCCCCACCGACACTTGCTATGGTCAGTCATTTTAATTTCAATCATTCTAAATAGGTGTAAAGTGGTAACTCATAGAAGCTTTAATTAACATTTTCCTAGTGACTAATTACTAATTATGCTGAGAACATATCTATGCTTAAATGTCATCCATATTTAACTCTGAACTGGTACATTAGAGAATCTTCAGGGTTATTCATGAGCCATCTTTTCTGTATAAATATCTTCTCTGGTGAAATGTCTGTTCATTTCTTTTGCCCATTTAAAAAACATGTTATTTTCTTATTATTGAGTTTTGAACGTTATTTATATATTTAGAATACAAGTATTCTATCAGATACATGACTTACGAATATTTTCTCCCAGTCTGTGGCTTGTCTGTTCATTCTTTTAACTGTGTCTTTTGAAGAGCAGAAGTTTTAAATTTTAGTGAAGTCAATTTTGTTCTTTTATGGATTGCGCTTTTGGTATCTTATCCAAGAAATCCTTGCCAACCAAGGTCACAAACACTTTCTTCTATGTTTTCTTCCAAATATTTTATAATTTTGGACTTTACATTTAGGTCTACAATCCATTTTGTGTTATGTTTTAAATATGGTAGCAGTTATCAATTATATTATTTTGTATATGGAGATTTAATTTGTTGAAACATATTTAAAAAATTATAAGAAAGTCTCTTCTTGTTGTGAATCAGTGGAAGCCTTTGTTTTAAAATTTTTAAATGAAAGATTAATATGCCAACAGCCCAAACAAGTTGCTTGCCTAATTATTAAAAATACATTCTGGCTGGGCGCGGTGGCTCAAGCCTGTAATCCCAGCACTTTGGGAGGCCGAGGCAAGTGGATCACGAGGTCAAGAGATCGAGACCATCCCGGTCAACATGGTGAAACCCCGTCTCTACTAAAAATACAAAAAATTAGCTGGGCATGGTGGCGCGTGCCTGTAATCCCGGCTACTCGGGAGGCTGAGGCAGGAGAATTGCCTGAACCCAGGAGGCGGAGGTTGCGGTGAGCCGAGATTGTGCCATTGCACTCCAGCCTGGGTAACGAGGGAAACTCCATCTCAAAAAAAAAAAAAAAAGAAAAATACATTCTTACTCTAATTTTGAAGTGTCTCATTAACTTTCTTATTTTTACAGTAAAGGAATAAATAAACATTTTTGGTCTGCTCCATTGATTTACTGACTTAATCCAGTTTGAGTTCTATATACTTGCTTTGATCCGGATAGCTCCTGGGCCTTCAGTAGGGTCGGGGGGGAGTAATGGGAGGCAAGGTAGGTATGAACTATGGATGAATGTGTCTAATTGACACCTGCTTAGAATGCTCCTAACTCTGAATTCATACATTAGGGAATATTCAGGGTTATTTCATGAAGCATCTTTTCTGTATAAATTTTGACCCTAGCAAGAATAGAATACCTTTAACAGTATGTGTATATCTGTGCAATTTAGTAGGAAGTGGAGAGAGGATGACTGATTACGATCTTTTTTATTTCAATTTATTAAAGAGAGAATTCCTGGATTAGATTTATGTTCCTTCCTTGGAGTGGCCCACCAGAATTTACATGAAAATATCTCAGATAACTGGAGTGGTCTGAGAAGACCTGAAGCCATTCTTAGGCCATGGATAGCAAATGGACATTCTCAGCCTGCTCAGTTCAGCCCAGGGGCGCCTTATTATTGGCAATGGGAAGTATCCACTTGGCAATTTTTGGGGGGAGTTATTGGGGCAGTGTCTTGCTCTGTCACTCAGGCTGGAGTGCAGCAGCATAAACACAGTTCACTGAAGCCTGGACCTCCTGAACTCAAGCGATCCTCCCACTTCAGCCTCCCAAAGTGCTGGGATTACAGGTGTGAGCCACCATGCTCGGCCCTCACTTGGCAAATTTTTTAATGAGATGCATTTGTTATTAACCTCCCAATTATCTTCTTCTTCACTTCCCTTTCTGGTGGTTTCTTCTTCTGAGATAGCCAAGGTCTCATGCTTTCAATTGCTTTCTCCCTTTCTAACATCTGCCCAGGAATGATGATTATGTCTGAATGTATCTTCTTAACAGGAATGTTGGCATATTAGTGGAGGGCCAAAGCTTATGTTCTAATAGTGCAATGCCAGGGCTCAATAAAACAATGCTTGCAGAGGTCTGTCTTTGGGTAGCTATTTAGGCTAAGTACTGGATATATATGGACATGTGTTGTCTCTAACCATCCATTCTCTATCTCGTTCTCTATAGCTTCCAGCATCTTTGGGTACACATATAGTTTTATTAAAGCTGAGCCCACATCTAGTTTCAGGTGTGGATTATTGACAAATTAGCTCTTTCAATGTTCCTATCCCCTGATATTGGTTCATGGGTGGGGAATATGAGCTAAATTGGTTTGATGAGACCGGTGGTTCAAGACTAGAGCAGAAACTATCAGAAATTTTTTCTCTACTCCTCCAAACAGTGGTTGTAAAACTGTAAGGGCTGAAACTGCTGCCACAAGAGGAGAGCATCTATTTGGAATTTGGAAATGAAGCCAACACTGCAGATGGCAAAAGGATAGACAATGAGAAAAGTTCTTGGTGATGTCATTGAGCTGCCAGGTCAAACTTTGGTGGAATACTTCAAGACCATTCAATTGTGTGATGGAATAAGTTTCCCGTTTTGAAAATGCCTTGTCACTTAACTGAAAGAAACAATTGGGCTTTTTAAGGTTACCAGAAAGAGTTTCTGGTCTCCTCAAGTTTATTAGGATAGATCAGAAAGTCTCATGAAAAATTGAAAATTGGTTCAAGAAACTGTTGAGGGCCAGGTGCAGTGGCTCATGCCTATAATCCCAGCACTGTGGGAGGCCAAGGCGGGTGAATCAGTAGAGTTCAGGAGTTCAAGATCAGCGTGGGCAATGTGGTGAAACCCCGTCTCTACTAAAAATACAAAACAATTAGCCAGGCATGGTGGTGCCTGCCTTTGGTCCCAGTTATTCAGGAGGCTGAGGCAGGAGAATAGCTTGAACCCAGGAGGCGGAGGTTCCACTAAGCCCAGATCACGCCACTGCACTCCAGCCTGGGTGACAGAGCTAAACTCCATCTCAAAAAAAAAAAAAAAGGAGAAAGAAAGAAACAGTTGTGATTTGGCAAATCTGTTTTGTATTAATCTCTTCAGAAGTTACTCTCTTACTCCAGTGCTCTACTATGTTGGCAATTTAACTGCACTCTTCCCTAAATGTTACAGTTACCTGGCTGTCTTATTACTCTCTCTCACATCGAAATTTTAGTTTAGTCAGTCAGTTATAATTCCAAGGCAACACATGTGCCTGACAATCCCTCTCAAACCTCATTGGCAAACATAGATATCTGCCTGCTTCATTCCACTCTGGATATTCCTAGGTTAAGGGCATCAATGGTAAAAACACATGGTGATGAGGGATAAGGAAGTCCTCAGTAGCAGTCTATGAGTGTGGAAGTGCTTTCTCAGAAGGGAGTCTATTGGGCACCAGGTATATATATCCTGTCTAGGACAGTATGCTTTCTGGAATCCCTAAACTTAAACAATGAGAAGCATGAGAGGACTGAAGGAGGTAGGAAGCTGAGTCAACAGGGATCTGAACATGTGTCTATAGGAACTACTAGAATGACCCTGTTGGCAGTTCCTATGTAATCATGTAATAAAGGTCCAAAAAGGTGATTTTGGCAAATATAACATGAGAATCCAAATGCCAAGGTGATGTGTGTGGGGTGCCTACAGTGTCTCCTACAATTGTATCAAGTGGCTTCCTTTCCTTTGGCTTCTGGTTGGATTCTGACAAATGAGAGCCCTAGTGAGAGATGGGAGAGACAGAGGAGAATGCTGTAGGACTATTTATTTCCCTGGCTCTCTTCCTACTGGATTGCCTCAGGCTGGCTGATGCAACCTTGACCAGATCACATTCTGAAGGTCACAGTCATGCTTGCTACAAGAATCTCTCCTAGGTTGTGGTAACCTCTCCTTGCCCTCTGCTGTTACCAGCTCTGTTCTGGCATCATCTCTGTTGGTTCTCCTATAACCTGATTATAACCTTATAAAGAGTGCCCTTCTTTTTGGCCAAGTCTAATTTATCATTTTCCCAAAATCACTTACTGCTTCTGTATCTTAAAAAAATGTTGCCATCTCACACCATTCAGAATGGCCATTATTAAAAAGTCAAAAGATAGCAGATGCTGGTGAGGTTGTGGAGAATAAGGAATGCTTATACACTGTTGGTGTGTGTAGATTAGTTCAACCATTGTGGAAGACAGTGTGGTGATTCCTCAAAGACCTAAAGACTGAAATATCATTCGACCCAGCAATGCTATTGCTGGGTATATAACCAAAGGAATATAAATCGTTCTATTATAAAGACACATGCATGTATATGTTCATTGCAGCACTATTCACAATATCAAAGACATGGAATCAACCCAAATGTCCATCAGTGATAGACTGGATAAAGAAAATATGGTACATATACACCATGGAATACTATGCAGCCACAAAAATAATGAAGTCATATCTTTTGCGGGACATGGATGGAGCTGGAGGCCATTATCCTTAGTAAACTAATGTAGGAACAGAAAACTAAATACTGCATGTTCTTACTAAATAATGAGAACACATGAGCACATAGAGGGGAACAACACATTCTGGGGCCTATCAGAGGGTGGAAGGAGGGAGAGGATCAGGAAAAATGACTAATGGGTATTAGAGTTAAGACCTGGTGGTGAAATAATCTGTACAACAAAACCCCGTGACACAAGTTTATCTATGTATCTGCACGTGTACCCCTAACCTTAAAAGTTCCAAAAAGATGTTGCTTGTATCCAAGTCATAAAACTATTTGCCTAAGTTCTCTACTGAAAGTTATGATTTTAGTTTGATATTTAAGTCTCTGTTCCTTGCAAATTAATTGTTGTGAGCAACGTGAGCTAGGGGTCAAAGACTCATCTCCCACATATGGATATCAAGCTATTCCTGTCATTTACTGAAAAAACTCCTTTCACTTTTGAATTGATTTTATTGATGCGGTTAGATTTATTTCTATCATTTTGGTATTCTTTTCTGTTTGTCTCCTCTATTGATTTGTTTGTTCTCCTTTTTTGCCTTCTTTGGGATCAACTGAATGTATTTTAGAATTCCATTTCAATCTATCAATAGGCTGTTTAGATATACCTCTTAGCATCAGACATATTAATTGCTCTAGGAATGACAATATTTATTTTTAACTTTTATGGTCCACTTAGAGTTATTACTTACCATTTTGTATAAAATGTAGAAAGCTTACATTTAGAAATGTAGAAAACTTTTCATTGATCCCATTTGTCCTTTATGTTATAGTTGCCTTATTTATTGCATCTCCATATATTATAAATCTAAACTGTGTGGTTGTTAAAAGTTGGAGAAAAAAAGAGGTGTTAATAATTACCCATCTCTTTACCATTTGCAATACTTTTATTCCTTAAGTTTCCATCTAGTATCATTTCCCTTCAGTCTAAAGAATGTTCTATTTTGTTTAGTATATGTCTTCTGATGATGAATCTTCCTATTAGTTTCTTTTTGAAAAATCTGTATTTATTTAGTCTTTATTTCCTCTTTATTTTTGAAGGATATTGTCTCTGACTATACATTTTTTTTCTTTCAGCTCTTTAAATATGCAATTCCACTGCCTTTTGGCCTCCTTTGTTTCAGATAAGAAGTTAATAAAACCTGGACACCATTTTCTTGATCTGCTTTAAAGATTTTTCTTATTTGTTTTATGTTTTTAGCAGTTTATCATGTACTAGACATGGTTTTCTTCATATTTATCCCACTTGAGTTTTGCCAAGCCTCTTCAATCTATAAATGTATAAGTTTTACCAAATTTGGAAAAACTTTAGTAATGATTTCTTGAAACATTCTTGTCCTCCCATTCTCTTTTTACTGTTCTTCTGGGACTCCAATAATAAATGTGTTAGATATTATGATACTGTCTCTCAGGTTTCTGAGTATCTGTCTTTTAATCCATCTTCCTTTCTTTCTCTCTCTCCCTCATCTTTTTCCTCCTCCTCCTCCTCCTTCTTCTTCTCCTCCCTCTTCCTCTTCCCCTCCCCCTCCCCCTCCTTCTTCCCCTTCCCCTTCTCTTTCTCCTTCTCCTCCTCCTCTGCCACTGCTGCCTCCTTCTCCTTCTCCTTCCTCTTTTTCTTTTATTTTGATAAGGCTTACTCTATCACTCAGGCTGGAGTACAGTGGCATGATCATGGCTTACTGCAGCTTCTACCTCCCATTCTCAAGCAGTCCTCCCACTTCAGCCTTCTGAGTAGCTGGTACTATAGGCATGCACCACCACACCCAGCTAATTTTTGTTTGTTTGTTTTCTGTAGGACCAGGGTCTTACCATTCCTGAGCACAAGCAATCCTCCCACCTCAGCCTCTCAAAGTGCTAGGATGTGAGCCATGCCCAGCCTGCCTGTTCTTTAGATCAGATACTTTCTATTAATTTATATTCAAATTCTCTCTTTCCTCAGCCATACACATTATGCTCCATCCAGTGAATTTTTTATTTCAAGAATTTTACTTTACAGTTTTAGAATTTCCATTGGCCTTTTTTATAGATTCTGCTTTTCTCCTGAAGTTTTCTTTTAATTCATTTGATCACATTTTCCTGTATCTCAGTGACCATTGTTTAATAGTTGCTTTAAAACTCTTGCCTGCTAATTCTAATGTTTAATCACTTTGGATTTGGTTCATATTGACTGGTGTTTCTCTCCAGAATGGGTAATAATTTACTAGTTTTTATGTATTGGGTTCTTAGATTGTGTCCTAAACATCATGACTATTATGCTGTAGAAATTGGATTGTATTAAATGCCTCTGAAGAGTGTTTTTTTTTTCCTCATTTGGATTTAGTCAGGCAATTAATTTTGTTAGACTCAAACTTCACACTCTGTGTCTTGAGTGGTAGTTCAAATCTCAGTCCAGTTCTTTTATCCTTATCTAAACTTCAGGGGTCAGGCAGAGATGCATGTAGTTATTTGGAACGCCATCTCTCTAAATACTTTCTGGGATGATTCTTTTACTTTTTTATGGCTGAATTCTTTCTGCTTCTCCAGGCAGATTTTCTATCAGAAATAGCTGGATTTTCTATCAGAGTTCTAGCTGCTTTGGATGGTGCCAACAGCAGCCAATCCCTGGGCTAATGCCATAAAGGTGGGAAACTCACCCCACACCACCTTATTCTTCCTTGTGCTACCCCCTTCCAAAATCTGCTTTTCTTTTTCACTCTCTTGCTTTCAGATTGTTGTGTTATATTTTTCATAAATTTTATTGTTATTTGTTTAACAGGCGTTTAACAGGAGCTTATTCAGCCATTTCTAGAAGCAGAACCTCTTGATTCTATAAATTTTTGGAGTGTGTTCTCTCACAGGAGAGGCAATATCCGGATTCCTGCTACAAGAACTGGGTCACCATGAAATTTACCCACCTAATGATGTTTTGCATATTCTATGTTGATCTTCATCATTTCCTCTCAAAGCTATCCAAGTTTTCTGTTACTACTTAGTAAAGCCATTTCATTCTCCAAGGTGTACTTCCTAGTTTGCATTTTTATGGGCATCCTATTTATGGCTTTAGAGAATACTGTTCAGTACTTACTGCCTCTGAAATATCTCGAGGGATGCCATTCCAGTTTGCCCTCAGAGATTTTCAGTCTTTCTCTTTTACATTTCTTTTTAGCCCTATGTTCCTTTCAAGGAGCAATAATGACTAATATTTCACTCTGTCTTATATGTCCATATTTATGAGCAGCTAGACTCAGTTGCATTTCCCTCTCCCTATTGGGTAGATTAAGTTTGACCTCCAGCATCTCATTTTTCTCTTCATATTTTTCTGGCCTGACCACTAAGATCACATGTCTCCCAAGAAAAGATTTTTCTTCCTCCAGCTTAATCAGCTTGTATTTCTTTATTTTTTTTTTTACTCCATTGCTGCTCCTATTCTGTAAGTCAGAAACATTTTAATATTGTATTTTATTTTCATAAAAAAATTCATGTACCTATATCAAATAATCAAATATTACTACAAAGTTTTAATGAACACCAGCTGTTCCTTGGCCACCTGTTTCTCCATCCTTATCCCAAATTCCATCCCTGGAGGCAATCACTTTGAATTGTTTTACCTGATTTTATTCTCTACATTTCTAAATAACATGATTAGGTTGTTATAGGCTGATATTTACTGATTCTTTTGCCCTATATATTCTACTGACATGGTCTGGGTGCACCCAGACAAGACTCTGAATTGAAGTCTTGAGTAAAATAGCTTATTTAGGTGGGAATCCTTAGAAGTAGAGGTAGGGCAATGAGGAGTGAGACCTGGAAGGAGACAAAGCCTAATAAAGGATATGATATCAAGCATTGCCGCTGTGGACAGTAGAAGCTTGATCCTACTGGTGAACTCTTGGAAATGGGTAGAACATGCCTTGAAATGACTTGTGAGGGGCAAGGAGTTGTGGTAGCTATTCTCCAACTCCTATCAGTCATTGGTTGAGGAGTGCTTTCAGAATTCACTACCTGTCAGGGACCTTTAACTGCTCCATGTACAGGTCAAGTCGATTATATTGGTTTAAGAAATCTATCAGGTAAAGAGTTGCAGGTACTTTCAGTTAGAAGATACTGAGTAGGCATGAATGGCAATGGGCAGTGCCAAGGTTATATGTGGGGGAGCCCTCATCATATATTGTACAAGTATATCAATAGGCTCCTTTACACTTGGCTTCTCTCTGGATTCAGCCAATAGGAAGTCCTGATGGGAGAAGAGAGGAATGAAAAAGAGTGATACTCAGGTATCACTTCCTGACTTTCTTCCTATAAGATTGTCCCAGGCTAGCTATGTCCCTTGACCAATGGTTGCTGTTCTGCCTTCTGAAGATCACAGCTCCTCTTAAAGTGACCTTTCCTATAGATTCTCTATGTCCAGATCTTGGTAATCTCTCCCTACCTTCTGCTGTCACCAGCTCTGTCCTTGTTCTTTTGCTATACTCTGCTCCCATTTTTATCAACAGTGCCTTTGAAAATATACCCTACTCAAAGTCTCCTAATTGGAGTGTGCCATCTTTTTCTTGTTGAGACCCTGATGGAAGAATTTAGCTTGAAACAGCAACCAAATGGTTCTGAACTAGGTTAGCCACTCAGCTACCACCATAAACCTAATGGATTCTCTCCCATGGAAGGCAAACCCCTTCTTGGCAGATGAGGGGACTGTTTATTTCCCTAGGAACTAGCCATATTAAAAGCAGAAAGAACAAAGCTAGAAACAGTTCAATTCCTTTCTCCAAATTCACAGATATATTATTCCTTCTTTGGGGAGGAGTAGTGAGGTGGAATGAGGACAGAAACACTCTTCTCATTTACTTTCAAAGAAGTGGATATTTCCTACAGGCCATGGAGGAAATGCTGGGAGGAGCAGAGAATGGTCTCTACAATTTAGTCAAGCTGAGCTTAGGCAAACTTGCTTACCTGCTGGTCTCACACTCCCTGGATTGTGGGTTTGTGTCAAATGTTATAACCTTGTGACAAACTGAAGTGTCTGTGAATTGGAGATTTAGAGAAGCAGAAATTAAATAGAAAAGTGAATTACTCATGGTGTATGACATAGTAAAATAATAAAGATATTCCTATCACAAAAGGGAATGCTTGGCCAGGCACAGTGACACACATCTATAATCGCAACATTTTGGGTGGCTGAGGCAGAAGGATTGCTTGAGCACAGAAGTTTGAAATCAGCCTGGGCAATATAAGGAGACCCATATCTACAAAATTATGAAAACAAAAATTTAGCTGGGTTGTGGTAGGATATTTTTATAGTCCAAGCTGCTTGGAAGGCTGAGCTGGGAGTATCACTGGAGCCTGGGGGTTGAGGCTGCAGTGAGCTGTGATCACACCACTGCACTTCAGCCTGGGTAACAGCTGTCTCAAAAAAGGGGGGATGGGGAGAGTAGGGGGTGGGAATGCACGCAATCTGTATTCTTATAAGTGCTGGGGTTTTTAATTTCTTTCTTTCTTTTTTTTTCTTTTTTTTGATGTCCTCAGAATTTATCAGCCCATGAATGTGAAAGAGATTATGCTATTAATAGTATTGGGCAAGATTTATATTCCCACCTGCATTGCTCTGAGATCTTAGCTCCATCCCCCATTGGAGTCTCCTTGAAGGTCTCCTCCACCCTGGAGACCCCAGGTGATGTCTCACAGTGACTCAGTTCTTCTGACCCTGCCTTTGTGAGGGAGACAGTTATTTGCCAGCCACTCAGAGGAAGCATCTTTACACTTCTTTTGCTGCTAGGATCTTAACTGATGGTGCCTTGGCACTGTCTCCTGATGCTGCCAGGGGCCTGTTCCACCAGAGTCACTGAGTGTTCTAGGTAGAAATAAGTAGTATGATAGTATGATCTTCTCCCCAACTTTGTGATGCTCTTTGTCTCCTGAATCCCACATAGTACTATATGAACTTCAATTCTCCCCAAACCCTGACTTCCAAAGCTGATGTTGGACTTTCTTTTTAGATACGTGTTCTGACCCCAAATCAGCTTGATTAGATGGGCTATAGTAATATTCTTGGATCCGGAAAATCTCCAAAACCTAATGGCCAAATCAACACTGTTTTCTTCCCTTTTCTGCCTCTTTCTCTCTCACCCCTACTCCTGGAACAATGTATTTACCACTCAAAGATGCAGTGGACAATTGTGAGGCTGTAGACTATGTAAGTAGCACCCTCTAGAACTGCACAGCTCGTAATCATGTCAATTGCCCCTGTTAGCAATCTATTCTTTTATTGGGCACTATATTAAATAAATAACTTTATGCATTTTAAGTAAGTAAATGATAAATAAAACCAGTAGCTTGTAGCCTGCATTACCTATCCAAAGAGTAGCGCTTGGACTGGCAGCAGGAGCATCACCTGAGACTTGTAAAAATGCAAACTCCGGGTCTTACAGAGACTTCCTAAATCAGAATCTTTGGAGTCTGGGCCTGAAAGTCTGTGTTTTAACTACCTCTGTAGGCGATTCTTCACAGGTTCATGTTAGGAGTACTGGTCTATAATCTATACAGTCTCTTGAATTTGGCTAAGCTAACAGGAGTTGAATGTAGGTGAGCTATAACAAAATTAAATAGTAATGTATAACTGTAATACATTAACAGGTGTATTACATTTGGATTATGTAAATGTAATAATGTGTCTCTCATGCTTTCAATTAAACCTCATGGAAAGGGAGCTGACAGGGATTCAACATCTGTTACTGGGAATGTTCTCATCTTGGCCAGCCTCTAACAACCATATCGCCCATGAAAAGGGGATAATGACAGAGAACTTACTGGGCTGTAGTGCAAATCAAAAGAGAAACTAATGTGATGGTTCTATGCTCCCAAATGTTTATAATTGTTATTAATAATATGACTCTTTTAAGCCACTTGAGTACCATTTATTAAAGTTCAAATTTAGGGAACTATAATAGTATGTGGCAACTCCCCAAAATGCTTTTATCCATGTTTTCTATTCATGCGTAATTGAAGAATGCCTTATTACACGATAGCTTCTACAAATTGCTCCTGGAAGAGGCAAGACTTTCTTTTTGTTTTTAAGAATAGATTTAAAAAATTTTTTGTATTAGTGACTATTCATTGTGAATCAGAATAAAAGACATTTTTGCCCCCTAGTAATTTATATTTGATGGTCACATGCTCGGACAATTTCAGTACACTTTAGAGGTACAAATGAGTCCTTTTAAGTGCTATTACTTTTTTAAACTGCTATTTTTGCCACAGATTCATTAACAATTGAAAACTTGAATTAGAAGTAACCTAAAAATGTCTTACTTTATGTCAATGAAGTCTATTAAACACAAATGAAATTCATTGTTGCAACACCCAATGAAGAACATATCACACCTAATGCAAATCTGTTCTTATATTTTTTAGAAAATAAGCTGAACAAAGAGGAACTAAGTAAAATGTAATTTTATATCATACTAACATGACAGAATAGGAGAAATAGAAGGTCAAAATGCTGCACTCATTTTTAGTTAATTAAGGTAAGCCCAGGAGGTTTCATTTTAATTATACACCAGAGGTGATGTCTTTAGGGAGTTCAAATAAATGCTCATTATCAATTTGAACTTAAAGTAGGCATTGGAAAATATCTGCATAAATTCAGTAAAATTATCACACTTCTGTTAAATCCTCAAAGTTCATCGCTAGTCTTCCTTTGTTTTGCTCTAAGCTTTTTTGTTCATAATAAAATGAGAGACTATATATGACAGGACCTAGCACACAAGTTGGCACATATGCACATAAGAAATGTTAGTCTCCTTTCCTTTTTTGCCCTTTATTAAACTTAAAGAGACTTATCAAATTTTTGGTCACATATTCATCTAGGAGTTTTAAAACAGCAAGTAAATATTCTTGGAAAATGGAATTAAAACTCCAGGGAACATTAGAGCTATTTGAAGACAAAATTTTTCAAGTACTATTAAGTGCTTAAAGTATTGCATAATCACACATATTAACAGTAAACATTTTAACATGAGAAGAGTTTTGTATATGTTGCTGATGCTTACATTTTTAACTACTATTTTCAGGCATTACAAATTCAGTCATAGAATTTAATTTAAAAAAAAACTAGGAACCACTGATGATAGGTGATCAAGTCAAAAGGAATTCATATTTTTAAAAAAAGGGAAAAAAATTCTCTGTTTTTAGATCATTGGAAGAAATTCAAAACCAGAAGTATATTTTGAAATGAGTAATTCTGCAGCAATGTAATTCTCAATATTTTTCTTCTTACAATTAAAATTTGTAGCCTTACATATAAAATAGTATAAAGATTTAATTGTATAAATCTACAAGTTAAAAAGCAATGTTATTAATATGTGCAGCATTTGTTACATATTAATTACATTGTTTGGAGGGTGTGTGTGTGTGTGTGTGTGTGTGTGTGTGTGTACGTCTTCACAACACAAATGGACTAAAGAATGTTTAGCTTTTTTAAATTCAGAAATGCAGGGCCAATTTTATCCCCTTCCAACTTGAAATTAGGGGTCTCAAAGATTCCAGACTGGAATACAGGAAATGAAAGTCCCTGCAATGCCCATGGAATAGGTACCAGATGGAGAGCAGAGTTACCCAGTATTTGGGACAAGGCAGTCCAGAAGATTATATCCTAGAAAACAACAAAATGAAAGTAACTGAACCATAAAGTACATGTTGTGGCTCATTTCTGAAGCCAAATGCATAAGTTCTGTCTTGCCTTCTCTGTTTAATCATTTAGGTTAGAGTTTTCAACAGGGCCATAAGGCACTTTAGATCAATCTAGTTTGATCTCTTTATTGTACAAACGAAGCTCACAAAGATTAAGTGACTGGTTTATATCACAAAAAGTAAGTGGAAGAACAGGGTCTTGAACTCCAAGTTCTCAGCCCAGTGCTTTCCCCACTATAGCCTAAGGCCTTTCTCCAGTATTACCAGGATTACAAGTGCTGTGTGAAGGCTGGAGTCAAAGCTTGACTCTGACTTTGTGGGTGCAATCAGGGGCAGGCTTCAGCCTTGCCCAGACCAGCCTTGAAGTTTGGTCCTGCACAAGTGGGAAGCCCTAAGGAATCTCTGGAATGAAGGAACACACATCTTCAAGAGTGAGTATGGGGTGTGTGAAGATGCACCCCCAAAAAGGTAGACTGGAACCACATCATAGGGTTGTCCACAAGGCTACTAAATAGGGAAGTTATTTGGCATGCCAAGGCTTGTCCCTTCCGATGCCTGGAACAATGTAGATATTAATGTTTGTTATATGAATAATGAACTGTTGATAGTTTTGTGCTGGTTCTGGACCGTGTTCTTTTCAGACGTGTACTTCAGACTGCAAGATCGTCAGCGAGGATTTGACTGAGGCTCAAGGAGGCTGGTGGTTAGGAGAGTAGACGTAACCACAAAGGTGAAAAAGAGTCTACAATAAGTTCTAAAATTTTAACATATATAAACATATTTTCAGTAGCCTTCTTGGTACATATTTAGACTTTTTAATAAAAGGGTTGCTCGTAGGTAATTCTAACTTATTTAAGTTTAAGTGAAAGAAGCCATACACACAAAACTTTGGGTAAGTGCAGTCTTCTAGCAAGCAGACACTAAGAGAGTATTGACAGCCAAGAGATATCTTGCAAAAAATGAAGGCGAGAGGAAGTAGATACAGGCCTGGGGAGCCATCATGCATCAATACCAGTCTGACACCTATGAGAGGAGAGTGGGGAGGAAGGGGGAGGGAGGAAGGAGGGTTAGGTAGAAAGCGTCTTAGACTGGAGGACAACTCTGAGAAAGGCTTGGCCAAGTTGATGGGGATCCCTAGAGTAAAGATTGCCCATGGGGGGATCCCATGTTGCCAGCAATAGCTTGGCTTTGGTGACTTTACCATGCCCAGGCACTGGCTGGGGGCAGTCTAGGGAGAGTGTGGTTTTGGTGGGAATTCTGCAATGGATCCTGATAGTGTAATACCTAGAGGTCAATGGGCACACTGCACTCTTTGCTGCAGGTTTTCACCTGAAGGGATATCTGATAGTATTTGATAGCATCCTCAATATTTACACAAAGTTAAAAACAGGCAAGTCAAGATAGTGGTTACCTTTAGGGAGAGGTCGTAGCTGGAAGGGGACACAAAAGGGGCTTCTAGGGTACTGATAATGTTCTATCTTTTAATCTGGGTGCTGGCTGCACATCAGGCATGTTTGCTTTGTGAAAAATTCATTGAGCTATAGACTTATGTTTGCACATTTTCTGTACTTGGTAATATTAATTCCAAAAGAGAAAAGGATTGCTTACCAAGTTAAAAAGAAAATAATATTGAAGGGTTTACTATAGTAGAAAATATCAAAAAGTTTGTTAGAAATTCAAATAATTTACTTTAAATATAATAAAAATATAGACTGAAATGGAACGGTGTGGCCCAAGACAGCTCACAGGGGCAAGGCTGATAGATTCTGATAAGTTTGTAAGGCTTCTTGGAGGCAATGAGGATGGGGAGATTAGGGTAGGAAGAGGAATCTATGAACAGAGGCCAGTGGGGGTGGGTTGAGGGGGCAAAGTTTACCAGAAACGAATGATTAGGCAGGGTGTGGAGTCCCAGCAGAACTGCATTAGCAATCAGAGAGCCAAGTTGGACAAGACAACAAGGATTCATTTTGGAGTCGACTCTTTGCATTCAAGTATTTAGCACACACCTTGCCAGCTACAGGAGAGAAAGATGCCAATATGTAGACTGGGGACATCAAGCAGAATTGTTTGACCATGAGGTTGGATTTCAGGTCTAAGGCTGGTTATCAGGTAAATGAATGAAACTATGGACTCATCAATTCTATTGGCTTTCTGCTCATCAATGGTAAAAGGAACAAACATATAACAAACAAATCAATTGTTTACATACATCAGGAAAAGATGACTTTCCTGTAAAAGAAATTAAGCTTTAGCAATGTGGAAAAGATGCTTCATTTGTGGTGTGGAATATCCAAAGGTTATATATGACTCTGAGAAAAAAATATGACTCAGGAGAAAAGCCAGAGGACTGTAAAATTCATGAAAGGACTATTTCCAGAAAAGAAAATTTCTAATTGCTCAGCTTTAAGTAAATTTTTGATTTTCACTATAAATTCTTAAGTTCATGGTTTACTGAAATTAATCCTTGTGTTTGTCCAGTACGTTACTTATTTCACCTTTTTTGCATCTATGATTTCTTTAGCTCTTCATATCAGCTATGATGTCTGCAGAATGGATTCAGTTTCTCCCATAATTTAAAATATATGGGGTTACATTAGTTGGTGTTCTCCAGAAAAACAGAATCAATACTGACGGTGAGGGGAGAGATTTTAAGGAATTGGCTAATGTGATTCTGAAGGCTAGCAAGTCCAAAATGTGCGATGTGGGCTGGCACTCTGGAGACTGAGCAATGGGCTAATGTTGCAGTTCAAAGTCCAAAGGCTGGCCATCTGCTGCAGAATTCTCTCTTAATCAGGTAAGTTAGCCTTTTTGGTCTTTTCAGGTCTTCTACTTACTGGATGAGGACCACTTACATTATGAATGGCAATCTGCTTTACTCAAAGTCCACCAATCCAAAAACACCCTTACAGAAACATAAACATCCAGATTAATGTTTGACCACGTATCTGGACACTATGGCCTGTTCAAATTGACATAAGGTCTTAGAGTCCAGGACTTACTCAAGTCTATGGAGCGAATTAGTCAAAGAATTGTTTCTAAAATGCTGGGCTTCTGACATTAAGTTCCTATACGAGACTTACTGAGCTGTAGAATTAAGAGATAGTCTTCATAAATTTCAATTTAGGGAGCAAGAATGGAAAGGAGTTAGCCAGAAATGTCAGTTTTAATTCTGTAAGTGCTAAAAGCAAGAATCAGACCCTAGATAATGAGGAACCATGAAAAACCTTACTCCTCCTTACTTAATGTTAGGTGTAATTATACAAAATCACAAAACCATAAACGAACTCAAAATAAGAGAAAAGAAACTAAACCATCGGCCTAATTTAAAAGCTCCCATAGAGATGTTCAAGTTCAGGCCTGGAGTATTTCACTACGATATTTAGTATAGCTGTGAATAACCCTCCAGCATATGGGGCTGGGATGGGCTGGCGAGGAGCAAGGTTCAGCTGGAAGGCTGGTCTATTCTGGGAAGTCTGACCTATATTGTGGGGGCAGGCTTAGGCTTTCAGACTTGCAAACCAGGAGAGTAAGTAGGGTTTCAAGCAGCACTGCTTTCTCTGCCATCCACATATCATTCCCCATCACAGTCTGACCAAAGCAACTCATCATCATCATGATGAGTGTGAGATCTATGGCAAAAATTCACATTCCAAACCTATAAATCCATGAATTGATGATTCTGGAGGCTTTCTTGTCGCAACACAGTAAATTCACACACACTGCAGTCTTCTACTCCTATTTTACTTGTGATAATGAAGAATATACTTTGTATGAATATTTGAAGACCTCAGATAATCCCCAAACCTAATTTTAAGTTAAATAGTTTCAACTTCCTACCTCACCAAACAGCTGTTCTTTTGGTCAATTCTTCCCTCTCTCCCTTTGCAAATTCTAGTAGGAACAAAACAGCATGCACAAATGTGTGTCCTGTTTTTTTATATACTAAAAATCTCACGGCAAAGCTGTACATATATTGTTATATTTTAAATACACCCTGAGTGAGGGGACTTGCTATTTAAAATCATCCCAAGGTGAAGAAAAAAGTCCTTTGATTTTATAGCGTTCATGTCCAAATTTACTTGCCATATAGTTCTGATATTTATAAGTCATATTTTGCTAAAAAGAAGGTAAAACAGTATTAATGGAAAGATGAATGAGAAATGCAACTAATTAAGCACCTACTAAGTGCCAAGTAGTATGCTAGACATGGCCCCAAGCAGTGAGTGAGAACAAAACACATTGAACATCTCTGCTTCTCAATACAGATTTTGCAGCTCACCTTTGCTGCTCAGGATAGGCCTTAAGTTTCTCATGAAAGGCAAGCTCCAATATTTAGCGAAGCTGTGGAACAGTAAACGTGTAACTGCTTAAGACAAAACAATGAATCACATTTCATTTCTCTGCCTGAATAAGAGAATCGGTCCTTTGTCTTGCCTTTGCTTCATGCTCAGCAGATGCTGGCTTCCTCCAAAGATAAAGTGTTCTTTGTGTGCTATGCCCTCAGCTTCTCTGGGTATACGATGGCAGCTTCTGTATGCAGATGCTGAAAAATCTTTCTGAGAGTGTTTACATAGTAGTTGTCTCTTGAGCATATGCTTATTTTTAGTGGTGAATTATCAGAGCTTGTGAGGCTGAAACCTCAGCTACTTTTTGCATGTGTTTTAAGTAGCCGAATTTCAGACTTAGGGACCATAGACCACAACCAACCATGACAGTAGTTTTCAGACCTCATCCTCTCATCGTGCCAGGTAATTGAAATTGATTAATGACTTAACCGATTTAACAATGGTCAGTGAGGGTCCACAAAACGCTTATTTTACGATTATTCAATTTATTCATTGCCAAGAAGAATGAGCCAAAATACTTCTCTTTGTGGAGGTAGAAACCTTAGATCAGTGATCTCAAGTCATTGCTCAGCATCTGTAGAGAGCCAGAGCAAAGAAAAAGGTCAAGTCCTAACACCTGATGGAAAAATTGCTTAAATTGCTAATAGGGAGGTGAAGGCTGCCTTGGATACTTAGAATTCCACAGATGCTGCCCTCAGCAACATCTTTGATACTGCCCAAAAGTGGCAAAGATTGCTCCAAATCCTTCCGGAAGAGACCTGGGAGACACAGTGAACTCATATTCAAGATAGCTGTTTTGATGGGACAAAGCAAATGAAGAGCAGAGACTCTGCCCCAGGCCCTCTGCTTTGTACTTTGACACCTCAGAGATTGAAGGAAGCAGCTTCATTCACTGATGACCAGCAAGGTTTAAGGACAACATATATATATATGTATTTAAAGTTAGGACTCTTCGTTCTAAGCCAGAGAACTCAACAACCTAACTTTTACTTTGTGTGTGTGTGTGTGTGTATTTATTTATTTATATCTTACTTTAAGTTCTGGGATACATGCGCTGGACATGCAGGTTTGTTGTATAGGTATACATGTGCCATGGTGGTTTGCTGCACCTATCAACCCATCATCTAGATTTTAAGTTCCCCATGCATTAGGTATTTGCTCTAGTGCTTTCCCTCCCCTTTCCCCTCAACCCCAAGAGGCCCCAGAGTATGATGTTCTGCTCTCTGTGTTCATGTGTTCTCATTGTTCAACTCCCACTTATGAGTGAGAATATGTGGTGTTTGGTTTTCGGTTTCTGTGTTAGTTTGCTGAGGATGATGGTTTCCAGCTTCATCCACGTCCCTGCAAAGGACATGAACTCATTCTTTTTTATGACTGCATAGTATTCCATGGTGTATATGTGCCATATTTTCTTTATTCAGTCTATCATTGATGGGCTTTGGAACTGATTCCAAGTCTTTGCTATTGTGAGTAGTGCTGCAATAATTGCCTTCTTATACTCTCAGTTACATCAAACAAACAAACAAACAAAAAACTCCCAAAATGGATACATAAAAAATGTTTTGCTTGTGTGTTTGTTTCATGTAGCTGAAAGTCTAAGAAATATATCCAAGGATTCAAATGATGGCATCAGAATTCTGTGCCTCTTTCCATCTCTGGACTCAGCTTGTCTTTATTCCAACCAGCATGCTCTCTCCACATGGTGGGCAAGTTTCCCATAGTACCTGGTTAGAATCACAGTGGAAAAAATAGCTTCTTCTACTGTGTCCATATGTTGGTCCCAGAAATGGACTTTGATTGGCTCGACTTGGACCACACATGCATCTCCGGACTAATCACTACACCTTGAGAGCCATGGTTGGATAACCTGACTCATGTGCCCACTGCTAGAGCCAAAATAGGTGTGGCTGTGTGTTAATAGCTCTATGAGGATCTTACCACATATGCAAGGGGTGGGTTCTACAAGGAAGGGATGAAAATAAACAAAGACAATGCCCACTATAATACATAAGTGGTTCATAGAACTCTAGTGATCTTAAAAATAAATAGATTACCAACTGCTCCTTTTTTCTGTCCACACTCTTCCTTTGTCATTGAAGGCCGTCCTTGATACACTGTGTATGCACTTGAAATAGGTCCAAAATAAGTTATGTGTACTAACCTACAGCTAATAAACCTTAGGTCATTGCTGCCTTCATTAAGCAAATTTTAAAAAAATGAATGGAACAATTTATTACTTTAGTTATTTCAGAGCCAGGGTTTTGCTATGTGGCCCAGGCTGGCCTCAAACTCTTGGGCTTTTAAAATAATCCTCCCACCTCAGCCTCCCAAGTAGCTGAGATTATAGGCATGGGTCACTGTGCCCAGCTAAGCCAAATTCTTCTGTTAGGATAGGGTGCCATTGAGTGATATTTGGTAGACAAATATATAAAGGCATACGGGCTTCTTAGGAGGCAGAATTTGGTTTCATATTTGTTTGTTTCTGCCATAACAATGAACACACAGTGTCTAGCATATGGAGGGCCTAAATTATTGTTTGTTAAGTAGGCCAATATGTCCTTTGGGGTCTTTGTAAATCCAATAGCTAAAGAATCTTCATCTTCTGAAAACGTCTTGTTCTCCCAGACTCTTCCACACTAGAAATCCTGTTTTTTTTCCTAAAGGGTTTCCTTTAGCTAAAGACCTTGGGAAGAGTTCTAAGCAGGTAACATATGCGAACAGCATAGTGTGTGTAATGGCTGAGGTTTTAGACTTAGGCGTGATTTTAAAATTTCTAATTTTCAGTAAAATTTCTAATAAATTGGGTTACCTCAGTGTGATGATTAATTTTATGTGTCAGTGTGACTGGCCAAGAAGTACCCAGTTTAAACATTTCTGGGTGTGTCTGTGAGGGTGTTTCTGGATAAAATGTCATCTAAGTTAGAGGACTCAGTAAAGTATGTTGCCCTCTTCAATGTAGAGGGGCATCACGCAATCACAATCCAATCACAAAAGGTGGAAGAAGGAGGAATTTCCCCCTTTTGCTACTTGCCTTCTTGTTTGAACTGGGACTTTGGTCTTCTCCTCCCCTTGGACTGAGAATTACATCACTGGCTTCTTTTGGTCCTCAGGCCTTCAGACTTGGACTGAATTATACCACGGGTCTTTCTAATAGTGTGAGCCAGTTCCTCATAATAAATCTCTCTCTCTCTCTCTCTCTCTCTCTCTCTCTCTCTCTCAATCTCTCTCTCTCTCTCTCTCAATCTCTCTCTCTCTCTCTCTCTCTCTCTCTCTCTCATTTGCTCTTTCTGAGAGACATATATAGATATATGAGAGATTACATATAGTTTCTTTGGATATCCTTGAGTAATATATTCAGGCAAGTTATTTAATCTCTTGGACCCTCAGTTTCCCCCGGTAGTATTATCCTTAGTGAAAGGGTAATAAAAATAGCTATTTCACAGATTGATATGAAGAACAACTCAAATAATATTTGAGAAACCTGGCACATAATAACAGATATTGTTGAGGGAGACAGATACTGATGGGTGGACCAGAAATGAAAGTACCTAAAATGGTAAGGTGTTGAATGGGGAAATAGAGGGCCTAGAAGACAAACTTTATTTATTTAAGATTGCCCACTATGATGAATTTGTGCTGTTGTGGTTACAAAAGCTAAAATCATTGGTGGAGAAGATATGTCCATTAATCAATTAGTTGCGGCCCATCTTGTGCCCCTAGGGCACAGAACTTATGGTTTGATCACAGTACATTCTTAAAATTCATCTAGTGGTGTCATAACGCAATTTCAGGGATAGCTATGAAAATGAAACAACAGTTACTATGAGAGTAGATGCTAAAAAACTAATTGCAGAGTTGAGGACAACTTTGAGGGGACACGCCAGTTAGTGGCATTTGTATTAAGCTCAAAGATACATTCATAAACTTTACTAGAACATGAAAATTTTAGAGAAATAGCATAGTATTAGACCTTACTTTTATAGTTACTAGAATGTAAAAATTCTCCCTCGAGATACAACCTTCCCCTCCATGGCTTATGCTGAATTAAGTAGGACTACATTTGAGAAAGTTTTACATTTCCCTCAATGCAAATCTATTTTAAGGTCAGCTAAGCTCAACTAAAAATAAAAGCCCAGAGTGGGCCTGCTGCTAATGCTTTATACATTGCATTTTAAAAGAACTGGCTGACTTATTGCTGTGTATTGATATCTAGTAGAACTGTTATATGTTGATTATTTCTGTGTTGGCCAACTGGGAATTATGGATGGTGTAGTTGCCAGGACGTAGTCATTCATTTTTAGCTGTATGTGACAAACTTGTAAAGAACTGGACTTAGAGTTTTGAAAACATTTTGTACTGTGATTTTAGAAAAGAATACAATCTAAAATAACAGAGAGAAAAATACAGTTCCACATTAGACCTTTATGGATCTGCACATGGTTGCAGGATTGGCCCAGTGTTACTTCCAGCTCAGGTTGTCTCTTTTCTTCCTTCCCACAGGTGTGGGAGATTTGTCCCCTCTCTGGTTTCCTCTGGGGGAAATAGGAAAGGCAAACTTGAGATAATGGCAGAGAAATTTTTAAATAATTACAAAAATCATCTTAATATGTATTCCTTTGGCAATTGTCACTGGTTGATAACACCTGGTGGCTCTAACCTTTGCAACCCACAGAGCTCTCACAATCAACAAGGCTAAAACTTGAGTTAATTCTTTTCCTGCCAAACCTGTTAATTCATCCTTGCTTACTAATCTGTGCTGATGGCACCATTTCCACCCTGTCAACCTGACAAGAAACTTGAGTCACCCTTGAGTAGTACTTGTCCTTTATATCTAATTCACCACTAAGTCTTTCCCCAGGATATATCCAAAGAGTTCTTAGTTCCATTCTCCCTCTCCATTATCATTGCCATTGTATGATTCAGACACTATTTTCCCCCTTGACTTTGGCAAGAGTTCCCACTGATTCTCTCCTTCCCTTCCTACAATCTTCCTTCTTATCTATTATCCATATAATAGACAGATATATTCTTACAAAATATGATTATTTACTTTCTTGCTTTAAAAATAACCCCAGTCATCCACAATTTTAGTTAGCAATTCTGGCCCAGACAAAATATTACCACTATTTAAGTATTCTATCATGCAGAGAATTGACAATCATTATTAGTTTGGTGCAAAAGTAATTGCGGTTTTGGCAATTCCTTTTAGTGGCAATGACCACAACTACTTTTGGACCAGTCTAACACAATAACATTGCAACAAAATTTATGGGAAGAGGAAACTTAATGAAGCAAGATCAACACAAACAATTTATTAGAGCTTGACCTAGGAAGCTAACATATATTATATTGAGAATGTTACCGCAGAACTTTGTTAACATGAGACCTTCTTATAGAGATGTATCAGTCTCTATTTGTACCTCAAAATGTGGACTTAAAATATTAATTGGTTAAAAGTTAAAGCAGACTATATTTCTTAAAATATAATTGAGCCATTTGCTACTCAAAACCAAGTATCAAGACAAAAATACTATAAAAAGTGACAAAGATAATGAACTACCCATTCTCATTTCATTCCAACACACCACACATGCTTCCAACAACAACAAGAAAAAGCACATAAACTGATTGAAAGTATTTGGAAGTCTAGAACACATTTTTAATTGTAGTAATGCCTTTTCGTAATTTTCTAGTTGTGGTAGCATAGTATGTTATGCAATATAAACAATTAATAATCAATTTATTTTTTGCCTTATCTTTAAAAAATTTCATTAGCTATAACTAAGAGATTATATGTAAATATATGTAAATTACCAGGTAATATGACAAACAGCAGTAAATATGCCACCACACCAAAGAACCTGAACATTAACTATAATTTCCATAAATCTGTTTACTCCTCCTCTATGTAGCTCCCATTTCTCCTGCAGAGGTAACTCAACCTGAGGCAGTTGTTGCTAGAAGTGGTCTGAGGAAACCAGTGATAAGATGAGGTTTTGAAGCTGGATCACACACCTCCCTGTTGGCAATGGGACCTCCATCACTGTGGTAGGAGGAGTCTGTATGGCACCTGGCACAAAGTGGCAGTCCAGTGGTTAACCTTCTTACCAGTGGCAGATTGGGATGGTGTACTGGAGCAGTGTACTGCACTAGCTGTCCTGACACTGACACGCTAGGCTTTTGAGGAGTTGCAAATAGTAACCGGGAGGGCAATGGATTAGATGGCTAGAGCTAAGAACTGTTGATACCCTAGGAGAGGTAAGAAAAAGCTGCAAGTGACTAATGAACTAGGATTGAAAAGCAGAGCGCTTCTCTGGCAGTTTATAATGGGGCTCTCATGTCCTACAGCAAGAGACAGAGAAAGCTGCAGACCAGGCCCTGGCCTAGGATTTAAGGGACCAAGCTCTAGAGAAGGTTTGACTTCAACCAAGACAGGTCTGTTATGCCAATGTCAGGTCGTGTTTGGGGAAAAATGGGCCCACTTTTGGGATGCAAGCACTGGGTAAATCACCCCTAATATTTTGAGCGCCAAGACTTCTGGACACTCTGAACCTTCAGAGGTGTCCCACCACCTTCTCCTATGAAGAATTAGAACATTGCCCTTTTTGGAGACAATTTAGATGTCTCTCCCTGACATGATGACACGTACCCCTCAGGATCTGCCCCTACCTTCCCTCCTAACCACTCTGCCTATAGTTAGGGTGAAGTTGTAGCATTCATCAGATGAAAAATGTGAGGGGACTGATAGGAAAGAGAGAGCTTATGCTCCAGAAGGAGCTCAAGAACGGCCAGCATGCTCCCATAGGAAGGAGGAGATTTTCAAAGAATGGTTAGATTCTGAGGGAGGTTGACCAAGTGACAAGAACATAAAATTGAGTAAGAGAGAATGAATTGATTTGAGATTACTCTCCTGAGCTACAGGATTTAATACCATGGCAGGGACCTCAGGAGATAGGACTGGCTTGCTGTTAGAGTGGCCCCCAGAAACGTGGAAAAAGAGATTATCCACATGCATTTGAAATGCTCAAATTGCCATGACAGATAGTTAAGGAAGCAATGAAAAGGCTTGCTGAGGCAGGCATGAAGGTTCATCATAGGAATGCCTAGAGGATACACTATTAACAAGGAATCACTGGTGAGGGGGCATCAGCCTCACTAACATGTTCAGTGGTGGCTCTCCTCTGTAGCCCAGAGCTGGAGTAGGAAGGGCAGTACAGACTGAGGCTTGTGGATAACAATGGGGATGCTAGGACCCTGACACCATAGAGGCCTGGTGGACACAATGGCTTGTAATGCGAGGTGAGTGTGGAGTGGCAGCCAAGGAAGCCTGCCCTACAGAGAATTACGAAGATGCTTAATGGAACTTGATATTTTTAGTTGCAGAATAGGCAGGCAGCTAACAAGAGCACTACTCAGTTTGTACCATCAAAAAAAAAAAAAAAATCAGAGATAATGACGAGGAGACTAAGGGCAGTTGCCTCAATGTAAAATCCCTTGAATATCCCCCAAAACCTGTGCCAAACCTAGAAACTAGAAACTAACAATAAGGCCAGATTCCCAGGAGAAAGACCTGGACAACCCCATGATGAGTATATGTGGTAATGGTTCCCTCAGAGCTTTCCCACAGGAACCTATGGCCATTTACTCAGATAACTGTATAAATGGGAAAGCGAAATACCCATGTATTTTGAGAACTATTGGATGGAGGGTGTCATCATGGCTCATTAGCATGGAACACAGTAGGGCCAGGTAATAAAAGAAGTCCTGGCTAAAGTTGGCTTTTTGGCACTCCTTTGCCCATCTCTGTTGGCAGGTGGGTAAGTTCAGCAACTCCCACCTGAGAAGAATACAGTGACCAAGGACTCAGATCCTTTACACTCTGCATCACATCGGGACATTAGCCACCAAGACAGCAGAGCTCATAGTTAAGAGTGGGGGAAATCTAGAATGGATAGTGGAGGAGGGAGATGATGGGCATCAGTTGCAGCCCTATGTTCAGCTGTAGTGGCAGTTGTTTGTCCTATTAGAAAGGACAAACAAGGTCCTGACTGGGAAAAATTGGCCCACTTTTGGGATGTAGACATCTGGGTAAATCCCCCTCAATATTTTGAGTGCCCAGACTTGTGAACTCAAATTAACATGGCAACAAACATATGCTAAGTTTCCTTCAGAAAGACAAGCACACTGTAACCCTGGAAGAGCTGAAGGCATATGAAGAAATAGATTTGAGTGGTGCAAGGGGTGGACTGTGGTGAATATAAAGATGCCTGCCCAGATACCTCTTCAATAGGGATTTTTTGCAGCAGGTGCTGGGAGTGGTATCAACAGATAGTCTCCAGCTATGATTGCCTCAAGAACAGAGAGTCACTTGGCTCCAGGTACACCCATCCTGGATTGGTCCACACCTGGTGATTCATCTTGGTGGGGGTCTAAAGGCCTGATTATTTGGGTCCACTGCCAGACAATCCTGACAGGGTATACATGCACCAGTGCCCTTCTTGGATTTGGCCTAGGCTCTGTGCCTATTGCAGTTGAATTTCTCCCTTTGACCTTTCATAGGTGTTAATCACTAATAAATATCCTGCTTCACCATCTACTTGCAGATAATACAACCTGTGACATGCAGTTTCACTATAATGGCATGTATTTCTTTTTGTTTATCATGCCTGGTATTAATTTTTCTTCCTAAGTCTGTGGATTCATGGTTTTAATTAATTCTGGGAAATTTTGATAGCTATTATCTCTGTAAATATTACCTCTTCTCATTTAACTCTGTGCTTTTTCTGGGATTCTCATGAGATATGTATTACTCTTTCTCTTTCTACCTTCTATATATTTCTGACCTTTTTCTTATTACTTTGTGCTAAAATTTTGGTAATTTTTAAAATAGACCACTTTCAGTGCACTATTTGTCTCTTCTTTGAACAGTAAACTGATGCTGCAGTGTTTGATTAAGATTTCTATTTTAAAATTTTATTTTACTTCCAAAGTTTTTAGTTGAAAAAAATTAAATTTGTTTATTCATTTCCTCATAGTATTTTATCAATTGGTCATAGTCATAATTGAATCCTTTACAACTTTGTGCATTGTATATATGGCTCTTCTATATTCTGTATCTAATAGTTCCAATATCTATGTCTGAAAGCGTCCATATCTGTTTTTTGGGGGGGTTGTTTGATTTTTGTTTTTGTTGTTTCTGCCACCTCTTAGAGTGGCTTGCATTTGTGTGAGTCTGTTGATCTTTGACTGTTCATTCATTACTTGATCTTAATTAGTGAGAAATAAATTGAGGATTGGAAAACTTTTCCCCAGATATAATTTGATTCTGCTGGTGACCAGCAGGCTCTATTCTTGAAATTCCCTTGATCTGCTCTCACTCTCTTCACATAGCCAAAACCACAGTTTTAATTATAGAGGCTTTATAATATATTTTAATAACTGGTAATACTACCCCTCCTACTGAGCATCTCAGCTGGTCTAGGAAATCTGGAGTTCTTTTCCTCTACCACAGAGGGCCATGCTATTGCTCAACCAGCCTTAGGTAACCCTGTCCCTTCCAGCTGCCCCAGCTTCTGGCACCTCTTAGGTGAGTTTTTGGAGCTTAGAGAAGGAGCTCTGAACACATCCTCTGTCTCTCATGAAACAGTCATGTCTCAGAGTGTATCTTCAATAGGATTTATTGTTTTGCAGTAGGGGAGTTGCTCAGAGCATCTAGTCAGCCATAGTAATAGAGATGATAGCTTTTATGTAAAAAAAAAAAAACAACAACAACAACAGATAAGGACTTATTAGGCCAAATGTGTATGACTGTGTTCAAATTCCATTCGTGTTCACACACATGTATTGAGCATGACTATAATGAGAGGAGTTGACGTTTATTGAAAGCTACTTGTGTGCTTTATATAGATTTTTCCAAAAATATTTTATCTTTTTAAGTATGGAAAATTTCAAACACATGGAAAAGGAGAGCAAATAGTATAATGGGCCTCTATGTACCTATCATCCACCTTCAATAATTTCCAATTTATGGCCACTCTAATTTTATCTATTCTCTCCTCTCATCACTTATTATTTTGAAGCAAATTCAAGACAGCATATTATTTCAACCATAAATATTTGAATAACTCTCTCTAAACATTAAATACTGTTTTTTGAAAACATAACCACAAGAGCAAGATTACACCTAAAATGTTGACAATGATTCCTTTACATCATCAAATATATTAAGAATACTAGCTCTTATCTGTAATATCAGTTGTAAATACTTTTTCCAAATTTATCATTTGTTTTTATACTTTACTTATGGGATATTTTTGTGATGTGAAGCTTTCTTTTTTTTTTTTTTTCTATCTGTTTTCTTTCTTTCTTTCTTTCTTTCTTTCTTTCTTTCTTTCTTTCTTTCTTTCTTTCTTTCTTTCTTTCTTTTTTTTTGAGAGAGATACTCTTGATCCGTTGCCCAGGCTGGAGTATAGTGATATAATCTTGGCTAACTGCAACCTCTGCTTCCTGGGTTTAAGCAATTCTTGTGCCTCAGCCTCTCAAGTAACTGAGATTACAGACATACAAAACCACTCCTGGCTAATTTTTGTATTTTAATAGAGACAGAGTTTTTCTGTGTTGGTCAGACTGGTCTCGAACTCCTGGCCTCAAGTGATCCACTTGCCTTGGCCTCCCGAAGTGCTGGGATTACAGGCATTAGCCACTGCACCTGGCAGAGTTTCTTTTATTATATATAGTCAAATACATTGTATTAATCTATTCTTGCACTGCTATAAAGAAATACCTGAGACTGGGTAATCTATAAAGAAAAGATGTTTAACTGGCTCATGGTTCTGCAAGCTATACAGGAAGCATGGCAGCATCTGTTTCTGGGGAGGCCTCAGGGAACTTACAATCAGGACTTAAGGCAAAGCAGGAGCAGGTGTCTTGCATGGCAGGAGCAGGAGGAAGTGGTGGTGGTGCTACACACCTTTAAACACTAGATCTCACAAAAACTCACTCATATTATGATGCAATACCAAGGGGGAAATTCACCTTGATCTAATTATCTCCCATCAGGCACCATCTCTAATATTGGGGATTATGATTTGACATGAGATTTTGGTGAGGACACAGATCCAAACCATATCATTCCAAATCGCATGTCTTTCTCACATTGCATGATATAATCATCCCTTTTCAGCACTCCTCCAAAGTCTTAACTCACTCCAGCATTAACTCAAAGTCCAAAGTCTCATCTGAGACAAGGTTAGTCCCTTCCACCTATAAGCCTGTAAAATAAAAAAACAAGTTAGTTACTCCCAAGATACAATGGGGGTATATGCATTGAGTAAATACTCCTATTCCAAAAGGGAGAAATGAGCCAACAGAAAGGGGCTATAGACCCCATGCAAATCCAAAACCCAGCAGGGCAGTCATTAAATCTTAAAGATTCAAAATAATCTCCTTTGATTCCATGTCTCACATCCAGGGCACACTGGTGCAGGGAGTGGGCTCCCAAGACCTTGAGAAGCTCTGATCTTGTGACTTTGCAGGGTTCAGCCCCCACAGTTGCTCTCATGGGCTGGTGTTGAGTGCTTGTGGTTTTTCTAGGTGCATGGTGCAAGTTGCTGGTGGATCTGCCATTCCGGGGCTTAGAAGATGGTGACTCTTCTCACAGCTCTACTATGCAGTGCCTCAGTGAGGACTCTGTGTGGGGGCTGCAGTGCCACATTTTCTTCTGCACTGCTCTAGCAGAGGTTCTCCATGAGGGTTCCACCCCTGCAGCAGGCTTCATACATCCTCTGAAATCTAGGCAGAGGTTTCTAAGTCTCAACTCTTGTATTCTGCACACCCACAGGCTTAACACCACAGGGAAGCTGCCAAGGCTTATAGCTAGCATTCTTTGAAGCTGTGGCTGAGCTGTACTTGGGCCCCTTTGAGCCATGGCTAGAGCTGGAGCAACTGGGATGCTGGGAGCAGTGTCCTGAGGCTGTAGTAGGGCTGCTGGGCCCTGGACCTGGCCATAAGGCCATTCTTCCCTTCTAGGCCTCTAGACCTGTGGTGGGAGGAGCAGTCACTAAGTCTCTGAAATGCCTTCAAGGTCTTTTTCCCAATGTCTCTGCTATTAGCATTTGGTTTCCTTTTACTTATGGAAATTTCTGCCACCATCTTGAATTCCTTCCCCCTAGATAGGTGTTTCTTTCCCACCATATGCCCAGGCTGACAGTTTTCCAAACTTTTATGCTCTGCTTCCATTTTCAATATAAGTTCCAATTTCACATCATTTCTTTGCTCATGCATATGAGCATAGGTTGTTAGAAGCAGCCAGCACACATCTTGAATAATTTGCTAATTAGAAATTTCTTCCACCAAGATGGTGTGGTGATTCCTCAAGGATCTAGAAATAGAAATACCATTTGACCCAGCAATCCCATTACTGGGATTATAAAACATTCTATTATAAAGATACATGCACAGATATGTTTACTGTGGCGCTGTTTACAATAGCAAAGACTTGGAACCAACCCAAATGCCCATCAAAAATAGACTGGATAATGAAAATGTGGCACATTTATACCATGGAATACAGCCATGAAAAAGGATGAGTTCATGCCCTTTGCAGGGACATGAATGAAGCTGGAAGCTGTCATTCTTAGCAAACAGACACAAGAACAGAAAACCAAACACTGCATGTTCTCACTCATAAGTGGGTGTTGAACAATGAGAACACATGGACACAGGGAGGGGAACATCACACACTGGGGCCTGTCGGGGGGTGGGGGGTTAGGCGAGGGATAGCATTGCGGGGGGAGATTGGGGAGGGATAACACTGGGATAAATACCTAATGTAGATGACCGGGGGATGGATGCAGCAAACCACCAAGGCATGTGTATACCTATGTAACAAACCTGCACGTTCTGCACATGTAATCCAGAACTTAAAGTACAATAAAAAAATTTAAAAAAAAACCACACACACATACACAAAGAAATTTCTTCCACCATGTACCCCAAATCATCACTCTCAAGTTCAATGTTCCATAGATTCCCTAAGGCAGGGGCATAATACAGCAAGGCTCTTTGTTAACACATAAGAAAAGTCACCTTTGCTCCAGTTCTCAGAAAGTTCCTCTTTTCCATCTGAGACCTCCTCAGCCTGGCCTTCATTATTCATATCATTACCAGCATTTTGGTCATGACCATTTAACCAGTCTCTAGGCAGTTCCAAACTTTCTCTCATTTTCTTGTCTTCTGAGCTCTCCACACTCTTCCAACCTTTGCCTCTTGCCCAGTTCCAAAGCTGCTTCCACATTTTCAGATATCTTTATAGTAATGCCTCACTCCTCTGTATTAGTCTGCTTTAATTTGTAAAGAAATACCTGAGACTGGGTAATTTACAAGAAAAGAAGTTTAACTGACTCATGGTTCCTCAGGGAACTCGCAGTCAGGGCATAAGGCAAAGTGCTTAGTGGCACTTCACATGGTCATAGCAGTGGGAAGAGCGAGATGGGAGAAGGTGCTATGAACTGTTTTTTTTTTTTCTTTCTTTGAGACAGAGTTTTGTTCTTTGTTGCCCAGGCTGGAGTGCAGTGACGAGATCTTGGCTCACTGCAACCTCCACCTCCTAGGTTCAAGCAATTCTCCTGTCTCAGCCTCCTAAGTAGCTGGGACTACAGGCACCTGCTACCACACCCAGCTAATTTTGTGTGTGTGTATTTTTAGTAGAGATGGGATTTCACCATATTGGTCAGGCTGGTCTCGAACTCCTGACGTGATTCGCCTGCCTCGGCCTCCCAAAGTGTTGGGATTACAGATGTGAGCCACCACGCCTGGCTGGTACCACAAACTTTTAAACAATCAGATCTCAGGAGAACTCACTCACTTTCATGACACAGTCCCAATGGGGATATCTACCTCCATGACTCTTTCACCTCCCACCAAGTGCCGTCTCCAACCTTGGGGATTACAATTCATATGATTTGGACAAAGGCAAAGATCAATGTTTGTTTCTACACTAAACTGGAAAGATACTAACAGAGGTAGCTCAATGATAACCTCTACATGTAATGTCTGGTTGTTCTGTATATAACATTTCACTAGCATGATCTTATTTTATATAATTTAAAAAAATCATACATCAATCCTTTCCCCTAATTGTTTCTAGGTAATTGAGTTGTAGTTAGGAAAGTTTTTCCTCTCCCAGATTATAAATTCACTAATGTTGTTTTCTTCTACTTATTATATGATTTTATTTTTTAAGTTTAAGTCTCCTATCTATCTGGAATTTATCCTGGTATGTGGTGTGAGGAATGGATGCAGTTTTACATTAATCCTTGTCATTCTCCAGTTATTCTTTATCATTTACTAAAACATACAGTTTCCCCCACTGATTTAAAATGCCAAGTTTATAAAACTTTAAATTCTTATATGAAACTCATTCTATTTCTACATTTTTTGTTTTTTTCTATTGGTCTGTCATCTCTCTCTTTATGTGCCAAACTGAGTTTTAATTATAGAGGCTTTATAATATAATTTAATATCTGGTAATACTACTACTTTCACACATAATTTATCCTTTTTTGAAGTTTTTATTCCGGCTATTCTTGCTTGTGTTTTTTTAAGATATATAAGGTTTCTAAAATGGTTTTTCCTGCTATTACTGCTTGTCTTACAAAAGAATTCTAAAATCAGGTTAAGACCCTCATTCTTAATGATATAGTTTTTATTAAAATAAAATTATCTTGCTTGTTAAGTTATATTTATTATCTTATTTTCCTACACATATATTGGTACTTCTCAATGCACTTATAGAAATATTTTTAGAGCCTATGTATTACATAATATTGTATCCCTTACTTTGAATAATTTTTAGTGTTTGTCTTTGTACTAAACTCAAGAAAACACTAACTGAAACAAAAGGTAGCTCACTAATAACCTCTATATGTCATATTTAGTTGTTCTGTGTGCAAGTAACTCTCATGTGACTAGCATGATCATATTTTATTTATTTAAAATGATTTCTTATTGTATATATTTAAGGTACACACATGATATTTTGATACACATATAATCAGTGAAACAATTACTGTAGTCAAACAAATCTGTCACCTTCCACGGTTATCTTTTGCATGTCTCTGTGTTAGGGCACCTAAAATCTACTCTCTTAGCAAATTTTTGGTATATAATACAATATTTGTAACTGTAGTCCTCATGCTGTGCACTACGTCTCTAGGCTTCTTCATCCCACATAACTGCAAATTTGTACTCTTTGACCTATTTCTCCCAATTTCCTTTCCCTTTCTGCCCCTGGTATCTACCATTTGACTCTGTTTCTACTTATTCAACTTTTTTTTTTTTTTTAGAAAAGAAGGTCTGCATTTACACGAGATCATATAGTATTTTTCTGTTTGTGTCTGGCTTATTTCACTTAGCATAACATCCTTGGGTTCATCCATGTTGTTGCAAATGTCTCTCTGCTTGTTGGAAACCATATTCCTTCTCAGGGATAACATGATGCTATGTATTAAAGGCTTCTTAGTAAGTATGAATTGGCTTTTGCATAACAAATACACATTATCATTACGTTGCTTATATTTATAGAGGGATTACTGAAAGGGAAGCCCCATACTAAGTGCTGTGCAAGGTGTAAAGATGAATCACACAAAGATTAAGGAGCTTACAACATAGTGAGGAAGATAAGATGTGTACCTAAATAATTATACCACAAGACCTATGACCCAGAAGAGACATACAATGCATGCTAAGCAATGAGAGAGAGAGAGAGAGAGATATTAGATATACCTTGGGAACTGGGCAGCAAGTTAGCATGCCAGCATTTTGTTTGTTTTGAGAATTAATCAACTAGGAACACACCCATCGAAGAATCAGGGCAGAACTACCAGTCTGTCAATCTGGTTTCCATGAAAAGAAATTAATTCATATTTCCTTGTAAAGCAGTTCTTTCCTCCCATATTTACTTACCATCTTGTAGGTATGCCCTGGAGAAATGAATATTTTTGGCTGGTGAGAAGGTAATGAATTACTTGTAAGCCATTATTATAAAGAAGCAATTACTTCAGAATGTTATTTACTGAGGACTCCAGAATGATATTTACTCCTTGTCTGGATGTAAGGCACATCGCTGTCTGATTGGGCCTGAGAAGAGTGGGTGCACCCTAACGCGGGAGAGGCAGGGTGCGGATTGGTTACGATTTCAAACTGAAATGTGTTTCTGGTTGCATAGCAAAATGCATACTAAGAGACAAAGCAAAGCAGAGAAATCGGCTCTCTGGGACTGACACCTGAGCTCAACAACCAGCTAAGAACTCCCTTTGTTTCCTTTGTTAAGCCGCCTCACCATCTCCTTTGCTGGATATCCCCAAAAGATTGTCCAGTTCTCAAATCCCTTGCTTGGTGGTAAGAGATCTGGGAAGTTTCTGGAGGGAAGAAGTGGTTTCTGTGGATGTGATCTGGTGGACGCACAACGGGAAGCCTCTTTGGAAACCCCATGAAGCCCTTGTGGGCTCTTGCCAGGCCCTCTGCCCTCCTGTTCCCAGTCTACTGCTGACTCCACACTTAGCATCCACTCACTTCAACTTCCATGAAGACTGGCCCGTCAGGAGCAAAAGGAAAACATCTGTAAGGGTAATCCCTCAACTCCAGGCATGCCCTTGTCCCAAAAGATGAATCCCTGGTTGGTTCTCAGGCTAACAAGCAGAGATGCATATTACACCGTATTCTATAGAATGAGAATATGGCTTTATTCATAATTTTATAAATCCAGCTGTGGTGCCTAATTTTATGTGACAACTTGACTGGGCGACGGGGTGTCCAGAACCCTGACTGATACACTAGCCTTGTGATAATATTGCTCATTGTAATAAAATGTGCAATATGGCACAATAGCTACAGATACAAATGGTAATCTAATATATTCTCTTGCTACATCCTTGGTAGAATTATAAAGGATGACTTAGCTAAAGTTTAAAAAAGTCTGTGGTAGTACCTGGAAATAAAGAAGACTAATGAATACCATATTAATTTCCACTGGCCTATCTTGTGCTTTGTATCCTGAGAAACCCCCACTTTCATGCAGAAAACAGAATCTTTTGCCTTCCACATCATTGTGGGGATCTGAGAGAGTTTCTAGTGTTGTAGGAATTTTTGAGGCATATCAGATAGGCCTCATTACTAAAACTTCACTAGAGTGATCATTTGAGTTTTGTCAGTGAAATGTTACCATTCAGACAATGTAGAGGCGATGAAAACACACCCTAGCCAGAGAGCTTGAATAAACACCTGAATAAACACCACAGCTTCCTGTGGCCCAGTGCTGCTCAGTGGATCATCCAAAGAAACTTGGTCTAGTATCCAAAAGCAATCAAAGGGCTGTTCACATCTTTAATTCTGTTTCTGAAAGAACTTTTATCTTCCAGTGATCCCACGGTTTTACTTTGTGATTCAGTCCACAGCTTGTAGAAACGTCTCCGAGGGACTTAGTTCCTCACTAGGTGAGCCAGAGCTTCGCCCTCTTTTGATGCCTCCTCTTCACTTTCTAATCAGCTCTCTTCTCCGAGTCTCAGCCTCTGTGGCGCTGGTCCTCAGGGCACCTCCCAACTACCTTTTGCCTTTTTGATCTCGTTTTTCTCTTATCCATTTACCTAATTCTGCCTCAGGGAACCTGGAAACTGGGCCATCAGTCAAAGAAGGCCATTGGTAAAGTGGGGGAGAGAGAGAAGTTGAGGGGACAACAGTGTACATCTTCTTCTAGATGACATCTTAAAAATACTGATCTTTTATTTCCTCTCACTGTCATACTGCAAGGTGGCACCACAGGTCAGCCTGGAGTAGAAGACATGTTAGCTGTCCCCTCAGCACCCAGGGAATGTTCCTTCCATCCATGGCTGCCTGCGCAGGGCTTCTGGATTGTCCATTGGAAGAAAGCTGGCATATCTCTGAGACTTTGCGAAGCTTCATCCAAACTCTTGTGTGGATGTGAATCCTTTTCAGTGACTCGGCACTTGTACTCCTCATTCCATACACAGATGGCGCTGGGTCTTGGCAACCGGAGTGCTGTGATAGAATGGAAAGAAAAGTCCCTGTGCTGGTGCTGAGTTACACATACTACTGGCTCACTTCATCTTCTAGTACAACCCTCCAGAATAACCCTGTGGGATGGGCAGGGCAGGCATGAATATTACTATTCTCATTTTCTAGAACATCAGACTTGGCATTTCTGTTAAATGTTAGTGAGTGCTTCAGAGCAGTAGGGAGAGTTGTTCAGGCTAATTGTAATCATATTAACTTACCTTAAGCATCCTGGGTATTTTTCCCTTTTTTATATTAAAAAAGTCCACTTTAAGATATGGAATAAACATGTTGTTTTTTTCCACTGGAAATCATGCACCACATCTTTCACAAAGAAAAACATTAAATTTATAAGCATACTTACACTGTAATCATTTTCTGTGATTACTTTTCATTTTTATGCTAATATAACTAGAATTTATGTATTGCATTATTTTTTCATAGTGCATCTATTCTGATAAATACAGAAAAAGGAAAAAACACCCAAAAACATCTCCTGAGAAGAGCCATAAATATACCTTTTTATCATCCCTAATAGCAAAGCATTTTGTTCTTTCTTCTTTCACTCTCTATCTCTCTCTCTGACTTCATCAGAAACAATCTATAATATTTATGGATATTACATAGATTTAGAAATAGATTTACTTATAGAATCAAAGTAGGTATTGACCCTAGTTCACTAAAAACAAGGTCATTTATCAGTTCCTGTGAATCTCCCAAGTCTGCAGCCTCTTCAGTTACATGGCCTGACCCTTCCTTGGTCTGTGGGGTTTTTGGAGGACCATTATACTGATTAGAAAGCCACCTCTCAGTGAACTGATTGTGCTGAATGGCACAAATTACTTTTGGCAATGAACAGGTATATCAGGGAGGCATTCAAATGCATGACCCTTAAAGCCTGAGGAATATACCTGAGGTGAAATAAAAGAGAGGCTTGGTCATAATGGCTCGGGTGTCTGTATTATGGACACCAGCCCAATAAAGGGGATCTGTCTTCTGAAATTATGGGGGCTAGAGAACCAACTGAAGGCAGGTCTGTGTCGTGTGGAGGAGGCGGGATTGCACCCACAGTTGCACAGTTGCTCAGCATTGTTGTTCTTTCCACTTGAAAGCTTTATTTTAATAATCATGTTCTAATTTCTTCTGACCATGGAAAACCAGTTGAGCTGAAATGTGTGGCAGCATCTTCGTCCCTTGCTAAAGGAAAGCAGGAACCCTCCTGTTCTAGGCACAGATATGAAGAACTCCAGAAGCTTAGTTTTCCTTCACTTTTTTTTTTTTATAAAAGAGAATTGGAAGTAGATGTAAGAGATAAGTTTAACAGTGATGAAGATTTTCTCTCTCTCTCACTCTCTCTTTTGAGACAGAGTCTTGCTTTATTGCCTAGACTAGAGTGCAAAGGTGCGATCTCTGGTCACTGCAAACTCTGCCTCCTGGGTTCAAGCAATTCTCCTGCCTCTGGATTGTCCATTGGAAGAAAGAAAGCAATTCTCCTGCCAAGCAATTCTTCCTGAGTAGCTGGGATTACAGATGTGCAGCACCACCCCTAGTTAATTTTTAGATTTTTTAGTAGAGACAGGTTTTCACCACATTTGCCAGGCTGGTCTCGAACTCCCAACCTCAGGTGATCCACCCGCTTTGGCCTCCCGAAGTGCTGGGATTATAGGCGTGAGCCACTGCACCTGACCCAGCCACCACACCTGGCCTAGATTTCTGAAATGAGAACTTGGATTGTGCCATGAGGCCAGCAGGGCCCCCCCACCTGTTTTCCAGACACAGATGCCAGCCTTCTCTGCATGCCCCAGACCTCACGGCCTGTGTTCACCCGGAAGCTCCACAGGATGAAGGCCTGAACTGGTCAACTGGTACCTGACTGCATGTTTTCCAGCACTGCTCACTGGAGGTCACATGAGCTCTCCTCTAGGGGTCCTGTCATACATAACCCCTGCATTCACCCCACAGAGACCAGGGCTGAGTTCATGACAAAATCACAACGGGTGCTGACCACCAAAACCCCTTTTGGTCTCAGAGTGCTTCAGCCTCTAAAATGTGGATCACGTTTTGAATCATGAAGCAATGTGTGCATCCTTCCTCTTTCTTGTAAATCGTGTCCCCTGATAGCCATTGTAGCTCCAGAGAAGAAAAGTGGATACTGCTTTCAGGAGAGAATGGATGTGACCAGAGCTGCTGGTCGCCCTTAGAATACCTTTGTGCAAATTTTAAAAAGGGTCTTCTTGGTCTAAGTAGACACAGCCCAGTGTCAGCTCAGCTCACTCATAGCTGGGTGAACATAAAAGTAGGTATGTGCTGTCTCGTTTGGGCATTCTTGTGCAGGCCACAGTCTGTACAACTGTGCATTGTGGTCCCCCTTTGTAAGCACTAACTCTGGCCAACCTGAGAGAAGAAAAAAGAAAGGTCGGCTGGACATGGTGGCTCACGTTTATAATCCCAGCACTTTGGGAGGCTGAGGCAGGTGGATCACTTGAGTTTGGGAGTTCAAGACCAGCCTGGCAAATGTGGTGAAAACCTGTCAAGAGATTGAGGTCGAGAGATTGAGAGCATCCTGGCCAACATGGTGAAGCCCTCCCTCTACTAAAAATACAAAAAAATTAGCTGTGTGTGGTGGCATGTGCCTGTAGTCCCAGCAACTCAGGAGGCTGAGGCAGGAGAATCTCTTGAACCTGGGTGCCAGAGTTGGAGTGAGAGAGTGAGCTGAGATCGCACTACTGCACTCCAGCCTGGCGACAGAGTGAGAGTGAGACTCCATCTCAAAAAAAAAAAAAAGGTCATTTCTCTGGTCCTCAGTGGTTTGTGGGGAGGAGACTGAGATGAAGGTAAGAAAAGCATGAACGTTGAGTCCTGACATTTCCTTTTCAGATGGGTGACATATTTTGGATAAGTTTAGGAGAAAGCTCAAAGACTAGGACATTTACCCCATTCGTATTTGGGAGGACGCCTCCTTGCAGAGACACCTTGTACTATCTACAAAGTGATGGACAGTGTGGTTGTGCTAGCACACCTCTGCTTTCGTATGGTTGCAGAGCCCCAAATGTCCTGCATGGCTGTGGAGGAATTCATGGGGACTGAGAGTGTGGCTGGGAAACTTGCCAGCGGAAATCGCCACATTAGGGCCATTGTGACCTGTGGCTAGGAGCACAGAACACCATCCGGGATGAGCATCCAATGGAAGTCATGGCCAAACTTCAGGAGACCCTAATGCCAGGGAGAGCCTGGGGATATCCAGAGAGCAGAGGAGTGGGTTCTGCCCTGATTGAATCCAGGGATCTGACTGCTTGTTCACAGCCCCTGGATCTGCCATCCAGTGCCAGCAGAGTGCCCAACAGCCAGAGCCAAGAGGCCAGGGAGCAGGCAGATGGGCCCAATGCCATCACACACAGCTCTCAGTGCTGCCCTTCTCCTGCCACTCAGAGGCCCTGTAGCCTCCCTTGATTCTCCAGGATGCTACCTCAGAGAGGAATAGGAAATCCAAAAAAACAGCATTTCCCTGAAAGAGAATGATTTCTCCACAGAGACTATTTAAATGATTGCATAAAACTATGTTGATGAGGCTGGAATTTCATGTTGTCCTCCTTACACAGTGGATAGGCTTACAACAAAGACTGGATCAACTTTAGGAGATAAAGAAACTACATTTTTGGGAGGCAGGAGAATCGCCTGAACCCAAGAGAGCAGAGGTTGCAGTGAACCGAGATCACAGTACTGCCCTCTAGCTTGAGCAACAGAGTGAGACGCCCATCTCAGAAAAAACGAAAAACAAAAACAAAAAATAAGCTACATATTTTTCGGTCTCTCTTCATGGAGTTGACTGAACTCACTCGCCCTCATTCCATAGCCTCTGGGCCAGTCACCGTATGACATGGGTGGAGCAGGTAAAGCTAAAGGTTCTGTGACTTGGCCAAAGCCAAACATCTGATTGTTGGTGAAGCTTGGACTGGACCCAGCCCTTTTGTTCAAGTCTATTCTCTAGACTGTCCCTCAAAGGCCACGAACAGACTGGCACCAATCTAAGAAGACATTTTTACCCATCTGTCTTCAGCCAGGCTTCCCAGAAGATGACCCTGAGACAAAGATGTATGCACAAGTGAAATATTAAGGAACGGCTCCCAGGAGAAAGCAATCAGAGAGTGGGGGAAACAGGACAGGAATTGGAGGGAAGCCAGGCAAGGGCATGACTCCAGGGGAAATCCCAGTCTCAGCCTGAGCATGCAGACAGCTCGGTAGCATGCATTCTCTCCAGTGACAAATTCTTACAGCTGAGAGTTTTCTCTTCTCTTGTACTTTACCAAGAATGACTGGGTTATCCATTTGGATAAAGCTTCATGCATTTCTCATCTGCCAGCTAAAAATTGCAAACGGAGGTTGTTTACCTCCAGGAAGGCAGCAGGGCTTTCATCCTCAGGCACCTTCTGTCAGGTGATAGACCATACTAGGGTGTGGAGTGGGGGATAAACTCCCAAACATGAACCCAAACCATCTCTAGAAGCCCAAGGGCTGTCCTCTGAAGTTGCTGCTGGCAGAAGCTATCAAAAGCAAAGCACAGAAGCTAGGGCATCAGCACAGAGAACCCATAGGAGGGATCTGAGATCTGGGCACAACCCCAGAACCCCCAACAGCGACTGCTCTCTCTCTGTTGTTTAAGGTTATCAGCTATTCTCTTTCTTGAGAACAATCCTTTAGTCTGAACTTTCATTCTTTTGGTATTAAAGTGCTATCCCTTTTATGAAGAACTGGCAATAGTGGCTAATAAGACTTGGTATTGATCTGATGTTTTACTTGGAAAAAGGGACGTTGCCAACTGTCTCTTCGGTCCTCAACCCCCATTTTTTTCTCACATATTACTTGTTCACAAAACCCAAAATGTCTGGGAACCACCATGTTAGTCCATGTTGCTTCTCCTTTTGATTGGTTTCCAGAGTACTTCCTAACTATTCTCTCTGTGATTTAAAACAAAACAGGCAACTAAAACAATAAAGAGTTTGGAATCCAGCTCAGTAATAATTGTGTAAACATTGCTTTTCCTCCCAGAAGGGCCTCTGTAGTCATCAGAAATGTGCATTTTCCCATGCAACTTGAAGGCAGGGGGGCAAGGGGAAAGCTGACCCAGAAGGAATGTCCCGTTTGCCACTCTGGCCTCACTTCTTCTCCATGACTCCTAGGCTAGGTGGCACTGGCTGCAGTGGTAGGTGGGAAGATATCTCTTCCCCACCTCCTACCCTTCAAAACCCATCACGAAATTCCCAGAAACCATCGGCTGTGAGTGTATGAGGGTGTGTGTGTGTGAGTGTGTGAGTCTGTCTGTGTGTGTGTAGTGGGTGACTAAGTATTGCATGAGAACTAGAGAATGATGAGAAAGGATAATAGTGATGAGACTCCAGTTAAATGTGAAAATTAGAAGTTCCTCCATCGATGCCTTGTTCTTGTTCAAAGGAGTAAGTTGCATCAGCTTAATATTCTCCCCAGTGACAAATCCTTACAGCTGACAGTTTTCTCCCCTCCTGTATGTTACCAAGAATGACTGGGTTTTCCATTTGGATAAAGCTTCATGCGTTTCTCATCTGCCAGCTGAAAATTGCAAACAGTTAAATTCTGTTTGTTGGAGCAGTTCCTGGAGCAGAGGAATAGTTTCAGTTGATCAAAATAGTTTATAGTGTCTGATGGTTTTTACTTGAACTGTAAGAATCCAGGATTTATTTATGTAAAGGAATATCATTCTGTTCAATTTTATGCTGTTGACTCTTAAAAAATGGTGGCCACCAATAAGTTATTCCAATAGTCTCATTTTAATGAACAACAATTAACATTTGTATTTTGATTTCATATGATCGTATAGAAAATTTTATTTAAATTATTATTTTATAGAATTATATGTCTAAAATATTTATTCAATATCAAATATGTGCCAGGTGCAGTTTTAGATGGTGGGGATCCAGCAGTGAATGAAACAATTAAAGTCGTAGTATTGTTGTCAAAGAGTTAAACTAGCATTTCCTGTGAAATTGCTTTTGAAATAATGTATTTGCATGGGGGCAATCTAATGCTATATGATGTAGAAATTAAATTTACTAACAGATATTGAATTACTATTATTTTGTTCTTAAAGTCAGAAGGAAAGTGCTACCAAAGCCAAAAAACATATGGTTTAATGCAGGTGTTTATTTACTTATTTTGAGATTTAAACTTCTCTCAAAATAAATAATATTTAAATAGAAAATAATTCTTGAAGTTCACAAGTTCCTAAATCTATAAGGTTTAAATACTTAAGAGCCAGCCAGAGAACCTGGATTTCATCAGCCAGACAACAGCAAGGCAATCATGTAGATGAAAAGCCCTGATCTCCTTCTCTGAGAGGAAGAGTGACTTGTGGATTACCTAGATAATTGTCTCAGTTTCTACCTATAAAGATTACCTCAGAGATAAGCGAGGATAACATGAATTTATTTAATGTTGTTTAGTTCTCTAAATTTTTTAACAAGGTAAAGAGATTTACTTTAATTGCATCAAATCACCAAGCCAGGACCGAATCTATTGGAGTTGGTGCTGAAATCTAGTAAAGCCCCAAAAGTATTTCTTGTCAGAGATTCTGGGCCAGAAATGATCAATAGCAAATGGCAAAGGGAGGCTCATGTAAGTTAATGACACTTGGATGTGATATGTACCTTGCAACATCACACTGATGATGCAGCAGTTCTTCCTCCTTTTTTTTTTTTTTTTTAAGAGATGGAGTCTCACTCTGTCATCCAGGCTGGAGTGTAGTGAACGTGATCTTGGTTCACTGCAACTTCCACCTCCCGTGTTCTAGTGATTCTCCTGCCTCAGCCTCCTGAGTAGCTGGGACTACAAGTGCACACCACTACACCCAGCTAATTTTTTGTATTTTAGTAGAGTCAGGTTCACCGTGTTGCCAAGGCTGGTCTCAAACTCCTTAGCTCAGGAAATCCACCTGCCTCAGCCTCTCAAAGTGCTAGGATTACAGGCGTGAGCCACCATGCCCAACGTCTTTTTCCTTTTTTTTTTTTTCTTCTTTGAGATAAGAGTCTTGCTCTGTCACCCAGGCAATGGCGCCATCTCAGGTCACTGCAACCTCTGCCTCCTGGGCTCAAGTGATTCTACTGCCTCAGCCTCCCAAGTAGTGGGGATTACGGGCATAAGCCACCACACCCAGCTAATTTTTTGTATTTTTAGTAGAGACAGGGTTTCACCATGTTGGCCAGGCTGGTCTTGAACTCCTGATCTGAGCTGATCCGCTGGCCTTGGCCTCCCAAAGTACTGGGATTATAGGCATGAGCCACCACACCCGGCCAGCTCTTTTTTTCTTAAACATATATTACTCTACTGTGTTATTTTGCCACATGATGCTGGTAAAGGGCCTTTTCATTAAATTTTGGAGAGAACCAAATTCACCCAATAGAGGCCTTTTTAATAAATAATGGAGTTTTATAAAAATACTAATGCATAGCTGGGCGTGGTGGCTCACATCTGTAACCCAGCTCTTTGGGAGGCTGAGGAGGGAGGATTGCTTGAGTCTGGGAGTTTGTGAGCAGCCTGGTCAACATAGGGAGACTTCATTTCTACAAAAAATAAGAGCAAAAACAACACAAAACAGCAAAGCATGGTGGTGTGCACCTGTAGTCCCAACTACTCAAGAGGCTGAGGTTTGGACATCATTTGAGCCTAGGAGATTGAGGTTGCAATGAGCTGTGATCATGCCACTTGCACTCAGCTGGGTGACAGAGTAAGACTTTGTCTCAAAAAAAAAAAAGAAAAAACAAAAAAACAATAGTAGTAATAATGCTTCTCTAGCTCAAGGACATCTGCTCATGAGTGATTTAAAAAATTAGCTTTATAATTACTTGTGAAATTTCTTTTTGGGTCCTACAATTTAATTTAATCATAGCATTTATTGAACATTTTCCATATACCATTTTCCCAAGTGCTTTACATGCATTATCTCATTTAATCCTCACAAAACCCTGTAATGAGGGTATTCCTGCTTTACAGATGAATTAACTGAGGATTTGGAGAGGTTACGCAAATTGCCCAAAGTCAGGTAGGTAGTAAGGGGGAGAGGTAGGTCTTGGAATTGGGTCTCGTTGTTCCCAAAGTCCATATTGCCAGCTTCACTCTGCTCTCCTACTACTTGATACCACGTGGATGCCACCAGAAATTAAGTCAGATTCCAGAATTATAGAGCAATTTCTGGTAACTTTGAGGAAATGATGAGACTCTTTCCTAGAGTAGTTTCCCCAAGCTCCTCTCTTATTCCACCCATGTAGCATAATGACACTATTGTGCCTTCAGAGTGAGTTTTTTAGTTGGGTAAACACTCACCTAGCCAGCTGGAACCCACACCTAGCAGCTTCCTCGTACAAAACACTCACTATTTATAATATTAATTACCCTGTGCAGTACAATTCTTTTAGAAAAATGCATGATGTGTACTCAAAAAAGCATTTTTTTCCCACACAGTCTTGTTACTCAAGAATGTTGGCAGGGGATCACAAGAACATCATAAGCCTGCATAGAATGTAAGAAAAACAAAAATACAACTGAATTTAAAGAGGGTGTATTCATTTCAGAGATATTTTTGCTTCTTAATGACCATTCCTCCTTCAAATTTGAGATGGCTGTGTTTCTGATGAGGATGGCGCTATTCTGTTTCCAAATATTCTGTTATTTAATTAGATGTTCCAAGCAACTCTATAATTGAAAACAACATCGTGAGAATAAAAAAAAAAAGCACACATACCATTTTAAAGTTTTGCATACCTGTGTATTTAGTTTTTTTTTAAGTGTGGGAATTTTAAAGTAAATTTAGAATTTCTAAGGCAAGAAGTTTTCAGAATTTAAATGTTTTTAAGATAAAATTGAGTTCTGTATTAAGACAGATGTATAAAAGAGAAAAGAGTTAAATCCTTATTTTTCAACTAACACAAGATTCAAACTACCTATATATATATATATATATATATAAACCACTGTTTATTAGTGGTCATTCTTAAATTTCAAAAATATGTAGATTTAGAGAATAATATATTATACCAATAATACTTTGCAGGTAAGCATTTGCCTATGTCAAATGTATTAAGATATTTCCAGCAAAGATACCTGGAGTGGCAGCCATCTTGCCACCATGAGGCCATAAGCAAATATGCTAAAGGATATAGTTTCTCGATGACATTGATGAGACTGTTCTCTTCTTGTTAAGTAAATAATATGTTATGAACAACAACAAAACATACTTGATCTAAAATTTAACCAAATAACATGTATTGTTTGAAAAAAAAAATCCCTGGTCTAATGGCTGGTGCTTGCAGGTGTGGGCCCAAAACTGCTTCAACTACCTGTGACTTCAGGTGTGTCACAGAACTCCTCCTCTGAACCTCATTTGTGACACTTCTAAGTATTGAGCAGGGTCCAAATGTGGGTCAAAACCCAATAGTAGGCTGAGAAATCAGTTAGTGCATCAAAACTGTGATAAAAATAACAAATTATGCCTGAGCACAGTGGCTCACGCCTATAATCCCAGCACTTTAGGAAGCCTAGGTGAGTGGATCACCTGAGGTCAGGAGTTTGAGACTAGTTTGGCCAACATGGTGAAACCCCATCTCTACTAAAAATACAAAAGTTAGCCAGGCGTGGTGGCCGATGCCTGTAATCCCAGCTACTCGGGAGGCTGAGGCAGGAGAATTGCTTGAACGCAGGAAGAGGAGGTTGCAATGAGCCGAGATTGTGCACTGTACTCTAGCCTTGACAACAGAGCTAGACTCTGTCTCAAAAAAAAGAAAAGAAAAGAAAATTACATAGATTGGAATTAAAGAATAGAAAGTATCAGTGGATCATGCTTGAGCAGAAAAAACATTTTACACAATGTTTCAGATACCCATACATGTGTGGTATACTTAATTATGATGTAAAATGTATTTCATTCTGTAGGTGATAGTCAAAAAAGGTTGAGAAATGCTGAGAGAGATGACTTCTAGGTCCCCTTCAGCTGTGACATTCCTTGGGTCTTTTGTATAAGTGACACTGTGGCAGAGACTGCAAACAAATTGTCCACCAAAATTAATGATTCCCTTCCATATTACGAAGTCATGGCTGTGCACCCAGAGACTGTAATTTCTAGTTCATCTTGCAGGTAGTTGGGACCACGTGACGAGTTCTTGCCAGTGGAGTGTAAGCAGAAGTGATAACACTTCACTTCCAGGCAGAAGTGGTTAAGGAGCAAGTGAGTTTTCTTGCCCTCATCTTCCCTTGCTTGCCGTTGCCTCTATGCAGACAAACTTACTGACCTTGGGAACTCTGTTAAAGATGGTGAAGCCTGATGCTCCAAACACTGCTTGGAGAACAGCCTCTTACCTTCAGAACACCGATTTTGGTGTTCACATGAGCAAGGAGTAAACTTCTCTTGTATTTGTGCCATTGGAGGGTCTGCTTGTCATGACAGTGAATGATTTGAATCCAGAAAACACCCAACAGCTGGAGAGAGAGCACTGGAGGCCGTGCTTCATACAGGGTCTGGCCTGCACGCAAGTGATACTGCATTCTGTTAAGAGTTCCTGGCCGGGCGCGGTGGCTCAAGCCTGTAATCCCAGCACTTCGGGAGGCCGAGGCGGGTGGATCACGAGTTCAACAGATCGAGACCATCCTGGTCAACATGGTGAAACCCCGTCTCTACTAAATATACAAAAAAATTAGCTGGGCATGGTGGTGCGTGCCTGTAATCCCAGCTACTCAGGAGGCTGAGGCAGGAGAATTGCCTGAACCAGGAGGTGGAGGTTGCGGTGAGCCGAGATCGCGCCATTGCACTCCAGCCTGGGTAACAAGAGCGAAACTCCGTCTCAAAAAAAAAAAAAAAAAAAAAGAAAGAAAGAGTTCCTGTATGCTTTTCCTGCATGTTAAAGAGGTAACAGAACGTGTGTTCAGTAGTCTTGCCTTCTGATAATCCTCTTCACCAAAGCTTTCAGGATAGGCAGAAAATCCCTTCACTGCAGTGATAGTCTCTTAACAGCAACTAGGAAATTATAGTAGGTTTAATTTTAAAACAGCTTACTCCATTTCTCTTTGTAAAAGTAATATTTTGTGTTTCTCGGAGTCTAAATAGTTTACAAAGTACTTTTTTTTTAAAAAATTTTAGACAGAGTCTTGCTCTGTTGCCCAGGCTGGGGTGCAGAGCTGCCATCTTGGCTCTCTGCAACTTCCACCTCCCAGGTTCTAGCGATTCTCCTGCCTCAGCCTCCTGAGTAGCTGGGATTACAGGTATCCAGCACCATGCCTAGCTAATATTTGTATTTTTAGTAAAAAAAGGGGTTTCATCATGTTGGCCAGGCTGGTCTCAAACTCCCGACCTCAGGTGATCTGCCTGCTTCAGCCTCCCAAAGTGCTGGGATTACAGGTGTGAGCCACTGTACCTGACCTACAAAGTATTTTATATGTAACTTACATCATTTGACTCTACAAACAATTTTGGTGGTAGGAAAGCAGAAACTAATTGCCCCATCTCACAGATGAAAAAATAAAGGCTTTGTGTAATTTAGTAATTTAAAGTTTGTACCAGGAGTAGCAGAGCCAAGCCCTTGAATCGCACAACTTTAAAGCCTAAGTCTGTTTCTCCTCTGAGCTTGTTAGGTCTGGGTTTTGTTTGCTGCTATATTTTCAGCACCAGCCTGAAATGTAAAAAGGTCTAATGAATGAAGATCTCTTACTGCTTCTCCTGGTTTTGGCTCAAGTCCCCACTGTCTCTGCTACAGGAAAATGCCTACTTTTTTTTTTCCAGCCAGTGTTGGAGCAGTAACAGTGGACTTGAGCTTTGAGTCAATAAAGGTGATGTTAGAAAGTGGGCAATAGAGTGGCTCACATTCTGCTGATTAAAGAGCATTTTTTGGATTTAATGAGATTTAAAACATTTTGCAATGTTTTCCAGGGAATTCAAAGCTCCCTCGGAATTATAAGAATTATGAAACTTATTTTGAGCAGCATAGCGACAATACAGCATCGTTAAGCATTAAATGAAATAAAAATATCCACAACCATTTTTGCCTGCCTAAATATAGGAGAGTATCTAAAAAACAAAAGAAAGCAAAATGCATCCAGATTTTCAGGAAAAGAAAGTCCTTATCAATGAAGCATCAAATCACAAGTAGATGAATGGGCTTTGTTTTCCTTTTTTTTTTTTTTAAGCTTTGGTTATGCTTATAGACATGGTTGCTGAAGAAAAACAGAAAAGTTTTGTATTTTACTGTTATAAGAACTTCTCTAGAAATCACAAAAAGATTAAACACTGGGCCCCACGTAACTATTTCAAAAATGGTATTTTTGTAGCTATGTATATAAATAAAACCATTTCCAAAGCAGAGGTCTCTGTAGGAAATTTTGGACCAATGTTTCCATTATTAAATATGTCTATGAGCTAAAAAGTTTCCTAGATCCAAACCTGCCTGTCTAGTTATTTTTGGACACAGTAGAGTCTCAAGCATGGAGGGAAAACATCTGCAGTGTTCTGTTGGATCTCAAGGCACCCACAGCACAACTGAGAGGCAGCTTCTTCTGACAAGTCTGTCGCTGGCAGTCTGGCTTCGTCTCGGGGCATGTGGTGTGGGGAGAAATCCCAAGCAGTGACTGGATCCATTCTTGATAGCATGGTCTGGAGCTTGTCTGAAAATGTAATAGCTAGAATGGGAGGTAACCCAGTTAATGCCACAGGGAGGCTCTAGGGGGTCTGAAAAGGGTGGCCAAAAGCTCAGAGCTTCTTGCAAATGTTTTTATAACTGGGACATCTCTCTTCAACTGGTTCATAAAGAAAAAGCCTTTCCTTGTAGAGCTAATCTAGTTTGGTGATCAGCCCAATGTATGTAAGAACCAAATGCTCTGCTATTTGCCGATTAGCTTAACGGATGAAGTATTCTAAAATCACTTATTTTGTGTGTGTGTGCTAAAAGTGTCTTCCAAATATTAGGGAGGGAGAAGAACATTCTTTGATTTAATGACTTCAGTGTCCACATCATTCCCCTGTTGGAGACTGTGGGTCCATGTGGGTTGGGCATCCTCTAAGAGATAGAATCTGGAATTAATTAGAAAGAAATTACCACCCCAATAAACATATGTTAAAATTATCTTAACGTTCAATAATTAAAGAGGTAGGAAATACCACTACTCTGAAATCCTCTTGTAAGTGCCGATAAAAGAGTCAAGCTCCTGGTTGTGCACATACATAATACAGCTCCCAGCACAGTATACTGTTTAATGAAAATTCCTGGCTGGAGAGCTGACTCCATTAGGAAAGGTTTGCATCAGACAGAAGTGTTTACCAGGGCATATTACCTGTTCATTGCAATGATTAGAGGAAGATGGTTTTATACCCATGGAATTGCTGCAGGGGAATAAAGGCTAACATTAGCCTCTTCCTCTGTACAAGGCTTTATATTCTCCTATAAATGCAAAAAGACAAAGAAATGTCCATTAGAAATTCTTTTTTGGGGGAGAAAAACATATTCTACCATCATAAGGATTCTGAACATAAGAGAATCATGACAGATACAATCCATGATGGATGCAATGCATAGACTGATTGATTATTTATTCATTAGAAACAATAATTATGGAATGATTTCTAGGCCAAAGGCACCCTGTGAAGGGATGGAAGGATCTATAAATAAATTTCAAAATTCCTGCCCTTAAAGAATTTATAGGCCGTGCATGGTAGCTCGCGACTATAATCTCAGCATTTTAGGAGGTTGAGGTGGACAGATTGCTTGAGGCCAGGAGTTTGAGACAAGCCTGGGCAACATAGTGAGACCCCTGTCTCTACAAAAAAGTGCAAAAAAAAAAAAAAAAAAAAAAAGCCAGGCTTGGTGGTGCATGCCTGTGGTCCTAGCTACTTAGGGTACTGAGGTGGGAAGATTGCTTGAGCCCAGGAGGTCGAAGCTGCTGTGAGCTGTGATTGCACCACTGGATTCCAGCCTGGGCAACAGAATGAGACCCTGTTTCCCTGTCTCAAAAAATAAAAAATTTAAAAAAATAAAGAAAGAAAGCAAAAGAATCTACAGTGTAGAAATGTAGAAAGTGAAACAGTAGGCCCACAAGTACCTATAAAATCAGGCACAATGAGAGAAGAGATATATGTTAGTTATAGCAGAGCAAAAAAAAAAAAAAAAAAAAAAAAATGCAAAGAGTAATTCTGGCAGTGAGGGAGGCTTTAAGAAGAAGGTAACATCTGAGCTGGGCTTGGCAGGATGAGTTGATTTCAGAAGAGGAATTGCAGAAGGGAGCAAGGCATTCCCTGCAGAGGAAACATGGAGAAAAGCATTGCTAGGTGAAGCTGGGGGATGTGTTTTGGGAACAGTGGGCAACACGGCATGAAAGGAATCTCCTGTGTTTGGGGAGGTGCAGTGGGAAATAGGCCTGGGAGGAAAAATGGAAAATTATAAAATCTTTTTGAAAGTATTTTATAAATTCAGGGTGTTCTTATTTCCTTTAGGGAAATTGCATTCTTCACCTTACATACCAGCTGAGTTGAGGACGTAATTGGTAGTTTTGAGTCCAATTATATTTAATTCTGTTGAAGGCAAGGACTATGGATTTTGATATTACTTATGATGGGGTATGCATAATAAGGCCTTTGATAGAGGTTAAAACAATGGCACAAAGTACAGTGGTCTTTCCCTCAGCTAGGAAAAAAGAAAGAGATGACAAAAAAATGAGAAATGAGCCAATTATGCAGAAACATCAAGCTTGCAGAGAAACAAAAAACTCAGTCTTTAGGACTGTACTTCAAAGTCTAATTTACTTTCCCTTTTAACCAGTCTTCTTATTTCCTTAGGATTTCCTCTAAACCATTTAGTAATTAGGTTACATTGAGGAAAAAGAAAAATAAAAACATGATCTTAATGACTAATTTTAGGAAGGAATTTGAATGGTAGATTCTATTTAGAATTTGTTATTTCTGTTATCTCAGTTTTTCCCTGGAGGAGAATGATTCTCGTGTTTCTCCCTCCCTCCCAGAAGATGATTCTAGAGATTGCATTCTGCTCCTGATAAGTTAAGTTAGTAAACACAGATTCAACCACGTGCACTCCAAGTGAAAGAAGAGATGAGCAATACCTGGTATTTTTAAGAGGTATAAACAAATCTCTTAAATTAAGAGAGCTGGTTTCAAATCATGTGTGTGTGTTTGTGTGTGTGTGTATCTTATATGTTTCAAACTATATACAAATATATATTTAATATGTAGATTATTAAATATCTGAGGAAGCAACCTCAGATTCATTGGTTCAAACCTTTACTTGAGACTTAAATCATTTAAAAATTACTTTCCTAAATTACTTTCCTTTTCTATCAAAACAAAATACTTGATAGAAAAACAGCGCTTCTCATACCGGTACTATCTTACTGGTTTTGCGTGTTTTCTGTCTTGTCCAACCAGAAAGGCACTTAAGGGCAGGGACCATATCTCTTTTTTTCACAAGTGTACGTCTTTGCATTTAGCACAATGCTTGGAAAATCACCATCATCATGATGGGAGGCATTGTGATGACTATCTTCATCATGCAACTAACACTTAATGGAGCCGTAAACTTCCTATATGTGCTTTGTATGTATTGCCTCATTCAATATTACGTTGAAGGTTACCGATATATGTTTGTTGAATATAAATGGATTTCTTTTGAAGAAATGGTGTATAATGTTGACAAGTTATCCAAATGGCATACTAAAGGTTTATGCTTATGGCAGAAGAACTGGATATCTTGGAGAGACATTAGATGGGAAAGAAGTACCAGGAAAAAAGAAAAGGGTAGTGACGGTTAGGGTCACACATTTTGCCTGCCTTATTTATTTATTGTTCTTTTTCAAATAGCCTAATTTAGTCTTCTTTTTCAAATCGCCTAATTATTTATTTTCCTCATTAGGTAAGCATACATACTCAATGCAAACCTTCAGAAAAGTTTTCTATTCTGGAAGCATTTCACTTATGCATAAGCATCTTTTTCCCACTTTGCAGAAAAAGATTGCTTAGTGACATGCCCCCATCCAAGTAACAGAGATGTAGACACTTAGTAGCAACTCAGTAAATGCACTGGTGATTAATTTAAAACTGTTGTCCAGAGGGTGCGGATTTTTTATTGAGCCAAATTTCAAATCAATGCATTACATTTCTTTCTTTGGAATGACATAGTTTAAAAATTAAAGGGCAAGTTAAAAGTTACCAAACTCCTTTCTGGCATGTATTGATCCTCAAATATTGAAGCATATATTAGAATCAATTGAGTTTATTGCAATGGAAAATTAATACTCCCAACTAGCCTCAAAAGCACAAGCATTTTAAAAGTTTTGAGTGGTTTAAAAATACGTACAGATTTTTTAATGTGTATATGTTGACAGATGCACTAAAACCACCACGGCACATGTATACCTATGTAGCAAACCTGCATGTCTGCACATGTATCCCAGAACTTAAAGTAAAAAAAAAATTTAAGTACACATTTAAAAAGTCTCATTAAGTATGTAACTCCAACCAAATGAAGTTTAGACACTATTATCTAATCTTGTCCCTGCCATTCCTGATTGTTGGAGGAGATGATGTGCTTATGGTATTTGAACTTCAAAACAGCACACAGCTTTGAATGGCAGTGACACAGCCTCAGCAGGGAGTGTGCCCTGTGAAGCTCTCTCCGTCTGAACCAGTCTGCCTAAGTGGTTTCCTGCAGTCCACAAAATGGATTCACATGTGGTGTCTACATCAGATAATGTTGTATCTTGTGGCTTCTATGGGGTCTGGAAGTAGTGAACAACCTAGGAAAGTGAGAAGTCATTCAAATGCTGGGGGAAAGATGGCAAAGATAAAGCCCCAAGCAGCATCACTGGGAAAAAAGATTGAGGTCTGTACAGGGTGGAGCTTTGGGAGTGCATGTTAAAGGCTGGAGTCTCAGGGCATACTAGTGACTTTGCTTTCTCCTGCCCTTTTCATCTCCTCTTTACCATCCCAGAAAGATATTCATGATGGGAGAATTTTCTGTGGTCACTATCTTATTTGTATTTTGAGTGCTGAGTGCTATCCTACAAGAATTAGCCTTCCCTCTGCTAAGGAACAAATCAGAGCCAATGCACTGTGGCCACAGCCTTGAAAACTCAGAAAAGATGCTGATGCCTGAGGTGCAAAACACTTTCGTGTATAGTGTCTTCTTTTCTTCCTATAACAATCTTATAAAATAATTAGGGATGGAATTATCGTTACTTGACCAATACCTTGTCAGTAAATGTTGGGTTCCAAGCTCACTAATACACTAATGGGAATCTGGTACCTCCGTTGTTCCCTCCACAGTGCCTAGTATTATGCTCGGCCCATCAGTAAATCTGTTTATCAGTAATTGCAAGTAAATTCTTTGGAGGGAATTACCTTGCTCCCTTCTCTCAAATAGAAATGGGAAAAGATCTTCAGTATAGGCATTGTTTTATTAGACTCCTGTAAGGAACCAAAAGGTCCATTCAAAAGCTTTAATGGATATAGTTTAACAAAGGTTCTCTTTGAAGAGATCTGGGCAGGGAACTACAACAAACAGGGGATGATAAGATGCCTAGGATACAGCAGGAAGCCATGGCCTCCCTCAACCCTGAAGGGGAAGGCAAGCATCTTACTGGAAACCAGTGTGAACCAAACGGAATCTGTGAAAGAGGAGCATTCTGAGAAAAGCCGAGGATACAAAGCAACCTAGATGAATCTAGGAGAATGCAACCATTGCCCTAACCTTTGGCCTAACGAAGGGCAGGAAGGTCAGGGAATAAGTTCTTCAGCTTCTCTCTTCTCCTTCTCCTTGATCTACTATGAATGCCTCTGACTGGCAAAACCCAAGCAAAGTCAAAAGGGTTGAGAGTGAAGCAGTCCATGGATGTCTGCCTCCTGAGACACAGAGTGGGGAAGAGATGGCGGGGAGAGTACGTCTGGAGAGGCAAACACAGTATTCCCACAGGAAATTAATCAATACCTAGTGACTAGAATTTTTCTTTGTTCCTCGCTTCTGTATACCATCCTTATACATCAGGATTTACCATAGAGCCATAGATTTTTCCTCCTGTTTTTGTTTGTTTGTTTGAGACAGGGTCTTACTGTCACTCAGGCTGGAGTGCTGTGGCACAAACATGGCTCACTGCAGCCTCAACCTCCTGGGCTCAAATGATCTTCCCACCTCAGTCTCTCAAGTAGCTGGGACTACGGGTGCCACACAGCCACACAGCTAGCTATTTTAAAATTTTTTTTGTAGGAGCGGGGTGGCCCTATGTTGTCCAGGCTGGTCTTAAACTTCTGGGCTCAAGCAATCTGCCCACCTTGGCCTCCCAAAGTGCTGGGATTACAGGCGTGAGCCACTGTGCCCAGCCCCTTCTATTCTTTATAATAGAGATGCCTATTACTTTTGTGTCTTTAAAAAACACAATTTCTCATGAAGTAATATGTATATGTATACACACACATAAAATTTAAAAGGCATAAGGCATATTTTTCTCATTTGCCCAATAGAACTAGTTTAATGAATAAGCTAGGATTTGTGGAGTCATATCATGAAATAGCTTTGTTTTTCTCACGCCACAATATTTCAGAACTACTCTATCTGCTTTCTTTTCTCCATCACACGAAGATATCTAAGGCAAACCTCATCGTTTTTTTCTAGCCATGTTTTTATATTAAAATACTGTTATTCTCATATATTAAGAAGTACAGCTTAATCTAGGTCAACATTTTCAACATCTCATGCAATTTAAAGCTTTGCCCCTGGTCTGCACAGTTTCACCTGACCCATGCTTGAACACCTGCAGAGGGAAAAAGAGGAGACAGAGGACTCTCTTTTCTCTTCTCATTCCTTGTTCTCTGGCTCTGTGTTCTAAGTGGTGGTTTCTCTCATGGGGCAACTTTGCAGATTCCGTGATTCTTTGGTAAGCCCTCTCTTAGACTCTCCCACTGCACCCTTCCCTGGTCACATGTGGATCACCCCTCAGTATCATCACATCTCCCATGGATTTATTGAGTGCAGCAGCTCAGCAGCACCTGCTTCTGGTAGGATGCTTCTCACAAATTCCAAGATGAGGTCATCCTAAGACATACCTTATGTGACTACCTTTTGTGAAGTTCACTCTTTTCCATGTGAAACAGCAGGAATATTTGCCTTGCCAAACTGTGAAAGTGTAGACTACTTCCCTGTTAGCTCTCTCTGCTCACAGCCCTCACTATGGACTTGTCTAAGTAGAAGTCAGTATGGGTCTGTGTCCTACAAACATCATGGACCCACATCGAGCTCCCTGAGAGGTATTCCAAAAAGAGCCTTTGAAGGTGGCTGGGAAAAGCATAGCACTGCAACAATCTCTCCCATTAAATTTGTGCCAACCTCCCATCCTTACCCTTTATTAGTTTGGAGAGGATGAAGCTAGAAGAAGGGCCTAGAAGTCATGCACAGATGGTTTAATAAGCACTTAAAAGCTATTATTCTCAGCCTTGATGCACAGACTGGAAAAGTTGCATAGACTCCTGTTACAGCTTCCACAGTATAAAAATAGTAAAAACTAAATTTTATAACCTCACCTGCACAGAAAAGTTATCATTCTAAGCATTCTACTCCATTCTTTTTGATAGACCTGTGTTATACAGTTGTAAACTTACTACTATGATCTTCCTTGTTTTATTTGATAGTTGGTTACTAGCAGTTTTCTCACTTCTATAAGACTTATTTAATAATTTAACAACAATAAATTGAACACCAATTATGCACAGAAACTACACAGCACCAATAATATAGTAGTGAAGAAAACAGTTTTTTTATAGGTTACATTCCAAATGGGCTGTTTGGCATTAAAAGGATAATCACAAAGAAAGCATGAGTTATATGATCATGTAATGTGTATAACTCACATTTCATTAGGTGAATATGCCATATTTTACTCAACGATTTCCCTGTGGTTTCATATTCTGGGTAATGTCAAAATCATGCAAATTGCATTTTCCATATTCCGAATTATTTCATTAGGCTAGATTCCAACAAAAGACAATTAGACACAGTGCATTTTTAATTAGCTTGAATTGAAATACTTGTGTTTTGAGAATTCTTATACAATTTCACAATATCCATATAAAGCACTTAGAACAATGTTGCACAAATGGTAATCACTCAATACACATTAAATATTATTACTCTCACTACTAGCTTTGCCATAGAGTTATGCTTGGATGTTGTGACATTGAATTTAGGAGTCACAGGATGTTAAGGGACGCAGCATTTTCATGAAGAAAATGTATTACATATTTTCCTTAAAAATAGTTTCCCATGAAAACAAAGCAGAAACCACAGAAAGTAGAGGTAGAATTAGATATTTCAAGTTTCTTTGGTTTCCTTAGACTTCTAAAGTAGTGCTTTTTTCCTGGACTATTCTAATTTCTCTTTGCTACAGAGCTAGGCTGATGACAGTCTAAATGTTAAAGAAAAGAATCAGAAAATTAAGATCCCCAGTTCATGATCACATCATCATCTGAATTTCTACCGGTTGCTTCTAGCTCATCTACTACTTCTTTACGTGGTTTATGAGAGAAGTTTTGTAAAGTACAAAAAATAAAAACATGCTTGTCATTAGAAGCTATATGTTACATAATATTATTACTACATATATTATTATAATATGATATAAAGCAGACGTGTTTTAATATTATACTATAAATATAAAAATAAAAAATATAAATATAAACACAAGTATACTAGAAATAGTATATATATTTTGTATATAACTCATCCATGCTGGTTTCAATTCATTGATTATTAAGCAAACAATCTAGAAAATAAGTAAATAAAGCAAAATGCATTAAAAAGTCAAGGAGGGCTGAGCGTGGTAGTTCACGCTTATAATCCAGCACTTTGGGAGGCTGAGGCAGGTGGATCACCTGAGGTCAGGAGCTCGAGAACAGCTTGACCAATATGGTGAAACCCTGTCTCTCCTAAAAAATATAAAATTGGCCAGGTTTGGTGATGTATGCCTGTAGTCTCAGCTACCTGGGAGACTGAGGCAGGAGAATCAGCTGAGCCCAGAAGGCGGGGGTTGCAGTGAGCCAAGATTGCATCACTGCACTCCAGCCTGGGCTACAGAATAAGACTTCATCTCAAAAACAAAAACACAAAGAATGAACAAGAGCAAAAAGTCAAGGAGAACTTAAAAATTATAATGATTTCAATATATCTCTCTCAAAATTGGAAACATCTAGGACAAAACCTTCAGATTTTGTTCATATTTTTTCTTCTGGCCAGAATGACTTTATCTTACCTCAACACTAGTGGGAATCATGTTCACCCCTTAAATGTTATTTTAGGGTCATTTTCTCTAGGAAACTTTTTATTCCACCCTCTCTCCAGATAGAAATTTACCATTCCTTCCATTTAGACTCCAGTGAATTCCTTACATACGTGTGTCTAACACAGATCTGAAAATTTTCTCATGCTTATTGGTGAAAGGTCTAGCTCCTCTAGGAGGCTTAAATTCCTTGAGAACATTCACTGAGACATTATTTTGATTGAATAATCAAACTGTTTCTACTCTCACCCTGAACTTCACTGAATTTCTTTTCTTGGACCCTGATCCTCCTGCAGTCAAGCCACTAAACATGGGCCCACCACGCACGAGGGGCCATAATGATGGCAACATTTTGTTTTTTAAGTTTAAAAAAGATAAAGCTCAGGTTCAGGGAGGAAGATAGAAAGATATTCCTGCCTCTTCTTTTATATTAGAAATATTTCTCCAAGCTATGTCAGGGGTGTAAAACTATGAGTTGGAAGGAAAGTTAGAGGACTGAATGTTGAAGGGTCTCTCCGAATTTCCCGGAGAAAGCACTCCTGCACTACTTAGCTAGTGGTAGTGCACAAATGGTAATCACTCAATACACATTAAATATTAGTACTCTCACTACTAGCTTTGCCATAGAGTTATGCTTGGATGTTGTGACATTGAATTTAGGAGTCACAGGATGTTAAGGGATGCAGCATTTTCATGAAGAAAATGTATTACATATTACATTGAGCTAGGTTCTCTAAAGTGGACCATGGAATTCTCAGGCAAGTTTGGGGATCTGTGAGTATGGGATAAAGGAAAGGGTTCCACATTTTTCCAACTTCCTAGAATTTTCCCTGCACTTGTCAGAATGGGGTTTGTGTTAATCAGCTTTTGCTGTAGCAACAGTCAACCCCACAATTTCAATGACTTATAGCAATGAACATTTATTTCTTGATCACAGTCCTGTGGGTCACGTGGGTCTGTTAAACGTGTCTTTTCATCGCAGACTTGGAACTGACAAAGTATTTCTTATTTAGCCTGAGAGGTCAGGCCAAAACACTCAATTGCTTTTAGAGCTTCTGTTTAAAGTGACAAATGCCACGTCTGCTCACATCTCATTAAACGAAGCATGTCACATGGCCAAACCAAAAGGCAATGAGGCAGGGATGCATATTCCTCCCACCAGTGGAAGAACAAGTCACATGACAATGGGTGGGGAATATAATCCTATCATATGGGGAGAATCGCTCAATTGGGAAAATTAATTCAATCTACCACAGTGCAGTACCAGTGTAGGAATGCTCATCATGGGATGTGCTGGCTGGGAGGCTTGTGGCTGCCCCTCAAAGGCACAAGAGAGCTTCTTAGAGCTCCTCTGCCCCAGGAGGGCCACACAGATGACTGACAGTAGACTTGCACACCTGGATGAGGAGGACACAGTGTGTGGGAACTGAAGACAAGACTTGTTTCACTAATGCCAAGATGAAGGAGTGGCCGTGCCTGAGAACTCAAGCCATTGATTAGACACCTTAGCAAATGCCAGCACAAGGCAGAGGGGAGCTGATAATCAGACCCCTATCTATTTTCCACTACCACTGCTATGTTGGCCCCTGGGGAACTGAGCCCCCAGTACCTGGAGAATGGAAAGAGGAAAAGATAAAATCTGCCAATGGACCCTGAAACAACCTATTTTATCTGGAAATGACTAAATTATGGATTATGCCATTAGACAGACAGAAGTGATTTTTAGTTATTGAAAAACAAATTGCATTTGTACTCATCTGAGTTGATGAATTGAAAATGTCCTACTTGTCACACGTGTTTATAGCCTTCAATCGTGGCACATACCTGGCAGGTAGTAGGTATTCAATAAATGTTTATTTGAATGAAGGAAGAAATAATGTTTGGATAATTAAGATAGAAAAACTTTTATTTGTTACTGGAAGTTGGGTAAGTAATTTATCTTTTTTAGACTTTAAAGATTCACTCTTGTTTTCTTTCTTCCTTTCTTCTCTAAAGAGGATGGTTTTTGAGACACTTGTGTGCATCTAGATGTTTGATGTGATTGAGAGGTGGTAATTTTAAAAATAATGCATATATAAGAAAGCCCAAACATGAAGGTCTATTTCTTTAGTGCAAGCCAGGTCTGTTGGCAGCTATTTGAGATGGGTTCTCAAGATTCACTCATTGTTGATTGGGACAGAGGCTTAATAACTTAGAATCCATTGAAATAGAAATGGCAAAAAGATGATCCATCTTTCAAGCCATCTTCAAAGACTTGACTATACATATATGCAAACACAGAAAACGGCAACTGATCTTTGAAGTTGAGCTAACAGTTTTAATTCTCTGATAACTAATGAAGTTGAGCGTTATTTTGTGTATTTGCTAGCCATTTGGATATCCTCCTTTGTGAAGTGTCTGTCAATTCATTGGCCAGTTTTTCTACCAAGTTTTCTGTTTTCCTTCTTACTGACTTGCAGGAATTTAAAAAAATGTCCTGTGTTCAAATTTTGTGTTATTATTTTCTCCCACTCTGAGTGTATAGATGCTCTATTAATGGTATCTTTTTAATAAACAGAAGTTGTAAATCTTAGTATAGTTTAATTTATCCATATAGTTTCTTTTATAAATAGTACTATTTTTATGTCCTGCTTAAGAAATTTGGCCTACTCTAAAGTACACGCCTTGGAAAGTTACTTTTCAAGCACTTAATTTTTCACACTGGTTCTGTTGCCACTTTTTTCCTTCTTGGCCTCTTGAAGTACAGAAGTATTCCTCTGTTACACTTCTGGTTTCATATCTGGGAATCTGTGTGTGCTTTAAACACCATCATCACCAAATATTGAATTTCTGTGTGAAGAGCATTGCATAAAAGCAACACTTGAGTTTAACTTTTGAGTGTGTGAGAAAGAGGTCTTTGAGAAAAAACTCTGAATTCTTAGCAATTCTCTTTCCTCCAAGTTTGTGGAGATTTTTATGTTCTTTCATAATTTACTGTCCACCCAGAGTGCCTATCCAAATCCAGTCCCACAAAACCACACTCAGCTGAAGCCATGTTTTCCTTAAGGTAACAGGGAAAGCAAAAGTGTGGAAGGATACTAACTTCAACTAACTTCAACCCCCGAAAACTCGGCTCCAGGCCAACTTTATCTCTCAGTGAGCCTTTCTTCATAATCATTAAAAAAAGTAATTATTATTTTTAATTGTCAAAAATCAATAGCAACACTGAATTTGGCATTCAGTAAGATTCTACCTGATGTAAACTCTGTGCGAAGGGCTCAAAGTGTCACCCCTCCTTCACCTTCATGGTCTTAGATGTAAGTTGCAGCTCAGTTGTTTTATAGTTGAGAGGAGGTACTATGACCGCTGGTTTCCAGGAGGGACAATAATAAAACATTTCTCTTGCGAGATTCTTCTAGACTTTCATTTTGTTTCAACAATTTGACAAAACGGTTTGTTTTCTTTTTCAGGAGGATAAGGCCATGATTTTAGCATTTTTTTGAAGCTCCTATAAGGTTAATGGACATATTTTATGCCCCATGCCTAACTTCATTTCTCTACAATGTAGAAACTATCAGGAAACAAGAGTATAAAGAGTAATAGCACTAGCATTAGGCATGAGAAGACCTGCAAATCAGGAAAGTCTGTGTGCAAGGCTTTTACTGTCTCATTTTGGTCTGCTATTGTCGGTGCCAAACAGTAGTTCCACAAATAGTATTTACAGTCCAAGTGTGCTAAATAGCCATAACAATGAAATATGCCTACTTAAAACAAAACAAAACCAAAATAAACAAAACTAACGCCTTCTCTTTACACATCATCCTGTTTGAGAATAAATTTCTGTTCATCAAGATCTAAGAATAGGAAACTAGATTCTGTTTTCAGATTTAGCATGTTGCTCTGTCAATCAGTTATGCCTCCAATGCACATTGAGTGTCTAGTTCGTGCCAGGAGTTGTGTTCAGTGCTGAGAATACTAAGATGAATACACCAGGGTCTCTGACTTTCAGGATTTTATAATGGGGAGACAGATAAGGAAACTGACAACTCCATTATATGGTGCTAAATGCTATGGAGAGGAAGCATGGGGTGTAAGTACTATAAAAAATCAGCAGGACATCCAGAGAAGACTTCTCAAAGGAGGTGATATATGAGCCGACAGGTAATGGGTGAGCTGGAGTCTGCTAGTTGAAGATGAGAGTGACCTGGGAAAAGGAGATCCATGGCAAGAGCCATACATAAACAGTATTGCACTTCAAATAATGGCAGAGAGGAGTCCTTGTGGGGAACAGTGGGAGGGAAACTGGAAGGTTAGGCGAGGAAAAGGTCATTAGCTGTGTTAAGCTTCTAAAAACAAAGTGATGAGTGTCAAATGCTGCAAAAAGAAGAAGACAGAAAAATACTATTGAGTTTGGAAGCACTAAGATCATTGGAGATTATATCAAGATCATTTCAGTCAGGCGATTGATAAGGATGATGGATTGCAGTGGGTAGAAGTCAATGACAAGTGCAGAGACTGATAATCTTTTTCTTAAGTATCTTGATTGGGGGATGAGGAAGCAAAGGCAAGTTTGATTGGCTTGTGGTGGAGATTTTTTTTTTTTTTTTTTTTTTTTACTTTATACTTTGACAAAATTTTAGACTTCAGAAAACTTCCAATCGTGCAAATAATTTTTATACCCATGTTTTATTATGTTCTTCATACTTGCTTTACTTCTCTCTCTCTTAGTCACATTATTTTTTTTCTGAACTGGTTAAGCAAGTCACAGATATTATGCTGTTTTAACACCTCATACTTCAGTGTATTTCCTAAAAAGCAAGAACATTCTTTTACATAACTGCAACATAATGCCCAAAATCAGGAAATTAATGTTGAGACAATACTGTTACCTAGTCAGCAGACCTTATTGAGATTTTACCAGTTGTTTCAATAATGTCCTACTTTGCACAAGAGCACTCCAGACATGTGCTGTACTCAAGTGTCATGTCTCTTAGTCTTTTTTAGTCTGGAACCAGCCTTTTATCAGACATCATGAAGTATTCACATTTTGGAAGAGAATAGAACAATTATTTTGTAGGATGTCCCTTAACTTGAATTAGTCTTTTGTTTCTTTCATAGAGCAGCGTATCAGAGACACCTAGTATTGATTTGTCCCAGGAGTGGTCAATTCGATCATTTGGTCAAGGTGGTATTTGCTAGGTTTCTCTACTATAAACTTACTGTTTTTCTCTTTGTAATTAATATGAATCTTGTGGACAGATACCTTGAGACTAACTTCAAGGACTCAATATCCTGTTTCTCCTCAAATTTTCACCTCCTAACTATAGAATTTATTGATAATTCTTGCCTAAATCGATTATTATTATATTATCAAATGGTAATTTTATAAATTCATCCTCCTTTCTACATTTATTAATCGGCTTCATAATATAAGGAAAAGCATCCATTCATTCTCCTCTACTCCATACTACTCTAATTATTTTTTCATATCACTGTGACCTTGGATTCTTTTTTTTTTTTTTTCTGAGATGGAGTTTCGCTTTTGTTGCCCAGGTGTGCAATGGCACAATCTCAGCTCACTGCAACCTCTGCCTCCTAGGTTCAGGCGATTCTCCTGCCTCAGCCTCCTGAGCATCTGGGACTACATGCACTCACCACCATAATCAGCTAATTTTTTTGTATTTTTAGTAAAGACAGTGTTTCCCCATGTTGGCCAGACTGGTCTTGAACTTCTGACCTCAGGTGATCTGCCCACCTTGGCCTCACAAAGTGCTTGGATTACAGGCATGAGCCACAACACCTGGTGAACCCTGGATTCTTACTTATTCAAAGAGTTAAAATCCTTGAGATGCCAAGGCAGAGGGATCACTTGAGGTTAGGAGTACAAGACCAGCCTAGCCAACAGAGCAAGAACCCCACCTCTACTGAAAAAAAAATTAACCAGGCGTGGTTATGCACATCTGTAATCCTAGCTACTGAGGAGGCTGAGGCAGGAGGATTGCTTGAACCTAGGAGTTCGAGACTGCAGTGAGCTATGATCGTGCCACTGCATTTTACCCTGGGTGACAGAGCAAGAACCTATCTCTAAAAAAAAAGTTAAAATTCTTTACTACGGATAGTTTGAAAAGATACTTGAGCACATTTATAGGCATAGGAGAGTCAGGGGATTTATAGGAGAGAGTGTATGATTGATGTGGAAAAGCACCTCACACAGTTTTACTCTGACATGCTGTTAAACTCCAACTGAGCTAGGTGCTGAGCATGCAAAGAGGAGTAAAATAGGGCCACATCCCAGAGGGAGTTCACGTGCTGGAAGAGAGGGCTGGGGAGGGGCAACCCACTGGGAAAAGAGCCAGAACCATTTATGAATGTGACTTATAAGCATCGTAGAAATGAAAGCAGAGCTGTGGGTGGCACTGGGCGGAGAATGATTATTTTTAGTCAGTTGGTGAAGACCTCTCCAAAGAAATGACCTTTGAGATGAATCTCAGTAGATTAGTTGGTTGGGAGTGAGGGAAAGAATAATAAAGAAGAGTGGGAAAGACCTTCCAGACAGAAATGATACCCATGGAAATGTGGAAATAGCTTGTTATTTTTCTCCGGAAATTTGAAGAAATAAAGGGCCCTCTGTGAGTGGAGAATCAACACAAAGTCTTCAGGTTTGTAGTCCCTTCAGGTTTGGGTGGCACTGGCTCCATCTGGGAATCAAGGGTCAGAGGGTGTGAACACTTTGGTTCAGAACAGACCTTGATTTCTAAAGGAAGCCCCTCCTGGACCAGGCCCCAGAAAAAGACACCCTACCTCCCACCTTGGTTACCGCAATCATTAAAATGAACTCTATGACCACTTTAAGGAGTTAGTGGCTAGATCTGAGTAGGCTTATTCAGGGAATCTCAAGGGAATCTGGAATTTCCCTTTAAACATTTGCTCTTGATTCCTGAAAATGTACTCACAGGCAGTTTGCATGAGGAGAAAATAAATCTTACTGCAATGCTAATTATGTATCTTTATTTATTTTATCCAAATTAACAATAACAAGATGTAAACCAGAATGCAAAATGGTCAGTTTATTTCAAATTTTACCTTAATTCCAAAGATGCCAAGATATGGTACATTAGTGAAGCTTTGAATAGATTATTATTTTATACCTGAAAAAAAGCTTCAGTGGGAGTTTTTTGCTTGTCTTTGTTTTTTAAGAATGACAAGGCAGATTAATGTGAATTTAAGTACCTGGAAGAAAAAAGAAAAGAAGAAATGCATCTGTTGTTCCATTATCCAGTACATATAATACTCCCAAAGAAATGTAAACTTAAAGATTCTGAATCTTTGATTTCATTTTAGCAAATGCCATCTAACTGCAAATGTAGGTCACATAGTTTTGGCATCCGGTGTGGGTTTCCAGCTTCTGCAGAACACAGAAAACAGAAGAATACGTGATCCATTGCCCAGCACACTCGAGAGTGAATTTCATATTAAAGCCTGAAATTATTCGCTTATTGAAATTCATGTTTCTTCAACATTCCCACGTTAGCTTTGTCCTTTTCTTTGAGGTCAGGATTTTTGGTGGTTAGGAGGATATAGCATTTTCTCCCTTTCTTTACAGATCCGTGGACTTCAGTTTACAAATAAACTCAATGATAAAGATTAAATGAAATTAATCTGGTTACAACAACAAAAACTGGTCTGTGATACTTCTGATTATTCCTGATGCAAATAAACAGAAACTAACATACCAACGGCTTCACTGAGCTTTTGGAGACAGGAGGACAAGTGAGATGGGGCCATGGCCCCTGCAGCCTGTGAGCTGGAAACTCATGGATACTGACAAAATAGGGCAGTTAGTGGCAAATGTCATGAGTGAGATAACAAATATCACAGAAAGCCAAAGGAAGGAATAATGGGGGGCAAGGGAGAAAGAAAAAGAAATGTGTGAGGCTCTGAACCCATGTGGTCATCCCACCAAATGGATAGAGCTAAAGGGCTCCCTTGCTTTGCCACCAAACAATCTGTGACCCTCTGACAAGCCCAGTTAAATAAAATTCCACAGATACATATTGAACATTTGGTGTCAAGGACAAAATCAGCTACAATTAGCTTAAATGAAAAGTGGACACTTGTTAGAATCAACGGTGTCTCCTAGAATCCAAGTGCAGGAGCACATCCTGACTTCTAGGACAGTTGAGTCAAGAAGCTGGAAAGTCATCAATGCCTCTCTCCATGTCTTATCCAGCTTCTATCACTCCACAGAGAGACTTGAGCACTTCCACAGCCCTTGCAGCAAAGTATGGCTGCCCATAGCTCTCAAGTAGACATGTTTCTGTAGAGTTCTTCTTCTGTTTCTCAGAAGAGAGACTCTCTCTAGGTCAGCAATGAGAAAGGTGTCTATCACATGTCCAGTCCACCACAGCCAAGGGCAGCCATATGGAAAAACATGGTGGTGGTGATGGGAGGGGCTGTGGGGCAGTGGCAGCTCCCAAGAAGGGGGAATCAATCAATCTGTGCTGGAGCTACACCCAAAATGTGTCTCAACAAACACCCACCGTGTGTACACCATGGTGCTTCAGGGTCTATCTGCCTTCCCACAGAAGAGGAGGATGGTGAGGTAAGGCTAGTTTAGAGGGATCACTATGAAAGAAGACATTGCATCAGGGAATTAAATGGGCTGGAGGGATCTAAGGAGTGGGAGACTCTAGTGATGGGAGGACCAGGAAAGACCTCAGGTAGAAGACATTGGAGATGGGCCTCGACAGTGGGTCGGCTGCAGAGGTAGACATGTACATAGCAGAAGGGATGAGGATAAAAAGCGGGTGGACACAGCCAGCAGAGAGGACCCTGAGAACAGAGAGGCCTAGAGGCAAGAAGGTTATGCTCTGAGAAAATGAGAGAGAGCCCCTGGTATCAATTAAGATTAGATTTGGCTGCATGAGATAAAATGAAACAAAAGCGTGGACAACAACAAAATTGTGGCTTAAGCAAGAAAGAAGTTCATCTTTCTCTCCCCAGAGTTGGGAGTTTAGGGTTGGTAGGATAACACCGTGAGCATCAAGAAACCAGGCTCTTTCTCTCATTCTGTGCTGCCATCCCCAATACTTGGCTTCTACTTTATAGTCCAGGAGAGCAGCCCAAGGTGCAGCATCGCATCTGCATTCTGCCTCGCCATACGGAAGAAGATATGTAAAAGGGGCCACCCCTGCCATTTAAGGATACTCCCCACAAGGTGCACACAGCATTTTGGTTTACTTCCTATTTGCCAAAACGTTGTCAAACAGATATGCTTAACTGCAAGGCAAACTGGAAAATGCAGTGGTCCTGTGCCCCTATGACAGTCAAGAGTGCTAGTTCTAAGGAAGGAGAGAAGAATAAATATTGTGCTACAAGCATCTCTTTCACTCTCACTTTGCCAAAAATGTAGGCCCCTTATGAGGGATGAGGTGAGAAAATTAGGTTAGAACCCCTTGAAGGTAAGGCCAAGGAGGTTGTCTAATTTGGTTGGCTATGGGCAAGTATTAGGGGTTTTGGAGCAGGCAAAGTGACATGATCCAAGTTATACTTTAAGGAAGATTGCTACCGAAATGATTATAATATAAGGCAGTAGCTATTGAGTGCCATTTGAAAGTTAAAGTCTGTTCAGGGTCTGTAGGATGTGTTAAAAGTGGGAGAGCCTCTACAGGGATGGGAGCAGAGAATAGCAAGGAGACTATATTAGTCAAGTCTAGAAAAAGAATTAATAGGATCTAAATTGGGCCTGTAGCAATGAGAAGATGGGATGATGAGCGAGAAGGAGAGGAAAAAGGAAATTCCAGTTTTAAGCCTTAGGGATTGATGACTGTTGGTGCTATTAACAGAAACAAGGAAGTCAGAGGAGGAGTAGGTGGCTGTGCAAAAAGAGAAGACCATTGGTTTGGCACCAGGTCCTGTGGTTTGGGCATCCAAGCAAGGATGTCCAATAGGATGACTAGAAAATAAGGGAATTTGACGGACAATCTCCAGGACAACTTTGTAGCAATTCTAGGATTCTTTGTTGTTACATTACTCACACTTTAACAGCAGTGTGCAGCTCAGGACTTAGGATACCACTGATTCATGTCCTGTGCTTGCAACTCTCTGAGAAGCTGAAAAGGCAATAAACCGCCATCGCTCTTTAGTATTGAAGTTTCAGATTATTCAAGGTACTCTGGGCAAATTTAGCATGGGTAAGTAAGACTTGGATGTACTGATACTGCTATATTTTCAGAAAAATGTCAATAAGACTGCAATGTAATTTTGAAGCTAGGTTTTAAGTGGAGAGATTGGATGTCAAGGTGAACACTAAAGGCTATTCAGAGAAATTCTCACTTCAGGGTTTTATAATTTGTTTATAAATCAACTATTCATTCACTTAATAAATATTTATTGAGCACTGCTATGATGTGCTAAATACAGGTTTCATAAGAGTGAGTAAGGCAGACACAGTCCGTGCCTTTACGGAACTTAGTCTAGACTAGGGGCTGGCAAACCCAGCCCTTGGGCCAAACCTGGCCTGCCGCCTGTTTTCATGCCGCCTGTGAGCTGAGAATGGTTTTTACATGTGTAAACAGTAGAAAAAATAATCAAAGGAAAAGTGGTGCTTTGTGACACATGCAAATTATAAGAAATCCAAATATTAGTGTTCATAAAAAGCATTTTATTTTGCACAGCCACACCCACTCACTCACATACTGTTCCTGGTCGCTTTCAAACTACAATGGCAGGGTTGAGTAAGTGCGACAGAGACTGCGTGGACTGCAAAGCCACAAACATTTATTATTTGGCCCTTTACATAGGGTGTGCCAACCCCTAGTCTTGATAAACGTTATCAAGCAAATGACCACACAAATAAATACATATTTAAGCCAAGCGGGTGGGTTTTACTATTATTTGGTCCTATTCAAGTACATTTTCTCCCTCCCACTCTCCCATCTAAATATCAGGGCCTGTGGTAAGTAGTCTCCAAAAGATGGCTCCCTATGAATTGTGCTTCCCAAAATTAAGGCTTTTGGAGTCATCCCTTCACCATGAATCCAGCTAACCTGTGACTTGCTTGTAATCAGGAATTACGGTGGAGGTTACACTGTATGATGTGGCTTCCACGCTAGGTCAGAAGAAGACTTGTTCTTCATGATAAGTAGTTTTATGCTATATTTAGTGTAGATACTTTAGACAATAAAAGGGACTAGGTTTTTAATTTTTGATTTATATATAGTTTATGTACTAATGAATATTAGCATCAGATTGTCAAAGATTTTTAAATACCACCAAGGTCCATTGCTGCTGTCTTCCAGGGCTCCCTGGTGCTGGCCAAGGACGGCGCTTGGCAGTCCTGATGCTGACTCCACTCTTCTTCTCTGTCTGGTCCCCAGGACCTTCTTTCAGGTTACAGCATCACCTCTGCTTTCCATCCCTATCCCCCTGAAGCTGCCCTTTTAATTCTCACAAGCCCTTCTTGGAAATTGAAGGACTGCGTGTTAAATGTTTCTTGCTTTTGTCATTCCCTCTATGTAAATTCTACTTATCTTTCAGTAAATGGATACATCTGATCTGGGGAAAAGTCATGTAGAAGTTGTGGGAAAAAAAACCCCAAAATGAATATTTCAAGTTATTACTGCACAACCCTAACATTTGTGATAAGTGCTACCAAGGAAAAGTACAGGGCATTATGAAAGAGTATATCAAGGGTGATTGATTGGGAAATCAGGACCTGTACCTGAAGAAGTGACCTTTAAGCTCAGATCTAAAGGGCGAGAAGAAATTAGGTAAAGACAAGGATGAGATGTAAGGAAGGAAAAACAGCCTATTTAAAGGCCCTGAGGCACATTAGAAAATATCTGAAAGAACACTAGGAATTTTGGGTAAAGATGGCAAATGGTTCACACGCACCACTTGGCTTTCTTCTAAAATTCCACCAAAGTCATGATAAAGACAGATCCCAGGATGACAGTTGCTCATCAGATGTAGAAGTCTGGGCAAGGGAGATTTAAGAAGATAAAAATTGTCATGGACTTAATTGTTTGAGAGGATGGAGAAGGTGTACACACCTGCAGGAGAGTTTAAGGTTAACTTCGTGATAAGAAAATCAAGCCGATGAGGGAGAAAAGGACAATTATTAACTTTTGGGGAAAAAAGTTATTCAGGAAGAGAAGCCTTTGATACTACATGGCTCAGCTGTAAAAATGTTTGCTTAGTCAAAATAATGCAAACCCAGGGTATTGCTCTAACCTCAGTGATCAGGTGACTATTTGAAGATACAGGCATGGGGAAGGGGTGTTTAGGGGAGAACGTGGAAGAGCAACATAGGAGGCTGCATTGTCAATTTCCACAGTAAGGATCCAATAGGAGAAGCTTGAAAATAAGAGTAGCCTTCAAAGCATGGTATTTAGAGACATGTGGGCAAAATCCCAAATCAGCTGACTAGCTGCAAGTGGTAGCCTCTGGGGAGACAGAAGCCAGGGTGTGACATTTCCTTAGATGGGGCGTAATGAAGTTTGCAGAATCTTTTGACTTTCTACTGTAAGTACATTATAACTTAAATTAAAAAGAAAAACCACGCAGTGGTAGGGCTATCAGGAGAGAGAGGGGGTGGGGTCTGCAGCAGGGAGGTGGAATCTTGTCAGCCATAGTAAGGATTTTAAGGGCAATAGGAAGCAAGTGAAGGAAGGAGTTTTTCAAAGGACCACCTTTATATTTTAGAAGGATGGCTCTTGCTGCGGTGTACAGAACGACAGTGAAGGCTAGAGTGGCCCCGGGAGACCTGCTGGGGAGCCATTTCCCTCACACTGAGAGTAGCTTGAAGGAGGGTGGGAGGGGATGGCCATGAAGATGCAGAGAAGTGGAAAAATTCAGGATGTACTTTGGAAGTAGAACTATTTAATCAGTAACTAGGAAGGAGAATAAGAAGAGGGAAGGGAAATTTTTTCCTTGAATAACTACCGTAAAGCAACTTCAAAATTGCAGATAACTCTAAACTTATTCCATAGAAAAACCCTTCAGATTAATGTTGAATGCAACATTGCAAATCGGCAAGGATATTCATTTCAGGCTGAGTGCCTTTGGAAAATATGCAGGCTAGTCTCTTCGTGGCCTTGCATCCAACAATCCTATTTTCTTCAATTAAGCGGCTATTTCAAAGACTTGTCATCTGTTTACCATTAATACATATTAACACTCATGGATCCACAGCAAAAGCCAGCTAGAAAGCCTGTGTTATACTTGTACAATTTCATATGCTTTTTCATATGCGTACATTTCAATCTCAAAACAACATTTTTAGAGGGAAGTAACACAGTAAAAATAAAACGACAGTAAATTTAACTCTGCTAAAAAAAAGTATCAAACCTTATATTATTTAAAAATCAATGTTCCTTTTCTGGCTCTTGCTTTACTCATATGTTTAAAGCGAAGAGCTTAGTCGTCATCCTACTTCCCAACCCCCACACGCACAGTATTATTTACTTTCAGGCCATCTGGCAGTTTCTCCTCGCCATGATTTAAAATTTTCCTAATGTTTGCTAACAAAATTTGGGTGTTATTTTCTTTCTATAATCGTCCTTTTCATCTCCTCTAGGAGAAGAAGAGACTGAGATGTTCTGATAAAAGTTTAATTTAAAAAGAAAAAAAAAAGTAAGTGAAATAACTCCCTTTAAGCTCAGTCCTCTTAACAAAGGCACCTTGATTCTGTGCCCCGGTAACTTGATTTGCTGACTCATGAAACAGGCAAACATGTCACAAGAACAAGCAATAGTTTTTGTGTCTGGGATTTAAACCCCAAGCCCGCAAGTGATCAGAATTAGATGGAATGGAGTTTGCTCATTCTGACTAATCTCTTTTTGTCTAATTTTCTTTGCATCCTTATCTGAAGCAGTTTCAAAATATTGATAGGAGTAGGGTAGGCAGACAGAGTAGAAAGAACCTCCTGGTATTTTGTAGCAGACAATTTTTCCTACTCCAGGGTCACACACTCTTTGTTTGGCTCCTTGTAACCCTTTTCTCATCAAAGCTCCTGACTAATGTAAGTAAGATCTGTGTACTTCAGCATTCAGATTTAACAGATGTTAATATTTCCCCATGTTTGATCCACATCTTTTATATTAGGAAATAAAATGTCACAGATATTCTTGAAGCCCTTTGTCTCCCTCTATTATCCCATTTTTCTCTCTCTTTTTCCAGAGGTAATCACTATCCTGAGGCTTAGTGTACCTTTCTTCCCCATGTTTTACACTTTTACTATTACTATATGGAGATATATTCATAAATAATATGTACTATAGCCTGGTTCAGAGCCTTCCATAAATTGATTTGTACTACATTTCATTTTGCAACTTTATTTTCGATCAACATTTTGTTTTATAGGTTTATACATGTTGATGCAGGTAGCCCTGGTTTATTCATTTTCTTTGCCATATAGTGCTCTGATAGATGAGCACTATATGGCACCCCTACCACAATCTATCTATCCATCTCCTTTTTTGATGAACACTTAGGTTCTCTCTGTTTATCTTATTACAAACAGTTCTGCAGTGAATGTGGTAGAGTGCATTAATGGCCTCAATTCTTCACTGCTCCCTGTATCCATATCCTTTGCCATGTGACTTTGTGATTCGTTCTACTAGAGTATGTTTTCCTGTCCCTTGACTCTGAGTTTGGCCATGTAACTTGCTTTGGCCAATGAAATGTTAGCAGGCATGACATGACCAAAGACTGGAGAAGTGCCTATGTGATTGTGCTGGTGCTCTTGAGTCTCTGACATTGCCTTGAGCAGAACATGCTTGGGCTATTCTCTAGGCTCAGGAGGAGGATGTGATACATGGATCAGAGCGGGGCTGCCTGGCTGATTTCAGCCTGTATTAGCTAATCCCCAGGTGCGTGGGAACTATCCCTAGATCAGCTAACCTCTAGCCAACCTACAGATTCCCAAGCTCAATAAATGCTTCCTCTTGAATGCCATTGAAATATAGTAGTTTTTGTTATAAAACGATATCTAATGAACACAGTAAACATTTTTGTAAGTGAACGAAAAGTTCTGATTTCTGCCTACAGATGGAATTGCTGTATTACAAGGATATGAATTTTCATTTCCTCTAGATATTTCTAAATTTCTCTCCAAGGAATTGAACTAATTTATACTTCCACCAGTGGCATATCCTATTTTTCTTCATTTTTACAGACACTTGTTATTTTGTGTGTTTATTTCTCATTTCTTGCTGCCTTTCCCTATTTTATAGTGAGGTTTACCCTTCCATTTGAGACTATTCTTCAGCCATGCCAGCTTGGGCTTTACATATGAGTAAAGAAGCCATCTTGGAAATGAATTCTCCAGCCCCGGCTGTTCTGACCACCAGCCATTCAAGTCACTCCTAATCATTCAAGTTGTTCCATCTGAGGCCCCAGACATGGGAACAGAGAAGAGCCATCTCTTTGCCCTTTCTGAATTCCTGACCTATAGAATCCATGGACATAATAAAATGTGTTGCTTTATACCACTAAGCTTTGGGGTGGCTTGTTACACAGCAGTATATAAAAGAAGCTCATCATTTCACCTGGTGTGCAACCCTTTTAGCCCCAACATAGTGCAAAGGCTGGCCTCCAGGTGCCTCTGCCTGCTTCTGTACCTGGAGCTCAGCAGGCCTGCAGCTTCCCTTCTGGCTCACTGCTTTCAATTATGACTTCATTTTCATCCAAGACAATTTTTGGTTTTGTTTTTGAACTCTATTTTAAATAGTTTTTTCATACATATCACTCATTGCTGTGTGCCTGAAGTAGAGGTGGCAGGTCTCACACCAATCTTACAATGTTGCTGTGTTGCCTGGTTTGCATTTTTACCATAAGATCTCATCAAGCATGTGGCCAGTTCAGACTCCTGGATCACATTCATACTTCATTCATTCGTTCATTATAAATGTTAATTAGTACCTGGTATGTGCAAGCACTTTTCTAGACATACTGTAGGATACCAAGAAGAGCTGGGCATGTCCCTGGCTCTCAATCAGCTTACAGTCTGGTAGAGAGGATAAGGTGAACATGAAGAACTGTAATAGCACATAGTATCATAAACTGTAGAATAAGTGCAATGATGGAGATACAGAAAAAGTACTGTGAAATGAAGAAGACAAATAGACTAATGTAAACCAAGTCGGCAGTGGCCCAGGAACCAAACTGGGCGATCTGCTCCGACGTGTCTGTGAAACCTTGGAGAACTGAGCTGGAACTGAACTCATTAGAGAACTGCAGGACCAGTCATGGCTTTACCTCCACTGTGCCTGTTACCCCTGCCCAGATGGCCCTGAAATTGCTACTTCTGGTCTGGACTCCATGAAAGTCTCTTTCTCTCACATCTTTCCTGCCTCTGGTCAAAGCATCCGCAATTCTCCTAGACATGTAGATGTGAAAACTCAAGAGTTGCCTTTCGTGCTTCCTCTTATTTTCTCCTGTCTCTAGAAAGCTCTCACATCCTACCAACTGTTCCCTTCACCCATCTCTTGAGTGTCTTTATCTACTCATCCCATAACCACCACACCAGTGCAGGTCTTTAGCAGCTCATGCATGTATTACTGTGCAATGTATATTTGACATCTCTAATTCTAGGCTTTCACATTTCCCCTACCTTGGGCCAGTTCCTTCTCTGTCAATGCCCCATTTATTATGCTCCCTGCCAGCTTCAAAACTTTCAAACACTTCCTCATTTTGTACTATATCTCAAGTAAATTCCTTAGATGGACCTAAAGGCCCTCCCTAAATCAGCCACACTCTCAGCAGCGTGTGAAATTTCCTTGGTAATACTGGGACCATCTCCTCTTTGTCCTGAGCATTTATTCTCATATTCGCAGCATTTTCCACGCTGCCCAATGTCTGGAAGGTCCTTGCTGGCTATTGCTATTTTTTAGGCATTTTTCTTCGAGAGTTTCTGTTATAAAATATTTCCCTGTCCTTTAAAACGTTCACATAAGAACTGCTGAAAGAACTGAAGGTGTCATGAAAAGAAATGTTGAAGCACGGTCCAAAGAAGAAAACAGCAGAGTGGTTAGGTAGGGTCCATAAGAGCCCATGGAAGGAGGTTGGGCAGATGGCATTGTCCCCATTTCCTACATCAATTGAGGCTCAGGGGATATGATTATTTATTTATGGTCACAAAGCTACCCAATGTCTAAACAAGGCCTAAGCCCTATATATCTCTCTGAACCCAGAAAGAGTTTCATACCATAGCAGAGTTAGACATTGTGTATATAGGCAGTTGATGGAAGTCTCCTGAAGGTAGATGCCTGGTCAGAATAAGAAATTGCTTTCTAACAATTAAAGTTATATAAGAGCAGTATGAGTAAGCTTAATTTAAAAATGAGTTTTCCATATATTAGAAGCAAAGATGGGATAATGGAAATAGTTTTTCTGTTTGAAAGGGAGATGTAACCTTTAAGATCCTTTTGAAGGATAAAGTTCTGTGATTGCCAGCTTGTTTGTAAATGCTGCTTTTACCTGGAAGCAAAAGCTCAATAAAACTGGGGGAGGGAAGAGAGATGTGAGGGAACTACTGTTTATTTAATAGGTATTATAGGTGACATCCTAAGGGATTTACATTTTTATTTAATCCTTACAGCAACCCAGTGGAATAGGTTTTTATTATCACCATTCTAAATGCGCAAGAAAAAATGAAGGTTAAGAGAGGCTAATAAATTTGTCCAAGACCACAGACTGATAAGTGAATAAAATGGAATTCAAGCCAGATAGAGGGAGAAAGGGGAATGAAATCAAGTATTTATTCCCTCAGCTCCCTCCATGTGGGGTCTCCAAGCTTGACGGCTTGTCTGAACCATGGGGGTCAGGTACTCTCTCCAAGGGTCATTTTCCTTTTACCACATCATGTTGAACCTGATGGAACTTAAAAAAAAAAAAAAAGCTTATTATCTGATTGCCTAATAAGGAATCAAATGAGTAGACAGAGAACATGTAAAATTCAATAAGAACAAAGTATAATGGGAGATATTTAGAATCATTATTTTAAAGATACTCCTGACCAAACATGGAGGTATCTATGGTGGCTTTAGTTCTAAGTGCAACGCAACTTGATCCTGCAGTACGTAACCCGTACCTGCTTTAAAGAGCCAGCTGCTCACCTTTTCTGGTATTATTGAGGACCAGATACTTCTTAAATTACTTTCAAGAAACTCTGGTTTGAGTACAGATATGTGGAACAAATTAAGAGATAATGTCAAACATCTGCTCTTCAAGTATCTCCACTTATTTACGTTCACTTGTCTTGAGACATCCACTGGCATCTGTCTTCAGCCCTGGCGATGGCTGCTTTGGATGTGGAGTGCTGGAGAGGTATGTTTGGCTGGGTGATTTGATCTGCCATGATGAGTTTTCCACATGGAAAATAGGGTTTCCCAAATAGCCAGCCTGAGGGATGTGGTGTTTTGATTGAAAATCCATTCGAATAAACTGATGCATTATTGAAAAAAAAAAATAGCTTGTGTAAGATTTGAAATAATTTTGTATTTTAAAGCAATGCTTATGATTCTCTGGCTGCATACGGTCAGATGATAGTTCTCATAGGAAACACAAACTGGGGGAATTTTATTGTGGTCATATGAGGGTGAGCAGGGCAGAATTTCTGCCTGTGCTATGGTATTTATTGGAGCAGAGAGGTGGCCAGTGTAAAAACTTTGCAAGTAAAATATTCTTTATAGTTTTTAAGTTTGATTTCCATGTATTATTCCAGGCTTAAGCCTTTGTTGCATAAAGTCTATAAGCCACTGTGGATGAATTTTAGCACAGAATCGATTATGTGGTTAACTTTAAACAAACTAGCATTTCAGTACTAATGGAGGGATTTTAGTTTTTACTCTTTAGGGCAGGTTCCCTGGAAAGTGTGTGTGTGTGTAACCTTAGATTTTAAAATTCCTAACAGTGAATATTTAAACACCCTTCATTTTCTGTCTGATAGTAAATACCAGAGTGGTTTTCTAAATGAGCACTTTGGCTTGTGACTTTTGAAATAGTCATGAGTTTAGAAAGCAGGCAATCAGGGTCTATGAAATTAGAATAAAAGAGGCCATATAGTCAGCACACAGAAGAATAAAGAGTCTCTGAAATTTAATTGAGGAAGGGAAACAATTGGCTCAAAAACGTCCAAATTACATCATCAAGCTAGAAATCAAGTCTGGGGAATGAAGGTGTCGTAGATGCCAAATGTCTTCTGTTTACTGCCGCAGACCTTCTCTCCACTCCCTTTCTGCCATAATCCGTGCCTTGGGAGTCAGACCTGTGCGGAACATGCTAACAGGCTCCCTTGCCCCCTGATCTCCATTTGGTTTAGGTTAATGGGAAGTACTAGAAGGAACCTGGAGGAAGAAGATATTTATTCCACTGACTCCCTCCCTGTGGGGTCTCTGAAAGCAAATGGAAGGGCTCCGTTCCTGTCAACAGGTCCTTCCCACACAGCCCATCCTGTCTCACTTTCCTCCTCTTCCTTGCTCCCTTCAGGCCTAGGGCTGGTGAGATCCCTAGATCCTAGCCCAGATACTGGGTACTGTACTACTCCTGCTACTACTATTGTTAATAGCCCAGTTATTAAATTCTTCTCAAATTATCTTCCTTTTTTATTATAGTATGTCTTCTGCTTTCTGCGTAGCTTTAACCCTTGAACCATAAAAATTAACAGAAATAAAGGAAGGTGGAAGGGAGCAAGAGAAGAAAGGAAGAGAGAGAAAAAAGAATGAAACCAGAGCTGTGTGCTTTGTGGTGTCTCTGCGAAGTTGCTAAATCAGAGTAAGAGACAGCTGTTAAAGTGAGTCCCTCGGGTCGCACAATTCCTGAGGGCAGAGTCAGAGGCTATGGATAAGCCACTGAGGGAGCATCGTGGTATTTCAGGGGTGACTTCATACTTGACTGGACTAAATAACAGAGAGGTAAACATATATAGGACACTTGAGGAGGACACTTGATAATTGTCCTCCTCTGAGACTAGCTTGTTCCGGGGGTGGATGCTATTGGATTCTTCTCAGGCTTTGTGCTGGTTCAATATGTGTTTGTAACACATCTTGGAGCTTTATTGGGCAATAGGTGCCCTGGTTTGTTTTTTTCCCTTTTAATTATTTAGACAATAGTTTTTTCTTTTCTGGCTAAACTGAATGTTCAGGATTTGAACTCAAAAGAGTAGAGATTTACTTAATAATTCTGAGGGTACATCCTTCTGGAAGGTCTTGGCTAAGGGAAAAGATCTGTTTTGTTTCTTTCTTGTTTGACTAGAAGAGGTAAATTGAATGTATTCATTAAGACATAGATATATCCAAGAGGAAAATATAGTTAATAACCTATGTATTTGCGTGTCAAATTTTAGTACTAACTATTTCACAGATAGATGTATTTTTGGCAATCATTTCACAGGCGATTGATAGAGTGATTTAGGCTAGGTAATCAGGTCTTTAAAGCATTCAACAAATTACTTAGGGTCTGTGTGGTGCAGAGCCTTGGGCCAGGCAAAAGGGACCCAGTGTTGATCAAGACAGACAAGCTTCCTGCTCTCAAAGGGCTTGCATGCTGGCTGACACATGGATGGCTCAGCTAAATCCATTGCTCCCACACAAAATTTATAGTGACCAGTGGAAACTTTTATTATATTACAGCCTCAAGTTCAACAAGCCTTATAGGATTTATCAAATACAGAATTTTTCTGTCATTCATCCATGTGAGTGGCCTCAACCTTTTTTTTCTTGCTCTTTGAGCTTTATACTTTGGCCATTAAGTACTTACATCTTTGAAATGGTTATTTTATCAAAAACAACTTCACAGAAACCCAGCTGTACAGTGTGCACGAAATACTTATTACACCTTTCAAGACTGCAAGTTTAGGGCACAGGGATGTTTACTCCCCCCACCTTTTTTTTTTTTTTTCTGGGTAAATGCTTGGTTTGTGAATACTTTCCAATTACAGTACCAGACAGCTAAGTATCCAGGAAGGACAATAACTTTCCAGGTTTGCAATGAACAAGATGCGCCCCAAGCAATATCTGGTAGGAATCATCCTGCATAGCTTTCTTCTATTATCTTTCTCTGACCTGAGAGGCATTCTGCTTCGCCTTCAAAAGGACTTTTACGAGCCAGATGTTCAACCCATATTGTGTTTTGTGACTTTGGAAAGAAATCTGAGCACCTGGACAAGTGCTAGGGGGAGGGAAATGTTTAAAAAATGGTGAGAAAACCCCCAACTCACACAGTTCATTATAAGCATTAGGCACCGTAGTGTGATGAGTCCTTCTACTGCTAGGTCAAACAAAGCAGCAACAACTTCCTTTGTTTTCATCAATGATAAGATATTTCTACATAGCTGCAGGTTTTTAAAAGATCACAAAGAAACTACAGTTTATGAAAAGTGCATATTATGTGCAATATCTGTGATTTCAAAAAAGCAAGATTTCATTATCTCAAGACATTGAAAATACATCCATTCTGAAAATTCATCTAATTTAGGAGTGAATCACTGTCTAGATTAAGTCCTAGTATTGGTCTGCACAGTTCAATCTGACTGTTCTGTAAATATAACTAAATGCAATGATCTCCGTCAGCTGGAAGATAAAATTTTGAGCAGACGAAGCGTTTTGCCATTCTACACTTCTCTTTTCTTTCCCTTTCATGGCCTCATTCCCTGTAACTCTTTCTAACCATTAAAAGTAGTTCAGGAAAAATCTTTCAGACTGAAGTATACATGACTAACTGGGTAGTTAAGAGCTCTCATAGAGTGTGTGCACTTCCACTGGATGCAAAGAAGACAATCTTCAGTAGAGATTTAGGGTGTCACGGAGTAAAGGGAGGAGTTGGGGGCAGTGGTCCTTCCTGATTGTCCTGCTGCCTCATTAGCTTAATAGATGGCTTGCTAACCAGCACCACTCATGCGCATGGGTAGTCGTGACAATGGGGTAAGGTGGATGCTGCTGCCAGTGTCATATATGCTAGTTTTTAAAGAAGAATGCTTTGTGGTCCCTCTGGGACTTGGAACACCAAGTGTTATAGCTCACATAGGTATTTTAGAAGAAAAAATGGAGTTGAAAATGTCCCAACTTTGCTTCCTATATCTTGGCTACATCTGCGTGTGTACATATCACAATGCAGCAAGTCTGGCTCATTTGTTTCTCTCATTGAGTAGAAAGGAATGTCTGTCCCTGGATGTCAGAGAAAGAGATGCCAAGAGACAAAGGATGGAGACAGATCACATATAGTTATGAGCATGGGCTCTGGAACCAGACTGCATGAGTTCAAATCTTGACTCTTCAGGTTTTAGCTGTGACTTTGGTCAAGTTAAGTTTTCTGTGCTTTAGTTTCATAATCTATAAAATGAAGAAAATACTAGTACTGGTCTCATATATATGTTGAAAATTATTTATATGAAGTGCTTAAAATAATGCCTAGGACATAGGAAGTGTTGTGTGTTAATAATTGTTTTTAAAATATTATAATATTGTTCTTTATGGGGACCTCTGAGATGCTAGAGCCCACGATTTCAACTGTCCTTTCTCTAGGACCCCAGTACCCCCAGCCCCAGTCTTCCTTGGCTGTATTCTCCTGGCAGTACTCCGGTGCTGAGCCCAGAGCTCATAATTTGAGCTACTGAGTAAGTTCTGCTAAAGAAAACATCACAGTGCAGCAGATTCATGTCACTACACATTTGTGGGCATCAATTTCAACAGGGCTCCTACCACCAGAAATTCTGTTTCTCTGCCTCATTCTCCATAAGAACTAGTATTTCTTTTTTTTTTTCTTTTAGAAGTAGCCAATTTTATTAAACATTTCAAATAAATTTGTGTTGTGGTTAAATTCGAAGGTCATGTCAATAATACAGAATGACTTAGAGAAAATATTCTAGACTAGAATTTATGATTTCTTCAAGTGATCAAAAGTTGATATGTTAAACATAAACTAGCTAAATATAATTACATGTAGGCTGGGCACAGTGGCTCAGGTCTGTATTCCCAGCACTTCAGGAGGCCAAAGTGTTGGGAGTTGGGTAGATAGCATGAGTCCAGGAGTTTGAAACCAGCCTGGGCAACGTGGTAAATCCCTGACTCTACAAAACATACAAAAGTTAGCTGGGCATGCGATGTGTACCTGTAGTCTCAGAGAGTCAGGAGGCTCAGGCAGGAGGATTACCTGAGCCCAGGAGGTCGACGCCACAGTGGACTGTGGTTGCACCACTGTACTCCAGCCAGGGTGTCAGAATAAGACTGTGTCAAAAAAAAAAAGAATAAATAAAATTATATGCAAGTTAGATACATGCTTATACTAGAATCTATTGTGGCCACGCAATAATAGGCTTCAAAGATTTAACAAAGATGAGTAGATGAGACTGAAATTAGCAATGAAGAACTAGTATTTCCTAGTCTTCCCACCTTCATCCCTTACTCTCAGTGGACAATCTTGCCTCCCACCTTATAACAAAAGAGATGTGAGAATGGAATTATAATTACGCTTCTTCCAAGTCCACAAACCTACTTGCATCACTTACCCTGGGAGAAATACCTGTTCTCCCTTCAGAATGCTGGGAAGGATCCTCTTCTTTCCCACCACACACACATGCGTGCACACACACACACACACACACACACACACATCCCTTTCCTTAATACCAGGGCCCCTTGCAGTCAAGGACCAAGCAACCTCACCCTTTGTATTCATAACTAAACTTTTTAAAAATCTATGCATTTTTAGATGTAATTTCAAAAACTGATTATTAATATTATTTTTGATTGACAAGTCATAATTGTATTCATATATGGCATACAACACGATGTTTTGATATATGTATACAAGATGACATGATTAAATCTAGCTAATTAACGTATCCATCACCTTGCTTCCCTATAATTTCTTATGGTGAGACATTTGAAATTTACTCTTACTCTCTTAGTTATATTGAAATATAAACTACATTATTATTGATAATAGTCATGAAGCTGTGCAGTAGATCTCAAAATCTTTTTCTCCCGTGTTTGTGAAACGTTGTACCTTTTGATGGATAGCTCATTCCCTTGGTCTCCATGCCCCATTTCAGGCTCTATGTTCTATTCTCTACTTCCATGAGTTCAACCTTATTAGATTCCACATATAAGCGAGATCATGTGGTATTTTTCTGCACCTGGCTTATTTCATTTAGCATAGTTTCCTCGAAATTCACCAATGTTGTCACAACTGACAGGATTTCCCCCTTTTTAAAGGCTAAATAGTATTCTATTGTGTATACTTACCACACTTTCTTTTTTTTAATTTATTCTTTATTTCACTAGGCTTTGGGGGAACAGGTGGTGTTTTGTTACATGAGTAAGTTCTTTAGTGGTGATTTCTGAGATTTTTGTGCACTCATCACCCGAGCAGTGTACACAGTACCCAATGTGTAGTCTTTTTTTAAAAAAATTATTTTGGAAGGCTGAGGCAGGTAGATCACAAGGTCAGGAGTTCAAGACTAGTCTGGCCAACATGGTGAAACCATGTCTCTATTAAAGATATAGAAAATTAGCCGGGCATGGTGGTGCCTGGCTGTAATCACAGCTACTCAGTAGGCTGAGTCAGGAGAATCACTTGAACCCAGGAGGTGGAGGTTGCAGTGAGCCGAGATCATGCTATTGCACTCCAGCCTGGGATAGAGAGCAAGACCCCAACTCAAAAAAAAAAAAAAAAAGAAAAAAGCTATTCTTATTACCTTTTAATTTTTTATTTCCATAGGTTTTGGGGGAACAGGTGGTATTTGGTTACATGAATAAGTTCTTTAGTGGTGATTTCTGAGATTTTGTTGCACCCATCACCTGAGCAGTATACACTGAACCCAATTTGAAGTCTTTTATCCCTCACCCGCTTCTGACCCTTTCCCCTGAGTGCCCAAAGTCCAATGTATCATTCTTATGCCTTTGCATCCTAATAGCTTAGCTCCCACATATGAGTGAGAACATATGATGCTGGGTTTTCCATTTCTGTACTTCACTTCAAATAACAGTCCAATTCCACCCAGATTGCTATGAATGTCATTATTAATATTTCATTCCTTTTTCATTGCTGAGTAATATTCCATGGGGTGTGTGTGTGTGTGTGTGTGTGTGTGTATCTCACATTTTCTTTTTCTTGATTTTTTGGCTTTCCAATTGTATATCCATCAGGCTCTTTTAAAATAAAAATCATTTATTAAAATTTGGCTCTATGTTATAATGTCTCATGGCTTTTTTTTTACTATTATACTTAAGTTCTGGGATACATGTGCAGAACATGCAGATTTGTTACAAAGGTATACAAATGCTGTGGTGGTTTGCTGCACCCATCAACCTGTCATCTACATTAGGTATTTCTCCTAATGCTATCCCTCCCCTAGGCCCCCACCACCTGACAGGCCCTGGTGTGTTATGTTCCACGCCCTGTATCCATGTGTTCTCATTGTTCATTGTTCAACACCCACTTATGAATAAGAACATGTGGTGTTTGGTTTTCTGTTCCTGTGTTAGTTTGCCGAGAATGATGGTTTTCAGCTTTATCCATGAACTCATCCTTTTTTATGGCTGCATAGTATTCCATGGGGTATATATAACACATTTTCTTTATTCAGACTATCATTAGTGGGCGTGTGAATTGGTTCCAAGTCTTTGCTATTGTGAACAGTGCTGCAATAAACATATGTGTGCATGTATCTTTATAGTAGAATGATTTATAATCCTTTGGGTATATACCCAGTAATGGGATTGCTGGGTCAAATGGTATTTCTGGTTCCAGATCCTTAAGGAATCGCCACACTGTCTTCCACAATGGTTGAACTAATTTGCACTCCCACCAAATAGTATAAAAGCATTCCTATTTCACCAACTAGTGTAAAAGCGTTCCTATTTCTTCACATCCTCTCCAGCATCTGTTGTTTTTACTGATATAAGAACAGCTATCCCTGCTCACTTTTTATGTCCATTTGCACTGAAAATCTTTTTTCTACCTTTTTACTTGAAGTTTATATGAGTCCTTCTGCATTAGGTGACTCTCCCGAAGACAGCAGAAACGCTGTTGGTAAATATTTATCCGTTCTACCACTCTGTTCCTTTTTAAGTGGAGCATTTAGGCCATTTACATTCAACATTAGGATTGAGACATGAGGTACTATTCTATTCATCATGCCATTTGTTGGCTGAATGCCTTGGTTTTTTTTTTTTTTTCCATTTTGTTCTATTATATAGGTCCTGTGATATTTATGCTTCAAGCAGGTTCCATTTTGGTGTAGTTTGAGGATTTGTTTCAAGATTTAGAGCTCCTGTTAGCAGTTCTTGTGATGCCGGTTTGGTAGTGGCAAATTGTTTCAGCAATTATTTGCCTGGAAAAGACTATATCTTTCCTTCATTTATGAACTTAGTTTCACTGGATACAAAATTCTTGGCTGATAATTGTTATGTTTAAAAAGGCTAAAAATAGAACCTCGATCCCTCCTAGCTGGTAGAGTTTCTGCTGAGAAATCTGCTATTACTCTGATAGGTTTTCCTTTATAGGTTACCTGATGCTTTTGCCTTACAGCTCTTAATATTCTTCCCTTCATCTTGACTTTACATAACCTGATGACTACGTGCCTGGGTGATGACCTTTTTGTGATAAATTTCTCAGGTGTTCTTTGAGATTCTTGTATTTTGATGTCTAGATCTCCAGCAGGGCTGATTATTTCCTCAATATGTTTTCCAGACTTTTAGATTTCTCTTCTTCCTTGGGAACACCAGTTATTCTTAGATTTGAACACTTAACATAGCTCCAAACTTCTTAACTTCTTGGAGGCTTTGTTCATTTTTTTTTTTTTTTTAGGTAGGATTTTGCTCTTTTTGTCCAGGCTGGAGTTCAATGGTGCAATCTCAGCTCACTGCAACATCCGCCTCTCAGATTCCAACGATTCTCTCTCCTCAGCCTCCTGAGTAGCTGGGATTACAAGTGCCCACCACCATACCCAGCTAATTTTTGTATTTTCAGTAGAGACAAGGTTTCACCATGTTGGCCAGGCTGGTCTCAAACTCCGGACCTCAGGTGATCCACCCGCCTTAGCCTCCCAAAGTGCTGGGATTACAGGTGTGAGCCACTGCACCCGGCGTGCTCATTTTTTAAAAATTCCTTTTCCTTTGTCTTTGACGGACTAATTTGAAAGCCTTGTCTTCAAGCTCAAAAGTTCTTTCTTCTGTTTGTTGCTTGTTGGATTCTATCACTGAGATTTTCCAGTGCATTTTGCATTTCTCTAAGTGTGATTCCAGAAGTTGCGATTGCTTTTTTATTAATGCTATCTATTTCACTGAAGGTTTTTCCTTTCATGTCCTGTATCATGGATTGTTTGTTTGTTTTTGTTTCTGTTTTTGAGATGGAGTCTTGCTCTGTAGCCCAGGCTGGAGTGCAGTGGTGCGATCTCAGCTCACTGCAACCTCTGCCTCCTGATCCCAGTTCAAGCAGTTCTCCTGCCTCAGCCTCCTTAGTAGCTGGGATTACAGGCATGTGCCACCATGTGCAGCTCATTTTTGTTTTTTAAGTAGAGACCGGGTTTCACCATGTTGGCCAGGCTGGTCTTGAACTCCTGACCTCATGATCCATCTGCCTGAGCTTCCAAAGTGCTGGGATTATAGGCGTGAGCCACAGTGCCCGGCATGTATCATGTTTTTAAGTTGTACTTCACCTTTCTCTGGTGCCTCCTTGATTAACTTAGTAATCATCTTCAGAAATCTTTTTCTGGCAATTCAGAGATGTTTGTCTTGGTTTAGATCTATTGCTGGTGGGCTGGTGTAATCTTTTGGGGGTGTTAAAGAACCTTGTTTTGTCATATTATTAGAATTGTTTTTCTGATTTTCAGAGGGAAGATCTGGGACCCAAGGGCTGCTGTTCAGATTCTTTTGTTCCACAGGGTGCTCCCTTGATGTGGTGTTCTCCCCCTTCCCCTAGGGATGGGGCTTCCTGAGAGCTGAACTGCAGTGATTGGTTTTGCTTTTCTGGGTCTAGCCTCCAGTGGAGTCACCAGGCTCCGGGCTGGTGCTAGTGAGTGTCTGCAAAGAGACCTGTGATGTGATCCATTTTCAGGTCTTTCAGCTGTGGATACCAGCACCTTCTCCAGTGGAGGCAGCAGGGAACTGAAGTGGAGTCTGTGAGGGTCTTTGGTTGTATTTTTGTTTGTTTTGTGTTGGTTAACCTCCAGCCAGGAGGTGGTGCTTTCAAGAGTGCATCAACTGTGGTACTATAGGGAGGAAGCAAAGTGACCCTAGGGCAACTTTGCTTCCTCCCTACAGAAGCACGTTCAGATTTCTCAGGCGGTGGGCAAGGCCGTAGAATTCCCAAGAGATTATGTCTTTTGTCTTCAACAACCAGGGCGGGTAGAGAAAGACCACCAGGTGGGGGCAGAAATATATGTGTCTGAGCTCAGACACTCCTTGGGCGTGGCATGCTGTAGCTGCTGTGAAGGCTGGGGGTGGGGCTCCCAGGCCAATGGAGTTTTGTTACCAAGGGAGATTATGGCTGACTATGCTGAGTCACACAGGTTGCCAGGGAAGTGGGGTAAAGCTGGCAGTACAGGCCTCACCCTGCTGCCACATCTCCTGCAGTTCTAACGGCTGGGCTCACTCCCACCATGCTCCTCCAACTGCATCAAGTCTATTTCCAGGCAGCCGGTGACCAGGGCTGAGAACTTGTCCCAGACCACGAGCCTCCCCGCTGAGAAAGCAAGCAGACTCACAGCTTTTTGGCCTCTCGGGAGCCTGCAGAGGAAAGGGTCTGTGGATTATCTTGGCTTTCTAGGTATGTTGCTATAGTAGTTCGTGGAGCAAAAGTTCACGATATGAGTCTCCACATGCTGCTCTGAGAGGGATATACAAGCTAGTCCTGCCTCCTGTCTGCCATCTTAATCCTGTACCACATTTTCTTTATCCATTCATCTACTGATAGACCTTCAGGTTGGCTTCATGTCTGGGCTATTGTGAACAATGCTGCAATGTTCATAGGAGTGCAGATAGCCCTTTAATATATAAATTTCAGTTCCTTTGGATGTCTATACAAAAGCAGGATTATTGGATTGCATGGTAGTTCTATTTTTAGTTTTCTGAGGAACCTCCATACTGCTTACCAAGTGGCTGTACCAATTTACATTCTTGCTAACAGTGTATAAGGGTTCCCTTTTCTCTGCTTCCTCTTTAATCCTTATCGCTCATCTTTTTGGTAAAAGCCATTCAAGGGCCGGGCGTGGTGGCTCAAGCCTGTAATCCCAGCACTTTGGGAGGCTGAGGCCGGTGGATCATGAGGTCGAGAGATCGAGACCATCCTGGTCAACGTGGTGAAACCCCGTCTCTACTAAAAATACAAAAAATTAGCTGGGCATGGTGGCGCGTGCCTGTAATCCCAGCTACTCAGCAGGCTGAGGCAGGAGAATTGCCTGAACCCAGGAGGCAGAGGTTGCGGTGAGCCAAGATCGCGCCACTGCACTCCAGCCTGGGTAACAAGAGCGAAACTCCATCTCAAAAAAAAAAAAAAAAAAAAATGCCATTCGAAAAGCTGTGGTTTTAACTTGGATTTCTCTAATGATTAGTGGTGCTGAGAATTTTTTTATATTCTTATTGCCATTTGTATGTCTTCTTTTGAGAAATGGCCAGTCAGGTCCTTTAGCCATTTTTTTCAACTGGCATATTTATTTTCTTGCTATTGAGTTGTTTGGGTTCCTTATATATTTTGGGTATTAACTTCTTATTAGATGCATGGTTTGTAAATATTTTCCCTCATTCTGTGGGTTGTCTCTTCACTTTTTTTTTTTTTTGAGATGGAGTTTCGCTCTTGTTACCCAGGCTGGAGTGCAATGGCGCGATCTCGGCTCACAGCAATCTCCGCCTCCTGGGTTCAGGCAATTCTCCTGCCTCAGCCTCCTGAGTAGCTGGGATTACAGGCACGCACCACCATGCCCAGCTAATTTTTTGTATTTTTAGTAGAGACGGGGTTTCACAACGTTGACCAGGATGGTCTCGATCTCTCGACCTCGTGATCCACCCGCCTCGGCCTCCCAAAGTGCTGGGATTACAGGCGTGAGCCACCACACCCGGCCGTCTCTTCACTTTTTTACTGTTCCCTTTGCTGCGCAGAAACTTGTTAGTTTGATGCCATCAATTTGTCTACTTTTTACTTTTGTTGCCTGTGCATTTGGAGTCCTACCAAAAAATCATGGCCTGAACCAATGTAGTGGGGCTTTCCCCCTGGGTTTTATTCTGGAAGTTTTAAAGTTTCAGGTCTTACATTTAAGTCTTTAATTGATAATGAACTGATGTTTGAATATGGTGTAAAGGTCTAATTTCAAGGCAAAGGTCTAATATCATTCTTCTGTATGTGGATATCTAGCTTTTCAACAACATTTATTGAAGATATTTTCCTTTCCTCATTGTGTGTTCTTGGCATTTTGTCAAAAATCAGGCTGGGTACAGTGGCTCACACCTATAATCACAGCACTTTGGGAGGCCAAGGCGGGCAAATCACCAGAGTCAGGAGTTTGAGACCAGCCTGGCCAACATGGTGAAAACCAGTCTCTACTACAAATACAAAATTAGCCAGGTGCATGCCTGTAATCTCAGCTAACTGGGAGGCTGAGGCAGGAGAATTGCTTGAAACTGGGAGGTGGAAGCTGCAGTGAGCCAAAATCATGCCACTGTATTCCAGCCTGGGTGACAAGAGTGAAACTGTCTCAAAAACAAAACAAAAACCCCACAATTGACTGTCAATATGTGGATTTATTTCTGGGCTTTCTATCCTTATCCATTGGTTGATGTGTTTGTTTTTATTACCAGTTTCATGCTGTTTTGATTATAATCCCTTTATAGGATATTTTGAAATCAAAGAGTGTAATGCCTCCAGCTTTGTTCTTTTTGCTCAAGGGTATTTTGGCAATTCGGCATCTTACAACCAAACTTTTTAAAGAATTGTTTACATTTGCTGTTACCATTTCTTCACCAAGGATAAGAATATGCATTATCCTTGAACCTCCAGGCTACTGAAAGTTATCTTGCCCAAATTCTTGTGAAATTTTAAAGACATTTTTTCAGCTGTTGCTTTGCTCTATTTTTTCAAAAATTATCTTCTTTTGTCTTCTAGCTACACAATTATCTGATTTTTCTTTTATATCTCTGACTGGTTCTTCTCACACATCTTTACAACTTTTCCTTTTCTATTCCTTCCGTAAATATTAGTAGTCTTTTTTTTTTTGAGATGGAGTCTTGCTCTGTAGCCCAGGCTGGAGTGAAGTGACGTGATCTCAACTCACTGCAACCTCCACCTCCCAGGTCCTGGTTCAAGCAATTATCCTACCTCAGCCTCCCAAGTAGCTGGAGTTACAGGCATGAGCCACCATGCCCAGCTAATTTTTGTATTTTTTAGTAGAGACGGGGTTTCACCATATTGGCCAATCTGGTCTTAAACTCCTGACCTTGTGATCTGCCTGCCTTGGCCTCCCAAAGTGCTGGGATTACAGGAGTGAGTCACTGTGCCGGCCAATATTAGTAGTCTTAAGAAATCTGTTCTTGGCAGTCTGATCTTCTTCCTTTAAACTCTATAGACAATGTCCTCTACTTTCACCTACATGCTGATGGCACCAAAAGCTAAATCTCTAAGGCAACCCTCCTCTTAAGTTCATCGCCCATGTAGCAATTACCTGTTGCCCATTAGATGTCTCTACTTGGATATTTTTCTGGCACCATAAATTTAACATATCAAGACAAAACAAATCATCATTTCCTCTAAACTACTACACACACACACACACACACACACACACACAGAGTTTACTTTCTCAGGGAATGGAACCATCATTCACCCAGTGCCCAAACCAGAACTCTGAGGATGCCATCTTTAAATCCTCCATCTCCTCTGTTCTCTACTTCATATCAATTACCTTTGATCTTTCATCTTCTTCTTCTTTTTTTTTTGAGATGGACTTTCACTCTTGTTACCCAGGCTGGAGTGCAATGGTGCAATCTCGGCTCACCGCAGCCTCTGCCTCCTGGGTTCAAGTGATTATCCTGCCTCAGCCTCCTGAGTAGCCGGGACTACAGGCATGTGCCACCAAGCCCGGCTAATTTTTGTATTTTTAGTAGAGAAGGGGTTTCACCACGTTGACCACGATAGTCTCGATCTCTTGACCTTGTGATCCACCCACCTCAGCCTCCCAAAGTGCTGGGATTACAGGTGTGAGCCACTGCACCTGGCCTGATCTTTCTTCTATCTCCAAAATGTCTCTTAAATCCATTCTCTTGGTTTACTTCCTTCTGTTCTACCTGGCTTATATTTCTCATCTGAATTACAGCCACTGCTTCACATTTGGTCTCCCATTTTATGTTCTATATGCTAACCTTGGGTTATCTTTAAATATTCCAACCTCCTTGAGTCTCTTGCTTAAAAATCCTTGATGAATTTTCCATTGCCTCTAGGATTAGTACAAACTCCTCTTCATGGCTCTGCTTGGGGCTTTCCAGGCTCTGGCCCCTGCCAGTGTCTCTAGCCTCATCTCACCACTTCCCCTTGAGCTCTGTCCTGTAGGCATTAGAACCTCCTTAGGCTTTGCAGATACAGCTTGCCATGCTCAGATGTGGCCTTTCCAAGTGCTGTTCCTTCTGCTTTGAGCACTGTCTCTTACCCTGTGAATTTTTTTTCTGGCATATTTTTAAATCTTTCAGGTGTCAAACCACTAGACTATAAGTTTTTTTTGAGTGCAGGGACCATTTCCCTCCTCCGCCATCCACATCTGCATCACCTTGAGCATAATGCCTGACATATAGGAGATACTTGATACATATTGGTTGAATAAGAAATGGATAAACAAATGTATGAATTCTGGGAATTCATCTTTTCAATTGTCTCTGATAACTCATGTCTTATCAGGAGTCCCATCTATGCCTCTATCCCCATCTCAAAATTCAACTTCTCTACCCACTTCCTATGACTTCCCATAGGTTCTATTTTATTTTTCATTTCTTATAGTCCAGAGACTGCAAATGTCTAGTTTATGGAACAAATATGGCAGATGAATTTTGTTTCACCTACATAATATTTTAAATTTTGAATTAGTTGCCAACATTGAAAATGCAGAAGGTTTTCACTTTTCACAGAAGTCGGAAAGAAGTTCTAAACTTTATATAGAACCACAAAAGACCCTGAATAGCTAAAGCAATCTTGGGCAAAAAGAACAAAGCTGGAGGCACCATGCTACCTGGCTTCAAAATTTACTACAAAGTTACAGTAACCAAATCAGCATTGTTCTGGTGTAAAACAGACACACAGACCAATGGAACTGAATATAGAACTCATATATAAACCCACCCATTCATAGCAAACTTCTCTTCAGTAAAGACACCAAGAACATACAATGGGGAAAAGATAGTCTCTTCACTAAATGGTGCTGGGTGAGGCTGGGCATGGTGGCTCATGCTGTAATCCCAGCACTTTGGGAGGCCAAGGCAGGAGGATCATTTGAGGTCAGGAGTTTGAGGCCAGACTGGCCAAAATGGTGAAACCCTGTCTCTACTAAAATTACTAAACTTAGATGTCGTTGTGTGCGCCTGTAGTCCCAGCTACTTAGGAGGCTGAGGCAGGTGAATTGCTTTAACCTGGGAGGCAGAGATTGCAGTGAGTTGAGATCATGCCACTGCACTCCAGCCTGGGTGACAGAGCAAGACTCCATCTCAAAAAAAAAAATAAATAAATAAATGGAAAACTGGATATCCATACGAAGAAGAATGAAACTAGACTCCTATCTCACTACATACAAAAATTGACTCAAAATGGATTAAAGATTTAAATCTAAGACCTGAAACTATGAACATACTAGAAGAAAATACTGGGGAAATGATCCAGCACTTTGGTTTGGGCATAGACTTTCTGTATGAGACCTCAAAGGCACAGGCAATCAAAATAATACACATCAAGCTAAAAAGCTTCTTCACAGCAAAGGAAACCATAAAAAAAGTGAATGATAATCCACAGAATGGCAGAAAACACTTGCAAACGACCGTTCTGACAATAGATTAATAGCCAAAATATACAAGGAGCTCAAACAACTCAATAGGAAAAAGAAATCATCCAATTTAAAAATAAGCAAAAGATCTGAATAGACATTTCTAAAAAGAAGACATACAAATGGTCAATGGGAATATGCAAAAATGGTCAACATCTCTACTCACTAGAGAAATTCAATTTAAAACCATAATGAGATATCATCTCACCCCAGCTGAAATGGCTTTTATCAAAATGACACCCGCCCCAGCTTCTCCAGTGCTGGCGTAATCTGAGTGGCCAGGAACACAGGAAGCAAAATCCAAACCTTTCAGAGACATAATACTGACATCCTGATAGTATACATTTTACTCCTCCCTGGTTATCTTATTGTAGCAAAACAGTAACAAAATAAGACACCAGTCAGCACTTTTCTCAACTCTCATCATGTTACACTGATTATTTCAGTTTCCTTGTATAGTCTTCATCAGTGGTCTTCGAGTTTCCCAAGGATGAGACATATTTTACTCTTGGTATCTACCCCCAATACCCAGCATAGGTTCTTCTATATAATATTTGCTAAGTAAATATTATTTCAATAAACGAATATGTTATAGGTCAGTGTTCTGAGTCTCTTACAAGTAAGTGGTTAAAACTTAGGGGAACACAAACCCTAATGCAGCTATTTTCAAAGACCCCTTTTCAAGAATAGTACAATTCTGTAGAAATCCTAGGAACTCCAGAGACAAGCAGTTCAATTCATTCTGTTCAACGTAAATTCCCCTTCCAACTTATTAGTGATAACTGGAGATGACATTTTTGAGTAATCATTTCTTTTTCAGTGAGTCAGGGCCGGGATATTTCAAAGCTGTAATCCTTACTTAGCTACACCGATTTCTGTCATTAAAGATTATCCTTGAAATAGTGAATGAATGCATGTTTTCTTACCCTGGAGCTAAAATGCATTTGATAGTCCAGCCGTTCTTTGTTTGCTGTGGATGAAAGTTCACCTTTCTCTGTAATGCAAGTTACATGAACAGGTAAATTAAAACAAGTTTTGCACTGTGATTTTCCATTAATCATGATTATCAATTCATGAATTCCTGATAAGCCTGTTTGGTTAAATCTGATCTTTCACCTCCATGTTTAGAAGTTGAATTAAGGATAATTGCATGCATTATACCACTTGTGACAGTATTTGAGCTGATTAGCTTGTAGAGGACTGATTAGGGTGAAGGCTATAGTTGTATAAAAGTGTGCATTATAATAGGCTATGTAGATGAGCTTGTAGCGATATCGTATATGACATGAAACTGAAAGAACAGATTTTTATTCAAATTAGAGACTCTCTTAATTGTACTCCACAAGCGTCACGGTACATGACAGTCACTGAATGACTATGTAAATTTAGCCCCACATTTTTATCAACTACCCATCATGACTTTTCTGCTCTCTGCTGAAGAAAAAGAAAAAGCATAAATACAAAGTCCTGGCAGGTGGGATAAAAATGCAAAACAAAGAACAGCACAAAATGCACTAAAGTGTGAATCCCTATAACATGACATGCACTGTAGCATTTCATTCCATCTATTGCCAGGTCTATGAGACATATTTATTTTGACAAAGGTCTTAGAGAGACTCCAGACTCTCCTACATTACATAAAGATTTTTGGCTCATCCTTGCACCTCGTATTCCAATGCGCTTTCCTTCTTAGTATCTTTCGATTCTGTGGTGATATGTTGCCTGGCTTTGGTGCTCCAGTTTGCTTTATATTTTTTCTGTTGACCTGTTTATCATTGATAATTTAATCATAGTTGCTGCTGGCAGCCTCCGTGTGTGTTTCCTGCTTGGTTTCTGCATGTGGCAATTACCTGTTATCATCTGGGCTTCTAATATTCCTGGAGAGCGTAATGCATCAGCAGTAGCTACTCTGAAAAGTAATCACATAAACAGGAGTGTTTTCTACCCCCATCTTTAGCAGACGAGATAAAGCAAAATGTGATATTCTGGTGTGATGATGACAGAGGACTCTTGAATTATCTCAATCCAGCCAATTCAGGACATTTAGAGAGGATGTTGTAGGAAAATGTGATTTTTTTGGAAAAGCATTGTGAAGAGAACTTGTTGGGAAAAAAAAAACACCACCAAATCTTATAGAAAGGTGGCCTAATAAAAACATAAACCGAGCTTTAGCTTTCTATTTTTGATTCCAGATACTTACTATTAAGTTGTTTTTTTCTAAGAAAATATGTTTTCTAATTTGTATCTTTTCTTGTATGACTTAATTGAAAACATTCAAATATATGCAGCTTAACTAAAACATTTGGTGGGCAGGTCAAAAGCATGGTTATCTTATGACTTTCCTATGTATTTGATCTTTCTACAGGAATCATCTATGTGCTGGGGCTATAGACTAGGTCAAAGGAGACTGTCATGTAAAACAAAAAGTATGGATCTGGAGACGAGGAGATTATTGGGGTGAGCTCAATTTAATCACATGAGTTCTTAAAGGCAGATAATCTTTCCAAATGGCATAGAGAGATGAGATGGAAGAAGAGGAAGAATTCAAAGCAAGAGAGGGAGTTGACCTTCCAGTTGCTGCCTTTTAAGATGGAAGAAAGGGGCTATGAGCTCAGGAATGTGGCAGCCTTCAGAGTGGCCCTTGTCTGGGAGCCAGCAAATCTCAGTCTTACAACTGCAATGAACTGAGTTCTGTCCATAGCACCAATAAGCAAGGAAGTGTATTCTTCCTCACAGCCTCCAGAAGGCAAGGCAGCATATCAACATCATGATTTTTAGACCAGTGAAACCCATGTAGGTCTTCTGACCTACAGAGCTACTAGATAATACATTTCTGTTGTTTAAACTACTAAATTGAAGGTATTTATCACAGCAGCAGTAAGAAACTAACACAGCATGTGATGAGCAAATAGCATTACCATGGGGATTAGGGAAGTGTCAGCCTTTTGGTTTTCTTCCCTAAACTCTTTGCCAGAGATAGAGTATTCTGGTGTTGCCCATCCAGCTACCCTTACCTTTCTGAAGAGAGTTCTGGGCCAGCTAGATCTTTTGGAACTTTGTGAGGTTTAATGAAATAAGAGAAGAGGAAAAAGAAGAGTTAGAATAGACCAAAGCTTCAGAGGAGGCTCTTGCACAAAGCTGTTAATCAAGAGAGGTACTAAATTTCCTATGGGGCTGAATAGGCTGAGGGTCAGCAAGTGCTCAGGGAACTGTATGGAAATGTGGAGGTAGGAGAGGCTGTCTATAGACTGTCAGGACCCAAATCTGATGAAAGGGGTTGGAGGGCAGGGAGGGAAATAGGAGAGAAGGAGAGCGAAGAGCGCCCAGGAGACACAGAATTTTTAAGAGCTGTTAAGGATTCCATATTCATATTCCATAACTATATTTTTCAGAGATATAGGCAAAGATTGGATTTTTTTTATATAGACTATGCTTCTTCAAAAACAATTCCATTCTGGACTGAACCAAGGGTCTATGATGAACACATGATAAGGACAAGAGAAATAACTACCCTGAAAATGAATTAAATATTCAGACAAAAGAAAATATATAAAATCTGATTCAAATTGGCACTTTCTTGTCACTTTTCTCGAGTCTCTGTTTTAGATTTAGATAGATTGCTAGATGGATGGGATAACTGAGACTACTTTATAATAAGGTTCTTTTTCTATGCCAGTAGTTAAGTCTCCCTGGACAGAATATTTTTATTTCACTAATTAAACCTCCAGCTTAAACTGATGTTTGCTCAACATCAAATAGGATTATAGTTAGACCTACGTTCAAATTATAGCAACCCCTGTTATTAACTATCTGACATTAAGGATGAAATTACCCAATCTTTCAGGGTCCCAGTTTCTTCACCTCTAAAATGGGGGTAATAAAATTTGTCTTTCAATGTCATTGTGAGAATTAGATACAATATCTAAAAAGTATCTTGCAGAGTCCTTGGTACATAGTAAGCATTTAATAAACAGCAGCTACTGTTATGATGAGGGAGACTGAAGGATATTATTGTCATAATTTAACCCAGGATATGAAAGAGGACAAGTGGATGACAGTTGGTAAAACTTAGTAGCAATTTTCTTTGGAATTGTTGACATAAATAAATGCATGAGTCCTTGATTATACATTTTCCAACAACTTCAATTAATTGTGGTTTCATTTCTGAAACTCTGTTTTCAACTCCAGGACTTGCACAAGTGAGAAACACTTAGCATAAAATTTAGAGTGAAAAAAAAAAGCAATATAGAATCCAAGTGTTTGCTCCTCAGCATGTTATAATCATAACTAACCCCATGCCCTTGCTCGTAATCAAACTTTCTTTCCTTGATTTCCCCATTATTTATGAGAATGTAGATTAAAGCTCAGGCTGCAACACAGACCTTGGTCAAAATTGAGAAGTGTTAAAAATTGATATTTTTCAGCTTTCCCTTTAGTGTGATACTCAATCAAATCTCCAAGGCCAGTCTTTAAGCTGTTGTCTACTGCTTGAGGTGTCTGCCGCTACCAGTGCACTCTGCCCATCTGTCTCTCTTCTTTTCAGAGTCCAGGAAATTCTTCTGTTGAAATCCATTTCTTTTGAATATTGGCGAACAGACACCGTCTACTCTTATTTCAGTTGCTCTCTCTAGTTCACTGCATAGACGACATACTGGTTAGTTAACAACTTCAAAATCTCAATGGCTTACAATTAAAATAACGGTTTTCGTGTTCACCAGTCTGCAAGTAGATTGTAGTGCAGTTTTGTGGGCTGGGAGATTTTTTTTTTTAGGCTGCAGGTCTGTTGGGCTTAGCTGCAGGCTGTTGGCTAACTCCACATCTATTCCCAATGTATTTCGGTATTTCATCCTCCTTGGACTCCTCACCATCCAGGGAATGTCCTCATGGTGAAGGGTTGGTGCACAAGCCAAATCACACAAGCATATTTCAAGTCTCTGCTCACAACATTTACTAACATTCCATTTACCAAATCAAGTCACATGTCAAGCCCAACATCAACGGCATGAGGAAGAATGCAAAGTTACTGACAAAAGGCATGGGAATGTAAGGTGAAACTACAGGGAACTGCTGATATTTGACCATTTTTACTTAATCAAAAATGAAAATTTTATATAGCTTGACCTTATATTCCAATTACCCAAGGAAATGAAGAATTAGATAATCTTCATTTAATTCAACCTACCACAGATGGCTTCCATTTAACATACTGACTTTCACAACCAGTGTGTTCGTTTTTAAGATGCTAAAACCTTAATATCTTTGATTGGGTTATAATACAGCTACCTGCGACTTTGTGGACTCTATCTTTTTAAAAAATATACAATTTAGTAGTTGTTAGTGTATTCATAGAGTTGTGCAATCACCACCAAATCTAATTTCAGAACAATTTTATCATTCCAAAGAGAAACCTGTACCTGTTAGCAGTCATTCTATATTTCCCCTCTCCCTAGTCCCTGGAAACCAATAATCTTTTTCTGTCTCTAAGCACTTGCCTGTTCTGAACATTTCATACAAATAAAACCATACAATATAATATTTTGTGACAGGTTTCTTTCACTTAGCATAATGCTTCCAGGTTCATTTAAGTTGTAGACCATCAGTATTAAACTCCTTTTTATGGTCAAATAACCCATTGAATGCATATATAGCATGTTTTTTTTAACCATTTGCTGGATGTTTGTGTTGATTCCATTTTTGGCTACTATGAATTATGAACGTGTACGCACACGTTTATAAACGTGTTTTTCTGGGTACATAAGTTTTCAATCCTCTTTGATATATACGTAGTAGGATTTCTGGGTTGTGTGGTAATTCTATGTTTAACATCTTGAGTAACTGCCCCAAACTCTTTTCCAAAGTGGCTGCAGCATTTTACAATCCCACCTGCTATGTATGAGTTTTCCAATTTCTCCACATCCTTACCAACATGTGTTGTTGTCTGTCTTTTTAATTTAGCCAACCTAACGGGTGTGAAGTGGTGAAGTCTTATTATGGTTTTAACTCACATTTCCCTAATGACTAATGACTTAGAGGTTTTTTTATTGCGGTTATTGGCCATTTATATATCTTCTTTGGAGAAATGTCTGTTCAAGTCCTTTGCCTAATTGGCTGTCTTTATGTTGATGAGTTGTTATGAACTGGATACTAGATTTTTATTGGATATATGATTTTCAAATATTTTCACCCATTCTATGGATTTTCTTTTGACCTTCTTGATAGAGTTCTTTAATGCAAAAATGTTTTTAACTGTGATGAAGTTCAATTCACATACTTTTCTGTTGCTCTTGTTGTCTGTGCTTTTGTTGCCATATCTAAGAAATCATTGCCTAAGCAAGGTCATGAAGATTTCTACCTCTCTTTTTTCTAAGAGTTTTAGCTTTAGCTCTTACATTTAGGTCTATGATTCTTTCAAGTTAATTTTTGTATATGATGTGAGGTATGGCTTCAACTTCATTCTTTGTAGGTGGATATCCAGTAGTTCACACACCATTTGTTGAAGACATTATTCTTTTCCTGATTGAATTCTCTTGGAATGCTTGTTGAAAATCAATTGACTATAAATGTAGGAATTTATTTTTGAATTCTCAGTTCTATTGCATTGACCTATGTGCTTGTTGTTATGCTAGTGTCACACTATATTGTTTATTACAACTTTATTGTACTTCTTTTTTTGAGATAGGGTCTTGCTCTGTTACCCGAGCTGGAGTGCTATGGTGTGATTATAGCTCATTGCAGCCCTGACCTCCTAAGCTGAAGCGATCTTCCCACCTCCAGTCTCTCAAATGTCTGGGACTATAGGCATGAGCAACCATGCCCAGCTAATTTATTTCTAATTATTTTTGGAGAGATGGGGTAACACTACCCAGGGTAGTCTTGAACTCCTAGGCTCAAGTGATTCTCCTGCCTCAGCCTCCCAAAGTGCTGAGATTACAGGAGTGAGCCACTACACCTGGCCTATAGTAAGTTTTGAAATAAGGAAGTGCAAATCTTCCAACTTTGTTTTTCTGACTATTCTGTGCCCTTTTCATTTCCATATTAATTTTAGAATCAGCTTGTCAGTTTCTGCCAAAAAAAAAAAAAGAAGCCAAACTTGAATTTTGATAAGCATTATGTTGAATCTAAAGATCAGTTTGGAGCATACTGCCATTTTAAGAATATTATGCTTTCTGATCCATGAACATGGGATGTATTTCTAAATATTTAGGTCTTGTTTTGTAGTTTTCAGAGTACGAGCATTACAGTACTTTGGTTAAATTTATTTCTAAACATTTTATTCTTTTGATGCTATTATAAGTGGAATTGTTTTCTTATTTTCATTTTTGGTTTGTTCATTGCTACTTTAAGAAATAAAATTAATTTTTCTGTATTGATTTTGTACCCTTCAACCTTACTTAATTCATTTATTAGCTCCAATAGTTTTTAAAAATACAAATTAATTAGGATTTTCTACATACAAGATTCTATGTGAATAGAGATATCTTTATGTTTTCCTTTCTAATGTGGATGGTTTTTATTTCTTCTTCTGACTAAGTGGCCCTGGCTAGAACCTCCAGTGCAATGTTAAATAGAAGTGGCAAGGGTAATCATCCATGTCTTGTTCTTATGGAGAACATTTTTCATGTTTCAAACTAAGTATTGGTTTTTTACGGATGCCCTTTATCACACTGTGAAAGTTTCCCCTATTTCTAGGTTTTTGAGTATTTTGATCATAAGGGGCTGTTTTTAGTCTCTTTGTGCTTATTTCACATACTTTCACAATGAGGAATCAATGTTTTACTTTCACAATGAGGAATCAATGTTAGGGTTTAGTTCTTGATGAAAGAAAGACCTTCTTCTCTTTAATCTCAATACTTAAGAGTATCTTTCTTGCCCCAACAGCTTTTAGGTTTATTGTAACTAATATACTCAATTCTAAAATATATCCATTAATTCTTATTTGTTTAACTTTTAGAAAACATTCAGGTTAAGATGAATGCACACAGATTAAAAATTTTAGTGATTGCAAGGCAGCCTGCTTATGGCAAGCTGTGTTAATAATTTTTTCCATCAAAATCTTCTGACCTGAAACAAATGTGCAACTCTATAATTTTCCCATTTTAATTAACTTAAAAAAAACTAATACCAACTGAAAAAATTTTAAATGAGATCATTAGCCCAAAGATGCACATTTTTTTCCTCTCAACAATCAAAATAAGAAGAATTTAAAAAGAAAATTTTTAGAAAGCTTAAAATAAAACCCCAAATGCATATACTATGCATTTTATATTTTGTCTGAGTCCGTACTTATCAAATAAACAAAAAGTATAAATCTAATAGACTTCACCCTGTTCTTTTTTGTCTTGTAGTTCAGCATCTCTTTTCTAGTTTACTTATGTTTTCTTGTTTTTCTCTTGGCTCAAGTAAATATTTCATAGATAAAATGTTCTCCAAACCCTTAATCCCAAATGACAGCAAATATACCGTCTCTGATTGAGGAAATGAACATAAAATAGGTAGTACATACCTTATTGCCATTTTTTTTAACTTTGTGGTTCATAAACTATTTTTAAAAACTGATGCCCACTATGGGTCCACCCCAGAGAAAAATGCACACATGCATAGATAACTAAAATTCTGTATAAGATTTTAGGAAGTCCTCATATGTACACAGAGAATATGAAAAAAATTCAATATGTGTTCAAGCCTATATGTATAGTTAATTAAGCAGGTATAACAGGAAAATTTCAAAGACATAGGAATTACAAATATTTTTTCACATTTTGCCTGTCATTTTTGTGTCCAGTTTAGCCTCATGTTCCAGACTATCACATTGGACATCCCTGATGTTTCAAATGCTTTAGTCTTTTGCAGAGAAACAGAGAAATGATCCTGCCTCATGGTGCAGCAGACAACTGGTTAATGCTCTGTGGACTTGAAAGGAAGACAGCAATACAGAGAAACAATATTTCATTTTGCCTAGGATCTCTTTTTTATTGAATTCCTTGCCCCTTTGTTCCCTTCTCTCCCAGCTAAGAGCTTCCCTTATTGTCTCGAGGATGGGAAAACACAAGTTGGGGGAAGGAGGAGGCTAATTTTTCAGTGAGGCTCTTCAATGCCAATGACATGACAGATGGATTTGGAGGTTCACACAATCACTTTTTCTTTAATCATGCTGGCTACCACATGGTGCAGATATACAATTGGAAATGAAGGTTCATCCAGGAGGGATGTTTTAAAGTATGTACCTATGCAAAAACTACGTACAGACAGTTTGCAGAGCATGGAGCAGCCTTGCATTCTAGATATAGAGCCCTGCTCTAAAATGCTGTAGTGTGCATGGGTGTGTGAGTGAGCAGGCATGTGCGTGCACACACACACACACACACACACACACACACATACACACCCTCCTAGTTGAACAATTGTCTTATAAAGATTCTCTCTGAAAGAAAACACATTTTATCTGAAGTGCCACAAAGAGAAGAAGATTCATGCCATCCATCAATCACTAGTAACTGGCATTCAGCTCACAGATAGACTCTCCTCTTTTAATTTTTAAATCACCGTATCAATCAAAGCACCGTATTGTTCTCAGTCTCATTTTAGCTATTCTGAGTAGATCCTATCTTCTAGTCTCCTACTTGCTTCTTGGATTTTCTCCTGTTGTCTGTGTCTTATAGAAAGCATTCACAGGCTTCTGAGACACATAGTTAAAAAAAGGTATTCATTTTTCTCTAGTTAATAAATACACGAGTTTCCTTAGGAAACTGTTTGTGTTGGCTCAGTGAGGTTCAGGCTATCAATCTCCAACTTGGGTCATTGTGACATGAGAGCGAGGTACTGGCAGTGAACCTATGGCTGAGGAAGAGAGTTCAAGTTGAAGCTGCAACAAACAAATCCTAGAGGCGATTCCTTTAGCTCTGGTGCCTGGTGTTTTCAGAGAATGTCCTGGGAAATAAAACTTTATGGTGGCTTTGCCTTCATAAATCCCAGAGGAAATTAAAAGGAAGAATACTTAACTTTCAGTAAACCATCTTAGCCCCACTTCTGATCCCAGGCAATCCACTTTGTGTGCTATTCATTTCAGAGCTTTCCAGGGTTCAACTGCAGAGCTCTAGTATTGGTTTGTCTTGAAGAAAAACAAGGTGGTAGATTATAATTATTCTCTTTTGTGACATCAGACAGTAAACCCTGCATTACTGGCAGAATGGAGCATTGTTTCTAATGGTAAAATGTTAGAGTACTATAGTTGTCCATCTGACACTTTTGAGGACAAGCAAAGAGAAAAAGTTAGTGGTTCTTTCCTTTTTCATCTAAAACTGTTTCATTTGAGGCAATATTTTGATCACCTTTTATGAGCTGCATTGTCCTTTTTTTTTTTTGAGGTGGAGTCTCATTCTGTCACCAGGCTGGAGTACAGTGGTGTGATCTCGGTTCACTGCAACCTCCTCCTCCTGAATTCAAGTGATTCTTGTGCCTCAGCCTCCCAAGCATCTGGGACTACAGGCACACACCCCTGCACCCAGCTAATTTTTGTATTTTTAGTAGGGCTGGGGTTCTACCACGTTGGCCAGGATGGTCTCAATCTCTTGACTTTGTGATCTGCCCACTTCAGCCTCCCAAAGTGCTGGGATTACAGGCATGAGCCACTGCACCCAGCTGCATTGTCCTTTCTAATGGAGAAACCAGACAACTACTCAATAGTAATCCTCTCCATATTTAGGAAAGCATGAGATAGGCAGAGGAAGTGGGCAGTGCCAAGGAGAGCAAGGCTGAAATATTGGATATAGTGTTGGGAACTTCCAAGCTCTCCTGCAACACCCGAAATGGTTTTCTAGGGACCCAAAACCATCAACCTGCCTCATTGGTTGTGTCAAACTCACTCTCAAGGAGCACCATATAGGAAGGATGATATCTATTATTTAGAAATTACATTTAGCAAAATTCCATGTGTATAATTGCATCTCATTTTCTTTTAAACAATACAGAAAAATATGAAAAATGATTTGGCTTCTATTACGCTTAAAAGCTTATTAAATTAATTTATACGAATTCAATATGTTTTGAGATTCTACCAGGGCATTGTAGGCAGATACGAAAGAGGATGCAACTGCTAAAAAAATATAATTCCTGCTTTCAAGGAACTTAAAATCCTGTATATAATTTAAATAATATCTGTAACAAATAATATTTAAATAAAATCTGTAACAACAAAATCATTTGCAAGTCACATATTTGCATATGCAAATTAAAAAGCAAAAATATTTGGCAATTTGAAGGTAGGTATCTATGATTACATCTTTCTTGAAATATATCTTAGGATTCATTATGTTCAATTGTACTTTGATACAAGAACCATGACAACTTGTTAGAGAAATGTGCTGCTGTCATGCCATCTAATAGTTTTCTCTCTGTTCACTGTCCAAACTTCCAGCTATAAAAAGGTTGACTTGTAAACAAATGATTTCAGGAAACTTTCAGACAGGCAACGATGATTCATTCAGATCTTCTCTTATCTGGTATTCTTGACATTTGGGCTGTACAGCATGTATCCTGCAGCTTGCATTACACATTTAGCTCCAGGCATACTTGATATACATACTTGACTATTTAATGAAAAAATGCTAAAATGTCATATCATCAGGCTGGAATGGATAGTTTCCTACATATATAGCTACTGGCTAACTGCACATCCCTACAGGAAAAGACTTCCCTCCCCAAAACCCCATCATTCATTTGTCCTTAAATCTTGAGTGCATTTGTTCTAATCTTATGCTCTTAGTTCCTGGCTTAAGAGAAAGTCCTTAGAAATGTTTTAAATACTTTTTCTCCTACTCTTTTTAATGCTCAGTCTTGGTGCTTCTGTAATTCAACACTGGTAGTTAATGTGTTGTGTTCACAAAGACAAACCCATACCAAGGTGAGAACTCCAGCAGCAGGAAGTCAGACTTCCCCAGTGTCTCCTGGCTCCTGAGGGTTTGGTGACATTACCAGAGGATGACTTGCTGACTACTTTAAAAAACATTTATCAAACAGTTTAATATCTATTGTTCTTCAGATTTCTATGCACTTTTGCCCATTTAATTCTTATTTTAATCCAAGGAGGTAGATATTCTAATAGCCCCATTTTACAGATGGTGATGAGGGAACTGAGTTTCAGGGAAGTTAGATGTCTTGACTGTATTGACGCTTAAATTCTGGTCTTCAGAGCTAGTTCCTTTTTAATGTAACTCAATTTTCTCCCTCATTGTAACCTAAGAAGAATGCTGAGCCTGAAATGAGAAAAATCAGTCAACTACATGCTACATTTTAAGCTATAATAGGAAGTGTGGTGGGGTTGTACTTTCTAAGTTTTCTAAATGATGTTAACAAAAACCCCTCATTTATTTCAGCCTGAACATTGTAATATAACACTTCAGCATTTTCCATTAAAAACAAGAAATTGACACATATTCAAGTAAACTAAGGAAAATCGTAATTGTTCATGTTTCAAAAATGTCATTGGATATGTTAGCCAAGAGGATTGTTACTCTTTATGTATTGCTGTGTGAATAAAATGCATGATTTTACATTTCAACCCATGTTTTCAAGCCCTCGTGTAGGCACTTCATGACTGCAGCTTCATTGGCTATCTAGGCTGTTTTCTCAACTAATTCAGGAAACCAGCACATATACATGTCTCAGTGGACACACCACCAGCTTTCTGGGCTTCCGAATCCCTGGTTTCTCTGGGTCTTTTCACATCATGTACAGACATGTCCTTGGCTTCAAGATTCCAAAAGGGGCTTCCTTTAGCGAACACCTCAGGTCTCTTCCCTGTGCCCCTTCTTACTTCTTCACATGAGAGAAGGGGTTGATGTGGGATCAATTGGGTTTGCAAGAAATCAACATCATTTGGTCCATGTTTTGTGAATGCTTTGTGAATCAAAGCTCTTAAAATGCTGCAAACACAAAAGACTCCCTTGTTTCTTTTCTGTCTGATATGAAGCAATTCTGAATGAACAGTTTGCTCTGGAGACTCAAACTCTTCTTATGGCAGAGAATATTTGAAAGCCCAACTTAGCTACCAAGTTAGTCATGTTCCCCAATTGATTTTAACTGTGATGAAACTAACGTTTTAATCCTTGTGTTGTTGCTTTTGTATCTCAGCTCTCAGTTGACTGGAAGATGTTATTTATTGTCTCCCATACACAATGGGAACAAATATTTCAACCCTCACACCTGCCAATGCCAACCATCTGAATCTAGACAACCTGAATCACAGACAACCTGAATCTACAGGAAGGTCGAAAGCAGAACTTGAGATTTTCACTGGTTATTTGCTGTTGTTAAATCCCATAGGGACATCTACACTAGATGAAGAGGGTCATCTACAGAGTGAGCACTGTGCAAGGTGATAAAGATACAAAGATGATTAGGACATGCCGGATGCCCTGAGGAATTTGCAGGACGGTAAAAGAGATAGGCAGATAGGCCACAGGTGAACAGCAATATGATCAGTGACATAACACAGTATATTTAGTGACAAGAGAGGCACAAAGCAGCGATTGCTAACTCAGATCCTATGGTGAGGGGATAGGACTGGGACTAGGTCTTGCTGGATCAGGAGGCTACATGCATTGAGTCTTGAGGATTACAAATAATTGGACAAAAAGAGAAGCTGGGGGAAAGATGTTTCAGGAAAGAAGTGAAGGATGTGCTCAGGAAAATGCTTAGAATGCAACAAGCCCGAGAAGAAAAAGTCTGGGAGTTCTTGATGAGGCTGAAGAGCAGACACAGGGGACATGTTCCTCTGCATTGTATCTAGTGTGGAAAGGGGAGAGTATTTTCCAGCACATCTCAATGTCCCTGCTGCCGCCCGAACCGTGTCCTGGGGAATGGGATGTGTTTATAAACTGAGGCTGAGATCATAAGAACAGACCTCCACCCAAAGCACATTCATTGAGAGTGGGGTGGTCCCCAGAGGGGAGCTGAAGGTACAGTCACTGATTGAGTAGATGCAGGAGAGCAGAGAGAACACATGTTCATTGGAGAGGGATGAATTTCTACAAGACCCCAAGAGCTGGGAGGTGGTCAGGGTCAATCTTACAGGAAATTTCTAGGTTTGAATCTCAGCTCTGCCACAGACTCACAGATCTCTCATTGCATCAGTTTCCTCTTCTGTGACATGGAGGTAATAAAACATTCTTTTCAGAGTTGCTATGAGGTAATATATGTAAGCCTAATGCCAGTCACACAAGACGTATTTATTTGATGGAAGTTGTTATTATGACCTATTTTTAGTACTACCTGGCTTCTTTTTTTCTTTTTCATTTTTTCCATTCTGTGACCCTTCAGTCATTTGTAAGCAAAGGTCTTAGAACCATGCTTCAGTGATCTTCTGTTTTGTAACAACCACGATAGAATTTAGTGACTTAAACTCAGAGTGATTTATAACCTCTCACGACTCTGTGCCTTGACAGGGTTCAGCTGTCTGGTTCCTATGCTGGTCTCATTTGGGGTCCCTCACGCCACTTGTAGTCTGATGTTCCAGCAGGAGCTGGAATATCTAAGGTGGCCTAAATCATAAGTCTGGCTCCTGTGTGTGGATGGCCAGAAGGATGGAGTCAGATGGGTCACTGGGATGGCTAGGCCTCTCCTCCTTGGGTCATCTTGGGACCTCTCCCTGCCCACTTAGCTTCTCCATGTGGTCTGTCCAGATTTCTTGGTGGATAAGATCATCTAAAAGTACAAAAGTAGAAGCTGCGAAACTTTCTTAAAGCATATGTCAGAACTGGCACAGCATCATTTCTTCCACATTCTACAGGTAAAGCGCCCAGACTCAAGGTGAGAGGACTACACAAGGGCATGAGGACTGGTGTTATGGGATCTTTGGGATGCTGATTTCTGGCTGGAAACCTCTGTGGCTAGTGGTGCCTTTGCCCGAGTTCTTGTCCTGCATCTAGGAAGAATGAGATATGCGAACAAGTGAAGGGTGAACAAAATGAAGAGGAGCTTTATTTTATTTTGTATTTTTATGTTTTCTTATTTTTGAGATGGAGTCTTACTCTGTTGCTAGGCTGGAGTGCAGTGGCACAATCTCGGCTCACTGCAACCTCTGCCTGGGTTCAAGCGATTCTCCTGCCTCAGCCTCCCAAGTAGCTAGGACCACAGTGTGTGCCATGATGCCGGGCTAATTTTTGTGTTTTTAGTAGAGACGGGGTTTCACCATGGCCAGGATGGTCTCGATCTCTTGACCTTGTGATCTGCCTGCCTCAGCCTCCCAAAGTGCTGGGATTACAGGTGTGAGCCATCGCGCCCTGCCAGAGGAGCTTTATTAAGTGTACAACAGCTCAGAGGAGACCTGTAGTGGGCAGCTCCTCTCTGTAGGCAGGTTGTCCCATCAGGAATCAAGCTCTCACCAGAAAGGAGGCCCTGTTCCTCTCTGCAGCTGGTAGTCCTGACATCTCTGCAGGTCTATGAAGCTCTTAGCAGAGAGGGTAGCTCCTCTCTGCAGCTAGTTTTCCCATTTTCTCTCCAACCTCTCCATCCTCTGTTTGCTCTGGCTGAGCCGGGGGCTTCAGAGGACCTCAGAGGGGAGGAAATGTGTGCCCATTGGTCCATGGGCTATGGGAGGGCTGGAAAAGGTACCACAAGTCCCCATTCTGGTCTGGAGGACTGGCAGCCCAGCCCCCAACCTTCAAGCCCTCCTTGGCCTGAAGGTGGGGCCTTACCGGAACTGTCCCCTTTTACCCTCCCAGGAATCTGTTTGCCTCCTGCTGCCGTTCATGGAACCCAGGCTTGGCCCCGACTTCTTTCAGATTTGAGGGGGTGCCAACAGCAGAGAGAAGCCAGGCAGCAGGAGCAGACACTTCCAAGCTTGCAAGGGCGGGGGGGCCTTCCCCGGGCCCCTAAGAGTGAAGAGATGCGTGAGTCTGGAGCTGCATTTTGGGTGAAGCTCTTGCTTGCTCAGTGGAGAGGGAGATTGGGTGTACAGCCCCTGTTTGGCCAGCTGCAGTGGCATCTGGGGAGCTCCCCAAGAGCACGGGGAGGCTTGGATCCACAGTGTTAGTTTGGGAAGCTGCAGCCCTGCCCAGGAGTGGGGTGATCCTGCCTGCTCCACAGAGCAGGAAGTCTGGGTCTACAGCTGCAGTTTGGGCAGCGACAGTAGCACCCAGGGAACTCCTGCCCCATCTTGGAAGGGAAAGGGGCAGGGCAGGGCTCTTGCTTGGCCTGGCTCCTGCCGGCTCCACTGAGGGCGCAGTCCCAGCTGTGCCTCCCGGCTGCAGCTCGTGTGATGGCAGTGTGGTAGGCCATCTGGAGCAGCCACTGCCATCATTGGGAGGTGTCGTTCAATGGAATTTCCTTTGGAGATGAGGTGCTTCATAGAATTCAATTATGTATAGTACTGGTCTACAATCCCTTCTTCAAAACTCTTAGATATTTTTTATAATTCAGATGTTTTTAGATATTAGCGAGTTCATATAATGTACATACTGCACATGATATGCCCATCGGTTAGAAGCTGCATCCCGTAACCAAGCACGTTAATATTTCTGTAATAAATGTATTTAATATAAATATGTTATTTATAATTTATGAAGTAGAATAACTGCAGACTACAAATAGCTTCATATAAAGTTAGATCAAGTTTTGGTGTTTTCGAGATTTTTAAGTTGTGGGTAAAAACATTATGTAGCTGTATTTTGAATCAAAATAAGCTATTAAAGTTAAAATAAATTTCTGCTGTCTTGAGCCTATAGTTGGTGTCAGCTCAGGTCCTCTGGGAAGCAGACACCAAAACCATTGGAAGTGTGAGTGATTTGGGAGCCGGGAAATGACTGCGAAAGAGAAAGGGGCGGGGAAATAGGAGCAGGCAGGGAAGGGCTTTAGATCACGAGGATGGAACAGGGAGAGCCTCCTCGGCAGTGCAGTGCGGCGTTTAGAAAGTCCCGCCAGCCCCATCCGGAGCTCCATGCAGAGCCAGGCTGTCCTGCTGGAGGAGTCCCATGTTGGGCAGAAATAGCCAGACCTGAGTACTCCTACTGTTCTCCGTCACTGGCTGGGGCCGCCCAGGAAGAAGCACCGCCTTGAGGCCGGGAACTCACCGCACAAGGTTTTCTCATGAAAAGAGACCTGACCTTGTGCCTCAGTGGCTGCCCTGCCCGCAGCTCTCAGCCCGCAGACTTCCTCTGGTTCTATGTTTGTAGTTAACACAATGTGTTTCAGGATGTGTCCTCTGTGAAACTGGGTGGTGGGGGAAGGGGTTCGATCCCGTGTCGGGACTATCTAACCCATCAGCTGCATTACATTGCTCACCCACGCCATCATCCAAGTCTATCCAAACAGAAACAACTCTACAAGTTTTCTTTCCTTAATTGCCCTGCGATGTCAGAGTGAGCAATAGCTTGCAGCACAAGTGAAGAAGAGGTATCTTGGCCGTGTGGTGTGGTTCACACCTGTAATCCCAGCACTTTGGAAGGCCAAGGTGGGTGGCTCACCTGAAGTCAGGAGGTTGAGACTAGCCTGGCCAACATGGTGAAAAACTGTCTCTACTAAAAATACAAAAATTTAGCTGGGTGTGGTGGTGCATGTCTGTAGTTCCAGCTACTAGGGAGGCTGAGACAGGAGAATCTCTTGAACCCAGGAGGTGGAGGTTGCAGTGAGCTGAGATCTCGCCATTGCACTCCAGCATGGACAACAGATGAAGACCCTATCCCCCGCCTCCCCCCAAAAAAAACATCTCTGAGAGAAGACTCAGGAGGCCTAGAAGGACTGAGGCAGGCAGGGAGAAGGCACTGCGCTTGGCAAGCGTGGGGAGGGTGACTTTTAGTTGGGTGAATCTTCTCCATGGTATTCAGGATCCTGTCCCATCTCTCCCTCCCTCAGCAAACCTCTGACCCACATGTAGCTGTGGAATGGGCTACACCTGGACACTAATTAATGGCTGGCTCCAAGGACCCTCCCAGCCCATCACATTCACAGGACTTAGCTCATGACATTCACCTCCATGGTCCCTTTTGCTGCTCTCAGTGATCCCAGAAGACCAGCAGCTTAAGGCTTAAATGAAGTGCATCTTACAGAGCAGAAGCCCAGAGGGCAAATGTCCCAAATCCCCAGTTAATGACAGAACTAGGGCTGCCTCCCATCCTAGATCTTTCCATGATCCCCGTCTTCCCCTTCCCTCTCCATATTAGTAAGTTTGCTCCAGGTGAAATTCACTTCCACCCTAGGGCTAAGGTGCTAATGGCAAAATTATTATTTTACTCTGGAAAGTCCAAAAGTAACAAAAAATTAAAATCACATTTCTCTTAAATAATTATTCAAAGGCTCCTTTAGAAATGTGTCAGTCTTCCCGCCAGATTAGAAGTCCTGGGGAGTCTTCCGAAGGCTTCTTGGTCACTGAGTGTTCTGCAGGCTCTTAATGTATTCTGTGGGCTCCACAATCTCTCAATAAGTAGATTATCTTTGCAGATGTTTATGAAGTCTTCCAACATGGCCATAAAGCATGGGGTTGGGTGTTTCGAAGGGTGCAGAAGAGGTATCAAAAATAACTCTCAGCAAAGCTCCGACCAGTTTTTCTAAAGTATGAGTAGGTAACTATGCTTGAGGAGTGGTCAGCCATGCAGAACAGACAAACTTGCTGAAGAACAAGTATGCTTTTGTAGAGTTTAATGTGATAGTACAGTAAAACATATAATCCAGTGAAGCATAAAGTTAATACATACAGTTCTCGTACTACTTGGGGATTAGGCATCAATGAAAGCGTTTCCCATAAATGCCTATAATGATCTGGAATTCCTCCCTGGGTGGAGAAAAATGGAGAGAAAATCTAGGAAATGCTATTGCATGTTTAATATATTACAAAGCTTTTCTTAAAGAAAAATTCCCCTCAGCTAGCATTTCTAATGTCCATTTTGTGATGGAGTTCTGAGTGCATCCGAGTGTGTGATATTTTTTTCTCTTTCCAGCTGTTTCTCTAGAATTGTAAAAATAAGGAGGAAGAGGGTGAAATGCATTGTAAGGTTCCTTGGCATCTGAGGATAAAATTCTGCTATCACAACAGAAGGATTTTTTATAATGGCCAAGAAAAAAAATATTTTGAATATGGAAGAAAGTATGTAAAGTGAGTATTCCTTTTAAACAGTTGAGTTGTGTTTCTAGTTTGTATCTTCAGTTAATCCTCCAAGAGTCTCTTATCTGGGCCAGCACTGATTAGGTTCTTGGTACTGTGAGCATCATGGGTCATTTGGCCATACTCATGGCCTCACAGGGGGAAGACCAAGTTCTCTTTTTTTATTCTTCTGCAACTGGGGCTCAACATCCATTTAAGAGATATTCATTAAATACATATCCTATGCCAAGTGCAGATTGGGTGCTGGAGTTCAGAGTGAATCAAGCAAGGTCCCTGTTCTTAAGTATCTCCCACCTGAGTAGAGAAGCAAGCCATGCAAACAGATGGCTATGAGGAACTAGTGAGGACTGCCATGGAGGTATGAATGCTGCAGAGGCTCAGGGCAGAGAGGTAAGGCCTAGGCAAAGAAGGCAAACCTGAGGTGGGTCTTAGGGACTGTGGCAGAGTTTTCAACATAGAGTAGGATAGAAGGACCTTCCAGATTGAGAGGAGCATGATCACATGGAGGCTGCTCAGGAGATGATGAGAAGCTGACCCAGGGAAGTGGCAGGAGGTGAAATGGGCAGCAGCCATGTTGGAAAGAGCTCAGGACACCGTGCAAAGGGATTTGGACTGCCTACTGTGGGCCACAGGCAGCAGTGGGCTGTGAGTCCCTGCCAGTAACTGGGGCTGAGTTCCTTGGGTTGGTCCCAAGTGCTCGGGTTTTGGAACAGCTTTTTCTGTGGGAGCTTTGCAAGAGTCCAGCTGCTCCTGGCTCTTCTCTTCTCTCCACCTGTTCCTCACCCAGACCTCTGTAGCCAGCCGGAAGGGGTGGGGGAATCAGTGCAAACAATCCTCGATGCCAGCACCTCATCCTCCACGCCCGCAGTTCCCAGGCAAGAACCTCCAGCAGCTGCCACTGCTTCCCAGGGGGGCCCAGACAGTTGTCTTTTTTGGCACATGGTGCAGGGAGCTGGTGGAGATTTGCCATTTTTTCCCACTCAGGCTCTTCTGACTCACTGGCTTCCTAGAAAAAATTCAAGTAGACTTAGGCACTGACTTTGAGGAAGTTCGAGCTCAAAAGCAAGAGAGATGCCACAGCTTAGCAAGAGAACTCTTCTTGTCACCCGTGCCCCACATACTTGGGATTCTTTATAGAATAGTCAAAGCTTTCCACAGTCAAAGATAAAAGGCTGAACCCCACAGGAGCTTGGGTAACCATCACACGATACAAATGGTTTGGTCTCACCAAGCCATTTCCTTTCCTTTAATGTGGAGGAAGAATTAGAATTTTAAAAGCACAAGGCAATAAAGTCAAAAGGAAGAGAAAATTGCCCATATATGCCAGGCACTGTGCTAGTAAGTTGTATACATTATGAAAACTAATTCTCACTGCAGCCCAGTGAGATGGATATTATAATCTTCAGTTTATGGGAGAATAAATTAATGCTCAGAGAATGTAGATAACTTGTCCAAGTGAGCCTTAGGATTCCACAGCTGTCTAACTGGATGATTTTAGAGGAGAGAAGGAGACGCTGGGATCACTGAAGACCAACTTCACTGATTTTGCTTTGTGTACGCAGTGAAAGATGGGTTGCCCCAGGAGCTTGGGGAGTACTGGTGCTGTAGCCTAGAGGAGTTTATATTCTAGTTGGGTATAAAATGTTAGGAACGAATGACCCATGGCATTTAGTTAGGTATAAAACTGTCAAGGAGTAGTTATAGAACTTTAGAACTAGAGGATTTGTCTTACAAATTATCTTATCCAATTCCCATTTTACCAGTGGGGAAACTGAGGCCAAGAGAATGGAAACCACTTGCCAAGCTTAGCTCATTTGCAGAAAAGCGTGTTAAGAGCCTGTTTTTAATTACCAGCTGAGTGAAATCTCCACTTCCTTTTCAACAGATAATCTCCTTCATTGTACCATGCAGTTTTGGTGTGATCTTTCTGCTTCCTTCACGAAAACTAGTGGCAGACTCAGGCCTGGCTGGGATGCCTTGTGGAAGAGATGTGTGGGTCTCAGGTGCCCTGGCAAGGTCAAGGGAGAGGGAGAAACAGGAGCAAGGAACACTGACTGTATTTCTTCATAAACTTTAGTTCCAGCCATGAAAGTACAAAAAGTAAATGCCCTCCAAAAACAGTAATAACTCTCTTTTGACAAGTATTTCAAACTATCAAAATAATTTTGATGTCCAATGAGGGTCAATTAAGAGGATTTTTGCCTATATTCATAAAAGTTCTAAGACCCGATCACTCAATTGGGACATTAGGAGGGAATGGTGGGATATAAACTGAAACCAAAACATTCTGTATGTTATTGAATTTGATATTCACATAAGTTATTTATAATCGTGGAGCAGGTGAAGTTGTTTTCCTTGCTGCCAATTGTCTCATGTTGTTGTCCTCTACCTCTGGGGAAATTTCTCAGAACAAGATATAAAACTCACTCATTCTGAAGTGTAAATAGCTAATGATGTTTAAAGTAATATTTCTCCTAGGAGTATTTCATTGTAACATTTTAAGTCAGATAAATGAAGCTTTGTTGAAGAAACAGAAGGCTTTATTTCAAGGTAGAAGAGAAACTCCTAAGGGTAAACAGAACCTTCTCGGGCTTCTGAAATCACACTATATAAGTTGTTCTTTAGTTTTTCAGCTAGAGGAGTCCTTTCTGCTTTTAAACATAATAGCTATGGAAGCAACCAAATTCTCCTCAGTAAGTGACTGGATAAATTGTGGTACATCTAGACGATGAAATATTACTCAGCACTAAAAAGAGATGAGCTATCAAACTATGAAGATATGGAGGAAATTTAAATGCAGATTACTAAAGGAAAGAAGGCAATCTGAAGAGGCTACCTACTGTATAATTCCAATCATATGACATTGTGGAAAAGGCAAACCTATAGATCAATAAAGAGATAAGTGGTCACCAGGGATTAGGGGTGGGGGAGCTGTGTGAAGGGATGGATAGGAGGGGCACGGAGGACTTTTAGATTAGAGAAACTTCTCTGAATGATGCTGTAATGGGTAGGTATATGTCATTATAAATCTGTCCAAGCCCATAGAATACACAAGGCCAAGAGCAAAATCTAATGTAAACTATAGACTTTGAGTGATTGATATAGTTTGGATATGTTTCCATGCCCAACTTTCATATTGAAATGTAATCCCCAGTGCTGAAGGTGGAGCCTGCGGAGAGGTGACTGGATCATATGGGTGGATTTCTTATGAATGGTTTAGTACCATCCCCCATGACACTGTCTTCATCATAGTGTGTGAATTCTCTGAGGTCTTTCTTTAAAAGTGTGTAGCACCTCCCCCCATTGCCTTGCTCTTGCTTTCACCATGTGATGTGCAAGCTCCTGCTTTGTCTTCCGCCATAATTGTAAGCTTCCAGATCTTCCTGTACAGCCTGCAGAAACTGTGAGCCAATGAAACCTCTTTTCTTTATAGATTACCCAATCTCAGATATTTCTTTATAGCAATGCAAGAATGGCCCAATACAGTGATGATGTGTCAATGAAGGATTATCAATTGTAACAGATGTGCCACTCTGATAGGGGCTGTGGATAATGAGGGAGCCTGTGCATGTGAGGGGGAAGAGGGTACATGGGACATCTTTGTACTTTGCTCTCAATTTGGCTGTGAACCTAAAACTGCTCTAAGAAACTGTTTTTTAAAAATAGCTATCAATTAGTTAATATAAATCACATGTCTAGAATTTACCTAATTCTATGAGTGAATAACAGTGTATTAAACATATTGAACCTTTATTAAGCACCAGCCATTTAAATAAGTAATTTACATTTGAAACTAATTTCATCTTCCAGCTCCTCTCCGAGGTAGGTGTTATTATTACCATATCAATTGTATGGATAAAGGAGTCAAGCGTATAGAGGCCAAGTAAGTTGCCAAGAAAGATTTTAGTGTTCCTACTTTGCAGCTGAGAAAACTGAGTTTAAAGAGAAATAGAAACTCTGAACTACTCTTTGTTTCCTTCCCCGGTATTCTCTAACTCTAGTTAACATGGAAAACAGTATTTGCTTGTTTTTGTTTTGAGATTCTGCTTTCTATGTGATGTTTAGTAACAGGCTGTCATTACATCTGAAGTGAATAGAAATAAGTCCAATTTGGCTCATGTTCCAAAACAAAATTGATAAGGGCAGATTCTATGTGGGTCATTTATGGACATATGCGACTACATTATTTTCTGAATGAACATGGAAACCATGATGATTATGATCTTTTGAAAAAATCATGGTTGAAACAGATCCAACTTAATTATGAGATTTGCCTTATGAGATTGTGTGTACAAATCATCAAGGAAAAGAAAGAACAGAAGGTCACAGAATTTGCATCCGTGCAAGCATATGGATCAGTGTCTAAACACACACACACACACACACAGAAAGAGAGAAAGAGAGAGAGAGAGATTTCCACACATCTGGCTTGATTCACAAAGAATCAGGAAATTCAGTTGAAACACAAACCGTTTTTATTTGTGTACTGTCTGTAGAAATATCATGAAATATTATGGCAACAAAACCTCAAGCAGGGCCATAGGGCTGCTCAATTAAGAGTTTAATAAGTAGCAGTTCCCAAACCCATGTAGGTAATTAAGACCCAGGGTCCAAATCCTCTGCTATCTGCATGTCTCCCGTTTTCATTTAGGACGAGTAACTGGGGTAGGAAGATGACAGAGATTCAGATGCACACATGTTATGACAGAGACAATAACTTTTTGTACAATGTCCAAAAAGGAATGGAAAAGATTTTTTGAATTGTGGTTATGGGCTAGACCCTTGACTTTTTATTCTGTTGAATCACACATGTGGTTTTCTCTACGGGTACAGAATATTTAGAACACTTTGGAAAATCAGTTTTAACAAGCCTTCAGTGTAGCTACATTATCCCACACGTAGTAGGTACTCAATAATATTTATGGAATCATTTATTTGACAAGAAAATAATTATTCAACAAATATATATTGAGTTTTTAACATATGCCAGGAACTTTACTAAGCTCCTGGGATATAACAACAAAAAAGAAAGCACTCTTTTCTCTGATGGAGACTATGTTCTACTAAACAGGACATAAACAAATATGTAGAATATGGAATGTGTCCAATGGTGATAAGTGCTCTGGTAGGCTGAATAATAGGCCCCAAAGATGTCCACTTCCTAATCCCTAAACCTATAAATATGTTCCCTTATTTGCCAAAAAAGACTTTACAGATGTAACGAAGTTAAGAATTTTGAGGTGGAGCAGTTGCCTGGATTATTCAGGTGGGCCCAACATAATCACAAGGGTCCGTATAAGAAGGAGAGGTGACAATGGAAGCAGAAGTCAGAGTGATGTGGGCCCACCAGCCAAGGGATGCAGGAAGCCAACGGAAGCTGGGAAAGGCTGGAATCAAACTCTCCCCTGTGGTTCCCAGAAGGAATGCAGCCCTGTTTACACCTTGATTTTAGCCTAGTGAAATGAATTTCCGATTTCTAACTTACAGAACTGTAAGAAAATAACTTTGTGTTGTTGGAAGCCACTAAGTTTGTGGTAATTTGTTACAGCAGCAACAGGAGACTAATAAAAATGCTCTGGGGACAATAAAGGAAAGGGGGTAGAGCCTGTTGAGGTGGAGGAGGCAGAGGGCTGAGAGTGGTTGCAATTTAAAATAAAGAGAGCGGGGAAGGTGTGTCAGATTGTAATGTCTAAAGATGGCAACCATGATATCACCCATCCCATATGCTTTCCTTAGAATGTGACTTTGATACTTCTCCCACTAGATGGTGGGTATGGGGGAGGAGTGGGGTTCTCTGTTCCTCTCCTTACACATGGGTGAGTTTATGGCTCTGGTCAAAGAGATACTGTGTTACTTCTGAGGCTAGGTCATAAAAGGTAATACAGCTCTTCGAAATACACTCTTGGGACGCAGCCACCATGCAGCTAGGAAGCCCGCAGAGCCATGGAGAGACCATACATAGGTGTTCTGGTTGAGGTATCCACTGACACAATTGCTAGACTTGTGAGTGAGTCAGTTTTCAACTCCCAGCTGTGATGTCACCCTCAGCTACTCTCATTCTGCTCTTTCTGAGTTCCTAACCCACAGAATCCTTGAGCATATAAAAATGATTGTTGTTTTAACCACTGAGTTTTGAGGACATTTGTTATGCCACAAGAGTAACTGGAACAGAAGGCCACATTGAGAGGCTGATGTTTAAGCAAAACCCTAAAGGTGGTAAAGGAGTCATCACAATGTCTAGTGAAAGATTGTTCAAGGTAGGAGAAAATGTAACTGCAAAAAGCCCTAATGGGAAGGAAGGCCTTCTGTACCTGGTAGGTATCAGGAACAGTTAGGGGCTGTTGTGGAAATGCAGAATGTGTAGGGGCTTGTAGACTGTAGGAAGAATTTGGGCCTTTGCTCTGAGTGAAATTGGAAAGTTCTGAGTGGGATAGGTGATGGTCTGACTCAGATTTACAAAAGATGAATCCAACTGCTACTTTGATATGGCGGGGCATGGGTGGGAGCATGGAGACCAAGTAGAAGGGTATTTTTCTAATCAAAGAAAGCAACTTGGACCAGGATGGTAACAATAGGAATGGTAAGTCATTTGGGCATATTTTGAAGGTAGAGTCAACAGGTATTGGGATATATATATATTTAAGATCAAGGTATTGTGATAGATTGGATATGAGTGAGAGAAAGAGAATGAATGTAAAATTGGCTAAACAACTGGAAGAATAGATTTGCCACTTATGAGGTAGAGGGCTGCTAAGGGACAGACTCAGAGAAAAATCACAAATTCAGTTTTGGGCATAATAAGCTTGAGATGCCTCTTAGACATCTAAGAGCAGGCTGTTGGATGCATAGGTTTGACACTCAGAGGGGTATAGGCCAGAGACATACATATATATAATAGGGCTCAGCTTTGAGATTGGTTGAGATCATCAAGGACATGATTGAAGAAAGAGAGGAGGTTCAAGCACTCTGATGTTTAGGGATCAGGCAAATGAAAGGAGCCAGCAGCAGAGACTGAAACTGTATATAGCCCAAAAGAAAGGAGGAAGATGGGGAAGGTGTGATTTCTTGAAAAGCAATTAAGGACAGTATTTCAAGGAGGAGGGAGTGATCAGCAACGTCAAGTGATGAGGTTAAGCAAGGTGAGAACTGAGAAGTGGCCATTATCTTTAGCAATGTTGGAGTCACAAGTATCCTTCATAACCCAATCTCATTGGTAGTGGTGGTGGAGAATGAATGAATGAATGCTAATCGGGTATTTTTTCTTTGAAAGAATATGGGACATTTTGCTGTTACAGAACAAGACAAAGGACAGGAAAGTATGCTGAGATGTCCAAAGCATTAGCTGGAGTACATTCAGATGTTAAACTGAGAACTCTGGACACAATGTTATTGGAAGGGTTCAGAGCTTCCAAGGCTGAACTGTGGTGAAAATTAAAAAGTCCTAAGCAAGCATAAGGCATATCCTTTGCTCATTGCCAATTAAATGGATCTCAAACTTCCTTCCAAGATGAAGACAATTTGCTTCCGGGTTAGAAATGCAGCCTCTGAATTCGTCTATCTATATGTGAATCTTGATTCTAACCATTAGCCAAGTACATGGCTTATTTAAATCTCAAATTCCTTGTCCCTAAAATGGACTAATAATGGTATACACCACATAGGATGGTGTAAGGATTGGATTATATTTAACATGAACTGTGTCTGACGTGTGGTAAACTTTCAGTGACTGTTAGCTCTTACTACTATTAATTACATAAAGTGGGAGAAGAGAAGTCTTTTGTATTGGCCCAAGGCAAATCCATGCTACCCACATAAATATTGAATAAGCTGATCTTCATAAGGGTAACTTTGTCTGTTTAGCTGTTTTGCTGTAATGGAGATTGTCTGCAGTTGGAAGTGTTTGTAGTCTCGGGTAATTCCATGCATCCTTTGTTATGTTAGACTCTAACCAGTAAAGAGGGGTTGCCATTTTTAACCTTAGTATTTTATTGTCAGGATCAAAACACACAATAAAAGAACTTTATAAACTTTATAAAGTATTGTGAGGGTGTAAGTCAGTGTTGGTTTATGACCATGGCATTGGCACTTTGATGTGAACCCTTTGGAGTCCAATTGTCTCAAGCTTTGACCACCCCTGCCTTCCCCCAAAACCTACCACTAATACACATGCACACTTAGAATGGGCTATTTTGGTACTGGGAATTCATACATGATCACACTCCAAAAGGAGCAGATGAAAAACGCTTGAGAAGGCTAAAAAGGAACACACAGAACTGAAAAACCATTCCTTAAAAATTTCAAAAGTCTGAGTTGTTTTCAAATTTGGTAACCCTAACACGTCCATGTGAGGTGATCTGGGACTATGTGAAAGTAGACATTGCCCTAACAAAATAATGAAAAGGGAATGATAAATGCAGCAATTAGAGAATCCTAACTCAACTTCCACACATGGAAACAATTGCCTAAATTATGGCAAAATGTGGCAATTCCAAACTGGCCTCATTATTTACTTGAGAACAAAATCATAGAACACAGAAAAATCATCCTCATATGCGAGTTTTGCTGTTCACTCTTCTAAATTATTATTTGCATGCTGTAGTATTTGGATTAAAAGTTTCACTCTCTTCTCCTTCCTTCCCCCCCAAAATCAGGTCCTTAACACCAAAGTAAAGCACAAGACTATTATCTCAGTGATTCTTTGAATTCTTGCCTTAGTATCTTTGCTTTTTACAGAAAAACCTTCTGTGGTTGACAGAAAAAATATGAATGAATACAAAAGATGAATCTAAAAAGCATCTACCAGCTTGGCAGAAGAACTACAGAAACCCCAGTATCCCAGTTCTTGCTGCCATATGTGCAAAGAAACTTGGGAAACACTCTTTTCTAAGCCCTTGCTACTCAGAGTGTAGATAATGGATGAGGAGCACCAGCATCAACTGCAGGCCTGCTAGAAACGCCTAACTTCAGGTCCTACACCAGATCTTCTGAATCGGAATATGCATTTTAACAATCTCCCTGGATAATTCATATGCATCCTGAAGTTTGAGAAGCAATTTCTCAAACTCTTACCAGTTCAGGCTGAGGGGAGCTTCCAAACTGCTTGTTCAGCTTACTGTGAGCCTGCAGTTTTAAAATTCATCTTAGATTCATGCAGGTGACTGACAGCATTGAGGACAAGTGTACAATAAGCCTCATACCATTATGCATAAATGTTCCTCCTTACCCATTAAAAAGGTTCAAAAGGTACTGTTCTGCAGATATTCCACATAATGACCTTCCAAATTTCTTGGCACCAGTCATCTTCTAAGAGACTCTGGTGCCTGCACATATTAAATTAAACCTCCTCTCTTTGTAAACTGTCAGTTATCTGCTACTGACTTTTGAGCTATGTCCCATAAATGAGGTTATTGGAGAAAATATATCAGGTATAACATAGACAAACTATAGACAGATGCTTAAGGAAATAAAAAGATTAAGGTACCTTTGACAAACCAGCCTAATTATCAACTGTGGTATAGTTTCTGAGTCATTGAAATTCTGTTTTTCATGTGTTCTGACAGTGTAGGGGAGAAAAACAGAAATCTGCTTTAAGATGATATTCACAAACACACAGCTGTTACCTTAACTATAGGGTCATGCCCACATTTTTCTTGTTTTTCAGGTGTTTTCTGAGGATGTATTAAGTAGAATTTCGATGAGTCGGAGAGCTCTATCCAATGTATAAATTAAACTTAAAGCTTCTCAAAGCAAGTTCAAGCCAAATTGCCCTCCTCTGCTTATTTGAGGCAGTTACTAAGAAGCAATGGAAATGACACTTTTTAAGCCAGACTCTCATAAATCAGGTGTTTCCGCACTTCTTGAAGTGACAATAGAAAGCCAATTGGAAAGCAAAAGACACTGCTCCCAAACTGTCGGCAGACTTTAGAGTGAATATAATGTTTGACAGGAAAGATTGTGTGTGAACATTATTCATTGCACCAAAAACCACCCAAAGGCACCTTCCGAGCAAAGATTAATGAAAGAGAATTCTCAGGAAGTAACATAATACAGAATCTCTTCCTCTTCTCCACCCACTTCTCCTTTAGGGAAATCCAGATTTAGCTTGGGACAAAAGTTAGAATTCTGAAGGTGTGATGAAAGGCAAGTCGTAGTCTACAAGGCTGTTACAGCATGAGGGTCTTACTTCTGGACATATGGGATGGCATTTCTTAACCCGATTCAGATATCCCTTAGGAGACTGTGAAGACTGCATTGTTGAGAAGCTAGATATTCAGTGTCCCATCCACACAGGAAACCAATACCCCAACTTTAATGATCTTCAGTTTGATTTTAGTTTGTTGTTCTCCTAGTGTCACTCTGAATTCATCAAATTTTCAAATGTCAGACCCACCTTCTTGACACTCTTATTAATATTCTTTGCCTGTCAGAATTGATCATGGGCTCTTTGAAGAGTCAGTGCAGAGTTACTGCTTAAAGTAAAAACATGGAAGAAAGACTGATTTGTCAGTCTATACTTACAAGCAGCTGAAATTTTCCTTTGAAATGCAGAACTTTAAAAATCCTTCTAAGTTCTGTGGCTGAGGAACCATATCCCTAGGCATTCTAGAAACTCACCTCCTTGAAAAAGTAGGTTGATGATCTAAGAATGGGAGGTTCCTCATTTTCAGAACTGCATGCTATCTGATTGCCAGCTAAATAGTGTGGGTCGTTTTCTAGTCAATAATGAAGATTATCAACTCGTAGACACTTTTTAGAATTGAGTTGTACATTTACTGTGATCCAATCTAAAGAAGGCTTCCATTGGATGTATGCTAACTACTCACACTTTGAACTTGGTGATTCTCAAGTTTGTTGAGCCTTAGGATTCCTTTTATTGTTTGTTTGTTTGAGACAGAGTCTTGCTCTGTCACCAGGCTGGAGTGCTGTGGCACGATCTCAGCTCACTGCAGTCTCTGCCTCTGCCTCTCAGGTTCAAGTGATTCTCCTGCCTGAGCCTTCTGAGTCGCTAGGATTATAGGCACACGTCACCATGGCCGACTAATTTTTGTGTTTTTAGTGGAGATGGGGTTTCACCATGTTGGCCAGCCTGTTCTCGAATTTCTGGCCTCAAGTAATCTACCTGCTTTGGCCTCCCAAAGTGCTGGGATTACAGGCGTGAGCCACTGGTGGCTGGCCTTGCATTTAATCTTGTTATTAATCCAGAAAATTAGAAAGGAATATGTCCAGGTGTTATCTTTGTTCCTTATGTTGACTTTTTAGAGGGTAGATGAAGGAAATGTTCATTAAAGAATGCCTTTGTAATTTTGTAATCAATAACACATCCATCATATTTCTCAAAGCCCCCCTTAGTAAAGTCCAGTGATACTTATTTCTAGTATAGCTTGCTTCTATAAAATAACTTAAAGATTTCCTTTTATTGAATAATTAGGAGATAAAGGTTCCAGTGAGATTTCTTTTCCCCTTGGGTTTCAGAAAGTTTGGGGCAAAGTTATGTGATTAATTATTCCAATTCAACTAGAATGTATGTAATCTTTCTAAAGTGTTTTCTGAATTTTAAAAATTTTATGTTTAATTACTCTGCCACATTTCAATATCATAAGACTCATGGCTTGGAAAACAGAATGTGGGTTGAATTCAGTCTCACTTGTGCATCTCATCTGATACCTTTGTGTAGGGCACAATGAAGCTGTAGCCCTGGCCGATATCCCCATCTCCTGTTTTTTATTTAGGGAAAGGGTCTCCTTCTGTTATCCAAGCTGGGATGCAGTGATGTGATCATAGCTCACTGAAGCCTTGAACTCTTGGTCTCGAGTGAGCCTCCTGCCTCAGCCTCACAAGCAGCAAGAAGTACAGGCATGAGCTGTGATGCCTGGCTAGTTTTTAAAATTTTTATAGAAATGGGGATCTCACCGTTGCCCAGGCTGGCCTCGAACACCTGACCTCAAGTGATCCTCCTGCCTCAGCCTCCCAAAGAAGTGGGATCACAAGTGTGAGCCACAGCACCCAGACTCAATTCTCCTTTTAATCTCTGGGGCCCTTTGCCAACTTGCATGTTTGCAGTCTTAGGGCAAGTCCTAGTACTGGTCTGAATAAGGCACTTGCTGGCCCCTTTCCAACCATTGGGCCAGAGATGTGGATTTAGGTTGGCCTGATGATCTTCTAATGCCACTCATTTCCCAGCAGGTGAGCTGTCTCCTTTACGCTATCAGGTACAGGTGCTCTTGTGTCATTTGTCCCTACCTATTTCACATTTGGTTGCCTCCTGTTCCCTTGGTTAATTCACATAAACTTAAGAGCACATACACACACACACATTATGTGCATAATACTTTTTTTTCTTCTTTTTTTTTGAGGCAGAGTCTTACTCTGTTGCCCAAGCTGGAGTGCAGCGGTATGATCTCAGCTCACTGCAACCTCCACCTCCAAGGTTCAAATGATTCTCCTGCTTCAGGCTCCTGAGTAGCTGGGATTACAGGTGCCTGCCATTATGCCCAGTTAATTTTTTTATTTTTAGTAGAGGCGGGGTTTCGCCATGTTAGCCAGGCTGGTCTAGAACTCCTGACATCAGGTGATCCACCTGCCTTGGCCTTGCAAAATGCTGAGATTACAGGCAAGAGCCACTGTGTCAGGTTGTGCACAGTGCTTTTTACTGATCTTTCCCAATCTTTATTATTTTATTGGTGATGGAGGCCAGAACAATAAGGGACTGAGCAAAATTTTCTCCTTGTTATTTGAGCAGCAGGGTAATTTACTGAGGTTTTAACTTGGTGTTGTTTTTACTTCTAACAAATCGAGCAAGGATGAGTACCAGTTGTTTTATTCTCTTTATTTCCTCCTTTCTCTTTCCTAGAAGAGGTCTCAGGCTTTGTACTTCTTGGTTCAGGGGTATTTGAAGAGCTGAAAGCAGAAACTGCTTGAAACAACTTCTCTTTCTGGCCCTTCTGAAAGTCTTGAGAATACTAAGCAAGTGTGTCCCCTGACAAGGAAGAAACTGGAGAAGAGTAGGCCAAAGAATGTCAGACAGATGGTGAGCAATCTATAATGCTGGGCAAGGTCCACAGTCTTTCTTGTTCCCCTCTGGGAGGTAGCAGGGTATTTTTTTTTTAAGGGAAATGCTTTCTGTGCCTAGGGAGACTGACTCCAGGCACTGGAGTCCCAGAACCTTTAGTTTTCACCCAAATATGGCATAGAAGGAACATGCCCTTGGATTGGTTTTTGTTTGTTTTTTAACATTTTATTTAAAAATTAGCATTTAAAAATCTGTTCAAATAAAAAGAAAAATTATAGTAAAGTCAACTGTTTTATTTTGTACAGACCTATAATTCTAACATCGATTCATGTATCCTAGAGATTCACGTAATCAAGATACAGAGTAGTTCCATCACCCTCTCAAAGCCCCCTTATTTTCTCTTCATAGTCACAGCCCACCCCACCCATAACCCCTGGAAACCATTGATTTGTTTTCCATCACTATAGTTCTGTCTTACAGAGAATGTCAAATAAATGGAATAATACAGTGTGTATCCTTTTGAGATTGGCTCCTCTCATTAGCATGTCTTTGAGATTCATCCATGTTGTGTGTATCGCTAGCTTATTTCTTTTTATGGCTGTGTAGTATTTCACAGTATGGATGCACCACAGTCTGTTCATCCTTTTCCCCTCCAAAGGACATTTGGATTGTTTCCAGCTTTTGATGATCACAAATAAAGTTGCTATAAACATTCATCCACAGATTTTGGTGTGAACATAAGATTTCACTTCAGGGTAAATAGCCAGGATTGGGATTTCTGGGCATATGGTCAGGGTATGTTTAACTTCATAAAACATTGCCACACTTTTCCAGAGTAGCTGCACCATTTTACATTTCCACCAGCAACATATGAGGGTTCCAGTTGTTCCTCAGCCTCAACAGCACTTGTTATCATCAGTAATTTCCTATGATTGCCATTGTAATAGGAATGTAGTGGTATCTCTTAGTGGTTTGAATTTATATTTCCCTAATAAAGTCTCTGGATTTAAGGACTCAAGTGGCCTCTGACAGTGAATTGATTAGTAGTTGTTAGTATGGGGCAGATATGGGGATGGCCTCACAGATATTTTATTGTATTGACTCAGGGTGGGGAGTGAAGAAAAAGGTCTGATAATAAGCAAGAATTAAATTCTCTGCAGTGGGGTCAGTGGATGGGGTTTCTAAGTCAGATTTAAATAAAATAATATGACAGTTCTTGCAAGCCCAATTGTGATGAAAAGTCACTCTAATTTAATGTGCCTTATAGATATTTCAAATCTGTGTAGTCATAACTTGGTACATTCTACCATGTGGTACATCATATGCCTGATTGCATTTGTATCACTTGATTATGAAAACCTTAGCAAAGTACTTTAAAAGGATTGCTCACAGAATTGCCAGCACAAGTATGTACCAGAATTCTGGCTGGACATGCAATATTTCTGTGGATTTAGCACAATGGAAAAAAACTGCAAATGAAGTATAATAAAGATGGTGAGCATATGGGCCCTAGCGTTGATTTGTCAGCGTTGAAAGAATTGAAGAAGGCTACTTATCAATACCTGATGTAGACAACCCAGTCTCAAAGGTGCTAGAACTAGGAGATGGCCAAATCTGAGAATTTTAATTAGTAAGCCAAATGTCTTTCTTCTCTTGGCCCTTAACCATAAACGTTCTCTAAAACTATACTTTCAAGTATTCATTCTCTACATTCTCTTCCTTGGGGCTCTATGAACCTCCAGTGTGGGAATATCTGTGTTACATTCCCTGCTTCATGGTTCAGGAGCCTCTTATTGTGTAAGAAAGAATGTGTCTGGTCTTTGTCCCAGGTTCCTGGCACAGAGCTTCTAAAACCCTCGGAATTTGCAAAGTGGTAGAAGTGTCCTTGTTATTTATGAATCCCCTGGATCATACTTGAGTTTATGCTAATGAGGTGACTCATAGTGAGCCCATAGGTAGCTTCAGGATGGCGACTAGTCACTGGAAAGATCAGCCATGTGATGAGAGGGTTGGAACGTTGAGCCAGTTCAACCTCTGAGAGGAGGAGAGCCAGAGATTGAGTTACATCCTGTGGCCAGTGATTTAATCACTCATGCCTATGTAATGCTATACCAATTTAAAAAAAACTCTGGACAATTAAGCTCAGTGGAGCTTCCTGATTGGTGAACACATTTTTGTTTTATCTTGTTTTATGTTCGAGACCAGGTCTTACAATTGCCCAGGCTGGAATGCAATGGTGACTTCATATCTCACTGCAGCCTCAAACTCTTGGGCTCAAGGCATTTTCCCACCTCAGCCTTCCACATAGCTAGGACTACAGGGTTGAGCCACTATGCTCCAGGCCATGACTGGTGAACACACTGATCTCTCAGGAGGATGATACATCCTGATTCCTTGATAAAAGGACATAGAAGCTCCATGTTTGGGACCCTCCCAGGCCTCTCCCTATAAGTTTCTTAATTTGGCTGGTCTGATTAGTATATTTTATAATGAAACTGTTAAAAAGGTAGCTTGTCAGGAAGACATAAGCAGGGCAGGAGATACCCCCACTGGCCCCCTATCCAGGAATGTCAGGCAATCATCAGGTGATGGGTAGGCAGTTAACTGTCTCTCTAAAATAGTAACAGGTCACACAGCCAGCACCAGGGAAAGGCAGTTTCCCAATAGAAACACCTGAAACTGATCATTAGCTTCCAGCTAAGATCTCAGGGGTTGGGCAAGTGGGCTCACACATGCATACTAAGAGTTCAAATGGTGGAGTCTAATTAGCATATGACCTTCTGGGGGTGTTCCACCAGAAAAGGGAATGCCTCAGGTGAGCATGCGTACAACTCCAGTAAACCCACTGCGCATGCTCACCTCCAAAATGCTAGCAGGCCAGTGCGCATGCACACAGCCCACTCCAAGGGAAAAATCAAGGGAGAAGGGATGCAAGACCCTGGGTATGCCAACATATAAAACCCCAAAGTCAAAAGGTCAAACCTCACACCTGACCTCCAGGTTTCCCCCTTGACCCTCTTCCAGGTATACTTTACTTTCTTTTCATTCTTACTCTGGAGCTTTTTAATAAACATCCACTCCTGCTCTAAAACTTGCCTTGGTCTCTTCTTTTGCCTTATGCCCCTCCGTCAAATTCTTTCTTCTGAGGAGGCAAGAATTGAGGTTGCTGTAGACCCGTGTGGATTCGCCACCAGTAACAAAACCATAATTGTAAGTACAGTGCTTTCCTGAGTTCTGTGAGTCATTTTAGTGAGTTGTTGACCAAAGCAGTGTCATGAGAATCCTCTGGAGATGTAGTTGGTTGGTCAGAACTGTGGGTGGTCTGGTAACTCCACTTGCGTCTGACTTCGTCTGAAATGGAGACAATCTTGTAGAGGACTGAGTCTCTAACTTGTGGGGGTCTACACTGACTCTGGGTGGTTAGTGCCAGAACTGATTGCAGTATACGCATTTGGGCTAAAACAGAATGTTCGATGAGTCAGTGGGCAGTACCTGTAGGCAGAACTGTCCCTATTGTCCCAGACCTCATCTCTCATGTCCCTTCTCCCCCGCCCCCCTCCCCCACAATGGACATAGGCAGGCTGTCAACACAGAATCCTGCAATCCACTGAAGACCTGGGTCAGATGGTGTTTGCCTGATGTTCTAAGAGAAAAAAGCTCCAACTACTTCTCTGGTCCTTCAGGGAAATGCAAATGTAACATAACCACCCCTCTATTTTTTCTCTTTCCATGCCTCCTTATTTCAGACACAGGGAGGGTTTCTTCCATCAGGCTGGTGGCATGCTCCTTCTACAGCAGAATATGCTGCGGCTTTTTTCTTATTCTTTTGGCCTTCAGAAGAAAGAGTGCTGCATGCCAGTGTCTTCAAGTGGATACTTCTGAGGCCCTTCAGAAAGAGCAAGAATGGATCCAGAGAGCTGCTTGGCCTCAGGATACTCCTTTGGTTCATCTATATTCACCAGGGACATTCCAGTGTTGTCGTTTTTAAACGGTGAGTTTGCTAATGCTGAATTCTCTCTTCTATGTCTCAGTTGGTGCTTCCCCTTGCCCTTGGGCAATTTTTCCAGGCAATGTGGTACAAACACTACATTCCTTACAAGAAGGAGGTGGGGTAATCAAAGAAAACTCCCTGATAAGTTACATGTACTCTGAGCAGTGCTGTCAAGCTTAAAGGTCACATATTTCTGCAGTATGAAAATCACAGAGCACAGTGGAAAACTCATGCATAAGCAAAGCTTCTCATTGCATTCAAAAGTAATTTAAATGGCTGAGAACTTATCTCTGTGATAAAGGCTGCACCTTTTTATGTACGTTAAACCTAAGGAAAGTGCTTAAAATCCTCCCTGGCATTTGCCTCGCAGAGCTCTTGTGGGAGTAATGGGCCATGACATACTTGGAACTCCTAGAAGGAAAAGTGTGATGCAAGTGTAAATGTATTATCATTGCCATTAGAAATGGTGATCTGGGGGGAAGATTAAATGCTAAAGATAAAAATCACCGAAATCTCTGAGAAATGCAAAACTAGGCCTGTGAAGTTCCATACTTCAATTAAATTGAATGACCACATAATGCTATATTCTAATCCTGTGAGCATAAATTAACATAAAAACAAAATGACACAAAATTGCCAGCATCAGCAGGAAATAGAGGGGCCATTAGTCATCACAGTCTGAAGCCCCCTCTCATTATTATTCAGTGCCTATGAACTTGACAACTGAAAAGTGCTTAGCAGTCATTTGTTGGTAAATGTGCTTCCTCAACGCTGGAGAGAACCAGCGTTGAGGGTTGTTCTCTCCCAGGCCCTCTGTCTAGCCATTGAGCCAAATTTTCCTCTTAATGCATGGCCTGAACTGGGACACTGGTCTTCATGGCCTGTTCCCTTAAGCAGCTGCAAATACTCTTCACTGCTTTGGGTTCTCTAGGATTCTGCAGAGCTCTAGGAATTAGCTGATACTTGATTGACAAAGGAGCCAGTCCTGATTCACCATGCCTGTCCCACTGCAACCTGATTCCTAGTATGAGGTGACAGAGGGTTAACCCTATGGTTCATGGTACCAGACTTGTATAGGAGAAATTTCTGCTTTGTCTGTAAACTTTCCTAGAAGGAACTCTAAAACTAGAGCAGTCTGGCAGTCCCTTGAGTCCTGTGATAAGTATGAATAGATGTGTTTTGGATTTCTTATTGTGCTGTGCTCTGCTCTCTCATATAGCCTCCTAGAAGGAAACCTTAGGTCTCCCATAAGACACCTTTAGTAATGTTGGAAAAAAACAATAAATGAACTTTTTTTTCTGTAAATATGAGTTGTCACCATTGCAGAGTAAGGTGACATGTTGATTTTCAAACCAGCATTTAGCTATATAGCAGGAGTTGGTCCTTGACCCAATATTGTGTCCAATTGCAGGAGTTCAGAAGTGTCCTAGCATGTCTCATGAACCACTAGGGCAGACCTGAGCAATGTCTATTTTCATGGGGACCTGAGCTGCTTCCTGAAGATAATGCATCCTACAGAGGAAGAAACCAGGCTCTAGAGCTGATGCACAGAGCCTCAGCCAGAGAGGGGAGCTGATTTTGAATATGGCATGGTGCTGTCTCTCTATTCCTTCCTGAGCACACACCCAGAGCCTCATGCTGGTGCCAGTAACATTGGTTCCCAAGCAGCACTGCTTTGGAGCCCTTCTGGTGGAAATAAGACTAAATGGAGAGAGACACCCCAACACCACTTTGCATCAACTGCTGTGGAGCTTGGTACCTTCAGGGCTTTGGCTCATTGCCTGATGACAATGGAGGAGGAACCCTCCAAAATGAAGTTTCTTTCTATGCACATATGAGATAACCCTGGAGACACACAGAAATGTTCAATAAGCATATTTTAGGATACTAGGGTGCTATATGAACAGCTGTGTAAAAGTCGGTAAATCTGAATTATTTTGTATCCATAGGCTGGTGGGGCTTGAGGAAACTGGAGTTCACAAAGGCACAGTGTATATGCCAAATTTTACCTGTGAATTATTTTAATAAATAATTACTTTGTGCCTGGTATGTCTGGCATTATGCTAGGTCTGGAATTTATAGGTCTCTGAATCTAGTGGTAATGAAGAGATATCAATAAGTAACAACAATGATGATGATGAGGAAGAGACAATGATGACAAAAATTGCCATTTGTTGAGTATTAATTATATGCATGCATTGTGCTAGGTATTTAACATATATTATTACTAATCTTTGCTACAGCCATACAAGACAGTGCTTAATAAGTCCATTTTAAAGGTGAAGAAAATTGAGGCACAGACATGTCATATGGTTGGTAGATGTCAGAGATGACATTCAAATATAGATTTGTATGACCACAATCTGATGTCTATTACGTTATAGGTCGCTTAGCAGAAAAACATTTACTGAACAATGGAATAAGAGGGAAAAGAGAAATCCATGTGACTCTTGACTGCTGAGAACTGAGCATCAGATTTCAGATAAGCACTTTCAGTGCTTGAGCATATAAAATGTTATAGCAGTGACTATAAGATTGCTTACATATATGTGTACCATATAGTAGTTCCTCATCATTTTGCCAGGAAGATAAGAAGGGGAATACTAAAAGTATCAGAATATTGGCCTTTTCCTAGCAGCTTGAAGGAGCAGCTTGTTCCAGAGTGATGGCGATTGAGAAATGCCTATGACATCATCTTGTTCTCTTAGGATCCAATGGGAGTTCATGATGACTCAGCCACAGCTAGCACAGAGCACACGGCACATTCACTCCATATTCGCTCAATTTAATTTCTCCAATGAAAAGCAAATGTGTTTATTATTTATAGGAACAACCTCCATCCAAAAAAAAGAGCAGTTATTGTCTGAATAAAAGGATGCTCCAAGTTGTGAAGTTTCCCGGCTATTTTGTGCTTCTAAGACCACCAAGATTAATATGAAAACCCTTTGGAAAGATTTCAGGAGTAAAGAGAAACTGAAAGTTAAAGTGTGAGAAGTGAATTAAAGTTCAACCTGGAAAGAAGACATAACATCTTTGACAAGATAATATAAGCCAATAGGAAAATGACTCAATTTATACGTAACCTTTCAGGAACACGTTTATTTTAGCACAGGAAGCACACCTGTACGTGCAGACTAGCACCGACTCAATCTTGTCAGAAGAATAGAGTGTTCTTTTACTAATAGGAGCTACTTCATTATTTCCACAAAGATGAACACAGTCAATGACCCAAAAGTTAGATGTATAGATGGTCCACTTAAGATTTGAGAATTGTGAGGAAAATATGCCATCACCCTAAATAAGCTACTCAGTGACATCTAATCTTGAAGGAAGACAAGATGTTTCCTGACACTTGTTTATTGCTGTTCTGATACACTGGGCAAATTATTTGCTCTCCAAGAAACAGAAACCTATCCCTCTAATGCTATTACCATAATACTCTAGACAAATACATGCAATTTCATGTCATTTTATCTAGGCATATCAACTGGATTTTATGCTGTCATTTTTCCCAGGCAAAGCTGATATCATTACCACATGACTTCAGCCAGCAAACAGTTCTGCTGTTATCTCATATCCTCATAGAATCCTTTCCCCCAGATGTTAGTTTCATTCAAATGCATTCCATATGAACAACATTCGAAGGAACAGTTTTCTAATCTCCCATCCCCCATTCTCCCTTCCGAAAATCATCCTTACAAGAGAAATTTAGGGTTTTTCTGGCAAGAACTTAAAGATATCCAGTTTAAGTGCTTAATTCTAGGATGTGGAGTGGAGCAGAGCACTTGAGCTGTGAAAGAGCTGCGTGTTTTTATTGTAGGCCCCTCTCTGCTACACTCTTCACACTTGATTATGCATCAAACCTAAAATTCCATTTCTCAGCACAACTGCAGTCCCCAACAAAAGCTCAGTGAGGGATCCATTTCTTTTTCCTCTACATGTACCCTTGGCTCCTATTAATTTTAATGTAACTTACATGATAGTAACAATATTCATAAATTCAAAAGATAACCACTGCCACTTTTGGAGCTTTTCCATTTAATAACATTAATTTCATACCAAGTATGGTTATTTGGGCAAAAGAAAAAATTCTTTCTGTAACTTTCCTCCTAGACAGACAAGCGAGAATATATTGTATTATAATTGTAATTTCAATCATTTTGAAGCCCAGCTGCTGCCATAGATTACTTTTCATATGTGTATCTATAAAGTGACATGATCAGCTTACTCAAATACTTCTTGTCTTAGTTTGTTAGGGCTACTACAACAAAATACCATAGACCGGGTGGCTTATCAACAACACAAACTTAATTCTCACAGTTCTGGAAGCTGGAAGTCCAAGATAAGGGTACTAGCATGGTCATTGGTGAGGGCCACCTTCTGGATTGCAGAATGCCAACATCTTGTAACCCCATGTGGCAGAAAGAAGGAGAACTCGCTTGCGGGCCTCTTCTTATAAGGGCATTAATCCATTCATCAGGGCTGTACCCTCATGGCCTAATCACTTCCCCAAGGCCCCACCTCATAATACCATCACAGTGAAGATCAGATTTCAACGTAGGCATGTATGGGGAATGAGTGGGTTGCATAACACTTCCTTAGAGAGCAAAGGCCCCAGGAAAGCCAATGTCTTACCGGGCTACTAAGCTCCACCTGATCAATCTATTAGACTGCAAGATCAATGAAGGAAGAAGCAAATCTGTCTCACCTACCACTTGCTATTTAGCAGACCCTCTGGGAAAGCCCTGTGCCTGTCTGCCCCTAGATGCAGTCTCTGCAGTGTGTGTGTGTGTGTGTGTGTGTGTGTGTAGGGAGGGTCTGAGGGTACAGAGAAACGAGGGGGTTCTCTCTCATTTTCCAACAGCCTAGGGCAGCATCCTTTGTGGAGACTGCATCTCTTCCATGGCTCCATTTCCACCTGATAGGCCCCACTGTGGTTCTGGCTTCCCCAAGGCCCCTGCTCTGAATTCCAGCAACACTCCCTCCTCCTACTGTCCTGGAGGTCTAGGAGTGGTAATTCCTTCTTCCTGATACTATTTTCTGGGGTATCTCACCATCCTGTTTGGCTACAGCCCCTCTTTCACATATATCACTGATTCCGGGTAATTGAATTACCCTGTTCTTTTTTTCTAGTTGGACCTTCAAAAAATTCTTGCTGAACAAATGAACCTTGTAGGAGTTTCTGTCGCTGGACACTATTACCGGGGTGACTCTGCAGCTCTCAGAGGACCAGCACCCTGCTGCTCACCCCTAGGCTTTTCTGTGTTGTCAGAGTATGTCCCCAGACCAGCAGTAGTACAGGGGCTGTAGTCCCAACATCACCTGGAAATTTGTTAGAAATGTAAACATGGAAATCTTCAGACCCCACACCAAACATTCAGAATCATAAACTCTGGAACAATCTGAGTTTTTAAGCCCTCCAGGGGATTGTGATACAAGCTAAATTTGAGCACTACTGTCCTACAGACTGCAAGACCTCACTCCAGGCAGAGAACCCTTAGCCCCAGGCCTACAGTGCACTTGCAGGAGCCTTAAATGTTCCCTAAGTGAGACCATCCCAACTTCTAAGCTACATCAATTAATAAGATAAGGAAAACACCACATCATATTGATGAAGCTCATTAAGAATTCTTTACTAACTCTGTTTAATTCTTCCCAATGATCAGTTGAATGTCAACCGACTAGCTTTTCATTTTAACCTGAAATTATCCTTTTCAGACAGGCTAATTTAGTAAGGTTGACAATATTCAGACTTTAAGAACTTTCACTTAGTTTAATATACATTCCACATCCTAAGTTTATTATTAAAAGTGGAAATGGTAGAGCTGTTTTCCATCATGATATCATAAATAATAAGCAGAAACATGGTTTAAAAGTTAACTAGGACAGCTATGTAGAAGTTTTAATATGAATGGCACTTACTGTATCCCATTCAATGTGCCAGGTACCATGCTTTCTCTCTTCATACCTATATTCTTACCTATGTTATGTAATTTATCCCTTGCGATAAAGCTAAAAGGTGGCCAGTTGTATTCCCATTTTACAGATGGAGAAATAGAGAGTTAGAGAAGTTAAGTGGTATCCTGAGGTCACAGAGCTTAGGATGTAGTACACAAATCCTCTGCACTACACCACTTGGATGTTCATTTATTCACAGGGCTTAGGATGTGCTATACTCTCTGATCGGTGCTGGGGATAATAGTAACCTAGACAGCCACAGTCTATTTCCCTTCTTTCCCATGAAGTCTTTAGCAAGGGGGATACTTAGGCACAAAACAAGTTAACAAAAGCATAAATGCAATTATTGGGACTTCAGTGGCCACCATGGACGAAGCAAGCATGGGGCTGAGATGTAGCCAATGGGAAGAGTAACCCACTTCTGACAGGTGGGCAGGGAAGGTCTTCATGAGGAGGACAGATGCAAGTGGATCCCAAGATGAGCAGTAGCCAGCCATACAGAGCAAAGGGAAGATCAGCAGGCAGAGAGAAACATATGCAAGGAGCTGTGAAGAAAGAGCGAGCTTGGGGCATTGGAGGTACTAAAAAGGAGGCCAGCTGGGCTGGAGGTCAGGAAGAGAGGGTAAGAGTGAGACAGATCAGAGAATGATGTCAGAAACAAACACACAGAGCCTGATGACAAGGCTAGGTACAGAGATTGAGTTGTTTTTCCAGTGCGATGAGTATTCATTTTAAATAGGGTGTGGCAGCCTGTGTGTGTTTTAAGAAGCTCTCCCTTGCTATTGATGGAGCATGGAGTGGATGGGGATGACATGGGAAGCAGAGCAATCATTTGGAAGGTTATTATAAGACAGAAGATGACAGTGACTCAGTGTAGGGAGATGGCTGTGGAGGTGTAGATAAATGGATGAATTTGGAATTGGAATTCAAGGAAGAGGCAATTTCCTGATAAATTATTCACAGAAGGTAAGTAAAATGATGACTAGGAGGTGTTTTTATTTAACAGATTTATTGAGGTAAAATTTATACCATAAAATTCACCTATTATGTATGTAGTTCAAAAGTTTTTAATAAATTTATAGAGTTGTGCAACCATCCCCACAGTCCAGTTTTATAGAACATTTCCATCATCAGAGAAAGCTCCCTCAAGCCCCTTTGTGGTCAATCCCTACCCCCATCTCCAGGCAAGGCAACAAGTTTTCTACTTTCTCTTTATAGAGTTTTGTGGAAATTTTATATACATGAAACCATGCAATATGAAGTCTTGTGTCTGGATTTTATCACTTAACGTGTTTTTAGAGGTACATGTTGTTTCATGTATTGGTAGTTTGTTGCCTTTTTGCTGAATAATATTCATTGTATGAATATAACACAGTTTGTTTTTTCTCTTACCAGTTGATGAATACTTGGATTGTTTCTAATTTGATGTCACTAATAATACTACTACTAGACATAATCTGTTTCCCTTTATCTTCATTCCAATACAATTATGTCACAATCTTTAATCAAATCAATATTCAGCACTTACATTACTATAAATTGTAACTATCCATATTAAATAGCATTTATCTTCTTATTCAACTTTCTGATTCTTCTAGATTAATAATTGCCTTGACTTTTAAATGTATGTCACTAAGTGCTTCCCTCTAATGGGGAACTGTAAACCTTGGTTAACTTCTTTAGAGATACTGCTCTTGGAATCCTTTATCTACCTGTCCTGATCTGAACTGGTGACTCACTAGGCCTGCACACAGTTGTTGTCCTGGGACTTATTCCCCCTCTCCTGTGCTGGATTGTAATTGCTGGATCCCAATTTCTGGGTCCCGTGATTTTCTTCATTATGATGAAGCCAATAGTTTTTTGATAAAGAGTGAATGAAAGGTAAAGCTTTGTAAGCTTGCATATGTGAAAATGTCTCTATTCTGACTTCATGATTTCCTGATTTATAGTTTAGCTGGATATAGAATTTGAAGTTGGAAATGTTTTTATTTATCAGAATTTCAAGTCCATTGTTTTAACTGCCATCTCGCTTCAGTGTTTCTCTTTAGCAAATGAACATCAATGTTATTCATGATTCCCTCTTTATTTTTCTCTCAAGTGACTTTTAGGATATTGACTCTTATCCTTGGTATTTTGAAATTTCATAGCTATAAGTTTTAGAGTGATTATTATAGCTTTAGATATGCTGCATATTCAATGAGTCTTTTCAATTCACAAACTCATCACTTTAATTTCTGAGAAATGTTCTTGAATTATTTTTTTAGTAATTCTCTCCCCTTTGTTTCCTCTATTCTTTCTTTCTATTTCTATTCCTCTGTTCTATTTCTTTCTATCTATTAATTAGATACTAGACTTCCTGGATTATGCTCTAATTTTCATTTCATTTCTTATTCATTTTCTGTTTTCTTTGTTTTAGATTCTACTGTCTGTAAGATTTCCTCAATTTTTACAAACTTTTCCATTGTCTTAAAAAATCTTGTTTCTTTTCTATAACACCTGTTCTTGTTTCATGACTCGATATCTTCTCTTATCAGAAGATAATATTTCTATTATTACATAATTTTGATTTTGTTTTCTTTATGTAATGTATTCTTCCATTTTCCTTGTTTCTGATCTTGTTTGTTTTTTACTTTGTCTTTTCATGTTGGTGGCTTTCCTCTAATGTCTGGTGGTCCTTAATATTTTAGAGTGAATCGCTTATCTTTTGAAACTTGATATGTGTGGTGAAACTTTCCAATTGCTGAGCTTCATTGTGAGTTGATTTCTTAGAAAATAGAGTGTATCATTGGTATTTCACCAACATCAGCATCTGCAGGAACTTTCCCTTTAGGATGATTCCTACAAAGAAGAAATCCACTATCCTGACAGGTGGTATGAGCCTGAAGTCTAGGAACTGAGCAGGTGTAGGGGCAGACTGTCCGGCTTATTAGTACGTAGATTTTCTTTCAATGCCCCAGGTGTCTGAAAGGTATCCTGCATCCACTGTCAGCTGTGCCATGTCTCCAGGTCTTCGTTTTATCCAGAGGATAAATTTTCTTTTTTCTGAAACATTAAAGGAGTCATATAAAAAAATTTAGAAGCTACTGCCAAGATTTTATTCATTTAATGTATATTGATTGAGCTCCCTACTATAGTCTAAGCCATGTGTATACAGTGGTAAACAAATAGATGTCATCCCTGCCTGCATGGCATTTATGTATACTCTGTCTTGTTAGATTTCATGAGGTTACAAGGAACCAAGATAGTTTTCTTTAGATAGCCCAAAAAAAGTTGTTTTTTCTTTTTTCAGATACTGTGGTTTATTGTAAATATGCAGAAAATGTTTAGAAAATGTAGGAAAACAAATAGCCATGGTACCAGATCTTAACTGAGGAATTGAACAATAGTACCTCATCATTCAGAATCCAGCCATTCTAATTTCCACCCCAATACAGAGGTTGTAGAAAGATGCCACAAATAGCAGCTCTTCCAGATTTAAAAAATTTGAGATTCACCAGACCCCCATTATTGATGGATGATTTGGGGTTGTTGCTGGCCCCTACCCCAATCAGCTTTAGCCAAGAAGTCAGGGTCAGATAAAGCTCATAATGGCAACTCAGGGGGAAGCAACTGCCTTGGAGCTGATGATGGGACAGGCACAATACATGTCCTATTGCAAGCATTGCCATAATACAACATATGCTCTAAAACCAGAAGAATTCTTCTTGAAACTTTTTGTTTGGATTTATCAAAACTTGCCTGATATGGAGGACATACCTATGCACAGTTTGGGATTTAGGCACCAGAGCTCAGGATGGCCAAGGGTGAAGGGTGAAGAATAACTGGAATGGCATTTAGGGAGAGAAAAAATGAAGAAATGTTTGGGATAGTCCAGTGTAAATAGTTTCATTAGACAGAACTTTCCATGTGCTATAATCAGCAAGTTATTCTCTTTGCACTTGTAACACTGGCCCAATCTAGAGCTGCCTTGTAGGTGAGCCTAAAGGGCCCATCAACCCAGAAAAACCTATTACAAATCTTATGTCCATTCAAATGAAAGAACACAGAAATAAACTTTCACTGTACAGAAAGAAAGGTAATTCTGAGTGTTCTCATTTCAATTAGATCACAGTGCTTGCTCCAGGGGAAACAAGGAATGTTTTAGAGATGTAACAAGCGAGGGGAGATTTTGGTAAAGAATTTCTTTGTCACAGCAGGATAATGCAGAAGCTTATACTGGCCTATTTGGAGGCATTACTAGACAGCTGCTTCTTATTCCATAGCTCAACACAATGCTCTCTTTGCCATGAATTTCATGGGGCTTTAGGAAAAATCCTACAGCAATTATAGTCTGTGCACAGGAGGTTACCATGACATGCTCCCCTCACACCCAGGCCCTAGAGTTCCAGTCCTGGGGTTCTCTTATTTTGATATACCAAATCACTGTTATTAGGTAAATGAGTAGCAGCCATGGTAATCAGACCTTAATTAAAACAAAGTGTAAAAAACTAGCTAACATGCACCACCACCCTAATTTTGGTTCATTGCATAAAACTGATTTATCTCAAGATTATTCACGTACCATAATCATTTCCTGCTTTGAGATGAAACTTTCATTCAGAGAAATTTATAATGATGTTCTCTCTCTCTTGCACCTTCCAGTCAATATCACAGTCTGGTGATATTTCCAGAAACAAGCATTCACCAAAGGAAAATATTTTACATATTTCCAGAAATGTCTTAAGGGCATTTTTCATGTATTGCCCATTAATACCTCTGAGCCTATTCGACACAATCCTGAGAACAGAGAGCCAAGTATAGAATCACTACAATTGCTACAATTTTTGCGCTAGTGTTCAGAGCTTCTGGGAGACAGAATGTATGCCATTGTTCCAGTATGAAGAAAAAAATCTAAGTGCCTCAAGACCCAATTTCAACAAATTCCAATTCTCACTTTCCAAAGTGAAAGAAAACATCTCTATTGATTTCTGCCATAAACAACTGGATCTAAAGAGCTTACTGTTTTTGTTCAAAGTCGTCTTCCTCTCTCTCCCTTTTATAAGTATGTCCTCCTTTGCTTTATTTGCCTGTGATGAGCTTGTTATAGAATGAACTCACACATACATCTTTTGTTCTGAGTGAATTTTTCCACTATAGAATTTTTGGGCTATAAAGAACTGCAGTGGGATGATGTGTGTGTGCTGTCTGAACCCTCTACAGCATCATCCAGATGTTCTCAGGAGTTCTTGGCCCTGGATGCTGACTTGGTGGCCAGAGCCCTAGTGTGGGCTCGCTGCTTCCATTATTGATGGGCTGGATACTGTCATCAGTGGTGGTGCAGCTGGTTGCCTGTTGACTAAGTGGAGGAAAAACTGTGGGAACTGAATGGTAGTATTTTGCCATTTCACGGTGGATACAGCATTCTGGGAACTCATATTTGTTGTATTTTCACAAAGTCATAGTTGTTTTCTAAGTTTTTTGTACTGATTTATATACTCATTCATTTTCTAAAATTAAGATATAATTCACATACTAAAAAATCTACTTTCTTACAGTGTCAAAATCCGTGATTTTGAGTTCATTCACAAAGTTTAACCATTACAGGTATCTAATCCAGAATATTTTCATCATTCCAATAAGAATCCCATACCCATTGACAGTCATTTCCTGTCCCTTAACCCCCAAATTCCTGGTAACCATTTGTCTACTTTTGTCTCTATGGATTTGCCTTTTCTGCATATTTCTTATAAGTGGAATTAAACAATATGTGACCTTTTGCATCTGGCTTCTTTCACTTACCCTAATGTTTTCAAGGTTCATCCATGTTATAATGCGCATTCTTTTTGTGGCTCGATAACATTTCATTGTATGACTATATCAGATTTTCTGTTTGTTTATCAATTGATAGATAGTTGAGTTGTTTTCACTTTTCAGTTATCATGAATAATGTTGCTATGAATGTTTGCATACAAGTTTTAGATGGTTATGTTTTCAATTTTCTTAGGAGTGGGATTGTTTGATCACATAGTAATTCCATAGTTAACTTTTTGAGGAAGTATGAAACTATTTTCCAAAATGGCTGCACCATTTTACATTCCCACTCAGCAATGTGCTCTAATTCCTTTATGTCCTTGCCAACACCTGTTCTTGTCTTTTTTACTGTAGCCATTCTAGTGGATGTGAAATGGTATTTCATTATGGTTCCTGTTTGCATTTCTCTAAGTACTAATGACATTGATCATCTTTCATGTGCCCATTGGCCATTTGTGTATCTTTTTTTTTGAGCAATGCTAATTAATGTCCTTTTCCCATTTTTATTTGGATCATTTGTCTTATTGTTAAGTTGTAGGAATTCTTCAGGTATCCTAGATATATAAATACATTTTAGATACCTTATCGGATACAAGATTTGCAACTGTTTTTGTTTATTTTGTATGTTTCCTTTTCACTTTCTGATAATGTCCTTTGAAACACAAAAGTTTCAAATTTTGAAGAAGTTCAATTTATTTATATTTTCATCTGTTGCTTATGCCATTTATTTATTTTTACAAACTTTTTTCAGTCCCTGCAATGATCCAAAATACAAAGATGAATTAAGACACCATTTCTGCCTTTAAGTCAATCAGACTCCTGCTTAAAAATAATAGACATATGAACAGATGCAATGCAGAGTCTCATTCCATAACCTGCTTCATCCAGGTCTTTGCTCAAATGTCACCTCCTCTCAGAGATCTTTATGGACAAGCTGATCTAAAAAACACTTGCTGCTGTCACTATCTTCTGGTCCTGCTGTTTATGTCCTTGTTACTTCCTGGCTTTATTGTTCTCCCACTTGAGTGTGAGTTCCACAGAGACAGGAACTTTGTGTGTCACCACTGCTGAATCCCAGACATCTACAACAGCATTTGGCACCTGGTAGATACCCGACAAATACTGATAAAATAATAGTTGTTATATCACAGATATTGATATGGCTTGGGTCTGTGTTTCTGCCCAAATCTCATGTCAAATTGCAGTCCATGATGTTGGAGGTGGAGCCTGATGGGACACAGACTGGGTCATGGGGGTGGATTTCCACTTTGGTGCTGTACCCATGATACTGAGTTACCGTGAGATCTGGTATTTTAAAAGTGTGTAGCACCACCTCTTTCCTTCTTCCTGCTTTGGCTATGTGAAGACATGCCTGCCTCTCCTTCACCTTCTGCCACAATTTTAAGTTTCCCAAGGCCTCCCAGCCGTGCTTCCTGTACAGTCAGCAGAACTGTGAGCCAATTAAACATCTTTTCTTTAAAAGTATCCAGTCTCAGGTATTCCTTTATAGCAATACAAGAACCAACTAATACCGAAAACTGTACTTAGGAGTGGGGCAATGTTATTAAAATACCTGAAAATATGGAAGCAGCTTTGGAATTGAGTAACAGGCAGAGATTAGAAGAGTGTGGAGTGCTCAAAAGAAGACAGGAAGATGAGGGAAAGTTTGAAACTTCTTAGAGACTTGTTGAGTGGTTATGACCAAAATGCTGATAGTAATATGGACAGTGAAGTCCAGGCTGAGGTGGTCTCAGATGGAAATCAGAAACTTATTGGGAACTGGAATAAGGGTCACTTTTGTTATCAGTTAGCAAGGAGCTTGGTTGGAATGTGCCCCGGCCCTAGGGATCTGTGGAACTTTGAAATTGAGAGTAACAGTTTAGGGTAGCTGGAAGAAGAAATTTCTAAGAACCAAAGCATTCAAGAAATGGCCTGGCTGCTTCTAGTATCCTATGTCCATATTTGTGAGTAAAGAAATAATGTAAAAGTGTAACTTACATTTAAAAGAAAAGCAGACTTAAAAAATTTGAAAAATTTGCAGCCTAGCCACATAGTAGAAAAGAAAACCCCATTTTCAGGGGAGGAATTCAAGCAGGGTGCAGAAATTTGCATAACTAAAAGGAAGGCAAATGTCAATAGCCAAGGCAATGGAAAAAACACCTTAAAGATATGTCAGAAACCTTTGCAGCCACCACCACCCCAAATCACAGGCCTAAGAGGGAAGAATGGTTTTATGGCCCAGGCCCAGGGCCCTCACTGCTCTGTGCAGCCTCAAGACATGGTGCCCTACATCCTGACCACTCCAGCTTCAGCCATGGCTAAAAGGGGCCAAGGGACAGCTTGGGCTGCAGCTTCAGAAGGTGCAAACCATAAGCCTTTGAAGCTTCTACCTGGTGTTAAACCTGAAAGTGCACACAGTGCAAGAGTTGAGGCTTGGGAGCTCCCAACTAGGTTTCAGAAGATGGATCCAGGAAAAGCCTGGATGTCCAGGCAGAAGCCTGTTGCAGAGGCAGAGCCCTCATGGAGAAACTCTACTCAGGTAGTATGGAGGGGAAGTGTGAGGTTGGAACCCCTACACAGAGCCCCCACTGGGGTACTGCCTGTGGAGCTGTAAGAAGAAGGTCACTGTCCTCCAGACCCCAGAATGGTAGATCCACTGACAGCTTGCACTATGCACCTTAAAAAGCCATAGGCATTCAGTGTCAGCCCATGAAAGCAGCTATGGCAGCTGAAGCCTGCAGTGCCACAGTGGCAGAGCTGCCCAAGGCCTTGGGAAACCACCCATTGTATCAGTGTGCCCTGGATGTGAGACATGGACTCAAAGGATATTATTTTGGAGCTTTAAGATTTAATGACTGCCCTTCTGGGTTTTGGACTTACACAGGGCCTGTCACCCCTTAATTTTGGTCAATTTCTCTCAGCAGACAGTTGAGAAATACAAGGAAGTATCTACCCAATGTCTATACCCTGGTTATATCTTGGAAGTAACTAACTTGTTTTTTTATTTTATTGGCTTGTAGGCAGAAGGAACTTGCCTTGTCTCAGATGAAACTTTGGACTTTGGACTTTTGAGTTAATGCTGGAATTAGTTAAGACTTTGGGAGACTGTTGGGAAGGCAAGATTGTATTTTGAAATGTGAGAAGGACATGAGATTTGAGAGAGGCAAAGAGCAGAATGATATAGTTTGTGTCTGTGTCCCTGCCCAAATCTCATGTCAAATTGTAATCCCCATATTGAGGTGGGGCCTGGTGGGAGTTGATTGGATCCTGGGGGCAGATTTCCCCTTTGGTGTTGTTCTCATAGAACTGAGGGAGTTATCACAAGATTGGCTTGTTTAAAAGCCTGTAGCACCTCCCACCCCTTCTTCCTGCTCTGGCCATATGAAGATGATTATGTCATAATTCAGTACCTGCTTCCCCTTTGCCTTCCACTACGATTGTAACTTTCCTGAGACTTCCCCAGCCATGCTTCCTTTACAGCCTGTGAAACTGTGTGCCAATTAAACCTCTTTTGTTTATTAATTACCCAGTCTTAGGTATTTATTTATAGTAGTGTGAGAACAGACTAATACAGATATAGAGAAGAAACAATCATACTGAAGAAAGGATAAAGAAAGCCCTCTAAAAATAGGAAGACATAAACAGAGTCTTGAAAAATAAGTCAATGATAGGGATGTGGTGGGTGAAACAAACTAGGAGATAATTCCAGCAGAGGGGACACATGAGCCAAGTTTCACAGGCTGCTTACTAGAAGGTAGGAATTGACTGAAGAGCCCACTTTAGGGTCACTATCATTCTCAGGGGTTCTTTAGGGAAGCGGAGTGATGGAGAAGAAAGGGAAGGATCATTAGAAGTCCTGGTGTCTGATCTTAACTTTGTCCCTAATTTGTTATTGGCTTTGATCAAGACCCTATAACCTCTAGGCCTTGGGTTCAACCATAAAATTAATTGGCTTATCCTTTTTTTTTTAAATTGTACTTTAAGTTCTGGGGTACATGTGCAGAATGTACAGGTTTGTTACATAGTTATAGATGTGCCATGGTGGTTTGCTGCATCCATCACCCCGTCTTCTACATTAGGGATTTCTTCTAATGCTATCCCTCACCTAGTCTCCCACCCACCAACAGGCCCTAGTGTATGATGTTCACCTTGCCCCCTGTGCATGTATTTTCATTGTTCAACTACCACCAATTATGAGTGAGAACATGTGGTGCTTGATTTTCTGTTCTTGTGTTGGTTTGCTGAGAATGATGGTATCCTGCTTCATCCATGTTTCTTCAAAGGACATGAACTCACTCTTTTTTATGGTTGTGTAATATTCCATGGTGTGTATGTGCCACATTTTCTTTATCCAGTCTATCGTTGATGGGCATTTGGGTTGGTTCCAAGTCTTTGCTATTGTGAACAGTGCCACAATAAACATATGTGTGTATTTGTCTTTATAATAGAATGATTTATAATCCTTTGGGCATATACCCAGTAATGGGATTGCTGGATCAAATGGTATGAAATGGCTGATCTTTCATGTTGCCTCCAACACCAGGAGTCTAGAATTCTATTTCAAAAACGAGATCAACTTTTAATATCTTTAAGGTGAAGAACAATTTATTCCATTTTCTTCTGTTTTTAAAATTAAATATAATTTACATGTAGTTATGAAACACAAATCTTAAGTATATGCTCAGTGAACTTTTATGTATATGTCTCAGATCAAAATGTAGAATATTTCTTTTACCCTAGGAAGTTCCCTCATGCCCCTTCCCATGAATAGCTCCCCAGAAGTAATCCACTATTCCAATTCCTACTTCCATAAGCATAGATTAGTTTTGTCTGTTCTTGAAATTCATTTAAATGAACCCATCCAGTATGTACTATGCCTAAATTTTTTTCTCAGCATAATGTCTGTGAGATTCCTTTTTGTTGTTGCATGTATCAGTAATTCTATTACATGATTATGTCATAATTCAGTTATCCATTCTATTGAAGAACACTTTGATGTTTATGGTTTTTAGCTATTATGAATAATACATGTTTTTTGGTAGATGTATTCACACACTTTTCCTTGGGTTTGTATCTAGGAGTGGAATTGTTGGATCAAGAGGGTAGGCATATGTTTAGCTTTAATAGATATTGCCAAATATTTACCAAAGTTGTTCTACTAATTTACATTCCCACAAGTAATATATGAAGTTCCAATTGTTCCACATCATTTTCAACAATTGTTATTGTCAGTCTTTTTAATTTTACTAATTCTGGAGTATGTATTCTAGTATCCCATTGTGGTTTTGATTTGTAATTTTCTGATTCAAATTATATTGATCTTTTCTTATGCTCATTAGTTACTTGGACCTTCTTTTGTGAGGAGTGACAAGAAATGCCTATTCAAATGTTTTTCCTATTTTAAATTGGGTTTTTTTTTTTACTATGGATTTGTAGAAGCTCTTTATATTATTGTTATTTTTACTATTTTGGGACACAATCTCACTCTGTCTCCCAGGCTGGAGTGCAATGGTGTGATGTTGGCTCACTGCAAACTTTGTCTCCAGGGTTCAAGCAATTCTCCTGCCTCAGCCTCCCGAGTAGCTGGACTACAGACATGTGCCACCACACCAGCTAATTTCTGTATTTTTAGTAGAGATGGGGTTTCACCATGTTGGCCAAGCTGATCTGTAACTCCTGACCTCATGTGATCTGCCCACCTTGGCACCCCCAAGTTTTACTTATATGTAAAGCAAAGAACTAACTTCAAGAATACAAAAGCTGAGCACAGTGGCTCATGCCTGTAATTCCAAGTCTGCACTGTACTCAGCCTATGTATTCTTGAAGTTGGTTATTTGCTTTATATATAAATTTGTATTAATTATATATAATTGCACACATATGTATTATGTAGATATGTATGTAATTGTATAAATATATATAAAATAATGTATAATTATTACATGTATATTAATATAGATATCACAAACATCACCTCTTAGTCTGTGCCTTGCCTATTTACTTTATTAATGGTTATGAATAGGACTGAAATCCAATTTATCATTTTCTTTAAACAAATCATTAGTGCTTTCTGTGTTCTGGTTGAGAAATCTTTGCCTGACCCAAATCCATGAAGCTATTCCTCCTATGTTTTCTTCTAAAAGTGTGATTATTTCAATTTTCACATTTAGGCTTATGGTCCATCCTGAACTAGTTTTCGTGCATAATGTGAGATAGAGGTCAAAGTTCACTTTTTTCCCATATGGATATCCAGTTTCTCCAGCGCCATTTGTTCAAATGACCACTTTTTCTTCACCGAATTGCAGTGTTGCCTTTGTCATTAATCAAGTGACTGTACACCTGAGGGTTCATTTCTCTTTATTTTTTTCCATGGGTCTATTTGTCTGTCTTTGCACCAAAAGCACCATGTCTTAATTACTGCAGCTTTAGAATGAATCTTGAAATCTGGTAGATTTCAAATTTTTCAACATTTTCTTCTTCAAATTGTCTTGTCTCCTCCCTTCTCTTTGCATTATCATATACATTTCACAATCAACTTGTCAATTTACACACACATGTACAGGCACACACATAAACATGACAAGATTTTTATTTTGATTGATTGAATCTATAGATCAGTTTGGGGAGAACTGGCATCTTAACAGTCTTAAGTTGCCCAAACGCTATATTTGAAATATCTCTCTGTTTATTTAAGGCTTCTTTAGTTTGTCTTCTCAGTGTCAGATAGTTTTTAGCAATAATTTCAAAAATCAAACAAAAATGCAATTTATGATAGCATCAGAAAATCAAATACCTGTAGTTTACCATGAGTCATCTCAGAAGCTGCTGTTTTCCAACATACTTCTGTTTTAGAAGGATTTGTGGACCTTACTTGCCAGTTCATTATGTATAAATATGTGAATTTTGATGATTTTATTGATTCATATTTATTTGACCTTCAGGGGAACTGATACCATGTGTAAATCTATTTGAAAGCTACATGTCTTTTTAGAAAAACCTAAAGAGAATAAGGAGATAATGAAATTGTTGCTCTGCTTATAATTTTTTTCTCTTACAAGTTTTGAACTTTCCCTCTGAGCCCTCTTACTCTTCGATAGAGTAACTTTAATATTGACAGACATCTTAGTTATTGTTATTTATTATTATTCACTTATCACTTGTCATCTTTTTAATAAATATTATTTCTCAAAACACTCTTACCATTATTATTCTACTCAATTTTTAAGACAATCCTGTGAATATAGCAGGTCAAATAGTACCTCTACTTTACAGAAGATAAAACTCAGGGCATAGGTTAAATACTTGTTCAAGTGTGTCCCGCTGGCTAGTGAAATATCTAGAACTCATAGCCAGTACTCCTGGTGCCAGTGGTGTTATTACTGCTTCTAGCAACAGTATTATTTTTTGTTCCTAAAATAGAGCAGAGAGTAGAAGGATAATTGCCTCAATACTATGCTTCATTTTTAAATCCACAGCCTAATTTGGTACTGACTATACAAGTACAGAAAATTAGATCTTGAAAGGAAGATATGCTATTATGAAGCAGTTCAATTTCTTCCTATTGGCATAAATTAATGAGATAAAACTATGTCAAAACTACTTTAAGTTGCAGTGGAAGTAGAGTAACTTTGAAATTCCTTTTTATACTTATTTTAAAGTGAGACAAAAATGATTGCTGACAAAGCCCAAGAGAAATTGGTATACTCACCCCAAACAGCCAGCATAGCTCATCGCTGTTGTCTTCATGGGATACAGTTTGGCAATAGGACCCAAAGAAGCACAAAGGCATTAATACCTTTTAGTTCAACTATCTCATCCCATAGAGTTTACCCTGAAGACACTGAGGGAATGTATTCTCTTCCCAGGTCCAAAATGGGGCATAGTTTCAAAGGCATGAACTTCCCAGCACCATGCCTCCACCCACGTCTCCATCCGGGAGCTTAGAGATCTTTGTTTAATTTTTGCAAGTGTGGGAAGATAATCAAAGATCAATCACTTCAGCAGAAGTTTAAAGGAACTCCTTTCATAGGACAGAAAACTTGAATAGGGCGGGAATGTCTCCCAGGTTAAAAATTCCCTTCCCCCACATTGGAGCAGACTCCCTTTCTGGATCCCCTCTCAAGACACGTGAAAGTTTGCTCTTTCTCTATTTCTTTCTCCCTTTTCTCTCTCTCTCTGCCTAAATAAATCACTTTCTGCAAAACTCTTTGGGCTCCTATAATTACTTATGAGCCCATTGCAACTGGTGGGGTCCTCTCTCCCATTCTTGGGCGAGTGAGGGACCAAGGACCTGGAAGAACACATCCTATTGGGGAACTGAGCCTCCCCTACATCCCGGAACCCAGTCTCATCTTTGGTGAGCCAGCCAGGAGCTACAGCATAAGAAACTTACTTTGGAGTGGTGAGTGAGTATATCAGACGCCTCTCACTTGCTAAAATCTGTCCTATCACTTTAAGGAGATAGTGCAGGGCACGGAGCCAGCTGGACCCGCACACTGTGGGGTCCCAGAGGTGTCTGCAGGAATCCTCAGCCAAATTAAAAAGTGCACTGTGCCTGGCTTCCTCCAAACTCTCTGCCTGTTCTCTGCTCCCTCTCTATCCCTCTGCTGTATCTCTGGGCCAAATTACCAGGCGCATGCAGTGGCCACAGTTGCCGGTGCTGTGAGTGGGAGCAAACCAGTGGGGAGGGGGCGAGGTATGTTCCAGGCCTATGTGGGACCTTGGGATCCACTGTTCTGTGTGCTGTGGGTGGGGCTGGGGCGGACACTCATGGTGCTGGACACAAGTCCCTCCTAGTCTTTCCATAGCATGGGTTGGCTGCCGAGATTTAAAGACACAGCTTTTTTTTTTCAGGCAATGCTTGGGGGAGCCTGGCTGAGCTGGTGAATTAAGAGAGTGGCCCAAGGTCCATTTTTGGGGGGAGGCAGCGGTACAGGGAGGGGTCCCAACATGCACGTGGTCCCGATGTTCAGGCATGGCCAGGCTTCCACCTCCCTGCAGTGCTGTTGAATGCAGCATTTTCATTTGGAGGAGGCTTAAGGGAGCTCCCTGGGCTGCTTTCTGAGAGAAACAGCCTGTTGGTATGATGGTTAAGGCATAGGGCATGAGGTCACCAGTTCAAATCCCCGGTGGTGTCAGGCTTGAATGCAGGACCTTTTGGGGAATCCAGAAGCTGAAGGCTATGGGACATTGTATTTTGTGTCACCCGTGCATTTCCCAAGGCAATTGAATAGTGCCAGAATCTAATAATGTACAATTTGTCTTGCTTAGGATTGGCTCTCCCTTCAGCAGAACTTCTCCATCTAAAAGATCATAGTCAAACCGGGTCCTGACATTTTCCTATAATGAAAAATGGGGTCGAGGAGGAGGCTGGGGTCCTGAGGGCATTTTTCCAGCCTCAGCCACGAAGTGCCACCTTCTTTGAATTGTGTGCTCTGAGGTCCCTCCTTAGAAGTTTATCCTCCTGGGGCAGTTTTATAATCAGGCCTATATTAATTGGACTTTTTCTAGGGAATATTCGTACCCATCTCCCAAGCCTCAGTGGCCTGGTTCTGGGATGTGCTGGAATGAACCACCCATCCCAGCAGCCCACATGCCTTTATGGTGGTCACTAAAGGCATGCAAGCAGTGAGCCTGAGTCCCTGTGGCACTGGTAACATGATTAAGCCCAGCACATGGGAGGCCCCAAAGATGATCGATGATCACGCATCTTGGGCATACGGAAATTATGAGGGGACGTCCCAGTCAGTCAAATTAAGTGCTGACTGGGGACACCCCAGATCCAGCGCCCCATCTGAGGGACACCTCAGATCGAGTGATTGTAATTAATAATGAGGGATATGAGCATCCCTTGTGTTCGATTTCAGATGGTGCTACCCTCCCCAAAATAAAGTCACCATTAAAATGTATCCTGGAGAATTGGGACCAATTTGACACATGATCTTTGAAGAAGAAGTGCCTCATTTTTCTCTGCAAAACAGCGTGGCAGAGAAAATACCCCTGCTGAGTGGAAAAACCTGGCCTCCTAAGGGAAGTATAGATTATGACACTATTCTACAGTTAGACCTGTTTTGTAAAAGTGAGGGTAAATGGTTTGAGATCCTCTATGTGTGACTTTTCTTTTCTCTAAGGAATAAGCTTTAGCTATGCAAGGCCTGTACCCCACGTCCTGCTAGGCCCTCCTCAGGACTACCTCCACATTTGGGATTCCCTGTGGCTTCTACCTTCACCAATGCCAACCAGGGCTCCTCAACCCCTATACCCCAATGGCAGTTAAGATGGTGGGAATTGACTCATGGATTCATCACACTCAGCTGAAACCTTGGACACCTCCTGAATAAAGTCATAAACCCTCCACTCCACAGCCTGAAGTTCCAGGAGACAACCTGTGAGCCATTAGAGGATCTACATCTGCTCTTCCGACGAGATCCCCAGGAAAGTAACTATTCATGAGTTTAATTTATATCCTTGCATTAACAGTATTATAACTCTTAACTTTGCTATCTTGCAAACGCCAATGATCCCTTTCATAGTGGGGGGAAAGTTGAAAAAAAAAATAGGAAAACTTGGTGCTGGCAATAGAATTTACTACCTCTATTCAGTTACTATAAGCTACCTCAGGAGTTAATTAGTAACATAAAAATGTTGCTAATTTACTCTGCAAAACAGCTTAACTCTTTAGCTGCCATAGCTCTTCAAAGTAGAAGGGCCCTAAATCTGCTAACAACAGAGAGAGAGAGGGAGCCTGTCTATTTCTAGGAAGAAATGCTGCTGCTTTGTAAACCAATTAACTATTGTTTTAAACGAAGTTAAAGAACTCAGGAATCAACTGAACACAGGGCTAAAGACCTTCAAGAAATAGTTTCATGGAGCTTGTTTAACAACTAGTTGTCCTGGCTGTACCATCTCCTAGGACTGTTTATAATCATTCTATATTTGTTGGCCTCTGGGCTTTTCATTTTTAACCTTCTTGTCACACTCGTTTCTTCTAGAATCGTAAGGTCACAAATAATCCTGCCACTGGAACACCAGATGTCCTTGGCTCATGAGCTCTATTGTGGACCTCAGGATCAACCTGCACCCCTGAAAGGCTCCCCTCTGGAGGAAAACTCAACTGCAGGGCCTCTTCTATGCCCCATTTCAGCAGGAAGTAGCTAAAGAGCAATCGAGACCCGTGTCCCAACAACAGTTGGACTTTCCTGTTCAGAGAGAGGACTGAGGGAATGTATTCTCTTCCTGGGTCCACAAGGGGGTGTACTTTCAAAGGCAAGAACTTCCCAGCGCCATGCCTCCACCCACATCTCCATCTGGGAGCTTAGAGTTCTTAGTTTAACTTTTGCGCATGCAGGAAGATAATCAAAGATCAATCACTCCAGCAAAAGTTTAAAGGAACTTCTTTCATAGGACAGAAAGCTTCAATAGGGTGGGACTGTCTCCCGGTTTAAAAGTCCCCTTCCCCCACATCTGGGCGGACTCCCTTTCTGGATCCCCTCTCATAACATGTGAGAGTTTTCTCTCTCTTTCTCCTTTCTCTCTCTCTGCCAAAACAAATCACTTTCTGCAAACTCTTTGGGGTCCAATATTTACTTACAAACCCACCACACCTAGCGGGGTCCTCTCCCCCATTCTTGGGTGAGTGAGGGACAAAGAGCCTGGAAGAACATATCCTATCAGGGAGCTGAGCCTCCCCTGTATCCCAGAACGTGGTCTCAACATGATTCAGTTAATATTGATTTTTAAAACTCAAAACAGAATTCTTTATGAAAATATTCTATCTATAATGGCTGGATGTCAACAAATGTGCATTCAGATTCAAAGAATAATAAATGTATAGATTCAAATGTCTTCATTCTGTAGACTTCATAAATGATTGATCTTTCTATAACAGACACTGGTTTTACTTCCTGTGCTCACAGTTGAGTGGTGCAATAGGGCTTCCCCCTGAGTCTGGTACTCTTGAGCTTTGCACTCAAAGGTGGGGCTTTAGAGCTCAATGTGGCTGGGAAGCCTGCTGTTTGGACATACTGCTTCTCCTCTTCACAGGTCAAAAATATTAATTTGCTACCTCTTCTAGTCTACTACCTCTCTACCCAAATTATAAGTAACATCAAAGGAATTTACTAGACTACATGAAGCTAGCATTCCAAATCCAGAACTATAAAGCAACAGCAAATATCACCACAGCAGTGGCTCTTGTACATTGTATGTTGTTTATTCTTCCATCTTATGATTTCCAGCCAGGTTTCTAGTGTCCCAGCCTGCAGTGAGAGGTGGAAAAACCTTGATGTTTTAGCCAGAGCCTACTGAGAACCCACTAACTAAACAGCCTGTACAGCTGACCATGAACTTTCAGCACCAGAGGGAAAAAGGAAAATAGAATTATTTCAAGGCCCTTCCCTGGGACACGTTTGGCCTGACTTGTAAAAATGTCTTCCAGGAAAGAAAATAGCACTAATGAGTCAGTTAGAAAAAACGGAGCTGATTCAAGTCTCAGATATTTTCCTACATTGGATTAGAGGCACCACATTAGTATTTTACCCCTGGACCTATCAACCAAGTATGCTTCCATGAATTTAAACAAATATCTAGATTTCATTAACTTCTCAGGACTGGGAAATGGGTGCAAACAGTGTGGGAGGAGACATCCCTTGCTTTCATGTTCTTTATTACTGACAGGCATGTTTTTGTGATTGTTCACTCTCGAGGTTGTATTGTAGCTTTCACTTCCACAGTCTGCTAGTATTTCTTGGCTGTCTGCCTCTCTTTTTCAATCCCACTCTTGGAATTTAGTCTTACTGGGAGGATTAAGAAAAGAAAAACATAACTCTGCACTGAGCTCATTTTACCATATGTGACATTACAGCTAGGAGTCAGGGAGCTTTTGAAAGACTCAACCTGTGTGTTCTGTTGGCCTACAGAATACGTCAGAAAGAGCCAGAGGTTAGAGACCCAATACCACAGTTTCTAATCCCTAATCAATCTTTTTTTTTTTTTTTTTTTTTTTTTACTCCTTGGAGTAACCAGTTTATTTCATTCTAATTCAAGATGACTCTTATGAAGCACAATTGTTCCATATTCTTTAATAAAAGTCCATTGTTTCCCAAGAGCTTAATAACCACACCGTGAGCCTTTCACAGTATTATATGACCCTTCTTAAAGCATTTGCCTTGATTTCTGAGGTAATGAAAGACATCCAAAAAGAGTTTTTCTCGGGTTAACAAGAAATCGTTAATTCTGTTTAGTCTGTGTTTTACTCCTTTCTGTAGAGATAAGATGTTCTTGGTACATTCAGAACCCTATTGTAACTACATGTTTCTTTTAGTTTGTGGATGATCTAGGAGGAAAAAAAGAGACACCTTTAAGGAACTGTTCTGCATCAATTAGGCCTTGAATGGGAAGCAAAAGGAGGAAAAGGAATTCAACACTTTGGAACACATCTTATTTGCTATAAACTTACGAGGCAATAGGATTGTACTGTTTGCTCAGGGAACCGAGAAAACTCCAGAAACCATTTAAATGGGAACTTGTACTGGTACACTTTTTCATCATCATGGCTTAAGTGTCCACAAAGAGCTGAGCACCAAACAGAACATATAAAGTATGTCATCTCTCTCTTCAAACACAAAGATAGCCAGCTTCACAGAGAGCTGCAAGGAATGTGTGCATAGTACATGTAAAATATGCACTTAAAGTGGTAGTCTCAGGAAATGGTGTGCATATGTGTGTGTGGGGGGGTTACAAACATGTTTGTGGAGGTGAAAAGTAATAAGGCAGCTTAGACTCTAGAGACTAAAACTGCCTCCACGGGGTTGACAATTGCATGCAAGGTTCTGGACAGAAATGTAGACATAACTAAGCACTAACCAGGCTGCACTTTGGCCTCCTTCCTTGTTGTTAGAAGTCATATAGCAGAAGATAGTGACCATTTTCACCCCCATTGTTTCTATAGATAGGATTTCTGACATTAAAATCATAAGACTATTGAAGAATTGATTTGAAGCCAGACATTGCAGCTTATGCCTATAATCCCAACACTTTGGGAAGCTGAAGTGGGAAGATCACTTGAATCCAGAAGTTTGAGACCAGCCTGGGTAACATAGTGAGACCCTAACTCTATAAAATAAAAGATAAAAAAAAAACCCTAGACATGGATCTGTAGTCCCAGCTACTCAAGAGGCTGAGGCAGGAGGATTGCTGGAGCTTGACAGGTTGAGACAGCAATGAGCTATGATCACACCACTGCACTCCAGTCTGAGTCACAGAGTGAGACCCCTCTCTCTCTATATATATAAAAATACAAATATATATATTATATGTATAAATATATATGTCTAGATAGAATCTCTGATGTTAGGACCATAAAGCTTTTGTTTAAGTGTTGCTTAAGATGTCTTCAGACCCTGAATTCCAGCAATCAGTTTGAAGGTCCACCACAGAGGAATGGGATTATATGAGAATACAGCATGAGACTACAGCTTCTTCAACTTTGTGTCCCATGACTTCACCATGCACTCTTTGATTAATCAGTGATCTCCACACTTTGTTCCCCTCCAAAACCCTTAAAAACTCTAACTTCAAATTCCTCAGGGAGATTGATTTGAGGTTTTCGCCTTCTTTTCATTCAGTGATCCTATGATTATACCTCTTTCTCTGCTGCAACCCAATGTCTTGGCATACTGACCTGCTGTGTGCATCAGGCCATCTATCTGTTGTGATTACAAGACAATGTCAAAAATCATCCACTCCTTTGGTTGACCCACTGTTCGTCTACCTGGGACAGGTTTTACGGAAGAACAGAAAAAGGAAGAACAAGAAAAACAAGAGTAAGAAAATGCTAGAGCCGAAAAGAATATTAGCATAGCCACCAGATGTTGCCAATTGTCAACTTATTCACAGAATGAGACCTGTATTTTTGTGGTTTGGCAGCCTTGGTGTGCTTCACACCTTTAGAATCTAAATGCCTTTAGGTTGGGAAGAACTCTAACGTTTATGAAAGCTTCCAACCCTTTCTATTCTCTTAAACCTGGTGTACTTCATGTGTATTCCTTGCCTTATCTTTGAGGGTCTTGAGTTAGTATGATATCATGATATAATAAAAGATATATATTTTGTCTTTGTCTCCAGTTCCTGGCACAGAACTCTTAAAACCTTTATAATTTCCTGAGTAATAGGGGTAAATGGAGTATCTTTTGTTATTCATAATAAGCCCCTTTCAACCACACCCAAGTTTATGCTAATGAGGTGACTCTTGGTGGGCCCTGAGATAGATTCAGGACAGGGTATGGTTGCCAGAGGAATAAGCCATGTGATTAGAGGGTTGGAACATTCGGTCCCACACCCCTACCTCTCAGGAGGGGAGAAGGGCTGGAGACTGAATTCAGTCATCAATGGCCAGTGATTTAATCAATCATGCCAATGTATTGGAACCTCCATAAAGCTCCCAAATGATGGGGTATGAGAAGCTTCTGGGTCAGTGAACAGACAGAGGTGCTAAGCGAGTGGTGGGCCTGTAGAGGGCCTAAATGCTCCATGCCCCTCCCCTATATCATGGTCCATACAGCTCTTCCACCTGTCTCTTCTTCAGTTGTATCCTTCATAATAAACTGGCAATAGTAAATAAAGTGTCTTCCTGAGTTCTGTGGGCCATTCTAGCAAATTATCAAATTTGAGAAGGAAGAAGTCATGAGAACCTCGATTTATAGTAGAAATTGCCTTTGCAAAAATTGCAACAGTGAGAGAAATTTAACCTGACTCTATCTTGATTCTAAACTTACAAGCTAACTGCTTTTGTTAACTTAAAAAAAAAAATTGGTAACAGTCCCTTCCTACAACTAACTGCTCCTTGCTTGGGGACAAAGACTAAATTTTTAAGACCAATGAAAGCTCAAAAGATTGAAATTATGCAAGGGGCCTGAATTCTGCTAGGGTATAGGATAGTTAAATGATAACTAGCCACTGTTCCCCAGCTTGTCTCTCTATAATCATTTATTGTTCCAGAGGTCACAAGATTTGTAGCTTCCCTAATTTTCTATGATACATAATGTTACTATTGGCAAAATCTAAGCTTGGTCTTTGAAACATTTTTTAGACTTGACCCCAGGACCTATGACCCATACCAAGGAATTAATTCAACTGGTCCTATGATCCCATCTAGGAACTGACTCAGTGCAAGAAGACAGCTTCAACTCTATAATTTCATCTCTGACCCAACCAATCAACATTCCTCACTCCCCAGCTCCCTGCCCACCAAATTATCTTTTGAAAAACTGTTGCCTCTGAATTTTTGGAGAGGATGATTTGAATCATTACTCCCATTCTTTCTCTTGGCTAGCCTTGTGATTATTAAACCTTTTCTCTGCTGCAATACTGCTGTCTCAGTGAATTGGTTTTATCTGTGTAGCTAGCAAGATGAACCCATTGGGTAATTACAGAGTGTCAGTCAGAAGTACAGGAGGCCTGGGACTTGCCACTGATGTCTGAAGTGGGGTCAGACTTGTGGGCCTGAGTCCTTAACTTGTGGAGTCTGCACTAATTCTGGATAGTGTCTTAATTGAACTGGATTGTAGGACACCTAGTTGGCTTATGGAGAGTTGGAGAATTGGTTGTTGGTGTGGAAAAACACTGACAAATTTAGTGTCAGAGTTATAAATAAATGAAAACAGTCCAGTTAGTGACCCCTAAAAAGATTTCCATATTTCAATGAGGAGATAAAGGCCTGCAGAAGTTGAGAGTCAATCTTCCCAAGATCATATAGCTAGTTGTAGAACCTATGTTCACTAATTCCTAGCTCAAAGAATGACAGCTGTTGTTCATTTTTTTCTAACAATATTCTAAATGCTATCTGTGTATTATTTTATTTACTTCTCGGAACAACCTTAGGAGGCAAGTCCCAATTATTATCTCAATTTTCTGCGCAGGGATATGGAAATTCAGAGAGGTAAAGGAAGTTGCCTAAGGTCACTCCATGATGAAACCTGTTGGAAACTGCTCATGTTTCCTAAACGAGGTGTTTTGGAGCAGACATTGTGTGGCTTTATTCCTGTTCTTTGGAGAATTGTTTTGAAAAGGCCAGATTCAGCGAAACAGCAGGTTTTCTGCTCATGTGGAAAACTAGGTGGAAGAGTTTCTCAAATTGAAAAATTCAGTAAGACTGCTATCTTTGTTCAAATTGACTGTGAGAGCTGTATAATGCTTCAAATCTGCATGATATTTTAAGTAGATCATAGACTTAAGTGGATGCATTTATTAAAATTTAGAAAAAAATTATTTTTTAAATTTATTATGATGGATCCTTTAAATCTATTATTATGATTATTTTAATTGTAACTAAAAATTCTAGTTTGATTTTTACATCTTGAAATGACTTGTGACATTTACTTCACCATTGGGTTTGCCATATTCTCATTTCTTTTTCTTCAGTGACAGCCTAAGCTGATTTTAGATTTCAAATAGAGAGAAATGATGGAATAATTTCTGGAGTATTTTTTAAAGGGGCTTTGTTGAATTTGTAACTCAGGTGAATATATAAATGGTCCTCACTCTATACAACAGACAGATCCTAAAAGGCTGTAATTACATCTTTTTCAGGGGGGCACTGAATCAAATTTCACAATGTTAGTATGAGAACTATGAGAAAAATTGAGATTAATGAATACTTTTGTAAAACAAGAAATCATTTTAATATACCAATAGTCACCCACCAACACATCTATTTTACCAGTAACAATTTTAAACATGGTACATTTTTCTTAAAAAAACCACTAAGAAGTTTTTAAACATTAAAATTTTTCCTAGACAATGCCATAATATGCAACCAAAACATCCTAAATATTGATATTAGTGTATAATATTTATAGTAACTGAAGCAGCAAAAGAAATATACATTTGGGATTGATTTCCCTGGACTGATAGATAATAGTGAAGAAGTATTGATTTTTCACTTGTCCATTTCTTTTTCATTCTTCACCACATGCTTCAAAGAGGTCAGCTCTGAGCCACTTACTCTTTCACACCAAATATTAGATCTTTGAAACACAGAAAAAGCTCTCACTTTCTCCCCTTTTCTCTGAGATAAAACAATAAAGGGCTAAAACCTTTGGCAAGTCATAGAATCCTTTGTTTCTTCTGTGCTTTGTGAAGTGAAGAAAGTATGTATATTTCGTAGAAGGGAAAACAAGATTTACAGAAACATTTAGACTCCACTGGAAAGTTAGGAAGATCAGAATTTGATATGAATGCCATCTTCTTGTCACCTAGTGCTTTCATATGTGGTTAACACAACTTCCTTCACAGCATCTCTGGGCTTTCAATGGCCCTCTCAAATGTACAAGCCACTTAAACTTGGGGTGTGGGTTGTGGATACTACATTCTGGTGATATGTGGGGCCTGTAGGAAGACTTGTTGAAGTAGATTCAGAATTGGGGGCCTTCATTCTTGCCCAAGCTGAGTGACCCTGAATGACTTCTTTGTGACTCCAATTTTCCATGAATATCAACGATACCTGCTCTACCCACATCTGGAGGCTCTTTGAGGCATCAAATGAGAAAACACATGAAAAGGCTTTCAACAATACAGCAGAAGTGGAGTAAGCGTTATTGGGCCCCATGGCTGGGCTACCTCAGATGCTGGAAAACTGAGTGCAAAGACTGAGAATTTCCTCCTGGCCACAGGGTGGTGAGGGGACACAGAAACAGCAATGGGGTTCCCAGGAGAAGGGAAGGGAGCCCTGAAAGCAAAAGTGACAAAGCAGGAGGCTGTCTGCATCTGCCATTATTCCTCCTTCCTTAGCTAGTTTTCAAGGAGAGAGACCCCACTTAATACTTAGAACTGGAGGATGAGAGAATGAGCCATTCTTCACATGGACACAACCAAACATCTTTTGGCCATGATGTTCTTGTCATAGCCCAAATATGATCAGGACTACCAAGTATACATATTAATCTTCTCTCCCCTTTTTTTTTTCCTTTCTTCTCTACCTCTTTATTAAAAAAAATTTTTATAGTGATTCATTTGTTTTTTACGAAATTTTTTATTTATAAATATTTATGGGGTACATGTAATATTCTGATAGGAGTATAGTGTTTAAGGATCAAATCAGGGTAACTGGGGCATCCATCACCTCAAGCATTTATCATTCCTTTGTGTTCGGAACATTCCAGTTTCACTCTTTTAGTTATTTTGAAATACATAATAAATTATTGTTAACTATAGTTGCTCTATTGTGCTACTGGACACTAGATCTTGTTCCTTCTCTCTAACTGTATTTTTATACCTATTAACCATCCCCCTCTTTTTTCCTGATTATTCTTCCCTGCCTCTAGTAACCATTATTCTATTCTCTGTCTCCATGAGTTACAATGCTTCTTTCTTCATCATATCTGATTCTAATGTTTTCTTCCTTATTTAAGATTTTTATTGTGCAATACAATGTGCACTGAGAAAAAGAAAACTCTCCCTTAAATCAGCTAAGCGAATAGACCACTGTTACACCCCAGGACTTGCAATCTGCCCTTTCCAAAGCACAGGCCCCTTTTCTCCCCTAGAAGTAAATTTATCCTGTCCTCCATCATAATATTATTTAAAAAATGTATTTTCTGTTTTTATTATGCATCCTTAAAGAGTAAAGCTTAAATTCCCATTTTACAATTTTATGTAAATGGAATGTTACTGCATGTATTTTGTGTCTTTTTGCTCCTCAACATTAAGCTTGAGGTCTATAATCCGATCGTTGTACTTGGTTACTGCTGATTTATTTTATTCCTATATGGTAATCATTATATGACTATACCACACTGCACATATCTATCCTACTATTAAAGGACATGTGAGTTGTTTCCTGGTTCTGGTTATTAAAAACAATGCTGTGAACAATGGACCAGAATTGCTGGGTCAAAGGAGATTATGTCAAAACTGTCTTACAAAATGATTGTACCAGTTTATATTCTCACCACACATGACATACAGATTTGACAATATCGGTATGGTCAGACTTAAAAATTGTTCCTGCGGTGTGGACTGTAGAATGATATGTCATAGTGGTTTTAATTTGCATTTTGTGATTTCTGACTCACTGTGTTAAATAGTAACTATTCTAGAGCTTTTCAGCCTTATCACTTTCCAGTCCTCTTCTCCATTCCTGGGCTTTAGCCTGCTACGGCCCCCAAGCTGCCTGGGCATGTGCACATATTGTCTCTGTCTCCCTCCTGTCTGGCTCACTTCCTTTTTGTCAGGTCTGCCCTCAGATGTTGTGATTTGGCCCTTCCAACCCTCACATGTGTCCCCACAGCATGACTGTTGACCCCTATCACAATATATTGCAATTGCCGGCTGGTCCTGCTTTATTTCACACTAAGCTGTGGGTTTTCTGAGGGAGGGGTCATGCCTCATTCTTCATTTATCTCCAACTCATAGCACAGGACTCAGTTCACAGTGAGTGCCGAATAAATATTTGTAGAATGTCACAACTTGAATGCCCATTAAAGTAATGACACATTAAATTCTAAGTTGAGCTGGGTTCCAACCGAAATGAAAATGTGCTGTAAATTGTTGAATTGAAGGACCTAACATGAGTATAACTTTTGATGACAGTGCTGAACTATTAGTGACTTTAACTCTCCCTTCATATTGACTTTTGAGCTGAAAAGGAACCTAAAGATTGCATAATATACCTTTTCATTTTACACATGAGGAACTAGAGGCCCAGAGAGGTTGACATGATTGTGGTCACATAGGGGCAGAGCTGAGATTGCCACATCTCTTTCCTCTAATTAGAAATGGCTTACTGTCAGTTATGGGAAAAATGTTTTTGAATCTTGAGTAATATAGTGTACATGCAAAGGAATTCATAAGATATGGCGAACTTCTGAAATCTGTAATGTGACTACTAATGGTAAGCTATATGTAAGGCTTTAAACACCCTCCAAAGTATCCGGGTTCATTCTGAACAGATGTAGTTGTTGCAAAATCATCTATCTGAAGGGCTGGTCTGTGAGCTCTAGACCAGGCTGCAATCGCTCCTGAAAGTGACTCTTGGGTTACGGGGCCATTGTTAATGTTCCTGTCCATCTGCAGAGTCCACTGCTGCCACTACTTGCTGTCAGAGTGAGGTACAGTGGCCTGGGGAGGGGCCGTCCTAAGCCTCCCTGATTATGGTGGCCCCTGAGCTGGGGCTTCCTGCTATAAGTCTACCTTGCAGGCGACCTCATTTCTCACTCTCAGAACACACACACACACACACACACACACACACACACACACACACACACAATTGTGATGACATGAAAGGAAAAATGCACCTCAGTTGGACACTGGGATCAGGAATGGGCCATTCAGAATGATGTCTGTCAACTCCTGTGACATGTCCATTCTTGTCATTCAATTAGGGAGATTTCAAGCAGAAAGAAGGAGTTTTATAAATTATTAACTGACAACTCAAGCACAGCTGAGCCCCTCAAACATGCTCCTTTACGGTCTTATTGAAATTCATATTTCTTTCCAACAAGATATTGTCCAGCCATCTTAACCCCAGGGAAAATGACTGAACAAGAATCTTAGGGGGAAGCAGACTTAGAAAATGCCAGGGGCTCTTTAGTTGTAGTAGAATATTACGTTATGAGTGCATTGAAACAGTGCAATAATCAATTATGTAGCTTTGGTTACCTGCTGGCACTTCGACATTAGTATTCTGCTAATTACTCCAATTGAGCACTGCCTACTTGACTTTTTGACTTCCCTGACATAGGATGTTTGAGATGGAGTGTTTTCCCTTCTAGTATCTACCTGTGTCCTACAGCAAGCAGAGAAAGATGCCATAACCAGAAACAATGCAAGGAGATATACTTTTTGCCCTGAGGGCAACAAAAAATTGGTGTGGATATAGTTGTTTTTTTTAACAAACCATAATACTGTTTCATTCTTTGATTCAAGGCATTGTTCTTGGTGATGGTCAGTAAAAACTAACAAGTACCAAATCAATGTAGTAATAATATAATATTAAGTAATGATGATTACTATGATATGTAAGAGACAATGGATACACAAATTGCATTACATGAAAATAGTTTTTAAATGAGTCCTCCTCCAAGGTTGCATTTTGTTCATGGCTTTAGAGTTTTATATTAAATCCAAATGACTGAGTGCCTCTTTACCTTCCTTGGACACCACTTCTTGTGACTTAATGGGAACACCACACCGTGTCATTGGCATGACAGCCTTTGCCAATATTATCTAATGGTTCTTTCCAAGAGAGTAAATATACAGCAAAATAACTGAGGTCTTTTTTTTTCATTTTAGGGCATTCTTTTGATTTTACTGTTACACTGAAACCCTTCCTCTTCTCTTGACCTGACCCTCGATGCTCAGTCTTGCTTTTCAGCATGCATATCCCTCTGCAAACCAGTTGGAATTTGGCCTGGAAAAAAAGACATATGGGCCTGCATGAGGTTATAAAACCTGGCTTAGAAATCCACAGCTTCTTATAAAAACACTGTTTTTTTAAAAAAAAAAATAAATAAATGTACCATTTTAAGGAAGATGGTTACCAAGCAACCTGATTTAAATTATTATGAGAGATGGGAGGAAATTCTTCCATTAGGTCTGTTTTTACTTAGGTCAAAAAGTTTTTTCGCCTGTCTTGGTTTGAATCTATTATTCTGTCTTTATTTTTAAAACACATGATCCTGTGTGCCAGCTAAATACTGGATAGTAGACTAGGTGGGTCCTGTGAACAAAAATAGAGAATTATCTTATACACCATCCCTTAAGAAGCTAAAGCAGAGAATCTTACGGCTCTTTAGGGCCAGTAACAGAAACCCACTCCAAGTGAATTGCAAAGAGGGAATTTAATATGAGTGTAGAAATCTAAGGCTGGGAATGCATTTGAGCCTCATGAGGGCTGAGCCCAGATCTTGAGGGATAGGAGAAACCAGGGCAGCCTTTCTTCCCTGTTCTCAGGCTTTATATTTCTCTCTGCTCAATTGCTTCCTCATTCATTCTTTGTGAATTGGCTGTTCTGATTCCCCATGAATGTGATGGAAAAAGCCACCCAAACTGTCTGTAGTGAATTCTTACAATTTTATGTTGCCTCGGCATCCATTTTGAATATATCTAACCTTATTATACCAGAAGGAGGGCTCAGTACCCTTGACACAGCTTCCAGTTCTCCACCATATCCAAATGGCTTAAGTGGGTGGCCAGAGACAAGAACTTAGAGGTATCTCTCCTGCCTAGAAGCCTGGGCTCCTTGTTTTACTGCTGCTTCCTTGAAAAGACCATTTAGGCATTTGCATGCAAACTTAAGGTGATCTTCACCCTATTCCCTTACATACATTGCTAGTTATTCTGTGCTTCTCTCTCTCTCCTTTTATTCCTGCCTCATGGGACCCTGGGGACCAAGGACTGTCCTCCCAATTCCTTCTACCCTACCTGCCCAGGATCAGCATGTATAAATCCTTGACCTTATTTCCTATTGTAGTGGTATAGTGAATTGTTGCCTTCCATCTGAAGAACGGGGGTGCCCCAGATCAGTTTCCTCAAGGCTCAGGGATAGAACACAAGGTCAGGCTCCCATGTTCAGAGAGAGTGTCAGGCAGGCATAAACTGGACACAGCTCTGGTAAGAGCCACGAGGGAGCCTTGCCAGTATAAACAGGTTTCCTGTGTGAGGATCCCCCTGTTTGCAGGTCAGACAACTAGGAATTAGGTCTTCTGCCAGGTAAAAGAAGCATCCCATGGAGACACATTGTAAACACTCACATCACATTAGGGCAGAGTTGCTAGCTGCTCTGGTACTGAAACCTCAATTTAGCTGGAGGCTCTCAAAATACCCTTTAAATGTCTTTTTAAAAAATTGTTGTGGCCAGACACAGTGGCTCATGTCTGTAATCCTAACACTTCGGGAGGCTGAGGCAGAGGATTGCTTGAGCTCAGGAGTTCAAGACTAGCCTGGGCAACATAGCCGTCTGCCATCTCTGTTGAAAAAAAAAGGAAAAAATTAAAATTCTTCGTGATAAAAAAATAGCATAGCTCTTGCCTGCCACCACGTATGACATGCCTTTGCTTCTCCTTTGCCTTCTACCATAATTGTGAGACTTCCCCAGCCATGTGGAACTGTAAGTCAATTAAACCTCTTTTCTTTATAAATTACCCAGTCTTGGGTATGTCTTTATTAGCAGCATGAGAACAGACTAATACAGTAAATTGGTACTGGGTAGTGGGGTGCTGCTATAATAATACCTGAAAATGTGGAGGTGATTTTGGACCTGGGTAACAGGCAGATGTTGGAACAGTTTAGAGGACTCAAAAGAAGACAGGAAAATGTGGGAAAGTTTAGAACTTCTAGAGATTTGGAAGGCTCAGAAGGCAGGAAAATGTGGGTAAGTTTGGAACTTACTAGAGATTTATTGACTGGGTTTGACAAAAATGCTGATAATGATATCAACAATAAAGTCCAGGCTAAGGTGGTTTCAAATGGAGATGAGGAAGTTGTTGGGAACTGAAGTAAGGTCACTCTTGCTATGCAAACAGACTGGCGGCATTTGCCCCTGCCCTAGAGATCTGTGGAACTTTGAATTTAAGAGAGATGATTTAGGGTATCTGGCAGAAGAAATTTCTGAGCAGCAAAGCATTCAAGAGGAAGCAGAACATAAAGGTTTGAAAGAATTGCAGCCCCATGTTACAAAAGAAAAGGAAAACCCATTTTCTGGGGAGAAATTCAAGCTGACAGCAAAAATCTGCATAAGTTATGAGGAGCCAAATGCTAATTGCCAAGACAATTGTGACAATGTCTCCAGGGCATGTCAGAGACCTTCGAGGCAGCCCCTCCTACCATTGGCCCAGAGGCCTAGGAGGGAAAAATGGTTTCCTGGGCTGGGTGCAGTATCCCCCTGCTGTGTGCAGCTTTCGGAATTGATGCCCTGAATCCCAGTTGCTTCAGCTCAGCCATGGCTAAAAGGGGCTAAGGTACAGCTCAGGCCATGACTTTGGAAAGTGCAAGCCCCAAGACTTGACAGCTTCCATGTGATGTTGAGCCTGCAGGTGCACAGAAATCAAGAATTGAGGTTTGGGTTTGATATGCAAATGCTGGCCATTAGAACCTGGGTCCACTCAAACATGGCTATTCCCACTGCCTTCTTGCCCTTTTCCCAAATGTGCATGGCAACATGGCCACCCCCACATATCCCCACTTGTGTAGAACATTATGACACGCTGTATTTGCATATTAAAAGGCTAGGGTGGGAGGGCCAGCTTTTTTGCTGGCTACATGAATGACATGCCTGTTCTAACCAATCCCCTGAGCCCTATGCAAATCAGACACTGCCTCCTCCAGCCTCTATATATATCTGGTTGGTCACTACCCACCTGGCTTTCCTCTTTTGGCTTTGGAGCCCCCTCCCTCTGTCTCTGAATGGAGGAGCCTCTCCCTTCTGTCTTCTCTTTTCTATCTTGCCTATTAAACTTTCCACCCCTTAAAACACACACACACACACACACACACACACACACACACACACACACACACAAATTGCAGTTTGGTAACCTCCACTTAGATGTCAGAGTATGTATGGAACTGCCTGGATGTCCAGGCAGAAGTCTGCTGAAGAGGTGGATCCCTCACAGAGACCCTGGAAGGAAAATGTGGGGTCAGAGCCTCCACACAGAGCCCCACTGGGGGGCTGTGAGAAGAGGCCACCATCCTCCAGACCCTAGAATGACAGATCCACCAACAGCTTGCATGATGCACCTGGACAAGCTGCAGACACTCAACACCAGCCCATCAAAGCAGCCAGGAGGGGGGCCATACCCTGCAAAGCCACAGGGACAGAACTGCCCAAGGCCTTGGGAACCCACCTCTTCCATCAGCATGACCTGGATGTGAGACATGAAGTCAAAGAGGATCATTTTGGAGCTTTAAGATTTAATGACTGCCCTATTGGATTTTGGACTGGCATGCGGTCTGTAGCCCCTTTGTTTTGGCCACTTTTTCCCATTTGGAATGGGTGTATGTACCCAATGCCTGTACTCCCATTGTATCTAGGAAGTAACCAACTTGCTTTTGATTTTACAGGCTCATAGGTGGAAGGAAATTGCCTTGTCTCAGATAAGACTTTGGACTGCGGACTTTCCAGCTAATACTGAAATAAGTTAAGACTTTGGGGGACTGTTGGGAAGGCAGCTAAAAAACAAAGTATTCAAGAGGAAGCAGAACATAAAAGTTTGAAAGAATTGCAGCCCAACAATGCAGTAGAAAAGGAAAACACATTTTCTAAGGAGAAATTCAAGCCAGCAGCAGAAATCTGCCTAAGTAACAAGGATTGGTTTTGAAATGTGAGAATATGAGATTTGGGAGGAGCTGGGGTGGAATAATATGGTTTGGCTATGTCCCCACCCAAATCTCACCTTGAATTGTAGTAATCCCCTTATGTCAAAAGCAGGACCAAGTGGAGATAACTAAATCATGGGGTGGTTTCCCCCATACGTTTTTGTGGTAGTGAGTAAGCCTCATGAGATCTGATGGTTTTGTAAATGGGAGTTCCCCTGCACAATCTCTCTGACCTGTGGCCATGTAAGACATACCTTTGCTTCTCCTTTGCCTTCCACCAGCCATGGATGGTAAGGCCTCCCCAGCTGTGTGAATCTGAGTCAATTAAACCTCTTTCCTGTATAAATTTAAAAAAATACATAGTATAAAATTATCATTTTAATATCTAAAATTTAGAGGTATTAAGTACATTCACAATATTGTACAAGTATCACCATAATCTACTTCCAGAACTTTGTCTTCACCCAAATCAGAAACCTCATAACTATTAAATAACAGTAACTCCCCTTTCCCTGCTCTTCTCAGCCCCTGGTAACCAGAAATCTACTTTCTGTCTCTACAGGTTTCTCTAGTTTGGATATTTTATGTAAATGGTACTATATTATATGTGACCTTTTGTGTCTGGCTTCTTTCACTTAGCATAATGTTTTTGATATTCGTCCATATTATAGTGTGTATCAGCACTTCATTCCTCCTTAATGCTGAATAATTTTCCATCTTATGGGTATACCACATTTTGTTTATTTTTCCACTGATGGACATTTGGATTGGTTATAATTTTGGCTATTATAAATAATGTTGCTATGAATCATGTACATGTGTTTATTTAAACACCTGTTTTCAATTCTTTTGGATATGTATCAAGGAGTAGAATTGCAGGATTATATAGTAATTCTATGTTTGACTTGTTGAAGAACTACAGATCTGTTTCCACAGTAGTGCACCATTTTACATTGCCATTGGCAATATATGAAGGTATTAATTTATCTACCATTTTTACAACAATTATTATTTTCCTTTTTGTTATATTATGGCCATTCTAGGGACTGTGAAGTAGTATCTCATTGTGGTTTTGTTTTGCATTTACCTGATGACTAATGATGTTGAGCATCTTTTCATGTATTTGTATATCTTCTTTGGGGAAATGTCTAATCAAACCCTTTGTATATTTCTTTTACTTTTTTAAAAAAATTATAGTTTAAGTTCTGGGGTACACGTGCAGAATGTACAGGTTTGTTACATAGGTATACACATGCCTTGGTGGTTTGCTGCATCCATCAACACATCATCTACATTTGGTATTTCTCCTAATGTTATTCCTCCCCTAGCCCCCTACCCCCTTTCAGGCCTCAGTGTGTGATGTTTCCCTCCTGATGTCCATGTGTTCTCATTGTTCAACTCCCAATTATGAGTGAGAATATGCAGTGTTTAGTTTTCTGTTCCTGTGTTAGATTGCTGAGAATGATGGTTTCCAGATTCATTCATGTCTCTGCAAAGGACATGAACTCATCCCTTTTTTATGGCTGCATAGTATTCCATGGTGTATATGTAACACATTTTCTTTAACCAGTCTATCGTTGATGGTTATTTGGGTTGTTTTCAAGTCTTTCCTATTGTGAACAGTGCTGCAATAAACATACATGTGCAGGTGTCTTTATAGTAACAGTGATTTATAATCCCTTGGGTATATACCCAGTAATAGGTTTGCTGGGTCAAATGGTATTTCTGGTTCTAATTCCTTGAGGAATCACCACTCTGTCTTCCACAATGGTTGAACTAATTTACACTCTGACCAACAGTGTAAAAGCGTTCCTATTTCTCCACATCCTCTCCAGTATCTGTTGTTTCCTGACTTTTTAATGATCATTCTAACTGATGTGAGATGATATCTCATTGTGGTTTTGATTTGCATTTCTCTAATGACCAGTGATGATGAACTTGTGTATGTTTCACCAAGTTCTCGTGCTGTATTTTTTAGCTCCATCAGGTCATTTATGTTCTTCTCTAAACTGGTTATTCTAATTAGCAATTCCTCTAACCTTTTTTCAAGATTCTTAGCTTCCTAGCATTGGGTTAGAACATGCTCCTTTTGCTCAGAAGAGTTTGTTATTACTGACCTTCTGAAGCCTACTTCTGTCAACTCGTCAAACTCATTTTCCATCCAGTTTTGTTTCCTTGCTGACAAGGAGTTGTGATCCTTTAAAGGAGAAGATGCATTCTGGTTTTTGAAATTTTCAGCCGTTTTGTACTGGTTTCTCATCACCTTACCTTCATGGATTTATCTACCTTCAGTCTTTGATGTTGGTGACCTTCAGATGGGGTTTCTGAGTGGATGTCCTTTTTGTTGATGTTGATGCTATTCCTTTCTGTTTGTTAGTTTTCCTTCTAATATGCCCCTCTGCTGCAGATCTTCTGGAGTTTGCTGGAGGTTCACTCAAGACACTGTTTGCCTGGGTATCACCAGCAGAGACAGCAGAAATGCAATGATTGCTGCCTATTCCTTCCTCTGGAAGCTTCATCCCAGAGGGGCACCAGCCAGATGCCAACCAGAGCTCTCCTATAGGAGATGTCTGTTGGCCCCTGCTAGGATGTGTCTTCCAGTTAGGAGACACATGGTCAGGGACTCACTTGAGAAGGCAGTCTTACCCTTAGCAGAGCTTGAATTCTGTGTTGGAAGATCTGCTGCACAGAGCCAGCAGGCAGGGACATTTAAGTCTGCTGAAGCTGTGCCCACATCTGCCCCTTCCCTGGGTGCTCTGTCCCAGGGAGATGGGAGTTTTACCTATAAGCCCTAACTGGGGCTGCTGCCTGTTTCTCAGAGGTGCCCTGCCCCGAGAGGAGGAATCTAGAGAGGCTGTCTGGCTACAGCAGTTTTGCTGAGCTGCAGAGGACTCTGCCAGGTTGGGACTTCGCTGTGCTTTGTTTACACTGTGAGGGGAAAACCGCTTACTCAAGCCTCAGTAATGGTGAATGCCCCTCCCCCCACCAAGCTCCAGTGTCCCAGGTAGACTTCAGACTGTTGTGTTGGCAGCGAGAAATTAAAACCAGTGGATCTTAGCTTGTTGGGTTCTGTGGGGGTGGGATCCACTCAGCTAGGCCACTTGACTCCCTAGCTGCAGCCACCTTTCCAGAGGAGTGAATGGTTCTGTCTTTATGGCATTCCAGGCACCACTGGCATATGAAAAAAAAAAACTCCTGCAGCTAGCTCGGTGTCTGCCCAAGTGGCCTCCCAGTTTTGTGCTTGAAACCCAGGGCCCTGATGGCATAGGCACCCAAGGGAATCTCCTGGTCTGTGGGTTGTGAAGACCATGGGAAAAGTGTAGTATCTGGCCTGGGGTGCATTGTTCCCCAAAGCACAGTTCCTTGTAGCTTCCCTTGGCTAGGGGAGGGAGTTTCCTGACCCCTTGTGCTTCCCAGGTGAGGCAACACCCCACGCTGCTACCTCACCCTGCATGGGCTGTATCCACTGTCTAACCAGTCCCAGCGAGATGAATTGGGTACCTCAGTTGGAAATGAAGAAATCACCCTCTTCTACCAGAGCTCTTCCTATTTGGCCATCTTGCCAGGTCCCTCCCTTTGTCTATTTCTTGCTTGGATTGCTTGTCTTTTGTTGTTGAGTTGTAATAGTTCCTTGTATATTCTGCATACTGGGCCCTTATAAGATATATGGTTTGAAGCTATTTGCTTTCATACTGTGGGTTGTCTTTTCAGTCTTGATAGTGTCCTTTGATTCTAAATATTTTTTACATTAGATAATCAACAGAAACTCATTTTCCTTTCCAGGTCCCAATTCTGATTGCTGAGAGAGAAAACTGGCATTGCCTAACTGAAGGCAGATGTCCACCCATGGCCAAGTCATCTATGGTCAAGAGTATGATATTATGCAGCACAAATAAGGCTTCTGGGCCTACTTCTGCTGGTGACAGAGCTGGTTCTCAGAGAATGGACAAAAATGCATAAATACCTACAGAAGGAAGTATGATGGCAAGGAACCATGGTTCAGAGGTTCAGCAAATGAAAAGGGTTATTCATGGTAGAGGTAAGAAAAGGTGCTACAGGACTTAAAGGAAAAGATGTGTGACTTTCAACTGAAGGATCAAGAGAAAGTTCCCTGGAGCTGGCATCTAACTGGCTGGCATGGACTGAAAAGATTTGCTCATACTAGGATAGAAAGAGGGGCATCAGTTCAGGCAGGAGGCATGGCAGGATTCAAGGTCCAAGTGGAAACCACATTTGCTGGAGGCTCAGATTTAAGAGTATATCTAAGAGATAGGGTAATTGAAACCATGAGTGTTAATGATTTTGCAAAGAGACAACAGGATCAAGAAATGGAATGAGGCCAAACAAAGCAGGTCTCAGTGAGGTGTGAAAAGATTTGAATAAAAATGAGATATAGAACCATGCAGAATGCTTACTTTTTAAGTTCAACTTTTCCCCATGGCCATGGGGTCTTTCCTCTTATATTTACTTTAGGTTATGTCTTTTCTGCCCAGAAACTCTTCGTAGATTTGTCAAGCTGTTTCCTCTCTGGGCTCATGGAATGCCTTTCCTTAAGATTCATGTGGTCATTAGCCTGGTATTACAATGCAACTCTTCATGTCATCACCATTCTTTCATGTTTTTTTTTATTCTTTACTGCCTTCGACGATGAGTTCTTAGAGGCTTCAATGACATCTGTGTTCTCTAACATAGTGTTTTTCATAAAATAAGTGCTCAATAATATTTTTGATGTGTTGTGAATACAAAATTCTAATACAAATTGGAATGTTGTTATAAGTTCCTTACAAGTAGGCTTCTTTAGGCTTTTTGTTCTGTTCCATTAATTTTGCTTCTTTTTTTTTTTGAGATAGAGTCTCCCTTTGTAGCCCAGCCTGAAGTGCAGTGGCAAGGTCTTGGCTTATGGCAACATCTGCCTCCCAGGTTCGAGTGAATCTCACACCTCAGCCTCCTGAGTAACTGGGATTATAGGCACATACCACCACGCCCAGCTAACTTTTTTATTTTTAGTAGAGACAGGGTTTCACCATGTTGGCCAGGCTGGTCTCAAACTCCTGACCTCAAGTGATCCACCTGTCTTGGCCTCCCAAAGTTCTAGGATTACAGGCATGAGCCACCATGCCTGGCTAATTTTCTCTTTATGTCTTACATGAAATAGTTTTTGTGTTGTCATAGATGGGGTCAAGCTATCTATGATATAATATTTTCAATAAACCCATTCATTCATTACCATTAACAATTTTTCTCCCAAGATTATGAAGAAATTAGAGAGAGATGACAATAAGTGTCAATGCTTTCTCAAAAAGAAAATAGCATTTTCCATCTAAAAGATCATTTGCAATACAATGATAAAAGTAAACTTGAAACTTGAGATAATGTATCATTACTACACTTAGAGGTCTAATATAACAAATTAAAAAATTTGTCTAAAATAATTGTAGGAGTAAGATTCTCATTATCTGCTTTTGGGAGAGAAACAAAGGAAATTGCTATTCTTCTTGAGGTAGATATAATTTGTGTGTATCTGGAAATTAATGATATTACAAGATATAATTGCAGAATGTCTTAATTTCATCACATAATTATCTTCTTCTAGCAATATAGTATGTTAGTACAGTAAAAATTTAATCTGTGAGTTCAACACAGACAAAAAAAAGATTTACTAAGATTGTTTTTCCTTTATGGGAAGGTGAACAATCAAAGACAGCAAAATACAAAGATGCTCTTGTTACAAAGCCAAAAACTCAAGCGAACAAAATCTATCATAAAAATGTCAAAAAGCTTACTGTTTTGCTTCAGCATTTCTCTCTCCTAGTCATTTACCATTTATACGGTCATTTGGGTTCAGTTGCCAAACTCCTAGAGAAATTATGAGAGGGTCAAAAGACAGGAAATCGTGACAAAAAGAGAATTATGCCAAAGTGTTTTATGTCACCTGCAGTGGTTATCCCTGATGGTAAATCTGTTCATGAATAGTGAGTTATTCTGGGCTTCCATTTCCTCTGTTTTGGGGTGGATGCTAGATGGCCTTCCGTAAGGCATCACATGCATCATAAATGCTGGGGAGGCTCTTAAGCCTCCAAGATGACATTATGGAAAATGGACATTTCAGCGTTCAGAGATAGTTTACTAGAAAAAGCAGGGGGTAAAGAGTCTAAATAGCTAAGTCACATTTTGAGTTCTTTTACTAAATAACTGTGTGGCATGGTAAACTCAGTGAACTTCATTGAGTCTCTGTCTCCTTACCTTTGAAATGAGGGAGGCGTGGTACATCAAGCATGGTGTTCTGCATAAACAGGTCCATGCAAACCTACTCCCTAAGGCCAAGGAAACTGAGAGGCCGAAGAAAGAGGCTGACAAATTCAGATTCTCAGAAAGAAATATTTGGTAGGAATTTATAAACAGAAGCCTTGTCTTGGGCAGGCACGAGGTGAGATGGTGGATCCCTGCACTTTTACCCACCAAACCCAAGGTTTATATGCCATAGGGAATTTGCTTAAGGACAGGGTTTATGGTAAGCATGTGTTTATGATAACATCAAGGGTGTTTTGACTTAAGGGCAGAATTACAGTAAGTACATAAAAATAGAAATCTCAGGAGCTTTCCCTGAACTGGGGTTAATCAGAAGTCAACATAGTGGATTAGCATCCAAGATGGAATTGCTTTAGCCTCCTCACATGGCAAGTAAGTTTCATCTTAAATGTCAACCTTTTGACATGTAGTAGCTTTCTGGAGCACTGTGTTGAGAGGGATTCTGAAGCTGTTACTGGGTTCACTGGAAAAGCCTTGTGCTTGGTCAGCAACATTGGCTGTTAAGCATAGGGGATGCAGACTGGCTACCTCCCTGCCATGAGCTGGTCAGTTCTGAGACTCTATGACTGGGGCATGTGCCTGAAAATATCTACTTTATGTCTGCAAAGGCTTGTTTGTGACTCACAAGTCTGTGGTTTAAAGGACCTGTATGTAGCTTTGTTTTGTGACCTCCAGGTCTGCTCAACATCTTATTTTCTTTTCTGATTATGAAGCTGAGGTGTTGGCTGCTGCTATTTGCTGGAAGCCTACAGTGGCAGCACCTCATGGGAACATAAGCTCCGGGGTATTTTCAATGTAATCCTTCTGCCTGCCTTCTCTTAGTAATTTAATTCAACAAATTTTCTATGTGCTAGGCAGTCTGCTAACAGGCTGTGGTTGCCCTGCAGCTGTTTGGGGATCCATCCTCCACAAACCTACTGCCCACAAGAGCTGTAGCACTGGTTCTGAGGCTGAGAGGTAAAGGACTCTTCAGAGCAGTTTACTATTCATTGATTTGACTGGTTCTTTTGTTAGTGAGGAACTAAGGGTCACTCAAGGTCACTCTCTGGGAAGAAGACAGGGATTAAAAGGCATGCAGTAAGGAATCTAACAGAGCTCAAGTCAAAACATGAAAGAGGGCTGGACTTCTCGAGTCCAGAATTTAAAGGATAGCAAAGTCCTCAGATTCCCTTGCCCACAGTTCTCAGTGCCTTTTCTTGCCCCAGATCTGTGCTGGGTGAATAAGCCAGCCAAACAGAGCCATTCTGACTTCTGTCCTGAGATGAGTTGGTCAGCAGTGATTTTGTTAGCCGCGGTGAATCTGTAGTGGTCTGCAGCAACTTGATGCCTCCTTGGAGGAAGAAATTCAGTGGAGGGGCATAAGGCACAGTTTTAGAGCAAGTTTTAGAGCACAAGTTAAAGTTTATTAAAAAATTTCAGAGCAGAACAAAAGGAAGTAAATTACACTGGGAAGAAAGCCAAACAGGTGACTTGAGAGACGCAAGTGCCCTGTCTGACCCTTGACCTGGGGTTTTATCGTTGGCATGCTTCCAGGGTTTGCACCTCTCCTCCCTTGATTTCTCCTTGGGGTGGGCTGTTCACATGTGCAGTGGCCTGCCAGCACTTGGAAGGGGCCGCAGGCACAGTGTGTTTACTGAAGCTGAGTACATGCTCATTTGAGGCATTTTTCCCTTAACAATCGAGTATTCCTAGAGGAAGGTCATATGACAGTTAAACTGCCATTTTGCCTCTAAGTGCACATGCATGATCCTGCTCACCCAACTCCTGAGATCTTATTGGGAAGATACTGATCACCAGCCTTGGGCGTTTCCTATCTATTGGGAGACAGCCCCTTTTTCTGGCACCAGCTGCAATGAATTATCATTTTAGAGAGACAGTTTGATAACCACCTGACCATCACCTGATGGTTGTTTGACATTCCCGTAGGGGAAGCCCTCTCCTGCCCTACTCATGTCTGCCTAGTTACCTTCTCTAATAATATCAGACTTAGAAGAGAGTGACTTGACCCTCCCAACACATTTCTCTCTGCACTCTGGAAAGGGCATGCCATCTTTTTCTCAGTTTCTGAAGCTTCCTGCAGTTTCAATGTCCCTGGAAAACTCCTTTTGTCCATGGTCAAGGTGAGAAGGTTCCTTGCATCATTGGCATCCTGGGCTTCATGCCTTTTGCAAGGAGGAACCAACTCTCATACGGTCAAAAACGTGTGTATAGCCTAATGTCTCTCTTCACATTTATGGGAGTTGCTAGGACTTCAGGTCCCTGGAAACCCGTTCCTTGCTCCTGACTTGGTTCTTGCTGGGCTATGTGATATGACTGAATCAGACTCTGGCTAGCTGGAAAGAGAGAGCAGGACTTAAGAGGCTGCTTCTGCTGTAGTGTGAGGTAGATTCAGGACTTAAGAGGCTGCTACTGGTGGGGGACCTGTGAGGTAGATTAGCCTGCCTGAGGAGTGGCAGTAAAATTTTGAGCGATTAAAAAAAAACTACTAAATTTGATGATTGATAACATCTATGCAGTGGCTGGGCTTGCAGGGAGGGTGATGTGACATAGTGAGGTCAGAGTGGCTGAGTGACTGAATACTGTTGAGTGTGGGAAGTGAACAGGGCAGGAGATCAGAACTGACACTGAGAGTGTAGCTAAAATGATAAACACAGGCCAGGCACAGTGGCCCACACCTGTAATCTCAGCTCTCTGGGAGGCTGCGGTGGAAGAATTGCTTGAGTCCAGTAGTTCAAGACTAGCCTGAGTAATATATGGAGACCTCATAGCTACAAAAAATTTAAAAATTAGCCAGGCATGATGACATACACCTGTGGTCCTAGCTACTCAGGCGGCTGAGTCAAGAGGATTTTTGAGCCTGGGCAGGGTAGGTTGCAGTGAGCTGAGAATGCACCACTGCACTCCAGCCTGGGTGACAGAGAAAGAACCTTGTCTTAAAAAAAAAAAAAAAAAAGACAAAAGACTTGATTTTCTCTTTTCTACACCAAATACACACATAGGTGATATATAATGGGATTGTGTTATTATTATTATTGAAAAAGCTTTTTGCAAAATGAGATGGCTCATGCCTGTAATCCCAACATTTTAGGAGGCCAAGGTGAGAGGATTGCTTGAGATTGGCAATTTGAGACCAGTCTGGACAACACAGCAAGACCCATGTCCACAAAAAAAGTAAATTAAAAAATTAGCCAGACATGGTGGCACACATCTGTAGTTCCAGCTACTTGGAAGGCTGAGGCAGGAGGATCTCTGGAGCCCAAGATTTGGAGGCTGCAGTGAGCCATGATTGTACCATTGTACTCTAACCTCGTTGATAGTGTGAGACCCCATCTCTAAATAAACAAACAAACAAATAAATAAATAAATAAAACTTTTAAAATCTTTTTATTTGAAAGTCAATTGTTGTCACATCTAAACATGTTCTCTCATCAAAACGACACTAGAAAATTTCCAAGGCTAGTCCACTAAAGCCTGTTTAAAATCATATAGATGGAAGAGAGCTTAGAGATGATCATGAATAGTACACTAAGGCCGAAAGCATAGTAATTTAGAAATCGGCTCTGAAATCAGATCACATTTACTAAGGAGGTAACCTTGTATCTTATTTAATCTCACTGGGCCTCATTCTCCTCATATGTAAAACAGAACAATACCAACCTCACAGACTTGTCATGAGGATTATATGAGATGATGCTGGGTAATGTGTAAAAGCTGAACTGTTTCTTTCTGCCATCACCACACCATGTTATGTCAAAGATATCTGGGTCTTGCATGAAAACATAATTGAGGCTTTGCTGGGTTACCCCAAGGGCTGAGGGTTTTGATCCTTTACCATTTCTATATCCCTAGAAAACCCTAGGGTTGAGAACATGAATGCCCATGTGCCACTATTTAGTCCCCATAAAAAGAACAGCATAGGGGCTGGAACACAATGAATGCTCAACCAGGAGGATTATTAATGTGACCTCTTCTTTTTGCATATTCAGAAACTGAGGCACAGAGAAGTGAAATGACTAGGTAAAAGGCCCCAGCTAGACTGTGGCAAGATGGGAACTAGAAATCAGGCATCCTGAGTTCACGGTCAAGATTTCTTCCTACTGTATCAACTTGCTTATCACAAAGGAACTCAAAGATCGACGAGATCAACCTCCCCACTATTTGCACTGATGACTGTGGGAAATTGCTCCAGCTCTAACTGGGAGTGCCAGAATATATTCAGTCCCAGCCCAGAAACAAGGGAACAAGGCTTCTAGAATGAGCAATTTTTAGAAGGCATGGGGGTGGGGTAGTACCAGGGGGAGGTAGGGGCCTCTGGCAATACTGGCTGGCAGAAGGTTTGATGAATGATAGTGCTGGGAGACATCCAAGAAGTGGCATGTCTGTAGTGCCCTTTGCAATGGGGGCTTGGGCCAGGAAGGAGGTTCTCATAGGAGTAGCAACAGAGGTTTTGTGGCAGAGGTGGGAGAGGGATTGACAAGGCTGCCCATTGTCATCTCTGTGGACAGGCGGTTCTGAAGTAGGATTTTAATATGTAGGGAGCTGCAATAGAGCTTACTGTGAAAAAGAACATGATACCTCAGTTAGTCTCTATCATTGGGGCATTCTATTATAAAATGGGAAAAGATCACATATTTAATGAGCATATACTATGTGATGGACATTGTGTTAGGAACTGGACACACATATTCACCATGTCTCATGAGCTAATCAGAATGGAAGATGTCACTTAGACTCAGGAGAGTCCAGTGGCCAAGAATATGAAAACAGTGGGTGTAGAGTCAAGTCCAGCGAGCCCACTCTCCATCTGACTAAATCCCAGCTCCTCCCACTGTTCTGTACAGGTTCACAGATAACCAAGCTCCTGCTAATTTATTAGACCCTCATTCTGAAAATCTGAAATTCATTAGTCTAATTTTCTGCCAAACAGAGGTAAACATACTTGCCTTTTTCTTCGATATATCCTCTGTTACAGAATGACAAGTCTTACTGGCTGTGCATCTCAGTGTGGGGAGAGGTTTATAACACAGGCATTCAGCAATTGCGCAGCATTGGAAATTTTTCTTTTGGAGAGGTGCCACATCTCTTTGAGTGATGAGATGGTAGGGTATAGTTTGCAAAAACCAGGAATTTTCACTCTTCCCTTTTCTATCTAGTATCAATGGCCCTCATCTGTGAAAAACAGCTGCCTGACCCTTCACTTCCTTCCTCCCCACGAAAAGCTACAAGTTTTCATTCATTCAATCAAATGTTGATTCAAAGGTTCACTAGACCCTTATAAGAGATGATAAGTATCAAGAGTTTTAAAAATGAACATTTCTTTTGAGTCAATATTTTATTTCTATGATTTTTTACTAGAAAATAGCCATAAATCTTCTTATAAGGACAGTCAATTGCAATATAAAACATTTAAAAACAAGTTAAAAAATATATATCAGACCAGGTGCGGTGACTCACACCTATACTCCCAGAACTTTGAAAGGCCAAGTCAGGTGGGTCATTTGAGGCCAGGAGTTTGAAACCAGCCTGGCCAACATGATGAAACTCTATTTCTAGTAAAAATACAAAAAGTTAGCTGGGCATGGTGGTACATGCCTATAATCCAAGATACTTGGGAGGTTGAGGCATGAGAATTGTTTCAACCTGAGAGACAGAGGTTGCAGTGAGCCAAGATTGCTCCACTGCACTCCAGCCTTGGCAACAGATTGAGACTCTGTCACAAAAGAAATAAAATAAAATATAATGCCATATAGTATATAGTATTATTAAATGAGAATAGCAGATAACTCATTTGTATATATGCAGTTGACCCTTGAACAACACTACCATTAGAGGAACCAATCCTCATACAGTCCAAAACCTTCTTATAACTTTTGACATCCCCAATATGTAACTACTAACAGTCTACTCTTGACCAGAAGCCTTACTGATAACATAAACAGTTGCTGAATACATATTTTTTATGTTACATATATTAAATACTGTATTCTTACAATAAAACAAGCTGGATGAAAGAAAATCTTCTTAAGGAAATCACAGGGAAGAGAAAACATATTTAGTATTCATTGAGTGGAAGTGGGTCATCATAAAGGCCTTCATCCTCATTGTCTTCACATTGAGTAGGCTGTGGAGACGGACGACAAGAAGGGTTGGTCTTGCTCTCTCAGGGATGGCAGAGGCAGAAGAGGTGGAGGAGGTGGAAGGGGAGGTGGGAGAGGCAGGCACACATGTGATGTAACTGTTATTGAAAAATCTCAGCATATAAGTGGACCCTCACAGTCAAATCTGTGTCATTCTAGAATCAACAGCATTTTTAATTTAATAGACTTTATTATTTTGGAGCAATTTTAGGTTCGCAGCAAAATTGAACAGAAAGTACAGAGATTTCCTTTATACCTCTTGCCCTCCAACTTAACAGCCTCCACCACTTCAACATCCCACATAGCAGTGGTACATTTCTTACAACAAAGGAACATACTCTGACAGATCATTATCAACCCAAATCCATAGCTTACATGATACAGGTCACGAAGACCCTGCTGATTAAAACAGAATATGTTAAAGAAGCTGGCAAAGCCCACCAGAACCAGGATGGGACTAAAGCAAACTCGGGTTGTCCTCACTGCTCATTATAACCCATTAGCATGCTAAAGTCACTCCCATCAGAGCCATGACAGTTTACAAATGCCATGGCATTGCTGGAAGTTATCCTCTATGGTCTAAGGGGAGAAAACCTCATTCCTGGAACTTCTTACCCCTTTCTTGGAAAACTCAGACATAATCCACCACTTGTTTAACATTTAATTAGGAAATAACCATAAGGGTATTCAGCCCATGCTGCTGTTCTGTCTATAGAGTAGTCATTCTTTTATTCCTTTACCTTCTTTTGTTGTTGTTTGTTTTTGAGACAGGGTCTCACTCTGTCACCCAGGCTGTAGTGCAGTGGCATGATTTCAGCTCACTGCAACCTCTGTCTCCCGGGTTCAAGTGATTTTCCTGCCCCAGCCTCCTAGTAGCTGGGATTACATATGCCCACCACCACATCCAGCTATTTTTTGTATTTTTAGTAGAGATGGGGTTTCACCATGTTGGCCAGGCTAGTCTCGAACTCCTGACCTCAGGTGATCCGCCTGTCTCAGCCTCCCAAAATGCTGGGATTGCAGGCATGAGCCATCATGCCTGGCCTGTTTACCTTCTTAATGAACTTGCTTTCACTTTACTCTGTGGACTTCCCCTGAGTTCTTTCTTGCACAAGATCTAAGAACCCTCTCTTAGGGTCTGGGTTGGAATCCCTTTCGGTAGCAAATCCACCGTTGCAAAACTATATATTTTTAAAATAGGAAAATATACTTTAAATGTTAATATTTGTATTTGGATGATGGAAGTACAGAAGAATAGACATGGTATTCCACTGTATTTCTCACTGTCAGTATACATTACTTCATAATAAAACAATAGTTTTCAAGAATCTCTGCTTATGTAGGAGAACTGAAAGCTAATGGGAAATCTTGCCTTGATGGTTATCAGTAGATAGCAAAAGAAAGTGAGTCCAGGCCAGGCGCAATGGCTCAAGCCTGTAATCCCAGCACTTTGGGAGGCTGAGGCGGGTGGATCACGAGGTCAAGAGATCGAGACCATCCTGGTCAACGTGGTGAAACCCCGTCTCTACTAAAAATACAAAAAATTAGCTGGGCATGGTGGCGCGTGCCTGTAATCCCAGCTACTCAGGAGGCTGAGGCAGGAGAATTGCCTGAACCCAGGAGATGGAGGTTGCGGTGAGCCGAGATTGCGCCATTGCACTCCAGCCTGGGTAACAAGAGCGAAACTCCGTCTCAAAAACAAAACAAAACAAAACAAAAACAAAAACAAAATCTGAGTCCAGCTAAAGAATTAGAAGCAGTTAGTTAGAAGGATAATTGACAGCATATTTTTGCTGTCCTATCCTCTGTGTTCTAAGCAGAAGGAGAAGAAGGCTCAGAAAGAGAGGATGCACAAGTACTACATATGAATCATTTAATAGAAAAAAAGATGTGATTATCTGCACTCATTTGTAACAATCTGTATCTTAATGGAGAGGATTGCCCCAGAAACCGTTCAGGTGTAAAAGAAAATGCAGTTGTTCTTCAACCTGTGAAAATTCACACTCTTGCACCACTTTCACTTATCCACATTATTTTTAATATTCTTAGAGTTATTACCTACTTGCTAATCTGCATTTGCTACAAGATCACATAAGAGATCACCTCATGGGGGTACTATCTGCTGTTTAATAGTAGCATTTTAACCACATTTGCCCATTGTCTACTTAGCAGTGATTGTGGTTTTGCTGGGATAATTTATCAATTTTGCACTTATTATTTTATTAAAATGAGAGGAAATATAGGCATAAAAGTGTTTATACTACTTATAAGATCAGGTCTGTATTCTACCTAATATAATTGAAATAAAGATAGATATTTGACATCAAAATCTATAACCTTATTTGAAAATTCATTGAATGAATTGTTCAACCCAGCAATCACAGGTAAAGGAAAATAATAAAATTAAAGAATGTGTACAAACAATGCAATGAGACAAGCAAAGCTATTAATGACATAAGAATTAGAAAGGATGAAGCAAAACAATTTCTATTTCTTGACAATATGATTATCTCCCTAGAAAACTCAGAAGAATCAATGGAAAAACTATTATAAGCAATAAGAGAATTTAGTAAAGTAACAAATTATGAAAACCAACAGTCATAAATCGATAACCTTCGTATACACAAACAACCAGTCAGAAGGTACAATGAGAGAGAGGATTCCATTTTGCAATATCAAAAAAACAAAAACAAAAACAATGATAAGCATAGATAACAAGAAATATCCAAACCACACATGGGAAAAACTATAAAATTTTTCTTAGGAATCAAAATATAGACATATGCAAATAGAAAAAAATACCACGTTTTTGAATAGGAAGGCTCGACATCAGAAAATGTAAATTTTTCTTTAATTTATAAATTCAATGCAGTTCACATAAAATTACTGATACTATGAGTATTTTATGTCTGGAGCTGGTTCCAGTTGATAATAATGTACATTTGGAATAACAAGAAAGAACAGCCAGAAAAACATTCAGAATGAAAGGCCATGATGGAGGAGGGGTATCCCTACTAAATAATACATGCATAACATTACAATAGATTAGAATGACTCGTTACTTAACATTGTGAGGTGATGGCTCATAAGTAGACAGGCGCATCAATGAACAGATAGAAAATCCAATAATAGACTCAAATACATATGAAAATTAGTATATGACAAGAAAACATTTAAAAACAGTGAAAAAAAGATAAAATTTTGAATAAGAGGAGAGTTGTGGTCACTAAATAGAAAAATGTAAAATTGGATCCATTTTTCACACTGAAGCTAGAATAAATTCCAAATGGGTCAGAGATTTGTATAAACAATAAAACTGTAAAAGTACTAGAATAAAACATGCATACATGCTTTTATAGCCTGGAAATGGAGAAAACTCTTCCTAAGTATGATTTAAAAACAAGCATCAGCAAGGGGAAAAGACTAATAAATTTGATTACATTAGATAAAAGATTAAAAAAAATCTTTTGCAGGACAAAGTAAAATAACTACAGAAACATCTACTAAAAACCTACATCACAAGCAAAGGCAAAGATAAATGATAAATCTTGAAAAACAGCAATTTACATTACCAAAGTGGTTGGCAGAGGTTGCAGTAAGTAGAGATTGTGCCACTGCACTGCAGCCTGCGTGACAATGTGAGTACGGCCCCATCTCAAAAAGAAAAAGGTTGAAAAGCACCAATATAGAGGAAGCCCTCAATAGTATATCTGCCTCAGTCATGACCATAGCAACTTTAATTTGAGAAAATATATATGTATGTTTTTAAAAAGAGAAAAATTATTTAAAGCTATTTAAATGGCCATTTAAAGCTCTTTAAAGCATTTAAAGCGTTTGACGGTAGAGGGATGTGTCTTATGGTCAAAAAACACCGCAAAGTAATAATCACATCCTTATTGTTATGGTTGTTTTGAAATACACACACACACACTTATACTTTGTTTTTTTTTTTAATTCACCCACGAAAATGTCTCATACAATGTTACATGTAAGTTTTGTTAGATATTCAAAGAACAGATAATTCTAATCTTATATAAGATCTTCTATAAAGAAGAAATTTGAGAAATGCTCTCCCTTTTTATGTTACACAGACTAATGGCCTCGCAAAGATATCCACATCCTAATTCCCGGAACCTGTGAATATCTGCCTTAGCAAAAGGACTTCATAGATATAATTAAGGATCTTGAGACAGGAATGTTACCCTGGATAATATCCAGGATAAGTATCCTGAATTAGTTAGGTGAATCCACTGTAATCACACATGTCCTTCTAAGTGAAGGGGAAGTAGGAGAGTCAGAGAGAATATGTGACCACAGAAACAGAGCTCTGAGTAAAGTGATTGCCATCTGGAAGGGGACTATAAGCCAAGGAATGCAGACAACACCTAGAAGATTAAAAAGGCAACAAAAACAGATTCTCTCTGAGAGCCTCTGAAGTAAACACAGCCCTCATGACACCTTAATCTCAGCCAGTGAAACTAATTTTGTACTTCTGACTACCAGAACTATAGATAATTAACCTGTATTGTTTTAAGGCACTAAGTTTGTGGCAAATTACTACAGAAGCAGTAGGAAACTAACACATTCCATGTAACTTTTAGAATATTAGCATAGCACTATTCACAATGGCCAAGACATGGAATCAATTATGTATATCAACAGATGAGTGGATAAAGAAAATGTGGTATGTTCAACCCAGCAATCCTATTACTGGGTATATAGCCAAAAGAAAACAAATCATTCTGCCAAAAAGACACAAGCACTCGCATGTTCATCACAGCTCTGTTCATAATAGCAAAGCCATGGAATCAACCTAGGTGTCCATCAACAATGGACTGAATAAAGAAAATATGCTACATGTATACCAGGAAATACTTCCCAGACATAAAAAAAAATGAAATCATGTTCTTTGCAGCAACATGGATGCAGCTGGAGGCCATTATCCTAAGCCAATTAGCATAGGAAAGAAAACCAAATACCGCATGTTCCTACTTATAAATGAGAGCTAAACATTGGGTACTCATGCACATAAAGATGGCAACAGTAGAAACTAGGAACTACTGGCGGGGGGCGGGGCAAGGGTTGAAAAATTGATGGTTAGGTACTATGCATAGTACTTGGGTGATGGGATTATTCATGCCCCAAACCTCAGCATCAAGCAATATACTCAGGAAAAAAACCCTGCACATATAACCTATGAATCTAAAATGAAAGTTGGAAAAAAGAAGAAAATGTTGTATACAACAGAATACTATTCATCCATTAAAAAGAATGAAATTCTGTTATTTGTAACAACATGGATGAGCCTGGAGGAGACTATGTAAGTGAAATAAGCCAGGGACAGAAAGACAAATACCAAATGTTCTCACCTGTATGTGGAAATTTCAAAACTTGATCTCATAGTAGAGATAAGAATAGTGATTATTAGAAGCTGGGAATGGTTGGGGGTTGCAGAAAAAGTGGGTTACTCAGAGGTTAGTCAACAAACACAAAATTACAGCTAGATAGAAGGAATAAATTCTAGTGCTGTATAGCATTGCAGGGTGCCTGTAATTTACAACAATTTATTGTTGAATGTTCCCAACATAAAGAAATGATAAATGCTTGAAGTGATAGATATACTAATTACCCTGAGTCAATAATTACAAATTGTATACATGTACCAAAATATCATATTGTGTGCCATAGTATGTACAACTATGTGTCAATTAAAAATGGTAATAAAAGCAAAAAAAGAGAGTAGTATAATTTTGATACCAAAATTAAAAAAAAAAACATGAGAGAGAAAATATATAAGCTGATGTCATTCTTAAGTATGTGAACACCCTAAATAAAACATTCACGAAACAATGCTAGCAAGTATTTTTTAAAAATCATTAAGTTGGGTTTATCCCAGGCATATGAGGACATTTTATCATTAGAAAAGTTATTAAAGTTAAAAAAAGTTATTAATGTAATTAAAGTAATTCATCACCATAACAAATTAAAGAAAAGTCACAAGATAAACTTTATAGGTAAAAAAGAATGTATTCAATAAAATTTAAAACACATTCATGATTAAAATCTAAAAACTCTTAAGCCATAATGGAGTAATTAGCATCAGATTAGCTCTTTCATTTCAAAGAAATATAAAACTGGGTGATTATATTACTTACTGTTTTCAGATGTTGGGCAAAAATAACAAATGACTGTGATCCCTGAGAAAAGAGAATTAAATGAGGTGAGCCCGACAATCACATGCCTGAAGGCACTTTGCAGATTGTAGCATAGGTAAAGCAAGCTCAAACAAAGCACGGCAGTCTTGCTGAACTGGAGAGACAGATACTGGAATTTGAGACTCCTGAAGTGGCTGGAATTAACAAAGCGGAATGCCAAAAAGGAGGGAGCTATAGCAAAAGAGAGGCCTAAATATTTACTTAGGGGATTCTCTGAGTTTTTTTGCAAATATTAAGCTGCACATATGCAGAGACTCTACAAGCCTGGGCAAAAAAGAATGACCAGGGAAGAAATTCTAGTGGAGCTACCAGTGAGCTGAACGGTGGAGATGACAAAGGCCAAGAGGCATCTGAGTTCCAACCAGACAGAATGACAAGGCTTCAGTGAACCCGTAGGGCATTTGGTAGAGGCCCCCAAAGGAGCACAACTGACCCTAGCATAAAGGCTACACACATACTCATCCTAACAAAACTTAAAGGCAATTCTTAAGAATATCAAGTGGATTTATAGTTAATGAAATACTCTAAAATTCAATACTCTAAAAAAGAAAATGATACTTAGCAAGGTAACATTCACAATGTTCCGTATCTAACAAAATTAATAAACATGTGAAAAAGCAAGAAAATGGTGCCCTTAACCAGAAGGAAATTCAGTTGACAGAAACAGATCCAGAAGTCATATGGATGATATGAGTAATAGAAAAAGACTATATAAATTGTCCAAGGAATTAAAGAAAAACATAAACATATTGAAGGAACAAATAGGGAATAGCCACAGAAAAGGGGAAACCATTTTTTAAAAAATTCCATCACAACTTGGCAAAGAAAAAGAAAAATAGAAAATAAAAAAAGACTTGGTAAAAATTATGAAAGGTAAAGTAGCCAAACCAAAATATTGATTGGACAGGACCATTAGCTGTCCAATGTTAGATGAAATAGTGCTGAAAAAAAGCCAGACTTAACGACAGGCAGTAGAAGCTACCCAAATTGAAACCCAGTAAGAAAAATGAAGGGCTTATAGTAATAAACCAAGCTTCATGTCATATGGAACAATATTAGATAGAAAAAAGAGACAAATTGAAGCAGAAAAAATGTGAAAGAAAATTAGGAAAATATTTTGAACTGAGAATAAAAAGACAACATACGAAAGTTTGTAGATTGTAGTTATAATGTTAATAGGAAAATCTATAGCTCATATTCTTATTTGAAATAGATTAATATTTAAAAATAATGATCCAAGTTACCAACTTAAAAAGTTACCAACAAGAAAAGCAAATTAAACACAGTATCATTAGAAGAAATTAATTTCCAAAGTTTATAGTGAAGATAAATAAAATAAAAAGCTGACAAACAATAAAGAGAAATCAATAAGAGAAAAAGTTGAATCAGGGCATAGTGGCTCATGCCTGCAATGCCAACGCTTTGGGAGGCTAAGATAGGAGGATTGCTTGAGCCCAGGAATTCAATACAAGCCTAGATAATGTAGTGAGACCACATCTCTACAAAGATAAAAATAAAAATAAAAGTTGATTCATTGAAAGATTAATAAAATTTTAAAACTCAGAGGCTAAAAAAACACAACAAATAACCAATATTAAGAATAAAAGAGGAATAATTACTATCAATATTATCAAGATTAAAATGACAATAAGGAAATATCATGAAACATTTTATGCCGACAAATTTGGTAACTTATGTAAAATAGAAAATTTCTTGAAAGACAATACTGAAATGGATACAAAAAGAAATAGTATATTTGGGTAGCCCTATATCATTTAAATTAAATATGTAATTAAAATACAGTGACAAATTTAAATTAAATTGATAAATTAAAAGCAAAGCAAATGAACACTCAACCCAGATTGCTTAACTGTTGAATTTTATCAAGCATAAAGATACAAATAATAATTTTACATTTTTATAACATAGAGAGGAAGAAACAATTTCAACTTACTTCATGGGGCTAGCATAATTCTGATACAAAAACCAGAAAAAGACATTAAAAGAAAATACAATATTTCTCATAAATATTAATTCAAATCTCCCTATGAAAATATTAACAAATTTAACCCTGCAATATATGAAAAGGATAATACTTCATGACCAAGTTGGCTTTATGCCAGGAATTCATGGGTGGTTTCACATTCTTAAATTAATTAACATAAATCATCAATTAATATAATCATGTTAATAAAAATAAAGAACATATTTTAAAACAATTCAACTTCCGTTCCTGAACTAAAAAAAGCAAGCCTCAGAGAACTAGGATCAGAAGAGAATTTCCTTACTCTGATGGAAGACATCTACAAAGAACTACAGCTAACATTATACTTACTGGTGAAAAATTGAACACATTCATCCTAAAGAGAACAGGGAAAGGATAGGCAATATCATTACTTCTATTCAACATTATGTTTCTGTTCCTAGTTAGTGCAATAAAACAAAACAAGCAAATAAAAAGGAATATGGATAAGAAGTAAACAGTAAAACTGGTTTTTATTTGTAGACAACATAATTGTATAGGTAGAAAATCTTGTTGTCTATGAAATAATAATTAGAACTAGTAAGTGAATTTAGTAGGATAGTAGTGTATTTGTTATCTATTGTTGCATAAAATTACCTCAAAAAGTAACAACTTAAACAATAGACATTTATTATATCATGGTTCCTAGAGATCACAAATCCAGGCGATGTTTAGCTGACTGCCTCTGCCCCAGGTTCTCTCACGGGGCTGCAATCCAAGTGTCAACTGGGGCTATAGTCTTATCTGAAGGCTCGGTAAAGGAGGATCCACTTCCAACCTTACTCATGTGGTTGTTGGCAGGATTCCGTTCCTGATGGCTGTTGGACAGAAGGCCTTAATTTTTCACTCACTGTGTTTGGAGACTTCCCTCAATTTCTTGCCATATGGCCCTTCTCCACTGGACATATCGCAACATGGCAGTTGACTTCTATCAGAGCAAGCAAGCAAATGAAAGCAAGTTAGTGTTAGCAGAAGTAAATATTTTTGTAACCTAACATGGAAGTGATATCCCATCTCTTTTGCCATATTCTATTTGTTAGAAGAAAGTCACTAGGTCTAGCCCACACACAAGGGAAGGGAACTATACAAGAATATAAATATCAAAAGAAGGGATCACTAGAGGCCATTAAAGCTGTCCACTACATGCAAGATGCATGGTCACTATATAAAAAAACTATTCATTTCTTTAAGTTAGCAACAAACAAATGAAAAATTAAATTTAAAAAATATCACTTAAAATATAATCAGAAATACAATATAGTGAAAAACAAAGTTTATGAACTATATGCAAAACCTCTACAATGAAAACTCTAAACTGGTACTGAAATAAATGAAAGGAGACCTAAACAGATGAAGAAATATAATATGTTTGTGCAATGGAAAACTCCATACTGTTATGATGTCTGTTTTTTTGCCAAGTTAATCTGTAGGTTTAATGCACTTTATCTAAGTTAATCTGTGGATTTAATGCAATAGCAATCAACATCCCTGCAGGATTTTTGTAGAACCTGTAAATGGACTCAAATTCATATGAAAATCCAAAGGACCTAGAATGGCCAACACAATCTTGAAAAAGCAAAACAAAAGTTGAAGACTTAAACTATCTAATTTTAAGACTTAACATAAGTTCCAGTAATTGAGATAGAATAGTATTGCTGAAAAAATAGACAAAGAGATTAATGGAAACAAATAAAGAGAATAGAAGTCAACCTACCTTTATATGACTAGTTGATTTTGACCAAGGTGGCAAAGCACATAAATATCTCTAGGAAAGAAATATCTTTTCAACAAATGAAATAGAATAACTGGATGTATGGAAGAAAAAAAATGGACATACTTCACATTCACAAAAAAATTAATTTTGGATGGATCATATAACCTAAACATCAAAGCTAAAACTTAAAAGTTTCTGTATAAATATGTAAGAGAATATATGAACAACTTTGAAATAGGCAAATATTCCTTAGATAGAAGCCCTAGAAATTACCGATGCACACAATGCTGATAAAATAGAGTAACTGAAAGTATTCTACATTTAAAAAACATTGTTAAAAAATAAATAGGCAGAGAGTGACCCAAGAAGGCTGAATAGGAAGAGCTCTGGACCGCAGTTCCCAGTAAGAATGCAGAGGATGAGTGAACATCGCATTTCCAAATGAGTTTTCACTGCCCACAGACCAGGAGATTCCTGGGCGGAAAAGTTCCATGAGTCTCCAGCACTGCTGTTTCATCTGGTGCACTGGGGATCTGCACAAAAACTCACACAAATCTGGGCAGCTGTTTCAACTGGTGCCTGGAATGCCTAGGAGACAGAGTCGCCCATTCAACTGAAAAAAGTGGGGCTGAAACAGGGAGCCAGGTGATTTGGCTCAGCGGGTCCCACCCCACAAAGACCAGTAATCTGAAACACTCTGGATTGAGAGTTTCACAGCAAGCACAGCTGGACCTGGGACAGTCCAGCTCTGTGCGGGGGAGGGCATCCGCCATTACTGAGGGAGTCCGCCACTACCGAGGCAGTCTGCCATTACTGAGGCAATCAACCATTTACCGAAGCAATCTGCCATTACTGAGGCAGTCCGCCATTTCAGAGGCAGTCTCCTATTACTGAGGCAGACTGCCATTACTGAGGCAGTTCTAACTATACCTCTATAAACAAAACCACAAGGAAGTTCACACAGCAGCTGGGCAGAGCCAATGGCAGCTCATCAATGCCTCTGCTGGCACACTGTAACTAGGCTATCTCCTCACTGGGCAGGGCATCTCCTAAAAAGGCAGCAGCACTTCAGGAACTTCTAAATAAAGCCCCACCTTCTAAGGACAGAGCACCTGGGAAAAAAAAGGCAGTTATGAGTTGCTCTGCTGTAGCAGACTTAAATGTACCTGCTCAGCAGCTCTGAACGGAACAACAGAGATCACAGCTCATCAACTGAGCTCCAATAAGGGACAGACTGTCTCCTCAAGCAGCTCCCCAACCCCCATATATCCAAAGAGACACCTCACAAAGGAGAGCTCAGGCTGACATCTGGTGGGTATCCTTCTGGGACAAAGATAACAGAAAAAGAAACTGGCAGCAACCCTTACTGTTCTGCAGCTGACACAGGTAATCCCCAGGCAAGCAGGGTCTGGAGTGGACCTCCAGCAGTCATACAGCAGAGGGCCTGACTGTTAGAAGGAAAACTAAAAAACAGAAAGAAATAACTTCATCATCAACATAAAGGACATCCACCCAGAGACCCCAGCCAAAAGTCACCAACTACAAAGACCACAGGTAGGTAAGTCCACAAAGATGGGAAGAAATCAATGCAAAAAGGATGAAAACACCCCAAACCAGAACACCTCTCCTTCTCCAAGGGATCATAACTCCTCACCAGCAAGGGAACAGAGCTGGATGGAGAATGAGTCTGATGAATTGACAGAAACAGTCTTCAGAAAATGGATAATAACAAACTTCTCTGAGCTAAATGAACATGTTCTAACCCAATGCAAAGAAACTAAGAACTTGAAAAAAGGTTTGATGAAATGCTAATTAGAATAAACAGCTTAGAGAAGACTATAAATGAATTGATGGAGCTGAAAAACACAACATGAGAACTTCGCAAAGGATACACAAGTTTCAATAGCCGAATCAACCAAGCAGAAAAAAGGATATCAGAGGTCAAAGATCAACTCAATGAAATAAAATGAGAAGGCAAGATTAGAGAAAAAAGAGTAAAAAGAAACGAACAAAGCCTCCAAGAAATACGGGATTATGTGAAAAGACCTAATCTAAATTTGATAGGTGTACCTGAATGTGACAGAGAGAATGAATCCAAGCTGGACAACACTCTTCAGGATATTATCCAGAACTTCCCCAACCTAGCAAGGCAGGTCAATATTCAAGTCCAGGAAATACAGAGAACACCATGAAGATATTCCTCAAGAAGAGCAACCCCAAGGCATATAATTGTCAGATTCACCAGTGTTGAAATGGAGGACAAAATGCTAAGGGAAGCCAGAGAGAAAGGTCGGGTTACCCACAAAGGGAAGCCCATCAGACTCACAGTGGATCTTTCAGAAGAAACCCTATATGCCAGAAGAGAGTGGGGGCCAATATTCAACACCCTTAAAGAAAAGAACTTTCAACCTAGAATTTAATATTCAGCCGAACTAAGCTTCATAAGTGAAGGATAAATAAAATCCTTTATGAACAAGAAATTGCTCAGATATTTCATCACCACCAGGCCTGCCTTACAAGAGCTCCTGAAAGAAGCACTAAACATAGAAAGGAACAACTAGCACCAGCCACTCCAAAAATGTACCAAATGGTAAAAAGCATCGACACAATGAAGAAACTACATCAACTAATGGTCAAAATAACCAGCTAGCATCAAAATGGCAGGATCAAATTCACACATAACAATATTAACCTTAAATGTATATGGGCTAAATGCCCAATCAAAAGACACAGACTGGCAAATTGGATAAAAAGTCGAAACCCATTGCTGTGCTGTAGCCAGGAAACACATCTCACATGCAAGGATACACATAGGCTCAAAATAAAGAGATGGAGGAAGATTTACCAAGCAAATGGAGAGCTAAAAAACAAACAAACAAACACAAAACAGGAGTTGCAATCCTAGTCTCTGATAAAACAGACTTTAAACCAACGAAGATCAAAAGAGACAAAGAAGGGCATCATGTAAAGGTAAAAGGATCAATGCAACAAGAAGAGCTAATGATCCTAAATATATAGGTACCCAATACAGGAGCATCCAGGTACATAAAGCAAATTCTTAATGACTGACAAAGAGACTTGGACTCTCACACAGTAATAGTGAGAGACCAACATTCCATTGTCAGTATTAGACAGATCAATGAGACAGAAAAATAACAAGGATATCCAGGACTTGAACTCAGATCTGGACCAAGAAAACCTAATAGACATGTACAGAACTCTCCACCCCAAATCCACAGAATATACATTCGTCTCAGCAACACATCATACCTACTCTACAATTGACCACATAATTAAGTAAATCACTCCTCAGCAAATGTGAAAGAACGGAAATCATAACAATCTCTCAGACCATAGTAAAATCATATTAGAACTCAAGATTAAGAAACTAACTCAGAGCCACACAACTTCATGGAAACTGAACAACTTCCTCTTGAATGTTGGCTGGATAAACAATGTAATGATGGCAGAAATAAAGATGTTCTTCAAAACCAATGAGAACAAAGACACCACATGCCAGAATCTCTGAGACACATTCAAAGCAGTGTCTAGAGGGAAATTTGTAGCAACAAAGGCCCATATGAGAATCAAGGAAATATCTAAAATCGACACCCTATCATCAAAATTGAAAGAGCTAGAGGAGCAAGATCAAAAAAACTCAAAAGCTAGCAGAAGACAAGAAATAATTAAGATCAGAGCAGTACTGAAGGAGACAGAGACACAAAAAAAACTTTCAAAAAAATCAATAAACCCAAGAGCTGGTTTTTTGAAAAGATCATCAAAATAGACAGACCACTAGCCAGATTAACAAAAAAGAAAAGAGAGAAGAATCAAATAAATGCAATAAAAAATGATAAAGAGGATATCACCACAGATTCCACAAAAATACAAACTACCATCAGAGATTACTACAAACAACAACTCTATGCACATAAACCAGTAAACCTGAAAGAAATAGATAAATTCCTGGACACTTGCACCCTCCCAAGCCTAAACTAGGAAGAAGTCAAAACTCTGAATAGACCAATAACAAGGGCTGAAGTTGAGGCACCAATTAATAGCCTACCAACCAAAAAAAGCCCAGGTCCAGATGGGTTCACAGCTGAATTCTATCAGACATACAAGGAGGAGCTGGTACCACTCCTTCTGAAACTATTACAAACAATGCAAAAAGAGGGAATCTTTCCTGAATCATTTTATGAGACCAACATCATCCTGATTCCAAAACCCAGCAGAGACTTAACAAGAAAAGAAAACTTCAGGCCAACATCCATGATGAACATAGATGCAAAAATCTTCAATGAAAACTGGTAAACCGATTGCAACAGCACACCAAAAAGCTTATCCATCACAATCAAGTGGGCTTCATCCTGGGATGCAAGGCTGGTTCAACATACACAAGTCTATAAATGTAATCCACCACATAAACAGAACCAAAGACAAAAACCACATGATTATCTCAATAGATGCAGAGAAGACCTTTAATGAAATTCAACAGCACTTTATGCTAAAAACGCTCAATAAACTAGGCATTGATGGAACATATCTCAAAATAATAAAAGCTATTTATGACAAGCCCACAGCCAATATCATACTGACTGGCCAAAAACTGGAAGCATTCCCTTTGAAATCTGGCACTAGACAGACAAGGATACCCTCTCTCACCACTCCTATTCAATAAAGTATTGGAAGTTCTAGCCAGAGCAATCAGGAAAGGAAAAGAAATAAAGGGTCAATTAGGAAAGGAGGAAGTCAAATTGTCTCCATTTGCAGATGACATGATTGTATGTTTACAAGACCTCATCATCTCAACCCAAAATCTCCTGAAACTGATAAGCAACTTCAGCAAAGTCTCAAGATACAAAATAAATGTGCAGAAATCACAAGCATTCCTATCCACCAAAAACAGACTTAAAGAGAGCCAAATCAAGAATGAACTGCCATTCACAATTGCTACAAAGAGAATGAAATACCTAGGAATACAACTAACAAAGGATGTAAAGGACCTCTTCAAGGAGAACTACAAACCACTGGCCAAGGAATTAAGACAGGAGACAAACAGATGGAAAAACAATTCATGCTCATGGATAGGAAGAATCAATATTGTGAAAATGGCCATACTGCTCAAAGTAATTTATAGATTTAATGCTGTCCCCATCAAGCTACCTATGATCCTCTTTATAGAACTGGAAAAAAATACCTTAAACTTCATATGGAACCAAAAGAGCCTGCATTGCCAAGTCAATTCTAAGCAAAAAGAACAAAGCTGGAGACATCAGGCTACCTGACTTCAAACTATAATACAAGTCTACAGTAATCAAAACAGCATGGTACTGGTACCAAAACAGAGATATAGACCAATGGAACAGAACAGAGGCTGCGGAGGCAAAGCCACACATCTACAATCATCTGATCTTTGACAAACCTGACAAAAACAAGCAATGGAGAAAGGATTCCCTGTTTAACAAATGGTGTTGGGATAATTGGCTAGCCATGTGCAGGAAGCAGAAACTGGACCCTTTCCTGACACCTTACACTAAAATTAACTCCAGATGGATTAAAGACTTAAACATAAGACCTAACACCATAAAAACCCTAGAAGAAAACCAGGCAAAACCATCCAGGACATAGGCATAGGCAAGGACTTCATGACTAAAACACCAAAAACATTGGCAACAACAGCCAAAATAGATAAATGGGATATAACTAAACTCCAGAGTTTCTGCACAGCAAAAGAAACTATCATTAGAGTGAATCAGCAATCAACAGAATGGGAAAAATTTTTTGCAACCTACCCATCTGACAAAGGGCTAATATCCAGAATCTACAAAGAACTGAAACAGATTTACAAGAACAAAAACAAACAAACCCATTCAAAAGTGGGCAAAGAATATGAACAGACACTTTTCAAAGAAAACATATATGAGACCAACAAACATATGAAAAAATGCTCATCATCACTCGTTGTTAGAGAAATGCAAATCAAAACCACATTGAGATACCATCTCGCTCCAGTTAGAATGGTGAACATTAAAAAATCTGGAAACAACAGATGCTGGAGAGGAAGAGAAGAAATAGGAACACTTTTACACTGTTGGTGGGGGTGTAAATTAGTTCAACCATTGTGGAAGACAGTGGCGCTTCCTCAAGGACCTAGAAAGAGAAATTCCATTTGACCCAGCAATCCCATTACTGGGTATATGTCCAAAGGATTATAAATCATTCTATTATAAAGACACATGCACATGTATGTTCACTGTGGCACTGTTTACAATTGCAAAGACCTGGAACCAACCCAAATGCCCATTGATACTAGACTGGACAAGGACAATGTGGCACATATACACCATGGAATACTATGCAGCTGTAAAAAATGATGAGTTCCTGTCCTTTTGGACATGGATGAATCTGGAAACCATCATTGTCAGCAAACTGACATGAGAATAGAAAATCAAACACCGCACATTCTCACTCATAGGTGGGTGTTGAACAATGAAGTACACATGGACACAGGGAGGGGAGCATCACATGCTGGGGTTTGTTGGGTGGGGGCTAGGGCAGGGACAGCAGGGGATAGGGAGTTGGGGAGGGATGACATGGGGAGAAATGCCAGATATAGGTGATGAGGACGGAGGGAGGAATCCACATTGCCATATATATACCTATGCATCAACCCTGCATGTTTTGCACATGTACCCTAGAACCTAAAGTGCAATAAAAAATACATATATATATGTTTTTTTAAAAAAGTAAATAGGCAAGCCGTGTACTGGGATAAAAGATTCCCAACATATGTGATCTATATACACATACTACAATTCCTACAACTCTATAATAAAAAGGCAAACAACTTACACTGGGCATGTTGGTTCACATAGGAGGCTGAGGCGGGCAGACCATGAGGCCAAGAGTTCAAGACCATCCTGACCAATATGGTGAAACCCCATCTTTGCTAAAAATACAAAAAATTAGCCAGGCATGGTGGTGCACCTCTGTAGTCCCAGCTACTCAGGAGGCTGAGGTAGGAGAATCGCTTGAATCTGGGAGGCGGAGGTTGCAGTGAGCTGAGGTTGTGCCACTACACTGCAGCCTGAGTGACAGAGCAATACTCCATCTAAAAAACGGGCAAACACTGCATTTTTCAACATGGGAGAAGATCTAACAGGAATTTCACAAGGAAGATACACAAGTGGCCAAGAAGCAAAGGAAAAATGCACACATCATAAATCATAAGGGAAATTCAGATTGAAACTACAAGGAGGTATCAGTATATACCCACTAGAATGGCTAACATCATAAAGACTGACCACACCAAATATCAATAAGAATATCGAGCAACTAGAATTCTTTTCTTATACCTTTTTGGTGGGAGCTTAAAATATTACAACCAATTTAGAATTCTATCTGGAAGTTTCCTACAAAGTTAATCACAAATTTATGATTCTGAAATTCTACTTCTAGATATGTATTGGCTTTTTTGAGTAGTCTTCAGAACCCATGTTCATTATATTCATTACAAGAACATTTTGGAAGAAAATATTTCTAATGAATATAACAAACGTGGGTTGCTAGGCAGAATACATGAAGAACCCTTATAAACTGATTTAAAAACACAACTCAACAGAAAAAAGGTAAAAATTGTGACCAAGCAGTGCTCAGAAGAGTGTACTTAAAAGATTCTTTTACCTAACCGGAAATCAAGAAAATACAAATTAAAAACAGGATGACATTATAAAGGTCTAAAAATATCTAATTTTGCAAATAATGTAGAAAAATGGGTATTCACCTGCTGGAAGAATGTGAATTAGTACAACTCCTTTGGAGAATAATTTGGTGATATATGATATGCTTAAAGACAAGCGCACATTTTGATCCAGCAATTCTACACCTGCAAATATGCTTGAGAAAAAAATGCATATGTACACAGGAACCATGGACAGGAATGTTCATAACAACAGTGTTTGTAATAGGAAAACATTCTGGAGGCCCGTAAGTGTTCACTGATACTAAAATAAACAATTCTGTATGTTCACACTGGGGTGTAATAACCTGAAATGAAATGAATGAGTGAGAGCTACCTGTAGCAATGTGGATTAGTCTCACAAATATTAAGAGGAAAAGAACAAGTTGCAGAAGAATATATCCTGTATGATTATGGCATCATGCTGATGCTGAAGTGGTACTGTGTTTTTTTTAGGGATGGATAAATAGGTGAAAGGAAAGAGAAGGAGGGAAAGAAAGAAAGAGATGAAAGAAAGAAATAAAGAGAAAGAAAGAAAGAAAAAAAAGAAAGAAAGAAAGAAAGAAGGAAAGAAAGAAAGAAAGAAAGAAAGAAAGAAAGAAAGAAAGAAAGAAAGAAAGAAAGAAAGAAAGAGAGAAAGAGAGAAAGAAAGGAAGGCTGGGTAGCAAGCATAGTGGTAGCACAGACTCAGGATCCAGACTCCTATATTTGTATTCTAGTTCTGTAATTTGCTAACTGTGTGACTTTAGGCAAGTTACTTAACTTCTCTGTGTCGCAGTTTTGTCATTTGTTAAACAAAGATAACTATACTCTCCACTTCATTGGGTTATCAGAAGGATTTGTTATTATAAGGATTGGTAGTATTTGTAAAGATTTTATCAATTACATAGAACAGAACCTGTCAGAGTGCCCGTATTTGTCAAATAAATGCAAGCAATCAACATTGAATTCTGGAGAGTGGTCACTGGTGTAGGAGGAAAAAGGTATCTTGGGGCTTCCACTAAATTTCAACTATCTTATTTCCTAAACTGAATGGTGGACACACAGATGTTTTTATATTATTCTTTTTGATGGGTCAAAATATTTGAAAATTTAAAAGGGGATGCATAAACTATTTCAAATATATTGTCAAACTTGTGGGGGGAATGTTATAATTAAACGTTGATATTATAGTATGTTTCAAAAATCTGGTATATTAGTCCATTATCACATTGCTAATAAAGACATACCCAGGACTGCGTAATTTATAAAGGAAAAGAGGCTTAATTGACTTACAGTTCCATGGGGATGGGGAGGCCTCAGGAAACTTACAATCATGGAAGAAGGGGAAGCAAAACATGTCCTTCTTCACATGGTGGCAGCAAGGAGAAGTGCAGAGTGAAGAGGGAAAAAGCCCCTTATAAACCATCAGATCTCATGAGAATTAACTCACTGTCATGAGAATAGCATGGAGGTAACCACTCCCATGATTCAATTACCTTCCACCAGGTTCCTCCCACAACACATAGGGATTATGGGAACTACAATTCAAGATGAGATCTGGGTGGGAACACAGCCTAACTACATCATCTGGGAAGAGAAGCTTCCTTAAAATATATTAGTCTAGTTTTTGGACCTTCAATTTTGGTAACATTTTCTGAAATATGTTGTACATAAAGTAGGAAATTGGGAAACTGCTTATACCTGGCCCCAAATTTGGAAGCATCCCTAAACCTAGGGGACAAAGAATTAACCTTGGAATCAGAAAACTGAAATTCAGTCTGTGCTTCTGCTGTTGTTTCATTTTGAGTCCCTGGGCTAGTCTATCTCCAGTGACACTCTTGTGTTTCATTTTATTTGTCTTTAGGATGGATGTGTCGTCTTCCACCTCTTTTAAAAGGCAGGAATGGAACCATCTTTCCTTATCTTCAGCACAGAAGGTAGAGTTAGTGTTTCCTTTCCCACCCTTGCCAACTGCCTTTCACTAACTAGCAAAGACATTTATTTTATTTTAATGAAGTCTGTGAAAAATGATTCATGCTTGAAAGCAGGCTTTTCTCTTTACTTAATGACAGATTCAGCTTCTGAAAGTAAGCTAAAATGTAGAAAAAAATTCCACGTAGTTTTCAGAATGTACAGAAGAGCATATGTGCTGTGCTTTCAAAATTTTCTTTGTTAGTGGATCTATTGTACACATAAGCAAGAGCAGTCTAGACCTTCAGAAGGGAGAATTGCAAGAAAAGCCATCTTCCAATTTCCCAATTGTTTGTTTCCCAATTGTTCACTTTAAGGAAGACGGTGACATTATAGCAGTGACACCCAGTTACTGCAATATGCATGTACTGTTGCATTTCTGAGAAAACATGTGCAGTTGTTTTCTCCCTGCTGTGTCTGATTTCAGATTCCCAAACTATCATTCATTTAAAAATAAAACAAACAAAAAACCCTGCTTACCCTTTCCACGTCAATAGGAATTATACACTGATAATAACAGGGTCTGGCTTTTCAGCCTATTTGTTTGAAAAAATAAGAATGGGTACCCAGCTCAGCTGATATGCTAATGACATCTACTCAAGCTTTTTCCTCTTATTGTATAGAAGACGAAAGCATTTTGCTTGAAGGGTTGTTCTGGCTCATATCCTTCGCTGCATTCCCTCCTTCTTTCTCTGGTTCCTTGCAGTCAGCGTAGAGGGTCCCTGATGCATCTCTGGTTGACTGGGGGTCTTGAGCTTCCATCTAAATAGAGGTGCAATAAAGCGCAGAGCTTATTTTGTCAAGCATGGTTGCTTTCCTTTTAAGCCCACATATGCTAGAAGGGGAATTTAATCCTTGCATTTCTGATTTGTTTATACTAAAGAGTTGTGTTGTGAGAGAGATATGGTGTCTGTGAGACTGTTTGAACATTTTAATAAAGCTTTGCAATAAACATTTTCTCTGAAAACAGAAAACCAGATTTTGCCATGTGTAAATAAACATAAAATACCAATGGGCTCAAAGCTCCCAAGCTGAAGGTTCTGAATGGCGCCTATGCTTAAACAATTAATGTGATTTTCATCTTTATCTCAGAATGAGTATAAAGTCTCCTCATATGAACACTATCTCCTTTTGCAGATGACTGTTACATCTCTGCATTAAAGTTGGTTCTATACAGAAACAGTGCTACACCAGACAATTCCCAGGATTCATTCATTCCTCAGACATGCATTGAGCAGCTGTAAGTGACTACTCGACACAGTGATACAAACATAAAGAAGACTCAGTTTTACATTCAAGGAGCCCGTGGCCCATGGTCTGGTTCAGAAAACTGATTATGATGATACAAGTTAATAAGTGCAATTGTAGCCATGTGTTATGGGTATTGCGGGAGCCTAGAAATTAGGCATTTGAGCCACCCAGAATAAAGTCAGGGAAGGCTTCCTAAACCTTAGAAGATGGGAAAGATTTGCCATTCTAAGTGAGGGAATGGGGACATTTGCAAGAAATGCCTGTGTGTGTGTGTGTGTGTGTGTGTGTGTGTGTGTGTTCATGCATGTGCACATGCACGTGTTATGGAGACGAGGAATGATAAAAAATCAAGCAGTCCAGCATCGCTAGAAAATAAATGTACAGCAGATGAGCCCAAAAGGTAAATGGGAATCAAACCAGGTTGGTTAGCATGGAGAGATTCTATTCTGGCATGATAAATGTTTGCTTTTTAGATTGATCACTCTGGCAGCTTCACGGGTGCTGAACTGGGGAGGGCTGGAAACCACTGGAGTCACAAGGAAGCTCTCCTTGTTCTTCAGGGTCACTTCAATCTCTGTTCTTGTATAAACAAATCACCGAAAGTCCGTGGTGTATCCAGAAGTAAGCTAATCAAACAAATCCAAAACCCTCTGAAAGAAACAGCCTGGCAGGAGACTCTCTGGGCCAGAAGGAATAGCTGCTTAGGCCCCCCTGACTCTTCCCTAAATCCTCACTGGACTTTCTACCTGCTTCTGCCCCATTTCCATGCCCATCTTTAAAATTTGGATCCCAGTGGGAAAAAAATCCTTTATTTTTGTATTTGCTTTCAGCATAGCTGAGACAGGCAGTAATTTTCAGAAGGAACTTCATTTTTTAAAACACCACCAAGGAAAGCACAAATGGAAAACAACAAAGAAAATACAGAAATCTGTGAGACAATTATGCTTACAACGTACACATTTTGTGTCCTATGACAGTCAATGGTCCTGCCAGACCCATAGGCTATATTTTGCTCTGCTCTCCCAAAAATCATTCCTTAAGCTTTTTGCTCACCAATTCTCTTTCTTACCCTTTGGGATTCCAGGCTCACAGATGTGGAAAAAACAGGGCACAGTCAATATTGCAGATGGACCATCCCCAGGTGGGTGGCAGGGCTTCTGACTCTCTAGGGGGTCAACATTTTGGAAGAAATAGTCTCTCTCAGAGATACTTCCTGGCTCCTTGTGGGGATCCTGGCTCAGGGCTGAAGACTCTGGGGCAGAGTGAATAGGGGCATGGTGTGAGTCTTTTCCCCAGAGGCTGGGAACATAAAATCCAGTGTTTCAGATGTGTCTCCTGCATGAGTCTTCCCTCCATCCTCCCTATCCCCACCCACATTTGGACCTTTTGTTACCTCTTGTGCAAAGGATTGCCCTGGTCTTGTCCACTAATGCTGCAGTATTTTCTTTTCCAAAGCTTATCTCTGACCTGATGATCTCTCTTATTTTGTCTACCAGATGAATTGAGAACTTTTCAATCTAGTGGTTAATGCCAGTCAAACTCCCCAGCCAAATCTCCCCTGCACACAACCTATGTGTAGGTCAAACCATAATAACAAGACATGCTGGTTCCCAGACATGCCCCTGTCTTTATTCACATGGGCTCTTCCATGGGGAATGCCCTACTTTGCCAGTTTGATGGGCTGAAAACTATCCTTAAAAGTCTGTCTCTGAGCCACTGATGTGCTGAACTCTTCATCTTCCTTTTGACATTTATTTTACTCTGACTTGTGTTGGAGGCTTTATATACATATATACAACAAATCCCATTTACCACATTCTCGTTCCCTGCTCCCATCCCATTTTAAAGAGTCATGGGTGACAGTAATAAAATATTTTACAGATAAGTGTAAAGGTCAAAGAAGAGACTATGAAAATTTCTAGCCTGAGGATTAGCACATGGTAACACTCCAGAAATGTCACCAAGGTTTGGAGAAATGATTCTCCGGTCAGATAGAACTAGATTTGAACCCTCACTCTGCCATTGGCTAGCTTGTTGACTCTGAGTATTATATAATCTCATGGAACCTCAGTTTTCTCTTCTGTAAAAAAAGTTTCCTAGCTTTCTTCCTTCCTCAAGGTGGTGTAAGAATAAATTTGATAATTAATTAAATTATATCATAGACATAAACACACTTAGTCCTCTGCACAGCACTTAGCAATCTCTTAATAAACTTGTGTTATCATTATGGGGCCTAGAACAGTACTTTGTATGAAAAAGAAAAACAAAAACATAGGAAAGCCTTGTTAAATAAATTTGGATTGGAGGCTTTGTGCCTCAGATGCAACTACCTCCCACAATATGTGAATCTGGATTCTGGCCAGGCATCTCAATTCTTCTCCTGCCTATTCTCTTCTTTAAGGGGAGCATCTCCTATTCCCTCCTTTGCTCTCGGTGACTTTGCCCTGGTTAGATCCCTGCTGGTACACCCTGGGGAGTTGGCCAATTGTAAAGCACATGCTAAAAGCCCCTCCACTGATGTGCCCCATATGGAGGGTGAGATAGCAGAGTATTCCATTTTTCCGATTTCTTTGAGTTTCCACCATTTCTGAAAGACAACACTGGAGAAGCTACGCTTAAGTACTCTGCATATGGAGATGTTCGTGCACCTAGCTATATTAAATTGATTAGGCTGATATGAAAGACTGGACAACAGTGCTAATACTAATAAGGGCAAGAAAAGGCCATTTCCATTGTGATTCTGACAGTATCTATGTAATGCAAGGCAACTAGGAGGACTCCAGAAAGTGCCCTGTCCAGCTGTTTTGTAGGCTGGCTCTGATTTCTTTTCCTCAAACACTGAACACACATTGCCTGTAGATATTAACCAGCCATCCAATTGATGGTCTCAGTTGTCATCTCTGTTCTGTGGCAAGAGGATGCAATGCATTGCAGGAAGCTGATCAATTATTTGCAAGTGGGATATGCGATACCATCTCTAGCACTCCAACCACAGCTGAAATCCAATTCCCTGAGCTGGCTTGGATTTGGAGGGGAAGTGAAAGTCACGTTTTGGAAAAGTGGGATTGATTCTGCATGTTACGACTGATGCTTATGCAAAAAACCAGCTGTGGAGACATCCTCCAGTGATCAATCTCCAATTATCAATTTCAAGGAGTGACAGTTGAACCACTGGTCTAGTATGCTTTCAGTAATTTTAAGTAAATTTTAGTGACTCACATAGGGCCTCAGTTTTCTTAACTGGTAATAGATATAATTACATACCCGGTGGTGCTGTTTGAAAGATTAAATTAGATAGTAAATGCAGAAGCAAATTATCATGAAGCTACTAATGCTTAAGCCCTTCATCTGCATGTGTCCCTTTCAAGACCTTGTGTCTAACTTTATATTCATAATATTGTATCCTTTTTTTTAATGAGGGTCCAGAATCATATAAGCTTCAAACCCCACAAGCCTGGATCTGTTCCGAGGTGGGTGCTCTGATGGCAGGAAACAGCTGACACGTCAGCAAGCCAGGAGGCATGGAAGGAGGGTGGGAATGTCTCTGGAGATTAGAAACTTTATTAAGCATTTTCTAATTGCCAGAGCACTTGGCCTTCAACTAATTGCCAGGCTTGAGAGGGATCTGAGCAGAATATCCTCCAAATATGTGAGCTGATCATGGCTTAAGCTATTAACTCACTAGTGGGACCTGTGTCACAACTGAAAAGAGTTCCTAAAGGTATTTACCTCTTATGGTGGGATTTCAGGCTCAGCAACTGGTGAGTGGGGGACATGCACTGGGGCTAGCATTTATCAAATCATCTCAGGCTAGCAACCTGCCAGGACAGCCTCAGCTCTGGTTTTATAGAGCCTTTGTGAGAACTGGAAGAGACCCAGCGTGGCTCGTAGTAAGGGACACAGTGCACTTCAACAACCGACAGGCTCCACTCGGACAGTTTCTTCAGGCAGACATGGGTATCATTTTCAGCTCCACCCTCCTCCCTTCTTCCTCCTCCTTTCCTTCCCCCCACCATCCTTCTTAGCCTCCTGCTTTCTTCCTCCACTTTCTCTCTTTCGTTTCGTGAATCATGATACAAATTTCAATCCAAGATAAAAATGTACTTTACCCTTTTGGTTGTGATTAAGTTCTGTCCACAGTGAGGACATTGCTGTTTCCATGGTAACCAGTACACTCTAAAGCCGAGGAGGATGACAGTGTAGAAAAGTATAAAGAAGCCGAAGAGGTTTGCTACAGTTGCTTTTCATCCACCACAGAGGAAACAGAATTATGGAATCCAGGGGCTGGAGAGGAATTTGCGAGGTCACTAAATCATATGCCCACCTCCATTAAGCTGTAGTGAAACAATTGTGAAGATAAGCAATGTCCTTCACTTAAAGACACCCAGAACAGACTTCACCATTTTCTTTGAAAAGGCATTCAACTGCTATTTTTTTAATAGCAATTATTCAGCAGTTGATTTGAGCAATTCCTGGGTGCTTGGGACAGCTCCTCTGGTCCAGTCAGCACCCCCAGGAGAGGTTGCACATGATGCTAATGAGATAAGAAGGTGAGAGGCCTAGCCTCGGTCACCGTCTTCTCCCCAAAACCTATTGTGCTCAGTCTTTGCTGTCTTTATTCCACTAAGTGTGCTTTTGAAGTACCCAGGACCCACAAAAATAAAAGAAAGAAAATTCTTTTAAAAAATGTTCTCTAAAAAGAACATTTATAATTCCAGGCCCCTTGTTATTATTATATACAACATTTATATTTGTTTTAAGCATATAAAATATTATAGAGGTACCATTGGGAGTGAATACTAATTCTGTGGTTTTAACAGAAAGACAGAATGAGTCTCTAGTAGTTGACAGTGGATGCCGGAATTGAGGGAGAGCATGACGTCATCCCTGTGGCCCAACAGCACTTAGTACATCTCAGGGTCCTTGATGCTTGTTCACAAGAAATGAAGAGGGACCAGTGATCAGGACACACTCAGGGTAATCATTCAGCTGATAAGGGAAAGGGAAAAGCATTCTTCTCTTAAACTATGCCGAGAACTTCCTGTATACAGCTGCTAAGCTGTGAGCACAGGATGCTAAGGGGAAAGTTATTGTCAGGAAAGATCCTGTCCTGGTTAGAAGTGTTTTTCCCAACCTTAAAACTTCAGCTTATGATGGACTTTATTTTATTTTATTTTTTGAGACAGATTCTTGCTCTGTTACCCAAGTTGGAGTGCAGTGGTGCAATCTCAGCTCACTGCAATCTCTGCCTCCTGGGCTTGAAGTTAGCCTCTCACCTCAGCTTACCAAATAGATGGAAGTACAGGTGTGCCACTGTGCCCTGTTAACTTTCATATTTTTTGTAGAGACAGAGTCTTACTATGTTGCCTAGCCTGGTCTTGAACTCCTAGGCTCAAGTGATCCACCTGCTTTGACCTCCCAAAGTACTGAGATTGTAGGTATGACCCTCTGTGCCTGACCATGATGAACTTTAGAGCTCTAGTTCTCCTGGGCCAAGATTATATCCAGCAGTGCCAAGGCAGCTGAGCATGTCTGTGGCCTCAGAGTAGTCCTGCCCTAGTTCAATTCCTGGCCTGCCATTTGCTAGCTGGGTTGTCTCGGGCAATGGAAGCACCCTGAGCTTCAATTTCTTTTATTCAAAATGTGGTGATGATATCAACCTCGAATCTGAGATTAGCTGAGTAAAAGAACGTTAAGTCATGAAATGTGTGGCCTGACACATGGCAAATGGAAACTGATCAATAAATATTGGCCACTTATAGCTTCTGTTCCTTAAGCTAGGGGTAAGGCCCTTTCATAAACACCGTTCTCATACATACATGCCTCTTGTTCATGCTCTTTCGATTTCTAGAGGTTGCAAACTACCATCAAGGCACTAACAAAGCCTGGGCAAGTTCAACTTGAATTGAGTCTCCAGTGGTGGGGGTGTGTTTCACCATCCGCCTGGTGCTCTCTGATAAGGCACAGACTATTTCCTGCTCCTTTTCTTGATCAAAGACAGAAGACAGTGGACAGTTGGGATGGAAAGAAAACTAGGACAGATACTGCCTATGCTGCCTCTTCTCCTTTCTTCCTGCCTTGAATTTGACATGATGTACAGAGCAGAAACCCAGATAGTGTTGTGATTCTCAACCAATGTCAGCAGCATCTAGTTCTAGAATCTTGATTTGAAAGGAAAAACTCCACTATTAGTTGAGTTTTCTTGTAGCCCAAACCTTTCTAACAGATAAGCCATACTAACTCTTGCCATTATCATGGGTGACTACTATGTCCACGTAGATTTTCAAGTCATTAACCTGGCCTTTATCTTCCCGAGGGCTGCAACCTTAGATTCTTAGTCCCCAATGAACTGTGTACCATGACATCCTCCTAACTTTCCTCTGCCCTCAACCTCCCTCCAAATTATAATCTATACTTCTTTGAGACATATATATATACGCATATATATGTATATATATATAATATATATATACATATATATATTATATATATATATATATATATTTTTTTTTTTTTTTGAGATGGAGTCTTGCTCTGTCACCCAGACAGGACTGCAGTGGCACAATCTAGGCTCACTGCAATCTCTGCCTCCCAGGTTCAAGTGATTCTCCTGCCTCAGTCTCCCAAGTAGCTGGGATTATAGGTGCACACCACCACACTCGGCTAATTTATATTTCTAAAACAAAATAAGATAATGTGCTTCATAATACCATCAGTGCTTCTCTACCGCCCACAGTCTAAAGCCCAGATTCCCGAGCAGACCATATTAAGCCTCTGTAATCTTGGTCCTTCTCTCCTCTCCAGCCTCCTCCTTTGCCAAGCCCCTCCCTGCACCCCAGCCACACAAAACCTACTTACAGTTTCCCTGGTGTGTCATATGCTTCCCATCCGGTCCATCTGCTCACTTCCGCCCAGCCGCTCGATTGCCCATTCCCTCCCTCTCATCCCATCTGGCTTGGTGAATCCCCCAGTTGTCTTTCAAAGCTTAGTTTAAAGAGATTTCTATGAAGTTCCTCAAGCCTTTCTCTGTGTAGGACCCCAGATCGTCCCGCTAGACTTCGTCTACACTCTGCACATGTCTGTTGATAGCTGCTATTTATTGGTGCCCTGTTTATTGACATCTTCCTACTATAATGTGAGCTCCTGGAGGATGCAGTCCAAATCTTATGCATCTTTGCAACCCCTGTGCCAATTGCATTGCTTGGCACATAGTAAGAACTAAATAAATGTCTTTGTTGAATTAAATGTAAATAATTTTAAAAGCCCCAAAGCCCAAATCAAGTTTATATAATGACATACAATCATCAACTAAGGCAAATCCTGTGAGAATGGTAGCAGTTCTATTCTCTGGGGACAGAAGACAGGAGAATGGGGAACCTGCTGTTCTAGAAGAGCTGGGGCTTTATCATCATCTTCAAGGAACCCTAAGCAGAGTACTGAGAATCAGAATATTGAGCAAAATCCTGGGGATTAAAGTTAAACGTATTCCCCTAGCTGCATAAGCCAGAGACAAGGCTGCCCTAAGACTATGTGGGGAATTCAGGTAAATATTTTTGAGATCCTTGTCTATATAAACATTTTGATTATACTAATATATTACAAAGCTCACAGGCCCATATGAAGTTTCACAATTTAGTGACGGGAATTTTCAATAGTAGATAGAGAAGAGGTACTTACATACGTCTTCACCGTTCAGTGAGTGCACATGAAGATTCTTCATGGCGTCCAGATACTACATTTTTTATTTAAGTCCATGAACTATCTTCTTATTTTCTTTCTTGTCAAATGTGCTGGTCTTGACTAATTTTTTTAAAATCTCTGTACACAAGTAAAAGGTAGCAATGCTGCTCTTATGCACAAAGAAGTAGTTTGCATTGAAATGATATATATCTTTTGCCTCTGCAGTTCTCCAACTGCAGTTATTTAGTGTCAGTCACAGTAGTACTCATGGCATGTACCATGCAACCTGCAGCTCATGAATACTTGCTTCAGTGGCTCTCTCAAAGCTTGTTACTGTGCTTTGTTGATGGTGATCAAAAATCAAATGTATACAATAATTTACTTTCTGGTCATGTGAAAGTTTCCTTTTGGAATTTTATAGCATAGGGGTAAGACAATATTTATTTTTACACTATAATCACTGAACTTCTAGACTGTGGTCTGTCTCAATATTGCCTGCAAGCCTGTACACCATCACCAGAGGGGCAGAGAGGCAGAGGGCCTCTAGCAGGCAAAGCAATTCTAGTCCTTGGAGAGATGTTGGTTCCTTGTTAGGACTGGCCCTAATGAAGAGAAAGAGTAAGATGACATCATATCGATTGGAAACAAGAGAGTGCATCAACTGAAAGGGCCTGTTGGGGTTATGAAGCAACAGTCTCATAAGGGCCAACGGGTCCTTGAAGCACAGGAGCAGTCACCCTTTGGGACCAGCCAAAAAGATGGCATAGAGCTGTGAAGACGGTAGGGAGATTGTGTGGGTGCCCACAGCAGAGGGGGCACACAGGGTGAAGGATGTTTGTACCACCTTCCCCTGCTTGGATACTGTTGACTTGGTACCATAATCAGAACACAAATGGGTGAGAGCCAACAAGGGCCCACAAATGCAACTCAAGCCCCAAGGTGGAACCATCCAGAACTCAGAGCCCTGACCTTATCTCATGTCCAGCATCAATGAGAGTCACCCCAAATCTATATATCAGGACCATTTTGGTGGCCCAATCTTTCATGATGCTATAAAGGAAATACCTTATAGTCCAGTGACTCTTATCTGCTGGCCAGGTGGCCATTCAAGAATCCTGCTGATCATGGGCTGAGACAAATCCATAGACAAGAATCATGAAACTCCTCAGGGCATCTGCTTGATCCCACCACTGATGGAGAAAAATGAAGATGGTGGCCACAGGGTTCCATTTGGCCTCATGGTTCTCCATTCAGGAGGGTACCACCCATCCCAGCCAGTTTCATGCTCCTGAGTAGGACCTCCTTTGAGGAAGGTGCATGAAAGTACATGGCGCTCTGAGGCTTGGGGCAGAGTACACTACTTTCCTGGGTCAAAGTATGACACTGGCCAATGGTAGGGCAGCCCCAACAATCCTAAGGGAGAATGAGACAAACCCTTGTCCCCTTCACAGAAATGTAGTTAGACCTTCTGTGCATAAATTTCTAGGATCTTACTTAGAAAAGATAGAGGGGGTAAGGTATGTACCTCTGTAACTCCCATTAGGGAGAATAATGGATTTTAAAGAAACTAAATGCACTACTCAGGGCAGTAGTATTAAATATAACAGATTGGATAGAACCCCCACCCCCACAAAGACACCTGATAAACCCCATCACAAAGTCCTATAGTCTTAAGAAAAGAGATGTGATTTCTTACAAAGACTTGAAGTTTGGTTTCTCTACTAAGTAACATTGGAAATCAGTGAGCAATGAACTAAGTATTCAAAGACCTTAGGGAAATGAAAGAGACATATAAAGAAAAATCAGTGAGACAACAGGCAGGGGACACAAAGATTCCATTCCGGGTTGGATCTTCTGAGAGAGCAGCAGGGCGCTTGCCCAGTGGTCCAGCAGTGCACTGAGAGATGGATTGAGCAGTAATGGTGGACCAGACCCATGACCTGTCTTGCGTCCTATCTTCAAGGAGTTTTCTCAGTCTATTGGGTTACAGTTGTCCAAATCTGATCCCACCTATTTCCTTAGAGTAGATCCAAAACATTGTATGCCTGCAGACACAGGATTTGCCTTCCAGGTAACATTTCAATGATAAATGGAAACCATTTAGACAGAGTGATAAATGACGGTCAAAATCAAGCAATACCCTCTGGACTTACCACTTTTAATTTCAGTGATTCCTTGCTAACATTTGGGCTCATTCCTGAAACAGATAGGGCTGGCAAGCTGGAGAGTTTGTAATATCTCCCAGAAAATAGATGAATTTGTAGAAAAAAAGAAAAGACTGATGCTAAATATTTTTAAAACACTGAATAAAAAAAGCCCCGAAACACTGATTTGTTGATATTTAAAACTTTTTCCAGGAAAGTACTCTTATCTTGGGTCTTGTTCAATTGTTCAGGAAACATTGATGTAAAAATATGTCTCCTGAGAGATAGTTTGCCACAAGATTTGTTCCCAAAAGATTATTCTTTTTTTAACATTCTTTAGTCTGCCTCTATTGACTTAAAATGTAATGTGTTTGAACTTGCTTTAGCTTTGTTTTATTTTTAAAAGACTCAGAAAATTGCCCTTGTCACCTCACCAGCTGGCTTTTTCTAATACTTGTGGAGAGTAGGGGGATAGAGCTGTTGCGCTTCCACGTCCATGCAGTATTAAATGAGTGGAACAAATACAATTTCCTCTTTATGTACTAACTTAATCATTCCATAGACCTGTCTACAAACTCTATGAGAGTTGTATGCTTTCATTTCCAGGATATTGAACTGAGCAAGCATAATATAAAAATGTGAAGCTTTAAAATGTTAGTATAGAAACATGAAATGGAATTACCTAAAAACTATGGTTAGTAAAGGATATATGTATCCTGACTGGTTCACTGCTAACACACATAATGCCTTTGTGAGATGTAAGGAAAATGCTCCCTTCTTCCAGTTGAAGACATTTTCAGACTGGTGCAAAGTCCTCCATCAGTTGCATCTTAGGCAACACAATTGTACATGGAGACCGTAATCCTGACAGTTGTCTCTGGCCTCCCCTGTGCAGCCGGCTCCAGCCCTGTGTTGACCCTCTCTCTCCGAATGCTGCTGCTTGCCAACCTCACTGCACATGCAGGGATGGTGTCTTATTCTCCATTCTCTCTCTAGAGCCTGACCCAGAGGAAACACTCAACAAACAGTTGTTAGTTGAATGAACAAGTACATTTAAAAAATACTAATTGCAATTTTAAAAAATTGAAAGAGAAGGGCCATGGAAGAAACATTACTGCCTGTCCAGAACATTTTGCATCATGTTCAAATATTAGAATTTTTTTTTGTTTTGGGGATTAATTACCGTGCATGGCAATTTACTGCTAAATACTGAAATGGTCAAACTTAGAAAAGGGCATAAAGCAACCTTGAAGGCGGTGGCAGATAGTTAAGTGTTCATTTCTAAGGATTTGGAGTAGGGAGGTCCAGAAATCAAGGAGACCAAGACAGGAAGTCTGCTTTGCTGATTTTCTTCTTCTCATCTCGTGAGTGGTTAGTATTATGCTTTGAAAGAGGGTAATTTAGGCTTTGCAGCAATCAGTTGCTGAGCACCATTACATTAACACTTTCACAGAAAAAAAGTTCTAGGAACTTGCTCTTTAGAATACTCAAAAGTCAGTTGAAGCCTATATGGATTTAAAGCAAGTCTAGTTGGTATGCATCTTTTCCTTCCTTTTCTAATTCTGTCCCCAAAAGCGAGCATCCTGAGATGTTAAGAACAAAGAATTTGGAATGGGCACTGACAGATAGGCTATAAACAGGAGCTGGTAGAAAGATAAATCAGATGGCCTAGAGATTCTTGCATTTCTTATTTCTATGACAACATCTAGTAGACTGTTCCTATTTGTAAAAAAGGCAGTTTGAGTTTTGTTGGAAGAGCAGCAAATAGTGGGAGTTCAGCTTGAGTCTGTTCTAGCAACATCCCGCCTCTGAGACTAGCCGAGACCTTTACTGCCAACCCAGGACCGGAAGCTGCTCTTAAGCTTACAAGATGGCTGGCCACTTAAGCTTACAACCTCACAGAATACTTCTCTGTGAACAAAATGGCAATCCGGTGTAGATGATGTAAAGTGCTATTAAACACTTACAGCCATCAAAACCAAAACATGCAGTTCCTTTACAGATTGACTACAATTTCACTTTCTGAAACTGAAGATTCATGTTCATTCAATTCATGGATTCAACACTCAATGTGTTGAAATAATGACTTTAGAAAAGCAATCCTGAAATAACCAGATTTTTAAAAAAATGTCAGCCTATTTCCCCTTGAGAGGCAGAAAGTGCCTTTCTCTCTGCTCTAAACCGGACACATGTTAAACCAGGCTCCTAAAAGAATGAAATATCATTAACAAGATTTACCCAAGAGCTACCCAAAGAGAAAAACGATGTGTGCAACGATCTGTTTTGCAGGAACGAGGCTGAATCAAACATCTGTTAGGCCTTCCTTGACTCCCTTTCCCCTTCCCAATGGTTAATGTCATCTGAAGCGCTTAAGCTTTGCACATTCCTTCACTAATTAAATTCCTGCAAAGCTGTCTCATGAATCAGGTGCTTTGTGGAGCAGGAACACAGGCCCAGCTTTTATGTTGCTGCACTGCCTGCCGAAGTACAGGTAGGAGCTAAATGTACACTTGGCCTGCTCAGGAGTCTTTTCAAAAGGTTTTTAAAGGTCTTGCACATGTATGTTTATTGCAGCCCTGTGTACAATAGCAAAGACCTGGAACCAACCCAAATGCCCATCAATGATAGACTGGACAAAGAAAATGTGGCACATATACACCATGGAATACTACACACCCATAAAAAACGATGAGCTCGTGTCCTTTGTAGGGACTTGGATGAATCTGGAAACCATCATTCTCAGCAAACTGACATAAGAACAGAAAATCAAACACCACATGTTCTTACTCATAGGTGGGTGTTGAACAATGAGAACACGTGGACTCAGGGAGAGGAGCATCACACACTGGGGGCAGTTGCCGGGGGTAGGGGAGGAACAGTGGGGGGTGGGGAGGGATAACATGGGGAGAAATGCCGGATATAGTATACACCTAAAGTAAAATAAAAAAAAAAAGAAGTGACATGGTCATTGAGGCAGCAAAGGGGCTGTGGGCAGAAGTTTTCAATTGATGAACACTTTGGTGTGCAGTTGAGGAAAATAATGCTTATAGAGATGAAATATCCAAGGTCCTATGTCCAAGTCATTTTAAAACCCTTTATGTGTTTCTTTTCTTTTTTCATCACCATGATTGAAGGTAGGGTCATGGACAACCACAGATACAACACAATACAAAGCAAAGCTCTCTGTGATGACTGAGCAATATAGGGTAAAAGAGTTCAGAGAAAAGAGAGCTTGTCCCAACAACCAAGGGAAGTCTTCACAGTGGAGATTCAACAGGAGGGTATCAAAACAAATTTTTGATCAGGTAGAAAGAAGCAGGAGGGAAACTGTGAAATCATTTTAATTGGGGAATATTTGATACACAGGGACACAAAGGCATAAATGAGCCGCAACTGTTTCAAACTTCCTCTTCGCTCCTCAAACTACTTCTCTTCCAGGTTCTCTCTTTCACTGGGAAAACAAACATCAACCTACCCAGAGCAGAAGCTTCTAAGCATATACCTCTCCTGACATTTCCTCCTTCCTCACCCTCTTTCCCTCCTATTATTGTGCAAGTAGTCTCTATCTCATTAAGGCCAAAGCTCCCACCTGTGCCCTGGATCCATCAAGTACGTGGCCGTCCTCTGGTGTGGCCACATGTTAATGACTAAAGACCTAGATGTAGCAGTAGAGGTAGTTGGCCTGCAAGAAAGTAGCTGCTCTATTTCCCAACCTCATTGCTGAGTAAAACCACCTACAAGTCCTTGAGTACTTACGCCTTAACGCTCCTGGGGTTTTGCCATAGCTTTTCCTTTATGCCTCTTGTCCACCTTATGTATACTAACTAATCTCTCAAAACTTAGCTCAATGAGCACAATATAGGTTAGCATTAAGGAGACCCAAAAGAATAATAGCTAAGGTATATGAGTTTATTTATTTATTTAGTTTTATATAAAAGGAGTTGAGAAGCAGTCTAGAACTGTATAATGGGCACCATGGTTATTAGGAACTCAGATTCCTTATATTTTTCTGCTTTGCTGTCCTTAGTCCTTGGATCCTATTATCAAGCTCACCTATCATCCACTATGGCTGTTGGAGCTCTAGCTATCACATCCACATTCCAGGTAGGAAGGAAGAAGAAAGGAAAGGAAAAAGAAAGAGTTCTGTCTGTTTCTCCCTGTAAGGAGCCTTCATGGAAAACTCATCAAAATGACCATTTACTTCTCACTAGTCAAAACATAGTCATATGCTCATTAGACTGAGAAATATAATCTCTCAGCTGAGCATATGGCCACACTGAATAAAAATTGTCCTTATGTTAATAAGGAAAAGAGTAAATAGTAAATACACAACTAAAAGTCTTTATTTAACTATCACTTTTTCTTATAAACCTCCCTGGGTCATTTTCATCTTGTCCTTCCAGTGGGTAGGCAAACTCCCTCTGTGTTTCTGTTGCATCCCAGGCATCTATATATTGCTCTGTAGGAATACATACTGCATCATGTTGTCCTCATCTGTTTTGCTTGCTTCTCTTCTCCACTGATTATAGGCTCTTTGATGCATGTGCCATCTTCATCATATGTGAATTTCCTAGAACAGGGTCTGTGGCATTGGTCCCTAAGTAATTGGTCATATTGAATGCATCTCTGAGCATTTTCTGGGTCTGGGTTTTCCACTAGTCTTCCTTTTTTTGAACATTGATATTTTCAGAGAAAAAACACTAAAAATATTTGGAAGGTTATTCCAAAGTACTATAAGCTACCACTGTGCTTGGTACCAGTTTTAGAGGAAGGAGCACATGGCTTTAAAACCAAACCAAAAATAGTATCAAAATGCTGATTTCAATTTCACTCAAATGGGTCATCTCTTCTGTATCTGTTACTAGGGAACAGCCCAGAATGTGATGGGTGGCAAGGACATTTTGACCAGGCTGCCACATTTTTAAAAGGCCAGAACATGAATATGAACCAATCTCCTTTTAAAATGCACTTCTGTTTTTGACAAATGCAGAGTATTGGGGGTGGGGGTAGGGTGGGAATGAGATGGCTGCTAAGAACAAGATGGAAACATGGTCACACAGCTCAATTGAAGTCACATTTTAATTATATTTATGAGTCTGGCTATATCTTTTTGTGGGAATAGAAAATAAAGAGAGAACATTTTAAATGAAATATTGAAGGCCAGCATGTAAGAAAATCATAATAATGTGACATAAAACCTTTAAGAATTGAGGTAAAAGATGCCATCTAATACCACAGCATCGTTGGTGACTTTTCCCCCTTCCTTGTTCTTTATGTGATTTCTCTCAAGTCTTTTTCTTTCTTAATCAACCATTTTCACTGTTGGCCAGCTCACTCAATAACCCCCTATGTAACCTGCTACCTTTACCCTTTTCACCCTTTACCTTCACCCTGTCTGTCCTTCCCATCCACCCCATAATTCCCACTGTCTCGTATCTATCTGTAGCTCCTTATGCCTCTATGAATGAAAATTTCCACAATTCAGCTGCATTTTACATTATATCTTATGCTTCTTTGCATTGGCCCTGGGCCTAGTCCAGACCTCTGCTCACCATATGGGCTATTTGTGTACTGGCTGACTCAGGGCTGATGTATCCATCAGGCATAATAGACACAGATTTATAGCCCACAACATTTCTAGGGGCCGGTGAAAATGGTTTCATTTTCATTTCTTTTAAAATCAGAAGAAATGATTGAATAGAATAGAATAATAGTGAGTATATAGAATAAAATCACCCTGGATTATATTCATCTCTATACCAAATCAGTCTTAGGATATAACTTTTAATATTTCTAATGAAAAATGGGACCCATGAAAGTAAAGGTGCCTAAAGCCCCCCAAAGTCATGTTGCCACCCTAGACTAACTTTTCAAAACCTAAGTCAATAAAGATAAAAGTATATGCAAAAAAAAAAAAAAAAAACAGATTTTTTTTGGTACTTATTTTTAATGTGTATTTTCCTTGAAAACTCTCCATTTCTCAGCTATTTATACTGGCCCAGTGCTGATCACTAGTCCAGAAAGTGTGAAGCCTTCTTCCTGGATTTGATAAATCGATATAAATGGAATGTGACATGTTACTGTGTTATTTCGTTCACACAATTGCCTCTTTGATGGCTCAGTAAAAGGTGGAAGAGAGAAACTTCTCATGTTATCTGTAAAATATACACTGTGTTCAGTGTGTTATGTTAAAACACATAAACTTCCCTTTCCAGTTTCTCAGACGAATTTCTGTGTGGAATGTGTTTTAGTCAGCTCTTGGGTAAACACAAAAACGTAATCTTTCCCCGCTTAAAGCACAGCCTGCTTCACACACTACATCTGTGTGTGCAATATTTATTTAAGCATACAAGGATTAGGACTTAAAACTGGTTTGAAAGCATTGGTGAGTGTTTTCCTTAAGACACCTATGTCTAATGATCTCAGAATTTATAGTATTTTAAATCTGCACAGATAATTTTTCCTTTCAGATAATTTATATTAACTTGGATTTGAAATGAAGGAAATAATAGTTACGCTTTCTTCTCTCCCTCCATCTCTCTCTTTAAGGTTGGGCACAAGATGTTCTCTAAAGAACTGACATTATCTTGCAATTAGAAGTTTCATTTCTTTTTACCTAAACATAATTATCATTAACCCAAATAAAATTCAGGAGATGAGCTGACCTTTTTCTTTGCACCATAAATTATAATCAATGCCGTCAATTGCTGTTTTATTCCATTAGTTAATTTGTTTTTCTGTTAGAATGTCACATGCCCCTTTCTAACATTATAGCCAATTTATGTAAATTTTAAGCTTTTTTTGCAGTTACCTAAGTAGTCAGTTTTCTATCTTCACAAACTGTGATTTTTTTTTTAAATCTTTTAAGTTTTCCTTCCCATGATCCTAGAATTACAGGGTGAGAATGATTTTGGAATCTCACCTGGCCTAGTCCTGTGCTTCTAGGTGGTAAATGCCCCACAAATACTCACCGGGAATGAAGAGATGACCCTTTTCTTTCTCAAGGTCGGCAGTCCCAATTGGACTTCTCGGTTTAACTGCCCAGATTAACAGAAACTTCTCCCTGATGCTCAGCCAAGAATCTCTTTTGCCCTCCATGGATTTCCTATCATTTTGTTCTCCACAGACATGGAGAATAACTCCTCAGCATCTTCCTGAAACAATTTCTTCTTGAGTTGGAAGGTCCAAGTGAAGGCAAGCTTGAGTGAACTTCATCTTCCCTGGGCAAACCTCTCTTTGTATTAGGATCTGTTTTCTCCCCTTAGAAAATGATTCAGTGATATATCCACCCAATGGACTTTATTCAGCCATGAAAATGAAAGAAATACTGATACATGCCACAGCATAGATGAACCTCAAAAGCATTATGCTAAGTTAAAGAAGCCAGACCCCAAAAGCCACATATTGTGTGAGTCTATTTATATAAACTATCTGGAAGAGACAAATCCATAGAGACAGAAAGCAGCATAATGGTTGCCAGAGGCTGAGGGGATGGGGAGTTGGGAGTGACTGCTTAATGGGTATGGGTTTCCTTTCGGGGGATGATGAATATGTTCTAGAGTTAGATCATGGTGATGGTTGCATAACCGCGAATTTACTAAGCGCCCTTGGATTGTACAATATAGTGAATTTTATTATGTATATTTTGCTATACAAGCACACATGCTAAAATGGCTCTCTGCAACTCCTCCATTTTTGCATGCAATCACTTTTAAGGGTGGTGACTAAGAAGATACACTCCTAAAGACCTAACTGGGGAGTACAAATAAAAAGGTTACATTTCAGCTGGCCAGAGATAGAGGTCAGTGGGTAGAAGACACGGCCAAGAGTAAGGCACTGGATTTCATTCTTTCAAATTTTTTTAGCACCTACTATGTGGGAAGTTCTGTGCTACGTACTGGAGAGGTAGCTGTGAGGGCATTTCGGTTACGTCCTTAGTCCCCAGGGAGCTTGAAGTCTGGCTAGTTTTTTTCATGACTTTATGAGAGCAGAGAGTGAATTGATTCTTTGACCTTCATTTGATAAACAAAAGGGGGGACAATAATACCTCATTATATTTGCCTTTCTAATCCATAGAGATTACAAAGACTCAATGAGAAATGCATGTGAACATAATTTGTATTTTATAAAGCAATATACAAAATATTAGGCAGTAATATTATTGTAGTTTAATGTTGACTTTTTAAAAAATAATAGCACTGCATATTCAGTCAGTTAAGAGACTGGTGTGATTATCTTTTTATAAAATTTATTGGTGGGAGGGAGGAGCAGGCTTCCTATTACAAATGTCACACACGTTTCCTATTACAAATGTCACAATTTTTCTCGTTGGAGAAAAATTGACGAATCCAGAAATGCATATGTTTATGAAATATTGTCTTCTCCTCAGATATAGCAACTGTTAACATTTTAGTATATGTTCTTTCACAGTGATGATCATTTGGTTAAGAGCAAGGACACTACTAGAGACAGGTTCTGTCACTTCCTATTTACCTTGGAAAAGACATCTCACAACTTTAAGTCTAAATTCCTCATCTGTAAAGTGGAGGAAATAACAATAGCTAACTTAATTATGAGGATTAGATAAAGAACTCAGTGAATATTATGCAGCAAAGTGCTTACTGATACGTACTAATCATTTACATATATTAATTACATACCTACTAATATACCTAATGTATACACACAGTATATACATAACATATACATAAAATATACATAATATTCACACACGCTAATGAATACATATATACTAATTATTTATAATATATACATACTAGTGTTTACATTATGCATATATACTGATTAAATATCTACATGCTAATTATACACATACATATACCATAAGTATGTGATACACACACACACGTATAAAGTTTTGTTTCTTATTAATGAGGCAGCAATAAACAATCTATCTCAATCAGTGCCTTAGCTCATTAACTACTTAAATGAGCCTCCCAAGTGTATTATAATGAAACTTATTTAAAAAAAAATGTTCAACCCCTTCAAAGAGTAAATTTGATAATCTATGTACAGACATTTCTGATTCTTGTACTATTTATCATTCTTCTTTGCCTTGTAATAGGGTGAAACAAGTAATATTAATATTTTGACAGATGACTCCTGGGTTCCTCTGAGACAGAACTATTTTTGTGAGTATAACTCTTTGATACACATAGAAGATGACTTCTTGAGGGCAGGGTATGAAAGGACAGTGAAACAAACTGAACAAACCTCAAAAGAAGAATCGGAGTCAGGGGAGGTGGGCAGGGGGTGGCAGGCAGAAGGGAGGAATCAGGAAGAAAAGATATCAGGGTAGGTAGAAAGAAGGAGAAAGGAGACAGGAATAAAGCAGGGTTCTGGGTTCTGATGAGAGTTTGAGGATGAAAAATTTCCGGAATCAAGCTCACCAAGTGGCCCATTTTTTTTTTTTTGAGATGGAGTCACACTCACTCTGTCACCCAGGCTGGAGTACAGTGGTGTGATCTCGGCTCACTGCAACCTCCTCCTCATGGACTCAAGTGATTCTCATGCCTCAGCCTTCCGGGCCTACAGGTATGCGCCACCACATATAGCTTATTTTTGTATTTTTAGTAGAGATGGGGTTTCACCACACTGGCCAGGCAGGTCTCCAACTCCTGATCTTAGGTGATCCACCCACCTCAGCCTCCCAAAGTGCTAGGATTATAGGCATGAGCCACCACATCCAGCCTAACAAGTTGCACTTAAGAACACAAATTTCTGATCCTCCAAGTTAACATGTGTGTTGCTGAAATGTGCACATCATCCATGTCTCTGTAACTTCTGTGCTCATAAACACCTTAGTTGAATGGATTTGGGACACATCAAGGAAAGGGACTGAGTTCTATATCTTGGCTGGTATCTAACAAAGAAAATAATATGTGCATGAAAAATGAGATATGAGATTAAGATATTTTAATTTTATTTGAATTGATAGATAATAATTATACATATATGTGGGAAACAGTTATATTTCAGTGCATGTATACAAGATACACGTATACAATGTATAATGATCAAATCAGGATAATTAGCTTGTCCATCACCTCAAACTTTAATCATTTTTTGGTTGGAAACATTCAAAATCCTCTCTTCTAGCTATTTGAAATATGTAGTAAATTATTGTTACCTATAAACTACACTACAGTGCTAGAGAACATTAAAACTTGTTCCTTCTATGTAGCTATAATTTTATGTCCATTAATCAACCTTTCCCTTTCTCCACTCCACTTTTCTCAGCCTCTAATCACCACAATTCTCCTCTTTATTTCTATGAGCTCAACATTTTTAGCTCTCATATGTGAGTAAAAATGTGATATTTGAGATTAGGATTTTATTATGAGCAGAAACTTAGAGCCAAAACTAACATGAGACTGTGAGCTTTTCTAGTGGCTTGAATAGTTTTCCTCAAAAATTCATGTCCACCCAGAAACTCAGAATGTGACCTTATTGGGAAACAGGGTCTTTTGTAGATATAATTAAGGATCTCAAGAAGAAATCATCCTAAATTTAGGATGATGTCTTAAATCTAGCAGCTATTCTCCTTATAAGAAGAGAAGAAGACAAAGAGACACAGAGAGAAGAAGGCCATGTGAAGATGGAGACAGAAATTGGTGTCATGACATTACAAACCAAGTGGCTTGGCCGTCAAAGCTGGAGAGGTAAGGAAGGATTCTTCTCTGGAGCCTTCGGAGGGACCATAGGCCTGCTGACACCTTGACTTCAGACTTTCAGCCTCCAGAACTGTGGGACTATAAATTTCTATTGTTTTAAGACATTTCGTTTATTGAAACTTTGTTACTGCAGTCACAGAAAACTAATACAGCTCCTGAAAAGTTGCCAGAATCTTAGGGTGAGCATCAAACTTTCCACAGGACAGACAACCTAAAGAAGAAGCTGAACTCTTTTAATTTTCAAAGTATAAAATTTCATCCTCTTTAATTTTCACCCTTCAAAGGATGAGGTGACCTCAGTTGTCGTCTAGGTTACTTTATATAGACATAGAAGCAGAATTGTCTTTTAACTAAAAACTTTACTATGATCTTTCCAATAATCTTCCTTGATCAAATTGAAATTCCCTGATCAAATAGGCTTATTTATTTGTCTGTTTGTGTCTCATCACCTACAGTACATATGCAGCCTCCCTGTCTAGCTTCAACTCTTGGTAGTCCCTTATTCATTTTGATATGATTTGGCTGTGTCCCCACCCAAATCTCATCTTGAATTGTAGTTCCCATAATCCCCAGGTGTCCTGGGAGGGTTCTAATGGGAGGCAAATGAATGATGGAGGTGGTTTCCCCATGCTAGTCTTGTGATAGTAAGTTATTATGAGATGTGATAGTTTTATAAGGGGCTTCCCCCTTCACTCAGCTCTCATTCTTCTCCTTCCTGCTGCCATGTGAAGAAGGACAGGTTTACTTCCCCTTCCAGCATGATCATAAGTTTCCTGAGGCCTCCCCAGTCTTGTGGAACTGTGAGTCAATTAAATCTCTTTCCTTTGTAATTTACGGTCTCCAGCAGTTCTTTACAGCAGCATGAGAATGAACTAATACACATCTCTTGCATTTTAAGCTTTAAATTAATACCTTTAGTACCTTTTGTACTAAATGTACATAAAATTAATTTCTACTGTGGATGATTTTGTCATGCTGGAATTAGAAATAAATTTCTACCCCTTGGGGAAAGCCAAGGCCTAAAAGGACACCAATTCAGGGGACTCACTGAAGCTAAACAAGCCAAGCAAGTTAGATTTTAGGCCTGGGACACAGGTGGGAGGGCTTCTGGTACTTTCACTTTATAATATAATATCTAACTTGTCCTCAACCTAACCAGTTAGCTCAGGACAGGAGGTGCCATATTGTTCACTCCTCCATGCCTTTGAACATACTGTGCACTCCTTAGTCTCCATCAGTCAAATCTACCTGGTAAATGCCTGCTCACTCTTCAAGTGCTATGTGCTACTTTCTCTGGAAGCCTCTACTCCTCTAGTCAGATGTCTTCCATCTACTACAATGTGAAATATAAATCTCTCCAAAGCAAGTATTATATTTGCTTGTTCTAATAGTGGTTTTCTGTCTTATCAGGAAATATTCTAGAGGGTGTGGAATATGGCTTTTCATCCTTGTAGCCCAATGTTAGCACAATACCATCGTGCTAGGCTGGTTTTATGTAGTGGCAAGTAGACTAGAAATGAAGTCATAAAACCCAGTTTAAATCCAGGCATCTCCATGATCGTCTATGTGGCTGTGGTGGATATTGGTAATGAAGTCAGTCCTGTGTTCCCTACTAGTAAAATTCTAATTTTGTTTAAATGTGTGGCAGAGATTCTTCCATCTCAAGAAAAGTGGGCCCAGCCACTAACTCAGGAGTGGAAATTATAACTCACCTCTAGACAGTGAGATGTAAGAGGAAGTCTGTGGGGTTACCATAAGAGATAGCTCTTCCATGATGAGAGGAAGATGTGAAGAAAAGCCCTCTGACCTGAACCTCCTCTGAGTGGGTGTATGGAGATGTAATAGCCTTCTTACATTCCTAAGAGGAAGGTCAAAACAATCAAGAGCTATATACCTTGAACCATGATTTGAAAACTGACCTGACTGTGTAGCCACTGAGCCAACACCAGCAATGCTCCCCACCCTATTTTATGTTATTTGAGAGAAATTAACTCATATTTGTTAAAGCTTCTGTTAGCCAACAGACGCTAACAACTTGAAGCTAAATTCACTTTTATCTAATATGGTGACTTTGAATAACTTAAGTCATTAACCTCTCTGAACTTTAGTTTCTTATTTTATAAAAATGTGGCTAATAATCCCTTCCTACCACCTTTGGTTATTATAAGATTCAAATTTACAAATATTCAAAACATCAAAGTATGCATGCATTTAACAATAAGATATTGCATTTATTGCATATTCCATGCATATTCTCCTAAGAGCTTTCCTCTTTTTATTTTATTTAATCCTCACAATAATCTATGAGGTGTTATATGGAAGAAATCTTTACCTAACCCAAACACCCAAAGATTTTCTTTTGTGTTTTCTGCTAAAAGTTTTATACTTTTCAGTTTTGCATTTACATATGTGATTCACTTTCAGGTAAGTTTTGTATGGTGCAAGTTATGTATCAAAGTTCATATGTTTGCATGCGGATATCCAATTGTTCCAGTACCTTGTTGAATAGACCATCCTTTCTCCAACCTTGATAAAAAGAGTAGGAAAAAACACATGTTTTCTCCACACTTACACATTTCTTGATATATAGTAGTCTTTATATGTGTGGATCTATTTAAGGGATCTTTTCTGTTTCATTGATCTATTATCTTTACCACCCATCTTCCTCACTATAAATTTATAGTAAATCTTGAAGCCAGGAAGTGTACTTTAACTTTATTTTTATTTATTTATTTTGCTTATCAATTTATACAAGAAATTCTATTGAGATTTTTTTAGAAGGATTGTATTGACTCTTTAGATAAAATTAATATCTTAACAATATTGACTCTTCCAATTCATGAACATGGTATATAGCTTCATTTTTTAAGGTCTTCTTTGGTTTTTCTCAGAAATGTTTTATAGTTTTCAGTTTATAGATATTGCACATCTATTGTGAGATTTATCCCTAAGTCATATTTTAATGTTATATATTGGATAGTTAAAAAAAATTTTAATTTCCCATTGTTCACTGCTAGTACTTAAAAACACGATAAATTTTCCATATTGACTTTATATCCTGAAACTTATTAGTTCTGGTACTATTTTTCAGAGATTCTTTCAGATTTTCTCTGAAGGTGGTAATAGTTATCTGTCAATTAGGAGAACTTTAGTTATTTTTCTCTTCCAATAAACTCTTTTATTTCTTTTTCTCTCTTGATTGCCCTGGCTAGAACCTTTGGTAAAATGGTGAACAGAAGTGGTGAGAATGATCATCCTTTCCTTTTTCCTAATTTAGGGGCAAAACATTCAGTTTTTCATCATTAAGTATGATATTAGCCATGTAATTTTTTCAGATTTCCTCTATTTCTAGTTTTTATCATGAATGGATGTTAGATTTCATCAGATAGTTTTTCTGCATCTATTGAAATGATCATATGACTGTTCTTCTTTACTCTGTTAATATGCTAAAAATACATTGAATAATTATCAACTATAGTATCAAATTTACAGTCCTCATCTAAACCTCACTTGGCTATGATTTTTTGTTATGTATTGTTGAACTAAAGTTGTTAAAATTTTATTAAGAATTTTTTCATCTATGTTCATGAGAGATTTGGCCTATTGCTTTGTTTTGTTTTTGTTTTTGTTTTTAGACAGTTTTGCTCTTGTCACCCAGGCTGGAGTACAGTGGCGTGAACTTGACTCACTACAACCTTCATCTCCCAAGTTAAAGCAGTTCTCCTGCCTCAGCTTCCTGAGTAGCTAAGATTACAACCACCCACCACCACACTCGGCTATTTTTTTGTATTTTTAGTAGAGACAGTTTCGCCATGTTGGCCAGGCTGGTCTTGAACTCCTGGCCTCAGGTGATCGGCCCACCTAGACCTCCCAAAGTACCGGGATTAGAGGCGTGAGCCTCTGTGCCCAGCCAGTTTCCTTTTTTTTAACATTATCTTTGCCTATCTTTTGTATCATAATTCTGGCCTTGTGGGGGAGTAGTGAATTATCCTTGTTCCTTTAGTTTTCTGGAATATTTTATGTGGAATTGGTATTATTTCTTTCTAAAATGTTTGGTAGGATTTGCCAACAAAGCCATCTGGGCTTGAAGTCTTTTTTATGATGATTCAAATTTATTAAAATTTTATTTCTTTGATAAATATAAGGTAATTTTTAAATTTGTGTCTTCTCTCTTATTTTCTGTATTGGTCTAGTTAAACATTTATCAATGTTACTGATATTTTCAAAGAACAAGATTTTTCCTTTGTTTTTCTGTTTGTTATTTGTTGTTTGTTTTTTTTTGTTTGTTATTTCACTGATTTCTGTTTTGATATTTAAAATTTCTTCTCTTCTAATACTTTCTACTTGTTCACTACTTTTACTACAGACTTTCTTATGCTACTTATATTTTCATCTCCTCTTGTTTTTTCAGTTTCTTAATGTGGAAACCAAGGTCACTGATTTGAGAGCTTCTTTTCTTTAATATAGGCATTTAGCACTATAAATTTTCCTCTAAGTACAGCTTCACTGCCCCCACAAATTTTAATATGCTTTTTTAAATCATTCAGTTCAAAATACATTATAATTTTTTTTTTATTTATTCTTTGACCCATCCTTTTTTTTTTTTTTTTTTGAGGTGTGTTATTTAGTATTCAAATACTTGGGTTTTTTTTCCAGAGTACTTTCTGTTGTTGATCTCAAATTTAATTTCACTGTAGTCAAAGAACATGATTTAAGTCCTTTAAACCTACTGAGACGTATTTTATAATTCAGAATGTCTATCTTACTAAATGTTCTATGTATACTTGAAGAGAATGTGTATTGTGCTGTTGGTGGCATGTTCTATACATACCAATTAAGTCAGGTTGGCTGGGCACACTGGCTTATACCCATAGACCTAGCACTTTGGGAGACCAAATGAAGGAGGATCACTTGAGCCCAGGAGTTTGAGACTAGCCTGGGCAACATATTGGGAGCCTATCTCTATAAAAAATTTAAGAATTAGTTGGGGATGGTGGTGCATGCCTGTAGTCTAAGTTATTTGGGAAGTTGAGGTGGGAAAACTTCTTGAATCCGAGAGGTTGAAGCTGCAGTGAGCCAGGAGTATGTTTCTTGTAGGAGGCATATAGTAGAGTATAATTTTTATATTCAGTTGGAATATCCCTGTTTTTTAATGGGAGTGTTTATTCGTTGTCAATTGCTCTTAAACATAGTGTATTAAAACCGCAAATATTTATTTCCTCACAGTTTCCATGGGTCAGGAATGCAGGTACAACTTGGATGGATACCTTGGTATTGGGGCTTCTGATGTGGAATGAAGGATGTGGAACTAGGAATTCTATTACCTATTATATTTGCACAATCCTCACAATCCTCAGTTCTGACTCGTTTCTGACTCCACTTAATAATTTTACTAACAATTGTAGACATCAGCTGCCAGCAGTGGAAACTCGCTGTTAAATATGCTGAATTCTGCCCCATAGAACTAACCCTTCCACCATAGCAGTGGAAATGGCAAGATACTCTAACACCCATAAAAAGCTATGATGTGAACATGTAACCTTGGCTCAGTCAATTATATGCACCCACTGGATCTTTTGCTTGGGGAACAGTAAAAATTTCTGTTTTGGTATAACGGGCAGCAACCATTATTCAAAGACAACAATGCCATGGGGACTGCAGTGACATCCAGAGTTCAGGAATGCTGCAGCAGTTGGTGAAGATTGGTACCAGCAGTATTCTCCTCTTTCTGGACTGAGTCTGTGCCATGATTTTGGCTGTGATTCTTACTAGCTATCTTCCCACTGTTTCTCACTAACACACTGAACTGTTGTTCTCTATTTTTGTAATGTTCCCTGTCTTTATCCTCAACATCACATCTGGTTGTAAGTTCTTTCATAATAAGGATTCTTTATTCTTGTTTATCAAGCAGAATATATATATATATATATATATATATATATATATATATATATACACACACATATATATATATATATACACACATATATATATATACACACATATATATATGTATATATATATATATATACATATATATGTATGTAAAAGATATTAATAGCATACAGAATTGAAGGAAAGTCTATAAACTCAGGCTGGGAAGGGAACAGCATTCAGGGTAGTTCTGGAACACTAGATAGCAGAAACTAATCTACAGCCCCTAATTAGGTACTCACTCATCAGGGTCCCAGCCCTGAAAGGGGTCAGTGCCAACTATTTTCTTTTCCTATCAATTAACTCAAAACTGGTCTAGCCTTGCACACCGGCCTGCCCTTTGACTAGAGGAGAGAAGCATGCCTTGATTAATGGCCCCACTAAGGGACCACAAAGCAGGGAGACATAATTCACTAAAAGGAATGGTGGTGCTCTTGTCCAAAAAAGGGGGGGGAAAGATTCAGGGTTAAAAAAAACACATACACATTTTAAACCATAAATGATTAAATGTACAGCTACAATGTTTTAAATATATATATAATCCTTGGTATCTATTATTTCGTTCTTAATGATCAAACTCTGAGAAACAAGTCAATTTTCATTCTGGTTAAGAAAAAATGTTGTTGAATGACCTTCTTAACAAGATAAATGGGCTTTTAAAGGGTGAACCATGAGTCTCTCTATCTATGGCCCAAGAGGGACAAAAGTCAATGCTACAGGTGCCTGGAGTCACTGCAAAACAATAGGCATCCCTGATTGTTTTGCAAGAGTATGGTACACTCTAAAATGTGGGTCAGAGAGAAGAACAAATGCAGCAGGCAGGTAAGTACCACACGTTTATTTTTCTGTTTCCAATCTCAGGTAGGTTAGCGGAAATTAAATTTTGCAGTAACTTACCTAAACCTATTAAGGGATCATTAGGTTTTCTAGGATTCAGTAAATTTTCTTAAAACACTTTGGTTCCATTTGGGAGGAAAAAGCAGCATGGGAATACTTTGATCACAGTTCTGGAGCATGAAATCTGATTTAATACCCAAAGGTCACTGCACTGTTTTATTGTAGAGGACATTTCACTCCATGTTAAGAAGTTACAGGGTGAAATGAACTGCAACTGAGGCGGCTCTGTATTGTTGTGGTCTGCTATTTAGGCTGTCTGTCCCCCATTAGATTGTTTGTACTGTACTAAAGAGTTCTGGAATGAAACTGCATGACAGCTGTTTCCCCTGAGACTTCTCTGAGTATAAGATATACATCTCATGTGTCTCTCCCAGCAAAAAAGCATTTGAAATAAATAAATATCCCATCTGTTGCCATCCATCTGAGTTTTCTAATCTCTTCTGCTTTCATTGTGCTGGTCCCACATTGTGTACTTGGTGTCAGGTGGTTGAAGGATGTCAGAGTGCCCTGGCAGGTCTCTGACATTGTAGACTTTTCAATTTTTTTTGTTGGATATTATGGTAATGCATCTTTTTGTGTACTGCTTTGAGCAAAGCTGTGAAAGCTGCTGTCTGAAGGAAGTCACCAGTCCAGGACTGGGAGAGAAAACTTCTAGGAGGAAGTAACATTTAAGTTGGATCATAAGGGGACAAGCAGGGTTCTCTGGGAAAAATAAGGGCAATGGGGGTGGAAAAGAGGAGGACTCTGTCAATAGGGGTTCAGCTTGTACTTGGACCTAGCACTGAGAGGCCTCTTCTGAAATTTTCAAAGGCCCGGTGTATGTGTGTGAATGTGTGTTATGTGAGTATATGCATCTGTATGAATGTGTGTTAGTAGTGTTAGTATGTATGAATATGTGTGTCTGCGTGAATGTATGTGTGTGACTATCTCTTCGTATGTGTATATGTGAGTATATGTGTGAATGTATACGTGTATGTGTATGCATTTGTGTATTGTGTGGTTAAGAATGAATGGATGTCTGTGTTTATATTAGTGTGTGTGAGCGTGTTTGTATGAATGTGTGTGTGAGTAGTGTATATGTGAGTGTGTATATAAGTACATGTTTTGGATTGTAACTATGGTCATGGAGGCTGGCAAAATATGAGGCTAAAAAGATAAGAGAGATGTTATCTTGATCTTATATGGTGATGTCTGTGGTTTTAGTTCTTCATCTATAGAATAAAACCTTTTCCATCCACCACCACTCCTACCCAGTGGACAAATGAGGCATTGGAACTGGCTTCAAATAGCAACCTTTTTAGGCATCACTTTCAGGAATACCTTGCCAGTACTTGTTTCAAAATCAGACTTTAAAATCAGGTTGCCTTGTTTTAAAATCAGACCAGCCCACTCACTCATCTTGAAGCTCAAAACCTTGAGTTCCCTTGCTCCTCAGAGCAATAGTTGTGCGCTCCTTCTCTTTGTGACAGTGTGTTCCAGTCCCTGTGGGTCTCACTTGGTGGAATTCTGCCCCTTCGGTTGAAGAACTAACTATACTATGGAACTGTAATAGGTTGATTTCTATTTGCTCTAAATTTACTGAATATTTTTATATTCTATATATAATATCTGCTTTTAATTTATATAATAATCATATATACACATATCTAAATTTACAGAGTGATTCTATCTGTCTATCTATCTATCTATCTATCTATCTATCATCTCCATCTTCAAGTAACTGCAACAAAAACTCACAATAAGTTGTGTTGGACTTATACAAAGTCTTTGATTAAATTTTTGGCAGGTCAATGGTCCTTAGAAACAAAAAGATTTTTCCACATCTGCTACAGATGCTATTACTAATTGTCTTGCTCATAAGAAGAGTTATGTACCTTTTCTTTCATTTGCCTTATCTGGTTGCAATAGCAATCTACATTTTCTTGAAGCAAAAGGGCAAGACTTCAAGGGACGCCTGGAAGTTCCAGCCACAGCCTGGTTCCATTTTATGCCCCTGTCTTTATTTTCCCCTTTTGTTCCTCACATATTTCTAATTTATGCTATCTTGCTATTTTTATGTGCCCTTGTAAAGCCCCTGAAATTCTTTTTGGGACAAGGTAGAGTATAAATTTTAAACAATAAATTGTGTGAAAAAATATGAAATAAACCACGTACCGTGTATTTAAGAAAAACATACTGTTTTTCAGCACTATGAGGTATTTTAGTGATTTTCTAGTTAAGAGCTTGAGGCTGAGAAAGGGGACACACTACCAGGTCCCCAGGATGGCAGTCCTGCATTTCCATCACAGTCTTCTATGTAGATGATTTTCCTTTATAATTAGAAAAAATGTCTGCAAACATCCCAAAGTAAATACCATAGAAAGAAAAGTCCACCCTTCACTCCATTCCAATTCCTTAGGGAATCAATGCTCAGTTAACTCCAACTCCAGACAAGAAGGGGGGCCAACTTGGTACTAAGACCTCCAAGGAGAGCAAGACCCCAGTTCTGTTGTGGTGGGCAGTTGCCCAGCAGCCAATCGACCCCTCAGTCTGGGCCGCTTCTCTGTTTACCACCAGGTGACAGAAAAAAAAAAAACCTCTCTTTGCCCTCCTGTCAGGCAGGTTCAGAGAAAGACAGAGAGACGGGGGGTTTGGGGTCGGCTTTCGGAGCCTGGGAGATGAAGCAGTCTCTTACAGGGCTGCAGGGTGGTCAGGGAGCAGCCATTAGGAGTTGGGTACTCATTCGGATTATGGGGTAGGGCAGAGTTTAGGGGACGAGGCTGTAATGTCATCATACACAATATTGTTGTGAGACAGGTTGGTTTGAAAAATTACAGGGCAATTAGAAAAAGGATTCTATTCCTTCCTAAGTATTAAAACCAGTGTTTCTAAATTTAAACCCTCTTTTGTTTGTAAAGGCAAAAAATGTTATCTTGGAAAGGAAAAAATAAATTCCTAGATCTCAGGTTGAAAAACACTGATTTCAGTTGTACTTCCTCTGAAAACCAATGTGTATCCTTGGGAAAGGAGTATGTATATGTGTGCATGCATGTGTGTGTATGTGTGTGTGTGGTGCAGTGTATGTGTGTGGTGTATGTGTGTATATGTGATGTGTGTGTAGTGTGTGTGCATGCGTGCACACTTGCGCATCCTACCACAACTGATTCCCTTGTTGACAATAATTTCTTCTCAATCAGGAGTGGCAGTAGCAATGCCTCTCACAGGTTCTGCGAAGGCTGTCATGGAAGATACCCCAACATGTGCAGATGACTGCCCCTCCAAGCCCTGGCTCCATCCAGAAGCAAGGTGAGCCAGCAATGAGGCAGGATCATGTGCTGGGCAGGAGTGATAAGCAAGTGGAGGGCTCCAAAGCCAAGAGCAGCCTGTATATTATTGGAGAAAGAGTTGGCCTTAAACAAGTGAAGAAAACTGACACTGGAGCTGCAGAAACATATCTCCTTTTAGGTACAAAGCAAGAAAGGCAAAGACAGTGCATCCAGGCATTTGGGGGCAGGTCTGCCTCTGAGTCAACAGGCAGGAAGACATTTTGGCCTTCACTCTGATGACAGAAAAGAGGGGTAGGGATGTAAACGAGACGTTTCTGCTCTTTCTGCTCTATTTCTATATCTATGTCATGAGAAATAGATCTTTTCAAAGTGAAATTTTTATAGGAAATATAAAAGAAAATTAGGTATATCAACATCCCATTCAATGCCATAACCTGAAGATAAAAACCTGTAGAAAAAATTATCTCCTAAAAAAGACACATCTGAAAAACACAGAACAGTGCATACTAACGTACTTAGAAACCACCTAGGCATCTTGTCAAGATAACTGATTGGGTAGGACTGGGCTGAGGCCTGAGAGTCTGCATTGCTAATAAGCTCCCAGCTGATGCCAGTGTTGCTGGTCTATGGACCACAGACTTTGAAGAGCAAAATTTTAGTATGTTTTCCAGTTTCAGGTTCTTACAAAACTCTACTCTTCAAATTGATTATCTAGTGGATTCAGAGTACATTCAGAAGTCTTTACTTTCTTTGTTGTTTTAGGATGTTTTTTATTTTATATTTGCAATTATTAATAATATCCAACATGAATTAAGTCCTTGGCACATGCCAGGGACTGTTTTAAGTATTTTATTTGTATTAGTCAATTTAATCCTCACAACTTTATGAGGAAGCTATTTTTATTATTATTATTATTATTATTCTTGTTTTACAGATAGGAAACTGAGGAAAACTGAGGAAAATGGAAAAATAAAGTATATTTCTTGCGTAGAGATATATGTACAAGTTTATTATATAGGTAAAGTGCATGTCACAGAGGTTTGGTGTACAGATCATTTCACCACTCAAATAATAAGCATAGTACCTGACAGGAAGCTTTTCAGTCTTCTCCTTCTTTCCACTCTCCACCTTCAGGTAGGCCCTGGTGTCTGTAGTTCCCTTCTTTGTGTTTACATGTTCTCAATCTTTAGTTCCCAGTTATTAGTTCCCACAAATTTGTGGTATTTGATTTTCTGTCTCTATGTTGGCTCACTTGGGATAATGTCCTATGGTTTCATTTATGTTGCTAAAAAGGATGTGATCTTGTTCTTTTATGACTGTGTAGTATTCCGTGGTGTATGTGTACTACATTTTCTTTATTCAGCCTACTATTGGTTGGCATTCAGGTTGGTTCCATGTCTTTGCTACCATGAATATTGCTGTCATGAACATACACATACATATGTCTTTATGGCAAAACATATATTCCTTTTGGTATACACCCACTAATGGGATTGCTGGGTCAAACAGTAATTCTGTTTTAGGTTCTTTGAAAAATCACCACACTGCTTTCTATAACAACTGAACTCATTTACATTCCCACCAGCAGTGTGTAAGCATTCCCTTTTCTTTGCAACCTCACCAGCATCTGTTATTTTTTGACTTTTTAATAATAGCCTTTCTGACTGTTGTGAAATGGTATCTCATTATGGTTTTGATTTGCAACTTTCTAACGATCCATGATGCTGAACATTTTTCATGTCCTTCCTGGTCACTGGTCACGTATATGTCTTTCTTTTGAAAAGCATCTGTTCATGTCCTTTGCCCACTTTTTAATGAGGTTATTTGTTTCCTGTTTGTTACTTTGTTTAAGCTATTTATAAATTGTGGATATTAGAATCTATAAGAATATGGATACTTAGAATCAGATGCATAGTTTGCAAATATTTTTGCCCACTCTATGTATTATCTGTTTACTCTGTTGATAGTTTCTTTTGCTGTGCAGAAGCTCTTTGGTTTAATTAGGTCTCATTTGTCAATTTTTATTTTTGTTGAAATTACTTTTGGCATCTTCATCATGAACTGTTTGCCAAGGTCTATGTCCAGGGTCAATGGTATTCCCTAGGTTACCTTCCAGAGTCTTTACAGTTTTAAGTTTTACATTTAAGTCTTTAATCCACAGATTTTTTTGTATATAGTGTAAGGAAGGGGTCTATCTTCTGCATATGGGTAGGCAGTTACCCCAGCACCATTTATTGAACAGGGGAGTCTTTCCCCATTGCTTGTTTTTGTCAACTTTGTCAAAGATCAGAGCTTGTAGGTGTGTGGCATTATTTCTGGACTCTCTGGTCTGCTCCATTGCTCTGTGTGCCTGGTTTTGTACCACTATCATGTCATTTTAGTTACTGTAGCCTTTAGCATAGTTTGAAGTTGGGTAACATGATATCTCCAGCTTTATTCCTTTTGCTTAGGATAGCCTTAGCTATTCAGGCTCTGTTTTGGTTCCATGTGAAATTTAAAATAGAGTTTTCTAATTCTGCAAAGAATGTTATTGGTAGATTGATACGAATAGCACTGAATCTGTAAATTGCTTTGGCAGTATGGCTATTTTAACAATCTTGAATCTTCTTATCCATGAGCATGGAATGTTTTTCCATTTGTTTATGTCATCTCTGATTTCTTTGAACAGTGTTTTGTAGTCTCATTGTAAAGATCTTTCACCTTCCTGGCTAGCTGTTTTCCTAGGTATTTTATTCTTTTAGTGGCTATTGTGAATGGGATTGTGTTAGTGATTTGGCTTTCAGTTTGGATGTTGTTGGTGTGTAGGAATGCTACTCATTTTTGTACACTGATTTTGAATCCTGAGACTTTGCTGAGATTGTTTAACAGATCAATGAGCTTTTGGGCAGAGACTATAGGATTTTCTGGGTATAGAATTATACATCTACAAACAGGGATAGTTCGACCTCCTGTCTTCCTACTTGGATATCTTTGATTTCTTTCTCTTGCCTTGTTGCTCTGGCTAGGACTTCCAGTACTATGCTCAATAAGAGTGGTAAGAGTGGGCATCCTTTTCTTGTTCCAGTTCTTAAGGGGATTGTTGCTCTGGCTAGGACTTCCAGTACTATGCTCAATAGGAGTGGTAAGAGTGGGCATCCTTTTCTTGTTCCAGTTCTTATGGGGAATGCTTCCAGCTTTTGCCTGCTCCATATGATACTGGCTGTGAGTTTGTCATAAATGGGTCTTATTATTTTGAAGTATGTTCCTTTGATGTCTAGTTTTTTGATGATTTTAACATAAAGCGATGTTGAATTTTGTTGATAGCCTTTTCTACATCTATTAAGATGATCATCCGATTTTTGTTTTTAGTTCTGTTTATGGAATGAATCACATTTATTGATTTGCATATGTTGAACTATCCTTGTATTTCAAGGATAAAGCCTGCCTGATCATGGTGGATTAGCTTTCTGATGTGCTGCTACATTTAGTTTCCTAGTATTTTGTCGAGGATTTTTGCATCTATGTTCATAAAAGACACTGGCCTGAAGTTTTCCCTTTTTTTGTTGTGTCTTTGCCAGGTTTGGGCATCAGAATGATATTGGTCTCATATAAGGCCCTAGGGAGTAGCCCTTCCTCCTCAATATTTTGAAATAGTTTTACTAGGAGTGGTACCAGCTCTTCTTTACACATCTAGTAGAATTCAGCTCCGAATCCATTGGATCCTGGGCTTTTTCTGGTTGTAGGCTTTTTATTTCTGATTCAGTTTTGGAACTCACTATTGGATCTGTTCAGGCATTCAATTTCTTTCTGGTTCAATCTTGGGAGATCATATTATCCCAGAATTAATCTATTTCTGCTGGGTTTTCTAGCTTGTGTGCATAGACGTGTTCATTCTAGTCTCTGAGGGGTTTTGTATTGCTATGGGGTCGGTGATAATATCCCCTTTGTTATTTCTAAATATGTTTATTTGTTTATTTGGATCTCCTCTCTCTCTCTTTTTTTTTATTAGTCTAGCTAGCAGTCTATCTATATATAATACTAATTCTCGTCAAAAGCCCACTTGCTGGATTCATTGGTCTTTTGTATTTTTTTTTCATCTAAATTTCCTTGAGTTCAGCTCTGATTTTGGTTACTCTTGTCTTCTGTGAGCTTTGGGGCGGGTGTGCTCTTGTTTCTCTGGTTTCTTCAGGTGTGATGTTAGGTTGTTAATTTGAGATCTTTCTAACTTTTTGATGTGGCTGTTTAATGTTCTAAACTTCCGTCTTAACACGCTGCAGCTGTGTCCTAGAGATTCTGGTATGTTGTAACTTTATTTTCATTAGTTAAAAAAATTTTTTTTCTTGATTTCTGTCTTAATTTCATTGTTTACCCAAAGTTCATTCAGGAGGAGGTTGTTTAATTTCCATGTAATTTTATGGTTTTGAGCAATTTTCTTAGAATTAATTTCTATTTTTATTGTGCTGTGGTCTGACAGTGGTTTTCTGGAATTTGCTGAGGATTGTTTTATGCCCTATTGTGTCATCGATTTTAGAGTATGGGCCATGTGAAGATGAGAAAAATGTATATTCTGTTGTTTCAGGGTAGAGAGTTCTGTAGATATCTATTAGGTACACTTGGCCAAGTGTCAAGTTCAGGTCCTGAATATCTTTTTTAGTTTTCTGCCTCAATAATCTGTCTCTGTCACTGGAGTGCTGAAGTCTACCACCATTATTGTGCTGTTATCCAAGTCCCTTCATAGATGTCAAATAACTTGTTTTATGAATGTAGGTGTTCCTGTGTTGGGTGCATATATATTTAGGATGGTTAGTTCTTGTTTAACTGAACCCTTTACCATTATTGAATTCCCTTCTTTGTCTTTTTTGATCTGTGTTGATTTAAAGTCTGTTTTGTCTAAAATTAGAATAACGACCCCTACTTTTTTCGGTTTTCCATTTGCTTGGTAGATTCTTCTCCATCTCTTTACTTTGAGGCCATGAGTATCACTGCATGTAAGATAGGTCTCTTGAAGAGAGTGTACCGTTGGGTCTTGCTTCTTTATTCAACTTGACACTCTACGCCTTTTAAGTGGGAAATTTAGCCCATTTACATTCAAGGCTATTATTGATATGTGTGGATTTGATCTATCATCATGTTCACGGCTTATTATGAAGACTTATTTGTGTGGTTGCTTTATAGTGTCAATGGTGTATGTAGTTAAGTATGTTTTTGTAGTGGCCAGTAACTGTCTTTCCTTTCCATATTTAGCATTCCCTTCAGGATAAGGCAGGATCTGCTGGCAATGAATTTCTTAGCATTTGCTTGTCTGAAAAGGATTTTATTTCTTGTTTGCTTATGAAGCTTAGTTTGGCTGGATATGAGATTATTGGTTAAAATTTCTTTCCTTTGAGCATGCTGAATATAGACCCCCAATCTCTTCTGGCTTGTAGGGTTTCTGCTGAAAGATTTGCTGTTAGCTTGATGTGGTTCCCTTTGTAGATGAACTACCTCTTCTCTCTAGCTGCCTTCAACGTTTTTTCCTTTTGACTTTGGATAATCTGATGACTCTGTGTCTTGGGGATGGTCTTGTGCTATATCTTGCCAGGGTTTCTACATTTATTGAATTTGAATGTCATCCTCTCTAATGAGTTTGGAGGAATTTTGGACAGTATCTTGAGATATGTTTTCCAAGTTGCTTGCTTTCTCTCTCTCTCTTTCAGAGATGCCAAAGAGTTGTAGATTTTGTCTCTGTACATAATCCCACATTTCTTGGAGGCTTTGTTCATTCTTTTTTATTCTTTTTTTTTCTTTATTTTTGTCTCATTCTGTTAGTTCAGAGATCCAGTCTTCGATCTCTCAGGTTCTTTCCTCAGCTTGGTTTATTCTGTCATTAACATTTGTGACTGTTTTATGAAATCCTTGCAGAGTTTTTTTCAGCTCTATCAGATCAGTTTAGGTCTTTCTTATGATGGTAATTTTGTCTTTTGGCTCCTGTGTCATTGTATTGTAATCCTTAGATTACTTGGATTGGGTTTTAACTCTCTTCTGAAACTCAATGATCTTTTTTCCTATCCATATTCTGAATTATATTTCTGTCATTTCAGCCCAGCCTGGTTAAAAATGCTTGCTGGGGAGCTAGTATGGTCCTTTGAATGAAAGAAGACACTGTTTTTTTGAGTTGCCAGAGTTCTTGCACTGATTCTTTCTCATCTGTGTGGGCTGATGTTCCTTTAACTGCGTAGTAATTTGAGAATAGTAAATTGACTTCTTTTCTGTGTGTTTTCAGAGAGCTGAGGCTTTGTGCGGTATCTTTATTTGTAGCTGAATTAATGTCCTTGGTTTCACAAGGGAGTATATTAGCAAAGTATTTTTGGTGTTGAAGTTCAAACTGTAATCTAGTAAATAGCACTTATGTGTAATGGCTAAGAGGTAGTCTCTTGCCCAGCCACGTGTCTTCTCTGTATTTCCTCACAATTACAGCCACGCTTCCTCTCAGTGCTCTGAAAATGTGGGCTCCTTTCCCACTAGAGTGCTGGCTGCAGATCTTGGCTTGGCAATCCCAGGCTGCATAACGCTGCCCTGCGGTGAACTCAGGCTTTATGTTCCCTCCCCAACTTGGAAGCATCAGGGGAAGAGATCTTGGCAGTGGCTGTGGCAGAGGGCCTGTCACTTGTCTCTTCACCCCAGAGATATGCAGAGGTGCTGTCAATCAGTGTGATATGCTTGTGCACTGGGGTGGCTCTATTGTGAGCCCAAGCTGGGGGACCCTGCCTGGTGACAAGCAGAGGATGTCAGGGACTCATAGGGAAGACAGACTGGCCTCTTCTCTTTAGAGTGACTGTGGCTTGCTGGGTGTGTGGCTAAAGCATTTAGGGTCTTTGTTCCTTCCCCAATCTAAGCACAAGGGCAATACTACTGCAGCAGCAGTGGCAGAGGGGCTTTCAGTTGCCTCTGGGAGCTCCACCTCAAAGAAACACAGAGCCACTGCCTGGGGTCCCGGCGGGGGGCTGCTCAGTGAGGAGTACTGGGGGTGGTGACCCAAGTGGAAAATAGTCTGGCCACTTTTCTGCAAGGCTGCTGCCCTCTTCTGGGGGTCCACATTGTCCCTAATCACTGTGCTCCCTCCTTAGCCCAGGGACAACAGGAGTGAGGGCTGCAGAGCAGCAAAAATGGCGGCCTGCCTGCTCCCTCTAGGAGCTCTGTCCCAGGGAAGTGCAGAGCTGCTCCTGGTGCGAGAGCCCAGGTGGGGCTGAGGCGGCTCCACTAGGGTCCCAGGCCAGTGGGCCACATCCAGCAAGATGCAGCAGAGATGAGGCCTGCAGACTATCTGCCATTCAGTCCCATGGATTCAGGCCCTGTCCTGGGGGCATACAAGGCAGCCTGGCCTCCCCCATTGCCAGAGATGCAGCCACTGGGGCCAGGATGCCAGGGTATCCATGTGCCTGAGCAGTGGCTCTGCCCAAACTCCAAGGAGCTCTCTGTGTCAGTGCAGTGGGGACTCTGTGTCACTTCCAGGTGGGCATTTGTCCTCTCTGGCTGCTTTCCATTCTCTGTGGGTTGAGGTTTCCCAAAGCGTCCACCTGGATGGTCCAGTTGGAAAGAGTGATGTTCCTTGCCATTCTTTCTTCTCTTCCTGAGAATGAGCCTTATTTTAATCTGCATTTATAATTCAAACACAACAGGTAAGTCTATTGATAATCATTTTGAAAATAAAATCTGGGACTTTTCTCCTTCTGAGACAGTCTATTAAGCCATAATTATCTCTATTTTGGAGGTTAAGTACCAACAACTTTGACCGACTCAACCAGATAATTTAGGAAATGAATCTAGTCTTATTTCAGCCCACACATATATTGGATAAGCCATAAAGTTTCTAAATGATCTCCTGTTATCACTCTTTCTTGGTAGGGAAAAGGAATGCAGAATCCTGCATTAAGCTCACATATGTAGCATTATATGTTGGGTGAAACCAACCCTGCCATTCAGGCCTCAACAATGCAACCAAGAATTAGTGGATAAACCAAGGGAAAACACTCATGAACTCCACTGAGAGAGAACAACCACCTCTCAAACAGCCTGGCCTGGAAGTTTGTCCAAAGGGTGGTCCTACATGAGACAAGGTAAAGGCTCCCTATCAAGTCTTTTCTTTGGGGGACTATAGATACTAACTATGAAGGGAAGATAGGTCACATAATGCCAGGGAGCATTATGTGGTATAGTCTGGAACAAGGAGTACTATGGCTGGCTAAAGAAGATCATATTCCCTTGTATCCTTATCATGAATCCTCACTACTGAAAGTAACTGAGTCAAACTAATACTCCGTGCTAATAGGATTGGTTGAGTTATATTCAGTGCCTTGCCTCCTGCTACCCTTTGGACTCAAGTATGCTAGAATAACATGCTATTCAACTAATATAATTCTGTTTGTAATTGCCTCATACACTAAATTTCCTTTATATTTGTGTAAGATAAGTGGGAATTTTTTTAATGTGCTAAATTTGGTGGAAACTGTAAGGTGTTTATAAGGTGGCTTAGCCTCTCAGTGATGTAGCTAGCAAAATGTGAAAGACAATGTTTTTAATTGTCCAGAAATACATTCCAGCTCTGGCAACTTAATTCAGAAAAGTCCTCTAATGATTATGAAACAATAGTAAACATTGCAATACATCAGCTTAATAAAGATGATACAAAGGAAAGACAATTTATAATTTTCAGATGTTTTCTAATTCAGTGTCTACCAAGCTTCCAAAAGTCTCTAATAGGATCGCTATAGGACAAATTATGAAGTGCATTTTTTGTTTGGTTGGGTTTTTTTCTGGTTCCCTGAGGGAAAACACTATCATCCCTTTGTCATCATTAAAGGATGTCGGGTCACTAGGTAGCATCAGATTTGCAATAAAATGAAGTTGTTATGTTAAATGATTTCACTATAGTATTATAAATCTGTGTTTTATTTTTAACAACTCAGTCATGACTGTCTTATTTTTAAAGCTATGACTTCTTTTTGTTCTGTTCATTCTGTCTGAATTCGAGGTAAATCCAACTAGGAAGAGTTTGTCATTGCCTGGTTACTAGTCAGCAAGATCACCTTGATGCAGGCTTAAAGTTGCTGAAAAGGCCAACTTTGAAGTGCCTTTATATAGATAGACTTTCAACACTGACATTGACTATGTTGTGCTAATCAGAAGCTCTGATAGGTAATTATATAATCTTTGATGAATTTTTAAAGGGGCAAGAGGAAGTCATGAATGTTTACTTAAGTGAAACTTAACAGACAAAAATTTCTTTGAACATGGTATTCAGGAAGGGCAATAATTTTTTAAGGTCTTTGTAGGTGGAAAACAATAAGTAAACACCACTGACTGAAAACTACTCAGATAAAGCTAAGACAAGTCCTTTTTAAGAATTATATTTTAAAAAAGAAAAAAGGAAACTGAGAAAAGAAGGCCAGGGAAAGAAAAACTGAAAAGGAGATGAAATTGGAAACAAGGATGGGGAGGAAAATTACAATGTGGGAAGACTATGCTAAAATGTGGAAAGGGTCAAGCATGTCACCTTCTCCTCCAGATTCCTTTGTAGACGTGAGTTCTTAGTCTGACATCTTTATCTGAAACCTCTTTATAGCTGCGAAGACCTATGTTAACCAGCACTGAATCAAATGCTACTCAATTCTTTATCATTGGATTTTGAAGTCATAGTGAATAGAGTACAACCCTGAACATGTAAAGTCTAAGTAGGAAGCAGCAGGCGTGATAATAATCCTTACCTCACCTACAGAAAACAAAGGATTCTTGATGCTCCCCACCTTTGAATTTATGGAATAGCAGAGCAAGGTAAAAATGCAAAGATCCTTTGGTTACTTTAGAAGAACCACAAATGGATGGGAATTATTGAATTTCATCATGCAGTTTGGCTTTGCCAAATTTGGATATGATATTCCTACACAGATAGACCTGTTTTGCTAAATAATGAAATATCATTTTACCACTCCAAAGCTTTGAAAAACATTTTTGTTAGTCTATCCTCTTCACACATGATCATAATAAAGAAAATAAGTGATCATGTTTAGTGCTTTATAGTCAGTGTTTAGCCAAATAATTGTCATTCATTCATCCATTCATTCAGCAAATATTTATTAAATGCCTGCAATGTGCTAGCTGCCATCTTAGAAGGCAGTGATTCAGTCATCAACAAGACAGACAAGGTCCCTGACTACGATGTGTTTGCTACACAGAAAATTGTCTTTTTACTCTGATACAGAACTCTTCGATTTACTCTCACAGTTAATCACAAAGTATTTTCACTTTTTGCAAAGTTTTAAAAACTCTTAAATAGGGAGGACTAGTAGGCGAGAAGAAATCATCAAGGGATAGGGCTCAAAAAAAAAAAAAAAAAAAAACCCACATGATCCTATGGCCCAACTGCAGCTAGGAGCATAATTCCTTTCATGAAAGACTGTATGGCTTTCAACATGGGCACTTCCCTCCTAATCAAAATTTCAAAGAACACAGAAGACCATTTAATAGGATTATAACTAAACCTGTTATAGATTAAATTCTCTAGCTGTCTGACACCATAGTAACTAGTTTGGATTTGTATTTACAAAGAAGAGGTGAGAAAAATTCCTTCCTGATAGGAAGAAGAGAACAGGATATCCCATCTCTTCCCTTATCTCAGAAATAAATAAATTAAATTAAACTAAAAAGGGAGAGGAACATATGCCAGGAAACAGAAACTCCACCTCCAGTTTACTGATGGCAAAGTTCAAGTGTACCAGGAAAGCTCACCAAGCAGTGTCCACCCATGCCCTCTGAAGCAAAATTCCACTGGCTATTTCCAACGGCTCACAGCCAAGATCTCAGCATTTCTCCCTGAACAGCAGGAACAATAAATATCTGTCTCTTGGTGACACAAATAGTTAAGCATTGACAGAATTTTAAATAGAAATTACTAAAAACCCTCCTCTAGGTTGCAACCACTAATCTTACTGTACCTTCAGAGATTGAGGACGGCAGCTACTGACGATGGCAGCCCACCAGCAGCAAAATTATGTGAAGAGAAAAAAATCACAAACATATTTCCACCTTAAAATAGGTGGTATTGGGAGGATATACAGATTGGATAAAATGAGAGCAAGTAGGCAATATGCTTTTAAAACATGATGGATGATACCTTTTATATACACGTGTGCATCCCCAAGCTAATTAACGTTCAGATGAAGCTGTCATTCTAACATCAGTACAAGAGACAAAGATGTTCATAAATAGAAAACTATGTAAGTAAGGGTTTAAGCAAACAGTTTTTCCTGACACCTATGAAAAGTGTTAAAACTTTTTTTCGTATTGACTGTTACCATCTGGGAGGATATTCTGTAGCTAATAAAGCAGTTTTCCAAATGGCTTTCTAAAAAGGTCAAGTCCATTTTCAGGGCTTAAGACAGACTGTCTGCTAGAGGGTTGCAGAGAAGTCTTAAGAGTGAATTCACTTTTAGCTAAGATTGCTGATTCATTCCAGATGCTTTATATTTGTACAGGTTCAGTAGCTCATTCTCATTTGCAGCATTTTTGAATTTGATTTAATACTCCTTATTAGGCAGCTCTTTGAAGTTTGCTTATTTACTACAAAATTGATTCCAGGAGCTAGTGCTGTGAGTATAGATTTTTAAATACTGTGTAACTACCATCAAAATGTAAGATGGCAACTTGTGTTTAGACTCTCTGTGCTAGAGAGAGAGGGTTGAACTATGCTCTGCCATTGTCACAGGAACATGACTTAACAAGATCTGTCACATCCGATGGCTTTGTCACAGCTCTATATGTTAGTGCATACACAGCTTTGCAAACACATCTCCCACTGTACAACAAATATTTACTACATTTGACATGTAATTTTTATAATAGACATTCACATTTATTATTTATAGACATGAGTTACAGGCTCACACTTATTTAACTTGCCTTTATCATAATTTCAACAGGATAGACACTAAAATACATTATTGTGTATTCTAGAAAGTGTTCCTCAAATCCGGTGTCCTGCATGTGTCCTAAGAAATTGCTTTTGCTGCTTCTTCAGTGATTAACAGCACAGGCTCCAATTCACTCAAAAATGCTGATTCTGTCAGTAACTAATTTCTCTTTAAGTCTCCATCTCATTATCTGTAAATGAGGATAATCATAGTTTACCTATAGAGTTGTTATAACAACTAAATGAGATAACGCATGTATGCTTTGTATAGTGCCTCAGGAAAAAAATAAGGCTTAATATGTTTTAGGTGTTACTATTACCACATTTTCATGAAATCTGCCACTGATTGCAAATGCACCATTACTGAATATACCACGATGAAAAGAAAAGAAAAAACAAACCACTGCCAGCTCAACTATGCAACTGATGCAAAGCTTTTGCTTTCTCATTACTTATAATTTTATTTTTACATTCATTGAGAAAGTTTTTTAGATGGAAACATAGATTTTTATTATATAGCACTCTTATGCATGTATAAAAATGCAAGCAAAAAATTGGTTAATATATTTCAAAACTTCTTTACATTCAAAGTCTGACTCTCTTAATCACTTTTTGATTCATAATTGCTGATGGCTGTGTTTTTCCATACAGTATTCTTTAGGCATCAAGAATGCTGGTAATGCGGGATCATCTTTTAAGCCACTGACACACTTTCTGCAAGTTTTCTTGCTGATGCTTCCCAAATCTTACCAAATGAAAAGGATAGAAGGTTTCCATTTGATATCAGGGAAAGATAGTTCTATTCTCAAATGATTGTTAAATCACTCATTGGTTGAAACATCACGGAACTACCTTTGTTTGCCGCACCATTAGGAGTAACAATACAGCTGACATATGCACAGCAAAGACACCGAACAGTAGTATGTTAGAATTGACTAAATACAGAATGTTCCCTGTCACTTTTCTGCCTCTCACACCCGAGTAAGATAGCATGGATCAGTATCTGCAACCCAAATGAAATAGAAAGTTAGGCACTTTGCTATAGAATCTATGTATTGAGTCCAGCCGTGCCCATGGAAATCCAACATTTATGTGTTATTCATTTACCATTTATTGAAATATGTCTATTCTACAGACACATAATTAGACAAAGTATAGGAATTTAAAGAGGTAAGTTTTGGTCACTGAGACAAAGTAGATGATCCAGCCCTTGGTTAGTGAGGGAAAGCAAACCTGCAAGCAAACACTGAAGATAATGAACTAAGGTGGTGCGGTGAGTGGTGCATGTATAAGGTATCCTGGTCACACAAAGGAGACCTCTGTGGATTCTGCTAGGGCCTGAGATGGAGAAATAGATATGAGTGCTTCAGGCAACAAAGGAGGGAAGGGTATTGCAGGAGAAGGGTACATTTTTCAAAGGAATGTTTTCTGAAAATTGAAAAATTATTTCTCTTTTTTTCTTCTTCAAACTACCTATTTATAAATTTTGTCTATTTTCTCTGGAGTTATATTCACTTATTGGCTCATAGGGACTTTTTTACATTATGGCTGTTAACCCCACTATGAATTATATATTTTATGAACACATTCTTCCATTCTGTCACTTACCCTTTGATTTTATTAATAGCAACTTTTATATTCCAACAGCTTTAAGTGTTTTCCCAGTCAAATCTGTTGATATTTTGCTTTATGGTTTCTGGGTTTTAGATTTACTTATGAAGGCCTTTCCTACCCTAAGATTATCTTCTAAAACTTACTGTAAATTTTCTTCTTTTTTAAAGAATTATTTAGCATTGTACCTGTCATCTAATTTTGAAACTATTTTACTGTAAATTGACAATTTATAATTGTATATATTTATGGAGGATAGTGATATGATTTATTGATATGAGGAATAATTAAATAAAGCAAATTAACATATCCATCACTTGAAATATTTACCATTTTTATGTGAACATTTGAAATTTACTCTCTCAGAAATTTTGAAATGTGTAGTATACTATTATTAACTATATTCACCAACCCACGCAATAGATCTCAAAAAAACCACCCTACTTATTCTTCCTGTCTAAGGCTTTATGCCCTATGACCAGCATCTCCTCAATCTTCCTAGCCCCCTGCCCCAGCAACCACCATTCTGTTCTGCTTCTATGAGTTTGTTTTAAATTCCATGTATAAGTGGAAACATGTGATATTTGTCTTTCTGTGCCTGGCTTATTTCGCTTAGCATAATGTTTCCCAGTTCCACCCTTGTTATCACAAATGAAAGAATTCTCTTCTTTTGTTAAGGCCAAATAGTATTCCATTGTATGTATAGGCACCATATTTTCTTTCTTTATTCATCTGTTGATGGACATGAGTTGATTCCATAACTTGGCTATTGAAAATAGGGCTGTAAAGAACATGGGGATGCAGGTTGATTTTAAACTGACTTCAGATCTTTGGGGGAAATACCCAGAAGTGAGATTGCTGGAGTATATGGTAATTCTACTGTTGTTTTTTTTGAGAAACCACCATATTAGTTTCAGCAATGGCTGTACTAATTTACATTCTCACTGACAGTGTACAAAAGCTCCCTTTGCTCCACATCCTCACAAACATGTATCTTTCATCTTTTTGATAACAGCCCTTCCAGCAAGAGTGAAATAATATCTCATTGTAATTTTAACTTGCATTTCCCTGGTGATTAGTGATGCTGAGCATTTTTTTCATGTATCTGTTGGCCATTTCTATGACTTCTTTTGAAAAATATTTGTTCAGCCTGATATGGTTTGGCTCTGTGCCCCCACTCAAATTTCATCTTGAATTGTAATCCCCATGTGTTGAGGGAGGGGCCTGGTGGAAGGTGATTGAATCATAAATCAGACTTACCCCTTGCTGTTCTTGTAATAGTGAGTGAGTTCTCATGAGATCTGGTTATTTGAAAGTGTGTGGCACTTCTGCCTTCACACTCTCTCTCTCTCTGTCTCTCTCCTGCCCTGCCAATGTAAGATGTGCTTGCTTCCTCTTTTCTTTCCATCATGATTGTAAGTTCCTGAGGCCCCCCCAGACATGCTTCCTATTAAGCCTGCAGAACTGTGAGTCAATTAAACCTCTTTTCTTCATAAACTACCCAGTCTCAGGTATTTCTTTATAGCAATGTGAAACAGACTAATACAGAAAATTGGTACTGGAAGTGGGGCACTGCTAAAAAGATACAGTAGCAGTGACTTGAGAACTGGGTAACAGGCAGAGGTAGGAACAGTTTGCAGGGCTTAGAAGACAGGAAGATGTGAGAAAGTGTGGAACTGTATAGAGACTTGTTAAATGATTTTGACCAAAATGCTATAGTAATACGGATAATGACGTCCAAGCTGAGATAGAAATGAGGAACTTATTGGGAACTAGAGCAAAGGTGACTCTTACTATGCTTTAGCAAAGACACTGGTGGCATTTTGCACCTGCCACAGAGGTCTGTGGAACTTTGATCTTGAGAGAGATGATTTAGAATATCTGGCAGAAAAAATTTCTTAGCAGCAACCTGTTCAAGATTTGGCCTGGCTGCTGCTAACAACATAGAGTCATGTGTGTTCACAAAGAGATGGTCTGAAATTGTAACTTACGTTTAAAAGGGAAGCAGAGCATCAAAGTTTTGAAAATTTGCAGCCTGACCATGCAGTAAGAAAAACCCAATTTCTGGGAAGAAATTCAAGCAGCCTGCAGAAATTTGCATAAGTAACTAGAAACTGAATGTTAATAGCCAAGATAATGGGGAAAATGTCTCCAGGGCATTTCAGAGGTCTTCAAGGCAGCTCCTCCCACTACAAGCCTGAAGGCCTAGAAGGAAAAAAAATGGTGGCCCAGGACCCCACTACTTTACACAGATTCAGGATGTGAAATCCTGCATCTCAGCCACTCCAGCTCCAGCTGTGGCTAAAAGGGTTCAAGCCATGGCTTCAGAAAGTGCCATGGCTTCAGATGGTACCCCAGGCCTTGGTGGCCTTCACATGGTGTTGGGCCTGTGAATGTGTAGAAGGCAAGAATTGGGGTTTGGAAACCTCTACCTGGATTTCAGAGAATGTATGAAAATGCCTGGATGTCCAGGCAGAAGTCTGCTGGTGGGGTGGAGCCCTCATGGAGAACCTCTACTAGGGCAGTGTAGATAGGGAAACGTGGGGTTGGAGCTCCCACACAGAATCCCCACTGAGGCACTGCCTAGAGGAACTATGAAAAGAGGGCCACCATCCTCCAGTCCTCAGAATAGTAGCTCCATACACAGCTTTCAGCACCAGCCTGTGAAAGCAGGGTCTATAACTTGCAGAGCCACAGGGGCAGAGCTGCCCAAGGCCATGGGAGCCATTCCTTGTATCAGCATGCCTTGGATGTGAGAAATGGAGTCAAGGGATATTATTTTGGAACTTTAAGATTTAATGACTGCCCTACCTGGTTTTGGACTTGCATGGGGCCTATGGCCTTTTTGTTTTGGCCAGTTTATCCCTTTTGGAATGGGAGCATTTATCCGATGCCTGTACTACTACTGTATCTTGGAAGTAACTAATTTGATTTTTATTTTACAGGCTTATAGGCAAAAAAATAGGGACTTACTTTGTCTCAGGTGAGACTTTGAACTGCGAACTTTTGAGTTAATGCTGGAATGAGTTAACACTTTAGGAGATTGTCACTGGACTGTTGGGAAGGCATGACTGGTTTTGAAATGTGAGAAGAACATGAAATTTTGGAGGGCTCAGGGGCAGAATGATATAGTTTAGCCCTGTGTCTCCACCCAAATCTCATTGCAAATTGTAATGCAAACATGTGGGAGGGCCTGGTGGAAGGTGACTGAATCATGAAGGTGGACTTCCTTTTTGCTATTCTCATGACACTGAGTGAATCCTCTCAAGATCTGATTGGTCGAAAGTGTGTGACACTTCCCTGCTTCGCTCTGTCTCTCTCTCCTGCTCCACCATGGTAAGACATGCTTGCTTCCCCTTCACCTTCTGCCATGACTATAAGTTTCCTGAGGCCTCCCAGTCATGCTTCCTGTTAAGCCAGTGGAATAGTGAGTCAATTAAACCTCTTTATAAACTACCCCGTATAAGGTAGTTCTTCATAACAGTGTGAAAATGGACTAATACACAGCTTCCTCACCCATTTCTTAATTGGGTTTTTGTTTTCTTGCTGTTGAGTTGTCTCTGGGTTCCTTATGTATTTTGGATATTAAACCCTTATCAGATGTGTGGCTTGCAAATATTTTCTCCTAACCTTAGGTTGTTGCTTCACACTTTTAATTATTTGCTTTGCGGTGTAGAAGCTTCTTAGTTTGATGAAATCTCATGTCTATTTTTGGCTTTGGCTGCCTGTATTTTTAAGGGCAAATCTAAAAAAATCATGGACCAGACCAATATCATGACATTTTCTCCTATGTTTTCTTTTATTTGTTTTATAGTTTCTAGTTTTATGTGCAAGATAATTCATTTTGAGTTGATTTTTGTATATGCTATGAAGCAAGCATCCAATTACATTTTTCTGCATGTGGATATCCAATTGTTCCAACATCATTTATTGAAAAGACTATTCTTTCCCATTGTGCATTCTTGGCACCTTTGTCAAAAATCAATTGATTTGAGCCTGTGTAGACATATGAAAAATTTTTAAGAAAATCAATTTACATACTTATCTGGCAGGGGGGATACCATGATCATGAAGGTGGTTTTCCCAGGGCAAGGCTTATCCATTGCACTCTGGATCTGACCCCTACGATTTCCCCAAATATGGGAAACTTGACTGCATAATTTGTGGTAGTGGGGGACTGTGTTCATGCTTTTCCCTGGTTTTAATATTTTATTTTTTATTTATTTAAAAAAAGTAAAATAAAAATAAAATCTATAAATGCATGGGTTCATTTCTGGGATCTCTATTCTGTTCCATTAGTTGATGCGTTTATTTTATGCCAGTACCATCCTACTTTATTTACTATAGCTTTGTAGTCTAGTTTAAAATTAGGTAGCATGATGCCTTTAGCTTATTCTTCTTGCTCATGATTGCCTTGGCTATTTTTGAGTTTTTGTAGTTTCATATGAATTTTAAAATAGTTTTTTCTATTTCTATGAAAAATGACATTGGAATTTTGATAGGGATTGCATTGAATCTGTAGATTGCTTTGGGTAGTGTGGATGTTTTAGCAATATTTGTTTTTCCAATCCATAAACACAGAATATCTTTCCATTTGTTTACATTTCCTTCAACTTCATTCATCAAATTTTCTTCAGTATCCAAGTCTTTCACCTCCTTGGTTATATTTATTCTTAAGTATTTTATTGTTTTTTGTAGCCATTGTAAATGGAATTAAAGAGGTTTTTTTTACATTAAAGTCTATATTAATATTTATTTTTGGATAGTATGTGAGGTTGATGTAATTTTCCCCCAATGCAAATTGAATTTAGATTTTCTGTCAGCTTTTACCAGATTGTTATTAACTCAGACAAGGATAAGCAGGCAAATTTCAATGATCTGTGCCAACAAAGAAGAGTAGTGTCACAAATAAAATTATACTATTTTTTTTAGTTTTAAGTGTCAGAAACCTGCACAAAAATAACGTTGGGAAAACATGAATTTTTTTTAACTCCCATAAAGGGCAAAAAGGGAGAGATGAATCTATGCTTCAGAATAGGTAGATTTGGGGATGTGAAAGTCATAAAAACCGAGAGGACTCAAGATGGTGCTGTGAGAACAACCCAGGATTGGAGCTCTCCTTGAATCCGCAAAGAGGTGAGTCAGAGTTGCATTTCCAGACCGATCTTTGTTGCCCACAGAACGGGGAAACTCCCAAGTATAAAAAAGACACGGGACGCCAGGCAGTAAGTCTGCCTGGCGAAGCCGGCAGCCGGGGCGGCGGTGGCCGGCCCTACCCAGCAATCCCCACAGGGCGCGCTTGTCCGGGTGCCCTGTTGAACCGGCAACCTGAGACTTGAGAGGGCTGGACTTGAGACTGAATGAGACTTGGACAGTAGGCCAGCCCAGGGGAGTGCAGGGACAGAGCGTTCGGGGTACCCAGTGGGACGAACAAAACCGCGATTTCAAACTATCCCGAGCAGACGGTCCGAGACGCTCTGTGGGGGAGGGGCGTCCACCACTACCGAGGCAACCCGCCCCAACTGAGATACACGCCCACTGCTGACGCAGCCTGCCGTTGCCGAGGCAACACACTACAATGAAGAGACTCCGCCGCAGGGCGTGGCGGAGACCACAGCAGAGCCTGCAGGAACAGGGCGAATCACACAACAGCAGGGCGGAGACTCAGCAGGCAAACAGTGGCTAGTCTGCCTCCTAGCTGGGCAGGACACCTCAACAGACATCGAAAAATAAAGCCCGAACCCCCCAACACAGAGCATTAGAGAAAAAAAGGGTTTTCTTAATGAGCTCTGTTGCAGCAGAATCAAACAGAGCAGCCTAACAGCCCTGAATGAACAACAGAGCTCACAGCTCAGCAATTGAGCTCCTAAAAAGAACAGACTGTCTCCTCAAGCAGCTCCCTGACCTCTCTATATCCAAAAGACTGACATTTGGCAGGCATCATCCTGGGACAAAGATAGCAGAAAAAGAAATGGGTAGCATCCCTCACTGTGCCACAGCTGCTAGAGGTGCACCCCAGACAAGCAGGGCCTGGAGTGGACCTCAGCAGTCGTACAGTGAAGGGGCTAGGCTGGTAGAAGGAAAACCAAGTAACAGAAATACTTCATCATCAACAATCTGGGTGTCCACTCAGAGACCCAATCGAAAAGTCAGCAACTACACAGACGACAAGTGGATAAACCCACAAAGATGGGAAGAAACCAGCGAAAAAAGGAGGAAAACACCCAAAACCAGAACACCTCACCTCCTAGAAAGGACCAAAATCCTCACCAGCAAGGGAACAAAGCTGGACGGAGAATGACTGTGATGAAATGACGGAATTAGACTTCAGAAGGTGGATAATGAGAAACTTTTGTGAGCAAAAAGAACATGTATTAAATCAATGCAAAGAAACTAAGGAACTTAAAAATAGATATGAGGAAATGATAACAAGAATGGATAACTTAGAGAGGAATATGAATGAATTAAAGGAGCTGAAAAACACAATACGAGAACTTCGCAAAGCATGCACAAGTTTCAATAGCCGAACTGACCAAGCAGAAGAAAGAACATCTGAAGTCGAAGACCAACTCAATGAAATAAAATGAGAAACCAAGATTAGAGAAAAAAGTGCAAAAAGGAATGAACAAAGTCTCCAAGAAATGTGGGACTATGTGAAAAGACCTAACCTACGATTGATAGGTGTACCAGAAGGGGACGAAGAGAATGAATCCAAGCTGGAAAATACTCTTCAGGACATCATCCAGGAAAAATTCCCCCACCTAGCAAGACAGGCCAACACTCAAATGCAGGAAATACAGAGAACACCACAAAGATATTCTGCAAGAAGAGCAACCCCAAGGCACATAATCGTCAGATTCAACAAGGTTGAAATAAAGGAGAAAATACTAAGGGCAGCCAGAGAGAAAGGTCGAATTACCCACAAAGGGAAGCCCATCAGACTCACAGCAGATCTCTCGGCAGAAACACTACAAGCCAGAAGAGAGTGGGGGCCAATATTCAACATTCTTAAAGAATAGAACTTTCAACCCAGAATTTCATATCCAGCCAAACTGAGCTTCAGAAGTGAAGGAAAAATAAAATCCTTTGTGAACAAGCAAGTACTCAGAGATTTTGTCACCACCAGGCCTGCTTTACAAGAGCTCCTAAAAGAGGCACTACACATAGAAAGGAACAACCAGTACCAGCCATTCCAAAATCACACTAAATGCTAAAGAGCATCAACATAATGAAGAATCTACAACAACTAACAGGAAAAACAGCCACTTAGCATCAAAATGGCAGTATCAAATTCACACATAACAATATTAACCCTGAATGTAAATGGACTAAATGCACCAATCAAAAGACACAGACTGGCAAATTGGATAAAAATCCAAAACCCATCAGTGTGCTGTATCCAGGAAACCCATCTCACATGCAAGGATACACAAAGGCTCAAAATAAAGGGATGTAGGAAGATTTACCAAGCAAATGGAGAGCAAAAATAAAAGCAGGAGTTGCAATTCTCATCTCTGATAAAATAGACCTTAAAGCAACAAAGATCAAAAGAGACAAAGAAGGCCATTACATAATGGTAAAAGGATCGATAAAACAAGAAGAGCTAACGATCCTAAACATATATGGACCCAATGCAGGAGCACCCAGATACATAAGGCAAGTTCTTAATGACTTACAAAGAGACTTAGACTCACACACAATAATAGTGGGAGACTTTAACACTCCACTGTCAATATTAGACAGATCAACCAGACAGAAAATCAACAAGGATATCCAGGGCTTGAACTCAGAACTGGAGCAAGCAAACCTGATAGACATTTACAGAACTCTCCACCCCAAATCCACAGAATATACATTCTTCTCAGCACCACATCACACCTACTCTAAAATTCACCACATAATTGGAAGTAAAGCACTGCTCAACAAATGCAAAACAACTGAAATCATAACAAACAGCCTCTCAGACCATAGTGCAATCAAGTTAGAACTCAGAATACAGAAACCAACCCAGAACCGCACAGCTTCATGGAAACTGAACAACTGGCTCTTGAATGTTGACTGGGTAAACAATGAAATGAAGGTAGAAATAAAGAAGTTCTTTGAACCCAATGAGAACAAAGACACAACATGCCAGAACCTCTGGGACACATTTAAAGCAGTCTCTAGAGGAAAGTATATAGCAATAAGTGCCCATATGAGGAGAATGGAGAGATCCAAAATTGACACCCTATCGTCAAAATTGAAAGAGCTACAGGAGCAAGATCAAAAAAACTCAAAACCCAGCAGAAGACAAGAAATAACTAAGATCAGAGCTGAACTGAGGGAGATTGAGACACGAAAAACCCTTCAAAAAATCAGTAAATCCAAGAGCTGGTTTTTTGAAAAGATCAACAAAATAGACAGACCACTAGCCAGAATGATTAAAAATAAAAGACAGAACAACCAAATAGATGCAATAAAAAATGATAAAGGGGAAATCACCACAGATTCCACAGAAATTCAAACCATCATCAGAGAATATAACAAACAACTCTATGCACATAAACTAGTAAACCTGGAAGAAATGGATAAAGTCCTGGACTCCTGCGTCCTCCCAAGCCTAAACCAGGAGGAAGCTGAAACTATGAATAGACCAATAACAAGGTCTGAAGTGGAGGCAGCAATTAAGAGCCTACCACACAAAAAAAGCCCAGGTCCAGACGGGTTCACAGCCGAATTCTACCAGACACACAAAGAGGAGCTGGTACCATTCCTTCTAAAACTATTTCAAACAATCCAAAAAGAGGGAATACTTCCCAAATCATTTTACGAGACCAAGATCATTCTGATACCAAAACCCGGCAGAGACCCAACAAGAAAAGAAAACTTCAGGCCAATATCCATGATGAACATAGATGCAAAAATCTTCAATAAAATATTGGCAAGCCAAATGCAACAGCAAATCAAAAAACTTATTCACCATGATCAAGTAGGATTCATCCCGGGGATGCAAGGCTGGTTCAACATACGCAAGTCTATAAACGTAATTCACCACATAAACAGAACCAAAAACAAAAACCACATGATTTTCTCAATTGACGCAGAGAAGGCATTTGACAAAATTCAACAGCCCTTTATGCTAAAAACCCTCAATAAACTCGGTATCGATGGAACATATCTCAAAGTAATAAAAGCTATTTATGACAAACCAACAGCCAATATCATACTGAATGGGCAAACACTGGAAGCATTTCCTTTGAAATCTGGCACTAGACAAGGATGCCCTCTTTCACCACTCCTATTCAATATAGTTCTGGAAGTTCTAGCCAGAGCAATCAGGCAAGAAAAAGAAATAAAGGGTATTCAAATAGGAAAGGAGGAAGCCAAATTGTCTCTATTTGCAGACGACATGATAGTATACCTAGAAGACCCCATCGCCTCAGCCCAAAAACTCCTGAAACTGATAAGCAACTTCAGCAAAGTCTCAGGATATAAAATCAATGTGCAAAAATCACAAGCATTCTTCTACACCAATAACAGACTTAAAGAAAGCCAAATCAAGAACGAACTGCCATTCACAATTGCTACAAAAAGAATAAAATACCTTGGAATACAACTCACAAGGAACGTAAGGGACCTCTTCAAGGAGAACTACAAACCACTGCTCAACGAAATCAGAGAGGACACAAACAGATGGAGAAACATTCCATGTTCATGGTTAGGAAGAATTAACATCGTGAAAATGGCTATACTGCCCAAAGTAATTTACAGAATCAATGCTATCCCCATCAAGTTACCATTGACTTTCTTCACAGAACTGGAAAAAACCACCATGAACTTCATATGGAACCAAAAGAGAGCCCGCATAGCCAAGTCAATTCTAAGCAAAAAGAACACAGCGGGGGGCATCACACTACCGGATATCAAACTATACTACAAGGCTACAGTAATCAAAACAGCATGGTACTGGTACCAAAACAGAGATATAGACCAATGGAACAAAACAGAGGCACCGGAGGCAACACAACATATCTACAACTATACAATCTTTGATAAACCTGACAAAAACAAGCAAGGGGGTAAGGATTCCCTGTTTAACAAATGGTGTTGGGAAAACTGGCTAGCCATGTGCAGAAAGCAGAAACTGGACCCCTTCCTGACACCTTACACTAAAATTAACTCCAGATGGATTAAAGACTTAAACATAAGACCTGGCACCATAAAAACCCTAGAAGGAAATCTAGGCAAAACTATCCAGGACATAGGAGTAGGCAAGGACTTCATGAACAAAACACCAAAAGCATTGGCAACAAAAGCCAAAATAGACAAATGGGACCTAATCAAACTCCACAGCTTCTGCACGGCAAAAGAAACAGTCACTAGAGTGGATCGGCAACCAACAGAATGGGAAAAAATTTTTGCAGTTTACCCATCTGACAAAGGGCTGATATCCAGAATTTACAAAGAACTCAAGCAGATTTACAGGAAAAAAACAAACAAGCCCATTCAAAAGTGGGCAAAGGATATGAACAGACACTTTACGAAAGAAGACATATATGAGGCCAACAATCATATGAAAAAATGCTCATCGTCACTGATCATCAGAGAGATGCAAATCAAAACCACATTGAGATACCATCTCACACCAGTTAGAATGGCGATCATTAAAAAATCTGGAGACAACAGATGCTGGAGAGGATGTGGAGAAAAAGGAACACTTTTACACTGTTGGTGGGAGTGTAAATTAGTTCAACCATTGTGGAAGACAGTGTGGCGATTCCTCAAGGCCTTAGAAATAGAAATTCCATTTGACCCAGCAATCCCATTACTGGGTATATATCCAAAAGACTATAAATCGTTCTACTATAAGGACACATGTACGCGAATGTTCATTGCAGCACTGTTTACAATAGCAAAGACCTGGAATCAACTAAAATGCCCATTGATAATAGACTGGATTGGAAAAATATGACACATATACACCATGGAATATTATGCAGCAATCAGAAATGATGAGTTTGTGTCATTTGTAGGGACATGGATGAATCTGGAGAACGTCATCCTCAGCAAACTGACACAAGAACAGAAAATGAAACACCGCATATTCTCACTCATAGGCGGGTGATGAAAAATGAGAACACATGGACACAGAAAGGGGAGTACTAAACACTGGGGTCTATTGGGGGGAAAAGGGGAGGGCCAGTGGGAGGGGGAGGTGGGGACGGATAGCCTGGGGAGAAATGCCAAATGTGGGTGAAGGGGAGAAGGAAAGAAAAGCACACTGCCATGTGTGTTCCTACGCAACTGTCTTGCATGCTCTGCTCATGTGCTCCAAAACCTAAAATCCAATAAAAAATTAAAAAAAAAAGTCATAAAAACCAAGTTTTTCACTTGTTTCTGCTTCTTTTTTATGTTTTTTTTTTCTCTAATTAAAGACAATTTTTTTTTTCTTGTATGGTAAGAGAGATGGGCTCAGAGCATTCCAGATATACATCCTCCCAGTTCACTAACCAGGGAGGGAAACATGTTTCCCATCTCATCTCATAAAAAGAAAATCTCAGGAAAGGAGGGTAATTATAGTGTAATTATACTGCCCATTAGTCATTGGTTCATTCTCAATCTCTGGACTGATGGGTTTTTCTCAAAACCCATTTCTGGACTGATCTCTGCGGTCAGGAAGAAAGAGTTTCTATGGCTGACCTAGCTGGGTCGTGTTCTCAGCCTAGTCACCAAAGAAGAAGGGTCTGGTAGCAGAAGAAAGAGGATGATCACAGACATGACTGCCAAGAGAATGTCTAAGAGACAATCAATCCTTCCAGTCTGTAATTTGCTGCAGTCAATAATCATAAAAGCAATATAAGCATTTACATTTCCCTATTGACCACATTCAATTTTTAGACATAAAAGTTGTCTTTCTCATTTTTTATTCTAAGCTCATATTAAAATTAATTTTCACAATCTCAATAATAATTGATTGAAAACCTGGGTTTTAGCCATATAAGCTAAGACAAGTTAACTTCTTGTTTATGATTTTTTCATCTGTAAAATGAAGGCCTTTGATTGTATGATCTAAGGAACTAGAAAGATGATCCAAAAACAGAACAAAAGAAGGCTGGGATTCAATGTTTGCCATAAATGACTTTTAAATCTGCAAGTGGATAGTAGGGATAGCCCGCTTGACATCATGCCCTTGTCTCCTGCATGCTCTCCCTAATCCACCATCTTACTTAAGAAAAAGATAAAATCCAGAACCAGAATTCTCTCTATATGAGTCAGGAGATTTTTCAGGATCAAGTAACAGAACCCAAGTCAGATTGGATTAATGGGGAAAAAAGGAATTTACCCGTTCCTGTAACTGTGAAGAGGTACACGCTGCACTAGAGGAAAAGCTTCAGGAACCAGGATCTCAGAAACTCTAACTGGGAACCCAAAGCTACAGAGAACCGTGTCTCTTTTGTTCACTGCTGTCCCAGCTTCTCTTTGCTTTTTTAGTCTCAGGATTTTATAACAAGGAGTGTGGCTGCCACAAACCTCAGGTTAGAAACTACAGCCCAAAGGGAATATTTTCACCCCAGGAAATGACTCTGGCCCTGGTTGGGTTGTATGTTCATGATGTGAACCAGTCTGTATTAGAATGAGAACTGGTCACATATTTAGTCCTGTGGCCAGGGAGATGGTATCTATTAGCCCAAAAAAATGAAGTAGATGAGGAGTAGGATTGCCAGACTTAGCAAATAAAAATATATCCTACCTGGCAACCCAGGAGGAGCTTTCTGCACAGGCAAACTTAATAACCACCACAGTTTCTACATTGTTTCTGCAATAACTTGCCCTTGGTTTCTTTGCCATTTTGCTCACATAGTGGGCAGATTCATGAGCAGGAAGACAATGGCTGTCATCATGGGAACTTGGCTTAGCATTAAAGGTGGGGAGTATTTACTATGCCTTTTCAAATCCTCCTTGAAAAAATCCTTCTTAGCCTTTCTTAAAGCTACATGCTTCTTCCATAAGCTTATGGGATTTGAAGAGTCTTGGTGGCTGTGGGGTTTGGATTCTATTAATCACAGAATCAGAAGCTGGAAGGGAACCTGGAAGTCCTGTCCAATCTTCTCATGTAATTTGTAACTTTGGTGTGCTGCGTGTAAACTGCCCAAGAATTTTATGCATGATCATTTCTAAGTGATAGTCCTTAGGGGACAATAAGTGTAACTGGAACATGAGGAGAGAGGCAGGAGAGGAAAGAAATGAGGTTGGGAGAGCAATACCAAAGAGCTTTGACTAGTGAAGAGCCAGGAGAGGTCTTCGGTGAAGGAGTAAACATGATCAGGCTGAGTTTTAGAAAAATCACTGTGGTGGTGATTCGGGAGGAGAAACTGCAAGAAGCAGGACTACAGGGAAGGAGCTTGTTGGGGAGGTAGTAGCACTGGTCCCATTGAAGGGTGTTGAGGGCTTCAATTAAAATAGTGGAGATAGGGCAGGAAGGAATGGAGGGGAAAAAAGGTTGATTCCAATAGTTCAGAGTGATAAGTCAGCAAGAATTGGCGACTAATATTATCCATGTTTAATTTCAGTCCTGCTTTTAGCTTTAACCAGTGACATATCATCAGTATCTCCCACTTTTCAATGACCTATAGGTAGCACATGCATCATTTTTTTTAAAGGCCATATTAAAGTCTTTGCTGAAGATATTGCACAATTAGCAAGTGCATCATGTTCTCACCATTTTAATGATATTTTCCAGTGAAAGTACTTCTTCTCATACATCTGTCCTCTTAATATTTATTTTTACTGTAGGAATTATGTGTGCAAGGATCATTCTACCACGGTGTCAGTTTAGGCGATTTTTAGAAACAATGAAACTATCCAAATTCACTAGTTTATATAATTCCTGCTTTTACCATATCTCCAGCATGATGAGGTGGGAAAGTACTGGATCAAATGTTAGCTGACATGTGCCTGGCTTGCATCTCATTTTCATGGGTCAAGTGAATGACCACAGACATGGGACAGAACCTCAGATTCGCCACCTGCAAAATGAGGGAGCATGTGCCAATTGATCTTTCAGGAGCCTTCTAACTCTATTATCATCAGATTCATTGGCCAGGAAAATTATAATTGAAACCATGAAAAGATAGTGACCTTTCACCTAATGTGACCTCTTGGGAAGTAAGCAGCAATCTCAAATGCAGGTTAAAATCACAGGCTTTGGAATCGAGCAGACTTGGGTTTCAATCCTAGTCCTGCCATTTTGCTTCTTCCTGCCTAAGCTTCGGTCTTCACGATTTTGATACAGAAAATAAATACCTACTTCATAGTGTCATTGTGAAGAAGGTATTTCCCCTTGCATGGGGAGCACTCTACCCAGGGCTGAGCAGCTAATAAATACTCCATACATGGGAGTTTGCACTGCTGTTGGGATCATGGGAGCATAGCTAACATGCTGCATCATAAACTGGGTCAGTACAGAATTAAAAAAATTATCCAAATCATTCATTGACTTGTACATTCTTTCAATTATTCATTTAATACAAACTATATTTGCCCAATAAATATTTGCATGGGCATACAAATAAGCATGACCTCTGGCTACAGACTTCCATCAGGCACTTTTTATATTCTCACTTTCTGGCTTCACCTAAAGTGCTGGGGTTGAAAGAATGAGGAACATTTTGGAATGGTTATCATTATAATATCTTTGAAAGTAACAAGCTCCTGGTTTTAATTAATCTCGGCCCCTGACTTTTGCATGAAAAGAAAAGTCAGTGAGCTCATGCTGTGGTGTCTTTCTCTAGAGCTGATGTGGTTAGTCGTTCGCGTGTGAAACTGCCAAAGGCAGACTGGGTTACTGTCCTATGGAACATCTGCACAGTGTTTATCACTTTGGCATTTGAGAACTATGTAAATATGTGCAGACCCGTGACAACCTCAGGATTTTGTTTCCAAATGTGCCATCGATGAATAACGGCACAAATGAGCAGAATCATCTGGGCAACAATTTGGGTGGAGAGTAAGGCTGGGAATTGCAATGTGCTTCCAAGTGCTCTGGGGGTAAAAATCGGTTCCTATCACTGCATAACAATAGTCTTTGGGAGCACAATAATGTGTAGAATGGCTTTAGAATCAGACAACTTGCTTTTGTTTTGAAAGCACATATTTAAATCTGGCTTAGGATCATTACTGGCAGAAGCAACTTTCTTGATAAGTGAGTCCTGTGAAGGAACCTACATCTTTATTACAGAGAGCACCTTCTCCTAATTTCCACCTTAGCAGCAAAGGCCGAGTTCCCTCAGCTTAGCCACAGCTCTCAACTCAGAACTCAGTGCCTCCATCTCAGACGCTGGTAATTGAAGATAAATCCAACTTGTGCTGCCTCTGTTAGTGCCTGAATGGTTCTGTCTCTTTTTGAATAACTCAGTCTTTTGTGTTCAGCTCGTATCTTAGAGATGTGCAAAGGCACTAAGGCGATTATTTCTGACTGTCTCCTAGAATTCGAGAAATTCCTTTGTAGAAGGTTGAAACCATGCCTGGTCATTTAGACTGACTAGACTTAAAAAGGCATCAGATACAAATAAATTCTGGGAAATAAATCAACTTTAGGCCTTTACTGCTGAAGGCTTAAAATAATTCCCAAAAAGGCTAATTACGTCTTCCTTTGCTCAGTAGTTGGGCTTAATAATAAGCACCAAACATATGGCAGAGATTGAGCTGCAGAATCCATCATGGCCTTCTGTTCAGTAGCAGGGGATGGTCTTAAAGGAAATTATGTACAGAAAGCTTGTATGTGTTAATCATTGTAGTACCCATTATCGCTGTAAACAATAACTGCTAACCCAGCTTCTAAAAATTTCTTACAATTCACTAATAATCAAAGAAGTGTAATGTGAAATATAAGTTGAGCATCCCTAATCTGAAAATCCAAAATCTGATATGCTCCAAAATCCAAAGCTTTCTGAGTGCTGGCAGGACACCACCAGTGGAAGATTTCACACCTTACCTCATGTGGTGGGTCCCAGTGAAAATGCAGTCAAAACTTCGTTTCATGCATAAAATCATTTAAAATATTGTACAAAATTATGCTCAGGCTCTGTGTACAAGGTGCAAATGAAACACAAAGGAATTTCCTATTTAGACGGGTTCTATCCCCAAGATGTCTCATTACACATATGTAAATATTCCAAAATCCAAAACAATCAAAAATTCGGAATGTTTCCAGTTCCAAGCATTTCAGATAAAATTTCAGATAAAAGATACTCAATCTGTAACACTAACAATCTATTTTTCTTTTTTGTTGTTTTGTTGAGTTTTTAGAGACAAGGTCTTGCTCTGTCATCCAGGCTGGAATGCAGTGGTGCGATCATAGCTCACTGCAGCCTTGGATTCTTGGGCTCATGCGAGTCACCCACGTCAGCCTCCCATGTAGCTAGGACTACAGTTACAAGCCACCATGCCTAGTTAATTTTCTAAAAAAACCTTTTGTAGAGATAAGGTCTCCCTATGTTGCCCAGGCTGTTTTGAACTCCTGGCTTCAAGTGATCCTCCTGACTTGGTCTCCCAAAAGGCAGGGATTATAAACAGGACTGACCTCTGAACCCTGGCACTGAGGCTTCCAAGCACACCCACCCATGTCTAGCCTCGATTTTTCAACTATGAAATTAATAGTGATTTTAAAATAATGATGATATTGGGGATAGTTTGATAAAATATGTATATTTATACCTTATGTTCGGAGTCTAAATTTGGACAATCTTTCTGAATAGCAATTTTAAAACAAGAGGTACAAAAGCCACAAAAATATTCAGGTGTTTTGATCCAGTCACTTCATTCCTAGAAATCTCTCTGAAGGAAATAATAGAAACCATAGACAAAAATGTTAATTGTAACATTATTTCCAAAGCAAAATATGTGATAAGAGAATCATTTTTAAAATTATATACATAAGGCACCATAGAATATGGTAGATGTATATAATTTAAAAAATCATTATAAATCATTATATAATTTTAAAAATTAGCCAAGTGTGGAAACATTAAAAATTATGTTGACAAATGTTTTCAAAGATAGAGGGGAAGTGAAAATAGAATACAGAACAGTGATATACCATGACTTTGACTGTGTAAAGTAATGTATCACACATATTGGAGATAAAAAGACATTACTTTTAAAACTGCAGCAGTCAGCTAGGTGTGGTGGCTCATGCCTGTAATCCCAGCACTTTGGAGGGCCGAGGCAGAGTTGCTTGAGCACAGGAGTTTGAGACCAACCTGGGCAACACAGTGAGACCCCTTTTCTACAAAAAAAATTCAAAAATTAACCAAGTGTGGGAGTATGTGCCTGTGGTCGCAGCTACTTGGGAGGTTGAAGTGGGAGGATTGTTTGAGCCCAGGAGTTCAAGGCTGCAATGAACTGTGTTCATACCACTGCACTCCAGCCTGGTGACAGAGCAAGACTTTGTCACACACACAGTCATGCAGCAGCAGCAGCAGCAGTTTCTATATTCCAGGGAAAAAGTGGAAACTTGTGAGTCTTAGGGGTTTGGGGGAAGAGAAAATGCCTAGGCAGCTGGCCTTCGGGAAGTTCTGAAGTAGCAGAATAATCCAAAGCCAATGGTCAAAAGTATTCTGCTAAATGTTACTAAGGTCAACCTTTACTGTGGGCAGGGTCAATGTCTGCAAGCTCCTCCATGCATTCACATCACAGTATTTATGGAGTCCTCATTATGGGCCACAGCAGTGTGCCAGGAGAAGGGAGACTGTAGCTAGCAACATAGACACAATTCCTGCCTTCACAGAGCTTATAGTCTGACTTGGTTGTCACCATCATGCTGTCATCAAAATATCCACCGATATTTTTTCCTTGGTAGTAGCAACCAGGCAAGATTTTAGAAAAGAGATGTGCAGTAAGATATGTATGGCTCATGAACACTGGACACAGCAGTGTCAGATACCCAGTTGTAGTTTCCTTTCCCACACTGAAATTCCCTCCTGTGACCCTCAAGACAAAGCCTGTTAAACAGTAGCTCACACCTGTAATCCCGGCACTTTGGAAGGCTGAGCTGGGAGAATTGCTTAAGCCCAGGAGTTTGAGACCAGCCTAGGCAACATAGTGAGACCCTGTCTCTAAAAAAATTTATAAATTAGCCAGGCATGGTGGCTTTCACCTGTATTCTCAGCTACTTAGGTGAGAGGATCACTTGAGCCAAAGACTTTGAGCTCCCACCGCACTCCAGCCTGGGTGACAGAGTGAGAACCTGTCTCTGAAATAAAATACAAATCCATTAAACAGGACTGCCTGTGCTAGCTGGGCTATGGGGAATAACAGGAAAGCAAGTCCCCACACTCTGTGGCAGAGCGGATGTAAGCAAGCAGCGGGACCCTGGAGAAGACCCACAAGAGGTGCTGAGTAAGAAGACAGGGCAGTCCAGAGCAAGGGCCGAGGACAGGAGCCAGGATGGGCTAACGTGATGTGCAGCCTTGCCCCCAGGACCCTCAGAAACTGGCCCTCCTTTCACTTTGAGTGGAATACACTTCATTATTGTAATATTAAAGGAAAGGCTGGAAACCATATGAAGAGCACACAGAAGGGGAAAGAGATAGATATAAAATCATGAAAAGAAATATACCAAATATGCCCAAGGGCAAGTGGGTCTTAGGTGGAGTCATTCTTTCATCATTTTACATATATTATTATCACCTGCATGAAATGTTATTTCAAATGCTCCTGCTCTCAACACACTCATGTCATGCATGGATTTTCCTGCTACTCTGTATCTTCCTTCTTCTTTCTCATTGTTTCTTCTCTTTCTTTCCTTCCTTCCTTCCTTTTCTTCTTGCCCTGCTTGCTCTTATCTCGGGTCTTGCCATCCAGTTGCAGGTATAGCAACCTCTTTCTTCCATGACCTATCTTTGGGGTTAAAATAATAACATTGATCTTGCACTATTCTTAGCATTTCATGTGTACCAACTCCTTGAATCTACACAACGACCCTACTTGGTATGAGGTCACTATCCACATTCAGCAGATCAGGAAACTGAAATGCAGAGATGTTAACCAACCTGCCCAGACACACTGGTAAAAAGCAGGACTGAGCTCTGAATTTGGGCACCAAGCATACCCACACAAGCCACCTCACTGCACTCTAGCTCTGGGAAAGCATAGAGGCCACCAGCCTCAAGACTCCTGCCCCAAGACTGCTCAGCATCTCAGCTTTTATATGAAATTGAGAGCACAATGGCTGGAGTCCCAAGTCCAGTTATTTCATAAGTGGTGCAACCCAAATACAGCTTAGTGCTTTAGAGTACTATCAGGTAGCCATCACGCCACACCCTCACGGACAGAAAGGCAGGTCACAGGATTTGGCTACTTAGCCGTGTGATCCCAGATCTGTTCCTAAAGCTCTCTGAGCCTTGTTTCTCAATCTACAAAATGGGTATTCAATCTCTACCTCGTTAGTCAATGTTTGTATATTCTTAACACAATGCCTAGTACATAATAAGTTCTCAATAGTAGTAGCTATTTTTCCCAACAATCATTGGAACACAACCATACACATTTGTTTACATATTTATTATCTTTTCATATTACAATAGCAGAATTTACTAGTTACAACAGAAACCATTTTCGTTAAGTCTGCAAAGCTTAAAATATTTACTCTGGCTCTTTACTGAAAAAGTTGGTCAACTCCTGCTAAAGGCAGATCTACTTACTAGATGAAGTATCAAAACAAAAACACAATCCAGTAGTTTGTCAGACTTTAGATAGATATCTCTGATTGTTGTTTTATTGGGAGCTAAAGTGGGAAGGTTTATTTTCTAAGTAAACACATAACATAGAAATAAAAAAGTCATAATCTTTTTAAAAATAGCAAATACACAGTCATTTAGCAAGATGTGAAACAGTTTTCAAATTCCCTACATGGTTTGTCCTTTTGTGTGTCAATTCAGCTCTGCTACTGAAGGCTTCTTTCCTAGGCACTGATACTCTTATCAGGAAGGCAATAATATATGGTTCAACTCTTTTGTTCATATGTTTAGGGTATCATCTGCCTTGCCCTGAGATGAATCAAAATGAAACATTATAGGGGCTAGAATGGTGGAAGTTATGGCTTCCAGAATAAAACAGCAGCCTAGGGATCTATAGAGTGTCTCCAAAGGATATTAAATTAATCAGCCAAGGATTATTGTGTATTTTCCGGAACATCTGTGGGCTCTTTCTTTAGGGTGGTTTGAATGGGGTTTCTATTATGAGACTGTGGCAGGGAGAGCACTGTTATTGTCATACAGATGGCATGTGGAGAGAGACTCCGGATGGGCAACAGGGACTCAGTATTCAGAAATGCAGTGGATCCTCTGGGAATATGAATACTTGCTGGCTCAGAGAAGGGCTCTATGCTTTGTTTAGAGAAGGCTTAAGTTGGTAGGAATGGAAAATTTGTTTTCCCTATTCTGCTCTCTCAGAATCAAATAGCAGCCAAAAATCCCAGAAGGAAAAAATGAGACTTCTCCTCAGAAAGATAATTGATGGTGGGGGGTGGAAAAGAGCAGAAATGGATGGCAATTGTACATAGTTACCAAGAAAGTGAGGGATTCCTCCCAAATTAAAGTTCACATGCGGCAACAAAGATCACAGATCCTAACCAACCAGGGACTCTGAGGGCTGCAGTTTGGAAGCAAAGAAATGACGATGGAGAAGTGGAAACAATTTAGTTTAATGTAAAAAACTGTTGTGTCTCTAGCGTCCATCAAATTAGTTGTGACAAAAATTACTTTTCAAGGAGAGTACTTAACTAGAAAGGCATAATATCAGGATTTGATTCAATAATATTGCACACAGAAACAACAGTGAATGCTATCACTGGAGTCGGAGAAAGAACAGTGGCTTTGGATGGAGACGGACCTGAATGTAATAATCAGATCTGCCACTCACCATTATAGAAGCTCGAGGAAATTATTTCCTCCCCAGAAAAACTCCCTCTCCTCACTTTCTGCATCAGCCAGGCCTTATAGTCTACACTACTGAGAAAATGGCAACCCTCAGACATGACCTCATGCTGTCTGGGTTTCCATCCAGCTTCAAGTTTATCTACGTCCACAGCTTTGCCTGCCTGCGTTCTTCCAGATGCAGTGCCCGCCTCTTGCTCTCTTCAAGGCCACTTGTGTTCTTTGACCTTCTTTCCTGCCGCCTCCTCTAGAATCCCTGGCTTTCCAATCTTTTCCTCCCTACCCTACTCCCCATTAACATTGAACAATTATTCCCCATCTCTCCCCTAAAATTCCCCGACCAGAAATATAGACCAATGGAACAGAATAGAGGCCTTGGAGACAATGCCACACATCTACAACCATCTGGTCTTTGACAAACCTGACAAAAGCAACTGGGAAAGGTTTCCCTGTTTACTAAACAGTGCTGGGAAAACTGGCTGGCCATGTGCAGAAAGCTGAAACTGGACCCCTTCCTTATACCTTATACAAAAATTAACTCCAGATGGATCAAAGATTTAAACATAAGACCTAACACCATAAAACCCTAGAAGAAAACCTAGGCAATACCATTCAGGACATAAGAATGGGCAAGGAGTTAATGACTAAAACACCAAAAGCAATGGCAACAAAAGCCAAAATAGACAAATGGGATCTAATTAAACTTAGGGCTTCTGCACAGCAAAAGAAACAATCATTAGAGTGAACTGGCAACCGAGAGAATGAGAAAATTTTTTTGCAAGCTACCCATATGACAAAGGGCTAATATCCAGAATCTACAAAGAACTAAAACAAAGATTCAAGAAAAAAAAAACCCCATCAAAAAGTGGCCTAAAGATATGAACAGACACTTTTCAAAAGAAGACATTTATGAAGCCAAAAAACATATGAAAAAAAGTGCTCATCATCACTGTTCATTGGAGAAATGCAAATCAAAACCACATTGAGATACGATCTCATGCCAGTTGGAATGGCGATCATTAAAAATCTGGAGACAACAAACGCTGGAAGATGTGGAGAAATAGGAACACTTTTACACTGTTGGTGGGAGTGTAAACTAGTTCAACCATTGCAGAAGACAGTGTGGCAATTCCTCAAGGATCTAGAAATAAAAATACCATTTGACTCAGCAATCTCATTACTGGGTATATACCCAAAGGATTATAAACCAATTAATTATAAAGACATATGCACCTGTATGTTTATTGCACACTGTTTACAATAGCAAAGACTTGGAACCAACCCAAATGTCAATGAAAGACTGGATAAAGAAAATGTGGCACACATACACCATGGAATAGTATATAGCCATAAACAAGGATGAGTTCATGTCCTTTGCAGGGACATGGATGAATCTGAGAACCATTGTTCTCAGCAAACTGATAAAAGAACAGAAAACCAAACATCTCATGTTGTCACTCATAAGTGAGTGTTGAACAATGAGAACACATGGACATAGGGAGGGGAACATCACACACTGGGGTCTTTTGGGGGTGGGAGCTGGGGAGGGATAGCAGGGGGTGGGGTAATTGGGGAGGGTAAACATTAGCAGAAATACCTAATGTAGGTGACAGGAGGATGGACACATCAAACCACCATGGCATGTGTATACCTATGTAAAAATCCTGCAAGATCTGCACATGTACCCCAGAACTTAAAAAAAAATTTCCCTGACCCTCCATTTACCTCCTAATTCTGGAGTCACTGTTCTGAACATTCTCTGAATGTTATCTTAATTTCAATAATCTATTCTTCATAATATATTCCCAGGTTATTCACTTTATTTCTGTATTTATACTATAAAGTATTAAAAATTAGGGGGAAGTATGTTCAATTCCCAGTTCTATCACTTACTGGCTGTGTGAACATTAACACCGACTTTTCTCCTGTGTCTCTTAGTTTCCTTGTCTGTACATTTCAGATAATAGTACCTATTTTGACTTCAGGACTAATGAGAAAATACAGATCAGTGAATAGACACTATAAAGCCAAGCAATATATTGCACATACACACACAAAAGACAGAGAGAGAGAAAGAAAACTATTTCTGGTGTGTATTTGTATAGGATGATACATTTTGGAGGTTGCATTTATAAAACACAAAAAACTTTCTCTCTTTGTTGAAGTGATTTGACTTTTTTATTGTGAATTCATTCTCTCCCTTCTTCTCCTCTTGAAACCACTTCTCCTTGGATAACAGTATATTTTTAATAAAGCTATTTCTCCACCAGGGTAAGGCAAGGAAGTAGATTGGGCCTGTTAAAATGATCTGAGGTCTCACACTCTTTCTTAATTTAATTACAAAAAATTCTAAGATTGAGCACAGTGGCTCACATCTCGAATCCTAGCACTTTGAGAGGCCTAGTTGGGAGGACCACTAGAGGCCAGGAGCTTGAGACCAGCCTGGGCAATATAGCAAGACTCCAAGTCTAAAAAAAATTTTTTTAATTATATTTTTAATTAAAAAAAAGAGATATTCTAATTCAGTAAATTGAGAGTGGGCCGTGAGGAATTTGTGATTTGAAAAGGTTCTTTAGGTGATTCAAATATTTACTTTTTTCATGCCACTGTGACTCCCAAATGAAAATCTGTGCTTTGAATGTAAACAGGTACTTCAGGCCAGGTCTGGAATCATTCACAAGACCCCTGATGTCACAGCCACAGGCCTCATTGCTTGTATTAGCTGTATGTCTGTGGGAAATTAGATGCATCAATGACAGGCTGACACAGGCACCTTCTAGTCTTTCTAAGGAGTCAACACAACTGTTTTTAGCTGGGTCAGGTGTGAAATTGGAAGCATTCTTTTAAAATCCTATTCAGATTTCTATGTTAATTCAGAGTTTTTATGTCCGATTTCCCACTCTGATGCAATTATACATATGTAATCTAAGTTAGCAGGTTCTGATCCTCGGATTCCAGCAAAATCTCCACGACATATTTCTGAGAGTTCTCAGAGAGGACTCATTAATGATTCTGATATTTTAGTTCTCTCTTCCTGCTTCATCTTCCCTCCCCTGGAAACTGCCATGTTCACTAAATTCTCCTGAAATTGTTGAGCCTGCTGAGGTTTCCCCAGGACTCTCTTGTCTCTGTCCTGTAAATATTTGAATCACCTAAAGAAGCTTTTCAAATCACAAATTCTGCTGGGTGCCTGAGATGAACACCACAACCACTCTGACCGTACCACCCACCCAACAGGCTTTGCTGTGCCCACCCTTTGCCCCTAACCTAGCAAATCTTAAGTTCTAGTGTTGATTCAAGTGTACCCTGACTCCCAGGCTGCTGTTTAGAAGTGGGAGAAAACGTCTCTCTCCCTTTTTTTAGTGTGAGACTCTCTTAAAGGAACTGATCAATGTGACCTTGCTAATCAGTAGTGAAATTAGTGGTATTCAAGATGTGTGCTTGGCTAAATTTTGATGAGGATATTTGAAATACTTTTTAGCCATTTCTGGAGTATTGCTTGAAGATTGGGGAATTTCAAATGCTAATCAACTAATATACTACACTGTAAATACAGTTTAAAATTAACTTAAACACACATATATCACATTGTTCATACTGAACCGTTTCAAAGTAAAATGCCACATAGATGCTATAGCAAGCTCAGACATATTTCTAGTAGAGACCTGAATAAGAAGATAAATTCAAGAGACAAACACTCAGATATAACCAGAATTGCCCTTTGCATCCATATTTAAAAATTAGTAACTTGGCATGGTGGCTCATGCCTGTAATCCTAGCATTTTGGGAGGCCAAGGTGGGCAGATCACTTGAGGCCAGGAGTTCGAGACCAGCCTGGCAAACATGGTGAAACCCATCTCTATTAGCAACACAAAAATTAGCCAGACCTGGTGGCACAGGTCTGGCTGCTATGAACATCTGTGTACATGTTTCTGTGTGGATGTAAGTTTTATTTCTCTGGGATAAATGCCAAGGTTTTTTAATCTCCAAAAACAAAAGCATAATAAGATGAAATCATGTACATCATACGGTAGGCCTGTAACCCAAGCTACTCAGGAGGCTGGGGCACAAGAATGGCTTAAACGCGGGAAGTTGAGGTTGCAATGAACCAAGATTGTGCCACTGCACTTCAGCCTGGGCAACAGAGTGAGACTCTGTCTCAAAAAAAAAGAAAAGGAAAAAGAAAAAGAAAAAAAGAATTAGTAAGTTGGTCTAGAGTATACAGCCTGACTTTTTCTTCTAAAACAAATTTGTTTTCTCTCAGGAATGTCCTTAGACTCATTTAAATGAACTCTGGGTGGTCCAATCAACATCTTCCCAGATAGGCCCAGACTCAGCACTCCATCTACATATAGCCCTTGAAATTTTGCTACTGCACTACTCCTTTCTTTCCAGTCAGATTTCTTTTCTCTCAATAATTGGGCTTACTCCTTCTCTTTCTCTTTTTAGAGTTGTTGATTACATTTGGAGTTCGATGACACTACTGTTTTGCTTTACTGTTGCAAGTTGAAAGAGACTAATTACTCATTCCTCCTTATTTATTAGTTCCAAGCAATTTATAAATAGACTCAAGGAGTCAAGTTAGAAAAAGCAAGTACTGGCAAAGTTGATTTGGGTAGCATGCAGAGATACTCTACCTCTTATTCTAGTGTGAACTTACCCACCAGTGAGATTTAAAAGCTGAAAAAATCCAGACCTTCTCAGCAGCTGATGATCTAAGACAACTATAAAATATCAGGCTGTATAGAGTTGTTCCATCTGAAGTCAAGCAAATCCAAGAGAAAAAAAACAAGCAAGGCACTTAGCACGAGCCATTGGCATATTAGACCCATCTGGTAGTGACCCAATGAACATGTTTCGCACCAATATCCTACTTCAGAGTATTAAGATATGACCAACAGGATAGGAGTAGGGTCCCCCTCCATGTCCTCTAGATCAAATACTCTAACACATGTTCATGACCTCCCTTTCCTCCATACCCACTGTCCTTGGCTCAAGGATAAAATTGAGTTTTCAAGAAGACCTAAGGGGTCTTCTGTTCTAAAGAATAGAAATTTCAGGAGCAGTAATATGGAATGAAACTCCTTCTTTTTGGTTCTCTCCATCTTTCTTTCCTCCTAGGCAGCTGGAAGGTATTTGGGGTTGAGTGAGGGGCTCCTGCTTAAGAAATTCTTCTCTTTTCTTGAAGGCCTAATAGACAATGGGGAAGGCCTAGGAGAAAGGGGGCCTGAAGCTAGACTTCAGGCCTGCCTATCTAGATCTTAAGTTAATGGGGTAAACAGAGTCTGTAAATTTCCCAAGTCTGCCCACTCCACCAGGATTAAAGAGACTTGGACCTAAGACATAAGAGAATATTTAAAAGTTAGCACTTGCCAGTAAAAATAACTTAGACTGACATGCCTACAGAACCACATAGAAGCATCCCGGGTAGCCATTCAGAGAATGAGGAGTCCAGTTATCAACCTGCTGTCCTGGGAGACCAGCATTTTACCACAGATGAGCCTTGTCTAAAGCACATGCTTCAGTTTCCAAATATATCCAGCATTAGCATTAACTCCAACTTTATTATCATAGGATGATGTCTTGTTCTTCAGCCAAGGTTGTGTGCCATTTTCATCTCTGCACACTCATGTAAAAACAATAGGATTTGGACACGTGCTTGACCGCTCCTAGTACAATTACTAGTCACTATTTTGGAAACCTGACAGTTGCTTTTCAGATTCTTTTCTAGTGGCCTAATGTTACAGTCTTAGAAATGATTACCTCATTTGAATCTTTAATAGTCTTCAACCTCTTTTTATAGATATTAACTTATAACTCCCTCATAGAACTATCATAATATGATTATGTTCCGTAAGTCCAATAGCTCTCTGTCCTTTACCATCGAGAAAACTAAGGCCTAGAATGTTGGTGCATTACCTTCTTAAAGATCTCAATTGACTTATCTGATTTATTTCACATTTTCCCAAGCTACGAAGTTTTGTTCTATTGTGACATTGTTATCGTTGAGTCTGCACAAATTTTCTTTTTGGATGTAAAATTCTGCCTATTAGTTACTTCTTTTGAAAGGTGGAGAGTAGAAAGAATGGGAGAAGAAGCAAATCACTGCTGATTATAAATTGAGTCCTGCTTAATAAAACCCATATTCTGGCTTGATAAACTTTCTGCTAAAAGTCCTAATTAGCAGCAGATGGTTCTGAGGTTCAGGAGACAAGCGTACTTTCCAAATTCCCATTAGAAATTATTTGGAATCCTTGATTTTTATCTTTATCTTTTTCTTACTTGAATGTTTAACTTTTCCATAGAGAACATGAATTACATGAATAACTTAAACTGTTGCATAAAAGCTCCTAATTCTGTGAACAAGTTCAAACATATGAAAATGATAACCCCATAAAAAGGCTGTCTGAATAGATGCCCAGCACTGAATCTGAATATAGCTTTAGAATTATTTTTTAAAGTTCTATCATTTGTAGGACTATTATACTGCAGTTATATACTATACACAGATAGCATTAAAGCTAGGTCTGTTGGGCTAATATGGCAGTGTGGATTCATTTTTGAAAACTCACTTTGCTCTGAGCAAATGCAAAGATACAATAGTGGATAAAATACAGAAACATTCATAAAGAGTACCAAGAAATTCAATTGGTCTGAAAGGTTATATTAGTGTCTTACTGGCCTAGTCATAAAAGAAATTTTTTTTTTTACTATTTGTATTTTTTTAATTAATGTTTTTATTTTGAGATAATCATAAATATACATGCAGTTATAATAAATAATACAGAGAGATCTTACATAATCCTTATCCAGTTTCCCCCAGTATAGCACCTTGCATACCTATAGTGCAATGTTACAATGAGGCAATTAGCACTGATACAATCTACAGATCTTAGTCATATTTCATGAGTTTTACATTCACTGATTTGTGTGTGAATTTAATTCTGTGCAATTTGATATTGCATGTATAGGTTCAAAGAGTTCACCAATACCTCAAAGTACAGAAAAGATCCATCCCCCTAAGGATTCCCTGTGCTGCTGCTCTTTTAAAACCATAACTCCTGACTGCCTCCCCATCCCTATTCTCTGGCAACCACTGATCTGTTTGCTCTCCATCTCTAAAATTTGGTCATTTCAAGACTGTTATAAAAATAGAAGAATGTACAGTATGTAAACTTCTGGGGTTAGCTTTTTAAACTCAGCACAATTCGCTTGAGATCCAACCAAGTTGCATGGATCAATTTATCTTTATTGCTGAATAGTATTTCGTGGTATGGACATACCACAGTGTATTTACTCATTCACTGAAGAATATTTGAGTTGCTTCTAGTATTTGGCTATTACTAATATGCTGCTATGAACATCTGTGTACATGTTTCTGTGTGGATGTAAGTTTTATTTCTCTGGGATAAATGCCCAGGTTTTTTAACCTTCAAAAATAAAAGCGTAATAAGATGAAATCATGTATATCATACGATTTTCACATTTGGCCTGTGAGTCTGGCTCAAACAAAGGTACTCATGTTAGAGATGAAGACACTGGAATTGTCAAAGTGATTTGCCAGAGCTATTCTGAATGTAAACTTAAAGTTGGAATTCTTTCTCAGTGAAAGCCTTGTTTATTCTTTAAGGCAGACCTTTTAGAAGGAAAGTTGCTCCATACCTTGAAACATGTTATCTGCTACCTCTGAGGTCTACCCAGATGTTTGGCATCCAGGATTTTTCATGTTAGTTTAGGTACTTACGTCTAAAATATCCAAATTCTGCACACGTTTAGATGTCTATGATTCTGAAAATTGATCCCTATGTCTGTTCTGTTGATGAAGAGAGTAGTTTGGTGACCACAGACAATCCGGAATGCATTAGAGCCAACTGGGGAAGAGCTGGAAGTCTGCAACCCCCACAGCTGAAGCTAACTAGCAGCCAGAAATTCTTTCTCCCCACAAGCTGGAAAACAGCTGTCCCAGAAAATTGTTCCTCCAAAGGAGGAATTACTTGCTCTCTTTTTTTAATGGAAGAGATCATGGCCTGGCTAAATGCAAGGCCATGTCAAGTGTCTGTTCATTCACAAAGGGCAAACAGTATCCCCAATATCCAACTGGCAGTAGCTTGAAAAAACAAAACTGGAAACCAAGACCCAACAAATCTTAAGCTTCATTATAGCCTTTTTTGACTTCCATTTTATTCAAACATGTCACTGACTGTTTATATTTTATCAATGTTTATCCACGGAAGAGGAGATTAAAAGACTGAATGACTTAAACCTAGGATGAGCAAAACTTAAAAACCAAAAAACTCTAAATCCATCAAGCCCAAAATGTGTATTTCAAAAGATAGGAAGCCAGCCTAATTTAACAATATGCTAAACAGGTAAAATATTTCATCTTAGAATTTAACTCCTCAGCAGTGAAACATGCAGCTTCTCTACTCTGTCTGGAAAAGACAAAAATGCTTTGGTTCTATTGTGAGAGTTGTGAATTCAGCCCAGGGCAGGCAGGGATCCAAATGACCTGAATATGCCACTTCCTACAACTAATTCAGAGGAAATGAATCTTCTGCCTTTCCTGGATACTGGGCTGACTTTACATATGAATGGAATTGATCAAGGCCAATGAGATGGGATTTCACTTAAGTAATAAAAACAAAAATGACAATAACAACTAACATTTATTGAGAGTAGCATTTATAAACACCAGCAGGGGGCTAGAAATTTCATGGAGATCATTTCACTGACTCTTCGTGATAATCCTATAAGGCAGATGTTATTATGCCTACTATTTTATAGATAAGAAAACTGAGTCTCAGAGAGAAGTATAGTAAGTTGCCTAAGATTTGTAGATGTTAAGTGATGGATCCAGGACTCTAATTGTGAAGTTCAAGTTCTAAACTATATGCTCAGACTTCACTCAGAAATTTCACCATTAGAAAGACATTTCTCCAGCCTAGGCAACATGGTGAAACCCCATCTCTACAAAAAATACAAAAATTAGCTGGGCATGGTGACACATGCCTGTGGTCCCAGCTACTTGTGGGGCTGAGGTAGGAGGATCCACAAAGAATTCCATTTCTTTGGAACAAGATACAGTCCCTTATTAAATGCTGTCCTCCTTTGGAAGGGATTACATGGTATCAGGTTCTCAGTCATCAACTCCGGTGCCAATGAGTTCTTCAGGCCCCTTATCACTTGATAACAAACTGAGAGGAAGTATTTCCAGGAAACAGAGGGAATTACACATAGGAAGTCTAAAGGGGGCAGTTAGGTGTAGAGAAGCTACAAGAAGGTTATAACTGGAGTCCCTATGACTGCTGACATGCCTGCCTCAGTAGTTTTAGAGCAAGCCCAGTTTTATCCTTCCATCTGTGTAAGGCATTTTCTCCTATGTAGGACTAGCCCTACTCACTGTCCCATTGCTTTATGCAGTAATTAACTTCACCACTACTTCTAGGAGACAAGAATGCACATCCACCATAGACTCCCAGATGCTTTCTTCTACTTCTGTGGGTCTCATGCTCCACATAGGTCCAGTCTTCTTGTCTCTTTCTATATCCATTAACTCTTGATGAAGAAGAAACACATTTATGAATTTGTTTTTGAGATACGGTCTTGCTCTGTCACCTAGGCTGAAGTGCAGTGGCATGATCACGGCTCACTGCAACCTAAACCTTCCAGGCTCAAAGGACTTATAGATTAAAAGGATGGATGGGGTGGAGATGAGCACAAGCTGAGGCACTTTGAGCACCAGACCCTGGGTCAGGGCTTCATATCCTTGATCTCATTAAATATTCACAGCAGCTCTCCCAGGGAGATGTGATATCCCCATTTCACAGGAGAGTAGACTAGCATCCAGTACCTCCTTACAGTTTCAAAGGTAGGTAAGAGACAAATCCAGCATACAAACACATGCCCCAGACTCCAATCTCCATTTCCCAGCCCTAAAAGACAGAGTAAATGGGCTACAAAATAAATACCTTAGAATAGAACCTCTTATTGAAATTAAAAACAATATTCAAAGAGGAGCAAAAAGGGAGATAATACTTCTTATGCATCTTAGCCATCAAATGACAAAGAAGGTTCAGTTGGCCTTGATGAGGGGGGAAAGGTAGTGAAAGTGATGGGCCACAGAAATCAATCAACCAAATTCCTTTACAGCCGTTCACTTATTTGTTGAATGGCACATGCTGCTCATGATGAACAGAAAAATGGCTTGGATTTCTTATCCTCAAATTCTTACCTGAGAGATGGTAACATTCCAAATAAAAGTACATTTCTTATTACCACTAGGGTTTGAGCCTCAAAGCCCAATATAATCTCCTGGTGAGGTAAGGTGTGCCATTGTAAGCCCTGGTTCCCACGTGGCTTCTAAGAGCAGCCAAGCAGGAGATAATCCTGGGCCTTTTCATTACCCTGATAGTCATGAGGCATTCTCAGTCTCTGCTGAGAGTGAGAGCTTTTAGCTTTTGCATCTCCCAGAGGAGCTTTTGCTGCAGTCCCCAGCATTATTTCCTAGATAATGGAATGCAGCTAAGTTGTGTCTTTGGCTTTTACACCCAAATACATTTCCCTTGGCCTAAGGGAGAAAGACTTAAGCTCCTCTTGTGATAGGTGCTTTGATCATGTCCTATTCACCCCATTGGTGAAGGGGGTATTTCATCCTTAGCATAGTGGGAACGCCAAACACAAGACATTGGACACTGCACAGATAAGATTGACAACAATTTATTTGTCACTTATACTGATAGTCTGGGAGAGGACATTGCACACAGGGCCACACAAGGTCTGCACTTAGGAGCAGCGTAAACAACCAGGGGCCATGGGAGGCAAGCTTTGCAGTGTCAAGAGGGTGACTTGCCCCTTGGTTCCTGTGGGAAAATATGATTGGCCTGTTTGAATGATTCCACATGCTGGCAGTGACTGAAGCTTGCTCCTTGGAGATAAACAGGAACTGTGCTTGACCCCCATGATAAGAAGGGTTATTGGCTAGGGAACCTTTTCCACACTGGTAGAATAGGGATGGGAACTTATGTTAGGCCATCTGAGGCCTGTCTGGTTTTCTTCAGATATAAAAACAAGCATGCTATGGGACCTTAGTTTTAGTCCTTGTACTGTTGTAGTACATGTCACTAAAGGACCAAACAAAAATAGAAAAGAAACTTTACAAGTTTTTATTTGTATATGCCCTGTTCCTCCTTCAATGTACATGCTCTAGAGGTAAAGAAACATGCTAGTCCCTCCCCTTTTATGTCCCTTCATGAAGCCTTGGATAACACCAAGTCCTTTTTGATGGATACCACAATAACCAGTGACTTAATAAATGTTATTGTTTGAGGAAGCCAATCTTTATTTGAGTAGCTATTGCCAGCCAAATTTTTTATTAATGTATCAAATATTTATAGAAAATCTAAACAGACCATTTGTATAGAAGCTGTATCTGTCACAGTTCTTTGGTTGCAGGCAACAGAAACTGAGTCTGGTTGACTTTAACAAAAAAAGGAACTTACTGGACTGGATTTCAGTAGCTCAGAAAACTGAGGAAAAAGATCTTAAAGAACACAGGTTCAGAAAGGACAATAATCAGGACAGCTCTGATTAGGATCTTGGTAGCAGAAACTAATGAATACTCTATTGAGGGCAGCATGGGAGGAAGAATTAACTCTAATCCTTCCATTAGTTGGCCTAGGATTCAAACTCCAGGAGGAGTCTGACTGGCATGGTTGGAGTCTTGGCCCAGGGAAGGAGGACATGTTGATCAAAAATACAACCAAATCTGCAATAGACAGCAGATGGTTGCTCAAAGGAAAACCAAATGACTATTTACCCAAAGAAAGAGGAAGGATTCCAGGCAGACAAAAACAAAAACACAACAGGCATACATTTCTAGAGCTATGTCATTGTCTTAAATAAATTAGAAAATCAATGATTATTAAACAAAACAGGTGAATCATATTTTAACCCATTCGGTTGTGCTTTCTACAGTGTGTATTTGTATTTGTGTACTTTTTTACTTGTTTCATTAAAATAAAACATTTTCAGTGCCTCAATATCTAGTTGTAAGGTAGATTTGTTGTGGATTTAATACTCAGACAGGCCAATCTGCCTTAAAGCCTTATCTCTTACTCCAACTATGTATATTACAAGAATAGATCTTTTTTCACAAAGAAGAAGGAGCGATATGAATGAATCAGCAAAAAAATTTTCAGTGATTTTAAAATTATTTAATGAAAGTATGTTATGTAGGCACTGTCCTGCTAGATTCATGGATGACAAAAAGATAGATGCACACAACAAAAAGTACAACTTCCTACACCTTAGTTATAATGAACATGTGCACACACAAGCAATTAAATGACAGTTCAATAAGAAATACGTAACCCAGATGTCAGCAGAAATCCTACATTCTTTTCCTTCCCAATATTATGTTCTGAAGAGTCTCAGAAGTTTCCATACTCAATATCACTTTTGAATCTTAGTTTCCGTCACCCCTGAAATCTTATTTTTACTTTTATTTTTGCCCCGCAATTGTTGCCTTTTCTCTGTTCCATACCAAACCAGAAACACCCCCACTAAAAAAAGGGAGTATGTTGAGTTCAGCAAACTCCACACAAACATTGGTGAGACAAAGGGGACCCACATCAAAGAAGAGCTAACAGGTAAAAAGTGTTTGATTTCTAAAAGTCTTTTAACTATTTCCAACAATTCAGGTCACAGCATCCTGTCATGTATTTCAGCTCTCCTTTTTTCACTCCTTATCAGTAATTTGTCCCAGGTTACTATGCAAAGCAATCCAGGTTTCCTCAATGCAGCTGCAGCCCTCCCTTGGTAGAACCAAACACTCACTAGCTGTTGGACAATGGATCACCTACTTCCTCATCAGTATCTACAAGAGAACTGAATCAGGGATGTTTTCCCCAGGGATGTCAATCTTGCCACCCATCCTTAGAGACTGGTGATCTCATATGAGATCCACAATGAAAAAACAAGTGCCTCAGATAACTATTGGTTCTACATCTTTCTCTCTGCTTCCTTTTTCAATTGCCAAAAGAAAAGTTGCTATAATTGAAACCTATTACTGCCAGAGAAGCAGAGATTTTTCACTTGGACTGAGGAAATGGACTCTAGCTACCAATCCAGGTCAATACATACCATTGATAAATGTGAATATACAACAAACAATTATCAATCATCTGAAGAAAATGAATAGCATAAAAGGGAGGGAGCAAACCAAAACAGTAGAAGAACTAATTCCTACAGAAACATAGTTAATAGAGAAAAACAAAAGAGTCAAGAGCATGCCATGTCCTAAAGAAGAGCAGATGTGTGTGAAAAAGAGTCTATTAGGACCTTGGAAATTAAAAACATGATCACCAAAATAAATAACAGATGGCTCAAATAACAGAATTTACATAACAGAAAGTAGAGTTAGTAAATTAAAATATGTGGCCAAGGAAATCTCCCAGGGTATAGTAAAAAATAATGAGATGAAAACAAGTACAAAGTTGAGAGACAAAAAAGACAGATGCAGGAGATCCAACGTTCATCTAATTGGAGTTCAAAAAAGGGGGAACATCAAATTATCAAATAAGTAATTATATAGGCATATGAAAAAGTGTTCAACATCACTATTCATTAGGGAAATGCAAATAAAAATCACAATGAGAAAAAAAATCACCATTTTACATACAATAGGATGTTTATTACAAAAAAAAAAAACCCAAAACAGAAAATAACAAGTGTTGGCAAGGACATGGAGAAACTGGAACACTTAGGCATTGCTAGTGGGAATGTAAAATAATGCAGCCACTTTGGAACACAGACAGTATGGTGGTTCCTCAAATAACTGAATGTAGAATTGTCATATGACCCCACAACTCTAGGTGTATACCAGAAAGAATTAAAAGCAAGGAGTCAAACAAATATTTGTAGATTGATATTCATAGCATCATTATTCACAGCAGCCAAAAGGTGGAAACATCCAATGTTTATGAATGGATGAATGGATACACAAAATGTGGTATAACCATAAAATGTAATATTTAGCATTCAAGATGAAAGAAATTCCAATACATGCTACAATATGGAGGCACCTTGAAAACATGCTTAAATGAAATAAGCCATATATGAAAGGACAAATATTGTATGATTCCACTTATATAAGGTACTTAGAGTAGTCAAATTCATAAAGACAGAAAGTAGAACAGTGGTTACCAGGAGCTGGGGGAAATGAGGAGTTATCATTTAATGGTTATAGAGTTTCAGCTTGGGTTGAAAAATTTCTGATGATGAATGGTGATAATGGTTATGTCACAATGTGAATGTACTTAATGCCACTGGATTATGTTAACTGACAAATTTTATGTTTGTTTATTTTACAGTCAAAAACCCTTAAAGCAAAGCAAAACATATTATAATATTGCTTTTGCACTTAAATAAATTAGGCATTTTTATAACGAAAGAACTATGGAAAGTTTCACTGAACTGAAGTCTTCACATGGAAAGAACTCACTGAGTGATGAGTAGAAATAATTGTAAAAGAAATAAGCCTAGACACATCATGATGAATTTTCTGAACTCTAAAATTACAGAGAGAATCCTAAAAACCACAGGCCAGAAAAAAAGCTTACCTATTGGTATGGACTAAATATTTGTGTACTCCCAAAATTTATGTGTTGAAATCCTAACTCCCAAGGTGATGGTAATAGGAGATGGGGCCTTTGGCAGTGATTGGGTCATGAAGGCTGAGCCCACTTGAATGGGGTTAGTGCTTTTATGAAAGAAATCCCAGAGAGCTCCCTTATCCTTTCTACCATGTGAGGACACAGCAAGAACCAGAAAGTATCAGACTCTGATATGGTTTGGCTGTGTTCCCACCCAAATCTCATCTTGAATTCATGTGTTGTGGGAGGAATCTGGTGAGAGGTAATTGAATCATGGAGGCAAGTCTTTCCTGTACTGTTCTCATGATAATGAATAAGTCTCACCCAATCTGATAGTTTTAAAAAGAGGAGTTCCCCTTCACAAGCTCTATTCCTTTGCCTACTGCTATTGATATAAGATGTGACTTGCTCCTCCTTGGTTTCCACCATGATTGTGAGGCCTCCTCAGCCACATGGAACTGTAAGTCCAATTAAACATCTTTCTTTTGTAAATTGCCTAGTCTCAGGTATGTCTTTAACAGCAGCATGAAAACGAACTAATACAGTAAATTGGTACAAGTAGAGTGGGGTACCCAAAAATGTGGAAACAACTTTGGAACTGGGTAACAGACAGAGGTTGGAACAATTTGGAGGGCTCAGAAGAAGAGAGAAAAATGTGGGAAAGTTTGAAACTCTGTAGATATGTGTTTAATAGCTTTGACCAAAATGCTGATATTGATACAGACAATGAAATCCACACTGACATGGTCTCAGATGGAGATGAGGAACTTGCTGGTAACTAGAGCAAAGGTAACTCATTATGTTTTAGCAAAGAGACTGGTGGCATTTTGCCCTTGCCCTAGAGATTTGTGGAACTTTGAACTTGACAGAGATTTGAACTTGACCAGATTTAGGATATCTGGTGGAAGAAATTTCTACACAGCAAAGCATTCAAGATGTGAGTTGGGTGCTGTTAAAGGCATTCAGCTTTAAAAGGTAAACAGAGGATAAAAGTTTGGAAAATTTGCAGCCTGATAATGCAGTAGAAAAGAAAATCCCATTTTCTTAGGAGAAATTCAAGATGGCAGTGGAAATTTGCATAAGTAATGAGGAAACAAATGTTAATCCCCAAAAAGTGTCTCCAGGGTATGTTAGACATCTTCAAAGCAGCCCCTCCCATCACAGGCTCATAGGCCTAGGAAGAAAAAGTGGTTTTAGTGGGCCATGCCCAGTGTTCCCATGCTGTTTGCAGCCTAGGGACTTGGTACCCTGCATCCTAGCTGCTCCAGCTATGACTAAGAGGGTCCAAGGTACAGCTTGGGCCATGGCTTCAGAGGGTTCAAGCCCCAGGCCTTGGAAGCTTCCATGTGGTGTTGAGCCTGCAAGTGCATAAAAGTCAAGAATTGAGGTTTGGAAACCTCTGCCTAGATTTCAGAGGATATATGGAAACACCTAGATATTCAGGCAAAATTTGCTGCAGGGATGGGGCCCTCATGAAGAACCTCTGCTAGGGCGGTGCAGAAGGGAAATGTGGGGTTGGATCCTCCACAGAGTCCCTACTGGGGTACTGCCCGGTGGAGCTGTGAAAAGAGGGCCACCATCCTCCAGACCCCAGAATGGTAGATCCACCAACAGCTTGCACCATGCACCTGAAAAAGCTGCAGACACTCAATGCCAGCCCATGAAAGCAGCCAGGAAGGAAGCTGTACCCTGCAAAGCCATAGAGGCAGAGCTGCCCAAGACCATAGGAACCCACCTCTTGCATCAGCATGACCTGGATGTGAGACATAGAGTCAAAGGAGATCATTTTGGAGCTTTAAGATTTGACCTCCCCACTGGATTTTGGACTTGCCTGGGGCCTGTAGCCCCTTTGTTTTAGCCAATTTCTCCTATTTGGAATGGGTATTTACCCAAAGCCTGTACCCCTACTGTATCTAGGAAGTGACTAACCTGCTTTTGATTCTACAGGCTTATAGGTGGAAGGGACTTGTCTTGGATGAAATTTTGGACTGTGGACTTTTGAGTTAATGTTGAAATGAGTTAAGACTTTGGGGGACTGTTGGGAAGGCATGATTGGTTTTGAAATGTGAGGACATGAGATTTGGGAAGGGCCAGGCATGGAATGATATGGTTTGGCTGTGTCCCCACCCAAATTTCATCTTGAATTACCACATGTTGTACCAGTGGGAGGCAGTTGAATCATAGGGGAAAGTCTTTGCCATGGTGTTCTCATAATAGTGAATAAGTCTCACCAGATCTGATGGTTTTAAAAAGAGTTTTCCTGCACAAGTTCTCTCTCTTTGCTTGCTGCCATCCATGTAGGATGTTACTTGCTTCTCCTTGCATTCTTGCATGATTGTGAGGCTTCCCCAGCCACGTGGAACTGTAAGTCCAATTAAACCTTTTTCCTTTGTAAATTGCCCAGTCTGGGATATGTCTTTATCCACAGCATGAAAACAAACTAGTGCAGACCCCAAATCTGCTGGCCGATCTTGGACTTCCAGCCTCCAGAAATGTGAGAAATAAATTTCTCTTGTTTATAAGCACCCAGTCTACAGCATTTGTTATAGCAGCCCAAAATATCTGAGACACCTACCAAAGAGAAAAAAAATCATATTGACATCTTGTTTACAATATACAACACCAGAAAACAATGTAGTGATGTCTTCTAAATTCTGAATGAAATTATATTGAGTCTAGAATTCCTGCTTCAGCAAAACTAGCATTCACATGTGTTTGGGGAGAAGGCAAGTTTTGGACACATAAGATCTCAGTTCATGACTTATGAATTATTTCTAAATCAATTATTAAAAGCTATAATAAAGTAAACTGAGAAATTGATTTTAAAAAAAAGAAGTGTAATTCAAAGAAAAAACACTTACTAATAGGAATCCTAATTAAAATTAAATAATTATTGATAATTTGGCTATACAACATAACGTTTTAAAAAGGTAAGTGTACCATAAAATAATTCATAATAATTAGAACTTAAAATTCAAAGTAATTTCAATAAAACTGGGAAAAGAGAGAAAGAGAAAGTCAGTGAGAGTATTTGGTCTTATTCTGGGGGCAGTAAGATTTTAAATACAGATTAAATATCTATTCTGAGAAAAATATAAGTTTAAATATATTTACTAAAGCCCTAACAATAACAGTAAAAATAAGATTTATAGCTTTCAAATACCAGGTGAAAAAAGAAAACCTTATCATCAAAAGAGAATAATTACCCAAAACAACACAAAATAGAACACAAGAAAAACTAAACCAAGACAAAAGAAACCTTACAAAAAGAAAACACAAAATGAGAAAGCAAAAATAAGATTGATTGATATAACAAATACAGCACTTGCCAAGTCCTACAGGCTGTTCAAAGTGCTTTATAAATATTAGCTGACTTAATCAAGCACACAACTACCTCAATAAATGTGAATGGGTTAAATTCCTCAATTAAAAAAGAGAAAAGATTCTGATATCTTAAGTTGTGTTAAAATGAGACAAGAGAGAAAGCAAGAGAAATAATACTGTTAAACAAAGTGACTTAAGTTTGTTAAAACAAAGAGCCAGGAAAATGACACCCAAATAAAAGAAACAAAGGGATGGCAATATTACTATTGAACAAACTAAAATTCAAATTGAACAAAATTAAATGGAATCAAAATAATAATGACATATATTTAAATATTATGTCATTATAATATGTATTTGTCATACTTTATATTTTAAAAATTAAAATATTTAAGTTTTTAATTTTAAAAATATAATGAAAAAAGCTTTAAAATTTTTAAAAGCTTTAAGAGTACTAACCTATGAGCCTCAGGATAATATCAAACATGTTAATTCAAAACTATTAGAAATGCTAGGATTTGAATTGATTTATGGGGTTGCAAAAGGAAGGAGACATTCTTGGCAAAAAGAAATTAACCTACCTGGACAGCAAGGCCACTTTGACAAAAACTGAGGGTCTATGAGGAGGCTGAGGAAAAAATAAGATTAGAAAGGTAGAGCAGCTCTAGATTTTACCTCTAGGAAAGTTGATGAGAAAAAAGAGAGATGTGATTACAGGTGTCCTTTAGAAAGGTAAATCAGGCAGCAGCATGCAAAACTGATGGAAAAGAAATGGAGTATTGGCAACACAGGCTGAACTGCACGTTCACTATTAGTAAATCAGTAGCACATTTCCACATAATACTTATGCTTTTAGTCTATCACAAAGAAGTATTTGGAAGTTGAGTTCAATAATGTATATGAAAGTCTTCTGAAAATTGAGGTGCTATAAATATGTAATATTAATATTAATCATTCTTATTCATTCTAGAGTATTATATTTAAATACTTAGTCTCTAAATTTTGATCATAAATTGGTATCTATAATCCTTATCCTGTAGGTAATTGGAAGCTTTGAAGAACTTGATCAAAGTGAATTCTTTCACCAAAGATCTAACAGCCCAGAAGATGTGCAATTACAGAGGCAGTCCAGGCATAGCTTCTTTTCCTCCCCTTTCTCTCTTTGCACCGTATCCCACTCTACCTTTCTTTTACAGAGAGTTATGATATGGAAATTTTGGAAGGATCCTATTAGCTATAAGGACATAGTCTCCTGTGGGAGAATCTGTCTTTTTCAGGATATTAAATCAGTTTTATAATTTTAAGAAAATTTTTGATACTTACATTTTTAAGAAAATGTAATTCTCGACTCTGCTTAGGATATGCACATGAGCAGGCCCGTGGAGAATAGATTTTCCTGGTTTTAGAAACTGTTGTCAGTAATGCACTCTCCCAATCACCTGCATCAATGAAGGGGAGCCAAAATGGAGATAATCCCAATGGTAGATCATCCAAAAACGCATGGTTCTTTAGTTTGGGAGTACATTTAACTACTTTATTTTCTTGCAGCTAGGTCTTTCTAAATCTGTATTCCTTAGATTAGTGCTAAAGTAATTTGCTATCTGTGACCACACACTAATTTATAATGGGAAGAATGGCCCAGGTGGGCTGGTTGGCAATGGTGCATCAGCCTGAGATTAACCATTTGCCACAGATAATTACAAATGAGTAATTCAGAGTCAGATAACTGAGAGTTCTTACATACTATATATTTTGTCTTAGGAGGCCAACTGTAAAATTTCTGTGATTTCTGTGATTTTATGTGCATGTGTGTGTGTATTAAGAAGCATTTATGATAATTTTATGGTAATCCTTTAGCACTATAAGAGAATTACTAAGGCCCTGCTTTTAGGAATTGAAGTAACTATCTTTAGCTGCTTTCTAACTTTGAAAATGTGAGGATTTGATTTTTTTAATTAATCATAATCTTTAAGTAAATGATTTTAATGTCACATACCAGAAAAGGAACATATAAAGAGGAGGCTTACCTTTCTCAACTAGTTGCATTAAGAATTATAATTTTCAATGGGTAAACTTTGAGAGAAACTATACTATTAATCATTAAACTCAAGAGTTTTATCAAAGCCTCAAACATTATCACTGGCAACAAAAGACTAAAAATAAACATAGTTAATTATCTCTCTGGCATTACCAAACACAATTCTGAGGAACCTATTAAGATAGAAATAATTATTATTGAAGGATGTGATCTATTTATATATTTTCCATAATACCTATAGAATAAATGATTTATAGGAAATTATATTCAAAATGTGTATAAAATAATATTTGCAATAGCTATTGATATTTGTCAATAGCAGTCAATAAATTAAATAATTACAAGTTTGTCAAAACTTTGTATTGGAGATTATTGTCCTTTATCTAACTATCATTTCCTTGATACCCACATCCCTTCTGAGAGAGCATACCTTGCACTGCCTGGAAAGAATACTAGAATACTGTGCCCTTGCCTATCTGAGAGTGTGAGCCCATCACACTGAAGTGAGCCCATTACATTTTCTCGCCTTGTTTTGGATGTGCCCTCACATTCTCTCTCCTGCTTTTGGATGTGCAGACTAGAACATCATTTGTAATCAGAGGTGGGAGTTGCTGTTTTAGGAACACTGGTAATGGGTATTTTTCCAAAGACAAAAGAATGAAACAGGTGCAGCAGAGACAAGGAACCAGGGCCCAGAGGGATAGGGAGAAGAAGAAAATGAGAGTAAAAGAATTTTACTGATAACCTTCTGGTTCTATAAAATTCTTTAATTCTTGCTAAAACTGGACACCTTGAGATGCTGTATTCTTGCAATAAACTTCTCTGTAATTAGCCCAGCTTAAGTGGATTTCTTCTGGCAACGATGCATATGAAAGTGCTCAACCATTATGTTAATTTTCAAGACTACTAAAGATGGCAACAACTTACATTTCTCTGCCAGAATTTTGGAGAGAAGCAAGCAAATCTGACATCAGAAATGTAGTTGTCTCACTTTTGGTTTAAATTCTGAATCAGTTTAGGGATGCAGTGGGTGAAGACTATTTTTAAACAGCCCACAATCAACTTACCCTACTCAAAAGGATGACAAAAACACTGAGGAGACAGGAGAAATGAAGAATTTTTATTTTCTGGTAAGTAGTGGTTATTTTAACATAAAATAATTACTATATGAAAGTCCTTTGAACCATTGTGACTTGGATTGACAAATAAAGAGAGAGAGAGAGAATAGAAAGGTAAATCAGGATATTCTTGAATCAAGAATCTATTTTTTTCTATGATTATGTATTGGCTTATAAAGGACTCCTGCTTAGTAAAGGGAAGTGTTGACTAAGCTATGTGTGTCACAATAAAAGGCATAAACCTTCTTTTTTTCCTGTTAAAACAAGGTTGAAGGAAAATGAAGACTAGTTTAAGTCAAGAACATCTGAGCAAATAATAAAATAAGAAAAACAATTAAGAGTTTGGGATGGTATTAACAAACTGAGATCAAAACCACTGAGATGAGAATCTGGGGGGCAGGAAATAGAAAGCATGGTAAAAAAAAATACATGGGGAAAGAGTTAAGATGTGAAATGATTCAGAAGACCTTCATTCTTACAGTAACATCAGAAAAGTTGTAATATAAAATTATGCTTACTTGTGAGACAATAGAAAAGTGGTACACACAAAAGAAAACCTTGATGAACTAATTTTTTTTTTTTTTTTTTGAGACGGAGTTTCGCTCTTGTTACCCAGGCTGGAGTGCAATGGTGCGATCTCGGCTCACCGCAACCTCAGCCTCCTGTGTTCAGGCAATTCTCCTGCCTCAGCCTCCCGAATAGCTTGGATTACAGGTGCGCGCCACCATGCCCAGCTAATTTTTTGTATTTTGAGTAGAGACAGGGTTTCATCATGTTGACCAGGATGGTCTCGATCTCTTGACCTTGTGATCCACCCGCCTCAGCCTCCCAAAGTGCTGGGATTACAGGCTTGAGCCACCGCGCCCGGCCGATGAACTAATTTTTAACACAGCAAAACCCTTCATGGGTGAGCAGAAAGTGACAACAGCTTCTAGGGTAAGTACTGTGTCTAGATACAGGCCAGCAGATGAGAAGACATGCCATAAACTTGATTAAGTGTATCGGGTAAGAAGAGGCCAGCTGATATATTGGCAATGGTAAAGGAAGGCAGGATGGACTGAGGTATGGAAGACCCCTTAAATACAGCTTATGTTTTCTTGGCATTATAATTCTCCCCATTCTCTTCTTCCAAAATTTGTTGAGAAAAGCTAGGCATGCTGTATTAAGTAATAGGAACTGAGGTAAATAGTTTGCTAATTTTAGAAATTATGGTAATCTAGCTAGTCTAGCTAGTCTTTTTGATGTTTGCTGTAGCTATAGGTGCCAGAAGGTTCATCCTCTGATATCTTTGTTTTTGTCTCCCTTCTTGACTTTGGGCTTCCGTAAGTATTCCTTCTCAAAAAGAGTTGTGTCATACTGCTCTTTCAGTTACAATCTGCTGTTATAATACTGGAGCCCTGTTGGTGTGGTGGTAAGCCGTGGCAGATAAGAGCATTCTATACTCTTCTAATTAAATATCTGTGTTTCACTGGGCCTGCATCTTTTACAAGTGTTCCTCCAGTGGTAAAGACTTTTTTTCTCTCTCTTGCCCCCGACTCATATCCCTGACTGCCCCAATTCCAATTTATGTTCTTAAAGCCTTGATCCTTGTTAACTATGTCTTTCCTGCTTATCTGAGACAGGAAGACTACAGAGTGCTTCAGTGGGAAGAACGTCCTTCCCCCAATTGGGATAAAGTTCTGAAAGAATCTTTCCCCATGGAGCATAGGCCATTGTTAGGGAGAGATCTCTGGGTATATTTCCCATTGGGATATTTCTGGGTGTATTTCTCACTCTTCCTCTTCTCTTCCAGAGCTACCTGGGGATCTTCCTTGGCTCTTCACTATGAGAACCTGCTGAGGTCCCTAGAAATACAATCCGTGAAAGTGTAGGAGTCATCTAAGACTGTGATTCCCAGGAGTTTCTCATTTGATCCATAATCAGCCTCCAACAATATATCAAAATGACTGTGTAAGGGTCCTTCTACTTTATGGCTTGAGTGCCTTCTGCTTCAGGTAAGAAGCTCTTGGCTATGTTTCTCTGGATGAAGCTATCTCCTCAGATTCTGGGGAGAAGGGTTGCCCTATAACCTAAGTTCTCTGATGTGTACAACAAGAGGCACTGATTTTCAGTTTTCCAGCTTCTTCTTGTAAGGATGAGAGTGATGACTCAAGCTGTTAACACGTCAGAACTAAAACTGGAAATTACATTTATATATTTTCACCCAACAACTACAAAATATGCCTTCATTTCTAGTACACATGGAAGACAGACCAAGGCAGTACATTTAAAGGATTGAAATAATACAGAGTATTTGCTATGATCAAAATAGAATTAAGTTAGAAATCATTAATAAAAACTGATACATGAAAAATCTACAAGTATTTGGAACCTAAGCACTAACTTCTAAACAGCCCGAAGGTCAAAGGAGAATCAAAGAGAAATCAGAAAATGTTCAAACTAAATTAAAATGACACTAAAACATATCAAAATATTTTGAATAAAACAAAAGTAGGGCTAAGAGATTGTATTAGTTAACTATTGTATAATAACATTACCAAAAATATAGTTATTTAAAACAATATATAGTTATTATCTCACAGTTTCAGTAGGTCAGCAATCTGGGCATGACGTGGCTGGCCTCTGCTCCAGGATGTCACAAGGCTGCAATTAAGGTGTTAGCCATGGCTGCTGTCTCAACTAAAGACTTGACTGGAGAAAAACTTACTTCCAACTCATGTAGTTTTTAGCAGGATTCAGGTCCTTCTTATAAAGAGAACTCAAGGCCCAGATGGTTTAACCAGTAAATTGTATCTTTAAGGTGGAAATAATGACAATCTTATACAAGTTCTTTCAGAAATGGATGAGAAAAGAATACTTCCCAACTTTCTTATGAAGCCAAAATAACCCTAAAACCAAAATTGGCAAGTACATTATGAGAAAAGAAGTAACAGACCATTCATTTTCCCTAATGACTACAGATGGAGAGGTAAGTTTTAACAAAATATTAACAATGTAACTCTAGCAATGTACACATAGGGTAATATAGGACAACCAAACGGGATTTATCCAAGAAATTTAAGGTCACTTTAATGTAAAAGTGTAATTCATTGCCAGGTATCGTGGTTCATGCCTGTAATCCCTGCACTTGGGGAGGCCAAAGCAGGAGGATTGCTTGAGCCCAGGCATTTGAGATCAGCTTGGGCAACATAGAGAGACCCCCTCTCTGCAAATAATTTAAAAATTAGCTGACCACATGTAGTCTCAGCTACTCAGGAGGCCAAAAGGCAGGAGGAACACTTGAGCCCAGGAGTTCAAGGCTTCAGTGAGCCATGATTACACTGCTGTTCTCCAGTCTGGGTGACAGAACAAGACTCTGTCTCAAAAAAAAAAGTTCATCAGATTAACAGAATAAAGAATCATCATGTAACCTTCTTCATAGATGTAGAACAATAATTTAACAAAATTTAATTCCTTTGTAGTAAAATCTCTCAGGAAATATAAACAGAAGAAAAATTCCATAATCTGATATGAAAATTCTATAGCTACAAAAGACTTAATAGTGAAATTTTGACACCATCCTTCTAAGTTCAGAAATAAAAAAAACAGTTTGATCCTATCACTTGCATTCAGTGTTGCCCTGGAAGTCCTAGCCAACACTACAACATGGCAAGAGCATAAAATAGAATGCATAAATATTGGGAAAGAATAAGTAAAACTCTTTATTCACAAATGATATGAATATGTACATAGAACATGCAAAAGAAGCTACAAAATCCCTGGTAGGTCTCACAAGTGAAGTCAGCAACAATTGGAGGATAACATTTTTTAAATGATGAATAGTAGCATCAAAAAACATAAAGTACCTAGGAATAACTTTAACAAAAGATACATGTGTTTGCTAGACTAACAACTATAAAAGATTAATGAGAGAAATGAAAAAAATCTAAATAAATGGAGAGCCATATCATTTTCACAAATTGAAAGATTCAATATTGTGAAGATATCAGTTATCCTTATATTGGCTTCCTATGGTTGTTTAACAGTTTACCCAAAGTTTAGTCAGTTGAAATAATATGAACTCATTATTTTACAGCTTGGTAGATCAAGGAGTCAGATGTGGGGCTCACTAGGCTAATATAAAGGTGTCAAGACTCTATTCCTTTTGGAGACTCTGGGGAATAATCTATTTCCCTGTCTTTTCCATCTTTTAGAGGCCACCCACTCTCCTTGGCTCATGGCCTCTTCCTTTGTTTTGAAACATCAGCAACAGCATGTCAGACTTTTCTTGTATTGCATCATTCTAACCTCCTTTTCTGCACCCCTTTTCTGTAGTTAAGGACTGCTGTGATCACATTAGCTCCATCCAGATAAGCTGGGATAGCCTCACTATTTAAAGGTTGATTGGGTGGCAAACTTAATCACATCTGCAACCTTAATTTCTCTTTGTCACATAACCTAACTTAAGTACAAGTTCCAAGGATTAGGATGTGAACATCTTTGGCAGGGTTTGAGGGGAAGGGAAAAAAATTTTCTGCCTGCCATTTTCTTCAAATGATCTGTAGATTCAATACAATTCCAACAAAATACTGGCATACCCTTTTGTAGAAATCGACATCTGATACTAAAATGTATAATGAATATTAAACAATTTAGAACACTTGACACTTGTGCAACATGAGGGTTAGGGGCACCAACCCCTATGCACTTAAAAGTTTACATATAACTTTTGACTCTCCAAAAATGTAACTACTAACTGGAAGCCTCACTGATAACATAAATGTCAATTAATACATCTTTGGTTTGTTATATGTACTGTAACAAACTGTATTCTTATAATAAAGTAAGTTAGAGAAAAACTACTATTAAGAAAATCATAAGGAAGAGGTATTTATAGTATACATGGTATTTATTGATACTGTAAGTTTGCGTTATCTGTTTACAATATCAATTGTCTGTCTGAAATAGTGGGTTACCATAGCTGCAGACCTCAATGTGCGGTACATATCAAGCAATTCGATTTTTTCTTGTAGTGTCATAATTTTTCTCTGCTGTTGGGGAGTGCTTCCAGAATCACTAGTGGCACTTTGTATGGATCCCATGCTGTTACTCAAGGTCTATGCTATTGTACTAAACTCATTGAAAAATATGCAAGAACTGAGAGAAATCCCTTTTCACTGCAATATGCAATATACTCAAGAGACAAACTGCTCATGTGGAGATGATTAGCATCACATGGCATTTTAAATAGATACTTGCAACATTTGAGCTCATGGAAATAGCAATAGGAGGTAGCTATGAAATTATTACAGTAGTACAATACGTACAAGAGTGAATTTTATGTAGTTGTGATTCAATACTGCATCTTTACATGTGTACATTTCTCTGGATTGTGAGTAAGCACCCTCTATGATCTGTAAATGCTTATATGCATAAATTTTCATAACTTCTAACTTTCAATAAAAGATTTCTGTAAATTTTATGGTAGTAAATGATAAAATAGATTAGTATCTACATATGTTTTATGTGTTCATGACATCCTAACTTTTTCTTAATTTGGGGGTATTTCTAGGCTTTGCAGTTCTTCTGTAAGTTTTTTCAAATTGTCACAAATCTTCAAATAAAAAAAGTGTTTAGGTGGACCTGTGCAGTTTAAATTCACATTGTTCAAGCATCAAAGATTCGAAACAATCTTGAAAAGATTGCAAGATTGTCAATAAAGCCACAGTGATTAAGAGAATGTAATACTGGTATCAGAATAGACCAATGGATCAACAAGAAATGGTGCTGGAACATTTGGATATCCATATGGAAAAAAAAAAAAACTATGATGAATACCTCACATTCCCAAAAATTAACTCAAGATGGATTGCACACTTAAACTTAAAAGCTACACTATAAAGATCCTAGAAGACACAGGAAAATATCTTTGTGACCTTGGCATAGGCAAAGTTGTCTTAAAAGTGAAAAGACCTAATTCTAAAGGAAAAAAATTGATAAACTAGATAAAATTTTAAAATTCTACTTATCAATAGACACTATAAAGAAAATGAAATTTGAATAATAAACTTAGAGAAAATCTTTGCAATACGGGTATCTAACCATCATGAATACATGTTGCATCACCAAGACCCCTCTTTGAGACTAGAGGATTAGGCAATGAGCTGATTAGAAAATTGTTGGCTAACAGCTCTCAGCTGACAATCCTTTCCAAGAATTGCCTAGTCTGAAGAAGTCACACCTCCTATTGGGGGAATCCCATTTCTAGTATCTTATTGAATCAGGAGCGTAAATGTTTGGTCCTGCACTGCAACTTAGATAACCTTGAAGGTCCACCCAGGTTCAGAACCTCCTATGGTATGACTACACAGGTAGCCAACTTCTCCCTTTAACAATCTTCCTTCCTTTCTACAGATGTTGATCCCAAGAGCACTCCCTAATACGTCTCTTACACGCTCCTCTCCATCTGCTTCCTGAGAAACCCATTCTGAGAAGCATTGACAAAAACCTTGTGTCCCTGATAAATAAATTACTGCTAAAATAAATAATTTTAAAGTAAAACAACCAAAGTTTTAAAAATGGGCAAAATATTTCAATAAATACTTCACAATAAATATACAAATGGTTACTAAACTCATGAAAAGTTGTCAAGATTACTAATCATCAAGGAAATGCAAATCAAAACCACAATGAGATAGTGCTACACACCCATTAGAAAAACTTAAAAATAAAAGTATTAACAATACCATGTGCGGGAGATAACATGGAGCAACTGGATCTTTCATACCTGGCCAATGGGCTTCTGAATTGATGCAATCACTTTGGAAAACTACTTGAAGGTTTTACAATGTTCACAATATACCTACCTCATAATCCAGCAATTCCACGCTTACATATTTACCTATAAGAAATAAAAACATATATCCACAAAAAGATTTAAACAAGAATGTTCATTACTGCTTCATTTATTAATTTAAAAATAACCAAATTAACAATCAGCAAAAGGATAAAGCAGTTGTGGCATTTTCATACAATGGAATATCACATAGCAATAAAAAAAGGAACTACTGATACATGCAACATGAATGAAACTCAAAAACACTCTGTTGAGGGAAAGACGCTAGACCCCCCAAAATGACATACTGTGTGTTCACTAACAGGTGAAATCAACATGTGAAGGTAGAAATCAGAGCAGTGGTTGCCTGAGGGGGAGGGGCTACCGACCTTGAAGAGAACTTTCCAGGGTAAGAATTTTCTAGGGTGATGGCAATGTTCTATAACTTGATTGGGATATTGGTTTATGGGGTCATATATTTGTCAAAATTCATCAAACTGTACACTTGAGATCTGTGCACTTTAGTATGATAGGGAAGATATTATTTAACAAAAGAATGCATACAGAAAGGCAGAAAACTGTTAATAAAACATCGGTTAGACAGGAGAACTGTGGTTGGAAAAATTCAGAGAAATGTGCTCTGGTTTCTTGGCCAGTTCCAAGGCTCTTAACATATCTGTTTTCCCTGGAGAGCCTGATAATAAATACTTGCTATGAAATTCAAGCACACAGGAAAATTCAGAACATGTTTATCTTTATCAACAGTGATAGTTTTGAGGGTAAAACATGCAGCAAAGTGTAGTGCTTCACTTAGAAGGGCTGTGTACCCAGCCACAAAATGCAGGGTTAAATGTCCATCTCTGCCTCTGTTTATGAGACCTAGACGTTAGTTATCCTCTCAGCTGTAAAATGGGGATAATGATAATAATTGCATCCACTTACTGGGGCCACCTTGAGAATTAAATGACTTACCACATGCAAGCCTCCTAAAAAGTATTTGCCATATAATAAGTGCTTGATAACTGTTAATATTGTATGAATTCTAAAGCTATTGTGCAAGTTTTAAGATCTCCAAGCAGAAAAGGATATGTAGACCTTTGAAAACTTGAATCTGGTTGTATATTTCTCTGAAACTGTCACTGGCACCAGCAGTGCTACACACCCATTAGTTTCTTTTCAGGAAAAAGGTAGTTCTGAATTCAATAAGGCTTTATGCAGGGAATCAAGAGGCTGTGGGTTCTAGTAAAGGTTTTGCTGTAGTGTCTACCAAAGTAGGATGGTAAGGATCTATTGTGGCTAAAATCATTTCTTCCCACACCAATGATTACAGTTAACTGACTGTAGCTGCAACTGTGGCTGCTTGTTTTCTTCAAATTATATAAACTAGAGCCAGCCAGAATACTAGTGAAATATTGAATAGTACATTTGCTCTTATTGGTTTATCCTTTATTCAATCAAAGTCTGTGAACGTCTTCATTTCAGTTCAGATTTTAGCAAAGGTATCCATGAATTAGACCTCAAAATAACTACATTTCTACCAAGTAAATTAAGTTAGCCAGCTTATATTACCAGCAATAGTTTTTTAGTCTGAACTAAATATACAGTACCATCCTAAAAATCTGATGTAGCTTTCTTGAAAAAATGTGATGAATTCCCTAGTAGTATACAGCAATCCAGAGACGTTACTTACTGAAATAGATGCGGCTGTATAATGTATCTTATTGAATCAGAATTATTTCCCAGTTGATTATTGGATGCATAAATTCAACCAAAATTATCATCTATCAAACTGAAAACATTAAACTTACAAAGCCAACTGGATCATCTGGCAAATCATAAATATGGTCATGGCATCAGAGTACACATCAGCACTCTGTTGTCTTGCAGGGAATCAAGAGGCTGTGGGTTCTAGTAAAGGTTTCACTGTAGTAAGCTGTAAAATGGAGGAAATGTTAACTCTTTCAGGTGGCCGATAGAGTAGGGCACCTGCATTCTCCTAGAAACAGCTCCATATAATTCGGTTTAGGAAGCCAAACTGCCCTTCACATCTGAAAAGGCACCCTTCCAAGCAGTACACGGCAAAAAGTCTCCTTCAGTTTTTCTGTCCTCTCTCCCCAGGAGCCAGTGACCTCCAGAACTGTAGACAAAGCAGCTCTTGCTGCATTTAAAACAAACAAGTAGCACAGGAAGGTGACCCAGTGTGATCAAGAGAATATTAGGCAGTTCTCACTGATCATAAGAATGTAAAGTTGAAACCTCATTAATATGCTGTTCCTGCTTTCCTCATGAGAGAAAGTTGAATTTGGGGTTACCAGAAGGCAGAGCCTTTTCAGTGTGAAGCAAAGTGGCCTTTTTGTTTCATTCTGTTTTCGTTTTAGAGTGTCTTGTTGTGTCCTCTCTCATTCCTCTCCTCTCTATGCCCTATTGTGATTTTCTTTGTCTGGTAGGTACAGGTACACTTATATAGAAAGTAACCAGACATCTTACATATTTCTAGACCCTTCTTTCAAATATATTATTTTCCCCATAAGCATATTCATGTATATCAGAGCATGTTTCCTACTTTTTAATTTGAAAACCAAAGTCACCAAGATGCCCATGATGAAAACACTGCCCCATTCTATACTGTCTATCTTCATCCCCCTATCATTAAGCGTGGCAGACATTTGCTACAATGGTATTCTCTGCCACTGTCTGATGTTAGTTAACATTCTTTTGGTTTCAAGTGATAGAAACAGTCTCTGGCTAAGTTAAGTTAAAAAGGCAACTTAATGAAAGGACGCTGAGGCAGCTCCCAAAATCTGAGAATGAGGGGAACAGTGAAGTCTGCTGGCTGAAACCTCAGCAGCAGGAATCTGTGAACTTTCTCACTAGAGTACTGCCACTGATGTGCACCAGCTCCTAGTAATCCCATCTTGGTGAGTCTTGGTTCAAAATTCCAAATTGGAGATTTCAGAGAGAATCTGATTTGCTCGGCTCAAATCAGGTGTTCACTGCTGTGTCAATCAGCTCGTGACAGAGGTGAAAGCCCCTCAATAAGACATGGCTGCTGAGGATCTCTCCTTTGCATATCTGGGGCAGGTCTGATGCAAGGAAAGTGACACCAAGAGGTATTTAAGCTCAGGAGCCCCTATTTGTATATTGCTTGAGTAGAACCATGCCTGTGAAGCATTTCTTTAATACTTTGCCATAGTACTTCCAACAATGGTTAGAAGTATTATCTCTTCATCCCAAAAGAAAGGCACATTTTTAAGTCTAAGTGTTTCCATATCTTGATGTGGTAGAGAGAGTGCTGGTCTAACAATGGGTTACAATACAACTACTAAGCATGCGTGACCAAGTTTTGAAAAAGAAAACTTCTATAATCGAGTAAGATACATCCACCTACCAAAAGACATAATTTAGTGTGGAAGAAAGAAGGGCTCTTTTAAAATGCCAACCAGTTAGTTTATGGCCTCTATCAGTGCTGCAGTGATGGAAAAGGAAGGTGTCAAAAAAGTAAAATAGCTGATTTACCATCTGCAAAAGATTAACAGCTTTGCTAGGCCGGGTTGAGTATGGAAGTGGAGCCGAGTGAAATGTTCCTGTCGGACATACACTGATGAAAAGGGCTGGATGAGCACATTGACCAGCTTCTTTTTGTTGTGAGGAAAAAGTTGCCATTCATCATGATTGAACTTATCATTCTAGGGAAGTATTTGGAAATCCAGATTGTTTAAGGCTCATTTTCAAAAACCGAAATAAACACATTATTCTGGGACTAAATAATAAGCAAATGTTTACTTTCTGTCTAAATGAGGGATATCGTCAATCATCAGTCTCCTTTGAGGATTTATTCAAGTAGCCCTTTTTGGAGTAGGGGACACCAACATGCCCAAAGTTGTAGTTTGGTAAGGGCAGGCCTCAGAGTCAATACGGCCAAACTGTAGGTCAAACCCAAGAAACAAGATGTGGCTGTGACTGGAGGCAAGCCACCTTCAGAGCCAGAGATACCTTTCCTGGGCATCAAATTGACCTATCTGTCGGAACACTGGGAGAGGCCCGCTGGAAGTCGCAGCTTCTTCTGGTTGGAAGGAAGAGGTTGAGACTCCGCATCTGGGACAGGAACAGCGTTCAACCCTCCCAACCAAGGCCAAGCCCAGAGCCTGAGCATGAGGCACAGAGCATAGGTTTCCATACATTTGGAACCCAAGGCCATTGACTGGAATAATCTGAGGAAGTCATAAATATGTGGCTAAATTCTAGCACATGTCAAAATAAAAACTAATAAGCAAATGTTTTTCTAAAGTCATGAAAAGGAAAATCACATTCTTCATTCATGCGCTGTCGAAACCTGTCAGAGTTTCATCTGGCTTCTAAGCAAATAAGATACAGAATCTATTTTCCAATATCAAATCCATCTTTCTGTTTACCAATGACTCTGGACAAAAGTTCATGTAATGAACTTGCTCATGTTTGACCTGCACTCTGCAGGCCTCTGAGAAATATTCTATCCTGATAAGCTCGTATTAGGGTAGTGCTTCTAAACCCTATCAGACCTAATGTCCCCTTTAAGAACACATGTTATGTAACACCTTTTTTATTATCTTGAGATTAAATCACAGACGATATATCTTACCTTCAAACAATGTTTTAAAAATCAATATGATGCCATTGCTATAAATAACAAATAAAAAGAACGTAATGTAAAATAAAATAACATATATTAGACATGACTTCATTAGAAGACAGAATGAAGAAGTCTGATGTTTGTGCCTATATGTAGAGTTACTAGGATTGCAGTAGCTAAAAATGCCAACAGATAGAGGTGCAGTGCTGGCAGCTCAAGTGCCCCAAGCAATGTCATTGCCAGTGATACAATTTTCTGAAGTGGCTAACAACTCTTGGTTAAGTTCCCAACAAAGCAAAGTATAATCTTCCCTCCACTCACATGGTAGTTGCACTCATGGAAAATTCAGTATATATTTAAGCTGTACCCAAAATAGTCTGTGTTTATACAAAAATTGAGTTAGGCTTTAAGCTTAGATAATTGCAAACAGGCTTTTCACCTACATTGCTGTCTTCCGGGACATTTAAAAGTCATGGCGATCATGCATTAATTACTCACCGTGCAAGGTCATCCCGGACATTGCAGTACGTAGAGAATCCTTGACACTTATGTAATTAATGGCAAATCCAGCCCTCAAACACTGTGAGAATCAACATTTCTTCTCCATATTGGTGAAGAATGGCCCTTTCTTACCTTCCCTTAAGGGCCAATTTCCAAATGGCTTTTCCATCACTGCAGCACTGATAGAAGCCATAAACTAATGGCCAATTTCCAAATGGCCCTTAAGGGAAGGTATCCCTGGGAGTCACTGTATTAGGGCATCTTACTACAACTTAAAATATAAGACTCATTTAATTAGCCCTTTTTGCAGTATGAAGACACTATATTGTTGAAAACCAAAGTCATGTACCAACCTATACAGGCCAAACCTAGCAGGTTTTAATCAAAAGCTCAGAATGGGAAGTGTTCATCCATGTCAGGTGATCTCATCCACTGGAGAGATTACAAACATGGTATCAAATCCTAATCTGCCCTATATTTCTGACCTTCTAGAATACTGTGTCTGCAGAATAAACATTTAATAGTGACTATCTGTGACTTATGTATAATCTAAGTGTTATGCCCTTTTCTAATGTATCTTATATGTTCTCACAGGAACTCATGTAAGACAATGGACTGGTGAACTACTCCCAGGCAGTAGCAACAGATCCTAATCAAGAACATTTACTGCCTCCAGGCAAGGGGTCCTGGCAACATGTGCCTACTTAAATTTTAGAATTGCTGTGACTCAGTGACTTCTCTTTACCTCCTCTCTATAAATGGAGAGTGTTGGTCTGGCTCATCCTTTCCCTGTATCACACTGAAGAAAGGTGTGTATAAGTGCGAAGAGGGGAGGGCGATAACTTGTCTTTTTAGTTTATAGGTTTCCAGATCAAGAGGAGCTGCACTTGAAGAGTGAAACTTCATCTACAGTTGGACCTGATTTAGAGAATGAAATCATGGCCATCAAGTCTGCTGCCATAATAAGATGAGATTTTTTATTGGTCTTTGAAGACTGTAGTAGATTTGCAAGGGGAAAAAAGAAAGAAAAAAGGAAGGGAAAAGAAAGGAAGAAAGAAAAAAAGAGACAGAGGGAGAGAAGAAGAGAGAGAAAGAGGAAGGGAGAGAAGAAGAGAGAGGGAGGGAAGGAGAGAGTGGGGAGGGAAGGAAGGAAGGAAGGAAGGAAGGAAGGAAGGAAGGAAGGAAGGAAGGAAGGAAGGAAGGGCACAATTTCTTTAAATTTCCTCCCATTGCCACTTGCTCCTATGACCTGCACTTGTCAATGGGACATTAGCAAATGTGATGCAAAGAGACATTTGAAACACATGCACATTGGGCTTCAGAATTGTTGCTTGGAAACTATGCTTGCTTGCATAGTTTCCAAGCAACAATTCTGAACCAGCCATGGCCACCCATCCCACCCACAGGTGGACTGCAACCATGTGAGTAAGCCTGAGTCAAACCAGCACAACTGCTCATATGAGCACAGCCCTAAGGGCCGACTTACAGAATCATGAGCTAATCAATGATCGTTTTAATCAGTATGTTTTGTGGATTGGTTTGTTACACGGCATAAATTAACTGCTACGGTAACTCTGCAGCACTTAGGGTTAGGAACCTCAGCACCATGAACAGTCAGAGGGAAGTTTCTGGTGAGTCCTACAAAGACTTCATTATCTGACTCACTGGAGACATCAAAGATACCAGCTTATCCGCAAGAACACTGAGGACTCTTCTTACCGCTTTATTTTATACATCCAACGTTCACACATAAAGTTTTCAATCTGCTAAGTTATCAGTTTCTGAAAGCTCCCGAGAAAAAAGAATCTGCATGGTTCAGTACACCTACCTGACATTTTTAGGCAGTTTCTCTAGCTTAAATTTTACCTTTGGCTTATGAAATCTTATATAATGGATCAGTTGTTCTCCATAAAAGCCTTGGAATTTTATCAAATTGCATGTTGTTAGTTGACCCCCGTGCATCTCTCTCCATTATCCTGGCCCACTGTGAGGTAGGTGCTATTAAATGTCATTAACCAACCAGAACTAAAGAAGCTTCATAAATAGACATGCCAACCTTTGACCAAATGCAGTTCACAAACTCTTTCAGAAAAGAAATGCTGGAGATTTCTTATGGCATTTCTGTTTCTGAGTTAAATTGGGACTATGTGGAGTGGAGAGGGTACTAAACCAGGAGTTAAAAGGCCTGGCTTCTTGTTTCGATCCTTCCTTCTCTTTGCTGGGAGATCTTGGAGTTATTTAACCTCAATAAGCCTTGGTTTTCTCATCTGCTAATGGAAATGATGAAGTTTTCCCTGCCTATCCACACAGGATAGACGTGATGAATACATAAAGTAAATCCTTTTTCTACACATGTCAGTATCAGGTGCTGTCTGGTCCACAGAGACCTTGCTATTAAATATTTTTAGTGATACTATTTCACCTCTACATAGTACTGCAGGAAGGAAGTCGTAGCTGCAGTGCTTACCGGAGAGAAGAGAACCCAGCCTAAAATGCTGTTGATGCAAAGCCCTCCAGGTCTTGGTGCTGATTGTTAAAAAGGGGCTTGGACTCTCCTGGCAGCTAGTTTCTGACCATACTGTGGAAGGTCTTTCTAGCATGTGTGGCATTGACTCGTTAGATCAGAACTGAAATCTCCATTGCTATGTCTGCAAGATGCACCTCTACCAGAAGGATCCCTGTGCTCCTTGCTTACACGTCACTAACATTTGTGGGATCAAGAGAACAAAGGAAAACCCACATGCTCTACATATAAATATTTTAAAGGATCAAAGAATATAACAGAGCACCTAAATCAAATGTATTATATCCTCATATCTTGGCAAACACACTTCACACTGACCTTGAAGGCTAGTTTTGAATTTAGAACTACTCAGACTTCTCAGAGTTCCTTTCCAGGATATGGTAAGCCTTTATCTTCCATCCCACAATATGAGGGACTTGGGATCCCACGTGTGGACCCCCCACCTCCCACGTCTCCATGTCCAAGCTTCATCCACATGCCCCATAAATGTCTGTTGTTTTGGCCACTGGTCAGGTTGAGGAGTGCATTGGGGAGCCTGGTTCACACTTGGAAGGACAGACCTGTGCAGAGGCTCATGTAAACCCTGAAAATTGGCTCAGGACCACTTGGGCAGAGACTTCTGGGGCATGGTCTGGAAGGGGAGGCATCCAGTGGCCCGGTTCCCTTGGTCCTACAGAGTCCTCAGCTGTTACTGGAAACCCTGAGGTCTCTAGTTTTCAGGTCCACTACTCCTCTCTCTCCAACTTCAAAAGCAAGCCATAACCCAAGAAAAGAATGGGCTGGCAACCAAGGGTGACATTAAAATATATTTTTAACCAGCATGGCATGAGTACCATCCAATCATCCAACCATTCTACCAGCAAAAATAGACACAGATGATGAGAAATTGCTATGGTCATAGTCCACTCAGCACTGGCATTGCTCTATATCTGATGCTTATCCTTGGCCTTCTCCCTCTCCCTGATACCTTGGCAAAGTCCACATAACTGATATTCTGCCTCAGTTGACTTCCTAGGCTGCAACCATTTTCTGATCCTTAATGTCTTTGACTAGGACAGGTTCTGATACTCTTCCAAGTTCTTCCCATCTCCTTTCACCCGGATGCTAAATCAAGAAGATGGTCTTCATGCATAGTGTCACTACCTGCCTATGATAAAACTGCTGCCTGGATCCCACTGCTACCCCCTACCTACTAGCAAAGGGACCGTGGAATGCTGGGATTATTCCTCCCCTTAACCCCATGGGCACTGGACAGCTGTTGAGCCATATACATTGAGTTCAACAAGATGCAAACAGAGCAATAGGGAACAAGGGTGTGGCTTAAGCAGGTTCCTGTACTTCTGGCACCTGCCGTATTTCCAAACTTGCTGGTCCCTGGCTTCAGCCTCTGTGACCCAGGGCTCTTCTTCAACCCAAGCCTCCAGTCTGGAATTTCTGCATCTGGCATCTCCTGCTCTACTTTCTTTCCACCCCAGTTGTCTCACCTGGTTTTCTCTTTCCGCTCCTCACCTCTCGCAGAAGCTGTTTCTTTGGCCTGTGCTCCAGCACTGTCTCTCCCGGAGTACCTGGCTAGTCATCTCCCATCCCAACCCAGCTGGCATTCCTGATACCCTCCATGGGGAAAACAGGCCCCTTTGTCCCAGGAAGCGTCACATAGACTGGCCCTGGGTAGAAGTACAAACAGAGGCCCACATACCATATGTGTAAATATTTTTAAGTTATACATTAAGCCAACCAACTGTTAAATAAAACATGTCCTATTCTCCCACTTTGACAGACATGCCTTCACAGTGTCCTTGAGGTCCAGATGGAAATTTTAACTTCTAGGACTCCTCAGAGTTTTATGCCAGAACATAGCGACAGTGAGAACCGCCCCCAGTCTTTGACCCCACCCTGCTGAACAACCCCCTTTTCTTTCTGACCTGGCTTTGCCCCACATGGTGAGAGGCCTTGCGAGGACAGGTGTACACTTCCCAGCCATCACAGCCAAATTCCACCCACATTCCCTGAGGAGAGTTGCCCCTGGCCCACCCTGTCCTCAGAGTGACCAGCCCTGGAAGTGAGCCTAAGCGTATCCAGACAGGGAATTCTGGGGTCCTGGGTACCTGGAATGTGATCTGAAAAGCAAGCTGCAGGCCCAGGGCAGGAGCTCCTCTTTCCCTGGCGTAAGGGCTGTTCTGAGAGAGAGAATGAAGAAATTCGGGTTTAGATGAGTCAAGTAGGAGAAGCTGGAGAGAAACCCATGTTGAGATGTTCTGCAGGCCTTTGGAAACGTCCATGTCAAGTTTGACCAAAGAATTGCATGCAATAGAAACCTGAACATCACTGAACTAAAGAAATGGGATTATGTGGGTTTCCCACACTAGCCGATGATGGTATAGAGTTGTTAAAGGCAGCCCAGCTTCTCAGTGCCCCATATCACTACTCTGAACAATGCAAAGGTTGTTGCCTCTCCCTGTCTTGGTAAGGATGTTTTAGTGAGACACGTGGCTTTCCAGGGGTCATTAGGAACATGTGGAGGTGCCTAAGGAAGAGGTTGTATATAAGATAGATTAGGGTTGACAGTGAGTGCCAAAAGATATAAATGGCATATAGTGGCAGTCCAGGCTGCAATCATGATGCTACAGTCTCTAAGGTTCCAGGCTCCCTGTATCTGAATAGTAGCTTCCATCTACTCAGAATAATAGTTTCCACCTCACTGTTCAAGGTAGTTGCTCAAGCTCCAGTCATCACGCCCACATTCCAGCCAGCAGGAAAGGAGAACGAAGTATACACCTCTCCCTGAAGAAAAGCTTTAGCCAAATTAAATTTAAAAGAATTTAATGAACGAAGAACAGTTCCTGAATTGGGCAGAATCCTGAGCCAGAATACGCTCAGAGACTCCAGTGCTGTGCAGCCACACGGTGGAAGAAGATTTATGGACAGAAAAAGGAAAGTGATGTACAGAAAAGAGAAGTACAGAAACAGATTGGTTACAGCTCAGCGTTTGCTTATTTGAAAATGGTTTGAACAGCTGGCCACTTTTGATTGGCCAAAACTCGGTGAATGGCACAAGAGTAGGTTACATTCTGTTTACAACTTTGTTCAGACTACAGTACACGATGTACAGAGAAACTTTTAGGCTGAACTTAAAATATGTAAGGAGGCAGCTTTAGGCTAACCTTGATTTAACACCTTTTAAGGCTGTTTCTCAGAAATTTTACATGGCAATTCTACTTTTATCTCATTGTCTAGAAGTTAGCTACATGACCGCATCCAACTGGAAGAGGCTGAGAAATACAGAGTTTATTTTAGCCAACCAGAATCCCTGCCATTCCCAGCTAAAAATCAGGGTTTCTATTACTAAAGAAGTAGATAATGGGAACTCAGGGGCAATTATCTGGCTTTGCCACAGGTTGGAAGAGCAGAGATGACAGAAAGAATTGCCTTAGCAACATGCTCTTTCGCTTCTGATGCTCTGAAGTCCTTGGTGGTATGGTCATCTTTAGGTCCTGGTCCTTCCACTGCTGTAAGGTCGAAGCCTCCCAGCTCCCCTAGTCTCATTTCTTTTTGGGTAAAGCCTGGAACAGCAGGCTACTATCTAGATGCTGGGTGAGAGTCACGTCTTAATTTGTCCTTGCACAGCTCATCAAAGGCTATTTCTCTTTTTGAATAAGCTGTAGCTGTAGCCGTTATTATGCCCGGAAAGGCTGTGAAGTTTCCACGGATCAGCAGTTTTGGTAGTTGACTCTGCCTGATCAGATGTAGAGCAAATCATAAACTATTCAACATGTAAACACTGGAGGATGTGCTCTGCATGGGTAATGCACACGAAGTTTGGTTTGGCTCAATGGGTCCTGTGAGGGTTTTAACCCAGCCCAGCTGGGTGGAAGTATGGTTCTAAAGCCTATCAGCCCAATGTGGCAGAGTAGGGGAGGGAGAGGATGTTGAAATGATGGGGGAAAGCAGACAAATAAGGAGAAAGCAGTCTGGTTTTCATAGAGCAGTCTTTCCTAAGAGATTCTGTTCTCTTCTTTCCAGATTAGCCCCTCAAACTAAAGTCCTACTGTGGAGCCCATTGAGGAAAGTCTGGAATGCTGTCACACAGCAGTCTAGAGAAGAAAAGATAGCACTACGAATTCCCTGAAGCCACCATTCCAGCTAAATCCTAGCACTAACTTACCTCACCCACTATTTTACCAGAAGAACTTTCTAGTTGATCTGTCTTTTTGACCTGTTACCACCCACTGAAGGCCCACAAGGGAGAACACCATTCTGGCAAATGCATGGGATTTGGAGTCAGGTGGATACAGGATAAAATTCTGAGTCTTCTATTTACTAGTTATGTGGTTTTAAACACATTAACTTTCTGAGCCTCAATTTGCCTACCTGTAAAATTCAAGGGGGAGAAAACTACCTCTCAGGAGTGCTGCAAGGCTTAAGTAAGATCATATGCATAAAATCCTGGTTCCATTCTGGCCCTTCAGGCACACAAGCTATAATTTCCCTCCATCTTCTCTGCTAGGACCACTGAATCACAAGTAGGACCTGCCACTAAAACATTACATCTAAGAATCCTTGCCCACCCCTAGTCCCCTTCTCTACTTTCCCGTCTCTTGCTATTCCTGACTCTCTGGCATAATTCTACCCTTATCCAATTCTGTTCTCAGCAGTTACAGAATGTCCTTTAACAGGTGCCTGACCCCTGTCAATTTCCCCCTTCCCAAGAGAGGCTTATGGAGGAAGTCTTTAATTTCTCCTACCACAAAAAACTGCTTGCTAGCTAAGTGATACCTCAGCCTGGATGACCTGGGCTTGGCCAATCCAGGGTGTCAGGCCATCCACAGTTGTGGACACATGATGTCCTCAAGCCTGATAGTCCTCTGAGCCTGAGGGCCCTCTGGACCACCCCACAAAAGTCTAAATGACTGAATTGAAAATGATCAAACTTTTCTTCTGGATCAGAATAGGATGGGGGGATTAAATGGAGAGACCCAAACTTTCCTTCTTGGTTGTGGCTTCTGTTTACAGTTCAAACCCTCTCATTCCCTTCTCATCGGTCTCTTAGCCAATAACATCAGCATGGACAGAGCAGCCCAGCCACACTGAGCTCAGTTAACATTGGAAGCCTCACAGTGGCAGAAGAAACAAGACGAATTGGTAAGACCCACATCTGCCTATCTTCTTCCTCCCACCAGAGCAGGAGGTGCCCCCAAAGGTAGCCTCTGCTTGGGCTCAAGTCTCAGTCCTTCATACTGTCTCTCTAGTCATACCTTCTCTTTTTTTCATTATCAGTGTTTTCTTCTAGACTGAATCATTCCTGACACCATGCAAACATACTTTATTATTTCCCATTTAAGAAAACACCAAAACAAAAATCGAGACCCTCTCCTGACCCCACATTACTCTCCAACCACTATCCCATTTCTAAAAACCTCTTAGAAAGATTATGAGCACACTGTCTCCACCTTCTCACTTCTGTTTACTCCACAGCACAATCCAACCCATCTTCCATTCCCTTCGCTCTGCTGAAACTGTTCTAGTCAAGACCTCTACCCATCTCCATATTGACAATACTTTCTGTCTTCATCTTGCTTGCATGGCACTGGCTCTCGGTGAAGTTGACCACCCTGTTCTTCTTTCAATCTTTCCCTCTCAGAGCTTCCATGACTTCACTGTCTCCTGGTTTTCTTCCCCACTCACTATCACCCTCTCTCTAGCTCCTCTGCCGGCAGACCCACTTCTATCAGGCCCCTAAAAATTGGAGCTGCTCTTGTGAACAGTGTCACAATAAACATATGTGTGCATGTGTAAAATGATTTATAATCCTTTAGGTATATACCCAGTAATGAGATTGTTGGGTCAAATGGTATTTCTAGTTCTAGATCCTTGAGAAATCACCACACTGTCTTCCACATGGTTGAACTAATTTACACTCACACCAACAGTGTAAAAGCATTCCTATGTCTCCACATCCTCTCCAGCACCTGTTGTTTCCTGACTTTTTAGTGATCACTATTCTAACTGGTGTGAGATGGTGTTTCAATGTAGTTTTGATTTGCATTTCTCTAATGATAGTGATGATGAGCTTTTTTTTTTTTTTTTTTTTGTATGTTTGCTGGCTGCATAAATGCCCATCAATGATAGACTGGATAAAGAAAATGTGGCACATATATACTGTGGAATACTATGCATCCATAAAGAAAATGAGTTCATATCGTTTGTGGGAACATGGATGAAGCTGGAAACCATCATTCTCAGCAAACTAACACAAGCACAGAAAGCCAAACACCACATGTTCTCACTCATAAGTGGAAGTTGAACAATGAGAACACATGGACACAGGGAAGGGAACATCACACACCAGGGCCTGTTGCAGGGCAGGGGGCTAGGGGAGAGATAGCATTAGGAGAAATACCCAATGTAGATGATGGGTTGATGGGTGCAGCAAACCACCATGGCATGTGCATACCTATGTAACAAACCTGCACATTCTGCACATGTACCTTAGAACTTAAAGTATAATAAAAAATAAAAATAAAAGAATAAAATCTGCTGACACAAGTGCACAGTACCAAGAAACGAGGTTAGTTTCCTAAGACCTCACCATCTTGGCCCCGCAAGAGGGAATGAGTCTGTTCATACATCTAGCACATTGCTACTACAATCAGCATTTGGGAAAACCACCTTACAAAGGCTATTACAAGGAATTCATACAGTCTTTACCATTGAAAGTACCCAGAACCTAATGACCCTATACATCATACATTATATCATATCTTCAAGCGGGGGAAAAAACTGGATCTGCTTACTGTTCAGCTCAGAGCTTTATTTTCTTCTTTTTCACACTCAATTGGGGGCCAGATATGTCTCATCCACTCTCATGGGTTAGAAGTCTTAGAATATTATGTATATGTTGATTATTTCTCAGTTCATAAGTAATCCTCAAACTCCTCTTCTGAGATTCAGACTCGACTGCCACTAGGATTCTCCACTGGATATCTCACAGGTATTTTCAAATGGACAAAATGGAACGTTTGACTTCCTTGAGCATGTTTCTTCCTCAGTCTTCCTCAGGTAAGAAAAAGGCACCCCAATTCTACCCAGTTAGTTGCTCAAGCCGATAATCTCTGATGAATGCAAGTGCCACAGGGAAGAGATCTTGGTCTGTATTCACTGTTGATATATCCCCAACAACTAGAACAGTGACTGACACATAGTAGGCGCTCAATATTTATTTGTTGAATGGACGATTCCCTTCATTTTCCTTAAGTCCCACTTCTGATCCATCAAGTCCGATTACACACTGCCTGCTGCCCACACTCTTCTCCTCACCTCCATGGCTGTCATGCTGATCATCTCACCCGAATGTCTAAAGTAGCCTTTCTTTCTTTCTTTTTTTTTGAGACGGAGTTTCGCTCTTGTTACCCAGGCTGGAGTGCAATGGCATGATCTCAGCTCACTGCAACCTCCGTCTCCTGGGTTCAGGCGATTCTCCTGCCTCAGCCTCCTGAGTAGCTGGGATTACAGGCACGCGCCACCATGCCCAGCTAATTTTTTGTATTTTTAGTAGAGACAGGGTTTCGCCATGTTGACCAGGATGGTCTCGATCTCTTGACCTTGTGATCTACCCACCTCGGCCTCCCAAAGTGCTGGGATTACAGGCGTGAGCCTTTCTTTTTTGTCGCGTTGCTTCCATTTTTGCTCCTTGCCAACCAGTTCTGTTTACAGCATCATTTTAAGCAAATGAATAACATTAGATGATGTCATTGATTCGCTTAAAATTGTTTAGTCTTCCCATTGGGCTTAAAAGGACATCCAAACTCCATTTCTTGGCTTTCAAAGCCTTTACTGGACATGGTCTAATCCTTAAACCTCATCTCATGACCCTTTCCCACCTTCTTGGGTAGTTTTAGTCATTGGCCTTCCACGGATTCTGGAGATTTTCCAGTCTCTTTCTGCCTCAGGACGTTTGTGTCTGTTACAGCTTCTGCCTGGAGTGTTTTTCCCTTTGCTTGCTGTGTGGAGGATTCTTTCTAAGTCTTTAGGCCTTCAGAGGCATTTCCTCAAGAGACCTCACTGACTACCCTACTTAAAATGACCCACATTGGTATTTTTCATTACATCACCCCATTTTTAATATTGAGTAAAATCCATCATTATTCTGACAATTCATGCCTTTAAATGTTTATCATCTCTCCCCACTTTTCACCGTACTCCCTTCACTAATGTAAACTCCACGAAGTCAGGCACTGTGGCTGTCTTGTTCACCATCATATCCTGCTGGATCTGGTATGTAGTAGTGGCTCTATATTTATTGAATAATGAATGAATGGCTCATATCAAGTAGCATGTGGATTCTTGGGATATCTGGGCCTACCTTCACATTCATTTGAATGTTAAGTAATTCGGATATCAGCAGAGGTACCGTTCTTTGAGATTTACATATAGTTGAGAAGAAGTCCCTTTCCTGCAAAAGTACAATACCCTCCTCAGGATGTTTGTGAATTCCGGCTGTCTTAAATTCTCAAGAGCACTTGTGGTTTTAATTTTCTGCCCTTGTAAATTCTCAATCTCATTCACATCTCGTCTCATGCAGCTGTTCATAGCTTTCTGCTCCAACATGACCCAGATGAGTCTTTCTGTTTTTTATTGGCCCTAGATATCACCAACCAGACATTTGAGTATAGAACAGTCTTTCTTCAAGTGTTGACAAAGAGGCAGCCAGAGGCTATAATGTCTATAGCACAGCACTAGGAAATGAACAACTTTAAATTTTAATATTAAATATCTTAATAGTCCTTTTGGGCTGGGCCCAGTAGCTCACACCTGTAATCCCAACACTTTGAGAGGCCAAGGCAGTGGGATCACTTGAGGCTGGAATTTGAAACCAGCCTGGGCAACAAAGTGAGAGCCCCACCTCTACAAAAAAATTTAAGAAATGAACTGGGCATGGTGTCACACACATGTAGTCCAAGCTACTTGGGAGGCTGAAGCAGGAGGATCACAGGGGCCCAGGATTTTGAGGCTGCAGCTATGATCATGACACTGCACTCCAGACTGGATGAGAGTGTGAGACCCTTTCTCAAAAAAAAATGCCTTGTGTCACCACCCCCACTGCTCTCCCACTGGTGACTTTTTGCTGATGACATTTCTTAGCCCCTCTTCTCCTTTTCACTTGCTCTTCATAATTTCTTTTGGAGAGCAGTTTAATTCTCTCTTTCTGTTCTTTTGAATGAGAGGGGTGAGGAGATGGGAACAGGGAATAAGAGAAGAAAAGGAATATTTGCCTTTCAAATAGCAGAAGCAATCTACTCCTAGAGAAATAAGCCAGCCCCTTAGAAATGGAGTGGCTTGAGGCTGTTGTGGTTTTAAAGGGCACTTTTTAAAACTCCACTTTACCAACATATTCTATGCATCCAGTAAGGGAAGTGTATTTATTGCTATATGTTGCTATATGTTCCTATATTAACAGTCACACACACACACACACACACACAGAATCATGTGTTGCTTAATGATGGGTATATGTTCGGAGAAATGCATCGGTAGGTGATTTTGTTGCTGTGCGGACATCATAGATATGCTTACACAAATCTAGATGATATAGCCTACCACATACTTGGGCTACATGGGACAGCCTATTGCTCCTAAGCTACACACCTGTACAGCATGTTACTGTACTGAATACTGTAGGCAGTTGTAGCACAATGGTGAGTGTTTGGGTATCTAAGCCTATCTAAACAGAAAATGTACAATTAAAATACAGTATTAGAATCTATGGGACACGTGCTTGCTTCTGCAACACATATACTAGAATCTGTGGGACTGCCATCATATCTGTGGCCCATCTGAAATGACTGAAAAGTTGTTACGGAGCACATGAATGTGTATATGTGTATGTGTGTTCGTGTGTGTCTCTCTGTGTGTGTGCACACGTGTGTGTAATTTTAGTTGTTTTCCAAGGAAACTCCTGTATAGGCCAGAACCTTGTGAACTCAATTCTCAATTCACAGTCTGAGCAAAAATTCTCGATTGGGTCTGCCAGCCTCTCCACCCTCACCCCTTCATGCTGAGACCTGCTACACCTTAACTCAGGTGGACCAAATGACATGCCTAGTAGAGTGAGCTGGAAAAAGGATTCAAAGACCCCAATATGTGTTCCAGTTAAGATCAGACACAGAAGGTAAGAACATTTTTGTTTGGATTTCATGTATGCAACACCAGTAAGAATGGTCTGACTTGAATACTAAAGAACAACGTTGAGCACCTAGAAACCTCGAACATCTTAGAAGCAATAAAGACAATAATAAAAGGACTATGCTCCTCTGGTGAAAGACATTGAAACCACTCTCTAGATGAACACATTTAGGAAAGTCATGTTTAGTTTATCCACGGGCGGTAATAGCTGACTCCCCAGAGCTCAGAGCAAAGTACACCCAGGGCAGACTTCAAGATTCTCTCTTGCTCTAAGTACAAGTTGATATATTCTAGACCTTTCAGACCAAAAAAATTGGTATCTGAATATAGATTAATTTATGCTTTAGAGAGAGCTCTGACCCATGCCAGCTTGCTTCAATTATGGAGAATGGAGTATACATGGAATGATCTGTATTTTCCTGTGGGTTACTAAGGGAGACACATGACAAGTATTCTAGAAAGCTCCAAGGTAGGGCTGGCCCCTATCTGTAGTAAGACAGGAAAAAAGGGGCTGGTGCTGTTCTGTGGCTCTCCCTTTCCCCAGGGGAGCTGTCAGATAAGGCCACTCTTCACCCTCAGGGCACTGACTCTCCCAAAACATCTCATTTGGAACCTGTATTAGTCCATTTTCACACTGCTGATAAAGACATACCCTTTATAAATTACTGGGTAATTTATAAGGAAAACAAGGTTTAATGGACTCACAGTTCCATGTGGCTGGGGAGGCCTCACAATCATGGCAGAAGGCAAAAGGCACATCTTACATGGTGGCAGGCAAGAGAGAAAATGAGAGCCAAGTGAAAGGGGGAACCCCATATAAAACAATCAGATCTCCTGAGACTTATTCACTACCACAAGAACAGTATAGGAGAAACTGCCCAATGATTCTATTATCTCTCAGCAGGTCCCTCTCACAACACGTGGGAATTATGGGAGCTACAAATCAAGATGAGATTTGGGTGGGAACACAGCTAAACCATATCAGAATCCAAGTGTGAGAAAAACAGAGAAACAGAGAGTTTGTCTTTGAATGAAGCTGGGGCCTGTCCCCTGGGGATTATTTCCGGTCCTTCTGCTGAGGAGTGCCACATATTTGATCTCTGCATGGCTTTTACTGCCAACTCCTCTATCACACCCTTCTTTGCTTCTTGCCTGGGTGAGTATCACCTCCCTAGTGTAGGTCAGCGGAGGTTATTTGGTCAGAGTTTATGTATGATTCTTGCTCCTTCTCTTCTTCGCCTTCAGGTGTAACTTACTCAGGAGAAAACAGCAATTAAAGAATCAGAGGAGGAAGGACTGATGGAAATTATGGGGGTGAAAGAGGCCACAACCCCCTTTGAATAAAATCTACTGTTTTCCATGGCATTAAACAACCTGAACAGGAATCCCTCCTCTTCCTTCCCCCCTTGGATAGTCCCACTTTCCCTTCACTCACTGAGATATGGACACTTCCAAACAGAGCTCCTTCTGGCCTATGGCCCTTCACACATGTCCCCTTCACATCTGCTCTTGCATGGCTGCATCTTCCTGAGCCTGAATGGCACCTCCTCAGAGAGGTCCCAAACACCTGGCAGTCCCCAGCACCTAGCTTAGTGCCTGTTGTTAACAAACATTCATAAAAGAAATGAATAAATGAGTTAAATATATTTTACTGGTTGGCTATGTTCTTTCTTTTCTGACCCAAAGAAGTAGGTATGAGTAAATTAAGAAAGCAGCAAGAATTAATAGCAAATTTTGCCTCTGCACATGCAAACTCAGATGCATAACCCCCAAAAAATAGAGTTGAAAATATAGCTCTGTTCTCAAAAGATAATCCTTGGTCATGCCCTGGACCCAGAGAACAGATAACAGGGATCTGAGGATATAGATGTATTCTTACCACATTTAAGTACATCTAGAATCATATAGTGGAGTACAAGGAGTTCTCAACTTTGGCACTACTGAAATTTGGGGCCAAATTATTTTTGTCATGAGAGACTGTCATGTGCATTGTAGAATGTTTAACAGCATTTCTGGCCTCTTCTTACTAGATGTCAGAAGCAGCCCTCCCCCAGCTATAAACAACCAAAAATGTCTCCAGAAATTGCCAAATTTCCCTTGGGGGCAAAATAGTCCCAGTTGAGAACCACTGGTCCATGTTCAGATGGATCATATGATCTGAAAAGTCTTAGGTGCCACAAAAGAAAGAAAGAAAGAAAGAAGAAAACTACATTGATAACAGGTTGCTTTATATTCCTAGCATGAGGACTAGCACAAAGTATTTAAAGGCCAGAATGTGTAATCAATCTAGCTTTAGCTTCAGAAATAGACAAAAGATCTACAGGATGAAGCCTGAAGCTCACTAGAGATTTCCAAAAGAAGAAGGAGGTGAATTAAATATGATTAGATAAAATAATTCATGCAACAGTGACAGGATTTAATTATGGGTGACTGCAGTCTATGAATGTGAATCAAAAAAGTGCCAAAGGCACATGGTGCAATGATGACTGAAATGATGCTCATCATAAATGACTGGCTTGTAAACTAAGGCTTGCTGGATGGAACATGTGGACCGAGCTGCATCTGGTAGCAGCCTTAATCAATAGGCAAGTCTAGGTAAGCAATTCAGAAGCTGCTAAACTGATGGTGTCATTGGCCCATGGCACTGGGATGAGAGTGCTTTATAAATCATCTTGACATCCATCCAAGCACTAGAAAACCAAAACTGAGGTTTCGGATCTTAGGTTTAGAAGACTGTAGCAAGTGCTTAGATAAATGGAGTAAAGAGACATGATAGGGATGAGACAGAAGTGGAATGTGCTCTGCCCATGTGAAATAAACTCCAATATTGCATTGCCAAAATGTAAATTCAGACACAGCGAAGGAGTCAAAACAGTTAAGTAAATCAGCCTAGAAGGATACTGAAGTGGAAAAATGATTACAACACAGAGCCCTCCCAAGGAAAACAGGAAGCACACTGCACTGGAGAAATAGTACAAACCTTTCTCAGGCAATTCTACATGCAAGTGGAAACTTGAAAGGAGACAAAGAGCCACACACCCTCACACAAACACTTGGTAACCACATAACAGCTGTCTGATGCAGAGCAGAGTCTGTGAATATGTCTTTGAAATTATCAGCGGCAACAGTTGAAGAACACAGATGCTGCGAAGGCTTTTTCTTTGTTAAGAGAGACTTTTAGAAAAGATCTCGGAGACCACAGACTTCATGATTTCAACAGCGGGGGAGAAAGTGTTTTGAAGCTCTAAGCCACAGCTTGAACATAAGAATCTTTAAGAAAGTTATGTTTAATGACAAAGAAACCAGCACAAATTTTCAGCGGGGAAAATGTCCTGCAAACCCGTGAGGTCAAACTGCAAAAGAAAATATTAATGGATGAGCAGCGTATCCAAATAATTTAAACACCTTTCCGGAAAGCACTTAACACCATTTTTCATAAAAAAAAACCTAATCTTCAAAACTATATTCTGGCATTTACAAGGCAAGCTATTTTAACCACAAGGAGAAAAAGAATCCCCCAAACCAATTTTGAGATAGGCTATCGTATTACAGTCAATACTGTGGCCTGGCAGGAAGAACACTGAAGCTCATTTGAAATACTGTGTGCAGCTCTGATAAGGACATAAATATGGAGAAGGTGGAGCAGAGAGCAACCAAGTGATAAAGAGACTCAAAGGAGACATACTTTACATTAGCACATATCTTGCAAAATCAGCAACTGCACAGCACTTGGTCAGCAAAGAAGGGGATTTATGAGAGAATTTCATTGAGATGTTAAGAAAAAATCTGAAGGGATTACAAATGGTAAAGCAACAGGGCTGCTTGACTTTGAATGTAAAATCAGGGTCTGCAAATTCAGGTGAATTGAAAAAGGTTTTTAATGTTTTCTGTTTGTTAGTTGAGGGGGAGCTTGGAGTTGTTGACTTGGGGAAAGGCGCCTTGAGCAGTATTGAATGGGAAAGAGGAACAGTGGAGTAATTGTCAGAACTGTGGAAAGGTTAAAGGAAGAAGAAAATAAATGTTATAGCATCTTTGACATGGCAGCATAGAATCGTCCCACCTGAGACTGGAAAAATAGATGCTTTCCTTCTCAGATCCACTTCCAGTTTTAGAGAGAGAGAGATGTTGCCCTTGTTGGGTCCACCTCACACTGGTTTTATGTAATTCTGATCTATGATGCAGAAAGTAACTTGTTTCACTGTAATAAAAAATCTAGATCCCATAGATTAATTTCTTAATGCTCTTTCTGGCTTTTCTCTTCTAATATTTCAAGTCCAAGCCACCATTCAAGGTTCAGTCCAAATTCTATCTCCTCTGTGACACCTTTTGCTGGCCTCCCCAGTGAAAGTGAAGTCTTTCAGCATGTACACCTTCCATATTCACTTGGCACTTTTAACTGCCAAGGAGGAGCCCCAACTAGATTATAAGAACCTTAAGGGCAGGGACAGTATCTTATTTGTTTGTATTTTTTCCCTTCATACTTCTCACTGTATTTTTTGGTAAGTGTCTCAAAAATGAGTTAGGGTTTGGTTAGTAAAGGACATAGAAGCATCTTATTAGTTATTAATAAGCATGCTTATTACTTATTAGCTCATTACACCTTATTATCCTAGGTCTTGGTTTTCAAAGACAGCCAGGCAGTGAGGATTGGTGTGATCATAATAATGGCTACCATTTATTGTGCACCTACTCTGTACCTAGCATCAGTTATATCAAGAGAAAAAAAACAACAACAAGAATTGCAGGGAAAACATGCCCTTTTGAGTGGTGAAAAGAAGCAAGAAGAGAGAGCTGAGATCCAATCTAAGATTTGAAAATGGAAGAAATCAGTTTTCTTAGAAAAGAGAAAAATACTTTAAAGTGCTAATGTATATTTACATTTATTTTTAATTATTTCATTATGTTTGTATTATGTGATCACACTCTACCATATGTTTTTGTGTGTGTATATATAAATGTATGTGTGTATGTGTGTATATATCCATGTAAACGTATTTTTTAAAGTTCTAGAGGGACAGACACCTGCTGATAGCTGTGGTTTCCTCCAGGGACTAGAGCAACTGATAGATACTCAAAAAAGACATAACTTACATGATCACGTTCAGTGTGCAGTGGGAAAAGGGGGTGATATTATTGAGGACTTTCAACTGGCCTCTATTTATGTATTATTTTTATGTATGCATATTCATGTGTGCACCAGAAGAAATACACCACTTCAGTTATTTTTACCAGTGAGAATCAGAATTCAATATAAAGAATTTTTAGCTAGGAATTAAAGAATTGACAAGGCAAAAAAAGGGCCACTGAAATATAACAGAAATAATAACTGCAGAAAGTAGTCACCACCTCAGTCTGGGGAACAAAGGGAGGAGTTGGGCTTGTTAGGATCTCCGAGGGCAGATTCAGATCTCTGATAAGGAGGTGTCTGCAGAGACTGGGAAAACTGCACAAGAATCAACTGCCTTTGCTGGGGTGAAGGGCTATGGCTGGGAAACACTAACAGGAAGAATAGGAAGCAACTAGTTCTTTCTCTTTCTTCCACCATGCTGTCTCCCCTTAGCGCCCTCTAATGGAGACAAATGGCTGAGCTTCTTTCTGAGTCCCAGGGGCATGTGTATGGCTTATTGATGAACCTCCCAATTAAGCTGTGCTGCAAACTGTGCTGATCTAGGTGGGTGACAGTAACAATTTAGCTCTATCATAGTCACAGGAGTCAGAAGTAGCCTTAAGAAATTAGAAATGAACCCAGTGCTTATGTATAGAGAATACACACAAGACCCCAAATTTTTTTATTCTATTTGCAGCCCTCTCCCACTAATTAACTGGAAAATTTTATAGAATTCACATAATCTCTTTCAAAATAAATGCAGCAAAAATTAATTCCAGTATAGCACTTAACAATGCGCCAGGCACTCAGTGTTTCATATATGTTAATAAATTTAATCCTTGTGACAACTCTATGAGGAGCAGGACTGTCAAGTAACTCATCCAAGGTCACTAATAGTAAGGGGCAGTCCAGAAAATAGGCCCAGCTATCTGATATAGAGATTATCTTTTTATTACCTAGCTCTGCTGCCTCTCAAACACTTACATGGTGTTTATCATATGCCAGGTATGGCTCTACTCCCTTATAATACAGAACAACCCTCTAAGGTAAGAACCATCATCCCCATTTTACAGATGAGGAAAGCAAAGCCTGAAGGCTATGAAACCCTCTGGCCTCCATTTCTCTGGCTGTCAAGTGAGGAGGCTGGACCAGCTGGCAGTAAAAGCTGCTTCTGTAAGACACTAGGATGCTAATACAAAAGAGCTCAAGTGTCCTGGCTCAAACACAGCTAGAAAGAAAGACTCCCTTTATGTCTTTATAGAACCCCTGACCTCACAGGATTAATAATAAAACAGTCTTGTATATGGGTACTAAAATTTCCAACTCAACATAGATTTTTTTATCCCCCCTGTCTATTCTCCTGCCAGGAATTAGACGGGAAATAAAAGAAAGGGTATTCATGGCCTTTTTAAAAAAGAAAAATGAAAAAAAAAAAAAAAAGAAAAGAATTTAGGAAAATCTGTTTCTTGCTGTTAGCAAGTAGCTCTCTGGTCATATCCACATTTGAGTGTATTTGGGCTCCTTTAATATTAAACAGGGGTGTGGGGGTGAGGGATAACACCCGCTTTTTATTGCGTTGCTTTTTCCCATTTATTTTCTGCTTGACTTTAATAGTTTCAGTCTAACATAAGCCTTTGAAATGGGTTAGTGTTGTCACGAAGGAAAGGCTCAGAGCCCAGGGAAGCTCAAGACCTTGCCTGAGGACACCCACTTAGTGAGAACTGAGCTGGGATTTGAACTTGTGATGAGTTTTACCTAAAGTGGCAGTATCAGGACTGCCAAGACTAAAATTGATCTTGTGTTAGAAATTCCATTTTTTTAATAAAAACTTTCCTATCACTGTGTAACTTTGTAACTCTTGACAAGCCAGGGATAGGGACATTGATAAACTGCCAGCCCCTCAGCCAAGTGACCTGACATTATCGCATCCCAGAGAGACTCATCGTAGCAAGTCACAGGCCATCCACTCACCATGTTGATGCCATCTGAGGTCCACAGGTGTTTAACATCCCCAGGATCTACACACCATGTGAGGGAATGGTTATGTGGAATATGGCAGTACCTGCAAAAGCCACAGGAATGGAGTAATTTTATAAGGATGGACACCTGTTTTCTTCGAAATGTTCCTATGGGGGAATAAAAAAAGTGCTCCTGGGCAAAAGCAAGTCCTCTCTGTTCTCTGCCAACAGATAACTTTACCAGCACTTTTATAGTGCCATTTTGGGCTTATAAAAATGTTCCTAATATAATCTGCTGGGAAATTGATGGCTTATGGTAATGACAAGAAGCCTGCCTCAGAGAATGATCTTAATTCATCATTTTGAACATCTGTAGAACCCCTTAAAGTAGCCTGGAGAGGAACGAAAGTGAAGGGAGGAGAGCAAACCTTCCCAGGGAATGGGACTGACATGCAGATTCCTGCTAATTTACTCTAAGGTTGTTAAGCAGGAAGAGCTGGGAGAGCTGCTCCTGTTTCAACCCTTCCCTTCTTCAGATGAGCCAGAAGGCCTTCGAGAATTGTCTACTCCTCTACAACACAACAACCAAGTATTACTCAATACCCCCTCAAACTTGAATATGAATTACTTTAATCAACAAAGTCAACAGTTAATTGAATCCGACACTGTCAAAGGGATATTGGAAGGTGACGGGGTTACTTAGATCAGGGTTCCAATTCCACAGCCCTCATGGGATATGCAAATCTTTGCAGGTATTAGACGTTTTGTCTGGGTTTCTTCATTGAACAAATGGGGGTAATAATGCCCATCTTATTGGCCGATGAAACTATTAGCCATCGTGCCTGGCAGTGTGCAATTTACAATATCAGGATACAATTTTAGTGTATTCAGAATTATGTCGACTGACTAAATTTTAGTGCACCAGGACGCAGGGCTATTGGTTTCCTATGGAGGTCTTAACAAAGCACCACAAACTTAAAACAACAAAAGTTCCTTAAAACAACAGGAACATTTTCTCTCATAGTTCTGGAGGCGGGAAGTCTGAAATCAAAGTATCAGCATGGCCATGTTCCCCCTAAAGGATCTAATGAAGAATCCTTTGTCTGTTACAGGAGGCTCCAGGCACTCCTTGGCTTCTGGGTGCTTAACTTTAATCTCTGCCTCTGTCTTCACATGGTATTCTCTCTGTGTCTCTGTGCTCTCTCCTCTTCTTAAAACATCACCAGTCGTTGGATTTAGGGCCCACCCTACTCCACGATGATCTCTTCTTGATCTTTAAGTAATTACATCTGCGAAAGCCCAATAAGGTCAAATGCTGAGGTTCCAGGTGAATATGAATCTTGGAGGACATCATCAGCTCATGAGAGCTGATTAGGGGGCTTAAATGGGAAGGTACAGTTGAAGTGCCACACATATTACCTGCACGTTAGGGGTTTTTAATAAATAAAGGGAGTGGCTATAGTTTTGTTGTTATTGCTGCTGCTGGCATCATGATTGTTTTTCCAGGGGAATGCAAGGAAAAGGTTGGATTTGAGAGGGAAAGGCAGACCTGAGAAGTATATGAGGAGGGAGCGGCATAAAGACCCAGAGGAGAAAAAAAAGAGGCTGAGAAAGCCGGGGAGAAAGAACTAAGGGGACAGTCCTCGCCTGGGCTTGCCCAGCTCCTGTGCCCTCAGATGGCAAGGCCTGGATAAACAAGCAGGGTTGGTCAGGAAACCTGGACACCTCAGCCTGGCACAGTCTGGTGCAGTCTGGCCCTGCCCCCATAGTGTGGTCTCACATCCTTAAGAGAAAAGAAATAGGAATATGCAGAAAGAAACCATGTGTAAGTTTCCACTTCTTCCTCCCTGACTACAGGTATTTCAGAGTTTTTCTTAAGGGAGTGGGAGTAGATTCTAGAGGGAACACTCCCAGAATGCGAGACCTTGCTGAAAAGCAATGAATCTCAGTGCTGAGCCTGGACAGAAACTCCTATGCTTTCAGAAGATTCCTGAGCTGTGGAAGTCAATCAAGCATAACAAAAGTGTAAGAGCAGCTGGAAATGCTGGGCCTCTCCTTCCTAAGACCAGGATGACAGGTGTCCTGGACGTGCTAAAATTTAGTCAGTCAACGTAATTCTGAATACACCAAAATTGTATCCTGATGTTGTTAATTGCACAGTGCCAAGCATCATGGTGAACAGCTTTAAAAAATTTTTAATTTTTTTGTTTCAATTGGTTTTGGGGGAACAGGTGGTGTTTGGTTCAATGAATAAGTTCTTTAGTGGTGATTTCTGAGATTTTGGTGCACCCATCACCCCAGCAGTTTACATTATATCCAGTGTGTAATCTTTCATCCCTCACCAACCCCCATCCTTTCCCCAGAGTCCCCAAAGTACAATGTATCATTCTTATGCCTTTGCATCCTCATAGCTTAGCTCTTACATATGAGTGAGAACATACAATGTTTGGCTTTTTCATTCCTGAGTTACCTCATTTAGAATAATGGTCTCCAATTCCATCCAGGTTGCTGCAAATGTCATTATTTCATTCCTTTTTATGGCTGAGTAGTATTCCATCATATATTATATATATACCACAGTTTCTTTACTCGTTGACTGATGGGCATTTGGGCTCATTCCATATTTTTGCAATGGCAAATTGTATTGCTGTAAATGTGTGTGCAAGTGTCTTTTTTATATGATGACTTCTTTTCCTCTGGGTAGATACCTAGTAGTGGGATTGCTGGAGTATATGGTAGATCTACTTTTAGCTCTTTCCAGAATCTCCACACTGTTTTCCACGGTGGTTGTAGTTTACAGTTCCACTAACAGTGTAAAACTGTTCCCTTTTCACCACATCCATGCCAACACCTATTATTTTTGATTATGGCCATTCTTGCAGCAGTAAAGCGGTATCACTTTGTGGTTTTGATTTGCATTTCCCTGATCCTTAGTGATGTTGAGCATTTTTCCATATGCTTGTTGGCCATTTGCGTATCTTCTTTTGAGAATTGTCTTTTTATGTCCTTAGCCCATTTTTTGATGGGATTTTTTTTCTTGCTAACTTGTTTGAATTATTTAGATTCTGGATATTAATCCTTTGTTGGATGTATAGATTGTGAATATTTTCTCCCACTCTGTGGGTTGTCTGTGAACTCTGCAGATTATTTCTTTTGCTGTGCAGAAGCTTTTTTGTTTAATTAAGTTCCATTTATCTTTGTTTTTGTTACATTTGCTTTTGGGCTCTTGGTCATGAAGTCTTTGCCTAAGCCAAAGTCTAGAAGGGGTTAATAGTTTTAATATAAGCGTGGCACACGCTTATGTCACTGGAAAAGATGAAGGGTAAGAGTTGGGTTCTGACTAAAATTATTGAGCACAAAGATTCCCTTTAAGACTGACTTCTTTTCTCCAGAAACCATCCTACTGGCCTCGCAGCCAGGTGTTCATAATTTTTTTTGGTACCATAAGCCCTTTTGCCAATCTGAGTAAATCCATGGGCTCCTTCTCAAAATAATGCTTTAAACTTAATAAAACTAAATACATAAGATTACAAGGCAAACCAATGATATCAAAAGACAGTTATTAAAATAACAAAATTTGTGATACAATTCTGTATGTGCTTTTTTATTAATATATTAAATAACAAGATCCAGCAGTAGTCCTAGAGCTACTGTAATTTTGAAGTCATGAGACATGTAAATGGTATTTCAAGATAGCTGCAACAACCATAGTGGAATCTGTAAATATCTGTAATTTGTTGCCTATATTCATAATTGAAGAAAATGCAAAATTTCAGTTGGAGCTTAACGAAAATAAACATATAGCATTTTCCCCATCCAAGTTCACAGAATTTTATCCAGATTTGTGCACACCAAATTTAGAACCCCTGTTCTAAGCAAGCTTTTCAAAGGCAACCAATTTTTGGAGGGGTTCTACCAACTAGCCTGAGCACAAACTCGGTTATGTTTGCAAAGGACGCCCCCTACAGGCCAAAAGACTTGAGCTAGTCACCCGAAAATGCATTTAATTTGCTGTGTTAGAAAACAATAGGTCAGACAATTAATTCACTGACTCACACCAAGAAACGGAGAACGGAAGACTGATGGTCAGCGAGGCCCAGGGGCATCTAATCAGCATAGATTTAAAAGCCCCTTTTGGCTTAATGGGAAAGTGCTGACGGCTTGTGCTGTTGGTCATTAGCAAAGGAGGACAAGATTGCTAACCTGGGAGGCTATTGCTAAGGGGGCTACTTTCTCTGCTTCTGGTCAACAAGGAGGCTCTGCAGATTGCTGAAAGGTTAGATTTCCCAATGCACTCATCTGGCCAAGGTCTTTAGGATCTGCTTTCAGTGCTTGGAGCTTGGAGCCAAGTGGAAAGGAAGGAGAGGGGAAATGAATTCAGAACTTACCATGTGCCAGAAATCGGCTATTTTCACTTAGGCTATTGCACTGAGTTCCTAAAACAACTCTGTACAGAATTTATTATTATTGTTACCGCTATTTACAGAGGTAATTGAGGCTCAGAGAGGAAAGTCATCACTTGCCCATGGTCACTCTGAATAAATAACTGTGGGTTTGAGGGGGCAGGGAACCATTTGCTGTCCAGTCTCTGCCACCCAGGGCATGGCAGTGAGACTCCCACAGCACTGCCCACTCCTGTTAGCATAGAGTTCTGGAGCCTGCTTTGAATTCTGGGCTTCCCCACTTACTAAGGGTGTGAACTTAAGCAAGTAATCATGTGCCTCCTTTCCCTATCTGTAAAATGAGGATAACAATAAATGTTTACTATAACTTAACTAAAGTTATGATTACTTTGCTAAATAGTAAAAACTAAACGTTAAGCCTGTAGAACAGTGCTCAATACCTGCAGGCATTCAACCAATGATAGCTATTATTAATTATTACACTAAGTGTTGCCTCCTGAGAAGCAAAGCAGCTAGCAGCTAACAGCCTCAAGCAGTACTTCTCACCCACATGCAATTTTTGTCCTCCAGGGGACTTTGACAATAACTGGAGACATTTTGGCTGTCACCACTAAAAAGGCATCTAATGAATAGAGGCCAGAGATATTGTTAAACATCCTAGAATGCATAGAATAGCCCCTACAATAAAGGTTTGTATGGTCCCAAATGTCAGTAATCCAAGACAGAGAAACCCTGCCCCAAACTGAACACCAGTGGAGACTCTTTTGCCAGATATAAGGAGGTGCTAAATTGAAACTCTAATTCCAGGGAGGGTGCAGACAATAAAAAAACAAAAAACTAAAAACAAAACCTAGGAAACGATTAGATGATAACAAATGCTGTAATAAAAATAAAACAGCGTGGCAGGAGAGAGTGATGGGTGCGACTGCTTTGGATGGGATGGTCAGGAAAGTCTCCTTAGAGGAGGTGGCATTTAAATTGTTACCTGATCATCAGGAAGTGATCAGCCATTGAAGATCTGAGCAACAAGCATAGCTGGTAGAGGGAGCAGTTCCTGCAGAAGTATCAAGGGAGGGGTAACTTTGGTATGACTGAGGAAGAAAGAATGAGAAATTAGAGAGTAGTCGGAGGGAGGGAGAGAGTCAAATGAAATTCCAATAAGGCCTCAAAGAATGGCTCCCTTTGGGCAAGGCTACTTCTTGGTAATCCCTCAGGGAAAAAAAATTTTCTCAAGGTACTTGACTATAACTAAAATATGTAATTTTTTAATGTGGTATAATTTTACATTGGTTTTAAAGTTGTTTATTTTTTGTTTTTGTTTCACTTTAAGGAGTAATAACAAGGAGTCTCTTTCCCAGCAGGGAGTTACTTAATATGGTCAGTTACTGATTTGCTTACTTCTGGTTTGAGATGAAACCACATTGAGTCTTTCTTTTCTCTGGAGTACAGGGGATTATTCAGATGTGGTATCGTAAGAAAGGAGACAGAGCACAGTTTGATTTTGCGCTGTTGAAGCATTTCAGCCACTCTGAGTCAGATGTAAAATTGCAATCCACATTTTGAAAACTAATAAAGCCTGGATGGGGGTGATGGGAAGGGCAGGCAGTGTGTTCTCTTAAACTCATGCAGCTTTGCCCACAGCTACACTGCACCTACAAAGTCAGAGACTAGGGGATGAGTCATAAAAGGAAATGACCATCTAATTCTTAGACTGGTCCTGGTGAATTTCTTTATATGAAGGTAAAAAGTATCACAGGATTCTTTGCCTAAATCTCATCTAAGATAGTACTAGTGAGAGAGCAGAATAGTAGTCTCAAGATAACCATGCCTATATGTCACATAAAAGTGAGCCAGAGTTGCAATTTATTAAGCAAGCGTTTGATAGAATGTTCAATAAACTGATTGATTTATAACATGGAAGGAAGTGGGGAGGAGGTTACTTCTGAAGATGGGATAAACTGTATCCAGGGTCCTCTAGGCAGGAACCTGTATGAGGTGTAAACAACAGGATGTGAGGGTCAGAGATCTGGACCTATCATTTGAAGCAACCTTTCAATGACTCTAAAATCAAGACGTTTTCTCTGGGTGCTCTACTTCATTTAAGTTTCTAAAATTAGCTGGGAACAGACACATAGATCAGTGAAACAGAATAGAAAACCCAGGGCTACCTCCGCACGTCTACAGTGAACTCATTCTTTCACAAAGTTGCCATGAATATACATTGAAGAAAGGACAATTTCTTCAATAAATGGTGCTGGGAAACTGGATACCCATATGCAGAAGAGTGAAACCAGACCCCTACCTCTCGCCATATACAAAAATCAAATCAAAATTGACTACAGACTTCAAACTATGAAACTACCATAATGAAACTTTGGGGAAGCACTCCAGGATATTGGTCTGGGCAAACATTTCTTATGTAACACCCCACAGGCAAACAAAGCAAACATGGACAAATGGGATCACATCAAGTCAAAAAACTTCCACACAGCAAAGGATACAATCAACGAAGCAAAGAACAACCCACTGAACGGGGAAAATATTTGGAAACTACATATCTGACAAAGAATAACCAGAATCTATTATATAAGGAGCCCAAACAGCTATATAAAAAATTCTAATAATCTGATTAAAAATGAGCAAAATATCTGAATAGACATTTCTCAAAAGACATACAAATGGTCAACAGGCTATGAAATGGTGCACAACGTCATTTATCATCGGAGAAATGCAAATCAAAACTACAATGAGATAATGTGGCACATACACACAATGGAATACTATTCAGCCATAAGAAAGAATGGGATCCCGTCATTTACAATAACGTGGATGGAACTGGAGGTCATTATGTTAAGTTAAATAAGCCAGGCACAAAGAGATAAGTTTTGCATGTTCTCACTTATTTGTGGGAGCTACAAATTAAAATAATTGAACTCATGGAGATAAGAGAACAGGATGGTTACCAGTGGCTATGAAGGGTAGTGAGGGTTGAGGGGAAAGTGGGGATGGTTAGAGGGTACAAAAAAAAATAGAAAGAATGAGTAAAATCTAGTATTTGCTAGCACAACAAAATGACTATAGTCAAAAATAATTTAATTGTACATTTTGAAATAACTGAAAGAGTATAATTGGATTGTTTATAACATAAAGGATAAATGATTGAGATGATGGATACCTCATTTACCCTGATGTGATGATTATGCTTTGCATACCTATGTCAAAATGTCTCATGTAACCCATAAATATACACACCTGCTATGTACCCACAAAATTCAAAATAAATTAAAAAGTTTTTTTTTTTTAAATTAGCTTGGCAAGGCCAGACATGGTGGCTCCCAGCATTGTGGGAGGCCGAGGTGGGTGGATTGCTTCAGTCCAGGAGTTACAAATTAGCCTGGGCAAAATGGTGAAATCTTATCTCTACCCAAAAAAACAAACAAACAAAAAATTAGCCAGGTATGGTGGTGTGCACCTGTAGTCCCAGCTACTCAGGAGGCTGAGGTGGGAGGATCTCCAGAGCCTGGGAGATCAAGGCTGAAGTGAGCTGTGATTGCACCACAGTACTCCAGCCTGGGTGACAGAGTGAGACCCTATCTCAATATTTAGGACTATTTCCAGACTGCAGTTAGAAAGACCATAGGGTCTCTCAGTGAAGCTGGGGTTAGCAACTCTGTCGGCTATTTGGCAGGGTCTGTGGCTTCATGACTCAAGCAACCCAATTAGGACAAATTGCTAGAGGCCTACACCCAATATTCATTCTCCCTCTCCTCCTCAGTTTTAGGACCTCTAGTTTTATTTGAGGCAACAAGATATACCCAGCTAAAAGACTATATTTCTCAGCCTCAGCTTCCCAATTACATGTGACCATATGACTTATTCCTGGCTGATGAAATTTATTGGAAATGATTTTTTGTACCTTCTAGGAAAACATCTTAAAAGATAGCTGATGTATATACACTTTGCCTATTCTTTCCTTTCTTCCACTCTGCTACGTGGAATATGGATATGGTGGCTGGCGCTCTCATCAGTCATTTTTTAATATAAGGACATATATCATGCCCTAAAGAAAACAGTTGTGACTAGAAGGAGCCTAGATTCCTGAGGACTTTGTGGAGTTGGCGTACAAGCCCCAAAGCATCGTTATCTCTGAATCTCTATTAGTGTAAGAAGAATCAACTTCTATATTATTTAAGCCATAATATTTAAAAGTTTTTGTCAGTCTCGTGCGGTGGCTCACGCCTGTAATCCAAGCATTTTGGGAGGCTGAGGTGGGTGGATCACAAGGTCAGGAGTTCGAGACCAGCCTGACCAACATGGTGAAACCCCCTTCTCTACTAAAAATACAAAAATTAGCCATGCGTGGTGGTGCGTGCCTGTAATCCCAGCTACTCAGAGGCTAAGCCAGGAGAATTGCATGAACCCAGGAGACAGAGATTGCAGTGAGCCGAGATTCAAGCCATTGTACTCCAGCCTGGGTGACAGAGGGAGACTCTGTCTCAAAAAAGTTTTTGTCTTATGCAATTATTTACTAGAACTTATCCTAAACAATATGCCAATCATTTGCATAATCCGTTCACATTGGGAAATTTAAATGGCCAACATCAAGTACTCTTATTAGGTCTTATTTTATGTAAGTTTCTTAAAATTTGTTTTGGGATGACGAACAATTTATAATAATATTGACATTATATAAGGTCTTAGTTGACCAATTTTGTTGTTGTTGTTTTAGAGACAAGGTCTCACTATGTTGCCTCGGCTGCTGCTAACCTCAAACTCCAGACCCAAGCAATCTCCTGCCTCAGCCTCTGCAGTAGCTGCGAGTACAGGCGTAAGCCACTGCTTCCTCCTATGTGACCCCATTCATCTAAAGAGTGTGTTAGTGCACCTTGGCAGATCTCATCAAATGGAGATCGTGTGTTAGTGCACCTTGGCAGATCTCATCAAATGGAGATCATGGAATTCAAGGGCTCTATAGCCGTTGTCACTTAAACTGGTTTAGATATTTGCAATCATTGTTATGCAAAACAAGTGATTCTCATCTTTAGACTCCATAGCAGAAGTCAATAATGGTCAGTTAATTATGTGTAACTAAAACACCTGGAAAGTCTCTCGCTTGATCTCTCTGATGTAACACTGTGTGCATTTTCTGCATATGGTAATCATTATTGCATCTCACCAAATACTTCTCACCCTCTGCCTTCTAGGAATATGGCAGAATTGTACTTCCTGGGTCCCTATGGTTGAGTGAGGCCGTGTTCTGGAGAAATAATTGCATCACTTCCAGGTTCACCCTTCAGAGTTGTCTTTTCCATTTGCTATTGTATCTGGCAGTGGCTTCCCATCAGCCTGTGTCCAGGGAGGAAGATGAGCTGGCACTGAGCAGAATCCTCAGGTGTCTCTTACTGAACAAAAAAACAAACCTTTTTGTTTGTTTCAATCCACTGAGATTAAGAAGCTGTTTGTTACCGCAGCATAATCTACGTTATCGTGACTGAGATACCATATGATTCAGAAAAAAAATATTCCCAGGATGGGCGTAATTACAGAGGCACTGAATGATATAATCTGTGGTTCCAGCAAGGATATGGGTAAAAGTCCCCTCCAATTTAACCCATGCACTTAATCTTTTTAACATCAACAACTTATGTTCATAAAATATTTTTGTGGAGCAATTTCTTATAACATATCTATCTAGAAAAAATCTGTCAATAAGCAAAGCGATCTTCCTCTTCCTTAGTGGCTTCATACCCTACCAAACTTACATCCAATCCTCGCATTTAGATTCCACATGCTATTGGCGCCACCGTGTGGAATTTAGAAAGAATGACATTTACTATATGAAAGCAAGGTCAAATATCCAGTAATACCATAGATTCCTTGAGAGGGGTACTGTACATGATTTAAAAACTCACATCCCGCTTGCTAGGGTATCAAATAGAAGGCAAGAGGGAAAACATTCCTGTCATGTGAACTAGGAAGTTGAACAGAAGTGAGGCTTACTCTTACTTATCCAGTCAACAAATATTTACTAAGCTCCGCTTCGTTTGAGATATTGTTCCAGTGCCTGGGGATTCAATAGTGAACAAGATATAAAACGTTCTTGCCTTAGTTCCAAAGACAATGAGAGAAATAAACAAACACATCTTACAATGTCTGATCGTGATAAATGCTATAAACCAAAATAAATCAGGATTAGGGCATAGAGAGTGATGGGGGAAGAATTGTTTTAAATAAGGTTGACAGAAATAAAGGCAAACAATCCACATTTAGCTTTCCCAAAGTTCTTTTAGATGAATGATCCAAAATCTCAAACAATACAAACAATCTCTTACAGACATAAAATGAGAAAACACCTCAAAATGCTCAAATCTTGTTTTTCAAACTCATTGCCCTGGGGTCGGGGGAAGACTCCTTGGAGAAATGGCTGATTACAGGTCTGAGGCAGGAAATGGACAAGAAGATCCTGAAATGTATTGTTATGTTGGAAAACACAGGAGCACTCAGAGACTAACAACAAAGTCATGTTCATCTTTAATCTGTCACGCAGACAGATTACAAGGACTCCTGCTGGCAAAACTGCGGCATATTTAGGCATCAACAAGAATAATAACTGTAACGGATATTTCACTGGATGAATAAAAATCTATGAGTTTAGGCTGGATGTGGTGGCTCTTGTCTGTAATCACAGCCCTTTGGAAAGCTGAGGTGGGAAGATCACTTGAGCATAGGGGTTCAAGGCTGCAGTGAGTATGCTCTTGCCACTGCACTCCAGCCTAGTTGACAGAATGAGACTTCATCTAAAAAAAATGAAAGAATTCATGAGTTTCTAGTGTTATTTAAGGAAAATAAAAAGACAGGGCTCTGTTTTATTGAAGAATACCAATAGCAGGTATTATAGAATTAAAGGATAATCATTTGGCAAACTATAAGGTAACACCGATTCAATAAGGATCATCTTGTGTATTAATTTCTTGTTGCTTATGTAACAAACTACCACAAATGTAGTGGCTTAAAACAACATGTATCCATTATTTTGCATTTCTGGAGATCAAACGTCTAAAATGGGTCAGCTGTCGTGTCCCCTCATAGTTCCAACCTCGACTCCCATCATCATGTCTGACTCCTACCCGCCTGCCTCCCTCTTATAAGAAATGTCCTTATAAGGACATTTGTGATTACAGTGGCTCCACCCACATAGTCCAGCATAACCTCCTCATCACAAAATTTAATGATACCTGCAAAGTCCTATTTTGCCAACTAACCTGTGGAATACATGTTCATGTGTTTCAGGGGTTAGTATGCGAGCATCTTGTGAGCAGAGTATTTACCAGGTATCAAAGTATCATCTCACAGATTACTTATTAATTGTAAAGAGAGAAAAAATGACTTTTACAACTAAGGGTTCTCATAATCACCACTCTAAACAATTGGACAATGAGAAATTAGGTATGAGGCCCACAAATCACCTATATATTCATGCCAAAAAGGTTTCACCTGAATCTAATCAAGTCTTTCACCCTAACTTTCAGCTTACAGAAGTGATGCCATAGAAAAGCAAGCGCATTCAAGATACAAGACGTGCTGTGTGTCCACCATTCTAGACTTCCCCAAACTGCAATGCCAGAAACAAGGTTGGGGGAATATTCTAAATTTTGAAAAAAGGACTAAAGAGACATAACCAAATGCAGTGGGTAAACATTGACTGAATTTTGGATTAAAAAGTCATTTTAAAAGATAATTGATGGAATTTTAAATTTAAATATTAGCTGATACTATGGAATTATTGCTAATGGGCACATAGGTACATAGGTTAGTGTCCTTATTCTTTGGAAATACATGTTGAAATATTTGGGATTGAAATATTAATACGTGATGTCTGAAACTTACTTTCAAAATCTTTCAATAAAAATATCTGGTCGCCGGGCACAGTGGCTCATGCTTGTAATCCCAGCACTTTGGGAGGCTGAGGCAGGCAGTTCACAAGATCAGGAGTTTGAGACCACCTGACCAATATAGTGAAAGCTCAGCTCTACTAAAAATACAAAAATTAGCTGGGCGTGGTGGCATGCACCTGTAGTCCCAGCCACTTGGGAGGCTGAGGCAGAAGAATTGCTTGAACCCGGGAGGCAGAGGTTGCAGTGAGCTCAGCTCATGCCACTGCACTCCAGCCTGGGCAACAGAGTGAGACTCTGTCTCAAAAAAAAAAAAAAAAAATTGGTCAAACACTATTCTAGATGTTTCTGTGAAGGTAGTTTTTGATGAGATTAACATTTGAACCACTATACGAATATTAAATCTCTCTATATGTCTCCATAGACTATCTATGTTTCTCCATAGAAATAGATAAATATAAGTTTTGTTTCTCTGGGGAACTCTAATACAATACTCTTCTTTCAACTTTTCAGTATGTTTGAAATTTTTTCTAATGAAAAGTTAGGGGAAAAAATCAAATTCATATTTTTTAAAACAACATTCAGGAGTTTTCAAAAACATTTTCCTGATCTAGTCAATGCTGACATTCAGGAGTTAAGTCCATTATTTTGTAGCTTGTAGCTATTCTTCCAGGGGAGAAAATTACTCTTTATAGAGAATAGTCTGAGGAGCCTAGCCAACTAAAAATAAGCATCGCCTGTCAGTTTGCAAATATTTTTGAGGATTTATTGTCTTAGTGGCTATGCTCAGTCCTGGAAAAAGAATGATAAGCCACCCAGAAGTGGTCCTGGCTAGTTCTTTCTGTGTTATTATGTGTCCCATACTTGCAAGCCAAGTTCAGTTGGGTCAAAGTAGAGCACAGCTAACTAATTCTTGATTTTAGGAGAACGTACAGGTTTTCTGATCAGGGAGACTGTACTGATGATATAGCCATTTCCGTGAAAGCCAACAGTGACAACTTCATATTTCAAAAGTTAGACTACTCCAGTGAACATGATATAAACTCTTTTCTTCCTCTGTAACCAACATAGAACACATTTAGAAAGCTTATTTGAAAACATGTCAAGTTCTCATAGAAAGTAGAAGAATGGTTACCAGAGGCTGGGAAGGGAAATGAAGCTGGGGTGGGGATGGCTAACAAGTACAAAAAAAAAAGTTGGAAAGAATTAATAAGACAGCCAAGCGCGGTGGCTCATATCTGTAATCCCAGTTCTTTGTGAGGCCAAGGTGTGTGGATCACAAGGTCAGGAGATGGAGATCATCTGATCAACATGGTGAAACCCTATCTCTATTAAAAATACAAAAATTAGCTGAGCTTGGTGGTGCGTGCCTGTAATCCCAGCTACCTGGGAGGCTTAGGCAGGAGAATCGCTTGAACCAGGGAGTCAAAGGTTGCAGTGAGCCGAGATCATGCCACTACACTCCAGCCTGGCAGTAAAAAAAAGAATTAATACTACTTACTATTTGATAGCACAACAGGGTGACTGTAGTCAATAATAACTTAATTGTACATTTTTAAATAATAAAAAGCATATAATTGGATTGTTTGTAACACAAAGAATAAGTGCTTGAGGGGATGGGTACCCCATTCTCCATCATGTGATTATTACACATTGCATGCTTGTTTCAAAACATCCCACATATGTGCACCCCATAAATATATAAACCTACTATGTACCCACAAAAATTAAAAATAAAAAAATTTAAAAATAAGAAAATAGTCAAGTTCTGCTGTGGCCATAATAAACATTTATCCTGATGCCTTAAACACTAGACAACTCAACACATTACATGAAACTACTGTGCTCAAACATTGGACAGTAGGAAGCACAGTGTTTACCAGCAGAACATGGTAAACTTACTGAATTGAGGAGACAGACATGGAAGGCCACAGAGTCTGAAGACGCTGAAGGTGAAAAGCAAATGTTCGGAGAGGAGCAGCCTATGCAGAACAGAACTTCAGAAGTTTGTGTAGCAATTTCCTTGAGTTTCCAGTGAACACTAAGCTATGAACACAAAGGATGAGACTCTATAAAGTCAAGCAAAAAGTGACTGGAAGCTGGGAAGTGAACAGTTCCCAGAGATCCTATAGTGCTGGGAATTCATTTGAGTTCCCTAAGCCAGCATGGAGAGTGCTGTCCTGTTTGATCACTCAGGGCATCCAGTAGAGACCCCATAAGTTACTCCATACAAATTGGGCTACACTCTCTGTAAGTAAAAGCTACTCTAGATAAACCTTAACAAAGCTTAACAATAGCCTCAAAAAACTCAAACTGAACCACAAATGACCTAACTGGCTACCTACGAGAACAAAGCTCAACATTCTTCTCAAGGCAAATAATATCCAACCGTACCCAGATATTCAGTGATAGAAAATTCATAAAGTCAGGTGTCGAATAAAAAATTACTAGACCAGGCCAGGCGTGGCGGCTGACACCTGACACCTGTAATCCTAGCACTTTGGGAGCCTGAGGCAGAATGATTGCTTGAGCCCAAGAGTTCAAGACCAGTCTGGGCAAAATACTGAGACCTTGTCTGTATTTATTTTATTTTAAAAAATTACTAGACTAGCCAAGAAGTAGGAAAATGTGGGTCATAACCAAAAGAAAAATCAGTTACTAGAAAGAGATTTTAAAGACAGAGAAATATTAGGATTCATAAAAGACAGCTTTAAAACAACTGTTGGGCCAGGCAGAGTGACTCATGCCTATATTCCCAGTACTTTGGGAGGCAGAGGCAGGCAGGTGACTAGCTAGGAGTTTGAGGCCAGCCTGGGCAATATAGTGAGACCCCACCTCTACAAAACCTACAACAATTAGCTGGACATGGTGGGGTGCACCGTAGACCCAGCTACTTGGGAAGCTAAGGTAGGAGCCCGGGGGGCAGAGGTTGCAGTGAGCCGAGATTGTGCCACTACACTCCAGCCTAGGTGACAGAACGAAATGCTGTCTCAAAGCAAACAAACAAATATGAAACAGTTGCAACTATGCCCAGGAAGTTAAAGGAAAATATGAACATAGAGAAGATATGAGAGTCAAATGGAACATCTAGACATGAAAACTAACACATCTAAGCTGACCTAATTCCACTCCCACATTTCACGGACACAACACATTCTTCCTCAAAAATCCCTGTAAGATCAACAGTTTGCTCTGCTCAACAAGACCCCTCCTTTACTTAGGTAAGAAACCAATTCAAATTTGAGGTTTTATATTGATTTTGAGTGGTGGTCTCATATTTTGACCATTATGAGGTTCCACCAAGGTTATTTTGATGACTCTAACTTCAAAATAAATAAAAGTGTGCTCACCAGGTCCCTTGGTGTCCAGATTTCATTTATCCTTTGGATTTGTTCCAAGTGCTTTTGTCTCAATATTGATCTGTACTCTGACTCCCACTGAGCATGTATTGCTGAGTTTATTTTGTTAAAGGAGGATTCCGATCAAAATAGTTCTTTGTAGTTGGCATTGTCAATATTTTGGTCATTAATTTCGTCATTCTTCTTGTGTGCTCGTTTTGCTTTAGTGTGTCTATTAGTACAAAGTCTTGGCTCGGGACTTTTTTTCCTGTTGCTTTGTCTTTCACAGTCATTTTATTTCTTGGATATACAAGGGGCTCTACAGTGGGCATGGACAAAGGAATATGTCCATTCAGTCTCCAATTCAACCCAAGTTGAGTCCAAGGACTATCAATTAGAGGTCCAGTAGACAGTAACAAATTCATGATCAAACTTTGCCTTTTGTTCCCTAAACACCTTCATAGGGACACTTCCTCTTTCATCAATCAATAAAAGGCCATTTCATTTAGTCCATATGCCAGAGTAAAAAACTGTCATGTCATTTATTGTATAGTCCCTTCTTAGCCCCAGTTGGTCAGGTAACCTAAGATGCTATTTTTTAGCATATATTTTGAGTGACTATAATGTCTTTTCTTATTTGTCATGAATTTTTCTAAATTAAAGTCATAACTTCTTACTGGCTGAACTCCTACTTTTTCTGTGAATTCTCACTAAAATACTAATTTATGTGCTCATCCTAGTACAGCAAAAATATTTTTAACCCAAAGTAGCAATGCCTACATTGGGGGATATTCTGATACTCAAAATTAATACATTTAAGCAGAGCTCTAGAAAAATGAGGAAAACTAATACTATTTACAATTCAGTAGTCAACTTCTTTGGTGTGTCAAGACCTCAAAACAAAATTAATGACAAGATAGTTTCTTTCAAAGACTCTCTAATTTCCTATCATTCAAAGCCTTTGGAAACTATGCTCTGTATATAGCTGACATGAAATTCTCATCACTCAGTTAAGCTTTTTCAATTCCTCTATTCCTAGCCTCCTAAATGTGATACCGTTTCCTCAGGGCTTTTCTCAGAAAAGGCCATGGTATCTCTTAGACTTGCTAGACCAGAAAGCAGGATCAATAGCAGCTGAATTTAAACCTTGGTCTAGAGTATCAGTAAGACTAACACAATTCCCTGCAGAATATGGAACTTTGTTAGATATACATTATTTTGGACTATTTAACGTATATAGTTAGCTTGCTTAATTGCTAGTCTCTCAAAAGGTAAAAAGGGTTAAAAGCAGCAGGACGGGAAACACCAGGAGGCGATTTTCATAACTCAGTTGTGTGTAAGTGAAGAAAATGGTTTCGAGTGGGCAAATAGATGCATACATATATGAAGTACACTATAGAGGGACATGCAGTTTTTCCTTTATGGATATGAACAGATTCAACATTATAAGCAAAGTGAAGATGAATTAATAAAAGACTTTAAAGATGCATTTCAGGAAAGTTTCAGTTTGAGTAGACAGTTGGAACAGGCCCAACATGTGAAATGAAGGGAACCTTTTTATTTGTCATTATAATGGGCTCAGACCCAAACTAGGGGACTTAAACAGAAACTGTACAATGGAATGGAAAATTGTCAGTTTAGGAGAGTTTCCAACATGTAGCTGAACGTTTTCAATGAGCTTAAAAAAGGAAACTAGCTGAAAATTAAACCAAACTTCTGACCCTTCAGATAAAGTAACTGGCTCCAAGTTAAAAATAAAACCAAAAGTCCTCTGTTCTTTGAGAATAAAGAGCCTATGGCTAGGAACACCTTTAGATGTTGTAAGCAGAAAAGCCAGTGAAGGAAACAATGAACCATATTTTGAACAAAATATCAAAGAAATGAAAAGATAGTTATCCAAGATCTGTCCAATTATGCTGCTCTAAAAGCAAACTCAGCACCCAGCAATTTCCTGTCCTTCCTCTAAAGTCCCAAGGGGAATTGTCTGAAAATACAGATGGGACAACAATGCCGCTTTTATGTTACTAAACATGCTGCCCTATCTACCATTAATTCTGCTTCTGTAGAACTATCAGATCACTCAGAAAAACATTTTAAAGTTGAAGAGCCAGAGAAAGGTGCATTGACTTGTAATACAAGTTCGGAAGAGGGGAAAGGGAGAGTTTTGCCTTCAAGTGAAAATGTTTGGTTGTACAATAACATGAAAGAAAATAATAACAAACTTGAGGGTGTATATAAATTTTAAAAGGCTTGAGGAAAAGTGAACTTTACTTGCCTTGTTTTACTGAAGCAATTCAGAAGTGGGAATTTCTATCAATCCTAAATCTTTTCACCAGACCCAATATTTAAATGTCACTTTGGAACTATTACGAGAACATTCCTTTCTTCTTTGTGACATAAGTCCTATCTTACATGGAATTTCCAGACAAAGTTGAAGGGTTATTCTTAAGGCACCCTAAAATTTTCCTTCATATGTACACTTACTGTCTATGCATTGGAAAACTTTCACTATGTATAATTCAGGAAGTAACTACAGAATTATCTATGGTCCACAGATATGGTCAGAATATTTGCAATAAAGTCTGTAAGAATCCATTGATTCTTTCAGGGTTATTATAAAAGTTCAGTTACATAGGTGTGTGAAAAGATAAAGCTCTTCTCTAGGGGCTATAACTCAACATGAAGCATGTCAATGAGCCATTGCATGTTCTCCTAATTTCAAAGATACTGTAGTCTCAGCTAATTTTGTTAAAACCTTTTCAGATAATCTTTCCCAGTCCGTGAACTGCCTTTTATCTTACTGATGTCTTTCAAAAAGTTTTAATTTTAATAAATTCCAACTTACCAATTTTTTTTCTTTCATGATTCATGCATTCTATATCCTAAGAAAATCTTTGCTAATCCCAAGATAGCAAATGTCTCCTATTTGTTGTTTTCCTGGAATTTCTAGATTTAGCTATTGTTTAGGTCTATCATCCATTTTAAAATCTAAATTTTACACTAAAATTATATGATACAAAAGTTGAGGTTCATTTCTCCTAAGAATACATACTCATTCCATTTGTTGAAAAGACTGTTTTCCTCTTGGAATTGCTTTAGTGCCTTTTTGTTTTGTTTTTAGAGTGTCACTTTTTTGCCCAGGCTGGAGTGCAATCACAGCTCACTGCAGCCTCAACCTCTCCAGGCTCAGGTGATCCTCCCATCTCAGTTTCCCAAATATGTGGGACTACAGGCACATACCACCACACACAGTTAATTGTGCCTTTGTCAAAAATCAACATATGCATGGGTACATTTTTGAATTCTATTCTGTCCATTGGTCCTTAATCTTACTTATAAAACATGCCCATTAGCAATAAATTTTCTCATGTTTTCTCTGAGTCTTCTCACTTTTTGAAGATGTTTGCTGAGTATCAAATTCTAGGTAAAAAGGCTATTTTTTTCAGCACTTTTAAGATGGCATGCCAAGGTCTCTAACTTGCTGTTTAAGAAAAGAAATATGTAGTTATTCTTACCTTGGCTTCTCTGCATGAATATACTTTTTTTTTTCTCCAGCTGCTTTGTTCTCTGGTTTTCAACAATTTCATTATGATGTACCTTGACAAGATTTTTTTTTGTGTTACCTTGTTTGTTGAATTTCTTGTGATCTGGGGTTTGTAGTTTTCATCAACTAAGACTTTTCAGCCATTATTATTATTTTTTTTTTACCATAATCTTATGAGTATTTTTTTTAAATTGTACTTTAGTTTCTGGGGTACATGTGCAGATCATGCAGGGTTGTTGCATAGGTACATACATTAGCCATTATTTCTTAATATACTATTTTTGTTTCCATGACTCCAACTTCTAGGACACGAAATACAAGTATATTAGAACAGCTGATATTATCCCATAGGTGTCTAAGACACTGTCCTATATTTTTTCTTTGTATTTTAGCATGCTTTTAAATTCACTGACTTTTAGTTCTATAGAGACCAACCTGCTATAATTTCATCTATTCCTTCTTATCTAGCTAGTGACCAAAGAGAACAAATAGCAGCAGTGAATTTTTTTAAAAAAAATAAATCTTACACATACTTAAAATAAAGGCATAAGGCTGGGCACAGTGGCTCACGCCTGTAATCCAAGCACTTTGAGAGGCTGAGGTGGGTGGATTGCCTGAGGTCAGGAGTTCGAGACCAGCCTGGCTAACATAGTGAAACCCTGTCTCTATGAAAAATACAAAAAAATTAGCCACGTGTGGTGGCATACACCTGTAGTCCCAGCTACTAGGGAGGCTGAGGCAGGAGAATCACCTCAACCCAGGAGAAGGAGGTTGCAGTGAGCCAAGACTGCGCCACTGCACTCCAACCTGGGCAACAGACTTGTCAAAAAACTTGAAGGTATAAATGCATAAACCACAAATAAAATATTTAAGGATTATTAATTTAGAAATGTGTAAGTAGCCTGGGTGCAGCTGCTCATGCCTATAACCCTAGCTCTGTGGGAGGCTGAGGCAGGAGGGGCACTTGAGGTCAGGAGTTCAGGACCATCTGGGCAACATAGTGAAACCGCTATAAACATTTTAGCCAGCCATGCTGGTGGATGCCTATAGTCCCAGCTACTCTGAAGGCTGAGGCAGGGGGATTTCTCAAGCCCAGAAGCTCAAAGTTACAGTGAGCTATGATCACGGCACTGGACTTCATCCAGGGAGATAGAGCAAGACCCTGTTTCTTAAATAATTTAAAAAATAAAGACATGTATAAGTTTTTTCAATATCTTCTTTATTATATCCATAAAATTATATGTAGCATTAGAAATGTTATTGAATATGACACCAACAATGTGCTATTGTATTTTTTAAATTTTGATTTCTTTTAAAGAAGGTGATAACAATCTGTGGAAAATGCTTTTACTGTATCATGCCAATATACTGCAAGAAGTATTTCAAAATAATATAAAAGTAATTCATACATTTAGATTAAGGTGAAGATCAAATGATCCAAAAATTTTTCTTCCTTAGTTTTTCACAGCAACTGCTAAAGTCCTTAAGCTGATTTTTCCAAGAAAATTATTCTAATAATTTTGAGTGTTCAATCCGTGCAATGGTCCAGTCAGGCTTTACTCCTTGTGTAAATTCCCTCTGAAACCTAGGAAAAACATTGCAAATAATGTAAATCTTACATCAGTCCAAATATGTCTTAAATAACTATGTAATTTGCAAGTGTATATTTAGAAGTAGTTTTGGAAACAAGCCAATGGTTAATATTACATCAAAATCAAAACAAAAAAAACCTATAACCTACCAATTCAATCACAAAAAATATACCCACAAAATTAAAGTACATTCTCAAGTAATGTACGTATTTTTAATGGACTAATCTATATTCAACATCTGCCAGTTCCTAAGAGAAACTTGGATATCATTCTGTTTAAACACTAGCTGTAACACATGCCTAGTATTAAGAGAAATAAACTAGACTCTGGTGATGCAAACAGCACTTTAAATACATAAACGAGGATACAGGAATAGCTGTTTTTCAAATAGCACTGCTACCAATTTAGGAATAAACAGTGGAATTTAGTTTACATATATTAATCTTGAAAATAACAATGTTTATGAGGTACCCATAGTCTTAGTAAGAAACATCAGAAGAGAAAAAGTTTAACATTGATGACAATGCCCTTTAAAAATGATGTCTTAACAGATAATTCAGTGGATTTAAATTAAGTATTTAAATATGTAGAATATTTTGGGTAAGTACAAATAAAACAAAATAAAAAAAACACTTTTCTTTCAAGAAAAGTAAAAAAAAGAATAAGGATATTCTTTTTTACTTAAGTAAAATATACATTTTATTTCTTAGGTCATTTTTAGAGTTTGTTTTTTTAAAGCAGATTTGTATAACTGTGGCAACATAATCATTTTTTTAAATAAATGTTAAATTATATCTTCACTGACTTGCTCCAGCTGTTCACTGTTGTCGATTTTTTTTTTTTTTTTGAGATGGAGTCTCATTCTGTCACCAGGATGGAGTGCAGTGGTGCAATCTTGGCTGACTGAAATCTTCTCCTCCCAGATCCAAGCGATTCCCCTGCCTCAGCCTCCCAAGTAACTGGGACTACAGGCAGTCACCACCATGGCTGGCTAATTTTTTGTATTTTACTAGAGACAGGGTTTCACCATGTTGGCCAAGATGGTTTCGATCTCCTGACCTCATGATTCCTCTGCCTTGGCCTCCCAAAGTGCTGGGATTACAGGTGTGAGCCACCACACCTGGCCTATTCTAGATATAATTTGCATAAAAATACAACATAATGTCTGTTTTATATAACTTGCTAACTTCCTACTATACAATATGTCCTTAAGAGCAGTATCCCTTCAACTTTGTATCTGAACCTCTACCAGATCATGTGGGCACACAGATGATCAACAAATGTCTAGTGAATTGGTTCATGTACCAATGATCCCAATGATGGCAGATTTTATTTTCCAAAAATGGCCACAACCATATCTCTCCTCCCATGTGCTCTTCCATTATGTGGCCTTGCTGTTTTTTGGCCCCAAAAAATGAGGGAGTCTTTCTATACCCTTTAAACTACACAGATCCTTTGACTGCTGTGACAAGTAGACTATGGCAGAACTGATGTTCTAATTATGGGCATACCCCTTTACTGGTTTAGCAGCTTCCATTTTCTGCCTCTTTGAATCCAACCACCATGTAAAAGATATGACTAGTCTGAAACTACCACAAATCCAAGCCACAAAGAGAGGCCCTGGAGAATTCAGAGTCATGGAGAAGCCAAGGAGTACCAAGGTGCCACACATTGAGTTAAGAAGTCACTGTGGAAATGAATCCTCTAGCTCCTGCTACCTGTGTTGATGCCAGGTGAAGCAGAGAAAACCCCATAACTGAGCCTATCCAAAATTTCTGAGCAGTGAAATAGCAGGCAAAATCAATGGCTGTTTGAAGCCAATGAATCTGGGGATGATTTGTTATGCAGCAATAGATAGCTAAAACATCATTTAATTAAATTCAACAACATTACCTCTTTCTAATTTCTTAACTCTCCTGTTTCATATCCAGTGTGTCTTTCTGACCTTTTCTCTTCATAAATAACTTGTCAAATTTCAAATCCTTTCTTCCTAAAGTTCACTTAGTTTTCATACCTTCAAACTACCTTCCATTTTCTGAAGAAAGGAAACAATGAAATCTGATTAAACTTACTCATAGCTGGCATTAAGAAGTTGTTTAGTTTCCACATTCTGATTCCCCAACTTAACCTGGAATAAACTGGCTCCTCTTAAGGTTTCACTAGGGATGTTGGCACTGGTTAGATACCAAAAGCACATCAGGATGTTAACAAACTTCCTTCCTTAGGGAAAAAACACATACACACACACATACAAATACAAATCAAAACAATCTATCATCCATATATACAAAATGAAATCAGAAATTGGCAGTAGTTATACAGTTGTTACAGGTTAAATTTTGTGTTTATTCTGGTGTGACTTAAAATACTTGTATTGATACTAATTTGTTTTTAGAAAATTGTCTTAGGATTTATGACATACTTGCCCTCTTCTCACATCTGAGTAATAAAGCTACTACTTAACTGAGCACATACTTTATACTAAGTATACTACATGGATTATTTTCAATTAGTGGCATTTTATTTTTCTTTTTTTCTACACAGGGTCTCACTCTATCACCCAGGCTGGAGTGCAGTGGCATAGTATCAGCTCACTGCAACCTCTGCTTTCCAGGCTCAAGCAATCCTCCCACCTCAGTCTCCTGAATAGCTGGGACCACAGGCATGCACCATCACACCAGGCTATTTTTTTGTATTTTCAGTGGAAACTGGGTCTTGCCACATTGCCCAGGCTGGTCTTGAACTCTTGAACTCAAGCGATCCACCTGCCTCGGCCTCCCAAAGTACTGGGATTACAAGTGTGAGCCACTGCATCCGACCAGGCATTTTCTAAGATTATAATAATCTCATGAAAGATGTCTGTTGTCAAAAGAAAAATGAGGAGGAAAAAAATCATATTTTTTGCTGTTCAGTAACTACTTTAACCTCAACTGTGAGAAAGAGTAAAGGCTTCCTATTCTACCCTAATTCACCTTGCTGTGCCTGGTGATTCTGACAACCTCCTGATGCAAAAATTAGTTAGTGACCATGGTGCTGAGATGCAATCTGAAATATTAGGGAAGAAGAAAGTATTTATCACCATAAGATCTTTACAAATGTTTCAAAATAATGTGTGCATGAAAAATTTTACCATCACCAAGAGTCTTCTTCTTCTACCTTGGGAAGTGTATAAGCAGAGGTTACATTTCCTGTGTGGCTGGCACACAATACATATGCAAATAGAGTGATCCCTCGAAATTCATGGAGGATTGGTTTCAGGACCCCTGTGGATACCAAAATCCACAGATGCTTAAGTCCTTTATATAAAATGGTGTCGTATTTGCATAACACACATCCTCCAGTATACTTTAAATCATCTCTAGATTATTTATAGTACCTAATACAATGTAAATACTATGTAAATAGTTGTTATATTGTATTTAGAGAATAACGACAAGAACAAAATCTGTACATGATCAAGTACAGATGCAACTTTTTTTTTAATATTTTTTTTTTATCCAAGATTGTTTAAATCTATGGATGTGAAACCCCTGGATACAGAGGACCAACTCTGTATGTATCAGGAATAAATCAGTGAATTATCAGGAATGTTATAGGGAAAATGTATGCTGCAGACAAGAAGAACCAGATAACCACTAAACTTCCTCCCAACTTCTTCATTATTCTCAAATAGATCCAATTTGAGAGTTCTGCAGTTAATCTTTTCAAATCATCTTTAGCTGACAATATCTACTGTGCTTTTCTTTTACCCCTTATTCCTTCCATATAATGTCATTCCATATAATGTATTGAGTTTTAAAATACTCAATTGTTTCCTTCAAGTTAGGAAATCTGAAACACAAATATTTTCAGTTTGAGCTGTGGGAGCCACTCAGACTATTTTCAACAATGTAAGTGATCCTGTTCTCTACTGTGAATTAAATAGTAGCAGAAAAAATTTCTAGATAGAAAGGCTTAAGAAATGATTATCATATCTTAACTCTTTCAAAAGTAGGTCTTTAAAGAATGAATATAATATTTTCTTTGAAGTTGTATAAATATTTACTTGTCCTGACAAAACTCCACTATTTTGTGATTATCTACAATTTTAGCTTTCCGGACAATTATAGATCGTTGCAAGTTGACTATGCTCTGGCATTACCTTTCTCATCATAGTAAATGGAGATGTCTCCTGTTGATGTATATACAATTTCATCTATGTTGGCAGCAAGGGCATTTTTATGGTTGTCAGGTAGTGAAGTAACCTTTTCTTTCAATACATGTAGCACCTAAGTTTGAAAAAAGCAAGCCATTAGTTCATCGATTCAATTTTTGAAAACTTTCAAAAAGTGATCTTTATCATGGAATACATTTCTCCAAACCTGTTTTTAAATTTACTACCATATTTGCTCATCCTCAAAAGCAAGGCTGAAATGCATCTCATTATTCAACTAGGAAATTTCTAACAGAACATTCCACATAAGAGCAACTGAAAGACAACATGATTACTTACTTATGCCTTAAGTATCAAGAGTTATTCCATACTTTTATATGACCCAAAGTACCCATTAGAACAGATACACAGACTCTACTTTGGATGCTGGCACACACAATATTTTTATTTATTTTCCTTATAAATAAGGAAAATGTACATCATTCTACTGCAACAGAATACCATTTATTTTTAAAGCAAAATGTAAAATATACTTTACCTCTTTGGCCACAAGTTCTTCCAACAGATCAAATTTACACTGTGACAGCAACTTGGATACATGAGCAAAAGCCTTAAAAAAAATATTAAGGGAAGGGTGGGGATTATTATTTCAAAATACCATACCACGTTCATACTTAAATGGCTAAGTAAAATAAAGACTATTTTATAGTAACAGAGATAAACAATATCAAATATTAATTTATCAAAGCATGACTCCTTCAAGGTTGGTTAACTTTTCACATATGGCCTTTCCACATATATAGCAGTAAGTGACTTGAGCTTTAATTCTGAATCCACTCTCAGGCCTGCGAAATGATAGTGTGTGGTGTGCAATCTAGATGTCTCAATAAAAATCCTCCTTTCTATTTCCTTTTAAAATGATGAAGTAAACAATCATTTGGCAGTTCTATGACCTATCTCTTAATCGGGCATAGATAGCAGTTGGAAAGGAGAACAGTCTAGACTGTATTGGGAGTCTGGAAATCTGGGCTGTAGTCTGAATCTCAGTAAGGGAGATAACATAAGTTTGGAAAAGTGGGAGAAAAGGTAATTAGTTTATATAATCTAAAACAGTAGATCCTAGTTTTGAAGTATTAAATTCTATTTTCAAGGAGGTAAAAACTCAACTGCAATTCTCCCCATTACTAGCAATGAGAAATCAAACTGTGAATTAAGATCCTGTCTTCAGGGAACTTTCAGTCTACTTGGGGGAAAAGACAACTCAAGTTTAGGAATTCTGACAGGGATAAGAACAGGATGACTTGGGAGCATAAAGGAGAACCATCAAATCTAATCTGGGAGAATCAGAGAGGACTTCCTAAAGGAAGTAACATCTAAACTGAAATCTGAAATAAGCAGCAATCTAAGCTGCCAGGGGATGCACAGATATGTCAGATACGGCATGTCAGAGAATACTGCCTACTTGTTACAGGATGAATTGTGCTCTCCTTCCCCCTAAATTTATGTTGAAGCTCTAACCCCCAGAACCTTGGAATGTGACTATATTTGGAGATAAGACCTTAAATAGGTGTGATTAAGCTAAATGAGACCATCAGGGTGGGCCAAAATCCAATCTGACTGGCATCCTTATTAGAGGAGAAAATGTGGAGTAAGAGCCACCAGGAGCACACATGCATAGGGAGGATCATGCAAGGATACAGCGAGAAGACAGCCATCTATTAGCTGAGAGAGGTCTCAGGAGAAAACAACCCCTCCAACACTCTGATACTGAAATTTTGGTTGGTTGTTTTATATAAGCAACACGGCATACACACTGGCTGATGAATGGGGTAGAAATACTGCTAAATAGCAAGGAAGGAGGTGAAAGTAGCTAACAGCTGGAGGACAACTAGGATTGGAGTGACCCCCAAAATGCTGCACGCTCCTCTGTGTGTTCAGAGGAATCAAGTACTGAGGCTTGATTCCTGCCAATGGTGGGGAGGTGATTTCCATTCCTTACTGGAATATAAATGAACTGATACCATGTATTATGAGGTGGACCAGCTCATATATCGTCGGCAGGCATTGTAGAGAACAGTAGGATCAATACAACTTACCACTGCATGGACAAAAGATTTTGAGAACTGACATGAACAGAGGTTTATCCCTTAATTATGATGCTGAGTTATGCATCTTAATTAAGCTTGCTCTTTGACTTTTTTTTAATATAAGATATATAGTAGTCAAGAGTTAACTCAAGAGAAGCAGGCAGCAGGAGTTAACACTGACACTTATTACACAAAGTTGACAACATTTGATTTACAACTGATAGGTCACATAAATACAAAGAGCCATGATTATGGAAAGAATCTGAAATAAATTTGGAGTAACACATCAATACCAGCATATAACCAATATTGTAAAATGATTACACCAATGGCATGGTTTTAAGGCATATGGTTTTAAACCGGGAAATAAACTTTAGGACTTCTAGTTTTGTTTGTTTTCTGAGACAGAGTCTTGCTCCGTCACCCAGGTTGGATGGTGTGTATCTGTCACCCAGGCTGGATGGAGTGTAGTGACATGATCCCGGCTCACTGCAACTTCTGCCTCCAGGGTTCAAGCAATTCTCCTGCCTCAGCCTCCCGAGTAGCTGGGACTACAGGCACCCGCCACCACACCCAGATAATTTTTGTATTTTTAGTAGAGATGGGGTTTCACCATATTGGCCAGGCTGGTCTCAAACTCCTGACCTTGTGATCCACCGGCCTCAGCCTCCCAAAGTGCTGGGATTACAGGCATGAGCCACCGCGCCCAGCCAACCTCTATTGTTATCAAAAGTTCTGCAACGTTTGGGAACGATATACAATCTGTAAAGGAGTCCAAAGAAAGGTATAGATGGCCCTTAGTCCTAGAAAAAAAGCATGTACCCACAAAATCTACAAATAATCTCAGGACCCAAGCGACCATATGTTGCAAGTGTAAGGCAATGCATAATCAGCCATTCAGAAAGAGAGGGATAACTAACAAAGGGATAAGAATCTCTAACAGCTAAATATTCTCTGTGCTGAGCACTTGGCCACCAGGCAGTCTCAGCAAATTCTTTGAAGGGGTAAAATTGCTAACCTCCAGTTTAATCTTTAAGGAATATGATAAGGGGTGGTACATTGGTGGGCTCTGTCAAATAGCTGGCAGGAAGTTCTACTCTTCTACTCCAGGTGACATTACAGCACTTAGGAAATGTTATCTCATCTATTCTTCAATCTTATGCATTCATTAATGTATTCAACAAACATTCATGGAGTGCCAGGCATTGTCTTGCCCACTTTGTAGATTTGATAATTATGCTCAGATAAGATGGGACCATATAGCTTTTTCTTTTTTTCTATTTTTTGAGACAGGGCCTGGCTGTCTACTAGGCTGGAGTGCAATGGCACGATCTTAGCTCACTACAACCTCCAACTCCTGGGCTCAAGAGATCCTCCCCCTTCAGCCTCCCGAGTAGCTGCGACTACAGGTGTGTACCACCAAACCTGGCCCAGAAGCTTAAAGTCAATCAATGGCTGGAAGGCTCTACGTCTGGGCCACTAATCACGTTCGATCGCTTGTATTCCACTGAAGAAACCTCACTGCTAAGCACTTCTGGGAGTAATAAACTCATTAGAGATGGATAAGTCAACCAGGGAAATAAACAAACCTGCTTCGCTCCCTCAGAGAACTCTGCGATGCTGAACTCTTTGTCGAAATAGGCCCAGATAAGGAAGGCGTAAATTCGAGTCCTAACCCAGCTAATGGGGTTGGCGAATCCCAGGACGATCATCTTGGTTTTCTGGTGCTGCTGGGACTTCTCCGTGCTGTAGCTGCGCCGAGAGCAGGCAGGGAAAGAAGCGAAGGCTATGGGGAGTCGCGGGCGGCTGAGCACTGGCCGCCAGAAGCCCTGGGCAGGTAGCACCGAGGCCGCCGAGGCCCAAGCGCTTCGGGGAAATGAGGCCGCTCCCGAGCCGAGGCGACAGCGGCAAAGGTAGCAAGGTCCGGCCGACGGCAGCCTCACCTCGGCCGCACGGGGAGTCCCGAGTCCGGCGGCCCCGCAGGGCAGCGACCGAGAGATCAGCAATTGGGGTAACAGACGAGCGGCCAGCGCCATTTTCGTGACCCTTCACCCCGGTGCCTCCGGGTGCTGTATCTAAAGGAAGTCGGTGGGAAACCACCTCAGTGATGTCGGAGAAGGAGACTGGAAAGCAAAGTTGGCCGGTTGCTGCCGCCTCTGGTGAGTCGGCCACGTTCCCGCTCTCCAGCACGCAGCCCAGGCCGAGGCTTTTCGGCAACCCTCTCGCGCTCGGACGCAGCCACTCTGGAGTCCGCCGGCCTTGCGGACCTATTCTCTGTGGGTCGTGTTTCCGGGCGGATGGCGCTGAGGAGCCCTTTAGAACCGAAGTTCCGAGGACTGAAAGAGGGCAGGCGTGAGCAACCATGGCCGGGCAGCACCTCCTAGTACCCCGGCTGGAGGGCGTTTCTCGGGAGCAGTTCATGCAGCACTACTACCCACAGGTGAGGCCCTCGTGCGGGGCGGAACCATGGGAAGCCAGCGAGAGATGCAGCTTTCCCATTAGTACTGCTCGGAACTGGTTTCTAGAGACCCAGGGTGTGGGAAAGAGGCGCATCACTGCAGCAGATGACTGGTTGGCCCTTAGGCCAAGCAAAGGACAGGTGCACCGGAGACGCCGACTGGCTCCTCTATTGAAATTTCCGGAGAAAGTCCAATGTTTGTAGGGAGCAAGATGATGGCGGAGAGCTGAGTGCGAGACGTATTTTGCCCAAGCTCTCTACTCAGCATCTGTCAGGCTACTCCGAATTAATGGATTTGGAGGCACAGCTTTTCACTCCATTGATCCAACAGGGAAAGCAATGGGATTCCCCAGGGAAACTCCTACTGGCCTTGAGTTCTAACTAACTTAGGTTCTAGTTCCAACATTGGAGTCTTTTATACCTGTTGTTAGAACTTCAGGTCTTTAAAAGAAAACTAATAAAGAAATATTAGGGAAACAAGAAGTGCTTTTACTTGCAGTGCTTTACAAGGGAGTCCAGACTCAAGAAAAACGGAAGATATTGAAAGAAAAAATCCACAATATTACAGTAAGTCTGTTTATGGTAAGAAAACAAAAACAAAACCTAGCAATTTTCTTACCTGATATTTGCATTTATAAGGGTGGTCACAGAACTACAGTTCTGGAGCCAGACGCGGTGTATCACTCCTGTAATCCCAGCACTTTGGGAGGTTGAGGCAGGCGGATCACCTGAGGTAAGGAGTTTGAGACCGGCCTGACAAACATGGAGAAACCTCGTCTATACTAAAAATACAGAATTAGCCGGGCGTGGTGGCGCATGCCTGTAATCCTAGCTACTCAGGAGGCTGAGGCAGGAGAATCTCTTGAGCCTGAGTGGCAGAGGTTGCTGTGAGCCCGAGATTGTGCCACTGCACTCCAGCCTGGGCAACAAGAATGAACTCCATCTCAAAACAAACAAACAAACAACAACAAAAAGAACACTACAGTTCTGAGTGTTACCAAAGTCAGGGATTAGGTGCAGTGGCTCACGCCTGTAAGCCTAACATTTTAGGAGGCCGAGGCGGGTGCATCCCTTGGAGTTCGAGACCAGCCTGGCCAATATGGCGAAACCCCGTCTCTACCAAAAAGACAAAAATTAGCCAGATGTGGTAGCACGCTCTGTTTCCCCAGCTACTCTGGGGGTTGAGGTCGGAGGATCTGCTTGAGCCCAGGAGGTCGAGGCTGCAGTGATCCATGATCCTGTCACTGCACTCCAGCATGCAGGAGAGGGAGAGACCCTCGCTCAAAAAAAAAAAAAAAAAAAGAAAGAAAGAAAGAAAAAAAAAAGGCGAAGGTAGTGGGGCGTGGGAGGAATGAAGTTTTTCTTTTGAGAGAAACCTACGGGGTAGGATTCAAGCCTTTATTTGGAGACTTGTACTAGATGGGTTGTTCTTGTTCTCCCTGTCTCTAGACACCCCATCCCTCCCATCTCAGAATGTGCTAGTCGTAAGTAGCCTAAAAGGCAGTGTTGTGAAGATTAATGTATGTGGAAGTGCTTTATAAGATGCAGAGCAAAAGGTATTTTGTAATTTAATCTCTTCAGACAAGACATATATCACAAAGAAAGCATTATTACATTTAAAAAAGTTGAAAATTACAAACAACCTTCTCTTGCCATAGTGCAGTAAAACTAGAAATTAATAACAAAATTGGAAAAAAATGAGCTACCTTTCTATCTGGAAACATTAAAAAGCATGAGGGGGACATAGGCCTATGAGTTTTTTTGGTAAACATTTTCCCATAACTCCATCTGTATATTGTACAGGTACATGAATAGACCAGGGGAATAAAATAGAAAGTTCAGAAATTTCTATTCATATGGAAATTTAGTGTGTAATAAACATAACATTTCAAAAAGCCCTAGGGCAAAAAATGACTTTTTGAAAAATAGACTATTTTTTAGAGTCTTTTTAGGTTCATAGCACAATTGACCAAAGATACAGAGATTTCTCATATCCTTCCTGCCCTGACATGGATAGCCTCCTCCATGATCAACATCCCCTCATTAGAGTGGTGTATTTGTTACAATTGTTGAACCTACATTGACATATCATTTTCACCCAAAATTCACAGTGTACATTTAGGTCATACTATTGATATTTTACATGCCATAGGTTTGGGCAAATTTATAATAAAATGAATGCACCATTGTGGTATTACAGAGGAGTTTCACTACCCTAATGGTGCTGGAGAAATTGGATAGTCATTTAGAAAATGATAAAATTCTATTTATATCTCACACTGTACATAAGAATAAACTCCCAAGTGGATCAGAAAAATGTAAAGAAATGAAACTACACAAGTGCTAGAAGAAAATATGGGTAAATTCCTCTATAATCTAGGTCAATGGAAGGCATTTCTACCTATGACTCAAAATTCAGGTGTAATAATGGATTAAAATTTGACTACATGAAACATTTGTATGCCAGAAACACGGTAAGCAAATTTGAAAGACAAATACAAACTAGGAGAAAATAGTTGCAACATATATCTCATATAAAGGTCAGTAAAAGTCCTTGTATGGAAAGAACTTTTAAAACAGGTAAGGTGCAGGCATGGTTGCTCAAGCCTGTAATCCCAGCACTTTGGGAGGCCCAGGTGGGCGGATCACGAGGTCAGGAGTTTGAGACCAGCTTGACCAACATGTGAAACCCCGTCTCTACTAAAAATACAAAAATTAGCCAGGCGTGGTGGCAGGCGCCTGTAGTCCCAGCTACTCAGGAGGCTGAGGCAGAAGAATCGCTTGAACCTGGGAGGCCGAGGTTGCAGTGAGCCAAGATTGGGCCCCTCACTCCAGCCTGGGCAACAGAGCAAGACTCTGTTTCAAAATAAAAAAAGGAGTGAGGTGGGTGTTAAAATGCTGAAAATCTAGTAGAAAAATGAACAAATGATTGAGGGGAGAAAAAGCAACATTAAAATGGCCTTTAAACTAGGATGTTTAAGTTTACTCATAGGAGAAATAAAGCTACAATGAGATACAACTTCTTCCCTATCATATTGGCAAAAATTTAAAAAGTTCTGGTAATACTCTTTTGGTGAGGCTGTGAAGAAACTGGCACTGTCAAATTTTATACCAAATGGTACAACTCTTTTGGCATATCTATGCGCGTTTACTTATGACCCAGTAATTCCTCATTTAGGAATTTATTCTGAAGATACACCTTCAAAAATGTGAAAATATTTACATAGTGTTACTGTATTTGCAAATTATTAGAAATAACCTAAATGCCTATGCAGATGAGAATAACTGAATAAATTATGGCCCATTTACACTGAGGCATACTAAGATGTAAACAAGAATAAAGGTTATTTCTAGGATATATTTATGAATTTTTTAAAAAGCAAATTACAAAATATATAGTAAGTTATTTGTAAAAAAAGGAAGAGAGAAGGAAATACATGTTTTGATCACTTTGCAGAAAAGAAATACTGGAATGATAAGCCAAAAATTACAGAGAATCGGTTATGCATAGGGATGTGTGAGTATGAGATGGAAGAATATGGATGGGGTGACTTTTGTATAGTTTTGATTTGGGGAATCAGACTAATGTTTTACATGCTAAAGTCATAATAAAATCAACAAGGATAAAAAATTATTTTTTAAAAACCTGTAATATAGAATATCAAATGTAACACATGAACCTATTTAAATGGGAGAGAGAGAAGTTACCCATGTCACTTTTTTAAAACCCAGTACTTTAATTATATGTCCCCAATCTAAGACAAAAAGAACTAAAAGCAAACTGAATTCTAGTTAGTACAGTAAGTCCTCATTTAATGTTCTCTGTAAGTTCTTGGAAGCTGCAACTTTAAGGGAAATGGCCTATAATGAAACCAGTTTTTAACCACAGGCCAGTTAATATAAAGAAGAGTTAAGTTACAGTGGCATATTTATGGCCATAAAAACATCACCAGACTTGTAAATAAAGACCCAAAATATTTCTAATCTTAAACATTGAAATAAATATGAGCTACATATACATTTAAGAAAGATGAATAAAAACAAATAATTACTCAATTTTTGGTGAATTGTTGTCTAAAAGTGGTGGGTTAAATCAAGGAATAAATGTTTACAAATGGAAAATTGTAAGGAGCGCCTCCTACCACTGAACAGTTCAAAAACAAGTGTAGCAGGTTCACTGAGTGCTTTCATACTGCCTTGTTTATTGTGCACCTGTATGATCATTATATGCTTTACAAATTTTTGTTTTACATACTTTGTATCCACTCCTTCCTTCATTTTCCAACTTGCTCATTCCAGTTCAGCATCACAGGTGGCCGGAGTCTATCCTGGCAGCTCAGGCACAAGGTAGGAACCAACTCTGGACAGGATACCATCCCATCTCAGGGCGCACTCACACACACATGCACACACACACGTACTCATTCATACTAGGACTATTTAGACATGCCAGTGAACCTGCACATCTTTGGGATGTGGGAGGAAACCAGAGTGCCCGGGAAGACCCACAGACATGTGAGGAGAATGGAAGAACCACTCAGACACTGGCCCTGGCTAGGAATTGATCTTTTTTTCTCATCTGTGTTATAACTTAATTTGAGGACCTGCTGTAGACACGTTTTTTACAGTGGTGTGACCTAACAGTGGCAAAAGCAAATTCTGTGAATTCTTTACTTCCTGTGAATTCTGGGATTTTGCAAGTGATCAAACATTGAGGAGGATGGGAACTAGGTTTCTCACTGTTGAAAATGGGAATTACAAATTCAGTAGACTATAATGAACTTGAAATGTTTATGGTTCATACATCTATTAGGTGTATGTGTGTGTGCATGTATTATATATATGGATATATATGGAGAGAGAGCTGAATAGAATAGGTATATGAATTGTGGGGTATACATAGATCCTCACATGTATCCTAGTTCTGTCCACTGTGAAGAAACCAGAGCTACTTTAAGAAATGACCGATCACAGGGCTGGGCAGAAAAAGTATAAAAGACGTCAGATTGTGTTATTTTGCCATAAAGTAAGGAAGGGCCCAGGTTAAAAAATCACAAGAAGCATTTTGAAGGGGCTTACTGGCCAAATCTGGGATAATTTGGGCATCAAAATTATACCACTAGATTATTACCCAGTGAATAAAATAGTTCAATGGAAAAGTTAGAGCTTATTTTGATATTAGGATGCCAGCTAATAAATGTAGAAGAAATGATGGAGTTTAGAAAAATCACTGTTTTTTGTACTCATCATAGCAAAACATCGTGTGCCCCCTGATGTGGCATGCTGAGAAGGCAGCACCATTTCTTTTGTGGCACATTCCTTTTCCAAAATGTGTAACTTGAGTCTAATTATGAAGAAACTTCAGATAAACCCCATTTGAAGAGTTTTCTACAAAATAGCTGACCTGTACTCTTCCAAAATATCAGGGTCATAGAAGATAAAGAGGCTGACAATTAAACATTTCAGATTAAAAGAGATATTGCAACTAAATGCAATGTGGCATCTTAGACTGAATTCTGGGCTAGGAAAAAAAATAACACTAAAGGCAATTATTGGAACAATTAGAAAAATTTGAATATGGATTGTAGATTAGATAGTAGCATTATGTCAATGTTTTGTTTTTGTGTGTCTGTTGGAGTTTCACTCTCACCCAAGCTGGAGTGCAATGGCTCAATCTCAGCTCACTGCAACCTCCGCCTCTTGGGTTCGAACAATTCTTCCACTTTAGCCTCCGAAGTAGCTGGGATTACAGACATGCACCACCGTGCCCAGCTAATCTTTTTTTCTTTGGTATTTTTGGTAAAGATGGGGTTTCACCATGTTGCCCAGGCTGGTCTCAAACTCCTGACCTCAAGTAATCTGCCTGCCTCAGCCTCCTAAATTGTTGGGATTACAGGCATGAGCCACTGCACCCAGCCTACGTCAATGTTAAATATAATTTTGGTAATTATTCTGTGGTTATATAAGAGAATGTCTTTGTTCTCAGAAAATATACTTAAGTTTTTAGAGATAAAGGAGCATGGTGTCAGAAATTAAACAAATGGGCTCAAAAATTAAATTATGTTTAATTTAATTTCAATTAATATCTCCTCTTGACAGTAAGAACAAATTATAAAGCAAATGTGCAAAATGTTAAATTAACAATTGGTGAATTGGTGTAAAGCATTTGTGGAAATTCTTTGTAGAATTTCTTAAAACTTTTTTGTAAGTTTGAAATGACATCAAAATTAAAAGTTACAAAAATATTTGACTATAAAGTACAAATTTTAGTCATTATCTATTGATGGTCTTGCAGTTTTATTTTGTTTTTCTAATCTTAAAATTTTGTTCTAGATATTTCACAAGGCTCCTTTTCTTGTTTTAGTGACAGCATGAACTGTCAAAAGCTTTGAGTTCGAGCATCTTCGTAGCAAGTGTCGATCTTGTATTTGTCTCCCTGTGGCCAAGTACAGCTCTTGATATGTTGTTGGTCTTCATGAATTTTGTTGTTGTATTTCTTTCCTCACTTACAGAGAAAACCTCTTGTGTTGGAAGGGATTGATTTGGGGCCATGTACAAGCAAATGGACGGTGGACTACCTAAGCCAAGTTGGAGGGAATAAAGAAGTAAAGATTCATGTTGCTGCAGTTGCACAGATGGACTTCATTAGTAAGAACTTTGTATATAGGTATTTTCTTCTGAGGTTTACTCTGGGGATACAAATAACTTTTTAAAAACTTTTAAAATATTTTCACATTATTATACAAAGACCATATGGCATTTCATCTTTTGGCTGGTTTGATATAATCATGGAATAGCTTACTGATTTTTAAAGAGTGGTTTTTAAAAGACAAGAATTCTGAGTTTACATAATTATACAATGACTTTTTTTTTTGAGACAGAGTGTTACTCGGCCACCCAGGCTGGAGTGCAGGTGGGTGATTTCGCCTCACTGCAACCTCCGTCTCCTATGTTCAAGTGATACTCCTGTTTCAGTCTCTTGAGTAGCTAGGATTACAGGCACATGCCACTATGCCCAGCTCACTTTTGTATTTTTAGTGGAGACAAAGTTTCACCATGTTGGCCAGTCTGGTCTCAAACTCTTGGCCTCGAGTGATCAACCTGTCTCGGCCTCCCAAAGTGCTGGGATTACAGGCATGAGCCACCATGCCTGGCCAACAATTTTTTAAAATAGGGTATATACCCAATACCTTCTGGAGAGATGGAAGGAAGAGCACATTTCTATAACTAGGGTTAGAGTACATGTGAAGTTGGATGTGCTGTGTTCATTCAATGCTTGATTAATTAATTGATCCTACCACATTAGTAACTGTTGTCTAGAACAGGAAATTCCAGAAGGCTCTTGTTTTCTTTTCCTGCCGTCTCCAGAAAACCACGACAAGCTATGTTTGATATAATCTTTCATCAACTTAGATAACTTTTAAACATCATACTTAATTTTCCCTTTTGATAAAATAGTCTTAAATACCTTTAATTTCTTTCATGATTGTCATTTTATGCTGTGGAATTTCTTAAGAGTAAATAAGAAATAGGCAAAAGCTGCTGACTGTCTTAAGATGAAAGTTTTAAATGCTGTCATCTTGCAGATTTCATTTGCTATTTATTCCCATGAGTTTCATTTAAATTGTTAAATTAAAAACAAACAGCTTTCAAACTCTGAGCATGTGATGTTCCCAGCAAATTCAGTCTATTGGAAAGCCATGTAGTTCACAAAACTTCAGTTTAGAGATGAGTTAAACAGAGCTTCTAATGTCTACAACCATTACTTTCTCATTAGTTTTCCAAGTTCACATAGCAGCTGCCAAAGCATTGCTCAGTTTTTAATCCTTTGAATATTCACCATAATAGTTTTAGTTATTAATAGGCCATGAATTGAATTTAATTGCCCTAAGCTTTTCCAAGTGTAAGAACTTTTCATTTTTTATCAGATTAAAAATGCTGGAATGATGAGTGTTTTTCAGCCAGCAGTTAATGATGTTTATTTTCCAGGGAGTCCAATGCCATAACAAACGAGTATTGAAACTTCATCTTGAATTGCCTTGATGTTTTGTCATGTCTTTTAAACTTTTCAAAACTTGTTTTTGAAGCACATACATTATGTAACAGTTCCTATCGCAGCTTCCTCCAAGCCTTTCACTAGAGCTACTAAAAAGTTGCAAGATTATTTTTTTTAGTGCAAGAAAAAAAATAGGTTTAGTCATTTTTAGCATTTACCAGGCAGTAGGAAAGAAGGAATGCATCCAGGCCAGAGAGAGACTAGAAAGTAAGAAACCCTGCACACACATATTTATTATGATTATCACTTCAAATTGAGATTGCTATTATGCTTTATCAAACATTGGAAGATTGATACAGTAGCAAATATGAATTTTTACTTCTTCTTGGTAGCGCTCATTGTTCAGCGTTAGGAGAGTCTGAACAAAAGAACCTTGTGTGGTGAAAGGATATTGTTGGCATTCTTCTGATCGTAGATTGCTTTTAAAAAGATCATGTAAGGTTTGCCACATCTATCTGTCACATCCTGTAATTCCTGTCATCATCTTGCTCTTGTTGTACTCTCGTCAGTTCTGATCTTGATTTTATAAAGCAGCCTTTTCCAAATGGGGAACAAGACAGGGAAGGGCTTTCTTCTTTTTTAAAATGTTGATGACTACTTGCATGCTGCAAAAGGGTACATTATCATTGCTGTTAACCCCACCATCTGTCCTTTACTGAGCACTTATTATCAGTTACTGTGCCAAGCAATCTAGGTTATATTACTCATTTAAACTTTGGAACAATCTGTGAGGTAGATATTTTTAATAATAATTTCACAAATGAGGAAAGAGAGGTTTAAAAATATTAAGTAACTTCTCAGGATCATATAGCTTGAAATGATAGAATCCAAGGTGTTTACTCAAATTTCCCTGACTCCACAGAGTCTGTGATTAAACCTTTGACATTACCCTCCTTACTGGTGCTGCCAGTCCAGACAAATGGCACTTTAATAACCAGTGCCCTTCTTTTTGAAACATGGATAGATTTTTAAAAGTCAAACAACTTCCCAATTTATATATCTAATTTCTCCCCCATCTGGGCTTAGCAGAAGCTATGACAGGTACCACTACATAAGAGAGAAGGTTGCTGGTGCCACCCCAGTTCTGCTTATCTGGGCTGAGCTACTCTGTCTGCTTTTTCAGGTTCACTCTTCTGCTCTGTTTTTCTAAAGGTCTAAAGAGTACTTCTGTGTTTGCCCTAGTAAGAAAGCTAAGCCTGGGTAAATGCAACAATTACAGTAGTAGCTATGGTCCAGATAAGCTTCCCTACTGGCCCAGACCCTTCAAAGATGCTTTGAAGAAAGAAAGCACGAAGAAATGAAGGGTATATGGTGAGGTCACAGACGGGAAACATTGAGGAGGAGAATGTCAAGTAAATTTGTTGATATTAGTTAGTCAGACACTATTTATAGTCCAAGAAATCGTACTCTGCATTGGTCTGAGTAGTGGCAGACCCCTCTTTCCTCTCCTGCAATGCTCACTCTACATAATTACCAGAAGTGGCCTGAAGTTCAGATTGACATTCACAGCACCCACCAATCCATAACCTGGCATCAGATTCCCTTAGCTTTTTGCAGGAGGATATAAGGCAGAAAATGGCATTCTAGCAGGATAATATCAGTGGAGCCTTTATACAAATCCAGGGACTATTTTTTGACTCATAAGTTCCAGCTTAGTTGTAAGGGAATGAGACAATGGAGGTAGTATAGAAACACCTGAGCTTAAGTAAGGCCACAGAAACCAGAAGCTTGAAACACCCCATGAACTTAGCTTCTGCATTCTTCCAAGGGCCGTACTCAGGAGAGTTGCACTATACACAGGAAAGCCATATCCTCTACTTCTGAACAAGTATTTATGGTCCATTCATTCATAAGCCACATAGTGAGACATAATTCATCAACCAAATGTTATTTTTATAATAAACAGTGTTACCTGATGTCACAACTGACATTCAACATTTATCTTTAATTTTTTTTTAATTCAACATAATTCATGGGTTCACACCATGTTTGTTTTTACTTAGTATATTTCTGAGAAAACAGTGCAAGGAAAAAGTAAGCTGGCCCCAGGTCATCTTCTCATAGAGAAGGAGAAAGTGTTTAGCTAACCTTTCCTTTCCACTTTCTCAGTAGAGTTCAAGTGGGAAGATATTTAGTAGTAAGACTGAAAAGATTTCAGCTTTCAATCAGAAGTTTGGAGGCAGGAGTGCAGTGCAGGGAGCAGAGGAGAGGCTTTTGACCTAGAGGACTTCATTGTCTTGTTACCTACACAGTATCATCTTCATTTATAGGGCAGTACTTTTGATTCTAGAAAGTGAAGAGATAGAAGCAATCTGGAGTAAAAATATCCTTCTAGCTCAAGAGTGTGACATAAAGAAAATAAACTTTGCTTCTACAGGATTCAGCCCTGTTCATCAGGTTGGAATGAGACAGGCATTTGGGCAGAAATTTTGAGGAATAAAAATTGGTCACTTCACTGGAATTCTCCTTGAGCTATTCCTCAGAAGCAAGGATGAGAGCAGTGTTACTGGCTTCTGTGTTCTGTGATAGTGCCAAAAGGCAGGAAGAATGGGGGGTGGCTATCTTCATGGGACCATTTGTGTATTGTCTCTTCCAAAGTAGCACGAGTAGTTTGCCGCACTCTTCATAAGATTTGTTTTGCCATGACACTTAAAAACAGGTAGCAATCAGAACCTGAAAGTCTGTGTATTTGCAATGGTAATCAGATACCATACGGACATTTTTCTGTCATAACTTGGAATAGTAGAATATTGACCTATAGAAGGATCCATTAGAACCATAGAGTTTTAAATCTTTAATTCCAAAATTTTAGACAATTTAGGTCAAGTAAGCATATTGCTCAATGAGTTTTGAAAAGTTAGAATTTCACATAATAGGTTACATAAAAATTACAGATAGTGTAAAACAGGAGTTTAGGGCCAGGCATGGTGGCTCAAGCCTGTAATCCCAGCACTTTGGGAGGCCGAGGCGGGTGGATCACGAGGTCAAGAGATTGAGACCATCCTGGTCAACAAGGTGAAACCCCATCTCTACTAAAAATACAAAAAATTAGCTGGGCATGGTGGTGTGTGCCTGTAATCCCAGTTACTCAGGAGGCTGAGGCAGGAGAATTGCCTGAACCCGGGAGGTGGAGGTTGCAGTGAGCGGAGATCGCACCATTGCCCTCCAGCCTGGATAACAAGAGTGAAACTCTGTCTCAAAACAAAACAAAACAAAACAAAAAAAACAGGAGATTATATCCAACTCCAACAAGCCTTTATGTGTAGTGATCACATTCTTACTAGTTGACCTGTTATTATTATTAAGCCTAAGGATTCTTCTATGTGTATTTCAGAACTTTACCTTTTGACCAGTTAGTCCAGAGAGCAGCTGAAAAGAAGCATAAAGAATTCTTTATTTCAGAGGTAATTGCTTTTAACATTTTAAAAAGAAGTCATTAATATCTGTATACTAAATGGGTTTTCTTATGAAAGGATACTAGATATACAAGAGCTATAGCCTTCTCTGATAGACATTCTTAAGATGTAGTTGGATGCACCATAGACTGTAGCTCTGCTATTTTTTAGCTCTCAAACTTTGGCCAAACGATTTTTCTGTACTACAGTATACTCATCTTTGAAATGGGGGTAATAATACTACCTATTTTATAAAGTGTTTGTGAGGATTAACTAAATAAAGTCAGTAAAATACTTAGCAGTATGCCTGATGTATAGAAATTACTCATTAAATGTTAGCTATTAATGTTACTTCCTTTTAAAATGCTTTGGTCTGATATGCCAACATCAAATGCTAATGGAGAACTTCATTTTCATGTCTATTGACTATTAGCCTTTTTCCATATTCTTGTTATCAATGTGATTTCTATGTGTGTATTTGCTGTAATATTTGTTCAGGATTAAATGCAGAAGAATTCTACTTAATTATAGTCTAGCTTTAAATAATTTAATTTAAATACCTTGAGTAAGACATTAAGGCCTTGTATATAAATATGTTTTTAAAAATTCACTGTGTTGGCCAGGTGTGGTGGCTCATGCTTGTAATCCCAGCACTTTGAGAGGCCGAGTCAGGCAGATCACCTGAGGTCAGGAGTTTTGAGACCAGCTTGACCAACATGGAAAAACCCCATCTCTACTAAAAACACAAGATTAGCCAGGCATGGTGGCGCATGCCTGTAATTCTAGCTACTCGGGAGGCTGGGGCAAGAGAATCACCTGAACCTGGGAGGCAGAGGTTGTGGTGAGCTGAGATCGCGCCATTGTATTCTAGCCTGGGCAGCAAGAGCAAAACTCCATCTCAAAAAAAAAAATCACTGTGTTACTCAAAAGCACATTTTAAAAACAAATTGCTTTTTAAGCTTTGAATAAAGCTGTTGTCTGCATTTGTGCCATTGCATTTTTACAGTTCTCTTGTCAGGTAATAGTTACACTAGATTACCACCACAATCCCCACAAACTCTGTAGGTCTGTGATTCTGTAGTATAACCAAAATATCTTTTAAAATTGATCCCATTAGTTGCACCTGAGAACTGTTTTCTCACTTTATAGCCATGCTTTGAACATGTATATTGAGTTGCCCTTGGGTACTTTTGTATCTAAAGGTAATGAGTGGTACAGATTTAAATAGCCATGAAATGTGAAGTAAAAGAAATAGACACATGGTAAAAGATTAAAGTCTAAAAATTATGGAAAGTATGTAAACAAGATCAACATGAACTGTCAGTTTGGTCCTCTAGGAAGCAGATGCTGGATGGAATTAGGAATGCAAAAGGCTTGTTAAATAGAAATACCTGTGAAAGGAAAGGCGAGGAAGCCATCAGATGTAGATACAGATCTGACAGTCTCTGCCAATTCATCCTGGAACTCCTGAGCAGACTGCCTGTGAGAAAAGTCCTGCATTGGGTGGCAGTGTCCAGGTCGTTTACCATCTTAAGTCACTGGTTGGGACTACCCCAAGAAGAACATGACCTGGGTTCCAATCCTGAGGTGGACCTAAAGAAGCTAACAGCTGGTAGCTCTAAGCAAATCACACTTCTTGCAGTTAAGCAGTGAGTTCTTTCTTGAAGGGATTTCTGAGAAGTGTACCTCTGTGTCTGCTGCATGAATTTTACTTTTTAAATCTTAGAACTAGTAGAAAACCCTCAGAATTTTGAAGAACATATTTTGAAAATCTGATGTGGTGGTAGGTAAAAATAGAAAAACAGTGAATCTGAGAGTTCAATTAAAACTTCAATCATCAGTTTATGTTTTAAGATAAATATGATCTTTTGAAGTTTGTGTTATAATGCTCAGTACTGGGTGAAAGAGGCAGAATTCGGAGTTTGGATTGCCTACGTGCTTGACTTGGTCTCACTTTTCTAACAGTTAATATTTTATAGTTCAAACAACTCTCTATTTAGGTACTTGGTGAAGTAAAAATAATAATTTTCGGCCTAGCATGGTGGCTCATGCATATAATCCCAGCACTCTGGGAGGCCAAGGCAGGAGGATCACTTGAGCCCAGGAGTTTGAGACCAACCTGGACAATATAGCTAGTCTCCTTCTCTACAAAGAGTAAAAAAAAAAAAAAAAGTTAGCTGAAAGTCCCAGCTACTTGGAGGGCTGAGGCAGGGGGATTGCCTGAGCCCAGGAGGTTGAGGCTGTAGTGGGCATGATCGCATTACTGCACTCCAGCCTGGGTAACAGAATGAGACCCTGTCTGAAAACAATTTAAAAAATTTAAATATTAATTTTTTAAATGATCAATTTAAGTTTACTACATGAAATTATATATTTCTGATTCATACATGAGCTGAATCTTAAGCATTTGGCTTGAGAATTTATAGGCAGGGATAGGCTTACATTGATAAAATATAGTGTTCTAGATTTTAAAGATATATATTATTAAAAGCATAAGGTGTTTTGTTACTGTACATTTATATTTGCTAAGTATTAAAACACTTAAAATAAGTCTAAATAATTTGAAATATAAAGACTAACTCATTGTAGCTTTAGAGATGGTATGTATATATTGTCTTTAGAATTTATTTTACTTAATGTCTTAAGGATCCAGTCATTATTATGAGCAACATATTAAAGACATTTCTTCATATGGCCACCAGAGAGCATTAGTAGAAAGGGTAAGAGAATTAACTTTTTTTTTTTTCTTTCTTGAAACAAGGTCTTGCTCTGTCTTGTCACCCAAGCTGGAGTGCAGTGGCACTATCATAGCTCACTGCAGCCTCAGCCTCCCGAGTAGGTGGGACTACAGGCACGCACCACCATACCCAGCTAATTTTTTTGTAGTTGGTGTCTCACTCTGTTGCCCAGGCTGGTTCTGAGCTCTCGGACATAAGCAGTCTTCCTGCCCTAGCCTCCCAGAGTGCTAGGATTATACGTGTGACCCACCATGACCAGTGATAATTGAACTTTTTAGAAAACTACTTAACTGGGTCAGATTTTAAGATTTGTTTCCTAACTTCTTTACTTCGTAATATTTTTGAAATTAAGGTGTTTTATTTTTTTCCATAGTTCTGAGTACATAATTCTTTTTTTACTTTTAATTATTATGAATACATGATAGCTATACATATCTTAGCATTTTTACATTTAAAAAAGTAAAATATTGCTGATGTTATTTTTCTATGGGATGTTTAAGGATGAGAAATACTACTTACGATCACTTGGAGAAGATCCTAGAAAGGTAAGAAATCTGAAGGTAAACAATTGCTTAAAATCTAAATGGATGTCTATATGTTAACTGGCAACACTGTACCTTTTATACTTACTGCCTGACATATACCCTGTTTATCCTTTTTCATTCTTTTCTCAGTGATTTCTGCCTCTAAATAAGAGGTAAGATGATTAAAAATTGATTACTTTTTATTCAGGTAGGCCTTTAGAATCTTAGTGTTTATAGTCATCTAATCTCTATACAATAAGAAATCTCTTCTGTATATTTTATATAGGTGGTGACTCAGCTAATAAAATATTAATCCAAAAATAATTATTAGAATCCTGAATAGTTTACTGTATAAGTTTTGACATGTACTCAGAATCAAATCAGTATGGCTGCCATGCTAAGGAGTAGTCCCTAAAATGATCAAATGGGATTTTTTTCCCATTAATATGACCATTTAGTTGTTTACTCTCTCTTTTAAGCCCTCCCCTCAGTAGAATTCACAGATTTTATGTAGGTGATGACTAGTAATGTTAGTTGAGGGTGTTGACTCCCGAATATTAGAGTGGACAACAATTGTGTAATTCTTGCTTAAAGTAGGAAGAACCTTTCTATTAATGAAGTATATTGAGCTTAATGGTAGTGATACTATTAAATCTGCAATCTTGTTACACAGCCTGGTATGTCTTCATTTGAAAGATCATATATTGGGTAGGCGAGGTGGCTCACGCCTATAATCCCAGCACTTTGGGAGGCTGAGGTTGGTGGATCGCCTGAGGTCAGGAGTTGGAGACCAGCCTGTCCAACATGGTGAAACCCTATCTCTTCTAAAAATTAGCCAGATGTGGTGGCACAGGTATGTAATCCCAGCTACTTAGGAGGCTAAAGCAAGAGAATTGAGAATCACTTGAACTCGGGAGGCAGAGGTTGCAGTGAGCCAAGATGGTGCCACTGTACTCCACCCTGGGTGACAGAGCAAGACTCTGTCTCAAAAAAAAAAAAAAAAAAAAAAAAAGGAAGGAAGGAAGGGAGGAAGGGAGAAAGGTCATATAGTGGCACATGGTCACATCATAGTATTTTAAAGCAGTGAACAAAGTTTTGCCCCATTCTTCCTTAATATCATAGGGTCTAATTTAATTTTTTCTTTATATGTTTCTGTAAATACAGGATGTTGCAGATATCAGAAAGCAGTTTCCTTTGTTGGAAGGAGATATTAAGTTTCCAGAATTCTTCAAAGAGGAACAGTTCTTTTCCAGTGTTTTTCGAATTAGTTCACCAGGATTACAACTTTGGACTCATTATGATGTATGCTACATAAATGAGATATCTAAAGCTACAATAGATCTTTAGCATTATAGATTTAACAGTCACAGTTTTAACTTCCTATAGGCTACCCTAAAGATCTGTGTAATTTGCTGAAACATGACTTTTGAAAATAAGTACTCTGCATAGCAGTTATACAGGAGTGAATTATTTTGCTAATGGCAAAGCCTAGTTGATTCCTCACATTTGTATTGCTCTGTGGTCCTAATTCTTGATTCATCATCATATATATACCAAGTTTTATGAAGCGATTTTTTTTGCATGTGAAAAATGGCCATCAGATAAGGGGGGAGATTTTATTGAAAAAAGTGATAAGCTTGTAGTATGAGAAGGTGTAAATGATACACATGACTCTGGCCACCCAGAGATCCATAGCTCTCTCCAGAGTTACATTATTCAGGAAAATGGCAGAAGCTTGTTGAGTCATTAGCAATGATAAGATCTGAGGATATCTGAAGATCTTAGTATATATATGCCTTGAGAATGTCAAATATCTGCTATATTTGTAGGGCAGCAAAATGTGTGCAGTATTGATCTTGATTATTTATCGATGATGTTATTTTTTTTGCTTAAGTTTGTGTACACATCTATAAGCATTTTAAAAACATTAAAAATACTATTCTGGTATGTAGTTTGGTGTTGGGAAGTAGAGAAACTTGAGGAAGGTAGAGCAGTACCTGACAAGTTTCCAAAGAGAAAAAAAATTTTTTAAGTTCTAAATCACACTGTAATGTTTTTCTGTTTTTTTTTTTTTTGAGACGGAGTTTTGCTGTTGTTACCCAGACTGGAGTGCAATGGCACGATCTTGGCTCACCGCAACCTCTGCCTTCTGGGTTCAAGCAATTCTCCTGCCTCAGCCTCCCAAGTAGCTGGGACTACAGGCATGCACCACAATGTCCAGCTAATTTTTGTATTTTTAGTAGAGACAGGGTTTCACCTTGTTGACCAGGATGGTCTCGATCTCTTGACCTCGTGATCCACCTGCCTTGGCCTCCCAAAGTGCTGGGATTATAGGCGTGAGCCACCACGCCCAGCCTTATAATGTTTTACACATGTGTTTTATAATTCAGTTGAGAACTTCTTGGGAGGATTTTACCATAGTCAGTAAATTTGTAATTAAATGAAATAGACATAAACTCTTAGCATATTTTATAGTTTTATATTAATGACATAGTGAGAAAATCATGTGGTAATACATTGTAACTACATTCTATGATTATTATCATTATTACTGTTGTTGTTTTTGAGACAGAGTCTGCGCTATCACCCAGGCTGGAGTACAGTGGCACAATCGTAGCTCACTGCAACCGATCCCTCCCAGGTTCAAGCGATTCTTGTTTCTCAACCACCTGAGTAGCTAGGATCACAGACATGCACCAGCACACCCGGCTAATTTGTTGATGTAATTATAGTATCGATGGGGTTTTGCCATGTTGGCCAGGCTGGTCTTGAACTCCTGGCTTCAAGTGATCTATCCACCTCAACCTCCCAAAGTACTAGAATTACAGGTGTGAGCCACGCCTCTACGATTACGTTTTAAATTTTAAGTAGTATCCCTTTTACTTTGAATTATAATGGAATGGTGGGGCACAGAGGCTCATGCCTGTAATCCCAGCACTTTGGGAGGCTGAGGCGGGCGGATCACCTGAGGTCGGGAATTCGAGACCAGCCTGACTAACCTAGAGGAAACCTCATCTCTACTAAAAATACAAAATTAGCCAGGTCTCATTGCAGGCTCCTGTAATCCCAGCTACTTGGGAGGCTGAGGCAGGAGAATCGCTTGAACCCAGGAGGCAGAGGTTGCAGTGAGCTGAGATCATGCCATTGCACTCCAGCCTGGGCAACAAGAGCAAAACTCTGTCTCAAAAAGAGAAAAAAAAAGAATTATAATAGAATGTAATATATAAAGTATTTCTTATAAAATTAAGTCAGAGGAATGCTAGTTTGATTGTATAGTTATAGTATACATAAGTAAAAGGTTAGTACTAAAGGAAGAAAGCTTGGGTAGAAGTAAAAAGTCATGAATGCATCTTGCTTAGAATTTATCTTAAATCCTTAGATAATTCTCAGAATTATGTGGCTCTGCCTTTTACATTTTTCACAATCTTTACCAAGAAAGTGTACTATTGCATTCACAGGAAAAGTTAAGATTGCTCCAATAATAAATATATATTCAGAAAATCTGTCATAAATCACCATACTGTTTGCAGAAAAGAAAAAAAATCTGTGAAATTATATTCCTATAAAAATAATTTGAAAATCAAGGTTCCTATAATGAAATTATGGTTGAACATACATTAAGAGTTTAGCAGTAGTTGCAGCAGTACCTTGTATTTTCCTGGCATCTGATTTTTCTAAGTGCTTTTACTCTGTTGTCTAATACTGGGCTTATAGCATTCCTTAACAGATAGTAAGTATTAACCAAGGGGAGCCTTAAATAGGCTTAACTATGCTAACTGTCAGTTAGTGACAAGGGCAAATAGTTTTCTGACTTCCCATTTCCTAATTTGCCAAGCCTTCCCATTTTAGGGCAGTACTGCAGAAATATCTTTAAGGCCCAGTTGTATATGGAGTACAGACGTTTTTACTGTTAGGTGACTGTAATGACTGTGAGAGTCCTAAGTGAAGTAAGTCAAGTCTCATTAAAGGATCAGGTTTGCAGTTAAAATTTAGAATGCCATTGGTTCTATTTATTTGAATTTTAGATAATAATTACCCATAAGCTTTTATTGGTCTTCAGGTAATGGATAATTTCTTAATACAAGTGACAGGAAAAAAGCGTGTTGTACTCTTCAGTCCTCGAGATGCCCAGTATTTATATTTAAAAGGTAGGGTTTTTTTTAAAGTTTATATTTCTAAAGTCTATTCAGTTACTCTTTGAGAAATCACTTGATTCTTACAGGAAAAGAACACTTTAGGATGTCTTCCTAATTGTATTCTCCATTGTATTTGTGTATATATGTAATAACAGGTTCAAATTTTGAGATTATCTTAATTATATTACATGGGTATCAGTCATCAGAATTAAAGAGTGAGTCACTGAAAACTGTCTTAGATGTCAGTAGCATAGTAATTGTCACAGTGCGGGTATAGTAAGTAATTGTATAGAAAAGAATAAATTTTCAAATGTATATTTGTGATTACTTTTATTTAAATGCTAACTTTGTTGAATCTACATTATCCCTTTTTGGAATTTTTTAGGTACTAAATCAGAAGTACTGAATATAGATAACCCAGACTTGGCTAAATATCCACTTTTTTCCAAGGCTAGAAGATATGAATGTTCCCTTGAAGCTGGTGATGTATTATTCATTCCTGGTAAGATTTCTAGACCTCAGTAATGTGCTATTTATAAAATATATACTCTGTCACTCATCCTTCATGTGATTTTTTTTTTTAGTACAAACATATATTTGTTATATGTATCCTGTCCTATACAAGATGACTTTTATACAAAACTCGTGTGTGTGTGTGTGTGTGTGTGTGTGTGTGTGTGTGTGTGTGTGTGTGTTTAAAGCAGGCCTAGGCAAACTTATAAAGTTAACAGTCCTAGCACTTTGGGAGGCTGAGGTGGGAGGATTGCTTGAGGCCAAAAGTGCAAGACCAGCATGAGCAACATAGTGACACCCTGTCTCTATAAAAATAAATAAATAAGTTTAGTCAGGTATGGTGGTATGCATCTGTGAGTCCCAGCTACTTGGGAAGAAGAATCTCTTGGGCCCAGCAGATTGAGGTTGAAGAAGTTGAAGCCATGGCATCATGAAACCACTGTACTCCAGCCTGAGCAACAGAGCAACACTGTCTCTAAATAAATTAAATTAACAGTCTTGCTTTCAAGGGCAACCTGTAAAAATAATATTATACTCTATAAACTATTTTACTAAATGACATCAGATAAGACACTTTTTTAAATGTGTTTTTTGTTGTTGCGTTTTTTTAATTTTCCCAGTAAGATACTTAATATCTCAGAAAAGATTATACTGGTTGGTTTTTTAAATTATGTTTTAAAAATAATATTGTCCTCTTTTTTATTAAATGGCATCAAGTAAGATACTTTATATCTGGGAAAAGATTATATTGATTGGTTTTGTAAGTTATTTTTAAAATATTCATGTATTTTAGAATTGTGTCATGGCCAAAACAGATGAAAGGTTTCATTAAGTATTAAAATTTTATAATCTGAACACCTATGGTATCATTTGTGTATATGATTTTTCTATACAGTCTGGATTTGTGTCACTTAATTTCTTTGTTCAATTAATAGGCATTAGTTTGAAAGTCCATAAAGTTTTAATGTTAGTCACCACAGCAAGGTAATTAACATTATAATTAATACTTAAAAATGAACTCTTGGCCGGGTGCGGTGGCTCAAGCCTATAATCCCAGCACTTTAGGAGACCAAGGTGGGTGGATCACGAGGTCAAGAGATCGAGACCATCCTGGTCAACAAGGTGAAACCCTGTCTCTACTAAAAAGACAAAAATTAGCTGGGCATGGTGGCGCACACCTGTAGTCCCAGCTACTCGGGAGGCTGAGGTAGGAGAATTGCTTGAACTCAGGAGGCGGAGGTTGTGGTGAGCCGAGATCACGCCATTGCACTCCAGCCTGGGTAACAAGAGTGAAACTCCATCTCAAAAAAAAAAAAAATGAACTCTTGAAGATTATTAAAATCATAATTAAAATTAAAGGAATGTATTAAGTTCTATTCATAGTTGTAATTCCGTATCTAAATTAATATATTAAGAATCATTAATACTTCTTTTCATTGATAAAAATAAGCAAATATTAATAAAGATAGATATTTGATGATTTCATTTGGGACTAGATGATAAATTCCTTGAAGACAAAGAACCATGTTTTGTTCATCTTTGTCTTCCCCCAAAGAGCCTGATATATGTCTTTCATATAATTGATTATCTATAAAAATTTGATTGACTTTTTATTCTTATTTTCATTGAAAGCAACCAATGTATTAGTCTTCAAATCCAATGCCATCTTTTAAATTTACATTTTTGGGAACATGATTAAGATCTATGTGGTTTTCCTTTATTCTATATGCAATTGTTTTATGAAAAAAGAAAAAAAAACAGAAATATTGAATATTTGCATATATTTTTAAACAAAAGCAAAATTCCTATCTTTGGGTTTAAATTCAACAGAATGCTTAGCATTTTCTTCCTATTATATTGAATAAAGGAGAAAAGATTGTGAAAGAAAGTGTAGTTAAGATTAAAGCCATGTTTGAAAATTAGTTTTCCAAATCAAAATATGTTAAGCTTTTGTTTTTCCTTAAACACTCTTAGAATAAGTTTCTAAAATTTAAATCTCCCTTTCACAGGATTAAAAGGGTTTTTTAATGTGATTAGTGTAGGTATATAATATGATAAAAATTTACTTATAATTTCTACTACCAAAATATTTGCTGTAGTTTTATATACTATTTATAAAGGAGCTGAAAGAAATATAAGATGATTATAATTACATTTGAAATATAAAACTAAGGAGGCCATAATGAATACGAAATTAAGCAAGTCAGAAAACCAAATTGCAGTTTGAACAGGAAGTCTTCGGGGACAAAAGTATTGTAGTGAATCAGAAAAGGTCAAAGATACTCCTCAAGTAATTGAAATGTTCTGTGTACCAAAAAATAAACACTTTGATATGGTTGCATGACTCAGGAAGTATAAACAAGTAACACAAAACACAGCCCTAGATTAGAGAACTGCAAAACAAATATATCTTTATTATGTCTTTCAAGTTTAAAGGAAAAATTGCTATTTCTAAAGGTTTTAAAAGTAAGGGTTGTGCTATTGACACTTTAAATTTGTTGGCAATTCATAAAAGTTAAAATGATTCTGTTAAAAGCCTGGAGTGTGCTAACGAAGGGATCTGGTTACAAGAATTATTTCTTACATTGGCTATATGCAATTCGTGATATTTCACTGACATTTTGGGTTTTTTTTTAAACTGTAGGTTTTATTTTTAACTTGTTTTTTAAACTTTCTCCAGCTTTATGGTTCCATAATGTAATTTCTGAAGAGTTTGGAGTGGGAGTGAACATCTTTTGGAAGCACCTTCCATCTGAATGCTATGATAAAACAGATACCTATGGCAACAAAGATCCTACAGCAGCATCAAGAGCTGCACAAATTTTGGACAGAGCCTTGAAAACACTGGCCGAGTTACCAGAGGAATATAGGGACTTCTATGCACGACGAATGGTCGTACACATTCAAGACAAAGCCTACAGCAAGAACTTTGAGTAAATAATTAAGTGAATGCAATGCACATAAACATTTTAATAACATTTAGGTAAAATACTTTTAAGGTATAATGATATAAATTAATCTTTAAATATTTTATTAAAATAGGAAAGAAATCAGATTTATAGATTACATAAATAGGAAAGGGTGTTTGTGTGGATTCTCCTTGATGCAGATTGTTATAATTAAAGAATGCTGTGCTGGGACCACTCTTTAATGTTCAGATGCTGACCATTTAAAAGTCCAACTGAAAATGACTTAAACAATAAGAAAATATATTGAATCACAACACATGAAATTTATAGATAGAATGGGCTACAGTATTTCTGATCCAGTGATTCTGTAATGTCATCAAGAACCTTGGGAGCCCGCCTCCGTACCCCACCCCCTTTTCACCCACAACACTGGCATCATCCTAAGGCTGGCTACCCTCGTGGTCATGGGATGACTGCCAGTAGCAGTTGGAGCCTTCTGCATCTTCATTTACATGCAGTGGAAGAGTCAGGCTGGATTCTAGGGGCCTCGTCCTAATATGAGAAAGCTTCCCCAGAATTCACTTTCCATATCCTAAGGTCTCATTGCTCTAAAATAACTTAGACCTGTCTATCCCGGAGTCACTGGCAAAGGGTCTGGAATAACACTTAGGGCAGTAAGGTCTACTGGAGCTGAGAATAGAAGTGGAGGCCTCATAAGGGGTATATGGGGACAGAATGGATAAGTTTTAAAAATCATGATTCTGATAGGAAAACCACGAGTAACCAATAGTATCTATTACATTTGCTAAGAAGAATTTTATGAGGAACTTTAAAAAACTGTACAGATACCTTGGTCCCAACTTTGTAGACTGATTGAGAATGTTTGGGATATGGTGTAGGAACTTAATGGACCTCACAGGGTGTTTTCATACATAATCAGCTGAGATCAACTGGACTTGATGATAGTGACTTGGATTATTAGTTTTGTAATTAGTCCAAAACAAATGTTTAATCTGATTCTGACGTTTTTTGCCACCAGTTTGTCAGGTCTGTCCTTTTTTTGGTTTTTGTATGTTAGAAAACATTTACTTAAAGAATGAATAAATGAGATCGTAATAGTGTTGTAATTGAAGACAGTGAGCCATTGTGTGTGGATCTCTGCTATTCTTTGTTCTGTACCTAGTAATTATATTGCAGTGTCATTGAAGAGCAGATAATCTTTGCTGAACATAAATGTGCCCATCTAAAGCAATCTCTTAGAACATCAATTTGGTGCATTTTAATTAGAGAAAATAATTTTCTCTACTGAAGAGAATCCATCCATTCATGCCCTATAAATAATAGTAAATAAGAAAGGAAAAGCATATAAAACATTCTGAGTTTTCTAGGTGTCTTTGGAAACAGATAAGTTACTCAGGTCAACAAAACTGAAAAAAGTCTTGTCAGAAAAGGAATGATTATATTAGCCAAATTTAATTATCAGATTTGATCTTCGTTACCTTAGGCTAAGCGAAGAACTTCTTTAGTGATTCCTTGCCCTTCAGTAAGGAAAAAGACAAAACTCCTCTTAGTGTACACAGTATTTATGGTCAGTTTTTAACCTTTTTTTTTTCTTAGCAGTTGAACTGATAAATCTAGAGTCATGTAGAAAACTTGGAAGTATTAATAAAACAGATTACAGTTGTGCACTGAACATTCATCTTAATTGTTTAATGGTGAAGCAAACTGGATAGTCTTAGACAAAATAACATTTATCTGTGAAGCTTATATTCCTCATATTTAAAACAGAACTATCAAAATGCAGAAAGGTAGTTCAAGGGCAGGCACATAGTTGATGACTTATGCTAGTTTTTCTATTTAATTATATTCTTTTTTTGCTGAGAGATTTGAGGTAGCTTCTGTTGCAGTATTTATAATGTTTACAAAGTTAGAGAACTTTCCTTTTGGATGTTTTAAAATTATTTTCCTGGTCATAGTTTTTAATATTAGGGTCTGTTTATTTCAAATACAAAATATTTTAATCTTTTTTCCTACTGGGTTAAGACCAAATGAGATACTTGTTTTTAATGTGTAAAATATTACACAGTATATGTTAGCTGGAACTTCTTGGGAATTCTGAATCTTACTTTTTTACTGAACGAGATATTAGAAGCCATCTAACGAACCCAGATTGCAATGATTGTCTGGGCTCACATAGCTATGGGTGATAGAAACTGGGATTACAGTTGCGATCAGTAATTCTCCATTCTTTTCTCCCTGATGTGCAGCACTTCTCCAGTACATTCAAATAGATTACACAGCTTTTCTTTGGCTAGTTTGGGGGCTTGACCTGATGCAAAAAGGATTTTTTTTCCTCTGCCCACAACATTTCTCACTGCACTGCTTGCTACACAGATAAGATTCAAAATAAAAGTAATCATGAGCCAACCGCAGTGGCTCATGTCTGTAATCAATCCCAGCACTTTGGGAGGCCGAAGCGGGCGGATCACAAGATCAGGAGATTGAGACCATCCTGGCCAACATGGTGAAACCTGTCTCTATTAAAAATACAAAAATTAGCTGGGTGTGGTGGCGCATGCCTGTAATCCCAGCTACTTGGGAGGCTGAGGGAGGAGAATCACTTGAACCAGGAAGTTGGAGGTTGCCTGGCGATGGAGGGAGACTCCATCTAAAAAAGAAAAGTAATGATGAATTGCATTACACCAGAATGTAATACAAAAAAAAAAAAAAGAAATGAAATACTATGCAAAGAATGAGGAAGAGGTATATGTACAGGCATGGAAGTTTTCCAGTGTAGTTACATGAAAAAAATCAAACTGTACTGCCACTTGTGTAATAAGGTATGTGGTGTGTGAACATCTTATTTGCATATGCATATAATTATCTCTAAGGATGCAAGAAAAACTAGTGATACTGATGCCTTCAAGAAGAGGTTCAACTATGTGGGCTGATTGGAATCTGCAGTTTTATATTATTTGAATTTTTGTTCACATTACTCTTTCAAAATGCATTTTAAAAATACTTTATGCACCGAGATGGGTGGATCATCTGAACTCAGGAGTTCAAGATCAGACTGGGCAACCTGGCAAAACCCTGTCTCTACCAAAAATACAAAAAATTAGCAGAGTGTGGTGGTGCACACCAATAGTCCCAGCTACTCAGGAGGCTGATAGGAGCATCACTTGAACCTGAGAGGTGCAGGTTGCAGTGAGCTAGAATTGTGCCACCGCACTCCAGTCTGGGTGACAGAATGAGACCCTATCTCAAAAAAAAAAAAAAAAGAAGAAAATACTATATACAGAGCTGGGAGTGGTGCTACACACTTGTAGTACCAGCTACTTGGGAGGCTGAGGCAGGAGTGCTTGAAGCCTTGAAGCCAGGAGTTCAAGTTCAGCCTTGGCAACATGGGAGACCCATCTCAAATTTAAAAACATTGCAGAGTGTAATTATTAGTGTTTCATAACATTGTTTGTCTTGGCATTTGAATGGAAATTAGAATTCTATTTGTTCAGTAATTAATTTCTAACTCACTTTGATGAAATATGAAAACAAAGGAAACAAAGTCAACAAAACTTTGTATCCTTCATCCTTTTGAACAGCAGCTATGTGAACATTTGGAAAGAACCTTAGTAAGGCGGCTTTTCTATCACCTATAAAAAGTTGCCAACAGACATCAAAGGAGTTGACAAAAAAAAAAAAAATGCAGGAAGCTGGAAGGCAGGCCTGGATGGAATTGGAACTGTGCTGCTGTGACTCCTTTCCCCAGTGCTAAAAAATAGATGTACTCAGGAGGAACTAACATAGATTGGCAGTCACCCACACATCTCTGGTGTTACCTTAGTCTTGTTTCAAGCATACAAGCCACAAGTTTTTAGGTGTCTTAAATATACCTAAGTTGTAGTCTCCTTTTAAGTTCCATTAAGCAGGATACTAAAATGACTTTTTTTGGTAACTCTGCCTGTCTCTACCCTAACTAGTTTAACAACTGCTGGATCTCTGCCTTTGTAAAGAGCAACATGAGTTTACAGATGAGATCTATCTATATCTCTTCTAATGTTTGTTTCTCTTAAAGACCTTTAAGTAAAATAAAATAAGCTCTTTTATGAATACTACCTTTTGTTTTGTATTTTACCTCATAAGTTTAATGTATTAAACACTTCTATACCAGCATGCTGGGACTTTGTATTGTTTGTCTTACATCCCCATTGCCTAGACCCTCCTTGACCTTGGTGGTTGCTTAGATAGTACATGAATGAAAAGAAAAATAGATTACACCATATCCTAACCAAGTCTTGTAAGGAGCTAAAAGACTATATATAGATCCCTGAGAATTAGCACAGAAATGGGGAAAAAGATGAACTTGTTAGAGATTTTGTTCTCTTTGAAAGCCAACAGAAGAAGTGGAAATAATGCAAATGTTTGTGGAGCAATTTAAGAGGGAAAAGATATGTATTTGTACAGAAAAGGTTCAAAGTTGCTCATTTGAAAAGATATGGAGGATAATGAAAAATGTACAGTAAGTCCTCAACATCCTGTGACTTTAAACAAAAAGACAAACAGCAGGTCCTCAAATAACGTTTTGTTCATTGTCATTTAGTTAAAAAACAATGATGAGGGGAAAAAAAAGGTTTTGTTATATTGGTTTGCTTCAAATCCCAGTTTCCAAGAACCTACTGACATGTTAAGTGATGACTTACTGTATACAAATCCTAACTAGCAGTATGGAGAGAAATGGCTTCCTTTTAAAAAATGTGAAGTTTTAACAATGCTAATAATATAAAGCACATCCAAACAAACCTCTGCAGATGATCAACTTTAATACAACTATACATTCATGCTGTGGTGGTAACAACTTTCACATTTGTAGGAAAATTTCAAATTTTCTCAACTCATGACAAAGGCACAATCCAAAAGTATACATTAACATTACAGTAACAGTTTTAAACAAATGTGGACAAAGGACCAATCTGAAGTATTAAACAGAAAACCTCTGAATATGGATCAACTTGAATATATTTTCATTCCAGAAAATATTTTTTCTTTTCAACATTGTCTCATTTTGCTATGATAGCAGTTTTGGGTGCCTGGTGAGTTACTCTTAATATCCATTCAACGTGTAAAAATTGTAGTTAAGCATTCAAATACTGAATAGCCAAAGAACCCATATTTTTAAATATGTCTGATTTTTAAAAATTATTTAAATTATTTTTAAATGAATTCTGCTAAATGTCTTACTTTTCCATTTCAGTTAATTTAAAATAAATGCTTTTTCTTCCCCTAATAGAATTCAGTACCTCAGCTATTTTACTTTAGATGCATGTGAATTTAACCAAGGATTATTAAATAAATAGAAAAAAAAAAGCCATCCTATCAGTGTTTAAAGGCAATGTAATATGTTAAATGTTAAAATCAGGCTAATTTATTTCCTTGATGGAAATTTTTGGTCTCAAAAGAAACGGCAGGTATTTAAAGAAACTGAAGCAACATAAAACAACTTTGTCTTAAAACCATTTAGAGTTGCTGTTCTGTGGTTTATAAAATTAAGTGTTAAAACACCAAAAAGCAATATTATTTTTAAGCATTTGTTAAGTAAGAATCCTTTTTGATGAGTCTCTGAGTATTTGGAATGTATTTAGAGTCACTAAAATATAATTCTGGGAAGAAACCAAGAAATTAACATTTTTATTCTATATGGCTTTATAAATCTAGGTCTTCTGGGTCATTAAGGTATTAAGCTTCAGTGTCTTTTTAGTACTAAAGCAGCAAGTTACTTTCCTGCTTAGACATTTCATGTCCTGCAAAAGCTAATTATTAATAAACAACAAACTGTTCACCTTTTATTGTAATTACCCAATTACAATGTCAATGTTGGTTGACATTAATTAGATCTTGATTTCTCAAAGTGTATTTATCTAGGTCAAGAAAAACGGGCAGAAGGAAACTTCACCCAAATTATGTAGCAGTGTTAAGCAAATTCAGTTTTTGAGCCAAAATTAAATCATTTGTGTCTTCAAACTTTCCCTTGTAACTTTTCTTATAGCAATGTAATTTTGCATTTTGGCCAAAGAGAGCTATTTTCTTTTGGCAGACAAAATCATGCTTCTGGAGAAACATTGACTTAGATCTATGGAATCTGTTTCCTTTTTAATAGAGCTCTAACAAATAGAACATTATATATTTATTTTTTCCAAGTTGATCCCGAAAAGACTGATATAATGAAAAATTTGAAATATGCTCTGTAGTACATTTTTATTCAATATACATAAATGTGCTCAACTTAAAGCAATTTTCCAAAACAACTAGGTTTTGGCCAAGATTCAAGAAACCCCAGAATGTCTTATCCAAAATAATAAAAAATCATCAATTAAAAATTAAACAATAGTGCTTAAGTGTAATTTTGTTTTGTTTTAGAGATGAAATCTCACTATGTTGCCCACGTTGGAGTAGCTAGTCACAAACACAATCATGGTGAACCACAGCCTGGGCTCAAGCAATCCTCCTGCCTTAGCCTCCTGAGTAGCTGGAACTAAAGGCACATACCACCACCTGGCTATGTTTTTTAAAACCACCTTTACACTATTGTACACTCTTGGACATTTGGAAACAAATATATATGATTCTCATGAGAAAAGTACTTGGTGGCACATGAAAGATGAGTCAATGAGTTTGCAAAACAAAAGAGGCAGGGTGCAATTATTCCAAAATGATAGAAAACACCATCATACCTTTGCTTTTGTTAGAAGGGAAATGAAAATATTTCCACTCATGTTTTGAGTGCCAAAATACCTAATTACTGTTAAAATGTCACCAAATTAGTTTAAAACATTACTCAGAAAATCAGCTATTTCCAACAATAACAATTTTAGTTACCTTTTATAAGAACTATGTTGTAACTTTCATTATATATATATTTTTATATATGTTTTATTGCACTTTAGGGTAACTTTCATTTTTTAAGGGTCTTTCATCTCCTCAGGATTATTACAAACCACTTTGTTAGATTTCAAATTAATTCTAACCCAATCCAAATTTTTACTGTTCACATTCACAAGCAAAAAATACTACTGCACATTACACTCATATTTTAGGAATGTGTGCTTCCCCCCATATCCCAAAACTGATAATGCTGCCATGAATTACATCCCATTATCTGAATTTATAACACTCAAAATGCTTATGTTCTTCCACTCAACAAGTTCATTAATATACCTGTAATCTCAAAATACCTCATGAACCCTGAAGTGATTCTCTATGGAAGGAGCTTCCTTTGTAAAATGAATTTGGCTAGTCACCTGCATGCCAAAATCCCCAAGTATCTGAACAAATTTCTTGTGCTCCTTTCCAATCCAAGATCTCATTGGATCACGTACTTGGTAAGGTGTTACATGAGTGTGAACGATAATCCCTGTTTGTGCAAATTCTTTCAAAACTTCTGGATAAGTAACCCAAGTATTGCTTCCTCCTGAGTGACCACCATCCAGCCAATACATTGTTCTTATGCTTTTGATAAAAGTATCTATGTTCTTGTCTTTCTTGGCTTCTTTCAATTCAAAAAGCAACTGATTCAAAACAACACAACCTTTACTAAATCCAATCAAAGTAAAAGATGCATCATTTAGTGAGGGTGGATAAAAACTCATGGTAGACTCATCAGATTTTTCGCAGGTCCTCTCTTTTTCTCCCTGGCAACCATTCGCAGTATGAGAAGAACTGGATCTACAGTTAGATCCTGTGGAGTCCTTATTCCAAACATTCAAACTTTTCTTTGATAAACTATTATGACTTAAATTAAAAGCATTAACTAATAACATATAAAGGTGCTTAAAAGCTCCAAAGTCAGTATTGTGTTCTGGGGCACCAAACATGTTACTTTTTACAAAATTGTCATAGCAGCTGAATTTGTGCAAATGCATTCGGGAACATTTTATCACCCAAATATAACTATTGGGGAACCGGTGGGCTAAAATGGTGGCAACATTTTCTAGACTCCAGTTTTCCCATTGATAATTCTCAGGATGACGAGTCATAATTTCATGGTAATTCTGAAAGGTAAGAAAGATGAAATAAGTATTAAATACATATTTACAGAAAATGATTTCCACAAAAGATTTTCCATTTTTATTGTGGAGAAAGGATATTACAATGACCTATGGTTAATGGCGTTAACCATAGGTTAACAAATGAAAAGTATAAATCTGTCATTACTTTCTAGTAATAAGATATTGAACAAATCACTTCTTCCGTTTAAGCTCTGAAATCTATCAGGAGAAAGGGAAATAAGATATACCTACATGGAAAACAGTAAAAAGTTTTAAAAATTTTAGATCATTCTACTATAAAGACACATGCACACATATGTTCATTGCTGCCCTGTTTACAATAGCAAAGACCTGGAACCAACCCAAATGCCCACCAATGATAGACTGGACAAAGAAAATGTGGCACATATACACCACAGAATACTAAGTAGCCATATAAAACAATGAGTTCCTGCCCTTTGTAGGCACTTGGATGAATCTGGAAACCATCATTCTCAGCAAACTGACACAATTACAGAAAACCAAAGACTGCATGTTCTCACTCATAGGCAGGTGTTGAACAATGAGAACATGTGGACTCAGGGAGAGGAGCAGCACACACTGGGGGCAGTTGGGGGGGGTCTAGGGGAGGGACATTGGGGTATGGGAAGGGTTGGGAGGGATAACATGGGGAGAAATGACGGATATAGTATGCACCTATGCAACAACTCTGCATGACCTGCACATGTACCCCAGAACCTAAAGTAAAATTTTTAAAAAAAAGAGCTATAGAAAAAGTTAAAAAAGTTTTAATTTAGAAAGATTAGTGATATATTTAACAATTTTTTTTTTAGTATATACATATAATCAACTTTCCTAACACATTAACTGAAAATATAAATTTGGTTCACTAGACTTTTTGACCAACACAGAATCTTAAAATATTTCCCTAAGTTGCCATTCTATACCCTTCCTCTTTGGATTCCTCTAGCAATCTGAACAGTATGTTCAATTTCAAATTTAGCATTATATACAAAGCTGCAATGAACATTATAGAAAACTCTGTACAGATCTATGATTATATCCTTAAATTCCTAGATATGAAAAAACTAGGTCAAAGAATATTTGTAATTTAAGTCTGGATTTCTACTCTTGCTTATTCATATCCTTTGCCCCCCATCCCCCATATTTTGTGTGAGACAAGATCTGCTCTGTCATCCAGGCTAGAGTACAGTGGTTCAACTATGGCTCACTGCAGCCTTGACCTACTGGGCTCAAGCAATCCTCCCTTGTCATCCTCCTGAGTAGCTGGGACCACAGGTGCATATCATCACATGTAGTTAACTTTTTTATCTGAATTTTTAGCAATATGCACATTTTCTCTATTTAAAAATTAAAACTAGTAAATACTACAAAAATTCAGTCTATATATAAAGATATAGATAACATAGAAAAATCATCCATATAACAACCAATTAGAAATAATCATTAAAATTCTGAGGTCTAGCAGTCCAGTTTTCTCTAGCATACACATTTACAAGTATATATACAAGGGAGCATTCTTCTCCCCCAACAAGCAATAGGCTTATACATAGTTTTCACTTAAAAATATATTATAGGCATGGTTCCATATCAATATAGATTTGCATCATAATTTTTAGATATCTAAGGTTAATACCAATTTACATGTTCATTGGAAATATAAAAGAGTGCTTATTTTCCCACATCTTTACCCATCCATAATGCTAATGGCTATTAGCATCATTTTTTTAAAATCCTTGCTATTATGATAAAATGGTATCTTACTTTTGATTTAATTTGCATGTTTTGATTCCCAATCAGGTTAAACATTGTTAACTGGCAGTTTTCATTTTTCTTTGGTTAATTTTTGTTCATGTCCTACGATAATTTTCCCACTATGATGTTCAACTTCTTCCTAAGTTATATTTCACTAATATTAGTAGTTTATCATATATGTTAAACATATTAATTCCTGGAAGGCCATCATTTGACTTCTTATGGATTCTGCTATTGCTTTATGCACAATTATTTTACACTTATATGATATATACAATTATGAAATCATAGGCACTTACATCTGGAAGGGCTCATCTATATCCTTTTTATAGTTAAGGAAGCGGAGGTCCTGGAAACTACACAGTTATTTATATATTTATTTAGTTAATGAGTCAAAATGAACCTAGGTTTTATGACTCTTGGTTTAGTCTCTACCACGTAGAAGGTGCTCTAAATCTAGAAATGTGATATTTTCCTTGATTAGCCCCCAGTTCCATGATTAGAGGAAGGAGAATGCTTATTCTAAGGAACCGTGTGCACTAAAATGTAAAGATGGAGTCATTATTGTTGTGTCAAAGCCCAGATCTGAGAACAATGGAAACACACTTTCGTATTCTAAAAAGAAGCACCAGACACCCCTACAGGAGTTACTAAGAGGTAGCCCAAACTGATTCTGCTACCCAGGCTATTATACCATGGCCAATTTACAGAAAAGGTTAAAGACTAAGGAAAGAGAGAGCTTTCTCTGAAGAGAGTTTTCATCCTAGTTGGGAATGCAATGCACTACTATCCCCACAGGAGGTAAGGGGTGAAAGGCCATGCTTCTCATCTTCAGTGAGGCAGGCCACTGAAAATTTCTTGGGAGACTTTAAGGAATGCTTACTACTCCACAGTTAGATGCTTGCTGATCTGCAAAAACTCAGAGACCTACTCCAAACTGCTAATGAAGTAAGGAACAAAGGATTTTTAGGAAAACTTGATATGTGTCTCTAAGAGTTTGGAGACAAATAATAGATTCAATGTATGTGTTCTGCCCTTAAAGCAGAGAGAACTTCTGCTATGGTTTGAAAGAGTCCGCCAAATTTCATGTATTGGAAACTTAATCCCTAAACCAACCATGATTAAAGGTGCGATCTTTAACAGGTGGTTAGGTCACAAGGGTTCTGCCCTCATGAATGGATTAATGGTTCTTGATAAAGGATGAATTTGCCCTCTCCTCTACCTCCCCCATTCCCTAGTGCTCTTTTGCCCTTCTGCCTTCTACCATGAGATGACAGGACAAAAAAGCCCTCACCAGATGTAGGCCCCTGCCAACCACCAGAATCATGAGCTAAATAAATTGTTTATTATAAATTACCCAGTCTCAAGTATTCTGTTATAGCAGCACAAAACAAACTATGACAATTTCCATCAAAAATGGGACACGAGTAGGAGTTCAAGGCTACAGTCTGCTATGATGGCACCATGGCACTCCAGCCTGGACAACAGAACAACACCTCATCTCCAAGAAAAACTAAAAACACAGGGTGTAGGGACATCTTAGCTGTGCATAAAGTGCACATCTGAAATAAGTAGGCTAGAATGATCAGAACAGGGTCCAGCCTAAGAGAGCTGCCCGATAAAGCACAGGAAGTTCCAAGATACATGACCAAGACACATCGCTTAGGGCATGATCATCTATAGATTCTAACCTTTAGGAAAGCAAATTTTTAAACAGTTAAAACTGGAAATGACACAGATGTTTATGAACTGCTGCATGGATAAACAAATTATATATCCATACATAAAATACTATTCTGTAAATAAAAGAAACAGACTACTGGCTGGGCACAGTGACTCACACCTGTAATCCCAGCACTTTGGAAGGCCAAGGCAGGAGGATCACTTAACCCCAGGAGTTTGAGACCAGCCTAGGCAACATAATGAGATCTTCGTTTCTGCAAAAAACTTAAAACATTAGCCAGGTGTAATAGTGCATGCCTGTAGTTCCAGCTACTTGGGAGGCTAAGGTGGGAGGATTGCTTGAACCTAGGAGGTTGAGGCTGCATTGAGCTATGATTACACCACTGCATTTCAGCCTAGGTGACAGAGCGAGATCCTGTCTCAAAAAAAAAAAAGAAAAGAAAAAAAAATACGGATATAGGTAACAATATGGATGAATTTCAAAAGTATTACATAGTGAAAGAGGTCACACGCAAAAGACTACATACTACAGACAAATTAACAAAATTCTAGAAAAAGCAAAACTATAGTGAAAGAAAACAGATTAGTGGTTGGGAAATAAAAAATGACCATAAAGGAGCACAGAGGCACTTTTTAGGATAATAAAGATACTCTACAACATGATTATGATGATTACTTAATTCCAACACTTGTCAAAATTCAAAAAATTGTACTCTTACTTAAAGGGGCTGGGTTCAGCGGCTCACATCTGTAATCCCAGCACTTTGGGAGGCCCAGGCAGGCAGATCACTTGAGGTCAGGAGCTCGAGAAACCAGCCTGGTCAACATGGTAAAACCCCTCTCTACTAAAAATACAAAAATTAGCCAGGCATGGTGGCGTACACCTGTAATCCCAGTTACTGAAGAGGCTGAAGCACAAGAATCCCTTGAACACGGGAGGCAGAGGTTGCAGTGAGCTGAGACTGCACTACTAGACTCCAGCCTGGGCAAAAGAGCAAGACTCCATCTCAAAAAATAATAAATAAAATAAAGGGGATAAATATAATTCTATACTCTGAGGCTTTAAAAAGATAACTCAAAATGGAAAGTACCTACTTTGATCTTGATCATCCTTCAAAATCATTACAGTTGGATAAGAAAAACATAGATACCTAAAGAAACAAAAATTACTATGGATATATAGTTTGCTTGTGTCCCCACCAAAATCTCATCTGAATTGTAGTTCCCATAATCCCCAAGTGTTGTGGGAGGGAACCAATGGGAGGTAACTGAATCATGGGGGTGATTACCCTCATGCTGTTCTGGTGACAGTGAGTTCTGACAAGATGGTTTTATAAGGGGCTCATCCCCCTCTTTGCTCTCATTCTTCTCTTTCCTGCCACCATGTGAAGAAGGGCATGTTTGCTTCCCCTTCTGCCATGACTGTAAGTTTTCTGAGGTCTCCGCAGCCCCGTGGAACTGAGCCAATTAAACCTCTTTCCTTTATAAACTACTTAGTCATGGGTATATCTTTATTAGCAGCATGAGAATGGACTAATACAGTAAATTGGTACTGAAGAGAGTGGGGTGCTGCTATAAGGATACCTGAAAATGTAGAATTTGGAAATGGATAACAGGCAGAGGCTGGAACAGTTTGAAGGGCTCAGAAGAAGACAGGAAAATGTGGGAAAGGTTGGAACTTCCTAGAGACTTGTTGAATGGCTTTGACCAAAATGCTGACAGTGATATGGACAATTAAGTCTAGGCTGAAGTGGTCTCAGATGAAGATAATAAACTTCTTAGAACTGCAGCAAAGGTCACTCTTGTTATGGTTTAGCAAAGAGACTGCTGGCATTTTGCCCCTGCCCTAGAGATCTGTGGAACTTTTGACCTTGAGAGACATGGTTTGGAATGGTAACTTATGTTTAAAAGGGACACAGCACATAAAAGTTTGGAAAATTTGCAGCCTGATTATGCCACAGGAAAAAAAAAACAAACCCATTTTCTGAGGAAAAATTCAAGAGGGCTACAGAAATTTGCATAAGTAACAAAGAGCCCAAAGTTCATTGCCAAGATAATGGGAAAAATGTCTCCAGGGCACCCTCTCTCATCACAGGCCCAGTGGCCTCAGAGGAAAAAAATTGTTTCGTGGGCTGGGCTCAGGCCCTTGCTGCTTTGTGCAGTCTCGAAACTTGGTGCCGTGTCCCAGCTGTGACCAACATATAAAGGGGCCAACATATAGTTCAGGCTGTTGCTTCAGAGAATGCAAGCCCCAAGCCTTGGTGGCTTACATGTGATGTTGGCCCTGCAGGTACACAAAAGTCAGGAATTGAGGTTGGGGAACCTCTGCTTAGATTTCAGAGGATATATAAAAATGTCTGGATGTCCAGGCAGAAGTTTGCTTTAGGGTAGTATGGAAAAGAAATGTGGGGCTCACATTTCCCCACTGGGGCATTACCTAGTGAAGCTGTGAGAAGAGGGCCACTGTCATCCAGACCCCAGCATGGTAGATAAACCAACAGCTTGACCATGTGCCTAGAAAACCCACACTCAACACTAGCCAAGAAGGCAGCCTGGAGAGCGGCTGTACCCTGAAAAGCCACAGGCAGGGAACTGCCCAAAGCCATGGGAGCCCACCTCTTGCATCAGCGTGACCTGGATGTGAAACATGGAGTTAAAGGAGATCATTTTGGAAATTTAAGGTTTAATGACTGTCCTATTGGATTTTGGACTTGCATGGGACCTGTAGCCCCTTTGTTTTGGTCCATTTCTCCCTTTTGGAATGGGTGTATTTACCCAATACCTGTACCCTATTGTATCTAGGCAGTAACTAACTTGCTTTCGATTTTACAGGCTCATAGGTGGAAGGGACTTGCCTTGTCTTAGATGAAACTCTGGACTTGGACTTTTGAGTTAATGCTGGAATGAGTTAAGACTTTGGGGGACTGTTGGAAGGGCAAGATTATGATTTGAAATATAAGGACATGAGATTTGGGAGGTGTCAGGGGTGGAATGATGTGATTTGGCTGTGTCCCCATCCAAACCTCATCTCGAATTCTAGTTTCCATAATCCCCATGTGTTGTGTAAGGGACCCAGTGGGAGGTAACTAAATCATGGGTGAGGTTACCCTCAAGTTGTTCTCATGGTACTGAGTGAGTTCTCATGAGATCTGATGGTTTTATAAGAGGCTTCCCCCATCTTCGCTCTCATTCTTTTCCTTCCTGCTGCCATGTGAAGAAGGATGCATTTGCTTCCCCTTCTGCCATAATTTTAAGTTTCCTGAGGCCTCCCAGCCCTGTGAAACTGAGTCAATTAAACCTCTTTCCTTTATAAATTACCCAGCCTCAGGTATGACTTCATTAGCAGCTGAGAATGGACTAATATATACGGCCTTAGCTTTCTTGTAATTCAAATGATAAAGGACAAGTAGAGAATATTTTAAAAGGATATACAACAAAAGATGACTGCAAAAGGAACATCGAGAAGTTAATGGGAATTAAAAGGACTCAAAATTATATGAATAACCAGTTCTAATTAACACCAAATAATGAAACAGTATCAAGAGAGATGAAACTTCAGGCTGGGCGCTGTAGCTCATGCCTATAATCCCAGCACTTTGGGAGGCTGAGGTAGGAGGATCACCTGAGGTCAGGAGTTTGAGACCATGGCCAACATGGTGAAACTCTGTCTCTACTAAAAGCACACACACAAAAAATTAGCTGGGTGTGGTGGTGTGCGCCTGTAGTCCCAGCTACTCAGGAGGGTGAGGCAGGAGAATTGCTAGAGCCCAGGAGGCAGAGGCTGCAGTGAGCCAAGAACACACCCCTGCACTCTAGCCTGGGCAAAAGAGCAAGACTCCACCTCAAGAAAAAAAAACAAAAGATACGCAAAGCTTCTAATGCTATCTTACAGAATTCTGTTTAGCCCTAATCTGTTCAATATTTATTCAAATTAAGAATAAAGCTATAACAAGAATGCTTGGCCAGGTGTGGTGTCTCGTACTTGTAATCCCAACACTTTGGAAGACTGAGGTGGGAGGATCACTTGAGCAAAGGAGTGGGCAATACAGTGAGACCCCCATCTCTATAAAAAATAACAATAAAAGGATCAACACGATAAAAAGATGGGCTATATTTAACAGGAAAAATTTCATAAGGATAAATATTAGGCTCAAAAGAATCAAGTACAGAAATAAGATGAGGAAATCAGCCTAACAGCATTTTATATAATAGCCAACATATTTCAAGCACTTCATGCATTGTTCAAAGAAACTCACAAATACTGATTTATGCAACAAGTCATCTAATGCACACCTACTACATGCCACTCTCAAGCATCACAGTTTATATCAGTGAAAAGACATGAGCTTATATTTTAGTGGCAGATGGCAAACAAAACTCAAAACAAAAAGTAAACTAGTACAATAAATGCAATAGGTAAAAGTAAAGAAGAAAAGTTGACAGGAAGCCTATGTATACTCTGATTATTAATTAGGATGGTCAGAAAAGGTCTCAGAGAGGCAGAGTCTTGAGCAGACCTAGAAGAGGTGAGGTAATAAACATACAGATATCTACAGGAAGACTCTTCTAGGCTGTATGCACAAAGCTTTTCAGGTATAGTGTGCCTGACATGTTTGAGCAACACCAAGAAAGCCAAACAGGCTGGATTAAACAGAAACAGGAGACCAAGTCAGATAGGTAACAGGATGGGGAAAGATAGAGATAATGAAAAGCCATGCAAGACAGGACATTAACAGGAAGGATTCTGGCTTTTACTCTGAGTGACATGGGAAGCGACTGCAGAGTTTTGAGCAGACATGGAATGATGTGACTTACGTTTCTAAATGGTTATTCTAATTACTTTAGATACACTGAGAAGGTAAAGTCACTAGATTGAAGATATAAGAGGTATGAAAGAGATTTCTAATGGATGCCTTCAAGATTTCTATCTTGGGCCGGGCGTGGTGGCTCAAGCCTGTAATCCCAGCACTTTAGGAGGCCGAGGTGGGTGGATCACGAGGTCAAGAGATCGAGACCATCCTGGTCAACGTGGTGAAATCTCGTTTCTACTAAAAATACACAAAAATTAGCTGGGCACGGTGGCGTGTGCCTGTAATCCCAGCTACTCAGGAGGCTGAGGAAGGAGAATTGCCTGAACCCAGGAGGCGGAGGTTGCGGTGAGCTGAGATCGCACCATTGCGCTCCAGCCTGGGTAACAAGAGTGAAACTGTCTCGGAAAAAAAAAAAAAAGATTTCTATCTTGAGCAACTGAGAAGGTAAAGTTTCCATTACCAACATGAGAAAGACTGCATAGGAGTAAAGATCCAGAGATTTTAGGTTTAGGATACCTATTAAATATCCAAAAGGAAATAATCATGCATATTAATTTGTCAGCCTAAAGTCTGGGGAGTGTATGTAGGCTAGATACATAAATGTTGAGTTGTCAGGGTACAAGTAGTGAGTAAAGCAATGAGTGAAGGGAGTGAACACAGACAGAGGAAATGTAGAGGAACAGACCACCAGGATACACAATCATTTTTAAAGTCACCAGAGATGAGAAGGGACCAGAACTCATTCAGTATTCACATATTTAATTTCCATTGACACCTTAAAAACTATTATTCCTATTTTATAGTCGAGGTAGCTGAAACAGATTTAACAATTGTCCAGGGATATTATATGTAAAAAGTTCTAAATCATCAGGGTTCAAACACAGGCAATCTGGCTTCAAAACAAAAAAACAAAACAAAACAAAGCAAAACAAAACAAGCCTCAAACTGTATGTAAGATTTTTATTATATCCTGGCTGGTACACTTTAAAAATACTTTAGGAGGTGCTCAATAAATGTTAATTATAATTATCATCATCATTATTTTAGGAATGTATGCAATAATTGTTCCACAAAATTACAGTCATAGGAACGTCACATACTATTTTCCCAGTCTGAGCCACAAGGGCACCAAGTGAGTAAATGACGTTTTTCCTCTTAAATCTAAATACTACTTTTTTTCCCCGTTTTTATTAGCAGTCAACTAAATTAGTCAATTATTTTCAGGACAAAAGAAAATACTATATGTATGAGTGTGTGTGTATGTGTATCTTAATCATTATTTGACTCAAAAGAGCATAAAGTTTCTAAGTATGTCATCTTAAAGCATCGATTTTGAAAACAAACTGATGCAGTTTCATAGTATAAGAAACTGATCTAGGCCAGGTGTGGTGGCTCACGCCTGTAATCCCAACACTTTGGGAGGCCAAGGCGGCAGATCACTTTAGGTCAGGAGTTTCAGACGAGCCTGGCCAACATGGTGAAACCCCCGCTTCTACTAAAAGTACAAAAATTAGCCTGTTGTGGTGGCACACATCTGTAATCCCAGCTACTCAGGAGGCTGAGGCATGAGAATCGCTTGGAGTGCCACTGCACTCCAGTCTGGGCAAGAGAGCAAGACTCCTTCTCAAAAAAACCACAAAAAACAGAGAAACACATTTAGCTACATTCTAGCTTTAACTGTCTAGAACTCTCTGTGATGATGGATATGTTCTATGATAATGCCATATATCTGTGCTGTCCAATACAGCATACACAAGCCATCTGTAGCTACTGAGCACTTGAAATGCAGCTATGACTGGGTAACTAGATTTTTAATTTTATTTAATTTTAATTAACTCAGATAGCTTCATATGGCTAATGGCTACCATATCAAATAATATAACTTTAGATTAAGACCCAGTTTTCAGGGCAACAGAACCACAGGTATTTGCCTGCAGCTATAAAATAAACCTAATATGCAAAAGCAAAAGTACAAAATGAGGTGAGCATCAAAACACTGACATGCTTAACAATTATTGTCCCTTTTCTCCCACCAATCCCCACTCTTTTTTAAGGTTACTGGGTAGATTGGTTGGTTTTTAATTACTGCCACCGTTTTCTTTTTCTTTGTTTTTTTTTTGGGAGAAGGAAAGAAAAAACATGAGTAAAGGAGAGGAAGAAAGAGGAAGAGAAAGAGGGAGGGTGAACAGAAATATTGCTTTATTCTGAAAAAAAAAATGGGTATTAATAATGGCCAATGAATGGTTCATTTAAACCTATGAGTAGGTGTGATGTGGTATTGACAAGAATGTATATTTTGTGTATTTGGAGAGCTCTATAAATATTTATTAAGTTTACTTGTTCTGGATCTGAGTTCGAGTCCTTGATATCCTTATTAATTTTCTGTCTCATTGAGTCTAAGTCTCTATGTATCTGGGTGTTAGGATCGTTAGCTCTTGTTGCATCGATCCTTTTACCACTATATCTTGGTTGCTTTAAAATCTATTTTATCCGATACGAGAATTGCAACTCCTGCTTTTTATTTATTTCTTTATTTATTTTTGCTCTCCATTTGGTTGGTAAATCTTTCTCCATCCCTTTGAGTCTTTGTGTATCCTTGCATGTGAAACAGGTCTGGATGTAACATGCCGTTGGGTTTTGGCTGTGTCTTTTGATTGGGGGATTTAGTCGATTTAAATTTAGGGTTACTGCCATTTGATGTTAACTGGCTGTTTTATCCATTCGTTGATGTAAATTCTTCTTTATGTTGATGCTCTTTACTTTTTGGCATATTTTTAGAAGGGCTAATACTGGTTGTTTCTTTCTGTGTGTAATGCTTCTTTCAGAGGCTCTTGTAAAGCAGGCCTGGTGGTAATAAAATCTCTGAGTACTTGCTTGTTCATAAAATATTTTATTTTTCCTTCAGTTGTGAAGCTTAGTTTGGCTGGATATGAAATTCTGGGCTGAAGGTTCTGTCACCGTTTTCTAAACACTACGTGCTAAGTTAATTTAAAGCCATCTCTCTGTTCCCTGCCACCACACACACAGGATCCTCTGAGTAAACCAAATTACAGAATGAATATACAAGACGCGTCTCATTTTCTGTCTCAAATTCCACCTACTGGAAGCCTAAACAGACAGGTGGCTCTTTCGAGATCGCAGCCCTCCTCGGACACCTTCCCAATGGGGCTCTAAGGACACACGGCGACAGGGGCATGGAAGGCGCGGTTTTGGATTTCGTGGAGTAACGGTAAAGTCACCCTCATAAGTGAATGTGTGGGTGTGTTCAGATGAGGAAAGGAACCCGGCAGCAGCCACAAGGGAAGAATCTAGTGACCGCGTGCGACACGACACGACAGGAGGGAACAGATACCCAGGCAGGCCCGGAGTTACCTGCACATCCCCAGGGAAATAGAGGACGTGATGCTGGGGCGGCGGCTGCGGCTCCTCCTTCGCAGGGTCCCCGGGGAGGTCCTGCAGCTCCAGCCCCTCCCCGGCGGTCGCTAACAGGAGCAACTCGTTGCTGCGCTGAGGATCGGCTCCGGGCACAGTGGACAGCTGCAGGCACTGCCGGCGGCGCACTTCGGCCGAGCGGGAGCATCGCGCGCCGCTGCTGCCGCCTGGGTTCATGGTTCTGGCCTGAGAGCAGCACCAGGCGTTTCCGATTCCGAGCTGCGGCAGCAGGAGCAGCAGCGGCGGCGACCGCAGGAGCCTGAACCCCAACATGGGTCGCCGCCGCGAGAGCGGTTCGGAGGTTGAGGGTGGCGGGAGGGGGTTCCTAAAGGAGGGACTTCAGCAGGCGGCCCAACGGTCGGCGGCCGCAACCCGGCCGGGAGCCGGCGCTGGCGCGACGACGTCAGAGGCCGACGTCCGCGCGCAGCGTGCGAAAGGAAAGGAAGGGAGGGGTGTGCGCAAAATCGGGTTTGGGTTCCCGTAGGGAACGGTGGGCGTGGCTTGAGGAAGGACATTTGTGATTGGTGGGTTCTGCCGTGACCGGGAAGTTCGAACGGAAGTCTGGGGAAGAGCCGGCGAAGTGCCAAGACTTGAAGAACCGAGTACTACCAGCTGGAGCTAGCGGCAGTTGTGGCGCATGCGCAGCAGCCCGGGTGGCCGCACGTCGCCGTTCAGCAATATGTAACGTATAGACTTCTGCATATACCAAGCTCCCTGTTTCTGTAGGTTCACTTGCGATTTATCTGGTCTTTCAGGACTTGAAAGGGAGACAGTCCCAAAGATGTGAGTAATTCTGTCCGTGAGAAGTCTTCTACATGCCCTGGAGGAAGGGAATCTCTCTCCTCAAACCTTGAGTTTCATAGGTAGAATTATTATAGATACACGAAGATCGCTGTGTTCATGGGGAATTTGTGGTTATTTATGAAGCTAATTCACCTCTGCTTGGTAGCGAGAAACAGGGCACGTGGTCGAGGACAGGAAAAAACGGGGCGAAGCACAACGCATTACTTGGTGTTTTGCAACTGATGAGATTTGCTATTTGGAGGTTTTCAAAACTAATTTAAACAGTGTAGGAAAGTCATATTTGTCCAGCAACTGTCTGTGTCCAGTTGAGTAGGAATAAGATTTGATGAAATATATGCTCACACCTGTAATCCCAGCGCTATGGGATGCCGAGGCAGAGGATCACTTGAGTCCAGCAGTTTGAAACCAGCATGGGTAACATAGGGAGGCCTTGTCTCTACTAAATTTTTTTGTTTTTAATTAGTCGAGCATGGTGGTGCGTGCCTGTAGTCCAAGCTACTAGGAAGGCTGAGGTGGGAGATTGGATCGCTTGAGCCCAGGAGTTGTATACTGAGATGAGTTGTGATCCCACCACTGCACTCCAGCCTGGGCAACAGAAGCAGACCCTGTCTCAAAAAATAAACTAAAAACAAACAAACAAAACAGGAAAATGTGTGCATGCGAGGATGAGATCCAAGTACTTGTGAGACAAAGCACTGTAAAGAAACTTTGGGAGAGAATATTAATGAGAATTACAAAAACTACAGCTAATATTTATTCAGGGTTTACTATCAGCCAGAAATCTAACTAAGCATTTTATATATAATTGTTCTGAGTGTGTATATGTGTATTTAAGCACACATACTGTTTTATTTGGTCTACATATGCAAATATTAACAAATGGCTTGGAGAAGGAACATAAATGAGCAAATTTTGTGTGTGTGTGTATATATATTATATACACAATATGATACACACACACACACACACCCCCTTAGTGACAGTATGCTAACCTACGGTGGTCTAAGTTATTGCATTCCATCTAACATCAAAATATTGTTATCAACCAAAAATTATTCAATTAATTACTAAGGAGATCTGCTTTCTAAAATAACTGGTTTAAAGCAAGTAGAGATTAATTATACAATAATGAGTATATAATTACATTTAGGCAACCAGACTTCACTCTGTTTTGCCAATTTCATACATGTTACTTACCATTGTTAAATACAGGATTGCTGAAATGTAATCTAAAAGTCCAAACATGTACGTGAATTGCAAATGCAGCTTTTGATTTGTGGTCTTGTTTTTAGCTTGGATTTTTAATGAAATCTACTTTTTTTTTTGTTTTTTTTGAGACCAAGTTCTCACTTTGTCACCCAGGCTGGAGTTCAGTGGCACAATCTTGGCTCGCTACAATCTCCACCTCCTGGGTTCAAGCATTTCTCCTGCCTCAGCCTCCTGTAGCTGAGATCACAGGTATGTGCCACCATGTCCAGCTAATTTCTGTATTTTTTTAGTAGATAGGAGGTTTCTCCATGTTGACCAGGCTGGTCTCGGACTCCTCATCTCAGGTGATCCACCCACCTCGGCCTCCCAAAGTGCTGGGATTACAGGCAGGAGCCACTGCCCCCAGCCTCAATGAAATCTATTCTTATTGAAGGAGATGGAGAATGTGTTTTAGAAGAAAATTGTAGCAAATATTAAATACTACAAAGTTGTCTCAGTATCTCTAAGATATTTAAGGTCTTTGAGAAATACAAGTAAAAATTTAAAGGGTAGAGTACAGAAACAGACTAAAGTAAGCACAAATGTTTCCCTGCAGTCAAGAGATTTGTGCAGCCTTATAGGAGACACTTCCAGAGAAAGTAACCACTCCCAATTTATTAGCTGAGGTATGTATGTCATTTATGTTAAGTCACTGATGCTGTAATTCCTTCTCACAGGTCCCCTTGATATTACTATAGTATTTTCTGTCTCCATCCCTCTGTCTTCTGCTAGGAGACCAATTTTGTAAATCACTGCTTTTCTAACAATCACTGGCACAGATGGCCGAGCATTCTCCCTTTTTATTCTGTCTCAGAGCTGACTTTCCATCCCAGAATGAGATCTTACATATACAAAGTTACTCTAATCCGTTGTGTGAGTCTTCTCTTCTCTAACTGATAGGGTTCTGCACAGAGATTTTGTTAATGCTTAATAGTGTCCAAAAAGCTTTAGTACACCTCTGGACTCTTGAGAGTTCTCAAGGGATCCTGCTGAGCTCTCAGACCTTTTTAATGCTATTCAATATAATAGAAAAGTTGCAAAATTGGAAGGAATCTGAGAAAGGCTACTTTACATTGGAAAGGACAGCATTAAAAAGCACCAACTTCAGTAACTGCAGGGGCCAGGTCTATATTATAAACAGTAAAATTGTCTATAAGTAAACAATAGTGAGTGTAAACACTGGCAAACTACAGAGACATGTCATATTTGAAGAAGGCAGTCACTATTCACTACTATCCAGTTGTAAAATGAAGACAACATTTTCCCAAATCTTCAAATTTTTAAGAGATTTCTCAACACAAATCAAATACAGATTTTTATGTTTCATTTGCCAACTTGTAAATGTTGACAACTAATTAAATTTGCTTGTAAAACACTATTAAATTAAATGCATGTATTTGGCCTATGGGCCACAAATATACAACTTCTCTACTAGTAGAGGTGAAATGAGTGGATATAGAAAAGCAGGAGATGGGGGAAAAAAAGACAAAACAAAAAGACTGAGTGTGGTGGCTTACTCCTGTAATCCCAGCACTCTAGGAAGCCGAGGCAGGTGGAACACTTGAGGTCAGGAGTTCAAGACCAGCCTGACCAAGATGGTGAAGCCCTGTCTCTACTACAAATACAAAAATTAGCCAGGCATGGTGGTGGGTGCCTGTAATCCCAGTGACTCCAGAGGCTGAGGCAAGAGAATCGCTTGAATACCGGGTGGCGGAGGTTGCAGTGAGTGAAGCTCACGCCACTGCACTCCATCCTGGGCAACACAGTGAGACTCTGTCTTAAAAAAAAAGCAAAAGACAAAAGCCCTTAATTGTGGCTTGCTCTGAGCAATTGAGAGGGAAAAGAATGGGGAAAAGATTTTTTTTTTTTTTTTTTAGATGGAGTCTCTCTCACTCTGTAGCCCAGGCTGGAGTGCAGTGGCGTGATCTTGGCTCACTGCAACCTCAGCCTCCTGGGTCCTGGTTCAAGCAATTCTCCTACCTCAGCCTCCCAAGTAACTTGGATTACAGGTGTGAGCCACCAATGCCCAGCTAATTTTGTATTTTTTAGTAGGTACGGGGTTTCACCATGTTGGCCAGTCTAGTCTTGAATTCCTGACCTCAGGATCCGCCCGTCTCAGCCTCCCAAAGTGCTGGGATTACAGGCGTGAGCCACCGCGCCCGGCTGGGGAAAAGATTTTAAGAAGTTCTGTGAGATTTTAATTGGATCCCATTTGATGTTCTTTAAGAGTTAAAAAAAAAAGTTTTAAAAAATTATTTTTGGTTTTGAACAGGTTTTTTTTTGTGTGTTTTAATAAGCTTCTGTGCCAAAACTGGGCCTTGAGAGGAACAGGCTTCATGTGAAGTATGCTACTCTAGCATATAATTTTGCTCCCAAAATGCCTGATAAAATAAAAATTAGAGAATAGAACCATTTGGGGATTTGAAAGCATATTCTTTGGCTAGTTTCACTAGCTAAGTGATACCATGTACACTGTTCCTGTGGTATGTAATTTACTAAACATATGCTTCCTCAAAATGCAAATCACTACATGTCAAAACCTTATAGATTATCTTTAGCACTCAATGAATCCTCAAATGCAATAATTAGCCAACAGTACTTGAATATATTGTACTTTACCCACTGTTAAATGGTTGAAAAAAATGAATCAATTTAAAATATAACAAATTCTTAACAAAATACTAACTGATATGGTTTGACTCTGTGTCCTTATCTAAATCTCATCTCAAATTATAATCCCCATGTGTCAAGGGAGGGACCTGTAATCCCCACATCTTGAGGAAAGGAGGTGATTGGATCATGGGGGCTGTTTCCCGCATGGTGTACTTGTGATAATGAGTGAGTTCTCACGAGAGCTGATGGTTTTATAAGTGTTTGACAGTTCCTCCTTCACTTCTCTCACTTCTGCTGCCCTGTGAAGCAGGTGCCTGCTTCCCCTTCCCCCATGATTATGTTAACTGAGCCCTCTCCAGCCATGCAGAACTACGAGTTAATTAAACCTCTTTCCTGTATAAATTGCCAAGTCTCAGGTATTTCTTTATAGCAGCATGAGAATGGACTAATCCACAAGCCAAACCCAGAAACATATGAAAAGAATTATATATCATAAAAATGTGGGATTTATCCCAGGAATGCAAAGCTAATTTTTAATCTCTGAACATCTATTAACATTATATATATCGTATCAATAGAATAAAAAACAAAAATGACATAATCATCCTAATAGGCACAGAAAAAACATTTAACAAAATCTAACACTCTTTTATGATTAAAAACACTCAACAAACTAGGAGTTTAAGGGAACTTCAACCTAATAAAGGGCATTATGAAAAACCCACAACTAACATACTTAATGATAAATGACTGTTTTTCCCCTAAGAATAGGAACAAGATAAAGATGTTTACTCTTGCTACTTCTAATCAATATCATCCTGGAAGTTCTAGCTAAGGCAGTTAGGCAAGAAAAAGAAATAAAAGCTATTTAGATTGGGAAGGAAGGAGTAAATCCAAGCAGATGACAGCATCTTGAATATAGAAAATCCTAAGGAATCCACTAAAAAATGGTTATAAATAATGAACAAGTTCAGCATGATACAAAATACAAGTCATATTTCTATATGACAGCAATAAAAATATAACAATTCCATTTACATTAATATCAAAAGATAGGAATAAAGTTAAAGAAATGCAAAAATTATATAGTGAAAGCTACAAAACATTGTTCAAAGAAATTTAAAAAGACCTCTCAGATTAAATGGGAGGAAATAGAAATATCTCCCATATTCATGGATCAGAAGACTTACTATTAAGATGACAGTTCTCTCCAAATTGATCTACAGATTCAGTGCCATTTGTATCACAATTTCAGCTGCCTCTTTTGCAAAAATGTTTAAGCCAATCCTATGATGTATATGGAAATGCAAGGGACCCAGAATAGCCAAAACAATCTTGAAAAAAAAGATCAAAGTTGGAGGGCTCACATTACCCCATTTCAATACTCACTACAGAGCTACAATAATCAAGACAGTGTGTGTAGGTATGAGAGTAGGCATGTAAAACAGTAAAATAGTATTAAGAGTCTAGAAATAAACCTTAAATTTATGGTCAAATTATTTTCAACAAAGGTGCCAAGATGATGGAAACAAAAAGTCTTTTAACAAGTGGTACAGGGTCAACTGGATGGACAAATGCAAAAAAATGAAGTTGGACTCCTTCCTTGAAGCATTCAAAACACAAAAGGGGGTATAGATCTAAATATATGAGCTGAAACTATAAAATTTTCAGGAGAAAAATATAGAAGCAAATCTTCATAACTTTAGCTTAGCCCGGGTCTTCTCATATATGGTACCAAAAGCACAAGAGTCAAAACAAACAAACAAACAAAAGAAAGACAAATTGGACTTTATCTAATTAGAAAATTTTAGTGCTTCAAAAGACACCAATAGAAAATGAAAAGACAGCCCACAGAATGAGAGAAAATATTTGGAAATAATGTGCTGGTTGTGTTAGTCCGTTTTGTTTTGCTCTAAAGGAATGCCAGAGATTGGGTAATATATAAACAAAGGAGGAGGTTTATTTGGCTCACAGTATGTAGGCGCTACAAGAAGCATGGAACCAGCATCTGCTTCTTGTGAGGCCTCAGGAACATTTTACTCATGGCAGAAGAGAAAGGGCGCTGGCATGTCACATGGCAAGAGAGAAGGAAGGAAGTGCTAGGCTCTAACAACCAAATCTCATGTGAGCCTATAACCATGCCATTGCCTAGAGATTTGCCCCCATTAGCCAAACACCTTCCATTAGGTCTTGCCTCCAGCATTAGGGATCACATTTCAACATGAGATTTGGAGGGGACAGATATCCAAACTATACCATCGGTTAAAGGATTTATATCCAAAATATAAAAACCATTCTTACTACTCAGAAATAAAAAGACAACCCAATTTTTTAAATGAGTAAAGGATCTGGATAGACATTTCACAGAAGATATACAAATAAACCATAAGCACATGAGAAAATGCTCACCCTCATTAGCCACTAGGGAAATGCAAATCAAAACCATAAGAGATACCATGTTATATCCACCAGGATGGTCATAGTAAAAAGATAATAAAAAATGTCAACAAAAAATTGGCCTGTCATGCATTGCTCTTAAGAATGGTGTAGTGGTTTTAGAAAACAGTTTGACAGTTTCTCAAAATGTTAAATGTAGATTTACCCTGTGACCCAGCTATTCTACTCTTTGGTATATATTCAACAGAAATGAAAACGTATAACCACACAGCAACTTGTTCACAAATGTTCATAGCAGTACTATTTATAATAGCCAAAAAGTGAAAACTGATAAATGAATAAAAAATTTAGTATATTCATATAATATATTGATATTATTGAATAATAAAATAATAATAACAAAAAGGAATTAGTCTGGGCATGGTGGCTCATGCCTGTAATAGTAGCACTTTGGGAGGCTGAAACGGGAGGATTGCTTGAGCCAGGAGTTCAAGACCAGCCTAGGCAACATAGGGAGACACTGCTTCTATTTTTTTTTTTAAAGTAATTAAATGCTGATCCAAGCTACAACATGGATGAACTATGGAAACACACTAAGGGAAGGAAGCTAGTCACAAAAGACCACAAATTGTATGAGTCCATTTATATGAGTGCTCTAAATATTGAGTGTCTGTCTGTAGATTCAGAAGTTAGATTAATGATTACGTAGGGCTGGGGAATAAGAGGAACTAATTAAAACCTGGTCACTAAGTCCACTGAAGGGGAGAAGAATTAGCCTCTACCTTTTGAAGACGTTCTACCTCCTGAGGGGAGGAATATCAAAACTCGTGTCAATATATTTTAAAACAACCATATCCAAGCTCACTCTAGACCTATCAGAATTCAGAGAACTTTGAACTTAAGCACAAGGTGAATTAAAAGAAATAAGGTAGACTTAGCTAAGACTAAATTATTGTCAAGTCCAACAGAGCTTAAAGGTTAAAAAAAAATGATGATATGAAACTAAACCTTTGTCTTGAAAAACTTGGGGAGCTACTGAAGAATTTTAAATAGGGAAACATTATCAGATCTGCACTTTAGAAAGATTACTGTTAGAGCAGTATGGAGAAGAAATTAAAGGAGACAGAAATGCAGTCAAGGAAAGCCAGTTGGATAGCTACTTCAGTACTCCATATATGTGTTATATGTTGTCACAATACTGCTGTATATATAACAAGCTAATCTAAAATTCAGTGACATAAAACAATAATATTTATCATTGCTCATGAACGTGTTGGTCAGCTAGGCAGTTTTGCTGATCTGAGCTAGTGTCAACTGATCTTGGCTAATCCCTGTATTCAGATGACAGAATGGCTAGGGGCTGGCTTGTTTATGATAGCTTCACTTGCATATCTGGTGACTAGCTATTATCTAAGGCAACAGAAGTGACTAGGCTATGTATCATTTATCATCCTGAAGAGTAGTCTGGGCTTATTTTCATAATGGTAGTGCCTAGGAGAATAAGCAAAAGCGAAGCCAAGACTGAGAACTTGCATGTTATCCAGCTGCTGCATTCTATTAACAGAGCAAGAAATAAGGCTAGCTCAATTCAGGGAGTGAAGAAATAGATTCCACCTCTTAATGGGAGAAACTGCAAAGTCACATTGCATAGGCCATAGATATAGAAAGGGTTGAAGAATTGTAGCCATATTTGTAATCTACCAGAGTCCATTCTCTGGCCACAATTACTTACATCCCTCCTCATCATCCCTCGTCCTACCTCAAAATATTGTATCTTGGCATTTGAGAAAACAGCAGAAGCGGGAAGTTCACTCTCATCTTCCCCTCACTTTCCTTTCCGGGAGCAGGCCATAAAACATCAATTTCCTGACCTTCCCCCAAAGTAGATCATATTACTCTCATGTCAGAGATTCCTTTCCTATATTCAGAGGAAAGAAACATCCTTACCCTAAAGGCACAGGGTCACAGAGAAGAATCTGAACAAATAAGCCTTGCTAAGTTCCCTCCAGTTTATTACCATGAGATCACACCACTTTTGTCCATATTTCTCAACTTTCCACGTCTTTATCAATCATAGCATATATACAAATTTCCCTATTTGTATTTATATATTTCTGAAAGCTCCTGTGTCATGTTAAACTTATATTAAAGAAATGTTTATGCTTTTCTCCTATTAATCTTTCTTTTGTTGTAGAGGCTTCAGCCATGAATCTGGTGATGAATGAGATAATAATTCTCTTTTCCCATACACTCACATACAAATACATTCACTCCTACTCCAAGATACTCTAATTTTCATCCAGTCATGGTTTCATACTTCAGAATTTCATGTTCTATGTTGGGTACCAATGTGGCAGCACTCCCTGATATGCAAATCTATAAAGTGAAAAAAGTTATTTGTCCCTCACACACCCAATATTTAGTGATGAAATGAGGAGTGGAAAATCACATAAATACTGCCATTCAAAAAGAGAAAAGTTAGCACACTTCAGTCCTTGGTTCTGAGCAATTCTGAAATTCCTCTAGATACATGTTATCAGATCCCTCTATTCCTGGGAAAGCGAATATTCCTTGATTGGAGCCCAGCTTAACTTTCTAGAAGTGGCTTTGTATTCCATTGTGTCCTGTGAATTTTGGCTTTAGATTCTGAGCAATATACTATGAGATATCTTTTATTCTCCATCATCCTTTGAATACATCTTAAGTAGCTCATGTGGCAGCTGACTAACTTTCTTAACCTGCTTTCTGCCAATGGTAAGTTAGGGATCCAAAGGTCTTTTTGCATGTTCGAATACTCTCAGTCCTTTTAAAGACATGCTAATAGCATTTTTATCTATACAATTTACTTAAAAATTATGTTTCCTATGCATTTGATTATAGTCTATGCCATGCTCCAAAACTCACAACCCATAATTATGTTTTTGGTTTTGGGGAGTTTGAGACAGAGCCTCACTTTTTTACCAACGCTGGAGTGCAGTGGCACAATCATGGCTTACTGCAGCTTTGACCTCCGAGGCTCAAGCAGTCTTCCCACCTCAGCCTCCCAGATAGCTGGGACCTCAAGCATGCACCACACTCAGCTAATTTTTTAATTTTTTTTGTAGAGACAGAGTCTCCCTGTATTGCCTGGGCTGGTCTCAAACTCCTGGGCTCAAGCGACCCTTCCACCTTGGCTTCCCAATGTGTTGGAATTACAGGCGCAAGCCACTGTGCCCAGCCTCTATAATTGTTTTTAAAATATGCCTCTCACTAGACATGGTGGTGTGTGCCTATGGTCCTAGCTGCTCTGGATGCTGAGGCAGGAGAATCATTTGAGTATAAGAGTTCTGGGCTGTAATGCACCATGCTATTTTGGGGTCCACACTAACTTCAGCATCAATATGGTAACCTCCCAGGAGCAGAGGACCACCAGGTTGCCTAAGGAGGGGTAAACCAACCTAGGTCAGAAACAGAGCAGGTCACAACTCTAGTGCTGATCAGTAATGGGACTGCACCTGTGAATAGCTACTGCATTCCAGTTTGGGCAACATAGTGAGATTCCATCTCTTAAACAAATAATAATAAAGCATGCCTCTATATACAGAGATTTTTACTTTGGGAAAAGGTTTCTGTAAGACCATGACTGTAAAATTCCAAAACCCTCTGCCCTGCTGATAAGATCTAATAGTTATTACTGTAGTTCTTTCAAAGACCTGTATAAAGGATCTTATATTTATACCCTTAATCCTATCTTTGGCTACCAGGCTTTATTTTAGTTGGAGAGACTGGAGATAGAAAGTTTTATTTTCCGACATAACAAGCCCTGGACCCTCTATATATCCTTTAAATTTTGTTTGGCAACTGGCCATTTTTAACTCTTGTCTCTTTCTTTCTGTATATCTTTTCATACACAATTAGGAGCTGATACCATCAACATTCTTACTGAAGAACTCCTTAGTGAAATAGAGAAGTTCATAAAATGCTTTTGAGAAGATGGAATAAACAGGCATTTCTGTATTACTGCAGAGAAGTACAAGTAAAAAACCTGGACATTATTTATAAAACAGAAAAAGTCTCTGAAAGGTAGAAAGGAGAAAGCAGACCACCTAGGGACTTCAGGACTCAAGGATCAAAATGGTGGTGATACCTAGGATATTCTTTTTGCTTCACATATTGCAGAATTGGAGCTGAAAAAGCCAGCAACTCAGAAATGCCACTAGGTATAGACCAAAAAAAGAAAGAGAAAGAAAATCCTCAAAAAGAGCTTGTAAGCTGGGCACGGTGGCCAATTTCTGTAATTCTAGCACTTTGGGAGGCCAAGGCAGGCAGATTGCTTGAGCTCAGGAGTTCAAGACCAGCCTGGGCAACATTGTGAAACCTCATCTCTACCAAAAAAATTTAAAAATTAGTTGAGCATGTTGGCACACATCTGTGGGCCCAGCTACTAGGGAAGCTGAGGTGGGCCTGGGGGACAGAGGTTGCAGTGAGCTGAGATCATGCCACTGCACTCCAGCCTTGGTGACAGAGTGAGACTCCATCTAAAAAAGGGACCAGGAAAGCCAGAAGCAGTGGCTCATGCCTGTAATCCCAGCACTTTGGGAGGTTGAGGTAGGTGGATTTACATTAGGGCTCAATGTTTATGTTAGGTTGGTGCCATTAAAATGGCAAAGACCACAATTACTTTTGCACCACCCTAATCTTTATATTCTATGGATTTTCACAAATGTGTATGCCATGGATTCACCACTACAGTATCATACTAAATAGTTCCACTACCCTAAATTTTCCGTGCTCCACCTAGTTGTTGTTCCCTTGGAGACCTCTCATCTTTTCACTGTCTCCATAGTTTTACTTTCTCTGGGATGTCATGCAGATAGAATTATATAGTAGCCAGCCCTTTCCGACTGGCTTCTTTCACTTAGCAATATGCATTTAAGTTTCCTTCATACCTTTTTGGCATGATAGCTAATTTTTTTTCTTGCTGACTAATATTCCATTGAATTTGTGAATCAGTGTATTCATTCACTTATTGGAGGTTATCTTGGTTGCTTCCAAGGTTTCAGCAATTATGAATAAAGCTGTCATAAACATTTGTGTGCAGGCTTTTGTTTTGAAATATGTTTTTAGGTTATTTGGGTAAATACCAAAAAGTGCATCTGCTGGATTGAATGGTAAAAGTATGTTTAGTTCTCTAAAAAACTGTCAAACTATCTTCCAAAATGGCTAGACCATTTTGCATTCTCGCCATCATTAAATGAAAGTTTCTGTTGTTCTACGTCCTCATCAATATTTGGTGTTGTGAATGTTTTGAATTTGGGCCATTCTAATAGGTGCGTGATAACTCATTGTTCTATTTTGTAAATCCCTGATGTATAAAGTTGAGTGCCCATTCATAAGCTTATTTCCATGTGAATATTTTCTTTGGTGAGGTGTCTTCTTGGATCTTTTGCCTATTTGTTAATTGGGCTGTTTTCTCATGCTTAGCTTTTAACAGCTCTTTAATAATTTCGGATATCAGGCCTTTATCAAATATATTTTTTTCTAATCTATAGCTTGTCGTCTCTGCATGTGTGTGTGTCTCTCTCTCTGTCTCTCTACCTCTCTCTCTCTCTCTCCCTCTCTCTCTCTCCATGACTAGGTTTCACTGTGTTGCGCAGGCTGGTCTGCAACTGGGACCAAGCAATCCTCCCACCTCAGCCTCCCAAAGTGCTGGGATTACAGGTGTGAGCCACTATGCTCAGCCTTTTTTATTCTCTTAACAGTGAATTTCACAAAGCAGAAGTTTTAATTTTAAGGAAGTCCTACTATCAGTGTTTTCTTTTATAGATTGTGCTTTAAGTATTGTACCCAAAAAGACATCACCAAACCCACAGTCACTTAGATTTTTCCCTGTTGTCTTCTGGAACTTTTATACTTTTTCACTTTACATTTAGATCTGTGATACATTTTGAGTTAGTTTTTATGAAAGATGTAAAATTTGTGTCTATATTTCTTTCTTATTTTGCATGTGGATGGACAGTTGTTTCAGCACCATTTATTGATTTTTTTTTTTTTTTTTTGAGACAGTGTCTCTCTCTGTCACCCAGGCTGGAGTGCAGTGGTGCAGTCTCAGCTCACTGCAACCTCTGCTTCTAGGGTTCAAGCTCACTTCAACCTCTGCCTCTCGGGTTCCTGAGTAGCTGGGATTACAGGAATACATCACCATGCCCAGCTAATTTTTATATTTTTAGTAGAGATGGAGTTTCACCATGTAGGCCAGGCTGGTCTTGAATTCCTGGCTTCAAGTGATCTGCCTGCCTCAGCCTCCCAAAGTGCTGGGATGAGCCACTGTGGAACTGGGCCAATATTGATTCTTTATAGCAGTCCCAAATGACTTTATCAAGTCAAAGCCAGAATAAAAATGAATCAGGCATTATATGGTATATTAAATTTCTAGAGCTCAACTCAGCTCTCCTAATCTCTTAGCAGAAGCAACAGAGTGGCAGCTCTTTCTCATTGCAGTGGGGAAATAATAAAGCAAGAGTAAAACTGCTGTTGCAAAATGAAGCACATCACCACATTTCCATCTAATGCATTATACTTCATGAGTCTCCCAGGAGCAGAGAAACACAACAAAGTCTTTAAAAGTGAATCCAGATGTCGGCTATCACCATAACAGTGCTTTAATTATCAAAAAACAAAGAAATAACTCCTTAGGTACATTCTAAGCAGGTGTTTATTCACAGAAAACAGAATAGCTGAAGAAACAGCTGTGGCATTATATCTGCTTCAAGACTAGGGAAGAAAATTACAACTTTAATGACAGAGAGACTATCCAGGGAGAGCATAGAAAGATCACAATTATTAGAATTTTGCAAACATTAACCTATATGACATAATGACTGATTAACATTAATTATTCCATTTTACAGATGGGAAACCTAAGTACCTTGTATTACAGTCATGCCCAATTCAAAATCTGTCAGTCTTTGACAAGTTCACTACATGATGAATTTATTTTACAAGATCCTTTATGCATATCATATTGCATGGGTTTGTTTTTAAAATATATATATATGTTTTAACACAAATTTTTATTTTAGGAAAATTAGAAAATAAAAATTAGCAAACCATCTCTAATAACTGCTAACGTTTTAGATGAAGGGATTTTTACAACTGGATCTATGGTTAGGCTTCACAAGATCTGTGGACCTCTGAACTAAGTAAAAAATGGCAGTATGTTTTGTCCTGGGGTGAGAGTCTATATACTTTCATCAGGTTCTTAAGGGTCTTTCATTAAAAATTAATAACTCTATTCTCTACACTTTATATATGTGACTATAAGGCCAAAGATTCATTACAGCTTATTAGTCACAGCTTGAGAAGGAAGGCGGCCTTTGTCTAAATGTTAAATGGGCCCAAATAAATAGTAATCTCTAAAATTTGGCTTAACTTTTGTACAGCAATGTTGCAAAATTACCAAATATTAGGAAAAGATTTCCTTTCTTCTTTAAGATGTGTACTTTTTGTTTTTGTTTCTGTGCATGTGTTTGTATGTGCAATCTGACAATTACCAGATGGACAAGAAGAATAAACAGATGCTTTTGCAGCTCACATTGGTTGGGAAGATCTGGCACAAGTGAAGTACCTATAAGGAGCAGCAGAGTCAATGTGGTGATCCCGTGGATGAACAACTGAAACCTGATATACTTGACAGCAGAAAATAAAAAGCAAATTGAAAAGGAGAGAGTGTGGAGATAAACAGGGAAATGAAAGAACTGATGAAGTCATTGGGATGGACTTAAAAAGCTGGGAGTAAGATCTTTGTTTATGATTGAACTTAAGAGAGAATTCAGGGACCATCTACCTTTGATGTCAATGAGAAAGTAAAGAGGAAACACATTAAGAGATACCCTTTGGTGAAAAACACATAGACAGAAGTATCCGTTGATACATCACATTATTTATTCAACAGACTCTTAGTGAGAACTTACTGTGTATGAAGGACTATGGACTGAAAGATATATATGAAAGAACTTTTGGTCCAAGGAATTTACAGGATAATTGAAGAAATACAAATACAAGTCACTTCTGTGAAGCAGCAGAGACACAGATGAGGAATTGTAATATTTGTGAAATCAAAGTGGTAAAAGTAGTCAAAAAAGTCCTTACAGAATGGTATTCAAAATGGGCCTTAAGATAGAAATCAGACTGATTGTTAGCCGGACAACAAAGATAGAAAGGACAAGACAGGAGAAGAGACCAAATACAAAGGCATGTGGGGGTAGGAAAGCATGGCATGGGTAGAAAATGCCAGGTAAATAATGAGTTTAGTATGTGGGGGCATGGCAAATAATGACTCTGGTTTCTGCAAAACTCCAGGGAAAAGAAAATGAGATCCTGAAATATGGCAGTAACAGAGTAGGAGGGAAAATAGGATTAACTAGAGAAATATTTAGAAACTAAGAATCTCAGGATTTAGTACTTCTTGGGGAAGCCATCATGAATGCTGACTCCAAAGCTCATTATCAACAAACTAAAATATTGATACCTTAAAGTTAGAATCAAGTCCTACCCTCCTTTTAGAAACTATAAGAAATAGTTCTGTCTTGTCTCACATCTCTACCTCTGTTAATCTCCATTTGGGCCAAGCTTCCTCAACATGTCTGTTCTCATATTACTCCAATTACAATGTCCAGGGCCTTCAAGTTGCAGAAGTCATGGAGTTGCATTCTATATGAATTGTGAATTAGGTACAAAGTGAATAATGCCCTACAGCTTCTGAAATCTTTCATCGTGACCTCCAAAATGGCCCCCAGCATGTCTAACTCTGCGATGAACAAAATACCTTATGACATCAACCTGTTTCCTGAGGTTCCTTGCATTAATGGAAATTGGCCTGAGCTCTGATGTCTTTGCTTCTCTTGCAGCCCTCCCATGTCAAAGCTGTTTTTCATTTCACCTGTTTTTTTTTTTTTAGGTATTTTTACATTTATTTTCATGCCTTTAACACCTTATGAATTTATGTGACTCATTCAAGATTATATCTGCCTTCCTTTCAAACTAGCTATGAGATATTTGATTCTCCCTGGACAAACTGTTCATTCTACACAACTGGCAATCTCCACAGTTGATTCTTTAAAGTGGGCTGATTCCAACCTCAGAAAAGGGTATCAATGGAATAAGCTTTTTTATTTGTATTATACCTTACTTTCTGGGATATATGTGCAGAACATGCAGGTTTGTTAAGTAGATATACATGTGCCATGGTGTTTTGCTGCACCCATCAACCCATCATCTACATTAGGTATTTCTCCTGATGCTATCCCTCCCCTAGTCACCCACCCCCCGACAGGCCTTGGTGTGTGATATTCCCCTCCCTGTGTCCATGTGTTCTCATTGTTCAACTCCCACTTATGAGTGAGAACATGTGGTGTTTGGTGTTCTGTTCCTGTGTTGGCTTGCTGAGAATAATGGTTTCCAGCTTTATCCATGTCCCAGTAAAGGACATGAACTCATCCTTGTTTATGGCTGCATAGTATTCCATGGTGTATATGTGCCACATTTTCTATATCTGGTCTATCATTGTCGGGCATTTGGGTTGGTTCCATGTCTCAACTATTGTGAATAGTGCTGCAATAAACATGTCTGCATGTGTCTTTATAGTAGAATGACTTATAATCCTTTGAGTATATACCCAGTAATGGGATTGCTGGGTCAAATGATATTTCTCGTTCTAGATCCTTGAGGAATCACCACACTGTCTTCCATAATGGTTGAACTAATTTACACTCCCACCAACAATGTAAAAGTGTTCCTATTTCTCCACATCCTCTCCAGCATCTGTCTCCTGATTTTTTAATGATTGCCATTCTAACTGGCATGAGATGGTATCTCAATATGGTTTTGATTTGTATTTCTCTAATGACCAGTGATGATGATCTTTACAATTTGGTATGTTTTTGCAGTGGCTAGTACTTGTTTTTCTTTTCCAGGTTTAGTACTTTTTTCAGGAGCACTGAATCCCTCAGCATTTGCTTGTCAGTAAAGGATTTTATTTCTCCTTTGATTATGAAGGAGAGTTTGACAGGATATGAAATTCTGGGTTGAAAATTCTTTTCTTTAAGAATGTTGAATATTGGCCCCAATTATTTTGTGGCTTTTAGGGTTTCTGCAGAGATCCTCTGTTAGTCTGTTGGGCTTCCCTTTGTGGGTAACCTGACCTTTCTCCCTAGCTGCCCTTAACATTTTTTCCATATTTTCAACCTTGGTGAATCTGATGATTATGTGTCTTGGGGCTGCTTTTCTTGAGAAGTATCTTTGTAATGTTCTCTGTATATCCTGAATTTCAGTGTTGGCCTGTCTTGCCGACTTGAGGAAGTTCTTCTGGTTAATATCTTTTAGAATGTTTTTCACCTTGGTTCCATTCGCCCTGTCACTTTCAGGTACACCAATCAAACATAGGTTTGTTCTTTTCACATAGTCCCATATTTCTTGGAGGCTTTGTTTGTTCCTTTCCTTTCTTTTTTCTCTAATCTTGTTTTCATGCTTTATTTCATTAAGTTGATCTTCAATCTCATATCTTTTCTTCTGCTTGATCAATTTGCCTGTTGATACTTGTGTATGTTTCATAAAGTTCTCATGCTGTGTTTTTCAGCTCCGTCAGGTCATTTATGTTCTTCTCTAAACTGGTTATTCTAGTTAGCAATTCCTCTAACCTTTTTTCAAGGTTTTCTTAGCTTCCTTGCGTTGGGCTAGAACATGCTTCTTTAGCTCGAAGGAGTTTGTTTCATGTTTTTTCTCTCCCCCTGAGTATCTCAGGGCTAAGAGTTGGAATAGATATTTTTGTGTCCCATTGTTGCTTTCAAACCTTTTTACGCTCATCTTTCTATAGATGATCTCTTTCCTCAAAATTCATTCCCCCTTCTTCCCACCTTATTGCTAATATTTAATGTCTTCTCTCCCCTTTCATCCACTGGAAACTTTAGCTTTTGGTTCATATTTCACATTTCACCTCCTTCTGCTTTTTTTTTTTTTTTTTTTTTTTTTTGAGACAAGATTCTTGCTCTGTTGCCCAGGTTGGAGTGCATTGGTGTGATCTTGGCTCATTGCAACTTCCACTTCCCAGGTTCAAGAGATTCTCCTGCCTCAGCCTCCCATGCAGCTGAGACTACAGATGTGTGCCATCATGCCTGGCTAATTTTTTGTATTTTTTGTAAAGACGAGGTTTCACCATGTTAGCCAGGATGTTCTCAATCTCCTGACCTTGTGATCTGCCTGCCTCAGCCTCCCAAAGTGCTGGGATTATAGGCGTGAATCATGCACCCGGCCTCCTTCTGCTTTTTCTGATTAAAATTTTATTCATGCAGATAACCCATTCTACACTTGCTTTCTCAGTTCCTTGATCTTACCTCTAACGCCTTGTCTTGCATTTCACTCTGGGCACTCTCCTATATCCATTTCCCAAATTTATGAGAACCAAAGTTTTACACTATCTCTGAAATCTTGGCTGAAATATTTGACTTTTTCACCAATATCTTTTTATCCTTTGTGCTTTTTTTTTCTGTAGAACTCCTACAGCCACAATTTGTTGATTTAATCCAGACTCTCAATACCTTGACCCACTGATGTTCATGATTAATCAATCCCTTCTTTCTTCTACCTTCCTCTTTGATTAGCTTACATTCTATAGGTGATTGTTATGATGATTCTTTTGATAATACCTAGCTTTACTTCTTTATTCATTCTGCTTGGAGAGGTGGAGAAACTTGTCTGATTGGAAAATTTGGGAAGAATATACTTGTATACTCAGCCCAATTCCTTTTTTTTAGCCTACTCTCTGCAGGTGGGTAATAAACCCATACATTTCTCTGTAAACCTCTGACCTTGTGCCAAGATGGAAAGAGACCTGCCCTGTTGCAGTGCTGCACTGTGGGTGGGTGAATACGCTCATTCTGGGGTTTGGTATTAGGAAACTCATTTGCCCGCACATATAAAGTATAGTCATTAATATATCAGGTTAATAAATGTGATAATTTGGCTTCTTCTATCTTATTTGTCTCCCTTCTCAATTGTTCAGAATTTTAGCAGGGAAGATTTTGGTTTATTTGGTTTCCTCAAAGACCTCAAATTTATATCTCCCTTCTCTCTCTTCTGTATTGTTAAATATAAGCATGAGCAGTATGGTATGCATTATTCTGCACTTTGTTCTTTTCACTCAATTATATATCATAGAATTATTTTCCTATTGTCACATACAAATTTAGTTATTTCTTTTAATAAGATACATAGTATTTCAGTATGTAGTAGTACCCCGAAAATGTAACACTTTTTGAGACAGTGTTGCTGTTGATGAACATTTTGGTTTTCTGTCATTTGATAATACAAATAGTACTACAACTGAAATTACTTGTATATGCATTTTCTATGTGTATGAGAGGAGAGGTTTTTCTTTGTGCACTGTAGGAGAGTTTTCACATTAAATTCATAATTTTAAACTTCAACTGAGACACTCAACATGACCTGGCAGTATTATTTTATTTACCAAGTAAGTGCAGTTTCCCACTTTGAGTCAGTTATTGTATACCTTCCTTCACACTCGCCTGAGGACCCTAATGACAATATTTTATATTTAATTTTAGGGAATTCATCAGACAGGAGTACTCTCATCTTCCCACTATCAAAATTTGTAAACCTAACTATGTATGCCATCTTTTCTTTCCTTCTGTAACAATGAAGGATATGTTTCTACTTCCACCGTTTGTCTTCTGGATCCTACTTCTCCTCTCCTCAAGGCCTTCATCTTTTTCAGTTCTACCTTCCCTGCCTGTATCACCACTCTTTCCTATCCACATTTTAAGAGAATATTTTGTAAAGCCTTCCACTATCTGTTATCCTCTAGCCACCACCATTTCTCTGAATCCTTTCACAGTTAAACTTGTGGAAAATTAGCTTTATTTCTCACTTCTTATCGATTCTTCAACTCAGACCTGACTGGTTACTATACTCATCACTCCACTGGCACTATTCTTATTAGAGTCACCAGTGATGTGCATGCTGTCAGATGTAAAAGGTATGTCTCTGTCTTCATTTAGCCCAGCTTCTTAGCATCTTATAAAGTACTTAAAGACCTTTTCCTTGAACACTCTTCTTGGTTGTCTTTAGAGAAATCATGAAAACTGTTGTCTCTTCATTTCTCAACTACTTCACTAGCTGTTCCTTCTCAGTCTGTTTTCTTTGTTTATCTTTTCTCTAAATATTCAAGTTAATTACAGTTCAGTTCTAGGGTCATTCATATATTTTTAAAATACATTTTCTTTCTGAGTAATATCATTAATTACCATTAATTGCTAGTGCATTTTTTTTTTTTTTTTGAGACAGGATCTATGTTGCCCAGGCTGGAGTGCAGTGGCACAACCACAGTTCACTGCAGCCTCTACTTCCCGGGTCTCAGGTAATTATCCTGCCTTAGCCTCCCAAGTAGCTGGGACCACAAGCATGCACTACCACACCCTGCTACTTTTTGTAGAGATGGGGTTTTCTCATGTTGCCCAGGCTAGTCTCAAACTCCTAGATACAAGCCATCTGCCCACCTCAGCTGCCCAAAGTGCTGAGGTTATAGGTGTAAGCCACTGTGCCTAGCTTTATTAACAGTGCTTTTAGTCCCTGTCTATAGACTGATGAATCCAAAATTTACATCTCCAGCTCAGAATATTTTTTGAGAGAGAGAGTCTCACCCTGTTTTCCAAGCTGGAATGCAGTGGCATGATCATAGCTAACTGCAGTGTGAAACACCTGGGCTTAAGCAATCCTCCCATCTTAGCCTCCTCAGTAGCAAGGACTACAGGTACATGCCCAACTAATTTTTGTATTTTATTTTTTAATAAAGACAAGGTGTTGCTATGTATGTTGCCCAGGCTGGTCTTGAACTCCTGGCCTCAAGCAATACTCCTATCTCAGCCCAAAGCACTGGGATTACAGGTGTGAGTCACCATGCCCAGCCCAGAACTTTTATTTTCACATATTCTATTAGGTAGAGTTGTATCATACAAGCATTTAATTTAAATGCCGATGTGGAACGTTCTTCCTAATGTAAGATTTAAATTTTAACTGATATATCTACTTGGGTGTCTCACAGACACTCAGTATGTCCAAAATAGATACCTTTGTTTTCGCTTAAACCTGTCCCTCCTGCCTTCAGACTTCCTTGTCTCAGTCAACCAATCCAGCATCCTCCCAAATTCTGATTACTTAACCCATAAATCTTAGTGTGATATGTACTTAAAATAAAATCCACACTTCTTACCATGACCTAAACATTATATGACCTATGTGTTATCCATATTACTATGACCTAAACATTATATGACCTATGTATTATCCATATTTCCAATGATAACTCTTTCCATTTTCCCTTTTGCCCATGGCGTTTCATCCATACTGGTTGTTGATTGCCTAGAACCCACCTCTGCAGCTTTAGGGCTTTTGTCTTTCTCTGCCTGATTCATTCTTCTGCTGTTTTCTTGGCTAGGTCCTTATTTTTTCAGGTATCAATTTGCACCTGTCTAAAGAAGTCTTTTCTAACTTTTCTATTTAAGGTAGGTTATCCTCTTCCCACACTATATTCTTATCTCAGCCTTCTGTGGATTTAACTTGAATCTTTCTATCTAAAACTCAAAGAAGGCATGTATTAATTAGGGAAGAATGCACATGGGCATAGGTAAATTTAGGGAACAGATGGTATTCGTCTGTTCTCACACTGCTAATAAAGACATACACAAGACTGGGTAATTTATAAAGGAAAGAAGTTTAATTGGCTCACCATTCCACATGGCTGGGGAGGACTCATAATCATGGCTGAAGGTGAATGAAGAGCAAAGTCACATCTTACATGGCAGCAAGAGAGCCTGTGTAGGGGAACTCCCCTTTATAAAACCATCATATCTCATGCAAACTACCACAAGAATTATCACAAGAAAAACACAGGAAAGACCCACTTCTGTGATTCAGCTACCTCCCACGGGATCTCTCCCACAGCATGTGGGAATTATGGGCGCCACAATTCAAGATGAGATTTGGGAAGGGATACAGCCAAACCATATTAGATAGACAAGATACTAAGTTTCCTGTGAAGAAGGAAATGGCTATCAGTTGAGAGTAGGGGCCTTGAGAATGGTAGAAGTTTGTATTAGCTACTTGGGGTGAGAGAGAGGATTTTCACCAAATAATTGGCAGAGTATTAAGAAAACTGGCAGATTATTAAGGCTCCAGCTAAGACTAGTGTGAATCTTTTCCACAAGCTCAGGTGTGCAAAAAATATCATGTTATTTTTTAAAGGCAATTTAAAATCAATTCTAAACCTCAAATTAATGAGGGTGGATGGTAATTCATTCTGTCATTACTGGGACTCTCAGAGTCGTCCAAAATCCACAGGTATTCTGGAGCCCTGTTTTGAAATCCAGATACAAAGTATCAGCTCATACTGCTTGCTACTGAAATAACCATTGCTACCAATCCTTGACCAGGTTTACATCCAATAACTCTGCTGCCTGCTTAGAGAATAGAAATATGTTACCAGTTAGTAGTTCCTGTGCCTCTAGTCCAGCTTCCCTACTTATCCTCTGATGTCTTACCACATATCTGGTGCTAACATTCTGGGATCTGACAACTACTGACCTTTCCCAATAAAAGATGTAGTGTAATGGTTATAATTGTGCCTGAAAAAGTAGATAAAAATAAAAATTTAAATAGCGTTCTAAGTCAGATTGGAGATAGTGGTGAAGCATAAAATTAAATTAACTCTAATAAGTCACTAAAAGATGAGCTGCAATCTGGTGGGAAGTGCACAATCCTATTTGCCAAATCAGGTAATTAAGTTTTGAAAACATTTACTGTAAAACTTTAGAAAATGTGAAATTTGAAATAATGTTAGCAACACATTTCCTGGGAAATTAAATTCTAGAGGATCAGCTTGAGTATACTCTCAGCAGTTGACATAGCAAGCAGAGCTCAGCTGCGGTGGATTAAGGATGGCTGCAAATTCTTTGACATTCCTCCTATGGAGAAATGAGCTCTAATTCCTTAATCCTTTAATCTAGACTTGTTTAGTGACATGCTTCATCAATGGAATACACTGAAATAACATTCTGGAATTTCTAAGACTGTCGTAAAAAGCTGAGGGGTTTCTTTTGGGCTTCCTGAAATTCTCCCTTTTGGATCTCTGATCAGCTATGTGAGGAGTTTAACTACTCTGCAGGAGAGTGGATGTGAAGAGGATCCTACCAAAGCCCAGCCTCCTTGTCATCCACATGAAGACACCGGACAAATGAGTTTACGCTGTTTTGGACCCTCCCCACCAAGCACAACCCAGTCACCAGCTGAATACCACCAAATTACCTTCTAGTTAAAGCCTTATGGAGCAGAAGAATCACCTATTCAATTTCTGCTTGAATTACTGACTCAAAATACATCAGGTATAAAATGATAGTTTATTGTTTGTTTGTTTGGACAGGGTTTCACCATGTTGGCCAGGATGGTCTCAATCTCCTGACCTCGTCAACTGCCTGCCTCAGCCTCCCAAAGTGCTGGGATTACAGGTGTGAGCCACCACACCTGGCAAAATGATGGGTTTTTTTTAAAGCCACTAAGTCTTGGGGGAGTTTATTATGAAGCAATAATTTACAAAATACACAGAACAAGCAGAAGTCCCAATAAGAACTCAATAGTTTAGGTTATTTCTTTGATAAAATGGTCTTGGAAGTAACATCTAATTTTGACTGAGGTATCATCTCTAACCAGTGGTTGATAAAGCAGTTTGAGATCTCTAGCCTGCCCATGATCATATATATATATATATGTGTGTGTGTGTGTATATGTGTGTGTGTTTATTTATATACACACAAACATGTATGTAAACATATACATATATGTATGTGTATGCCTCATAGATAAGTCAATTTACAATGATGAAGTAAATCAATTCTTAATGATTAGGTTTAGTGATACATTTTGTAATTACTGCTACTATTTTTGTCGGTTCTTTTTCTTTGTTGCTGCAGGTTCTTGCTTTGTCACCCAGGCTGGAGTGCAGTGGTGCAATCATGGCTCCTTGCAGCCTTGACCTCTCAGGGTCAAAAGATCCTCCTGCCTCAGCCTCCCAAGAAGCTGGGGTTATAGATGTTATAAGTAGAATTCTGATGCTGCAAAAGAAATAGCACTAGAAGATAAGTCCTCTCAGCAAGACCGTTTACTTCTATAGAAGGGTCCGGCATATGGGTGGAGCAATGGCAGCCACACACTTGGACAAGGGGGGATGGGATACTTATGCCTGATGGGTGTCATCCCTACTGCTGTGTTGCCCCTATTGGCTAGGGTTAAGCTGCACAAGCTAGATTAATCCCGATTGGCTATTTTAAAAAGAGCAGGGGTTTGAGCTAGAGTGTCAGGGTGGGTGTTTTGGGGAGAAGGACAGTTATAGGCATGTCAGAGCCGGTAGCCAGGGGTGAACAGGTGATCAGATGAGTCAGGATCGGGGGTATGGGGAGAGGGAACAGATGTGAACTATGTTTAGAACTGGTGGAGAAGGTCGTTTACTGGAATTACAAGGAAGTTAAACTTTAAAATAGAGAAAGAATAAGAGAGCTGAACATACTGACATACTGATTCTTTGAAGAGAAACTTGGGATTCACTATAACATAAGCATGTACCATTACACTCAATTTTTTGTAGAAACAGAGTCTCACTATGTTGCCCAGGCCAGTCTCAAACTTCTAACCTCGAGTGATCTTCCCACCTTGGCCTCCCAAACTGCTGATAGTACAGGCTTGAGCAAACACCCATGGCCTGTTATTTTAAGTATTTAAAAAGTTAAAGATTTGATTTATTAACTTGTGGTTTAAATTAAGGAACTTCAAGACAATTTGATGTTATACTTAAGATTTTAATTTGAACTATGTAAGATAATTAAATGTTTAAATAGTGCTTGAATGTTTAAGATAGCCCTGATTTAACACATGAATGAATGGCATTCATTAGACTAATCATAGTTATAAATATTAGATTTTACTCATTGAATTATAAGTGTGCCTTGTTAGTTGTTTGAAGTGGCTCAGATAAACATATATCTTAAATTTCTCAATATAGTTTAAAATAGTTAAGATAATTTTTTTGTAAGTGGGGGCTTAACTAAGGAATTTTAATATTGAACTTACGAATTAATTGAACATTAATCAAGAATAAATGAAAGGATTTTTATCCTCCAGCGGGTTGGTAATGATGAAAAAGTTGGGGAAGATGAAAACCATGTTACTTGAGGGAATGTAAAGCAGTAGAATTGTTTGGAACACTATTTGGCATTCCTTACAACCCAGTGATTCTACTCCTAGATATTTACCCTAAAAAGATTCTTACATGTAGGTGTATTCAAGATGGTGCTGTAGGAGCAGCTCAGGATTGCAACTCCCAGTGAAAGCACAGAGGACGAGTGGACTCCGCATTTCCAGATGGATCTTTATTGCCCACAAACCAGGAGATTTCCAGGTGGAGGAGCCCCATGGGTCACCAGCATGACTGTTTTGGCTGGCATGGCTGTTTCTGCCAGCGTGGCTGTTTTGGCCAGCACCGAAGCGCAGTGGCTCTCCGTACAAAATACACTGGTCTCATTGCCTTGTTAAACTGGCAATTGGAGATCCAGGAAGGCAGATTAGCCCATTCATCTGATTAAATGGGACTGAAACATAAAGCCAGGCCAGGAGATTCCTGGGCAGCAACATTGTTTCAGCCAGCACAGTGGGTCACTGCACGGGAAATCACACAGATCCCAGCGCCCTTTTAGCAGGCGACTGGAACACCTAGGAGAGAGTCAACCTTTCAACTTAAAAAAAAAAGGGCTCTGAGGCAGGGAGCCAGGTGATCAGGCTCGGCGGGTCCCACACCCACGAAAACAAACAAACAAACAAAAACAGCAATTGGAAATGCTCAGGGTTGAGCTAAATCTGGGATGGTCCAGCTCTGTGGGGAAGGGTCATCCGCCATTACAAGGTACTCCACCCCTACGGAGGTAGTCTGCCATTGCTGACGCAGCCTGCCATTGCCAAGGCAACCCGCCATAACAGAGAGAGTCCACCATTACAGAGGTGGGCCAACATTGCCGAGGCAGTTCTAACCACACCCATATAAACAGGACTTCAGGGAAATACACATGGTAGCAGGGCAGAGCCAGCAGCAGGGCGGACCCCACAGCAGCTTAGCAAAGCCTTTGCAGGCAGTAACCAGGCTGCCTCCTTGCTGGGCAGGACAGCCCTGAAAAAAAAAAAAAGGCAGCAATGCAACGGATACTCATAAATAAAGCCCTAACTCCCTGGGACAGAGCACCTGGGAAAAGAGGCGGTCTATGAGTTCTGCTGCAGCAGACTTAAACGTACATGCCTAGCAGCTCTGAATGAACAACGAAGCTCACAGCTCAGCACTTGAGCTCCTATAAAGAACAGACTGTCTCCTCAAGCAGCTCCCTGACCCCCATATATCCAAAGAGTCACCTCACAAAGGACTGATCAGATTGACATTTGGCGGGCATGATTCTGGGACAAAGATAGCAGAAGAAGAAACTGGTAGCAACCCTTACTGTTCTGCAGCTGCTGCAGGTGACCCCCAGGCAAGCAGGGCCTGGAGTGGACCTCAGCAGTCCTAAAGCAGAGGGGCCAGACTGTTAGAAGGAAAACTATGAGACAGAAATAACTTCATCATCAACAATCTGGATGTTCACTCAGTGACCCAATCTGAAAATCAGCAACTACACAGACGACAGGTGGATAAATCCACAAAGATGGGAAGAAACCAGCGCAAAAAGGAGGAAAACACCCGAAACCAGAACACCTCACCTCCTACAAGGGATCACAACTCCTCACCAGCAAGGGAACAAAGCTGGACGGAGAATGAGTGTGATGAAATGACAGAATCAGACTTCAGAAGGTGGGTAATGAGAAACTTCCATGAGCTTAAGGAATATGTTCTAACTAAATGCAAAGAAACTAAGAACCTTGAAAAAAGATTTGATGAAATGATAACAAGAATGAACAACTTAGTGAGGAATATCAGTGAATTGATGGAGCTGAAAAACGCAACATGAGAACTTCACGAAGCATGCACAAGTTTCAACAGCCGAATTGACCAAGCAGAAGAAAGGATATCAGAGGTCGAAAATCAACTCAATGAAATAAAACGAGAAGGCAAGATTAGAGAAAAAAGCACAAAAAGGAATGAACAAATTCTCCAAGAAATGTGGGACTATGTGAAGAGACCTAATCTACGTTTGATAGGTGTACCTGAATGTGATGAAGAAAATGAATCCAAGCTGAAAAATACTCTTCAGGATATTATCCAGGAAAACTTCTCCAACCTAGCAAGGCAGGCCAATATTCAAGTTCAGGAAATACAGAGAACACCACAAAGATATTCCTCAAGAAGAGCAACCCTAAGGCACATAATCGTTGGATTCACCAGGGTTGAAATGAAGGAGAAAATGCTAAGGGCAGCCAGAGAGAAAGGTCGGGTCCCACAAAGGGAAGCACATTAGACTCACAGCAGATCTCTCAGCAGAAACCCTACAAGCCAGAAGAGAGTGGGGGCCAATATTCAACATCCTTAAAGAGAAGAACTTTTAACCTAGGATCTCATATCCAGCCAAACTAAGTTTCATAAGCGAAGGAGAAATAAAATCTTTTGCGAACAAGCAAGAACTCAGAGATTTCATCACCATCAGACCTGCCTTACAAGAGCTCCTGAAAGAAGCACTAAACATAGAAAGGAACAACCAGTACCAGCCACTCCAAAAAGGTAACAATTGGTAAAGAGCATTGAGACAATGAAGAAACTGCATCAACTGACAGGCAAATAACTAGCTAGTGTCAAAATGGCACAATCAAATTCACACATAACAATATTAACCCTAAATATAAATGGGCTAAATGCCCCAATCAAAAGACACAGACTGGCAAATTGGATAAAAAGCCAAAACTCATCAATGTGCTGTATCCAGGAAACCCATCTCACATACAAGGATACACATAGGCTCGAAATAAAGGGATGGAGGAAGATTTACCAAGCAAATGGAGAGCAAAAAAAAAAAGGAGGAGTTGCAATTCTAGTCTCTGATAAAATAGACTTTAAACCAACAAAGATCAAAAGAGACAAAGAGGAACATTACATAATGGTAAAAGGCTCAATGCAACAAGAAGAGCGAATGATCCTAAATATATATGCACCCAATACAGGAGCACCCAGATACTTAAAGCAAGTTCTTAATGACTTATGAAGAGACTTAGACTCCCACACAATAATAGTGGGAGATGTTAGCACTCCACTGTCAATATTAGACAGATCGAAGAGACAGAAAATTAACACGGATATCAAGGACTTGAACTCAGACCTGGTCCAAGCAAACCTAGTAGACATTTACAGAACTCTACACCCCAAATCCACAGAATATACATTCTTCTCAGCACCACATCAAACCTACTCTAAAATTGACCACATAATTGGAAGTATATCACTCCTCAGCAAATGCAAAAGAACAGAATTAATAACAAGCAGTCTCTCAGACCACAGTGCAATCAAGTTAGAACTCAGAATTCAGAAACTAACTCAGAATCGCACAGCTTCACGGAAACTGAACAACTGGCTCTTGACTGTTGACTGGATAAACAATGTAATGAAGCCAGAAATAAAGAAGTTCTTTGAAACCAGTGAGAATGAAGACACAACATACCAGAATCTCTGGTACACATTTAAAGCAGTCTCTAGAGGAAAATATATAGCAATAAGTGCCCACATGAGAAGAGTGGAGAGATCCATAATTGACACCCTATCATCAAAATTGAAAGAGCTAGAGGAGCAAGATCAAAAAAACTCAAGACCTAGCAGAAGACAAGAAATAACTAAAATCAGAGCAGAACTGAAGGAGATAGAGACACAAAAAACCCTTCTAAAAATCAGTAAATCCAAGAGGTTGTTTTTTGAAAGAATCAACAAAATAGACCACTAGCCAGATTAATAAAAAAGAAAAGAGAGAATAACCAAATAGATGCAATAAAAAACAATAAAGGGGAAATCACCACAGATTCCACAGAAATTTAAACCATCATCAGAGAATATTACAAACAACTCTATGCACATAAACTAGTAAACCTGGAAGAAATGGATAAATTCCTGGACACTTGTGTCCTCCCAAGCCTAAACCAGGAAGAAGTCAAAACTATGAATAGACCAATAACAAGATCAGAAGTTGAGGCAGCAATTAAGAGCTTACCACACAAAAAAAGCCCAGGTCCAGATGGGTTCACAGCTGAATTCTACCAGACACACAAAGAGGAACTGTTACCATTCTTTCTGAAACTATTCCAAATAATCCAAAAAGAGGAAATCCTTCCCAAATCATTTTATGAGACCATCATCCTGATACCAAAACCCAGCAGAGACTCAACAAGAAAAGAAAACTTCAGGCCAATATCCATGATGAACATAGACAAAAATCTTCAATAAAATACTGGCAAGCCGATTGCAACAGCACGTCAAAAAGCTTATCCACCACGAACAAGTAGGATTCATCCTGGGGATGCAAGGCTGGTTCAACATACACAAGTCTATAAATGTAATTCACCACATATGCAGAACCAAAAACAAAAACCACATGATTATCTCAATTGATGCAGAGAAGGCCTTTGACAAAATTCAACAGCCCTTTATGCTAAAAACCCCCAATAAACTCGGTATTGATGGAACGTATCTCAAAATAATAAAAGCTATTTATGACAAACCAACAGCCAATATCATACTGAATGGGCAAAAACTGGAAACATTCCCTTTGAAATCTGGCACTAAACAAGGATGCCCTCTCTCACCACTCCTATTCAATATAGTACTGGAAGTTCTAGCCAGAGCAATCAGGCAAGAAAAAGAAATAAAGGGTATTCAAATAGGAAAGGAGGAAGTCAAATTGTCTCTATTTGCAGACAACATGATAGTATATCTAGAAGACCCCATCGTTGCAGCCCCAAAACTCCTGAAACTGGTAAGCAAATTCAGCAAAGTCTCAGGATACAAAATCAATGTGCAGAAATCACAAGCATTCCTATTCACCAATAACAGACTTAAAGAGAGCCAAATCAAGAACGAACTGCCATTCACAATTGCTAAAAAGAGAATAAAATACCTAGGAATACAACTAACAAGGAACACAAAGGACCTCTTCAAAGAGAACTACAAACCACTGCTCAACGAAATAAGAGAGGACACAAACAGATGGAGATACATTCCATGTTCATGTTTAGGAAGAATCAATATCATGAAAATGGTTATACTGCCCAAAGTAATCTACAGATTCAATGCTATTCCCATCAAGCTACCAATGAGCTTCTTCACAGAATTGGAAAAAACCAGCTTAAATTTCATATGGAACCAATAGAGAGCCCGCATAGCTAAGTCAGTTCTAAGCAAAAAGAACACAGTGGGAGGCATCACATTACCGGACTTCAAACTATACTACAAGGCTACAGTAATCAAAACAGCATAGTACTGGTACCAAAACAGAGATATAGACCAATGGAACAGAACAGAGGCATCGGAGGCAACACAACCTATCTATGACCATAGAATCTTGGATAAACCTGACAAAAACAAGCAATGGGGAAAGGATTCCCTGTTTAATAAACGGTGCTGGGAAAACTGGCTAGCCATGTGCAGAAAGCAGAAACTGGACACCTTCCTGACACCTTACACTAAAATTAACTCCAGATGGATTAAAGACTTAAACATAAGACCCAACACTATAAAAACCCTAGAAGAAAATTTAGGCAAAACCAATCAGGACATAGGAGTAGGCAAGGACTTCATGACCAAAACACCAAAAGCATTGGCAACAAAAGCCAAAATAGACAAATGGGACCTAATCAAACTCCACAGCTTCTGCATGGCAAAAGAAACAGTCACTAGAGTGAATCGGCAACCAACAGAATGGGAAAAAATTTTTACAGTTTACCCAACTGACAAAGGACTGATATTTAGAGTTTACAAAGAACTAAAACAGATATACAAGAAAAGAAACAAACAAGCCCATTAAAAAATGGGCAAAGGATATGAACAGACACTTTACAAAAGAAGACATACATGAGGCCAACAAACATATGAAAAATGCTCATCATCACTGGTCATTAGAGAAATGCAAATCAAAACTACATTGAGATACCATCTTATGCCAGTTAGAATGGCGATCATTAAAAAATCTGGAGACAGCAGATGCTGGAGAGGATGTGGAGAAATAGGAACACTTTTACACTGCTGGTGGGAGTGTAAATTAGTTCAACCATTGTGGAAGACAGTGTGGCGATTCCTCAAGGACCTAGAAATAGAAATTCCATTTGACCCAGCAATCCCATTACTGGGTGTATATCCAAAGGACTATAAATCGTTCTACTGTAAGGACACATGCACATGAATGTTCATTGCAGCACTGTTTACAATAGCAAAGACCTGGAACCAAGCCAAATGCCTATTGATGATAGACTGGACTGGGAAAATGTGGCACATATACACCATGGAATATTATGCAGCAATCAAAAACAATGAGCTCATGTTCTTTGCAGGGACATGGATGAACCTGGAGACCATCATTCTCAGCAAACTGACACAAGAACAGAAAATGAAATACCACATGTTCTCACTCATAGGCACGTGATGAACAATGAGAACACATGGACACAGGGAGGGGAGCACTACACACTGGGATCTCTTTTGGGGAATAGGGGAGGGACAGCATGGGGGGGAGTTGGGGAGAGATAGCATGGGGAGAAATGCCAGATATGGGTGAGGGGGAGGAAGGCAGCAAATCACACTGCCACGTGTGTACCTATGCAACTATCTTGAATGTTCTGCACATGTACCCCAAAACCTAAAATGCAATTTAAAAAAAAAGATTCTTACATGTATACACTAAGAGATATGCCCAAGAATGTTCTCAGTAGCCTTATTTGTAATAGCAAGACAAAACAAAACAAGAACTGAAAATAACCCAAATGTCTATTTACACGAGCATGGTTATATAAATTGTTGTTTATTCAAATTATGGCATATTATAAAGCAGTGAAAAATGAGTTAACTATACCGAGATAGAATAACTTTGGTGAATCTTGGAAAATATAATGTTGAGTAAAAAAAGCAAATAACAGACAAATGTAAAACATGACACCATGTAAGTTTGAAAGCAGACAACTGAACAATATGGATTAGGATATACACATATATTTGTGGACAAAGCTATTATAGAGAGATCTAAGCACATGCTACCAAGAAAAAGAAACCTATTATGGAAAGCAAGGGAACTGTAAATATGAAAATAAAATAGATAGTTATTTTTGGAAGGAGTGGCAAAGGAAGAGAACGTGATCAGGAAGGGGCTCAGAGAAACTGAAAGGCAATGTTCCTTTTCTTAGGCTGGATTGTGGCTAGGTGGATGTTTATTATTTGCTTTTTTTGTTTTTCTTGAGACAAGATCTCACTCATTGCCCAGGCTATAGTGCAATGGTGTGATCACAGCTCACTGCAGCCTTGACTTCCCAGGCTCAAGTGATGTTCTCACCTCCACTCACAGGTAGCTGGGACTACAAGCACTTGCCACCACACCCAGCTCATTTTTTGTTTTTTTTGTAAGGACAGGCTCTATGTTCTCAAGTTGGTGTTAAACTTCTGGACACAAGCAATCTTCCTGCCTCGGGCTGTCAAGGTGTTGGAATTATAGGCATGAGCCACCATACCTGGCAAGTGTATTATTCTTTAAATCCTATATGTGTATAATTTTATAGGGCCTGGCACGATGGCTCACGCCTGTAATCCCAGCTACTCAGCAGGCTGGGCTGGGAGGATCACCTGAGGTCAGGAGTTTGAGACCAGCCTGGCCAACATGGTGACACCCCATCTCTACTAAAAATAAAAAACAGCCAGGCATGGTGGCATGCACCTGTAATCTCAGCTACTCAGGAGGCGGAGACAGCAGAATCGCTTGAACCCGGGAGAGGGAGGTTGCAGTGAGCTGAGATCCTGCCACTGCACTCCAACCAGGGAAACATCAATGAAACTCTGTCTCAGAAAAAAAAATCATACATGTATATACTTTTATATGTATCAATGTATATACGTGTGTATTTACACACATACATACATAAATATTTTTCTGTAGTATTGTAAACAAGTGGCTTGCTTCAAACCATGTTTTAAAACTTTTTTCTTTTTTTCTTGCTCCTCAGTCTTATGATGTAGCTTTGAGACAAACTATAGTTATTTCTTCCTCTTGAAATATAGCCTCAGAATGTGCTGTGAACCTCCACTGCCTTCCTTTTCCCACTTTATGCTTTCATGTTTTATGCATATTTATTTATCCAGATGCTTGTTAAGCTCACACCATGCTCACTTATCTAGTCATATCTTTCTTTGGAAGCTTCAGGGGCCAGATCCTGACATGAACCAAACACCTCCAGAATTCTCTTCCAAGCTTAAGATTACTTCAAGGCCAGAACTCACTCCCTACTAGAGACTGACTACAAGATTAACTGAGATTGATTTATAATCTGGTTGCGCACACCATGATGCCAGCCCCTTCACTAGATGGAACAAGAATTCCAGACAAGCCATTGGAGCAAGTCACCCCACTTGACACTCCTAGCCAGTTGCCTCTCCTGCATTCCAAACCTCTCTCTTTAAAATCCCTGTGTTCCCTTCATAAACTGGAGAGTGCCAATTGTTGGAAAGAATTCTGGCACTCTTTTCCTTGTTAGCAGGTATAATAAAATTCACCCTCTTTTTATCGCACCTCACTCTTGTTATTTTGGCTTCTTTCTACAAGTGGTGAGAAATTGGACCCCCTTTGCCAGTTACAGTATGAACTGTTTTATTATTTTTTTTAATCCACAATAAAACAAATTCATTAGATTTCAAAGTGGTGTTTAATGGCTTAGGAAAAGCTAGTTTTACATTTGCAACTTAAATATATTGGATATTATTAAAAGGGCCACAATTGTTAAGCACTACTATACCTTTTCGTCTTTGAAAGCTCTTTAGAACATTTAAAAACTCCGCTGGCATAGTTGATACCTTTCTTTCTGACTGCCTTTTCCCTTTCCCTATTGGAGGCACCTACCATAATATTGATAGGGACAGGAGGCAGGGAAATTCTGGGCAAAAGAGAGCGGGTCCCAGGTGAGGACCCCACCCTCAAGCCTGGAACTATGGCCCAAAGTGTGAACATGCATTCCTGTTTTTCTGTTCTAATGTTGCCTTTTCCAAAACCACCATGGCCTGTCCCACCCCCATCCTATGCCCATAAAAACCCCAGGCTCCACTAGCAGAGAGAAAAGAAGAGGAGAAGCAACTGGACGTCAGAGACTGCAGTTTGATGTTGGAAAAGCTTGACTTCAGAGCGAGAGCTTGACAGCATGACTTCCTAGAGATCACCTTCCTGCTCCATCCCCTTTCCAAAGCTCCCTTTCCCACTTAGTGCCAGTTAACAGGCAAAAAAAAAAAAAAAAAAAAAATCCTCTGCATTTACCACCTTTCAATTCATTCATGCAACCTGATTTTTTTCTGGATACCAAACATGAGCTCAGGCACCATGTGTGTAGATGCAAAAGGCTGTCATACTGACCCTGTGCCCTTGCTGGCAGAAAACAGCTGCCTCATGTAAAAAGGCAGCGAGCCCACTGAGCTGTTAACACGAGCTGTCTGCAGATGGCAAAGCTAAAAGAGAGCTGACTATAACACTCCTGGGGCTTCAGGGGTCACCAGTACTCCCTGCCTAGATGCTACTTGGGGACTCACATGGAGTTTTGCCCCTGCTGGCACCCCAAAGCACTCACCCCAGTTCCTGTACCCACTCACCTGTGTGCTCCCTCCTTAGAGGGGCTGAGCACAACCCCTTATAATTCGAGTGAGTGGAGTTTGCCCCTGCCAACACGCCAAGTGGCTGGCTAGCTCCAGAGCCAATACTCCATGCAGTTCCTGCCTGTGAAAGAATCAGGGAGCATTTCCTATCTTCGATGAATTTTGACTTTTACAAAAGATAGAAAGGGCTTATTGAATATAAGTGACTTTTGCTTTTAAACTAAACTAAAAACAGCTACATAGCTCTCCTGACGAAGGGAATACACAGCATGGCTTCCTGCTTGAAATGTGGGGGAACAGAAAACAGGGAAATATAGGGAAGACAGGCACAAACTAGTAACTCAAATTCACTTTCTATAGATGCTTTATACTTTTATAATTTTTCTTTCCACATTCAATTTTTTTCAAGATTTCTAGCATTTATATAATCTCTATCAGCATATAGTAACATATTTGTTTAAAAACTGCACATGCTGTCTTAATAGCCTTCATAGTCAGAAGATTTTCTTCTTTCACAAATATATATATTTTTAATTTGTTTAAAATTGGTCTATTCCTGAAAGTCATTCTTTCATCCTGGCATCTGAGTCCATAAAAAAGCCTTAAGTCATCCCTATAATATGATTAATTATAATCAAATTCTCTTCAACCAAATCCTTGTGTGGGCATTTGCTGACTTAAAAGAAAAATTTCCCCACTGTGAATTGCCCTTTAGTTTCTGGGTTCTGTGCTCTTCCCTTCAGATGTTGACTAGTTTTTTTTCTTTCAGTAGAATTTTCTCATAGATTTTAAGGGAATAATTAGGCATGATACAAATTCCAGACCCTCTTTACCGTTCTTTTCCTGCATTTGACATTCAGTTTTCCTCCCTATTTATTTATTCATTGTGCCAGTACCTTTTGCTACTTTTCATTTTGACTCCTTTTCTCTGGGTGTAAATGTTCATTCCCTGATTCCCTAAGTAAACACATGACATTTAGTATAACATTTGGTTGCTTTTCTGCCCCCTATTTCTGCTGTGTCTTTGTTTTGCTTGTCTTTAGCATTTTTCAGTGTGTTTGTTCATAACCTTTCTCATCTCAGACATAATTTATGCCTTATACCAACATTTTCTCTTGGTGTTACTCCTTTTTAAGCTTTGACTCTCTTTTTCTTAGTCACAACTTAAACAAGTTTCATCTGGGACAAAAGTGATAGATTTGCTCTCTGAATTCTCATTTGATATCATTTAGTTATTATTCACAGTTTACACGTGCTAAAGAAGATATAGAAAGGAAAACACTGATGTCTTGCCTTAAATCATATGTTAAATCTTTTAGAAAAGCAAACTAGAGCAGAGAGCTCCTACCTTCACATTCATTACAACCTGATGCCCCATCACAGGGTTCAGGGACTATGTGCGTTAAACGTTGTCCTTGGTGCCTATCTACTCCAAGCTCACAGATTTACAGATGTAAGAGATGGGGCCCTGGAATCTCCATTTTTAAAATAACTCCCAGAGTTATTCTTAGGCACAATAAAGTTAAAAAATTAAGCCACTGATCTAGTTCTGCTTCCTAAGAGCTAAGGAACTGATCCTTTCTGTGCATATATGATGTGTCTAATATTGTGCTCTATTTTATTCTTACATATGCGTATTATAGCTAGTCAGAAACAAAATGACTTTAAACGGTTGCTCCCAGGCATGGGTGCAAGAGCATAACTGAAGTTCTATACTCATAGCATAGATTCAACTTGCTCTGAATATACACTTTATTTAACAGTAGTTACACAAGTTTTTGTTGTTTGTTTGTTTGTTTTTTGAGATAGAGTTTCACTCTTGTTGCCCAGGCTGGAGTACGGTGGCATGATCTCTGCTCATTGCAGCCTTCACCTCCTGGGTTCCAGCATTTCTCCTGCAACAGCTGCCCAAGTAGCTGGGATTACAGGTGCCCACCACCATGCCTGGCTAGTTTTTTTTTGTTGTTGTTATTTTGCTTTGTTTTGTATTTTTAGTAGGGACAAGTTTTCACCATGTTGGCCAGTCTGGCCTTGAACTCCTGACCCCAGGTGATCGGCCTGCCTTGGCCTCCCAATGTGCTAGGATTACAGGTTTAAGCCACTGTGCCCAGCCCCACAGGGGTTTTTTAAGGAAAAAAAAATCTCCTAAATTGTTTATTAAGAATTTATATTAAGATAACATAAACTATTGATTGGTTATACATTATCTTGGTATTACAAATTCCAGGAGAAGGAACATGAAGATAATAGGTGAGGCAGCTAGTCAGGAACAAAATGACTTGAAACAATTGCCCTCAGGCATGGCTTGGAAGTGCCATTGGAATGACTGAAGTCCCATTCTTCTCTCTGGGCCTGATAAATTTTGCATATTTAACATAGCTTAAACTACTCTGAACTATTTTTCTTTTCTCAATATATTTATTGAAATAATAAAAATATAAAGATTGAGGAGCAGAGGGAACTTTCCCAAAATATGGCTTCCTGGTATAATGAGTATTTTGAATTAAAGGCCGTTAGAAATCAACAGACTCTGGAAGAGACTTTTCTCCTATTTACACAAAGACCAGAAGGACTCACTAAGGAGAACAATTGTTTTTCCTTTCTCTCCCCATTATTTCTTTATCTGTTGCTGAAAAGAAGACCAAGAATGTAACCACATCTGAACACATTTTTTCATAGGATAATACCTGTCTCTCAAATTAATCTCTACTCTTAGATCATTCATTCTCCCAAGTAATCAGTCATTATCTCAACAGAATTTCCTATATTCCCCATCCTTCCTCTCCCCTCTAAAATAAGGCTATATAAGTATTTGGGTTCCACTGGAATATGGGGTAATCACTCTGTGGTTCTCCTCCATGTGAACATTAATAAATTCGTATGCTTTTTCTCCAACCAATTTGCCTGAGGTCAGTTTTTTTTTTTTTTGAGATGGAGTCTTGCTCTATCACCCAGGCTAGAGTACAGTGGCACAATCTCAGCTCACTGCAAATTCCGCCTCCTGGGTTCAAGTGAGTCTTCTGCCTCAGTTTTCCCAGTAGCTGGGACTACAGGTGCATGCCACCACACCCAGCTAATTTTTGTACTTTTTAGTACAGACAGCATTTCACCATATTGGCTAGACTGTTGTCGAACTCCTGACCTCATGATCCACCCACCTTGGCCTCCCAAAGTGCTGGGATTACAGGCATGAGCCACTGTGTCCAGCTTGTCAGTTAACTTTTAAGCAAATCTTTTAAGAGCAAATAAGTGTTCCCTTTGTCCCTATAGTATTATAGAAAAAAAATTGTGTTTCAGTGGAAAACTATGCATCGTCTCTAGCATGCCCGCTTGGATTACTATCATATTCTAGCCTTGTTCATTGTCATTGTTATTTTGTTGCTCTTTGTAGACTGTTAGTTATTCGTACATTTGTAGATCTGTCCTGTCTGCTAGTGACCATGGCCAAAATATTAAAATTGAAAACTGAAAACTCACCAGTTCACGTCAAAGTGTTGTTCTCTTCCCAGTGAGTATACATTATTGATTTGAAATAAAAGTAGACAAACAGAAAAGACTAACAAACCAGATGTTCTGTCACCTTTCACCCAACAGGGATAAGATCTCCATAAACTTTTAATTTGTTTACACAGATTAACAAATAATCTGACAATAAAACCAATTCCCAATGGGAAATAATTTATTGGCCATATAGAAACCAAAACCAAAGTCACCCAAGAGCAAAATTTAAATGAGAAAAACAGTCTGTTACACCCTAATGGGTTCTTCTTGCCCACTGCACAGGTAAAGACAATACACTGAGACAGTGGTGTTACAGTAGAGAAAGAGTTTAATCATCACAAGGCAGCCGAGCAAAAGGATGAAAGATAATTTTCAGGTTTCCCTCTGAGAATTTGTGGACTAGGATTTTTCAAGGATGGCTTGGCAGGCAGGGAGATAGGGAATGGGGAATGCTGAATTGTTAGGTGGGGGATGAAATTATAAGAATGTCAAAACTGTCTTCTTTGGGGGGATGGAGGCAGCAAACCACGTTGCCATGTATGTACCTGTGCAACAATCCTGCATGTTCTGCACATGTACCCCAGAACCTAAAGTGCAATAAAATATATATATATATATTTTAAAAAACTGTCTTCTTATGCTGAGTCCATTCCTTGTGGTAGTCACAAAACCAGTTGAGTCAGTTTGTTGATATGGGTTATCAATCTGGGTGGCATCAGTTGGTCCATTACAGTGTAAGGTCTGAAAAATGCCTCAAACACCAGTCAGGTTTCACAGTAGTGATGTTATCTATAGGAATAATTGGGGAAGTTACAAATCTTGTGACCTCCAGCTACATGACTCCTGAGCAGTAAGCAGTTATGAAAAGACAAATTATGAAACAATGCCTGGTTAGAGTGAAACTATACCTACATCTTAGCAGAGGAAACAATGACTGGTTAGAGTTTAACTATGCCTACATCCTAACAGAATTCAGACCTCTACCATAATTCTAACCTTGCGGCTAATTTTTGTTTTACAAGGGCAGTTTTGGTCTCCAAGCAAGGAGGAGGTTACTTTCTTTCTTTTTTTTTTTTTTTAAGAGACAGAGTCTTGCCATGTTGCTCAGGCCGGTCTCAAATTCCTGGGCACAAGGGAATTTCTTGTGTCAGCCTCCCAAAGTACAGGGATTACAGGTGTGAGACACTACGCCTAGCCAAGAGGGTTCGTCTCAGTAAAAGACTGTTAGCATCTTTGTTTTAAAGTTAAACTGTAAACTGAATTTTTCTCATAGTTAGCTTGGCCTATGCCTCGAAATGAGCAAGGACAGTCAGCTTGTGAGCTTAGAAGCAAAATGGAGTCAATTATGTTAGATTTCTCTTGTCATAATTTTTACAAGACCTCATCTCTTTGAAAAATGCAATAAAAATAAAATCTCTGTAAGGAGATTGTAGCAATAACTAATTCTTATATAAATTGAATATTCCGATCAGGACTCAAGATGGCGCTGTGAGAACAACCCAGGATTGGAGCCCGCGTTGAATTCGCAAACGGTGAGTCAGTGCTGCATTTCCAGACTGATCTTTGTTGCCCACAGAACGGGGAAACTCCCAAGTATAAAAAGACACGGGACGCCAGGCAGTAGGTCTGCCTGGCGAAGCCGGCAGCTGGGGCGGCGGCGGCCGGCCCTACCCAGCAATCCCCACAGGGCGCGCTTGTCCGGGTGCCTTGTTGAACCGGCAACCTGAGACTTGAGAGGGCTGGACTTGAGACTGAACGAGACTTCCACAGTAGCCCAGCCCAGGGGATTGCAGGGACAGATCGCTTGGGATACCCAGTGGGACGAACAAAACCGCGATTTCAAACTATCCCGGGCAGACGGTCCGAGACGCTCTGTGGGGGAGGGGCGTCCGCCACTACAGAGGCAACCTGCCCCAACTGATATACACGCCCACTGCTGAGGCAGCCAGCCGTTGCCGAGGCAACCCGCCCCAACTGAGATACATGCCCACTGCTGACGCAGCCAGCCGTTGCCGAGGCAACCCACCCCAACTGAGATACACGCCCACTGCTGACGCAGCCTGCCGTTGCTGAGGCAACACGCTACAACAAAGAGACTCCGCCGCAGGGCGTGGCGGAGACCACAGCAGAGCCGGCAGGAACAGCGCGAATCACACAACAGCAGGGCGGAGCCTCGGCAGCCAAACAGTGGCTAGTCTGCCTTTGAGCTGGGCAGGACACCTGATCGGACATCCAAAAATAAAGCCCAAACCCCTCAACACAGAGCATTTGAGAAAAAAAAAAGGGTTGTTTAATGAGCTGTGTTGCAGCAGAATCAAACATAGCAGCCTAACAGCCCTGAATGAACAACAGAGTGCACAGCTCAGCAATTAAACCCCTATAAAGTACAAACTGTCTCCTCAAGCAGCTCCCTGACCCCTCTATATCCAAAAGACTGTCATTAGGCAGGCATCATCCTGGGACAAAGAGAGCAGAAAAAGAAACTGGTAGCATCCCTCGCTGTGCCACGGCTACTAGAGGTGCACCCCAGACAAGCAGGGTCAAGAGCGGACCTCAACAGTCATACAGCGAAGGGGCTAGACTGGTAGAAGGAAAACCAAGTAACAGAAATACTTCATCATCAACATTCTGGGTGTCCACTCAGAGACCCAAACGAAAAGTCAACAACTACGCAGACGACCAGCGGACAAATCCACAAAGATGGGAAGAAACCAGCGCAAAAAGGAGGAAAACACCCGAAACCAGAACACATCGCCTCCTAGAAAGGACCAAAACTCCTCACCAGCAAGGGAACAAAGCTGGACGGAGAATGACTGTGACGAAATGACGGAATTAGACTTCAGAAGATGGATAATGAGAAACTTTTGTGAGCTAAAAGATCATGTATTAAATCAATGCAAAGAAACTAAGAACCTTGAAAAAAGATTTGAAAAAAGATTCGAGGAAATGATAACAAGAATGGATACCTTAGAGAGGAATATGAATGAATTAAAGGAGCTGAAAAACACAATACGAGAACTTCGCGAAGCAAACGCAAGTTTCAATAGCCGAATTGACCAAGCAGAAGAAAGAATATCTGAAGTTGAAGACCAACTCAATGAAATAAAACGAGAAACCAAGATCAGAGAAAAAAGCGCAAAAAGGAATGAACAAAGTCTCCAAGAAATGTGGGACTATGTGAAAAGACCTAACCTACGTTTGATAGGTGTACCAGAAGGGGACGAAGAGAATGAATCCCAGCTGGAAAATACTCTTCAGGACATCATCCAGGAAAATTTCCCCCACCTAGCAAGACAAGCCAACACTCAATTGCAGGAAATACAGAGAACACCACAAAGATATTCCGCAAGAAGAGCAACCCCAAGGCACATAATCGTCAGATTCAACAGGGTTGAAATAAAGGAGAGAATACTAAGGGCAGCCAGAGAGAAAGGTCTGGTCACCCACAAAGGGAAGCCCATCAGACTCACAGCAGATCTCTCGGCAGAAACACTACAAGCCAGAAGAGAGTGGGGGCCAATATTCAACATTCTTAAAGAAAAGAACTTTCAACCCAGAATTTCATATCCAGCCAAACTGAGCTTCAGAAGTGAAGGAAGAATAAAATCCTTTGCGAACAAGCAAGTACTCAGAGATTTTGTCACCACCAGGCCTGCTTTACAAGAGCTCCTAAAAGAGGCACTACACATAGAAAGGATCAATCAGTACCAGCCATTCCAAAATCACACTGAATGCTAAAGAGCTTCAACATAATGAAGAATCTACAACAACTAACAGGCAAAACAGCCACTTAGAATCAAAATGGCAGTATCAAATTCACACATAACAATATTAACCCTAAATGTAAATGGACTAAATGCACCAATCAAAAGACACAGACTGGCAAATTGGATAAAAATCCAAAACCCATCAGTGTGCTGTATACAGGAAACCCATCTCACATGCAAGGATACACAAAGGCTCAAAATAAAGGGATGGAGGAAGATTTACCAAGCTAATGGAAAGCAAAAAAAAGCAGGCGTTGCAATTCTCATCTCTGATAAAATAGACTTTAAAGCAACAAAGATCAAAAGAGACAAAGAAGGCCATTACATAATGGTAAAAGGATCGATACAACAAGAAGAGCTAACGATCCTAAACATATATGGACCCAACACAGGAGCACCCAGATACATAAGGCAAGTTCTTAATGACTTACAGAAGGACTTAGACTCCCACACAATAATAGTGGGAGACTTTAACACTCCACTGTCAATACTAGACAGATCAACCAGACAGAAAATCAACAAGGATACCCAGGGCTTGAACTCAGACCTGGAGCAAGCAAACCTGGTGGACATTTACAGAACTCTCCACCCCAAATCCACAGAATACACATTCTTCTCAGCACCACATCACACCTACTCTAAAATTGACCACATAATTGGAAGTAAAGCACTGCTCAACAAATGCAAAACAACCGAAATCATAACAAACAGCCTCTCAGACCATAGTGCAATCAAGTTAGAACTCAGAATTCAGAAACAGACCCAGAACCGCACAGCTTCATGGAAACTGAACAACTGGCTCTTGAATGTTGACTGGGTAAACAACGAAATGAAGGCAGAAATAAAGAAGTTCTTCGAAACCAATGAGAATGAAGACACAACGTGCCAGAACCTCTGGGACACATTTAAAGCAGTCTCTAGAGGAAAGTATATAGCAATAAGTGCCCATATGAGGAGAATGGAGAGATCCAAAATTGACACCCTATCGTCAAAATTGAAAGAGCTAGAGGAGCAAGATCAAAAAAACTCAAAACCCAGCAGAAGACAAGAAATTACTAAGATCAGAGCTGAGCTGAAGGAGATTGAGACACGAAAAACCCTTCAAAAAATCAATAAATCCAAGAGCTGGTTTTTTGAAAAGATCAACAAAATAGACAGACCACTAGCCAGATTGATTAAAAAGAAAAGAGAGAACAACCAAATAGATGCAATAAAAAATGATAAAGGGGAAATCACCACAGATTCCACAGAAATTCAAACCATCATCAGAGAATATTACAAACAACTCTATGCACATAAACTAGTAAACCTGGAAGAAATGGATAAATTCCTGGACTCCTGTGTCCTCCCAAGCCTAAACCAGGAGGAAGCTGGAACTATGAATAGACCAATAACAAGGTCTGAAGTTGAGGCAGCAATTAAGAGCCTACCTCACAAAAAAAGCCCAGGTCCAGATGGGTTCACAGCCGAATTCTACCAGACACACAAGGAGGAGCTGGTACCATTCCTTCTAAAACTATTTCAAACAATCCAAAAAGAGGGAATCCTTCCCAAATCATTTTATGAGACCAACATCATCCTGATACCAAAACCCGGCAGAGACCCAACGAGAAAAGAAAACTTCAGGCCAATATCCATGATGAACATAGATGCAAAAATCTTCAATAAAATATTGGCAAGCCGATTGCAACAGCAAATCAAAAAACTTATTCATCATGATCAAGTAGGATTCATCCCAGGGATGCAAGGCTGGTTCAACATACGCAAGTCTATCAACATAATTCACCACATAAACAGAACCAAAAATAAAAACCACATGATTATCTCAATTGACGCAGAGAAGGCATTTGACAAAATTCAACAGCCCTTTATGCTAAAAACCCTCAATAAACTCGGTATCGATGGAACGTATCTCAAAGTAATAAAAGCTATTTATGACAAACCAACAGCCAATATCATACTGAATGGGCAAAAACTGGAAGCATTCCCTTTGAAATCTGGTACTAGACAAGGATGCCCTCTCTCACCACTCCTATTCAATATAGTACTGGAAGTTCTAGCCAGAGCAATCAGGCAAGAAAAAGAAATAAAGGGTATTCAAATAGGAAAGGTGGAAGCCAAATTGTCTCTATTTGCAGACGACATGATAGTATACCTAGAAGACCCCATCGCCTCAGCCCAAAAACTCCTGAAACTGATAAACAACTTCAGCAAAGTCTCAGGATATAAAATCAATGTGCAAAAATCACAAGCATTCGTCTACACCAATAACAGACTTAAAGAAAGCCAAATCAAGAGCGAACTGCCATTCGCAATTGCTACAAAAAGAATAAAATACCTTGGAATACAACTCACAAGGAACGTAAGGGACCTCTTCAAGGAGAACTACAAACCACTGCTCAACGAAATCAGAGAGGACACAAACAGATGGAGAAACATTCCATGTTCATGGTTAGGAAGAATTAATATCGTGAAAATGGCTATACTGCCCAAAGTAATTTACAGAATCAACGCTATCCCCATCAAGCTACCATTGACTTTCTTCACAGAACTGGAAAAAACCACCATGAACTTCATATGGAACCAAAAGAGAGCCCGCATAGCCAAGTCAATTCTAAGCAAAAAGAACACAGCGGGGGGCATCACACTACCGGATTTCAAACTATACTACAAGGCTACAGTAATCAAAACAGCATGGTACTGGTACCAAAACAGAGATATAGACCAATGGAACAAAACAGAGGCACCGGAGGCAACACAACATACATACAACTATACAATCTTTGATAAACCTGACAAAAATAAGCAATGGGGCAAGGATTCCATGTTTAACAAATGGTGTTGGGAAAACTGGCTAGCCATGTGCAGAAAGCAGAAACTGGACCCCTTCCTGACACCTTACACTAAAATTAACTCCAGATGGATTAAAGACTTAAACATAAGACCTGGCACCATAAAAACCCTAGAAGGAAATCTAGGCAAAACTATCCAGGACATAGGAGTAGGCAAGGACTTCATGAACAAAACACCAAGAGCATTGGCAACAAAAGCCAAAATAGACAAATGGGACCTAATGAAACTCCACAGCTTCTGCACGGCAAAAGAAACAGTCACTAGAGTGGATCGGCAACCAACAGAATGGGAAAAAATTTTCGCAGTCTACCCATCTGACAAAGGGCTGATATCCAGAATTTACAAACAACTCAAGCAGATTTACAGGAAAAAAACAAACAAGCCCATTCAAAAGTGGGCAAAGGATATGAACAGATACTTTACGAAAGAAGACATATATGAGGCCAACAATCATATGAAAAAATGCTCATCGTCACTGGTCATCAGAGAGATGCAAATCAAAACCACATTGAGATACCATCTCACGCCAGTTAGAATGGCGATCATTAAAAAATCTGGAGACAACAGATGCTGGAGAGGATGTGGAGAAAAAGGAACACTTTTACACTGTTGGTGGGAGTGTAAATTAGTTCAACCATTGTGGAAGACAGTGTGGCGATTCCTCAAGGCCTTAGAAATAGAAATTCCATTTGACCCAGCAATCCCATTACTGGGTATATATCCAAAAGACTATAAATCGTTCTACTATAAGGACACATGTACACGAATGTTCATTGCAGTACTGTTTACAATAGCAAAGACCTGGAATCAACCCAAATGCCCACTGATAATAGACTGGATTGGAAAAATGTGGCACATATACACCATGGAATATTATGCAGCAATCAGAAATGATGAGTTCGTGTCGTTTGTAGGGACATGGATGAATCTGGAGAACATCATCCTCAGCAAACTGACACAGGAACAGAAAATGAAACACCGCATATTCTCACTCATAGGTGGGTGATGAAAAATGAGAACACATGGACACAGAAAGGGGAGTACTAAACACTGGGGTCTATTGGGGGGAAAAGGGGAGGGCCAGTGGGAGGGGGAGGTGGGGAGGGATAGCCTGGGGAGAAATGCCAAATGTGGGTGAAGGGGAGAAGAAAAGCAAAGCACACTGCCATGTGTGTACCTACGCAACTGTCTTGCATGCTCTGCTCATGTACCCCAAAACCTATAATCCAATAAAAAATTTAAAAAAAAAAAAAAAAAAAAAAAAAAAAAATAAATTGAATATTCCTAAAATTACAGAAAATCAAGAAATTGAACTTCTAATACTTTTAGTATGCTAGATTTAGTAAGTATTTTTTTAACCAAAACTAACTAGAAAATGTTTTATGAAGTCAAATTTATATGATTTAGGTAAGTTTTTGCTAAGCAAGACTAGTTTAATATTTTCAGTTTAATAAAAAACAGCTATCTTCTATGATTTATCAGTGTTAAGTACGATATAATCAATTTTTATTTTACTTGGTTATATTCTTTCTAAACTTGTAAAGGTTACTGATCAAATAAGCTATCATTAATTCTACTTAATATTTAAAGTTATAAAAAATGTAAATATGTATTTAACCAAATTGATTCTTTTTTTTCTCTCTAGATGGAGTCCTGCTCTGTCGCCCAGGCTGGAGTGCAGTGGCATGATCTTGGCTCACTGCAACGTCCACCTCCGGGGTTCAAGCAATTCTCCTGCCTCTGCCTTCTGAGTAACTGGGACTACAGGTCTGTACCACCACGTCTGGCTAAGTTTTTGTATTTTTAGTAGAGACGGGGTTTCACCATGTTAGCCAGGATGACCTTGGTCTACTGACCTCGTGATCTGCCCTCCTTGGCTTCCCAAAGTGCTGAGATTACAGGAGTGAACCACTGCACCTGGCCATGAGTCACCGCACCCTGCCGATTCATCATCCTAACAAAATTTTATGTTAGCAGTAATTATGTTTCATAGTATGTAAACTTGGAGATAATTTCCAAGATCTATTGATAACTTAAAATCTTAGACTGGTTTTAAATTGAATTAATTAATGCCTATTCATTGAATGCCTAAATTCTAAGTAAGATTGAATACTGTAATATTGATTATTAAGCATCCATTTTTTTAACTTGTTTATTTATTAAGATAAATTATTTTTTATTTAGCCCACATAATCAGGTTTCATAGTTCAGGAATACAAGTCAGTGACAAAACTTCTAGGTAATTGAACTCAAAGAAATTCTTTATATTCTGGAATCATTTTGCATTATGAAAGATACCAGCCTTCTTCATCTCCTTAAAGTCTTTCATGGAATCATAATTTCTTTAGACATCTGCACATGCCTTCTTTCTTGGTTCAACCACAGCAAACCTATAGAGAATCACAACCTCCAGAAATACAATGCTCCAATGATATGAAATTGCAGATGTTTGTCCAGAAGGTCATACATCTGAGGTTTCATCAAAGCACTGGATGTTCTCGATAAGTACATCAACCTCAAAACCAATATCCTTCCTGGCTGATAGAGAAATGAACAGCACCTACTAAGCATACTTTTAAGACTGTGCTTTTGCTTCTTTTTATATGCTAGAAAGAGAGAAACTTGGGGTCTCTTACCGTATTCATTTTTGCCATCTTGAAAATTTGTACAAAGTATGGCTGTAGAAAGTTGTGTTACACGTATTTATGAACTCTGCAGGACTGCAAGGATGCTAGTGTGTAACATGGCTGTCCACCTCCTTTCCCTCCCACTCCCCAATTTGCTGTGAAAATACAAATTAGTTTGGTTAAAAATTATAATTAATGTATGTAAATGAGGCTCTACCTTGGAGCAATAGTTTCAGAGAAATACAGTTGACCCTTGAACAGTGTTGGGGATTAGGGATACTGACCCACCTTTCAGTAGAAAATCCACATATAAATAAGTAAAATATAAATATATTGTAGAGACAGAGTCTCACTTTGTCACCAAGGCTGGAGTCCAGTGACATGATCATGGCTCACTGAAACCTTGACCTCCCATGCTCAAACTATCCTCCTGCCTTAGCCTTCTGAGTAGCTGAAGTGCTGCCATGCCCAGCTACTTTTTGTATTTTTTTGTAGAGATAGGGTTTTACCCTGTTGCCCAGGCTGGTCTTGAACTCCTGGGTTCAAGTGATCTGCCTGCCTCGGCCTCCCAAAGTGCCAGGGGTACAGGCATGAGCCATTGTGCCTTGCCTGTTCTAATTAAAAATTTTTTTAAACAGCAAAAAATTTTTAAATTTAAAATAAAGAAGATGAAAAGGACATAGGTCCATTATTAAAATAATTATTTCTGGTTCCATGGTAACATTTTAGAGACAGCTTTGATATGTCAAAAATAAAATTAGAGCTTTACAGGATGAGTAACATATCGAGACAACAGAGGGACTTTTTTCCTCAACATTTCCAACCAGGTCTCTGACTCTACTGCAGCAAGTTAAATGTCCCTTATCTGTATGAAGTCCTCCAGCAGATTTAGGATTGGAATGCAGACATTGCATTGTAATACTGAATAAAACTGGAGCTAATGTGAGGAAATATGAACTCTGGGAGGAAGTTCAAGTATCAACTAAAGTGGTTATGGAATTGCAGTTTGTTATTATAATAGATATTTAGAAAAAGATGTCTTCTGAAGACTGAAGGTGAAAATCCTACATTCCCTATTCTGAAGTTGAACTACTGTACCCAGTTCTATTGTGACAAAATGTATTCCCGGGTTTTACATGTTTTCTCCTTCTTTTGCTTCTCAGAGGAACAGCATCACAGGTGTAGGAGCTGCTGTTGTCTTGAATCTATTTCCATCATATATTTAGGAGGTAGGGGGAAGTAAAGAAGGGTTAGATTTGGGAAACCAAAGAGACAATGAAGAATCAAACAGGGTTTTGTTTCTTAAAAAAGGAAAATTTAGTATTTAATAACTAGATAACCAGTTTTAAAGCATTCCTCTCTTTCTTGTCACTATTTTTGAATGAATGTAAGATGCATCGAACAGGCCTAAACAGGAAATTGAGTGGTGTAATTTAGTGAAATAAATGCAGGATTAAACTGCTGCATATAGAAAAAATTACTACCTATAATTTCCCAAATGTTCAGGTTTTAAAAAATATATAACTTTAATTTATGAACTTAATAAGTTGGATTTTCTGCCTTTTTTATTTAACATAAATTCACCAGGGAATGTAGAGGCAGTCTCTGAAGCTATTAGGGCTACTGCAAACCATCTCACAAAGATTCCATTTTAAAATCTTCCCTAGAGGACAAATTTAGTGAAAGTTCTGTTTATAATTTGCCTCCTATATAATGCCAGAAGACCAAACTGACCCTGTCGGAATTTGATCCTTTAACTCAGTGATTTCTCACGTGAGCTTTGGACCATTTAATAGCACTTTAAGTACTTTAGCAAGGCATTCATACCCTGTGTTTCTAATCAGGGAAGCATACAACAAGATCTGTCCTTAAGCTGTTTTACTTTGCCTTATAATGGTCTCTATTTCCTTTCATGCAGCATTATCTTGATGAATTGCTGTTTTTAAAGATCACCCTTTGCCTGGAAAGTGTGCAATAGATCAGGCATGATGAAGGTTTGTGTTGAGCCTGAGATTTTGGTCAAATTTTGTATAACCCCATTGCCTGCTGTATTAATATACCATACTATTCCTGAATTTACTCTTTGTTTCCAGTTTGTATACCGTATATTTTAGCAAATTTGACTGGGTGGATTCTTCCAACAAGAAAGCATATTTAGTAGCTAAACTAGGACTCAAAAGCATACAAGATTATCATACTCCAGAAAAATCTATAGAGTACTGAAACTGTTGAAAGAAAGAAAGGAAGAGAGAGAGAGAAATAAAGAAAGAAAAAGAAGAAAGAAAAAGAAAGAAGAAAGAAAGAGGAGGGAAGGAAAGAAGGTAAGGAAGGAGGGAAGGATGGGCGAAAAGAAGTAGGGAAGGAAGAGTTCTATAAGTCAGGTCACATTCCTTGAATTTAAATGTTAATTATTCCCACTGAAAATTACCGTGGAAATTGATTATAGACGTTTGTTAGGGTTTGAATCACCTACATTTATCCCTAGAAATCTAGCTATAGTTTGAAGAAAACTTACACGATAATTTGTCTATACTTATTGCACTTGGAGGAACACTTAAAAAACACTACACATAAACAAAAAACAAAGCAGGAACATTGTTGTGGAGTACAAGTTCCTTAGAGAGACAATAACAATTAGTATGAAAAGAGCAGCGTTGGATCCACTGAGGACTACCATTTCTTCAAAAGCTAAGGAGCAATTTAGAGGAAAGCTATCAAAATTTGTCACCATATCAATGAGTTGATTGTTAAATAATGCCCTGAACTGACTTTGAAATAACACATGAGTATAGCAATGTTACATGTAAATGGTAAAGAAACATCTTCTGAATTCATTTTAATTTACCTTACCTTTTCTTTTTGTCAAGTAAGTTTTTTTTTCTATCAAGTAGTCAAGAAAGCACCTGTCTCTGTTAATGTTTTTTTGCAGTATTAGATTTATACCTCTATTAAAGGATTTCAAAACTGCTTTGTAATTATCGAGAACAGATCTCAAGTTCTCATTTAAAAATAAAGTTAATGTCATGCCCAAAGTCATGGAGAAATTTAGAAGTGGTGTTTAAAATAGAAATTTAGACTACTGACTTGAAATCCCATGCTCTGACCACGAGACCACACGCCTGCCCAAAGATACTTAAAATTTTTACTGAGCTATTCTTCTTTGTAATTAGATGCAGTGATTAGAGTGTCTTTTGCATTACTCTGCATTTTTCTTTTAAGTCAGGGTTGTAAGCCACATAGGGCACTGTCCTTTGCAAAACTAAACAAGGGATTTTCAGTTTTGCAATACAATCTCCTGATATTTGTTTATAGGTTTCACACATCAAAAACAATGAAATCTGTAATTTTTCAAATTACAATCCTCTCATTCTCTAAGTTATGTGCCTATGAGAATTTGAAAATCTTTTGAAGAGAATGTAATCTTTATGCTTACAAAATGTAGGCTTTCATACTTGGGTGCAATTACAAATCAAGGCCTTTTTTCCCCATAATAATCAGTTTCTCAAAGTTGTGGGTTTTCCTCATTTGAAAATAAATTAATGGGAATTTTAAGTTATAATTCATCCAGCTATTCAATCTTTTGAATCTTCAAATTAGAAACCATTTCTACTCTCAGTTCCCAAAGAAGCAATGGCAGAAAGTGCTTTATATCAGAGCATGTAAATTACAATTGATTTTTTTTTTGATTGGGGAAATAAAAATAACCAGCTAAAACTAGTTAAATTTAAATTCAAAAAAAAAGAAAGCTTTTATGTGACTGCTCATTGTTTTAGGTTTTTTCATTATAGGTATGTATTGTGTGACTATAATATTGAGTTTATTTTTGTTAAGTACCTGCCAAGAAAGAAAGTCAATTCTGAAACAGCAAAAACTCAGAAGTGCTGCAGATGGCTTTCAAAGGCATTTGAATTAGACATCATTTGATGTTGCAAAAAACAATGATACCTTTTACATCTCTAAACATCACTTTTTAAATTAGAGATTGATCTATAAAGGAGCTAATTTTGCATAATTATTATTCATTTTGAGATAATAATATATGATAGCTACTAAATTATACAGTAGTTTTGTGTAGAGATTTATACGTATTTTCAGATTGCCATCATCACATCATCTAATTATTTAGAAATTTCATTTTCAGAACCTTGAATTTTGGACATAGGACTTTAAAAAAAGTTATACTTTATTTTGAGATGAAAATGTGGCTGTTCACATTTTCCCAGATCTACCTGGAGCAATCTGCAGAGTGGGGGTGAGATTTGGGAGTAGGGGGGTAGGTGGCAATAGACACACACAAAACTTGTTAATTCCCATACAAGAAACATGTACTTTAAAAACGACAACAATAACAACAAAACCAGTTCATTATTGTTTTACATATTTATTTAGTTCACTACTATGGGCATTTTGTTAAGGTTTCCCTGAGGAAACATAAGGTAGAATCAGGAACAACACTGCCCATACAAAGAGGGAGTCTTCCAAGTAGCAAGCCCCTGTCTCTTGATCTCAACTCTAGCAAACATCCTGGAAGGCAAGCTCTTTGTCTAATTTTCTCAACACTGTACCTCTAAGATCTAGAGCAAGAAATGAAGGACTGGATGAATAATGAAAATAATGATTCCTTTGGGTACCTTTTAAATCAAGTTGCCAAATTAACATTAATATTCTTAGGTAGACTGAAGGTGATGCCACCAATCAGTGAATGACATAGGAAATCTACACATGGAAGGTATAAATACTTGAGAGAACAAAGCCGTGGCTGAAGAAATGGCTCTGACAGTGACCACTTGGGTAATTTGAACTTATCCAAAATGGACATAAGTCATGGACAGAACAGTGGTCTATTCACTTCAAAAACCTCTCCTTGAATGTATGGGTGAAATATAATAGCTGGGCTTCCTTTAAAATTATACTTTGAAGGGCAGGATGGAGAGGACAGGAAAATTAGATGAACTAGAGATGATATAAAATTGCCTTTGTGTTAATAATTGTTGAATGGGATTCACTTTGGTGTTTGAAATTTTCTATAATAAAATGTCAACATACTCATCTCCACTTAAGAGCCTGACATAATAAACATTTACACTGCTTAATGTGTAAATACAGTCTAATCTTAGAAAGCACTTCTTACATAGATTAAGAAAATTTAAAAAAAGGTTTGTCTTCATGACAAAAAAATTGCTTTCAGCTCTAGATGCAACAAATCATGATAGAAATTGGTACTAGGCCGTGTGTGGTGACTCACACCTGATATCCTGGCACTTTGGGAGGCCAAGGTGGGTATACATCTAGGAGCCTAGGAGCTTGAGACCAGCTTGGGCAAGATGGCAAAAACCTGTCTCTACAAAAAATACACGCGCCTGTAGTCCCAGCTACTCAGGCAGCTGAGATGGGAGGACCTGAGCCCAGGACACTGAGGCCGCAGTGATCTGTGATCACCACTATACTCCAGTCTGGGAGACAGAGCAAGATCATGCCTCCAAAAAAAAAACCTCCAAAAAACAAAAAAAACCTCACAAACAACAGCAAAAGAAATTGATGTCAGTGTATATCATTAATATCAGGTTTTTAATAATCTTGGGGGAGCTATGCAAATTACTTTATGCAACGTCTACATGATTCTCATTACATCTTTGTACTCACTTGGACAAAGGCTGAGTAACTCAAGGAAAGTTACGGAAAAAGGGACCAAATAACCACCATATATCTCAATAATTTACCTGCTGCCAATCATCTGTCAAAAAGATGTAAGTTCGGTGCTCTTGTAAGGTGGTAGAATTTATTATTTTATAATGGTTTTATGTGATTCTCATTGCTTGATCATGAGTCAGATTTATTTTCTAACCAAAATTAATCTTGGACCCTTGCCTAACAACCTTTTAATTATTTTCTAGTTCTCTTAAAGTCTTGTTCCTTAACATGAGATTGTGTATTTTCCTGCCTCTTCAGAAAAAATTTTTAGGACTTCTTTAGCTTGGTGATTTGTGACCTTATAAATAAATACTAGTTAAATGAATGTTAGATAATTAGTGTAAATTGAGTTTGAGTTTGAATTGTTCAATTATCTTTAGGCACAATTATTAGTGAGGTGATGCATTCAAATAAGAGTTGATCAAACAAACAGAGCAAAGAAGGTGATTTTTCTAGCCCAATTCTTACACTCTCGCACTCAAATGATAACTTCAAGACTGATTTGTCAATGTGTGGTATGAAAGCTTAAAAAAGACAGCTATATATTACAGGGTCCTAAAGGTCAGGAATTACTTCTCTGTAAGTACTTTTTTCATTTTCTCATACCACCTAATAGTTCTGTATCATAGCAGGCCTCAATACCTTTCTCTGCAATAATTGCCATCACTACCACCAGACATTCTGAAATGAAAATAAGTGGTTCTAACCTTTAATAGTATAAATCTGAAATTTTAAAAGCTAAGTTGTTATTGAATTAAAATTTAAAACAACGTTAGTACTAAGGCCGACAAAACCCCTTTAACAGGAAAAGATCAACATTAAGTGACCTGTTTACTTAAAATTATACTTTCACTCATATTCATACAGTATATTTTGTAATCTCCAGCTGGCCCTCCATCCCAAATCTATCTACTTACAAAAAGAGGGGTTCATAAGTCGAAATGCTATAGAAGGAAGAAATCTAATTTTGACCTGGAGTCAAATGGATGCCAAAGGGAGTTTATGGTTTTCTCTACTTTATAAGCTGTAATTGCAAATACAGTTTCCTTCATCTAAAAAACCATTCCACCCTGAAATTTTCAAACAAAAATAGTTTTCAGAAACATTGGCAAAAGACATCTTCAAAGGAAACTAACTAGTTTGAATTAAAAGGAAAAGGGAGGAGAGAGATGGTGGATTTTTTTTTTTTTTTGATGGTGGATATTTTTAAAGGGATTATGTTTTCAATATTTTGGGCACAAGATGTCTAATTCCTATTTTTTAAAGCATTTCTCATTTAAAATGTAAAGTAGATTAGTAACTTATATGTGCTTAATTTGTAAATAAGATAAAAATAGCATAAATGTGTATAAGATAACTTTAAGAGAAAAACAGTAATATAAAAATCTTTTCTCTAAATATTAAAGAGAAACAAAGTTGTTATCAGTAAATGCCATGAAATACTGAAATAGAAGGGTCCATATCATATAATTAATATGAATATAGTAATAGTATGAAATTCAGTGGCCAAAAGTATTTTTGACTAATTGTTTTTATCAGAATATTTGATATTATAACTTCATAATAACTTTAATTTAAACAAATTGTTAGTTGCACCAATCCTGTTTATTATGGTGTATCTGTAGGTTAAATTTAAAATCCTGACTAACTTTGAGATTAACTGACAGATCACCTTTGCTACAACTGTTGGATAACATTCAACATAAGACATGTTAGGATTCCAGTTTTACAAAGTAGCATAATATTTCAGTAGGTGAGAGGTTAGGGTAGTGTATTCAGTGGATATGTCATCACTTCTTACTCTTCATCACAGAAGGTTCCAAACTTTAATCTTCTCATTCCTCTTTTCTTTGCATTACATATATATATAGTTTTTTGCTTGTTTGTTGGTTTTTTTGTTTTAAGTTCTTACACTAAACTACTTTTGATTCCACAGATTATTGAACGTGGACTTTCATTACCAAAACCATGTTTGAGTGAGGTAGCACAGGGGAACACACTGAATTAGTCTCAATATATTTTGAGTTTACCTTTGAATTAAATATATCAAATACTGAAATGATACCTGCAGAAATGGAAACTGGAGACATCTGAATCTTTGGGGTGTCTCAGATATTTGACTGAAGGTTCATTTATCTATTAAATGGCCATCCTAATGTTAAGTTCAGAGGTTCTTATTTATTTCTAGGAGGAAATATTTAAATACGTTTTTTTAAAGGAGCTGGAAAAAATATTCGGAGAAGCATAAAATCTTCCCAGAAATGACTCTGTCAGGACAGGCTACAACAATAGGTTTAGAATGGTAAAGCCAATTTCTGAAGTGATAATCCCCAAAAATTCTGCCAAAAAGAAATTGACTAACCAAGCCCAAATAAACCAAACTCAAAACAAAAACTATCAGAAAACAAAGGTAATGTTTCAGAATTGTTGAAGTTGTAACAGCCACTGTGAATATCCAGTTAGATGACATACCATGAAGTGAGGCTAAAAGGTATTTTGATGCTGGAACCCTTAAAAGGGTAAATGTTCTGCAGGCTGTCTTCAGGAAATGATAAAACATGTATGATTACAGTCTGCAAAATATGCAAAATATAAAAGGTTCAGAGAATTAGAACTTGATTTTAGAAAAGTAAGATTAGGTGATATTCTCTGAAATTTGAAGAGAATATTTACAAGTAAAATGGAAGTCTTTCTGATGTGGTGTATGTTGAAAATAAATGGCATTAAGAAAAGTTAAAGAATGTAAAGGGTACTTTTACCTTTGATCACTAAGAGGGGAAGTTAGAGATGGTTTTGTTAAGTCCTTAAATGTTCAGGGTGACACTACTCAAATCATTCCCTAGGGCCACTCACAGAAAGAGAATATTAAAGTTGGGCTAGGCTCCTACCCAGCAGAACAATTCATAGAATCTTAATCTGTTAAGCTGGAAAGGACATTAAAGAACACCTAGTCCAGCCCCCTCATTTTACAGATATGGGAACTGAGATGCAGAATGGCTGAGTCATTTGTCTAATGTTATGCACTTGGTGACAGGCTGGAAGAAAAATATGGTTTCTTGATTCCTGGTCTGAAGTTCTTTCCACTTTCCACATCTCTATGCTCACTCAAAGCCAAAAACTATGTTATTCATCAGGTGGGTTGCCTTCTTACAGAGGTGAGTGGGTTAAATAGAGCTAAATGCCATTACAACTGTTATGGTTATTCAAGCTTGCTGACTTGATCTGCCTGCTGTGGATCTATCTTCAACTACAAAGCCCTGCGAAAGAGTCCACTGTCCTGTAACATAATTGTTGTTTTTAGGTCAAAACAATTATGTGAAAGTTCTTGCAAGAAAAGTTCTCTTTTTGACACCCTTGTATTCTTATCCTTTCCCTAAGTAATGGTGTCTTATCTTAGAGAATAATGGAGCTTAGATACCCAAATGCCCTGTGCTGAACCCACTTGGCCATTCTTGATGTTTCAATGAGGAGAGATGAGGAGATAATCAAGGAAAAGAATCTTCTAGTATATGGCTATGCTTAATTTATGTCATGGAGAAGAGAAGGATTGTCTGTCAGGATGGAAAATAACAAATGAGAATTTTAATTAATTAAACATTTTGCCTATAAAATTGGATTATAATTAATTGATATGTCCTTGAATAGAAATGCTTTTTTCCATACAGTAATCCCATGCAGCCCCTTCCTACCAGCATTTAATGGTCTTGGTATTTCGTGATAAATATTTTCTTTCAAGTTAGAAAGAAAAACCTCACATATTTAAAAAAAGAGAAAGGTACTCCAAATCCATTATGTTTGATATCATTTTCTTTCTATTTTATTCTTCCTTTAGGTTTAGAATAGATGTATATCAAATACATTTTTTGGCCAAATGCCCAATGGCTCTTAGATCAACATTTTTCAGAGGCTAATGCTAGATACCATCATAGAATGAACTCCTTAGATATAAAAAGAAATGTGAACTATAACTGCAACTATGCTTATATAATAAAAAACTTAGTAATCAGATTTTAAAAGTTTGACATCATGGTACAGGAATAAATATTCATATTATTATCAATCTATATCCCTATTTCTCAATTTAACAGCTTAAATATTCTTATTTGTTTTCTGTATAAGCTTACCAGCTTTCACAATCTTCCCTAATTTTGCAACACTTTGCTCTTCTAATACTTACAGCACATAAGGAAATTTTAATTCTATGTTATATCTGTACATTCAAAATGAATATTCAAACATTAAACAGTACATTAGGATGACCTTCCTTGTTGGCACATCCCTTCTTTGCTGACTGTACATGATAGTAGCCTACAAAAGACACACATGATGATGATGATGAGGTAGGTTTGTGGCTATTTGACTTTCCAAAGGCCTAAGAGGAAGCTGTAGTTGAAACCAAACGGTAAATCTTGGCTGAATATCAAAACTGAAGTCAAACTTCACTATGTCTCTAATTCAGAGTTTGGTAGAACATTTCAATAAGCACACTTATTTTTTCTTTATAGTTTATTTTCTTTTCTTCCTTTTTCTGAAGAAATAACTACAGACATTTTAAACTGAAATCCATGAATTCCTCTAAGATCCACAAGATGGTGCTATAAAGTGGCATTTAGAAAATTTTGACAAACCATATGACTTCCTGGAGCAAATACTTAAGCATGGTCAAATAATTTTTTCTATTTTTGGTTAGAAATTTTTTATTACATCAAAATTTTGGAAGTTCTCAGTCTTTTTTTTCTTCATGTTACCTGTGTATTACTATTTCTCTATATTCTGCTTCTAAGAATATTTCATGAATATATTGATTTACTTGATGGTGTTCAGTAAGTTTTACATTTCATACTTTAATTTTGTTCTGCAATATTATATTTTTGTGTTATATATTTCAGGGTATGTCACTTCAAACCAGTTAATTGTATTTCTTGTTTTGGTTTATATTATAATTGTGTATGACAATGTTTAGCTCTGTACATAAGACGGTGTTGAGCAAAATCAACTATGAATTAGCTATATGTCAAATAATTATCATTTAACAATATTGGCTACAGATAAATGCTGTTTTTAAAAGGCAACAGTAAACTACATTTGTTAAAATAAGGAATGTATACCTTTACTCTTAATGTTGCTTTTAAATATTCTGTCTCATAAATTATATTTTTGTTCATTCTGTTTTCAATCTCGGAGTTTAAGACTATTTTGTAAGAAGCTTAATGATTGAATTTGGATCTCAACAAGGCTAAATTATATTAGAGAAAGTACTGGATTGAATTGGAGACCAATCCCTGCCCTCCACCTGAACTGCTGTAACAGGTCTTCTTTTCATCTCTTCCAGTGGTTCTTAATCAAGGGCAATTCTGCCCTTGGCGGGTCTTTGGCAATGTCTGGAGACATTTTTAGTTTTCACAGCTGTGGGGGTGGGGGTGGAGGGAGCTACTACTGTCATCTAGTGGGTAGAGGCCAGGAATGCTGCTAAGCATCCTGTAGTGTACAGGACAGCCCCGACAACAAAGAATTACACTGCTCAAAATATCAACAGTGCCAAGGTTGAGAAATTGGCCTATTCATTCACCTCCTTGTTGTTGGTTTGTTTGTTCTTTCATCAATTTGTCCACACATTCATTCACTTGTGCATGTACTTATCCACCATCTGTCCATTAATTCATTCCTTCAACACATTTTTACAAAGTGCTACCATGATTCAAGACTGAACTAAGGGTGGTAGTGGCTCATGCCTATAATCCCAGCACTTTGGGAGGGCAAGGTAAGAAGATTTCTTGTGGCCAGGAGTTTGAGATCAGTCTGGGCAACACAATGAGACTGGGTCTCTAAAAATATTTTAAAATTTAGTTGGGTGTGGTCGCATAAGACTGTAGTTTCAGCTACTTAGGTGGCTGAAGAGGGAGGATTGATTGAGCCAAGAAGGGCAAGGCTGCAGTGAGCCATAATCATACCACCGTACACAGCCTGAGCAGAAGCAACCCTGTATCTTAAAAAAAAAAAAGGAGATACAAAGATAAGGATTATCCTGTTTCTATTTAATCTGACAGGGGAGAGAGATGCTTATGAAATAATCTAAACAACAATATGATGTGATCGGTGTTTCATTTCTAAGTGTAAGATGTTCTGGGAACAAAGAAATTAACAAATCCTAGGGAAGAGGATAGAATTCAGGAAGGCTTCATGGAGATGGGGATTGTTTATTGGATGGGTGGGTGAGACCATAGAATGAAATTCTGAGGAAAGCACAAGCAAAGCCAGAGATGTAATAATCTAAAGTGTTTGATGAGCATGTACTGTTAGGGTATGAAATTAGATTGAGGAGGGTTGGGAAAAAGAACGAAGAAAATGCTTAAAAAATTGAGCAGAACACTCTGGGAAGGGCCTTGGACTTCATTCTCCAGGCTTGTAAAGTTTAGAATAGGATTGCGTGCGGCGGCTTATGCCTGTAATCTTAGCAATTTGGGAGGCCAAGACCGGTGGATCACTTGAGACCAGGAATTCCAGAACAGCCTGACCAACATGACGAAACCTGTCTCTACTAAAAACACAAAAATTAGCTGGGCGTGGTGGCACAAGCCTGTAATCCCAGCTACTTGGGAGGCTGAGGCACAAGAATCCCTTGAGCCTGGGAGGCAGCATTTACAGGGAGGTGGGGGTTGCAGTGAGCAGAGATTCTGCCACTGCATTCCATCCTGGACAACAAAGTGAGACTCTGTCTCAAAAAAAAAATTAAAATAGAAGAGTGACATTAGGCATATAATCATTACTCTCTTTAGGCCTGGTTTCATACCTTTAATGTGAGAAACATGTCAGGTTTCCTGTAGCTTTAAAACTATGTTATTATTATATAGTCAATCTATTACATTTATATTACAACTATCAATAAAATCACATCTATAAAGAACATTTTTTAATATATAAAAATTGTGTTGTCAGGAACATTTACTTTCATTATAATTAGCAAAATATTATATATTCTTATTAACATATTTGGTGTTTGTTTTAAGGCTGAACATACTTGAGCAGATCAAGTTATTCTGCAGAATACAGTCTTCCAGTTGGTTTATTACTATGTCAATAACTAATTGAGGCTGCACCAGAATAAATTTTTAAAATATTTTTCCTTCTAACTTCTCTACTCTTGTACTTTTATCAATAAATTTTAGACAGCCTAATCAGATACAATTAGTTTAACAAGTTTTATAGTTTGAATAATTACTTCAAAAGTGTTAGTGTTTTATAGAAATAAAACTGTGGAGAATTCTTTGTGTCTTACATTAATAAATGAAGGAAACTTGATATGAACAGTTGTATGAATTTATTTGAGTAAAATCAGGGTAGTAATAAAGTGACTGGTAAAATTTTATTCTGATTTACAAAATGTATTTTTGTTATATATTTTTGATTATATGTTTTTATATTTATAATTTAAATTTGGCTTTAAAATATGGGTGGCTGATACCACTGCTTTAGACAGTTCTATAGTCATTCAGAACTGAAGGTCATAGAATAGATCAAATAGAGTAACGTGAGATATAAGTAAATTAAAAATAAAACACAGGGTGAGAGTGCAGAGAACAAAAATGGGCCCCAAATCTAAATGAAATACAGAAAACCCAGAAATCTCCTATGAGGAACAGGTCCATCATTTTGTCCAAAATAGAGAAATGAAAATACTGATGTTAAAAGTCATAGAGGTGTTGGGAAGGGCATGGCTGTATTACAGTCTTCAGAACTGGTTAATGATAGAGTAACTGAGCCATTTTCATTCTTGCCTGTTGTTTGAACTGTAATTGCCTGCCCTATTTGATGGCATCTTTTGGAGTCCTCCTTTCTCCTTCCCCCAAATCTTGATCGTTATGGTTTCTATACCACATTTCTTCCAGTATTAAAGTCTTTGATGGATCATTTTGGATTTGAATATTCATTCATATTTATTTCCTCTGGAGAAATTAAGACCCATCCAATAATTTACAGAGTTATGTGGGTTTTCCGATTTTCCACAGCACTTTTTTTTTTTAAGACAGGGCCTCGCTCTTGGGCTCAAGCTATCCTCCCACCTCACCTCCCAAGTAGCTGAGACTACAGGCAAGCACGACCATGTCCAGCTAATTTTTGGATTTTTTTTTTTTCTGTAGAGATGGGGGTTTCCATATGTTGCCCAGGCCGGTCTTGAATTCCTGAGCTCAAGCAATTTTCCCACCTTGGTCTCCCAAAGTGCTGGGGTTACAGGCATGAGTCGCCATGCCCAGCAGCACTTACATTTTGAGACCACATCATAGATCTCTTTTTAAGAGAGAGGGTTAATTTTCAAAAGATAAGGACTTTATATGATGTTATAAAAAGGGGTTCAAGCCCAAGAAAAGTATTTGAACTAGTTTGTGGTTTTGAAGGGTACCTTAGGATTCAGGGATGGGTTGTGGAAGAAGCAGATACAGGGTGGGTGGGGGAGCAAACTGCAGGACTGCAGGATACCCAACTCTCCACCCCAACCCCCTGCTTCCATTAGCCACTCTGCTTTTGTCTCTACTTTCTTGTTTCAGGTGAGGTGTAATTTTTTTTGAGACAAAGTCTCACTCTATCTCCCAAGCTGGAGTGCAGTGGCGTGAATACAGCTCACTGCAACAGCAACCTCCTGGCCTCAAGCCATCCTTCTGCCTCAGCCTCCCCAAAGCTCCAAGGTTACAGATGTAAGCCACTGAGCCAGACGGAGGCAGAATTTGAACAAAGGGTTATAAGGAGATGCCAGATGATCTCTAAGGTCCCTTCTGCCCTGTAGGGACAGGGAACTTTTGTTTTCAAATCTCTGACCTGAACATAGACCTTCAAGCTAAAAGAGTTGAATAATAACTGAGAGACACAAGATAGGATAAAGAAAACATGTAGGCTGGGCATGGCCATCACTCCTGTAACTCCAGCACTTTGGGAGGCTGAGGCAGGCAGATTGCTTGAGTTCTGGAGTTTAAAACTAGCCTGGGCATAATGTCAAAACCCCGTGTCTACAAACAATACAAAATTAGCAAGGTGTGGTGGCACGTGCCTGTAGCCCTAGCTATTAGCCAGGCCTGGTGGCACATGCCTGTAGCCCCAGCTACTCAGGAGGCCTAGGTAGGAGAATCACCGAGCCTGGGAAGTAGAGGCTGCACCACTACATTCCATCCTGGACAAGAGAGTCTGTCTCAAAACAAAACCAGAACCAAAAAACCGTGTTAAAAAAAGAAAGACTCCAAAATAAAATTTTTTTAAAAAGTAAAAAGCACCAAAAATTAATCTTTTCTTCTTGCTAAGAAATTAAACATTTCCTATTAAATATAATGAAACGGTACATTCAAAAAAGTTAAATCCCTTCCAACACTGAGACACATAGTAAAAACCAACCAAACTAGCAGATAAACCTCAGTTTGAGTGTCCTGCAGAGACAGGGCTTGATCTACCCAAGAGCAGGAGAACTAGTTTTCTCCACAAGGGGCTCCTTTTCAAAACAAGAGGTGCCTCTGAACAGCCACCTGAATTAGGATGTGGCAAACATGACATGCAGGCTTTTGTTCTGGGTCTCTGATTTCTGTGCATACAGGACCTTCTCCTCTTGGTGTCATTGAGAGTTTCCATTCATTTGCATATACATAGGGACATTAAACAACAGCAGCCCCATGAAAGTATGGAGAGCATGATTGGCCACTACTGGACTGACACAAGATGTTGGCAGTTACTGTTCATTGGTTGGAATTTTTAAGTAAATATTTATTAATAAAACTTCATAACACAACAAAAATTCATGTTGCTTAGGGGAAAATGTGTCTAACCATTCCTAGCATTTTTTGAATATAATGTTATATTTTGTGAATTTTAGTAGCTTTGGAAATAATCTTAATGTCATCCCAAAAGTTAAAACAAATTTTCAGCAGAAATTCAAAGTCTATTTTAGGAATTATTTTTCATCTGCAATATAACTAATAGTTATGAAAAAACAGCTTTGGAGAGAGGCTCTAGGAAACGTTTCATTTCATCTGCATTATGCCCAGGTCCCTAAAAAAAGGAAAGCACAACCGAATCACCACATGGAAGGTATAAAAAGGCAACGAATGAATTAAGCGCAGGTGAATCATAGACTTGTAACTTTTGGCTAGTTACATGAGATATTCCAGCTGTGAACGAACAGAATGCATAGCAAGTGATTCCAGTTTAAGCTAGTAACTATGCTTACATTATAGCCTACTGGTCTTTCTTGATAGAGACATAGGCAGACTAAAGAGAAGGAACCCAATCCATATCGTGTAAAGGAAAAGTGATTTCAAAAATATTAAGGTGAAAAAGAAATTGTTAATTTTCAAAATTCTATGGCTCCCTGCATCCCTCTTTCACCCAGACAAAAATGGCTAGTGATCATTTTATGTAATTAATACACAGGTGTGTGGGGAATGAAGGTAAGCTCCTTTTCTTTGCTTAAATTAATAGCACAGCTTCTGTTGTTCCAAACTAATAATTGTATCAGTGAAACCTATTTGCTATTTTAGAAAATGACTAGTAGAACAATATATTTCATAATATCACATGATAAAACAATTTAAAATTCACAGGTAATTAAAAACACTTTACTGTTCTACAATGACAACTAGGGTCACTTGTAAAAAAATCTCTCATTTATCAGACTGCATTCATATGAAAGAAGAAAACCTTTTCGTGTTCCATAAGGGAAGAAGATAGAATGAAATCTGACATAGTGCAAACGTGATTAAAGTGAAATTTTCAAAAAAACCAAGTTGCATTAGGAATTAGACTTCTGTCTCTTTAAGGTTAATTCTCTACTCATGTTTTCCTGAACATAAATAAATGCTACACCAAAAAAAAAAAACAAAAACAGACTATAGATAGTATTAATTAGGAGGTTCTTTAAAACATTTCAAAATTCTGCAGCACATTAGGGAACCTAATTTTCAAACTCTGATATGTATCAGGTAAGTAGAGCCGATTCTTTTCCTTGTTCCAATAAGGATTTGCCTTCTTTTTATTTATTTATTTACTTACTTTTTTGAGACATAGCCTTGCTCTGTCACCCAGGCTGGAGTGCAGTGGCAAGATCTAGGCTCACTGCAACCTCCGCCTCCCAGGTTCAAATGGTTCTCGGGTCTCAACCTCCTTCCTGAATAGCTGGGATCATGGGCGTGCACCACCACACTTGGCCAAGTTTTGTAGTTTTAGTAGAGATGGGGTTTCACCATGGTGGCCAGGCTGGTCTCGAACTCCTAACTTCAAGTAATCAGGCCTCCTAAAGTGCTGGGATTACAGACATGAGCCACTGTGCCTGGCTTGCCTTCTTTTGAGATAAATTGGCTGTCTCCTAACTATGGAAGTCTGGAAACTCTTGAACAGAGTATGAATTATGTGTCTACACTGGGCTGGAAATTTCTACCCTTGACATTGTTGGTTTTGTTGCCCATTTGGGGGGCCAGAAGAGAGGTTGCAGGCAGGATGGAGTGGCGCAGTTTCCTCTACAGGCCTACGGTCAGAAACAGGCTGGCACAAGGGAACAATCGCAGGGCCAGGATCAGCGTGAGGCCAGTGAGGCTGAGTCAAGGGGCAAGTGCAGGGGGGGTCCTGTCTTTACTCAAGGTTTCGATGTTTTGTTCACCACATTTTTTTTCTGCATTAATTTTATTAAAAAATGTTGCCTCCCTGAGTTTTTTGGCTCCTACTTACATACTGGCCTCACCCTCGTCCTGGCCCTGCTCAACCAGAACCTGGACTGTGAGCTCAGGTAGACCTGTGAGGCCACAGCAGAGTGCAGCCTCTCCCTTTTATTCTCTTCCGCTCAGATGGGTCAGGAAAGTCACCCACAAGAACTAAGTTCTCCCTGGTGCAAAAATGAAAACAAAGGGTAAAGAAAAGTGTCCTCTGTCTAACAGGAAACTAATGGGAGTGTTAGGGAATAGCAGTTGTCATAGATAGAACTGACCCCTGGGAGTTTTAGTTGATCTCTATTCCAGGGCTTGTATCTTTCTGGACAGGAACCATAATGAGCAAAAGAACTAATGCCCACAAGTTGAATTTAGCAGAAGAATCAAGGAGTCAGAATAATACATTAATTCAAAAAGTGGGAAGACTCCTTCCAAATCATGCTAAGTTAAATAAAAATGAGAGACTTGAGATGCACATACAAATGTGACATAAAGCTCTTTTGTGTAACAAAACGGGCAGGATTACATGTGGTATACCTAAACTAACCGATGGTAACTTTCCATTCTTGAAGAGAACAAAATAATACTTTCAATCTTATCGCTAAACTTCTCACAGGACAGGTTGGTATGTGTCTCCTTGTATTTTTCAAAAATGCACACTTACTGTCCTCAGGCAGAGGCAGACGCTGCCCTGCCACAAAGAACACTGGGGCCCTGTTTACTATCCATTTGTGTTTGAAGTGAGTAGAATGGAGAAAGGGATGCTTTCAGAAATGTTATCTTACTTAATGCCCCCATAGCCTATAGCTCGGTAAGAACAGTCTCATGGGGAGGGGAGAGAGGATTAGGAGCCGGGGAAAAAGCTTTCCCTCTGGCAGTTGCTACAGCTAGAACCATGAAGCCCACAGGATTCACACTGTTTTCTCTGGAGGGATATGATAAGACTCGATGTAATGTTATTACGCTGTCTCATTTAGCAAGTAGTGTCATCATCCAATTGTTTGGAAAGGTGAAATACAGGAGCTTCCGATCTTTGCCCTACCATAGAAGGAACATTTGGACACCACAGTACTTTTTTTTGGAAAACGGAAGCTATAGCTGGAAGCCAAAAAAGCTCTCAAAAGGGAAGATGAAGAAAGTAATATCGATCTGGTTAAAAAGCTCTCAAAATTATCTAACGAATGCTGACATCAGATAGGTATTGGTCTTTAGGTAATAACATTGGTATGTATCTACTTTATGCATTTCTATGCAGATTTAGTAGAAAAAATACCTACATATATATTTAATTCCGTAGGATCCCAATGCATTTTGAGGATTTAAACAGATAAGCCAACCTCAAAAGGGACTGATTCTTGCAACTAAAACACAGACACCTCTGGGGTGAAATGTGGCAACAGTTTGACAGGCATAGCAGTAGCTTAGGCCAGAAAGGATTTATCCAATTAAAATTATGGGATGAATTTTGGCTGGCAGAATGTAATTACCAGCCTTGGAATGGATCCAGGATCCTGAGGTTAACACCCCTCCTCTTGCCAACAACCCTCCTACCTGCCAACACTCCGAGATGGAGAAGGCTGGATCTGACATAATCGCACATAATACTGTTGTGACATCTAAGTACAATGATGATGATGTGAGAAGCATCGTGAACCTGATTTTTTTTAACACTCATTATGTTACTTATTTTTATGCCACATTAGGCTAGAAACCAAATGTCCACATAAATGTTAATTTCCTCAAATCTGTGTTTAAAAATTATAATTAGAAAATAAAAAATAGATTTAAAAATTAATTTATTCAGTCAAAGTAGTTATTTAGTGATTATTTCACTACAGGAACAAAATTGGATCAAAATGGTGACATTTAATCCTTGCTACACGAAAAAAAAAAAAGCAGGTCCTGATTTTTTGGAAGTGAAATGTGTTCTCAAGGTTGACTGGCCTAGAAAAAAAGGAAATGCAGAAGCCTTGTTCATATTCGTTGTAACTTTGACTAAATGGGTATGTGCAAAGACTGCTTTTGTCCCGGGGTGGGTCCCGTTCACAGTCACGAGGGCCACTAATCCTCCAGGAAGGGATTTACCGGAAGGGTTTGTGTGAGTGCCTGTGTCCCTTCCAAGGAAACCAGAGAAGAGCCCCCTTCTGGTGCATGATCAATAGGCAAAGACCTGATCATTAGATTCCATGCCCTTTTAAAGTCATTAATGGACAAGAGAATTGAGGAGGGTTTGGCGACACAGAAGAGCAGATGAAAAGGCAACACTGAGAAGAATCTGAAGCGTTCAGGGACGCCAGGCTCGTGGTGCCTAGTCAGGGAGGGAGAGGCAAAGCCAGCCCGGGAGGTGCGCGGCTGGGTGGGGCGCGCCCCGGGCGCCTGGGAGGCGGAGCCGGCGGTGGAGGCTGCGCGCGGGAGACGCGCGGCGACTCGGGCTAGACGGCTGCGCTGCCCCCACCGCCCTTCGGCGCGCGCTAGTCCTCTGCCCTTCCAAATAGCGGAGCGGCAGGCGTGGCCGCTGATTCGAGAGCCCGGCAGGGGCGCGCAGCCGCCGGCCGCCCCTCACTCCCAGGCGCAACAACCTTGCGCCTCGCCGCCGCTGTGTCCCGCGAGACCTGCGGGGAGGCCGGGAGTCACTTCGGTTTCCCCTTCAGCCCACGTGGCACTGGCACACTCCACCCAGGAACCCAGTCGGGACTGCGCTGGGAGTCCCAGCAGCGGGGTTCTGGTCCCCGCACGCGTTGCCGCAGCCTGGCGAGCCTCCTTGCGGTCTCCCAGCGCCGGTGGGATGCGTGCGCCGGGGTCAGGTGAACTGCTGTACTTTGCACTTGCAGGGCTAGGTCCTCTGGGGGTGGGAAGGAGTGGGGGCGGGGGGCGGCCGGGTGTTTGATCTGTCACCAGAGGTCATCCAATGGTAATTGAAGAGATGGGCTGGGTGGACTAGCACCTCCCTGTCCCACCACAGAGTGTTTTGGGGCTTGCGTTTGGGTCACTTTCTAAGTCTGGTACTGCCGCTCATTTCAGTTTCGCTGTGAAGGAGAATTTTTCTAACACCATCTTTGTGTGATTTAGCTGTCCACAGGGAATCAAAATGTGGAGTGAGAGGATGAAACTAATCCTTTCTTTTGCACTGTTAGGGGTTGCCATAAACACCATTTGTTAAAAAGCATAATTATGTTGGGAAAGTGCCTGATGAGACAATTAAGCTGCATAAACACACTGAAAACAAATGAAAACCAGAAGACGCCCACACCCCTTGTGTAAAGCAATTTTTTGTTTACATAGAAACGAGAGGTCTGGGTTGCTTTATTACAACAATGTTATTAATACTTAGAAAAACCTAATGATAGAATTTTTATGAATTTTCAGTGAGGAGATGATGGTCATATTATGAAAACCTGCCTGCAAACCTGAGCTAGCTAGGACGCCTGAACCCTCTCTACGTTAAGATGATTAGGCCAGTGAACGATGCTAGTGAATAAGCCAGCAGATTTATTCCGGGAGAGCACCATTATTTGCACCAGAGCACTTTAGCTTAAACTCTAAAGTTTATAAAGTGTGTCTCAGAGTTAGATCACTGTGGTTGGTATCCCTCACACAGGGAACATTACCTGTCAGAAAACGACCCTCATCAAATATTTGTTAAATGAATTCATGAGGGCCTCATTCATTTTTAGTTATGATATTTAAAAGAGACCAATGTAATATGGTCCTGAACTTGAAGGGGGAATTATTTTCTTACTATTTTAAGATGTTTTAATTCCTTTAGATCATGAATATCATTTGAAGTATGGAAAAATCAGTCAAAAATGCCGTTCTAGTGCATTAAAAATAAAGCAGCCTCTAAAACCTGTATAATCTATTTTCAACAAGAATCACATTTCTGGTATTATTTAGTAATATATATCAGAATATGTCATCTTTCAATTCAAGTTACAGAATTCTGTGAAAAGACTTTAAACTGATTTAGAAACTTTGTTGAAACAAGGAGGAATAATTGTCATGTAAAGCATCCAAATGGCTTCCTTATTTGTTTGTTTAATGTCCATGGCCGGCCTATAGATACTTTTTTTTGCCACAAGAATTGATTTTATAAGAATCCACATATTAAAGAATTTTCCTTGTTTCTTTTTTTTTGCATTTTTCCAGTGAGTCTAGTTTAACAACAAAAAAAGTCATACCTATTCATAAAATAGTACAGACCTTGAAAATAGGGATAAGGCTAAGGAAGACCATGCTTGAAATGGGATAACATTCTTTAATGAAAAACTTTCACTTACATGATGGAATTCAGGCTGAGGACCCTGCCAGGTATTTTCCAATGTCATTCCAATGTTCATATGTTCATATGTACATGGCCATGTACACATGGTTTCTTATTTGAGTCAATCTGGGGATTTTATGCTTTAGAATTTTTCTAGGAATGAAATAGTAAAGTGCTTATATTATGACTGCCTAGTTTCTAAAAAGTTATGATTTTTTATAGTAAAAACATGAAACTATAAATCAACTCTAAAGACACATAATTATTTTTCTCCTATTCCAGAAAAATCATATCTTCCTCCAGAGTGGGGCTTCGTTTGCCTGCCTGTTTACTAAACATTTCAGAAGCCAGAAGAAAATACATTGTTGAGAACACAGCAAAAGTAGCTCTTCTTTACAAAAATGGTAGGAAAACCAGACAACTGAAGCTGAATGCTGTAGTGTTTTAGTGTGTACACCTTATCTACATAACATTTTTCTTTCTTTCTTCCTGAATTTTCCTCCTTGTTCTTGAGCTGTTACAGCTCTGCACAACTCCAGGATACTGAGATAGCTCAGCTACTCAGATGTGCACATATGCTCTTTTCCAAATGTCTGCATACGTTCAGCAGCACAGCTCTTCACATTTGTATGAGTCTCTGAGATACACGTTGTTCAGATTATTGACAGGCTCCTGGGGAGGATGTATTTACATAAAAGTATAATGTTTCCCTCATGGGTTGTTTATTTGATCATTAATAGAAAGAGCATAATCATACCTTATGCTTTTTATTGAGCAGGTTAAATGAAAAATAAACTTGCCAAATACCAACTACTTTTCATAGCATTCCTGCCACCAAAGCCCATGCAATCATTATAGTATTATTATTTCTACTCTCTTTTCTCTGTATAAAGACTGTTAGGCAAGTGCATTTAAATGATGTGCGTAGATCACTCAGCAATTTGATGACAGAAGACTGGAACTCCTTATTCCCTTGGCCAGTATTACTATGAAAGATACTACTCTTTTTCATCCTTAAAATATTCCTGTGATGACACATGGTTAGATATTATTTGTCTTTACTTTCACACACACACCAACACACACAACAGTGTATACAGTCATTTAAATAGAATGCTTGTTACTATATCAGTAACTTTTTGTCAACAGGTGAAACCAGTCCTAAAGCATTTCAGACATTAAATTTTAATTTCCGATTGTCATTTCTAATGTAGTTACTGCTTTTCATAAGAAAGACATGTTTTCCCCCACTCCGTCTCAACTATGAGCACATTTAACTTACTGTCTTGCAACTTTGCTGGAACTAGAAATGTCTATGAAAATTCCTGATAATTGCTGATAAGAAAACTCCTTTGGAGTTGGTATGCAGCTGTGATTTTGCATGCTTTTTGTGGAAAGAGCCAGCTTGGGCTCTTCATTGTCAAACAGTACATCTAATGGGATTGGGTTGCCTGTCTCTGTGATTAGGTGAATGTGCAGAGACATTTGTGGAAGTTACACACTGATGGATGCCTGGGTCTCAACTCACAGTTTTTATCAGCTTATTAGTGGCAGCAGCTCAAATGGAATTATAGCTATTATACTCCATTACAAATACCAAACAATTTACTTCTGCTGAGATTCACACTGACAGCTCCTCTTGCCAGCAGCAATTTTTTTTTTCTATATGCATGCTTAAGAAATTGCAGGAGAGAGTGTTTTATTCTTTCAGCATTTGATTCAATTGAATCACATGAAACTGAGAATAAAAGCTTTCAGGAGAAGATTTAGGATGAAAAAAATTAAATCATATCTCTTTTCTTCCAGGTGTTAAGAGTATGTTGAAAAACTACATAAAATAGGAGGTTGCGTGATCTTGTTCTTACTTCATCTTTTATGGTTTTCAAAATGCAAGGAAGGTAGCACTAGTTAAGAAAATGAACCTGTCTTTTTTTTTTTAACAAATATTTTAAAAGCATTTATTTTTAAGTGAGTGGAATAAAACTATATAAACTGTGTAGTTTTTTCTAATTAAGGAATGTGAGCACATTTAAATGGCCTAGAAAGGTCTTAGGTAAAGGAATCTGAGTTATAAATTTTAGACCTACACCAGGGCAGGACTCTATAGATGCTTGTTTGGCCATGAGTGAGTGACATATGTTTATCTTCTCACATTATTAAAATTAATAGTGCAGGGCCTTTGTAAGCTCTGTAGTTCCTGGGTGTAACTTGTTTTTCCTTTCCTCTGAAAAGATTAATTGTTGAGCTGCCAGGGGACAGGGAAACAAGGTATAATAGCATAACCAAAGGTTTAATTACCGCCTGAAAACTTTTGTCCTTCACTTTGAATTTGCTTTTGTAGGCATAAGGGGGACTTTTAAGGAGCCTGGACCATGCTTGTAAACTTCAAAAATAACTCTGGGGTTATGTATGGCTGCCATACAAGGGAATGGCAGCTTTCTCCTCCAGGTTACGCATATTCAAGAGTCACAAACCACCAAAAGCTGGAAGTTGTTAACATCTGAAGGCTGTTGGTGGCCTCTGAAAAGGAGATGGTGGACTCAGAGCAGTTTCTAATGGACAGGTGCATTCGTCTCAAAAACCTCTGCTCTGGGCACTAATTGGTCTATTTTGGTTGTACCAGATGTCAGATCTTGACCCAAACAGTTTAATTTCTGGATTTTGGAAGGAAATATTGACAAGGCCTACGTGATGAGATTGATAAGGAACAGGATTTAGAGCAGTACGATTTGGCCATTGAAGAAAGGGGCTACTGTCTTAGACTGAGTTAAGGGAATTCTGGCAAATTCAGTATTAAGTCCAAGAGAGGATCTCTTGTAGACATCAAAAGCTTGTGTCTGAGCTGAGCCATCTGGTTATACAATAAGATGCTGTAAAAGAAGTGGACATTGCTACTCATGAATTTCATGTTTATTCAATGTCACTTCCAAAAGTCACATCCCAGAATTTTTCCACTAAGCTAAATTTAATTATATCAGAAGAAATAAAGTATTAAGGTTTTATCACAGAAAAAACATTCTTACACTTCTGTCTTGCTTCCTTTACAGAGAAGAAACATCCTTTGTCAGTGCTCAATATATTTTCTGATCAAGACCACAATAGATCAGTCATTACAATAGCAGCTTCTGTTGATAAGTTGGGTCAGATTTCAGTTTCTTTCTTTACATATATGTCTTTTTTTGGTGAAGGGTAGGCTTCAGGTAGACCTGAACATTATCTGTAATCATTGATTTCCTGTGTAAATCTGAATACTCCCCTCCATTTATAAAGAGTCTACCACAAAACGACATTTAATCATTTTCTGAACATGTACATCTCAAACATTCTCCATTTCCTCTTTGTTACAGTAAACCTTGGGGTCCAAGATTTAATAACTTTTTTTTTTGCTGAAGATGATCACATATGCTTTGTGGTTAAGAAAAGATATCTTCAGGTTTTAGCCTGGAAGTAATAGTGTTGAAGTCAGCTTTCATTTCACTGCAAAGCTGGCATGGAATGAAACTTGCTAAGCAGTATATTCTGGGTTGGGAGTTTGAGATCTGGGGTTGGGCTGTGAATGGACATGAAATGGACTCCATGTCTCATAGGGACATTGTAAGTGTTTGTAGGACAATTTAAATTTGAAGAAGCACAATCGTTTAAGTGAAAACCTGTGTTATCTTAACATTGCTTAGTAAAGGTTTCAAATAATTTCAGATAAACTTGTTTTCCACTTGGCAGATTGTCCTTGTTCAAAAGCTGTGTTTACTTGCATAAGGGAGGGAAGAGCTTACTGATAACTTACAGCAAGCAGAGGACAGATGATCTGTCTGGCTAATTTTTTGTATTTTTTTCAGTAGAGATGGGGATTTGCCATGTTGGCTAGGCTGGTCTGGAACTCCTGACCTCAAGTGATTTGCCTGCCTCAGCCTCCCAAAGTACTGGGATTATAGGAGAGAGCCACCACACCCAGCCTGGACAGATTATCTTGAATGTTAACCTTAATACAGAGTTAAAAATCTACTTTTTCCTCTACTGCTAAAATGTCATATCGTATTACTAATGAAAACTCAGAGTAACATCTAAAACTCTTAGGTATCTATAATATACATTTAACTATAATAATTAAATGAAAAATATAATTAGTGGATAAGCCCGAAACTAAAATAAGTATTTATGCTTTAAAATATTTATGTGGAAAAAAAATTATGTGGCCGGGCACAGTGGCTCATACCTATAGTCTCAGTGCTTTGGGAGGCCAAGGTGGGAGGATTCCTTGATCCCAGGAGTTTGAGATCAGCCTGAGCAATGTAGCAAGACCCAGTCTCTAAAAAGAAAACATAAAAAAATTATGTCTGTATCTATTCTAATATAATTACTCATAAGGCATTCTGAAAATAAGGAATTCGATTCAGTTAATTGGAGAAAATTGAAAAAATTTAACCAGTTTAAAAAAAATAATTAAATAGTATAAGACTAACAAATCTTACATAATTCTCCCACTTTGGGGAGGGAAAAGCTAGAAGAAATATGAAGTTTTATGAGTGTTGGGAGGTAGGGTGAGGGGAAAGATTGGATTTTATATTTTTTATTATTTTGGACATAAAAGAATTCTATACAGTTTACAAAAGAAAAGCCTCTAGTAGAGCAACAAAATCATAGCTTTTTCTTTAGATATAGTTGAAAGCTTAATGATTGTTTTTCACAATTTTGCATTTTTAGGCAGTTCTGTTCTGGCTGCCTAGAGGCCTTCCGGGCTATTGATAGGGAATTTCAAGAAGGAATCTATCCTTGCCTGGGAGCAGTGGACCTGATTCCAGTTTACCTCCTCTCTGGTGTCACAGTGGAAGAGTGTGGAGTGGTGGCTAGAAGTAAGAGAAAGTTTGGGGTTACATGTTCTTCCTTACCAGAAACCACTGTTACAAACAAAAATAGCTTGTGAAAATCTAATCACTCCTCAACCCCCTGGGGAAAATTGATTGTGAAAACTGTATCAACAATAAGCATTCTTGGGTTCTCTGTGACTCCTCCACTTCCTACCCCATGACATTATGGAATACTAAATGCTGTGGGATATGGCAAAAAAGAAAAATCAATAATTTTATCCCTTGCAAATTCACAATAGATCATGAGGAAACAATAGTAGTTTCTAGTAAGTCCTTTAGACTCTTCAGGGCAGAACGATGGTATGTGTTGCCTATCTGTGTCGTATTTTCTTGAGCAAGGGTAATGATGAGGTTGAAAAACCACGTATATGTTAACTTTTACCCCTTTTTCCTCTTTTTTTTTTCTTGTTTCCCTGTGTACAACTCTCTCTAAGATTTTCTTTAGAGCTGAACTGTCACTTGCATAATTTCAGCCCCAGGGGTAAGGTTCGTTTAGAAAATTTGAGCTATATCACTTGAGGTGTTGTTGAATTAGGCAAATTGGGGGAAAAGAAAGACCTTTTGCCTGGACTGTCTAACTGTACCATGGTTAATTACAAGATACAGAGGCTTATAATCTTCGGGGAAAAATCTGCCTTAGGATAATTGCATTCTTTTCTGTATGACCTCAGAAATCCATCTATGATGTTGCCTCATTTTTAATTAATGGTGAATTGTCTAACATTTGGGATGTAGATTTGGACTTTAGCTGAGCTACATCAAGCACCAGATAGGAAATGAGACTTGCTTCCAAAGGACTACCTCACTCCTTACGCTGCATTTTAATATGACCTGACAGTTGAAAGATTATTTCCAAGGGAATCTTGGCCCCAGACTCACTTGATGTTATCCAAGAAAGAGTTAAAATTCAGCAAGGGGGTAAAATATGTTCCACACAAAAAATGAAGAGGTTAGAATTGTCCAGACCAGAATAATGATTCTAATTGTCTTCAAAACAATTACGGACAATTACATTAAATCGCAAATTAGCTAGTACATGAAGTTCTTTATTACATCAGGACTGGTCCACCCCAGATGTTCGTCCTGCATAGGAGACAGTTGAGAATCAGTGAGTCTGGACACAGGATTTCTCTCTTCCCTTGCCCTTTGCTTCATTGGCAGCTACTGTACCTCATGATTTAAACATGGACATTTCTAATTAAATGAGAGCTCAGCTGCATTCTTGAACTAATTTATAACATTTGATTTGAAATGTAATAGCTTCAATCTTCATCTGATTAGAAACAGTCCTATACTGTACATGGTTACTATTTTGATGCTCCAAAATGCAGTTTTTGTTTTTACATTCCCTTTTCTACACAGCTGTTCATCTAATATCATCCAAATTTTTTAAGTTTTTTTTCTTTTTTTTTTTTTGTAACAGCATGCTCAGGCATTATGAGGCAGAAATATTCACATTCTAGAATTCCGCTGTTCTCAGAACAGTGAAAGGATGTTTTTTCCTAAAATAAGGCTTTCCCAGGGAAGCCAACTTTAAGATAATAATCAGCTAACTTTCTCTGGACAAAGGGCAATGAATAGCATCCCAGTGACATAGAAGAGTTGATACCAGTATGTGTAATTTATGTATACTTTGTATGTAAAAATGCTGAATAATATATTTAAGAACTTTTTAATATCAGCTGTAAGTTTGCTTATAGCTTCAGGAAGAGGTTCTTAAGGTGAGTCCAAAGTTGGTATTCAGGGAATTTATAAATAACTCAACAATTTTTGCAAGTTTTTATGCATGCGCATTGTGTATATATACATAGAGACATACACTCACATAATTTTGTGTATCATTTTAGTTTGAGGACTTTTAGAATAAAGGGAACAGTGATGCAGAGGCCCAGAGGTGAGGGCAGCTTGAACTTGAGCACCCGCAAAGGATTTCAGTATGGCTGCATGGAACTTAAAGGTGGGGTGGGATGGGAAAGGTGTTTCTGGGAATGTTATGAAATGAGGGTCAAGAGGTAATCAGAGGCCATTATTATGAAGTTTTAATTTTTTAAATTTTTAAAATTGTTTGAGATGGAGTCTCCCTCTGTCACCCAGGCAGGAGTGCAGTGGTGCGATCTCAGCTAACTGCAACCTTCACCTCCCAGGCTCAAGTGATTCTCCTGCCTCAGCCTCTCAAGTAACTGGGAGTACAGGTGTGCACTACTAAAACTGCCTAATTTTTTTTTCTATTAGAAATGGGGTTTCACCATGTTGGTCAGGCTGGTCTAAAACTCCTGACCTCAAGCAATCTGCCAGCCTCAGCCTCCCAAAGTGCTGGGATTACAGGCATAAGCCATTGCACTTGGCTATATTATGAAGTTTTAGATGTCAGGTTGAAAGGTTCAAACCTTGTGCTAAAAGCAGTGGTAAACCAGTCTTTTAAGCAAGAAAATTCTATGATAGGCTTTCAGTTTTAGGAAGATCACTATGCCTGCATGATAGAGAATGGACAGGAGGCAGGCTGACCAGTTTGGAAGGATGATAGTGGCCTAAGAGAACAGAGAATGGACAGATTCCATGGGATCTTACAGGTGAGGGACAGAGCAGTGGTGTGATAGTGTCATAACTTAAAATGACAGAAGAAAGGGGATGTGGGGGAAAAGAGCATGAATACATTATTTTACATGCTGTCATTTGACAGTTACATAGTTCAGAGCTCAGGTAAGATGTAGATCTAATCGATATTTATTTAAAGCTTACAGGTTTTCCCCCAATATTTTGGATGTTGGTTTTCATTTGTTGTTATTTTTGTTTATTTGTTTGTTTTGGGACAGAGTCTTGCTATGTTACCCAGGCTGGAGTGCACTGCACGGTCTCAGCTCACTGCAACCCTCACCTCTTGAGTTCAAGTGATTCTCCTGCCTCAACCTCCCCAGTAGCTGGAGTTACAGGTGTGAGCCACCGTGCCCAGCTGGTTTTCATTTTCTGTAAAAACTCACAGTTGATTTATTAGGCTACATCTCATTTTTATCAGTATTCGGTCTCTACAGTTTTTTTTTTTTTTTGAGACAGTGTCTCGCAGTGTTGCTCAGGCCAGAGTGCAGTGGCATGATCTTGGCTCACTGCAACCTCTGTCTTTCTGGTTCAAGCAATCCTCCCACCTCAGCCTCCCGAGTAGCTGTGACCACAGGTGCATGCTACCACACCTGGCTCATTTTTGTATTTTTTTGTAGAGACAGGGTCTTGTCATGTTGCCCACTTAGGTCTTGAATTCTTGGGCTCGAATGATCCTCCTGCTTCAGCCTCTCAAGTGCTGGGGTTACAGGCATGAGCCACTGCACCCAGCTAGGTCTCTAAACGCTTTCCTTTCCTTATTCTCTGTCTCTTTTTTTCTTCTTTCCTTCCCTCCCTTTCTTTATTTTTGTTTTTATCAAAATCATAGAGGCATGTAGCTAAAAATCATATACTGTACAGGGTTTATTAAAAAAATTCTAAATACCTATCTAAATACCCCCTTTACTTTCCATCATACACACACTTGAATTTCCTTTTCCTCAGAGCCAGCCAAGTACTTTCCACTCTTTTACCTTATTATTTAGGATTTAACTCTAGATATTAAAATATCACACTTACACTGGTACGTCATAGTATTTCAGTTTTAGGCACTATCTATTGACTTCTCACTGCAGAAGATGAAAATTTAGCTTCCCCTTACCCCATCTCTCATCTCTAACATACACACACCCACACCCACACCCACACACACACACACACACACACACACACACTCTCTCTCTCTCTCTCTCTCACACTTCCAATCTTCTATCCTCTCAATATATTTATATCAAAATTTGGGTCAATAATTAGTGGTCACATTATTGTAATTATGTAAACCTTTTTCACAATGAATCATTTAGATCATCATTATTATTTTACCTTTTCTGCATGACTTTCTTTTTGCTGGAGTTAGTCATTATCTTTTGATAATTTGTTTGCTTAGCGTTTTATATCGTTACCACTGGTTTAGCTCTGAATTCTCTGTCAATAGTTACATCTCTCCATGCATTCTGATAGAACACTTGATGCATTCATTGAGGATTCTATCAATTCCATTTTCTTTTTTTTTAATTGCATTTTAGGTTTTGGGGTACATGTGAAGAACATGCAAGATAGTTGCATAGGTACACACGTGGCAATGTGATTTGCTGCCTTCCTCCTCTTCACCTATATCTGGCATTTCTCCCCATGCTATCTCTCCCCAACTCCCCACCCTCCACTGTCCCTCCCTATTCCCCCAAAGAGACTCCAGTGTGTAGTGCTCCCCTCCCTGTGTCCATGTGTTGTCATTGTTCAACACCCGCCTATGAGTGAGAACATGCGGTATTTCATTTTCTGTTCTTGGGTCAGTTTGCTGAGAATGATGGTTTCCAGGTTCATCCATGTCCCTACAAAGGACACAAAACTCATCATTTTTGATGGCTGCATAATATTTCATGGTGTATATGTGCCACATTTTCCCTAACCAGTCTATCATCGATGGGCATTTGGGTTGGTTCCAGGTCTTTGCTATTGTAAACAGTGCTGCAATGAACATTTGTATGCATGTGTCCTTATGGTAGAATGATTTATAATCCTTTGGATATATACCCAGTAATGGGATTGCTGGGTCAAATGGAATTTCTATTTCTAGGTCCTTGAGGAATCGCCACACTGTCTTCCACAATGGTTGAACTAATTTACATTCCCATCAGCAGTGTAAAAGTGTTCCTATTTCTTCACATCCTCTCCAGCATCTGTTGTCTCCAGATTTTTTAATGATCGCCATTCTAACTGGTGTGAGATGGTATCTCAACGTAGTTTTGATTTGCATTTCTCTAATGACCAGTGATGATGAGCATTTTTTTATATGTTTGTTGGCCTCATGTATGTCTTCTTTTGTAAAGTGTCTGTTCATATCCTTTGCCCACTTATGAATGGGCTTGTTTGTTTTTTTTCTTGCAAATCTGTTTTAGTTCTTTGTAAATTCTGGATATCAGCCCTTTGTCAGTTGGGTAAACTGCAAATTTTTTTTCCCATTCTGTTGGTTGCTGATTCACTCTAATGACTGTTTCTTTTGCAGTGCAGAAGCTGTGGAGTTTGATTAGGTCCCATTTGTCTATTTTGGCTTTTGTTGCCAATGCTTTTGGTGTTTTAGTCATGAAGTCCTTGCCTACTCCTATGTCCTGAATGATTTTGCCTAGATTTTCTTCTAGGGTTTTTATGGTGTTAGGTCTTATGTTTAAGTCTTTAATCCATCTGGAGTTAATTTTAGGGTAAAGTGTCAGGAAGGGGTCCAGGTTCTGCTTTCTGCACATAGCTAGCCGGTTTTCTCAACACCATTTATTAAAAAGGGAATCCTTTCCCCATTGCTTGTTTTTGTCAATTTCCTATTCTTAAAGAAATATCTTCTGGAATTCTCTGACCTGTTCTAGTTAGGACCAGCTGCCCTCAGTGTGTTGAGGATAACTGTCTTTGTAGGATCTCCCTTGGCCATCATCATGACTTTCATCTTTCTCCATGTTGGATGCCCTGGTCCTCAACCTGAATCCCGTGTCTTCTCTTTCTCTTTTTTTGCTTTCTTGGTTTATGGTGTTTGGGTGGAACATATCCTTTACTAGCTTTCTGAAAAAAATGGAGTACATTGTTGACCCTTTGCGTGTCAGACAGTGCCATTATTCTACCTTCACACTGAATTGTTAGTTTGCTATAGAATTCTAGGTTAGAAATAACTTTTCTTTAAAGGTTTTGTATCATTGAGTTCTTGTTTCCACATTGCTATTGAGACTTCTAAAATCATTATGACTCCTTATCTTTTGTAGGTGACCTTTCATTTCTCTCTGGAGGCTTGTGAGGTCTTTGCTTGGTTCCCGGTGTTCTGAAATTTCTTTGAAGTGCCTTTGAATGGGTCTGTTTTTATCCATTATGCTGGATAATTGGTGAGTCCTTTTATTCCTTGAAACTGTTGTCTATCAGTCCTGGACAGTTCTTTTGGATTATTCCATTGATGATTTCTTCCATTTCCTCACTGCTTTCTAAAAGCCCCATTATTTGGAGATAAAATTCTTTTACTGGTCCTTTACATTTATTTTCTTATTTTCCATCACTCTATTTTTATAATGCTTTCTAGCAAATTTCTTCTATTTCTATCCCAGCCTTCCATAAGTTTTTTATGGCTTCTATATTAATTTCCAAGTGCTTTTATTTACTCTGTAAATGTTTCTTTTATTTTATGTTTCAAGAAAAGATCCTGGTTTTATTTCATGAATGTATCATCAATGGATCATTTCAGTTTCTTCTTCCTGAATAGTTTCCTCTTACATTGCCCCCTTCCCCTGTTGCTTTTGCCTGTTTTTTTTTTTAAACGCTTTCCTTAGTTGTCTGATGATGCCTGGTTGACTGCTTCTTCTGTGTGGATGCTAGAAGACTGAATGGACACTCTGAGTATGCAGGTGGGGTTTGTCAGCTGTAGGCTGACATGGCTGGGTCGTTTCTTTGGGAAACTCATACTTCAGTATTTTTTTGGTCTTTCCTCAAGTTCCCCAGAGATGGATCTTCCAGTGTCTAGCCTGGAGTGGAGACACCACTATCAGTGTTTTAGAAGCTGAGTTGCAGAAAAGGGCTGAAAAAAAATCTCAACATCTAGTTTGTCAATATAAATGTTCTTTTAATTCCTCTCTCTTCATCACTCACCCCTGCCCTCAGCTGTGTCAATATTCCCCAGACTGGGCACCTTGTATTTTACCTCTTGCATATTCTGCTAGGGTGTGGCAGGCAGGTGCCTGTCTGTGAAGAGCAGGGATGGGCTCTGACAGCTGCTGAAGCTGACTTCCCACCTGTCTTCTGGTTTTGATCTTCCCCTTTGCTTTCCCTTCCAAAGTGGGGCTGCTGCCGGTTCTGCCCACTGTCAGACTCCCGTGGGATGCCTGAGGCACTTCTCTGCTGCTCTACTTGCTGCCTTGGGTCTGTCGAATCACCTCCCCCTCATACGTTTTCTCTGCAGCTTCCAGTGCAACATCCTCCTCTTTATTTCTGTTTGAGTTAATGCTTGGGGAAAAAATTTCTTTACCATTTTTTTCCTTGAGGTTTTTGGAAGAAATGAAAATAAACATATGGATCCACATTCTCATGTTTTCCTAGAAGTCCCTACTTCTCTTATTCTTGGCGATTTAAAATCATCTTGGATCTTTCAAGAACAATGCATTCACTCACTTGGAATCGTTGGTAAATTTTCAGGAGCATCCATTTTTGTCTGACTGCTACTCAGTATTGAAGATATTTAGTTTGATTTTCTGGACTTCTGTCAAGTTTCTATAGACAATTTCTCTGCAGGATACTGTGGACCCTAATGCTTCTTGTGTGTGTTCCACACCTTCCTTACTCCGTGTCTTCATGTGCTGGACCCAGTGTCTCTGTAACATGACCGTGTTGTCTGTTTACACGCTGTTGCCTGTTTACACTTTCACAAGAAGGATTGAGTGATCATAGAGGAGAGGGGTCAGGGCAGAAGGTTCTTAGGCAAATCATCCCAATGCCTTGACAGTGAAAATAGGCTTACCTAACATGTAGGCTCATAATATTCAGCTTTAAGAGTCTAGACCATAGTTAATGAATTTCATAAATGATATGGAAACTTGCATTTTGTTTCATGTCATTGATCAAATGAAGGTTTGTTCAATGCCATATCAACTACGGTTATTATTTAGAGAGTTGTAAAGATAAATGCTAGCCACGTAACTTACATGAATAAAGAAATAGCTCTGGCATGATTTATATTGATTTTTTCATTTAAAAATATATAAAACATTAAGGACTTTGATCAGAATTATCAGCCTTGTAGATGTTTTTTTCAATTATTCTTATGACTTGGAGGATGTGTGCCATGACACATTCACACAGCGTCAACACTCGCATGGTAGTCTTGAGACCCTTTGATTACCTTATTACAGATTGTCAAAACATGGGCTGAGCTGGCAAATCAGGAACAACTTTTCACTTTAAGAATTTTTACTCTGATTCTTCAGTTGCTATGGAGATTGTCATAAAACAGTGCTGGTTTTGGTTGAAATCAATCAGTTTAGATGCTGGGTTCTGATATAGTTCTCACCACCATCAACACTACCCTCATTGCCATAGCATAAAAACAATAGTCAATTTTACAAGTGTGTATAAACACATGTAGAGCATAGCATTTAGTTGGAAAATTACAGGAATACTGATACCATAGAAAAATCTGAGAAAACAAGGGATTGTGCTTTGGGAAGGTACTTAAAATAGTAAGATTGATTTCCAGTGACTTTAGTACATTTTAACTATGAGAGAGAGTTACCAGGTTGCTCATAAATGCATATTGGCACAGGCTGAATAAATGCAAGAGGATTCTACCAACCACTGTAAAGCAGAGGTAACTAATGAGGAAGGAAAGGCCAAATGGGAGAACTGGGATAAACTAACTCAATTTTCCATGACCGGTAGTTATGGATGAACTCAGCCATACTTGAAATTCTTTTTTCTCACTCTTCTCTCTCATTGTAGCTCTGCTACAGCCTGCAGGTCAAGTGAGCAAGCAAGTTAACCCCATCGACAACACTTGACCCATGGAGGACCAGAGCTGGTAGATAAATGCTTGCCTCTTTTGTTCCTGAGATGATGGAACTGGACAGTTCTGAGGCCCATCTCAGCAGGATCGAGTCCCAGTTGCTTACAGATTGATAACACATCCTGGTGTTGACTTTTTCTCCTTCCCTATCTCTTCCTTCCCTCCCTCCCTCCCTCCCTCCTTCCTTCCCTCCCTCTCTCCCTCCCTCCCTTCTTCCCTCCCTCCCTCTCTTCTTCCCTCCCTCTCTCTCTCTTCTCTCTTTCTCTCTTTCCTTCTCTTTCCTTCTCTTCTCTTCTCTTCTCTTCTCTTCTCTCTTCTCTTCTCTTCTCTTCTCTTCTCTTCTCCTCTTCTCTTCTCTTCTCTTCTCTTCTTCTCTTCTCTTCTTTTCTTTGATGGAGTCTCACTCTGTCACCCAGGCTGGAGTACAGTGGTGCAATCTCAGCTCACTGCAACCTCTGCCTCCAGTTCAAGCAATTCTCCTGCCTCAGCCTTCTGAGTACCTGGGATTACAGGCATGCGCCACCATGACCGGCTAATTTTTTGTATTTTTAGTAGAGACGAGGTCTTTCTTTCTTTTTTAAAAAAACAGGGTCTTGCTTTGTTACCCAGGCTGAGTGTAGTGGCACAATTGTGGCTCATTGTAGCCTTGACCTTCCAGCCTCAAGTGATCCTGCCACCTCAGCCTCCCAAATAGCTGGGACTACAGGTGTGTACCAACATGCCTGGCTAATTTTTGTATTTTTTGTAGGATGGGGTCTCCCTGTGTTGCCCAAGTTGATATCAAACTCCTGGGCTCAAGGGATCTGCCCAACAGGACTGGCACCCTGTTGACATAAAAAGCAATAGGGTTTATTGAAATACTGACAAATGGCTGGGAGTGGTGGCTCATGCCTATAATCCGAGCACTTTGAGAGGTTAAGGCGGGACAATTGCTTGAACCCAGGAGTTCAGGACCAGCCTGAGCAATGTAGGGAGACCTCATCTCTACAAAAAATAAAAATAAAAAACATTAGCTGGGTGTGGTAGTGTGTGCCTGTAGTCTAGTTACTTGGCAGGCTGAGATGAGAGGATCCCTTGAGCCCAGGTTGAAGCTGCAGTGAGCCATGATATGCCACTTGTACTCCAGCCTGGGCAACAAAGTGAGACCCTATCTCAAACACAAAACAAACAAACAAACAAAAAAAAGAAATGTCAACAAGAATAAATGTCTTATAAGAATCTCCTTATTGGAACAAATAGATGAGTACATGAAATCCATCATCCCTTGCTGTACATTTCTTGCAATTGTTTCCTAATCTAGAAGGCACAGGTGAGATTTACAGTTAAAAATTGGGAGACCCCCTCCCCAGCCAACCACTTCACCTAGGTAAAAGGTCTCTTAGGACACCCAGTATTAAGTCAGGAGTCATTGTGGGAGACATCAAATATTCACCCCTTACCAACAAAGGGAGCCCTGGAGGGCCTCAAAGTTGAGGCCTTTTAGGTTTTCTGATTTTCAGTAGGTATCTGTAACACCCAGAGGTTGATATTTTATATGATTGCTGATGATGTTTTAGAGACTGTGGATCTAGTAGGGGTTTATAGCAGGTGACTACATACTAGGCCCTGGTATTTTTAAGCCCAGGCCCCATAACCTTGGAGATGTTTTTCCTGAATCCCTTTTTCTTTTATCTTTCCTTCCTGGCTTTTATAGTGGCTTCCAGTGTCAAGGCCACTAGGATTAGAAAACTCTGAAAAAATGCTATAATGATGTTAGTGACGTTGATGGGCTTGTAGATTAAATGCATAAACCCAAGTCTTTCCACACCCTCATGCACCCACCAACCCATCCACCTGTTCTCTATTGGAAGAGTAAGAGTGTGCTTCTCAGGAGACTCAAAGCCTGCAATAACAATGACAACAATGTATGGTTGTAGTGTTATGATATTACCATAATTATAGCATCACTAGTTATCATTTATTATATGACTATTAAAATTACATAGATTAACTTACCTTCCAATTTTAATTACCTAAAAATATGTAGTAAGATAGTATTTTGAGATGTTAATTGTTGTGCTTTTCTTTCCTCCATAGACTGTGTGGGACTATCTGAGTTACCTACCTTGAGGAGATTATAGCATTGTTATAGTGAGAATGTGGAAGTAACAGTGCTCATGTTTTATTTGTTTATTTATTTATTTACCTATTTATTTTAGAGACAAGAACTTGCTCCATTGCCTAGGCTGGAGTGCAGTGGTGTGATCCTAGCTCACTGCAGCCTCGATCTCCTGGGCTCAAGAGATTCTTCTGCTTCAGACTCCTGAATAGCTCCCTTGTGGGCAAATGGCGAGATGTAGTGCCAGCTTTGAGACCACTGAGAGATTATTGTGCATTTTCTGTGGCCAGCAGCCAGGGAGAGGCTTGAGAGCTGAACACACGCAAGGAAAGCAAAGCAACTCATGCAAAGCAATTGTTTGCCTTTTTGAGGAGTACCCAATAGGTGGAAGAGCCAAGTTAGCTCTTTGTTGCTGTGCGGAGTAGGCTTAATGCCGAAGGCTATTTATACATTGGCTGATATGTTATCCAGCAAAAGAATTCCTGGCCATCCCCAAGACTTTGCCATGACTCATCTGAACTACTCTTTGGGGAACCTTTAGTGTCTCCATAGCCTCTCTGAAAGAGAGTCAGAGATCCTTAACATGCAGAGAGCAGTATATGGAAGCAAAAGGCCAATACCAATTCTACCCACTCAGTACGTATATGTGTGGATCTGCCTGTCAGTTTCTGATCAGCATGAACTAACCAATAATATTACATCCCACTGTGGTTAGACAGCAAAGCAAGATGGGAAGTGGGCAGGATAAGAATTTGAAACTGGACACACTGGCTCATGCCTGTAATCCCAGCACTTTGGGAGGTCAAGATAGATGGATTGCTTGAGCTCAGGGGTTCCAGACCAGCTTGGGCAACGTTTCATCTTTGCGAAAAATTTTTCAAAAATTACCCAGATGTGGTGGTATGTACCTCTAATCTCAGCTACTTGGGAGGCTAAGGTGGGAGGATCGCTTGAGCCTGGGAGGTGAGGCTGCAGTGAGCTGTGATGGTGCCACTGGAATCCAGCCTGGGAAACAGAGCAAGACCCTGTCTAAAAAAAAAAAAAAAAAAAGAATTTGGGAGCTGAAAAATCTGAGTTCAAATCCTACATCTGCTACTTGCTTGCCAACCAGCTTGAGAAAATCTTTTAGTATCTCCTTTTTCAGTCTCTAAGAGTTTTTGTGTCTGTAAAGTGAGAGAATAATATCATCCCGTGAGGATGGTTATGATAACTGATGACTATGTGTAAAGCCCCAGGTCCTCTGCCTCCCACCAGCTATCATTATTTTTAGTGATTCTCCATTGCCTTGTGGAGGGGGTGCTGAGCAGTTGGAGTCCAGGAGAGTCCCTTTCACCATAAAGAGAGTGGATTCCCCTTTTCTGTTTTATGTATAAAGATTCCAAACAAGGTACCTTCTGAGCAAAGGGATGGCACAGCAAGATGTTAGAAAATCACTTGAGCAAGAGATGTCTGAAGTGCTTTTAGCTCTGGAATTTAAGTTCTATAGCAACAGCTTCTCCTTTATCAGCTCTTCATTTGCAAAATGATATTCAGTTATCTATTTCAGAGAAATATCATGAAAACAAATGGAGAGGGGTTTGTGAACATCCAAACAGTCTTGGAGTGCCTATTGTGTTTCCATTTCCTTTAGTAAATGCTATTGTGACTTTCAGAGAAGTATAATAAAGTACCTTCCCCCACAAAACTGAGGCCATGAAATCTGTGCATAAAGCCGCTAGAGAGTACCATAGGACACAATAAAATGAGTTACAGAGTACAGTATAAGTTAAATATGTTAGGCCACTCAGGACAGTATAATTCTTTAAATGATTAATATCACATCTGCACAAAGTGGTAAATATATCAGCATATGCCCTACAAAGGAATAATAAGCTTCTTTATACATATCTCTATGAAACTATATGTTATATGCAAGGAAATAACAACCTTCTTGGATTACTGGTTATGAAATATATAAGTAAAATATCCCCCAAACTTCTGATATACTATATACTTTCATGAATAACTATATCTGTATCTCCATGAAACTGTGTGGTATTTTAAGAGTTTGAGGGCACATTACTTTTCTGTTTGCAATGAGGAGAGTAGATAGGTCCAATTATTTTTACCCATAGCTGGAAAACAGACCTGGACACATTAAGAAACTCACTTGTAGTTTTTTCTATCAAGATGGTAACAGAACTAAGAATTCTCACAACTATTTATTTATTAGACCTTGACTGTTTTTTTTTTTGAAATGGAGTTTTGCTCTTGTTGCCCAGGCTGGAGTGCAATGGTGCAATCTCAGCTCAATGCAACCTTTGCCTCCTGGGTTCAAGCAATTCTCCTGCCTCAGCCTCCCCAGAAGCCAGGATTACAAGTGCTACCACCATGCCCAGCTAATTTTTGTATTTTTGGTAGAGATGGGGTTTCACCACATTGGTCAGGCTGGTCTCTAATTCCTGACCTCAGGTGATCCACCTGACTCAGCCTCCAAAAGTGCTGGAATTACAGGTGTGAGCCACCATACCTGGCCAATCTTGCCTGATTTTTTAAAATTAATTCTCTCTTTCAAAATTTTGAATACTACAGTTAAGATTAAAATTCACCTCTGATCACTGCTGTCATTCCTGGTTCTCTGAATGTTTCTCTGCCAAGTTATGGTAAGAGTATAGCATGCCCCAAATCCAGAATTTTCTACATGCTTTACTTATATACATGTATATACCAATAAATCCAATATTATATTGCTTGTATATATTTGTATTAGAAATGCTCTTATACTATAATTTTTTCATTCAGCAAGATAGGTTAGAAATATATCCAGGTATTAACATTCTATTTCATTCAGTTCTATATCATTCTGACTGCTTTGTAATTATCATAGTGTGAATGTAACACATTTTGTCCGTTCTCCTGTTTGTGGATGTTCAGATTGTCTCCTGTTTTTCCTAATGCAAATAATGCAATGATGAACATTCCTGGATGGTCTCTCTTGTGCACAAATGCAAGGCTTTCCTAGAGAAAATACAAAGGGATGTAATTGTTAGGTTAAAATATTTAAAAATGTCTTTTCCACATTAATTTTACATGAAAATCAATTAAGTGCTTTTCCTGACCTCTTTTCCATAATAGATAAATTTTTTCTTTGCATTTTATTTTTTACTGTCATGCCAATAATAAACTGACACTCAGAGATGCAAGTGAAATTACTTTTTCTTAGCAAGGCCTGTTCATTTGGAAGCATAGATGTTGTTATCAGCCTATTGTGGCTTGTAAGTTTGTCCTTTTGAAGTGAAACATGAGGGAATAGAGAGTAGCATCCAGTGATGTGCAGAAGAGTTTTGTTTCTTCCCTTAAATTGTTTTCTGCTACCTCAAGAAAAAACAGACAACAGAACGTGTCAGTGGAAATGCAATTTAGGAATTGTACTTGATCTCATTTTTCAGCCTGATGTTTCTGCTCTTTCATCATAAAGATCAGCTGCATTTTATTTTTTTTCAGTTTCTTAGAATAACATCCAGTTCTAGTCAGCATGTTTAATGTGCTTCTCAATGATGTTCTAGCACAATAAATTTTTGTATCTCGTGCATGTGTACATATGGTAAAAATTTCTTCAAGTTCTAGCCATGTGGGGGAGGAATATTGCGGTCGCTTTGTTAATGCAGTGTTTGTGTTGGAGCGGTTAGGGCCCCGCGCTTTAACTCTCAGCACTGGGCGTAATGAGACGGCTTTGATGGTGGTGTAAGAGTCTAGTGGGATGGTCACAGCTTCACACTTCAAAGCCGAGCATATGGGATGAATACTGGTTAGCTTTGTACTCTTTGGGGATGGTTAGGAGACAATTCTTAACAGCTCTGTTTAATGAAGACATTGGAAAAGAAATGTTCTATCTTTAAAATAATTTTGAATTGCAAAGAGAGAAATTTCCACCACCCCCCTTTCATAGACTAAACTAAGAATAATTTTTCCTAGTCTGCACTTAATTAGAGGCAGTGCTGCATCGCACTGCTATACTGTATTTTCAAATGCCACTCTTTTTATACATACTGTAGCAAGATTAATCAGCCAGTTTTAGTTTATGTGCATGAGTTTAGGCAAAAACTTTTAGGGCTATCTATCTTATCATCTGAAATTTTTATGACTTCTGGTAGAGAATTTTACCACCTTCTCATTAAAAAATATGTAAGTAAAAATCAACTAAATAAAAAAACTTGGCTGTATTAAGAGCTATACTAAAACTAGAGGATGGTTGTAAGATTTGAAGTCTAGCACCCAGTTTAATTTTTAGATTTTGTGCTTTTTTTTTTTCTACTTGATTTGAGTCTCAGGTGATAGGGGTTGGAAAATGCTCTTTTGACTAGTTTGTGCTTAGGGAAAGGTTTGATATTCTTTTGAGTATCATTTGAATCCAGGTTTAAGAATAATAATGAACCATGCATTTATGTAGTAGGTTACAGAAAAGGTAATTTAACTTTTCCTAGAGGAAAGAGAGTGACAGGCTTGAGGTCTTTTTTCTAAGTTGTGCATTTTGGCTGGCATCAAAAATATAACAAAATGAATGAATTACATTTCTTGAGCTGCTGAAATGCAGTTCTGTTCAACAATTCAATTTCAAGTCCATTTATATCAGTAGTCCTAAATTGCTCCTGAAAGAAAGAAAAGCAGAAGGGAAAAGAATGATATTAAATACCACTGTAGACAGGTACATTTAATTAAGCAGATTCTTAAGTCCTGTATTCATGTACTACTTTTACTGTTGTATATTCTTTTTTTTTTTTTGAGACGGAGTGTCGCTCTTGTGACCCAGGCTGGAGTGCAATGGCGCGATCTCGGCTCACCGCAACCTCCGCCTCCTGGGTTCAGGCAATTCTCCTGCCTCAGCCTCCCGAGTAGCTGTCCCTGTTGTATATTCTTAATAAAATACTACATTTCAGCCACAATTATGTCTGTTATAGGCCTAGAAAAGATATTTGTGTTACAAATATGAAGCTTAAACTTCTCATTGCATTGAGAAACATTTATTTGCGTCGATTCTCCGGCAAATGGAAATCTAATCAAACTCACAGAAGTCTCTAAAGTTATGACTGAAAAGAAAGTGGTAGATATTCATCTATAGAAATGACTAAAAATTATTTTTTAGCAAATAAGATCAGCCAAACATGAAGGTTAAAAAAAAATATTCTAAAAAGCATTTCAGTATTTCCTTAAATCAGCCTTTTAAGAATATGACCAGAGAAATGGAAAGGGCAGAACCACTGACAATAGTGGTGGGAAAAGCTTCTTAAAATGAAAAAAAAAAAATCTAAAAAAAAATTGGCCTTTTAATAAGGAGTGATTTTTGGAAGCTGTAGTTTTGTTTGCCTCTTTCGACATTGCATTATACTCTTTCTGAACAGGTGATTCAGATATATGCCCTGTCTAACAAAGCTGATTAGCGTGGATATCCCACAGGTACATGTAGTTTTGACTGCTGTGGATATGACCACTATTCTAAGGACAGAGCATAAAACGTTAACACAACTGTGGAAAACTGATCCCATGGTTTTTTACTAGGAATACAGTATGTTCTCCCTGGTGTTGAACTCTGTTCTCATTTTGTTAGCAGAGTGACTCCTTACTCCCATTTGTCACTTTAGAATGGACACTGATATTCCAGGTTTGCAGCACCAGCGTCAGCAAAGTGCTTAGGAAGCAGAGTCAGTTCATTCAATTTAATAAACCTTTATTGAGTAACTAGAAGGCACTGCCTTTTGGGATTTTGAAACCCAGAATGGAAAACAAAGCAAAAGCTTAAGATTAACTATTTGATACAAGTCTATTAGATTTGATGCTATCAATAAAAGCAAACACAGGCTGTAAAATATTCTAACACAAGAAGGGTAGAAATGAATTCCGGGGGAGGGAGGGCACAAATATGAAGCTGGGGTTAATTCAGGAGTTTGGGTTTCTTAGGACTCATTCACAAGGCTACAAGTCCCTGCTTTGGAAATGTTTGGTTCCACTGTAGAGGGAAGTGGAACAAGCAGCTAAGAGAGCTACAGTGAGCAGTGGCTTTACAGCAAATCTGCACAAAACTATTGCTTTAAATGATAATGCCACTTACTTGAAAACTGGTGAGACATTTTCCGCAGACTTGAGCTTGAAGTATTCAGAATTATTATCTTCTTTAAGAGGTCTATTGGATTTGCTTGATGTGCACATTTGAAGTTACAGAGGAGGATTTTTATGCAGATTAATTGAGAAAACCAAAATATAAAATTAAAACTAGCTCTTTTGAATATACAATTTATATCACAAATAAATTAGCTTGGTAGTAAGTAATTCTCTGACTAAATATGAGACATTTCTTTGAAACACAGGCTGTCTAAATTTGTTTTCCAACAAAACTACAAATACCTACTTACTATAGGCCCTTGGGCTGCAGTCCTTAGAAACACTAATGTTTCCTTGAGTATGAAAAAGGTGTTGTACTATCTTTTTTACTAAATATTATTTTGGTCTTGGTTGTCTCTTCTTTGTAATGAGAATAATATTTAATTTTCTTGCTTCATTAGAGAACAAAAATCAAGCTTGATTTCTTCCATGATGAATTTGTGTAGCTGACGTAATGGTAGAGGAGTTGTTAAAATATAGGGGCATTACTAGTAAGTAGGAACATGCCAGTCTAGGAGGGTACTCAGAACTCAGAATTCAAAACAGTGGCTTAGTCTTGCAAAAGGGAAAGAAGCTAGTATTTATTGAGTTATACTCTGTACCAGGCACTCACTGAGCTACGTGGTTTTCTTAATTTATCCAATCTCTATCCATCCTATGGGGTAGTTTCTTTATTCTTTTTTTGCCTTTGCTTTCTGTTATTTTTTCTCTGCATGCATCTCCTTTGTTTTGTTTTGTTTTTACAAAATAATTTTAAGGCAAATTCCGAAGATCATGTCACTTCACCCCTCCATAATTAACATACATCTTTAAGCAGTTCGAATATTTTCTTACACAGCTATAATGCCATTATCACACCCAACAAAATGATAATTTGATGATACCATCTAACACCCAGTGTATAATCCAGGCAAATATATCTTTATAGGGGCCTGTTTGAATCTAGATTTAACATGGCTCACACATCATACTGATTGTTGTATCTCTGAGTCTCTATTGATCTTGACCAGTCTCCCTGTCCCCCACAATCCCATTTTTTCCCTGCCATTTACTTGTTGCAGAATCTGGGTCAGTTATCCTATAGAATTTCCACATTCTGGACCCGTTTGCTTCCTTATGGTGTCATTTAATTTGTATCTTTATCGCTCACATTTCCTATAAACTCTGTTAGCTCTGGAGGTCTGATTAGTCTGAAGTTTAGTTTTTTGGCAGGAATTCTTCAAAGGTAGGCTGTGTGCGTCTCACTGCATCACACCAGGAGGCTGCAGTGCCTTGGTGTCTCACTTCTGGTGATGCAAACACCAACTGCCTTTGTCTGACATTGTGACATTCCTAACTGACTTTTTGGGAGCATTTCATCCATTCAGAATCTTTGCCTAAGTTAATCATATTTTTAGGTGTTGCAAAATTATGATTTTCTAATTCTGTCATCACTTACACATTTATTAGTTGGATTTTTTTCTATTTTTTTTTCTCATCAGTTTGGACAGTCTGGCTACCCTCAAATACTGTTCATGCAGGAAGGGCAGGATAAATGCTTATTATTATTATCTTTTTTTGAGACAGAGTCTTGCTCTGTCACCCAGGCTGGACTGTAGTGGCACAATGTCGGCTCACTGCAACCTCCACCTCCTGCGTTCAAATGATTCTCCTGCCACAGCCTCCCAAGTAGCTGCGATTATAGGTGTGTGCCACCACGCCCAGGTAATTTTTGTATTTTTAGTAGAAAGGGGATTTCACCATGTTGGCCAGGCTGGTCTTGAACTCTTGACCTCAAGTGATCCACCTGCCTCAGCCTCCCAAAGTGCTGGTATAACAGGCATGAGCCACTGCACACAACCTAATTCTTTTTTTTTTTTTTTTTGACTGAAGTTTCTAGAGAAGAAATTGGTGATTTAAAGAAAGGTTTTTTTTTTTTTCTTTTTCATTTTACAGATAGAGAGGTTGAGACTCAGAGATGTAAATTGTTCAAGATCCCAAATAGCTGTTAAGGAGCAGAAATGCTATTCAATCCTATGCTTTCTGGCCTTAAAGGCATACATCGTTTCCACTAAATTAAAATGCACCCCTGCCCTTGAATCTCCAATTGCAGGCAGCTGGGGGTTGCTACCACAAATATCTCTTAATGCTTTGCCCTTTAGGAACCAGATTAAAGACTCTCCTTTATAGGCATTCTGCCTATATAAACTTAGACAATGCTCCAGAACTGTAGCTCCAAAGGGAGATGCTGGCCTGGGTAGGCAAAGAGCTAGGCAAGGCCAGGAAACATGTCATAGCGTTGAGTAGGACAGGCTTTTAGGCATCACAGTTTGTGCTTTTAGGCTACTGTAGCAGCCAAAGTGTGAGTTACGGTAAGTTATGGCTGGAGCACATATATGTGACCAGAACAATTTGGAGAGCTGTTAGAATATTAGTTCTAACCTTTCCTAAATATTCTCCCATTTCTCATGCTGCCTTCTCGACCATTGCAGATTTGAAGGGAGAATTTAGCTCACTGCCTGTGTTAGTCCATTTTGCATTGCTGTGAATGAATACTTGAGACCAGGTAATCTATAAAGAAAAGAGGTTTATTTGGCTCACAGTTCTGCAGGCTGTACAAGCATGACACCAGCATCTATGAGACTTCTGGTAAAGCTACAGGAAGCTTTTACATAGCAGTAAGGCAAAGGGAGAACAGATGTGTCACATGGTGAGAGAGGGAGCAAGAGAGATGCTGGCTTCTTAAACAACCAGCTCTTGTGAAGTAAGAACTCACTCATTACTGTGGAAGGGCACCAAGCCACTCAAGAAGGATCTGCCGCTGTGACTTAAACTCCTCCCATCAGGCCCCACCTCCAACACTGGGGATCCCATTTCAACATGAGATTCGGAAGGAACAAACATCCCAACTGTATCACTACCTAAACATTATTTTGTAATTCCTAAACTTCAGTTGACTGTATCCCTGGCATCTAGCCCCGCCCCAGCCCAGGAGCTGTGTCCCTTTAGTACTGGCTTTCTTTGATCACTCTGACTTGAAGGCATTGCATTTTTTACAAATTAAAGGTTGTGGCAACCCTGCATCAAGTGAGTCCATTGGTACCATGTTTCCAACAGCATGTGTTCACTTCGTGTCTCTGTCACATTTTGGTAATTTTTGCAATATTGCAAACCTTTTTATTGCTGTATCTTTTTTTTTTTTTTGGAGACAGGTTTTTGCTGTGTCACCTAGGCTAGTGGCATGATGATGACTCATTGCAGCCTTGACCTCCCAGGCTGAAGCGATCCTCTCATGTCAGCCTCCCAAGTAGCTGGCACCATGAGTGTGTGCCACCATGTCGGGCTAATTTTTGTATTTCTTGTAAAGACAGGGCTTCACCATGTTGCCCAGGCTGGTCTCTAATGCCTGAGCTCAGGCAATCTGCCTGCCTCAGTCTCCCAAAGTGCTGGGATTACAGGGATGAGACACTGTGCCCAGCCACTATTATCTCTCTTATTTTGATCTGCAATCAGTCATCTTTGAGGTTTGAGGTGCCACGAACCACAACCATATGGGACAGAGAACTTAAAACTGATAAATGTTGTGTGTTCTAACTGCTCCATCGACTGGCTGTTCCCCCATTTCTCTTCCTTTCCTTGGGTCTCCCTATTTACTGAGACACAATAATATTGAAATTAGGGCAATCAATAACCCAGCAATGGCCTTTAAGTGTTCAAGTGAAAGGAAGCGTCTCAGATCTTTTATTTTAAATAAAAAGCTAGAAATGATTAAACTTAGTGGAGAAGGCATGTTGAAAGCTGAGATAGTCAATAGCTAGGCCTCTTGTGCCAGTTAGCCAAGTTGTGGTGCAAAGGATAAGTTCTTGAAGGAAAATAAAAGTGCTACTACAGTAAACACATGAATGATAAGAAAGCAACACAGCTTTACTGCTGATATGAAGAAAGTTTTAGTGGTCTGGATCAAAGATCAAACCAGCCACAACATTCCCTTAAGCCAAAGCCTAATCCAAAGAAAGGCTCTAACTCTTCCTCTATTCTGTGAAGGATGAGAGAGCTGATGAAGCTACAGAAGAAAAGTTGGTTCATGAAGTTGAAGGAAAGAAGCTCTCTCCATGACATAAAAGTGAAAGGTAAAGCAGCAAGTGCTGATGTAGAAGCTGCAGCAAGTTATCCAGGAGCCTGGCATCTGTAGCTAAGGATGAAGGTGGGCTGGCTGCAGTGGTTCATGCCTGTCATCCCAGCACTTTGGAAGACCAAGATGGGAGGATTGCTTGAGCCCAGGAGTTCAAGACCAGCCTGGGCAACATAGTGAGACTCTGTCTCTACAAAAAATTTTTTTAAAAAGGATGAAGGTGGCTGCACTACACAGATTTTCAGTGTTGATGAAACAGCATTCTGTTGGAAGAAGAGGCCATCTAGGACTTTCATAGCTAGAGAGAAGTCAATGCCTGACTTCAAAGAACAGGCTGATTCTCTTGTTAGGGGCTAATGCAACTGATGACTTTAAGTTGAAGCCAATCCTTATTTACCTTTCTGAAAATCCAGTGGTCTTTAGAAATTAACCCTAACTCTGCCTGTGCTCTATAAATGCAACAACAAATCCTGGATGACAGCACATCTGTTTACAGCATGGTTCACTGGATATCTTAAGCCCACTGTTGATACCTACTGCTCAGAAAAAAACATTCCTTTCAAAATATTCCTGCCCATTGACAATGCACCTTGTCACCCAAGAGCTCTGATGGAGATGTACAAGGAGATTAATGTTGTTTTCATGCCCGCTAACACAACATCCATTCTGCAGCCCATGGATCAAGGAGTGATTTGGACTTTCACATCTTATTATTTAGGAAATGCATTTTGTAAGGCTATAGCTGCCATAGATAATGATTCCTCTGATGGATCTGGAAAAAGTAAATTGAAAACCTTGTGGAAAGGATTTACCATTCTAGATGCCATTAAGAACATTCCTGATTCTTGGGAGGAAGTCAAAGTATCAACATTAACAGGAGTTTGGAAGAAGTTGATTCCAACCCTCCTGGGTGACTCTAAGAAGCTTAAGACTTTAGTGGAGGAAGTCACTGCAGATGCAGTAGAAATAGTAAGAAAACTAAAATTAGAAGTGAAATCTGAAGATGTGACTGAATTGCTAAAATCTCCTGATAAAACTTGAATGGGGCTTAGTATGGTGGCTCACACCTGTAATCCCAGCACTTTAGGAAGCTGCAGCTGGTGGATCACTTGAGAGATCAGGAGTTCAAGACCAACCTGGCCAACATAGTGAAACCCCATCTCTGCTAAAAATACAAAAATTAGCCAGGAGTGGTGGCACACACCTGTTATCCCAGTTAGTTGAGAGGCTGAGGCACGAGAATCACTTGAACCCAGGAGGCAGAGGTTGCAGTGAGCCAAGATTATGCCAGTGCACTCCAGCCTGGGTGACAGAGCAAGACTGTCTCCAAAACAAACAAACTAAAAACATACTCACAAACAAACAAAAACAAACGAACAAACAAAAAACCCCACAACTAGAATGGATGAGGAGTTGCTTCTTATGGATGAAGCAATGAAAGGAGTTTCTTGATATAGAATCTACTCTGGTGATGATACTATGGACATTGTTGAAATGACAATACAAGATTTGGAATGTGACATAAACTGAATTCATGAAGCAGAATCAGGGTTTGAGAGTATTGTTTCCAATATTGAAAGAAGTTTTACTGTGGGTAAATACTATCAAATGGCATCACAGGCTATGGAGAAATTTTCATGAAAGGAAGAGCCAACTGATGCAGTAAACTGCACTGTGGTGTTATTTTAATGAATTACCACAGCCACTCCAACCTTCAGCAGCCATCAGCCCGATCAGTCAGCAGCCATCAAGATCAAGACAAGAATGTCTGCTAGCAAAAAGATGACAACTTGCTGAAGCCTTAGCATTTTTTAGCAATAAAGTTTTTGGGTTTTCTTGAGACAGGGTCTAGCTCTGTTATCCAGGCTGGAGTACAGTGGCATGATCTCAGCTCATTGCAGCCTTGACCTTCCAGGCTTTAGTGATCCTCTCACCTCAGCCTCCTGAGTAGCTGGGACTATAGGCATATGCCACCACATCCAGCTACTTTGGTTTATTTTTTGTAGAGATGGTATCTCACTATGCTGCCTAGGCTGATCTCAAACTCCTAGTCTCAAGCAATCCTCCCTCCTCAGCCTCCCTAAGTATTAGGATTACAGGTGTGAGCCACTGCACCTGGCCAATAACGTGTTTTTAAACTAAGGTATATGTGTTGGTCTCTGCAGACATAATGCTATTACACATTCAATAGATTACAGTATAATATAAACATAACTTTTGTATGCATTGGGAAACCAAAAACTTTGTGCGACTTGCTTTATTGTGATATTTGCATCATTGTTGTGGTCTGGAATCAAATCTGCAATATCTCCGAGGTGTGTTTGTATCTTAAAGTAGTGTTAATGAAGCAGAGATCACTTAGGGTTAAAACAAACTTAGGAGATTTTCTTGGCTTTATGTGTCTACAATGCCAGTGACTTCTCATGCTGGAGTTCCTACCTGACTCAGAGAAAGAACATTTTCCAGGTTGGGTGTGGTGGCTCACACCTGTAATCCCAGCAGTTTGGGAGGCTGAGGCAGGCAGATCACTTGAAGTCATAAGTTTGAGACCACTCTGGCCAATATAGTGAAATTCTGTCTGCTTAAAAATATAAAAATTAACCAGGTGTGGTGGCAGGTTTCTGTAATCCCAGCTACTTGGGAGGCTGAGGCAGGAGAATCCTTTGAACCTGGGAGGGCGAGGTTGTAGTGAGCCAAGATCATGCCACTGCACTCCAGCCTGGGTCACAGCATGAAACTCCATTTCAAAAAAATTAAAAAAACCCCAAACCAAAACATTTCCCAAGACTTTTTACACTCCAGTGGTACCAAATCTTTTTTTAGTGTCTTCCATATTTCACTTCTTCTATTAACATGGCAGCCTGCATTAGAATTAAGCAAACAATAAACCCTGAAATTGCAGTTGGGAAGGTCTCCTATGCTTATTGTAGCCAGAGGTATCATCGCAGCCCTGATTGATGATCTACGATATGGAACAAATAAAGAAGGGTTCCACTTCTGCCATCCCAGGCCAGCACCAAAATTCCCTAAGCACCTACATTTTGTGTATCAGACAAAAATGTATGCCATCTCTATGCTTGCTTACAGGGGACTATAATTAGCTCCTTGAAAACAAGCAGAGGTCCTGTGAAGATGTAATCTAGAAAAGCCCAGCAATTCTGTATTTTGCCTTGAGAAGATAAAATCGGATCCAGAGAATCCAGATATGAAGAGTGGCAGAGGAAGATGAAAAAATGTTCTGTCATTTAAGGTGATCTCCAATTGTGTTTAAGTATTAGGCTTCCTTATAGAGCATCTGGCCCAGAGCTGTCCAATAGAACTTTCTATGGCGATGGGGATGTTCTTTATCTGTGCTGTCCAGTATGGAGACCACTAACCATGTGTGGTTGTTAAGTACTTGAAATGTGACTAGTGCAACTAAAAAACTTAATTTTTCTTTTTATTTTTTTTAGTTTTTGTAGAGATAGGGGGTCTCATTATGCTGCCCAGGCTGTTCTTGAACTCCTGGCGTCAAGCTATCCTCCTATCTCAGCCTCCCAAAGTACTGGACTTATAGGCGTGAGTCACTGCACCTGGCCCATTTTATTTAATTTTAACCAATTAAAACTTTAGTTCTAAAGATAAATCCTAATTAAAGTTTTAATTGATTAGAATTAAATTTTAATAGCACACATAGCTAAAAGTTACTATATTAGACAATGTGGTTACCGGCCCTTGACCCTTTAACTTTTTATACCTTCTAACAATATTTACAAGTTGGGGCTATTATAAAATTGTTCAAAAATTGAAGGCACCAATTTCATTAATCTTAGAGATAAATTTCCTCTGTAAAATTAGATTTGTAATGGGTTAGCAATTCAAGCCTCCGGCTGGGCATGGTGGCTGACACCTGCAATCCCAACACTTTGGGAGGCTGAGGTGGGCAGATGATCTGAGGTCAGAAGTTTGAGATCAGCCTGGCCAACATAGTGAAACCCCATCTCTACTAAAAATACAAAAATTAGCTGGGCGTGGTGATGGGTGCCTGTAATCCCAGCTGCTCCGGAGGCTGAGGCAGGAGAATTGCTCGAATCCAGGAGGTGGAGGCTGTGGTGAGCCAAGATCGCACAATTGCACTCCAGCCTTGGCAACAAGAGTGAAACTCCATCTCAAAAAGAAAAAAAGAAAAAGGAATTTAAGCCTCCTTGTATCAAGGCAAGCTTTTATTGTGAGACTAACTCACAATAAAATTTTTAAAATTTGTATAAATCGTGTGCTTTAGTGGTGATGGTTGCACAACGGTGCGCAAGTTCATGCCCCTGGACTGTACATGTAGAAACGGCTAAAATGATGAGTTCTTTGTTAAATGTGTTTTACCACAGCCAAAAAATTATATGCTTTGGTTTTAAATTTGGCTTGATTGTGATTGACTGGTTAAAATTCCCTCTGCCACAGGCCCTGCTGAGGATCTGGTACTGCATGTTCTTTGGTGAAGTTGACCTGCCTGAGAAGCACAGTCTTGTCCAGAGAAGGAAGCAGCTGGGCTGGTTCATGAGGAGGGATTCCATTGCTCTTCAGCCTGACCTGGGAGCTGCCCCTACCCCAAGATGTGGTTTAACAGATTCTAAGCGTGGTTTTTGCTTTGCTCTGTTTTGTTTTTTAAACCTGATGGCGAATCCTGAGGCCCCCTTTATGGTTCACACCTTCTTAATGCAGGAAGAGTTACAGGAGTGGCTACTTCCTAAAATGGGTGAAGCTCTCCTCTCTGCTGTTACTCTCACCCAGGCCCTTTTAAGCTAACCTGTGAGCCTAGAAGCTCCCGTCAGGTATTTGGCGAGGGACCCCAGAAGTGATATTTAAGATGTATCATTAGTCCTGCAGTGTGATCACTGATGAAAATAATGCTCATAGCTCCCAGCACTGGGGCAGAGTCCTGGAGGCCCCTGTTTATGAATGGTGTGAGGTGTGTCCTGGGGTGTGATGGAGACACTTGGGGTGGGGGAAACTTAGGGAGAGATTACTTCTAGCTGGTAGGAAGGTCTTTCAATACTTAAACATCAGTGTAGCCAAGTTGGTGCTTACAGCTGGAAATCAGTTCTAGAGGAACCCTGGAAAAAAAGCTTTTCTAGATAATGGACTTCTAGAATACAGAGACCAAAGACTGGGAAAAGAAACTATTCCTTTCCTTGGCTGTCATCAACTTTTCCCTCTCTCTGTTCTCCTGCCATCACTCCCTGTCCCACTTCGAAGGGGTTGTGTCAGGGAAAGGTGGAACTCCTCCCTGTTGCCTGTACTTCCACCATCCTAGTGTCACTTATTTGAGTCTTAACTGTTTCATTCTCAATGTCTGTTGGGGCCACAAATTAAACCATGTTAGGTCACATTTTGATGGTCAGTTAATAACTTAATCAGTTACTAAAATACTAGATACCCAAGTAGTAAAAGGTGGGTGAGCATAAGAAACACATTTCTCGTGGCACAGCTCTGCCAAAGCCCTACAGAATCATTTACACATAGGTCTTTCGTTACTAGCCCCTGGCACAGAGTTCTGATCTTAAACAAATAATATCTATAATCAAATAGAACAATGCAATAAAAAAAAAAAAGCACAGGTTTTGAGGCTATGCTGAAATCCTGGCCTTGCTATTGGCAGGCTGTGTGACCTTGGTTCCTTGGTCTCATTATGCTTCAGTTCCTCTGTACATAAAATGGACATAATAATGTCTCCCTCTCATAATTGTGAAGTTGAAATGATGTCTCTAAAGTGCCCAGCACAGTACTTAAGGGCCATTTTTTTCTTCACAATGAAAAGGAGATTTAATAAAAGTGATATTATAAATGCATTTCATTCAACATTTTGTTATAGAAAAAAGGAAGAGACTGATTGCTCTCTGCCAATTTGAACTTCACATATTTTCCCATGATTTGTCTCACAAATGGAGAAGTGTAAAGTTTTATGACTAAATTTTCAGAAATCTATTTCCTGGTTTCTAATTTGAGCCTCCCCAAAGACTGAAGGGATTATACCGCAGATGTAGTCAGTTTAGTGCCAGGTGGACTGGTATTGCAGTCAGGTGGATGGGAATTAGACATAGGTATACTGCTATGAGAGCATTAGGTTAAGCAAACACTGGAATAAATTAATTCTCATTTTTAAATAAAAATTAATTGACACATTTTATTCTGACAGCAGTGCTGTCAGAATAAATGGGTCGATATTCAGGAAAAACCTTAACCTGTCATAAACAGCATATGTGAGTTAAAGACCAAATGCTAATATTATCACTAATTATGTATAGTTTCCTAAGAACAAACTCAATATGTAGTTGTTTAAACTAAAGGGAACATTGCTTCCCAGTCTCATCTATCAACTGCCTGTGGTTGGATAATCTATGCCTCTGCTGCATTATTATCTATTTTATATTGTTTGATTTGAATTGAAATGGCCAACAAATTGGGATTTTTGATTTTTTCTTTTGTTTTTTTGAGACAGGGTCTTATACCGTTTGCCCAGGCTGGACTGCAGTGGCACAATCTCAGCTTACTGCAGCCTCAACCTCCTGGGCTCACGTGATTCCCTCACCTCATCCTCCCAAGTGTATTTTGTAGAGACAGGGTTTCACCATGTTGCCCAGGCTGGTCTTGAACTCCTGGACTCAAGCAATCTACCTGCTTTGGCCTTCCAAAGTTCTGGGATTACAGGCATGAGCCACCGTGCCTGACCCCTGATTTTTTCTCTATTTTTATTCACATGGAAATCTGTAATTTACATTAAAAAATTCATAAAAATCTGCAAATTCCAAGTCAAAACATTAAGATGCCAAAATTGGCACAATGAATGTTTAAAGATGATATTTTAAAGGTAATATTTAATACTGGGGAAGATGTAGTTAGAGACGTTTACACTGTTAATGGTAATGTAAATTGGTATAAACTTCTTAGAAGTGAGCTTGTGAGATATGCAGAAATGTATGTAACTGCCTTACAGGAATTCTAGATCTAGAGATAAATCCTAAGGAAATAGTAAAAGGTACATGTACAAGTATGTTTATTAAAGCATTATTTATAATAGTAAACACTGAAAATAGTGGAAATGTTTGCTATTGGGAATGTTTACATAAACAACGGCATACTCAAATATGGTATTTTAGAAGAACTTTTAGATATGTGGAAAATGTAATCTAATGTAGACAGAATTTGCAGTTAAATTAATTAACAAAACAGATATTACCTACCATATGCTAGGTAGTATCACCAGTGGGGAAAGTAAAATTTATGTGTCTTTAGAGAATTTATATTGTAGTTGGGGAGGGGCAAAGAGACAGACCATAAATAAAAGCCTTAATAAATAAATAAATTATATCATACATTAGAAAATAACAAGTGCTATAGACAAAAGAAATACTAAACAGGACAAGGTCATTAGGAGTTCTAGAATGGGGCAGTACTGTCATTTTAAGTGGAATAATCCAAATTAGGCCTCATTATAAAGGCAATATTAGAGCAAAGACTTGAGGGAGTGAGGCCACTAGCCAGGTAGAGATGTGAAGGAGAGTTTTAGGCAAAAGGAATAGCCAGTAGAAGGGATACCAGGTAGTATAGGTAGCATGATCTCAATGTTGTAAAACGTATATGTACATATTTTGTTTGTATTATATATTTATGAGAAAACCATTTTTAAATTTGTAAAGCTTCCAACATATTTTCATAATCTCTCTAAATCGATCCTGTGATTATTTCCATCATCTTCCCTGAAGGGTAATTATTAAGATTTATTAGTGGTAAATTTTATAAAAGCTAAGTAAGTTTCAGTGCCTGTATTCAGATTATATTTGACGGCAGATTTATAATAAGAAGGGAAGAGAAGCACAGCTTTTCCCCTATATGCCTTTTTCACTGGTACCTACTGACCACTGGTAGAAACCTTAGGTTTTGGAAGAAAGAAGATTACAGTTTGCCAGTTTGGGCAGGTCTGTTTGTCTGTCATTTAGTAGGCTCAAAGCAGGTGCTAATAGCAGAAAAGTAAAGTATTTCAAGGAGGATCGGTGAGTAAGTGATGTGAATAAACAGTTTCTAATATTCCTTCCTCACAGCAGACAGTAGAGTTTAAGACTGTTTACTTAAATGTTAGGTTACCTTAATTGCACCTATTCGTCCTTAAAAAGTTGTCTAGAAAGAAGTAAATCGCTTTCATGTTTTGAAGTAATATCTACTCAAGTAGAATTTCTAACACTTCGTGCGTTAGGGTAGAAATGTTATTCATCTAATTTTTCAATGAATTGGGTTCCTAACAATAGCAATTTCCCCCTTGTTTAAATTTAATTGGCTTTATATATTTTTCTAACATTTTTTGATTATGTCAGCATTTCCCAACATATTTTTCCCTTGCACCAAAACAGAAAAACCTCAATACATTGTGGCTATGTTTATTTTTTTCCTACAAAAATTAAATAGAAATGATTGGCGCTATCAACCGAACAGTATAGTCAACAATCCAGGACAAATTAATTTGCACAGTACCAGAGAGGAAGCAGAATCTATAAGGAAACAGGTTTCTGTTTTGAAGTTCCCAAAGAATATTATAAACAGAAGAGAAAAAGAAGTGAGCTCAGAAATGATTAACACCCATAGTCCGTGCCAAACACACAAAATCTTTTAAGCCAAATTCCTTTTAAAAGTTTGTAGTTGGCCAGCTTGTGGGGAACATAAATAAGGGCAAAGCAGTAATAGCTGATACTTTTAGATCTATAAATAAATACTTTATACATATATATTTAAAACCCTAAACATTTATGGAGTAATTTAAACACTGCTGTCTGATATGTTGTATGAATGGTCTGCATGTATGCATCATTGTTTAAAAATGCGGGTAAAATTCTTTGAACTGTAGTTTCATATGATGCCCTAGGAGTCAGAGATGGAGGTAATTGGTACATCTTGGAATCAGGGGCTTCTGTTTAGTTATTTAAATGGGTTACTGAGCACTTTCCTGCTTACTTCTTTCTACTATAAATAAGAAATGTATCATCAGGCACTTTTCTTGACATTGAATAATCCAGTTTACTCCACATCAAAACTTTATCTGGTCTTTGAAAAATAATTTTTAGTTTTTATAATGAGTCTTGTTTTAAGGAGCCTCTTTTTAAAAATTATCTTCTGAGCTGGCTAGGAAGCCTAGTTGGGATGATGAAAAAGTCTCAATGTATCATTAAGTATGTAACCTATAATTGGACATGAAGGACTTAGACTTTGCCTGAATTCAGGAAGGGCACTGTTGTATTATTGACAAACCTGAGAGCAGGCTAGTCACTTGAGTTTCCCTCTTACCTGTACTGGCTTCATTATGGAGGTTAATTTGTACCCATTCCTGTAATCTCTTATGAATTATTTCTACTCTGAAAGATTCATAGGCAGTAGAATGTGGTTCACAATGCCTTGCAGAGCAAGGAAATGTCATAGCCATTTTGCAGAAAGACAACTAGGCAGAGGCAGTGTCTTATTGGGTTGGAACTTGAATTTGGACCCATGGGAATACTTCCTAGCCTTGTGCTAGGTTCTCACTTTTTTTTTTTTTTCCTGTGGATTCAGCCACATGTACATGAGTCCTGCATTCTTCCCGCCATAGGAGCATTGGACTTAGCAATTATGTTTGAGTACTACGGTTTTAGTCATCAAATGTCCTGTTTCAGCTGTGGTTTCTCTTTAGTGCATGGTCTAAAAAATTTAAAATACCAATATATAATGATAACTAATTGCTTTTAGTATAAAAACTGTTTGTTTTTGAACCTGAGTTCCGAGTCTGGTGGCCTTGCTCTGTTTGTTACTCTGAAGCAAAGTCCACATTTCGGCTAGGGTTTTACCTTATTTTAACCTTCTTCTTTTTATACTCAGCAACCTGCATGGTTCCTGGCACTCACCAGGTTTTCAGTAACAGAGTGTTTAATGAGGGAGTTGAATTGGTTGAAAAGAATCTATTTATTCAAACTGTAATGCAATCCACAAATTTGAAGTTTTCTCTTTAGATATAAAAATGCTAAATATCCTACAACGTCACCCCAGCTTTCTCCTCATGCATGTTTTAATACTGGCCACCAAAGAGGAATGCAATTTATGAATGGAATTTCTGAAGACATCCCTAAGTAATTTTGGACCTCCTAAAGTGAAACTCTTTTCTGTAGAGTTAAAATATATAGAATCTTTTCACCTTTAATTGATTGAAAATGATGGTTACCTGGAACTATTTTTGAGAATAATTTTGATCTAAAGGGAAAAAATACATGTGTTTCTTCTGAGTGCTGCTTTTCCATTTTCCTAATGGGCTCTTCACTATTGTTTTGTCTGAATGCAGTTTTTTATTTGTGTTATTCCAGACATGGTCCTACCACAAGCATCTTTAAACCAGACATTAATAGCATAGTTCACAGTCATTACTGCCAGTGCTCAAACACAAATATTGCATTTGTGTTTGCAAAAGCTACACATCAGATGTTAATTAAGTGCATTTGGTTTTTTCTTTCTGCTTAAACAATCTGGCATAAAGAATTTACATCCATATCAGTTCACCATAAGGTCTCAACAATATCTAAATCACCAGCCGTACAGTATATGATAAATACAGTGTTTCCACACAGGAAAATAACAGAATTGTCAGGAAAACATCAGGCCTGCTATATTTCTCTGTGAAATGATAGCAATGGAATCTCAGTTTCTTTTTCTCTTTGATAAAAAGTATTTAGGAGTAAACACCAATATTCAGAATGATAAATTTTTCATTAAAGAATACATGGAAAGCGAAATCATACCAAAGATTTTTTTCCTTGTTTTTAGCTTGCTTCAGGGCGTTGTGACAGTTGTGTTGGAATAAAATTGGAATTTCAGCCTTGCAGTGAGGGGATTCGTGCTGCCACCAGAGCAGCTGAGTGCCAATCTGCGGGAGGCGGGAGTGGAGCGAAACCGCAAACTGAGAAACAAACTTTCACATCAGGTTTCTAATTTTAGAGCAAAAAGTGGAATTACTTTAATTATATGACATTTAACTAGAAATACGATTTGCTGGGATTAATTATCTCTCTCATTTAAGATACCTTCTTAGTAGGTTTAAATTAACATAAAAAATCAAATCCAGCATTTAAATAAGGTCAATGGGACTGCTGGATTTAAACACAGAATTTGATTCAGTATAATTGGATCACTGTATTGGTTTTGACTTGGAAGGATTAAATGGAGGAAATTGGAAAGTGTGAATTTGGGCAAGAAGAGAAATTTTCTCTTCTTTCTTTCTTCTTTCTCCCCAAGGGAGAGAAGTTTCCCACCTTGGATAGGAAACTACTGCCCTGATTAGGTCAGAAACATCTCAGATTCATTAACTGTCTCTGTTTATTCACTACTTTAATAAGAAATAGTAATAAAACAAAAATATTGTGTAACTAAAGCTTACTAGAAGTATTTAAATTACATATAACAAGGGCCTATTTGAAAAATGATTATTCTGTGTTAACTGATTACGTCTTATTTTATTTAAAAGCATATAAAATTTATTTCTGATATTTAATTTTATTTTATTAGGAAAAAATTAACTATGCTTTTGAAGGAATTTTAAAAATAGGAGTTTCATTTTAATCAAGTACGTCAGTGTTGGGACACTGAACCATATACGTGTAGTATTCTTTATTGACCTCTTGTCCTTAGGGCTTCACATCTAAACTTACTTTATCTTTAATAATTTAAATCAGGCAGTGAATTCATTTATAGCAAGAATGATCAACATTGGAAATTCTACTAACAAGGGGAAGTTATTAGGCATGTGATAGTAAAGGTTACCTTGGAATTTGCTGGGTGAGGGATTCAGGAAAAGTCCCAGGGCTGCAGGGATGGAATGACCTATGTCCTGGGGAGAGCCCCAGGTCCATATGTAGGAACTTCCTTTGAAAGAGCTTACTCCCCCTGGCTGATGAATTGCATGTGAATATCTGAATGTAACTGGGCATATCAAAGGTATTGGACAGCAAAGCATAATAATGAAGCACTAAGGGCCTGGTAAGGATTTTGAATAGTTGTGCTGATGTAATCCCCAGTATTATATACTCTTCAGCAAAACCTGAATGTAATCCAAATATTTGTTGGAACGATGGTAAAGATATTACCATTCCTTGAGTCAAAATAGGATATGTACACTAGATTTTAGGACATAAGACTGTTTGTAACATTACTTGTTGTGGGGTAGATGAGAGAAAAATGTTTGGATATTTTCTGTTAATGAATGGCAACATTCGCATTGACAAAAAATTCTAGTTGTACTCTGAAATGTTAAAACTGATACAATTCTCAAAGATATTTAGGGTAAGTGATTGGGACATGAGATGATGAGAGAGAGATGTATTGACTGTTAGGAAATTTAATTTTTATGAAATCAGCATATCAGGAAATACTGTAATCTGATTCATTCCTGCAGAATTCCCAGTAGGAAGAGGCCCAGCCTCGGGAGTTGAAATGTTTCATTATGTACATGTGTGGGAAAAAGATGAAATGTGGTTTCCGTGTGCTGATTTTCTGTAAAACATCTATTAGTATGAGAGTAGCCAGGCTAGGCAACAAAGCCCCCAAACCATCGTGGTCTAGGGAAAAGTGAACCCAGAAGGCACTTCGCTGATGGATACTGACATCAGGAGCAATAAGTTTGAAAGCAGCAAGAAAAAGCAATGACAGGGAAATAATGTTGAAATAGTAGCTAAGGAATGATCACATGTTGAAGATGAGGTCAGCCCTTTATCCCCCATCAATCCCTGCTTAACTTTGCTTTTAGAAATGTAAGGTTCCCCCAAAATGAGGCAACTGCAAATGTAAGCTTTTTATACCAATGCTAATTTAACCAAGTTGTCCATCTTATAATGTAAACTATAATTAGAGCCATATTATTTATGTAATGTGAGCTGCACTGTCCCCAAAGCAGGGAAAAGCAGGACATTTGCTTCTGAGCTCTAGAGTAACAGGGCTCTAGAGTGACAATGGCTGTCTCAGGCTCTTGTGAAGCTGGGGATGGAAGAAAGAGGTGCCTCCAACAAGATGTACAAAGAGAAAGGACTGTTTGTAAGTAGGTGGGAGGGGACTCTGGTGTCTTGTTTGTCTCCAAACCGTGCCAAACTCACATTATCAGAAAACACATGAGTCCCTTTGCTCTTCCCAGTTCCAAGGCTGTTTGTTAGTTTTTAGTGACCTCTTTCCCTAATCAAGATTGGTTTTGAGATTCATTTTAATCTAATATTAACCTAATTCAATAATGACAGGTGTTTGTTTGGGGGAGAGGGAGTGGTGGGTACAGAGATATGATTTACTCTTGTCTCTGAGATTCTTAGGCCTGGCACTGAATTCCAACCCCCATGGAGATGGCCTAGGAAATGAATGAAGGTCCAAGGCCTATTGTTGCTGATGACACTTAGTTCTTAACTGTGCTTTTCTTTCTCTGTTGGTATTTTGGAAAGTTTGAGCTCTTTTAGGGAAAAAAAAACAACCCTTCAGATACTTTTAGAGTAGAAAAAGTTATATGATTATAGCCTAAATACTTCTGTTATGAAAAAAAATTATCTTTAGAAAATTCTGGAGTCAATAATGAGGAATATTTGTATTGTTTTTAAATAAAACCAAGTAAAGGAAATGCCTCCGATTAAAACTGGCTGACGAATAGAATCTTCAAAACAAGGCTTTTGTTCTGGCTGATTAACATGCTTTTCTAATGATTTAGGTGTTGGTACCAGCCCATATGTGATGAACTGCAACATTACCATAGATTCTCAAGACATGTGCGGGAAGAGAGATCGCTAGTGCCATTTCGGACTCAAATGCAAAGGGACTGAAGGCTGTCCAAGCGATGGCTTTTCCCCACAAGGGAAAGATTGAAATAGCCAGCAATGTGGAGAGTTTTGAGGATTAAGAAGCTGCAGAAATCTCAGAAGTTCTGATATATGTCTTACAGTGTCCTTGGTGACCAGTTTTCTTATGTGTCTCCTCATTACATAGAAGTCCAAGTTAAAAAGTTGGCAAGCGACCATGGAATTGGTACTAAAGGGAGAGTATTAGTTGGATTTACACCCCAAGAATGCAAGAACTGTGCTGAATATACTATAAAGGAAAATATTGGGGAATTCTGGAAGATTTGGGGAGGTGTTTTCATGTGATCCAATCTTAGCCTTCACTGAAATTTTAAGGAAAATTATTAGTCATTACAAAATTTTCTTTTGGGCAGTGACAATATGGAGAAACTACAAAGAACGTAGTTGCAGCCATGTTTTGAAAAAGTGGAAGCATTCTTTTTTTTTTTTTTTTGAGACGGAGTTTTGCTGGTTACCCAGACTGGAGTGCAATGGCGCGATCTCGGCTCACCACCACCTCCGCCTCCTGGGTTCAGGCAATTCTCCTGCCTCAGCCTCCTGAGTAGCTGAGATTACAGGCACGCGCCACCATGCCCAGCTAATTTTTAGTAGAGACGGGGTTTCACCATGTTGACCAGGTTGGTCTCGATCTCTTGACCTCGTGATCCACCCGCCTAGGCCTCCCAAAGTGCTGGGATGGAAGCATTCTTTGCTCAACAACAACAAATGTTCGTAGGTTATCTGTAATTGCCTTATATTTCCAGTCATCCTTACAGCAGAGAGAATCTACTTTATATTATGTGCTAGTAACCTGGGAGAATTAGAAGCTCTTCTGAATCAGCTGGGTAAATGGCCATGGTTTCTGAACCATCTTTCATTATTATGAGAAAAAAAGAAAAAATGGACTTGATTGGATTTTCCTGAATGAACTCTATAGTTCCATATTCAACTCTCATTTTTTGAGCAATTACTACTTTATTGTTTTTGCTTATTTTTTTGAGACAGGGTCTCACTCTGTCACCCAAGCTGGTGTGCAGTGGTGCAATCATGGATCACTGCAGCCTGTAACTCCTGGGCTTAGGCAGTCCTCCCACCTTAGCTTCCCAAGTAGCTGGGACTACAGGCACACACCACCATGCCCAGCTAAGCTGTGTATTTTTTGTAGAGACATGATTTGACTGTGTTGCTTGGGCTGGTCTCGAACTCCTGGCTAATCATTTTTTAATATGTGCATTAAAAAAAAATCAAGACTGGCTACAGTGGTTCACACCCATAATCTCAACACTTGGGAAGCCAAGGCGGGCAGATCACTTGAGCCTAGCAGTTTGAGACCAAACTCAAACGGGGCAACATGGCAAAACCCCATCTCTACAATAACTACAAAAATTAGCCAGGCATGGGTGTGCACACCTGTAGTAGCTACTTGGAAGAGTGAGGTTGGGGGATGACCTGAGCCTGGGAGGTCAAGGCCAGATCATTCAGTGAGCCATGATTGTGCCACTGCACTCTAGCCTAGGCAACAGAATGAGACTCTATCTCAGAAAAAAAAAAAAAAAAAGGTACTAAGTGACTAAAAAATCAGAGGGTTATAAAATCTCTCTTTCAAAGCCTGATTGTTCATTCTTGCCTTGCTACTTTTAGGATGATCTGCTGTTCATAAACCAGATACAGAATTTTGAAATGTTTATATAGGGAGATGGCATGAGGGTGTTGGGCATGACTTCAAGGAAGTACTTATTCTTTTGGAATTTAGATGGAAAGTCTAAAGATTTAGAGAATATATTGTTTTTGAGCAAAGAGAAGGACATTGGTAGAACTTTTATCTGAAACAAATTAAAATTTGTAGCCTTTTTGTGAACTAAAAGAAGCTGTCAATGATGGCAATTTTAATTAAATCCTTAGTATTTACATTGTTCTAGTATCAGATGCTTTCCATAAAGCACAGAGAAATGAATTTTTCCACAAATTGTGTTTAGCAAGAAAGACTATGATCTTCTTTAATAAGAGCACAAAATGTGAATTTATTTTAAGGAATTAAAAATAAAGAGTTTGGCTGGGTGTGGTGGCTCATGCCTATAATCCCAGCACTGGGAGGCCAAGGCAAGGGGATCACTTGAACCCAGGAGTTTGAGATCAGCTTGGTCAATGTGACGCTGTCTCTATTAAAAAAAAAAAAAAAGTTTTGTTAAAAAAAGGTTGAACTCAATCTTTTTAAAGGATCCAGTGATCTAATATATATATATTTTTACTTATATTTGATTCTTGAATCTGATTGCATTTATATTATTCTGGAATTCCAATTCTGTGTATGTTTTCTGTCAATATGGTTACAAAAAAGATGGAAAAGATGATGGACTAGGTATGGTTTTTAGATGTAAGGAATTTTAGTTGCTCTGGTGAAGAGAGAAAATGTTGTTCAGCTAGAGCTGATGGGTCGGTCTCTCAGTCTCTGAGATCTGGGAAGCAGCAGTGCCTAGATCTTGCCCTGCTTTGGCAGAGGCTGCGTGGCCTGGTAGAAAGAACACCAGGCAGTGGATTGGAGGGCTTGAGTTCAGTCCTTGCTCTTATTTTTTACGTAGCCATAACTTCATTAGCTATGAAATAGGAAAAATTATTCCCACCCTATCTGGGGGAATAAATATCTATAAGCTGTAGTGTAAAAAATGAAATGTATTATTAATAGTTTTTCCGGATCTATTCTAGAGCTTTGCTTCAGTTTTGAGCATTAGTATGAAATAGAGGAGAGGGGAATATAAGCACATGGTGCTGCTGATTCATATTGGCTTGTAGGAGGGGTTGATTCATTTGCCAGTTACCTGAACTAACCTCTCCAGGTTCCTGTCACTGCATTACAGGCTGCTAGTTTTGAGCAAGGCCTATTTAAAACCAAACATCCCCTTAATGTGTATAGTGTTTCAGTTTGTGAAGATTAAAAAAATTCTGGAGATGGATGGTGGTGATTGGTTGCACAACAGTGTGAATGTACTTAATTCCACTGAATTATACACTTAAAAATGGTTAAAGTAATAAATTGTATGTTATGTATATTATGCTTTATAATTTAAAAAGAACAAAAAGTATGTATTTATTCCATAAAAGTTAAGAAAAAAAATACAAAAATCCCCTCATATCTGAATAAGATAACTTTACTAAGTCCATTATATTAGTCCATTCTTGTATTGCTATAAAGAAATACCGGAGACTGGGTAATTTACAAAGAAAAGAGATGTAATTGGCACATAGTTCTGCAGGCTGTACAGGAAGCACAGTCATGGTGGAAGGTGGAACAGTTATGTCACATGGCCAGAGAAGGAACAAGAGAGCCTGGTGGGGAGGTGCTACATACTTTTAAACAACCAGATCTCACGAGAACTCACTTACTCTCATGAGGAGAGGATGGTTCTAAACTAGTCATAAGAAATGTACCCCCGTGATTCAATCACCTTTCACCTGGCCCCAGGTCCAACATTGGGTATTACAACTGAACATGAGATATGGGTGGAGACAATGATCCAAACCAGATTATCCATATGTTCAAAATAAAATGTTGGCAAATTTCTAATATCTATTAATGGATATAAATAGGACCTATTTTCCCCTTTTAAAATCTATTATGATAGACTCTGGTGCTCCAGCTGAGGTTTAGTTAATGGTTTAAAATAAAGTTGATTTAATGTGGCCTTTGATCCAGCTATCTATTTAAAAATAATAATTTACCATGTTTATCATAAATAAATAATTCTTTTTTCTTTTTTTGAGATAGAGTCTCATTCTGTCACCCAGGCTGGAGTGCAGTAGTGCAATCTGAGCTCACTGCAACCTCCACCTCCCAGGTTCAAGGGATTTTCCTGCCTCAGCCTCCTGAGTTGCTGGGATTACAGGTGCACATCACCACACTCAGCTAATTTTTTCTTTTTTTTGGTAGAAACAGAATTTCACCATGTTGCCTGGGCTGGTTTTGAACTCCTGAGCTCAGGTGATTTGCCCACCTTGGCCTCCCAAAGTGCTGGGATTACAGGTATAAACCACTACACCTGGCCAATGAATAGTTTTTAAAATAAGCACAGACACACCTCTTACTTCTCATTCATATTTGAATTTGCCTTTTCTTTCTGTGTTTCCCTTCTGCCTTTTAGAAAATCAGAACCAGCTGTAAATTGCTGAAGGTGTTCTGGTGGATGGGTACAGTATCATCGGCTCTTCCTCTGCAGGAACTGGCAGAAGCCACTGGGATGCATCTATAATAACTAAGAAGGATGATCCCATTGGCTTTAGAAAACCTGACAAAATGAACTAACAAATACCCCGACTCATATGCATCTTTTCTCATATTGGCCTCTTAGAAGCAGACCCACAGTTTGTGCCAATGTTATGTCAGTATTTGTTTTTTAAATCTTACCACAAGGTGGACATTGTATGGAATATGGCTTCATAGCTCATATTTACCCTTGGTCCTTTTACCAACAATGAAGAGGCCAAAATTTATGTGAACAAGTAGACTACTTTCTATCAACCCCTTTGTGTTTTTATTCTGCCCAACTTTAAACTTTAACTTTTAGTTTCTTAAAAGAGGGATAAGGAAAGCAACAAGCTTAGGCTTTGAGGTGATAAGGTTTTGTGTATGGAGTGGTGGGGAGAGTGGGGGTTGTCCTTGATTTCCAGCCTAAATTGGGGTTTGACTCACGATAAATTAAAACTATTTAAACATTGGGAGAGGGGAGTAAGTAAAATATAACTGTGAAATAAAACAAAAGGGGGGTAATATTTTTATTTCTTGACATAATGAAAAGCCTTGCTCTGTAATTGGTTTGTACTGTCTTGGAAGTGGCGTCCGTGGTCAACAAAGGACCACTCTGTGCGAGATCTGCAAGGAATTTATCATTCCCCCTGGCTGAGCCAAAGCAGGCTTGATATACAGTTTTGTTTCGTATAAATATTCTCATGTTACTGTTTACTCTGTGGGAATATGAGGATCTCACTGACAGGGTACGTGCTCCACTGCCTTGCTTTTAAAGGCATTTATTTGACTCTGTTGTTTGTACTTGCCCAGAAACTTCAGAGAACAGCCCAGGAACTTGTTTGATAAGCATCCAGACCATGCTCCCGGAGTATGTTGTGCTTGGGAGGTTAGGAAAGCTTATTGTTTTAAGCGAGCCTGCACATGGCCTCCAAAGAGCCCATTTTTCATAGATAAAACAATTAGGACACCCTCAACAATCTCTTAGAATACTTCTGCAATGTGCAAGAAAATGTCGTGGTGGGTAGGGCTCTGGTTGAACTCGGACTGCCTTTGGATTACTCTGCCACTTCTTTTGTTCCTGTTCTCAGTATAATGTATCGTGAATTAAGATGTGAATTTAGATACAGACCTAAACATGGAACTAATTTCTTTCCACACTTTTAGTGTGAGTGTTGACTTATTACCTCTCAGCTCCACATTCACCCTTCCATATGCTTTTTTTTTCAAGGTAAGGTCTTGCTTTATCACCCAGGCTGGAGTGCAGTGATCATGGCTTGCTGCAGGCCCAAGTGATCCTCCACCTCAAACACCCAAGTAGCTGGGACTGCAGGTGCACATCACTACACTTGACTAATTATTTTTATTTTATTTTATTTTTTTAAGACAGAGTTTCACTCTTTGTTGCCCAGGCTGGAGTGCAGTGGTACGATCTCGGCTTACTGTAACCTCCACCTCCCGGATTCAAGCAATTCTCCTGCCTCAGCCTCCTAAGTAGCTGGGATTACAGGCACACGCCACCATACCCAGTTAATTTTTTTGTATTTTTAGTAGAGACAGTGTTTCACCATGTTGGTCAGGCTGATCTCAAACTCCTGACCTCAAATGATCTGCCCACCTCGGCCTCCCAAAGTGCTGGGATTACAGGGATGAGCCATCGATGGTGCCCAGCCACTTTTTAAAATTTTTATGTTTAGTAGACACAGGGTTTTGCTGTGTTGCCCAGCTGGTCTTGAACTGAGTTCAAGCAGTCCTCCTGCCTTGGCCTCCCAAAGTGCTGGGATTACAAGCATGAACCACTGTACATGGCCCCATTCTCTGCTTTCTGATACTGGGACTCTGTAAACCACATTTCTTCTTTGCCAGTCAGTTCCCAATTAGGCTCTGCCAATATGGGGTGCTGGACTGGGGAGGCTGCAGGGGTGGAGGATGGTGAGGGATTGCTTCTCCCTCTTGACCTCCTGTTTCTAGCAGCCCCACCTCAGCAGTGACTCTTCACCTTGATGGTGGCTGTTAGTTCCAGGCTCCAGCTGTTCTTCCTCCCTTGCCCCCTGCTGACACTTCTCAGAGCTTGCCCCATTGTACTCTTCAGAAGCCCCAGCAGCTGGGCAGTGCCACCTTCTCAGATGCCTGAGCCCCAGCTCTGCAGGGCTTCTCCTTTTAGCTTCTAGGCTCTGAGAACCCCTGCCTTAGTGAGTGGTGCTTCCTGCAGTTACAGCTCTGTGATCTCATGTTCTCTGTTTTGCTTTTAAAGTTCAACAACTGTTGACAATTTTTTTGTGTGATCTCTTTTGAAATACTTAGTGTGGTTTCTGTTTTCCTGATTGGGTTTGGACTGGATTCTGTCAGAAACAAACCAATCAGCAGACCAAATGCCACTGGGGGAAATGGAGAGGGAAAGGAGAAGGCAGAAAAAATTCATTGTGAACGTAGCTCCTTACATAAACAGCCCACACATGGTTACTCTCCTTTTCTTCTTGTTCACACGTTATTCTCTTATCTCACTGTCTTCTTATTGTAAAATTTGCAGTTCCCCTTGGCATTCTTGCTGTTTTTTCCACGAGTAGGGAGTCTGAGTGTTGACTTGAGGTGCGGGATGGGAAATGCCATGGAAAGCCATTGGGCCAAGTTTTCCAAAGAATGTCTTTTGTGTAGTAGCTGATTCTATCATTTAAAATGTAAACTAATGTAATGTAATAATTTAAAAAAGTAAAGTCTTTTCGATCTTATAATAGTTATTTGTCTTTTCTTGTAAAGCCATCTTTACCTGCCATGTAGATGACGATGCTTTTCATCTGGCAGTAGGCCCCCAGCCAAACACCTTTCCCAAACCTCTGGGTACCATGCTCTCAACTTTTTCTCAGAAAGCCCCATCTGCAGCCAGTCAGTTTCCTAACTTCTTAGGTCCCTGTATCTCCACGAAAACTAACTGCTTTGGAAAAAGTAAGAATGTGGTTGCAGTTTAGCAAGGACCCATTGTTACAAAACTATATTGTTTCTAGTAAGGATAAAGGATTTTTGGTAACTGATTAATAATAATCTGTGTCTATCCCAAATTCTTTTTAGTAGTTCATCTTCATGATATTCACTCTATTATTTCACAAACATAAAAGGAAGATAAAATAGCAAGATATAGGAAGAGTCTTGAGTGAACCCTTTGGCATCATTATTTGTAGCTGTCTTTTACTGAGTATCAAGTAAGTGTTAGTTATTACATGATTTTCCCTCTGACATATGTGACTAAAGTAATAAAATTCCCTAAGTTCTCTTAGCCTATTGGGTCAACCAGGAACCTCCTCCTACCCTATCCCATCCCTGTAGGTTTATACCACTGCCCTAACCCTAAACAATACCCCTTGGGCTGGGTATGGTGGCTCATACTTGTAATCCCAGCAATCTGGGAGGCTGAGGTGAGAAGATCACTTGAGCTCAGGAATTCAAGATCAGCCTGGGCAACATCGTGAGCCTTTGTCTCTATCAAAAATAAAAAATTAGCCAGGAGTGGTGATACACACTTGTAGTCCCAACTACTCAGGAGGCTGAGGAGCAAGGATCACTTGAGTCTGAGAGATCAAGGTTGCAGTGAGTCATAATTGTGCCATTCTAGCCGTGGTGACAGAGTGAGACCCTATCTCAAAAAACAAACAAAACACAGCAGCAATAACCTTGGACCCACATCCTCAGGTCTCCAGGTATCTCCTCCTAGACCTGATTGGCTTCACCTCTAGTTTGTTGTGTTCTAGTTAGAGATTGTACATCCAGTTAGTTGACCCACCCTTCTGTGGCAGTTTTATAAGACGGTCCATGCAGGATCCTGAGACTTCCTCCAGATCTTAGGCCTCTCTCCAGTGCTTCTGTACTCTTTCCTCATTTAAAATTTCTTCTAGAACTTTTTTTTTGAGACAATCTTGCTCTTCATGTAGGCTAGAGTACAGTGGTATGATCGTGGCTCACTATAGCCTCAATCTCCCAGGCTGAAAAGATCCTTGTGCCTCAGCCTCCTGAGTAGCTGGGGTTACAGGTGCACCACCACAGCTGACTAATTTTATATTTATATTTTTAGTAGGGATGAAGTCTTGAGATGTTGCCTAGGCTGGTCTTGAATTCCTGAGCTAAGTGGTTCTCCTACCTCGGCCTCCCAAATGCTGTCTTTTACTCTGTTATCATATTTTGAGTGCTTGCCCACTTATTCCTTTTTGTACCTGAAAGACCTATTAGCTTCTAGTTTGGTGACTATATATATATATATATATATATATATATATATATATATAGTATTTTTGATAGCGATAGTGTTATCATGTTGCCCAAGCTGGTCTTGAACTCCTGAACTCAAGAAATCTGCCCGTTTGGGCCTCCCAAAGTGCTGGGATTACAGGTGTGAGCCACTGCACCTGGCAGGGACCCATATTTTTATTTTGTACTGGGCCCCATGAGTTATATGGCTGGTTCTGGGAGTTTATCTGGGTTCGGGACATTTTTGGACCCAGATAAAGGGGAAGTTGAGTTGGGAATATTCGTGTGGTTCCTAGTCACATCCATGTGTAACCAGCTCTTCCAGTGAAGGAACAGTTCCCAGGAGGAGTACTCTTGCCCTCTGTGATGGCTCCCTCAGTGCTGTGACTCACAAAGGCCCCAGAGGGCCATCACAGATGAGTGTGTCCCCTGGTGCTCAGCATCAGAAGTACATAAGAACTAGAGGAGAAACAAAGGTAAAGAGGTATGGAGCCAGAAGCTAATCTGTACAAAATCTTTCTAGTTACTGGCAGCATAAGGTTGTAAACAAACGATGTGGCGTTTAATAATGTTTATCCAGTACAGAAGCTATACTGCAGTTAGGTATATGTTGATGTAGTATATACAATTATAAGGATACCAGATTATTTCATTTTTATGATAATCATAGGAAGCAGAATTGATCAGAATTTCTGTTTCTGGAGGAGCAAATCTGTGGTATAACTATAAAGAGCAAGTGTGTCCCGTGGGAAGTCGCATGTTGGGAAAGTTGTATCCCAAACATTAATGATTAGAAACACATTTCTATCAACCATTCCAAAAAAAGAATGTATTTGTTTTATATTTGTTTATATAAAATGACAGATTAGTATCATTTGCATAGGTGACAAAAGAGTATGTAGCATGTACAGATAATAAGAATATGTTATTTTTCTGGAATTCACAATAATTATAGTATTTCTGTATAGTGTTTAAAAATGTATAGTTTGTTGTAATTTATTTTCTCATTCTAAATTCACTTACAAGCCTATTTCTGGGTTATTTTTAAACGCGATACTCAAAATAGTGTAAGCTTTAGGCTTTGCAGAACCTGGAGCTGGCCTTGTGCTGAGCCCGTGCCACGTCGTTACTTTAGCTCTCACAACACCCCTCTGAGATGTTGCAGTGATACTATTCCCACCCTACAGGCACAGAAGCGGAGGCTCAGAGAGGTTAAGTAACTTCATTGAGGTCATATATCTCATAAGTTGCAGGACCGGGTTTCTGTATAGGTTTGTCCTTTTTGAAGTCGATTCTTTTACCCTTTGCTCTCCAGTTCCTAGAGCAACAATGTCATTTCCTCAGAAAAGTCTCTTGAGAGCTCCAGGGTAGGTTATATGCTCAGTTATGCCTGTCCTTTCTTTCCTACCTCACATCACAATTAATTACTAAAGCGATTATACTGTGATTATTATATAATCACAGTGTATTATTACACTGTGATTAGAAAGTGATTATCCAGTAACCTCCATGGAGGAAGCTGTCTGTTTTACCTACAGCGTGGAGACTCTGTGTATTCAGTGAATAATACCTTTAGGTTGACTAATTTTTGGAGGCACCTTAGAGCAGCTTCTTGCTTCAAGCACTTTCTTTCTCACCTTTTCTTCTTCTCAGCAAAGGAAGGATGTGGGAATGGCAAAACATTCAGGCTCAGAAGTAACACCCAAGAGCATCAGGGTTATCCAGTTGATAACGTAGGGATGTTATCATTTATACAGTCATACCTTCATATGGATTGCCTGGTACCAATTTCAGGTACCAGATATCCATGGGGGTGGGACATTCATGCCTAAAGGGCATCTGTTTCATAGTTTTATATTTTTGTAAACTGAGTCATCTTAAAATGGGAGAGCACCTGTATTCAATTTTCTCTGGAATGAGCTGCTAAATTCTCTTTTACTCTAACTTCAGATGAGGTTTTCTGGATGACACCATCTGGGAAATGTCACTTTGATTAAAGTAAATATGCAGCATAGTTAACACTGGGAGCCTATTTGAATTTCTCTAAGTCACATCTACAGAAGCAGAAGGCAGCCGGCTCTCTGGGCTGGGAGAACTTGAGAGAGATGCGTTCCACAGTTTGGTGTCAGTCGAGTGGCAGTGTGCGGCCAACTAAGCTCTGAAGGATTTTGTGTATTTTCCTTTTCTTACCATTGGACTGTTTTTTTCTTTTCCAGTTTATTTTGACACAAAGAAGAAAATATATAAAAATAAAAAACCCAGCTTTATGATTGCCAAGTTTTTCTTTCAAACTAAGAAAAGAAACCAGTTGTTGAAAAATATGATGAATGGCATCCTTTGTTTTATTTTCACATGAGGGCACTGCCATTGGAATGGGGCCAAATTCCCCAAGCAGGAGGGAACCTTGGACTGAAAGGCGGCCTAGTGATTTTGGAGGCTGGTGTGTCAGAATTTCCTCTCAGCTGTTACAAATATCTCTCTTTTTTCCACAAGATTTCCTCACAGACTCACCCCCTCCCATCCTTCAGGCATTCCTTGTGTTTTCAACACTTGCTACTGATGAGGATGTCATCTATTTGTAAGAAAACGCCATTGGTACAATGTGGGGCTTTCAGCATTTACGTTGTGGTTTTCCCGACTTCCACAGCTGCTGACTTGTTTGGCTATGGGATTGTGTATGGTTGAGGGCAACAGTCAGTAGTTAATGTGTAAGCAATCCGTAAGATTGTTAGCATTATTCTCCTTATTGTTGTCTTGTCACCAAGTGGTTTGGGAGAACCAACGGAGGGAGAGTCTAAGTTTCCTGTTCTGAAAGTCAACCTCAGGGCAGTTCCCTTTTGATCTCTGTCTGCCACTCACACAGTGAAATGAAGAGGAAGGTATGGATGAGAAAAGTCATGCTACTCTTTCAAGGAAGTGAAGCCAATGTCTCAGATGCATTGAGATCATCCACATGCGTCCCAAGAAGTGAAATCTGAAGTTGCTCTGAGGACATAGGAGAACTATACCTCCACAAACCTGTAGCACTTTTCCAATTTGGAAGCTCCTTCTGAAAACTTTATGCACTTTGGCTGGGGTATTTAATTCATTTATTCTCTAAATTTTGTTTGCAAGTGTATTTTGCTCTCTAGACTGTGAGATCTTTGAGGACAGGGCTGTTTTATTCCACTTGGTCATTCCAATACCTGGTCTCAGAAAATCTTTCCTAAATAACTTAATGTACCAATAGTTGAATTCTAAGCCCTGGAGTAGAGTCAGAAATAGACAACCCTCTAGGTATAGATGGTTTAATCATTTATTGACCAGCTTCAGGTTTTGTTGCATGAAGTTGAGTTACATTTATGAGGTACAGTTAAAGGAAATAGATGTTTAGAGCTTTTAGGGAATAGAAAGTCTGGCTCAACTTATGTATGAGGCTGGGGAAAGAGGGTAGAGACACCAGAATTTCTCATAAAGACAAACATAAAATGACTCAAGAATGCAAACACCTGACTTATTTCCTGTGGAAACGCCAGTGAGAAAAAGTGTCAGTTGGAACTCCTCACGCCTCTTCCTGTTGTCATTACTCTGAAATTCAGGCTGTCTTTTAAATGCCCCATGATCTACTTGTAAACTCTTTAAGCAAAAACGATGCCAGGTTCTGTTCTGTGGCTACCAGATTGGAGCTTTTCTCTCCCGGCTTCATTCAGTTAATTGAGCTATGCTAGAAGGTTCAGTAATTTATTCTGTGGAGTCTTTCCGTGCAAACAATTCCAGGCTGAGGGAAAGAGACTTAGCTGAATCTTTCAAATACTTGAAATGCAGAATTTATGTTTTGGAAAACACCAGTGAGTCAGTGTCCTCAAATGTAATCAATAAAAGACAGTCTCCATCATCAGCTTTTCATTAACTGAGCTTCAAGTGCCTCCTTTTATTGCTTTTTACATGTTTACAGTATCTCATTCTTTCCTTGACTCTGGATTTTCACACCATATGGCCACATCTTTAAGTCATTTTTCAGCTGCTCTATTAAATAGTAAAATGAGATTCAGAACAGATTTCTTTGATTTTAAAATAGCATTTTGGGGTGTGGACTTTTTTGTAAATAAAAAAAGAATTAAGGCACTCAAAAGCATGAAATTTCAGGTATTTCTACCCAGACAGTGTAATATGTAGCTTTCTGCTTACTTAGAATAAATATATGTTTATCTCGTGGAATTTCACCTGCTGCATAAATGGATTCATTTATTCTGCATATTGAAATTCATTTCTACTTAAATAAGATTTAGCCTTCACTGTTGCTAATGAACATAGATTGAAAATGGAATTGAAAGTGTATCTTTAAAACAATTCAATATTATACTGTATTTCTCATTAGAAATGATTGCTGTTGCTTATAAGCATCCATATTGCATATCAATAATACTCTATTGCTGTCATTGTGGTGGTGATTCTACTATTTGGGATTCTTTTATATTTTACTTTTTTTTCTGGGTTATTTAGTGGTCATTTCCTTGAGAAGTTGCAAAGGAGAGATTGTGACTGCCAACATTTGGATCTCACCGTTTAGAGTTGGTCAATGAAGGCTTAAGGCATATAGTCCTACAGCGTAACACAGTTCACTTTGTAAAGGGTTAGACATATTTAAAAGACAATTAAATATTTATTCCTTGTTTTCTGAGCCAGAAAGGACACTTTGGCGTAGGTTGAATGGGACTTTTTTAAAGGATACTACTTAACAAAAGGAAACCACTGCAGGAGCAAATTTTGTAATATGAGTAAATTTGCCATTGATCCAGACTTTAGCAGCAGGGACTGTGTCGGTCACAGTTAATCAGCTTATGAGTATATGATTCGGAATCTTCAATTATCCTTTAAAATCTGGACATCGACTTGAAAAAACGACTGACCTACAGTGGATTGTTTAATGTTAAAACCAAGTGCACTCAACATCTGAAGGTCAATAGTCTCTTAATTGTAATTCAATAAAGTCAATTTAAAGTGGTATACAATTTGTGAATGTTATAAACACGGTTCACATATTTTTTACTTCAGTGGCAGTATTATTTGCTAGAGAAACATGCTTCAGTTGAGGATAAGTCCATTGGATGTTTTTATTTTAATGACCATCAATATTTTAAAGTTCATTACTTAGTATGATACATAGGAAGATAGCAATTAAGAGAAACTACTCAAAATAACTCAGGTAAAATTCTGCTTTTACTTGAATTACTTTGGCATTATTCATTGTTTTATTGTCACCATGATGAACTTGCACAAAATTTTTAAGCAACAGTAACAAAAAAGTAAAACCTTGTTTTTAATTTTGTTTAAAATTTTAAAATAAGAATCACTTCTCCATGTTCTATTGTATTTTTTCAATGACATATATCTCTAGAAGACATAGTTGATATCTCCTAGTCTGTTGTATATAATTTCTAGAATGTAAAGATTGTCTCTGAGGCCAAAATTAAGAGGCTGCATCCTTTCCACATAGCAAAAATCATCACCCCTCAGCATTTATTAAGTATCTAACACTTAGTGGTGGCAGAAAATTTTATAGACATGGCACTTTTACCTAAGAGCTTGAACTTAAGAGAGATAGATAGCACTTACTGAAACAAGAAAGGGAAATATGAATGACAATGAGATATAGACAGTACATTGACAGATCAGAAAGACAAACCTTTCTCAAAATCTCCATTGTCATTTTCAACTTTAAGGTCAGCACAGAGGGTCCCCCTGCTCCTTGAATGAGATCCACTAGAAGTTTTGGAAGAAGTGCCAGCCTTCTGGTGTTTTCAGATCACTGTCTGGCAGGAAACAGTTTATTATTTTGAAAAAATCACTTATTTAAAAAATATTTGTTGATCTACTGTGTGCCAGTCAGGTTTATAAGAAACAGAGCTGTGAATAAGACAAAGTCCCTGCCCTTAGGGAGCTTGCTTTCTAGTGGCAGGAGACAGGCAGTTTACAAATCAAAAGAAATAGAAAAATGTTCATGTGATAGAAGTACCATGTAGAAATATAAAGTAGAATAAGGAGGACGTTTTTGTAAGGTATTCAGAAAAGCTCTTGTTAATAAGATGCCTTTTGAGCAGAGAGAAATGTAGAAAGAATCACATGTGTTTGTATTGGGAGAAAAGTGAGGCATCGCAGACAGCTGGAAGAAACTTGCGATAACTCTTCTCTCTATAGCCACTCTGTATTCAGCCATCATGTCTGACCTAGCCTAACAAGTGGGCAAGAGACAAATTACAAGATTACTCAGGTCAAAGAGTCTCTTATTCTCTAGTCACTACTATACTGGAAAAGTAATTTTATCAGCTACCACTTACTGAGTGCCTTGTATGTCAGGCATTGGGTTGGGCATTTTGCAGCAGTCCAGGTCAAATTTTTATTATTTCCTTTTCTCTAATAGGGAAACTGATGCTTAACTGAAATTAAATGACTTTCTCAGGCTCACATGGCTTTGAATGGTAAAGCCAGAATCTGACCTTGGGTCAGTCTTATTCCAAAGTCCCTATATGTTGTTTCCTCTCCAAGAGGGTAAGGTGTCTGGGAGGACAACAACACGAATGCATTGTTATTGTTATTATTATTTAAGACAGGGTCTCACTCTGTCACCCAGCCTGGAGTGCAGTGATGTGATCTTGGGTCACTGCAACCTCTGCCTTATTGGCTCAAGCAATTCTCCCATCTCAGCCTCCCAAGTAGCTGGGACTATAGTTGCATGCCACCATGCCCAGCTAATTTTTTGTAGAGATGAGGTTTCACTATGTTGCCCAGGCTGGTCTCCAACTCCTGGACTCAAGTGATCTGCTTGCCTTAGCCTCCCAAAGTGTTGGGATTATAGGCATGAGCCACTGCTCCTGGCCACGAATGCACTATTATTAAAATATCCTCAAAATGTGACAAATGTTAATGTTCTTGGTTTAATGAGAATGACTGAATTTTCTCCAGAAAAAGTCAGAATAACAAATGGCTACCAGCCTCTGATTGGATTAATTGAAGGCTGCAAGCTTTTGTACCATAGAGAAGTAGAAACGTGGTTATCATCTAGTACATTTCGAATCTTTGGGCCACCGATCCACATAATCCATCACTCCTTTCTTCCTTCAAGTGAGAAATATTTGCTTTGGCCACAGTGCTTTTTTTATTTTTAAACTTTTGTGTAGGAATGCTGGTTCTTCTATGCAAATATTGCCAGCCCACTATTATGAATAAAAACCACCCAGTTCCTTTCAGGAGCATTGGAAACATATTAAAAATTGTCTGGCTCTTAAATTTTCCACCAGTCTGTACTCAAATAGATACTATTAATAAGATTAATATCCATTACTATTCATCCAGAATTATAAAATTTCAAGGTATCTGTGTTTTCAATGATGAAATTTAGAGTATTTCTATTCATCTAAGACACATCAGAGTCCACTAAGGTGCTGACTCATTTGAACATCAACATATGGAAAAGTGATCTTCAGCTGGGATAATTAGAAATGCAGCTTTTACTCTTTATGCCACTCCTTTCTATAATGTTTTGGTCCTACACTTTGAACTAACCTTGTAGAGAAAAAAATGATAATGAAGTGAAGTATATGTATAATGAGTATCTGTTAAAATAATGACTCTGGAAAGAAACTAAAGGTTAATGCAGCACAGGAATTTTCCCTATTTTTCAGCGGATTCACATTACAGCTGGTCTTAGGTCATGGCCTAGGTGATTGTGAGTTCTTGATGTCAATGCCATATGTTTAAGGGAGAATATCAATTTGATAGCCATTTTCTTTACTCATGTGTGCTATGCATTTATTGTTACACTGGGACTCGGCTTTCTTAAAAAATGAAAATGTCTGTATCAAAAAGTATTCTCAGATTTTTCATTGTCTAGATCAAATCATGGTTAGCTTTGAAGAATGGATGATTTTGTGGTGAAAATTCATAAGGGAAAAATGTCTATATAAATACACTGCACCAAACTTCAAAATTCTCTTATTTTTTTTTTTTTGTTCTCCAGTTCAGTTTTGGTAGCTTTATTATGACTCTTTATTGATGATGGGAAGTCATATATATTTTGTTTCTTTCATTTGCTTCTCAAGTAATGCCCCCCCTCCTCTGTCTATTCTCAGGAAATTTGAAACTAACCCTCAGAGGGGTTCTGTTGAGGACTAGACAAGAATTATGCCTTGGATTATTTATCCTTTATTCACATCTCACCTACTTTATTATTTTTCTGATCTCATGTATTATTTCCATTTCCACTGGTCTCATTATGTTTCTAAGGGAACTTTGGGTATAAAGATACTTGCAGGCAGTTAGAGATGTTAATTCCATATGTATGAGAGCAGCAATTAGCATCAAGAGCTGTTTCTAGTAGTAGGAAGGAACTTGGGTCCTTGCGGGGAGATGAAGAGAGACTCCTATCACTAGTTTCCCAGAAGCATTTTGAGGTCGTCGTTTTTGTGTGTATACTTCCTAATCAATCCATTAGGTAAAAATCAGAAAATTATACATTTAATAACATATTTGATAATACAATGAGAGTCTAGAGGGAAAAAAAGAAATGTTCCTCAATTTAAGCACTATTGATGGTTAAATTGCTTATGTTTGGTACTAGGATATTTGGAAATTACAAAAATAGCACCCACAGTTTCTATTTAAGATCTTGCTTTGGATACAAAGGGTGCACATGTGGAGTCATTAGAGAGCAATTGGAAGCAGTGCAGAGACATGAGGAGATAAATCTCTACATTGGGCATAAGTGGACTGTATATATAAGAAGCCATCAGACGGAAATACAGTCAGTTTTGCAGGAAACAGATTAGTGAGATGGATGAGGATATTAAAGAGTGAGGTAACATGGGCAAGAGCACAGAATGGGAAATAAATGATGCCTGAGTGGGTAGTTGGTAGGCATGTATGTAGTCAGGCATGAAAGGTATATAAATGACTGGGCTTTGGTTTCGCCCTATTTGTTCACAACCAAGCAGGGAGAAGAATATACAACGTCCTTAGTACCAGTGATAAGGACAGAAGGTAGGAGCAAAAAGTCCTTTGTTGGAGGGAGTCAGGGAAGGCTCCTGAAAGGAGGATGTAACATTTGCAGGATGATGCAGGGATAGTGTCATCTCTGGTGAGAAATAATCTTCAATCTACTTTAAAATCTAGTATCAATTATTTTTAAATTTACCAAAAGACCTGCTACTTTAGGAGACTTAATTGTGCAATTGCCTTTGGGCTTCAGATTTTAAATATTTGTGAAATTTGAATCATTAAGAGCGATATAAAAATTATAATTTTTCCAAAATTTTATGTGCCACCATTTGTTTTTTCTTTTCAATGAAATTTACTGTGATTTTTTTTACATATAAAATTGAATGGAAAAGGCAAAATGGAGGAAAAGGCAAAATTCATAGTGGAAAATATATTATTTGTTTACATATTATTTTCTTCTAAAGTGGGTAATTAGTGAATTCATTTAGTACCGTTATGAAAATTAGCTCAAATAAGTGATGTAATTTATAAAAGGTGATACTATATACAAATGTAGTATATACTATAGCAGTAGTATATACAAATAGGTATATACACCTATGCATATATATTTTTGAGTGGGGCACATTGTATTTGCTTGTAGTCTCTCTCATCACTTTGTACTGCACCATCAAAAATTTTTCTTTATACTATTAGTCCTTTGGAAACACAGTTATCAAAGTGAACAAAAATAGATGGCCTTGACTGCAATACATTATACAGATTTAACATAAATTTTATATTATGTACAATGACACTATTAAATGTGTTAATACAACACATAAAATGACCAATTCTCTTTAAATTTTAGTGTTTAGCATATTTGTTTTGATTGTACGTGTGGGAGCTGTGAGAACAGCTCTGCAAAAATACTTTGCAAGTTACCATAGTGACTAAATTGTAGTGCTTTATGATGTTGTCTTTCCCCTGGGTCTTAATTCAGTTGCATGCTTTTTAAATCATAATCCAATAGTTGACGTTTAAATTTTTCTATTTTTAAAAAACTGTATACACACATACAGGTTTATAACTTTATTTAAATGTATAATTTGATTATATTACACTTTCTTCAGGTAAAATCTTCATTTTTCCTTTTTCTTCTTCTTTTTCTGGGTTCCCATATCTCTTTTTTCTCCTTCTCCCCACCCCCTCCATATTGATCCATGTTGGAATCTTTTTATTTTTTCTGCTATTTTCATGCAATTATATAAATCTATGTACACGTGTACAAAAAGAAAGCAGGATTTTTATAAGCAGGGTTTCATGGAATAGTTCTGAATTAATTGATATGTAGTAGTTTCTATCTATTTTTTCATGGCTTCTTAATGTTTCATGTTGTAAATGGGCCGTAATTTAATCACTTTGCTTCCATTTTTGTAGTATGAATAATGCTTTAATAAACATCAAGATACCTATGTATCTTGCCATGGTGGTGTTTTTATGTCTGTGGGATAGGTTTGAAGAAGCTGAGATTGAAGGGTCAAAGAGTACATATTTTAAATTTGTATAGAAATTGAAATTACTTTTTGAAAGAATTGTAACACATCACATTTATACCCAGCAGTATTTGTATCTTTATCCCATGTGCCTGCCAGCAGTAGTAATTAAATATAATTCTCTTTAATTTTTGCCACTCAATTAGGTGTAAAGTAAAATTTTATTGTTACTTTAATTTGCAGTTTCCCAACTATTAGTGAATTTGCTGGTTGACAATTTGGATATGTGTAAAGAATATGTTCGTTGAAAAAAATGTATTTATTTAATAGTTGCTTCTATTTCTATCCTTGTCTATTTATTTGATTTTTATCCTTTTCTTATCAAATTGTGAGATCTGTTTGTATATTACAAAGATACCCCTTTATATCAACTCCGATGCATTTTTTTTTAATAGCCACTGTGTCTTTTGCCTTTCAAGTGTCTTATGGTATACAGATTTTTTTTACAGTCTTTCAAAAGTGTTTTAGTATAAAATTATCTAATTCTTTTTGAGATGGAGTTTCGCTCTTATTGCCCAGGCTGGAGTGCAATGGCGCTATCTCAGCTCACCGCAACCTCTGCCTCCCAGGTTCAAGTGATTCTCCTACCTTGGCCTCCCAAGTAGCTGGGATTACAGGTTCTGCTAATTTTGTATTTTTAATAGACAGGTTTCTCCGTGTTGGTAAGGCTGGTCTCAAACTGCTGACCTCAGGTCATCCACCCACCTCGACCTCCCAAAGTACTGGGATTACAGGTGTGAGCCACCATGCCCACCAAAATTTTCTAATTCTTTCTCTTCCATCCTCATAAAAACAAAACTTTGTCAAAATTCTAATCGAAATGACATTACACTTACATAACTGATATTTTAAATGAAATTAAGTACTCCCAACGAAGAACCTGGTATATCCTTCTGCTTGCCAGACCTTATTTTATGCCTTTGGTAGAGTTATGATCCTCTTTATGCAGGTCCTTTATCTTTTTTTGGAAAATTTATTCCAAGTATTTTATTTGTTGTTACTATAAACATAATATTTTCCTGTTTTCCATCTCTAAGTACTTCTATGGAGAAAATATATTGATATTTAGGTATTTATCTTATATCCAGTTACCTTGTCAACTTTATTTATTCTGAAGATTTTTGTTTTCATTTTTTAAACATGAATTTCTTGTGGGCTTCTTGGGCATGGATTAACGTTACCAATGAAAAGAAGTAATTTTACATTACATCTTCATTTCCAATTCTTATGCAAACTATTTAATTTTCTTAAAAAATCAGAGATACTACTAAATAATAATGAAGATACTGGGTCTACTTGCTAAGTTCCTAATTTTAATTAAGATGGTTGTGATGGTTTACCATTTAGAAAAATATATGTGCTTGCTTTTTCACAAATATTCTGTGTTGTAAGTTGTGTTTTTCTACTTTTTTTTTTTTTTTTTTTGAGATGGAGTCTTGCTCTGTTGCCAGGCTGAAGTGCAGTGGCATGATCTTGGCTCACTGCAACCTCCACCTCCCGGGTTCAAGTGATTCTCCTGCCTCAGCCTCCCAAGTAGCTGGGATTACAGGCACGAGCCACCATGCCCAGCTAATTTTTGCATTTTTTTAGTAGAGATGGGGTTTCACCATGTTGGCCAGGATGGTCTCGATCTCTTGATCTTGTGATCTGCCTGCCTTACCCTCCCAAAGTGGTGGGATTACAGGTATGAATAGAGATGACTACTGAACTATATCAAATAACATATTAGCATTTATTAACATTTTCAGTAATTCTTCTCCCTTAATGTATTGAAGCAAGGTATTATGCTGATGTATTTCTTACCATTAAACCATCTTACATTCCTGAAATAAAAAACTTTTGATCATATAGTATTACTCCTTTGGCATTTTGCTGATGTTTTGTTTAGTATATGTAGTATATTCACAGTAAGATTAATCTATGGCTTTTTTTTTCTTATTTTTGTGTTACCATCTTTCATAGGGTTTGGTATAATTACTGTAATATGAAATAAATTCAAGAATATTTACTTTTTTTTAGAGTCTAGAATAATTTAAATAAGTTTCCAACTATAACAGTTTAAAGATTGGATAAAATTGCCCTAGTGACTTCTTCTTTTTCAAAATTATAGCTTTCTTCTATGGTAATTTTCATATTCAAGTTTTTATTTGGCTAATTTTGGTGACATATTCAGCTATGAAATTATCCATTTATTCTAGATTTTTAAATTGTTTTCCATAGTGTTACACATAGAATTCTCATAATTTTTAATCTCTTCTGTGACTGTTATACATCCTTTTGCTCTTATTTTTAGTATCTCTTTATTTTTAATCAGGCTGTTGAGTCTTTTTTTTTTTTTAACATCATTTTACAAACTTTTCAAAGAAGGAACTTTCTATAATTTATTTATTTCTGATTTGGGGGTCTATTTTATTAATTTTACCTTTTAATATTATTAATTCTTACTTCCTAGTTTAAGTTTATTTTGTGTTTATTTTCCTAATTTTAAAAGAGGGAAGATTTAATTATTTAATTTTTAACCCTTTTTCTTTAATAGCAAACAATTTAATGGAGCGAATTTTTCTCTGCAAAGATCTTGCTACATCTTAGAGGTTTTGTTATCCAAACAGTTCCTAATTTCTCTTTTTATTTTATCCTCAGGATTTACTTCAGGCATATTTAGGAGACTGTTTTTAAATTTCCAAGTTGTTAAGATCATTTTGGTGAATTTTATTATTTATTTTAAATTTTATTCTACTGTGAGCATAGAGGATGCTGTACTAAAATATCTACTAAAAAATCTTTCCCTAGAATTTCTCTTCTTTCCTCTCTTTCAGCTGGAATGCAGATATACCAGCCCTTGCTTCATGCTGAGGGCACAGATGCCTTTGGGGAAGGCAGAGCAACAAGATAGAAAGGACCTGGTCTCTGAATAGCCATATGGAAAAAATGGCATCTCTATCAGGACTGCTCACTTAAGCACTATTTTGTGTAAGAAAAATAAGCTTAATCTTCTAATACTGTTTGTGTCCTCTTTCTTATAGCCTCTTAGCCCTTAAGTCTACTCTTATCTGCACGCTCATATTCACATTGCCTTTTCCTGTTTTGGTTATTATTTTCAATGCAGAAATCCAGTTTATGTATGGAATACAAATCTGCCATGCTTACAATTCCAAGTTTGCATTTAGTGCTAATGACACCATCACCACAGGGATGCAAAACAAAATTAGGTCCTTGGAAAAGTATCTGTTCATATACATTTATATATTTTACATTTGTACTTAAATATAAAATATTAAAATTGACTATCTGTGAATTTATACTGTTTTCTTCAATCTAAGACGCATTGACTCTAGGATTACAGTCAAAAGATTGCAAATCCATATAGTTGACATTTGTTTTTTTTTCCTTCATAATATCACATCATCTGTGACATCAAGAGCCATGGCAATGTAGAATATTTTAAAGGAATGCTTCTCTCTTGTCTCTGAGATTTTCTTTCAAACCTCTGACACCAGTTCTGCAAGTTTGAATATGCATGTATGTGGTAGGCTGAATATTGCCCCTCCCCCAAAAGTGTCAATATATTAATCCCTGGAACCTGTGAATATGTTAGGCTATGTGGGATAGATAATTAAGGTTGCCACGGCCTGGAGTGGTGGCTCACGCCTGTAATCCAGCACTTTGGGAGGCTGAGGCAAGTGGATTAGTTGAGCCCAGGAGTTCGAGACCAGCCTGGCCAACATGGTGAAACCCTGTCTCCACTAAAAATACAGAAAATTAGCTGAGCATGGCGTGTACCTGTAATCCCAGGTACTCAGGAAACTGAGGCCGGAGAATCACGTGAACCTGGAAGGTGACGGTTGCAGTAAGCTGAGATCATGCCACTGCACTCCAGCCTGAGTGACACAGCTCACCAAAAAAAAAAAAAGAAAAGAAAAGAAAAATTGAGGTTCCAATCAGCTAACCCTAAAATATTAAGATTATCCTTGATTATCTGAGTGGGCCAAAGGAATCACAAAGTCCTTAAATGCAGAAGAGGGAGACAGTAAAGGAGGTCAGAGTGATGCAGTGTGAGAAGAATCCAGACTGCCGCTGCCGACCTTGAAGCTAGTAGAGGCCATAAGCCAGGGAAAGAAAGCAGCCTCTAACAGCTGGAAAGGGCAAGGAAACAGATTCTCCCCTAGAACTCCCACAGAGAAATGCAGCCCTGCCGACACCTTGATTTTAGTCCAGTGACACCCACTTCAGACTTTTGAACCCCAGAATTGTCAGATAACAAATTGATGTTGTTTCAGGCACTAAGTTGGTGGTAACTTGCAGTTGCCATAGAAAACTAATACAATGTGCAGCCAATGCTAGTACTTCAACACTGACTGCCAGCTGACAGCAATTTGAAGACTCACCCTGATCTCAGAGGCATTAAAATATGAAAAAATATGTACTGTAAATTTGGTGAAATATAGTAAATGTATGTTAAATAGGTATCATAGGAAGACCATTTAGAAATTGTAACTATGGACACAAATAGTCTTATGTGATACTCGGAATCCAGTTAGACATCATTTTAGTATCTGAAGTAATTGTGTCACTACCAAATAAGAAATATATGAAAAGAAAGTGTAATTTGATCAAGTTCAACGGTCCTTAGTTAAGGCTAGGCAGGAAAAACATGCAAATACCTTAAAAGCCAAATAAATGTAAACCTCAATCAAATGATGTGACAACCTGGGCTGTGACACCCCCTTTTAAGGTTCTAAAGTGTTCATTATATATATAAACAGGGTTAAGTGACACCCCCTTTTAAAGTTCTGAAGTCCCCATTATATGTTAACAGGGCCAGAGGCAGCCCATACTGTCCAAGACAGTGTTCATGCCTGTGGTTACTACACAACTCCACAATCAGCGGTGAACACAAAATTGTTTAGGATGAGGGTTCTCAACTGCCAGGCCACAGACAGGTACTGGTCCATGGCCTTTCAGGAACTGGGCCTCACAGCAGGAGGTGAGCAGCCAGCAGGCAAGCTGAGCATTAGCGCCTTGTGCTCCACTTTCTGTCAGAGCAGCGGCAGCATTGGATTTTCATAGGAGCACGAACTTTATTGTGAACTGCACATGTAGGGGATATAGTTGTGTGAGAATCTAATAGTTTCATCCTGAAACCATCCCCCTGCCACCTGCCATCCATGGAAAAATTGTCTACCATGAAACTGGTCCCTGGTGCCAAAAAGTTTGGGGACCACTGGTTTAGGACATCATTGTTCTGTGGGTGACTAAACAACATTAAATTCAATCAAGTGAGCCAGGCATGGTGGTGCACACCTGTAGTCTCAGGGAGGACCTGTACTTGGGAGGCTGAGGTGAGAGGATCACTTGAGCTCTGGAGTTTGTGACTAAACTGGGCAACAGTGAGACCCTGTCTCTAAAAAACAAATAATAATAGTAATAATAATCATGTGAATTGCTGCCAATAATTAAAATTTAATAAAATGTATTTTGAAATAATATCTACAGGTTACAAGTAAAAAGGACCACAACTTAAGAATTTGGAAGAGTTCAGAGACCCTTAGGGATAGACAGGTATATGATGCTTTATGACATTTCATATACCCCATGTATGAGATCGTGAAAACACACAGGAATATACTCCAACCAAATAGTGAATGAAGCAGAACAGATAAGTTAGGGGAGATGAAAGCGCAAACAGGGCAAGCAGCAAACCTTGTCATTTCATTATATAGTTGGGAAATCCTAATTTTTAGTTTCAGGGGAATAGGATTAAATACTCTTACTATTTTTGTTCAAATGAATCTCAAACTTCTCCAGCAATTGGAGTTAACTGAGCATGTGTTCTGTGTGTTTTAAGTGTTCTCAGGCTACAAATCTCACTCTGATGGAGTAAGGAATGCCATGAGGTACCCTTAGGTCCCTTTTCTGGAAGCTTCCATCTCCCAAACTCCTGGAAGAGTTAGTTGCTGTCAACTCACAGGTAAGTTTCTCCCCAGGAATTGCCCCCAGCCAGACAGCTGCTTACCCAGGCCACACTTCCTCCCTGGGGAGAGCCCATATCAGTGACTGGCTGTTATATGATACAAAGTTCTGCCTCAACTGGGGCAAGTCTGAGGGAGTGTCCCAGCTCCAACAGCTCCCGATGAGACTGACTGAGGCCTCTATTGCAAACACATGGTACTGAAACTTTTCCCTCTGCCCAATCCTGCTTCCCTCACCCCTGCCAGGTATTGTTTCTGAGAGTCCTTCCCAGTAAACCTCTAGCATGAAAATCTCTGAGCCTCAGAGTTTGTTTTCCAAGGAACACTATCTACAATAGGGATTTTAGAGCTGAATCCCATGTCACAGGTTGGCAGCAAGGACCCCCTTCACTGGTGTGAGATAGAGCACTGATAGCCCCTGGCATACGGTCTTGGTGCAATTCCTAATCTTTACCTGGTGCTGAGGAGGGACTGCACGTAGGTAAACCAGAATGCACTGCTGGAGGAGTATCTCAGGCATTTGAGAGTAGTCATTACAAGGACTTCGGCATCAGATTGCTGTTGCTGGGAGCCTTTAACACATTGGAGAGAGACACGTTTTGGGATAATTAATCACCAAGAGGTCCTACTTGGTAGCATATAAAGACTCTTTCATCTCCTGTAAACGGAGGGTAGAAAAAGCTGAGGTTCAGGTCCCAAAATTAATGATAAAGGCAGTGAGCCATCAAGGAAGATTAAATTTTCAGTCCTAAGAGGTTGGCTTCCCTGAGGTTAGGGCCTCAATCAGGAATGAGAACCCGAGACTTGAAATAGGGACATGTGGAATGATGTACCTGTCATCTTGAATCTTGCATCCCCAAATTCATCTCAACTCTCTGGGCCTGCAAAAGTGGCTCACTCCTCCCTGTCAAAAGCTAGCATTTCCTTCTTGGTTGAACTTGATACAAAAATCCTTTTTTTCTTTTTTGGCAGCACAGAAAGACCAAACTCAGAAGGTACCATACCTGGCTGCATGGCTTTAGACCAGTAACTCACATGATGAACAATGTAATGTGTCTAGAGAAGTGCTGGGCCTGCTGAGGGAGGAGGAGAATTGTGTCCTGAAGGTGCTGCTGGACCCAGCTAACATGGCTAGGCACGAGCCAGGAGAGGCTGTACGGGACAGGAGCCTGAAAGTGCTGGTGCGATGAAGGTGGAACATCAATCTGGATAAGGGAGAATTTATTGATATGGGCACTCTTCTGATATGTAGGATTTAAAACCCTGACAGGGTCCCAGAAGATAGTGCTCATACCTAAGTTTACTCTCGGAAGCTTGGAGATAATGATGGCCCATGTCATTTAATATTGAAATATTAGAATTATGATGGCCAATAATTGAAGGGTGAATCAAAAGACCCGGAGATGTATATGAGAACATATTAACATTGGTGTCATTAAAGTTGGTATGCAACCCCCCACTGCTAAATCTGACTGGCTTGAAAAAAAAAGACCCAGAGATGTAGGCATACTAAATATTCTACACAGGGCCAGAAAACTCACCGGCCAACTATATTATGTGGGCTTGGAGAATACTTGTTTATTGTACAATGAGAAAAGTACTGGTACCAGAGGCCATGGCTTAGCAGTAAAGCTTGGTGGCATCTTCTGTTGTCTAGGGCTGACAATAGGCAATGCTGCTTCAGAACCGGGCTCCCTGATGGCCCTGTATGATAGAATGCAGAGCAAGCACAATTATCATGAGTGCAAGTCAAAGTAATGTCCAAGAGTGCCAACCTGCAGAAATTTTTAGAGATGGGCAGTAAGCAAGGGGGTTGCTTATTCTATACAATCAAAATAAGTCAAGGATGGATGATACTATATTAAGGATGACCACCCCGAAAAAAGTCATAGTCCTTGGTCTGATTTATAGAACCAAGTTTTTAGACTTGGAAGCCAGTGACTGAAGGAGAGGCTGGATTTTAAGGACAAATGACCCTGCAAAACCATGAGTGACTATAGTACACAGTTATGAAACAATGAGGGAAGGGAAAGTCCCAGGCATTTTGAGAACTGTTGAATAAAGTTATGGGCTGGAAACTGAGATAGAAACTTGCTGTTCTAACATGGCCCCCTCTGAGGAAGCTATGTGGAGGCCAGGTAAGAAGTGGAAGTGTTCTGGTTCAGGTTCGCTGGTCCCACAAATCCACTGGGTAAGCATCTCCCTAATCCCTCAATGCACTATTGGAATAGACATAACTGCCGGTTGGTAGAACCCCAACATTGAATCTCAGGACTGTAGGTTAAGAACCATCACGGTAGAGAAGCTATGTGGAATCCATTGAAACTTTCCCCCTCAATCAAAATAGTAAATTGAAAAGGGTCACAAAAGAACATAGTGGGGTGATGGAAATGTTCTGTATTTTGATTGCTGTGGTAGTGATTACATTTATTCATGCATTTGTCATGAAATAGTTTGAAGTCAAAAAGTCATCAAGCTGTGCAGTCAAAATGAGTGCATTTTATTGTATGTAAACCATTCCTCAATAAAGTTGATTAAAAATACCATTTTGCCAGAGAGTGACAGTCAGTGAAGATGTAAAGAAATCATATCTCCATTTAATTCAACAGTCAGCCTCCTGAAAAATCCAAATGGATCCTGGAGCATGAGAGTGAACTATCACAAATTCACAAATAGTGAGTGGTCCCAGTTGTAGCTCTTGTACCAGTTGTGCTGCCTTTGATAGAGCAGATTAATACAACCTCACAAACATGGTATGTGGCTGTTTATCTACCAAATGTGTTCTATTCTATCTCCTTCCTCAGGAAAGAGAATCAGACATGGCTCACAAGCTTTGGAGTGAACAAGAGTATGTATGGTTTTTCCCTAGGGTAAATTAACTTGCTTACCCTCTGCCATTCTGTAGTCTGAAGAGATATGAACTGCCTCGATATTCTACAGAATGTCTTACTGGTCTATTGTATCAATCCATTGTGACATTGTGCTTATTGGATTGGATGAAAGAGAAGCACCAAGTAGGTTCGAAGCTCTAGAAAGTGGGAAATAATGCCTATAGACGATTCAGGAGCCCATTAGATTAGTACATTTTATAGGGCTTCTGTGGTCTGGGAGATGACCTCCTAGTAAAGGAAATGTTATTACATCACATATCTCCTGTTGGTAGGAAGGAGGCACAGTGCCTGAGGAAATGCTTCAGATTTTGGTGGTAACATATTCCACCAAATCACTCTTAGAGAAGAATAAATATGTACATATAGGCAATGGTTTATATCCAATCAAAGACAAGGATATCTGAGTAAGAGACATGATGGACCTATAGGAGTGAGCGTGAGGGAAGAGAGCCTTGAATATCATATGAACATCTATTTGGAAGGAGGAAGTCATCAGCCAGTCACCCAGTGCTGGCACAATGGGCATGTGAATGGAGTATGCTGTGGCAGAGACTGTGTGCTCCCAGTCTCTATAATTCTAGACTTTATGGGTTAGATGTCTTGGTTCCCTAGAGGAAGCACACTTCCATGAAGGGACACAAGAGACCACCAGCAGACACAGAAAGAAGTCACTCTTCTGGCAGGGACATTTGATCCAGGAGAGGGCAGAGGAGCTGGTACATGACGGTGACAGTAGGGAATGTGTTTGACACCAAGGCAATTTGCTGTGGCATCTCTTGGTATTCTCCTCCCTAGTTGTGATATCAAATAGACAAGTGCAGCAGCCATGCCCTAGGCTAGAATCCAAAAATGAGGGTCTGTGCTACTTTGCCAAGCTGTCTAGATCAGCAGAAGTTCTACGTAAGGGGCTGGTTTTGAGATCAGCTGCAGAGGCAGGAAGAGAGTTATGGCAATTCATTCCTCTAGGTTTCAGCTTTACTTTTTTTCAGGAAGAGACCAGCCAGAGTCCTGGAGAAACTGATTCCAGAACTTGTACATGGGGCTGAATGGCATAAGGGTGGACTGAGGTATGGGGTGCTGCCAGATTCCCATCAGCAGGAGGGACTCATTCCCCAGTCTGCTGGGAGTGCTGGCACAGCACAGCTGTCAACAGAGTTCCTCCCAGGATTTTCCCTTGGTCAATTTCTCCTGTGAATCAGGCAGCATCTAATGGTGGACTCAGGATTACAAGGACCCAACCCCATGCCCCATCCTAGTGAGGGCAGAGGTCCCTGTAGAGCTGGATAAGGTCTTTGCTGTGGCTGCATCCTAGTTCAGTTTATCTGTCTAGTCCTGCTCCCTTCACCCCATGGGCACTCCTGGGAACACCTCCTACACACCAATCTCAACCACAGTTTGCTCTCCAGGGAACTCCATAGATTGCTATTTTTCTTGCTTTTTTATTGCATCAGGGCTAGCTGTGGGCCTGTGATGAGAGGTAGTACTTTTGCAGGTAGAGAAAATGAAATGTCTCCACCTTGGCAGAACGTGGTCCTCTGCTGAGCCCCCTGGAAGAAGCCCCCAGTTTTGCCTCTTCATTCTTTCAGAGTCAAGGAGGACACAGTCTGGCTATTGAGCTCCTCTTCAGAGCGAGGACAACCTAGTACACTTAGGATTGATGTCACCATCTCCATCTCATGCACAATTGCTTGAGGCTGTTGTCACCCTTTTCACCACAGTTTCCTGGCCCTACCTTGGGTACACAAACCTCACTGGGCCATGGTTTTCCAGGATTGACTGTCCATATGTCCTTGCTCCAGAACCCTTGACATTGCTCTGCAAGATCGGTGCAACCCCTGGAGGCACATTACTTTTTTTCAGGGGTTCTCTCCTCTAAGAGTGTAGGGGAGCCCTTTGGTTCAAGAGAGGCAGATGGATTGAAATTATGAGTGCACATGTGGAAGGTGGAGGTGGAGCTGCCTGCAGGTCACTGTGTTCCCAGAATCTTCTCCTATTTTCAGTCTTCCATTTTGTTTTCTGTTTCCCGATTTGCTCTTGAGATGACTTGTTTTTGTGTGCTGATTCATTTGTGTGCTGATCTTCTGTATGAAATAATTATGTCAAGCCTAAGTAACTGGCAGGGACACTTACATAATTGGTCAGTAAATTTGGGAAGTTTAGCTTCCTTAGTACAGTGAATAAATCCTCTACAATATGTTTCACTTCAACTTTATAGGTCTTGTTAAAATTTTACTTGAGCAAATATCAATAAAGTCTTTTGCCCAGCCAGCATAGCCAATTTATAAGAAATATTATCTGTGTATAATTTGAATATAGTAGTAGATATTTCATTTGGCTTTCTCTTAAATAATAAAAACAAGACTTTTTAAAGTCTTTATTTTACCACCAATTACTGCATTTCAGAACTTGGAGAGGTACATTTTAAGACTGAGCAAATCTATCAATTATAATCTGATGGAAAAGATGTGACTGAGTGTTCCTCCTTAGCAAGAAAGTTCTGTGGTGACTTATTTGGTACTCACATCCACTGAGAAAGGCTTCCCTGAGCTATTTATTACTCATGCGCTTTATAGAGCATTACAGTCAGTAAATATCCTTTGCCTGTCACAAGAATTTGCAATTATACTAGAATGTCATCATTTCAGGAAACTATAAAGCAATGAGCATGTTTATTTTCAGCCACAAATGGAAAAAAATATCCTGAGAACCAGATTCTCTTGGCAGTTTGAGACATTTATTAGAAAATCTGTAATTTCTTTTTGTAATCCCACACTCAGTGGGCATACCCTTTAATGGAGGTATGTCAAGTCTGCAGAATTATATGGTACATTCTAAACTTGCTTTGCTGGGAAAATAGGACTCATGGCTTAATTTATAGGCTTGTTGAGCTCACCACCCTGCTGGCTCCCTAGAAGGAGGAATTAAAGTCTCTTAATGACTTAAAGGGACCTAAAGTGTTCTCAGGTGCCCTTGGACGAACCCTTGGAATGGTGGGCACTGAATTTTGGCATTTGTATTTTACCTTAAGGAATGTGTTCTCTACAAAATTAGATGACTTCAGGGATTTCTGCGTAATCCCACTGAGTAGAGATTGTCTCCATTTTTCTGCATTTCTACCATGTTCCCAGTTTTTTATTCCTCAGTGCCTAGAAACATACTGACTTTTAGGTGTTTGCTCCTTCAAATGTGCTTTCAGGATGGAGAGAACAAGAATCACTGAGGTGTTAGTGAGATAACACCTACTTCCTCTCTAGACCTAAATATGTGTCAGCTGGCCACATTTGGCTTGCTGGCTATGATCTCCTAAATTCTTCTTCTTTGCGTAAGGCAATAGCTTCAATTGGGACTGGACTTCCTGTTTTGGATTCCGAATTGAATGTTTTGGAGCTCCTGTTTAAGTGGCAGATGTCTGTGGTCAAACCTACTTTGGTTAATGTTTCTTCCTCTTGTTTCACTGCTTCTATTGTTACATTTTTAAATTCATTAAACAGAGTTAAATCTACATTTTCTTTTGAAACAGAGCCTGATTCTATTTTTTGATGTGCAATTGCTGGCATCTTTTAAGCTACACCCCTTCTTCTTGCCCTTGTGCCCCATATTTAGACATGCAGGATAAGAGAGCCTGGATACTCCCTCCTTTGGTGCTGGAGGTAGGTTCAGGCCACATGACCCCCCTGCCCTGAGTGGGAACGTTCCACCCCCTTGTCAACCAAAAATCCCTAAGCAGGCTCTTTCCCAAGCTCTCAAACCATTTTTGGATCTGCTTTAGAGTCACCCTGTTCACCTCAGAAAGCCTCAATATGTGAATGTGATGGTCAATTTTATGTGTCAGCTTGGCCATGGTATCTAGATATTTGGTCTATGTTCTTCTAGTTGTTTCTATGAAGGTATTTTTATGATGAGATTAATATCTACATCAGCCAACTTTAAGTAAAGCAGTTGACCCTCCATAGTGTAAGTGGGCCTCATCCAATCAGTTAAAGACTTTACTATAAAAAGGCTGACTTCCCTTAGAGAAAATAAATTCTGCTAGTAAACCACCTTCAGATTTGAGCTGCAGCATCGGCTCATCCCTGGGTCTCCAAACTACTGGTTGACCCTGCAGATTTTGGGTTTTCTAACTTCCACAATTCTGCAAGTCAATTTATTTTTATTTTTATTTTTTTTGGAGATGAGTCGTGCTGTATTGCCCAGGCTGGGTGCAGTGAGGAGATCTTGGCTTGCTGCAACATCCACCTCCCTGCAACCTCCGCCTCCCTGCAACCTCCACCTCCCAGGTTCAAGAGATCTTCTGTCTCAGCCTCCCAAGTAGGTAGGATTACAGGTGCAGGCCACTGCACCCAGCTAATTTGTGTATTTTTAGTAGAGATGGGGTTTCACCATATTGGCCAGGCTGGTCTTGAACTCCTGACCTCAGGTGATCTGCCTACCTCTGCCTCCCAAAGTGCTGGGATTACAGGTGTGAGCCACCCTGCCTGGCCTCAATTTCTTAAAATAAATCTCTTTCTCTCTGTCTCTACACACACACACACACACACACACACACACACACACACACATATATATGTATATATACCTATGTATATATAATATGTATGTATATATGTATATGTAATCACATACACACATCCTATTCATCCTGTTTCTCTGGAGTATTCTAATACAGTGAGTAACAAAGTTTTTTGTACCTTTTTAGTGTTGTGTATGGAATCATCAGTCTCAATATCTGAACCTCGGTTTGGGTGGGGTCTACCTTCTATCTATAGAGTGTCTACCACACCTTTAGTCTTAGCATATTTTGCTTTTACCTGCCAACCTTTCCTTGCTCAGTTGACTTAGGGGTTGTGTGCAGTTTTGGTAACATGAGATGCAGAGGAGGACCCAACTGGTACCTTTGATGCCAAGATATTTAGTTAAATCTCATACTTGTGCAGGCCACTTTCAGTGCTGGACTAGATATATCATTAGATAAAAGGCAGCATCCCTGGCATTTGTCATGGGACATGGGCTGTTAGAATGATGAACTGCAGTAGAGTAGCATGGTTAAAACTGAGATGGATATTGTGAGGTGTTGTTCTGGGGATGTATGTAAGTCTTAGGTGAATTGTTCTTGTTGGATCTGGGTGTCAGACATCTGTTCCCTTGTTCTCATTATGTGAGAGCGCATTCCTTCTACTGTTATCCCATTTCTGTTCACCACTGATGAAGTTATAATAGTGTCAGTGTATGGAATGCCAGGGATCTTCCCTGTTTCACCTGGCACTAGCAATGGCCCTGAAACCCAAGGTTCTTTGGGTAACATCAGTTTCTGGCTTTCCTATATTATCTCGGGATTCCAAGAGGCCATGGCCACTTAAAAGGAGATCCTTCTACTGCACCAGCTTGCCCTGAGTGCCACTTTCTTTATAAACTGGAAATGATCCTTACTTCATTGGATGGTTGGTTGTGAGGGACAAACGAAGAAACACGTGCAAGAGATTAGTACCGAGCCTGGTACCTATTAGGTCTTCAGGAGGCACTCATTTCATTTGCTTTCTCTTTCTTTTTTCCTTCTTAAGTTCCTTTCTTTATGTTCTAAACTAGGTTGTAAGAAGAGGGGAAAATAGTGGAGGATGAGTAGATATTACTCAGTGCAGCAGCTGGGAACATGAGCACGGACGTCTGGAGCAGCAAAGGAAGACTGGAGTCATGGACTCAGATGTAAGCCCCTGATTTCCCAAGTTGTGGGAATGTTGGAGACTGAAACTGTGCAACTGAGTCCCCACAGGGAATTGCTCCTGGCCTTAACAGAGTTGCCTTCCTCAAGTTTTCATCAATTCCCAGGGAAATGACTGGTCAGTTTAGGGAAACAAAGGGCAGCCTCCTTGCCTTAATATGGGTCAACTCTGATGGGCCGTTATATCTGAAGACCATCTCAAGAAGTCCGTGGGGCATCTGCTCAGTCTTTGCTACAACAATATTGCTTTCAGTTTTTCCTTATGCTTAATCTTACTGGCTTCACTCCCTCATAGGTGTCACTCCTGAGTGTTCTCTAATAAACATTCTCCAAAACAGGGGTTGCAGGCTCAGAATCTAATCATCAAAACATTTGGTGTCAGGAGTGGTTGGAGAAATCAGACAGTGAATGCTTTTGGAGCCACATTACTTGCTGGCCTGCTGGCAATAGGAAACCATTGCTGGTGCCAGGTGAAACATGGAAGACCCCTGCATTCTACAGCACTAAAACGATTATCACTTTATCAGTGGTGAACAGGGATGGGACGACAGGAGAAGGAATGCACTCAAATATCTCAGGGTTTGTTAGATTCTCAGGGAGCGGGTACTTATGAGGATGATGGAATTGAGTGGCTGTTGTGGACTGCAATCCCATGCCCTGGAGAAAGACAGTGAATGCCTTTTCAGTCATTAATCAGTAAGAGATACTGTGAATGTCAGGGGAACTCTTTAGGAACAGATAAAGAGATTATATCCCTATGATCAAGGACACAAAAACCTGAGGGTCTGTTCTAGGCCGTAATTTTCAGGGTGGCAAAGCTCCATAGAAGTTTGAAGTCTCGGGTCCAAGATTATGACTGGAGAAGATTATGGCCCACACATATGTCAAGGCCATGATGCCTTGGTTGGGAAAGTCTTAGAAAGGAGGCATCTGGGTAGGTGCACTAAAACAAACAAACACACAAACAACAACAACAAAAACTCTTAAAATCCCTGTTCCCCAGAACTCTCTGAGCTGGTAAATGTTCAAGGCTAGGACTGCCTGCCTCCTAAAGCCCCCACGTTTAAAAACTGCAGAGTCTCGTGTTTTTTAAGACAACATATACCCCTCAGGAATTACCTCCACCACCCCTCCTGGCCTAGTATGAGACAAATAGAGTCAATTCCAAGATAACCTGTTCAGGAGAGGGGGCGCCTGCTAAGGGAGGAAAGGGACAATGTTATAAATGAGCTGCAAGACCTAGCCGCAAAATCCATATGGGATTGGATCCTGAAGATGCTGAATTTGTGGGGCAGAGCATGAGGCTGGGTAAGGGAGAGTGTACTGATAGTGGACCACTGTCCTAGCCTACAGTATTGAATGCCCTGATAACACACTTTGCATTTACACCTTCTAACATATGGCTAGGATGGCTGCCGGAAGACTGGAGAAGATTATGACCCACACTGAATAGAAAAGCCAGAACTTTTGTGTGGCAGATGGTGGAAAAAGACCAAAAGGCCCCAAGGATGAGTACATTCAAGAATGGATGTATTACAAATCATTGCAAAGGCTCCCAGCTGACAGGACAGAGGACACTCTGTTGACCAAAGTGATATGAAATGCTTCACTCAGAGAGGGATCAGCGTCACTGAGAAGTTCAGTGGTGGCTGTCCTCTGTAAGCCAGGGACTTGCTACTAGAGAACTGGGCTTCCTCACTGCAGCAGGGATGACGGATCCTGAAATCATGGAGGCTAGGTGGTGGTGCTTAACATCAGAAGTGAGATGTGATGCAATTATAATGAGCAGCAACGTCATAATAGTAGTTGGGGGGATGTGACTCACATAAAGCCATGGAGATTGTTCATTGTACATAGCAAGATAGATGGACAGTCATCAAGGGAATCACTCAATCTATACAATTAAAAGAAATCAAGGAGGTTAAGTGCAGGCATCCCCCTAAAGAGTCACAGTCCCTTATCAGTGTCTGGATATGAGCCAGTTCTGAGACTTGATGCCATTGACTGAAGGAGAGGACAGATCTCCAGGAGGAAGGACCTGCAAAACCATGGCAAATATATATGACACTGACCCATCCAGACTTTCCCCAAAGGGACCTATGGCCATTTATTCAGGTTACCTTACAATGGGGAAGAGTAGTACTCAGACACTTGTGAGTACTTCTGCATATAGGGTCAAGGTAGCACTGATACCTAGGGAACTAAAGGGTTGTTGTGGCTCTCTCACGAGTGGGGGTAGATGGGGACTGGTTATAAAGTGGAGTCCAAGCCTAGGCCCGATGCTTAGTGTGTATTTGTATATATGCGTATATGTATAGTTGGAATATATATGTTGATAGCTAGTGAAACCCTCCACATTGATCCTTTGGCTTGAGAAAGAGTTATCACAGGGGAGAAGCATCTGAAACTGTCCCCACCACTATTACAACAAGATAATAAATAAAAGGCAATGTTTTGTCTAGGGGAAACTGAAGCAGTTAATACCAGCCTTACAGGGGTAGTGCACCTCATCATATCCTCATTAAATTAATCAGCTTCTGGCCAAACAAACAAAAAAAAAACCAGAACAAAACAAAACAGGTTAACAGTGGACCTCTGCAAACTCAACCAGGTGGTAGCTCCACTTGCAATTACTGTGCCAGAGTAGTATCTTACCCAGACAGTGAACACAGCTAATTATTAATACAAGGTGTGTGGCCGCAGATCTGGTAAATGTGATCTTTCCCATCTTCTTCAGAAAGGAGGAGCAGAAGTGGTTTACAGTCACATGGAACAGAAGACAGAATACATTTAAGGTCTTATCTCAAGGCTATGTTAGCTCTTCCTTTTCTGTCATAATATAATCTGAAGGGACCTGAATCATCTGAATGTCCTGAACGTCATCACATTGATCCATTGTATTGATGACATTGTGTTCATTAGACTGGATGACCAAGAAGGGGCAGATGTATGGAGGCCTTGGTAAGACACATGTGCTTCAGAGGGTGGGAGATAAACCCCATGATGATTCAGAGTGTGCCGTCATGGGCAGGATTAGGGCTCCTGTGTAGATTAGAGCATACTGACATTTACTTAATCCCTACTATATGTCATGCCTTGGGAGTGTGTCCCCTGCTCTTTGGGAACCTGGCAGAGAAAACAAGAGTTAAGTGCTCAGAAAGAGGAAGCCCGTGTCACAAGATGATTTCAATTACAGCAGTCATCCCTCTTAGCTGCAGTTTTGCTTTTTGAGCTTTCAGTTACCGTTGGTCATGGTGGTGCAAGAACATTAGATGGAAAGTTCCAGAAATAAATAAATTGTAAGTTTTAAGTTGCATCCTCGTCTGAGTAGCACGATAAAATCTCCTGCCATCCTGCTTTGTCCTGCTCCAGATGTGAATCATTCCTTTGTCCAGTACATCCACACTGTCTATGCCACATTCTCATTAGTCACTTAAAAGTCACCTTGGTTATCAGATTGACTGTCACAGTATTGCAGTGCTTGTGTTTAAGAAACCCTTATTCTGCATAATAGTGGCCCCAAAGCGTAAGAGTAGTGATGCTGGCATATTGTTATAATTGTTGTTTTATTATTAATTATTGCTGTTGATCTCTCACTGTGCCTAATTTACAAATTAAACTTTATTATTGGGAATATATATAGGATAAAACATAGTATATACAGAGCTTGGCAATATTAGAAGTTTCAGGCATCCACTGGAGTCTTGGAACATATCTCCCATGGATAAGGGGGGAACTAGTTTTTATTCCACCACTTTAATTGTAGGTAGTATTCTCTTAAAGTCTAAATGACATACAACGCCAATTCTCTAAAGAAAATCATAACGTTCCTTGCTGTCATTGGGTGGTACAGAAGTAATCTTTTGCCTACAGTTTATTAAAAAAACCTTTTACTTAATGAGCTAAATGAGCATGCATAATACATTTAAATTATAACATGCTTTTCTCATTTACCATTTGCTTTTGTTCTTTTATATTGTAAGAAATTAGTGAGGCTGAGAGTCTTAAACTGTGTTTTATGTATTTAAAATAATTATGATTAAGGGTATTTTACACATGTATATTTATTGTGAATTCTTGTTCAAAGAACTATTTTTTATGGTTCAAGAAGCAAAATTAATTTAAATCAGCAGCTAATGCACAGTTCTCAATTCCATGAGTTAACTGGATACTGCTGACATTTTCATATGAGTCTCCTTTAATGAATGAAAAGTATGGCACTAAATGGTGTCTGACGGGGAAGGGGTGGAACACTCATTGTTTGAAACCCACATGGTGACGTTCTGGGTCATGTCATGAGCCATGGGTATCACTCTGTTGGCTTCATGTTCTCTATTGTCCTACCATTGACTCATGGTGACAATGGAATGGTAGAATCAGGTGCTAATTTTTGCATTAATATGTTGTAAAACTAAGGTGGCTAATCCATGAATGCACATGCCTATTATTCTCTATCAGGTAGGAAATAAATTCATTATCGCATGCTGAGAATCCCTAACACAAGCCAGTAAAGGGATTACAAGGAAGTTGCCTGCAGTGCTGTATTCATGTACTGTGAGCTTGCATTTGGTCTGAGTATTCAGGACTCCAGGGTTCAGCCTCTAACCAGGCTGCATTCCTCAGCAGAGTAAGAGCTTATAGCTCTGTGCAGATCTCTCTGTGCATCTACTAGCTGCCAGGTACTCCTTGGAGGACAGAGTGCATAATTATGAATATTTTAAATGTGGGTAGTTGATCCCTTTTCTATTCAGCATGTAGCTGTGAGTGAAGTGGCAGACAATGGCCAGAATACTCTTTGTGTTCGCCTGAATTTATCTGAGAATAGTGAAGTAAAGAGCCAAAGGGCTCTATTCTCCCATTCCCAGATATGCAGGGAAGAAGAGAATGTAGTCTTTGTCTGTGTGGTTACGTTTTAAAATGATATGTGAAGGATAATGCATGAATAACTAACAGCTCTTGGGGGAACGGGGCTCCGGAAAATTGTCTTTCGCCAGGAGGAACAAATATATGCTGTTTTTGAAAGGGAAGGGCTATAGTAAGGATTCAGATATGATGAAGCAGATTTTTTTATAAGAAGATATTGAGATATGAAAAACCATTATCAGAGGCAGCAAGGTATGTAATAAAACTATTCTGGCTTTGAGCCCCAGATTTGCCTGCCACCCACTGATTAGGAGATGTTGGACTTTGGGTTCTCTCCCCAAGCCTCAGTTTTCTCACCACAATTGGGAGATTAGGCCAGATTATCTTCCTAGATCCTTCTTAATTCATCTGTGATCTTGTGACATGCGCTCTTAAGGTAAATGTGCACTCACACCTCTTTTCAAGGTGTGACCGCTAGGGAGTGACCCTACAGCTCAAGAAAGACTTTGGTTGAGTCCCTAATACTGAGCCAACACAGGACCAAGTAGTAGGGGAATAAGCAAAAAAAGTTAACTGTACTGATGGTGGCGAGATGAAAAAGAGGCCTGAAACAGGACAAACTGGGAGCTGTAGAGTACGAGCTTAGGGAACATCAGATGGGAGGTGTCAATGCAGATGCATAAGCATGAGGGTGAGATTTGAATGAAAATGTAAGCTGAGCTTTAGAGGACTGATAGAATTTGGGCAGTTTAAAAAAAAATAGATAATTCCTGGTTGTAGGGTCAATCAGTCAGGTTCCTCAAAGGAAACATGATTCAATCAAACTGGGTACTGAGAAGAGTTTAATAAAGAGATCATTTACACAGTTGTCCCCAGGGCTGACATAAGCGGGGAACTAGTTTATTCTAATTCTACTGCTTCAGATGGTGGTATGCCCTGGGCTAGTGACAGTGGGGAGCCATGACCACCCTGAAATAGCAAGGGGTAGGCATGGGACCACAACCAGACCTGACTGAAGGGAGGAGAAGTCTTCAGTAGAAGGATTGATGGAGACCAACAGATTGTAAACTGGCAAGCAGGAATTGGAGGAAAAAAATACCCAGATCTCTTTCTCCTCTCTCCTTGTATTAGTCTGTTCTCACACTGCTACTAAAAACATACCTGAGACTGAGTAATTCATCAAGAAAAGAGGCTTAATTGACTCACAGTTACACACGGCTGGGGAGGCCTCACAATCATGGTGGAAGGCAAAGTCATATCTTACATGGTGGCAGGCAAGAGGGCTTCTGCAGGGGAACTCCCATTTATAAAATATCATCTCTCATGAGACTTACTGACCACTAGGAGAACAGTATGGGGGAAACTGCCCCCAGTGATTCAATTATATCCACCTGGCCTCACCCTTGACATGTGGGGATAATTACAATTCAAGGTGAGATTTGGGTGGGAACACAGCCAAACCATATCACTACTTTAATTTTTTTCTGGTAGATAGTGAAGGTCAGCCCCTGTGGGAAAGAATGAAAAATGGATCTGAAGAAGCAAATGGGAGAACTCAGCAGAGCAGGAGACATGAGCACTCACAGAGATACAGCTAGAGACCAACATGAATGGCAGAAGTCTCTTGGTAGAGTCTTGCAAGTTGGGAAGAGGAAGCACACATATCCTGCCACTGAGCAGTGTCCCTTGATTACGGGACAATGCTAGATTGCCGCAGGAGTATGGGTGTGTGTGAAAGAGCTTGCAGAGCACCCCCTGACATTCTGGCCATGGTGAGCATGTCCATGACGCCCACACTTCCAACTTTCCTTTTGTGGAGAGACAAACTTAAATTGCTCCTCTCTTCTCATTCTTACCTCCAATCTCAGAGCCAAGTACATGCTAAGGAGTTAGGGAATCCTGGAGCCTCAGCAAATAATAATACAAGTAGAACTCTTGCTTTTCCCATGAGAACTCACCCTGGTAGGCCTCCATTGCTCCATCACACACCTTGCTGTCTTCCATCTAGAACTTGCCTTCTCTTGGCTTGTCCTAGCATACCAGGTACCTGCCGTTATTCTGTAATTGGTCGGCCTGTCCTTCCTTAAATATTCTTCTTTCCGATTTCCAAATTAAAAAAACAAAAACAAAAAACTAATCTCAACAGTGGGAAATGTCAGATACAAAGTTTACCTTCCTCATGATTTTGCTCTGGGCCATTAAAACTAAGTGGGGTTGCGGATCCTTTCTTCAGAAAGGCATTGAGATGACTGTAAAATGGCTCATTTGTTTGGAAAGCAGTAAATGTAATAGTATATAAAAACATAAAATGATGTAGAAAACTTCTTTACTGTTCATTGCCCCTTTAATCTAATAATAACCCATGGTGGGATATGTGGCGTTCTTATGAACATAAGAACCATGTACTAAGCATAAGAACTTCGTTTGTGGGTTATAAGGGAAAATTTTCATTTTGGATCCCAGACCCATACTCTTGCAAAAAAAATAAAAGAAAGAAAGAACCTCATATGTATAAGAACCAAATACGATGCAATCTTTTACACAAGATTGATTTTAATTTTGTTAAGAATTTACAACTTCCAGAATATATTTGGGAATCAGTATAATTAATTCCTATGTCTTACATCTCTTTTCATATTCCTAAAAGTCTATACTTTCTTGAGAATATGTATAATGAGGTAAAAAAACTCTTCACTGTCTGTATGGTACCCTACCTACCAAGTAGAAAATGGACCAAATGTTAAATATGTATGTTTCAGGTTCATCTCACGCCAGAATGGCGATCATTAAAAAATCTGGAGACAACAAATGCTGGAGAGGATGTGGAGAAATAGGAACACTTTTACACTGCTGGTGGGAGTGTAAATTAGTTCAACCATTGTGGAAGGTAGTGTGGCGATTCCTCAAGGACCTAGAAATAGAAATTCTATTTGACCCAGCAATCCCATTACTGGGTATATATCCAAAGGACTATAAATTGTTCTACTATAAGGACACACGCACACAAATGTTCATTGCAGTGCTGTTTACAATAGCAAAGACCTGGAATCAACCTAAATGCCCATCGATGATAGACTGGACTGGGAAAATGTGGCACATATACACCATGGAATATTATGCAGCAATCAAAAACGATGAGTTCATGTCCTTTGTAGGGACATGGATGAACCTGGAGAACATCATTCTCAGCACAACTGACACAAGAACAAGAACAGAAAATGAAATACTGCATGTTCTCACTCATAGGCGAGTGTTGAACAATGAGAACACATGGACACAGGGAGGGGAGCACTACACACTGGGGTCTGTTGAGGGGAATAGGAGAGGGACAGCGTGGGGTGGAGAGTTGGGGAGAGATAGCATGGAGACAAATGCCAGATATAGGTGAAGGGGAGGAAGGCAGCAAATCACACTGCCATGTGTGTACCTATGCAACAATTTTGCATGTTCTTCACATGTACCCCAAAACCTAAAATGCAATAAAAAATATGTATGTTTCAGGTTATACAGAACTCAATAATGTCAGTTAATTGAGAAATTTCTTACTTTGTAAATGTCCTTTTAATTCACTGAAATAAAACTTGTGCTGTGCTTATCTGGAGGTTTTAAATGTTAGATTGCACAAAACTCATTGTCTTAGTCTATTCCTGTTGCTATTGCAAAATACCTGAGACTGGGTTATATATAAATAACAGAAACCTGCTTCTCACAGTTTTAGAGTCTGGGAAGTCCAAGATTAAGGCATTGGTGGATTTGGTGTCTGGTGAGGTGCCTTCCAAGATGGTGCCTTGTTTCTGCTTCTTCTGGAGGTGACAGCACTGTGTTCTCACATGGTAGAAGAGAAAGGGGTACAAGGACCAAGAAGCTCTCTGATCCTATTTGATAAGGACATTTATCCCATCCATGAATGCAGATCCCCCATGGCCTGATCACCTCCTGAAGTCCCTGCCTCTTAATACCATCACCTTGGGGTTTACCTTCCAACATATGAATCTTGGGAGGGACACATATGTATAAACCACAGCATTAGTTAATGCAGTTCTTTTATTGCCCTAAAAGATTAAATTAATGTCAATAGATGAAAATTAATTCAAACAAAGCTGTCTCAAATAAAGTAAGGCGACAACTGGAGGGATTTAAGTAGAAGCTGACTATTCTTGGCTGTTGTGAAATGAGAGGATTCAGCTGTTTAAGGAAAGATTTGGCTCCAAGGGCTTCTAAGCCCTGAGTTCTCAGATCACCTGAAAACTGAAACTGATAAGCTCACTCACAAATACTCATGGGAAACATGGTACCTGGTGTGGGAAAGAATCTGTTTTTTCAAGAATATTTTTGTTGCCTAAAAGATTACTTGATACTTTACTTTGAAATTTTTATAGAACATCATTTTGATTTTATAAACTTCTCACCTTGGCATTTTCATCTTGATCAAATATAACGTTTTTATACTGGGATCTTTTTATTATTAAATCCTGTTTGTATGAAAATGGTTTGATCTTCATATTTAGTACTAATCTAAAATATTGCTCTGTTTTTTCTTACCTCCCCTACCTCAATAACCAGAAATATTGTATATTTTTAAGGTCTTTTTGTATGTTGCTCTCCACACATTTCAGTAAGTCATTATTGTCTAGACACCGAAGGAAGTCAGAAAACATTGCTGGAAGTGAAAATTCTTTAGGGATTTTCATTCAATACTAGAGCAATTAAATCAGACACATTATTGATCAACAGAGAGTACTTTCTTTACTATCTGCATACTCAGCGGTCACATCATTAACCATCAAGCCAACATTTAAGTTCAAGGCCACATAAACCAAAAAAAGCACTGTTTTGTATGTGGCAACATGATCTACCTTTGGAAAATAAAACACTTTATGTAGAAAATGAAATACTACATCCTATATCAAAGCCACAATTAATATAGTATGTTGTAATTATCTACATATTTCTGATTCCTAAGTTATATGGCAGAAACAAAATTATCAAAGTATAGCTACAATCCTGTTCATTTGATCAGAAGATATAGGCCTAAAAAATGTTTTCCTTTTGGAATTCAAATTTGCCATAGCTTAATGCAAACCCTGCTGAAGGACAGTGGGTGTCTGTTCATGGGCCAATATGGTAAGGCCACGATGATGCCTAAGTTCAGTTTACAATTTACATCTCATGTCGGATTTAGGTTAGATAATCTTTACAAGGATATATTTTTGGAGGATACATGTTATTTCAAAATTGGTGCCTAATGGGAAGCTGTGTTAATATTATTAAAATTGTACTGTTCTCAAACCACACAATTTAATACAGTGTGCAATTGAAATTTACATTTGCATTTATAATGCCACTTTAGTGCATTGATAGCACTTCCAGCTATTTGACATTTTAAGGAGGGTTTCACACTGGCCTTCCCAGGTTGTCAATACTTTATTGAGCTGATGGGGGTAAAGGAGATGAGGAAAGCAGCAAAGATAGTGAAGCTAGCTTGACTTACTTAAGAAAATACATTGCCACTAGGAGTGAGGTGTACCTATATGTGTGGACCTGTAGTTAGAAAGAGAACAGAGGCAGAGGGATAGAAAAGAGACCCAGAGAGAAAGCCAGGTGTCAAGGAAGAAGAACCACAGCAGATGGGCTGGAGTCAAAAAAGAATGAAAGCCAGACACAGTGGCTCACACCTGTAGTCCCAGTACTTTGGGAAGGTGAGGCAGGTGGATTGCTTGAGCTCAGGTGTTTGAGATCAGCCTGGGCAGCATGGCGAAACCCTGTCTCTATCAAAAATATAAAAAATTAGCCAGATGTGGTGGTACATGCCTGTGGTCTAAGCTACTTGGGAGGCTGAGGTGGGAGGATCACTTGAACCTGGGAGGTTGCCATGAGCTGAGATCACACCACTGCACTCCAACTTAGGTGACAGAGTGAGACTCTGTCTCAAAAAAAAAAAAAAAAATAGAATGAAGACAAAAAAGAGATGCCATGTGGTAGTAGTTTCAGGCTACAATTTTTTTTTTGCCTCCTTTTACAAGGTTGAAATAAAGGTCCATATTATTACTACTATTTTGTAATAGACTTTATTTTTAGAGAGGTTGTAGGTGTGCAGCAAAACTGAGCACTAAGTACCAGGTTCCCATATACTTCTTGCTCCCCTGCTCCCAGCCTACCCCACTGTCAACACTCCCCCCACAGACTGGTACGTTTGTTAATTGATGAACCTACATTGACACATCATCATGTCAAGTCCATACGGGTTTCCTCTTGGTGTTGTACAGTCAATGGGTTTTGACAAATGCATAATGGCATGCATGCACCAATAAAGTATCTTACATAATAGTTTCACTAACCTAAAAATCCTCTATGCTCTGCCCATTCATCCCTGCTCATATTATTTTTCGATGTTGACTATTTTGGGACTGAATCCCCCCTTGCTGATCTTGAGACAGGGGAAAGAAGGCCTACATGCTCAGATCCTCAGTGTGGGCTGTTTACCCATGAGTGACACTGTGCTCTACGATCAGGCTCTCAGACCACTAAGTCTGTACTTAGATGACTTGAGAAAGCTTCACAATGGCTGTGTGTGAAGGTCAGAGAAGTCTTCAGGGCTGGGCCTGGGCAGGTCTGAATGCCTGGCTCAGGGGAAGTAGGAAAGTGGATGCAGGAGGAAAGCTGGGGGCATGACAGGTTCTTGCAAGGTCCTATTTGTGGAGTAGTCACAACAGAAAGCTCATCTGGATTCCAGGTTTCACATGCCTAGGGGCACTGTGGATATTTTTTTTTTTTACAGTATTCTAGTAATTCTGCTCCGGTAAATGGCCAGAATCCTCTGACTTTGCTGGACTTTGGGAAGAGGCAGCTTTTAATACCTCTCAATGCTTTTCACAGGAGAGCCCTGACTCCTGCACTTACTCAGGAAGCAGGCATATAAGGTAGGAAGTAGAGAAAATCTGGCCAAATCAGCAGCTTACTTTATGAGTATTCATACTCCAATGTGGTGGAAATGAAGGCTCTGGGGGAGCTGAATCATCAGTGTTAGCACAGCATGTGACTTTGGTGATAGTCTAAGTGGTAGCATGGCACAAAGGCTAACAGATGGCCCCAGAGCCCAGCTTCCTGGGTCCAAAGCCCAGGTCTGCTGCTTTGTCATCTGCATGACTTTGGACAGTTATTTCACTTTTCTATGCCTCAATTTTTTTTCATCGGTAGAATGGGAATAATAATAGTGTCTCACGCCTGTAATCCCAATACTTTGGGAGGCTGAATCAGGTGGATTACTTGGGGTCAGGAGTTTGAGAGCAGCCTGGTCAACACAGTAAAACCCTGTGTCTACTAAAAGTATAAAAACTAGCTAGCCGTGGTAGCAGGCATCTGTAATCCCAACTACTTGGGAGGCTGAGGCAGGAGAATAATTTGAACCCGGGAGGAAGAAATCGCAGTGAACCAGGATCATGCCACTGCACTCCAGCCTGGGTGAACAGAGTGAGACCCCATCTCAAAAATAAATAAATAAATAAAATAAAAATAAATGAATAAATATTCCAACCTTGTCATTTGACGGATGAGGAAACTTCTCTTAGACATAATTTACTTCAAATTTTCACAGGGATTTCGCCAGTCTGACTGTAAATCCTTACAATTTATAAAGTCACTGGTGCCAGAAGGTTGAGATTTTTCTTCTTGGCATTGAATGGGGGGAGAGGTTCTTTCCTATGAAATGGTCTCTGCATTCAAATCCCCAGGTTGTCTCATCCCTGGACAGGACTACCAGGAACAAGTAAGAGCTCCAGCAAATCCAGGCAGGAATCACAGGTGGGTCAGTGGGAGCTTGGGGAAAGGTGAGTAGGGAGCTGGGAGGAGGCTCGGGAAGGCTTCATTATTTCTTCTATGAAGATCCCCAGTGAACCTCCAGGTGGTGGGGGCTACATAAAAATACTTAAGGCAGGGAGCCCCCTATCACCTCCCACCCTTGTAATACTGTATTAGATGTGTTTTGGGAGAATATAAATTACCCACATTGTAAGAGGCTCTGCAAAACTTGGTGTACACTGCAAGCCCTGCTGGGGGAGAGGACAGTGTGAACGCTCAGAGCCCCAGATGGAGCATCCAGCAAGGGCCTGGTTTTCCTGCATGGTCGGTGGAATCTACCTCATTAGTGAGGGTGAAACCCTGGAAACCACTGGAGCATTGTGGTCTCTGCATGATGTCTCTGTAATTGTAGTGACTTAGAACTGGATGGGCCCTGAGCAGTGGTTTTTGGTTAGAAGACAGTGATGTGTTGTTACTTAGAACTAGATGTATTGAGAAATGCCTTTCACTCCTTCACTTTTTTATAACTCCCTGTTTAATTGACTGCATTGAACATGCATCTCATCACAATTAGGTGGTTTCTCTACGTGATATTACAAAGCAGAAAATATTAAAGTTGACCCCAAATGTGCACTTTTATGTTAACACTGAACCTTGCATTTTACAGGCAGGATGTTGTCCCTACAGTAATACTATCACCTTATCTCATCTGATTATTATATGTAACCTATAAGGTAAAATATGCTATTATATACAAATGAGTGATATAATATATATGATGTAGGCAGATTAGTTTCTTATTGCCGTTGTACAGATGAAGCACCTGACAGAGTGTATACAATCACACAATAAAGGATAACATTGCAAAAACTCATTCATTTATTTACTTATTCACTTATTTGTTAAATATCTTATTCACTTATTTGTGCCATTTTACTGGGCCAACACTAAGTTCTGGAGAGAGAGCAGAGAACAAGATGGAAAAGACCCTAGTTTTCCTGCAACTTATATTTTAGGAGGGAAAAGATAAGCATTAAACCAAGCTTGTCCAACGTGTGGCCTGTGGGCTGCATGCAGCCCAGAATTGCTTTGAATGTGGCCCAATACAAATTTGTAAACTTTTTAAAAACATTACTAGATTTTTTTTAGCTCATCAGCTATCATTAGTATTAGTGTAGTTTATGTGTGTCCCAAAACAATTCTTCTCCTTCCAGTGTGGCCCAGGGAAACCAAAAGATTGGACATCCCTGTATTAAACAAACAACTGAAAGACAATGTGAGATAGTAAACAATGTTAAAAAGAAAAGAAACTAGAACAACTTTTGGTCAGGTGGTAAGGGTGGCTTCTGAGGAGGTAAGTGACCTGAGGCTTGAGAAAAATCAGAACAGACATGTGAAGACTTGGGACTGAGCACCCCACATGAAAGTCACAGAAAGAGCAAAATCCAGAAAACAGGACCCAGGAAGCCAGCATGGCTGGGGTGTAGTGGATGAGGATGTTGGGGTTTGGGATTTTACCCTACTTACAGGCTCATAAATTAGACTGTTACTATTTCATGGATACCAGAAGATGACATGAGGCTCCTGGGTTAGACTCAGCATAGCAAGCAATATTGAGCATCAGGTTTTCCTCAGTTTCCTTTGTCTCCCAAGTCCCAGGAGGGCAATGCAGATGGGCCAGGAGGGTCTCATGTACTCAGTGAGATGTGTTCAGCTGAGAAACACCAAGATCAGGAACCCACTGCTCTATTTATGGCAAGTGGTAAGCAAGACAGTTATTTTTGTCCTGGAGAGAGACATCTCATCTAACCAGCCTGGGTTAAGGGCGGCCAGAGTCTTGCATTTTCAACGTACATGGTGAGAACAGGCAGCCTGCTCAGGTCCACGGTAGATGACAGGTCCTCTGTCAACAGGGGCAGAACATGCAAGAGAGGCAGACCTGGGTTGCTCAGGACCTGATGTGGCCCTGGCTGGCATTTATTCAGGGTTGGCATGAGCCTTCATTTACCAGTTGCTGTCATTACACCAGTATTCATGGATACCTGCAAGCTTTTTACTCTGTGCAGTGAGCAGGCAGGGTCCTGGCAGGAAACTGATGGCACATTCAGAGGATTAACTGAAAAACAGAGTAGCGAAGGGACTACTTACAGAGGTGTGGGCTGGGTCAAAGGCACCAATAAGTGAGAGCAAATGACTTACGGACCACTGTCACCAGAACCCAGAGAACGTGAAGCCTTGGAAGAGAACAGCTGGGTAGCTACTGTCAGCCAGAGAGTGAAGCAGGGAAAGGAATGGGGGTTGAGTGGAGAGGGGTAATGCCCCATCCACTCTTTCTTCTCCAAATATTAATCTCTCCTTTCCTTATTCCCAGTGGACAAACCCAACCAAGCCCAAAGGCAAAGGCTGTTGCGAGGTTGGCATCCAAGGACCAGATCAGGGCAGGGCAATCTGCACAACGGATCTGCAGGGTGACTCATGGAGGAAAACCAACACACAGTATCATTTAATTCTTTTTTTTTTTTTTTTTTTTGAGACAGAGTTTTGCTCTGTCACCCAGGCTGGAGTGCAGTGGCACGATCTCAGCTCACTGCAACCTCTGCCTCCCAAGTTCAAGCAATTCTCTACCTCAGCCTCCTGAGTAGCTGGGATTACAGGCATGTGCCACCATACATGGCTAATTTTTTTTTTTTTTTAGTAGAGACAGGGTTTCACCATCTTGGCCAGGCTGGTCTTAATTATACTATACCCAGAATTACTAAATTCTAAGAGAGTGTATATTGCATTTACATTTATACAAGAATGTTTTCCCATGTATCCTCTTTAAGTTCATTTTAAAGGTATACAATGAAAAGTATTTAATTCTGTTTTTCAAAAATAATCTCTTTACAAAATTGGGCTGACTCATCCGCTTATATACAAGGTGCTGAAGGCATTTGTTCTGTTTACACTCTGAAAGGAGTCCTGGCCGAAGGGACAGGAAAAGTAGATTCCAGTCCCAAATTTGTCCTTAAATGGTTGTAAATTACAGAGTTGTCAATAGTCTCTGAAGCTTTTTCTGGTTAACTGCTATGTTTGAGTACTGCATTTGGTAAAGAAAGCAGAACTTTCTCTTATGGGGAACAGTTGGGTTGTCTGAACTTTGTAATTAGCTTTGCCTTACTCTTTGGTTTTAGTAGAATGTTTTTTTCTTTTAGTTCTGATTTAATCGAGGTTCTTTCTTATTGATTCCCTGCTCCGTCCCTCAAATTCTGGTTTATTCAGATTTCCCTATATCTTGGTCAAAACAAATCCAGATTCAGACATGAAACAAGTTACTAATCTTTTTTAATTTTTAAAGGTGATATATAATATTGAAGATATACAGTGGTTGACATAAATCCCTATTTTTCCTGTTAGAATCAAAACATGATACTATCATTATAGCTCTTGGGCCTGACACCATCTATATGCCCAATACAGTCACAAGCCGTCCACATGCATGATTATTGTCTCAATCAGGGCATTCTGCTAGGACAGGAGTGGCCATGTTGTTTATGTTCACATACTGATACCACTGAATCCAGGGACCTAAGGATTCATTTAAATTCAAGTCCCTAGAAAACTTTGAGAAACAAATTTTTAAATTAGAGGTCTAAATGTTTATTTTAAAAATAAAGAGCTTCTCATAGCCACAGCAATATTTAAAGGCAGGGAATCTCATGCAAGTCGTTTGTCCTATGATGACATGTGGAAGTATTATCATTATTAACTATTTCTTCAAAGGACAAATAGAGACATAGATTTAGATGTACACATACATGTTTCCATTTATTGCTTTGGTTAGGTTTGCTATGTGAGCTGAATGTCACACCAAGACTCTTGCAAGAATCATAGCATGATACAGCTGAATAAAAGGACTTCGGGGTTAACTGGCCCTATTCCTCTGTTTGGCAGGTTAGGAATCTGAAGTCATGGAGGCTGGGTCTTGCCCAAGGTGACACAGCTGGGTGGTCTAGAACCCAAATCTAACTCACAGGTAGTACTTGTTCTTAAAATAATAATAATAAAAAAGACAAATCCTTTCACAAATAATACCTATAAGAATTTTTGTTACAAAAAAAATCCAATGATAAGGAAAGAGCCATAGTTTCCCTTGACCACCATCTCAATCCCAGTATCTTCACCAGAACTAGGCACAGTTATCAATTGGTGTGTATATTCTGGACTTTTTGATGAATGCTGGACACACATGCATATATACACACATATATATATATTACACACTTACATAGATTTACATGTGGAAATGTAGGTTTAGAAATGTATGTGTTTGTTTTGTAAGTTTCTTTTTTAAAAACAAATAGTAAACTGTACATTCTGTTATTCAGTATTTTTCTGGATCCACACATATTTACCCCATTATTTTAAACTCTTGGTTAATTTTTTATAATATGGTAAGCTATGGTAGATAATGGACAGTTAGCTTGTTTTCATTTTCTCTCCATTACAAACAGTGTTTTGACACAGTGCTTCTCAAAGTTTTATGAGCATCAGAATCCCCTGAGGGGCTTGTTAAAATAGATTTGGGGGACCCATCTCACATACTCTGATTAATTCATTCCGAGATGAAATCCCCACCTCATTTCCTACCAGCTTTCAGGGGATACATATACTAGCAGTCCAAGGACCCTACGTTGAGTAATACAGCTGTTATGGATATCAGTACATAGACTTCTTGTGTATACTTGTGAATGGTTTTGCACAGGAGCAAAGGGTTTGCTGGGTCATGGGGTATGTGCATTTTTAATTTATGGATACTAAGAAATTATCCTCCAAAGTGGCTATACCGATTACAATCACCCCAGCAAAGTATGAAGTATGAGAGTCCTTGTTTCCCCATTTTTTTTTTTTTGGGTGGGAATGGTCTCTTGCTTTTCCCTGACCACTAATGAATTTTATCATCACTTCTTAACTATACAGGGCATCTTAATCTCCAATTCTATAAATTGCATATTCATACCCTGAGCATGTTTTTTAAATAAGTTATTTGCTTGTTTTCTCATTTATTTATAGCAATTTTAAAATAAATATTTCATATATTAATCCCTTGCCTGTTTTATATGTCTGAAAATGTTTTTTACCCCAGTTCCCTTTCCTCTATACAACATAGTTATTACTTCCCTCCTAATTTTATAATGTTACCTGAATGGTACTGGTCCCTTTGAGGATCATAAAAATTCCATAATAAAACATTATTTTCCTTTTGGACCCTCAGCTCACACCCTGTGCCTGTATTGCTGAATGTTGGCTAGTGATCAACAAATTGTGGAGAACCCAAGAAAAGGAATAACTGGAGACTTCCCCAGTTTAGCCAAGGATATTCCATTGTGGAGGAGCACCCCAAATTAATTAAGGAATAAGAGTCACATATGGAATTGAAATAAAGCAATCTCTATTTTGTCAAAAAGGAATTTCTGTAAGCTCCTGAGTAAAAGTTCTTCTAAGCCACTTTGACATAGGATTATTCTCTTTTGACATATTATAAACATTAAAGAAAATTTAATGCCCATCTGGACAGTTAGTTTTTGCCAATTGCTACCACCACCAGCTGCAAAACTACACTGACTACAAGCCATCCAGCTGCCATGCATACTCCGTGCCAAGAGAGAGCAAGCTGCCAACGCTGCTTCAAGTGGCTGGGCTGGTTTGCAGCCAGGATTTGAGGGAGGAGTGCAGTGAAACACAGTAGTCAGGACTCGGATTTTCAATGAGTGTTATTTGTGTTTGCTTTTTTTTCTGGTCATCTACTGTGGGAGGCTGCTGGGGACACCATCCCTTTCCTGGAAATGGCAGCAAAACATGTTGATCCTTCTTCCTCTGCCTTTTATGTACTTTCTGGCATCCTTTGCATTCACATTCTGCTTACACGCAGTCATTAGCTGGAACCGCCTGGAGCTGCAGAAAATGGTGTCATCTCTCCAAGACTGGGTTTCCCCAGCTCCTAATCTCTCTCCCCATCTCTAGCGGCACCCCTCTCCTTGGATTTTTTTATTTCCTATTTGTTTGGCACTTATTTTCTCACAAAATAGCAAAGAGAAACTGCTTCCATAGCTCATATTTTCCTAGAAGTTTTCTTAGATTTGTGTAGTTGCGTCCAAGCACTCCTGTGTTACAGACTTTTCCCCTCCACAAAGAGAACGTTCTTCTTCCTTCCATTTAGGCACAAATCATTTTCCAGTTCAGGACATAAATTCTCCATTGACCTCTGTTGTAGATTGCATTAGCGTTTGCCAATTATTCTATTTTCTTTCCCTGTCACGTTCTTTGTGGGAGGTGAGATTAATCATGCCCTTCTTGTTGAAGTCAGGAGAAACTATGTGATTCACTTTGGCCAATATAATGTGAGCAGAAGTGATGTGTGTGGCTTTCATGCAGTAGTTTCCAGAGCCAGCTTATGGTTTGAAATACCTCTTTCCCTCTGCTGGAAGAACAGCCACATCTAGATGGAGACTGCTTCATCAGCCTGGGCTTTGGAATGAAGAGGACATGGAACAGGGCCACAGCTGACCCTCAGTGCATGTAAAAATAACACTGAGTTGTTGAAAGACACAGAGATATTTGGACTTATTTGTTACTGCAGCATAACCTAACCTATTGTGACTGTTACAATGTCCTTTCCTTTGTAGGCCTACAATAAAATATTCTAATAAACTTATTGAGATTACATATTAGAACACGGAATGGGAAATTTAGGAAAGTTATCCTTAAAACTAGGCAGAGCTGCTTGCCTGCTAATGTGTATTTGGTCAGGTTAACATAAGATTTTAGAGTGTGAAAAATTGTAAGGATCTTAGAGCTCTTCTGTGTTTTGCAGTTGAGGAAATTAAGGCTCAGAATGTGAAGTGAAACTCTTCAGTGAGCCTGCTGGTTGGTGGAAGAACATGGCCCAGAGAGGAGCATCCCAGGTTCCCACCCCCACGCTCTTTCACCCACACCTTGTCCTGAAGTGTTAGCTTACTTAACATTGAAGAAAAGAGTCGTAATTAAATTGAGAAGATTCTGAAATAAAATTGTTTTATCATTTTATTTAAAGTTTGTCTGATAACCTTAATCAAATTTTCACCTCTACATTTTAAAATCTGGATTGCCTTCCATTAGCTGTACTACTATTCATGTCAAGGATACCTCATATACCCCAATGAAATGCATATTTAGCGAAGTAAATTTACTATGAAAGACAAGTAAGTATAAGAGACTTTTCTTTTATTCACTGTTCCAACACACCCATATTCACAATTCTTTTCATTTTACCATACAGTTAAGAATTGACTCTGTGTAACTGTTTTTCCAAATCAGTTAAGCCAAATTTTATTTTAGAACATGTAAAGAGGTCAGTTCACTTCCTGAGAGCACTTTTATTCTGTATATTGTTACTGCTTCATAATAGCAGAAGCTAATATCTATATCATACTTACCATTAACAAACTGCTGTTCAAATGCTTTACATCTCTTTACATGCTTAATCCTCACAGCAAAGATGTATTAACATCCCTAATTTATAGATGAGGAAATGGTGACACAGAAAAGTTCAGTCATTTACCCAAGGTCACACCGTTAGGGAGTGGCAAAGTTGGGATTTGAACCTGGCCAGCATAGCTGTACTGCTCCTGGAATGACTGTAACAATGATAATAGTAAAAGTAACAATAGCAGCAGCAACCATCATGCAAATATTAAGAAACGGTTGTGTGCAAGAATTATGTACCACTCTGTGTCCATCATTCCTAAGCTATGTGTTTTATTAATTTAGAAAAGTGAGGCTTAAAGACATGAGGTGACTTGCCCAAAATCACATAAATGGTGAACCTAGAGTTCAAGACTCGATGCATCTGCCCTCCAAATCTGACCCCCTCTCACCCTGCTATGCTGCCTTTCACGTCTTCTCGACAAGACTGCAGTGAGGGTGAAGGAGTTGCTTTTGACTGAGCATATTTGTATAGCTTTATGTTTCAAATACACTGGATAGTTTAATAGTGAGATCCCTGTCAATGGAAATGTAGACACTAAACAGAACAAATAGAGCAAATATCAAGCAAGTGATGAAGGGGATACAGGCATCAGGTGGGTATATGAACCAAATACCCAGTAATGTACACTCTTGCCTTAAGGTTACTGCCTTTCTTTGGAAGAGGTGTGATCATTTCTCCTCTTTTGGAGATATAAAATTGAGGTTCAGAGCAGCAGAGTGCTTTAGGCTGCCTGACTCTGAAGGCAGGGGGGCTGGTAGTAAAACTTGGGTCCTTTAACTCAGAGATTACACTCTATGTGATGGATTTCACAGTTTTGACCATCTGGTAATGTCGTTTTCAGAGATTTCCAAAGCTTGACTGGAATTTTCTACCACTAAAAGTGTTTAAACTGTTATTCAAAAGAAATGTTAGAAAAATATATATAGTTTAAAATTATGTGTGTGTTTTACTTTTTAATTAACGGCAACTAAGGAAGCAGCTACAGAAGGATATGGACTCACTTTGTAAATCATTGCGTAACTAAACTGCAAGATGCAATCAGTCATGGGGTTCTGAAGTCCCCAACCTGCAAACAAGGTTCACAGGGTTCACTCTTGTGGGAAGAGTCTGCCCTTGTTTTGACTCCCACACCTCTGGATGGGAGTGGGTAGAAAAAGTTTAAAGCCCTGGAGGCTCTCTAGGAAACAACTTGAACTTGTATCAGTTAGGATATGGTTTAAAATAATGACTTAAATAAGATGGAAGTTCTCTCTTTCTTGCACAGTAGTCCAGGCATCAGTGCTCCTGGCCTGGTGTGGAGCCTCCTGGTGGTAAAGACCCAGACTCCTCCCATCTGCAGGGACAGCAGCCCTGATATGCTGCCTCGAACCCATCCTCCCAAGTCCCTACCACCACGTCCACAGTTCAGCCCATGGACATGGAAAAAGACACTAGGTGGGGGCGTGCCACTTCCCTCTGGGGCATCACCTGGAAGCTCCACACATTCCTTCTGCTCCTCCCATGAGCTATAACTTGGCCCCAGGGCCATACTCAACGCCAAAAGAAGCTGGAAAATAGAGGCTGTGTTCTGGGTGTCTGAGTGCCCAGCTACAAATTGTATTGTTTACACAAGAAGGGAAGAATCAATCGTGGGGGACAGTTTTCAGGCTGCACTACATCTCTGTTCGCTGTGCTGCTTTCTCTCTCCACTTCCATGGGAAGGCCCTGAAGCCATGCTCCATCATAGCACGGCCAGGTCACTGGAGTGCTTCCTATAGGGCTGCTTTTACATCCTCTAGATGTAAAAGGCCCAGGGAGTCTTGCTGGGACAATATCTCCAAGGAAACACATCATTATTTATATAATAAATAACTCCTTAATGTAGTTTTCTTGATAAATATAGAAAGATCCCATCATAATCCACAGGAAGAGTTTTAAATTCCCTTTTCCCTTCTCCCTCGTTTTCTATCCTTGGAGGAGCTTCTCAGCAGCTTCTTCCCTCCCCACATATAATCTCTGACTATTCAGCCTCAAATGGCTTTCTCTCTGACCACCTCTTCACTTTTTATTTATGTATTTTAACTAAAGCTATCTCCCTGCAAGCAAGCATCTCTCCTCTTGAAAGGCAACAAACTGAAGCGGAGAGGGTAAATGCAGTCGTCCCTTTTCCAGCTGGGGTTGGGAGTAGTAGTGAATGCTGCCAGGAGTCCCCAGTGACAGTGACCACGTTTGTTCCATCACATTGGGCTCCCCATGTGTATTCTCCAGTCCTGTCCCGCATGGAGGTAACCATCATAATTTTAAAAATATATAAATCAGAATAATGTCGTTCCTCTGCTTAAAGTTCTATGTTGTCTTCTCACTGCACCTGGGGAAAACACCACCCTTGGCAGGGCAGCCAGCCTCCCGTGCAGTGTGGCCCTGTCCCATGCCTACCCACTGGCCCCCACTGTCCCCTGCTGCACCTCTTCCAGATCTTCCTGCCTCCGGCCCCACATGTGCTGCCGCCTCACCTGAGGTGCTCTCCCACAGCTTGGGAAACACCTATTTGTTTTTCAGTTTCTCTAAAATGTTGGCTTTTTAGAGATGCCTTTCCTGACCTCTTATACCATAATAAAACCGAGTTATTTCCTCTAATGGAACACAGCAGCTATCACCACATGCCTTTATATATGTGCTTTTATTTAATTGCTGAATCTGTCACTAGGGTGTAAGCTTCAAGAAGACAAGGCCCCGTTTCACTCCCCACTGTGTGCCCATGGCTTAGGCACTGCTGGAGGATGAAAGTGTCCCTATAAGCTTATTTACTTGTGCCACTTATAATCAATGAAACAGACCAATTAGAGATGCTGCTGTGTCAGATGAGAAAATCCAAGCTCACCCTTTCTCAAGGCTTGCTAGGCCCCAATCAATTTCATATCCCATATCTCTCTCATTCTCCCTCTCTCTGTCTATCTATGTCTCCAGTCAGTTGAAGACCTGAATACACACACACACACACACACACACACACTACATATGTATATACTGAGAGCAGGAGAGAGAAACAGAGACAGAGACATTAATTTTAAGGAATTGACTCACATGATTATGGGGGCTGGCAAGTCCAAATTCTGAAGGTTGGGGAAGAGCTGATGCTTCAGTTCAAGTCCAAGGCCATATGCTAGCCAAATTCCCTCCTGCTCTGAGGAGAACAGTCTACTGTTCTATTCAGGACTCCGACTGATTGGCTGAGGCTCACCCACATTATGGATGCAATCTGATTTACTCAAAGTACACTGATTTAAATGTAAATCTTATCCAATAACACCTTCACGGAAATATCCCCACTAGTGTTTGACCGCATATCTGGGCACTGCAGCCAGGCCAAGTGGACTCATAAAATGGACCACCGCAGTGTGTACATTTGTTTCACTCAGGGAAGAAAAAGTTGCAGTGTTCTTTTGAAAACAAGGGTGGTCCCCAAACAAAGAACCTAAGGAGTATCTGGGAATGCTGTGGGGTGGGGAGGGAGGGGGAGGCAGCCTCAGCTCTGGGGAGGGTTAGCTGTGCCCAGAAGTCAGCGCATCATTGAAGAAGGCAGAAGGAGACAGGTGAGAAGGAGTCACAGGGGAGGAGGCTGGGGAAATGAGAGAGAGGAGAAGCTGTTTGAGTGGGTTTCCACACTGCCTTTGGGGGCATCCCTCTCTGCTGTGTGGACAGCCAGCCTGCCTCCTCCCTTCCTCCATATTTAGTGATCCACCCGTGGCTCCCTGCCACTAGGTTTATTTGGAAGCAATAGATAAATGTCAGCACTTAGAAGCTATGAAACGTCCTAACTGCCCCCCCAAGACTAATAAACATTAAAAATATCCTGATTCAGGCAGCCTGATGGGCTCATTGGTGAGAGGGAGATAAAGTTTCCCTTCAGGACATTTATAATTTACATAATAAAAAGCTTTTCACCTTCTAGTCAAGGAGCAAAATTAATTACCACGACCCTGTTACCTCGTGGAACATTTTTTGCTTAAACTGGCAGGAACAGTTTGTGAACTCTTAAAGGAGGGGTGGGAGTCGGTGGGGGGGGTGGGGTGTTTGCAGAAATGGGGGAGAGAGACAGGGAGAAAGGCGTCCTACAGTTCACTTTACAATGTTCTGGAATGGGCTTGTCAGGAGTGGGGGTGCTCTGCTTTAACAAAGGCGTCTGCGCCTGACCCGTCCTTCCAATCCATTCCCCACCAAATAACGCACTAATGATAATGGACTCAGGCAATCTGAGGCTCTGTAATCACCTCCCCTTGGACAGATGTTGAATGGACAGTCACCAGAAGGGTTGACTCGATCATAGCCTTCAGTCATGTCTTGTCCCCTTCTCTTTTGGGCACCATTTCAAATAACAAATAGAAAAGCTGGTGTTCCCGTGCCCCTGGTTCTGAAGATATATGGACAGTCTCAAAGTCCTTTGATTAGGGAACCATATTTGATATCCATACAGGGTCTCTTGTTCCTAATTCATCAAGCTCTTCAGAAAGCTGACAGCATTAGCCTAATATCATTAATGCTCACCACACTTCTGTGAGGGAAGCAGGTGGCCTGTGTTATTTTGCTGTTTTGCAGATGGAGAGACACAGGCGAGAAGAGGTTAAGTGTTGCGTCCGCTTTCCACTGATGAGCTGGGAATATAACCCAGGCTCAGGTTCACAAGGTCATAGAGTCTCTCAGTAGATGGGGAGGCCCAAGTGAGGGTCTCTGGAAAGCAGGCAGGAGCTGAGAAGGTGAGGATGGCAACTCAAAGCTCCCACTCTTATGAAAAAAGAACAATTATTGCTTTAAGATTCATTCTTAGCTATAGCAATTATAATATGGCACAGGATTATGAAAGGGAAAAGCAAAGGATGGCATGACAAAATTACGCTTTCATCTCCTTTCAGCCTAGTTTTCTATCATAGGTAAAGGTAATATCAATAGACAAGTAAGGTAGCTGCTTTTATTCAAAAGTTCAGAATTTTGAGGGGAGAGCAGGATGTGTGGACAGAGTCAGTCCCGTGGAAAACCATCCATGGCAGAGTCCTCAGGGCCCCTACCTGGCTCTCTGATTCACTTTGGCAAATGAAAGTGCCCCTATAAGGCCCCTCCCCTGATTTGCATTTTCTTGGTGTTTTCTGGAACCTGGTGTCCTCAAAGCTTCAGAGCACCCATATTTCTTTACCTTCAGGCAATGATTAGGTTAAGATCATCTCAGAACCAGCATTATGGAAGAAGGGGCAAAAATAGGTTCAATCAAGTTAGAAACAACATCTTCCCTCCTGACTTTCGGTGTGTTGGGTATTATGGATAAACTGACCAACGGGAAGGACAGGATTGAGCTATAGAGCAACTGAAATTTGCGATGTCTTTTTATTTTTATATTTTTATTTATTTATTATTTTTTGAGACAAGGTTTCTTTCTGTCACCCAGGCTCAAGTGCAGTGGTGAGATAATAGCTTATTACAGCCTCACCTCCCAGGCTCTAGTAATCCTCCCACCTCAGTCTCCTGAGTAGCTGGAACTACAGGCACATGCCACCAAACTCTGCTAATTTTTTTTTATTTTTTATAGAGATGGGATCTTGCCATGTTGTCCAGGCTGATCTCAAACTCCTGGGCTCAAGAGATCCACCTGCCTCGGCCTCCCAAAGTGTTGGGATTACAGGTGCGAGCCACTGCACTCAGCCTATTTTAAAATTTAAATGTAATTTTTAAAATTTTTTATTTTTGTGGGTACATAGTAGGGGTGTATATGAGGTTACCTGAAATATTTTGATATAGGCATGCAGTGTGTGATAATCACATCAGGGTAAACGGGGTGACCATCACTGTGATGTCTTTTTGATGTGAATATAAGATGGAAGCTGCAGATAATTGAATTATGGATCTGCACTGGAAAATGTCATGTGCTGTTTCTGGTGGAAACTACACAATGCTCATTTGAGTCCTGAGGGACAGTAGAACCTGGCAGGGGAGGACTCAGGCTGCGTGGCTGCGCTGAGCGCGGCTCGGCAGTGCCTGTGGAGTGACTGTGGGCAGCTCGCTCATCTATGAAGTACCACGGAAACATGTGCCTTCTAGAGTTTTTGTGAGGACTCAATGAATCAGTCCACACAAAATGAGTAAGTTAATGCCTGGTACCTAGAAAACACTCAAATAAATGTTAATACTTTCCATTCATAATAGTTGGCATATACTCTTTTTTTTAGGGAAAGCGGGAGAATTTATTTCATATGTGATTTAATCAACAAATGGCTAGTCTCATTTGCATGTGAAGATGATCAAAAAGGTAGAGTTCAGTTGTGTCATAGTCTGGTTATTGACTGGCGGGTTGGTGGTTCGACTGAGCTGATTGTACAGTAAAAAGATATTCTACCAACTTTTTGTAAAACAGTCCGTTTAGTCAGTTCATAGACCTCACTGCCATGATTTCCTTCACCCGTGCATTTCTTCCCACACATCTATTCATTCAAAAACCATTAAGCATCTGCTATGGGAGACAAGGACACATACAACCTGTCTCCCCACTCAGGAAGTCCTTGGCTGGGGAAAAGACAGGCGAGTCACATGTGTGGAGTCATGGTGAGAAGGGCCAGGTGTGCCCCAAGTGATGAAGAGATGAAGTGGGCCCCTTGCATTTGGAGACAATGGCTAAGGTGAGGCTTGATAGAGAGGTGGGAGTTAGCCAGGAAAGAAGGCGTGCTTTAGACAGAGGAAAAGCAGGCACTCCCCGTACGGAACAGGAGAGTCTCAATTGGCAGGTGCTTGGGTGGAGGGGCTGAGAGAGGCCAACTTCTGCAAGGCCTCCTGTGCCCTGGGGAGTCTGGACTGCACCCTGTGGGCCAGAGGGTTTCGGGGGCAGTGGGGAGCAAGAGAGGTGAGCAGGAAGGACGCAGAGGGGCTCCTCAGAATGAACCAGAGACCTTTCAAGCTCCCTCTCTCACATCATGTCAGAATCCAGAGGGATGAAGGGCCATTCCTATAGATTTGGTGCAAAGTATAAAACTTCCCTGAGGAGATTCCGGTAAATTTCCTTCCCTCCACTCCTTGACCCTTTTGACTACCTTCCTTGGTAATGGAAGTCATGGAAGGATTTAGGCAGGGCAGGGACACACTCAGAGGTGCATGTTAGACCTATTGCTAATAGTATGGATAAAAGACTGCCTCACAGATCAGGGGCTGATTAGGATGGGATTGATAGTGCAAACTCAGGCAGAGGGGCTCGGTTGTAAACTACGTAGTAAGCATTTAGAAAGAGACCTCTCTCTGTGGTCCCTTGGACACAGGGATATGGGAAGAGGCAGATTAATCTGGTATTATTAACTAAGGTAGGAAAACAGGAGAGGAAGTGGTTTACTTTTTATTTGAGGGGCGGTAAGACTTTCCCAGGGACATACTTTGGTAGCATAGTATTAAAAAAATTAGCTGTGTAGTTTAGGAGAGAGTTCTGTCTTAAAACCAGTAGCTTTGTTTTACAGTCCTAGCTGACCTATCTGAATATGGGAGACAACCTCATCAGAATTTTTTTCTCTAACTCTTTCTGTAGTATGTAGAAGGATGATAATGTGCAGGGCAGGATGAGTGGGTTTCCTTTTCTTATATGGAGTATATTCTACATACTTTTATACTTTCATTGAATTATTATATTTTTTCACGATTATACTCCTCTCTTTGACCCTACTTTTTCTTCTTTAAAATTCTTGTTTACATTTAAAAAGTTGACTTTGTTCTGTTTTGCAGGTTAAAGATTGAGGGATAAAGAGAACTGAGGAAAATAAGGACATTGTAAAAGTAAGTGGCAGGATTAAACAGGGAGGGAAAAGAGAAAAATCTAATAATTAGCCACCCAACAGTAAATGAAACCTAAAACAAAGGTTCCCAGGCTAAGAAGGGTCTTGGGAAAGGGGAAGAGAAGAAACTGAGTGTACTCATGTTGATGTTCTTTTCTTGTATAAATTTTAAATCAAATTTGGCTTAGGGTTTCTGGCAATGCAGACTGTGCAGAATGAGCTGGAAAATGGAGACTTCTTGCTTGCTACTTTTAGCTCTCACCATTCTGCTGGTTCAGACGACTTCTCACTGGGTTCAGTGTACGGCAATGAAATGCAAATCATAAACGATGCGAGCTGGCCTCCGGGGAAAAGGGGTCCTGGATGTGATCCAAGGTCTGTAACACAGAGAAAAGACATATTTCTTTGTCACACGCAGTAGATTCTCCCCGAGGGTTTTAGCGATGGGAATAAAATGATGGGGGGGGGGTGAGTGGTAGTGGAAATCATTACAACGTTCTTCTCTCATATGAAAAACCAAACAAAAACAAATCCTCTGTGAGTGTGAACACAGACAGGCTCGAGGCCTTGCAGCCCTTCTTCACAGCACACTCCATATACCATAGTTATTATGCCAGGCCGCAAAAACGGATACGCCCCTGCGACCATGCGGTAGAAGTGTATCCACGTGTTTATCATGAGATTTGACCTGGGATGGGGAGACTGTCAAGTAAGTTTGAGATGATTTTTCTAACACTTTGTGTTCAGGAAAATCCAGAACACATTTCCCAAGCACTTTCTCTCTGAATATTTAAACCCAAGCGTATTTTGAGGGAAATTTAATCCACATGTTCCTGATTCATTTACATTTAATTCATCAAATTGTTTTGTAAGAGTCATTTGATGTCCAAGGAGCTTTATGAGGTGTGTGTGTGTGTGTGTGTGTGTGTTTTACATAAATCTAGTATCTGAAAATACTGATCACGCCAATGCTGACTGAACAAAATTCACAAGAACCTCATTCTGAATCTGAACTCGCAACCCAAAATGCTAAGGTAGTGGGAGGCATGAGGGAGGGAAGAGGAGTTATGAAGGACCTTCGTTTGGCAGAACACAAGGAACATTCTCTCATCTTTAATAATAATGCTGGGGATGGAGGCTTTTCACTTAATTTTTCAAAGAAAAATAAATGCAAAGGGCACGTTGTCCTTGAGACGTCTTAGCCATCTGCTTGGGCTTCTCGGTGGAGGCTGTTTTCCATTGTCTCATTCATGAGGGTTCAGGGCCTCTTGCTGGCCTTCAGTAGGACCTGAGCCCTGAGCAGAAAGATGATCATTGATTTTTAAAGCCAACTTGACATTTGGGGGCCAAATGACAGTGATTTTTTTTAACAAAGCATATTTTTTTTAATGGTTCTCAATCTGGCTCCATCTAAATTTTAGATGCTGACCTCCACAAAGAGTTCAAGGGTGAGGGCTTGGACCTCTCTGTCTAGCTGGCCCTGTGGCATACATATTAAGCTTTGCCTTGGGGATCAGATTGCTTTGACTCTATACAAACAGTCCAAAAGTGGATTCTAACTTCTCGCTCCATGACAGAAGGCTAAGTCAAGGCATCTTCGCTAAGATGATAAGTCTCTTGGAATTAAACCCTATTCTATTTTGACCCAAACACATGTGACCCATCTCCCACTAGCCCTGTTGCCACTGTATGGCTTGGAGAGGGTTATTTTCTGGTATGACACAGCTGTCAGAAGAATTAAGAAAGATGCAAGATGCAAAGCGATGATTACCTACAGCCTAGAGAAATTCTCCTACTTTAGTGTAAAACCTTGAGACACTGATGATGACTGATTTTGGTAGAAGAAGAAATACATTATCTTCAAACACATTTATGAACATGATAAAGTTCATTTCTGGGTTGGTTGACCCTGAAGAAGCATTTTAATGTCATGTAAAATCTGATCCATGTTGTAGAATCATTTATATTTAATATGTACATTTTACACTCAAGTATAAGTTGGCTTTTAGATGTTTTCAAAAAGCAGTGATTTGAACCCAGGATAGCAATTTGATTGAGACTTGCTATTGTCAAAAATAAAATAATGACGGGGTAAATGCAGTGTTACTTGGATAGGAGTTCATGCTTGTAACTCCTCCCCAAGGTCTCTGATCAGCGTGCAATATGCATTTTTCACTGTCAGAACCCTGCTTGATTTTGTCTGAACCAGTGCGATGGAGTTATAAGAAATCAGCCAAGAAGGGTCCTTGTGGAGAAGTAATGGGGAATTTTGTTTGTGTTTTTACTGCCAGCACAGAGCTTAAGTGGAAACTAAGAATGTGAAGCACTTGTGCTTTGCTTTCTGATGATTAATCTGTACTCCAGACTTAAGAAATCCTCGTTCCTACCCTTCACATTGAGATGACGTGGGCAATTGCGCTGGGAAAAGACAGATTCGATAATCCTTTGTCCTTCAACATCTCCGTTGGTAAAATGGACTAATGATAATGTTATTCACTTTCTAAGAAATGGGAAAGCAGATAAAAAATGGTGAAAAACAGAAACTTGATATAGAGTAGGAAAAGGCATCTTGTGAAAAATAAAGAGCCATGTTAGAAAACGATAAAATCAAGCAGAATCTTACTTGATTAAAGATTATTTAATTAGAAGGGCTTACAATAAAGTGTAAGCTCCATGAAGATAGAGAGTTTGCTTGTTTTCTTCACTGCCATACCCAAGTCCCTGGAACAGCGTCCGACACTTAATAGGCATTCGGTAACCATTTGTTGAATGTAGGTGGGGATGGGTAAGTATCTGTGAAACCAGGCACCGCAGTGAAGTGGCGATCTGCATTCATTTCTCCTTCTCAGGCAAAGCTGTAGACCAACCTTCGGGGAAAATGGCAGGTGGGCGGGTGGGCACCGACAGGACAGTACAGAGTTCTGGAGCCTGGCTTCCCTGGTGGACACAGGACGATGCGTCTGGGAGGGCTGCTAGCTGAGAGGTGCACACAGAGTCACCAGGAGTTCTCTAAGGAAAAATGGAGAGGCCTTCGCAGGGAATGGGTGTTCACCTGTCTCTTGCCTATGGCCAAGTTCCAGAGGCTGGGAGAGTAGGTCCAGCTCTAAGGACAATCATCCTTTTACTCCTATGAAGGCTGGGAGATAAAGAAAGGAGCTAATGTGAGGAGAAATGAGAAATCCTGCCTCAATTTTTAAACTCGAAAGTAAGGAAAACAAGTAGTTGTGATTAAGTCATTGAAAAAATATGAAAGTTACTTTGGGGATATCAGAATGTCGGCTGTAGGGAGTGTGTTAGTCGGCTCGCGCTGCCATAACAGAATACCACAGACTGGGTGGCTTCACTGACAGAAATGTATTTTCTTACAGTTCTGGAGGCTGGGAGCCTGAGATCAAGGTGCTGGCAGGTTTGGTTTCTCCTGAGGCCTCTTTTCCTGCCTTGCAGGCAGTTACCTTCTTGCTGTATCCTCATTTGGCTCTCTCTCTCTCTCTCTCTCTCTCTCTGTGTGTGTGTGTGTGTGTGTGTGTAGAGAGAGAGAGAGAGAGAGAGAAGCAGAGAGAGAGAGAGAGAGAGAAAGTGCATATGTGAGTACATGTCTCTTCCTCTTCTTATAAAAACATAGTCCTGTCAGATTAGGGCCGCACTCTTCTGACTTTATTTAATCTTAATTACCTGCCTAAAGGTCCTGTCTTTAAATATAGTCACATTGAGGGTTCAGGTTTCAATGCATAACCTTTGACAGAGACACAATTCAGTCCACAGCAGGGGCTTAAAGAGTCCCTCTCAGGTTGGCGATGTCAGCATGCAGGTGGCATTTCTGAGGCCTTGCCAGCCCTTTTCCTAAAGCAGTTATAGTCACGAAAAATGAAAGACTTTCTCAAGAATCAAGGGGGTGGCATGCTCTGTGATCTCTGGCTCCTATTTAAAGCACCATTATTATGACTGGATTGTGACATTAATCATGACACAAGATATATATAAAGCCTAAGGCCTGCCTTCTGGTTGGAAAGCCTAGGCAACAGGCATGTTCGGTAGGAAGAGGGCTAGCCTATGTCTTCATTCATTTATTTTTAAAGGCAAGCTATACACTGGAAATATAATACTTAGGTTTTCAGATTCTTACACAAACCACTGAAAATGCAAATTATTTACCAGTCATGTCAGCATTCCTGGGGGAATTTTTATTCCCTTGAACTCTGAAAATATCACTCTAGAAATGTAGAGTTAGAAGAACCCTCGGAGAAACCTATATCCTTATTTTATTAAGATGGCCTGCAGACCCTGAGACATTAAGAGCCTTAATTACCATGTTGTAGCCAGTCAGAGGCAGAGGCAAGAGGCATGCATAGGTTCCACACAGCATGTGGTCTTAGGAAAAATGCCCAGAGCCTTCTGACAGGCTGACTTTGCCTGCAAGTCAGGGAGAGCCTCCACCACTCCATCTTGCTTTTGGTCCTCATTTAATCAGTGCAAAAATGTTAGATGAATATGTACTCTCCACTCAACAGTGATAGAAGCATAACATTCTGTCTCAAGAGGTAAACAGTCTGGTTTTGGATGGTCAGGCTAACATTCAGGAAAAGAATACAAGCGCACATACAATTTCACATAAGCAGCTAAAATCCTAGTGGGCTTCGAAAGACTGCTTGGTTTCCTGAGAGTCTTTCGAGGGGCTTTGAAGTCAGATCTGGATTTGAGCTCAACTTTGTTACTAACTGGTGACCTGCAGCAGTCACGGGGCCCACTGAGCCTCAATTTCCCCATCCGTAAAGAGGGGACTGCAGGGCTGGGGACAGATCCACATGGGCTGTTGTGGTGGTCACGGTGGTTATGGTAACCATACCACTATAGTCCCAGCTGCTGTTAAAACAGCTGCCACTGATATTCCCGGTGCCCCAGGGATAGAACAGCAGGAGCTTAGTTGGAGATTAGCCTCTAGCTGGCCCTCCAGGTAACCCCTGAAGGCTGCTTCATTTTTATGAAATAAATAACATTTGCAGTCTTCTTTATAATGCTCACTTATTTTCCCCGATAACCTAACAGGTGGGGTTTTGCAAGGCTCATTTGTAGTTCCTTTGTGATCCTCCTACACTGTATCATAAATATCCAGGCATAATTCTTCCTCCTCCTTGGTGAATGGAGGAAATCTCATACCTCAGTTTTCTACTTCTATTGTAATGAACTTTTTCTTGTTTGAATAGAAACTGAGAGACTCTTTGGGTACAAATCCCAGCTCTGCATCTACCCCTGTGTAACCTCAAGCAAATGACCTCATTTCTGTGTGCCTGATATTCTTATCTGTAAAATGGAGATAATCATGTATTCATATCATACGGTGGTTGAGATCATTAAACAAGGTATTCCATAAAAAATACTTAGCATGGAGCCTGGCACATAGTAAACACTCAATAACTGTGAGCTATTATTAGTAATAGCATCATCAAGACTTTTAAGAGGAGGTAAAATTGCTTTGTGTAAGACTACTTTGAATAAAGAAGAAATTAAGGAAGAGGATTTCAGAGCAAAATTCTCCAGGCGTTGATCCATGAATGCTCTAGGCATTATGAGAAACCCTAAGAAACAGAGTTAATTTGGGGCCTTTGAGCAGTTAATGGGGAAACAGAGGAAAACCCCCACATGCTGGTATAGTAAATACTCTGGTACCCACAGGGCCAGGGCAAAGAAGGAGAAGGAGCAGGGAGTAAGTCTTTGTAGGAGGCATTAGGGAAGTGTTGGGAGTAGTGGGGGAGTCTTCACAGAGAGGGAAGAATTGACTTGAACATGAAAGAATGGTTAGGAGGGGATCAGGTGAACACGGAGGCCCCAGGATGCTCTAGGCAGGATTGATGTATTCAAAACAAACAAACAAAAAAAAAGAGGCATGAGAGAACAAGATACATTCTGGAAATAGCAAATAGTTGGGTCTGCTATAGGGCACATGCGGGCGGAGCCTAGAAAATGAAGCCGGAAATGGTAGGTGAGTATTGGTTTATGAAAAGCCCATGTGCCATGCTAAAAAGTCTAGGTTTTATCAAGTCAGTTAATATTCCATAAACCATATTCCCCAGATTCCACGATATGTTAATAGCTGCTCCATTAATAAAAACATTCTGTGGTCCAATATATTTGAGAAATGTTTAGTACAAAAAAGGTATTTTTTTTAACTGCAGGATTTTCAGAGCATTAATATGTCAAGAGGAAGATATAAAATGAAGCTTTCTTAAAACCTTTGATTTGGTTTTGAAATATTTTTTATAGTGCACTTGTTAACATCTGGTTCCAGAGGACAATAAAGAATTTTGAGGAGGGAAGTAACATATGAAAATATTTTATTTAGGATCACAAAGACAATTCTGGAAGCAAAGTGGAGATGCACTAGAGAATGTTAATGAGGGGAAGGTGTTTTTGAAGAAATATACTATTTGTTCTGTAAGTATAATAATTATTCCCAAAAGAGTAATATAAATATGTCACCTAATTGAAAGGGACTGCTAATTAAAAAGTAAACTATTGAATTAAATTAGTTCTTATTTAAAAAGCATGGTGCTGCTTTGCTGGCCAGTGCTACTTTCTACAAGGAGTTCACCAATCAATTAGGTACATATTTAATAGAATTCTTTGGTTACCCAGTTTTACATTTGTATTTTCATAGGCTGATATGGTGGCTTTGAGTATTTTTGGTTGTTGTTTTGTTTTGTTTTATTTGAGAGACAGGATCTCACTCTATTGCCCTGGCTAGCATGTAGCGGCACGATCATAGCTCACTGCAGCCTATAACTCTTGGCCTCAAGCAATCCTCCCGCCTCAGCATAGTGAGTAGCAAGACGGTGACTTTGGAACGTGGCAATACATGGCAACTCTAAAATGCATAGGGCAGGATGAACACGGGCTCCGTTCCACTGATTAACTGCACGAGCATGAGCAAGATGTTTAATCTTTCTAATTGCAAATTTTCTTACATATAGAGGGGAGGTCATAATTCCTGACTCAGGGATTTGTGTAGATAGGGTGATGTGATCATTCTTTGTGATCTATAAAGGACTGCCCGAATGAAGACTTGTGAGACGCTGCAGGAAGCTGGCACACAGTGACCCTCCATAATGTTTGCTGAACCATTCCATGAACGTAGATCCTAGCCCTGTCTTCTAACCAGATGAAAAGGGGCATGTGCTCAATATGTGTAATTCAAATTTTCAAATTGAGAGTTGTTTTCTGTTAGCTCTCCCCAGGATTGTCACCTCCCTGTTGCATGAATCTGAGCTGTGTTTCCAGATTCCTCTCAACAACCTCCCTCCAAATTTTCCTAATTCAAAAGAGGCTTTAGGAGGTTCAATAACACACATTGCCTGAGGGGTTGCAAGAGCAGGCAACTCTTTTGTTTCCAAGTGAATCCATTGGATGGGCCTTTCTGCACTGCAGCCTTGCTCTTGGAGATCACCTTGATCTCAGCTCACCCCAGGAAGCAGGAGGGAACTGGGGAAGCAAGGGCACACTATGGAATGTCCTTGTGGTGTTCTAACACGTCCTCAGAATGGGGCTCCAGCCCTGTGCTTCACTCCTTCAGGTAACTCCTGTGATGCTCAGATTAGGAGAGAAAAGGGAATGGGGCAGAAAATAAGGTGATTCAGAGGCTCTGGAGAGCTCTCAGAACTGCAGCTCGGCTTGAGTTCTCACTCTACCTTTTGGAGGTGTGACTGGCTACGTTAAACTCTAAACTATCAACACCTGCAGAGTTTTCTCTTCTCCAGGCCCTGCTCCATCTCAAAAGTCCCCATCACCACCGTGGCTGCCTTTGTCTCTCTTGTCCTTTCATTTACGTGACTCTCTGCCAGTTACGGTAGTTCATAAAAATGACTAACACTCATAAAGTAAACAAAGTTGTCTTCCCATGCAATAGTGATTCTTTGCAGTTATAATTCTTCTGAACTGACAGCTAAGAACTGAAAAAAGGTGCGATAATTGAAATCAATTTTCCCATTACGCAGTGGTTGTTTTCCACCCTCGAAGTTCTTCTGGAGGCAATGCGTACTCTCGCCAGCAGGGGGCAGTGTTCATCTTTAAATGACGTGGGTCTGGCGGCCCGGCTCCCAGATCTCGCAAACCTCCGGTGTCCCGGGATCTCAGGCCCTCCAGAGCCCACACTGAGGTTCTTCCTAGACACACATCTGCAGAATGCTAATCTCGTGGACTGGTAAGTCTAGATTTGCTCTGAGTTCTGACATTAAAACAAAAGCACTTCCATAAAACGGAATGTCGGGGACTTCATGGCAGCATGCAGTGTTATTTTCATTGTGAATAATGTTTCAAGCATTTCGGGGTGTTGGGATGGTCACAGAGTAACTGAAAATCACTCTAGTTATTATCATAGCTGCTAAACTGGGTTTTGTTTTGATTTTGATTGTTTTAGTCACCCTGAAGTTGTTCGAATCAGCAAGGGAGGAATGAAACAACTTTCTCCCAATTAGCCAAACCTGCCTACGCAGAGGCCTCTGTTCTTAAAAAATAAGCATGCCCTAGCTTTTCTTTCAAGTAAGCATGGCCTAGCTTCCCAGAACAGGAGTTGTCCACAGTGTGGTGACTTGGATTTTGAATAAAAAACTAGAATCACATTATGTTGCAAGTCAACTTTTAACCAAGAAATAGATGATAAGCCCAATATACTCTAAGTTTTACCCATAAAGCTCCTTCCGAAAGTAAAAAATTCGCAGCACACATGCATTCTTGCAGTCTCAGCTCCCTGTTGATAAGAGTACCCCCATTCCGAAGTGGTAGAAAGTAGGGAAAGAGGAAGGATTATCTCCTCTCCCGTGGCCTTGAGGCAGGAACCGGCATTCAAGAATGTGGGTGAAGTCAGATGATTAAAATAGCCACGCTGCTTCGAACTTTGAAATCTTACTTAAGACACAGTCTTCATTTTATTTCAATGAGAGACTACGCTTTAAGGAAACATTTAAGATTATTTTTCCAGGTTCTTGAAGAATTTTGCTTTTCTTCCTTCCTTCTGAGACAGGGTTTCTAGTAATTTTCCCATACAATTTGGGCTTCCTGTGACTGAGAGTTTATTGCAGCGCCTGACACATTTTATGGTGCTATTACGAAATTTAACCGAAATACATGAGAATGGTGTGTTTACAAAGGTTGTGCAATCCTCTGAGTTAGTAGAAACAAAGTTCCTTTGGAAGAGTTGAGTGGGTCTTAAGCTATAGCGTTGTGAGAGGGAGAGAGGGATACAGAGGGAGAGGTGGGAATTTAGCCCTTCCGGTCTTCACCTTTGCTTCACTCCATCATCATTGGCTTTTCTCTTTACCGTCGCTGATAGTTGAATTCAGTGTTCACATCAAAGCAGCTGTGTATTGAAACGCGCTTCCTTAAGAGTTAAGGAAGAATTTAAAGCACTGAGATTTTGGACTTTGAGAAACACAAAGTGAATCTTTTGACCTTGAATTTTGTATCACAATCCCCTGTTTCAGCATAAAGACTGCATATGTACATGTTTAATGAAAAAGACCCTTAAGGTTGGTAAGGGAAAAAAAGCAACACCCTAGATTTATATATTCCATTAAACGTGATCTTCATAGGCTAATTAGTTAGTAATTTCACCCTTGCTTGTAATATAAACCATTTTATGCTCAATAATAATAAAATCTATGTAAACCAGGCTCTTTATTAATAAACATGATGTGCTTCTGGCTTTCAAATAAAATAATGCTTTACGTGCTTTCCTCTCTATCATGCCTAGACTAATCACACAGTAAAAATCCAACAACTAAAACAGTAGTTTTTATCTCATGCTGTAGAAAAACAATACAGAGATCACACCAAGAGCTTCCGAATGAAACATGAACTAGAGAAGGCTGCAATGGGGGAGAGAAACCCAAATCTTTCTTTCAGTATTGAGAAAATTTTAGGCTCTTAAAATGATCCAAAATACGTGTTTGAATAATGAGCTGACATCTGTGGAATTGCAGGTGAGGGAAATGACTGAAAATCCCCCTTCTTATCGACTGCCCCAACCTGTGAGAACCCAATGAAGCAGTTAATGGAGAGGCTCCGTGAGCCTGTGCTGTGAGGCAGCTGTGGTCACTGAGGCAGCTTCCCCAACAGACAGTAACCCCAGGAAACCTTATGTCTCAGCTACAAGAATCATACAAATATCTTCTAACTGAAACGCTCCTGATTGTGGAATTTGCATTACTCTACCAGTAATAGGTCACACCCAGGTGGGACCAGCTACATGACTTGCAGGGACCTCTGCAAAATGAAAATGCGGAACTCAAATGCTTTATTCAAGTTATTAAGCATTTGAAAACGATAACAGCAGAGCATTAAAGCAAGGGTGGGGCATTCTAAGTGTGGGCCCCATGTGCCTATGAAGCCAGCTCTGCCTCCAGGAGACACAGTGGCCCCAGGCCCGACACACAAAATTGATTTTATTCTACACATTTCATCTCTCTAAAAGATTGTTTTAGTCAACACATGAAGAGTTCTGGTCATTTTAGTACCACTGTGACAGTTTTCAAAAGGATAATTCCAAGTAATTTCTGTTGATATATCTAGTTTACCTGTGAGTATATGAAGAACTCTGGAAAAATAAAACATTTATTGACAAATGAAAATGTCTTTGATAGGAAATATATTATTTCAAATTCAAAAGTATCCAAGGCAATCTGGGAAATTCAATTCATACTATGAAGGCTCCTATGTGAAATTTCCTTTTGTTAGATAATAACAAAAATAATGGCTAACATTTATTGCTTAATAAGTGCTTTATATGTATGAACCTATTGATCCACCAAACAAGCCTATCCTTTAAGATGGGTAGTATTATGCCCAAATTATAGAATGGAGGCAGAGAGTGATTAGTTAAGTCATTCCAAGTCACAAAGATGGTAAGTGACAGACATGAGATTTGGTCTAAGGTACTTCTTTCCAGAGTTCTTGCTCTTGACCACATCACAGCTCTCAGACAAGGTAGAGGACACAGAGAGTAAAGTTGCTGTTTTGGAAATTTATTCCACGATCATTCAGGCACTGTGGTTCCGCAGTCTGGGAGACAGTGGCTTTCTACCAGTCTCTCTTGTATCTATGTCCACTGTGGTCCACATTCATTCCATTATGGGACAGTTTGGGCAACAGAGGGGTCCTGAAGATGACTGTTTTGAACTGAATGAATCAGTTCAATCAAACACCCCATCAACCCAGTCAAATAAGCAGTTCAACTGACTGTTGCTTTGACTGGGTTAGCTGGTGCCTGAACTCAGTGGAGGGGGGAGCTGAGTTTTTTGGGGCTGTGTAGACAGTCACAGTGGTAGATTGAAGTGATACCACTACTCTGATGCCGAATGACACTGGTTAAGTTCTTCCTGTAAAAATCAACATCACCAGGCTTGACTCTGTGGGAAGGGGATTTGCTGCTTCTCTAATTGAATCTAAGCATGTTAAAATATTGTTTTTCCTCAGTGGAGGCAGTTTAATGGATTGAATAATTGATTGAATTGGCAATACAGAGCTAAAGACACAATATGGGATAGAAGACATGCTATTATTTCTACCTTTAAGGGAGAATGCTGCAGGTAGCATTTGGGAAGATTTTGTTGTATCCAGAAAGTCAAGGTGAGCATCCACATTGTGAATTCTAACAAGCAAGTCAAACATCCCCCATAACTCTGGAAGTACAGGTTGGAGGCCAGAGTGCAAACTGGTATTTGTTTAAGGTTGACTAAGGCAGGTAAATGATCCCAGGAAGCTCACGGAAACATTGAAGGGCAGATGATTGAAAACCTGAGGCATGTTTTAAGAGTCAGGTTGATAGTCTCTTTGCTCTGTAAAGATCTGAAGATGTGTCCACTTAACCTGCACACATCTCTTTATCACCGTTAAATATTTACAGAAAAATGTTTAAGTGCCTGGAAGCTTGGAGAGCTTTGCTTATCAGAAAACCAGTTTTAAAAGGCACTTAATGCTGGAGTTGGTGGGCTGATGAAAACGCCCTCTGTCCCATTTACTTCCCAATAGTCGCAACGCTAATTGGGGTTGGCATGGGCTGGTCTGACTTTGCTGGGAAGAAAATCTGGAAACATTTTCAAAGAATTCACAACTGTAAAAGGAAAGTCTATTAGAGGGTAGTGTACATACACAAATGATAGATTTGTCCACTGCTGTGAGTCTTTGAGAGAAAAATAGATGCTAGTTATTCTGGCTCTGCTGTATTCATTCACAAATATGCAACAGATATTTATCAAGTACCTTCTTTTAGCCTGGTGTCATGCTAGAAATTATAACAGAGCTGTGAGCATGCAGACAAGAGCACTGCCTTCAAAAAGACACAGCTTCACTGCGAGAGCACAACTATGGCATCTGCATACTCGCTCACCACCAAACATGAAAAGACAAACAAGAACTCTTCCACTTGCGCATTTTCTGATTTATTTGCCCATTTCTAGAAAAGAAGCTTTTTACCTGAGGACAGATGGAAATGCTTCCTGCCCACCACTAAAGATATGTCTAGGGAAAAACCAAGGAAGCATGGAATAGGACCCTGTAATAATTTAAGCTGTAAACTTTAATTTGTTATACACATGTAAAAAAAAAAGGCAGGGTAATATTCACTATTATATAAATCAAACCAGTCGTTTACCCTGTAAAATATTTTTATGCACAATGGATCTCATAAAGCAGAACAGGGAGTCTGTTTCACTAACATTGCTGAGCTTGTACCAAAACACAGCATAAATGATATAGCATGGGGAGAGTTTCTTCCCCTTCTCCAGCATTTGGGAAATTAAATGGTCAAAGTCAGGACCATGTTCTTAAACCCTAGAGCCAACTGTCCTTCAGAAATCAAGCCTTTCACAGAGTTCTGTGTTGGTAGCCACTAGAATAATCTCATAGTTAGGACTGGTTTCCCTGAGAAATAATGTATTTTTTTCTAAAGGTAGTGGCTTTGTTTGACTATCAAAGGGGCTTAAGAACATTGTAGTCTTCAGAAGCCTTGATGTATTGTTTTTTTTTTTGAGACGGAGTTTTGCCCTTGTTACCCAGGCTGGAGTGCAATGGTGCGATCTCGACTCACCGCAACCTCCGCCTCCTGGGTTTAGGCAATTCTCCTGCCTCAGCCTCCTGAGTAGCTGGGATTACAGGCACGTGCTACTATGCCCGGCTAATTTTTTGTATTTTTAGTAGAGACGGGGTTTCACCATGTTGACCAGGATGGTCTCGATCTCTTGACCTCGTGATCCACCCGCCTTGGCCTCCCAAAGTGCTGGGATTACAGGTGTGAGCCACCGCTCCTGGCCAGTGTATTGTTTTAAGACACCGTTGTGGTTAGTACCTGGAAGAATAAATGACCAAACAGAGTTTTTGTCCTGGCCTCTTTTCTCCAACTCTGTCAGACATTTGGGGTTTGGCAAATCCCTTTAGCACATTTTGCCAGGCACTTTCCCCATAATTTTTTAAACCCATGTATGTTTCAAGAGAAATTTAATCTACATGTCTCTGACTCATTTACACTTAGCTCATCAGAATGTTATTTTGCTGGAGTTCTTTCATTGTCTGGGAGATCAGTGAATCCCCTTAGCAAACTCTATCCTTTCTCTTTCACGATTTCTGAGAATAAACAAAATCTGAACTTTATATTTCTGTATTCTCAGGAGCCAGTCATTCTGGATGCTATTTGAAATATCAGTATGTTCACAGCCTTTGGGGATGGTATGTCATTTAGATGTGTTGGGTCCAGAGAAATAATAATTTAAAAATTTGATTTAAAGATAACTTCTGAGATTTCTTGATTTAAAGATATTTAAAGAAAACTTATTAATGCTAAAGGAAAAGTTTCTGATAAATGGGATATTTAGATAATTTTGATAATCTCCAAATATCCTGCCTAATATAAAATTATTAGTAATTGATTAAAAATATTGGTTGAATCCACTTGAAATTGATTCATTTGAAATCCTAGAATTAAAATTTAAAAAGTTGGAAGTATTTTTCTCTGTTTAATGGTAGCTTAAAGTTGCTTTGGAGAGTCACTGCAGTACACACTGTATATTGAATAAAGCAAAATGGTTAATCTGTTTCTTAAAAAGCAATTTCAGCATCCATCCGCAATGCTGTATGAGCTACTAGAGACTCATTGGCTCAGAATCAGAAACCCCGCCTTCCAGACCTGCCTTCTACTGCCTATGTTTTTGTGTGACTGGAAGATAATTTATAAATACCCTTTAGATCTTATCTCATGTAAAATTCGGGACACTGGGCTTGACATACTAATTTGAAGATATTTTTCAGGATAAAATGAAATCATAGATTTATGGAACTTTATAATCTTTATGTTTGAAGCATACCTCCCAATGGCACCTCTCAAACTATTTTGGTGAAAGACAGTAACTTAACTTCCCAGGCATCTCTCTTCTCTATTCCTATTGGTACCCTATTGGGTAGGTCTTCCTGCTTGTCCCATTACCAGCTTCTGTCCAGTGTATGGTACTCTTCACATGGTGGCTGAATTAACATTCTTCAGCTACGTCTCTAAATATATCAATCCTTTGCTCACAAACCTTCTAAGGTCTAGCAAATGAGTGCTGCCTGCCTGACATTTTCCTGCGGATTGGCCTCTTTTCATGCTATCCTCCCAGCTTTAACTATCCCCCAGCCCCAGTATCCTGGCATTTGCATCCTCTCCGTCATTCAGTGCTTATACCAAACACCACCTTCTCCATGAAGCCTCTTTGGGGGTTGTGTTCTGTCCTTCTCTGTAACAGTCTGTACCTCTCAGCTGACACAGATGTTCTTCTGTTCAGCTCTATAGTGCTTTGTGGGTTAGAATTAATAATTTCCCTCTCTTCTTCTCCACCCTCACCCCAACTCAATTGTGAATGAATTGAAGTGAGGAGCCATGCTAATCCTTTAAATATAAAAGAGTTATTATTAGTTATGGAATAGGACATAAATTCCCTTTGCCATAAAAAGAATGTTCAAGCAATATGGAGAGAGTTAATTGTCCCTTGATCACTTATCCTAATCTCAGTCTCTTAGGTAACCATGATTGTGGGTTTGGTGGGTAGGGTGCATTATTTCAGACCTTTTCCTTTTTTATACATTTTCACATGTAACTACTGAAATATCTTTATTTTGTGTGTACATGTCAAGAGATCTACATGTTGGCTTTTAGTACTTTTGTTCTGCAACTTTTTTTTTCATTCAGCAATATGTCCTGGAGCGCTTTTTATATCAATACTCATACATCTGCCTCATTTTATGACTTCCCCATAGCATTCCAGGAAGAGATGTACCTGAATTCACTTAGCCTATTGATGGACATCAAAATTATTTCTTCTTTTCCTGTTATTACAATATCAGAATTATTTCTACTTTTTTATGTCAACGTTTGTCTTTTCTAGAACTTAGTGCAATGCCTCACCCATATGCTTGATAAATACTTTTATCAAGTATTTTAAATCAAGTATTTATCACGCATTTATCAATTGATAAACTCTACAGTTTTATCAAGTATTTATTAAGCATTTATTAATTGATAAATCCCACAATTGATAAATTGTGGAACTGAACAAACCAAGGCGTTCCCAAAGTCTTTTGGCCTGTTAACTTTTGTTTAAGAGATTAGGAGAAATAGTCCTTGAGGTGGTCTATAGAAATTTCCTGGAGGACAACCCATGTTTGTCCCATATTTGGACTTCACAGTTAAGAGTGAAATGTGAAGAACATGAAGGAGAGTTTCAAGGAGGTAAATGAAGATTAGAGAAGTAGAAAAGAAGGCCTAGGAAAAAAGTCCAAAACGAGGCTGAGAGTGCACTTGATAATATTGTGTCCATATGAAGATCAGTGTTCTCTCTCAACAGAGACAGAAGCAGGAGAAGACTGTTAAATTGGATTTAGTGTGAGGATAATTAGACCTAGGGTAATTGTGGATTTCCCCTCCTGGAGACTTTGAAAAACAAAAATTGTTTCTCCTCTTTCGGGAGCAGTGCAACAGTAGTTTTATCTAATAGCACAGAGCTAGAATAGACGACTTCTGCTCAGGGATTTTTCCTGGTGGATATTATTAGCTCTTAATTCTCTCTTTAAAGCGTTAGCTGTTGTAATCTATTCAGTGAACTCAAAATTCCCAGAGGATACAGTTGTTATGTTAACAATGGGTGAAATGTGAGGGTGCAAGTCATTTATCTAATTACATTGTTCCTAACTTCAATTTTTTCACCTTTTAACTGTCTTTCCTTGGAAATAAATTATCTCAGGTTGGTCATTGAAGTCTGCCATTTTATTTTTATTTTTATTTAAGTTCTGGGATATGTGTGCAGAATGTGTAGGTTTGTTACATATATACATGTGCCATGGTGCTTTGGTACACCTATCAACCCGTCTTCTAGGTTTTAAGCCCCACATGCATTAGGTATTTGTCCTAATGCTCTCCCTCCCCTTTCCTTTGAGTCTCCAACAGGCCCCGGTGTGTGATGTTCCCCTCCCTGTGTCCATGTGATCTCATTGTTCAACTCCCACTTATGAGTGAGAATATGTGGTATCTGGTTTTCTGTTCCTGTGTTAGTTTGCTGAGAATGATGGTTTCTAGCTTCATCCATGTTCCTTCAAAGAACATGAACTCATTTTTTGTTATGGCTGCATAGTATTCCATGGTATACATGTGCCACATTTTCTTTATCCAATCTATCATTGATGAGCATTTCGGTTAGTTCCAAGTCTTTGCTATTGTAAATAGTGCTGCAACAAACATACGTGTACATATGTCTTTATAGCAGAATGATTTATAATCCTTTGGGTATATATCCAGTAATGGGAACGCTGAGTCAAATGGTATTTCTGGTTCTAGATCCTTGAGGAATCACCATACTGTCTTCCACAATTGTTGAACTAATTTATACTCCCACCAAGAGTGTAAAAGCATTCCTGTTTCTCCACATTCTTGCCAGCATCTGTTGTTTCCTGACATTTTAATGATTGTCGTTCTAACTGGCATGAGATAATATCTCATTGTGGTTTTGATTTGCATTTCTCTAATGAGCAGTGATGATGAGCCTTTTATCATGTTCATGGGCCACATAAATGTCTTCTTTTGAGAAGTGACTGTTCATATCCTTTGCCCACTTTTTGATGGGGTTGTTTTCTCCTTGTAAATTTGTTTAAGTTCCTTATAGACTCTGTATATTAGCCCTTTGAAAGATGGATAGATTGCAAACGTTTTTTCCTGTTCTGTAGGTTGCTTGTTCACCCTGAAGATAGTTGCTTTTGCTGGGCAGAAGCTCTTTAGTTTAATTAGATCTCATTTGTCAATTTTGGCTTTTGTTGCAATTGCTTTGGTGCTTTAGTTTTGAAGTCTTTGCCCATGCCTAAGTCCTGAATGGTATTGCCTAGGTTTTCTTCTAGGATTTTCATGGTTTTGGGTTTTACCTTTAAATCTTAAGTTAATTTTTATGAAAGATATAAGGAAGGGGCCCAGTTTCTGTTTTCTGCATATGGCTAGTCAGTTTTCCCAGTACCATTTATTAAATAGGGAATCCTTTCCCCATTGTTTGTTCTTGTCAAGTTTGTCAAAGATCAGATGGTTGTACATGTATGGTATTATATTTGAGGCCTCTGTTCTCTTCTATTGGTCTATATAACTGTTTTGATACCAATACCATGCTGCTTTAGTTACTAAAGCCTTGTAGTATAGTTTGAAGTCAGGTAGCATGATGCCTCCAGATTTGTCCTTTTTGCTAAGGATTGTCTGGCTATAGGGGCTCTATTTTGGTTTCATATAAAATTAAAGTAGTTTTTTCTAATTCTGTGAAGAAAGTCAATGGTAGCTTGATGGGACTAGGAATGAATCTATAAATAACTTTGGGCAGCATGGCCATTTTCACTATTGAGTCTTCCTATCTATCAGCATGGAATGCTTTTCTATCTGTTTGTGTCCTCTCTGATTTCCTCAAGCAGTGGTTTGTATTTCTCCTTGAAGAGGTCCTTCACATCCCTTATAAGTTGTATCCCTAATAATTTTATTCTCTCTGTAGCAATTGTGAATGGGAGTTCACTCATGATTTGGCTCTCTGCTTGTCTATTGCTGATGTATAGGAATGCTTGTGATTTTTGCACATTGATTTTGTATCCTGAGACTTTGCTGAAGTTGCTTATCAGTTTAAGTTTGTGAGTTGGACAATGGGGTTTTCTAAATATACAATTATGTCATCTGCAAACAGAGACAATTTGACTTCCTCTCTTTCTTTTTGAATACTGTTATTTGTTTCTCTTGCCTGATTACTCTGGCCAGAACTTCCAGTACTATGTTGAACAGGAGTGGTGAGAGAGGGCTTCCCTCACAGAAGTCTGCCATTTAATTCTTCCATCTTTATTTAGGCTACTGATGCCATCAGCATCAGTAGCTTGAGTAAGGAATAGACTTTAGAAATACATACTCACGTGTTGAACCCATGTCTTTTAAAAGATTGTTTACGTTATGTTCTCTATATTCTCAACTTTTTATTTCTCAAATGCCATGTATCCATCATCTCATCTCAGAATAGCTGACTAGGAGGAAGAGAAGCTAATTCCCTTTGTGGCCCTGGCTCTTTGCCTCAGTTTTTAGTATTGTATAGTTGACCTACGTTTTTGACAACAGCTGCTGCTCCATGCTTTATTCTCTTAGTCCTTCCCTGATTATCTGGCAGGATAAACGGCATCTGGGGGTTGGCACTTTTAAGGCACTTAGCCTAAAGCTGTTGGAAACCTGGGAAATTAGCACATATTAATTAATCATGCCCTAATGTTCATTTATTGTCATTCTGACTATTGCAGCTCATAGATTTTTATTTAGGCTCAAATGTTCTTTTAAGGAAGCAAGTGACCTGTGGCTCCGAGGGGGAATGAGCACACACTCAATGTGATCAAATGATAGCTCAAGTTCCATTGTAATCATGGTAGCAGCTCCTCCTGTCTGTAATACCCACTCTTCCTTGTGCTCACCTCCCTCTCTCCTGCTTTGTGTTGTCTAAATAGCAACCCTGGTATAAATTTTATAAAGTAAAAGTGGTAAATTTCATTCTGAGTTTTCCCTTAGAAACAATGATATCATGAGATTTTAATTTGTAGTTGATGCATGACTTTAAAAAAGTACCTTAGAAACTCTTTCTAATAGATTGTAAGTGATTTATAGTAGGGCATAGAGGGTGGAGGGATTAGAACCTTGATAGCTGATACTAGAATTCTTCAACTGAGAACTGTTCCTAAAAGAAAATCAGTTTAATAAGATTCCAGGATAAAAAGTGAGCCCTTGAGGGCAGGGCTTGCTGACAGCAGAAAGAAAATAGACAATGAATTTGTTCTACCAAGAAATAAATAGGAATGGGGGTGTGGCAGTTAAAGGGAAATGAGAGAGATGATGGCCAAGTCATGAGTATGTGGGTGAAGAATTTAAGAACAGGAATTTCCTATAGTTGATTTAAATTGGTTGCCTTTATGTTCAACCCCTTCATTATTAATAATTCAGTAAAATCTATTATTTATATAAAAGCCTTTTGAAAGCGATTATTTTTAATTGAGGAACTAGGCCAACTTTTGTTTCTGGACTGATAAGACAAGGAGTGGGGAGGAGCCGAGATAGCTGATGAGAAGCAGCTCCAGTCTGTGGCTCCCACAGAGAACAAAAACAGCAAGTGAATCCTATACCTTCAGCTGAGGTATTTAGGTTCTCTCACTGGGACTGACTAGGCAGTTGGTACAACCCATGGAGACTGAGGAAAAGTAAGGTGAACAACTACCCACCTGGGAGCCTCATGAGGTAAGGGGAACTCCCACCCCCAGCCAAGGGAGGTGGTGGTGGGTGATTGTGCTACCTTGTTAGGGAAATCACACTTTTGCCACAGAGCTGTGCAACCCATGCATCAGGAGATCCCCCTGTGAGCCCACATCACCGAGGCCTTGTGTCTTAAGCACAGAGCTGTGCAGACTCTTGGCGGCCTCTCAGGCATGCTGGAGACTGCCTAAGATGACCCAGTTCCCTCGGGGAAGGCAGGCTGCCATCACTGCAGCTCCAGTGGGCTGTTTTCCCCTGCTGGTGCCTGGGGAACCGGGCAGTTTGGACCAGGAGGAATTCCCCACAGTGCAGCACAGCTGCTGTAGCAGATCTTGACCAGACTGCTTCTATAGGTGGGACCTGGATCCATTCCTCCTCACCAAGTGGGGCCTCCCTGTGGAAATTGCAGCCACTCCAGCCAGAAGTTTACAAATAGAACTCTGATTTCCCTGGGATGGAGCCTCTGTGGGGAGGGGTGGCCATGGTTTCTGGGTCAGTAGACTTAGTCTTTTCCTCTGGTGGCTCTGAGGAATCCCAGAAGTCTGGACAAGTGAGATTCCCCCAGCACAGCACACCCCCTTTATCAAAGGGCAGCCAGAATGTTTCATTAAGCAGGTTCTGGATCACATGCCTCCTGACTAAGTGAGACCTCTCAACAGAGGTTGCCAAACACCTTATACAGGAGCGTTCCCACCAGTATCAGCTTGGTACCCTTTTGGGACAGAGAACCCAGAGGAAGGACCAGGCAGCCATCTTTGCTGTTCTGAAGCCTCCATTGGTGATACCTTCAGATGCAGGAGGGACCCAGGTGAATAGGTCTGAAGTGGATCCTCAGCAAATCACAGCAGCCCTATGGAAGAGGAGCCTGACTTTTTAAAGAAACACAAACAAACAGAAAGCAGCAACAACATCAACAAAAAAGAACTCACAAAAACCTCATCCGAAGGCCAGCAGCCTCAAAAAGCAAAGGTAGATAAACCCATGAAAATGAGAAAAAATCTTTGCAAAAACACTGAAAATTCAAAAAGCCAGAGTGCCTCTTCTCCTCCAGATGATTGCAACACCTCTTCGGCAAGGGCACAGAACTGGGCTGAAGCTGACATAGATGAACTGACAGAGGTAGGTTTATAAGGTGTGTAATAATGAGCTTCACTGAGCTAAAGCTGTATGTTCTAACCCAATGCAAAGAAGCTAAGAACCATGTTAAAACATTATAAGAGCTGTTAATCAGAACCGTTTGTGAGAGGAACGTAAATGACCTGATAGAGCTGAAAAGCACAACATGAGAACTTCACAATGCAACCACAAGTATAAATAACTGAGTAGACAAAGCAGAGGAGAGAATCTCAGAGCTTGAAGCCTATCTTGCTGAAATAAGACAGGCAGACAAAATTAGAGAAAGATGAATGAAAAGGAACAAACAAAACCTCCAAGAATTACGGGATTATGTAAAAAGACCTAACCTATTAATGATTGGGCTACCTAAAAGAGATGGGGAGAATAGAACCAAGTTGGAAAACAAACTTTAGGATATCATCAGGAGAACTTCCCCAGCCTTGCAAGACAGGCCAAAACTCAAATTCAGGAAATCCAGAGAATCCCAGTAAGATACTCTATGAGAAGATCAACCCCAAGACACATAATCATCAGATTTTCCAAGGTCAAAATGAAGGAAAAAATGTCAAGGGCAGTCAGAGAGAAAGGCCATGTCACCTACAAAGGGAAGCCCATCAAACTAACAGTGAACCTCTCAGCAGAAACGCTACAAGCCAGAAGAGATATTCAATATTCTTAAAGAAAAGAATTTTTGACCCAGAATTTCATATCTGGCCAAACTAAGCTTCATAAGCAAGAGACAAATACAATCATTTTCAGACAAGCAAATTTTGAGGGAATTCATCACCACCAGGCCTGCCTTGCAAGAGCTCCCAAAGGAAGCACTGAATACTGAAAGAAAAATCTGTTTTTTTTCTTCAGCCACTATAAAAACACACTGAAGTACACAGAACAATGACCCTATGAAGTAACTATATTAGCAAGTCTGCAAAATAACTAGCCAGCATTACGATGACAGGAGCAAATTCACACATAACAATATTAACCTTAAATGCAAATGGGCTAACTGCCCCAATTAAAAGACAGAGAATGGCCAGCTGGATAAAGAGTCAAGACCCATCAGTGTACTGTGTTCAAGAGACCCATCTCACTTTGCAAAGACACACATAGGCTCAAAAGAAAGGGATGAAGGAAAATTTATCAAGCAAATGAAAAGCAGAAAAAATCAGGTGTTGCAATCCTAGTTTCTGACAAAACAGGCTTTAAACCAACAAAGATAAAAGAAGAAAAAGAAGGGCATTACATAGTGGTAAAGCATTCAATTCAACAACAAGAGCTAACTGTTTTATATATATATATAAACAACTATTTTACATATATATGAAAACAACTAAAAGAACTAGAGAACTAAGAGCAAACAAATCTCAAAGCTAGCAGAAGACAATAAATAATTAAGATCAAAGTGAAATTGAAGGAAATAGAGACATGAAAAACCCTTAAAAAATCAACAAATCCAGGAGCTGGGTTTTTTGAATAAAATAGATAGATCATTAACTAGATTAATAAAGAAGAAAAGAGAGAAGAATCAAATAGACATAACAAAATATGATAAAGGGGATATCACCACTGACCCCACAGAAATACAAACAACCATCAGAGAATTCAATAAATGCCTCTATGCAAATACATTAGGAAATTTAAAGAAATGGATAAATTCCTGGACACAAACCCTCCCAACACTAAACCAGGAAGAAGTTGAATCCCTGAATAGAACAATAACAAATTCTGAAATTGCAGCAATAGTAAATAGCCTACTAACCAAAAAAAGTTCAGGACCCATCCTGAACTTAGCCTGGATTCATGGCTAAATTCTACCAGAGGTACAAAGAGGACCTGGTACCATTTCTTCTGAAACTATTCTGAACAATTGAAAAAGAGGGACTCCTCTCTAACTCACTTTATGGAGCCAGCATCATCCTGACATCAAAACCTGGCAGAGATACAACCAAAAATAGAAAACTTCAAGCCAATATCCCTGATGAACATTGATGCAAAAATCCTCAATAAAGTACTGGCAAACTGAATCCAGTAGCACGTCGAAAAGCTTATCTACCATGATCAAGTCAGCTTTATCCGTGGGATGCAAAGCTGGTTCAACATATACAAATGAACAAACTTAATGTATCATATAATTGTAATTGAAGACAAAAATCACATGATTATCTCAATAGATGCAAAAAAGGCCTTCGATAAAAATGAACATCCCCTCATGTTAAAAATTCTCAATATAATAGGTATTGAAGGAATATATCTCAAACTAATAACAGCCATTTATGACAAATCCACAGTGAATATCATACTGAATGGGCAAAAGCTGGAAGCATTCCCATTCTTCTTGAAAACTGGCACTAAGCAAAGAGACCTCTCTCACCCCTTCTTTTTAACATAGTATTGGAAGTTATCGCCAGGGAAATCAGTCAAGAGAAAGAAATAAAGGGTATTCAAATAGGAAAAGAGAATGTTAAATTATCCTTGTTTGCAGATAACATGATTCTCTATCTAGAAAACCCCATTGTCTCAGCCCAAAAGCTTCTTAAGCTGATAAGCAACTTTAGCAAAATCTCAGGATACAAAATCAATGTGCAAAAATCACAAGCATTAGGTTCTTACTCATTAGTAGGAGCTGAACAATGAGAACATATGGACACAGGGAGGGGATTAACACACATTGGGGCCTGTTGGTGGAGGCAGGGGGAGGGAAAGCATCAGGACAAATAGCTAACGTATGTTGGGCTTAATATTTAGGTGATGGTTTGATATGTGCAGCAAAACACCATGACACATTTACCTATGTAACAAACCTACATGTCCTGCACATGCACCCCAGCACTTAAAACTAAAAAAAAAATCACAAACATTCCTATACACCAACAATAGACAAGCAGAGAGCCAAATTATGAATGAACTTCCATTTGCAATTGATACAAAGAGAATAAAATACCTAGGAATACGACCGATAAGGGACGTGAACAACCTCTTCAAGGAGAACTATAAGACACTGCTCAAGGAAATCAAAGAGACAAACAAATGGAAAAACATTTCATGCTCATGGATAGGAAACTCAATATTGTGAAAATGGCCATACTGCCAAAAGTAATTTATGGATTCAATACTAGTCCCATCAAGTTACCATTGACATTCTTCTCAGAATTAGGAAAAACGATTTTAAAAGTCGTGTGGAACCCAAAAAGAGCCCCTATAGCCAAGACAATCCTAAGCAAAAAGAACAAAGCTGGAGGCATCGTGCTATCCAACTTCAAACTATACTAAAAGACTACAGTAACCAAAACAGCATGGTACTGGTACAAAAACAGACCAATGGAACATAATAGAGAACTTAGAAATAAGACTGCACATCTACATTCATCTGATCTTCAACAAACCTGACAAAAACAAGCAATGGGGAAAGGATTCCCTATTTAATAAATGGTGCTGGGAGAACTGGCTAGCCATATGCAGAATACAGAAACTGTACACCTTCCTTATACCTTATACAAAAATTAACTCAAGATGGATTAAAGACTTAAATGTAAAACCCCAAACTATAAAAACTCTAGAGGAAAATCTAGGCAATACCATTCAGGACATAGGCATGGGCAACGATTTCATGCTGAAAACACCAAGAGCAATTGCAACAAAAGCAAAAATTGACAAATGAGATCTAATCAAACTAAGGAACTTCTGCACACCAAAAGAAATTGTTATCAGAGTGAACAGACAACCTACAGAATGGGAGAAAAGTTTTGTGATTGGTTGATATGTGCGGCAAACCACCATGGCATACATTTATCCATGTAACAAACCTGCACATCCTACACATGTACCCCAGAACTTAAAATTAAAAACATAAGACAAGAGAAAGAGACAAGCAGCAGACAATTTATGAACTGTATTTATTCAGTAGAGTTTGTTCTCTTTTTCTCTTGCCTCACTCTGAAATTTGCAGAAACTCTGGATATGGATTAGACTTTTCCATGCATAGATTCAGGATTCTAGAAAATCAGATCTATATCTTAAAAAGAAGAAGACCTCAACTGACATTCAGGTTACTGCTGTTATAATGTGTTTTACAAAGCTTTCTGAAATGGATGCAATTTAATTACAGAAATTACATAATGTAGTGGGTTGAATGGTGCTTACACTCATCCCTTCTTAAAAAAAATTGTCTACTTGGAACCTGTGAATGTAACCTTACTTGAAAAAAAGCATCTTTGCAGATGTAATTAAGTTAGGCATCTTGAGATGAAATCATCCTGGATTATGTTGCCCTAAATCCAATGGCAAGTGTCCTTATATAAAAAAGAGAAGGGTAGAGGATGCAGAAAAAAAGACTGTGTGAAGACAAAAGCAGAGACTGGAGTTATACTGTCATAGGCCAGGTTACCTGGAGCCACAGAAGCTGACAGAGGCAAGGAAGGATGCTCTCTTATTGCTTTAGAGGGATGGTGGCCTTATCAACACCTTGATTTCAAGGTCTCCAGAACAACGAGAGTATACATTTCTACTGTTTTAAGCTGCCTAGTTTGTGGTAATTTGTTATGGCAGCCCTAGGAAACTAATACAGATAGTAACCCACCAGCCAAATCCAAGTTCATACTATCCTATATTGCTCTTCTCTTTATCAATCTTGCTTAATTTTACTGTAGGGAGTCAAGAACTAAAGAACATCTTCAATAGGGTTATACAATTGAAAAGTCTTTGAGAGAAGTCCTCACCAGAGCAACCAGGCAGGAGAAAAACACAAGAGGCATCCAAATTGGAAAAGAGGAAATCAAGTTATCCCTGTTTGTTGATGATGTGATCTTATTCCCAGAAAACCCTAAAGGCTCCACCAAAAATGTCTTAGATTTGTATAGAAATCAACAGCATTTCTATACACGAATAATCTAGCTGAGGATCAAATCAAGGCAATTCCATTTACAATAGCAACCAGAAAATAAAATACATAAAAAGAAGTTTAACCTAGGAGGTGAAAGATCTCTATGAGGAGAACTACAAAACACTGATGAAAGAAATCGTAGATAACACAAACAAATAGAAAAACATTTCATGCTCATGGATTGGAAGAATCAATGTTATTAGAGTAAACATACTCCAGCCTGGGCAACATGGTGAGACCCCTGTATCTACAAAAAATACAAAAAAATTAGCCAGGTGTTGTGCACACCTGTAGTCCCAGCTACTTGGGAGGTTAAGGTGAGAGAATCACTTGAGCCCAGGAGGCAGAGGCTGTAGTGAGCCAAGATCACGCCACTGCACTCCAGCCTGGGTGACGGAGTGAGATCCTGTCTCAAAAAAAAAAAAAAAAAGACATCCTGCCTAAAGTAATCTACCAACCCTTATCAAATTACCATCATTTTTTCACAGAATTAGAGAAAACAACTCTAAAATTCATATAGAATAAAAAAATAGTCTGAATAGCCAAAGCAATTCCAAGCAAAAAGAACAAAGTTTAAGGTTTCACATTTCCTGACTTCAAATTATACTACAGTGCTATAGTAATCAAAACAGCATGATACTGGTATAAAAATAGATCAGTGGGAACCCAGAAAGAAACCACATACCTATAACCCAACTGATCTTTGACAAAGTCAACAAAAATATACACTGGAAAAAGAACACTTTATTCAATGAGTGGTGCTGGGAAAATTGGGTTGCCATATGCAGAAGAATGAAACTGGACCTATACCTCTTACTATATACAATAATTAACTTAAATATAAGACCTGAAAATATAAAAACACTAGAAGAAAACCTAGAAAAAAGCCCTTCTGGACATTGACCTAGACAAAGAATTTATGACTAAGTCTTCAAAGATAAATGCAACAAAATTAAAAAATAGACAAATGAGATGTAATTAAACTAAAATGTTTCTGGACAGCAAAAGAAATAGTCAACAGAATAAACAACCTACAGAATGGGAAAAAAAAATTTGCAAACTATGCATCTGACAGAGGGCTAATGACCAGAATCTACAAAGAACTTAAACTCAAGAAGGAAAAAACCAAACCAAACCAAATAACCCCATTAAAAAGCAGGCAAAGGACATAAATAGACATTTTTGAAAACAAGACATCCAAGTGGCCAAGAAACATAAAAAAAAAAAAACTTAACATCAGTAATATTCAGAGAAATGCAAATTAAAACCACAGTGAGATACTGTCTTATACCAGTCTAGATGGCTATTGTCAAAAGGTAAAAAAATAACAGATGTTGGTAAGGATGCAGAGTAAAGAGAATGCTTATACACTGTTATAGGGATTGTAAATGAGTATAATCTTTACAGCAAACAATATGGAGATTTCTTAAATAACTAAAAATAAAACTGCTACTAGATTCAGTAATCCTACTACTGAGTGTCTACCCAAAGGGAAAAAAATCATCCTATCAAAAAGATACCTGCACTTGTATGTTAATTGCATCACTATTCACAAGAGTAAGATATGGAATCAACCTAAGTGTCCATCAGTGAGGGATAGGATAAATTTCATATGTGGTGTATTTATGCCATGGAATGCTACTCAGCCTTTAAAAAGAATGAAATCATGTCTTTTGCAGCAACATGGATGGAACTAGAGGCCACTATTCTAAGTGAAGTAACTAAAATACAGAAAGTCAAATAGTAGGAGGTAAACAGTGGATACACAGGGACATCCAGATAGGAATAGTGGACATTGGACACTACAAAAGATGGAAAGCTGGGGAGTGGGGTGAGGTTGAAAAATTGCCTGTTGGGTACAATGTATACTATTTGGGCAATGAGTACACTAGAAACCCATACTTTACCACTACATAATATATGCATGTAAGAAATCTACACTTGTACCGCTAAATCTATAAAGAAATTTTTGGCTGGCGTGGTGGCTCACCCCTGTAATTCTAGCACTTTGAGAGGCCGAGGTGCGTGGATCACCCAAGTTCGGGAGATTGAGTCGAGCCTGACCAACATGGAGAAACCCTGTCTCTACTAAAAATACAAAATTAGCCAGGCATGGTGGCGCATGTCTATAATCCCAGCTACTGAGGAGGCTGAGGCAGGAGAATCGCTGAACCCGGGAGGTGGAGATTGCAGTGAGCTGAGATTGCACCATTGCACTCCAACCTGGGCAGCAACAGTGAAACTCCGTCTCAAAGAAAAAATTAAATGTTGGCGCCACTTTGCAGGATTTCTTTTCTTGTTTTTAAAGCAGTGAATCCAGGTATGATGGTGTTGCTGCTGCCTTTGTTATTCCATAAGTAGCATGTTAGAGAGTCCATTGTAGATCTTTCGGGTACATTTGCGATTGGGATCTTGTTCTTCAAAAATCACTGGGCAAGGATATTTATGCACAGTTGATGACAAGTGCTGGAGTAGTAATGTGAGTTTAATCTGTCAAGCCCTGGAAGTGAAGATGCCTCCTGGAATAGCGTTGTCAAGCCTTGCCCTGCTCGCCCTCATTGTCTTGTGGGAAGGAGCCAGTGTAGATCAGTTGTGGCCTCCATGACCACTAAGTCTTAAGTTTCCTCTTAGTGGAGAGGGGCTTTTATGAAGACTTGGACATAGTCCTTGTTTGTTGTATATTTTTTCTATGAAACAAAAACAGCAGAGACCTTGCCAGGCGTGAGGAAGCAAAAAAATCTCTGCTTTGTAATGTGGGCATTTGCTGCTGGGAGTGTCCCCTGCTGCTGAGCAATTCTAAAGAAACATTGGGGAAAGTTAATAAACAACGAAGAAACATAAGGAGGAACGTTTGGGAGGCAAAGGTACAGGATAAGGATGAACATGAACATTACCAAATACTGAGCCAACGTACAAATGTAAAAATGACTTTATGAAAAGACATCCTTGTGCTGATGGGAAGCTGAAGTGCCGGTGATACAGACTGCACAGATGGTCATTTCTCTGATGCCCATGGCAATATCTTCTGTAGCTTCTAAATCTTTTTGTGTTCCACAGTCGGCAAAAAGGAGGCACTTGCATGAATGAATGAGATTGTATTAAGGACACAAGCCATGTTCATATTCTCTGTTGCTGTTTGGGCTCCTGAGAGAATTTTTTTTTTCCTTTTTGCCTATTTCTGAATTTTTGGCAAAGTTCCATCTGGGAGAGACTGCCCAAAAAGAAAGACATTAGTCACTCTGACACCTAACTCTCCAAGAAACGAAGCAGAACAGCCCAGAGTGTGTCAGGCTACAGGAATCAGAACTTTGCCAAGCTCTTAATTAGAGTCAGAGTAACCTTAGCCATTTCCCGTCTATGTCTCTTTTGAACGAGAGCTACTAACTTGTGTTTTTTTTCCAAAAGGATTTAACACTTACATTTATCCAGGAATTATCCAGGAAACTGATAATTTTATTTGTCCTTTCAGCCTGTTATTTTAGGTTAAAACTATAAAGACAAATTATTAAGGCTGTAACCCTAAGCCCACCAATTTTCCCAGGCTTCATTGTAAATAGTGTTATAGTAAAATCCTATTTAAGCAGCTCCTAAATAATCAGAAGCCTCCATTAATCTGCAGTGTTTTTACTATGCTTCATTGTTTTGTTGGGGAGAGGGGCAGGGTAATGGAACCAATTAAACAACTTCATCACAGGTGTTAAAAAGGTGTAAAACCTGTTTCCGGATATGCCTTCCACATTTTCTTCATGTATAGATGATAAAATTACTCTCAGAATCATTGAGAATTGGGGCTTAAAAAGGCCTTGGAAAATGTCATCCAAGAACTACCTAAAGTCCAACCATCTTTGTAAATAAATGAGGATACAGGGAGCTGGGTGTAAATTGTAATGTCTAAAACCTCGAGCTCATCAGGCTTGAGCTGGACCTAGAACACAGACCTCTTCATTCCTAAACTGACTGTTTCATTCGGTGTAATGGCCTGAAGCAATTTCTAGATTATCATTTGCCAAATAAAATTTGCATGTCCTTATACTTAGTAAAGCAAGAAAATTAATACATTTTTGAAAGGACAGTGAAAACAGAAAGAGTGCTGCTCAATCTTGCACTAAAGAGAACTGTCAATTACTCAAAATATGCTAAAGCTGCTGGTTTTTTTTTTTTTTTTTCTCTCTATAATCTGCTATTTGTGTTCCTTTTTCTTTTTTTAACTAGAGGTAGTAGAGTTCAGGATCCTGTTTTCACATGCAAATACGTTTCCAAATAACTTATCAGGTAATGCAGGACTGATATGCTCATTGGATGAAATGTAAAGAAAATGTAAAGAGAGCACATTTTCAGGACAGGATTAATCTGAGGATTGATCTGGTGCTCTGGGGGCCTGTTCCTATATCCTCATTCTAATAGCCATTTTATCAGCCCTTTTCTCCTCCTCCATTATTCTTGTTCCATTGGCTCTTCCTCTTATAAGCTATGTTTCCTTGGACAAGTAACTTAAACTCTCTGTGTATCAGTTTCCTCATCTGTAAAGGTAATGATACTCTGCATCTAATAGGGTTGCTATCCTTCGTAGGGATGATTAAATGGATAATTTATTGTGTGTTATGTTGTATTAGTCCATTTTCATACTGCTATAAAGAAATACCCAAGACTGGGTAATTTATAAAGAAAAAGATGTTTAATGGACTTACAGTTCCACAGGGCTGGGGAGGCCTCACAATCATGGGAGAAAGAAAAGGAGGACCAAAGGCACATCTTACATGGCAGTACCCAAGAGATCATGTGCAGGGGAACTGCCCTTTTATAGGACCATCAAATCTCATAAGACTTATGCACTATCACAAGAAGAGCATGGGAAAAGCCAACCTCCATGATTCAATGACCTCCCACTGGGTCCCTTCCATGACACTTGGGGATTATGAGAGCTACAATTCATGATGAGTTTTGGGTGGGGACACAGCCAAAGTATATCACATATGGAATTAAGTTTGGTTGCATATATATAAGAGAAAATAACAGTGGCTCAAACAAAGTAGAAATGTAGTTATTGCTTGAATTATGAAAAGTTTGTAGGCAGGCACCCAGGGCTGGTGTGGCAGCTTTAACAGGATTGCAATGTCTGTGTTTCTTCTATGCCATCCCTGTACAAGTAAAGCCTGCCCATCCCATACCTGTGACCCTCCCTTTCCTCTGGTGGTCACATCCTCTGCAGTCCCCCATCATTCCTGGGCCACAGCTGACTTCCAGTCTTCCTCAGCCAAGCCTTGTTTGGCCCTCAGAGTTTCTTTTCACTATCAACTTGGAAACATCATTTAGAAAGAAGGAGAATGGAATCTATATGTAGGCATTGATGGTGGCTAGACCATCTTTAAGAAATTAACCTCTAGACACAAGAACAGAAAACCAAACACCCCATGTTCTCACTCATAGGCAGGTTTTGAACAATGAGAACATGTGGACTCAGAGAGAGGAGCATCACACACTGGAGGCAATTGGGAGGGGCTAGGGGAGGGACAGCAGGGGGTGGGGAGGGATAACATGGGGAGAAATGCCAGATATAGTCAAAGGGGGAATAGAGGCAGCAAACCACCTGGTTATGTATGCACCTATGCAACAACCCTGCATGACCTGTGCATGTACCCCAAAACCTAAAGTAAAATAAAATGAAAAAAAAAAAAAAGAAAATTAACCTCCCATACTTGCCTTCATCTCTCCTCTGCTTTCTCTGCTTTCTTCCCCCAGCTTCTCTTAGTTATGCTATTAACTTTTACTCTCTTATAATTTGTAGCATTTATATCTTATTCTGTCACCATACTTATCTTTAATAGTTTATTCATGACTCATGTTAATAGGAGATAAACATTGTTGATGGTTAATTTTGGATGTATTTTCTTTTTTAGTCAGATTCTCAGCTGTCATCTTGGAATTATTTTTCTGTTGATTCCCTGAGTTTTTCACTGTTTTTTGACTCTCGTGTCTTTACCATTTTTAGATTCTTTCTGCATTGCTGGAGCTTATCCTCATTGTTTTCAGAAAGTAGGCACGAGATCATTTGCATCATTGCGTACATAAACATATTGGTATTTTGTCCTCAAAATCACCAGTCTGAATTTCATAGAATTCTAAATTCAAAATAGTTTTCCTTCAGACTTTTGACAGCATGGCTCTGTTGATTTCTAGAATCAAGTTATTCTGACGTACAAAGCCGATCTGATTTGGGTTCCCTTTTTATAGGACACATTATACTTTGGCTTTTATCTTAGTATTTGACCCAATTTTGCCATTAGGTTTTGGTTTCAGCCACTATAAGTTAAAACAAGTGAGACTTCGATGTAATTTCTGGCATCCCTGAACTTGTGCATGTTCGATTATTTGCTTGCATAAGTTTTAACATAAAATTGGTCCAATAATGGTATTAGAAGCAAGGCATATTGTTCAGGTTATTGTTAATATCTAGATCCTTACTTTCAAATATAACTAAGTATTTTGGGTATAACTTTTAGTAAGAAAAAAAATTCTTTACATTCTGACATTCTATTAAAGTATAAATGTGCAAATATTTTAAGACTAATATGGCACACTAACAATTGACAATGATTGTCAGAATATCAGTTTTATGGATTAAAAATAATTATTAAGAACTTTAAAATACAGAAACAAGAAACTAGGTTGAGAGTTAATATGACTATTAGAGATGCTGTTTTAGCTAGGAAAACCCCAGTTCTTTCTTCTCAACTCAGGCAGATCTTTGGTTTGCCCTGCCTGGCTTCTCATTCCCTGAGCCATGTCTGGGAAGCTCTCCCAAATTGTAAGCTTAGAGGATTGCGGCCTCACCTTGATTGTTTCCCATTTCTCAAGGGTCATTGTCTTTTGTTCCTTGATGTCCAGTGTCTTGAAAAAAAAGTGTTATTTGTTTTGTTTGGTGTTTTAGGTTTTCATGCAGTAGGATAAATATGGACTCTATTATTCCATCTTGACTAGCAGTGACAGTCCTATAAATTTAAGCATTTATATGAAGGAAATCTCCTAAATAAAGTAGAATAGCGTTTGTGGCAAGTTAACTTTAAGATCTGGACCTAATACAGAAGAAAAAATATAATGAAAAGAAGAAAAATGAAGAATTCGAAACAAATTTGTTCTAACTAAACTGCAAAACTACATTACAGAATGATTTCAGAAGCAGTTTTCTATTATTTTGAATCTATGGAAACTGTTATAGGTTTAATTGTGTCCCCAAAAAAGATACTTTGAAGTCCTAACCCTCAGTGCCTCAGAATGTGACCTTATTTGGATGTCATGTCTTGGCAGCTGGAAGAAGTGAAGGTGAGGTCATACTCCAGTAGGGTGAGTCCTTTATATGGTATGACTTGGTGTCCTTATAAGAAAACAATGTGAAGACACAGAGACATGGAGGGGAGAATGCCATGTGATGACAGAGACAGGGGCTGGAGTGACACAGCTGCAAGTCAAAAAACACCAAGGCTTGGCAGCAGCCACCAGCAACTGGGAAGAGGCAAGGATGGATCCTCCCCAGACTCAGAGAGAGTGGGGCCCTTTTGCTGTCCTTATATCAGGCTTCTGGCTGCCAGAGCCAGGAGAGACTACGTTTGTATTGACTGAAGCCATCTAGTTTATGGTACTTTGTTATGGCAGCCCTGGTCTCATTCGGAAATTATACATTTTTTTTTTCTTTTTTTTTGGGGGGGGGACCGAGTTTCGCTCTTGTTACCCAGGCTGGAGTGCAATGGCGCGATCTCGGCTCACCGCAATCTCCGCCTCCTGGGTTCAAGCAATTCTCCTGCCTCAGCCTCCCGAGTAGCTGGGATTACAGGCACGCGCCACCATGCCCAGCTAATTTTTTGTATTTGTAGTAGAGACGGGGTTTCACCAGGTTGACGAGGATGGTCTCAATCTCTTGACCTTGTGATCCACCCGCCTCGGCTTCCCAAAGTGCTGGGATTACAGGCGTGAGCCACCGCGCCCGGCCGGAAATTATACATTTTTTAAGAGTTATTAAAATGATTCTTATAGTTTGCTAACCATTTTTGGTTTTCGAAGCTGGAGAATTGAACAGTACATTCTAGGTAGAAGGCTTCTTCTAGTAAACATGCTACTCAAAATATTTTTCTGAACTACATATCTTGGCATATAAAAAGATTAGTGATATTATTTAAAATGCAAGTTGTCTGTCTTGCCCTATTAAAATTTGACTAACACTAAATTTGAAAATTAATCAGTTTTGAATAAAATTTTAGATTTGTTATTGTAAACCTGAAGTTTATTCTATTATGATGATTTTTAGCTTTGGCTGGGTATTGGTTTTTATTTTTGGTTGTTTGTTTTTGACCGATATGTGCATTGAGAGTACCTCTACCTTGAAGATAGGGGTACTTTTGTCTCTACATCTGCATAGAAGCTTTTTGGCACCTCCTATCTGGTCTACATCACTGGGCATCTTACCGTCTGGCTTCTGGTTGGGCAGTGGGAAACAAAGGCAAGCCATCAGATGGTTGGGGTATTTTCCTTTAGTTCTCTTCCTATAGAACTTCTTGGACTGGCTGAGGATTGATCAAACATCACTGCTTCTCTCAAAGTGACCTTCTAATCATGATTCTCTAATTCCAAGTTGTGGAAATCCAGGAATTGGAAGCCCATTCCTTTGGTTGCTTCCAGCCATGTGTGGTGACAGCTCTACTGCTACTTGTCCTAGAGAACTGCAATGTCCCTTCTAGTTTTCCATAGCCTTTTTTCAACAGTCCCTTTAAAAGTTCTTCTGGAATAATCTTAATTTTATTTTTCCGTGTGTTCCTGTTAGGACTATGACTGATACAGATCAGTTGGTAAAGCTCACTCTCAGTGTTGCAAAATGGTATATAGCCCTGTGGAACCATAGACCATAATAGAATAAGGTAGGTCCTAAACAATCTAATATCAAAGCCCATAACAAAGACTCCTGAGGGAAAAATGATTGAAAAAATTTTACTTCTGATTTTCAAGGGAGTATTAATACATGTTTTTCTAGTAAAGCAGAAAAGCCAAATTATGCAAAGAATTCATTTTCCAATCCCCTCTCTGCCCCCTCACAACCCCCATTAGTCACCTTCTGTCGTTACACATATGGGTCTGTATACTTTACACTCAGCAGAGCCTCATCATTTAGCAAAGAGTTGTAAATGACTTTGATTCTTACATGAAAAACCCTGGGTGTGAATTCAGGTTGCCACCTGACCGTACTCTTCCTGTATTTTTAGTAACGTGCCCATACCTCGTTCAGTCTGGCTGCATTTTAGCACTCTGTATTCAAAGCTGTCATCAGAAGGCTGCACCCTATTGAAGCCTACTGTGGCTGTTTTCTTGTAAAATTTTTATTAATATCTATTTCTTAATGTGACATGTACTGTTATTTTGACATGACTTCCAAAGTCATAAGCAAGTCTTTTCCTGGGAAAATTTCCCAGGTTAACAAAAAATCAATGCATTTTATCTCTGTGGCACTCTGTAGAACATAGCGCTCACTTCTTCTCTTATTGTAAGGTCATTATTGCCACCCTAATTCCTTATATGGAGCAGGATGGTTTGTGCTAAAGCAAAGAGGAGGCTTTCTCGGGAAGAGACTATTTTTGAGAATTTCCCTTACTGATGATTCAAGTTCATAGAATGCTATTATTTCAGGGGCCTTAGCAGTAATCTAATTTAAAGAGTTACATTCATAAAGAAACCACGTGAGGCCCGAAGGCTTGCTAAAGGATACACAGCTACATACAGAAGGAGTTAGAACTAGAATGAAGATCTCAAAATTTGGGGTCTAGCACCTTTTTTATTGCACCATACTTTCTTTTTTTAAAAAAATTATACAGTTGAATCTCAAATCTCATTAATTTGTGATAATTATGTTCTATAAAGTCACTAGGAACACTGAGCTACCAAACTACTGAATTATTGCTCCCAGGGGGAATACCAGCTTAGAGCCTTGCGAGCCCTCCAGGCAAAACGTTTTTGTCAACCAGTTGAAAACACACATTACCTTGTTATATGTGTGTTTCTGTTTAAAGACATCTTATTTAATATATATTGTTGATTCGTATTGAACTCATGACCAACAGTACCATAACTCACATCTGAACAAAGCTTCTCAAACTCATATATTCTCTCCATAAGGTGTTTCCTAGCTTTCTTGTTCTTAGGAACATTAGACAGCACTTCACCATTACTTGAAGAACATTTTAAATCACCAAAAAAAAAAAAAAAGACACATGTGGAACGAAGTAAATTGTGAAAAAAGACACTCGTTTATGGTACCAGAGCTGAAACAAGAAGGCAGAGTGTAGCCCTGTTCACCTCAGCTAGGAAGATGCACTTTGGACAACTCAAATATTTTGCCACTCTGTTTATGTCTATGAGTCATGGCAAAAGATTCATGAGGTTTAATTTTGGGGTTTCGAAAAAATTTTAGTAAATAGGCAAATGTGAAAATATGGAAGCTGAGAATAATGATGACCAACTGAATATAGAAAAGGAGATTAAGAAATATATGAATGGGAAAATTATAGGTACAGCAGAGGTATTGTGGCAATATTAGCACCTCTTATTAAAGAAATGAATAAGATGTTTTCTGTAGAAGGAGGACTCAAGATGGCGCTGTGAGAACAACCCAGGATTGGAGCTCGCGCTGAATCCGCAAAGAGGTGAGTCTGAGCTGCATTTCCAGACGGATCTTTGTTGCCCGCAGAACGGGGAAACTCCCAAGTATAAAAAAGACACGGGACGCCAGGCAGTAGGTCTGCCTGGCAAAGCCGGCAGCCAGGGCGGCAGTGACCGGCCCTACCCAGCAATCCCCACAGGGAGCGCTTGTCTGGGTGCCCTGTTGAACCAGCAACCTGAGACTTGAGAGGGCTGGACTTGAGACTGAACGAGACTTGGACAGTAGACCAGCCCAGGGGATTGCAGGGACAGAGCGTTTGGGGGACCCAGTGGGACGAACAAAACCGCGATGTCAAACTATCCCGAGCAGATGGTCCGAGACGCTCTGTGGGGGAGGGGCGTCCACCACTACCGAGGCAACCCGCCCCAACTGAGATACACGCCCACTGCTGACACAGCCAGCCGTTGCCGAGGCAACCCGTCCCTACTGAGATACACGCCCACTGCTGACGCAGCCTCCCATTGCCGAGGCAACCCGTCCCTACTGAGATACACGCCCACTGCTGACGCAGCCCGCCGTTGCAGAGGCAACATGCTACAATGAAGAGAGACTGCCGCAGGGTGTGGCGGAGACCACAGCAGAGCCTGCAGGAACAGGGCGAATCACACAACAGCACGGCGGAGCCTCGGCAGGCAAACAGTGGCTAGTCTGCCTTCTAGCTGGGCAGGACACCTCAATGAACATCGAAAAATAAAGCCTAAACCCCCCAACACAGAGCATTTGAGAAAAAAAGGGTTTTTTTAATGAGCTCTGTTGCAGCAGAATCAAACATAGCAGCCTAACAGCCCTGAAGGAACAACAGAGCTCACAGCTCAGCAATTGAGCTCCTAAAAAATACAGACTGTCTCCTCAAGCAGCTCCCTGACCCCTCTATATCCAAAAGACTGACATTTGGCAGGTATCATCCTGGGACAAAGATAGCAGAAAAAGAAACGGGTAGCATCCCTCACTGTGCCACAGCTGCTAGAGGTGCACCCCAGACAAGCAGGGCCTGGAGTGGACCTCAGCAGTCGTACAGCAAAGGGGCTAGGCTGGTAGAAGGAAAACCAAGTAACAGAAATACTTCATCATCAACAATCTGGGTGTCCACTCAGAGACCCAATCGAAAAGTCAGCAACTACGCAGACAACAAGCGGATAAACCCACAAAGATGGGAAGAAACCAGTGAAAAAAGGAGGAAAACACCCGAAACCAGAACACCTCGCCTCCTAGAAAGGACCAAAATTCCTCACCAGCAAGGGAACAAAGCTGGACGGAGAATGACTGTGACGAAATGACGGAATTAGACTTCAGAAGGTGGATAATGAGAAACTTTTGTGAGCTAAAAGAACATGTATTAAATCAATGCAAAGAAACTAAGGAACTTAAAAAAAGATATGAGGAAATGATAACAAGAATGGATAACTTAGAGAGGAATATGAATGAATTAAAGGAGCTGAAAAACACAATACGAGAACTTCGCGAAGCATGCACAAGTTTCAATAGCCGAATCGACCAAGCAGAAGAAAGAATATCTGAAGTCGAAGACCAACTCAATGAAATTAAATGAGAAACCAAGATTAGAGAAAAAAGCACAAAAAGGAATGAACAAAGTCTCCAAGAAATGTGGGACTATGTGAAAAGACCTAACCTACGTTTGATAGGTGTACCAGAAGGGGACGAAGAGAATGAATCCAAGCTGGAAAATACTCTTCAGGACATCATCCAGGAAAAATTCCCCCACCTAGCAAGACAGGCCAACACTCAAATGCAGGAAATACAGAGAACACCACAAAGATATTCTGCAAGAAGAGCAACCCCAAGGCACATAATCGTCAGATTGAACAAGGTTGAAATAAAGGAGAAAATACTAAGGGCAGCCAGAGAGAAAGGTCGAGTTACCCACAAAGGGAAGCCCATCAGACTCACAGCAGATCTCTCAGCAGAAACACTACAAGCCAGAAGAGAGTGGGGGCCAATATTCAAGATTCTTAAAGAAAAGAACTTTCAACCCAGAATTTCATATCCAGCCAAACTGAGCTTCAGAAGTGAAGGAAAAATAAAATCCTTTGCGAACAAGCAAGTACTCAGAGATTTTGTCACCACCAGGCCTGCTTTACAAGAGCTCCTAAAAGAGGCACTACACATACAAAGGAACAACCAGTACCAGCCATTCCAAAATCACACTGAATGCTAAAGAGCATCAACATAATAAAGAATCTACAACAACTAACAGGAAAAACAGCCACTTAGCATCAAAATGGCAGTATCAAATTCACACATATCAATATTAACCCTAAATGTAAATGGACTAAATGCACCAATCAAAAGACACAGACTGGCAAATTGGATAAAAATCCAAAACCCATCAGTGTGCTGTATCCAGGAAACCCATCTCACATGCAAGGATATACAAGGCTCAAAATAAAGGGATGGAGGAAGATTTACCAAGCAAATGGAGAGCAAAAAAAAAGCAGGAGTTGCAATTCTCGTCTCTGATAAAATAGACCTTAAAGCAACAAAGATCAAAAGAGACAAAGAAGGCCATTACATAATGGTAAAAGTATCGCTACAACAAGAAGAGCTAACGATCCTAAACATATATGGACCCAATGCAGGAGCACCCAGATACATAAGGCAAGTTCTTAATGACTTACAAAGAGACTTAGACTCCCACACAATAATAGTGGTAGACTTTAACACTCCACTGTCAATATTAGACAGATCAACCAGACAGAAAATCAACAAGGATATCCAGGGCTTGAACTCAGACCTGGACCAAGCAAACCTGATAGACATTTACAGAACTCTCCACCCCAAATCCACAGAATATACATTCTTCTCAGCACCACATCACACCTACTCAAAAATTGACCACATAATTGGAAGTAAAGCACTGCTCAGCAAATGCAAAACAACTGAAATCATAACAAACAGCCTCTCAGACCATAGTGCAATCAAGTTAGAACTCAGAATACAGAAACCAACCCAGAACCGCACAGCTTCATGGAAACTGAACAACTGGCTCTTGAATGTTGACTGGGTAAACAATGAAATGAAGTCAGAAATAAAGAAGTTCTTCGAAACCAATGAGAACGAAGACACAACATGCCAGAACCTCTGGGACACATTTAAAGCAGTCTCTAGAGGAAAGTATATAGCAATAAGTGCCCATATGAGGAGAATGGAGAGATCCAAAATTGACACCCTATCGTCAAATTTGAAAGAGCTAGAGGAGCAAGATAAAAAAAACTCAAAACCCAGCAGAAGACAAGAAATAACTAAGATCAGAGCTGAACTGAAGGAGATTGAGACACGAAAAACCCTTCAAAAAATCAATAAATCCAAGAGCTGGTTTTTTGAAAAGATCAACAAAATAGACAGACCACTAGCCAGATTGATTAAAAATAAAAGAGAGAACAACCAAATAGATGCAATAAAAAATGATAAAGGGGAAATCACCACAGATTCCACAGAAATTCAAACCATCATCAGAGAATATTACAAACAACTCTATGCACATAAACTAGTAAACCTGGAAGAAATGGATAAATTCCTGGACTCCTGTGTCCTCCCAAGCCTAAATCAGGAGGAAGCTGAAACTATGAATAGACCAATAACAAGGTCAGAAGTCGAGGCAGCAATTAAGAGCCTACCACACAAAAAAAGCCCAGGTCCAGACGGGTTCACAGCCGAATTCTACCAGACACACAAAGAGGAGCTGGTACCATTTCTTCTAAAACTATTTCAAACAATCCAAAAAGAGGGAATACTTCCCAAATCATTTTACGAGACCAACATCATTCTGATACCAAAACCCGGCAGAGACCCAACAGGAAAAGAAAACTTCAGGCCAATATCCATGATGAACATAGATGCAAAAATCTTCAATAAAATATTGGCAAGCCGAATGCAACAGCAAATCAAAAAACTTATTCACCATGATCAAGTAGGATTCATCCCGGGGATGCGAGGCTGGTTCAACATACGCAAGTCTATCAATGTAATTCACCACATAAACAGAACCAAAAACAAAAACCACATGATTATCTCAATTGACGCAGAGAAGGCATTTGACAAAATTCAACAGCCCTTTATGCTAAAAACCCTCAATAAACTCGGTATCGATGGAACGTATCTCAAAGTAATAAAAGCTATTTATGACAAACCAACAGCCAATATCATACTGAATGGGCAAAAACTGGAAGCATTCCCTTTGAAATCTGGCACTAGACAAGGATGCCCTCTTTCTCCACTCCTATTCAATATAGTTCTGGAAGTTCTAGCCAGAGCAATCAGGCAAGAAAAAGAAAAAAAGGGTATTCAAATAGGAAAGGTGGAAGCCAAATTGTCTCTATTTGCAGACGACATGATAGTATACCTAGAAGACCCCATCGCCTCAGCCCAAAAACTCCTGAAACTGATAAGCAACTTCAGCAAAGTCTCAGGATATAAAATCAATGTGCAAAAATCACAAGCATTCGTCTACACCAATAACAGACTTAAAGAAAGCCAAATCAGGAACGAACTGCCATTCACAATTGCTACAAAAAGAATAAAATACCTTGGAATACAACTCACAAGGAACGTAAGGGACCTCTTCCAGGAGAACTACAAACCACTGCTCAACGAAATCAGAGAGGACACAAACAGATGGAGAAACATTCCATGTTCATGGTTAGGAAGAATTAATATCGTGAAAATGGCTATACTGCCCAAAGTAATTTAGAGAATCAACGCTATCCCCATCAAGCTACCATTGACTTTCTTCACAGAACTGGAAAAAACCACCATGAACTTCATATGGAACCAAAAGAGAGCCCGCATAGCCAAGTCAATTCTAAGCAAAAAGAACACAGCGGGGGGCATCACACTACCGGATTTCAAACTATATTACAAGGCTACAGTAATCAAAACAGCATGGTACTGGTACCAAAACAGAGATATAGACCAATGGAACAAAACAGAGGCACCGGAGGCAACACAACATATCTACAACTATACAATCTTTGATAAACCTGACAAAAACAAGCAAGGGGGAAAGGATTCCCTGTTTAACAAATGGTGTTGGGAAAACTGGCTAGCCATGTGCAGAAAGCAGAAACTGGACCCCTTCCTGACACCTTACACTAAAATTAACTCCAGTTGGATTAAAGACTTAAACATAAGACCTGGCACGATAAAAAACCTAGAAGGAAATCTAGGCAAAACTATCCAGGACATAGGAGTAGGCAAGGACTTCATGAACAAAACACCAAAAGCATTGGCAACAAAAGCCAAAATAGACAAATGGGACCTCATGAAACTCCACAGCTTCTGCACGGCAAAAGAAACAGTCACTAGAGTGGATCGGCAACCAACAGATTGGGAAAAAATTTTTGCAGTTTACCCATCTGACAAAGGGCTGATATCCAGAATTTACAAAGAACTCAAACGGATTTACAGGAAAAAAACAAACAAGCCCATTCAAAAGTGGGCAAAGGATATGAACAGACACTTTATGAAAGAAGACATATATGATGCCAACAATCATATGAAAAAATGCTCATCATCACTGGTCATCAGAGAGATGCAAATCAAAACCACATTGAGATACCATCTCACGCCAGTTAGATTGGCAATCATTAAAAAATCTGGAGACAACAGATGCTGGAAAGGATGTGGAAAAAAAGGAACACTTTTACACTGTTGGTGGGAGTGTAAATTAGTTCAACCATTGTGGAAGACAGTGTGGCGATTCCTCAAGGCCTTAGAAATAGAAATTCCATTTGACCCAGCAATCCCATTCCTGGGTATATATCCAAAAGACTATAAATCGTTCTACTATAAGGACACATGTACACGAATGTTCATTGCAGCACTGTTTACAATAGCAAAGACCTGGAATCAACCCAAATGCCCATTGATAATAGACTGGATTGGAAAAATGTGGCATATATACACCATGGAATATTATGCAGCAATCAGAAATGATGAGTTTGTGTCGTTTGTAGGGACATGGATGAATCTGGAGAACATCATCCTCAGCAAACTGACACAAGAACAGAAAATGAAACACCGCATATTCTCACTCATAGGCGGGTGATGAAAAATGAGAACACATGGACACAGAAAGGGGAGTACTAAACACTGGGGTCTATTGGGGAGAAAAGGGGAGGGCCAGTGGGAGGGGGAGGTGGGGAGGGATAGCCTGGGGAGAAATGCCAAATGTGGGTGAAGGGGAGAAGGAAAGAAAAGCACGCTGCCATGTGTGTTCCTACGCAACTGTCTTGCATGCTCTGCTCATGTACCCCAAAACCTAAAATCCAATAAAAAAAAAAAAAAAGATGTTTTCTGTAAAAAATGCCTGTAAAAAAAACCTGTAAAAAGGTTTTACAAAAACCTTTTCTACTCCTCACATTCTTCTCCAGGTATCTTCTTTACTTCCTCGACAGCAAAACTTGAACATGTCTCTGTTTTCTCACCTCCCTTTCCTCTCCATTTCACTGAAAATATTTTTGCTAGATCCATCTTGCCTAAACCAGTGGCAGATTCTTAGTTTTCATCTTACTTAACCTCTAAAAGCGTTTAATCACCGCAGCCCTCTGAAACATCATCTTTACTTGGTTTTCAATATAATACGCTCTCCTAGTTTTCTCTTACTCTGTAGGCAATTCTCAATTTCCTTTGTCAATTTCTCTTCCCTGCAATCCATCTCTAAATATTAAAATTCCTCCGGGCTCAGTTTTTTTCTTTATTCTCTATTTTATCTCTCTCTAGTAGCACAGATGGAAATAGATTTAAACAATTCATACTGTGAAAAATGAAGGGGGCTGCTGTTGGGTAGGGCTAGCTGCCCTGGGTTAAAAGGAGTGTTACCTCCATACAATGTACTAAGTTCTGGAGAAACATTTGTACTGTATGATTTTCAAATTTACAGCTTCATGTTAGGCTTCTCTGGGCTCAGGGTTCGAGTCAGACTCAAATATTTAACTGCCCAGCTGACCAATTTTTGCAACTGGTCATGATGGAGTAACATGGATGAATTTACTTTCTACCTTAAACAACAAAAGAACTGGACAAAGATATGGAGCAGATGTTTTTAAGTTTTTGATAATAGGGAGCATAGTTTGTGATTCCAACAAGAAGAGAAATAATTGCATCTGCCTTGGAATTATCCTAGCTTTTCACTTGGAGGAACAGGGAAGAGATCCCAAGCAGAGTGTGATGGCTTTGATTTCTCTAAGTCTTGGCAAACAGAGATTGGTGTTCAGGGTAGCTTAGGGATCTAGAATTTATAAAGCAGTGTTTCAGAAAGGAAGCAGCTACAAGGAAAAGAACTCTAGAAATGTACTTATGGATAGCATTGAGTTTTTACTAAATATTAAGGCATGCACAAATAAGGTTAAACTTCATTTGATCAAAGACCAAACAGGGAACTGAATGGTTTCTAAGCTAATAGAAGTCTTCCAAGAAATGGCCAAGCTTTTGGTAGTCAGAGTGAAGAACCCTTGTTGAATACACAAGAATATAGTAATTGAGATACCAGAAGGTTATGTCTTCATAGTAGAGGCGAAATTTCCCCTGGAAAAAAAAGGCTGCTGTAGGCCTACCTAACAAATACTTAACAAGCCTCGAAAGAATTTGCTTTATTCATAGGCCATTTAAGTGTCTAACAAAACACAGCCCAATACTTTTTAAAGATAGATAATGAAATTCAGGTACTAACAAGATAAAATTCAGAATGTCTAGCATTAATAAAAATATTACATATTTCAAGAAGCAGGAAAATCTGGCCCATAACCAGGACAAAAAGCTGTCAATAGAAACCAGCTCAGAAATGATAGTAGGGATGATATTAGCAGATATGTACATTAAAACAGCTGTTCTAAAAAGGTTCATGGTGAGGAAAGGAACTGACAATATAAAAATGATCATGTAGAACTTCTAGTCATGAAAGATCACAAAATCTGAAATGAAAAATTCTCTGGTTGGCGTTAATGGCAGATTAGACAATGTTGAATAAAAGAAAGATACATTTGAAGACATAGCAGTAGACTTATCCAAAATGACATACAGGTATTTTTTAAAAAGACTCAGAAAAAAGCCTTAGAGTCTCAGTGATACGACAGTATTAAATAATCTATCATGAGTGTAGTTGGAGTCTAAGCAGAAAAGGAGAGAAGCACAGAAAAAAAATTTGTAGAAATAAGTCAGATATGTCTCAAATTTGATAAAAATTATCAATCTATAGATCCAGGATACAGTACAAACATAAAGAAAAACACATTAAGGCACATCATAATCAAACTTCTAAAAAGCAATAACAGAAAATTTTAAAACATTGAGGAGAAAAAATGGTGCATTGTATGTAGAGATGAACAAAGACATAAATTACTGCAGACTTCCTTTCGCAAGTTATGTCAGTCAAAAGACAATGGGATAGTATCTTTAAAGTCCTGAAAGAATTGTCAAGTTAGAATTCTATAGTTATTTTGGGCATTTTTTTAAATGGAGAAAAAACAACTTTGAATTAAACAAAAGCTTAGATGATTTGTTATCAGTAGACTTGCTCTACAAGATATGTTAAAGAGGAAAGAAAACTTTACCAAATGAAGACATACATATATGCTAAAGGAAAAGAAAGAAAAACCAAATTATCTATGTAAGGAATGAAAGGGGAAGCATCATTACAGAGCTAACATTAACTAAAAAGAAAATAAGGAAATATTTTTCCCAACTTTATGCCAATAAATCCAGTGCCTTGGATGAAATGGACAAATTTCTTGAAAGTCACAAATTGTAAAGACTTATTCAAGAAGTAATAGAAAATACTAAGGTAATATATGTATATGTATATGTGTGTGTATGCACACACACACACACACACACATATATATATATGTATATATGAATTCATAAGGAAAAAATTTGTAACAATGTAATCTTCAGGCCAAGTTGGCTCCACTGGTGGATTTTCTCAAATATTCAAGGAAGAACTACTAACACCATACAAATTATTTCAGAAAATTGAGGAGTAGAGAGGACATTCCAACTGTATGCCCCCTGGTCAAGTGTTTTGTCTCTAAATCTAGGAGTCAAGTACATGCCATAAACACTTTACCATGGGACATTAAGTAACTAGGTGCCTATTATCATCTAGGATATGTTGAACCACCAAGTGATAATGTCTGACATACCCATCAGTAGTTTATCATAAGATGAAGCTTGTACATCTGAGAAATCTCAGAGAATACAAATAAGCTGACCAGGAGCAGATAGCACAGATCCCTATGTCACCCAGCACACAGCTCCTTCCCCAGATTGCAACTATAGCCCTATGGGGGATGTCCCATACAATCAGCTGTAGGAAGGAAAAGCCTGAGCTTGGATTGCAGATGGGTCAGCTAAGTATGGGGAACAACTAAACATGGTTGAAAGCTGAATTATACCCACATTTGGGGGTGGCCTTGAAGGACAGTGAAAAGAAGAAACCTCAGTGGACAGAGCTATGAGTCATACAGCTGGCATTCACTTTATGGAAGGAGACATGGCCTAAGGTGATAATGTATCCGTATTCATGAACAATAACCAATGGCCTTGCCATCTGGTCGGGGACCTGGAAAGGGAAGTCTGGAAGATAAGGGGTCTAGGATAAAGGCATGTTGATAAACATATGGGAGTGGACATGAAGTGTGAGGTTTTTGTATTATACATTAATATAAGGACTCAGTCGATAGTTAAAATGACTTAACCAGTTGGCATTAAGCAGTTTTGAATATTGGCCTACCTGAACTAGCATAATTGGAGCAGTAACAGTGCCCATGGTGGCAGAAATGGAGGCTATGCATGGTCTCAAGAGCATAACCTACTACTTCCAAGACCAATCCAATTATTCCTACCTCAGGATGTTCAGCCTGATTTACCTACTGGGATTTTGTGGTTTCCATCCCTGCATCTCTGGGTTCTTCAGGATTCTAATACCTAAAGAGGGTGCATTTTTACCAGGTGACACAGCAAAAGTCGCATCAAACTAAGACTTACAGTTGTCCCCAGGATATTCTAGACTTTCTGTATTCAGGGAATAGCAGCAAAAAGAGGTACTACTCTTTTGGCAGGGATAATAGACACTAATCATCAGAAAGACTTAAGGCTGCCTTTAAAAAAATGGGAACAGGATAGAAAACATCGAGGTCAGGTGATGCACTTGAGAACCTACCTTTCCCTGTTATAACTGTGAATGGACATGGTTAGCAATCCCAGCCCAAGAGAGGTATTGTTAGGCCCAGAGCCCTCAGAGTGAAGACCTGGTTCATACCATCTGGTTAACCACTGAGACTTCCTGCCCTTCTTTCACAGATCTCCCACCTGCAGGAGATATGAAGTCTCTGCTGACTACTCCATTTCCTCCTCCTCTGTCCTTCACAAGTATTTTCCATCTTGGCATCTGCTTCTTTGAGGAGCCAAACAGACATGGAATGAAATTTGCTCAACCTGATACACGGCGTCTACACAAAATCTACACCTAACATTACAATGACTGTTTTTCCCTTTAAGGTAAAAAACAAGACAATAAGTACACTCTTAGTACTCCAATTCAATATTGTAGTGAGAGCAGTAAGGCAAGAAAAATAAATAAAAAGCATATGAATTAGGTAGGACAAAATATAATTTATTTACGAATGATTATATAAAAAATCCTAAGGTATCTATAAAAACTTACTAGAACCAAGTGTAGTAAGGTAGCAGTATGCAAAATCAATATACAAAAATAAAGTGTAATTCAAAACATTAGAACTAAAACATTAGAAACTGAAATTAAAGAAAAATACAATTTACAATAGCGTTAAAATGATGACATTTATAGGATACATTTAGAAGCTATCTGAAACTTAACATTATCAGATTCTTGATTCTCACCCTCTCCTGGGGTTAAAGTTCCAGTATTATCTCAGCCCATAGTACCTATGTTCTTTTAGAGTTACAGACTAAAAGTGTAGGATATATTCCTTACTTTTCCCCTCTTACCACATATCTAGTCTATCAACAAGTCTAGTACATCTTTAAAACGTATCTTGAATCCTACTATTTTCACTACTTTTCCTAGAGCAATTCATGTCCATCTATCTTGTATGACCTTCTGACTGTCCTCTGAGCTGTCATTTGTTGTTTCTGTGGCCCCATGAGCTCATAGACAAACATGTATCTGAGCAGGGTGTCCTTGCAGAATGGTCCTGACTCCCGAATGAAGGCTTCCACAGAACCTCAGTTCTCTTAGTGGGAAGAAATTTTCATCAGCAGAATTGTTTCAATCCTTGTTTTATAATATATTTTGCCTGATGATTGCTTGCATCTCTGTTTCTGTGGATAGGGATGGTTTACAATTTGGGGTGGTTTACAAGATTCCTAGTTCAAGAGCTCCCTCTGCTGTCAGTGTAGCAAAGTGTGGCTGCTTTCTTTGCTGATTGGCTGTGTGTGGGGGATGGGGGCACTGATGGGAGAAAGAGTTGTGCATTTTTTCTGTTTCCTACCTTTTCTCTTTGCACTGTGCAGTTCTCTGAAGGTGCTTCTCCCTTCCCATTTACCCAGCTATTCTTGGAAGAGTTGCTTTTCCAAGATGCCACCTCAAGTCCTGCACACACTTACAAGTCTCTTCCGTTTCACTCTGATCGACATAACGCTTTTCAGCATTTTTGCATGTAGGGAGGACTTTCTCTTTTTGTGACTTTCGATCCCTCTATGGCCTTTGCCTCTCTTCCCTCTTTCCTGCAGTCTTCCCTGAACAGTACTTGCCCCTCGACCCCCAACCCCAAGGTTTGGGGTAGCAGGACCATGTAGGGTAATGTGCCAAGGTCTCACACTCCTTGGTTTTTGTTTTTGTCTTTTTAACTTACGATAATTGGAAGTTTGGATTTTCTCTGTCTTTTGTTCATACCAAGGACATATTTTTATGTTGTTTCTTTGTTATTGCCATTCTTCATTGAGTTATATTTTGGAGAATTTGTTGGAAAATACAAACTGATACAGTAACTATTACTCCAGTTATAGAATTCCTTAGTTCCTGGCCTCTTAGGATTTGGGCAGCACTGGTTATGAAAGGTTATTTCCAGGAAGAGCTGTATTATAGAGGCAAGATTCAATTGTCCTCTAAGGGGCCATCAGAAAAACAGTCCTCTGAAATCAGGACTGATTCAGGATCATTTCTGAATCCAGGCTTCAGTGTTCTTACAAGAGGGGTAGAGTAAAGCCTGCTCCATAGACCTTCATACCTAAAAACGGGTATGAGAAGAGGAGGGTGATTCTATCATTTTAGCCCATTTTTATATGGTTTTTAAAAGGTTTATACTATAGAAAAATTTAACTTTGTATTATAGAAAAATTTAAATACATACAATAATAAATAATTTAATAAGCTCCATGCCCCCAATAATAACTTTTAAGGGGGTACATGGGCAAGTTTGTTACATGGGTAAGTTGCCAGTTGCAGGGGTTTGATGTACAAATTATTTTGTCACCCAGGTAGTGAGTGTAGTACCCTGTAGGCAATTTTTTAACCTTCACACGTCTTGCTCAGACCCTCTAATGCAGTGCTGTCCAGTAGAAATGTAATGTGAGCCACAAACATAATTTTAAACTTTCTACCAGATATATGGCTTTAAAAAGTACAGAGAAACAGGAGATACCAATTTGATCAGTATAGTTTACCCAATAAATATATCTAAAATATGATTTCAATGTTAATCAATATAACAAATGTCACTGAAGTATCTAATATTTCTTTCATACTAAGGCATCAAAATCTTGGGTGTATTTGATCCTTACAGCACATCTCAGTTTAGCCATTTTTCAGGTGCTCAACAGACACATGGGCTGGTGGCTGCCTTAACTGGATGGCACAGTCCTAATACCTTCCTATTACTCTTAGAAGAAAATTCAGAGTCCTTTCCAGGCCTCTAGGGCTTACATAATCTGGCTCCTTTCCATCTCCCCTTCAATCACCCTCCTGGATTTCTGGATTTGACACTGGATTTCTTGCTGTTCTCACCTCAGGGTTGTTCCATCTGCTATTTCCTTGATGGCTGATGCTTTTTCAGGGCTTCCATTCTCACTTCATTTTACTTTCTCCTTAAATGTCACCACCTCAGAAAGGCCTTCTCTGGCTATGTTCTAGTCCCTGTTTTATTTTTCTTTACAATGCTTTATCACTACTTGCCATTATGTTATACACGTTTCTATGCATTTGTTTATTGTAAATTCCACAAGGGCACAGATCTGTGCTATTTACCCGTATAAATCTGGAACCTAGAATAATAACTGATGCATAGAAGAAACTTGATAAATATTTGTCGAATGGAAGAAGGAACCATATTTTTATATTAGGATTGTATTGACCTGCTAATATTCATTTACCAAAAATTGAGGTATACATTTGGGAGACTATTGAGTATGCTGAGGGTCTGACATTCTGATATTTTTTATTCTTAGGTACTAGTTTAGAATAAAATTTAATTATTCCTACAAAGGTCGCAAGAGTTACATGGGTAGGTGAGGGTCATCTCGGGTTTCTTTTTTCCCACCTTTGTTACCATGTGATGGCTCAAATTCTGGTAAGACTTTGGTGGAAATATTAATATTTTTTCTTTCCAACTTTTAGGTTCAAGGGTACATGTGCAATGTTTGTTGCATGGGTAAATTGAATGTCACAGGGGTTTGATATACAAATTATTTCATTGCCAAGGTAATAAACACAGTACTCAATAGGTAGTGTTCGATCCTTACCCTCTACCTTTGAGTAGGCCCCAGTGTCTATTGTTCCCTTGTTTGTATCCATATGCACTCAATGTTTAGCTCCCACTTATTTTTTAATTTTTACTTGTTTTTTTTTTTTTTTTTTGGAACAGAGTCTTACTCTGTCACCCAGGCCGGAGTGCAGTGGTGCAGTCTCAGCTCATTGCAACCTCCACCTACTGGGTTCAAGCGATTCTCATGAGTCAGCCTCCTGACTAGCTGGGATTACCGGTTTGCACCACCATGCCCAGCTAATTTTTGTATTTTTAGTAGAGATGGGTTTTCACCATGTTCGTCAGGCAGGTTTCAAACTCCTGGCCTCACATGATCTGCCTACCTTGGCCTCCCAAAGTGCTGGGATTCAGGCATGAGCCACTGTGCTCAGCCTAGCTCCCACTTATAAGTGAGAACATGCAGTGTTTGGCTTTCTGTTTCTACATTAATTTGTTTTGGATAATGGCTTCCAGCTGCAACTATGTTGCTGTGAAAGATGTGATTGTGTGTTTTATGGCTGCATAGTATTCCATGGTGTATATGTACAACATTTTCTTTATCCAGTCCACCACTGATGGACATTTAGGTTGATTCCATGTCTTTGCTATTGTGAACAGTGCTGTGATGAACATATGCTTGCATTTGTCTTTATGGTAGAACAATTTATATTCTTTTAATTCCAATAATGAAATTGCTGGGTCTAATGCAGTTCTGTTTTATGTTCTTTGAAAAATCTCCCAACTATTTTCGATAGTGGCTGAACTAACTTACATTCCCACCAGCAGTTTATAAGCATTCCCTTTTCTCTGCAACCTTGCAAGCATCTGGTGATTTTTTTTTTTTTTACTTTCAAATAATAGCCATTCTGACTGGTGTAAGATGGTATCTCGTTGTAGTTTTGATTTGCATTTCTTTAATGATTAGCGAAGTTGAGTATCTATTTCATATCCTTGTTGGCTACATGTATGTCTTCTGAGAAGTGTCTTTGCCTATTTTTTAATGGGTTTTGTTTTTTGCTTGTAAATTTGTTTAAGTTCTTTACAAATTCTGGTTATTAGCCCTTTGTCAGATGTATAGTTTGCAAATATTTTCTTCCATTTTCTAGGTTGACTCTTTATTGACAGTTCTTTTGCTGTGCCAAAGCTCTTTAGTTTAATTAGGTCCTCTTTGTCAATTTTTGTTTTATGTTGCAATTGCTTTGGCATCATCATGATGAAATCTTTGTCAGGGCCTATGTCCTGAATGCTATTTCCTAGGTTTTTTTTCCTAGAGTTTTTATAATTTTAAGTTTTACATTTCAACTTTTTTTTCTCTGTTTGTGCCGAGAATACTCACTGGCAGTGTTTGCAGCTGCAGTTTACTCTGAGATAACTTTGCCATGAAATATCTCATTTTTATTATTATTTTCACATTGCTGTAGTATATTGACTTTGGGGGAAAGAGACATCATTCTATTTATAACATTCTGTTGTTAGAAGTAGTATTTCCATCTATAAAATATAGTTATTCTCGATTGCTGAGAAGGTCAAATCCTAGAAAATGTAGCATTCCTATGCATGAGGTTAACATCATTCTCAAATAATTGTTGGCCAAAGGTTCATTTGATGAATCTGATTTTTCTGCAATAGATAATTCACATGATTCACATGATTCGGATGTTAGTTCTGTTTAGTAATAACTCCAAGGACAGTTTTTATATTTTATTTTCACATTGAATATCAGTCAGATTTGCTTTAGCCTCACAGAGCATGTTTATGTAAAATTAAATGAGCACTGGCAGCAAACTGACGTTTTTTTCTAGATGAGAAATGAGTTAAGTCTTTAATCTATCTTGAGTTGATTTTTGTATATGATGAAAGGAAGGGTTCCAGTTTTAATCTTTTGCTTTTGTCTGTTTTTGTATCAGTGCCATGCTGTTTTGGTTACTGTAGCCTTGTAGTATAGCTTGAAGTGGGGTAGTGTTATGCTTCTGGTTTTGTTCTTTTTGCTTAGAATTGCTTTGTCTATTTGGGCTCTTTTTTATTCCATATGAATTTTAGAATAGTTTTTTTAAATTCTGTGAAAAATGTTGTTGGCAGTTTGATTGATAGCATTGAATCTGTAAATTGCTTTGGCAGTATGATCATTTTGATGATATTCATTCTTCCTATCCATAAACATGGAGTGCTTTTAATTTGTTTGTGTTCTCTCTGATTTCTTTGAGCAGTGTTTTATAATTCTTCTTATAGAGATCTTTCACCTCCATGTTAGATGTATTCCTAAGTGTTTTATTCCTTTTGTAGCATCGTAACTGGGATTGTATTCTTGCTTTGGCTCTCAGTCTGGACGTTATACATATATAGAAATGCTACTGATTTTAATACATTGATTTTATATCCTGAAATTTGCTGAAATTGTTTACTAGATCTAGAAGCCTTTGGGCAGAGACTATGGGGATTTCTAGGTATAGAGTTATATTGTCTTTGAAGAGAGATAGTTTGACTTTCTCTCTTCCTATTTGTTTGTCTTTTCTTTCTTTCATTTGCCTGATTTCTCTGGCCAGGACTTCCAGTACTATGTTGAATAGGAGTGGTGAAAGAGGGTATCCTTGTCTTGTTCCAGTTCTCAAGAGAAATACTTTCAGCTTTTGCTCATTTAGTATGGTGTTGACTATAGGTTTGTCATGTGTGACAAAAACATATTATTTTGAGGTATGTTTCTTCAATGCCTAGTTTGTTGAATTTTATTGAAAACCTTTTCTGCATCTATTGAGATGATCATTTGATTTTTGTTTTTAGTTCTGCTTTTGTGATGAATCACACTTATTGATTTGCAGATGTTGAACCAACCTTGCATCCCAAGAATAAAGCCTACTTGATCATGGTGAATTAGCTTTTTTATGTTCTGCTGGATTTGGCTTGCTAGTATTTTGTTGAGGATTTTGGTGTCTATGTTCATCAGGGATATTGGCCCCAATTTTTCTTTGTTATTGTGTCTTCCAGGTTTTGGTATCAGAATGATGCTGCCTCATAGAATGAGCTAGGGAGGAGTCCTTCCTCCTTGATGTTTTGAAATAGTTTCAATAGTATTGGTACCAGCTATTTTTTTTCTGCTGATATAGGGTCTTACTCTATTACCCAAGCTGGAGTGCTATAGTGCAATCACAGCTCACTGCAGCCTCAATCTCCTAGACATAGATGAGTCTCCCACTTCAGCCTCCCAAGGAGCTGGGACTATAGGTGTACACTACCACACCTGGCTAATTTTAGTATCTTTTGTAGAGATGGAGTTTTGTCATGTTGTCCAGGCTAGTCTCAAACTCCTGAGCTCAAATGATCTGCCTGCCTTGACCTTCCAAAGGTTTGGGATTATAGGCATGAGTCACCACACCTGGCCCAGCTCTTCTTTATACATCTGTGAATCCATTGGGTCCTGGGCTTTTTCTGGTTGGTTGATTTATGACATATTCAATTTTGGAACTTGTTATTGGTTTGTTCAGAGTTTCAATTTCCTCCTGGTTCAATCTTGAAAAGTTGTATATTTTCAGGAATGTGTCCATTTCTTCTAGGTATTCTAGTTTGTGTGCATAGAGGTGTTCTTAATAGTCTCTGAGGGTTTTTTCTGTTTCTGTGGGGTCAGTGGTAATATTCCCTTTGTCATTTCTCATTGTGTTTATTTGTATCTTCTTTCTTTCTTTGTTTAGCTAGCAGTGTATCAATCTCATTTATTCTTTCAAAGAACCAATTTTTGCCTTTGCTCTTTTGTATGGGTTTTTCTCACCCCATTTTATTCAGTTCAGCTCTCATTTTAGTTATTTTTTTTTCTTCTGCTAGCTTTGGAACTGGTTGTTCTTGTTCTAATTCCTCTGGGTATGATGTTAGGTTGTTAATTTAAGATCTTTCTAACTTTTTGATGTGGGAATTTAGCACTATAAATTTCCTTCTCAACACTGATTTAACTGTGTCCCAGAGATTCTGGTATGTTGCATCTTTGTTTTTACTAGTTACAAAGATTTTCTTGATTTCCACCTTAATTTCACTGCTTACCCAAAAGTCGTTCAGGAACAGGTTGTGTAATTTCCATGTAATTGTATGGTTTTGAGAGACCCTCTCGACATATTTTTATTGTGCTGTGGTCCAAGAATGTACTTGGTATTATTTCATTTAAAAAAAAATTGTTGAGTATTGTGTTATGGGCAACTGTGTAGTCAATTTTAGAGTATGTGCCATGTGAAACTGAAAAGAATTTATACTCTGTTGTTGTTGGGTGAAATGTTCTGTAGATGTCTGTTAGATCCATTTGGTCAAGTGTCAAGTTTAGGTGTGAATAGCTCCATTAGTGTTCTGCTTCGATGATCTGTCCAATACTGTCAGTAGGGTGTTGAAGTCTTTCATTATTATTGTGTGGTCATCTAAGTCACTTCGTAGGTCTCTAAGAACTTGTTTTATGAATCTGTGTGCTGCAGTGTTGGGTATGTATATATTTAGGACATCTGAGTTTTCTGGTTGAATTGAATTCTTTATCATTATGTAATGCCCTTCTTTGTCCTTTATTATCATTGTTGATTTAAAGTCTATTTTGTCTAAAATAAAAATAGCAACCTCTGCTTTTGTTTGTTTTCCCTTTGCTTGATAGATTTTTCTCATCTCTTTACTTTGATCCTTCGGGTGTCCTTGCATGTGAGATTAACCTAATGAAGACAGCACACAGTTGGGTCTTGCTTCTTGCTTCTTGTCTAACTTGATACTCTTTGTCTTTTAAGTGGGGCATTTAGTCCATGTACATTTAAGGTTAATATTGATTATGTGCATATTTGATCCTGTCATCATGTTGTTAGCTGGTTGTTATGTAGAGTTGATTGTGTAATTACTTTATAGTGTTAATGTTCTATGTACTTAACTGTGTTTTCATGGTGTTGGATAACAGTCCCTTGTTTTTATGTTTAGCACTCCTTTAAGGATCTCTTTTAAAGGAGGTCTGGTGGCAATTAATTCCCTTAGCATTTGCTTGTCTGTAAAGGATTTTGCTTTTTCTTTGCTTATGAAGTGTAGTTTGGCTGGATATGAAATTCTTGGCTGGAATTTCTTTTCTCTAAGAATGTTGAATATGGATGCCCAACCTCTTCTGGCTTGTAAGGTTTCTGCTGAAAGGTCCACTATTAGCCTGATAGGGTTCCCTTTTTAGGTGACCTACTGTTTCCCTCTAGCTGCCTTTAATATTTTTTCTTTGGCACTGACCTTGGAGAATGTGATGACTATGTGTCTTGGAGATAGTCATCTTATGTAGAATCCTGCAGGAGCTCTCTGAATTTCCTGAACTTGAATTTTGACCTCTTTTGGGAGGTTGGAGAAATTTTTGTGGACAATATCCTTAAATATGTTTTCCATGTTGCTTGCTCTCTTGCCCTTTCTTGCAGGGACACCAGTGGGTAACAGGTTTTGTTTCTTTACATAATCCCATATTTCTCAGAGGTTTTGTTCATTCTTTTTTTCTTTATTTTTATCTGACTAAGTTGACTTGAAGAACCAGTTTTCAAACCCTAAGATTCTATCCTTAGCTTGGTCTATTCTGCTATTAAAACTTCCGATTGTATTATAAAACTCTTGTCGTGGATTTTTCAGCTCTATCAGATTACTTTAGTTCTTTCTTCAAATGGCAATTTCGTCTTTCAGCTCTGGTATTGTTTTACTTGATTCCTTAGATTTTTTGGTGTGGGTTTCAACTTTCTCCTGAATCTCAAAAATCTTCATTGCCATCCAGATTCTGAATTCTACATCTGTTGTTTCACCCTTTTCAGCCTGACTAAAAACCATTGCTGGGGAGCTAGTGCAGTCATTTGGAGGTAAAAAGGCACTCTGGCTTTTTGAGTTGCCAGAGCTTTGGCACTAGTTCATTCTCATCTGTGTAAACTGATATTCTTTTATCTTTGAAGTTGCTGTCCTTTGGATGGAATTTTTTGTTTTTATATTCTTTGATGTCCTTAAGGGTTGGTGTTATAAGTTGGATTCAGTTGACTGGCTTTGTTTCTGCACAATTTCAGGGGGCCAAGGCTCAGTTCATCACTCCTGAGATGGGTGCTCTAACCCTGGGCACTGGGACCAGGCTCATCTCATTCTTCTCTGGCCCCAGAAGGTTAAGGCCCTGCTGTATTGAAGGGGCCTAGGTGTCTCCATTCTGCCGGCAACAACACTTCAATGGTAGGGGGAGGGAGGTTACTGGTAAAAACTCTTCATCGAAGTGATGGCAGCCAGGTCCATGTTCATGTGCACTGGCTGCAGCAGAGCAACAGCACAGTGGGGCCCACGTGCTTGTGTGCCAGTGGCAGCAGGGTGGTGGTGCTGTGGGATCTATGTATGTATGCTTGAGCCAACAATCGCAGGGTGGTGGGGGCTGCCCATGCATGCTTTCCCTAATGGCAGTGTGGTGGTATGTGCGTGTCTGTGCCCTGGCAAAGTAGTGGGGGAAGCTGCGGGAGAGTGCGTACTGATGGGAGCCCATCTGTGGAAACTCGCCAATGGCTAGGCTGGTAAAGGAGCCATGGCACTGGCTGCTGGGAAGTGCCCCAGTTGGGCACCTGAGGCTGTGTTGTAAGTAGGTGTAGGCAGGTAGGCAGAACTCCAGGAGACACAGCAGTGTGCTCAGATTAGACTGGCTTGGTCCTATGGACAAAGTAGTCCTGTTCTTTCCAGTTCTGACAGTCAACAAAGGCTAAAGCCACTTAGAGAAATGTGGTGAGCCTTGGAGATGGGTGTCCCTGGCCTTGCTCCTACCCTTTCAATTCCACACTGGCTGGAGTCCTGTTCCTTTCAACTCTCCAGGCAGCTCTCCCTGCAAGGTCAGATGTCTGTGGGGGTTGTGGGGTCTCCTGCAGCTAGGACTCCAGATGTCTGTGGTAATAGTGGGTCACTCTACACTCATTCGAGTCACTCCTTCCCCGGGAACTGCTTGGGGTCAGGAATGAGTCCTGGTGCTTGGGAACCCAATGTAGGGTTCCCAGCTTCCTCTCCCTTCAACCCAGGGTCTGTGTCCTCTCTGCATCTACTTTCAATTACTTCCTTCCCTATATTTATTATTGAGAGATATTTTACAATATTTTCTTTCTTCTTTTTTTTTTTTTTTTTTTTTGAGACAGAGTTTCGCTCTTGTTACCCAGGCTGGAGTGCAATGGCATGATCTCAGCTCACCGCAACCTCTGCCTCCTGGGTTCAGGCAATTCTCCTGCCTCAGCCTCCTGAGTAGCTGGGATTACAGGCATGTGCCACCATGCCCAGCTAATTTTTTGTATTTTTAGTAGAGACGGGGTTTCACCATGTTGACCAGGATGGTCTCGATCTCTTGACCTCGTGATCCACCTACCTTCGCCTCCCAAAGTGCTGGGATTACAGGTGTGAGCCACCGTGGCTGGCCTTACAATATTTTCTTACATACAAAGTCATCAAAATCTGGTGTGCATGTTACACCATTTCCAGGTAACTGATACCTCCATAAACCTAATGTTTTTGATTTTTGCTTTTTTGTTTTGCTTCTGTATTGTAAGAATTTACAAATTGGCAAGTAGTAATATGCATATAACAGTGTTTTCTAAAATAAGTCTACTTTATACATCATGATTATTGGCAGATTAACACAAACTCAAGCTACTTGGCCATTTCTGTCTACTTCATTTTTACATTCTTGTGCTTGAAGTTGACAGTATTTTATCTGGTATATATAACAGAAAGCAGAATGTACTGTACAATGTTCAGCCCCCAACACATTGCACTACTATAAAGAAAGCATTTTACCCCATCTCTTCAAACAATCTAATAAATACAACAGGCAATGGCTTGGTTCAGACCATAATGCAAAAACCTTCAGCTACTGAGGATGATTTCTTTTAGTCAGAGTTGCCATCTTGTTTGTAAGGGAAACATAGCCATTTTCTTTATTGTGTATACAAGCACTGCAGAGCTGTTTGTTTGGTTTTCAACAAAGACAATACAAAAATAAATTAGACCTCGATTTGGTTTAGGTAAGCAATCTTTTGAGCCACAGCTGTATTACTAACTCATCTATAATTGCTCTGCATTTATGAGGTACATAGTTTATTCTCTTGCTTGCCACACAATGGGCCATGCAAGTTAAAGAGCTCCAAGTTTCAAGGACTGGAGTTTTTGGGTGCCTGCCAGGACTGATCTGTTTAGCAAACAAGCTGGAGGGTGCTTATTAGTAAGTTGTGGCTTGCAGACCATGAAGCCCCTGGGGCCAGATGCACTGATCAAATGGTAGATCTATATACCAACAAGGCCATTGGATAGAAAGGAGAACAGCAACGCATTACTAAATATGCTTCTCACAAGCCTTAATTATGTCACTGTAAATGACTTCTTTTGTAACACTTTCTGTGGGTCCAGAAGACAGACTATTTAAGATTAACATAGAAACTATTTTTCAAATTAAAATGTAGACAATTCTAATGAGTGATACTGATATTATTCATATTACAAAAAACAAGCCCTGGTTAGACTGGGAAGGTGGAGTCATATTTCTAGTGGAACAAAACACATCTTATTCTCTCCAGTTACATTTCTCTCTTTAAAAATTGCTAGTCTTCTCTACCCCCTGCTTAGATTTTTGTTTCTATTGAGTGACTCAAGGTGGCTTGAGGCTTTAAATTAATGCTTGGTAGAATATCACTGAGGCCTTAAAAGAATGAAACCAGTTTGATCTATAATACCTCAAAAAAGAAAAAAATTCTAGATAATTTCATCTTTTGCCATTCTTGGTCTTACATATTGTTTTCTGCTGCTTTCCCTAGTGTGTCTCACATTTTAAGGTAACAGTATAAAATGTACCTTATGAGTGTTGCTATATTTTAATAAAAGCTATTTTAATAATGCAAATATGTGAGTTGAGAATTTTTTTCAGAGTCAGCCCAGTATTCCATTTAAATAAAACCTATTAGTAAAATCTTTTGTGTCTCTTGCTCTGCTGCTGGATTGGTTAATAATTTGTTTTTTAAAAGCTATTAGACAATCGCTCCTTAAATATCAATCTTATCAAGTTATGCACATCTGTAGTGTAGAGGAAGAGAGTTGAGGTATATTTGCTGCCATGATAATGATTGACCGTAATTATAGGAAGAGTCACCCACATTATGATGATGAAAGATGGTGTACAACAGTTTGTAAGTGCTGATGATATTTCAATCCCAATTTTGAGAAATTCTGGGAAAGGGAGTAAACTAAAAACAATTTTTATTTCTAGTTTGTGATATTTTTGGACCTACTTTACCATTGTAATATTGGCATGGTTAAAGTGATTTTTCATTATTTAGGAGGAAAACATTTACCTAGAAAAATATAATCTTAAAATGTGTGGCTATTATGTCAACTGTAACTATTTAGTGCTGATAAAATTGGCCCCCTTTATTTCTTCTCAAAATATTTAATCAAAAACAAATGCACTCTAGGAAGTTCCACGCTTTTATTTAGACCTCAAAACTATTTTACTCGTAGAAATAAATTGTCCTTTATTTTTTATTTCTTGGCTTTTGGCCTACGTTTGTATATGTGAGTCATTTTACTTTTTTATTTTTATTTTTGGAGACAGAGTCTCACTCTGTCACCAGGCTGGAGCACAGTGGCCTGATCTCGGCTCACTGCAACCTCCACCTTCCGGGTTCAAGTGATTCTCCTGCCTCAATCTCCCAAGTAGCTGGGACTACAGGTGTGTGCCACCATGCCCAGCTAATTTTTGTATTTTTAATACAGACAGAGTTTTACCATGTTGGCCAGGATGATCTCAGTATCCTGACCTTGTTATCCACCAGCCTCGGCTTCCCAAAGTGGTGGGATTACAGATGTGCACCACTGTGCTTAGCTCATTTTACTATTCTTAATAAGTTTATTGATGAAAATTAGTTATTCAAGGTGTTTAAACTTGTACAGTTTGGGCATGCAGATTTCAGTGGATCCAAAAGTTTAGAATATGTAGTAAATAAAAGTAGACAAAGTGGTCTGTGAACCTGAAGTGTAACTCAAAAAATGCATAGGAAACAAATTCTTTCTTTAGATTTCTGTCACTTGCTTCATTCCAACACATATTTTTTGAGCTTCTACAATGTTCCTGATTGAGTGTTTGATGCAGGAGAGATCAAGACCTGGTCCTAGCTTTCTCAGGGCTCAATTTCTTAGGGAATTGGAGGAAAGAAAGAAAAGTCAACCTAAAACTATAGTCAAGTGGGGTGCATGCAAACATGGGGATACTTGTAGATAGCCCAGAGGAGCTAGTGACCACCTCCAAGGAGTGGGACAAGGGAGCATCTCTGTGGGGGTCTTTGAAAAGCCAGTTTGAGTTTGCTAATCACAGAAAGGCAGAGGACACTGTGAGGAAAGGACTCAGCAAGTGCAAAGTGACAACCGGTGAGAGAAGAAGCAGGTCTGAGAGTACAACACAGAAGAGGGAATGGAACGGGCTTAGGCCTTGAGGATGCAGGGGCTAGGCAGAAGCTAAGTAAGCTGAGAAGCTCCTCTCATGGGTATCATGTTTGGTACTTTGATCTTAATGTAATAGGGATCTCCCGAGGAACTGACAAAATCAGAACTGTGTGGATATATTTTAATAATACACTTTCTTTTATAAGATAAAATACACTGGATGCATAAAATGGAAACCCCAATGTACTTATGCTCCAACAACTCAGAGAAAACTACTGTTAACATTTTGATGTAGATCCTTCTGATCACTTTTCTATGTATGTGTCTGATATATGTAAATATCTATATGCACATATATGTGTTTAGAAATAACTACTCAATAACCTGCTCTTTTACTTAACAGTAGGTGTAGAACATTTTCATATCAATTCTTTTCTGCAAGATGATTTTTATTAACTATGCAGTATTTCAGCATACGGAAATATACCAATTGAGAAACAATTGTTGGACATTTATATTATTTCCATAATGCTCCATTAAACATCATTGTGCACATACATCTTTGTGTATGTTCTAATTATGTTCTTACATATATTCCTAAAAGTCGAATTGCTGGTTGAAGAAGTAGAAGCAATTCATCATGAATTTGATAATGTATTGCCAAATTACTCCCCAGAAAACTGAGCATCGTACAGGGGTGAGGTTATGGGCCAGGAGACGTATAAGGAGGCTGTTTCTGTAGTTCAGTTGAGAATAAATGATGACTCATTAAAGGTGGTAGATCAAAAAAAGGGCAGGTGTCTGGGATGATGCTCAGCTTTCTGTGTTGGGTGATAAGACCCACGGATATACCTGAGAGAGAGCATGCAGAGGGAATAACTCAATTCCTTTCAAGCCTTCATTATGGACTCTTAGGAATGTGTATTTTGGCTAATTCCCTCTTCTTCATATCAACAACTTTTTAAATTTCTTGATCTAAACGCCTAGACTCAAGCCATCAGAAGCATTCTTTCATTAAGGTTGACTACATAAAAATGACCTTGTTTTATTCATAAGAGAACAATTACAGAGTAGTTTCACTAGGCAAAGCTCTTTATGTGGTGTTTATGGTTAGAGCAGGAAGAAGCACTACGGAAAAAATGGTGGACGTAGGAAAGCCTAGAGCAGGCATTTTATCATAATGCCCTTAAATGAAGGAATTCACTGTCAACCCATGGCAGAACTGTACTGAGACTGCCTCCAAGCATAGAATGCACTTTTTCTGATAGTTCACAGAATTTTAGAGCTAGAAAAGGTCTTCCTGTCCAATGCTTTCAGTTTTATAAATAAAAAACCGAGTCTTGCTCAAGGCAAGGAATGTGCTGTCATGTTGAGTCCTAAGGCCTGGGGAGGACCAGAATGACCAGACTCCAGGCCTGTCTCCACTGCCTGAGAACAGCCTTGTCTACTTCTGCCTGTGAACTGTACAGATAGTACCATTATCGATGTGAATGAGATTGGGAAACCACTTCAAGAAGTGGTTTCAAGCCTTATTCAGGGTCAAAACCACTTGGGGAACTGTTTAAAAATAACAATAAAAAAGGCACCAGATTCCTAGGCTTGCCCTAAGTTTACAGAATAAAATTCTTTGGCTCCTGGGGCCTGGAAATATGCTTATAAGAAGCTTCTTAAGCAATGCTGATGTTCTTGGTTTACAGATCAAGTTCACAAAGGCCCTGGATTATTGTATAGGCTTTAGGATGAGGCATGTCCACTTTATTTTTTATTTTTAATTTATTTTTATTTTCTAATTTTAATTTTTTTTTTTTTTGAGACAGAGTCTTGTTCTGTCATCTAGGCTGGAGTGCAGTGGCATGATCTTGGCTTGCTGCAACCATTGCCTCCCAGGTTTGAGCAGTTCTCCTGTCTCAGCCTCGTGAGTAGCTGAGATTACACCTGGCTAATTTTTGTATTTTTTAGTAGATATGGGGTTTCACCATGTTGCCCAGGCTGTTCTCAAACTCCTTGCCTCAAGTGATCTACTCAGTTTGGCCTCCCAAAGTGCTGGGATTACAGGCGTGAGCCACCATACCCAACCCAGAGGCATGCCCAATTTAAATCGTGGTTCCATAACTACTTCCTATGTGACACTGGGCAAATGATATAAATTCTTTGAGCCTCAGTTTGCTCATCTGTAAAATGGAGATGAAAACACATACATTACAAAGAGGGAGGAAATATGTAGACAATGTCTGGTCCTAAGGAGCACTAAATAAATTATAGTTGTTACTATGATTCTTATTTATGCTTTCTGGTACTTTAATGGCCAGAGTCAATATAGTTTCCCATGATCAGTTCCATTTTTGTGGGTTTTTTTTTTTTTTGATCACTCAGGGTTAAGGTTACTGAAAAACTATCCCTGGACTATATATATATTTAGCAGTTTGGCCCTCTTCAGTGATGAATTTGCACTTACAACTTCTACTGCCAGGTGCGCAGATTTTCACGTTAACAGCACAGCCAATGTCCAAAGAGGCAAAGGGAATACCATTAACTGGCTCACCTGTGCTTTATTCATTGCCTGAGCCAACCTGACTGTGACTAATTTTAATACAGGGAGAGAGAGCACTCAGTATGTTCCATGGTAAGTTCAAAATCAGAGCTTTCATTTCCTTTGCTACTGTAGAGAAACATTTCTACATACATGTCTATTGCAAGTGTAAATTCTCATGTCTAGACATTTAGCTTTGCATTAAATTCTGCCTTTGACCAAGGCTTACCAGAGTATTAATAATATATTGAACTTTTGCTGTTTTCTACAAACTTCCCTGATCAAAATTAAGAACAGTGCCATCTTCTATAACGTTTTAGGAAAAAAAAAAAAAATGAAACAACTACAGCAAATGATTAAAAGGCAGCACCACTTTTAAAGATAAAAGTTTATAATTAGCATGGAAGTTCTGTAATTTAAAATGGAAAGTTTGTGAAGGTATAGGAAAACAGGATAAACCTCAGCTACAAAATAACAGGTTTCAGATGCTAAAAATATCAACCATTTAACCCAAAGTGAACCAATTATAACAAATTTCCTGTAATGGATGGGCCTAAAACTTAGAGGTAAATCCACTGACTTAACAGGAAATAAGTCAGATTCTTGATACTAATTACCAAACTTTTGCTATATATTGCTCTCCAAATTTAGAATTCCAAATATCTATTCCATTTGAGTTACTGAGCTCAGTGTTGTTTTATGTTAATAGGAGCACTTATATAGTATATTGCATTGAAATCTGTTATCTATGTAATAACTGTTTAGCAATTATTTAATTATTACCCAGACAAATATGTTTTTCATAGTCATCTGGGATCTATTTGGAATATTATAACTCCTGTTTCAGCTTAGAGTTAGTTTTCTTTCAATATTATTTCACTTCTGTATATTAAAAGCATACTTTAACAGTGTGACAGGTAATAAATTGTTATTTTCAAAGAACTGTCAGTCATTTCAGAATATATTCTTCTAATCAACTGGCATGAATTTGATACATGGTAGATAGCTTATCAAATATCTGTTTGGATTCTTTCATTTTGAGTGTGTTAACTGAACCTATGGAATGATGAAACTCAATCTCAGGCTAAAGTAATGGAATTTTTATATCTAAAATATAAAGAGTTATTTTTGGGCAAGGGAGTTTAGGTGATGAAATGCTTCACTATGAAGTGCCAACTCTCCCCACCCCCAAGAGTTGGTTTAAAATTGAGATCACTAAGTTACAAAGCCCAACTGCACTCCAGGAAATAATTTAAACTATGCAGTGGTGTAAGTATCATTTTATTCATAGTGAATAACAAAGAAAAATAAATTTGACTACTAAAAATTTCTTTTTAGAAAACCAATTGGTTTTTGCCACTGTGATCATACCTCTGTTCACACCCACGCTGAACAGTGGAGGTAGCCCACTGGTTTCATTCTGGGTTTTGAAGTAAGTTTGGAATACTTTCCCAGCAATTCTTCCATGCTCCACATTAGATTCCAGTTATTAAATGGAAATTTCCCAAAGGGTCTACTCATTTCCCAATAATAAAATGTAGAGTTTATGTTCTGTAACTATTCATGCTCCAGACTAGATCAGAGATTTCTCACACATGAAGTAAACAGAAGTCTAGGGCTTTCCAGGAGCACATCAGGTCAAAAGGAGTCTATGATTCCTTCAATTGGTTTGATCTCTCATATATTAGATCTCCTTTCTCTTTCTCTCAACTTCTGTGACACCATGTTCTTTTTTTTTTTTTTTTTTGAGACAAAGTCTTGCTCTGTTGCCAGGCGCCAGGCTGGAGTATAGTGGAGCAATCTCGGCTCACTGCAACCTCCGCCTCCTGGGTTCAAGCAATTCTCCTGCCTCAGCCTCCTGAGTAGCTGGGATTACAGGCACACGCCACCATGCCCAGTCAATTTTTGTATTTTTAGTAGAGACGGGGTTTCACCATGTTGGCCAGGATGGTCTCAATCTCCTGACCTTGTGATCCGCCCGCCTCGGCCTCCCAAAGTGCCGGGATTACATGAGTCACCTCGGCCTCCCAAAGTGCCGGGATTACAGGCATGAGTCACCACGCCCGGCACCATGTTCTAATATAAGTTATTTTGTTGTCACTTTCACGTTTGTGGGGTTATATTCTGCACCTGGTTTCTTTAAAACTCTTGGAGTTATAAACCAGGTTCTGTGTTCCCACAGTGTTGGATTAGGAACATAGGATTTTAAAAATGCTTATTAACGGATTTGAATTGATTGTAACTTGTCTGGATAACTTAGAGAATTCCTTTAATTTTTCTTCTCATATTTGCATGTAAAAACACATTGCAATTCCAGCAAGACTGTAACCCTGATCAGTCACACAATAAGAACCCTGATAAGTCACTACCTATCAATTCTGGGAGGCTCTTGGTTCAGAAAAAAACAAAAACTGTGCAGTTAAATGAACATGGGTTAGAGTGGATAGATGGCCCAAAGTGAGATTGGAAAGAGGATGTGTGTGGAGAGGAGGGTCTTAGGTGGCTCTGGAGGTAGTGCAGTATCTTCTTAAAGGCACTTTGGTCCACTCTAAGGCCCACTCTAAGGCTCTGTTTCCAAAATCCTATTACCTGGGTCATATTTTTGCCAAAGGCATAAGAAGAGTGATTCATGTGGACTGGGTATTTCCTTTGCCTGCCGGTCTCTCAGTTGCCATTTCCCCTTATCTCAGAGGTTCCTTTGTAGATTCCTGAAATCAATTACATCATATTCTGGAATAAAAGGTTTTCTACGTTCAGGCCATCATTTTGACTCCACATTATTTCAATCAAACCAAGATTAGCCCAGAGAAAGGGAAAGTTATATTAACACGGAGGAAGTACCAGCTCCAAAGAGAAAATGCAAATTAGCATGCAGTAAATTTTAATGAAATAATCATCATAAAGGATTATAGACTCATGGGACAAAGGAAAACCACAGAAACTTTAGTTTATTTGTGAAGAAGCTTATGTACAACCATCCTGTACAGTTTAGATCTATTCCTAGGTATGCCACCTGTCTTCTTGCCACACTTTTTGACAGTATACATTTTATCAAATGTTATTCCTTACTGAATTAATAATTTCTAGAAAGGAATTTTATGTATCCTCGTGCAAGAAATTTTATGTAAAAGTGAATTGTTCCTTGAAGATTATGGGTGACTTTGATAGACTGCAAGAACTGCCCTTCCCCTAACACACTTCCCTCTGCCATCTAATTTGACACTTAATCTGAGACTTAATAAGAAAGTTCTTATGCAATATTGTTGTAATTGATCCAGGGGATCTGGAGGTTGCCAGTATTAAGTAAAGAGAAGGAAGTAGGGTTGTCTATGGCCCACTCCACCTGCCTCAGCCCATGACAGTTGTGTCTTATCCTGATCGATGCTGTAGATCTTGTCTTTGAAATTGCACAGACTTCAGTCCAAAATGTTATTGATGTAATGCATATGTGTGTATAATTTGTTTACATACTTGGGGGTAAATTAGCACTATAACTGCTTTATTTAAAAGGAAGTGGAATATAAGTGCCATGACTCTGGAAAGTAGGGTATTTATAGTGCCATCTGTCTTCAGTAAAAATTTTTGAATCCCATTCTCACCTCCATCCTCAACTTACCTGGGTAATAATACCTACAGCAGACAGAAGATTTGTCTAATGAGTTGTGAAAGTTGTTTCTTTTGAAAACCAGGCTCTTCTCACAGTAGAATAATAAAGTAATCGCTGCTATGGTGTGAATCCATCTAAAATTGCAATGTTTGGGTCTACATGGGAATAATTTGGCATGGAGATAATTACCGAAAGTGTAAGTATAGTTTAATTCTTTGGCAAGTGGTAACAACAGTTACTCATCATCATCCTAATTACCTGATGGTATTTGTTAAGCAAACATAGGCCACTGGCTCTATATTATGGATTGTACCAGCAATTAAAGTGGGCCCAGACCTTGCCCTCTGGGCACCTACGAGAGAGAACAGATAGCAGATTACTGAATGCACAAACTAAGCATGTCTTAATTCTCCTGGTTTTCAAACATCATGACTTTGCCAGCTGCCACATACCCTTAGCTAAACTGATAAAGACAATGTGAGCTCTAGGACAGAAGATACAGGATTAGGATTTCCACAGGGAATTAAAGGTATTTTGCATTCACAAACTCATAAGGTAACACCTTAATGTCTCATCCCAGGTATTATCTTACGGGTTTGTGAATGCAAAATACATTTAGGATCAAAAGAAAATACTGTCAGGAATGTGTACGGGCTCCTCCAGCTTTACAGCAGCCAACTGTGGGCTCCTAAAAGAAAGCTCGAGAATATCAGATTTGGCAGAGATCTCGTAGGCCACTTAGCCAACTTCCCACCTATATGGAAATCTCAGTCAGCTGGGATTATCACTGGTAGTGTTAAAAATAAGCCTATTAAAGTTGTAGGGAATTTAAATTTTAATGTGCCTCTATGTGATACACTGGATTTGAAATTGGATTTACTTGGAAGTATGAATACTGAGTAGCAAGAAAGAACTTCAACATTTATTCACTTTCTAGCATATGTAAGCAGTAAGTGTAGGTCCTTTCATATGCATCATGGCTTCTAATGGTCATTTGTTCTGTCTGCTCTTTATTTTGCCAATTTCATTCAAATATAAACTCCATTTTAATATATTAATCCCAATTTCTGTGTCAGTGGGGTTTTCATGGAATGGCCTTCTATTGCTGATTTAAGTTGGAAGAAACTAGAAGATCATTATTCTTGTAAAATATGATGATGAATTATATCTAAGGCTTAAAAGCTCATTCAATTTTAGGTGCAAAACTTTAGACCTAAATGAAATATACAGTGAGAAAGAGATGAAAGGGACTTCAATCTTTGAAAAACCAGCTGGGTGTGGTGGCCTGTAATCCCAGCTACTTGGGAGGCTGAAGCAGGAGAATCATTTGAACCAGGGAAGGCGGAGGTTGCAGTGAGCTGAGATTGCATCATTGCACTCCAGCCTCGGCAACAAGAGTGAAACTGTGTCTCAAAAAAAAAAAAAGAAAAAAGGAAAAAAGAAAAAGAACATATGAAAGAAGTACAGAAAGAAGAAAAACTATGTCCTCTCCTTACAACTGTAGAATGAGGTCTCCAAATGATGACATTCATTGAGTAACCTGTCTTGAATATGAATTCTCGGGGACAGATCATCTTCTCTATGTTCTAACATACTTCTGACATAAAAATTCTGTCTGTTTAGGTGGGTATTCCCTTAATGAAAAGTCTGCACAGGACAATAAGAAATCTATTATATGTTACCAAACTTTTTTCTGTTTCCATTTATTCACATTCTTTGCTACTATACTTAATACATATGTCTTTATTATCATCACTCAATTAAACAATACCTTCCTCCATATTTTTACTAATTACAAAATTTCTGAAGAGATTAAGATATTTTGACAGTTTTGGTGAGTTACAACCCTGCTCGTACAAACACCATGTATGGTAAATAATATATTATGGTTCTTTTTGGAATCTGGAGACTGAGAGAAAAGTATGTAGGATATGAGAGTGGGGCTGTATTTTTGGGTTCATGTAGCCTGATTTCCTTTCAAATTCTGGCTGTCTTTTTTATACCCACAATGTATAGCCCAGTTGTATTAGTCAGGGTTCTCCAGAGAAACAAAACTGGTAGGATGTATATAAACATAGAAAAAGATTTAATTTAAGGATTGGTTATGGCAACTGGCAAGTCCAAAACCTGCACGGTGGGTGTACAGGCTGGAGACCCAGAGAAGAGCCAACATTGCAGTTCAGGTCCAAAGGCCACGTGCTGGCAGCATTTTCTCCTGCTCAAGGAGAACATACAGTCTGCTGTTCCATTCAGGCCTTCAACTGGTGGATGAGGCCCACCCATATTATGGAGGCAATCTGCTTTGCTCTAAGTCCACTGATGTACATGTTAATCTTATCTAAAAATAACCTCACAGAAACATCCAGAATAGTGTTTGGCTGCATTTCTGAGCAATGTGACCCAGCAAAGTTGACACATAACATTAACCATCTCAACACCCAACAATAACAACTAAAATGAGAGCATTTGGAGAGACTTGCTTTTCCCTTTCTTCTTTGAGTAACCAAATTTTGATTGGAATAGGGAAGTAACACACACACACACACACACACACACACACACACACACACACACCCCTTGGAGCAGTCCATAGTTAGACTTTATGCAAACAGAGAATGGTTAATAGAGAAGGAGTAAATTTACACTTCGGAATGACAGTGCTGCATGATTAATTCTAGCACCAGTATATAGAACCATTTGTATGCTATTTAAAGTGGGAAAGGAGATCTGAAGTAAAATTCTGATTCCTCATCACTAAGAGTCTTGTGACTTTTTGCCTATGGAAATATATCCAGATACTCTTCTAGTTTCTCATGATCCTCTTTTGTTTCTCCCATGAGACTCTTGTCTGAAGCCAGTCTATGCAGGGAGCATACTTCTTTACTTCGGGACAATAGACTGACTCTGCTTCTAAACTTCTCATCCCCTTTTCTTGTCTCTCTTGCTCTTCCATATTAGAGGCTTCAGAGCCTCCCAACCCTCCCAACCCTCCCCAAACTGCAAACGTTGAGACAGAAAGCCTGGCTTTTCTCTTTCTTTTTATTTTCTGGAGATGGAGTTTCACTCTTGTTGCTCAGGCTGGAGTGCAATGGCGTGATCTCTGCTCACTGCAACCTCTGCCTCCCTAGTAGCTGGGATTACAGGTGTGCATCACCACACCTGTCTAATTTTTTTTTGTGTTACTGGTAGAGACAGGGTTTCACCATGGTGGCTAGGCTGGTCTCGAACTCCTGACCTCAGGGGATCCACCAGCCTGAGAATCCCAAAGTAATGGGATTACAGGTGTGATTCACTGTGCCTGACTGAAAGCTTGGCTTTTCTGTCTCTCTTTTCCCACACCATTCCATCCTTTTAACTTTTTAAAGTTATCAAGCAACCCTTTAAAAACTATTTACATTTTACCTGTATTCTCAATAACAAAGCAATTCTGGAAACCGAGCCAGCACGTAAGAGCATTTCTCACTTTTCTTCCACTTCTCCAGAACCTGTAACTCTATATAAGAAGCCCAGAGCTCTGACTGGCAAAAGCAGAACTCTCCTCAAAGATGAAGTAGTGAAGAGAGCAAGCAGGTGAGAGCAACATGCTCTTTAGTAGAGGCATTATGGGTCGGGGGCAAAGGGGAACGTTGTGTAGCAAGAAGTCTAGGAAATTCTACCCAGTAGTATTTTGTCCCAAACATATTTCTAATTAACCATTTCTTTGCCAATATCATATAGGCTATGTATTATATTCAAAAGATACCATGTACTCTCTGAGGATGGAAATTATGAGAGTGTCTGTGGCAGCCTATGCCAATCTTGGACTGCTCTATGATAAATTTCCTCCTATTGCATCATGATCTTTTGCTCTGAAACTTTATTTACCCCCTTATATCTGCCCTCCAGCAACAATGAGTCTAATTTGATTCTCTGCTATAGCTTTGCAAATACACAAATACTGTCAGAGCTCCTAAATCTCATTTTTTCCCCTGGTTTCAAGCCTTTAGTTCCCTCAGTCAAAATTTATACGATATGATTTTCAGAGTCTTCTCTGTCTCAGTCGCCCTTTTGATGTTTGCTAGTTTTTAAATGTTGAGTTGCTTAAACTGGCTTAACATTCTAACCGAAGATTCCATGGCTTGTACCTACTCAAGTGGAATTGTTACCATTTTGTTCTATGATTTGTGCTTTTTAACATGACCACCATATTTGCATTTGCTTTTTAAACTATCACATTACAATGGTTTGCTTATATTGAGGTTACAAACTGCAATCTCCTGGTCATTTTCATTACAAGTATTGCCAAACAGATTCCTCCATCCTGTATTTATTTAATCTTTTAACCTAAGTGCATTACTTTTCCAGTTTCATTGTTAAATGTCATCTGGTCAATCTATTGTTCGGCCTTTTTATAATCCAGCTGCCTGAGAATAACATTAAAAACTCAAGGACTGAGGAACAGACAAGCTCTAATGTAAAAGGACTACTAGTGACTGTGAGTAACAAAACAACACAAACATATTTAAATTAAAATAAGTGGTGTTACATTCATACAAAGCTGAATACATACATATAATAAATAAATTCTTTGAAAATTACTGTAAAATTACTCTAAAAGTTATAAATAGAAAAGTAATAATTTAGTAGTAATGATGTAGATTGAAATTCCAGATGATATTGATGAAGACAAGAACTCAAATGCAGGAAAGGATAGGGGAGTAAAACACACCAAATTCTTAATCTTATATCATGAAAATCAAAGGTTTTGTTTCGTTCATGAATTTGATATTTTACAAAATATAGGGTCACATACAATTTGAAAAACTTAGCAGCAACCACCAACAAAATAAAATATTTTTAAAAATGTATATGTTCCAAATCACCATGGAAGATAAAAGCAATCAAAACACCAAACAGAGAAAAACAGGCACACACAAAATAGCAAGACATTACCCAAAAGCAAAAGGAAAAAAAACAAAATGCTGGTGGTAAGGTCAAATATCAGATATAAAAATTGAAGTAAATTTTGTAACCTTTCCAAGGAAAAGGCATATACTCCTTAGGATAAGTTTTTAATAAAAGATAAATAAGAGGGCAGACAGAATTAAAACAATGTAAATGTTTAATTTTTAAAAGCACAAAAATTGCCACAAATAAGGCAGAAATGGTTAATATCTTTGCTCTTATGATATAACAATGGATAAGGAATATGAATAAAAGGCAAGAACAGACAATTCACAGAAAAAACAAGCAATGTTCATGTAAAAATATTGAATATTAAATACATACTTAATGAAATTCAGACCAAATTAAAATTAGATTTTCTTTCGCCCTGCTAAATCAGCAAATAATTTGAGAAGAAAAGAACATTTTGAGTGTCGTTAAGATGGATCCTCTTTCAAACACGTGCTGGTGGCAATGTGAACTGGTAATGTACTTTCTGAGAAGTACTTTGGTACTTTGTATATCAAGAATCTTTAAACCATGGTATATTGTTTCATTCAATAATTCAACTTCTGGAAATGTACCCCAAGGAAATAATCAGAAATGCAGATAAATATTTCTAAAAATTAAATTGCAATTTTATAAGAAAAACAGTAAAAAAAACTTCAGAATAAAGTAGTAATTAAATTAATTACAATATGTAACTGATTCACTAGAAATTATGTTTACAGAATTTTTCATGACATGGGGATCAAGAACTACAATAAAATGCCAAGTGAATAAAATGTATGATATCAACTGGGTAAATGTGTTTGTGTATATGTATCTGTATTTTCTCAATTCTAAGATACACTTTTTATATTTCAGTGATTCTAAAATTAGGATAAATTACACACAATATAAATCTTTTTTGTAACTGAAAAATCTTTATTTAAATTAATGGATTATCTCACAATAAAATTTTTACATCTTAAAGTCAAGGAAATCCTGTGTCCTCGTACTTAAAAAATATTTACCTTACTAAAAAGATAATGTTTATCTTAGTAAAAGCCCATTTGGAATGGATTTTCATTATGAATACTCACTAGATCCTACTAATCAGCATTTTGTTTTGTGAGGGCCACAAGCCGCCTGTTTTATTGTCCTCTCTGGAATTTTACAAGATAATAACATCATGTGTACTTATTTATTTATCGTTTCTAGAATTTGCTTCCACACCCTCTATCTCCTACCTTCTGGAAATCCAAAGCAAATCTATTTTGTCTCTTGAGATAATTCTGTTTGTCCTCGATTCAATGGTTACGTCACGATTATGCCTAGGAATTCCTATAAAATTCTCTGAAGATTAGGGAGGATTCATTTAAGCAGCCCTCTATTTTCTAGAAATTTGTGTCCCCTTTTAACCCATGATTGACTTTTAAGTTTTGAAGATAATTTTCCTCGATGGAACTGTTTCTCTCATCTGTTAGCATTGTACTGTCATCTCCAGTGGTGTACATTTTACTTTCTTGTTCACATCAGTGATCTAAACAGAACTGAAATGATTGGTTTTATTGCTTTTGTCACTTTTGTAAGCTTTGGCTTATGAGCACATTAACGATTCTGACAATTTTCTTAGACATTTCACAATTTGCGTCCTTGGTTATATAACCTTCCTTGCTTTATATATGTATTCTTTCAAAATCTAAACTCATCAGATGATTTTTGGGCAATCTTACTGGTTTCCTTATTTCCACATTTATTTGTCATAACATGGTCAGAATTTCATTTTTAGAGCCCACCATCTCTCTTAGACAATGTTCTCTCTTTTATAAAGCTCTATTTTCGACTTCCTTTAAATTACTTTTCAAATCTTTTTAGTCTTAAGGCTTTGGATATGTGCTGGACTCTGACCAAAAGTCAACATCTTAAATATTAGTAATTCCTATGTGGCATGATCACTTTTTTCTATAGTCTCTGTTGTTTTTATGGTCTCAGAAAATGAAAGATTTAAATGAATAGTATACTTTGTCAAGATAATTAGGGTAAGTAATTGATATCAGAGAATAGCGGTGTGGCAGGGGTCTGCCTAGTCCGGATTGCTTGGTTTTATTCTGTAACACAAAGTGAAAGCTGTCAATTTTAGGTTTTGGCCTTAGGGAAATGCAACATGACTAATCCAGCTATAGCTTCATTTGAAAAGCTTTCAAGTCTACATACATGTTATATAGAAGCACACATAGTACACACATAGCACATTGAAATCAAGACTCCATAGTACCTCAACACACTTCTCCAGGGCCCTATAACTCATGACCACAATGAGCAGAGCAGCGGTGTTCCTTGTTTATTCCATCTGTGTAACCCAATAGTAGTAAAATTAAAGCTTCATAAACAAGAAGATATTGAACTCTTTAGCAAAGTCAAGTATGTTGTGAAAAAAAACCCAAATGGGTTTTTCAATGCAGACGTTTTGTCGAGACGCTTAATTTGTTTGTTGGACCCAAAATGTGGGGGTTGCAACAATCATTATTTCTTTTCCATGTGGGACATAACAGTATAACGACTTACATTGCTAGCATTTTGTTCTAGCCTTCTTTGTTAGGTTTTGGTTGAATTCTTAATTGAAATAATGATACATGTGATCACTGAAGAACATAAGTCAGGATATCCACCAACTGTTAGATCAACGTTTGCTTAAGAACATCAACTGGTGTGAAGGAAGAAAATATTCAAACTTGGACAGATTATTTCTTATCTCATCCATTTTAATTTTTGTGCATGTTTTATTATAGATATATAATGTTAATATAGTGGTACATTTTATAAGGCTTATTGACAGATAAGTGTAAATATATTGGGGAATTAAAATGTATTAATTGTGGTTCATGATCAAAAAAGTTGGAGGCCATGATGTTTTATATAAAAATGGCCCCCAACGTTCTTGACTATATGTAATATCTATGTATGTAATTATGATATGTAATCTCTATATAATATCTATTATATGTAATCTCCCAGAGCTTGGAACTTATATTTTGCTTCATTAAAAAGTGGAATTGCCAGGCATGGTGGCTTACGCCTGTAATCCAGAACCTTGGGAGGCTGAGGCAGGCGGATCACCTCAGGTCAGGAGTTCGAGACCAGCCTGACCAACATGGAGAAACCCCGTCTCTACTAAAAATACAAAATTAGCCAGGCATGGTGGCACATGACTGTAATCCTGGCTACTTGGGAGGCTGAGGAGGAGAAGCACTTGAACCCAGGAGGCGGAGGTTATGGTGAGCTGAGATCATGCCATTGCATTCCAACCTGGGGCAACAAGAGTGAAACTCCATCTCAAAAAAGTAAAAATAGATAAAAAGGTGGAATCTATTGATGTTTAATGAGAACTCAATAAGAACAAATATGCTAGAGTATGAAAAACCAATTTACATGAAAATGAAAATTGGCTGACCAGCAACGTTTGACAAACATTAGAATGGGCCCCAGAAAGGGAGACTTCTGGTTGTCTCTCAATATTTGTTCTCTCTTCCTCCTTAGTAACAGAACCCATGATTTTTAAACCATGCACATTCCTCAGTATCTATTACTATTGAATGCTATATGTGACTGAGTTATGGCTAAGGGGATATAATCAGATGTATGTAACTTCTGAGATGTGTCCTTAAAAAGAAAGGAAGCCACTTGTGGTGGCTTATGCCTGTAGTCCCAGCACTTTGGGATGCTAAGGCAGGAGGATCACTTGAGCTTATTAGCTGGAGACCAGCCTGGGCAACATGGTGACACCCCGTCTCTACAAAAAATTTAAAAATTAGCTGGGCTTTGTGGTGAGTGCCTGTAGACCCAGCTACTTGGGAGGCTAAGATGGGAGGATCCCTCAAGCCCAGGAAGTTGAGGCTGCAGTGAACTATGATCACTATACTCCAGCATGGACAATAAAGTGAGACCCTGTCTCAAAAAAGGAGATTGGGGGAGGGTATGCCATTTTTCCTATCCGTTTTCCTGCTGGCAGGAATAAGGCTAATGATCAAATATCTATCTTGAATCATGAAGAAGCCGCTCACTGAGGATGATAGAGCCATCATCAGAAGGACCAAGACAGAAGGACCATGGAGTCACTATACCAGCTTTGGACAGCTAAGCTCCAGATTGCCTTTATGAGAAAAAAAATCAGTTTCTATCTTGTTAAACCACTGTAATGTTGAGTTTTCAGTTATTCGCTACTGAATCTAATATGACTAATGTAGTTATCGTAATTAATTAAATGTATTAATTTTGTGAAAAATTTTAAAGTACAATATATTGAATATTGCATCATAAAATATCTTACATGCTGTGATTTAATTATGTACACTTATTATTCCAACCTTTATTGAACACTAGTGGATATACAGAGAGGAAAAGACGGTGATTACTTACAGTTAAAATAGGAGATACAGACACAAACTCCAAAAATTAAAAGCAGGAGTGGAACAATAAAGTAGCTGTAGTTTAGAAGAGAAGAAAACATTATCGGGAGGAGGGAACGAGGAAGGAACTGGTAGATAGGGATGATCACAGACACAAAGCACATTCTGACGACGTTGAGAAAGCACGAATGTCCATAAAAAGGGGTCACTAGATGAAGACTTGTTCCGAATTTGGTCTGGGATAAAACTTTTTGTGTGTGAGACAGTTCACAACCAACTTTCTTCTGCAATGAAATTAGCATTCCTGATACACACTTAAGCAATTTTCCGAGAAACTTTAATGCAATTAAAAGCTTTTCTGGGAAGTCAGCTCTTTACCTCCTCTACTGATGTTCTTTAACCAGATTATTTTCCTGAATTTTGTCTAAAATACTTATCTAAACAGTCTCCTTTCCATAATACATCCCTACTGCAAGTGAATCTTTGAATTAGCCTCACTGGAATTCTTCCCTGGCAGCATAAGAAATAAAAACTTAGACATGTCCTTATAAATAAATTTGTTGAAAAGGGTTTTTTATTGGTCTAATTACATTTTGGCAAAATAAAGTGTGCATGTGAGGACATAGTTGCTAAGACAGGCTAAATGATATTGGAAAGTGATGCATACTGGGCAAAGGAATTTAATCTCTGGTGAGGAGTATGGAGCCACTGAAAGAGGCCAAAAACACAGAAAATGCTCAAATACATAGCTGTTATATTGCATGGAAGAGTGATGCAATCCAGATAATATTGTAGAACTACTTATTTGGAAATAGTGTGCTGGGTAATCCAGGAGCTGCTTCACTATTATTCAACAGAAACTGCTATGTGAAGATCACCAATGACCACCTTGTGCTACCTGTGATTTCTGTAGCACTGATCTCAGCCTTCATTTTTCTTGATCTACATAGCTCATTCATGGGGTTGTCTCCTCTCTCCTTATGAAAAGTCTTCTCTCTTGTTGAGCTGTCATGGCATTGTACTGTCTTGATTCTTCTTTTCCTCTTTACTTACCCAATTCCCTGATGACCATTATTTTGTCTCTTCAGTGATGTTCTTCCTTCTTCCAGGCTCAGAATGCAGATTTCCCCCAGTGCTTCCCTGTCACCTCCTCCTCTGACAACTTCTCCTAATGGTACATTGGGACCTCCTGCAGCATAGTGAATATCTTTTGCCATATAAAATGTAAGACCTATTTCTATTAGCATTATCTTGAAAATAGCAGATAGATTTCCATAGATTTGGGCTAGGCTGAGAAACCTACCTGGATGCATGGGGGTGAACCAAATGACATCTCAATAATTTATTTCTAGACTGGGATCCTAAGCTTATTTTTTTGTGTTTTAACTTGGAAAATCTTTGTCTGACTTTAACCCTGAAGGACTATATTCAGGAATACTTTCCATATTAATATTAACAATATGGTTTATGGCATATTTAAAGTAGATATAACTGAAAGTCTCATTTTGCAAGTCTGAAAAAAGAATGACACTCTGACATGATTTTATCAGGTTGTTTTTCTTTCTCATATCTATTTCATCTCTATGTCTTGTTTATGCGTCTAATGTTGCAGTTGTCCCATGGAATTATAAATTCAACTGTGAATTTCCTGTGAATGAATGGACTGTATGAATTTGCTTCTGTATTCCTATTGTTTTAGTATATGCCTAGCATATAGTAAGTGTAAAAATGAAATTTGCCAATTAAATTAAAACAAAAATGATGCTATTGAGAAAAAATATAAAGTATTTAGCAAAAAGTAGAAACTACACAAGAGTAGAAATCATATTGAGAATATTTGGAAGGTCTGAATTTGATTCATGAAAAATTTTAAGGAAATGTCAATGGAAATTATGATTATCTTTTGTTCTTTGTGTCTTTCTTTTGCTGTTGTTGCTTCTGTTGTTGAGATGGAGTCTTGCTCTGTCAACCAAGCTGGAGTACAGTGGAGGGATCTCAGCTCACTGTAACCTCCACCTTCCAGATCTAAGTAATTCTCCTGCCTCAGGCTTTCAAGTAGCTGGGTTTACAGATACGTGCCACCATACCTAGCTAATTTTTGTATTTTTGTTAGAGGCGGAGTTTTACCATGTTGACCAGGCTAGTCTCCAACTCCTAAGCTCAAGTGATCCACCCACCTCGGCCTCCCAAAGTGTTGGGATTACAGGCGTGAGCTACTGTGCCCAGCCAATTTTGTGACTTTCATTTGCAGTTGATGCTCACCTCTTTCTTTCTCTGTGATTGTCTAAAAAGAATCTGCAAATCCTTCAATACTCCTGAAATAAAAGGTGGAATCTAATTACCCTTCCTTTGAACATGGGTCAGGCTTAGTGACTCAATTCTACCAAACGGAATAAAGGGAAGGCAACCTTGTAACACTTCTGAGGCTGGGTTAGGAGCAAAGATACAGCTTCTGGCTGACTATATCTCTTAGGAGATGTGCCTTTTGGGGTCCAGGCTGCTATGTTAGAAGTTCAGATATCCTAAAGCTGCCCTGATGTAGAGAACAAGAAGATCACTTAGAAAAGCCCCAGTTATTCCAGTTGCCAGCTGTCTGAGTCTTTCCAGAGGACCAGGTATCAGCTGTGTGAGTGAAGAAGACTTCAAGATGACCCCAATCCCAGCCACTGTCTTCCTGTAACCTCATTAGATCCCAAACCACCCAACTATCCCACTCTCAAATTCCTGAGCCACAGAAACCTGAAAGATAATAAATGATTTTTATTATTTTACACTACTAAGTTTGGGGTAATTTTCTATACAGCCATAGATACATACTCTCACTAAATTATCATCTCTAAAACCAGCCAAATTCATCTATTTAAGTGCATCATGATTTTCAAAACATGTTAAGACTTACATGTAGTAAATCTATTTATATGCTTCTAAATTTTATTCCCACTTTTTGTGTATATCCCTGATTAGCTAAAGCAAAGACCCTCTCATGTCAGTTTAAGAGTTATGAATATGGAACTTCAGAACTTGCAGCCTTTCAGAGCTACAAGAATGTAACTCATTCACACCTGGCTGGAAGGAAGAGGGATAGTGAAGGAGAGAGGGTACAAGGTAGTTATGGAAGTCAGTCAGCAGGTGATGGCAGCACACTGGTATCCCTGGTACAAACAGAGTGCAGTCTTTTAGAGCAAAAACATGTAACTTTTTTAGGAAGATAGCATATCAGCTTTTCTGTGACCCAGAACATGGGAGAGTCTGAATCTGGGCAATAGCATTGTAAATCCACCTGATGTTAAGATCTGAGGTTCTGAAGCAGGAACAATCATAAACAAATATGATAAAACTTAAAAAGAAGGAATTTCTTAGTTTCAGAGCTTTCAGGTTTGTTACAAGAACTGTGTTCTTTGACCTGACAGGAAGAGAATTCTATATTCCTCTTTACATGTATGTGGCGCTCAGGTCTTTGGGTACTCTGGGTGAGCCAGAGACAATCTCTGGCCAAAAGATTGTCAGGAAAGCCCACTGGCAGGACAGCTGGGCTAATATTGTCCCAGCTCAATCAATCTGGAAGAGGACATTGACCACTCAGCTAGAAGGGGACAGTACACATTTGAGAGTCAGTGCCTGATTTTAGGAGCTCCTAAAAGAATCTTCAGTTTTGAAAAGGACCTGGCATTTGTTCGTTGTCTGGAATTTTGAAAAACTTTCATATATAGTCAAACTTAAGGTTCTTACGACTTGACTCTTCCAGGATATGTAAGACAGTTTGGAAGTTTCTTTTCTTTTGAACTTTCTTTGGCTTGTTTGCAATTAGGGCTCTTGCCTACATATGGTTCCCCCTGCCTGGAATGCCCATCTCTCAACCCGCACTCACTAGGCTGCCCTCCTATTATAAGCATATACTTCTTGGGGTGCCTTCCAAGAACTTTCCCTCTTGCCACCAGAGTCGATCACCACCTCATTTGTGGTATCACTGATGGTGCTTAGACCTCTACAAGACCCTTTTCCATGTTGCATGGTCATTATTTATTTTCTGACTTCATTCACTAGGGTGTGAGCTCCTAGAAGTCTAGCTGATTTGGTTTTGTTTTTTGTCATGGATCTAATACAGATATTCTGCCTTTCCTGGTTTCCTCTTCCCACTTCCTGGGCAAGCAATAGTTACTCTTCTAATGGGTCTTGACACTTGCCATTTGTGGAAACAGATAGGGTTTTCCACTGACCCTCTCTAAGTTGCCTGGCAAGAGCCAGCTGGGGTTAATTATGACCTCAGCAGGAGGGGCAGTGGCTGATCTCAACTTGCTACAAAGTCTCCTGAGGATTTTGTTGCTGGACAGCTGGTTTGCCCAGCACTGGTGTGTACTTCTTCTGAGAAGCTGGTAGTAAAACTCAGGTTATTTTACCCTGTTTTCATAAGACTACGGTCATATCAGCCTTATAGAAGGATAGACGAAGAGGGGACTGGGCCCCTCTTCTGTACCATATCTGGCCGATCTAACCACACCTCTTAGTAGGAAAGGGGAGCTATGGGTCTGCTGACTATCTGCCTGGGCATCTCAGCCTGCTCTAGTGTCCCTCATGCCATGTTCAACTGGGCCCTTTGCCTGATACTAGGCCATTGCGTGGAGATAGAGTGATCAAGAGAAGATACACACACACACACACACACACACACACACACAGTCGGTGAGTTTGGGGAACACGCTTTTACTCCAAACTATTTGATTCCCAAAGCTCACAAACTTTGCTTTTATTTATTTTTCTTCTCTTTTGCTTTGATTTCCAGATTTCAGCTGAAGGCCTATCTAAAATATTCTGAATTGGCTCTTTCTTCAGAGAGAAAGACCTTATTACTTCGCCTGAAGGTGTTTTCTGCAACTTCCTTGTTATTTTGATTGAAAAGTCCCTTGATTTCTGCTATTGATCCTAGAGAAAGTTGATTCTTGAGTCCTATTTTCCTTTGTAAATAATCAGGGTTTCCACTTAAAAACCCAGAGATCAGAAAGTGACAGAAAGTAAATGCATCGACTGGAAAGCTGAAATAAATTAAAATTTAAACATCTCATTGTTGATGCCTGCTAAATTTGTTGCCACTTCCTCTACAGGTGGCTTCTAGTATTTGGCATTCCAAAAGTAAATAAGAATCTCTGCTTTTAAGCCAGAATCAGAAAGTTCTCTCTACCGCAAATATCTACCCATTATCTTTCTGCAAATTATTAAAAGGATTGGTGGCTCAAAAAGGAAGCCAGGAGGAAATATAGTACTTTTCCCATGTATAAATCCATGAAAGGATTATGCTTACAGGTAGAAACATTGCGTTTCATGTAATCACCATTTGAAATTTTAATTTTGAATTGTGGTACTTTCCCAGGAGAGTCACTATATCAACCTCAAAACTAGGAAAAAACTAATTCTTTTAACTTGAGAGCTATTTTGATACTGGTTTATAACATGCCTTTCTCTTAAGACTCTCCAAAATGATATTTTATTGATTTCCCCAAATGTTATATAAAATATTATGTAGATAACATCTGGAAAAGTGTCCCAGCATTGCATAAAAGCAAATCAAGAATGGAGGTAAGAATAGTTCATTCCTGGATTTGCTAATTCTGTTCTTTTGTTATAAATCATGTATTATTTTACTGGCTTTATGGTTTCACAAACAAAAGTTTCAGTAGAATCTTTGGACATCAAATGGCCTTTATGAAACAATGTCTTGATGAGTTAAATAAAAACGAATCAGAAACACATGGACTCAACTTCCCTTGAAACATAAGAGGGCACACAAATCAAGGCAAAGAGCACTTAACAAACACTGGGTTTGGGTTTCCTGAACCTGAAATGTTAAAATAATTAGCAAGGACTTATTGAGGCTGAAAAATGATCAGTTCCAGTATTTCCAACTGAAAACTAAAATGAGGAGAGGCGGGAGGGTCCTAGAAGAGAAGGGAGTGGTCATGGGGCAGATGGAAACCTTTGCAAATTAGCTTTCACTACAAACTATTTGTTTCCCAAAGCTCACAAACTTTGTTTTTATTTATTTATTTTTATTCTCTTTTGCTTTGATTTCCAGATTTCAGCTGAAGACCTATCTAAAGTATTCTGAATTGGTTCATCTCAAGTCTTTCTAGTCTCTTCTCAAAGGCAGAAAACCATGATATTTGGTAAAATAATGCCCTGTTCATTCTTGAATTGGAAAATAAATTCATATATTGGTTATCCAGGAAGTTTGGTTAAGGTGAATTTATTTCCTAGTGAGTTGGACTTCTCAGCGTTTCCCAAACCCACAAAATAAATTCTTTCAGAAAGTACTGTGAAGAAGTTGTAAGAAAGAATTATTACATACTAGAGTACAGATTTAAAATAGATTGTAAGCCTAGAGGAAAAAAAGAGAAAAGCCTGAATTATTACAATCCGAGATACAACAGTTTCCTTGCTTGATCTTACACCGTATCTGGGATTCCCAGAATTTCTTCTCTGGCCCAGATCTGATTCTTTCTCCTTTCTTCCTGAGTTCCCCTGGGAACTCAGCCTGCTTCCTTAATTCTTCCACAGTTGCTTCTCTCTGCTCTTTGCAATTTCATCTCTAAATCTAAGTCTGGCTGCAGTGTGAGGCAGTTACGCATGACTACTTCAGAAAGCATATTATTTTAAAATATTTTTAGATATTTTATTTGTAATAATAATAATAGGAAACTGACTGCGGCAACAAAAATAACAACCAAGGGGAGGTCTCAGGGTAGTGGCTGAGTAACCCTTGATCTCTTGGTTCTTTACTTCCTCTGTCAACTGAAAACTTGAATAAAGCAGTCCTGCATTGCCTCTTCTCTCTGAAGGTAGATCTCAGCTCCCAGAACCCCTCATCTGAAGGTCAAGTGGGTTCTTCATTGGCCAAGCCTGGAGATACTATGCAGATTGCATCATTAATGTCTCCTTGCATTAAGGGAGAAGTTTTATCTCTGAAGACCTCCTGATTGTAGGGCATTTGTTCACTACTACTATGTGCAGTGTAGAATCAGCCTCTTTGGGTATATTCTCAGGTACCCCCTTCTATTTATGAAAAAAAAAAACAAAACAATATTTAAGGTATTTCAGATGCATCAATATTTAAGCTTTATTTTACAGTTAAAAATAAGATTTTTATCACTTAAATATGAGATTTTTCATTTAGTCATCAATATAACATATATTTATTTTCATTAGGTCCAAAATGTCCAGCACTGTGAATACAGTGTGGTAAAGTGTATAATGTAATTTAAATCCACAACTATGAAAGTATTCAGTAAAGCCCAAGGGTTCTAAGGGGAGCTCTTCATTAATGCTCTCAGCAAGCACCATCACATTGCTTCCTCTGGATCACTACTAACAGTATTTTAGCACATGAGGTTAAAAAAATAATATTTTGGGTTGGGGAGCATTATTTTTGTGCAAGTTGTCTTTCTCTTGTGATACGAGACCTTTTCAGATGTTTGAGTTCATTGTTTCCTTTCTTGCCACTCTCACAGCTCCCTTCTACAGAGCACTCACTATGAGGCTTATGTTTTCTCATTTAATCCTTGAGAAACCCTATGAAGAAGGTAAAATCATCATATTTCATGACAACAAATATGGACTCAGATACATTACTTTTCTCAATATCAAGTCACTAATAAAGTGAAAGAGCCCAAATCTGAACCCAGATCCAACTCTGTTTTCTTTGATTCAGTTATTTATTTTTATTTTGTTTTGTTTTCTTGAGACAGGGTCTTACTCTGTCACTCAGGCTGGAGTGCAGTGGTGCAATACAGCTTACTGAAGCCTTGACCTCCCAGGCTCAAGCAATCCTCCCATCTTAGCCTCTCAAGTAGCTGGAACTACAGGTGCATGCCACCACACTTAGCTAACATTTGTTGCTGTTGGTAGAAACAAGTTCTCACTACGGTGCACAGGCTAGTCTCCAATTCCTGCTCTCTAGCAAGCCTCGCGTCTCGGCCTCCCAAAGTGCTGGGATTACAGGCATGAGCCACCATGCCGAACCCCAGATCCAACTCTAAAGTATATTTTATCTCAACATTCCTCACCATTTTCTTGTCTGTACACAGTGCCTACAACTTTCAAAGAAAGGTGCTATATAAAAATCAGTTCTGAAGTTAGAGTAATAATGGATGGGAAAACCAACTCACTATTTTATAACTGTATCCATATAAGTCCATAAAATGTTAGAGTGGTAGGGCATTTATGATCACCAAATTTGACCTCATTTTTACACAGAAAAAGCCTGCTAGAAATAGAATGTCATCTTCAGAGTGGCATTTAGGTTGCAATCACAGTCTCCACTCCTCAAGCCAGAGTGCTTTCCAATGCATTTATATCTGGTGTGACCAATCATCGCACAGACAAAAGAGAAAAACTCTGCCAAGGAAAAGCAACTCCACTTCACTAGATCCCCAGTGGTATCACATCTTTAAGGTTATTGCCAAAGCTACCATTCCTACAACCAAGAGTTCTAAGGAGACTTGTGAGTGTTTTGCATTGGATTCCAATGGCTGTCCAATCTTTGAATATACGAAGTTCTTTTTGACAGTTGGATGTCAAGATAGAAAAGGGTAGTGTGACCATTTTCAAATGCCACATGTGTGAGTAACATGGGTATGTGCTATAGTACCATTAATTGAGTCCTTGTTTTTCATTTAGAGTATACAGTTGGGTTTAGAATCACAGTTAAGCAAATCTATAATAGCTTTTTGATTGTTTAGATTCAGGGGTCCTTATCAATCCTAAATTATCTTCCTGTGTGTGTTTCTTTGCCACAAGTCCTGGAAATTCAGCTTGTTTTCCTATTTTCATTTAAAAAGATGATGGAGCAACCACAATAATCTTTATTGAACACTTGTTATACACAAACACTATCTTTAATGTTTTACGTGCATTATTTTGCTCATCCTTATGAAGTAGATCCTATATTCTTCCACATTTATAGTTGAGGAAACTGAGACACAGGTTAAGTAATTTTCAAAGATTAAATCACAAAGAAGTGATTGAGCTGCTCTGCAGTATGCCATTTTGGTTTCTCCCAGTTTTTTTCTTTGTTACTCCCAAGAGGCAAGCACATGTTACATATCACATTCAAAAAAATAGGATTTTGCTGGTAATTACTGCTACAAAACAGAGTAACACAATCTAAACATTAGTTAGTTACAAGGTAACAGGACCTTACAAAGTTCTTTTGAATGTGATTTGTGGTCTGTAGTTTATGGCTGCCTCCTGACCTGACAAAAGGAAGCCATAATCCTCTCTGTTTCCTTCCTCCCTTCCTCCGTCCCTCCCTCCCTTTCTTCCCTTCTTCCCTCTTTACCTCCCTTCCTTCCTTCATTTCTTTTCTAAATTTCACTCTTGTCGCCCAGGCTGAAGTACAATGGCACACTCTCAGCTCACTGCAACCTCCGTCTCCCAGATTCCAGTGATTCTTGTGCCTCAGCCTCCTGAGTAGCTGTGATTACAAGCATGCACCACCAGCCCTGGCTAATTTTTTTGCATTTTTAGTAGAGACAGGATTGCACCAAGTTGGCCAGGCTGGTCTTGAACTCCTGACCTCAGGTAATCCATCTGCCTTGGCCTGCCAATGTGCTGGGATTACAGGCAGGAGCTACCATACCTGGCCTTTTCTCTTCTTTCATTTCCCTGGGGATATTAGTCTATTATTCCTGTAGGCCTTTTCCCCTACCTGAAGAAACTAGGGTGTCTAACAATACTGGTGACAGAGACTGAAACAAAGGAGTATCTTGACCCCATCCCGTAGGCACATGTGATTACTGAGCCCCTCCAGACTTCATGGCATGCCCAGCCCCAGGTTTCTGTGTATCCCAGAATGATCCCCTCTGGAAATAGAAAAAGAAGGAAGGAGAGGAGAAGAAAGGGAAGAAGACATATTTGTATCAGTTCATGCATAATCAGCTTGCTTTCCTGTAGCATCTTGCTGGTAAGGGTTAAGAGTGTACTTGGACTTAATTTTTCTTTTAAGCATTGCTTCCCTTTGTGGGCATAGTAAAGATAGATATGATTAAGATTACATGGTGAATTGGGCCATTGATTCCTAGCCACTGGTTGTCCAGGCAGTTGTAAGCAGGCAAGTAAATTTCATGCAGAAATGAGCTCCACTGTTTTTTTATAATCTAGGATTATGCTAACACTTTTATATGTTATAGAATAAAATCATAATTAAAATAAAAAAACCCCAAAGAAGTGACTCCAATGGGAAGACACATGCCTTGGCTCTGCCGTTAATGAGTGTTGTCATTTTTGGCATATTCTTGAACTTTTTGGGGACTCAGTTTCCTAGTTTTTAAAGTGAGAGAAAAAAAAGTTGTCATTTCTAAAATATCTTTAAGTTCTAATATTCTGTGATTTATAGGAACCATGCAAATAATGGAGGCTCTCAAAGCTTAAAAGTATAGTATTACAATGAATTTTATGTGCTTTTCTGTTATTTTGAATTTTATTAGACTTTGGTTCTGGATATTAAAGCAGAGTTGAATATTTTTCAATTAGCTCTGTAGGTAGTACTGAACACATTCAATTCAGGAAGAGAAAAGCTAAAATCTTGTAATGGGGGGAAAAAGAAGTGTTCTTCAGTTTTCTTAGACATTAAATGGCTCATTCAAAGCAACATTTTGATAAATTGTGTAAATGAGAGAAGAACATATGGATTAAATTTTCCTTGAAATACATACGCATTTAAAAATTAAGAAGAAAAAGTGCTTGGCAAAGCCCATTTGGGGTTCTGCCAAATGGAAAACATTTTAAAAATAGTTGGAAATGTAGTTTTATCTTGAAATGCTACCATATTCACCGATCTTTATTGATTATATATTTTTAAATTTCTTACTCTCCTTATATTTATTTTTATAGTTTGTTTTTAATGCTCTGGGGGCTTGTTCAATTATAGTACCTTTTTTTTTAAACAGAAAGTACAGTCCATCAGTCACTGAAGAGCACATCAGTGTATCTGTCTCTCCCTGTGAGAGTCCTGTTACTTGGACTTCTGTAGAGGTTGCAGTTTGATCTTTTGTGTAGTAATGACCGGCATGAATTCATATCAATACAATGAAAAATTCTAAAGAACATTTTGTACTACAGAAATAAAGAGATCTTGTCTTTGAAGATGTGGAATGTGGCAAATAACTTTCCAGTAAATCATTCTATTTTAGCAGAGAGGTTTTGAAGGAAGATAAGCCCTGAGTTTCCTGATTATATATAATTCAAACACAGATATTCAAAAGTCTTAGAGATAACATTCTTCCGGATGTATAGAAGAGTTTACTTTGTCTATAGATTTCATTGTACAACTTAAAGAAGAGAAGAATTATTTTCTCAAAATCTCAAAAATCATATTTCTGCAATTTTCTCGAAATCTCAGAACCGCATCTAATATCTGATCAAATTGGCAACACTTTCTAGTTCTAAGTGTCCAGTTCATCTGGAAAGAACTTGGTGCAATTTGTATAATTACTTTAAAGCTATCTGCAAAACAAACTGTGGAAGTGACGTCTCTTCTGATGAATGTACAGATTCAGGTCACTAGAACATAATCCTGAAACTGACATTCTAGGTGAGTAGGTGAGATTTGTCTCCCCTATTGCTTCTTCTTCCTTTTTTTTTTTTTTTTTTTTTTGAGACAGGGTTTCACTCTGTCACCCAGGCTGGAGTGTAGTTGCGCAATCACGGCTCACTGCTGTCTTGACCTCCTGGGCTCAGGTGATCCTCCCACCTCAGCCACCCAAGTCACTGGGAATACAGTTATGTGCCACTATAGCCAGCTAATTTTTGTAGAGATGGGTTTTCACCATATTTCCCAGCCTGTCTCCCTCCCTTTTTGTAATTGAATCCTTTTGAACAGAATGCTGTTTTGTTATGACAATTATGAATGAAGAGTTTTTTTTGGTGTTAAAATCTCGAACCCTACTAGATGGTACCTTAAGGGTTAGTATTCTACTAAGGATATGTCCAAGGAAAAATAAGACTGGTTTGCACAAGATGGTAACAATATCTTATCTTTTGAGGCTAATCTTTAAAACCCAAGAATATGTTTTAATTGTTAGATTGTCCTTTTTCTTCCATAGCATGAAAATATTATATGTTATATTGTTAATAATTTTTCATTGAATTCTTTATGATTTAAATAAAAATCATTCTCATTGGGCTTATATGTTTTACCCACACAAAATTGTGAATAGAATTTGTATAGTTTCATGAACTCTAAATTTAAAAATATAGGGAATTTTCTATAACAACTCAGTAGCAGAAAGAGAAGTGAAAACGTAGATGACACTTTGGAACTTTTCATATGCTGGGTTTTGTGTTTAAAGGCCATTCTATTAAATTACTTTCTTTATATTTTAAATATATTAAATATAAAGGAAGTAATTTTATCTATTTTAAATATAAATATAAATATTTAAAATAGATAAAATTAAATATTTAAAGTAATTTTTAAATGCTTTATTTACTTGGGGAATGTTATAAATACTGTAAAATGTTTACTCTCCAGACACTTTAAATATACATTTTTTCTGTTCCTTACTGTATTTGAAAGTAGTAGCATTTATTGCATAAGTCTGAAAGAGAAATGAATGTAATTATTTTATTGATGGTATTATGGGAAGTTATTTCAGTTCATTAATAAAGGAAGCTCGGTACTTAAATGCCTTCCTCAAGTGTAAGGGGTTAATTTATCATTGGCAAGTTAGATTTGAGTATGTCACAGTGGTTTGGAGAATTAGATTATTGTCATAGTTTCTCAGTTACCATTAGAAGTTACTTTTTAAAAAAACAACTTTATCAAGGTATAATTTACATGAAAAATGCACCAATTTAAGTATATATTTAGATGAGTTTGACAAATGCGTACATCTGGGGAACTACCATCACCACAATCAGTATATAAAACATACGCATCACCCAGAAAGTTACCTCATGTTCCTTTGCAGTCAATCCCCTCCCCTAGACCCAAGTAAAACACTACTCTACTTTATGCCACAATAGATTAGTTTTGCCTGTCGTAGAATTTGATATAAATTCAATTACAAAGTATGTACTCTTTTGTTTCTGACTTCTTTCACACAGCATCATGTTTTGAGATTCATTTGTGTTGCATGTATCAGTAGGTTATATTTAGGCTGTTCACAACTTTTGGTTATTATTAATAAAGCTCCTATGAACATTTATGTACTGGTCTTCGTAAGAACATAGGTTTCATTTTTGGTAAGTACCTAAAAGTGAAATTGATGGTTCTATGATAAGTGTATATTCAACTTTATAATAAACTGTCAAATTGTTTGTCTAAAGTGATTGCATCATTTTTTATTCTCACTGACACTTGCTGACACTTGATATTATTATTCTTGTCAAAGTAAGCAAAGCAAGTAAAAAGCTGAAGAATCTAAAAAACCAACAACTCTTCTTGTATCTGTAAGAGGAGTGAGGACATTGGGAAAACTTCAAAATTGGAAAGACCAACAAAGAATCACAATTTACTAGAATAGACACCCACAAACAGAAACCTCCACAGTCTATTCTTAGTAACAAGGCCTGCCCTCAGGAGAAACTATTTCATCAGATCCTAATCTGCTGGGGTTTAACCGGACTCTTCCCCACCAAGGGGAAGAGAAATGCACAACTCGTTTGCCACTTTTTCTACCCACCCTGTCTCACAGGGAGAGGGGAGAAAACTGAGAAGCATTAGTAAAGCTCATAGTTCAGGGGCACAGGCTCCCTAAAAGACAGAACTAATCACAGGAATATAGAAAACCCCTTCACCTTACTACCACATCATTAAAGGCCTGTTTACCCTGTACATCATTTTACCCCATGTATCGTGTCTACCTTTTAAAAGAAAAATTACAAGGCATCCAAAAAGGCAATAAGTATGATTTGAAAAGACTGACAACCATCAGAACCAGAGTTACATACGTCAGAAATGTTGACATGTAACCAGGAATTAAAACAAATAATTACTAGTATCCTAAGAGCTTTAATGGATAAAGGAGACAACATGCAAGAACAAATGGATAATGTAAGCAGAGAGATGGAGATTCTAAGAAAGAATAAAAAGATGTACTAGAGATAGAAAAGATACTATAACCAAAATGATAAATGCCTTTCATGGGTTTATTAGTAGACTGGATATTCCTGAGAAAAGAATCTGTGAGTTTGAAGATATATGACAACAGAAACTCCCCAAATAGAAAAGCAAAAGAGAAAAGAGACTGAAAAAGCAGAACAGAATATCCAAGAACTGTAGACAACTAAAAAAGGTATACCGTTTGTGTAACGCAAATACCAGATGGAGAAGAAAGAGAAAAGGAACAGAAAAAATATTTGAAGTAATAATGACTGAGAATTTTCTTAAATTAATGTCAGATGCCAAACCATAGATCCAGGAATCTCAGAGAACACTAAGCAGGATAATTGCCAAATGAAATCTGCGCATTTTATATTCGAATTTCAGAGCATCAAAGAGTTTTAAAATTTTTTGAAAGAAGCCAAGTAGTAAAAACACCTTACCTAGAGAGGAGCAAAGGTAAGAATTGTATCCATCTCCTCAAAAAGTATACAAGCAAGAAGAGAGTGGAGTGAAACATCTAAAGAGTTAAAGAAAAAAACCATCAATGCTGAATTTTGCACCCTATAAAATTATTCCCAAAACCGAAAGAAAAATCAATAATTTCTCAGCAAAACAAAAATAAGGACATATGTTACAAGTATACCTGCCTTGCAAGAAATGTTAAGAAAAGTTCTTTAGAGAGAAGAAAAATTATATAGGTCAGAAACTCCAATTGACATAAAGGAAGGAACAGGGTGGGGCAATGCAAAGTGAAAGTAAACTAAAAACTTTTATTTCACTTATTTTTAATTAATGTAACACAACAATGTGTTCAAAATAGTATCAACAATGTATTCAGTTTTATAGATATAAATATAGATGTGTTTATGTATAAGTGAAATGAATGACAACAATGAGGCAAGGGAGAAAGGGAAATTGAAAATATCCTGTTATTACAAAGAACTTGTGACAGAGCAAGACTCTGTTTCAAAAAACAAAAAGAAAAAAAAAAGCTGCACTCTGGTGACGCTGTATAGTGTTTTTTTAACGTGGGCTTAGATTCGTTGTGGATATATATTGCACCCTTTAAGGCAACCACTAAAAGAGAAAAGAAGAAGCATCACAAAGCATGACTAACGTGCTAAGAAAGGAGAGAAGATGGAATTATATAAAATAATAAATAAAAACAAAAAGCAGAAAAACTATGGAAACAAAAATAACAAACAAAAATGGCAACAGATAGAAAATAGTAAAAATACAGTAAATATTAATCCAACTATATTAATAATCACTTTGTGTCAATAATCTAAATAAATCAATTAAATGGCAGAGATTGGCAGAGTAGATTAAAAAAGACCCAACTATACATTGCCTGCAAGAATTCTGCTTTAAATACAAAGACATATAAGATTAAAAGTAAAAAAAGGAAGATAGATATACCATGTTAATACTAATTTAAAAAGTAAAAGTAGCTATATTAATTTCAGACAGAGCAGACTTCAGAGCAAGGAAAGTCATCGGGGATAAGAGGAGCATTATATAATAATAAAGAGGTCAGTTCTCCAAGGAGATACAAAAACTTTAACATATATGACAACAGATTGTCAAAATATGTGAGATAAAAACTGATAGAACTGCAAGGAAAAATAGACAAATTCACTCTATACTTACAGACTTTAACACTCTGTCAGAAATGAACAGATCCAGCAGGCAGAAAAATCAATAAGGACATAGTTTAACTCAACAGCACCATTAGTCAACTGTATATAATTGACATCTATATACTACTACATCCAACAGCAGTTTACACATTTTTCTTAAATTCACATGGAACATTTATGAAGATAGACTAAATTCCGAGCTACTGAAAACACACCTTAAGAAACTTAAAATTATAGAAATTACAAAATGTCTGCCCTCAGACCACAGTGGAATTAAACTAGAAATTGATAACTAAAAGGTAGCTGGGAAATCCCAAAATATTTGGAAATTAAACAACATGTTTCTAAATAACACATCTTCAAAGAAAAAATGTCAACAGAAGTTCAAAAATATTTTAAACTAAACGAAAATGAAAATACAACTTATCAAAATTTGGGGAATGAAGTGAAAGCAATGCTTAGAGGGAAATTTATAAATTGAAAGCATATATTAGAAAAAGAAAAGATCCAATAATCTAAGTCTCCACCTTAGGAAACAGGAAAAAAAGATAAAATTAAATCCAAAGTAAGCAGAAATAGTAAACAATTAGTGCAGAAATCAATGAAATTTAAAACCAGGAAATCATCAGAGAAAACCAGCAAAGCCAGAAGAAAAGTACTGGAAGCTGGTTTTTTGCTGTTGTTGTTTTTAAAGATCAATACAATTGATAAGTCTCTATCCAGGCTAAGAGAAAAAGAAGGAAGACACAAATGTTTATATCAAAAATGAAAGAGGAAACATCATTACAGACCCCATAGATGTTAAAATAATAACTAAATGATAATAAATAAATATCATTTATTTATTAAACTCTGTACCCACAAAATTGATAACCTAGATGAAATAGACCCATTTTTTTTTGAAAGACACAAGTTTCCAAAACCCAAACACGAAGACATAGACAATCTAAATAGGTCTATAGCTATTAAAGAAATTAAATCAATAATTAATAATATTCCAAAAAAGAAATGACCCATCTGTCATGAACCTACCATGACAGATGGGTTCACTGGTGAATTCTACCAAATATTTAAGAAATAAATTACAGCAATTTTCTGCAATCTCTTTGTAAGGATAGAAATGGAGGGAATACTCATTCTAGAGGCCAGCATTACCCTATGATAAAAATGACACAGACATTACAAGAAAGGAAAACTGCAGACCAATACCTCTCATAAATTTATAAATGCAAAACTGTTCAATAAAATATTAGGAAATTGAATCCAATAATTAAAAAAAATATATATATATACAACATGACTAAGTGGAATGTATCACATGTATGCAAGGCTGATTTAACATTTGAAAACCAATTAATCTATCACATCAACAAGTAAAAGAAAAAAATCATATCATCATATTAACAGGTGCAGAAAAAGCATTTAATAAAAATCTTATCCCACCCATTGTAAAAATTCTCAACCAACTAGGAATAAAGTGGGAATTTCCCCAACTTGGTAAAGAATAGCTACACAAACCTATATGTAACATGATACTTAATGGTGACTAAGATTGGGAATAAGGCAAGCATGTCCTCTTCCATCAATTCTTTTTGATGTTGTACTGGTAGTTCTTGCTAATGCAATTAAACAAGAAAACGAAATAAATGTTATAGAGATTGGGATTAAAGAAGTATAATTTTCTTTGTTTGAAGATAACATGATTTCTTACATAAAAAATCTGAGAGTCAGCAACAACATAAAACTCCTGGAAATAATAAACAATTAGAGCAAGCTTGCAAAATACGAAGTTAATATACAAAAGTCAATTGCTTTCTTATATACCAGCAATGAACAAGAGGAATCTGAAATTAAAAACACATTGCCATTTATATCAGCACTCCACAAAATGAAATAGGTATAAATCTAACAAAATATGTATAAGATTTATATGAAAACTTTAAACTCTGATAAAAGATACTAAAAAAAAAACCTTTAAAAATGAAGAGATATTTTCAATATTATCAATATATCAGTTCTTTTCAACTTGGTCTATAGGTTTAATGCAATCCCAGTCAAAATCTCAGCAAGTCATTTTGTGAATATCAGCAAACTGATTCTAAAGTTGATATGGAGATGCAAAAGACCCAAACAGTCAACTCAATATTGAAGGAGAAGAACAAAGTTTAAGGACTGACACTACCCGATTTCAAGACTTACTATACAGCTCTAGTGTTCCAGATAGTGTGGGGTTGAAAAAAACAGACAAATAGACAAATGGACAAAAACTGAGAGTCTAGAAATGGCTGAAAATTCCTTAAATTTAGGGAGAGAAATGGACATCTAGATTTATATGGTGCAAAAATCCCCAAAGAGTTTGAACCAGAAAAGGAATACACTGAGACGTGGTATAATTAAGTTGTTAAAAAGGCAAAGATAGAGAAAATTTTGAAATCAGGAAGAAAAAATTGATTCATGAGGTACAAGAAATTTTGAAGTCAGGAAGAAAAAATTGATCGCCAGATACCATAAGACCATCAGACAATTTCTGAGCTGAAACTTTGCAGGCCAGGACAGAGTGGAATGATACGTTCTAAGTGCTGAAATGGGGGCAAAAAAATTCAACCAGAATGCTTTATCTGGCAAAGTTGTTCTTCAGAAATGAAAGAGAGATAAAGACTTTACCAAAAAAACAAACAAACAAACAAACAAACAAACAAAAAACTGGAGGCATTCAATACCACTAGACTTGACTTACAAAAAATAATAAAGATGCCAGGTACAGTGGCTCATGCCTGTAGCCCCAGCACATTGGGAGTCTGAGGTGGGAGGATTACTTGAGCTGGGAAGTTTGAGGCTACAATGAGTTGTGATCATGCCACTGCACTTCACATTGGAAACAGAGTGAGACTCTGTCTCAAAAATAATAGGAAAAAAATTGACCAGGTGTGGTGGCTCATGCCTTTAATCCCAGCACTTTGGGAGGTCGGTGCGGGCGAATCACTTAAGGTCAGGAATTTGAGACTAACCTAGCCAATATAGTGAAACCCTATCTCTACTGAAAAAAAAAAAAAAAAAAAAAGCCAGGCAGATGCCTGTAATCCCCAGCTACTCAGAGACTGAGGCAGGAGAATCACTTGATCCTGGGAGGTGGAGGTTGCAGTGAGCTGAGATTGTGCCACTGCACTCCAGCCTGGGTAACAGAGTGAGACTGTCTCTCAAAAAAAAAAAAAAAAAAAAAGGAAAAAATAATAAAGGAAGTGCTTCAAACTGAAAAGAAAAGGATGCTAATTAAAAATGTAAAAACATGAATATACAAAACTCATAAGCAAAAAAAGTATAGTTCAGAATTCTGTAATATTATAATTGTGGTGCATAAATTTCTAGTAAAAGAGTTAAAAGACAAATGTATTTTTGAAACTATGCAATAATTTGTTCATGGATGCACAATATTTAAAAATTTACGTTGTAACATCAATAGTTGAAATGTGTGTGAAAGGGAAGTAAATTTATATATGCAATTGAAGTTGTTATCACCCTAAAATGGGTTGTTATAAGTATAATGTTTTCTGTAGCCTCATGGTAGCCACAATGGAAAAACCTGTAGTAGATACACAAAAGAGTCAGAGAAAGAAATCAAAGCCTGTCACCACAAAAATTAATCAACTTATAAGGGAAAACAGCAAGAGAGAATGAAAGGAACAAAGGAATTACAAAACAGTCAGAGAACAGTTAACAAAATGGCAATAGCAAATTCTTACCAATCAATAATTACTTTATATATAAATAAAATTCTTCAATGAAAAGACAAAGAGTAGCTAAATGGATGAAAAAAAAACCAAGATCAAATATCTGTTGGAGAGAGACTCACTCTAGCTTGAAGAACATGCATAGGCTGAAAGGTGAAAAAAAAAAATATTCCATGCAAATGGTAACCAAAAGAAAGCAGAGGTGGTTATACTTACATTAGAAAAAATAACCGTTACATCAAAGACTGTCACAAGAGATAATAGATCATCATATAATGTTAAATGTGTCAACTCATCAAGAGTATATAACAATTATAACTTTCTGCACTAAACGTAAGAGCACTTAACTATATAAAACAAATATTTATAGAACTGAAGGGAGAAATCAACAGCAATATAGTAATAGTAGAATACTTTAATATGCCGCTCTCAACAATGGATAGATCAACCACATAGGAAAATCTATAAGCAAGCAGTGGATTTGGACATGATTGTAAATAAATGGACCTAGCAGACAGATATAGGACATTTTATCCAACAGCAACAGAGTATACCTTTTTTCTCAAGTGCTTATGGGACATTATTTAGGATAAATGATATGTTTCAAGAAGACTGAAATCATATCAAGCCTATTTTCTGACTACAAGGATGGGAAACTGGAAATCAGTAAAAAGAGAAAAATTAGAAAATTCACAAATTCATGAAAATTAAGCAACATGATCCTGAACAACCAATAGATCAAAAAGAAATCAAAAGGGAAATTAAAACTATTATGAGATAAACAAAATTGAAAACACAAGCTAAAGTATATGGCTACAGCAAAAGCAGCTATAAAAGGAAAGTTTATGGCTATAAATGCCTGCATTAAAAAAGAAAGATATCAAATAAATAACTACACCTTAAGGGACTAGAAAAACAAGAAGAAACAAAGCCCAATGTTAGCAGAAAAAAGAAAATAATAGAGATTAGTGCTAAAATAAATAAAAACAGAAAAGCAATGAAAAAGATTAGTGAAACTAAGAGTTAGTTTTAACAAAAATAAACAAAATTGATACACATTTAGCTGGACTAATCACAAAAGGGATGATTCAAATAAATAAAAAGAACAAATGAAAAAGGAGACATTACAAATGATACCACAGAAATACAAAAAAGACCACTATGAACAACTGTATACCAATGAATTGTATAACCTAGAAGAAATAGATAAATTCTTAGAAACATATGATCTATGGAATAGAATCATAAGAATCATGAAAAAAATAGCCTGAACAGACCAATAACAAATAAGAAGATTGAACTGGTAATCAAAAACTTCCCAACAGAGAAAAGTTCAGGAGCATATGGCTTCACTGGTGAATTCTACCAAAATTTAAGGAATACTTAATGCCAGTTGTTCTTAAAGTATCATAAATAAAACTGAAGAGGAGGAAACACTTCAAACCTCATTTTATGAGGCCAGCATTACACCCATACCAAAGGTAGATAAAGACATTATGAGAAAAGCAAAGTACAGGTCAATATCCTTGGTGAACAAAGATGCAAAAATTTTTGAAAAAATACTAGCAAACCAAATTCAACAGTACATTAGAAGAATCATGCACCACGATTAAGTGAGATTTATCCCTATAATGCAAGGATGCTTCAACATACACAAATCTATAAATGTGATACACCATATTAAAAAAGTGATGGATAAAAAGCGTGATTATCTCAATACATGAGAAACAACATTGATAATATTCAACACCTTTTTATGATAACAACTCTCAATAAATTGGTATAAAAACAATGCACCTTAACATAAAAAGGCCCTACATGTCAAACCGATAGATAATATTACATATGCAACTATGAACAACTGAAAGTGTTTCCTTTAAGATCAAGAATAGTACAAGAGTGCTCACTCTCATCAATTCTATTTGACATGGTACTGGAAGTTCTGGCCAGAGAAATTAGGCAAGGAAAAGAAATAAAAGGCATCCAAATTAGAAAAGAAGTGAAATTATTCTGTTTACAGATAACATGACTTTATATAGGAAATCGTAAAGACTATACCAAACAACTTCAATATCTAAAACTAAAATTAATAAATTCAGTAAAGCCTCCGGATACAAAATCAATATACAAAAATCAATTGCATTTATATATATTAATGACAAAAATATCTGAAAAAGATACAAGGAAAAGAATTCCATTTATAACAGCGTCAAAATATAACATATTTAGGAATAAATTTAATTAAGGAAGTGAGAGATATCTACACACTAAAAACTATAATATATTAATGAAAGAAATTGAAGAAGGCACAATTAAATGGAAAGATATTCCATGTTCACAGGTTGGAATAATTAGTATTGTTTAAATGCCCATACTACCCAAAGTTATCTATAGATTTAATAGAATCCCTATCAAAATTTCAATGGCTTTTTTTTTTTTTTGCAGAAAAAAGCAATTTTAGAGTTCATATTAAAGTTCATATGGAATCATGAAAGACCCTAAATAAACAGAGCTATTTCAAGAAGGAAGAACAAGACTAGAGCATCATTACACTTCTTGGTTTCAAACTGTATTACAAAGCTATAATAATAAAAGCAATATCTTACTGGCATAAAATCAGACACTAAAAACAATCAAAATAAATTTATTCCATATTTATCCTGGAATAAATCCTATCCATAGGCCAATGGAATAATAGCCCAGAAATAAACCTATGCATATATGGTCAACTAATACTTGATACAGGTATCGAGAATAAGGGGAAAGGATGGTCTTTTCAACAAATGGTGGTGTGTTGAGAAAGCTGGAATGCCTACATATAAAAAAATGAAATTGGACCCCTATCTAATAACACTCACAAAAATTAACTCAAAATAGATTAAAAACTTAAACATAAGACCTGCAGCTATAAAATTCATAGACAAAAACATAGGAGAAAAGCTTCTTGACATTGGTCTTAGCAATGATTTTTTGGATATGATACCAAAAGCATACATAGGCAACAAAAGTAAAAATAAGTGAAAATACATCAAACTAAAAGTTTCTGCACAGCAAAGAAACAATTAAAAAGGACAACTATAAAATCAAAGAAAATATCTGCACACCATGTATCTGGTAAGGGGTTAATATCCAAAATACATAAAGAACTTATACAACTCAGTAGCAAAAAAAGCAAAACAAAACAACAACAATACAAATTGCCAATAGGTATATGAAAAGGTGCTCAATATCACAAACCAAAACCGCAATGAGGTATTACTTCACATCTACTAATATGGCTACTATAAAAAAGACAAGCGAGGCCGGGCGCGGTGGCTCAAGCCTGTAATCCCAGCACTTTGGGAAGCCGAGGCGGGTGGATCACAAGGTCAAGAGATCGAGACCATCTCGATCAACATGGTGAAACCCCGTCTCTACTAAAAATACAAAAAAATTAGCTGGGCATGGTGGCGTGTGCCTGTAATCCCAGCTACTTGGGGCAGGAGCATTGCCTGAATCCAGGAGGCGGAGGTTGCGGTGGGTCACGCCATTGCACTCCAGCGTGGGTAACAAGAGCGAAACTCCGTCTCAAAAAAAAAAGACAAGCGATACAAGTGCTGATGAAGATATAGAGAAAAGAGAACCTTGTGCAGTGTTGATGGGAATGTGACTTGGTATAGCCATTATGAAAACAGTCTAGAGGTTTCTCAAAAAATAAGAGAACTACCATATGAACAAGCAATCCCACTCATGGAAATATATCCAAAGAAAATGAAATTAGTATGTCAGGCATAGATATCTGCACTCCCATGTTCACTGCAGAACTCTTCACAACACTCAAGACATGGAAACAACCAAGTGTCTGTTGAGAGATGAATTAATTTTATACATACATGATGAAATATTACTTAGTTATAAAAAGGAATAAAATCCTATCATTTGGGGGAAATGAGAAGATGTTGGTCAAAGGGTACAAACGTTCAGTTATAAGATGAATAAATTTTGGAGATCTGATGTGCTGCAGGTGACTATAGTTAACAATAGTGTATTGTATACTTGAAAATTTCTGAGTGCTGTAGATTTCAAGTGTTGTCACTACACAAACAAATCATAATTCTGTGAAGTAATAGATGTGTTAAATAACCTGATTATGGTAATTATCTTACATCATATGTGTATGTCAAATCATCACATTATATAATTTAAATATATACAATTTTATTAGTAAATTACATCTCAATAAAGCTAAGTTAAAAAAAAAAATAGAACAAAACTGGCTACTCCCAAACTAGCACACACCACAACCTATGCTAGAGCAAATTAGGTACCTCTGCAGCCAGGTGATGCTATCTTGCAATAGAGACCTTTGGCTTTTTCTGGATACCATAGTTTACCAGTAGATGTGATGATGGGTTGTCCTTTCCAGCCAGGTCACAAACAGCCACACTTAATATTCCTCAAATACAGCAAGTGCATTTTTTAGCTTCAAGTCTTGTTCATGCCATTTCCTCCCTATCAAGGATAGCTTTATATCAGTCAGAATCCTGGCAGCAGGATCACTACATAATTTTCAGGGCCCACTGAAAGAAGAAAATGTAGGGCCTCTTGTTCAAATATATTAAGAATTCCAAGACTGTTACAGCAGAGCATTAAACCAAGCATGGGGCCTTTCTGAGCATGGAGTTCCATGTGACTGCACAGGAAACAGCACATTCATCTGGATTTTTGAAGTGACTTTTAAGTTAAAGGACAATTTACAGAGATATGTACAGAGCTGAGGAATCGGTAATGCATATTGAAGCACCAAGACAGTAGGTAGCAACAGCAGCAAACTTTTGCCACCCCAGGCCTGAAGGGACATTGGAAAATAAGGAGTGGCCAGAACCTCATTAAGAGCTAAGGCAATAAATAGCCACCCCAAAAAAGATGTAGCTATGTAGAAGCAAAACTGCCAGAATTATGGCAACACGCAGAGGAAATGGGAAAAATAATAACCTGTTATCTCTTCCTTTCCACCTTCAATGTCCAGGTGGTACCTATTATTTGCTGAATGCAACCAGGAGCCAGAGGCCAAGAAAACCCCTGGGTAGTATGGTTTCTGGACAGCCTCATGGGTACTGGAAGAGAATAAAGAAAAGTGGAGAATGAATCTGGTAGCAAACATTTTAACCAGCACAATTTTTAGCTGTTTTGCCTGTTTATACATTTTCTATTCTTCAGCTTCAGCTACTTGTTAGAATTATCTGGGGAGCTTTAAAAACTTTTATCACCTAGGTTCCATCCTAGAGATTATGGTTTAAATGACCAGAATGGGTACAGCTTGGACATCAGGATGTTTCAAGTCTTCCCAGGTGTTTCCCAGGAAAAGCCCTAGGAGCCCTGTGGGTCTGCTAGCAAGCCATTTTTGCCTGGCTTTACAGGGGTCCTTTGGGAGAGTGGCAAGAGGTGATGGGAAAAGGCCACAGGGAGAAGGAAATCTCCAGCAGGACTTTGTAACACTTTGAACAGATTGAGAAGCCTCCTGGCCAGAACTTGGTGAGGGCATGAATCCAGTGTGCAGACTCTATAGGCAGAGGAAGAAGGAAAGCCATATTTGCTTTTACAGCTGGGAGGTGGGTAGCCTGGGGCTAGTTCTCAGCCCTGCTCACCCACTGCCTGGAAATAGATTTGGTGCTGTTAGGGGAAGTATGGTGGGAGTGAGACTGGCCTTTCAGATTGTGTGGGAGCTGGGTGAGGCCTGTGACTGCTTTCCCCCACTTTCCTAATAACATCCATGACACAGTAAAGACAGTCGCACTCCTCCTGGGATCATAACTCCATTGACCTGGGAACCTCACCCCCATCCCCAACAGTAACCACAGCAACATCTGCCCAAGGAAAGTCTGAGCTCAGAAATGTCTATCCCTATCCCTACCCAGTGGCCCTTCCCTACCCACCAAAGACAAAGGACGTATACTCAGGAGTTCTAAGGCCCTGCCCACCACCTGTTCCTCCTTATACTAATACAGCCGATGTTCTCTGGAAAGTGCCATCTCCTGGCAGGAGCCCAGGTGGAACAAAAATAGTGTATTAAACCACTAAAGCTAAGAACACTCACAGAGTCCATTTCACCCCACTGCCACTTCCATCAGAACAGGTGCTGTTATCCACGACTGAGAGACCCACAGACAGTTTACATCACAGGACTCTGTGCAGACAACCCCCAGTACTGGCCTGGAGCCTGGTAAACTTGTTGGGTGGCTAGATCTAAAAGTGAGAAAACAATCACTACAGCTCAGCTCTCAGAAAGACATATCCATAGGGAAAGGGGGAGAGTAACTACATTAAGGGAACCCCCGTGGGACAAAATAATCTGAACAACAGCCTTCAGCCTTAGACCTTCCCTCTGATAGAACCTACCCAAATGAGAAAAAAACCAGAAAGCCAACTCTGGTAATATGACAAAACAAGGTTCTTTAACACCCCTAAAAATCACACTCTCACCAGTAATGGACCCAAACCAAGAAGAAATCCCTGATTTACCTGAAAAAAAATTCAGGAGGTTAGTTTCTAAGCTAATCAGGGAGGGACCAGAGAAAGGTGAAGACCAATGCAAGGAAATCCAGAAAATGATACAAGAAGTGAAGGGAGACATTCAAGGAAATAGAATAAATAAAAAACATTCAAAATTTCAGAAAATATGGACATACTTATAAAAATGCAAAATGCTCTGGAAAGTCCTAGCAATAGAATTCAACAAGCAGAAAAAAGAAATTCAGAGCTTGAAGACAAGGTCTTCAAATTAGCCCAATCTAACAAAGACAAAGAGAAAAGAACAAGAAAATATGAACAAAGCTTCCAAGAAGTATGGGATGATGTTAAACAAACAAACCTAAGAATAATTCATGTTCCTGAGGAGGAAGAGAAATCTAAAGGTTTGGAAAACAGATTTGGGGGAATAATTGAGGAAAACTTCCCCAGTCTTGCTACAGACCTAGACAGCCAAATATAAGAAGCACAAAAACACCTGGGAAATTCATTGCAAAAAGATCACCACCTAGGCACATTGTCCTTAGGTTATATAAAGTTAAGACAAAGGAAAGAATCTTAAGAACTGCGAGGAAAAAGCATGAGGTGACCCATAAAGGAAAGCCTATAAGATTAACAGCAGATGTATCAGCAGACATCCTATAAGCTAGAAGGGATTGGGGCTCTATCTTCAGCCTCCTCAAACAAAACAATTATCAGCCAAGAATTTTGTATCCAGTGAAACTAAGCTTCATATATGAAGGAAAGATACAGTCTTTTTCAGACAAACCAATGCTTAGAGAATTCACCACTACCAAACCACCACTATAAGAACTACTAAAAGGGGCTCTAAACCTTGAAACAAATTCTGGAAACCCATCAAAACAGAACCTCTTTAAAGCATAAATCTCACAGGGCCTTAAAACAAAAATACAATTTAGAAAACAAAAACAAATAACAAAAAAACTAAGGTGTACAAGCAATGAATAGCTCAGTGAATGAAATGGTACCTCTCATCTCAATACTGACATTGAATGTAAATGGCCTAAATGCTCCACTTAAAAAACACAGAATTGCAGAATGAATAAGAATTCACTAACCATCTGCTACCTTCAGGAGACTCAACTAACACAGAAGGACTCACACAAACTTAACGTAAAGGCATGGAAAAAGACATTTCATGCAAATGGACACCTAAAGTGAGCAGGAGTAGCTATTCTTACATCAGACAAAACAAACTTTAAAGCAATAGCAGTTAAAATAGACAAAGAGGGATATTACATAATGATAAAAGGCCTTGTCCAAATGGAAAATATCACAATTCTAAACATATATGCACACAACACTGAAACTCCCAAATTTATAAAACAATTACTAACAGACCTAGGAAATGAGACAGACAGCAACACAATAATAGTGGGGGACTTCAATACTCTACTGACAGCACTAGACGGGTCATCAAGACAGAAGGTCAACAAAAGAAACAATGAATTTAAACTGTACCTTGAAACAAATGCAATTAACAGATATATACAGAATATTCCATCCAACAATCACAGAATATACATTCAGCACATGGAACTTTCTCCAAGATAGACCATATGATAAGCCACAATGCAAGCTTCAATAAATTTAAGAAAATTGAAATTATATCAAACACTCTCTCAGACCACAGAGGAATAAAACTGGAAATAAACCCCAAAAGGACTTCTAAAACCATGCAAATACATGGAGGTTAAATAACCTGCTCCTGAATGATCACTGGGTCAAAAATGAAATCAAGATGGAAATTTAAAAATTCTTTGAATGTTAATAGTGACACCACCTATCAAAATCTCTGGGACGCAGGAAAGGCGGTGCCAAGAGAAACGTTCATAGCCCTAAATGTCTACATCAAAAAGTTTGAAAGAACACAAACAGACAATCTAAGGTTATGCCTCAAAGAACTACCGAAACAAGAACAAACCAAATCCAAAGCCAGCAGAATAAAGGAAACAACCAAGATCAGAGAAGAGCTAAATGACATTGAAACAAACAAACAAACAAACAAAAAATACATAAAATGAATAGGTGGTTCTTCGAAAAGATAAATAAAATTGATAGACCGTTAGCAATATTAACCAAGAAAAAAAGAGAGAAAATCCAAATAAGCTCAATGAGAAATGAAATGGGAGCTACTACAACTGACACCACAGACATAGAAAAGATTATTCAAGGCTCCTATGAACACCTTTATGTGCATAAACTAGAAAACCTAAAAGAGATGGATAAATTATTGGAAAGATACAACTCTCCGAGCTTAAATCAGGAAGAATTAGATACCCCAAACATACCAATAACAAGCAGTGAGATTGAAATGATAATTTTAAAGTTACCACCACCAACAACAAAAAAGTCCAGGACCAGACAGATTCACAGTAGTATTCTACCAAACATTTAAAGAATTGATACCATTCCTATTGACACTATTCCACAAGATAGAGAAAGTAGGAACCCTTCGTAAATCATTCTATGAAGCCAGTATCATCCTAATACCAAAACCAGGAAAGGACATAACTGAAAAAGAAAACTATAGGCCAATATTCCTTATAAACATAGATGCTAAAATTCTTAACAAAATACTAGCTAACTGAATCCAACAACATATAAAAAAGATAATTTACCATGTTCAAGTGGGTTTTATACCAGGGTTGCAGGGATGGCTTAACGTACACAAGTCAATAAATGTGATACACCACATAAACAGAATTAAGAACAAAAATCACATGCTCATCTCAATAGATGCAGATAAAGCATTCAAAGAAATCCAGCATTTCTTTATGATTAAAACTCTCAGCAAATCAGCATACAAGGCACATACCTTAAAGCCATCTATGACAAACCCCCAGCCAACATAATACTGAATGAGGAAAACTTGAAAGCATTCCCTCTGAGAACTGGAACAAGATGAGGATGCCCATTCTTACCTCTCCTCTTAACAAAGTACTGGAAGTCCTTGCCAGATCAATCAGACAAGAGAAAGAAATAAAGGGCATCCAAATTGGTAAAAAGGAAGTCAAACTGTTGCTGTTTGCTAATGATATAATTATTTACCTAGAAAACCCTAAAGACTCCTTCAGAAAGCTGCTAGAACTGATAAAGGAATTCAGCAATTTCCAAATGCAAAATTAATTTAGACAAATCAGTAGCTCTTCTATACACCAACAGGAAGCAAGCTGAGAATCAAATCAAGAACTCAACCTCTTATACAGTAGCTGCAAAGTAAAAAAATAAATAAATAAATAAATTTCTTAAAAATATACCTAACCAAGGAGGTGAAAGACCTCTACAAAAAAACTACAAAATGCCTCTGAAATAAATTATAGATGACACAAACAAATGGAAACACATCCCATAATCATGGATAAGTAAAATCAATATTGTGAAAATGATCATACTGCCAAAAGCAATGTACAAATTCAATGCAATTCCCATCAAAATACCACCATCATTCTTCACAGAATTAGAAAAAAAGATTCTAAAATTCTTATGGAACCCACATAGCCAAAGCAAAACTAAACAAAAAGAACAAATCCAGAAGCATCACATTACCTAATTTCACACTATACTGTAAGGCCATAGTCACCAAAACAGCATGGTATTGGTATAAAAATAGGCACATAAGACCAATGGAACAGAATAGAGATCCCCAAAATAAATCCAAATATTTACAGCCTAGTAATCTTCAACAAAGCAAACAAAAATATAAAGTGAGGAAAGGACACCCTTTTTAACAAATGGTGGTAGTATAATTGGCAAGCCACATTTAGGAGAATGAAACTGGATCCTCAGCTCTCATTTTATACCAACATCAACTCAAGGTCTATTGAGGATTTAAATCTAAGACTTGAAACTGTAGAAATTCTAGGAGATAATGTTGGAAAAACCCTTCTAGACATTGGCCTAGGCAAGGATTTCATGACCAATAACCCAAAAGAAAATCCAGTAAAAAAAAAGATAAATTGCTGGGAGTTCATTAAAGAACTTTTGCATGTCAATAGGAACAGTCAGCAGAGTAGACAGACAGCCCACAAAGTAGGAAAAAAAACTTCACAATCTATGTATCAGACAAAGGACTAATATCCAGAATCTACAATGAATTCAAACAAATCAACAAGAAAAAAAAAAAACAACAATTCCATCAGAAAGTGGGCTAAGGACATGAATAGACAATTCTCAAAAAAGATATACAAATGGCCAACAAACATATGAAAAAATGCTCAACATCAGTAACGATCAGGGAAATTAAAATCCAAACCACAATGGGATACCACATTACTCCCGCAAGAATGGCCATAATCACAAAATCAAAAAACAGTAGATGTTGGTGGGGATGCAGTGAATAGGGAACACTTCTACACTGCTTGTGGGAATGTAAACTAGTACAATCACTATGGAAAACAGTGGGGAAGTTTTTTTAAATAAAAATAGAACTACCATTTAATCCAGCAATCCCACTACTGGGTATTTACCTAGAGGAAAAGAAATCGTTAAACAAAAAATAATAATTGCACATCCATATTTATAGCAGCACAATTCACAATTGCAAAAATGTGGAACCAACCCAAATGCTCATCAATCAACGAGTGGATAAAGGAACTGTGGTATGATGGAATACTACTCAGCCATAAAAAGGAATGGATTAATGGCATTTGCAGTAACCTGGATGAAACTCGAGATTATTATTCTAAGTGAAGTAACTCAGGAATGGAAAACCAAAAATCGTATGTTCTTAGTCATAAGTGGAGCTAAGCTATGAGAATGCAAAGGCATAAGAATGGCACAATGGACTTCGGGGACTCAAGGGGAAAAGGTGGGAAGGGAATGAAGGATAAAAGACTACAAATAGGGTGCAGTGTATACTGCTGGTGTGATGGTGCACTAAAATCTCACAAATTACCACTAATGAACTTAACTTATGAAAGCAAACACCACCTGTTCCCCAATAATCTATGGAAATAAAACAAATTAAAAACAAAAAAGTAAAGTAACTACATTAAATGAAAAAAAAAATAAGGCTGGGCACAGTGGCTCACACCTGTAATCCCAGCACTTTGGGAGGTTGAGGTGGGCAGATCACTTGAGGTCAGGAATTTGAGATCAGCCTGGCCAACATGGGAAATCCCATTTTTACTAAAAATACAAAAATAGCTTGGTGTAGTGGCAGGTGCCTATAATCTCAGCTACTTGGGAGGCTGACGGGGGTAAAATAACTTGAACCTGGGAGGTAGAGCAGTGAGTTGGGATCACTCCATTACACTCCAACCTGGGCAACAGAGCAAGACTCTGTCTCAGTAATAATAATAATAATAATAATGAAAGAAAGAAAAAAATAGGCGAGGTGAATAAATGAATGAGTGAATGAATGAAGTCTTTCTTTATTGACCTTTTGGGTTTTATACCTCCAGATAAACCCAGTTAATGTAGTCCCTAACCAAATTGTGGACACTTGTATAAACTGAACTACCATTTCATTCATTACACCTCCATCCCGCAAATCCAGTCAAAGCAGGTACACATGCAAACCCCCACGCAAGCAAACTGGGGCTATTAACACCAGCAAGTTAACTCCACAACCTTACTTCTAATTTGTAACATCTTCATGACATTTCCAAGGTACAAAGACAGGACTAGGTTTCCCTGCCTTGTAAAAATTTGAAAAATCTCTATCATTGAAATACTGACAGATGTTATGACTAAACCATCCCTTCCAATTTTTTTTTTAATTGGAGAACTAGTTTATATTCTTTTCTTTGGTATCTCTTTGCCAAAGCTTAAAACCCTAACATTCAGAAAGTTATTTTTGTATTTTTACCTAATGCTTTTTTTCCTGCATTTAAAGTCCATTTCTACTTATTATGGCTTTCATGGCTATGTGGAAAATTTGACCTGCACATAAGTACTTTATGTGTTTGAAACCTTACTGTATTAGAACAATCTGAAATTTTATTTGGCTGAAATAAATAAACCTTACAAAAATTAGTTTTTCGTTTCTTCCCTTTTCCTTATTGACAATTCCATCAAAATAATAAGGGGGGAAAATTGTACCTCAAGAGATAATTGAACAGAGAACAATAAACTGCCTAGGGTTTAGAAATAACAAGGGCATGTGTTAGGCTGCCCTATCAAGTATTGCTGGGAAAACATTATCTGGGAAGACTTTATGGGAAGAAGACAACTTCCAAATAAGGCTCAAGCTTATAATGGAAAAGTTAAATATGATGTTTTTAATAGTTGGCAGAGTACCCCAACACAATACATTACCATTTCAGACTTCTCGTGAGTTTTGTCTTATTACAACGATAATGGAAGAGATGCATGCTTACAGCTTTATTAACAACCTCATGATCTGGGTCTATTGTGCCAAAGACTTACCACAATTTAATCTCTCAGAGAACCGTAATGCCGCAGAGACAGAGTCTAATGTAGGCTCCTATCTTCAGATAGAGCTGCAACTAAGTCATTCTTCCCATTTTCTTTCTCTAAAAATTGGAGGACTGTTTTCTGTACCTTCCTTGGGTATTCCATTACCAATGTTAAAAACCTTAATATTCAGAAAGCCTTTTTTTTATATTTCACCTAATGTTCTTTTTATTCAGTTAAAGCCAGCTTCTACTTATTTTGGCCTTAATAGAGATACAGAAAATTTGATCTGCACATGAACACTTTATGCATATAAAACCTTACTATATTAGGAGAATCTGAAATTTTATTTGGCTAAGATAAATAGTCCTAATTCTGTTTACTTCTCCTCAAATACCCTATTACTTAAGCCTCCAATCATCTTTATTATATCCTTTTAGGCCTCTCTAACATTTCTATGTCCTTCTAAGTTGTGCTTCTAAAACTTAAGTACAATTGTTTATTAAGGGCTCATGCAATGTCCAGGAGAAGGAGATGGTTTATATTCTTAAGGTTCTTATATATTTCCCTGTTACTTAGACAACTCAGAAGCAACCTGATTTTTGTCTTCCCATTAGGAACTCTTGCTTGAAATAACCCTTGTTTAAAATTGGGCATTAACTTCCAGTTAAAAATGTCAGACTGAGTACAGACATCTACCTCCTCATTCCTTAAAAGATGCATTTGAAATAACAGCAAATATTTTCTTGTAATAAAAGCAGAACAATGGTGAAAAACATGTGTTTGTCAAAAATGTTAAAGAATTCCTAGAATACAGAAAACATATGTGACCCAATAGACAAGAGACAGAGCAGAAGAAACCATAGCCCAAGATAACAAGAATACTTATGGGATGTTCTCATGAGCCCCAGGAAAGCTCCATGTTCAAAATCACTAAAGGCAAAGGGTAAGAGTGGCTAGTTCCAGGTTATTCCTTTAAAAGAGCATCCCTACCCAATCCCACCATAAAGTAGCCAGCAGTGGGAACTTTTGTTCTTGGGCTAAAGCCAGAAAATCACTCTTTAAAGGAAATGGGTGATTTTTGCCCAAAGCTTTGTAGTTAGGGTTTTGGGAACTGAGAAGGACTCAGAACAGAGGCTATTTCCAGAATATACAACAGATAATGGAAAGGCTCTGCTTCTATGTCATCACCATCCCCACTCTGGCTGCTGGAGGAGCCAATACATGGAACGTTGTCATTTGACCTGGCAGATGAAAAAGGGAGAGTTACGGAGGTCTCAGAATGAAAAATTTCACATGTGGAAACTTAAAAAGTTGATCTCATAGCAGTAGAGAGTAGAATATTTATTACTAGAGATTGGAAGTGTTGAGGGGAAACAGTCAGAGGCTGGTTAACAGATATAAAAGTATAGCTAGATGGAAGAATAAGTTCTAGTTTCCTGTAGCACTATAAGGTGACTAAAATCAACAATTTAGTGTATATTTTCAAATAGCTAGAAGAGTAGATTTTGAATGTTCCCAGTACAAAGACATGATAAATGTCTGAGGTGATGGAAATGCTGATTAACCTGATTTCAGCATTACACATTGTATGCGTATATCAAAATATCACATTGTATCTCATAAAGGTACAGTTATGTGTCAATTAAAAATAATTTTTAAAAACTGAGTTATGAATACTTTCTTAAAGAAACAGAAAAAAAACCAACATATATGTACACACAATTTTGCAAACCACTCCAAGAGATTTGCCTCTAAAACTCATCCACAGAGCCCTGGCATCACAGGCCCAGGTTAGGAACCTTAGAATGGTCTTCCTTGGAATCTGTTCAGACTTCACAATGCTTACACTTGCAGCCTAAGAGCTGGAGTGGGCACATGGATGGAGAAGACAGTCCATGCTTTTGCTTTTGGGAGCAGGAATGTAGTCTCTTGTTCTATTTCTAACATTACAGGGGTTCTCTAGAACCTCCTCATGTGAATGAGGAAATGCAAAGAACCAATGGCAGCCTGAAAGATGTGTGTGGCAGGGTGTGGTTCCACAGGAAGCAAGTATCCTCTCATCCAGAGGACACTGTGCCATGAATTCCTTACTTCTGTATAGCACATGGCAATTGACAGAGCACTTTTATAAACACTGTCTTATTGGACTCAGGAACATCCCTGGAATCATGAGGTCAGGAGCAGCAGTCTCATTTTACGAGGTAAGGAAGTGAAGCTTCAGAAAGGTTCAATGATTTGTTGGGGGTTGTCCAACTAGTTAGTGACAGGGTTGAAACAAGGTTTTCTGACCATAATCAAACAATTTTTCCATTTTACCCCTCCCACTAGGCTAAACTTCTGTGCAGGTAAAATGTGAAATATGATTTTGAACTCTTGAAAAAGTCTCCTTTCTCTAATAGCACACAAAGACTTTCTATTCACAAGCAGAGGGAAGGCTTAAAATGCGAAGTAAATGTACTATCACCAGGAATACTTGATATCAGGTATTCGAGAACAGGGGCTGGAAGCAATAGGGACTATCCTGTGTGGTGGGTGGTCTGTAGGGGGCCTGTGTGGGGCACTGGAAGCCCCAGAAAAAATATGGAGATGAAGCAGATTCCCCAACACAGCTGTTGGACCTCCACTTCCCAATGTGGCCTAGAGCTGGCCCTAAGAATATTAAAGAACAGTGGGAAGTTTGTGAGAAAAGAAAAAGTACAAATAACTTGTTTCATAGAGGCCTAGCCATTTAGGAACTGGATCTACCTTTGCTGCATATCTCCTAGCCCAGTCCCAGGACTGGCAGAGAGTAGGCGCTCAGGAACTGTGTGTACTAAGTGGGGGAGCAAGATGGATAACTAGCTATGAGACAGTCTGAGACTGTTTATCATGCTACCTATGACCCTCTTCACAGAACTGGAAAAAAAACACCTTAAACTTCATATGAAACCAAACGAGAGCCTGCATAGCCAAGACAATTCTAAGCAAAAAGAACAAAGCTGGAGACATCACGCTACCTGACTTCAGACTATAATACAAGGCTACAGTAATCAAAACAGCATGGTACTGGTACCAAAACAGAGATATAGACCAGTGGAACAGAACAGAGGCCTCAGAGGCAACACCACACATCTACAACCATCTGATCTTTGACAAACCTGACAAAAACAAGCAATGGTGAAGGGATTCCTTGTTTAATAAATCGTGTTAGGAAAACTGGCTAGCCATGTGCAGAAACTAGACCCCTTCCTGACACCTTACACTAAAATTAACTTCAGATAGATTAAAGACTTAAACATAAGGCCTAATACCATAACAAACCTAGAAGAAAACCTAGGTAAAACAATTCAGGACATAGGCATGGGCAAGGACTTCATGACTAAAACACCAAAAGCATTGGCAACAAAAGCCAGAATAGACAAATGGGATCTAATTAGACTCCAGATCTTCAGTACAGCAAAAGACACTATCATTAGAGTGTACCAGAAACCAACAGAATGGGAAAAAATTTTTGCAATCTACCCATCTGACAAAGGGCTAATTTCCAGAATCTACAAAGAACTAAAACAAATTTACAAGAAAAAAACAAACAAGCCCATTCAAAAGTGGGCAGAGGACATGAACAGACATTTTTCAAAAGAAGACATTTATGAGGTCAACGAACATATGAAAAAATGCTCATCATCACTGGTCGTTAGAGAAATGCAAATCAAAATCACATTGAGATACCATCTCACACCAGTTAGAATGGCGATCATTAAAAAATCTGGAGACAACAGATGCTGGAGAGGATATGGAGGAATAGGAACACTTTTACACTGTTGGTGGGAGTGTAAATTAGTTCAACCATTGTGGGAGACAGTGTGGTGATTCCTCCAGGACCCAGAAATAGAAATTCCATTTGATCCAGCAATCCTATTACTGAGTATATGTACAGAGGATTAGAAATCATTCTATTATAAAGACACATGCACACGTATGTTCATTGTGGCACTGTTTACAATAGCAAAGACCTGGAACCAACCCAAATGCCTATTGATGATAGATTGGACAAGGAAAATGTGGCACATATACACCATGGAATACTATGCAGCCATAAAAAACCTATGAGTTTGTGTCCTTTGTAGGGACATGGATGAATCTGGAAACCACCATTCTCAGCAAACTGACACAAGAACAGAAAAACAAACACCACATGTTCTCACTCATAGGCAGGTGTTGAACAGTGAGAACACATGGACACAGGGAGGAGATAATCACATACTGGGGTCTGTAGCAGGGGAATCAGGGAGGGACAGTAGAGGGGTAGGGAGGCTGGGAAGGGATAATATGGAGAGAAATGCCAGATACAGGTGATGGGGGAATGGAGACAGTAAATCACATTGCTATGTATGTACCTATGCAACAATCCTGCATAGTTTGCATGTGTACCCCAGAACCTAAAGTGCAATTATATATATATATATATATATATATATATATATATATATATATATTAAAAAAGAGAGAGGAAGAAAGCAGTAGTAAGCATATCTGCAGCTTTTCAAAGATTATATTAGATTAGACAATGTATGTGAAAAACATCAATGAATATGATGAAAGTGCAACCAGTGGAAAAACAATAGTATTATGTGTTATAATTCAAATGTCTCAAGTCATCTCATTAAGATCATGAGCTCTTTTAAGATCCATATTCTATAATTATTTTATTAAAATTATTTCAAATAAATTATAATATAATTTTGCTGGCATATAAAAAAATTATATTAGAATAAAATAAAGTTTCTATGGTTTATAGTGTAGTAGGTATAATCTGATTCCTCTTGTGCAAGAAAAGTATCATTTTTAACTTTTCGGTAACTCAGTTGATTCCTGTTTCAAAAAACCTGTTTATTAGGATGCTACGATATCTTTTATGCTGCTTATAGTTCTTACAATTTCCTCAGGATTTTCTAATTTCCAAGATGCTTATAATCTTTGTTCCTACCATCTTAACTATGAATGGTGCATATTGTAAGTAATGTCATTTGTCTACTGAGGAACGTTTATCAGTGTCCAAAATACTTTGAACATAATGATTTAAATATATTATACAATTCAAATTTTAAAAAATGACTTTTCTACTGGTGACATTGTGAACTGGTATAGCATTGGTTAGAAGGCAGTATTGGAACTCAGAAAACTGGAGTGGGCAAAGAACTAAACATAATTCTTCGGTTATTTGGGAGTGGAAGGGTCACATTCTGGAGAGTGGTGAACTCAGTGATCCAAGAGACCTCCTTTGTTTGTGATTCTCCTATGGTTAAATAATAAACTGCTTTTCACGAGGGTAATTTGGTGGTTCCTTTCCATAACAGGAAAAAAATGAAAGTAACTAACCATCAACTAAGACCTTGAATTCCCTCAGCTGATAGAAAAGACTATTGCATATAGGTCATAAAAAATTACAGTTCTCCTGCTGCAGCAAAGAGGAAAAAACAAGGCTGGGCTAATGATCTGTTTCATGCTTTCTTGTATGAAGAAGGCCATGATGACAGCTAACTTTCAAGACCTCCAGTATGAATCAATGGTATGACCACTGTGTTTCCCCAGGTAGACCCTAGAAGAAGCAGAGAGAGGAGAGTCTGGTGGGGAAATCCTACCTCCAGGATTTAATCCTCTCCATTTCTCATAGCACAGTTGAGTAACCCCAGCAACATCCTCGAGCCCAGGGTTTCCCAAACTATAGTCATTTCTTTGTAATGGTCATAATTTTGTCTTATCCAAGGCCAGCTTTGTTTGTATGCATTTCTTTGATATTTTCCTGTAAATTCATCTATATTTTTAAACCTAATGCAAGAGTTTAACACCAACTTCTTGTTCAGTATATAAGCAATTATTTTTCTAGAAACAACAAAATAGTTTCAGTTTTATGCTGCTGTGTTTTGTGGCCTAAAAGTACATTTTTTTATTATGATTTTTCTTTGAATATTAGGTTCTTGGGGAATGACATCACTTAAAACAGAAACTGGGGAAACACTTTGTACAAGCTTTTAAAATGTGGTTAAAAGTTGGTAAAAAAAACAGATTCTTCCAATCAATGATAGTTTGGGAAGAAAGTGTGTACCCAGAAATCTTCTCTCTCTCAGACCTGGTTGTACAAGTAGGGAAGGAGGTGACTTTCATTCAGAAAATGAAATACAATTAAGAATGATGTAAATTTGCTCAAAATAATGACGAGGAAATAAAAATATTTCTTAAAGGCAAAATCACACTGCAAGACAATTTGTATTCACTACAGAAAGCTTGCCCAAAGTAAAACTTTGGCTATTTCAGAATTCTTGGTGAAGATTAAATCTCTCTAATTTATTCCTACCCAGGGGTATCATAGGCTGTAGAATTTACTGGTTTCTAACCTAAATGGTCTTTTGTAACTGGAAGGACATCCCTAAAGAATAAGAAAAAGATTGGCCTCACTGGCCTCCTAGGAAATGGCCTGGTTTTGGAGTATTTATTACTTTTATTTGTCAAAGCAAATGTATTGCTTTCTTACCAAGTTCAGAGTCTGCACTTTGTTAACCTGGGAGTACAAAGATAAAAGCACAGAAGTCCTACTTTCTGAGTTGTAATTGAGTGAAAGGAAAACAAGCAAACAAAAATTTGCAATACATTACAAGTAATCAAGGCAGTAAAAACTAGCATTTATTTAGTGATCATCATATGATACACATTAACCTACCGAATCCTCACAAAGATCCACTTCACATATGGAGAAACTGAGGCACAAAACAATCAAGTCATTCATCAAGGTGGCAAAGTTTATTAAGTGGCAGAACCAGAAATCAAACTGAGACTGTTTGGTTCCAGAGTGTTGGGCATCAGGTTGGGGAAACTTCAAAGAAAGTGATTTTAAGATGAAGAGGATCTTACCAGGCATATGGGGATCAAGGGGCAAAAAGCTGAGATATGACACTTTAGTCCTGGAAAACAGAGTGTATGAAACATCTCTGAAATGACTATTTAAATATGATGAGTTGATAGATGTGCTTCAAAGTGAATTATACACAGTTTCCACCTTCATTACACATTTATTAAGCATCTGTTATGTGCCAGGAATTATATTCCATACTAGGAATATAACCATAAAGAGGACACCATCCCTTTCCTAGGCCAGGAAATTCATTATATGTGATTTGAAAACTCATTGAGTTTGGATAAATTGTTTGGGGAATAAACTCTTAACCTCATAAAACTAAATTAGAACTGGGAAATCTGTCAAATTTGGGGTTTTTGTTTTACACCTTGATAAAAACAAGCAACAATAACCAAGGTTTCTCATCTTTTTCCCACCGGCAAAACACTTTTATTTTCCGTAAATGCTTTAATCAGTTTGGAGTGTTGGTTTAAACGTTTAGAGTGTACTTGAGAGCTTTGAGTATCAAACAGACTTTTAAAGTGGCCTTTCTTGTTAACACAATGTTTCTTGTAACCAGTGAGTTGTGCCAAAACTCACTGTATATAAGTAATACTGTCAGGTGGGGTTGTATTTTGGCAGTAATGCATCAACCTTTTGGATGGCACTACATTTTTTTAAGTGTTCAGTTCATATTTTGTCTTTGTGCACAACTTCCAGAACATCACTTTGTCATCTTGTAAATCAGTTTGCATTATTCGTGATAATACTTACCCTTTATTATAATTACCACAAGTCATGGGAAGGTTCAACTGTTTCATTAGTTGACTGAGAACAACAAAGTCTAAAGTTTCATTGAAATCAGATGTAATGCTTGTGTTCCAAGGTCAGCTGGAAACTAATAGGAATAATTTAAGCCATGATATCCCAACCGAGGCTGAGGCATGCTAATCATTCTGCAGATCATACTAGAGTGATTCTGAAAGGAAAAAAAATCACATCCCATTTCTCCCTCATTAAGTATACTGAGGACCAACTTTGGAATAGGAAAGGATTAATCTATAGCAGGGTGGTCACAGTTCATGCCTGGAGAACCACTCACAGGCAACCCTTGGCAGCCAGGAGCCACAACCTGGTGGGAATTAGGGGACTAAAGAGCTGATTCCCCTTTATCCTTCCCTTTTTTACCTTTTAGTTTTCTCTTCCCTCTCCCATAACCTAGAAAGTGTAGACCCAGGGGATTCTAGAATGTCTAGAGTCCCTTGGAAAATTCTTTGACCCATCACCTTCAGGAAGCTTTGAGAATGAGGAAGGAAAGTCTTTCCCTTCTGGCAAGATGGCCAACTGAAAAGCTCCCTGTGATACCCACTGGCCTTTTATCTAAAAATTTCTAGCCCTGTAGTTATTATTTTTACTTGATAAAGTCATAAGGAAATTACCTTCATCACCATAAGTGAAGCAACCTGTCTCAGTCTGCTTTGTGCAGCTATAACAGAATGCACCAAACTAGGAAATTTATTTCTCATAATTATGGAGGCTGGGAAGATCAAGGGGCGATATCTGGTGAGGATCTTCCTGTAGCATCATAACATGGCAAAGGGCATCCTATGGGAGAGAGAGATAAAAGGGGGCTGAACTTTTACTTTTATAACAAATCCACTCCTGCAATAATAGCATTAATCCATTCATGAAGATAGGGTCCTCGAGACTTAAAGGTCCCACCTCCCAGTACTGCTGCATTGGGGATTAAGTTTCCAACACATGAATTTTGGGGGATGCATTCAAACCACAGCAGAGCCTCTTCTCTCTTCAGGGTTTTGTCAGGTACTTCCCAGGGGTGCCTTTTTTTCTGTGAATAAAATGAAGCTGGGAAGACTGTGCTTCTCTTCTCTGAACTGCAAACTTAAATGATGAAGAAAAAGAAAGTGTGTCCAGGCAAAATACAAATTGTCATCATCTGCCTAAATTGTGGCATTTTAAACGAAGATGGAAGAGAAAATAATTTTACAGGCTGTTGGAAATCCTGAATCTGTTAGTCCACAAATTAAACGCAAGCTTGTAAAACTGGAAATTTCTGGGAGAGCACATTACTGCCCCCACCATACAAACCCCATTTTCTCCATGTGCTTTGAAGGAAAGAGGATGGGAGTGGGGAAAACAAGGGTTCTAAGTAATATGTTTTTCTGCTTTTGGAATACATAAAGGTTCTACACAGACCTCTAAGTAACAACAGTTTTCGGGAATGTTGAAGAGGGAACATAATTGTTGACACAGAGGATGCCAGACCAGGAATCAAAGAGTTGCCTCTGGCTATAAGAAACTTAGAAGCTACTGGGCTGTGCTTCCTTAACCGTTACTGCTATTCACACCAAACTTGGACACTTACCAGAATCTCGTCTCTCCATCTCTTTTCTTTCCTTTCTAATTCCCTTTGAGTCTTAATCCCTATGGTTATTTATGCTTTGCAAAATGCTTTCTTAAATTATGATGAAAATTAAATTTCATCTGAAATTGCTGATAGTAGCCTGCTTTGCCCTACAAATGAGTAGTTAGTGCAATTTTATATACTGCCTCATTTTATCGCCTCAACACCCCTTTTTTTGCAGACAGAGCCTGTTAACTGTGGAGAGACTCAGCCCCAGAGGTTATATAACAAAAGAAGGGGCCGACCTAGAACTTGAGCCTGGGTGTCTAACTCTAAATCCAGCACTCTTTTCTCCCTGCACTGCTGCCTCCTGCCCCTTGGGCTGATCCTGCAAGAAAAGAACAAGAAACGAAGATGTGTCTAGGTTCTGGGTCCTTCTCTGCAGATTTGAACCACCTTTGCAGGCCCCAGGCAATCTTCTCTATGCAATTTTTCCTCCAGTGCTCAAGATATCAAATATATTAAAATGTATCCACATTTTATATTACTTATAATTGTTATACATTTTAAAAATTGAGGCCAGGCCCAGTGGCTCACGCCTGTAATCCTAGTACTTTGGGAGGCTGAGGTGGGTCAATCACAAAGTCAGCAGTTCCAGACCAGCCTGGCCAAGATGGTGAAACCCCGTCTGTACTAAAAATACAAAAAAATTAGCCAGACACGGTGGCGTGTGCCTGTAATCCCAGCTACTCAGGAGGCTGAGGCAGAGAATTGCTTGAACCCAGGAGGCAGAGGTTGCAGTGAGCCAAGATTGTGCCATTGCACTCCATCCTGGGTGACAAAGCAACACTGTGTCTGGAAAAAAATGTTTATTATTATAATTTTGTATTTAAAACTATTTGGTTATGAATACTACCTAACTTAAAAATCACTATGATTTCTTGATCACTTACAAAATGATGAAATCTAGCCTACAAATTGCTTTCAAATATAATGAAAATTTTATGAATTCTAAATTTAACACTCAATGAGTTGGCATGGAATTACATTTTGGAGATATTTAATAAAACATTTATTAATTTTAGTTTTGCCCTTTTTGCATTCAGAATAAATGCTTTTTTTTTTTTGGTAATTTCACCTTTTAAACTGTTTTCAGGTCCTCAGAAATTGCATAGGCCCCAGATATTATGCATTTTATGCCCAATGTGTAAAACAGCCTGGAAAAGTCTACTGGCTCCAGCGAGCATGGACATTCATTGCCCATTTTGCGTGAACCACATATGGAGGAAGACATGGTCTTTCCCATCAGACCTAAGGCAAATGCTTTTAAAAGTTATTGTCACTAAGAAGCCTCCCTGACACTACTAACAAATATACTATTAGAGTCTGCTGATCCTGCACCAATTTAAGCCAGTGAAACCTTGAGAAATTGGAATTTTTGGGTCTTCTATAAAGGAATTTGGGTTGTCTCAAAGTTAACCAGAAAGCATGTTTCCTTTAGGCCTTCTTGTTTTAGCTTACTCTCTAGGCCTAGTGAATAGTGTATGTGGAACAAAATGAGATCCTTCATGATGATTATCACGAATGGGATCTGAAGGTGCATCCATTTGGAATGACCCAGAAATAGTTTCTGGGTATTGATTTTCTTCTTTAAAACAAAATTTCTGCTTAAGACTATTTTTATGGCCTTGCATCTTTTGTGGCACAAGTGGAGTGCAGCAAAAATTGCAAGTTATCTCTGCTAGTCAGTGTTTTTGCGATGTCACAATACAAAAAGCCAAATGTACATTTAATCAATGTACTAGATTATTAGCTGTCTGCTCGGAAATGTTATCTTACTCAAAAGATTTGAGAAAAAAATCCTTTAACTTCATGGGCAACATTTTATGCTGCACCTAATATTATGGACTCTTGTCTTTCCCTATATCACTACCTTTAACATCTTCAATAGGAGAGATATTTTTCTATTAGGGAAAAAGACATTTCCTCAAACATTTATCATGATGCTAATAGACTTAGCAACTACTCTAAGCTCCACACTTCATTAAAAAAAGAAGTCTCAGTATTTCCAGTCTGTAAAGAAGAATGATGATGACACTCTCCTTGCTCTGATTCACTCGTTGACTCATTCTGCAGGCACATTTATTCATTTAGCAAATGTTTATTGAGCATCTACTCTGTTAGCTACTAGCAAGGCACAGTATTAAAAACTGAATATATCCCCACTTAGAAATTAGTATTTTATCACTAACATCTCAAAACACACACACACACACACACACACACACACACACCACCCCAACAATATCAAACGGGAGGATGTAAAAGTCCCAATACCACCAAGTTTTGTTTCTGAGAGTTTAGTTCAATAAATGCTGTTTATGTGCAAGGCCCTACACTGGGTGTTATGTGTGAACATTTCTTTCTTTCATTCTTTTTTTGAGACGGAGTTTTGCTCTTGTTACCCAGGCTGGAGTGCAATGGCGCGATCTCAGCTCACCACAACCTCTGCCTCCTGGGTTCAGGAAATTCTCCTGCCTCAGCCTCCCGAGTAGCTGGGATTACAGGCATGCAACACCATGCCCAGCTAATTTTTTTTGTATTTTTAATAGAGACGGGGTTTCACCATGTTGACCAGGATGGTCTCGATCTCTCGACCTCACATGATCCACCCACCTCGGCCTCCCAAAGTGCTGGGACTACAGGCATGAGCCACTGCACCTGGCTGAACATTTCTTGATTCATTTCTTCAACAATAAATCACAGAATGTCAACCATTTGCCAATACTTTGCTGGTTGCTGGAGCTACAGAGGTTAACAAGAGGCAATCCCTTTTCTCAAAGTGTCTTCCCTTTCTTATGGGGACAGCAGACATATGCATGAACAGATACAAACCATATAATAGGTGTTACTATGAAACCGGCATTCCAAACAGAATGGGAACGCACCCAGGGAAGGCTTCTCAAATGAACTTTGTAAGACATTTTGTTATCCGAAACCACCAAGGATGTGTGTGCAGCCTTGGTGCTGTTCAACTAAGGGGAATTGTTTATATCGAAGACATTATTAATCAGTATATTTTAAACAGGAGTTTTCAAAGTTAACAAGATTAGTATAGTTCAACAATTCTCCAACAGAGGAAAATTCAGTGTCTTGAGTGAGGAGTGTCTTTTTCTAGTGTGCATGGAGATGCCTCTTGAACTAGAAGACCATGGAAGAAGGGTATTCCAAGTATGGAGGATGTGCATGGCATAGATCAGCATGGTGCATTGGAGGAATTTCAACTATTATATAATTTTATATGATTGAATTATGTGGTGCCAAGCTCAGGCTGTGTAGTGGAAAGGAGGCTGAAGACCTAGACCCTACCCTACCCTCCCCTCCCCTCCCCTCCCCTCCCCTCCCCTCCCCTCCCCTTCCCTTCCCTTCCCTTCCCTTCCTCTCTTTCTTTCTCTCTCTCTTTCTTTTCTTGAGACACAGTCTTGCTCTATTGCCCCGGCTAGAGTGCAGTAGCACAATCTCGGTTCACTGCAACCTCTGCCACCTCCTGGGTTCAGGCAATTCTCCTGCCTCAGCCTCCCAAGTAACTGGGACTACAGGAAAATGCTACCACACCTGACTGGTTTTTGTATTTTTAGTAGAGAGATTTTGCCATTTTGGCCAGGCTGATCTCAAACTCCTGGCCTCAAGTATTCCACCCACCTCAGTCTCCCAAAGTGCTGGGATTATAGGCCCCCGCACTGGACCTCGATCACATTCTGTTAATACCTACATTTCTACCCAGGCCTGTTGTTAGCTTTCAGCATCATATCTTAATGTGATACAGTTTTGCCTTCTTTACAGAAAACCAGATGTTGATCATTCACAAGATCCCATTATTTAAGTGGGGATGTTGTGACTTCATTCTAATTTCCTGGGACATGTATAAAAGTCAATGAGGGATTTATCAGTATGATTTAACTCATACTGATAAATAGAGGAAACCTTCCTCCAATCCTGTATTCTTAGTGCTTTTTTCCATCATAGGACAATCTTTCTCAAGTCATGGATCGTGTATCTTTGGGCATCACCAAAGAACCTCTAGGATTCTATGGATCTTAAAACTACCTATAATGTAAACCTCATCATGCAGCTTTTTCACTCATGTTATTCAATATTATCTCCTGTGTCTTACTAGTCCTTTTACCCAAACTTGGTTGGATAGAATCTCTTTCATCGGCTCTCATTAACATCATCATTTTTATTTGTAGCATATGGTTATGGGTACAGCTTAGTGGGTGAAAAATATCATTATTCATAAAATAAGCAGAACAGTGGGATCTAATATCTTCAGTAAAAGCTCTTTGTTTGCAAATAGCCCACTGGCAAGCACCCTGGCCAGCATACATTCTTCTGGGAGAGGGGGATGTTTCAACTGATAACTGCTTTCCCCCACAGATGACCCAATTGGTAAAAATTTTGATTGACACCTCTAATTGTAAACAATAATGAACTTTGAACTTTGGCTAGGTTAAGAAAAGAGAAATTAATGGGAAAGATGTGGAAGAGATAAAGAAGCAAAAGTAAGACTGAAGAATCATATTGGGAAAAGTTCAGGATTCAGGACAGTCAGATTCTGGGTAGTAGGAACTAATAGCATTAGCAAGTCACTGCCTCTAGACAGCGTAAGCACCCACCTGTCCTTGCTATGCTGTGCTCAAGACTCAGAGGCTCAGGAATGCAGTCTGTCTGATCTACCTTGGGTCAGGCACTTATTCACTGGCTGGGGGAACAGGGACATCTTAATTGCCAGATCTCTCTTAAAGGAGTCAGGTGATTTCCTAAAAAAGAAACTGGAGTTCTGTTACCAAAGAAGTAAATAAATCAATCTCTCTCTCTCTCTCTCTCTCTCTCTCTCTCTCTCTCTCTCTCTTTGTGTGTGTGTGTGTGTGTGTGTGTGTGTGTGTGTGTGTTTGCATGTAGGCTCTCATGGTCAAAAAACTCACAATTGGCTGGGTGCAGTGGCTTACACCTGTAATCCCAGGATTTTGGGAGGTCGAGTGGGAGGATAGTTTGTGGCCAGGAGTTTGAGACCAGCCTAGGCAACATAGAGAGACCTGTCTCTACAAAAATTAAAAATATTAGTCAAGCGTAGTGGTGTGCACCTGTAGGCCCAGCTATTCGGGTGGTTGAACTGGGAGGCTTGCCAAAGCCCAAGAGATCGAGGCTGCAGTGAGTTATAATCTGGCTACTGCACTCTAGCCTGGGTGACAGAGTTCTCACCTTGTCTCAAAAAAATAAAACAAAAACTCAAACCTGCAATTGTTCATTATGGTATAGTGTATCACACTATACAGTATGTTTTCTCTTTTCCAAACGATGAAAATCTTGCCTTACTTTTCTCAGGGAAGGGAGGTGTTGGTAGAGGAGTTTTAAGAGCCTCCTGGGTTTTTGGAGCTAGAAAATGGTGAGGAACACACAGTGGAGAGACAAGACTCAGGAGTTTATGTCACCATTTCAGATTTCTACAGTCAGATTTTTAAAATTCCATTTTATAATTATCAATCATATGCACTTGAAAATGTGAAAATAGAAGAAGGAAAATCATTGGGGAGAGGAGGATTTTTTAAAGGAAATATTTTTTGAACCTTGACTTAGAATAATGGGATTTCTTCAATTTGCTGTATGCAAAGTAACAGAGAGCTCAGTGTATCCCAGAGATGGATTAGACAGATGTAGCACTTAAGTATTAACATTTGTGAGGTTCATTCCCACCAGTGAGATTTGTGAGCAGCTTCCATGAGATGCTATGCAAAATCAGTTTAGTACTTTCCTTATTTGTCACTGTGCCATGAAACTGGTAAAATATAGAGGAAACAGAAAATTGGGCACATCTGTGAATTTGGTTGTGCCCTGATTACAGCAATGCAATTCCACAGATGTGCATGTTTTCACAGGAGAACAGGTTTCTATTTGACTCCTAGCTCCATCAATGCTCAGCTGATGTTTTATAGCCCCCTGTGGGTTTAGCATGCCCTCCCTTTATACAGCCAAAACAGTAGCTTAGCTATAAGATTCACTGGCACCACTTTGGTATCTATTTTCTTAAATTATGGTAAATGGGGATTTGTGGCATACCTATGTCAACTCCACCTACATATTTTCCCATAATAATGCTTGGCACATTCATATTACCTCTCAGCCGACAGCCCCAAACATTTAGTAGACATTTATTCTTTCTTACATCAAAAAGAGTTTGGTAACTTTCATAACTCCTATTTTATAGGAATATAAAATGAAAGACCCTTAGCCATTAAGGAAGGAATACATAATTATAAGTATTAATAATCAGTTTCCTTATAAAAACAAAGTGAGAAGTGCTTGAAATGGATATAACACCAGAGATGAAGTTGATATATTCAATTGTATTCTGTGTCAGTTGGGTATGCGTGAGGATCATCTAGAAATCTGGTTAAGACAGAGACTGCCCATTGCCATCCCCAGAGATTCTGATCCTAGAAGTCTGGGGTGGGGCTCTGACATCTGCATTTTTTAACAAACACTTTTCCTCAAAGTGATTCAGAAAACCACACATTGAGAAACACTGGTCTAGATGAAATAATCAAATTTTAAATCCATAAATAGAGAAACAAAAGCATAGCTCTCAGGAGACTACAAATTCTCTTCTCCAACCACACCCTACCTCTCAAAATTATTTCATTTTTGAAAAACATTTTTTGAAAGCAGCTGTCATTGTCACCATAACTGAGGAGTCCTCAGAAGGACAACTAATCGCAAAAGAAAGAGTAATAAAGGAAAGATTATAGCTTGAATCTAGTTTTGGATTCATTAATGTAGCTAATCAAGGGAACATGGCCATCTATGGCTCAGGGTCTCAACTTGTCCTACCAGGACTTGTAATCTAGAACCATATGGGTGATTCAGAAGAAGCAGAAGCTGTTTCCAGGGGCAACCACATCTTTAGAAATTTTTCTAACATCCATCAAATGGTTTATCTTGTGGCAAGTGAGCCTCCTAGAACACATTTGGCCTGTCACCATAATTCCACTAAAGACTTTTATGACCATGGTAATAATGACCACTAACATTTATTATTTATCAGTTGGTACTCAGTTTTGCATTTTATCCTCCTGAGAATCTTAGGAGGCAGATAATGTGTATAACAATTTCACAAATGAGGAAATTGAGATAGATTAGTTTCTAACTTACTAGCCTTACACAGACTAGTAAGGGCACAAAGTGAGTAAGTCTTAATTTGAAACACATTTTGTATATTGCTGAGTCCCTGCACATAAACACTATCACATTGTCTTGGTAGAAGGGCGGTGAGTTCCAAGGGCAAAGTTGTTCAGCTGAAATGTCTTTGGGATAGGAAAGGAGAATATGATAGAATTAAGCCCACTGCTTATAGGCAGAGGAAAGTAGGATTTTCATTTCTCAGAAATCAGACTACAGAAGAGGATTGCACTAACGTACATACCATGTATTATTCTCCATGTAATTATACTGAGTAAAATACCTTTAGAGTAATTGTATACATAATCAAATATTGCACAAATCTAAAAGCTTGAAAGTGCCTGCCAACCTCCTCCCACTCTGGATCAAATGAAATCCTGTGTACTAAACCGTAGTTATAATTTTCCCCCTGGTTTCACTTGGATTTCCTTTAATAATGTTTGATTGTAATTAAAAATCAGTGTATACATAGAATAGAGAAAGAAACCAAAATTACTCTCTTTTGTCTTTTAGAAAAGTGACAGTTACAAAAATACTCAATATAATCAATTCGCTCCCTTCCCCCGACTATTGAACTAGTGTTTTATCAACCACAAATACGCTTCTCCACATAAGACAGTAACTACAGTTCTGCGGTAAATGCAACAGGACTGAAGTCACTGCCAAAGAAGCATCAAAGCTTTCAGAGTGCTATTGATGTGCACAGTTCATAGCTCAAAGAAAGTAGCAAAGAGAAGAAAGCCAACGGCAGGAATGGCTTCGGGCTATGCTGTCAAAGTAGGTTTAATATAAAGGCTAAAATGGCAGTAGGATACTCATCTATAAAACAGATATCTGCTGCTTAGCAAGCTGAATGGAATGAGGTTCCAGAAACTCTCAATGTTCAGGCACTGCTGATCCTAGCAACAATAGGCTTGAAAGAGATAAGAGATTCTAATAGTTAATTCCAACCTAATGATGTCTGCGTGGGGAAATCTAGAGATCTTAGTGATGAGGCTTTAGGATTCATTCACTACCTTTGTCAATCCTGTTGTTATTAGGTTCAGGAACCAGAATATTCAGATTCTGGGATCTAATCCTACTGTTCAGGATGAAGTGACTGACCACCATCCAGAGGCACATCCTGTTCTTGAGTAAACCCACTTACTAGGTTAAAAATCAGTCACAGCCCAAGGTTTTGGAGGCCTTGGCAACAGCAATATTATTTGAGAAATTCTACTCTCTGCACAGCTATTCAGAGCCATCTGACTTCACGTGTTTATAACACTCTCTTCTCCCTTTCTACCAACCTTGATGTTGCCACTATTAGAGTTCTGCAGGGACTGAGGCTGAAATGAACACTTGCCACCTCGTCACAGACTTTGATGATAGCGTGTCTTTGATGGAGAAGAATCCCCTTTTCCTTTCAGGAGACAACGTGTTGTAGTGGGAAGAGGGCAGTACTGGAGGACATGCAGAACCTCATCTAATCTGAGAGTTGTCGTTTATTATTTTCGAGGCATTGAGCAAGTTACTTAATCTTTCTGAGTCTCGGGTTTCATCAGAAAGTTGCGCTAAAACTTATAGAGTCATCCTAAGGAATAGAAATATTGGAGAGAGCTAAACCAAAGGTGACTAGCATGGTTGTTGAGGTGATAAAAGCAAAGTAGAACAGTTAGTGATAAAAAGTCTGGCTCTCATTTTTTAAAGGATAGGATTCATTTTGGCTATTTTCAAAAGAGGGTGGAAGAAGGGAAACAAGACCACCTGCTTTTTGTGGTTGAGGGAAGATACCTGGTGGTAAGAAAATGAGGGAAGATATCTAATTTTCTATAAAGCGAATGAGTTGGTACCAAGTGGGGGCAGACATTGGTGGAGTGATATGGGGTTGCGGTCCCATTGGGAGATGCCAAAAGAGGAATTCACCAAAGATGACCTCAACTCCTTCACAACTCTTAAAGCCCTTTTTGACTCTACTTGAAAGCAGATGCTGAGTATAGCACTGGGTAGTTAGCTGTAAATGAGAATCATGGCATCCAAAGATAAGATGACTGGGAAGTCAGTGGCAGTCTTTATACATGAGTCTCTTGGACCCCAAATTCTTCGTGGTAGAAATAGACAGATACTCTCCAGAAGGGCCTGTGGCTTCTCATTAGAATACCCTTTCCCAGCTGGGTGCATTGGCTCATGTCTGTAATCCCAGCACTTTGGGAAGTTGAGACAGGTGGATCACCTGAGGTAAGGAGTTCAAGACCAGCCTGGCAAACATGGGGAAACACTGTCTCTACTAAAAATACAAAAAGCAGCCGGGTGTGGTGGTGTGAGCCTGTAATCTCAGTTGCTCTGGAGGCTGAGGCAGGAGAATTGCTTGGACCTGGGAGGCAAATGTTGCAGTGAGCCAAGGTCATGCCATTGCACTCTAGCCTGGGCGACAAGAGCAAATCTCCATCACACGCATGCACACACACACACACACACACACACACACACACACACAGAGAGAAAGAAAAAGAATAATACCATTTCCCTTGAGGTCTTAGGCACCAAGGCTAGAAACCAACATAAACCTGAAAGGAGAGGCCATATGCCCCCATGCCATCCATGATGCATCAGAGAAGATTCCTCATCCTTTCCAGTCTCACAACTCTCCTCTGTTCACTTGAGATTCCTGTGGCAGATATATCTCTTCTGAAATAGCCCTTTTAATTTTCAGAATGATATAGACAGGCATACTGGTGTATTTTCTCAAACTTGTCCAGCAGTTAGTGTTTCAAGAACACAAGATTAATTATACATTTGAAAAAGAAATCTGGTTGTTTGGCAGAAGACAAAAAGTAGTAATTTTGTAGATCACATATTTTTACATTTCTCCATTTAAAAATATAGATTTTGTTTCTTTTTTTTATGGAAAATGTACTTTTGAGTCAAAATGACATAACAAAAAGAAATGGTGATGATGAGTGAAACTTACACACCTATTTCCTCACGACCTTTTTCTTAATTGGCAAGAGCTTTTTTTTTTTTTTTTTTTGGAGTCAGAGTCTTGCTTTGTTGCCCATGATGGAGTGCAGTGGTGTGATATTGGCTCGCTGCAACCTCTGCCTCTGGGTTTAAGTGATTCTCCTGCCTCGGCCTCTCAGGTAGCTGGGACTACAGATGCACGCTGCCACAATCAGCTAATTTTTTGTATTTCGTAGATATGGGGTTTCACTGTGTTGCCCAGGTTGTTCTGAAGCTCCAGAGCTCAGGCAGTCTGGCTGCCTGGGATTACATGTGTGAGCCACTGTGCCTGGCCGCATTTCTGTTAAATGCATAAAAATTACAACATTTTAAAAGAGGTCCAACTGTATATAAAAAATAATAAAAATCTATAAGGAGATGATTTTATGACATCATGGCTTGTTGCTATGGAAACTATGATGAAGCAGATTGAATAATATTATGCCAACAGAAAACATAGGCATAACAAGGGTGAGAGTTGAAAAAGAGTGAAGTCCTATATTACTACACAAATACCTTACATAATTAGAAAATGTAGCAGAAAAAAGTGTGTAATATGGAAGTAAAAGGTAAATAGATTTCTGTTTGATTGGCTTGAAAATTATCCTCATCACCAAAAAAGCATCTTCAAACTTCAAATATAAAGATGATTACTTTTTACTTTAGTGTACATTTTTATACAACACACAGCCACTTTGAACTCCTTAGTCTTCACCATCTGTATAACTCAATTTCCGTTTTGTAAGAAAAAAATTGCTGACATCTGTTTAAACCCTAATATCTCCACAACCATGTAGAATGTTAACTCAAGCTTGGTGTCATGTTAAATCACTTGAGCCTTAAAATAATATTAAACTTATGGTTCTGTTTCAACTTTGTAATGATACTACATTTAACCCTTCAGATGTTCCAAACTATTCACCAAGTGAAATCTTGGAAAAAACACGAAAATCAATTGTAGACCCTTCATTTTCACATGACGCTCCATTAGGGATTTTCTAAAAGGACAGTTAAAAAAAAAATCAGTGACTTAGTTAACACATGGGACAGTCTGATGTCATTAAGACACCTCTTACTGACTATAGCAGCCATTCTGTGCCTGGGCCAACCCAAGTCAAAATTGTGAGGTAATGAGAATAACCTGCAAAAAAGTACAAAAATTAGCCAGGTGTGGTAGTACACACTTGTAGACCCAGCTACTCAGGAGGCTGAGGTGGGAGGATCACTCAAGCTCAGGAGGTTGAGGCTTCAGTGAGCAGTAAGTGTGCCACTGCACTCCAGCCTGGGCAACAGAGGGGGACTCTGTCTCAAAAAAACCAAAAGAACAACTTGAATTTATGAAGTGTTGAAAAAAAAAAACTAAAGTCCTTCCACATTCGTGTTCTGATTAGATTTTTAGAACAGCATTGGTAAATGCACTGGTGAGGTACATCCAGATTTATCTCTCCACCTCCACCCTCAGGACTGAGGTTCCTGTTGTCCCAGCTGCCAGGATTCTTGCTTGCTGATGGCCCACAGTGAATTCTTCAGGAATTGCCCTGAGCCTGAAGGGTGCTGCCTCATATCCAATGAGGTCTTGGTCAATAAGAAGGCGACAAAGATGAGGCCTCCTCACTTCAACTTAAAACACCTAACAACGGCTGTCCCAGCTCTAAGTATTCCCCCAGATGAAGGACTGAGGACTCCGTTGCTGTTCAACTTTTCCTGCTGCTCAATCTTTTTCCTTATCCACCCTCCCCCATACATATTGTTCCTGCAAGTATCTTTAGTGAAGTCTCTAATTTGTGGAAGTAGGTCATCTACTGCTAGCTGGCTGGCAATGAGGTTCTTATCCTTGGTAAATAGATAGAATGCGGACAGTCTCTAACATTTTGTAGGAGGGAAATTGTTAAAACTTTATTTGACAGAGAACTGGGATGAAGTACAAGGGAAAGGAAAGCACTGGCAGGTGCCACATCTCAGATGTTTGAGAAATTCAGAAAGTAGTTATAAAGACAAGGGAAATAGGTTGCTCTTGTGGAGTGTGATCAATGCATTAGAAATAGACAATGAAAAGGTGAGGGTAATTCATCACCATTGTAAGGGAGAGTGTGAAATTCAGAAGCACATGAAAGAACAATCATCTTCTGCAGCCACAGAGCAGAAATAGTTGAAGATCAGGCCCAGGACTTAATTACAAGAGAAGCTGAGCACCAGAAAGAAATTTAAATTGTAATCCTCTCCCCAGTTAGAGCCCTAGTTAAGAAGGAATAGGACCCTATGACTTGCATGGGGATATCTGGGTCAGTGCACTAAAGAACCTTGAATTCCCAGGTCCTCCTAAACCCTTGGTATATGCAAAAGTAACCCACTCTTCCCTATTAAAGAATAGCACTCTTCCTCGTTTGAAGACAGCACAAAGTCCTCTGCTTTGCAGGACAACATACCCCCTCCCCTTTGCCCTTCCTTCAGAATTTACTCCCGATTCCACTCTTGGCTGCTGACACACTATAACATGACCTGATGGAGGATATACTGGGTGGAGGATATACTGCGAAGGGTGGAAAGGGACTAGGTACTGAAAGAGCTGTATGACCTAGGAAACCAGGAACCAACAGAAGGCAGGATAAGATAATACATATTGGACTTTTTGATGGCTCTGGATCAAGGCTTATGGAATACAGAGCTGGCTAAGGGAAAATTTATCAATATGGGAGCACCTTCCCATCATATGGGTGACCTTGGGCAAATACACAGAAGGCAGTACTAATATACTGTGGGTTCATAGTAAGTGGAAGAGAAAGGGCAGAACTGCCATGCAAAAAGCTCAAAGAGGACATCCTGGAATAAATATACTTTGTAAAGCCAAAAACCCACAAGCCAACTGTGTTCTCTAAGTTAGACTAAAAAACTCTCTGTTCACTAAAGTAATAAGGAATATGCTGAAGGGAGCTTCAGCTCCTTAAAGACTCAATGACAGCTTTCTTCTGTAGACCAGGGCTAATGGAGGAGATGCTGTTATAGAATGCAGTCCCCTAGCAGACATGGAGATGATAGGATTACAAAACAATGAAGGCCAAGTAGTGGTACTTAACTGTCAGCATCAAGGTTATTGTGATTGCCACAGTAAGAAGCAAGGTCAGAGCATGGCAAGAAGAATGGCACCTGACCTGCAGAGAGAGCAATAAAGATGTCTAGAACCGGGCTGGGTGCGGTGGCTCACGCCTGTAATCCCAGCACTTTGGGAGACCGAGGCGGGTGGATCACGAGGTCAAGAGATCGAGACTATCCTGGTCAACATGGTGAAACCCCTTCTCTACTAAAAATACAAAAAATTAGCTGGGCACAGTGGCGCGTGCCTGTAATCCCAGCTACTCAGGAGGTTGAGGCAGGAGTATTGCCTGAACCCAGGAGGCGGAGGTTGCGGTGAGCTGAGATCGTGCCATTGCACTCCAGCCTGGGTAACAAGAGCAAAACTCCATCTCAAAAAAAAAAAAAAAAAAATGCCTAGAACCATCTCTAGGGATAAGCTGGGCAGTCAACCACAGTATCGTTCAATTTATATAGTCAGCAGAAATTAAAGGTTGATGAGGGCACAGGGCAGAATAGATGCCCAGTTTCTGAACCTGAGCCAATTTTCAGATCCAGAACTTTTTGAATGAAGGAGAGTCTGAGCTGTAAATGGGAAGCCTCCAATATTATGGTAAGATTATTTAGTAATAATTTGCTTGTGCTTTGTCAAAATTATCTATGGCCATTTAATCCAGTAGCTAATTACAGGGGACAGTGAATACCTAAATATTTCAAGGACTATTGGACACAAAGTTTGAATTAAAATTAATATTTGTTATTTATCATCATGGCCTCTATCTGAGAACAGGAACATTGGGAGTTTTGGGAATAACTGAAGTTCTGGCTCAGGTTTGGGTATGGTGTGTTCCCTGAGTCCGTGAATGCCCCAGTGGGTCATTTTTTCAGTACCTGAATGTACACTTGGATTGGACACACTTGAGAGTTGGCAGAACTCAACACTGATTCCTTGGCCAATAGGATAGGAGCCATCATACTGGAGAAGGCAAGTGAAATTCTCTGAAACAGCCCTTAACTGTCCCCACCCTTTCTCATCCAAGATGGTAGATGAAAACCAATAATGTAACCCAGTGTCAAAGACAGATAATAAATGTTACTCCAACATTCTTAAAAGACTCAGAAGTAGTAATTAATTCCTATTTTATCTTTATTTAGTTCACCAGTGTGTCTTTTACAAAAAAAATTAAGTCAATCCTAAAGGATGATAGTAGACTACACAAACTAAACTATATAGTAACCCTATTTATCGCTACGATACTAATTATGATATGTTTGCTATAGCAGATTAGCGTGGTGCATGCTCAAGGACACAGAATCCATTCACTAATCTGGTGAATGTAATGTTTTTTTTTGAGACAGAGTTTTGCTCTTGTTGCCCAGGCTGGAGTGCAATGGCATGATCTTAGCTCACAGCAACCTTCACCTCCAGAGTTGCAGTGATTCTCCTGCCTCAGCCTCTTGAGTAGCTGAGATTACAGACATGTGCCACCATGCCCAGCTAATTTTGTACTTTTAGTAGAGAAAGGGTTTCTTCATGTTGGTCAGGCTGGTTTCAAACTCCCGACCTCAGGTGATCCACCCACCTCAGCTTTCCAAAGTTTTGCGATTAACAAGCATAAGCCACCACACCTGGCCTTGGTGAATGTAACCTTTCTCATTCCTCTCGGAAGGAAAGACTAGAAACAATTTGAGTTCACACGAGAAAGCAACAATATACTTTCATGATCTTGTGCCAGAGCTATGTTCAATCTCTTAGGCTCCATTATCCTATAGGACTGGACAGTCTATACATTGTACAGAACATCACCTTGATTCACCATTGATGACATCCTATTAATTGAACCAGATAAGGAAGTAGAGGCAAGTGTGCTGGAGGCCTTGGTAAGATGCACTCCAGAGGGTGGGTGATAAACCCAACAAAGACTTAGGGGCGCATAAAGTTTTCAAGGGTCCCATGATCTTGTCTCATGATCTGGGGTCTTTGACAACATCCCCATTCAAGGCAAAGGACAAATTATTTTGTCTTGCATCTCCTATTATGAAGAAAGGAACATAATTCCTGGTAGGGTTCTTTGGATTTTGAAGGAAGCATATTTTGCATTTGAGAATATTGCTGTAACTCATTTACTGAGTGATGGGGAAGGCTTCTAGCTATGAAAAAGAAATGGCTTTGCAGAAGGCTCATGATAGTACAAGCAGCCCTGCTTCTTGAAACATATAATCTACTGGACCATGTAGTATTAGAGGCAAGTATGCGGGAAATGATATTATATACAGGTTGTGACATACTCCAAAAGGAGAATTACAACACTGACAGCTGACCAGAGTCACACTATCTGTAGTGGAGAACCATACACTTTTCACAAGACAGCTACCAATGTAATATTAGGCTAAAAAATCTGCCCACCATACAGCCAGAACCAACTATCAAGGAGCTGGATTCTTTCAGAGTCACCAAATTATATTAATTAAGTTAGCCCTGCAGCAATCCATTGTAAAGATGGAAGTGGCATGTCTGGGATTGGGCACAAGTATGTAGTATAGACCCCTTTGTCATGCTTCATGTCACAATTCTGCCTCTTGTGCAGACCATACTTATAGCTGAATCATCTAATTTATGTGGAAAGAGAAGGGGTCTGAAATGAAAACAACATAAATATAGATTTATGAGTAGAAGAAAATGGCTGGTTGGTCAGGGTGTTGGAAGGAGAAATACTGGAAAGTCAGACACCAGACAGCCTGAGGAAGAAGCATGTAAGGGGTCTTGGAAGTGACCATGAAGTATGAACATTTTTGTATAGCACCAGAAGTACCTATCAGGAACATGGCCCTTCCTTATGGAATGAATGATAGATGGAGATGATCTTGTTGAGCACAAAGGCTTCTCTACATTAAAGCAACAGTGCTCCATCTACAAATATTTATCAAGCAGCTAGCAGGGATCAGGCACTGTTCTTGCATTTGGAATAGGTACATCAAGGGGGAAAAAAAAAAAAAACAGGCAAAAATCCCTGGCTGGTGGAGTTCTAATTGCTGTACTTCACAGCTTACTTCAATTTGACATTTGTGAACAAACCAGGTGTCTTTCTTACCTTGATCACAGTCAGGGGTGTTTTATAGGCAGCCAAAGTTTGCTTACCATGAGTGTCAGTCCCGTGTTTTTACTAACTTCTGTGGTTTGAACGTGTTCCCCAAAAGTATATGTGTTGGAAGCTTAGTCCTCAAGGCAGCAGTGTTGAGAGGTGGAACTTTTGGGAGGTGATTGGGTCATGAGAGCTCTATCCTTAAGAATAGATTAATTGATTATAATAAGAGAGGGTTAGTGATCATGAGAGTGGGTCTGTTATAAAAGACATTTTGGCTCTCAGTGTGCTCCCTTGTTTTATGATGCCCTGCTCTACCACAGCATTCTGCATAGAGTCCCCAATGCAATAAGGTCCTCACCAGATACAGCCCCTCATCTTCGGACTTCCTAACCTCCAGAACTGTAAAAAAATACATTTCTTCTGTTTATAAATTACCCAGTCTCAGGTATTCAGTTATAGCAAAAGAAAACAAACTAAGGCACTATGCCTCCATGTCAGGAGTTGGCAAATTATGGCCACTGAATGTTTTTATAAGTAAAGTTTTATTGGAACCCAGTCACAACCATTACGTCTGTGATTGTTTTTATGCCAGCACAGTAGAATTGAGTAGTCGTGATAGATTACATGGCCCACAAAGTGTAAAATATTTACCATCTGAGCCTTTATAGTAAATGTTTGCTGGCTCTTATTCTGTGCAAGTGCTCTTTTGGGAAGCTTTTAAGTTTGAAGAACTTTGTAGCAATAGGAACCTACCGAAGTGAGGAGAAAGACTGGTTCAGCTCTTTATGAGAGCCTGATCGCAGCCTTATCATAGCTTGTCTTCACTCTGTGATGGACATTTTATAGATGAAAGCTATTGTTTTGCAATTCAGATTTGTGTCCTAGACACAGGAGGACAAATTTCAGGACAAATTTTAAAATAGAAACATTATTTGGCTGAGCACGGTAGCTCATGCTCTAATCCTAATAATTTGGGAGGCTGAGGTGGGAGAATTGCTTGAGCCCAGGAGTTGAAGACAAGCCTAGGCAACATAGTGAGACCCAATCTCTCCAAAAAATTTAAAAATTATCTGGGCATGGTGGCATATGCCTGTGGTCACAGTTACTGAGAAGGCAGAGGTGGGAGGATCACTTGGCCTGGAGGTCAAGTCTGCAGTGAGCTGTTAATGCACCAGTGTCCTCCACCCCGGATGACAGAGCAAGATTCTGTCTCTAAAAAAAAAGGAAGAAAGAAACTTATAATTCAACAGTCATTATTGGCTACATACCAACAGATGAAATAGATTTATTTCTTTCCCTTATGAATCTTACAGTCTAATGGGGGAGACAGATAACAAGAAATTACAACATAAATGAGTGTTTAATTATAAACTGTGATCAATGATAACTAGGAAAACAGTAGCCTTGTTGTAGCATCTCTTTCCATCGTACTGGCATATGATAAGCGGGAATAACAGGCTGGGGGTGAGAGCCTTCTTGTTGGTGGGGATTCTCCACAGAATCCTGAGGTGGCACAGGGCATCACAACCACCATAACACCTAGGTCAGGGAAAGACCTTGGGATCTGCAGGACCAATAGGAGGTAACCAAGTAGAGTGGAAGGGAGAACATTCCAGACAAAGAAACATCATAGAGGAAGTCACGAAGCCAGGAAGAGAAACAGAAATATAGGAATATGCAGCAGAAGTGCAGTTAACAAGGGCGAAAGGGGCTCCAAGATGAGACCAGAGTTGCAAGCAGCAGCTTTGTAAGCCATGGGAAGGAGTGGACTTTCAGCATGGGTAATATGGCCTGCCTGGTGCTTTGAGAAGATTATTCCAGCTACTTTTGGGAGGCTTTCTACACAGCTACTGTGTAGAAATGGATTACAAGGTACAAATGCGAATGTCTGGAGAAGGGCTCTAAAGCAAGAGGTGACGATGACACGCTGAGCAGTAAAAATGAAAAGAAGTGCATGGAGTTGAGACATGTTTTGGAGGTCAAAAGGACAGAAATGGGTGACTTTTAAAGTAAATGTGGATGTGGACATGTGGGGCGTGGGTACTGATGGAGAGAAGAGGACTCAAGAATGACTTGGGTGGAGTGGGGGTAAGACTGAACAGGAGGAGACAATTCAGGAAAAACAGTGGGTTGCAAAAATGGAATTCTTGCAATACAGCCACAAATGATCCTGTCATTAAAAAAAAAAAGAGTCATTTTGGAAACCTACCTGATTGCACAAATAAGTGTTCGATGGGCTCAGATTTAAAATAGAAGTATTTTTAAAAGATAAAAATAGAATATTTGCCATATTTGACATATTGTCATTTATATGAACACATTATATGACAGTATATGAACACTGGCAGTATTTAACATCCTATTGAAACAAATCCTCCAGATTCCTTTTTCAGTTTCTGTATATGCCTTTGCTTCCACCAGCTAGCACCCACAAAATTCTTCAGTAGACTTGCAGTTGAACTACTGCAGCTGTGCCCACACACACACACACATACACACACCCACACACACATACACACACCCACACACACCCAGAGCCAGAGGGACCTAGCAGTTTAAGCTCTTACAGACACATCTTCCACTCCCTTTCCCTGCCCCATCCCCTGAGCCAATGATCCACTGGTGCAGAGTGTCAAAGCCCAGTTTCCTCCTTCAACTAAAAACAAACCTGAGGTATAATTTAACCCTAGAGTTTTCCTACAGAGTTGGGCTGAGACTGACCTTTGCTTGAATCCCATTCTCACTTGATTTCTTTCTTTTTGCTGTCTTATTTTCTTCATTCTCTTACTGGATTTTCCTGGGTTCACTTCCTTAATAAATCTCATGCATACACATCCTTGTCTCAGGATCTGATTCTGAGAAACCTATCCTAAGACATTTCCCAAGACTATCTACTATCAAATAGTGTGAATTCAAATAATGGATCTAGAAAAGCTAAAATCTTTAAAGAAGTGAAGCTTGTAAACAAACACTATTCCAGCTATATTTCCAAAAGGAAAAGAACAACAAAAAGCTAGGAAAATTTATGGTATAAAAAGTGACGCCAGGCTCAGTGGCTCATGCCTGTAATCTCAGCACTTTGGGAGGCCGAGGTGGTAGATCAACTGAGGTCAGGAGTTCGAGACAGCCTGACCAACATGGTGAAATCCTGTCTCTACTAAAAATAAAAAATAACCAGTCATGGTGGCATGTGCTTGTAGTCCCAGCTACTTGGTAGGCTGAGGCAGGAGAATCGCTTGAACTCAGGAGGCAGAAGTTGTAGTGAGCTGAGATCACGCAATTGCACTCCAGCCTGGGTGACAGAGTGAGACTCTGTCTCAAATACAAACAAACAAAACTGATAAACTGTGATGTCCCTCATCTGGCGCACTGGCTCACCCCTGTAATCACAGCACTTTGGGAGGCTGAGGTGGGTGGATCACAAGGTCAAAAAATCGAGACCATCCTGACCAACATGATGAAACCCCATCTCTACTAAAAATAAATAAATAAATAAATAAAAATTAGCTGGGAATGGTGGCATGTGCCTAAAGTCCCAGCTACTCAGGAGGCTGAAGCAGTAGAATCACTTGAACCGGGAAGTGGAGGTTGCAGTGAGCTGAAATTGCGCCACTGAACTCCAGCCTGCCAAGAAAGTGAGACTCTATCTCAAAAAAAAAAGTGACATATAGGAAGCTTAACTTCCCAACTCCTGCGTTGACTATATCTAGTCCAGCAAGGAAAATAATCTCTTCCAACAAGAAAGAATAGAGCAACCTTGGTTAAGAAAATAGGAAGAAGCAGCAAATTCACTACTTTCAATATATTCACATCTCTGGTTTCAGGCAAGTCATTACCCAGAACTTTAAGTAACATTTTATGGTGAAACCTCACAAACACTTGGAGATCTTTGAGAAACTATAAAGAATTGGGAAATTGCTAGAATAATGGAGCTGAAAAAATGTTTTCCTGATTTTCAGAAAAGGAAAACATAGAATGGCAAATTTGATTGTTAATTGCTTCCTACCTTCAAGAATGGATAATCAAAGAGACAAATACTAGAAAAAAAATGCAGTGAGGCCAGGCACAATGGCTCCTGCCTGTAATTCCAGCACTTTGGGAGGGCAGATCACTTGAGTCCAGGAAATCAAGACCAGCCTGGCCAGCATGGTGAAATCCCGTCTCTACTAAACCAACAAAAAAATTAGCTGGGTATGGTGGTGCGCCTGTAGTCCCAGCTGCTTGGGAGGCTGAGGCAGGAGAATCACTTGAACCCGAAAGGTGGAGGTTGCAGTGATCCCAGACCACCCCACTGTCTCAAAATAAAAAATAAAAAAAAAAAAAGAAAGAAAGAATGCAATAATTACTAGATACTAACATGGAACTACAAAGAACCTTTCACTTTTAAATTGGGTTCCTGGAGATGGAGGCAGGGACAGGGAGAGCATCAGGATAAATACCTAATGCATGTAGAGCCTAATATATAGGTGATGGGTTGATAGGTGCAGCAAACCACCATGGCACATGTTTACCTATGTAACAAGCCTGCACATCCTGCACATGTATCCTGGAAGTTCAAATAAAATAAGATTAAATAAAATGTTTAAAAAATAAAATAATAAATTGGGTTATTGAGTGGAGTATTCTTGACATAATGAGTAGTTATCAGTAAGGTATTTAATAAAGGCTCACATGACTGATTATCTAGTGGACAAGATGAGGAAATGTTACCTTGAAAATTGTGAAGTGAAATCAGAGCTGGTATCAATTAATGAATTGAGGTTAACCTGGAAAAGATGTTCTTAGAATGTGCTGTTGGGAGCATCAATTCAACATTTTCTTCATTGATGTAGGTGGCTAGCACAGTCTTCTATGCTCTGGTCTTTTCTATTCTTGAATTCCCACCAAACCTGCTTTCCTATTTCCAATGCTTCAGCCCTTCCTTGCTCCCACAATATGCCAGCCTCCTCAGCTGCACCTAGTGACTGGAGTGGGATTCACACACACTCCAGTATACGCCTCAGTTTTTCTGTTACTCTCAACCTAGAAATAGTCCCCCTTTGGAATAATTCAACCTTCCATTTTATTATGATTCTGTCTACTGAGAAATATTAGAGAAAATTGCAAACTGTTAGCTTTCAGTTCCAGATGTCCTTTCTTAGAATAATTTCTTTTCTTTCAAGTTTTCTACCCTCTGTGACTAACACCATTTATTGAAGCTGAAATCCCCAGAGTACTTTTGACCCTGTTCTTTTTCTTGCTCTTTATATAATTTTTGTTTTTTTTCACTCCTCTCAGCTCATACCTATTTACTCTGTACATTTAATCAGTTATATAGTCTTACTTATTTCACCTCTGAAAAATTCTGAATTCTGTCTCCTCCTCTTCTCTCCCATTGTCTTTGCTGTACTTCAGTCCTTAATACTTACCTGAAATATTACAGTAGCCTCCTAACTGGCCTCTCTGATTCCAGTGTTCTTCTTTGCCAAGGGAAGATGTTTCATCATCCCAGCTGCTGCTGGAGATGTTCTGCTAACATAAGCACCTGATCAGGTTATTCCCCTTGCTTGAAAGTTCCCTAGTTTAATCTCCTTAATGGGGTAAATGATGGCAATCACTAGCTGACCCCACCTACCTCTCCAGTTTCATCTTTTGGGCTCCCCATCTCTGTGTCTCTCTAGATGGTGAATGCTTTGAAGACAAGAATCTTATTCATTTTTGTATTCCTCTTTCCTAGAAAAACACTAGATACATAGAGAATCTTTTGTAAATTAGTGAACAATTGAAAACATGGGAAAAAGCTTTTCAAATTCTTCAGGATTCAAATATGTAGAGGGTATCATGACAAAATAAAATTAATACAAAGTAAAAATTTAGAAAGACTTCAATATGCTGGATCTGAAACTAATAAAACCATTTTAATGGGGACCAATTATTCAAAACTCAACTCTGCAAGAAAAAAATGGAGGCCTGTTGTCTTAGTCTGTTTTTTATTGCTTATAACATAATAGCTGAAACTGAGCAATTTATAAGAAACAAAATTTATTTCTTACAGTTCTGGAGGCTGGGAAATCCAAGGTTGAGGGGGCCCATTTAGTGAAAAACCTTCTTGCTAGTGGAAACTCTCTGCAGAGTCCTGAGGTGGAACAGGGTATCACACGGCAAGGGGACTGAGTGTGCTAACATGCTTGCTCAGGTCTCTCTTTCCTTCTTAGAAAGCCATCAACTCTACTTCTATGACCCCATTAATTCATCAGTTCATAAAGGCATTAATCCATTCATGAGCACAGAGCCCTCATGATCCAGTCACTTAAAGGTCCCATTTCTCAGTATTGTCACATTGGGGATTAAGTTTCAACACGAGTTTTGGATGGGAATATTCAAACCATAGCACCTACCTTACTGTCAGTTAAGATGAAAAATACCCAGGGGTTTAGTTGTATTACAGCTGAATAGGGGCCAGAAGTGTGTTATGGTACCAAAATTTTATGAAACACTAAGTTGCATTTCTAGACACACCAAGGATGAGATAAGAGAATATAGTTCCACAGTCACCTGTGCTGATCAGAACAAAATGAGGTTTCAGGGGCACTGACTGCTGAAACTCAATCAGAGAATGGCACGTAGGAGGATGAAGGTTCTGGAAAATATTTATGTGAAACACCATTAAAAACTGGGAGTATTTAGCTTCGAAAAGAGAAAACTTAAACTGAATATTAATTTCCTTAAATGTTTGCTGAGCGATTGTGTGGAAATGTTTGCTATTAGCTGAGTTTTTCTGAGGGCAGAACTAGCACAAATGAGATGGCATTATAAGGCAGATGCCCTCAATTTTATATATTGAAGACTTTTCTATCAATGAGTTATTAAACAAATAATGGGCTATTGTTTGGATTCTTGAAAACTGGAAATGTTCAGGCAACAGCTGAATGATGGTATGTCAGCAGTATTGGAGAAGGAATTCTAGAAGGCCTCCAAGTTTTTTCTAACGCCAAGATTTTACAATCCAATATTTTATTTTTAGTTAAATTTTAAAGGAGACCACCGAGAAAATCCATTTGGAAACTTTCAGTAACCGTGTAAGGTAAAAAAAAAATCCCAAGCCACCAACTAAATTTGTCTAAAAGGCAACCCCTAACCTCCTTGGTGAAGGCCTTTTGTTTCATTGTTTTGGTACCCTAAGTACTCACAAGGGGGTGCTTATAGGGAAAGGATCATGGATGTGATTAAAATCCTTACTGCTAGGCTCAGGATTATAATTAGTAGTTAAATAACTGTGCTAAGATGTTTGCAAATCCTGAGGAGGAAGCATAGGTAGAGAGAAAAATGTCCAAAATAGAACCGTCATCCAACCCAAGAATTCTCCTTTAAGTCCAGAGGAGGCTAAGTAGAAGCAAACACAGAGGAAGTATTTTGTTGTCAACTCCAAGGCCCAAGAGCTGAACCATGTCCCTCTCTATGTCTTTGGCTGCTCACTCAGTTCCTTGTTTTCTCCAACTATAAAGCATAGAGACTAAGAGGCACCACCGATCCCACTCACCAGAAGCCTGGGAGTCAGGAGTTAATGTCTGCAAAGCATTTTGAGCTTGTTGGAAGAAAGGCGCTAGATAAATACAAAGTGTTGTTGTTATTATAGGGAAGAAAAAGCAACTGTTAGCTCAGGGTCTATAATTAGGAAGCAAATATAGTGTCTGGTGGCTTTGATAATAGGATTTCTATGAAGATGTGGCATGCAGTAAGACCGTTGACTGAAATGTTATAAATGACATGATTTTTGCCATCCGAGTCAAAATCCTTTACATTTTAGTTTTTGGTTTTGTCTTCCTGCCCCTCTTCCTGACCCTCCCCCATGCTCTATTTTTAGGTAAACTCTAAGAAGGCAAGTGTCAAATTAACAGCTCCGAAACTAATAAACTTAGTGTGTTTTGGGAGAAAGTATGATCCTGAAGGCATCTGGACTTGCTTCTTTCTTGCTGTGACCAAATCCCGAAGACTTTAAGTTGAGCGTCAAGATGTTCCACTGAGCGCCTTCAGACCCTGGATTCCTGTGCTCTCTGTTGAGTCTTCAATTTGTAATCCCAGGGCCCTCCCTGTTGGAGGCCTAGTCCTACTGACTGGAAAAGAAAACTTGGGAATTCTTTCAAGGGAAGCACGGATCTGAGTGCAGGTCTTGGAAAGTAAGTAAAGAAGGAAATAGTTTTAAAATATTTTAATGTGTTTATCTGCATATTTTCGGTCTACCCATAATGTTCTGAGAATTTAAATGGTTTAAGAAAATCACTTCTAAAAATAAAAAATATTGTTTTTTGTGGAACAGTTTAGCCCTTCAGACTCCTCTCACTCTTTCTGCTATCTATTTGCTTAGTGATTTTTACCTGTATTTGCCACAATTTCCATCCCATAAAATTGTCATAAATGATTACCATTCTATTCAATGCTGCTGGAGAAAGGCAGCAAAGGCAGAATTCACAGATGTACGATTAAATTCTAATCTTTGATCTGCCATTAATTAGCCAGCTAGCTATGGGTCTTCTAGCAAGTTGCTGAATTCCCTGTGCCTCAGTTTCCCATAATGTAATAAACTAATAAATAATTGAAATGAATTAAAATGAAATTCATTTGCATTTAAATAATGTAAATGAGACATCCATTACAGACTTTTCTATTTTTAAAATCTCTTTGTATGATTATTGTCCTTCCTAAAGTGAGCATTTATGATTACATCATTAATGTTGATTTTCTTGTTCATGTTTTCTAATTTTACTGTGGGGACTAGTTTGTTCCATGGAACTTGGTGTCCTGAGTCTGATTTGAATCTGTTACATTTTTAGAGCACGGAAGTTTCAGATGTGTGTTTCTGTGTGTGAGTGTGCGTGTGTGTGTGTGCGTGTGTGTGTGTGTGTGTGTGTGTGTGTTTCATTGGGTAGCTATAGACTTGTTACTTTTATCCCTGGGTTTGGATTTTTAAAAATATAAACATTGTTTCTATTATTACTACAAAGAAAAATATGTAAAATAGAGATTTATATTTTTACAGTCGTCTTGTCAGCTGAGTTTGCAGGAGTTTGGTTCAATGCATGTATTTGTCAGTGGCACTGAGGCAGGCAATGCACTTGGCGTCTGGAGGATGAGGAGAGGTGGGTGGGGATAGGGCAGGGTGAGGAGTTTGTGGGGAATGAGAGGAGGTCTCTACACCAAGTCTTGACACACACGAAGTGGAGTGCTTAATGCATTCAGAGGTGTTACAATTTAGTGTTTATTTGAATGTATTAAAGTTTGCTTTGCTTTAAAATTCGTCACGTTTGCACTTTGAAAACAGGACTACTGATTTTTTTTTTTAATGTCAAATTCCATTTTTTTTTTCTCTATTGACCAAATGGAAATGATCGAGACCTATGCCTCGGGCTTACGTCACTGCAAAGTAGCCTTTGAAGGACACTTAAAAGATTCCCATACCAATTTAGAGCCATCTCTGAGAATAGTTTTGTAGCTCAAAGAACCAGCGAGGGAGGCCTGGGGACTAAGGGGAAAGTGTTTGGAACGTGTTCTCGAGGTAGCGATTGCGCCCGGCCACGCAGGGCAGGGCGTGCGCGCAAAGCGGCGAGGGGGACGCAGGGGGACTGGCGGCAGCCGGGAGCGGGCGGGCGGGGTGTGCGCCGGGGGCTCGGGGCGCCTTGTCTCCCACTGCAGCCACCAAATTGGCTCCCTCACTCGGCTCCTAGCACTCGGCCGGCCCCACTGGGGATGCTCGTCAGCGATCCCTGCGGGGTAGGCCCCTTAGGGAGTTCGCTGTGGTCACCTCCCAAGTTCTCCAACTCCCTGACACATCTGCTTTCCCGAGTGACAAATTAAAACGTCTGAAGCGGCCGGAGCCCGCTGCCGCCAGCGCACATGGCCGACGTGTGAAGCTGTGGGATTCCCGAGTTTTGACGCATTCCATTTAGGACACAGGGACAGCAGTGTTTAGCAGTTGACACAAAAGGGGTTTCTACTGCCTGCCAGGCAGCTAAAAGGCTGCAAGAAATCTTTTGTGGGTTCCCTGAACGCTTTGAATTCTTCTAGCCGGCCTGACAGCCCTCCACTAGCACTCTGGAAAAGACTGCAGTGTTCTTGTAACACTGGGCAAGCTTCATTATGAGGGTGAATGGGATCCCAGGAAGACTTGAAGTTGGCGGGGAGGACGGTAAACGCCAGGAAAGTGAATTCTCCGACGCCCTGCTGCAAAAAAGGCAGCAGAATCACCAGCAGACAGGATCCCACACCCGTCCCTCAAGATTCAAGGGGCGAAGGGAGCTGCAGAATCTCAAGTGGATCATAACTCTCTCTGCCCCCCACTCCTCAGCACCTCTCCTCTCCCGAGCTCCCTTCTGCCCCTGCAGGGTTTGTGTTCAACATCAAATTAAGTGTTCATGACAGCTAACCACAAGTTATTAAATGTGATTCACTGCCACATTGCTGGGCCTTCACTGGTGGTGCAGAATAACCACTTAGACAAACCATTTGATTCATGGCATTGATACAAAGACTCTTTCAGAAGAGAGAGGCCTTCTCGGGCCTTTAGCTGAAAATTGTTTTATTTCCGTTATTCTCTTAAACAGGTCAGTGAGCTGAATTAAACCCCAAATCCTTTCTAACTGCTTAGCTGTGAAGTCTTTAAGATATTACAGAGCTTGTGAGAAGTGGTTGCAGATTGCCAAGTCAGCGGAAATTTAAGAAATCAGTGTCAAAAACGAACTTGTGTTTGACAAGTGAGACAAACGCTCCTCAGCCAGTACGGAGGGCGGTAATCTTCTAGTGTTTAATGCTCTTAATAATTAGGTTTCCTATCACAGAAAGGCATTATTATTTTTGAATAACTCCCTGCTGTGAGACAGAGTTGATGAAATAGCGATTGTTGCTTTTCTTGCGTTTAAATTTCTCCTGGTTCACGTTTGGAGACAGTGGAGAATGAAAGACAAATGATCTTTCAAGTATCAGACACTCCGTTTCATTGTTTTCTTTCTTCCTTTTTTTTTTTCTTTTTGAGTCATGGTCTCACTGCCACCGAGACTGGAGTCCAGTGACGAGATCATGGCTCACTGCAGCCTGTACCACTCCGCTGTTTTTCTATGCGATCATTCCAAGCCCTGGTGCAATGTTGGCTTGTTTTGAGTGTCGCTGCCCTCTCCCGGGTGGAATATGACATTTACTGGGGTGTTAGGTTCTGCCTGTGCTAAGCCAATGGGATTTAAGGATTTAGAAGATCCTAAAACAGGAAGCTGAGTGGTCTTTGTTCAAAATTGACTGGGCTATGTGTTCTTCCTGATGATGCCACGACAGTTCCCTGATAAAAGTACAGTGTGGTCTGCACACTCTGCAGTGCACGAGTGGGGAGGCCTACCATCTGTTTATAAATGGCATCCAGAGTTGATAGATTGTTGAGGTATCCCAAGCTTATTGAATTTAAAGGGAGTACCAAGTTTGTGTGGGATAAATTCAGATCTAAGTTATCATCTCTCTGCCAACAGCATGTAATTCATTTTCTTATTACCAACATAGTCTATTAGAAAATAAGTTAGCTATGTAATAAATTGAAGTCTAGGAAAATATCCATATTAGGAAACCTAGTTCGATGATTAAATTAAGCAAGGATTACTTTGGCGTGAATAATTCCACAATCTGCTTTTCTGTCCTGAAAAATGAGTTTAGCAAGGCATGGCTGTGCTTGTAATATTTAACAGCTTTATTTTCAGGGTTTTGAATTATTTCCTCTCTATCAGTCTTCCAAACATCTTGGTTTAATGTCAGCTAATGTCACCTTCACTATCACTTATGAAATTTACAGAATTGGTTTGAGTCAAACAACTGTCTTACTAAAGGGGCCAGATCCAGTTCAATACATATGTTTATTTGTGTGTTCATTTATTTATTCAGCATATATTGAATGCTTCTTCAGTGAAAGGTATCTTAGAGTAAATCAAATGCATTTGGCATTAAGATGTCACTTAAGGTAAGAGAAGAAATATAACAAAAGCACAATTCACCAAGATACATGAAGTTAAAGTGAAAGCAAGTTTTCTCTTTAACAAGGATCAAGCCAGCAACCCTTTTTGTTTCATTTCTTACTGAAAAATCTAAGTGAATGATTTCCTTCTTCTCCCTTTTGGATAGTGGAGCAAAAGAATCAAATCTTTGGTGACTCAGTATATTGCTAAATGATCATTCTTTTTAAAAAGTAATGTTTGTTTTATTGCATTTAATATACATTTGCTCAGTATGTATGCTGAAATATTTTTTTCTTTTGGCTTTGTTGTTGTTTTAGCTAACACTGATCTGTTCCTTTGATTTTGATTCATTTCCTCAAATACAGAACAAGAAATAAACCCTGGATAATGGAGGATTTGAATTACAATTAATTAATGTTTTAATATAATTTAATAAAAGATATCATGTTGCCTGCAAGAGTTAAGGTGGTCTTTACTCAGAAAGCAGTGTTACTCATTAATAAAAGTGACTGAAAAACAAAGGAATAATTGAGATATTTTTCTTTACTTCAAACTATATATTAAAATAGTCACACTGATGGCTTTTTAACTTGCAACTTCTCCTACAAATACCTGACATAATCTACTAAATAGGCAGGATCATAGAAAAGGTTTAAAGTTCATCAAGAAACATTTTGCCACATGATATAAAGCAAATAAAGCCCAGAGTTCAAAATTAGCCGACACATATGATAATTAATGGATGAGTATTGGAGGAATGAGAAACTTGGAGAGAACACGAAATTAAAAAAAAAACCTCTAATGTAAATTGGCAAAATTTGCAGCATTTTATGATTCATGATAGATCCATTTGAGTGTATAAGTAGATTTTGAAAGTCAGTACTTGTCTAGGATGGCAAATGTATTCCTTTCAACACATATTTATTTAATCTAATCCCTACTATGTGTCATTCTCTCTGTTGGATGCCAGGATTCAACAGTGAACAAGATAACTTTCATACACACCGTGCCCTACATTGGAGAAACTATTTAAAAAAAACCCAATTCTCATAAAGTGTGATAAATGCTATTCATTCATTGCACTATTAATTATTTAATAAGAGCCTAGTATGAACTAGAAAGGAAAAGGGGAACCATCTTAGACTAAGAGCTCTTAGTCTAAGACAGGGTAGGAACCACACAAGCTCCCAATAAAAAATAGAGTCAGGAAGAAGCAATAGGTGTGTAGGTAGAAGAAACCGAATGTACAAGGGGATGATTGAGAAGGCATAAAAGAGTTTGGTAAAAGCCTTGCAGAAGGAAGGAAGGAGGGTGGGGTGAAATACAGCTGGAGTTGCGGTAACAACCAACTGACTGAGCATATAATACAGGCCAAGCATCTCACAACAACCCTTCAAGGTATGTGCCATTTTTATCCCCATTGTAGAGATGAGGAAATCAAGTCAGTAAGATCGCACTTCTAGGAAGTGCACAGCCAGGATCTGAATCCAGTAGTCTGTCAGTACAGCCTCCACTTTTCATTGCTTCATGAGGCTGGAAACGTGCAGTGTAGTCTTGACACTAAGGCATCTGGCCCTTAGGCTAAGGACAAATGGAAGCCCTCAAAGCATTCCACTAGGGAATGAAACACTCCCATCTGCCTTTTAGATGAACCATTCTGACAGCAAGTGGAAAATGGACTGGCAAGGAACTATGTGAAGACATTGATTAGAGGCTATTGCAGTGGCCCAGGGAAAAATTCTACAGGCCAGAACTAGGATGTAAAAGGAGGGATGGGGAAAAGTAAGAATTTAAAAGATGTTTAGGAGATAGAAATAAGACTTAGTAAGGAACTAGATGTCAGGACAGGGTGGGTGGGGTGTCAAAGAGTTTCTGTGTTTCTGGCCTGCACCACTAGGTGGGTTTGGTGCTGTTGACCAAGTTGGGAACGCAGAAGGTAGACATGCTCTGGGAGGATATGAGATGAATTTAGGGTGGGCCATTTTGAGTTTAACATTCCTTTGAGACTTCTAAGGGAAGACCTTTGAGAGCTTTGAGAACTTCAGCTACACATTAGAGCTTTGACAGTGCTAACATCTCAGGAGAGAGGCCTGGGTTGGCTGTGTAGTTTAATCATCTTTAGCACATAGAAATAGGCGAAACATTCACATGCAGTTAGAAGACTCCGCCCCTCTTCCTTCTCTCTGCACTTCTTCTCAGCAATTCATTGTGCTGCTGTTGTCTACTTGTTCTTCCTCTACCTACTCTGCCTCTCATTTTTCTTTTCTTTTTTTTTTTTTTTTTGAGACGGAGTCTCACTGTTCCCAGGCTGGAGTTCAGTGGCACTATGTCAGCTCACTGCAACCTCCACCTCTGGGTTTAAGTGATTCTCATGCCTCAGCCTCCCAAGTAGGTGGGATTACAGGCGTGCACCACCATGCCTGGCTGATTTTTTTGTATTTCTAGTAGAAACAGGGTCTTGCTCTATTGACTAGGCTGGTCTCGAACTCCTGACCTCTGGTGATCTGCTTGCCTTGGCCTCCCAAAGTGCTGTAATTGCAGGCGTGAGCCACCATGCCCAGCCTCATTTTCTTCTTCTCACAAAGAGTTGAAAGTGAAAGAAGGGAAATGAGCCCTCCTTATTAACTCTTTCAGATGTTTTGCCCTGTACTTCCTCCTTTTCTCCTCTTCCTCCTGATTTCATTTTCTACTAAAAATGTAGCTGTCTACCATTCTTTCAGGCCACAGAACCAGGAGACATCTCTGAATCCTCTCTATACTATATCAGTCACCCACTGTGTCCTAGGCGTCTCCAGGAAGTGGCAGATCAGGGACGCATGGCGAAGTTACTCTCTCTTCTCCCATTTGAAAGACCTTTTTGTGTGCCATCAGATTCATCTTTCTGAGCAAAACAAATAAAATCATTCTCCTGCTTGAAGAAACTCAGGACAACGTGTAGTCCAAAGATCCTTAGGGAAAGAAGGGAAGAAATCTAAATGTACTGAGAATCTTTTATGTGGCCAAGTGCTTTATGGACTGATTCAGTCAATGTCCTAACAGAAAAGAGGTGGCATGCTCAAATCAGGATAAATGAAAGATTTTATTTGCAAAGGAGAGATTTCAGAAGTGTGGGTGTATGGAAGGAAAACCACAACGGATAGTGCAGTAACTGGGGGAGGGAGTGGTAAAACTAAGGGAATGTTTAAAAAAAAAAAAGAAACCAAGATATTTTCAAATTATTTCCTAGTAAGTTGCATCATTTTACAGTCTCATCAATCTCAACTTTTGAAAAGTGTCCATTTTCTTACATATTTGCCAGCATGGAATGTTTTCAATCATTTTAATTTTTGCCAATTGAATGAGCTGGGAAATTAAGAAATCTCATTGTTTTAATTGTATTTTCATGACTTGTAAGAAATAGAAACATCTCTCCATATGTTTATTTGCCATTTGTATTTTTAGAAATGGAAACTGAAGTTAAATAATTTTTCCAGTATCACACAGGTAAAGAGTGACAAAGACTCAAGAGGGAAACATAACTCCATCTACTCTTCAACCTCTTCTATTTCCACCTCACTATCTTGTTTCTGTGGTATGACCTTTCCATGTAAGACCTTTCATATTCTGACCTGTAACTAACTTTCCATTTTTATCTTCCCTCTCTCCATAACTCACCTGTAATTCTAACTTGTCCCTGAACATAACATGCCCTTTGAGACTTGGTTACTTTGCACTTTTCTCTGCAGCATTTTTCACACTTGGTAAGCCTCCATTCATCCTTCAAACCCTGGATAAAGCTTCCACTAAGAATTATTTCTCGAATTAGACTCCTGAGCCCTCCATTTGTTTCTATATTGCGGTTCACATCTTGTTTTATTATGATTGTGATTACCTGTTACTCATCTGCCTCTTCTTCTGGACCGTAAAGCTCTCTCCTCATATTGTTTGCTTTGTTGTACATCTGTCTCTCCTGCACTTGGCTCAGTGTAGGGCTGAGAGTGTCTTAACTCAGGCTGATATAACAAAATACCATAGACTGTGTGGCTGAAACAACAGAAACATTTCTCACAGTTCTGGAGGCTGGGAAGTCCAATATCAAGGTGCCAGCAGATTCAGTTCCTGGTGAGAGTGGCTTGTAGGTGGCCGTCTTCTTACAGTAGAAAGACAAAAGGCTCTCTCATGTCTCTTCTCATATGGTCACTAAACCCAGCAGGAAGGCTCCATTCTCATGACTGAATCAGCTCCCATACGCCTCACCTCCAAATACCATTACATTCATGGTTAGTTCTTCAACACATGAATTTTGGGTAACACAAATCAGTTCATAGCAATAAGTGATTGCTGAATAAATATCAAGTTAAAGGTAAGAAGCTTTAAGTTCCAAAGAAGAATAAAGAAAAATCAAATCTGTGAACTTCTTCTACAAAATATGTAAACTCCTATGACAGCCAGGCTGGGTTAGCAGCTTTCTGATCTTTTCTTCCCCAAGATAGCCAGTCTTCTGATTCTCATGGCTCCTTTGCACTTCCACCAGAGGGTGCCTAAGAGAAAGTAGAAGATGTCTATACTCAGAGTTATCCACTGAGAAAATAAAGCTGGATTTCAAATTCTCTCAGTGGAGTTTTGTTATCAGAGAAACTTCCAGTTTCTTGAACACTTATGAACAGGAAAATTTCTCATAACACTGTCTTGTACTGGATAAGTTTGTCTCTTTGTAATTCTTAATTTGCTCCAAGCTTTAGAGGTTTAAAATAAACTGAAATTTTCCTCTACCCATGCATATTTCTAAGTCCTTCATTCATTTATTTCCAGACCATCCGGGATAATCATCTGTATTTGTTTCCTCTTGCTGCTATCACACGTTACCACACACTTGGTGGCTTAAAACAACACACATTTATTCACTTCTAGTTTTGCAGATCAGAAACCTAAAATCGAGCTATCAGCAGAGCACTGTTCCTTCTGGAGGCTTTAGAGAGAATTTGTTTCCTTGCATTTTCAGTGTTTGAGGCTATCTGCATCCTTGGTCCCTGGCTCCTTCCTTGAAGGACTCCAGTCTCTCACTCTGTTATCACATCTGCTGTTACTGACTCTGATCCTCCCATCTTCCTCTTATAAGGACTTGTGTAGTTTCATTGAGCCCACCTGGATAATCCAAGATAAACTCCCCACCTTGATAACTTAATCACATTGGCAAAATCTCTTTTACTATATAAAATAGCCTATTTACAGGTCCTGGGGATTAGGACATGGACATCTGTGGGAGTCATTATTCAGCCTAATGCTAATCTTAATTGCTGGTATTAATTGAGTGAGTGCTATACAATGGGCAGGCACAGTACAAAGCACTTTATCTACTTTCTTTGCTTCACTTCTCTTCACTGCCACCGCTGAAGACTGTTGTGTTATCATCATCCCTGTTTTACAAATGAGGAAGCCAAGGCAAAGAGTTGTTAAGCATGTTTGTTCAGTCACGTAGGTGTACCAAAATCCAGACTGAGGGCTAGGTTGATCTTGATCTCAAAATTCTTGTACCATTTGCTTCCCAGACTGGATAGTGTCATTGATAATTTGTTTCTTATAATTTGTATATTTTTACAAATGACTTCTACAGAAACTCACTAGATGGCCAATCTACTCCCTCCTCTCCCTTCCCCTTCCCGGACAGCCTGTTCTCTTTAGCTGCCCCAGGCTTTCCAGACCAGAAAAATATCTAACAAATTCATTCACATTAAGGCACTAGAAGTTTAATCTGCCACCATTCTCAGGACTTTTTGCATTTTAAAGAAGGTTGGGAAGAAGGAAGGAAGAGAGAAAGCTGGAAGGAAGAAACTCAAGTGGGACATGCATTTAGACTTTGCTTTAAATAATAGATTATAAATCTAGTATAAAAAGGGACATATGATTTTGACCTGGGCCACTCAGAGTCCCTCAACCCTTGCTGGGTGTCCCAGCCCTAAGCTTCTTTGCTCTCAAGTCCTTTTCTCACTTCCTCTGCTCCTCCCTGTATTTTACAGAGCCTGTATCATCAGAGTCAGCCAAAGACAACTGCTGGTGGCAGTTTGAAAGGTAAGCAAAAAGGAGAAGCCAAAGATATTTCTCCTCTCCCTAAGTCCACCCCTAATATTTACAGAGTCAGAGGTAAAAGATCAAATGGAGATCTTGTATCACATATCCAAATGTTTACAAGTCATAAAACAAGGTAACAAATTGTTAAAGCACATTGTAGCCTCCTACTTAATCAACTGTACTTTTACATCAACTTGAAGGCTAGTTTGAGTTGGAATTTTTGGACTCTAGGAATTTCACACCTGGACATGGTGGCATGGAAAGAGTTGCCCCTAGCCCAGCCCCGGACCCAACCTTGGCCCCTGCTTTGGCCTGGCCTCCAACCTGCCACCCACTTGCTTCTTGTGGCCTGTCATACACACATGTAGATATCCCTGTCCCCACATCCAAGCTTTTCCCCACTCCCCAAAAACACGTGCCCTGGGGCTCTTGGGTCTCCTGAAATGAACACTGGAGATGTGTCCCACTTGAGGAGAAGGCCAGAGGCCTGCATGGTCCCTGGGAGTGGGCTCAGGCCATTGGGATAGAGAGTCTCAGTGTGGCCTAGGAGTTACACTGGCCCTGAAGCCACAGGCACCTCTCTATAGCTCCAAGCATTCCTCAAGGGTAGAGGATCCACAGCTGGAGCAGGACCACTGCAGGCTCTAAAGCTATCACCTGCAGAACCAGATAGGGGGCCTTGTTAGCCCTGGTCAAGGGACCATGCTGTCCCCTCTTTTTCTGCCTCAGGGGATATCTCAGCCAACTGCCTCCCCTGTCCTAGCTTCACCTCCCCTGTCCCTCCAATCTAGGGAACCCCGTGGCTTCCTGCTGTTCTCACCTCTGGGTTTCCTAGGTGTCCCTTGCTGGCTTCTTGTTCTCTTCCAACACCAGTGTAACCAATTCCCTGTGTTAAACTTCCTTTGTTTTAAATGCTCAGAGAAGCTTCTATTTTCTTGATTGGACACTAACTATAAGGGCATCACATAATAAAGGATTTCACCTAGAGCCATTTGGAAAAGGGGTCAAGTCTTGGTACACTTCCCTTTGGCATGAATGAACTTCAGAGTTTCCATGACACTGAGGGAAGTCTCTCCATTAAGGGAAGCCCCAATTGTCATCACCAGTGCTAGCTTTCCAAAGATGTTTCTCGAAAGAAAAGGAAACAAACTTCCATGCTGAAGTAGTCCATCTGAAATCTCAGGGAAAGAACCATCCGATCATCAACCATTGCATTTCTTCCCTTGACCTTGTCAATTATTCATGATGGTTGCTTTTATATACACGCTGCCCTTTTGCAGAACTTTATGAAAACCAGACTTTGTATAGTGTTCTAAGTTTTGCTGCATCAAAAAAGAAGTTTAAATATTTTCATTTAATGTGGAAATATTTTTAGATGAGGAAGATGATTAAGTGTTGAAAATGTAGCGATCTGTTTGGCACAAAGAGAAAAGAAATATGAAGAATTTTTAATAAAAATCTGACCACAATGGTGTTGGAACACAATCTGTCTGAAATACAAGACAGATACTTTATCCCACAGGCTAAGCTGACTTTACTAATAGTTTTGGACAGTTACAGGTGTAATTTTAGCTACCAAAGGGAACACAAACTGTGTTATGTGAATGCAATAGAAACAATGGGAAATGCAATTAAATTTTTAAAAGAAAAATTGAATATAAAGTTAGCAGACCTAATATGAAGCATATTTTTTGTAGCTTTTTGCCAACAATGTATGTGAATTCAAGCTATTATGAAAATCAGATTTACTTGAGGGCTTTGTACGCAGAGTGTGAAGGTTGTTTTTGCTATGAGCGCTAGCTGCAAACATTACATAAACCTTGCACCTAATAAAATTATTTTAGACATATTTGTTTTATATAAATTTAATCCTTAAAGAAATCCCCAAAAAAGAAAAAAATGATGATGGATTTGGAAAGAGGTCTGTGCCCCAAATCCTTGCTTCTATATAGTCAATGAGGATGTTTCTCTTTTTTTGCCTACGTGGCTTTAATTTACCATTCTGAGACGCAGTGTGTGTGGAGAAAATATGTGGAAAGATTTTATGTGTTTTTTCGATTAAAAAAAATCAGTGCCACCAGTCCATGAGTGATCCTAAAATAACAAAGTTATGTGTGTGTGTGTGTGTGTGTGTATGCGTATGTGTGTGTGCATGCTGAAAGGAAAACTTTGGGTAAGGAAATAGATTGAAGTTTCAAGTTTCCGAGGGTCTATTTAAATGACAGCAAGGAAAAAAAATATTGTAAAAGTGATGAAAAATATCCCAGCAGTATCCTTTCAGAAAGCCATTTAACTTCTGGTGGTTTAAGTTGTGCAATGTAATTTCTACAGCCTTTGAAATATGTGGGCACCCTCACTGCTATTTATGTTCCCAATACTTGGAATCAAATGCTCCATTAGGGCTCTGAGAAGACAGGAGTTTCCAGAAGAGTTTGGTAATTGCCCATTCATTACTCAAAAACAATGACAGGGAATCATCATCTCTTTCCCTAAGTAATGCTGGCATGTGGTCCAAGGCAGGCACAGGAAGAGGCAGGAAAGTGTCAGCTCTGAAGGCGTCTACAGACCAGTTAGGAATATTGTGTGTGGACTTAACATGTGCACTGAGTCGAGCTACTACTCTGCTGTGTATGGAGGATAAAGAGCTCTTTTCACACTGGTGTGCTCTTACACATGCAGGCTAAGGCCTGGCCTCGCTGATAAGAAGGCTATCCCCACCTGTACCAAGGAAAGAGGCAATGACACACCTGTTCATCCTCTCTCTGTAAAAGCCTTCCACAGAGAGTGTCCTCTGTAACTTAAGCTATATATATATGGTTTTTTGGTGGTTTTTTTTTTTTGAGACAGAGAATCTGGCTCTGTCACTGAGCCTGGAGTGCAGTGGTGTGATCTCTGCTCACTGTAGCCTCCGCCTCCCAGGTTCAAGCGATTCTCCTGGCTCAGCCTCCGAGTAGCTGGGATTATAGGCAAGCACTACCATGCCTGGGTAGTTTTTCCACATTTTTAGTAGAGGTGAGGTTTCATCATGTTTCCCAGGCTGATCTCCAACTCCTGGGCTCAAGCTATCTACCTGCCTTGGCCTCCCAAAGTGCTGGGATTACAGGTGTGAGCCACCATGCCTGGCCAACGTGAGCAATTTTCTTGGCTGTCAGTGTCAAAGTGCACTACCCAAGCTATAGCTAATGACATGGTTACCATACCTCTGAGAGTTGACATGAAGTTTCAGATTCTATCCGAGAAGAATCACCTTGCTGATGTCCTTTCTGCTTTTAAATCCCAGTTGTGGGTGCCATGCCCAACTGTGTGCAGTAGCTTAAAATAGTATACATTTTAAAACACTTTGATAGAAACTTCTTAATTTTCATATCTCTATGAAATGAAGGCTAGCAGGCAAACTCTCCATTTTACAGATGGTACAATTTTTCTCTAGGTAACAAGTGCTAGGAGGAAGCCTAAATTTCTTAGCTCAAGATGCAAAACACTGTTGTTTTTGTGGAGGTCACTTCTTGTCCCATTTGCATTCTTGACCACCTCTGAATTACAGTAAAGCTTACCATTGTGTTAACTGAAAATACTTTTTTCTTTTTGTTTCCACAGAAAGGGTTTCGTTTATTATTTTTTGAATGACATTAAGAATTAGCAACATAGAAAATGACTTCCCACCCCCATTCCCTGCCACATTGCCTTTTTCCTGGCATTATGTCTCAGACTGAATAGATTTACAGTGTGAACTGGAGAAAAATGTTTTGTGGGAGTGACACTCTCCTCCAAATCCTTCTAGGTTGTAGTGTTTTCCTCTGAAGTAGATAGCTAATATTGAAAATAAGAGGAAAAGATATTAAATACTATAGTTTTTAAAAATATAAAGAGAACCAAATCTTTAGTTCTTTGCAAAGTCTATGTTTTCTAATAAGCTTCTTCCTCCATCTAGAGTTTCCCATCAGTGGGATAATTATACTCTTCCCGTAGTATAGACCCTAGTGGGTGGGCGGAGGAAGGATGATGAGGTCTTCTACCTTAGACACTCAGGGTGATCATCAGATGTTTTCTGATAAGTTATTGTGCTGGGAGGACATCTCCCATGGCATTTTATCAAAGGTTCTGGCTGCAGCCTGACAGTCGCAGTCCTTTTGCCCTTTGCTGTGAAGATCAGTGAAGACAGTTGTAAAACGACCCAGTCATCAGACATTTTCAAAGTTTACAGCATGAACAGTTGTATCTAAAGAAAAGTGTCAGAACTTTACATGCATCGTATCTTATACTCTTATCCACCCAAATGAAATGCCTCTTGAATATACTTTAAAGGCTAGATACAGGACAATTTCTGAAGATCATATCCAGAAAGTGAAGTCATACAATAGCTCAATTTATGAGAGTTTATTGTGAGAAGAGATTGATTTATATTTGGGTAAAATAGAGGCCTTCCATCATAAAACCTCCCGCCTGGGGAAATAGGGTTAACCTCTAAGAAGGGTGAGTCAGGCTGAAGGAAGTGTCTATGTTTGAATATTTTTCCCCTCTGGTTCCATGTCTTTAATGCTGTGCTTATACACAGCTTTGAGTTTTTCTAAGTGCTAAATAAGAAAGAAATAATGCCTGTGCTTGGTTTTGTCTCATAGAAGGTCTGAACATTAAGTGTCAGTGTAAAATTGCAGATTGATGTCCCCTCCTGTTAACCTCTGTGCTCTGTGGGTCCCAAGTGATTCTGCTGGCTTCCAGCATCCTCTGCGTTCATGTGGCTCATTGGGAAATCCCACTGTTTTCCTGCCAAAGGGTTTGTTACCTAGGTTTAATTTCTGTTTGGTATGAAAAGTATAGTTAACTTGTTTCTGTGGGCTTTTTTAGAGAGATATGTAAAACCAAAGTTAGAGCAATGGAAAACAAACATTTAAGAAAGCACATAATTAGTGGATGCAAACTCAAACTGGGGGAGGCAGATTTCATAAAGGGGATAGGACTGTGTGTGGTCAAAGAAGAGGAAAGAGTGTGTGCATGATTCGTCTGCTTTTGGAGAACTGCCCCCCTTAGAAGTGGAGTCCAAGGAGCTGAAAGTTTAAACAGAAACCTACGAATTGATAAAAGCCAACTGCCTAAATGAATCTGATTCATAATTAAAACCGCAATTATTTTTTTAGTTGCAAAAGTTCCAGTTATCCACAGGCTTCATAAAGTTATCAAATATAGAGATGCTAAGTCACTCCTTAGGAACTTCTCACTGCAGGTCTACGTGGAGATGTTTTCTTCAAAGGACAGAACAGCATTGTTACAGAACCACAGGAGAGAGACAGAGAGAGTGAGGGAAACGAGCATTTAGCATAGTCCCTCTCCAAGAGGAAGAGATGTGAAAATTCGATAAAACAAAATATACCCACTCCCCAAAACATGGGACCATATTATTTTTTGGAGGAAAGATAAAAGAGCTGAGACTCTCATAAAAGCCAATATGGTGCTGAATTGGGGGGTACAATGAGGAAAGTTACTGCTGTGATATGGGTGGGTTTCTTTTATCTTTTTCTAGGTGCAAAGGCAGCAGTCATTTGAATGCCATCGAACAGCTTTCAGCTAACACAAAAGAGCAGACGGTTCCACTTATTTCTGAAATTAGATGCAATCATATCTGTGAATCACGCAGCAGCAAACCACCGTAATCTGCATTACAATACATTATCCTGCCACGCTCCCTAACTGCAGTCTACCGCAGCAACAGACACACTTTGCGGTGACCTGCACGGAGTCTGCCAAAAGCACCAAGCCACGCTAAGGCAGTAAAGCGACAAAAAAGCACTGCTTTCTGCTGCGAAAAAAGAGCAAATTATAACAAGAGTCAAGTCTCACGCTAATGCAAGACTAGCATCTTCTTGTTCACAGTTTGCATAATTAGAGATCATGAATAGGTTTTTTATTGTTCTAAAAATACTCCTGCTTTGTTTAAATCAGCTATTTCCTTAACAGCATGACTTTGGTACCAGAATTAGTGAGGTAGTTAGGGCAGCGGCAGAGATAAGGTACTTTTAGTTAACATTTAGGAAAAAAAAAATCTATGGATGATAGTCCCCCCTCTCTTAGTAATTGTCAAAAGAGTCCTAGGTTTCTAACACCGTAGCGGCAGCCCACTGGAATGGCCTTGTGACTTGGGTCAGGGGTTTGAGGGTCAGAGGGACCCCAGGGTCCTAGAACTGAAAAAACCAACTTTTATTGCTTTCCTAAAAAAAAGACATTCAGAGCCACTGCAAACATCTTCAGGAATTAAAATGCTTAATACAGTGGGGCCCTGGGCAGCGGTATTTACACTTCAAATGATAACATTACTAGGTTTAAATCCAAGGGAAAAAAAATTTTTTTTCACTGGTTTCACTCAGACCAGTATTTTCCCCAACCTGGAAGAGTGAGGGGTAGAGGGACGTTCTGCTTGGCTTCCTTATCTCCCACCATTTTGCTGTGTTCTTTTCATTCACTCATAGTCTGTATGCTATAACGAGCATCTTTCTTTCAAGTGAAGATGTAGGTGCCAGGCTCTATCAGTAACTATTCAAGTTGTCATTAAAACCTTTCTTTTCCTTTACCCCCTCAGCCTGTGAGCTTGAATAGCTGCAGCTAAGGAGCTATAGCAGCAATGACCAGTCCCTGGGGCCCATCTTGGTATCAAACACTGACAAGTCCCAAAAACAGGAAGTCCAGCAAAATTACATATTGAATTTTTTCCAGCTCCTTAGAAGCCCAGGAACTGTTTGGAGAAAATGCCTTATCCGGTGGAGCCCCGGGTAGTGGTACTTACACTGAACCCAGGCGAACTCCCAGCAGCACTGCCACTCTTCTCACAGGCGGTAGCTGCAATTGGTCAAAGCAGTCCCTAGAAGAGATATTTGGAATTATTGTCTCTTGATCTACATAGGACAGCCCTGATGTTCAAATTGACAAAACACCCTAAAAAGCCTCCAAAGGGAGGCTGGGCTAAAATGCAATTCTTGCATATGCCATACAATGCACTTTGAACTTTTGTTGTTTTTAATTTGCATTCACGATCTATAGGCTTCCAGTGACTGTGACAAAGAAAGTGGCATTGATGCTTTAGTTTTACTTTAGCTTTTATGTAGGCATTAGATAAAATGCATTTACCCCCAATTATTGCATTTATATTGAAGTTCTTACTGCTAGTGAGATTTTTTTTCAGACCTGTGCATCATTTCTTTTTATAAGAGAAATAATAGTCCTTTTAATAATATTGTAATAAATGATGTATTCTGACTATTTCTGTTTCTGGTAGAAAAAGTTAGCCCCAAAGCTTCCTTACTATGGTTTCCAGACTGTGGTAGCCTGAGAGCTCAGTGCCATCGTACAGCTCATCCTTTCTCCTCATCAAAGTCATAGGAAAAAAAAGATTACCATCTTGGGTCAGACCCTCAATGCCTTTTCTATAGATAGGAGTGTCACGGGTTATTTTCACAATATCACATCGAGATCACAAAATATATTCCCCAGGTAGTTCCATCTTCCCTTCACCATTTGAACTTGAAATCCAGGATCCCGTCTAAATAGACTGGCTTCTCAAGTAGTTGAGGTAACAACATTTTTATATTCACTGTGAAACATGAACTTCTTTTTACCTGATCTAAAATTGCTGTTTCCTAGATCTGGAGATCTAGGCTTAGGTGAATGAGGATTGATATTTTCCATGATTTCTTCAACTTTGATTAGCTTTTATCTTCCCAGTTAGGAATGTGCTACTTTTGCAGTCTAATCTTGGCAAAGAAACCCCTTAAAACCCAGGATTTTTTTTTTGTTTTTTTTTTTGGATGGAGTCTCGCTCTGTCATCCAGTGAGTGCAGTGGTACATTCTCAGCTCACTGCAACCTCCAAATCCCTGGTTCAAGTCTCCTGCCTTAGCCTCCCAAGTAGCTGGGATTACAGACATGTGCCACCAAGCCCAGCTAATTTTTGTATTTTTAGTAGAGACAGGGTTTCACCGTGTTGGCCAGGATGGTCTCAATTTCCTGACCTCATGATCCACCCACCTTAGCCTCCCAAAGTGTTGGGATTACAGGCATGAACCACTGCCCCCGGCCAAAACCCAGGATTGTTTTCCACATCCCTCTATGGATAAATTTTCAATTTGTTTTGTATTTCTTGCATATAGCAATAATGCACAGTGGAGATAAACTGTGTTGTACTCAGGTAACCTAACACTTGTTCACGGTTGTTATCATCTCCCAGTGTTTGATCTCCTATAATCCAAGTAAGGTTGTCCTTCATGTTTCCAGTGAAAGACACTTTTTAAAAAACCAATAACCTTCAGACCTCTACACGTAAAAATCTGAGTGCCTATGCCTCATATTAATATATACTCCATTGGAATAACTAGGCACTGTGTTTTAATCAGTAATATGAGATGTAGAGTAAATCTAGCTATTGTAAATTATTTCAAGGGACAGTTTAAAAATCTACTTATTAAAACCGAGAGGGGGAATGTTCCCAAGTGTTAGACTCTGTTGAAGCATAAATCCTGACATAGTTTAATTTAATTGTATGTAAGCTCCAGGATAAGTTTTGAGCATATTACAAAGTACCCTATGATCTCTGTTTTCTTATTCAAGGCCTGGGACATCTGTTACTGATTTCTTGTGCCAGGAAAGGTGACAGCAGTCCAAGTTAGGGAGGGTGGAAACATAGATGGGGACAATTCTGTATTGAGGTGTTCAAGGGGGGAAAGTAAAGTTTCACCAGGCAGGCCCTGATGTGGCACAAACTCCCCTTCCACCCAGTCCTTTCTTCAAGGCCACTGCCAACTCATGCTGCATTCCTTATGTTGATTATAAGTGAAGCTTTGGCAAGGGGCATTCAGGGTATCAGACAACCGCATTCTAATTCCACTGAAAAGTGTTCTTATTGTTTCTAAATTACTGGTTGTAGTAAGCAGCCCTCATGTCTTGGGGGAGCATTTTGAACAATCACACATAATCTTTCTGCAAACAAGGGAGACGGAGATCACCTGTGTACCTCAATATGCAAAGTGGCTTCTGCTTCAAAAGTGGACCTGTCAAGTTGCAGAACTGCAATTAAAGAGCCCCTAGGCTACATGTAGAGAGTGACTATGTGAAACCCAGATGACACATCATACACTTTTACCACAGCCCCACAAGGCAACAGAAACCATCCTGTATTGTTCTATTACGTTTCCCTGACCTGAAGGGTATATGCTATGTGGTCCAGTTGCCAGGGCCTCCACTATGGTGGCTCTGTCCCTTCAAATACTCACCTTATCGTCTTCTCTAAGAGAGACTGACTGGTAAATGAAATGCAACTCAGGGACTCAAGGATGTTAAGGTGGCATTGAGAGTCCTCCGTCCAATGGACATTTTGTATGTTATAAGTGTGCTGTCTACTGGCCCTGTATTTTGATTAAGTCTATGCAATCAACACATCATTTGTTTTCTTCAATTTACTTGGCTGAATCCAAGACCTTCTTTAATTCCTCAGAATCCTTGAATTCTGTTTACTGAAGTATAAACTAAAATAACAAAGGCAAGTGATAGCTCTCAGAAACAAGGGATGTTATCTGGATTGCAGCAGGTTCTGAATAAGAATGGATTTAAGAAGCAAAACCAGAATGTCATCCACTGTGGGTACCATTCCCAGCAGGTCTGGCCTTTCCCCCAGGAGAAGACCAAAATGTCAGTTTCCCTACACTATTGTGGTCACTGCTGTAATACAAGAGGATAATAGCTAGGTTTTTTTGGTTTCAAACAACTGATTTATGATGCAAAACTGCTGAATATTTCTGGTAAGAGAATGCATTGTTCTTTTTTTGTTTTTTTCTAAAGTTAAGACCTTGCATATTTGACCAGAAATAGTGAAGACCATCTTACATTTTAGATAGTATTGCTGTTTGATTTACTGTACAAAGCAACAGCTGGCTCCTTGATCTTTGTTTACCCTACTGTATCTCCTGGTTCTGTTCCTTCTCTGTCCTACTGTAATACAAACGTGCCATGTAATTCATCTTTTTTGTCAGTGAGGGTGTCTTTCTTATAGTTGAAAAGGAGAGCTTTTTGTTGTTGTTTTTGAGTCGGAGTCTCGCTCTTTGGCCCAGGCTGGAGTGCAGTGGCACAATCTCGGCTCATTGCAACCTCTGCCTTCTGGGTTCAAGTGATTCTCCTGCTTCAGCCTCCTGAGTAGCTGATTACAGGAACCTAAGTTTTGTAGTTTTAGTAGAGACAGGTTTCACCATGTTTGCCAGGCTGGTCTCAAACTCCAGACCTCAAGTAATCTGCCCTCTTCTGCCTCCCAAAGTGTTGAGATTACAGGTGTGAGTAACTGCACCTGGCCCCTTAATCAGCGGTTTTGAATTAAGGGTTGAATTTCTTTTATGTTTCTGAGAGCAGAGCATTAAGAATTATATGTGTATAAGTTTAAGGACCCAAGTAAGATTTGCAAATGTTGGTAAGTGGTCACTGTGTCACATATTTAAGTGTAGGAAGCAGGGAAATGATACTAAGGAAAACAGAGAGGTCCTTATGGGGGATCAGTGCATATAATATTTGAAGAACTGAAGAGGAGAGACAGATTTACAAACCATAGCCACACCTTCCATGTCCAGTGCCCTATCTAGGCCTTAAATTAACATAATCCACTCATTTAAATAGGCTTAGTGGCTTCTCTCTACAAACGTCTTCTTGGCTCCCGAAGTGGAGATGGGGAGGCTACTGTGTTCCACCCTGGAGACCAGGTTCTGGTCCCAGTACTTCCACTAGCCAGCCGGGTGAACTCCCTTGTCTTTGGGGACTTTTGTTTATTCTGGAAACTGAGAATCAGGACTGAAATACTGTCAGGAGAGCTCACTCAGCTGCAAGAATCTAAGAGCATCCATGTTTCTTGGCTGTTTTGAAGAGGTTGTACAAGCCAGAGAGAGAGCCCTCTGGCTGCTGGAATTAAGTAGGCCTGTAGCTGAACATGAATCCCAATATTTGAACATTGGTGGGCTGAGGTGCAAAGGTGGAGTGCAAGGATATTTTGCTGACTCTTTTGACCATATCAGAACCATAGGAGAAAAACAAAAGCGCCTGTTCACAGGCGAGCATGCGCCAGCATAGAGGTGTGTCCTCTCATGTCCATAGATCCTAAAGTAAGTTCTATTAATTTTAAAGAAGCATTATGAAGTTAGGAAGCAGTGTGCAGAAAGAGGACCAAAGTCAGTGTTAGAATGTCCCAACCCTTTCTATTTCGGCCACGTTATTGAAGCTGACCGATCTCAGTTTTCTTGTTTATACCAATGTCCTAAGTGCTTTGTGAGAATGAAGAAAGATCATTTATTCAAAAGAAAAGTGCTTTATAAAATAGTTTACACAGACATCATCATTGTCCAATCATTACAGCCATACTTACAGCTAAACGCAAAGCATTCCCCATAAAGCTTGGTGGTTCTAAGAGAAAAAAGGACTCCCCAGCCATTGTGGAAGCCACAAGTTCTCTTAATTCCACAGGAGGCATTTGCAAAGTGTTATGAGGGAACTCCAAGTCTCCATAAACCATGCCTCTTCCACCTAGGATGACAAGATTGTGCTCGTAAGAAGGAGTGGAATGTCAACACACCCGTTATAGTTGAGAGAAGTAAAGTCTCCACAGAGATTAAGTGACATGCCTACATCACACAACCAGTTAGCGGCAGGTCCCAGGTTAGATTCTTGGGCTCCTATCGTTCAATCATTCTTTCCATTTGTTTTTTTGAGACGAAATCTCTCTCTGTCACTCAGGCTGGGTGCAGTGGCATGATCTTGGCTCACTGCAACTTCTGCCTCCTAGGTTCAAGTGACTCTTCTGCCTCAGCTTCTGAGTAGCTGGGACTACAGGCACGCTCCACCATGCCTGGCTAATTTTTTGTGTTTTTAGTAGAGACAAGGTTTCACTGTGCTAGCAAGGATGGTCTCCATCTCCTAACCTTGTGATCCGCCTACCTGGGCATCCCAAAGTGCTGGGATTACAGGAGTGAGCCACCATGCCTGGCTCTCTCTCTCTCTCTCTCTTCAGAAACTTTCCCACATTAACATTATTTTAACCAAAAATGGTAAATGTATGAAAGTTACCTTTAGGCTGAGTGACAATGAGTACCCCAGGTCCTTGGTATTAATTACCTAAAAATTTTGAATAAAAGATAATGGAAAGTGAAATCAGGTTAGAGCAAGAAGGAAAAAAAAAAACCTTAGCATCTTTTTTCCATAATATCTACTCTTCTAAATATCACCTAAGATGCCCCTGAATGCTGGGGGCATAGAGGGCAAGGGAGCACTAGAGACATATTTATTCAGCAGTTACCAGTGGATACGTGAATTCTTTCTAAAATTTCACTTTAGGGCCAAGATTTATATAAATATGTCACCGTTTAGACCACTAAAAAAATATGATATAAAAGTTCTGATTCTCATTTCACAATATGTTAATCTTTCTTTCTTTATTCCTCCCAATTGTTTTTAAAACAATCTCTCTCTGGGACAATTAGATCCTGTGTATCCTGTCAAATTTTAGTAGAAAGCAAATTTTTATAACTGAATTATAAAGCTTTCAACACTAAGGCTTATTTATGATGGAAACATTGACAGAATATTAACTGTAGTGGCTTCAGTGATACATGCTCCAATGAGGTAGAATATCCAAATTGGGCAAATGCTAAAATTATTTAGCATCTATTTTAATGCCCTTCCCTCAACATCGTGCACCATCTCCCCATTTCTAGAGTATCTGATCCATTTTTGGAATAAATCTTTTTAGATTTGACATCAACTTTACACATCATTTGAATAAAAGACCTCGATGTTGCAGATTTTTTAAACTAAAACTTGTTCTAGTTTCCTCAGGAATTAATTTAAAACACACGATACGGCAGAGCAGTGTCCTGCAACCATTTGACGTTTGATCTTAGATTTAACTCTCATTGACTATGATCAAATCTTTCAAAAGAAAATAATATTTTGCTTTTACCTCTGAACCACAGTTGGGAAGGGAAGGGGAAACTCAAATTCAACCCTTTCTTTTAAAAATCACGGAGTCCAAATACGGGTCTCTATGAGGAAAATTTCTCCAACAGGCTAGACAACTTTTCACCCATTTGAATAACAATAGAAATCCATAGTACTTCTCTTTCGAAGCTTAACAAGCACTACAGACCTAGGTTATGCTTTATATTAAATTGAAGAAAAAAAAAGATGCCTGAGAAATTGAGGCACTGATGGAAATAACCAACCGTTGTGTAAAGTCATTCAAAGCCCAGGGACTTGATAACAGGAATCCCTGCTCCCAGGCCACCTCCCCTGATCTAAGTGGTTAATCAGACAAGGATTCCATTAGGGTCTGAAATTCTTCATGTGCTTTGTGGCAGCCGCAAACCCCTGGCCTCATGTGGAATGAAAAAAATACGTAACACGAATGAAGGTGCAACTCAAGTCTGTCCAGCCGCAGGCTCCCAGTCAGAGGCACCCAGGAGACCCCAAATGAAGCTCATTTAATATGTATGTGAATGTTTTTGAGAGCTTTTATCCTCTTTGGCTTCGAGAAAGAGATGTTGATACCAAATGTATAGAAGGGGGACAGGAGAAAGAGACATTGAACAGTTGCCTGTCAGCCGAAGGAGCAGAAACAGTAGCAGCCGGCTGTGCCTGAAAACAGAGAAAGGAAATGGAATGAGAGGGGAAAGTGAAACTCAGCATTTGAGCTCCCTTTCCCTGAGCTGACAAGCACCAAAAAAGGGCAAAGGGGGGAAAAATGGATGGAATTAAATGTGAATGCGTGAATTCTAGGAGATTTAGTGATCTAAGAGGTGTCGTCTGTTTGGTACAGTGATCATCATTTCTTTTTACAAATATACTCCTTTGGCTAATGTGTGCCTTTTAAGACATAAATCGTAGCTTCTTTTCTGTTATGTAAAGCTACCAAACCATCCCATTTATCAAATAATTCCCACTGAAACAGATGAGAGAATAATGAAGGAGGAAAAACAAAATATCTTTGATGTGCTGCTTTATCAGAAATGTGTGTCAAAGGTCAAAAAAGCAGAGCTCCGGAGTCTCTTAAACATGTCATTGTCATAATATAAAAACTGACTTACTAACTTAGATTATTTGGAGAGTTAAGTGCTTGTGTTATTGCAAATTAAACTAATTAGTATCATTTCCTGACAGCTGCAGCGAGTGTTAGCAGTTCCATGATTTTTCTTAAGCCATTCGTATGGGATGCACAGAGGGGAGACAGCTTTGTGATTTAATGGAATGGGAGCAGCTTATCATACTAAGGGCACATCATTCCACTCCCAGTAGAGAACAGCTTCCATGCTCACCCCTTCCCAGTTCATCCACAATTATTATACTCTTCACTTATTAAATAGGAAGGAGCACAGCAATGTGAGGTGTCAGTGGCTCCTCAAACAGCCACGAGAGGGAAATATGTTGGAATTTGCCTGTAGTGTTTGCCTTTTGGAATCGCCGAAATTATGCTCTCCAACCTTTGAACCAAAATTGTAGCTGCCCGTAAAACACGCTGGAACTAATTTCCTACTACTGCTAGCTTAATTGTTATAAAGCAGCCTTATAAAGATGCCCCGACTGGAGCTTCCAGCATCCGTAAATGAACAGCCGAAGCAAAAAGTTATATATTTCATCAGCTTTTCTGTAGAACGGATGAGCCTCTAATCAGGGATGGTTATCAAAGACTAGTGATAAGTGTTTTTGCAACACTGAACACAGGAAAAGTTACATAATGACTTCACCTATTAGATGCCAAAATTAAGGAATTACTCAGACTGGATGCTGTTAGTCATAATCTGATCCTTATAACAATGAGTTTCTAAGTAAATTGAAGAAGTGACAAACTTTTTAGAAAAGAAACATAAAAAGGAAAAAGAAGGATAAGGACAAGCGAGAACGAAAGGAAAAAAAATTATTGAAAAGGAGAAAAACTAAAGATCCGTAAGAATATGTGGTGAGGAGTTCAGATCATAATGACTCTTGTATCTCATTCTTGATTTTGCTCTGACTTCTACTAATACTGGTTTTTAATCCCATATTTAATAAAGGAGCAGAGGACCCAGTGACATCGCTGGAACGGTTTAAAGTGAACCAGTTAAAAAGTGAAAGAAGGGGCTGAGAGCAAGGAGGCTAGAGGAATCCCTATTCTACCCCTGCAGATTCCTTTAATATATAAATAATTGACCTTCTTACAAACAATTCAACACTTTTTCAATCAGATGTCAAGAGCATTTTATTGTCTTTTTTCTACTGCTTAGAATTATTTTCTGCCTAGGACAAACTAAAAGATTCCCAGAGGAGGAGCAGTGAGACTGGGATCCAGACCTTACCAACTATACATCAGTCATTAATAGAATCTCTGAGTAAATGACATTGGTATTTTTAAAAACTCCAAGGTGATTGTGGTGTGCAGTGGGATTCAGAGCCACGGGGACAAAGAAATGAGATTCAGCCCACTTAGAAAAGAGCCAAATGGCATGGTGATGAGCAGGATGAACTTTAAAAAAATCCCCAAATTGTTTTAGAAAGGCGGGGTGAGGGGGCACTAGAAATGTACAAACCCTTGGTCCTGGCAACTCAACTTCCAGGAAGCTATCCTACAGGTATACATATAACTAGGTATGAGGATATTGGTGGTATTATTTGAAATAGCACAGATGATATAAAACCTTAAAAGGCAATGATTAAATGAAGTATGTATAGGTATACAATGAAATACTACACAAATGCTCAAAAAAAAAAAAGCAGATCTGTAGCTGCTTGTGCAGCACAGCCTTACGATAAATTATTAACTTTAAAAAGGAGAGAGAACATTATATACAGTATACTACCATTTTGTAAAAAGGAAAAAAATGGGGATATATGTGTTTGCATAATCATAGACTATCTATGGAAAGATACATAAAAATCTGGTAACCATAGTTGCCGTAGTTATCTCTGGGGAGGGGGATTTGAGCAACTGGGGTTCAGAAGAAGGAGAAAGACTTCACCATATGCTCTTTCATACTGCTTGAATTTTTTTTTTCAGTGTGCAGGGTAAATATATTGCCTCTAACTGATCTCAAAAATTAAATTTCCTTAGTAAGATGTGCTCTACTACTTTAATTCTGCTAGAATGCTACATTGCTATCATATATGAAGAGTTGCATTTCTATAACTTGTACCTTTAAAAAGTCCTTGGTCATTTTTTCACTCTAAACAAACTGATAATGCTATGTGCTTAATTCTTTATTTGTGAAATCTTTATTAAAGGTTCAGCTTTTACTGGTGATTTTATCTAGTTTGATTCAATGCAGTTGAACTGCTGCTCACTGAGCCTCTGTTAGAAGCAGATTGTTTCAATAGTGCTGTGAGAAAACACATGAATGTTTTTACTACAATATCTGGAACACGGGAGACACTCTCTTGACTTTGTTGGATGATGAAATAATGCAGGAATGAATGAAAAAGGAAACAAAAATATAGAACTTCAAAAATTGGGCCAGGCGCGGTGGCTCATGCCTATAATCCCAGCACTTTGGGAGACCTAGGCAGGTGGATCACCTGAGGTCAGGAATTCGAGACCAGCCTGGCCAACATGGTGAAACTCTGTCTCTACTAAAAATACAAAAATTACCCGGGGCTGGTGGTGGGCACCTGTAATCCCAGCTACTTGGGAGGCTGAAGCAGGAGAATCGCTTGAACTCGGGAGACGGAGGTTGCAGTGAGCTGAGATCATGCCACTGCACTCCAGCCTGGGAGTGCAAAACTCAGTCTCAGAAGAAAAAAAATATATCAAGCTATGTACATTCCAAGTCCATGTCAAAATTTTCATTGATCCACAGCACAATGAGAATAGTAAGGACATGGATGGGTTTATTCACTTCAAATGTCTATTTCTTCAGAAGACTCTACATTTTATATGTTATAATGTTATTTATTTTATGAAATAATGTCATAATAAATAGTAGTTATCAATTTCTATTTTTTTAAGCCATTATTTGGTAAAATAAAAGTTTGGCAAAATCTGTGTTGCGTCTCCAACTTTTACATGAAATGTAAAGGTTTGGTAACCCTGAGAAACCAGAGGTTATAAAGATTTCAGAATAGAATGACAATGGAAAAAAAGATTTTTTGTCAATCGGCTACTTTTTATTATAATAATCTGTTTATTTTCTATCAATTGTTCATCAGAAGACATTATTTTAAAGTATATTGAAATAAGCATTAATAAACGTACATTTTCAATATGATTCGCTTTTTTAAACAATTATTTAATACTTGCACCTTAAAAATATTTTTAACTTGAAAATAGTAACTCTTTCCCCAAAATGAGAAAAGATTTTACTTTTGATTAAAGCCATAATTAAGGTGGGGTGCAGTGGCTCACACCTGTAACCTGGCAATTTGGGAGACCAAGGTGGGTGGATAACTTGAGGTCAGGAGTTTGAGATCTGCCTGGCCAATATGGCGAAACCTTATCTCTAGTAAAAATACAAAAATCAGCCTGTGTGATGGTGTGCACCTGTAATCCCAGCGACTCAGGAGACTAAGGCAGGAGAATTGCTTGAACCCAGGAAGTGGAGGTTACAATGAATGGAGATCGTGCCACTGCACTCCAGCCTGGGCAACAGAGCGAGACTCTGTCTCAAAAAATAAATAAATAAGTAAAATTAAAGCCATAATTAGCCATGTTAGCCAACTACTAGCTCCTTTACTTCTCAGTGACCACTTAGACCGTCACTGCTATGAAGGCCCGTTCATTATTAACCAAAAGGAAAACAATATTAGCGCTACTACATCAATTTCAATTTGCTGAAATTGCTGAAAAACTGTTGCCTACAGTTTTGTTTTGTTTTGTTTTTTCTCTCAAGGACTAAGTTTTTTTTGTCCTCCAGGCTCATTGGCCCATTGTTTTTGGAGGGAAGACTAATCAGAAACTCTAATATATAACACATATGCATGTTTTCTCAACTACCTGCAAAAGTACTGGGTAAACAGTTTTGAAACATGCTTTCCACTCTGAGTTTAGCACTGAAATTTATTTATCATCTTCTTATCCTTGATGACTAGATGTTAACATTTTTCAACATTAAATTCTAGGGCCTGACAAAGTTTAAGAATTTCATCTTACCTGAGGCAAATGAGTTTACACAGCTTAAAAGAGAGTGTTAAATAGATGGTCAGTAGTTGATTGATGGCAGTGTCTCTGGCTTAGAGAAGTTAAAGGACAGCCCATTTAAAGAAAATCCCAGCTGTGCGCGGTGGCTCATGCCTACAATCCCAGCACTTTGAGAGGCCAAGGCAAATGGATCACGAGGTCATGAGTTCGAGACCAGGCTGACCAACATGGTGAAACCCTGTCTCTACTAAAACAGGTGTGGTGGCACACACCTGTAATCTTAGCTACTCAGGAGGCTGAAGCAGGAGAACCACTTGAACCCGGAAGGCTGAGGTTGCAGTGAGCCGAGATCATGCCACTGCACTCTAGCCTGGGCAATAAGAGCAAGACTCTGTTTCAAAAAGAAAAAGAAAAAAAGGAAAATCCCTTGCTATGTTACATCTTTTCACTGGGAAAGGGAAAAAAGATCTTTCTCTCCCTTCTGCCTTCCACCACTTCTTTCTTCCTTCTTTGTTTGCTTACCTTGTCAAAGATTATTCTTGCAGCTTTAGTTTATTTATTTTTATTCTGTGCTCCAATAGGTAGTTCTGGATGTTCAGAACTACCAGTGTGCGTGTTCATTTTCCATTTGAATCTACCCACACACACCTGCCTTCATCCCCGAAGATGAAGATGGAATCTGTTTCTTTTTTCCCTATTATTTTTTTCCCTTGGGTAGCACTAATAAACACCTAAGGGGTTGTGTTGCTGTTGCATATACTTATTTTCATGACTGAAACAGAAAACACATCACATTCTCAATACCCCTACTCCTAAGCATTGTGAAGAAATGTTGCACAGGCAGAAAATGAGCTACCTGAGCTCATGACATACCCTTCCATTTCAGAGATCATAGGGCTTTTAAAAAATACCTTAAAGAGGTATTTAATTATTGGAAGCATGATGAGAACATGATATTGGACCAAAATATAATTCATGTTTTCTAATGGGGTCATGTCAGTTATAATTGTAGCCATGGGGAACCATCACGTGGACTCATTTTCTAGACTACCATCCCTGTAACGCCATTTACTGTGAAGTTTGGCTTACATTTGCAGTGTCAGGGAGGTGTCAATATCTATCTTTACACAATAGAAGAGAGAAACATCTACTATCTTTTGAGACAGTTATCCATTTTTAAAATAGCCTGGGTTGAAATTTAAATGATACTCCATAACAATTTGAAACTCACTCTGTTTTATAAGGAAACAACACAGTTTTATGGGGCACTCTTCTGCAGATTCAATCGCAGTAGTGGTGGCTCTGAAGGAGCTCTAATAAGCTACTGGATAATAAGCATATATGTTTTATTAAGTGCCTACATAGGCATTAGCATCATAGATTTCACTGAAAGCTATATACAACCCTTCTTTCAGGACTCCAGACATGGAGCCAATTATTAATTCTTTCGCAAAGTAATTTACTCAGGAAGGAACATGTTAAAAAATAATTCTTATGCCAAAATTTCAGTCTTTTCTGAAGATGTTTCCCATTTAGGCTAATGGAAATTTGGCCAGAGTTACAGGAAGGGCCTGGACAGCAGCCGTATATAATCAGAAAGCTTGTCATTTGTTAATTTTACAATTGTTATTCATTTTAATGAGAAACTAGGCAAACTATATATACAGAAACATTTTCTCATTCTTTGCAACAACACAATAGGTTGGCTAGTATTACCATCCCTGTTTCACAATTGGGTGGCAAACAGGAGTGAAATAGAAGTGAGGGCTGAGCTCTTTTGATGATTTGGTGTTTGCCTTCAGGGTCTTTCTTGTAAACACACAAACAAATGAAAGCGGTTACTGAAGACCTACTGTGTGCCAGCACCCAGTTACTTCATGTTATATTTTTCAAATTTAAAAATAGTGCTTGTTTTTTTTAATTATTACAAGAACAATATAGACTTCAAATTTAAAAAAAGAAGGAGAAAAGAAAGAAAATACTCAGAAGCAAATAGGAGAAAATTTCTATATAGAAAGCATTTATAATCCCCCATTCCCAAAGGCAGCCAGAGGAAACCTCTCGGTATATATATCCTCTGGACTTTTTTCTTTTCCTTTGTTATATATTTTTCCATACTTTTACTGGAATGAGATTACAATACCTGTACTGTTCTTTAACTTTCATTTTTCACTTAAAAAATCGCGAGTGTATTTTCATAAACGTATATACAGATTTTGTTTTGGTGTTAAATGACTTATGGGCATCATTGTTTTAATCAAGTAAACTGGTGATTGCAAAGACGAAGGTAAAAAAATTGTATCACATAAATAGCCAGTGTGAATATTAAGTAAACATAATTCTTGATATTTTCTCTTTATATATACTTTATATATATGTTCTTTATGAGTCTCTTAAATCATTATTTAATATTTCTCTGTATAGTTTAGGTAACCAACTCTCTATTTATGGATAGTTTCATCTCAGATTTTGTTATTACCATGTAAATATGTATTTCCATGGATATATTTTATTGTGCATTTGTCTAATAAGTTCCTAAGTTCAATTTTTAGAAATACAATTCATGGGTTAAATATCAATACATATTGCCAGGTTGCCTTCAAGAAAGGCAAAATTTTATATCTCATTGTTACTAATTTATTTCTAATTATCAATGAGTCTGAACTTTTTTTATGTATTTATTAGGCATTTGTACCTCTTTTGTGACTTGCCTGTTCATGCTTTTGTCTATTTTTTTTCTGTCATAGTGTTCATTTTTTTGTTTTTTACAACTGATTTGTAATAGATCTTTATATATCTAGGGAAATATTTCCTTGTCAAATGCATTGAAGCTGTTTTGTTGTTTGTTTGTCCTTCAGCTTTGTTTATGGCACCTTTATAATAAATCAGGTTAGAAATTTTATGTTATCAAAACTTTTCATCATCCCCTTTACACCTTTTGACATTAATAACACCACTCAAGAATTATAAAAAAAAAATGTATCTGACTGGGCATGGTAGCTCATGCCTTTAATCCCAGCACTCTGGGAGGCTGAGTGGGCAAATTGATTGAGGCCAGGAGTTTGGGACCTGCCTTGGCAACATGATGAAACCCCATTTCTACAAAATATACTGAGTGTGGTGGTGCACACCTGTAGTCTCAGCTACTTGAGGCTGAGGTGGGAAGACCACTTGAGCCCGGAAAGTCAAGGCTGCAGTGAGCCGTGATTGCATCACTGTGCTTCATTCAGCCTGGGCAACAGAGAAACTGTCTCAAAAAAAAAAAAAAAAAAAAAAGTATCTTACATGCTCTCATTTTTTACATTTAAAATACAACAAATGATTTTCTCAAATATTTTTGTGAATAGCATGAGAAAGGGCCAAAATTTATTTTCATAGTTTTGTACCATTCATCTCCAAACAATTTATGATCAGAAACACCACTTTTTTCATAAATGCCCACATATTCTGATTCTGTAGTACGTTTCTAAACTGTTCTGTGCCATTGAGCTATCTGCCTATTCCTATATTGGTGCCTTACCATATTAATTATCACAGCTTTAGAGTAAATTTTACCATATGGAAGGGGAGTTTTACCTCATTAATTTTTTTCAAAAATTTCCTTGACTATTTCCATACATTTGTCCTCTATATAAATTTTGTAATAAAGGTATTAAGTAACCCCCTCCCTCCAAAATTACTTTGGCATTGTTGACTATTTAATCTTAAGAAGCAAAAGGATTTGTAAATTCAGTCATTATTCTTATGGGTCAAAACTCATATGAAATCTGGATACTGTGTTTCAATAAAAGCTCGTGAATTCTATTTGACTCGAGGTAAAACATATTCAACAAATATTTATATGTCTCCGGCATAGTATTCTTTTCAATTTTGAGGTTTCTCCCATATATTAGTGTAAATAAGATTTGCGACCTAAGAATGTTGAAGCTTGTGGCATGGTTTATAATGTTGCATTTGAAATTAAAGTAAAATAATTCATAAAGTTTCTATCATTCTGTTATTTACCATCTAACCATATTGGTTCCTATGCTTTGGGGTATTGTCTGACTCAGAGAATACCCACTAAATGAATATAATGAGCATCTGCCAAAGGAATGCTGATAGTATTCTGCTCTGTGTGGCTTCATATCACAGCGAGCAGGGGTGGGGAATGGAAGCTCAATATATGTTCAATATCATAGCAGTGATGGTGAATCCCTGGTGTTCCTCAACCCCAAAAAGAGCTTCAGGATTCATTTATCAACTGTCAATAGGCAAATGCATGTTTTTCTTTTCTCATGAGCTGATTAAAGTTGTGGTCTCTTGTAATTCATGGCATTCCATTGTATTTATTTCTGCTGGAATTTTCAGGCTGGATTACTGTAACTAATACACCACTAAGTCTGTGCTCAAAACCCTTGACCTTTTGAATCCTCCTTTTTAGCAGAAAATTGGCATAAGAAATTTCAACACAATAAATGCTTTAATTTTTTTCTTAATCTTTATCTAGAATTCACATGGTTCAATTTAATTATGTCAGAGGCGCTTTGCCACCAGTATAAATTTGGATTAAGGGTTTTTGGAAATTGTAGTGATAGGAGAAAAAGAGAGATAAGATAATTCTATTTGCAGTGGATTATTAGGAGGGAAACAAAAATATAAAATATGAATCCTTTGGTTTTTTTCTAAAATAATTTGTGCCCACAGCTCAATTTGAGCACATAGATTTGCTGGCCTCCCAAGCCATGTGACTTGGAAATTGATTTAATCTTTCACATGCAATTCAATGCAATTCACGAATCTTCATGCCCCCCAATTGATAAGAAAATGATGGACTCTGCATCTATAGCCTATCTGTTTGGGATTGGGAGAGATTTTGAACTAAGAGATAAATGGAGGCAGCAGCAGAAGGTGCTGTGCTCAGAGTCTGCAAGGATATTATTGGTCTAAACGCTGTGACTTATTTCTGCTATTTTAGTAGTCTGCAAACTTTCTTTGTAAAGGGCCTGAGGGCCAATAGTAAATTATTTTAGGTCTTGCAGCTGACATATGATTTCTGTGATTTCTTATTATTATTCTTTTGTTTGTTTTTTTGCTTTTGTTTTTACAACTCTTCAAAAATGCAAAAAACATTCTTAGCCCAAAGATGGTTCAAATACAGGCCATGGGTTAGACGTGGCCCACTGGCTTAATTTGCCAACCCCTCTATGGACTCATTGGAAGAAAAGGTCACACATAAATCATCAGATTGTGAGATGCTGCTGATTATAATTACAATACTGCCTCATGTTTTAATCCTGTTTTATTGTTTACCCAGACCATCCTTGAGCATTGTCCCATTTGATCCTCAAAATAATACTTATGGCACATCATTATTCCTATATTAGAGGAGAGAAAACAAGCCCAGGGAGGTATTGACTTGTCCCAAACTACACAGACGCTAAGGGGGAAATCCAGGAATGAAAGCATCTGGTGGGTCATGTTTGTTGCTCTTCTTTTATATCAAACTCAGATTAAGTCAGAGAAAGTGTTGGTAGAAAGGAAATCAGATTGAGAAAGCTGCTAGCTCATGATTAACATGTCTGTCCTCTGAGACTCTCAAGCTTTAAGTTGAATAAAAACCCAGGAACATACGTTCCCTACTTCTTTCACAGTGCAGTGGCCCTAAGGGCTTACATAAATTACCACATCAACTTGCAGCCAGCTCAGGATTTTGGAAAATCTCTAGTTAGCTCATAATTCCCACCTACACTGGTAAAAATGATGTGATTCATGCTTTATTAATGCTTTAAAAGACTGATCAAGGAAGTGATAGTTTAGATCCCAGGAACATACTCGATGATACTGTAGTTGGATTGAGGGAACACGGAGAACAAAACTGTTAGTTTCAACAGGCTGCCAACAGGAGTCCGAGCAATGAAATACAGCAGAATTGTTTGGAAAGACACGTTAACTCAACTTGTGTGGCCCAGAGGCTAATCAGAAGCTACATCATAAAGAATAGGCAAAGGTACATATGGGACTCATTCCTGCATTTTTATGGGTTAGAGACATGAACTGTGTATCCGGTTACACAGCAGAATAACACTAGTATGAAACAGATAAGGTCCAAGAAATACAGTAACTTTATGGATTATATTGTGATCTCACCAAACATTATAGGCCAACATTGTTTAGTAACAATTATTTTTTTAATTTGAATTTTTAGTTGCTATTTTCTATATTTAAAAGTACCTATCTTTAAGAAGCCTGTCAGCCTGTTACATTTAATAAATGAGTGCCTCCAGAGTGTGGTGACCACTTGTGGCTTCTGCAACTTGAAAATGTGGAAATGTTGGAGAAGGTTCAGAAAAGACTATGAAAAATAAAAGTACTGTAAAAATAAAGGCTGGGAGCAAGATTAAAGGGATTTATTTTTGCTAAGGTTTAAACATACTTGAGTGACTGATGCAGTGATTGGCGATCACATTAAAGGTTTTCACATAGTGCATACAGAGCAATTGTTTTCTCTTTTTATCTGAAACAAGAGCACAAGAAGAGAATCTAGAACTTTGATTTCCAATTTGTAGGCTCCCACGGAATTACTTAGAGAAATCCCCAAATTTTAAAAATTGTATTAAACACTAAATACAAAAAGGATAACGATGCTATCTTTTTTTTTTTTTTTTTTTTTTGGTGTAAATGTTTGCTATTAAAAAGGGGTCTTTACTTTGGAAAATGGAAAATGTTGAGAACCACTGATCTTGAATATAGCCTTGGGATATAAGTGGGGTACAAAAACCTAATGTCCAGCAATAAGAGTTATTAACCTACAGGCATTGGAATGTACTTTGATAGACTGATTAAAATAGAGACAATTGTTATTTCAAGGTAACACAGAAGTTTGTTTATTCATTTATTTATTCCACAATTAGTCACTGAATACGATCTATGAGTGAATGCACCAAGCATTGTACTAAGACTGGAGCTGCAGTAGGGTTGAGTCAGGCACAGTTTCTGGAATCATGTTACTCACAGTCTCTTAGTCATTAGTAGAATATATTAATTCATACCTAGCTTGAGATTGCTTCCAATCTATAATTTTATTATGTCACCTTAGAAGCAAGGAATAACAGATTTTGAAAAGAAAAGGTGAAGGTTTACTTTTGAGGCTTATGTCTGTATTTGAAATGAGATTGTAACCAAATAATGAACAAAGAAATCATCTTTAAAAATCTTAAATTTTATTTCCCAGTTTGTGGAACAGCTAAAGAGTATTCATTTTACCTGTACCTATCTTATATGGATGTTTCCTGTATTGAGAAGGTACATTGTTGATTTTCATCTAGACTCCAGATCCTTAAGTTAATTCAGAGAGGAAAGTTTGCCTCCTCCCCCTCCCCCTACTTGTTCTTTTCCAGGGTAAGGTGGAGATTGACTGTAGTTTTTAGTAGTAAATTGGATTCATTCCATAAAAAGATGATGATTTAATCTCCGAGTACTCATTGAGCTTTCAATTCACTTAGAGGTCTTCATGATGATTAACTTTCTTTAAAGAACATCATAAATTTATATCCTAATGGACTTGCCACGTGAAGTCTATGATTATAATACAGATAAGAGATATTCATCTCTTCTGTTTAAGGGCTGGACCCTAGTGATATGACCTCTTAAAGCTTATCCTTTTTCCTTTTCCTTTTGTGTTCAATTTAAGGTTATCCTTAATGTCACAGACAGTACAAGAAAGAAACAAGATTTGTCATCTTTTCTCCAGAAGTATTAGAAACCATGCTTTTCTTCTCATTAATTGAAAATTCTTAAAATACCTTACTATAGACATTTAAATCTGAAGAGATTGTTCCAAATCTTTTATGGCGACTATTTATTGAGCATTTAAATGTAAGCCAGGAATTGTTCCAAACACTTCATGTATATTATCTCATTTAATCTTCATAACAACAATATGAGACAGATACTGTTGTTATCCCCATGATACAGGTGAGGAAATCGAGACACAGAGAGGTTAAGTAACGTGTTCAAAGTTATACCAGTGAGGCCAAGTTTCAAGCCCTGGAAGTGGCTCTTAGCCACATACTTTACACTGCTTCTCAAGAAGGAAATGACTGGGCTTCTTCTGAGGCATTCTTTTTTTTATTTTTTATTTTTTTGACACAGAATTTTGCTCTTGTTGCCTGGGCTGGAGTGCAATGGCGCTATCGAGGCTTACTGTAAGCTCTGCCTCCCAGGCTCAAGTGATTCTGCCTTAGCCTGCTGTGTAACTGGGACTACAGGTGCACACCACCACACCCAGCTAATTTCTGTGTTTTTAGATGGGGTTTCACCATGTTGGCCAGGCTGGTTTTGAACTCCTGACCTCAGGTGATCCACCCAACTCAGCCTACCAAAGTGCTGGGATTACAGGTGTTAGCCACTGTCCCCTGCCTCTTTTGAGGCATTTTGACATGGACACAATCTAGAAACATTAATAAAAATAATTTAAACATGTATTTATCTCTAGAATGCCAAGCATGGTATAATCAAAACTGAATACAGGTACTCCTTGACTTGTGATACGATTACATCCTGATAAGCTCATTAGAAGTTTAAAATATCCTAAGTTGAAATGCATTTAATACACCAGCTGAATTTCATAGCTTAGCTTAGCCTAGCCTACATTAATCATGCTCAGGACATTTACATTAGCCTATAATTGGGCAAAATAATCTAACAAAAAACTATTTTATAATAAAATTTTGAATATCTCATGTAATTTTTTAAATAATGTACTTAAAGTAAAAGATAGCACCATTGTAAAGTCAAAAGGCATCATGAAATTGAACCATCATAAATCAGGGATCTTCAGTACCATACAGCAGTGAAAAATGAATGAGCTACAACTAAATATATCAGCATAGGTGAATATCACAAATTTAATGTGAACTTAAAAACCAAATACATAATTATTTAATTCATATAAAGTTAAAAAACATGCAAACCAAATGGCATAATGTTTAGGGACATAAATATATGATAAAATTTGAGAAAATTCTATACACAAAATTCAGGATTGGAAGAAGGAGGAAAATATAATTTGGGAAGCCTACTTAGGGAATTTCAAATTACTGATTGTGATACACAGGTGTTTTGTTTATTATTGTTTTAATCATGTATATATGTTACATATTTTATTATCTATGATATTTCATAATTACATATTTTAAGGAAAAAATATACAAATGCAAGGAAATATTTTTATTGCAAAGTGGGTATAGCAAGATTTCAATATAGCATCAAATATTAACTAACATTTTCTTAACTAAAATTGCTCTACACTCTAGTGAGTTTTTAGTCATTATAAGAACCAGCAGGCCGGGCATGGTGGCTCACACCTGTAATCCTAGCCCTTTAGGAGGCCAAGAGAGGAGGATCACTTGAGGTCAAGAGTTCAAGACCAGCCTGGCCAACATGGTGAACCCTCATCTCTACTAAAAATAGAAAAATTAGCCGGGCCTGGTAGTGCGTGCCTGTAATCTTAGCTACTCAGGAGGCTGAGGCAATCACTAGAATCCAGGAGGCGGAGATGGCAGTGAACTGAGATTGTGCCACGCCACTCTAGCCTGGGTGATGTCCCCTCCCCACCAAAAAAAAAAAAAGAACTGACAGATCTTTTGAATTGTAAAAGAGTAATTAAATCATGTCTAAGGTAGCAGAGATGGAGTATATTTTCTGATATTCTTGTTTAAAAAACTGTTTATCAGCCGGGCGCGGTGGCTCACGCCTGTAATCCCAGCACTTTGGGAGGCTGAGGTGGGCGGATCACCTGAGGTCAGGAGTTCAAGACCAGCCTGACCAATATGGTGAAACCCTGTCTTTAAAAAACAAACAAACAAACAGTTTATCAGTATAAGAAAATTATGGTAACTATTATTTTTTTTTGAGACGGAGTTTCGCTCTTGTTACCCAGGCTGGAGTGCAATGGCGCGATCTTGGCTCACCGCAATCTCCGCCCCCTGGGATCAGGCAATTCTCCTGCCTCAGCCTCCTGAGTAGCTGGGATTACAGGCACGCGCCACCATGCCAGGCTAATTTTTTATATTTTTAGTAGAGACGGGGTTTCACCATGTCGACCAGGATGGTCTCGATCTCTTGACCTCGTGATCCACCCACCTCGGCCTCCCAAAGTGCTGGGATTACAGGCGTGAGCCACCGCGCCCGGCCTATGATAACTATTAACAGATCTATACGAATCACCATCACCCACAGTTCCTCACTGCCACCGGATAACAGCATTTACTGAGTAACGCCAGAGTTTTTGCCACCACTGGGAAAGCTAATCAATATTATTTTATTCTTTGTGACACTCTGAATCAGGGCAGAGCTATTTTTAACTGACAGCTTAAGGACCATAGCAACCAATTTGTGGTGTCAATCCCAATTGTTGACTGCCACTTCTCAAGCATGTACATGAATTCAATAACAACAGTGAAAGTATCCTGCAAATACAACTCTAATGTTAAAACCTGGGTTCTCTGTATGCAATTGAACTACCTACACAGGTGATTTGAACCTACGATATGAGGGCACAGAGTAGCAGCCTTCCTAGAACCCACTTCACTTGGACCCACCTCTGACTTTGAACCTCTCCCACTCCTTCTCCTCTAGCTATTTTCTTGCGTAGAAATAAAAAACTCAGAAGTAGAAAAGTTTAACTTTATATTCTTTTCCAACCACTCTCAAAAGTCCAAAATTCTGAAATTATCAATGTTGAAGGTCATTGAGAAGTAGAAAGTATTCAGTCAATCCATTTAAATCATTGAGTATTTTATTGAGCACCTCATGGTAAGATAGCCACACACTGTTCTAGGTGCTCAGAAGAACACAGAAGATAGGTTCAATGTGATTATTGCTTTTAAAAACTGTTTTTAAAACTAATTTAATTGGGAAGGCAATACTAAACACATTCTATAATTTAAAGCAATACAAATAAGGTATACAATTACTTAGCAGAGTATAGATATAATGCTAGAAGAAGTCAACATCAGCTTTTATTAAAATTTTTTTTCAAATAATTCTATGATCCTAAGATTTTATGTTCTGAACTATTCAAAAGTTAACTGGAGTCTAAATTTTGTATTAGACTCCATTTATTGTATTTGGCATTTTTAACAAAATGACATTCCATTATTTAAATAACACTGGATTTTGGCTGCTCTGCCTATGAAGTAGTCATTCTTTTGTTTCTTTACTTCTTTAGTAAACTTGCTTTCACTTAAACAAAAAGGGTAGCATTATATTTGAAACACAATTTTTGCAAATAAAAGCCAACAATATATAAAATGAGTAATGTACCATGACCATGTGGGGTTTATCCCAGGAATGCAAGGATATTTTGACATTATAAAATCAAACATAGCAGGGTGTGGTGACATGCACCTGTCGTCCTAGCTACTTGGGAGGCTTACATAGGAGGATCATTTAAGCCCAAGAGTTTGAGGTTACAATGATCTGTGATCATGCCATTGGATACTAGCCTGTGTGACAGAGCAAGACCCTGTCTCTCTCTCTTTCAGAAAAATAATAAAAACAGACTAAAATAGAAAAACCATGTGATTATTTCAATAAATGCAAGAAAAGATTTGGCAAAATCCAATATAATTTCTGGCAAGAATGCTTAGAAAACTAAAAATAGAAACATCCTTAACCTAATAGAAGGCATCTTTGGAAAACCTATAACTAACATCAGACTTAGTGGTAAAAGACCAAAAGCCTTCTTTTTTTTTAGACAGAGTCTCATTCTATCACACAGGCTGGAGTGCAGTGACGAAATCTTGGCTTACTGCAATCTCCACCTCCTGGGTTCAAGCGATTCTTCTGCCTCAGCCTCCCGAGTAGCTGTGACTACAGGCGTGTGCCACCACACTCAGCTAATTTTTGTATTTGTAGTAGAAACAGGGTTTCACCACATTGGCCAGGCTGGTCTTGAACTCCTGACCTTGTGATCTGCCTGCCTTGGACTCCCAAAGTGCTGGGATTTCAGGCATGAGCCACCGTGCTCACCCAGAAGCCTTCTTAAAATCAGGAACAAGCTAAGCCATGTCCTCTACCACCAATTCTATTCAACATAATGCTGGATAGTCTATTCAGTGCAATCAGGCAAGAAAAATAGCAGAAACCGTATTGGAAAGGAAGAAATGGAACTGTTTTTATTCATAGACAATGTCATCATCTAGGTAGAAAATCTGACAGAATCTACAATGAGCCAGAATAAGTGAGTTCAATGAGATTTCTAGTTATAAAATTAATAATACAAGAATTAGTTGCATTTCTGCTAGTGACAATCAGAAATTAAACTTAAAAGGCAATACTATTTACAATAACATAAAAATATGGAACACTTAAAATTAAAATTCGGCAACACATATGAAAGACCTGTGTGCTGAAACAAACATTGTTGGGGAAAATTAAAACCTAAATAAATAAAGAGACAAATTGTGCTTATAGGTCAGAAGACTCAATCTTGGTATAATGATAAATTGATAAACAGAATACGAAATCCAGAAATAGACACATACATAGATAACTGATTTTTTTCACAAGAGTGCAAAAGCAATTCAGTGCAGAAAATGCAGGTTTTTCAATAAAGGGTGCTAGAACAGTCAAAAACCCATATGCAAAATAATGAACTTCCATCCACATTTGATACTATATTTTAAAATGAACTCAAAATGAATCTCAGAATTAAATGTAAAACACAAAACTATAACACTTCTAGAATAAAATATGAGATAAAATTTCTGTGACTTTGAATTAGGCAAAATTTTCTTAAGTATGACACCCAAAAGCAAGCCATAATAGAAATAAAAAGACAAATTATACTTCATCGAATAAAGAACTTCTCTCTGTAAACAGCCACTTCACTAAAGAAAATATATGAATGGCAAACAGGCATATAAAAAGATGCTCAAAATCTTTAGTGATTAGGGGAATACAAATTAAAATCAGAACAAGATATTGCTACATACCTATGTCTAAAATAAAAGAGACTGACCATATCAAGTGTGGGTGAAGATGAATGGCAACTTGATCTCTATAGACCACTGGTGGAAATATAAGACACTGAAACCATTTTGGAAAAGTTTGCCAGTTTCTTCAAAGTTTAAACATCCATCCACCATATTCCATTTCCTTATTCCTTACCCCTTTCCTCCCAAGAAAGAAAGTATATGTCCATACAATGATTTTTACACAAATGTCTATAACACATATATTAGTAATAGCGTGATGGCTAATTTCAGGTATGGCCTTGACTGGATTAAGTAATACATGGAAACCTGGTAAAGCATTATTTTGGGGTGTGTCTGTGAGAGTGTTTCTAGAGATTAGCATGTGAGTCTAAGTGGACTAGATGGGGAAGATCCACCCTCAATGTGGGTGGGCACTATCCAATCCACTGAGGGTCTGGAGAGAACGAAAACAAAGGAAAAGCAAATATGCCAATCTATCTGCTGAAACTGGGAGATATCCTTCCTCTACTGTCCTTGGAAAACAACCATAGGCTCCTAACCTTTGGACTCCAGGGCTTACTCCAGCAGCTCCCCTAAGTTCTCAGGCTTTTGGCATTGGGTTGAGTTACACCATAGGCTTCCCTGGTTTCAAGGCCTTTGTACTTGGGCTGAGCCGTGCTACCAGCATCTCAGGGTCTCCTGTTTGCAGATGGCCTGTTGCAGGGCTTCTCATCCTCTATAATAGTGAAGCCAACACCCCTAATAAGGCCCCTCTCATGTATCCATGAATATATACTCTTGATTTTGTCTTTTTGGAGAACCATGGCAAATACAAATAGCCAAAAACTGGACACAATCCAAATGGCCATCAATATGTGAATGGATACACAAATTGTGATATATCTATGTGATGGAATAATACTTAGCAATAAAAAGGGATGGGCAATTGGTACACATAACATGGATCTCAAAACAATGATGCTGAATAAATAAAGCCAGAAAATAAGAACACATACTTTATAATTCCATTTAAGTAAAACTGGAGAAAATTCAAACTAATCTATAGTGACCGCTGATCACTTGTTGCCTAGGGCAGAGGTTGGGGAGGGATGTTAGAGAGAGATTACAAATTAATGGGCACAACAAAACTTTGGGGGTTTATGGCCATGTTCACTTAAGAGTTCACAATCTTGATTGTGACAATGGTTTTACTAGTCCGTCTGTGTTGGTATAGATACAAAAATAGATATCATATCATATATATCTAAACTTATAAAAGTATACAGGTTAAATATATGTAGTTACTGTATGTCAATTATGAATAAAACTTTAAATATTGTATAGGTCCTACAACTTGTTCCTTTAATCATTCAAGAGTTAACCAAAGTCTCTGATTATGTTTAAAATATTCACTTTTTCATCCCAAATGACACTACCCATAATTGGAAAACTAAAAATTCCTTAACGGCGTTATGAATTATTTTTAAGTATACAATGTAAATTAAGCATTTATTATTAAAATAATGTTTTTAAAAAATATATTTGAAGTGATATCCAGACAAACTATACAAATCTAACAGGAAATGCAGGCATGTGAAACTCAAACTAGAATATAAAATGAAATTATGATCATGTTCAAACAAGAATATATAGAGAGGCCCTGTATAACATTTTGAATGGGATTTTCTCTTGGTGCATTTCTAACCTTATGATGAAAAATACATTTTTCTAAAGTGTATAATTACCCTCTGTCACTCTTAAATCTCCTCTGGTGTCTAACTTTGTTTAATAATGGGGAACAGATGAGCAGAAATTAAAAATAAAGGCCGTCTACCAATTTAGCACCCTGCACATAATGTACCTATAATGATAGTTTGATTGCCAGTGCCCATTATTTTGTTGCTGCCTTTTTTCTATTACTGCACCAGAGCCCTAGGTTTCAAAAAGAATGCAGCATCCTGTTTGATAAAACCAGAGCAATTTACATGAACACCAGTTTTAGCCTGTATTAGAAAGATGCACAGAATAAAATGGAAAACATAATGTAATGCCACGTGGACCATTTAATGTCGGTGGCACTCTTCACTTAAATATCATATTACACTTTGGTTAATTTATTTTCCAAAAAAGAAAAGTGAAAAGCATGATTTTTTTTTCTTGGTAGAATAAAGGAGGAAAATTGAAGTGTTTATGGATGATAAAATGAATAAGAAAAATATACTGAAATGAGACTAGTGAATTCCCAACCACAGTTCCCTCCATGGATATGGAGCAAGTAAAAAATAGATATTTAAGGTAAAGCCAAAAGAGATATTATCCAAATTTGGTAGAGAGTAGGCAAGTCTTGAAATACTGTTATAATTTTAACTATTATTTGAATTTGAAACCCTCCTGTTCTAAGACTGTTATCTTCAATTACTCTTATCCAATCATGTATGGCATCTTATTTATATTACTATTTTTCCCAGGGAAAATCATGATAATTGTAATAACTGCTAAGAATTCATTTAGAAAAGAAACCTCCACACCATACATTACGATTGCAGTCAAAATAATAAATTGACTGTCTCAAACGGTTGAGATGACTTCCCTCACTTCTAACAGTAAGTAGATCCGTTATTTTAGTGAAATGTGGACACAGCCTCAGACACCTGCCTCAGTTACCCCTGAGGATGTTGCTCCCTGGGAGGCGATGCTCTCTGCTGAAGTGTGGGGAGGACTTCCGGGTGGCTGGGTGGGCACACGGAAGTGGACGCGGGAGTGAAGAGACCCCTCCCTAATGCGACCTAACTAACATGCAGCACATTCAGAGTTCTGTGAGAGGATGTGTTATGTAAAACCCCGCTCACCACCGAACACAGAGTCTCAGTGCGGAGCTCAGGGCTCAGTTATCGCTGTCCCTGCCTGGCGGACCTGAAGGATGTAAACAGCTTGTGGTAACATCAGGGCCCAATCTTGCGCCAGTAAAAGATCTCCCTTTCCACAGACCTCTGCAATTACCCAGGAGGATTGCAGGCGGTTTTCAGTTACCCTAAAAACATCCCGTGTAGGCCCTTCTCGTCCGTGGACGAGCAGACTGTATGGATCATTTGTCTTTCCGTGGACGCTTGTCCTCGCCCTCCACCACCTGTACAAGCAACCGTAGCCGTCGACGTGCATCCCTTCAATCATTATAACCTTCTCCCTCAGCCACTTCCTTGATTTTATAGCAATGTGTGCTCCGTTTCCCCTTAGATGTTCTGGAGCTTGGATAGGAATTTGAATCCATTCTTTGGACTGTTTTCTGAGACCAGTTCTGTGTGGGGTCCTTTTAAAGCTCCTTGTCAGTGTGGGAGGCAATTTTGAAGCGATGAAGCCGCTTAACCCTCGCACTCCCCGCTCCTGGGGGCAATGGGTTTCAGCAGAGAGCATGATTTTACACATATTAAGCGCCTCTGAGTCCTGTAGAGAACCTCCAGCCCCAGACTTCCGCATGAAACAAGGGCGCACAGACGAGAGCTGTGGGGGGTTGAGGAGAACCGTTTATTTGGAGGGCCTCGCACAGGAGGCGGCCCTGTCTCTATGGCTCTGAAGAGACCACCTTTAGAATGCTAAGTGCTGTCCTGGTCTCTTTAGGAAGGGTTCAGTGTCAGCAAGCTGGAAGCCAAGCAGAAGAAAAACAGCCAGAAAGGAAGAAAGCTCAGGGGGAGTGACGCCGCTAGGCCAGCAGAGAGGGAACCGGGTCTGTCTTTCTTGACTTAATAACAGCCAGTGGGGCATGCAGGCACCTCGGCAAGTGTCTATAGAGCGTCGGCTCCCAAGGGCCAGGCCTTACTCAAGGACAAAGGATGAACACAGGACACAATCCATTCAAAGCCTTCCCAGTCTGAGCCATGGCCTCCTGCACATCTCGTATAAGCAACTGGTAATGGAGTCTCCCAACGAGGCATTGGAGCTCAACCTTCTGAAGCCAGATCTAACAATTACCCGGTGTCGTTTGCCGGTGGCTCGGAGCCAGGCGTTCCTGTAGCTGGATTGCATCTTGCTGTCTTCTTCTTTCTCCTCCTTGGCATGAATAGGCTTAGCAGAGACCCTGCGGAGATGCATAACCTGCTTTTCAGGTGCTGGGAGATGGGACATGCCAGGTTGTTGACCCAGCTCTGCCTTCCACCGGATCTGAAATCCCCAGCAGGGAGCCTGCCTCCATAGCAGAGAGGATGGTCGAGCTGACCTAATAAATATTTTCCATCTCTAACCTCAATAATTATTTTCATGTGTCACAGCTCAGTGAGAAATGATGAAAAATGAAGTTTCCCTGATTAGACAAGACCCACAGATCACTGGGAGTAGAATCTGAAACTGTTCTCTGCATTGCTCAAGAAGTGATTCTCCACATTCATCGGAGAGCTGTCACCCCATCCCTACTCAACTACACAAAGTAAGTGAGTTTGTTTCTTTCCTGATCACATGTCTATCCTTTCCTTGTCATCTCATATAACCCATTCCTCCCTACTCCAAAACCTACAACAGTGGAGTTTTTACCTGCTCTTTTCTCCCTTGAAGATTTGAAAACTTACCTTTTTCTGTGTGAAAATCTCAGATGCAGTTCTGCCTGCAGCCACAATACTTCTCTGCAGGGTGGGAAATGTGGTCGGATGAGTGGTAGGAAAATGCCTTTCGGAAAATTTTTTGATTTGCTACACTCTATTGAGTCCTCGTGGGAAGTCAGCATCCCTTTACTATTTGGAAAATTCTCAGAAATGATATGCACTAAAGTTTCAGCAAAACATTTTCCATCCTCATGACTTTTCTAGATTGTCCCAAGGTAAAAAGAGAGGGGTTAGGGAAGGGAGCCTGTTAAAACATGGTTCTTCCTTCTTCCCATGCTGTGGTAGGGGCAATGCCATCTCTAAACAAGGATCCCAATTTAGGGAAGCTTTTGGCCCACAGAAGAACGTGATTAGCATAATAAAGAAAGCCTCATTTAAACTATTTGCATTTAATTTTGGTTCAGACCTTCTCGGTAGAGTTTAATTGGCGAGGGGATGTTGATAACCCCAGCCAGGAGGTCAGATGCAGCAGGCAACCAAAAATCCAAAGGCTTTATTTGGCAGCTTCAAGAACATAAACCCCCTCAGAACAGCTCACTTAAGGCCACCATGTCTTTAGGCTGATTACCTGAATTCTAATTCTTGGTTTAAACTACGTCATATCTGCAGGTTGAGTATCCCTTATCCATAATGCCTGGGACCAGAAGTGTTTCAGATTTTGGATTTTGGAATATTTGCATATACATAATAAGCTGTCTTGGGGATGGGACCCACATCTAATCACATAATTAATTTATGTTTCATTACATGTTATACACACCAACACTGCTATTCGTTTCTCCAACAGCTTGAATTTCTGTTGTGTAGATAAACACTTACCCATAGGAGTACCTGCAGTCCTTTTAGAAATTTTCAACAATATCTTTATACCACAGTGCAGAGAATAAACAAGCAAATAAAAAACACAGTGAGTGATGCACATAGGTCTGGGCTACATGTAGGGACATTGTGCAGGAACCCCCTGTTGGTGCATCTGGCTGGGACATGTGCCCTTTGTGGGTGTATTTGTGTGGGGGAATCTGGGCATGTGCTGAAAAGATATATCACAGCTGAAGAAAGATAGGAGGGTCTTCTTTCCCTTGGGGATACTGAATATGCTGTGTGTTGTACACCTGTGTTTTGACTAACCTATCAACTGAGGTCAGGTGTGAAATTTCCATTTGTGGTATCATGTTGGCACTCAAAAAGTTTTGGATTTTGGATCATTACAGACTTGAGATTTTTGGTTGAGGGATGCTCAACTGGTTTTAGAATTACGGATAAATTCTTTTCAAGGGCTTATTGCTTAATGAGACCTATCATTGACAGGATACAGCCTACCAGAGAAAAAAATCATTTTCTAGAAATTCCTCCCAATGTTTTCCATCAGACTGTCCAAGAATCTTCCTGAGGAAGACATGGACTTTACCTTCGAGAAAACTTCAAAAATGTGATCTGGTTCCTCATGTCCGATCTAAAAGGCAACAAGTTTGGTAGTTAAATGTGCTGATTTTGAGGTCAGTATACCTGTGGTAGAGCCAAGAGAAATCTTAGGGATGCATTAGTGACATTCTTCTTATAGAAAAGGAAAATGAGGCTAAGAGAGGAAAGGTACTTGCTCAAATGTTTACAGTAGAACCCAGGTCTTCTAAACTTGCCTCTAATGTTTCGTCTCAGAGAACTGGCAGTACTAGCAAAGTGGTTCTCCAAATCATAGTCTACTTTTTCTAGTGTTTGTACGAGTCATTTTGTTTTGCTCGTGTTTTTCTGAAGTACAACATAGATGTGCACAAATGCACAAATCATAAGTGTACACCTGGATCCACGTTCATAAAGCGGTCACATCCGTATAACTAAACACCAAGTCAAGATGAAACAAAATGTTACCAAGTCTGCTCCTGCTTTGTTTTCCTTTCCAGTCACCCACTGTCTTGCCTGGTTTTAAACTTTAGGTAAAGTGGATCATATGGTACATACTCTTTGGTCTGGCTTCTTTTGCTCAATGTTATATTCATGAAATTTATCTCTTATAATGTACATAGTAATAGTTTATTATTTTTTATTGACACACAGTATTTCATTATGTTAATACCAAACTTATTTATCCATTCTACTGTTGAAATTTGTGTTACTTTCAATTTTTATCTATTATGCATAAAGGAAACATTTCTGTACATGTTTTGTCAGACATATGTATGTATCACTGGTGGAGCAGAATTGCTGAGTCATAGAATATTTGTAGTTTATCTTTAGTAGACACTGCCCAACAATTTCCCAAAGTGATTGTACCAATTTACACCTTTACCGCCAGTCTATAAGAGTTCTAATTGCTCCATATCTTTCCCAAAACTTGTCATTAAGAATGCCTTTCTCAATAAATAAATTTATTACTTTTCTTCCTTTGTAGAAAAGTTAGATGAAGAGGTGAAAAAGAAGAATTTTGTCTCAAATTTATTTTATAGTTCTAACTGCTTTTGAGACATCTTAGCTCTCAACCCCTAAAGATTTTCTGTTTTACCCCAGTATTGTCAGCCTTAGATAAATGACGATAGTAGTATAATTTAGAGTTCTAAGAAGGCTTTTCCCAGAGGACTTTCTGGCCACAAGCTTAGCCAAAATATTACAGTTAGAGATGGCTTCCATTGGCTCTTAAGTCTTTTGCTTTTCAGGAGTGCTTTATTGAGAAACAAAGATTTACTGTCAGCTAGCACCATAGCTGACAGTACTGGGACAACTTGACAGCAGATATCCTGATGTTAATTTCAAAGACAGATGCAGAGAGGATATCATCAGTAGGGATGAGGAAGAACACCATCACTCCACCCTCGGGTCAAGTGCTAGCTTGCAGCCTCAACATTTTATAGACTACTTTCTTACCAGAATGTTTACTTGGTCTATAGAGTTATAATTAGACCAGAAAGAAGATAAACTTAACCTTAATGTTGGTATTTGAAACTCAGTGTAGACTATTTGAAGACAAAAACCTTTAACCATCACTAAGTGCAAAATTAAAGTTTTTCCCCAAACGGAAACCAATTAGCCAGTGTTTTTATGCTGTGTTAACAGCACAATCTGGTGAGCTACATCTCTGAAGCCACCAAAATCAGTAATATTTGGGTCAGCACTCTACAAAAATAATTTAATTTACATCTTCAATAACTGAGATGGGTATAAACCCAATTAACTTACATTAGTGACATAATGTAATTTACTGAAATACTATGCCAATGCCAGTTGTATAATAATCTCTTTAAATACGTTATTACACAGTCCTGATAATATCCCTTTGGGAGAGTTATGTTTTCTCCAGTTTGTGTACTAGAAAACTGAAACATAAAAAAATTAAAGACCTTGCCCCTCTATAAGTGACAGCATAAGGATTCAAGATAAAGTCTGTTGGACTTCAGTTCTCTCATAGGAACCACTGCCCTTGACTGACTCCTGCAGAAAATATACAGCAGAACTTCAAGCTTGAAAGACCTGCAAGTTGTCATCTGAACCCTATGATGATCTTCACCTTTCTCTGTCTCTTCCCCTATCTCTACCACTCTCTCGACCTCGTTCATGACCTGCCGCCCACCAACTTTCTTGTCATGGAAGGTGTGCCTTGTGCATTTGCTTCTCCTTGTAAATCTCTGAAAGAGAAGGCCTCACAAACACATTTTAGTTTGAAGCAGACTCTGCTGCAGCACCATCGGCCAGCTTGATAGAGACAATCCTCCTTTAATTAGGAATGTTGAAATGTTGGAAATCCAGGCCAACTTCTAGCATTACAGAGAAAACTTAGAGTATGGAATCCTTGGAGGAAAAAGCCAAGAGTTGGACCCAGATTTTCAGGGAAAACACCACTTGCCTGAGCTCAGGAGAAACATGGCCTTGTGCTCTGTCCTTGGGAGGCTTCCCGCACCCTCCCAAGTGGCCTCCGTGGTTGCACTGCCAGGGTCCAATGCACTGGGAAAAGTTCTCAGTTGTGTTCACATGTTATTAGCTTGTGTCTTTCCTTACATATGTGTGGGTTTTTTCCTAATAAGGGTTTGGCCAAAACTAAACTCTTTTTGAATATGCAGTCATTGAGCAAATACTAGACATTTCTCCAGCATTCCCATTGAACTTAAATATTCCAGAAAGACACTTTACCCTGAAGAGGGTTTTACTTCAGGTCTGGGATGCATTCTTTCTAAAATGGTGGAAATAAAAATTAGGCATACCTGGGAATTATTGCACATGTAGTATATATAACTATAGAGTTAACACAATGCCATTTTAAATCATTGAAAGAGAATGTTTGCTTGAATGTAGTGTAGTCACTATAGCCAAATTAATAATTTTTTCCATGTATTACATAGATTTAAATATAATCAGGCCTTCTAAAATTAAAAAATTTGGTGCATTGTAATTGTAGATTTGTTTTGCTTCAGCTTTTAATATTCCTCAAAGGTAAAGGGGTTGTTTTTGTTCTTAAATTTTAGCCATATTTTGTTAATTTGGAGAGTAATGCTATCTATTATTATAACTACTGTTTAGCTGAATTGCCTATTTTTAAAAGTTTTTGTCTGGGCCTGGTGGCTCATGCCTGTAATTCCAGCACTTTGGGAGGCCGAGGCGGGTGGATCACGAGGTCAAGAGATAGAGACCATCCTGGTCAACATGGTGAAACCCCGTCTCTACTAAAAATACAAAAAATTAGCTGGGCATGGTGGTGCGTGCCTGTAATCCCAGCTACTCAGAAGGCTGAGGCAGGAGAATTGCCTGAACCCAGGAGGCGGAGGTTGTGGTGAGCCGAGATCACGCCATTGCACTCCAGCCTGGGTAACAAGAGCGAAACTCCGTCTCAAAAAAAAAAAAAAGCAACTTTTTATAACATGATTTGACAGTAAATGTTAGTCATTTTTTTTAAAAAAAAAAGTCTATCTTGGAGCTTAACAATAATGTTGTACCATGTATAATAATAGTGAGAAGAATAAATCCATGGCAAGTTTTACCTTAAGGAAATTATGTAATATTTCAACCCTCAGACAAAATTCTATGAAAGGAAATCGTCCAACAACTTTAATATCTTAACATTGCCACATTCCTTTATTGCTTAATATAAGATATAGCCATTCATGTCTCTTTAGCTAAAACCACTGAAGAGCTATAAATAAGCTGAACAAGCAATTTCACTTTTACTCTAGTATACAATGCCACAAACACACTCACACACATTCCTTCTGAATGGGCTCACATACAGCAGGAAGGAAGATACAGTTTTCCATACACATAATACAGGTAGTATTAAGTTTTACCAGTCAGAATGATGAGATAAAACTGTTTTGCTTTTTTTATTTCCCATAAGTATATAGCAGGTTCTAATCCTAAAGGATTCAGTATCATGAAGAAATAAGCCACAGTGACTGCATGCAGTGGCTCACACCTGTAATCCTAACACTTTGGGAGGCTGAAGTGGGTGGATCATGAGGTCAAGAGTTCAAGTTCAGCCTGGCCAAGATGATGAAACCCCGTCTCTATTAAAAATACAAAAATTAGCTGGGTATGGTGGCAGGTGCCTCTAATTCCAGCTATTCAGGAGGCTGAGGTAGAGAATTGCTTGAACCCAGGAAGTGGAGATTGCAGTGAGCCAAGATCACGCCACTGCACTCCAGCCTGGATGACAGAGTGAGACACTGTCTCAAATAAATAAATAAATAAATAAATGCCACAGTGGAAGGAACCCCCCATTAATCCCTATTATGGCATGTCTCCTTAAATTTGAGTCAGGGCTGACATTTTTATTTTTATGAAAATGTGTATAACATACACAATAATGAAGACCTTTCATCCTCATCACTTCTCGTAGGATTCTGTTGTACCTGGTAGAATCCATAGATCACTGATTTGCCAATTGCGGGCTTTTGTGGGAAATGTGTTATCACAAAAACGTCAGCCACTGGCACTGTACCTGCATGTTCCAGTTTGCTATCCTTATCAAAATTAATCCTGCTTTAAAAAATTATTTCAGAGCTTTAAGTGATAGCAACATTCAAAATTTGACAAAAAAAATCATAAATGCTAATTTATGTGCTTCATAGTAGATATATTGGGGAAAACACTATCGTACAGTCCACATCATCAGTGTCAAGTGTTTTATATGTGTTCTGGGTTACTAACTCAAGTTGTACATTGTTTTCAAGAATGACATTGAATTTTACATATCCTGTCAAAAACCAATCTTGTTCTAACTTCTACTTTTTCCTGCTTCATCCTTTTTATCTCAGTAATCACTAAATCCTGTCAGTTCTACCACCTACATTTTCTCTCCAAATTTCTGCTTTCCATCTTCATTACCTCTGTTTTATTGCAGAGTAATTGCAATAGAGCTAAATTGGTCTTCTCTAGACTTTCACATATTTATTGAACATCTACTTTATGCCAGACCTTGTAGTGACTCAAACAGAAATTTGAAAATAGTATGCATATGGAACACTGTATTTGTCCGTTCTTGTACTGCTATAAAGAAATATGAGACCGGATAATTTATAAAGAGAAGTTTAATTGGGTCATGGTTCTGCAGGCTGCACAGGAAGCATAGCGGCTTCTGCTTCTTGGTAGCTTTCAGTCATGGTGGAAAGCAAAGGGAAAGTGAAACATCTCATGTAGCCAGAGGAGGAGGAAGAGAGAGAGGGCCGAGGAGCTAAAGACTTTAAAACAACTAGATCTTGCAATAATGCACACACTCATTATCACAAGAAAAGCACACAGGGAGGCGGTGGTGTTAACACAATCGTGAGAACTCTGCCACCATGATCCAATCACCTCCCACCAGGGCCCACCTCCAACACTGGGTATTATAACTTGACATGATCTGTGATATGGGACACAGATCCAAACCACATCAAGCACTTACGAAGTCATGAAGGCTAGATGGTGAGTGCTAGAAGAGAATGGCAAAAATCAAGGAGGGAACTCAGAAGGATTGCAATGAATCTTCTACAGATGATTATGGCCAAAAGTCAGAGAGCAAGGAAAAAAAGTCTCTTAAAGTTTCATTGCCCTTGAAAATTTTTTATGAAGGCACCATGTTGGTATCATGTGCCATCTCTCAATAAATTCATCCCAGGCAGGCTTTTCTACCACCTTTGTGGAAAAGGCTGTTTCTTCAGTTGAGTACCAGATGAAAAGAATTGGCTTCCATTTTGAATTCATGGTGTACCAGGAATACATCTGTTGAAACACTGGCATTGCATTCAGTGTGGTGAGATGGCCATCCCATTAAAGCCCTGAAGAAACTGTTGAGTAACAGAGAAAGTTACATTTCCCATCTCCTTCTCACTTTAGGACATGCTCTAACTTAGTACAATGAAATGTTTAAGTTTTACCTACAGTATTTCAGCACTTAAGTTGCAAGTTTGGCCAGGCGTGGTGGTTCATGCCTGTAATCCCAGCACTTTGGGCGGTGGAGACAGGAGGATCACCTGAGGTCAGGAGTTCAAGACAAGCCTGGGCAATATGATGAAATCCTAACTCTACTAAAAATACACAAATTAGTTGGGTATGGTGGTGGACACCTCTAATCCCAGCTACTCAGGAGGCTGAGGCATGAGAATCTCTTGAACCCAGTGGGGCAGAGGTTGCAGTGAGACGAGATTGCTCCACTGCACTCCAGCCTGGGTGACAGAGTAAGACTCTATCTTAATAAATAAATAAATTGTAATTTTGTTAATTAGCCAGGTATGATGGCACTCACCTATAATCCTAGCTACTTGGGAGGCTGAGGTAAGAGGATCCCTTTAGCCAAGGAGTTCCAAGTTGTAGTGAGCTCTGATTGTGTCACTGTACTCCAGCCTGGGTAACAGAACACAAGACCCTCTCCACCCCTCAAAAAAAAGTAAAATAAAATTTTAAAAAATTGCAATTTTGTTACTCTTGATTCTTCTGCCAACCATTAATATTTGACTTTTAGAAAATCAAAGCTGAAAGCGTGAACGTTATTGTTTGGCCACAGGTGTTTAAAGGAGTTTACCATTATCAGATTAGTGATTTAGAATGGTGAATTGTAGCTTGGAGGAGGTATATAAGGGAGGGATAAAGAACACAGCGTTGAATATTGTCACAAAGGCTTTAGAGTGCTGTCAAGTTTACCACCTAGATTTTCTCTCTGATTCTCTCCTTTCTATCTCTGTTACCTCACTCGACAGTTTCTTCAGGCCTTTCATGGGGTGGACATCTCACCACACTGAATGCAATGCCAGTGTTTCAACAGATGTATTTCTGGTACACCATAAATTCAAAATGGAAGCCAATTCTTTTCATCTGGTACTCAACTGAAGAAACAGCCTTTTCCACAAAGGTGGTAGAAAACCCTGCCCGGGATGAATTTATTGAGAGATGGCACATGGTACCAACATGGTGACTTCATAAAAGATTTTCAAGGGTGATGAAACTTTTTGAAACTTTTTTCCTTGCTGTCTGACTTTTGGCCATAATCATTTGGTTAAGCTGAGATTACATTGCCACGATTCTGAGTTCCCTCCTCAAATTTTGCCATTCTCCTCTAGCACCCACTGTCTAGCCTTTGTGACTTCATTAGCGCTCCACATGCATGCTCTTTTCACATTTCTGTTTGAGGCAGTACAAGGTCTGGCATGAAGTAGATGTTTAATAAGCATGTGAAAGTGTGGAGAAGACCAATTTTAGCTCTATTGCTGTCAATAATTTTTACTTAGCATTATGATCATTATATGCATGTGCAATTGAAACTAAAAAAATCACTCATTTGGCACTGAAACATTACAAATATAATTTTTGGGAAAATTCCCCAAGTTTCTCTAAGCACCATGTGGAGGCCTCATGGACCCAGATTTCCTGACTTGTCTGAAGGATAGCTATATATCCAAAGAGGGAGGACTCTATTATGCCTACAGGAGTCCCTTTATGAGGTATAAATGAGATTTCCCTAGTTATGTTCTTTGCAGGGAAGTTTTCTGCTGCAACTTTAACATGAGCAAGAGTGTCTCCATTTCAGAAATACAAGTGCAAACAAACAGTCTGTCTGTCTGCATAATATTTCTTTAAAGTTAGATGAGTTTGTGTTAAGTGTGGTATCCCTGGGAGGGGGTGAAGACTGGCTAACCCTAGCACTGAGCCTGTAGAAACCCAGTGGCCTCACTAACTTTCCACCAAAGTTTGTGTCAAGGTTTGTGGGGGTTGGGTGATGTTTCATACCAAATAACTCAGACAGAGGATTAAACACATTTCTATGCAACTGTGGCAGATTTGGGTTTTATTTTTACCCCACAGTCCTTAAATTACAATACCTCTTTTGATGTGGCATATGCACATTGTGTATTCTTAACTGCTTATTTGGATACATTTGGGACTCTCAGAAGCCTTTTTTTTCACTATAGATGCCAATAAATATGTCTTCAGGGGGAAGGAAGACTGTACTTTTAGATTCCTAGCTTGAGGATCCTAATAAGGATTTTAAAATTTATAACCTAATAATGAGCCGTTGTCTACCACTGCATCATACTGAAGGAGTTTTTTTTTCCTTAAAAGGAAAGATGCAGAATCTTTTGGTCTAAAAATGACCTGCTATAGCTTCCCATCTGGAAATTTTAACTACCTTCATTGTCTGGTGTTTCCCTATTGTAGTCTCTGAAAATTGAAACTGTGGAGAAGCTCCACTGAATGAGAGCAACAGACTCTCGGTTAAAGTCCTTTTCTTTATTCACTAATAGCTAACTTTATCCTAAGGCCACTACATCCTTGCTCCTGCTGTCCTTTAACTTACAGGTACAATATTATTTTTTTCTATTTGACATATGCCATAGTTTGAATGCTTGTGTCCCACGAAATACATATGTTAAAATCCTAAACCCCAGAGTTAAGAGGTAGAGCCTTTGGAGGTGGTTAGGTCATGAGGGCTCTGTCTTCACGAATGGGATTAGTGCCCCTATAAAAGAAGCCCAGGGGAAATTGCTTGCCTCTCCCACAATAAGATACTCCCTGTGAATCAGAAAACACACCCTCACTAGACACCAAATCTACCAGTGCCTTGATCTTGGACTTACCAGCCACCCTCACAGTGAGAAATAAGTGTTTGCTGTTTATAAGCCACACAGTTTATGGTATTTTTATTTATACCAGCTTGAATAGACAAGACAATATCTAGGGTATTTGTAAATTTTTGCCATCACAAGTAATTCTGAAAATGCTTTATAATAAATGAATAGGAATATAGAAATTCCAGAAATGACAAGTACCCTGGTTTGGACATTTGTCCCCTCCAAAACTCATGTTAAAACTTAATCTCCAATATAACAATATTAAGAGGTTGGGTCTTTAAGAAGTGATAAACCATTCATGGATTAATAGATTAATGAATTAATGGGTTATTGAGGGAGTAGATTGGCTATCATGAGAATGGGTTTGTTATAAAAGCCACTGTGGCTGTCTCTTGTGAGCCCCCTTGCTGTGTGATACCCTGTGCCACCTCCTCAGTACTCTGTAGAGTCCTCACCAGTGAGAAGGCCCCCACAGATTTGGCCCTTGACCTTGGACTTTGTAGCCTCCAGTGCTGTAAGAAATGAATTTCTTTTCTTTATAAATTACCCAGTCTCAGGTATTCAGTTATAGTGAAGGAAAATGGACAAAGACAAAAAGAAAGCTGCCAGAATGAAGCATGGTGCACTCACAGTGTCTATGAAAGAACAAATGTATAGGGAGATGGATGCTGTAGAGGAGAAGAAATATCTTTTCATCACCCATCACTAGGTTCATGGCTGAGGCCCCTATGACAAAAGATAGATTAACAAGGGAAAAGCCTACAGAAGTATTTAGTAAGTTTTATGTGATGTGGGAACCTTCCTAAAGAAATGAAGACCCCTCCCACAAAGTGGGCAAACTTGTATACAGTTTATGATAGGTTTGAAGAAAATGTGGATAATCATAGAGAAGTATGATTGGATTTAAAAGTATGATGTAGGCCAGGAAAAGTGGCTCATGCCTGTAATCTCAGCATTTTGGGAAGCTGAGGAGGGTGGATCACCTGGCCAGGAGTTTGAGACCAGCCTGACCAACATGGAGAAACCCCATCTCTGCTAAAAATATAAAAATTAGCCAGGCGTGGTGGTGCATGCCTGTAATCCCAGCTACGTGGGAGGCTGAGGCAGAAGAATTGCTTGAATCAGGGAGGTGAAGGTTGCAGTGAATTGAGTTTGCACCATTGCACTCTAGCCTGGGCAATGAGAGCAAAACTCCATCTCAAAAAAAAAAATATGATCTAGTGGGTCATAAACTGAAAGAAAATTCACAAAGTTTGTTCAGAGATTTCTCTGTGACAGTGTGTCTTAACAGGTATGGATGAGATAAGAATGTTCTTTCCTCCCAGTATAGAAAGGGCACCTTCTGAATGAGGGCCTGTGATCTGCTTCAGAGGAAGTTCAGTGTGATGATTAATATTGAGTGTCAACTTGATTGGATTGAAGGATGCAAAGTATTGTTCCTGGGTGTGTCTGTCAGGGTGTTGCTAAAGGAGATGAACATTTGAGTCAGTGAACTGGGAGACATAGACCCAACCTCAATCTGGGTGGGCACCACCCAAAATTGCTGCCAGTGCAGCTAGGATAAAACCAGTCAGAGGAACATGGAAAGACTAGACTGGCTTAGTCTTCTCCTGTGCCGGGGTCCTCTTGCCCTCGTACATAGTTCTTCAGCTTTTGGACTCTTGGACCTTTGGCCACAGACTGAAGGCTGCACTGACCCCTTCCCTACTTTTGAGATTTTGGGACTTGGACTGGCTTCCTTGCTCCTCAGCTTGCAGATGGCCTATTGTGGGACTTCACCTTGTGATCATGTGAGTCAATATTCCTTAATAAACTCCCATTTATATATACATCTATCCTATTAGTTTTGTCCCTCTACATAACCCTGACTAATACAGTCAGAAACTTTTTCCTAGGTTTTATGACCTGCTTCAGGGAGAAGGCCAAGAAAAGTTGAGAGAGTGACCTCCCTGCTTCTGTGGTTTTCTCAAATGCAAAAATGCCATATTTGGCAATAGTGTATCCTGAACCTCCTTATGCTTATGCTGACCAGTGACCAAGGTCTTCCAGTTTGGAGGCTCAACGCTATGACCTTCAAGTTCATTGTCTAGCGCTTCCAATTTCTCATTCATTTTTACTGTTGAAGAAGGTCGTTTAATCAGTGACACTTTGATGACCTGGCATATTTTTAGCCTCTGGAGCCTTGCATGTGAGGCTGGAGGCAGGAGATTGGGTTGTGGTTCAGCTTCACTGCTAAGCATAGCATTGTGTGTTACCCTGACCTTTTTTTCTGGAGTTCTCAAGGTCCTAATTGAGTAATCCTATTAGTGGTGTATTTTAGGAGAAAATATTGTAGGGGAAAGAACAAATACTGCTCCATAATCATGCAGAGTAAACTTCATATTGCAATAATCTACCATCAATCATTGGGTAAAATGATATGTCTTGTTGACTTGGAGAATAAATAATTTGAAAGCTTATTCTTTTCTTTTTGGCTATTTAGAATTTTCTATTTTATACATTTTAGTCATTCTTTGGATCTTGTCCAATTTGAACCATCTTAGTAAAGAAAACAATTTTCTTTGACATTTTATAGGAAAGATAGTGAAAATGGGTGGGTGGGTGGGACCTTCTTTCAAATCTTGATTTGGCTAATTAATGAGCTTCTGAATAAGGGAGTAAATTTTTGTTTGCAACTTCATGAAACCATTTTGCCCTTTGTTCAAAAACTCTCTCATATTTTCAGACAAATTTTATCTGAATCCTAGAAAATGTAGAAATTTTTAGAAAAATAATATTGAGAAGTATATGGATATACAGAGACAAGAAAGATAAAATTTCTTACTTAATGTATAACTTCTCAGGGGGAAGTCCACTTTGAATACTATTGTGTAGATGGAATAATTATATGCAAATTGCTTATGATATTTCTGTTTATATGCATGTATGTGAATGGAATTTCTGGGTTTTTTTGTGTGGGTGAATATGTGGTCAAATTATGTGGATGGGCTTGTTTGTTGGGAAGCATGGGATGTAGACAGGAAATTAGGAATTAGAAGCCCTTATGGTTTTACTTTAACAGAGGTAGGGATGAATTGGAGTGGCTTTCATTTTTCATATGAAATCATTTAAGCTGGAATTATTCTCATAATATACATCAAACAGGAATCCAAAACAGTTTTAAGAAATAAATTGTCACAAAGAAGGTAAGCTCCCAAAACTAGAAAAAGGGAGTATATTCTTTTAATAGGGAAAACCTGACCTGAAATGTAATAATTTTCTTTCTATAAAACTGACTCCCAGATCATTGAAGAAACAACTCTTCTATACCTTAAATTTTTGAAAACCTGTCTGAATCATTTAGACAATTTAAGAAAAATAGTTATATAGCCATCTGCCTAGATACGCTTAACCCTAAGCCAATGAGTATGGTAACAGTGGAGAGCTCCAAAAAGAGTACAGTCTGCACGCAATGTAGAACTGAAAAAGGACACCAACATCCACAGATGGATTTGCCTACCACATTGAAATCAACATGGCAAGGATGGGAGGAAATGAAAAGTGTTTATTTCCTCAGGAAATCTCATATATTCATTCTGATGGGAACACATCCATTCAACAAACATTTAGTGAGAGCCTACTATGTGCCAGACCCTGTGTTGGATGCCAGAGAAGATTCATAAGAGCTTCTTCTGGTCCTTAAGGACCACATATACATGATGCATGTTATAGCAGAGTCTGGGCAGAGCCCTGACTGAATCTCCTCAGGGAGGATGAACCTCACTGAGGAAGGTGACATTTGGCTGAGTCCTGAAGGATGAGTAGGAGTTCCTATGTGAAAAATGAGAATAGCATCCCTGGCAGCAAGGCCAATGCTGAAGAGATGCGCAAAGTACATGGTGTGTTTGGGGAACAACAGGAAGTTTCGTGTGGGTGGAACACAAGGATAGGTAGATAACAAACCCTTTCTGGCTCTTACCACAGGGGTCACAGTCTGGTGTCCTATTCAATTTGGTTGGCAGACTTTTTTTTTTTTTTTTGGCCCATACAGTGTTTTAAAAATATTTTGAATTAGTTGCCAAGATTTAAAAATTGGAAGATTTCTCATAGAATTCCAGATTTCTGGCTTCTCTTGAAAAAAAAAATTAGAAGATCTGGCAACACTGGGCCCACATTCCCACATGGCAACAAATGACTGGAGCTGAGTAGCAGCTCCCATTCCCCCTCCCTCTTTGAAAGAAGCCTGTGCTTACCAGTTCACCCCAGTTTCCACCTTGCAGTCTTCTCTCCTTCATGTTACATGCCTGGCCTCTTCCAAGCCTGTTGGTCACTGGGGTAGAATACTGAATCTAACAGCCATGATCCTTGTTCTCATGGGATAAACAAATTATTAAAGAAGACTTCCTGGAGATAAGTGGGAGGAGCTCAGATTAAAAGGGAAGTTGGAGTCAGCATCAGGGAAGAGCCTTGTATATCTCCCTAAGGAATTTGGACTTCATCCTACAGGACTATATGGAGACAACAGATATTCTTAAGACAGTGATGTGACTAAATCAGTTCTTCAGAATTCTGAAAGCAGAGAGGAAGATGGCGTGGAAGGAGAGTCCATGGCAAGGAAACAAGTAAAAAGCTATCATACTGGCCAAGAGAAACCCAAACTAGATAATGATACACTGTTTATGACCTTAAGAAAGCCACAATCTAAATTTGAACAATTAAAGTATTTTCCAAAGAGAGATCTCATAAAACTTCAAACACAGCAACATGATATTTTATGTATTTTAAATATTGATATGTAGAAAGAGAAAAAAATCTTCACCAGAGTAACACAGTAAGGAAATGCCAGCCTTTGAAGTTTTGTGCTAAATAGCAAACGTTAAGCCTTACACCTTGAGAAACTCATCTCTAGGCACCCCCACAGATCTTTTCCCATCAATTTATAATTTGCAGTGTATCATGATCTAGCTCTCCATGAAAGAATTTATATATCAGACCAGTAGACCCCATTGCAAAAAAAAAAGTCGATAAAATGAGAGACATAATTTTTGTCGCTGTCTAGGTTTCCTATAACAATGGAAAACCAGAATTCTGTTCACCTGAGAAACTCTTCAGGACGTGAATAATCAAATTTAAATCCCAGAAAAATGTAGTCAAGTTCTCTCATACTCCATGGATGAAGGTTTTGCTTTTTTAGGTTTCCACCTTTACAAAATGTTGTCATTTTATCTTTTTCTTCATTTTATTATTTTTTTCTAGGACTTCTCTAGAGCAGGGAAGATGATGAGCAAAAATCAGAAAGAGCTAGGAAGGATTATAATGCCAATGGATCTCCTACTTAAAAAATATTTATTGTTATACAAATGTACAGTTGTATGATTTAAAGGAAAAGCAGGTTGCTTAAAGTCTTTTTTGTAACAAATAACAATTCTTCAAATTCTAATGGGTATACTCTAAAGGGCTCATTATCAAATAAAGTTGCTGGTAAATGTCTCAGTCTTTCATACTGCCAAGCATTTCTGTCCTTTGCATAGCCTGTAACTTGCTTCTTGAGTTTCCTCTTAAGGACTAATACTCAGGTAACCAAATAAGTTCTATGTCTTCTGTACAGGTACATCAAACCATCTTAGATGAATGAGATGTTAGAACACACAGCTGCCCTGAGTAAAGAAGCAAAAATGCCTTCCAAGATACCTTTTGATTTTGTCAACACAATGTTTGTTCTTTCCATAAGATAGTAAAAGCTTACAGCCTCTTATTACCACATAGGTATTAGATCAACAGTCCTTTAGTAACATGATGATTGATATGATGTATTGTAAATTAATGATCACATGCTTTTTCTAAACACCTGTGTAAAAAGCAATTACCTGAGGTTCTTCAAAGTACAAGCCTAGAGTATAATAGCAAATGCTTGCTTTGTACCAGGATCTGGTCTAAGTAATATGTATGTATGTAAATTACTTAAACATCACTGCAGCCCTAACAGGTGGGTGCTATTATTTTTATCATTGCCATTTAGCAGATGAAAATACTGAGGTACAAGGAATTCTAAGTAATTTTCCCAAAGTGTCACAGTTGAGAGAGTTGGGGTTTGATTCCATGCAGTTTGGCACTAAAGTCTAGACCCTTAACCACTGTATTTTGCTTTTTGCTATATAGATAATGCCTGCTTAAACATTCAAGAATATTGACAATCTACAAATGCAGACTCCCATCAGGCCTTGAAATCTCTGCATTTTGGCTAATGTGGAGACAATTTCAGGATCTGTAGTATATGGCATGTAAAGCTAAGATGCAAGACCCAGACAAATTTCTCAAACAAATACAAAATTTAAAAATGTCCTTTAAGTATATCTCGCATTGCTACATCTGGTACAATGGGAAATAGTTTTGCAGTTAGTTTTACTTAATGTAAAAGATCATGATGAATAATTCCATCTTTGCTATGCCTTGGTCAAAGTAATCAATAAGTACTTGCTGGATTTAATTCATGGTCAGAAAATGGAGGAGATTCTCTCAACCTAGAGCAGGGTGTAGTACAACTTCACAGAGCACTCTCTTATGGTACACAGGAACTTACTGGCAATTCTCAGCCTAATTATCTGTTTTCATTTATCTTTTCTTCCTAACATCTATTTTTCTTATTCTATATAGAATCTTGAACTGTATATATTCAATATTATGGTTTTATTCAGAGTTTAAATATTTTCTTTTTAACCTAAGGCACACAAGGACAAGATCGGTAAATCAATTAAAAATGGAGTTTAGACCGACTAACCAGTTGACTGTCAATGCATATGTGCAGTCATTAGTATTCATGAATGAAAAGCAAAATACCGCTTAAAATGAGAGCACATTAAATTGAACTTTTTTCCTCAATAAATGATAATACCCTCTAACATATGTCAAAATGAATACATTTTCTTTAAAGAGAAGTCCTGAATAAGATATCATAAATGTTCAGAATATTAATTCTCAATGGCATTAAGACTTTATCAGTGATTTGGCTGACTTTGTGGAAGCAGCAAAATATATTAATTTTTTTAATAAGCAAGGGTTTTAAAGTTCAGATCCCTAATCAATTGCTCAGTTTTTTCAAAGGACAAATAAGAATAATAATGCCTACCTCATAGAAATGCTGTGGGACTGAAGATATTGCAAAGTGCCAGGAAGTCACTAAGTAAGGCTTATTATTTATCCTTTTACTTAACTGAGTAGTATTTCATTCTATTTTACATATATATACATGTATGTATATATACATACATGTATATATATGTTATTGCATTTTAGGCTTTGGGGTACCTGTGAAGAACATGCAAGATTGTTGCATAGGTACGTACATGGCTATGTGGTTTGCTGCCTTCCTCCCCATCACCTATATCTGGCATTTCCCCTCATGATATCCCTCCCCAACTCCCCATCCTCCACTGTCCCTCCCCTAGTTCCCCCAACAGACCTCAGTGTGTGATGCTCCCCTCCCTGTGTCCATGTGTTCTCATTGTTCAACACCCGCCTATGAGTGAGAACATGTGGTGTTTCCAGGTTCATCCATGTCCCTACAAAGGACACAAACTCATCGTCTTATATGGCTGCATAGTATTCTATCCAGTCTATCATCGATGGGCATTTGGGTTTGTTCCAAGTCTTTGCTATTGTAAACAGTGCCGCAATGAACATTCGTGTGCATATGTCCTTATGATAGAACGATTTATAATCCTTTGGATATATACCCAGTAATGGGATTGCTGGGTCAAATGGAATTTGTATTTCTAGGTCCTTGAGGAATGCCACACTGTCTTCCACAATGGTTGAACTAATTTACATTCCCACCACCGGTGTAAAAGTGTTCCTATTTCTCCACATCCTCTCCAGCATCTGTTGTCTCCAGATTTGTTGTCTCCAGATTTTTAAACGATCGCCATTCTAACTGGCATGAGATGGTATATCTCAATATGGTTTTGATTTGCATTTCTCTAATGACCAATGATGATTAGCACTTTTTCATATGTTTGTTGGCCTCATATATGTTCTTTTGTAAAGTGTCTGTTCATATCCTTCGCCCTTTTTAGCATTATAAAAATGAGTGCTGTCTTTGGCTGCTCTTTGAAATCATCTAGGGCACAAAATATATTAATGCCAGAGTCCCACCCTGAGAAATTCTGAATTATGTGGTCTGGCATTTGGAATTTTAAAAGCTCTTCAAGTGGTTCTAATGTGAGATCAAAATTGGAGAATCAATGCTCTAAAATAATTCACCTCAGCAATAGACATTCTTGCTATACCATCAAGCATTGCAATCAACTTTCCAGCAACGTTGGGACTTCTAGTTTATGAAGGTGCCAACTTAAACAGCCTGTGGTTCACAGTCTACTAACTCTCCATTTAAAATACCCGCTGAGACACCTACAAGTATACAAATTCACATTACAAAGGAAAATATAATAAAGACAAGCGTTTACCATGTGCCAGAATCTTCATGGGATTTCCAGAAATAAGAGTACGCTGGGGCTGAATTCATAAACACAGTGTCATTTTCACTCTGTCTCACTTGAATCAGAATTAACACCTTTGGCTGTTGAGTAGAGAGAAGAATCCTCCTGTTAATCTTTGTTCAGTGATGCAGTAGCTAGTTCAATCAGAAAATGAGGCAGAAACTACCTCCTTCAACTAAAACTGTTTCCTCACAAGGCCAGAACTAAGTTTTACCTTTCCCCGGCATCACAGCTGTCATTCTGCATTCATCCAGAGACTATCACATGACTTTGTAAAGAAGGGACGTGCATTTCTCCCTGAGAAGAATGTCCCATTTGATAAAGTACACCAGCAGGGTCAGGAATGGTATATGCTCTTAAGACTGCACTGTCCAATTTTATAGCCTCTAGTCACATATGGCTATTTAGATTTATGTTAGTTAAAATTAAAAAAAAAAAATGAAATCTTCAGCTCCTCAATCATACTAGCCATGCTTCAAGTACTCACTGGTTACATATGGATAGTGGCTACTGTGAAGGACTCTGCAGATTATAGACTATTTCTATTGTCAGAGAAATTTCTATTGCACAGTGCTGCTATAAGATAATATTTCCAATAAAATCTGAAATGTTAGAATAGGAATAATAGCAATTTTGTAAGATTTTGAAATCCTACCAGACAAAGACCATCAGGGACACACCTGAAGTCAACAGTTCTTTATCTTGGTGCGTAAGGGAGAAGGCACTCCAGAGGATCTCTGGGGCATTTTAAGAGCCCAGGAGTTAATGAATGGTTCTTACAACTTTTGGAGGGTTGGATTAGTCAAAGGATGGCCTTGACCAGGCAAATTGCTGGAATAGTATCTGATCTTCAACCACATTAGCCTGTGCCGTTAGTGTTTATTGGGTCAGTTCGTCTGTAGTCTTCTTTCATTACATACAGATCTGAATAGGTCCTGTTTAAAAAGTTTGAGCCTAGAGGCCAGGTGCAGTGGCTCACACCTGTGATCCCAGCACTTTGAGAGGCTGAGGCAAATGGGTCACTTGAGGTCAGGAGTTCAAGAGAAACATAGCCAACATGCTGACACCCCACCTCTACTAAAAATACAAAAATTTGCTGAGTGTGGTGACTGCATGCCCATAATCCTGGCTACTCGGGAGGCTGAGGCAGAAGAATGGCTTAAACCTACCTGGGAGGCAGAGGTTGCAGTGAGCCAAGATCGCACCGCTGCATTCCAGTCTGGAAGACAGAGTGAGACACCATCTCAAATAAAAAGAGCCTGGAAACTGTATGACGTACAAGTTGACTTGGTTTAGTGAAGTGCAGTTTATCTGTTTTGACGCTTTGAAAATAATGGCTTCTGTTTCACTTCTCAGTATCTCTCCCACTTCTGCCATGGTTCAACTGCTAGTATGGCCATTTTTCATTTTCTTGTAATCATTTTCTTTAGGAAATACAGTCTTTAGTTTTGCACCTGTGTTTATAATGCCTGAATTTATTTAAAAGATTTGAATATTTGTAATGGTAGTTGTTTTGGTAACAATAAGCATTATACCTTCTAGGTATTTTTGTCGACTGGTTATTTATTGAATCATCTAGTATGACAGTGGGCAGGCAGCAACAGTTAAGACTGGAGCGCATGCATTTGGCAGCTATCATGAGTCAAACACTGATACAAGGATTATAACCAATGGATGAAATATGCCCCAAGTGTCCCAAAACTACCGTATTTCTTAAATAACCAAGTTTTTTAAATCTTTAGTTTAGCTGTACGTTGTTTAACTTTGCTGGTGACTAAAGATGTGATCCACTAGCTGAAAATTATAAAGGATAAGGGTTTGGCATGAGTGAGCGACCGAAGTGTCTACTAACAGTTCAAACACCAGAACCAGCAAGGGGAAATAAGATGGCTTAGAGGATAAGGAGCAAAATGTGTAAACACAAGACCAGTGGTTTCTGGCCTCTGGTTTTACTGGGGAGGGATGGTCTTGAACCAAACCTGACTATAAGGACCAGTTATCTGATTCAAGGATCTTGAATTCACTATCTATTCTGTGGACCATTTGCTTTAGGAGACTCTAAAGAGACCCTCAGATTAATGTTTCTATTAAGTACAGTTTTTAAAAATTGTTACTGTTGAAGAATGGATGATGTCTTATCTGGGAAATAAGTATTATTGGAGTCTTATTGCTATGTTAGCTGTTAATATTTTATGAAAAAGTCTCCTCTAATGAGGTTTAAGTGAAGTCTTTATCTGATCATCTTTCTTTTTTTAAGAGATGAGGTTTCGCTATGATGCTCAGGCTGGTCTCAAACTCCTGGACTCAAGTACTACTCCCACCTTAGCCTTCCAAAGTGCTTAAGCACAGGGATTACAGACATGAGTTACCTGAAAATCTTTCAAATGCTTATAATCACCTGGTTAACATATGGAGGCTGATTAGGTGGCAGGCATGGAAGTCTATTCATATCTTTTGGTGGAAAGAATAAACATATTTTGCCAATTTATTATATTAAACTACAGTATTAGTTTGAGAAGAATAAAATTCTCTACTGAGGCATCACATAAAATTAACTTGGAAGTATTTAGTCAATGATCATCCTAGGAAGAATATAATATAGGTAGTAAGGACAGTGATAAATGTCTAGGCCTTTAATTTATTCAAAAATCTATACTACAGATACTACATATTAAACCTGGAGACAAAAATCTTTGTATGGATTTTACATGATCTATATGACTGTGTTTTCTTTAACATGCAGAACATACAATAATTGAGACCTATTTACAGTAATACATTTTATTTATACATAACTAACATAGAAATGGTGAACTTCTTTTTGAATTTGTCAGTTAAAAAGAAATTTATCCTAAGTTTTGTAGAGAAAGAAGCTCCCATAATAGTCTTGAGTTTATTAAAATTTAGAGAATGGCAAACAAGTGTAGTTATCCCTATTATCCTTCCATTTATAAAGTAAAGAAACAAATCTTTGTGTTACCTTTATTCATTTAGGAAACCCAAAGTTATGTCAGGGGATAAAAGCGATTATAAATATTTTTGTTTGTTTGTTTGTTTGTTTTTATTTCTAGAAGTTATTGGGGTACAGGTGGTATTTGGTTGCATGAATAAATTCTTTAGTGGTGATTTGTGAGATTTTGGTGCACTCATCACCTGAGCAGTATACACTGTACTTTATTTCTAGCCTTTTATCCCTCACCCTCGTCTCCCTGTTCCCCCTCAAGTCCCCAAAGTTCATTGTATCATTCTTATGCCTTTGCATCCTCGTAGCTAGCTCCCACATATCAGTGAGAACATACAATGTTTGGTTTTTCATTCCTGAGTTACTCTTCACTTAGGATAATAGTTGTCAGTCTCATCCAGGTTATTGCAGATGCTGTTTATTCATTCCTTTTTATGGCTTCATGGTATTCCATCATATATATATGATATATATATCATATATATGCTATATGTGATATATATGAGATATATATGATATATATAGATATATATGATATATATGATATATATAGATATATATGATATATAGATATATATGATATATATATATGTGTATATATATATATATACACACACACCACAGTTTTTTTATCCACTCACTGATTGTTAGATATTTGGATTGGTTCTACAATTTTGCTCTTGTGAATTGTGCTGCTATAAACATGTATATTCAAGTATCTTTTTCAAATAAGAACTTCTTTTCCTCTGGGTAGAATCCCACTACCCAGTAATGGGATTGCTGGATCAAATGGTAGTTCTACTTTTAGTTCTTTAAAGAATCTCCACAATGTTTTCCATAGTGGCTGTATTAGTTTACATTCCCACCAGCAGTGTAGAAGTGTTCCCTGTTCGCTACATCCTTGCCAACATCCATGTTTTTTGATTTTTTATTATGGCCATTCTTACAGGAGTAAGGTATTGGATTGTGGTTTTGATTTGCATTTCTCTGATCATTAGTAATGTTGAGCATTTTTTCATATATTTGTTGGCCATTTGCATATCTTCTTTTGAGAATTGTCTATTCATGTCCCTAAGCTCAATTTTTATGGAATTGTTTTTTTCTTACTGATTTGTTTGAGTTCATTGTAGATTCTAGATATTAGTCCTTTGTAAGATGTGTAGATTGTGAAGATATTCTCCCACTCTGTGAGTTGTCTGTTTACTCTGTTGACTGTTCCTTTTGCTGTGCAAAAGCTGTTTAGTTTAATAAGGTCCCAGCTATTTATCTTTGTTTTCATTGCCCTTGCTTTTGGGTTCTTGGTTATGAAATCCTTGCCCAAGCCAATGTTTAAAAGGCTTATTCCAATGTTATGTTCTAGAATTTTTATAGTTTCAGGTCTTAGGTTTAAGTATTTACTCCAACTTGAATTGATTTTTGTATAAGATGAGAGATGAGGATCCAGTTTCATTCTCCTACATGTGGCTTGCCAATTATCCCAACACCATTTATTAAAAAGGGTGTCCTTTTCCCACTTTATGTTTTTGTTTGCTTTTTCGAAGAGTCAGTTCAGTTGGGTGCAAGTATTTGGGTTTACTTCTGGGTTCTCTATTCTGTTCCATTGTTCTATGTGCCATTTTTATATTAGTACCATGCTGTTTGGGTGACTATGTCCTTATAGTATACTTTGAGATCAGGCAGTATGATGCCTCCAGATTTTTTTTTTTTTTTTTGCTTAGTCTCACTTTGGCTATGTGGGCTCTTTTTTGGTTCCATATAAATTTTAGAATTGTTGTTTCTAATTCTGTGAAGAATGATTGTGGTATTTTGATGGGAATTGCTTTAAATTTGTAGATTGCTTTTGGCACTGTGTGGTCATTTTCACAATATTGAGTCTACTCATCCATGAGCATGGGATGTGTTTCCATTTGTTTGTGTTGTCTTATGACTTCTTTCAGCAGTATTTTGTAGTTTTCCTTGTAAAGTTCTTTCAACTCCTTGGTTAGGTATATTCCTAAGTATTTTATTTGATTTTATTTGCAGCTGTTATAAAAAGGGGTTGAGTTATTGATATAGTTCTGTGTTTGGACACTATTGGTGTACAGAAAATTAATTTGTGTACATTAATCTTGTATTTGGAAACTTTGCTGAATTCTTTTATCAGTTGTAGGAGCTTTCTGGAGGAGTCTTTAGGGTTTTCAAGATAAACAAACATATCATTTTTTAATTACCATTTCAATCTCACTGCTTGTTGTTGGTTTGTTCATGGTATCTAATTTCTGATTTAAGCTAGGAGGATTGTATTTTTCCAGGAATTTATTCATCTCTCCTAGGTTTTCCAGTGCATGTACCTAAAGGGATTCATAGTAGCCATGAATAATCTTTTGTAATTCAGTGGTATTAGTTGTAATATCTCCTGTTTCATTTTTTAGTGAGGTTATTTGGATTTTCTCTTTTCTTGGTTAATCTTGCTAATGGTCTATTTTATTTATCTTTTTTTCATACATATTCTGCTTATGTAATTTTATCTTTTAAAAGAACCAACTTTTTGTTTCATTTATCTTTTTTTTTTTTTTTTTTCTTTTTTTAGATGGAGTTTCACTGTTGTTGCCCAGGCTGGAGTGCAATGGTGCAATCTTGGCTCACTGCTCCCAGGTTCCAGTGATTCTCCTGCCTCAGCCTCTGGAGTAGCTGGGATTACAGGCCTGCACCACCATGTCCAGCTAATTTTGTATTTTTTGTAGAGATGAGGTTTCTCTATGTTGGTCAGGCTGGTCTTGAACTCCTGACCTCAGATGATCCACCTGCTTCTGCCTCCCAAAGTGCTGGGATTACAGGTGTGAGCATGCAGCCCATTTATCTTCTGTATTTTTTGTTTGTTTCAATTTCATTTAGTTCTGCTCTGATCTTGGTTATTTCCTTTCTTCTGCTGAGTTTGGGTTTGGTTTATTCTTGTTTCTGTAGTTCCTTCAGATGTGACCTTAGAATGTCTGTTTGTGTACTTTCAGTCTTTTTGATGTAGGAACTTGGGCTATGAACTTTCCTCTTAGCACCACCTTTGCAAAATCCCACAAGTTTTGATAGGTTGTGTCATTTGTCATTCAATTCAAATAATTTTTTAATTTCCATCTTGATTTCATTTTTGACCTAATGCTCATTCAGAAACAGGTTATTTAATTTCCATGTGTTTGATGGGTCCGAAGGTTCGTTTTGGAGTTGATTTCCAATTTTATTCCACTGTGGTCTGAGAGAGTGCTTGATATAATTTCAGTTTTCTCAGATTTATTGATGCTTGTTTTATGGCCTATCATGTGGTCTACCTTGGAAAAGTTTCATGTGCTATTGAATAGAATGTGTATTCTATGATTGTTGAATGAAATGTTCTGTATGTATCTGTTAAGTTCATTTGTTCCAAGGTATAGTTTAAATTCATTGTTTCTTTGTTGACTTTCTGTCTTGATTACCTGTCTAGTGCTCTCAGTAGAGTATTGAGTTCCCCACTATTATTGTGTTGCCGTCTATCTCATTTCTTAGGTTTATTAATAATTGCTTTATAAATATGGGAGCTCAGTGTTACGTGCATATATGTTTAACATTGTGATATTTTCCTGTTGGACAAGGGCTTTTACCATTATATAATGCCCCTCTTTGTCTCTCTTAACTGCTGTTGCTTTAAAGTTTGTTTTGTCTGACATACGAATAGCTACCCCTGCTCATTTATGGTGTCTACTTGCATAAAATGTCTTTTCCACCGCTTTAAGTTTATGTGAGTCCTTATGTGCTAGATGAGTCTCCTGAAGGCAGCAGATAGTTGCTTGGTGAGTTCTTATTTATTCTAAGGTTCTGTATCTTTTAAGTGGAGTATTTAGGCTATTTACATTAAATATTAAAGTATTAAAATATGAGGTACCATGGCATTTATCATGCTCTTTGTTGCCTGTGTACTTTTTGTTTGTTTGTTTTTTGGTTTTGCTTTTTAAGTTGTATTTTTGTTTTGTAGGTCCTGTGTGATTTATGCTTTAAAGAGGTTCTATTTTGATGGGTTTCCAGGATTTATTATAAGATTTAGAGCTCCTTTTAGCAGTTATTGTTGTGGTAACTTGGTGATGGTGAATTCTCTTAGCATTTGTCTGAAAATGACTTTGTTTCCTTCATATGTGATGCTTAGTTTTTCTGGGTCCAAAATTCTTGGCTGATAATTGTTTTGTTTGAGGAGGCTGAAGATAGGGCATTAATCTCTTCTAGCTTGCTGAGAAATCTGCTGTTAATCTGATAGGTTTTCCTTTATAGATTACCCAGTGCTTCTGTCTCACAGCTCTTAAGATTCTTTCCTTTGTCTTAACTTTGGATAACCTGACAAAAATGTGCCTAAGTGAAGATCTTTTCGAGATGAATGTTTCAGATTTTCTTTGTTCTTCTTGTATTTGGATGTCTAGGTCTCTAGCAAGTCTGGGGAAGTTTTCCTCAATTATTCCCCTAAATATGTTTTCCAAGCTTTTAGAATTCTAGAATTCTCTTCTTCCTTAGGAACACCTATTATTCTTAAGCTTGGTTGTTTAACATGATTCCACATTTCTTGGAGACTTTGTTCATATTATATTATTGCTGAGATTTTCCAGAGCACTTTTCATTTCTAAAAGTGTGTCCAAAGTTTCCTGAATTTTTTATTGCTTTTTCTTTAAGCTATCTATCTCATTGAATATTTCTCCCTTCACTTCTTGTATCATTTTTTTTATTCCCTTGCATTGGGCTTTGCCTTTCTCTGGTCCCTCCTGATTAGTTTAATAACCAACCTCCTGAATTCTTTTTTCATGTAAATCAGTGATTTCTTCTTGGTTTGGATCCATTTCTGGTGAACTAATGAGATTTCTAGGGGGTGTTCAAGAGCCTTGTTTTGTCATATTACCAGAGTTGGTTTTCTGGTTCTTTCTCATTTGGGTAGGCTCTGTCCGAGGGAAAGTCTAGGGCTTAAGGCTGTTGCTCAGATTCTTTTGTCCCACAGGGTGTTACCTTGATGTAGTACTCTCCCCTTTTTTCTATGGAGTTGGCTTCCTGTGAGCTGAACTGCAGTGATTGTTGTCTCACTTTTGGGTCTAACCACCCAATGAGTCTACCCAGCTCCAGGCTGGTACTGGGGATTGTCCGCATAGTCCTGTGATGTGAACCATCTAAGGGTCTCTCAGCCATGGATACCAACACTTGTTCTGGTGGAGGTGGCAGGGAGCATGCAGTGGTCTCTGTGAAGGTTCTTAGCTTTGGTGGTTTAATGCTCTATTTTTGTGCTGCTTGGCCTCCTGTCAGGGGGTGATGCTTTCCAGAAAGAATCAGCTATAGTAGTGTGGAAAGGGACTGGCAGTGGGTGTGGCCCTAGAACTCCCAAGATCATATACCCTTTGTCTTCCACTACCAGGGTAGGTAGGGAAAGACCATCAGGTGCGGGTGGGGCTAGGCATGTCTGAGCTCAGACTCTTCTTGGGCAGGTCTTGCTGTGGCTGCTGTGGGGGATGGGGCTGACAGTCCCAGGTCACTGGAGTTGTGTACTTAGGAGGATTATGGCTGCCTCTGCTGATTCAAGCAGGTTGTCAGGGAAGTGGGGGAAAGCCAGCAGTCACAGGCCTCACACAGCTCCTATGCAAATTGAAGGGTGAGTCTCACTCCCACTTTCCTCCCCATCACCTTCATAATGGCCCTGAGTCTGTTTCCAGGCAGTGAGCATGATGAGCTTGAAAACTTGCCCCAGGCTACTCGCCTCCCAGTTGTGAGAGAAAAGAGCTTGGTTCTTCCCCCATGTGTGGAGTCTGCACACCAGATTTGCACCTGCCCCCAAATTCTGGCCAGGTGGCTTTTTGCCCCATTCAAATTGTTACCAAGTTCAGTTACAGATTTCTTTCTCCCTGTGGAGTTATACCCACTGCTCCTCTGCTCACCCTCCCTATGGATCTGTGTGCTGTCTGGCAGAAATGGTCTGCTAGGAAATGCAACAAGCTTCCAGGGCCTTTCTGCTGCTTCCTCTATCCCTGTACTTCACCCTGCTCTCTAAATTGGCTTAGCTCCAGGTAAAGTCAGAAACTTCTCCCACAAAGGACCTTCAGCTTCTTCAATGGGGGTGTGTGTTCGGGCAGGAGGATCTTTCTTTCTCACTTCCATAATTGGGGCACCCACAGTATTTGGAGTGTCTCCTGGGTCCTGCAGGAGCAGTCTGCTTCCTTCAGAGGGTCTGTGGGTCCTCTTGGGATTGCTTGTTTGTTCTTGCAACTGATCTGGAGCTAAAAAATCACAGCGCAAGCTTTCACAAGCTGCTCTGTACGGAGCTGCAATCTAGTCCTGCCTCCTGTCTGCCATGATGATCACCTATTATAAACATTTTTAGTCCTCTAAATTTGGTTTCTATGTTTGAAAAAGACAAAATCAAGAAGAGTTGTCATAGGAGATGATACGCTTCAGGCTAGAAATAGTTATAGACAATAGTTTTAAAACACAGCAGTTACTGAAGGTTCTTGATATGGTTTAGATCTCTGTCCCTGCCCAAATCTTACGTTGAATTCTAATACCCAGTGCTGGAGTGGGCTCTAGTGGGAGGTGATTGAATCATGGAGGTAGATTTCTCATGAATGGTTTAGCACCATCTTTTCGGTGCTGTTTTCATGATAGTGAGTGAGTTCTCATGAGATCTGGTTGTTTAAATGTGTTTAGCAACTCTCCTCTTGCTTTCTCTCTTACTCCTGCTCCCCCTTCACCTTCTACCATGACTATTGTTTCCTGAGGCCTCCCCAAAGTGGAGCAGATACCAGTGTCATGCTTCCTGTACAGCCTGCAGAGCAGTGAGCCAATTAAATCTTTTTCTTTGTAAATTGCCCAATCTCAGATATTTCTTCACAGCAATGCAAGAACAGACTAATATAGTCATCACTAAGAACCTTAACTTTTTCTAAAGTAAAAGCCTTTAAAAATGTTATGAATATGTCCATAAAAGTATGTCAAAACAAAGAGAGTTAAAAGAACCAATTGAATTATCTGGTCACAAGATAACAGCCTTTTTTTTTTTTTTTTTTTTAATTTTACTCTAATTCTCAACCTTGAACTTAGGCATTTTTAACAGAAAAAAAATCCCATTCTAGTTCATTCAAATTTGCTCATAAAGATCTATAAACATTTTCTCTTTTGAATGAGCCCATCATGTTTAAACAAGTTGGTCAAAACTTTCTAATACATTTTTTTAACTCAATCTTTATAGATGTTATGATCTCAAACAAATAAAGTTCATTTTTCAAGAGCAATCTCCTGCATTTATTATTCTGACACTTATCTTTTATTATCACTTATTTTATTCTGACACAATCAACACTTTTAAGACAAAATTATCTTTTCTGTATACTAAACCAAAACGTATCTGTTATTTTAGAGAAATATCTCACACCGCTACACAATTAAAACAAAAAATTCTTTTGGCCTGCAATCCCAGCACTTTGGGTGGCTGAGACAGGCAGAGCACTTGAGCTAAGAAGTTTGAGACTAGCCTTGGCAACATTGCAAAACCCCATCTCTATGAAAAGTACAAAAATATTAGCTGGGCATCTTGGCATGTACCTGTGGTCCCAGCTACTCAGGAGGCTGAGGCAGGAGGATTGTCTGACTTCAGTAGGTGCAGGTCTTAATGAGCCAAGATCATGCCACTCCACTTCAGCCTAGGCAACAGAGTGAGAAGCTGTCTCAAATAAATAGATAAGTAAATAAATAAATCATACATATATATTAACATAAAGGCATTTGTACATCTTTTTAACCTGTTAATTGAACGGTACTCTATGATGTATCAAATAGCACACATATGTTAAAACTGTGTGCTCAAGCATTCAAAGATTATTAATCAACAAACTCAAAATAATATTAAGATTTTACATTCAAGTTCTTTTTTTTCTTTGGTGTTAAGGTAACTATATATATATATATTTTTTTTAGTTGTACTTTAAGTTCTGGGGTACACATGTGCAGATCATGTAGAATTGTTGCATAGGTACATACATGGGAATGCGGTTTGCTGCGTCCATCCCCTTGTCAACTATATTTGGCATTTCTCCCCATGTTATCCCTCCCCAACCTCCCTACCCTCCACTGTCCCTCCCCTATTTCCCCCCAACAGACCCTAATGTGTGATGCTCCCCTCCCTGTGTCCATATGTTCTCATTGTTCAACAGCCGCCTATAAGTGAGAACATGCGGTGTTTGATTTTCTGTTCTTGTGTCAGTTTGCTGAGAATGATGGTTTCCAGGTTCATCCATGTCCCTACAAAGGACACAAACTCATCATTTTATATGGCTGCATAGTATTCCATGGTGTATATATGCCACATTTTCCTTGTTCAGTCTATTATTGATGGGCATTTAGGTGGTTCCAGGTCTTTGCTATTGTAAACAGTGCCAGAGTGAACATATATGTGCATGTATCCTTATAGTAGAATGATTTATAATCCTTTGGATATATACCCAGTAATGGGATTGCTGGGTCAAATGGAATTTCTATTTCTAGGTCCTTGAGGAATTGCCACACTGCCTTCCACAATGGTTGAACTAATTTACCTCCCACCTACAGTGTAAAAGTGTTCCTATTTCTCCACATCCTCTCCAGCATCTATTGTCTCCAGATTTTTTAATGATAGCCATTCTAACTGGCATGAGATGGAGTCTCAATGTGGTTTTGATTTGCATTTCTCTAATGACCAGTGATGATGAGCATTTTTTCATATGTTTGTTGGTCTCATAAATGTCTTCTTTTGAAAAGGGTCTGCTCATGCCCTTTGCCCACTTTTGAATGTTTTTTTTTTGTTTTTTTTCTTGTAAATCTGTTTTAGTTCTTTGTAGATTCTGGATATTAGGCCTTTGTCAGATGGGTAGATTGCAAAATTTTTTCCCCATTCTGTTGGTTGCTGGTTCACTCTAATGATTGCTTTTTTTTACTGTACAGAAGCTCTGGAGTTTAATTAGATCCAATTTGTCTATTTTGGCTTTTGTTGCCAATGCTTTTGGTGTTTCAGTCATGAAGTCCTTGCCTATGCCTATATCCTGAATGGTTTTGCCTAGGTTTTCTTCTAGAGCTTTTATGGTGTTAGGTCTTATGTTTAAGTCTTTAATCCACCTGGAGTTAATTTTAGTGTAAGGTGTCAGGAAGGGGTCCAGTTTCTGTTTTCTGCACATGGCTAGCCAGTTATCCCAACTCCATTTATTAAACAGGGAATTCTTTCCCCATTGCTTGTTCTTGTTGGGTTTGTCAAATATCAGATGGTTGTAGATGTGTGGCATTCCTTCTAAGGCCTCTGTTTTGTTCCACTGGTCTATATCTCTGTTTTGGTACCAGTACCATGCTGTTTTGATTACTGTTAGCCTTGTAGTTTAGTTTGAAGTCAGGTAGTGTGATGCCTCCAGCTTTGTTCTTTTTGCTCAGGTCAGGATTGTCTTGGCTATGCAGGCTCTCTTTTGGTTCCGTATGAAGTTTAAGTGGCTTTTTACAGGTCTGTGAAGAGGGTCATAGGTAGCTTGATGGGAATAGCATTGAATCTATAAATTATTTTGGGCAGTATGGCCATTTTCAAAATATTGATTCTTCCTAACCATGACCATGGATGTTTTTCCATCTGTTTGTGTCCTCTGTTATTTCCTTGAGCAGTGGTTCATAGTTCTCCTTGAGGAGGTCCTTTACATCCTTTGTCAGTTGTATTCCTAGGTATTTTATTCTCTTTGTACCAATTGTGAATGGGAGTTCACTCTCAATTTGGTTCTTTTTTAGTCTGTTATTGGTGTATAGGAATGCTTGTGATTTCTGCACGTTGATTTTGTATCCTGAGACTTTGCTGAAGTTGCTTCTCAGTTTAGGAGATTTTGGGCTTAGATGATGGGGTCTTCTAAATATACAATCATGTCATCTACCAATGGAGACAATTTGACTTCCTTCTTTCCTAACTGAATATGCTTTATTTCTTTTTTTGCCTGATTTCTCTGGCTAGAGCTTCCAATACTATATTGAATAGGAGTGGTGAGAGAGGGCATCCTTGTCTAGTGCCAGATTTCAAAGAGAATGATTCCAGTTTTTGCCGATTCAGTATGATATTGACTGTGGGTTTGTCGTAAATAGTGTTTATTATTTTGAGATAAGTTCCAGCAATATCTAGTTTATTGAGAGTTTTTAGCATAAAGGCTGTTGAATTTTGTTGAAGGCCTTCTCTGCATCTGTTGAGATGATCATACAGTTTTCATCTTTGGTTCTGTTTATGTGGTGAATTACATTTATAGACTTGTGTATGTTGAACTAGCCTTGCATCCCCAGGATGAAGCCTACTTGATTGTGATGGACAAGCTTTTTAATGTGCTGTTGCAGTTGGTTTGCCAATATTTTATTGAAGATTTTTGCATCTATGTTCATCTTGAATATTGGCCTGAAGTTTTCTTTTGTTGTTGAGTCTCTGCCAGGTTTTGGTATCAGCATGATGTTGGTCTCATAAAATGATTTGGGAAGGATTCCCTCTTTTTGGATTGTTTGGACTAGTTTCAGAAGGAGTGGTACCAGCTCCTCTTCATATGTCTGGTAGAATTCAGCTGTGAACCCATCTGGACCTGGGCTTTTTTTGGTGGGTAGGCTATTAATTGCTGCATCAACTTCAGCCCTTATTATTGTTCTAGTCAGGGTTTCAGCTTCTTCCTTTTTTAGACTTGGGAGGGTGCAAGTATCCAGGAATTTATCGATTTCTTTCAGGTTTACTGGTTTATGTGCATAGAGTTGTTTGTAGTAGTCTCTGATGATGCTTTGTATTTCTGTGCTCAGTGGTGATATCCCCTTTATTGTTTTTTATTGCATCTAGTTGATACTTCTCTCTTTTCTTATTAATCTGGCTAGTTGTCTGTTTATTTTGTTGATCTTTTCAAAAAAAACATCTCCTGAATGTATTGATTTTTGAAGGGTTTTCTTTGTGTCTCTATCTCCTTCAATTCTGCTCCGATCTTAATTATTTCTTGTCTTCTGCTAGCTTTTGAGTTTTTTTGATCTTGCTCCTCTAGCTCTTTCAATTTTGATGATAGGGTGTCGATTTTAGGTCTTTCTTTGCTTCTTATGTGGGCATTTATTGCTATTAATTTCCCTCTAGACACTGCTTTAAATGTGTCTCAGAGATTCTGGTACCTTGTGTCTTCATTCTTGTTGGTTTCTAAGAACATCTTTATTTCTGCCTTCATTTCGTTGTTTATCCAGTCAACATTCAAGAGCCAGTTGTTCAGGTTCCATGAAGCTGTGTGGTTCTGACTGAGTTTCTTTTTTCTTTTTTTTTTTGAGACGGAGTTTCACTCTTGTTACCCAGGCTGGAGTGCAATGGCACAATCTCGACTCACCACAACCTCTGCCTCCTGGGTTCAGGCAATTCTCCTGCCTCAGCCTCCTGAGTAGCTGGGATTACAGGTACACGCCACCATGCCCAGCTAATTTTTTGTATTTTTAGTAGAGACAGGGTTTCACCATGTTGACCTGGATGGTCTCGATCTCTTGACGATCTCTTGACCTCGTCATCCACCCACCTCGGCCTCCCAACATGCTGGGATTACAGGCTTGAGCCACCGCGCCCAGCCCTGACTGAGTTTCTTAATCCTCAATTCTAATTTGATTGCACTGTGTTCTGAGAGACTGTTAGGATTTCCATTCTTTTGCATTTGCTCAGGAGTGATTTACTTCCAATCATGTGGTCAATTTTAGAGTAGATGTGATGTGGTGCTGAGAAGAATGTATATTCTGTGGATTTGGGGTGGAGAGTTCTGTAGATGTCTATTAGGTTTGCTTGGTCCAGATCTGAGTTCAAGTCCTGGATAGCCTTGTTAATTTTCTGTCTCATTGATCTGTCTAATATTGACAATGGAGTGTTAAAGTCTCCCACTATTATTGTGTGGGAGTCTAAGTCTCCTTGTCAGTTGTTAAGAACTTGCTTTATGTATCTGGGTGCTCCTGTATTGGGTGCGTATATATTTAGGTCAGTTAGCTCTTCTTGTTGCATTGATCCTATTACCATTATGTAATGCCTTTTGTCTCTTTTGATTTTTGTTGATTTGATTTAAACTCTATTTTATCAAATACTAGTATTGTAACTCCTGCTCTTCTTTTTCCTCTCCATTTGCTTGGTAAGTCTTCCTCCATCCCTTTATTTTGAGCCTATGTGTGTCCTTGCACGTGAGATGGGTTTTCTGAACAGAGCAGACTGATGAGTTTTGACTTTTTATCCAATTTGCAGTCTGTGTCTTTTGATTGGGGCATTTAGCCCATTTGCATTTAAGACGAATATTGTTATGTGTGAATTTGACCCTGCCATTTTGATGCTAGTTGGTTGTTTTGCCTGCTAGTTGATGCAGTTTCTTCATTGTGTCAGTGGTCTTTACCATTTGGTATGTTTTTAGAGGGACTGGTACTGGTTGTTCCTTTCTATGTTTAATGCTTCTTTCAGGAGCTCTTGTAAGTCAGGCCTGGTGGTGACGAAATCTCTCAGTAATTGCTTGCTCATAAAGGATTTTATTTCTCCTTCACTTATGAAGCTTAGTTTGGCTGGATATGAAATTCTATGTTGAAAGTTATTTTCTTTAAGGATGTTGAATACTGTCCCCCACTCTTTTGGCTTGTAGCGTTTCTGCTGAGAGATCTGCTGTGAGTCTGATGGGCTTCCCTTTATGGGTAACCCGACCTTTCTCTCTGGCTGCCCTTAGCATTTTTTCCTTCATTTCAACCCTGGTGAATCCAACAAGTATGTGCCTTAGGGTTGCTCTTCTTGAGAAATATCTTTGTGGTGTTCTCTGTGTTTCCTGGACTTCAATGTTGGCCTGCATATGAGTTAAAAATATAATTCAAAAAATATTAAGAAATCAGAAGTTTGACCCAGGGACACCATGGACTTAGACTGAGACCACCGCATGGGCACTTGAAAGAGTCAGTAAGAATGATGTTTTTACAACCTCAGCTTTCTGGAATATGAAAAAAGGCAGCCACCACTAGCCATGGGAATGACAAACCCATAGCTCTGGGCAGATGCAGCTGAACAAAATAGCTTTCAGGAGCAACAAAAATAAGACTATACGTCCTTCTAACATCTTAAAGGATGGCTTAAGACAAAGTGTTTGTCCACAGGATGCTAATTTGATAAGAACTTCCAAACTCCTCCATACTTGGGGTCATCTCTAGTGTGGGCCTAGCTCTGTGGTAGCTACTTGACTTTTTTGACAGTCCCAGTTCTAAGAAATCAAAGACCTTTTTCCTGGTTAGCTAGAAGAGATCCATTCAGGAAAAAGCAGAGACCAAAGATCAAATTTCAGCTCAGGCAGGTTGATGCTGGACATTTGCCCTATGGGTTTATACTTTAAAATGTCCAATATTTGAATTGGATGTGACAACAGAAGAGAAACCCGTTTGAACAACAAGTGAATTATATCTGTAAATTGAGAGAAAAGTCAGTCTCCAAATTTTGCTTTTTAGATTACCTGAAATAGTAGTTAATTTTGTCCTTTTGTCTTCAGTTTGTTGTTTAGTCTTGGATGGTGTAAGATTCATTATGGCCATACATGGTGGCTCACCCGTGTAGCACTTTGGGAGACCAAGGCAGGAGGATCACTTGACCCCAGGAGTTTAAGACCAGCCTGGACAACACAGTAGGACCCTATCTCACAAAAATTTAAAAATTAGCCTGGTGTGGTGGTACACCTGTAGTCCCAGACTCTTGTGGCTGAGGTGGGAGGATCGCTTGAGCCCAGGAGGTCAAGGCTACAGTAAGCCACAATTGCACAACTGCATTCCAGCCAAGGTGACAGAGTAAGACCCTGTCTCAAAGTTCATTGTGCTTGACATAAGGAAGAAAAAAAGAATTAAAGTAAATCTTAGCATTTCAGCCTAAATATTTGTAAAGTAATTACTTTTGGAATCTGAGTACTATTGCAATTGACTCTTAGAAGAGCTGTTTTTATGTTTTGTGATAGACTCTGGGACACATGAACTTGCCTTTGACTCATATGCTGGGACTAGATATCACTCGCTTCCCAGAGTAGGAATGGGAAGGTTAACTAAACTCCTCTCCCAACAGCATACCCATAGCAGCCACAAACACTCTCTATATGCAAGAAATGGAAACATGGATTGTTTCATTAAATTCTAAGTCTATGAGTCTGGTATGATTTTTATCATCTTTTTATAGATGAAGAAATTGAGAATTTAAAACCAAATACCTGATTAGTGCAGAGGTTGCAGTGAGTCAAGATTGTGCCACTACACCCCAGCCTAGATGTCAAGAATGAAACTCCATCTTGGGGGGAAAAACCTTGTAATTGATATAGATAGCCCCAACTTTTCAAAGCCTCTTATTTTACTATGTCAGTCACTCAAGACTACCTAACAAATTAATCCCTGTGCTTTACTTCTCATTACTTTTGTCAATTTCTTCAAAGATTTCTGCACCAGGGTCATTTGCTTCTGCTGCTGGACAGTTATGTCCAGGTATAAAACAGAAAGAGAAAGTATAAAGGTATGAAATAAAAAGTATTTGTCACATCGTGTTTAGAAAGAAGTGATGCTCACACAATATGAAACTTGCTCATTTTAAGTTGTTGATTGTCTAGATAAGGATCAACAAGCTTTTTCCATATAAGGCCATACAATGAATACTTTAGATCTTATAGGCTAGATGGTCTCTGTCACAGCTAGCCAACTCAGCCTTTGTACTGTGAAAGCAACCATCACTCTACATAAAGAAATAGGTAGGTGTAGCCATATTCTAAGAACATTTTATTTGCAAAAATTCGGCTGGACAGATTTGGCCCTAGTTTGCAGACCCTAACTAGGTCATTTATTCTCATACCAAGTGTTGTGGGTTTACCTGATATAAAAATAGTGAGGAATCAAGAAGCGCTTTCTAATTTAATGCAGAAACATAATTAGGCCAGAAATCGGGAGTGTGTGATCATCAGCTTTTAAATTTTTGTGCCCAAGAAAGGAACAAAAGATACTGGAGCCAACTTGAGAGTGGAATGTAGCAAGAGGGAGAGGAGCAGAAAAAAATTACTATTAGACACTAGGCTTGGTACCTTCGTGATAAAATAATCTGTACAACAAACCCCCGAGACATGAGTTTACCTGTATAACCAAAGCATACATGCCCTGCCACCTAAAATAAAAGTTAATACAATAAAATAATGTAATAGCTATTCTAATGGGTTAAAAAGCAACAGCAACAAAGCGCACACACACACACACACAAACACACACACACACACACACACACACACACACTTCGTAGCCAAATGATATGGGACTCAGATCCTATGAGTGAAAAATACAACTAAGACAAATCTGCCGAAATCATCCTTTGGACACATACATATATAAAAAATATATATTATATATATAATATATATTTTAATATAAAATATGTATATATTAAAATATATTATATATATATATATATATATTTTTTTTTTTTTTTTCCCGAGATGGAGTCTCACTCTATCATCTAGGCTAGAGTGCAGTGGCGCAATCTCAGCTCACTGTTACTGCAACCTCCACTTCCGGGTTCCAGTGATTCCCCTGCCTCAGCCTCCTGAGTAGCTGGAATGACAGGCATGTGCCACCATGCCCTGCTAATTTGTTTTTGTATTTTTTGTAGAGATGAGTTTTGCCATGTTGGCCAGGCTGATCTTGAACTCCTGACCTCAAGTGATCTACCTGCCTTGGGATTATATACAAAGCACTGGGATTATAGGCGTGAGCCACCACACCTGACCTCTTTTGACCCATTCTTCCCATTTTCTGCCTTTATTGCAAACAGCATGGGAAACACCTGGGCTGGAAGAGGTCTGTGGGAAAGAATGGGGGATTTGACAGCTAAAGTTTGTTGTTGTGATATAAATGGTTTTAGATCTGATTATCAGAGGGCGATAATCAAGGCCGTGTCTATACAATGCAAACTAAAAAAGAATGCAGATAATATATTTGGTCACCATAACCAGCGACTGATCATGTATGACAACAGCTCCTACTTATCTACCCAGCGTCCTCTATTTCCTCCCTTATTCCTTACCAAGGGAGACCTGATTTTATTGGGGGAATCCCAGAGAAAAAACAGACAGGATTCAATTTCTCAGGAAACTCTTTAACCTAAAGGTGGCCCATATGAGAAATTTCTGGCCAGTGCAATATAAGCAGAAGTCCCCCGGCAGAAAAGCTATTTTTTTTCTTGTTAAAAAGGAGTAGTTTCAGCTGCCATGCACATTGGTGCTGTGCACTTCCTTCTTCCAGATGAGAATATAGATATGATGCCTAGAGATGGAGCAGCCATCTTATAATAATGAAAATCAAACACCATGGAAGATGGAGCAGAAAACTAGAAGGAACCTCAATCCCTGATGATTTTCTTAATGACTGTAATGCTTCCTTCTGGACTTATTTATTTGAGAAACATAAAATTTTATTGCTTAAGCCACTGTTGGCAGGTTTCTGTTAAATGAAGCCAAACACTACCCTAATTGAATGAACTAACTTAAAAATTTTCAAAGCCATGAAAATCAGTCCATTTTCAGTGTTGAGATGCTATCAAGGACAGTATATAAAATCTTGACTTGGCTTTGTGTACTGTAGACAGTAGAGATAAAAGCAAGGCAGTACAGGATTGACCAGTGCTGTGATTGCTGCCCTGTTACTCTTCATCATCTCATTAGCTGAAGTTCGAGGTGCCTGTGTGGCTACTAAGAAAGGCATTTATGATGATGGAGTGTGGGCCCATTAAGAAGTCTGGCTGGCAGAACAGAATCTCCCTTCAGGCTCTACAATTTACTATAAACAGTTTCACAAAAACTCGGCAAAATAGCAGAAAATCTCAGTGCTTGTTAATTAGTTCATAGCCCCCAAGAATGCTCCCACATTTTTTGCTGTTATCTAAGAAGTTCTTCAAGTTAACTATTTGATATTATATAAGAGGAAAAAAAATTAAGTTTTAATGATCCTTTCCTGGTTCTCTACACAGCTTTATAAATAAATTCTATTGAAACCATGTTTATGATGAGTAATTCTTTAAACATTTTCTCTTAAAAGCCTTTTGCCATTAATATTTCAGTTAATTAAAAATGCATTATGCCTTAATCCTTTGTTAAATGCGCAACAGAATAAAACAGCCTATAATATTGAAGTTGGACTTCTTTTGGAATTGGATGGCTGAGCTTACAATTGATGGTTTATTAATGTAAACCTGGTGGGGGGTAAACCAAAGAACATTTCATGTTCTTATGTTTGCAAAAGAGATCAAATTTACAAGGGCATTATTTTTTTCCTACTGAATTCCTAAATGTTACTATTAAAAGACATTGAATATGTGTAATACAAACATGTGTATCCCAAGGGACAGTTCAAAAAGATTTCTAAACATGGAAAGTTTGTGGAAGAATCCAAAATCAAATTAATATCCCAGAGCTTGGATACAAACTTGGATTTTGGAAATGTTTTTCCAGATTAAAAAGGAGTTTTGGTGTGGGGCCCCATATGGAAAACATGCATAATTTATTTAAAAGACCAAAGCAAAAGTGAATTCACAGTTTGAAATCTGGATAATTATGCTATAATTAAAGGACTAGTTTGTTTTTGTTTTTAAATTATTGTCTTCAGAGTTTCCACCCACCCCCATTACTATTCAGAGATTCAAAAGTTTAGTTTATTTTTTTTTATAGTCCTGAAAGTTTTTATCTTCCTTTTAAATGCAACTCAATTTAATAACATATTTTATACCATTTTTTTCACTACAACACAACAATGGGAATTTTTCTATCCTTTCCCTTATTATGACTTTCTGTTTAAAGATTATATCTAAGTAAGGTCACCAAATCAATGAAATTGACTGAGTGAACTGGTTTAATTGGCCACTTAAGTAAATGAATCTGTTCTATGGCACAATTTAGACTCACTCATTCAATAAATATTTGCTGAACCATTTTTGTATGATAGGTCCACTGGCCATGCATTGAGGATTCAGTCCCTGACCCCAGAAGTGTTAAAGCCATTATACTATAAAGATTCCAAAACATTTTACCACTAATGCTCAACATCATAAGAAGCACAGTAGGTCTTCAGCAGAGACTGAACCCCCAACTCATGATCTCTCCACATTTTATTAAATGAAAAGCAAACAAAAACCTTAAGGCTGCTTTATGAAGGAGCAATAGAAAAATTTTTTCCACAATATCTAAAAATTCTGTATAATAGATTCCAATGAATACATATATATTTTAAAATCTTCCAAGACCATAAAGAAATGCAAGTGATTACATATTCAAATATAAAAACTAGTTTTGAGGACAAAATACTCAAGATGCAAGAAAGTTTAGAACATATACAGTTGTGGTAGCAACTAAATTTTGGTTTCCACACTCCTTTCTCTATTCTCTCTCTATATATACATTGTATAATTACATATACTCAAGTCACACAGTGATTCTTTATCTCTGAGACTAGTTATTCTATTAGCTGCTCACTCAAGTGAATTTGTGCCTAGAAAGGATAGTGTATATATTTATTCTTTTGACCTGAGTCCTGAAGAGTTTCTTGTCAGAGGAACAAGCCAAGAGTATAAAATACATTGTTCTGTGGTTACTGTTCTTGAATCTACTTGATCCAATGCACTATAGACCAACATCTCCTTTAATTGTTCAAACTTGCGTGCATGAACACAATACATATGTACAATCTCCAGTGACCAAGCATAAAAGAATATAGTTGAGAGATATAATCATATACGACTTACAGTGTTAGTCTGACACATTTAATGTTGTGAATGATCATTCTTGTACTGCAGCCTTTTTAGATTTAAATGAATAAGCAGTTCATGTAAGGGATAATAACTAGTATGACTTTTAAGATGCTAAGGCGATTGGAGCTCTCGTTGAATCCGCAAAAGGTGAGTCAGAGCTGCATTTCCAGACCGATCTTTGTTGCCCACAGAACGGGGAAACTCCCAAGTATAAAAAAGACACGGGACGCCAGGCAGTAGGTCTGCCTGGCAAAGCTGGCAGCCGGGGTGGCGGCGGCCGGCCCTACCCAGCAATCCCCACAGGGTGCGCTTGTCCGGGTGCCCTGTTGAACTGGCAACCTGAGACTTGAGAGGGCTGGACTTGAGACTGAACGAGACTAGGACAGTAGGCCAGCCCAGGGGATTGCAGGGACAGATCGTTTGGGACACCCAGTGGGACGAACAAAACCATGATTTCAAACTATCCCGAGCAGACGGTCCGAGATGCTCTGTGGGGGAGGGGCGTCCACCACTACCGAGGCAACCTGCCCCAACTGAGATACACGCCCACTGCTGACGCAGCCTGCCATTGCTGAGGCAACATGCTACAACGAAGAGACTCCGCCGCAGGGCATGGCGGAGACCACAGCAGAGCCTGCAGGAACAGGGCAAATCACCCAACAGCAGGGCGGAGCCTCGGCAGGCAAACAGTGGCTAGTCTGCCTTCTAGCTGGGCAGGACACCCCATCGGACATCGAAAAATAAAGCCCGAACCCCCCAACACAGAGCATTTGAGAAAAAAAGGGTTTTTTTTTAATGAGCTCTGTTGCAGCAGAATCAAACAGAGCAGCCTAACAGCCCTGAATGAACAACAGAGCTCACAGCTCAGCAATTGAGCTCCAAAAAAGTACAGACTATCTCCTCAAGCAGCTCCCTGACCCCTCTATATCCAAAAGACAGACATTTGGCAGGCATCATCCTGGGACAAAGATAGCAGAAAAAGAAACGGGTAGCATCCCTCACTGTGCCACAGCTGCTAGAGGTTCACCCCAGACAAGCAGGGCCTGGAGTGGACCTCAGCAGTCGTACAGCAAAGGGGCTAGGCTGGTAGAAGGAAAATCAAGTAACAGAAATACTTCATCATCAACAATCTGGGTGACCAACTCAGAGACCCAATCGAAAAGTCACTACGCAGACGACAAGCAGATAAACCCACAAAGATGGGAAGAAACCAGCGAAAAAAGGAGGAAAACACCCGAAACTAGAACACCTCGCCTCCTAGAAAGGACCAAAACTCCTCACCAGCAAGGGAGCAAAGCTGGACGGAGAATGACTGTGACGAAATGACGGAATTAGACTTCGGAAGGTGGATAAAGAGAAACTTTTGTGAGCTAAAAGAACACGTATTAAATCAATGCAAAGAAACTAAGGAACTTAAAAAAAGATATGAGGAAATGATAACAAGAATGGATAACTTAGAGAGGAATATGAATGAATTAAAGGAGCTGAAAAACACAATACGAGAACTTCGTGAAGCATGCACAAGTTTCAATAGCCGAATCGACCAAGCAGAAGAAAGAATATCTGAAGTCGAAGACCAACTCAATGAAATTAAATGAGAAACCAAGATTAGAGAAAAAAGCACAAAAAGGAATGAACAAAGTCTCCAAGAAATGTGGGACTATGTGAAAAGACCTAACCTACGTTTGATAGGTGTACCAGAAGGGGACGAAGAGAATGAATCCAAGCTGGAAAATACTCTTCAGGACATCATCCAGGAAAAATTCCCCCACCTAGCAAGACAGGCCAACACTCAAATGCAGGAAATACAGAGAACACCACAAAGATATTCTGCAAGAAGAGCAACCCCAAGGCACATAATCGTCAGATTGAACAAGGTTGAAATAAAGGAGAAAATACTAAGGGCAGCCAGAGAGAAAGGTCGAGTTACCCACAAAGGGAAGCCCATCAGACTCACAGCAGATCTCTCAGCAGAAACACTACAAGCCAGAAGAGAGTGGGGGCCAATATTCAAGATTCTTAAAGAAAAGAACTTTCAACCCAGAATTTCATATCCAGCCAAACTGAGCTTCAGAAGTGAAGGAAAAATAAAATCCTTTGCGAACAAGCAAGTACTCAGAGATTTTGTCACCACCAGGCCTGCTTTACAAGAGCTCCTAAAAGAGGCACTACACATACAAAGGAACAACCAGTACCAGCCATTCCAAAATCACACTGAATGCTAAAGAGCATCAACATAATAAAGAATCTACAACAACTAACAGGAAAAACAGCCACTTAGCATCAAAATGGCAGTATCAAATTCACACATAACAATATTAACCCTAAATGTAAATGGACTAAATGCACCAATCAAAAGACACAGACTGGCAAATTGGATAAAAATCCAAAACCCATCAGTGTGCTGTATCCAGGAAACCCATCTCACATGCAAGGATACACAAAGGCTTAAAATAAAGGGATGGAGGAAGATTTACCAAGCAAATGGAGAGCAAAAAAAAGCAGGAGTTGCAATTCTCATCTCTGGTAAAATAGACTTTAAAGCAACAAAGATCAAAAGAGACAAAGAAGGCCATTACATACTGGTAAAAGGATCGATAAAACAAGAAGAGCTAACGATCCTAAACATATATGGACCCAATGCAGGAGCACCCAGATACATAAGGCAAGTTCTTAATGACTTACAAAGAGACTTAGACTCCCACACAATAATAGTGGTAGACTTTAACACTCCACTGTCAATATTAGACAGATCAACCAGACAGAAAATCAACAAGGATATCCAGGGCTTGAACTCAGACCTGGAGCAAGCAAACCTGATAGACATTTACAGAACTCTCCACCCCAAATCCACAGAATATACATTCTTCTCAGCACCACATCACACCTACTCAAAAATTGACCACATAATTGGAAGTAAAGCACTGCTCAGCAAATGCAAAACAACTGAAATCATAACAAACAGCCTCTCAGACCATAGTGCAATCAAGTTAGAACTCAGAATACAGAAACCAACCCAGAACCGCACAGCTTCATGGAAACTGAACAACTGGCTCTTGAATGTTGACTGGGTAAACAATGAAATGAAGTCAGAAATAAAGAAGTTCTTCGAAACCAATGAGAACGAAGACACAACATGCCAGAACCTCTGGGACACATTTAAAGCAGTCTCTAGAGGAAAGTATATAGCAATAAGTGCCCATATGAGGAGAATGGAGAGATCCAAAATTGACACCCTATCGTCAAAATTGAAAGAGCTAGAGGAGCAAGATAAAAAAAACTCAAAACCCAGCAGAAGACAAGAAATAACTAAGATCAGAGCTGAACTGAAGGAGATTGAGATACGAAAAACCCTTCAAAAAATCAATAAATCCAAGAGCTGGTTTTTTGAAAAGATCAACAAAATAGACAGACCACTAGCCAGATTGATTAAAAATAAAAGAGAGAACAACCAAATAGATGCAATAAAAAATGATAAAGGGGAAATCACCACAGATTCCACAGAAATTTAAACCATCATCAGAGAATATTACAAACAACTCTATGCACATAAACTAGTAAACCTGGAAGAAATGGATAAATTCCTGGACTCCTGTGTCCTCCCAAGCCTAAACCAGGAGGAAGCTGAAACTATGAATAGACCAATAACAAAGTCAGAAGTCGAGGCAGCAATTAAGAGCCTACCACACAAAAAAAGCCCAGGTCCAGACGGGTTCACAGCCGAATTCTACCAGACACACAAAGAGGAGCTGGTACCATTCCTTCTAAAACTATTTCAAACAATCCAAAAAGAGGGAATACTTCCCAAATCATTTTACGAGACCAACATCATCCTGATACCAAAACCCGGCAGAGACCCAACAAGAAAAGAAAACTTCAGGCCAATATCCATGATGAACATAGATGCAAAAATCTTCAATAAAATATTGGCAAGCCGAATGCAACAGCAAATCAAAAAACTTATTCACCATGATCAAGTAGGATTCATCCCGGGGATGCAAGGCTGGTTCAACATACACAAGTCTATCATCGTAATTCACCACATAAACAGAACCAAAAACAAAAACCACATGATTATCTCAATTGACGCAGAGAAGGCATTTGACAAAATTCAACAGCCCTTTATGCTAAAAACCCTCAATAAACTCGGTATCGATGGAACGTATCTCAAAGTAATAAAAGCTATTTATGACAAACCAACAGCCAGTATCATACTGAATGGGCAAAAACTGGAAGCATTCCCTTTGAAATCTGGCACTAGACAAGGATGCCCTCTTTCACCACTCCTATTCAATATAGTTCTGGAAGTTCTAGCCAGAGCAATCAGGCAAGAAAAAGAAATAAAGGGTATTCAAATAGGAAAGGTGGAAGCCAAATTGTCTCTATTTGCAGACGACATGATAGTATACCTAGAAGACCCCATCGCCTCAGCCCAAAAACTCCTGAAACTGATAAGCAACTTCAGCAAAGTCTCAGGATATAAAATCAATGTGCAAAAATCACAAGCATTCGTCTACACCAATAACAGACTTAAAGAAAGCCAAATCAAGAATGAACTGGCATTCACAATTGCTACAAAAAGAATAAAATACCTTGGAATACAACTCACAAGGAACGTAAGGGACCTCTTCAAGGAGAACTACAAACCACTGCTCAACGAAATCAGAGAGGACACAAACAGATGGAGAAACTTTCCATGTTCATGGTTAGGAAGAATTAATATCGTGAAAATGGCTATACTGCCCAAAGTAATTTACAGAATCAATGCTATCCCCATCAAGCTACCATTGACTTTCTTCACAGAACTGGAAAAAACCACCATGAACTTCATATGGAACCAAAAGAGAGCCTGCATAGCCGAGTCAATTCTAAGCAAAAAGAACACAGCGGGGGGCATCACACTACCGGATTTCAAACTATACTACAAGGCTACAGTAATCAAAACAGCATGGTACTGGTACCAAAACAGAGATATAGACCAATGGAACAAAACAGAGGCACCAGAGGCAACACAACATATCTACAACTATACAATCTTTGATAAACCTGACAAAAACAAGCAAGGGGAAAAGGATTCCCTGTTTAACAAATGGTGTTGGGAAAACTGGCTAGCCATGTGCAGAAAGCAGAAACTGGACCCCTTCCTGACACCTTACACTAAAATTAACTCCAGATGGATTAAAGACTTAAACATAAGACCTGGCACCATAAAAACCCTAGAAGGAAATCTAGGCAAAACTATCCAGGACATAGGAGTAGGCAAGGACTTTATGAACAAAACACCAAAAGCATTGGCAACAAAAGCCAAAATAGACAAATGGGACCTAATGAAACTCCACAGCTTCTGCACGGCAAAAGAAACAGTCACTAGAGTGGATCGGCAACCAACAGAATGGGAAAAAATTTTTGCAGTTTACCCATCTGACAAAGGGCTGATATCCAGAATTTACAAAGAACTCAAACGGATTTACAGGAAAAAAACAAACAAGCCCATTCAAAAGTGGGCAAAGGATATGAACAGACATTTTACGAAAGAAGACATATATGAGGCCAACAATCATATGAAAAAATGCTCATCGTCACTGGTCATCAGAGAGATGCAAATCAAAACTACATTGAGATACCATCTCATGCCAGTTAGAATGGCGATCATTAAAAAATCTGGAGACAACAGATGCTGGAGAGGATGTGGAGAAAAAGGAACACTTTTACACTGTTGGTGGGAGTGTAAATTAGTTCAACCATTGTGGAAGACAGTGTGGCGATTCCTCAAGGCCTTAGAAATAGAAATTCCATTTGACCCAGCAATCCCATTACTGGGTATATATCCAAAAGACTATAAATCGTTCTACTATAAGGACACATGTACACGAATGTTCATTGCAGCACTGTTTACAATAGCAAAGACCTGCAATCAAACAAAATGCCCATTGATAATAGACTGGATTGGAAAAATGTGACACATATACACCATGGAATATTATGCAGCAATCAGAAATGATGAGTTTGTGTCGTTTGTAGGGATATGGATGAATCTGGAGAACGTCATCCTCAGCAAACTGACACAAGAACAGAAAATGAAACACCGCATATTCTCACTCATAGGTGGGTGATGAAAAATGAGAACACACGGACACAGAAAGGGGAGTACTAAACACTGGGGTCTATTGGGGGTAAAAGGGGAGGGCCAGTGGGAGGGGTAGGTGGGGAGGGATAGCCTGGGGAGAAATGCCAAATGTGGGTGAAGGGGAGAAGGAAAGAAAAGCACACTGCCATGTGTGTTCCTATGCAACTGTCTTACATGCTCTGCTCATGTACCCCAAAACCTAAAATCCAATAAAAAATTAAAAAAAAAAAAAGATGCCAAGGCTAGCATGTTGAGGAGTCACCGAAAAGTAGGGAGGAAGAGGAATAAGTGGTGCTGGAACTATCCAAAGGTTTCTCTGAAGACTTCTAGATCCAACCCACATGAAGTCAACATTCTCTCTTTGGTTGAAAGCATCCAGCGAGATAGTATTTCCACAGCTGAAAGGCTTCCTTCTATTCACCAAGATAATTACATTGAATTTAGGGGAGAGACAGGCCCATTCACTTTATTTAAAAACCCTGAGACCTGCTCAAGGGACTGTGCTGTCATGCTGTAATAATCCTAAGGACTTGTGTTCAGTTCATAGCAGGCACTCAAAATATTTTTCATAAAAGTTTGAATGAATGGAGTCAGAGTTGCCTCTTTTCATGGAAAAGCAGACCATACTGGGCAACCTAGTCTCAAGTTCCAGATAGGAACATAAGGAGATAAAGAGAATAGAGCAATGAGCAATCTCTCTTCAGCCACAGGAGAGAGGACTGGCAGCTAAAACCTCTGTTTCCTTCTTCATTCCCATTCACAAATACCTATGTGAATATTGCAAGGGTCATCTGCCAAATTGCTTTGTACTATAGGGTTAAAAAGTCCTCTCATCAAGGAAACAAACAACCTGTCTTTAAATCCTAACAAGAAACATGGATTTCCAGGTGGCGGGACTTAGGGCTCTGCGATAGGAGCACAGAGCTAGGCTGGGGTTGTGTTAGGAATCAGGACATGGGCCCTGTCTGCCAAGAAAAACCAAGGTAAGAGATATGGGAGGTAGGTGAGGAGCACAGCAAGTGAAGATGGAGAGGAGAGTGAAGGGAAGAGGGACGGAAACAAGAAAGTCAAGAGGGAAACCAAAGAAATAAGAAAAAAAAAAGTGCAAAGGGAGACAAAGCCAGGAGTAAATGAATGATGGGAAAGCACTGAATCAAAGGACATGAGATGAGAGCAAGCAAAGCAAGGAAACTAGAGAGAAGCAAAATTATGCAAGTCTTGGATTATGAGTAGCAAGAAAAAGTATCCTCACAGAGAGTCTACACCGTATGTATCTACTTGAATGAAATTATTATTATATAGGGCTGGGTGCGGTGGCTCACAACTGTAATCCCAGCACTTTGGGAGGCTGAGGAGGGCAGATCACAAAGTCAGGAGTTCAAGACCAGCCTAGCCAACATGGTGAAACCCTGTCTCTACTAAAAATGCAAAAGTTAGCCGGACATGGTGGCGTGTGCCTGTAGTCCCAGCTACTCAGGAGGCTGAGGCAGAAAATCGCTTGAACCCTGGAGGTGGAGGTTGCAGTGAGCCAAGTTCATACCACTGCACTCCAGCCTGGGTAACAGAGCGAAACTCCATCTTAAACAACAACAAACAAAAAACAGACAAAGCTAATCTACGGTGTGGGAAATCAGAATAGTGGTTACTTTTGATGAGGTCCAATATGGCTTGGTGGGGGCTCCTAGGATTATAGGCGTTGAACATGTTCTATTTCTCAATCTGGGAGGCAGTTACATGAGTGTGTTCACTGTGCAAGAAGTCATCAGGTCGGGTGCAGTGGCTCACACCTGTAATCCCAGCACTTTGGAAAACCAAGGCAGGCAGATTACCTGAGGTCAGGAGTTTAATTAAGACCAGCCTGGCCAACATGGTGAAACTCCATCTCTACTAAAAATACAAAAATTATCAAGGCATGGTGACACATGCCTGTAATTCCAGCTACTCAGGAGGCTGAGGCAGGAGAATTGCTTGAGCCCAGGAGATGGAAGTTGCAGTGAGCAGAAATCAGCCCACTGCACTCCAGCCTGGCCAACAGAGTGAGACTCTATTAAAAAAGAAAAGAAAAAAGAAAAGCAATCATTAGACTACATTTATGATTTGTAAAACTTGTTACACTTCAGTGTCTTTTATTTAAAGTAAAAAGTCTATGGAAATTCTTTAATTATTGTATTAGATAGATTCTAGCTGTAGTACAGTTGCTGGTGTTACAGACAGGCACCTCAGCTGTCCAGAGTTGTGTTTCTCATACACTTCAGTTCATGGTTCAGTAGTCCAGGCAAGACTGCTCTTACATTTTATTTTATGTTACTTTTGTTCCCTTCACTCCCCATCTTTCTTCCTCCTAGGTACCCACCCTAGTGTATTTAATATATAGCCTTTCAATTCACTATCCAGTCTTCTATGTAGAAATCTGTATATCCTTGAAAAACACATGTCGGTATTTTTTAAAATTTTTATTTTAAGTTCCAGGATGCATGTGCAGGACATGCAAACATAGGTAAACATGTGCCATAGTGGTGTGCTGCAACTATCAACCCATCACCTAGGTTTTAAGCCCCAAGTGTATTAGCTATTAATCCTGATGCTCTCCTTCCCCGCCACCCGCCGACAGGCCCCAGTGTGTAATGTTCCCCTCCCTGAATCCATGTGTTCTCATTCTTCAGCTCCCACTTATGAGTGAGAACGTATGGTGTTTGGTTTTCTGTTCCTGTCTTAGTTTGCTGAGGATGGTGGTTTCCAGCTCCATCCATGTCACTGCAAAGGACATGATTTTGTTCCTATTTATGGCTGCATAGTATTTCATGGTGTATATATACCACATTTTATCCAGTCTATCATTAATGGGCATTTGAGTTGATTTCACATCTTTGCTATTGTTAATAGTGCTGCAATGAACATATGTATGCATGTATCTTTAAAATAAAGTGATTTATTTTCTTTTTTAGTGTATACCCAGTAATAGGATTGCTGGGTCAAATGGTGTTTCTGGTTCTAGGTCTTTGAGGAATTGCCATACTGTCTTCCACAATGGTTGAACTAATTTACATTCCCACCAACAGTGTAAAAGCATTCCTATTTCTTCACAGCCCCACCAGCGTCTGTTGTTTCTGGACTTTTTTATAATCGCCATTCATGCGTGAGATGGTATCTCATTGTGGTTTTGATTTGCATTTCTCTAATAATCAGTGATGTTGAGCTTTTGTTCTTTTTCTTTTTTTTTCTTTTCTTTTTTTCTTTCTTTCTTTCTTTTACTTTTTTCTTTTCTTTTTTGAGATGAAGTCTTGCTCTTGTTGCCCAGGCTGGAGTGCAATGGTGCAACCTTGGCTCACTGCAACCTCCGCCTCCTGGGTTCAAGCAATTCTGCCTCAGCCTTCCAAGTAGCCAGGATGGCAGGTGCCCACCACCATGCCTGGCTGCTTTTTCTATTTTTTAGTAAAGATGGGGTTTCACCATGTTGGCCAGTCTGGTCTCAAACTCCTGACCTCAGGTGATTCACCTGCCTCGGCCTCCTAAAGTATTGCTGGCATTACAGATGTGAGCCACCTTGCCTGGCTGTTGAGGGTTTTTTTGTCTTTTTTTTTTTTTTTTTTGAGCTGGAGTCTCTTTTGCCAGGCTGGAGTGCAGTGGCAGGATCTTGGCTCACTGCAACCTCCACCTCCCGAATTCAGGCAATTTTCCTGCCTCAGCCTCCCAAGTAGCTGGGACTACAGGTGAGCGCCACCATGCCCAGCTAATTTTTGTATTTTTAGTAGAGACAAGGTTTCACCATGTTGACCAGGATGGTCTTAATCTCTTGACCTCATGTTCCACCTGCCTCTGCCTTCCAAAGTGCTGGGATTACAGGCATGAACCACCGTGCCCAGCTGTTGAGCTTTTTTTTCACTTTTTTTGTGTATGTGTGGTTATTATACATAAATGATACAACCGTTGGCATTCATCAAGCTTTGTCTGTTCTAAACAACAGTGGTGATATATGTAAATGATGCACACCTAAAAATCTCATTTTGTTTTTTACAAATTAGACTTAAACATTGATTTTGATATTTATTCATGTTATATGAAAATTGAGTTTATTTATTATAATTACTGCATGGCATTCCACTGTATGCCTGCATTTTACTTATCCATCATTCTAAAAACAGACATCCAAGTTTCCTCACACTCCTTGCTGTCACAAACTATACAGGTCTCCCTATGGTTCTGTATGAAAGTTAGTTAAGCATGTCTTCAAGGCTTTTTATCTTTATCTTTATCATCAATTTTCTTTGCAGGAAGATTTGGTCATGTTCCCATCAGGCTTTATAATTCTTTTTCATATTTTTCCCAATCTAATAAGCAAAAAAAAAAAAAAATCAATATATGGCTGGGTGCAGTGGCTTATGCCTATAAGTGCTTTGGGAGGCTGAGGCAGGAGGATTGCTTGAGTCCAGCAGTTCAAGGCTAGCCTGAGCAACATAGTGAAATCCAGTCTCTACAAAAATAAAAATAAAAATAGCTAGGCATGATGGCACTTGCCTATAGTCCTTTCTGATTGTGGGGCTGAGGCAGGAGGATCACTTGAGCCCAGGAATTCAGAGTTGCAGTGAACTATGATGGTGCCATGGCACTCCAGCCTGGGCAATAAAGCAAGACCCTTTCTCTAAAAAAACAAACAAACCAAAAATTGTGATTATATTATTAACTAGCATTTTTAAATAACTTGTAAAATTAAACTTTTTTTATGGTTTTGGCCATTTGTATTTCTGCTTAGTTAAGCATTTGTTCATACCTTTATTTTTATTCTGAGATATTTTTTCTTCTTGACTTTTAAGACATATTCATATTTTAACAAAATTGACCTGTGGTGATCATATATTACAATTATTTTCATTTTATTTTTCTTTTTACCTTGTTTATTATGCTGCTAGGTGGTGATGAGAGGGTAGTTTAGTTTGGGTTTTGCTTGTTTATTGTTTAGTTTTTTTTTTGTTTTGGCCTTAAATCTGTTATCTTTTTGGTTTTGGCTTTGGAGGTAATACTTAAAAAGAGTAAAGAATGTTCTAATTTAATTACATGTTAGGAGATAAGGGAAGTGTGGGAGAAGGGAAATAGGGTTATAAGGAACATTATCATAACCAAACTAAAGGGAACTGTATTTGCAAAACAATTTATTGATGTTAGAGCTTTTCTAAGAAAAATTCCAAGAATATGTGATTTATTTAATTGACTACTCTCTAATTTACAATTTTCTCACTTAGTCAAAAAGCAATGTACTATAATCCCCCTTTCCTGCCTTCTAACCTATCTATAATAATTATGATTGATATTTCAATAAATGTGCTAATTTGTTTTAATTACCCAAAGCCTTAGCATCTGTAGCTTTAAACATACATAATACTTTACTTTTAGTGCATATTTTGCTGATGTTCTATGTTCAATTTGCTCTCTTGAAATTTATAATTTTGGTCAGGTGGTATGGCTCACGCCTGTAATCCCAGCACTTTGGGAGGCTGAGGCGGGTAGATCACGAAGTCAGGAGTTCAAGACCAGCCTGGCCAACATGGCGAAACCCCGTCTCTACTGAAAGTACAAAAAATTAGCTGGTGTGGTGGTACACCCCTGTAATCCCAGCTACTTGGGAGGCTGAGGCAGGAGAATCACTTGAACCCAGGAGGCGGAGATTGTGGCGAGTGGAGACACCACTACACTCCAGCCTGGGTGACAGAGCAAGACTCTGTCTCAAAAAAAAAAAAAAGATTTTTAATACGCTTAAGTTGCAATCAGAGGAAAAGAAAAAAAAAAGGAAATTTATGATTTTACTTGTTTGGGGTTTTCTTGGGGGCAATATTTTATTTTATAGAGACTATGAAAGGTAATTTCCATTGCTAAGGGAAATTAGTCCTTCTGTCATTTGCTTTCTTTCTTGGGTGCAGTAGAAATAAAAAAAAAATTACCACTTCATCCTTAACAAAATATGATAAAGTAAATCTAGCAAAATTCAAAAAGGGTAATACGCCATGGCCAACTGGATTTTATCTCAGGAATGCAAAGCTGGTTGCATTAAAAAATCAGTCAATAGATTTCACCACATTAGCAGAAATTTGAAAAAGCCATATGGTTATCTCAACAGACACAGAAAGCTCATTTGACAAAATCCAATGCTATTTCATAGTAGAAACTCTCAGAAAACTACAGATGGAGGAAAATATCCAGGCCCAACTGCCCAACTAATGTCCTGCTTGTCATGAAGGACTGTAATGGGGGCAGTGAGCATAATACAAATTTATAATCCCCAAAAATTAGTCTATAGCACATTTGTTTATATTTAGAAGGGCAGAGAAAAATCATAACTGGCTGTATCAACACCACTTATAAACAAGCCATTTTCCACCTCATTTATATTAAAGGTCAACTTTATCAATCACTAAATCCTTGTGTAATCTGAGTAATACCGGACGTTTGGTTTTACCTTATGGTCAGGTTCAACACATCATCATCAACCAACAAATAAACAAAAACTCGACAAATATTCTCTTCTGAAAGCACTGAAGAGCACCATGGGTTTTTAGGGATACTGACAAAAGCATCGTACATTTCTGCACAGTGAAACTTGCTTAAAATGATTTTTAATCATCTTGCCCTCTTCTCAGAGTTTTATCTCAGCATTTCAAACTCTCTGCTCCAAAACTACAAATCCAAGTTGATTCTCTCCTCTATCTCATTTTAGTAGGTACCATAGCACAACCACTTCCTAGTCTTCTAAAAGCAAGTACCCCTGACCAGCAATGATGCCAATGGACAGCAGACTCCTTAAATGCATAGCTCAGCTCTTATCTCAATGGTGCACCTCCCCAGAATTCAGGCTTTACATACTTTACCAACCTTTGCACTGTCTAGGCACCACTTCTTTTATTACCATGGGTTCATAGTGCTTTAATATCTGATAGGGCAGGATCTTTCTCATTATTCTTTTCAACATATTTTCTTGGTCATTCTCGTTCCAGAAAAACTCCAAATCATTATTTTTTTTCAACCTCTCTTATGCCTGTTGTTTTAAATTGGGATTGTAATTGGCATTGCATTAAATGTATGGATTATCTGGAAAAAAATCTTTCTGTTCACAGAATTATCTTCCTTTCTAGAAACATGATGCATATATTAATCATTCATACATGATTCATCCATGTTTTATTTTGCATGCATTAGCAAAATTTTATCTTTTTCTTCATATAGGGCCTTATGCATGTGTTAGCTTTTTTATTTTTTGAGATGGAGTTTCGCTCTTGTTACCCAGGCTGGAGTACAATGGCGTGATCTCAGCTCACCGCAACCTCCGCCTACTGGGTTCAGGCAATTCTCCTGCCTCAGCCTCCTGAGTAGCTGGGATTACAGGCACGCACCACCATGCCCAGCTAATTTTTTTGTATCTTTAGTAGAGACGGGGTTTCACCATGTTGACCTGGATGGTCTCGATCTCTTGACCTCGTGATCCACCCGCCTCGGCCTCCCAAAGTGCTGGGATTACAGGCTTGAGGCATTAGCTTTATTTCTATGTGTTTTTCATTTGATCTAGTTGTAACTGTTTACATTTTAAACTGGTTATTACTGGTATATAAGAAAGCTACAGATTTTAAGTATAATTTTGTAAATCAGTTGAATTGATAAAACACCATATATAAGTTCTAATTGTTTTTCACTTAGTTATTTTGGATTTGTAGGCATAGAATCTTATCTGCAAAGAGAGATAATCTCATTTTCATTTTCTTATTATATTAGAACTTATATAATAACAGTACATAATAGAAGTTCTATGGATATTTTTGTCATGGACTATTTAATATTTCACATTCAGTCTAATGCCTGGTATTGGTTATTTTCAATGTTTAGAAAGTATCCTTTTTCAGTTTTCTGATAATTATTATGAAGAATGGGTGTTGATTTCCATGAAATGCTTTTTTGGCACCTATCAAACGTGTTTCTTATGTCCTCTGATGTACATATATGATTAAATATAATTCTACCTTTAAATAAACAAACTAGAAAAGCCTGTACATAGAGGAGCTGTGCTATACCATCTATGCTGATGAAGTATTTGTCAGGTTTTTTTTCAGACAGTCTTGCTTTGTTGCCCAGGCTGGAGTGCAGTGGTGTGTGATCTCAGCTCACTGCAACCTCTGCCTCCTGGGTTCAAGCAATTCTCCTGCCTCAGCCTCCTGAGTAGCTGGGATTGCATGCACGTGCCACCACACCCAGCTAATTTTTTGTATTTTTAGCAGCGATGGGATTTCACCATGTTGGTTAGGCTGGTCTTGAACTCTTGACCTCAAGTGATCCACCTGCCTCAGCCTCCCAACTTGCTAGGATAACAGGTGTGAGCCACTGCACCCAGCCTATCATGACTTTTTAAGTGTGCTTTTCACTGCCATCATTAAGTCATCGTAGAGATTATGGGTAGAAATAGAGATTATGGGTGGAAAAGTCATTACTACTTACATGTACTGATAATTTAGTCATTCCAACACATGCTAAGCATCTATTGGATGTAAAGAGAGCTGGCAGATATAATATTAATATTACAGAGTCCTTTGGTTTTTTTTTTGTTGTTGTTTTTTGAGACAGGGTCTTGCTCTGTCACCCAGGCTAGAGTGCAGTTGCACAATCATGGCTCACTGTAGCCTTGACCTCCTGGGCTCAAGCTATCCTCCCACTTTAGCCTCCTGAGTAACTAGGACCATAGACACATACCACAACCGGCAACTTTTTAAAATTTTCTTGTAAAGACAGGGTCTTACTATGTTTCCCAGGCTGGTCTTGAACTCCTGGGCTCAAGTGATCCTCCCAGCTTAGCCTCCCAAAGTGCTGGGATTACAGGTGTGAGCCATCATGCCTGGCCTGATACAGCTTTTATTAAAATTTTGACATTCCTGAAAGCCTGATAAATGTCTTAGTCAATTAAATTGGATGTGATAGAAACGAATGGATCTGATTCCCCAGATTCTAGCAAAATGACTGGCAAATGGTAGTTGCTCAACCAGCTTTAATGAATGATGGAGGCAATGTAGATGCTGAGAGCCACAGGGGCAAGCTATGTTTGAGTCCTTACAGGACAGTCAAGTGTCAAGCACCAGGGTGAGTGGATCTAATCACCATGTCTAGAGAATGGAAATTAAGGTCATGGGCCAGTACTTCAGAGTGTTATGTGGACAAGCTCAAAGTGAAAGCAGTCTGGGAGACTTGAGAACTGAGACTCAGAGAGTACCACTCTTCACACCCAAAGGGGCTTCCTTGACTAGGGTTTTTATCTTTCTTAGCTAAGTTACAGAATGAGCTTTCAGAAATTTTCAACATGAGCTGTCCAGAAACTTTGTTTGGTGGTACAGAAATGAGCATAACTTTGAAGATCTATAGATCCTGTAGCCTATCCAGACCACTTACTTTTCCATGGAATAATAAACTAAGTTTCTGAGTTACATATTATACAGGGTAGGCTTAAACATAGCGCAAGTTTCTCTCTTGCTCACATAAATAGGCTTAAATGATTCCAACTTGGTGAGGAATTTGGAGGTGGGGGAATGGGGACAATGTTGTGCATGTAGTCATTCAGCAAACCAGCTCACAGAGGCTGTGCCATCTTTAACATGTAGCTTCCTGAGGCACCCATAGATGTTTCCCTAGCCCATGGAACAAGAAATAGCAGGAACTTTACATGGGGGATTTTTATAGACTGGGTCTGGAAGCAAAGTGCATTCCTTTTACTTGTGTTTTATCGGCTAGAATGTAGTCACAACGACCACATCTAACTGAAAGGGAGACTAGGAAATGAAGTCTATCATGTTCTCAGGAAGATGAAACCATGTGATGACAAGGTAATAGTTTTTACCATGGGCCAGACTGATTTTTCAGGTTCACTAAAAAGTTTTTATTATAGATTCCTTCTCAACAAAGCCTGAAGTACTCCTAATTTTAACTCATATACTCACTGCAATAATCTTAGCTCTGCCCTTGTAGGAATTGTCAGACACTATTGTTTCTGACCATGGAATTACATTTGTCTTTGTGAGATGTAAACAGTTTGTGGACATGAGTCTCATCTGTGAAGTCCTCATCATGCCTCATTCCTGGCAAACTAAAGATGTCATTTCCATCTCTTGCCACCCAGTCCATCACTCTGTGTTCAGCATGAAATGTGAGGCCCTCAGCATAGGAGTTAAGAGTATGAGCAACTGAATCAGATATAGCTGGGTTTGGGTCCTAAGTCCACTAATCCATCACATGTTCATGGGAAAGTTTCTTAACTAGTCTTGTTCCATGTTCCTTCAACCCTAAAACAGCCATAATAATAATATCTACCTGTAGGATTGTGTGAGTGGGTTCAATGAAGTGATGCACACTTAGCACTGTACCTGACATTTCTTAAGCACTGAAGTATTAGCCAGCTGGCTAATGATCAGCTGGTAATGGTACTAATAACTACCAAGCTGGAAATAGTAGGTGTAAAAACTGGTCTTTCAGTATGATTAAAGTAATTTATATGTGTTTAAGATAAACAGAAATATATTTTGAATGGGCTGGTTAGTGGCTCACACCTGTAATCCCAGCATTTTGGGAAATCGAGGCAGGTAGATCACCTGAGGTCAGGAGTTTGAGACCAGCCTGGCCAACATGGCAAAACCTCATCTCTATTAAAAATACAAAAATTAGCTGGGCATAGTGGCACACACCAGTAATCCCAGCTACTCAGGAGGCTGAGGCAGGAGAATTGTTAGAACCCAGAAAGAGGAGGTTGCAGTAAGCCAAGATTGCACCACTGTACTCCAGCCTGGGTGACAAAGCAAAACCTTACCTCAGTGTTTTGCAAACCATCTATATCTATATCTATATCTATAACATCTATATCTATATCTATATCTATATCTATATCTATATCTATATCTATATCTATATCTATATCTATCTATGATATTTTATATGTGTATATACACACAGGATGTTATCTTTTATATGTATATATAGGATGTTATTTTGACTGTATCTACTCTCCAGCCATATATTATCAAAGGAGTTGAAACCGGGGGTCTTCCAGCCATTATAACTTAGTTGATGGGGTCTCTGTCATGCACTACACTGTCAAGAAAGAAGATGTGGGAGTTTATCAGCCATCTGGTCTACCTCATATTGGTGAGCATATCAGACCAGGCTGATAGCTTCCAAAATGTTTTACATGTTGAAGAAGGAAGGCAATAGTTCTCTGATCAGCATAACTGCTGAAAAGGTACTCACTTCTTTTTCTAGATACTTTATTCAGGAATTTAAAACATGCCTTACTCCAAAAGTGGATACAAAATTGCTTATATGCAAAAATATAGTTCAAGATAAAAAGACTAAGTGGAGGAATTGTGGGAAAGGGAAAATTAGAGTAGGACAAATAAGATAAAAACCAGGGATAACATATTTACACAAAGTGCATTCAAAAAGTCCAGTATAAGTTGTAAAATATTGGCTAGAATTTCACTGAGCTGCCTAGGATCAAAAGTGAAAGAATGAAACCTATTCCTGAAAATTGTTCATGAAAACTGTAACTATTCCCAATACCGAGTTTTGAGAAAAATGTCTTGATTGAATAACTGTATAGAGAATATTTGACCATATAACATGTCAGCTAGGCTCTCTGCAACACATATACAGTGAAACTAAGTCCTCCTTGTAGGCAGTTAAGGGAAATATGTAATATTTTTACACCCATTGGTTTGAATACAAAAGAAACTGAAAATGTCTCCCCTTCTGGATTAGCAAGTTCTGGTAGATAAGGGAGGACAGATGTCATGAATGTCCAGATCATGTAGCTCAAAATCCATGTGGTGATTTTCAGTTCCTTTGAATTCCTGTAGTCAAATGCCTGATGTCTCAGGGAGGGCTTAGATAAGAATTTCTTTGTGAAAAAAATAACTTTCACATTGAACCACATAAATTCTTGTTGGCTTCTTCTTCCCACCCAATACAAACTGTCCTTTTTGTTTGTCACTCTTCAGGATTCTTTATGCACAATATTTTATTGTAATGATGATTTGAACTACACTGTATTTGCTACCCACGTGATAATTTTTCTCTTCTTTCTGTGATGTGTTTTCAAATAAGTAGATTGAGCACTAAGGTAGCTCAGAGGAAAAGAGTTAATAGGAACAAAAGAGACGAGGCAGCACACATTTTTATGGTCTCTTATTTTTGTCCTGGTGCTCTTGTAGACACAGAAGTGCAGCAAATGTACCCTTTATGGAATACAGTCTGCTGTGCAAAGGCTGTCGTGTATTTGGAATTCATTTTGGAAGCAGGACAGAGGTGTGTTTTTCATTATGCCACATTGGATTTTCGCATTCAAGAGTATAATTACCAAACCCAGCCCTCAAACCACTGCAAAAACATCACATGCTTCTTACACACATTTTTTTCCCCTTCAAACTGGCACTCAATTGCCCACCAAGAGCCCTGCCCACAGTAGGGTTAGTTTAAAATTCTTTTTAAACACAGTTGTAACATGGCTCTCATCCACAAAACAAATATTATTAGCACTTAAATCATAGCATTATTCTTACCTTATAGATCACTAGGTGCCTTTAATGTGCAATGACTATTAGATTCAGACCCTGAGTCAGACTGTCCCTGTTATAAAACTCTCTCCAGGAGTCCAGCTCTCAGCAACACTCCAGTATCTCTTTCAGGCCTAAAATCAACATTGTGCCACAAATCTGAAGTTCAGAAGGTCAATTCAGTGTGGAGTTTAACTTCTTTTTGATTTAAAGTTTAGAAACAATGCTAAGAGGACACAAGTAGACATTCTATGCTTCTTTGCCTTACAGCCTATTCAAAGTCAGTGAGAAATTCAAAGAGCTGGGCTCTCTCACATTTTCCCTTCCTTGCTAACTGATGATTCCTCCTCTCTCTGCCTGTGGACTGGCAGACAGAAGTGACCAAGGCCTTCTCAGATCATAAAGGTTGGACAGAAGCAGTTTCACACTGAGTTGTAGTCTAGCAGCTTAAAAGATTTAATACAGCTTTTTGAAAACTATCAGTAAAGAGGAGTAGCCATGGGGGAAAGGAAGCCACTTATTACCTAGCATCATGTGGTACATACACCACTGACATAATGCAAGCTGATTTTAGGTGACATATTAATGGACATTTATTCTTGTCATAGTGAATTGTTTATAATAACTTGCCTTTGAATAACATTGACTATGCGCTACACATTGTTCTAAGTGTTGACATGTATTAACTCATTTAATCTTCCTAACAACTCTAGGACCAGAGTAGGTACTATTATTATCCCGATCATTATTAAAACACAGAAAGATTGAATGATTTGTCCCTGGTTGTTCAGCAAGTTACAGGTGAAGCCTGGATTTGACCCTATACAGGTTAGCTCCAGCGTCTATGCCCAACTTAACCCCTCTTCAGCCCTTCTCAGCTAGGGTTCCCTGAGAATCAAACCCTTCCCAAATCTCATCTTGAATTGTACCTCCCATAATTCTCACATGTTGTGGGAGGGACCCAGTGGGAGATAATTGAATCACAGGGGCAGTATCCTCCATATTGTTCTCACAAGGTCTGATGGTTTTATAAGAGGTTTCCCCTTTCACTTGGCTCTCATTCTCTCTTGCCTGCCACAATGTAAGATGTGCCTTTACTTCTTGCCTTCTGCCATGATTGCGAGGCCTCCCCAGCCATATGGAACTGTGAGTCTATTAAACTTCTTTTCTTTATAAATTACCCAGTCTCAGGTGTGTCTTTATTAGCAGCATGAGAATAGACTAATATACTCATACTTTATGCGGATCAGAAATTCAGGAGCAGCTTAGTTAGTTGTTCTAGCTCAGGAATAGCCATAAGGTTGCAGTCAAAATACTGGCAGAGATTGCAGTTATCTGAAGCTTCACTGGGGCTGAGAACCTGCTTCTAAGAGGGTTCAGTCACATGGCTGTTGAGAGGAGTTTTCAGTTCCACTGGACATGGACTTCACTATAAGGCTACTTGAATGCTCTTATGATATGTCAGCTAGTTTCCCCAGAGTGTGTAATCTAAAAGAGAGAACAAAGGGAAAATCACAGTCCCCTTCATCATCTAGTCTTAGAGGTCACAAACTGTTGCTTGCCATATCCTACTCATTACAAGTGAGTTGCTAAGCACAGGCCACACAGGGTAGGATAATTTGTCTACACCTTTAGAAGGGAGCTATATAATAAATAATAAATGTGTGAACATTTTTAAAATACCATACCACACTAGCACATCAAATCTATGATTCATGGGCATCACTTCCTAGGTAACACTGACGTAGGCATTAATGTTAGGTCTGCATTGATTTAAGGAAAAGTGTTAAGTCAGTAATGAATGATATCAATAATATGCTAAGATGGCAAAAATTGCAAAGAAGATATATTCCTTTGTCCAGAACTTAGGATTACTGCCCTAGAGGACTTTCCATTTTCAGTGCACTGTGGGAGGAGCTGAGTGGTGTCTAAAGAATTCAAACCAAAGAGATTTAGAGTCTGAAAGCACCAGGCAGAGCTAAAGGAGCACATATTAAGTGTTAACTGGAAAATAGGGGACAAAGGATCATGCTTTTTTAAAAGCCACTATTATTTCTTGTAATAACAGCTTTATTAAATACCACTCACATACCATAAAGTTTACATACCCCCTTTTTTTTCGGAGTCAGTCTCGCTCTGCCACCCAGGCTGGAGTGCAGTGGCACAATCTCAGTTCACTGCAACCTCCGCTTCCCAGGTTCAAGCCGTTCTTGAACCTCACCCTCCTGAGTAGCTGGGATGACAGGTGCCCATCACCACACCTAGCTAATTTTTGTAACTTTAGTAGAGATAGAATTTCATCATGTTGGCCAGGCTGGTCTCAAATTCCTGACCTTGAGTGATCCACCCGCCTCGGCCTCCCAAAGTGCTAGGATTACAGGTGTAAGCCACTGTGCCTGGCCAAGTTTACCCTTCTACAAAGTATACAGTTCAGTAATCTGTAGTGTTTTCAAAGAGTTGTGCAATCATTACCACTCAAATTACAGAATATTTTTATTTTTTCCCTCCAGAAAAACTCCCATACACATTAGCAGTCACTTCCCATTTCTCATTCCTTCCAGTCCTTGGAATCCACCAATTGACTTTCTTTGTATATAGATTTGCCTATTCTGGACATTTCATATAAGTGGAATTACACAATACAAAACTTTTTGTGTCTGACATTTGATCCAGCAGAGCATTATCCAGGTTCATTCATGTTGGGGCATCTATTCGTACTTCCTTCCTGTTTACGACTAGTATTCCATTTTATGAATATATCGTATTTTGTTTAATCATTTTTCAATTGATTGGTACTGGATTGTTTCCACTTCACCAGTTGAAGGACATTTGTGTACCATTCACCAGTTGATGAACATTTGGGTTCGTTATAGTTTTGATAATTATGAATAAAGCTCATATATGGGCTTTCATTTCTCTTGAGTAAACACCTTAAAGTGAGATTATTGGATCCTGTGGCAAGTGACTGATTCCTAAGTGGTATCATGTGTATTCTTACTAGTAGTATAAGAGAGTTCCAGGTGAGTAACACTGTCTTCCATCAATGAGTGTTAATCTCTTTGTTTTATTTTTGTTAATTTAGTCATTCTGGTAGGTGTGTACTGGCATATCATGGTGTTCATATGCATTTTCCTAATGACTGATGGTGATGAACATCTTTTCATTTGCTTATTTGCCATTTCTATGTCTTCTTTGAAGAAGGTCTTTTCAAATATTTCGCCCTTTTTTAACTGAGTTGTTTATTTATAATTGAGTTGTAGGAGTTCTTTATATATTCTCTATCAGATGTGATTTGCAAATATATCCTCCCAGTATGGGTGTTGTACTTTTATTCTCTTGTATATAGCGTGAAGCGAGGTTCTAAGTTTTTATTTGTTTTACATGTGGAGATTCAATTGTCTCTCTGCACTGTGTTGGAAAGACTCTTGCATTGATTTTACACTTTTGTTGAAAATCAACTGATTACAAATGTAAGGGTTTATTTTTTGTACTTTTCATTAAGTTCCATTGATCTAATATGTTTTTTTTTTTTGCACTGTCTTAAATATTGTAGCTTTATAGTAAGTTTTGCAATCAGATAATGTATGTCCTCTAACTTCATTCATTTTCACAATTATTTCAATTACTTAATCCTTCATATGGCCATATAAATGAGATAATTCACTTGTTAATTTCTGCAACAGAGAGCCGGGCATGGTGGTGTGCACCTAGGGTCCCAGCTACTTGGGAGGCTGAGGTGAGAGGCTCATTTGAGCTCAGGGGGCAGAGGTTGCAGTGAGCCAAGATCGTATCACTGCACTCCAGCCTGGGTGACAGAGCAAGACCCTGTCTCAAAAAAAAAAAAAAAAAAAAAAACCTCTACAAAAGTAAGCCTCCCGGTTTTTACAGAAATTCTGTTCAATCTATACACAAATCTGGGAAAAATTGCAATCTTAATAGTATTTTGTGAACATGGAACATCTCTACAATTAAAACTTTAATTTATCTCAGAAAAGTTTTATCATTTTCAGTGTACAGGTATTGCACTTTGTTAAATTTATTATAAGTATTGAGTTTTTAAAAATTCTATTCTGAATGGAATTGTGTTCTTACTTTTATTTTCACATTGTTTATTATCAACATATAGAAATACAGTTGATCACATTACAACATATAGAAATATGGTGGCTAATGCCTGTAATCCCAGAACTTTGGGAAGCTGAGGTGGGTGGATTATAAGGTTAGGAGTTCAAGGCCAGCCTGGCCAAGATGGTGAAACCCCATCTCTATGAAAACTACAAAAATTAGCTGGGTGCAGTGACAGGTGCCTATAATCCCAGCTACTTGGGACACTGAGGCAAGAGAATCACTTGAATCTGGGTGGCAGAGGTTGCAGAGAGCCAAGTTCATGCCGTTGCACATCAGCCTGGGTGACAGAGTGAGACTCCATCTCAACCAAAAAAAAAAAAGGAAGGAAGGAAATACAGTGGATTTTTAATACTAATCTTGTATACAGTGACCTTGATAATCTTGCTTATTAGTTCCAATAGTATTTTTGTAGATTCTCTAGGATTTTCTATACAAAGGATCACATTATAAATAAAGACAAATGTTTTTCTTTTTTTCCCAATTTATATGTCTTTAACTTCTTTTTCTTACCTTATTACACTGGCTAGAACCTCCAGTACAATGTTGAATTAAAACTGTGAGATTGGAAATCCCTACCTTTTTCTTGCAATCAGGGAAAGCATTCAGCCTTTCACCATTTAATATAATGTTAACTATAAGTCTTTCATAGATGCCTTTTAGCTGGTTGAGAAAGTTTTGTTTCATTACTTGTTTGTCTATAATTAAGAGATACCATCTGGCCAGGCACAGAGGCTCACACCTGTAATCTCAGCACTTTGGGAGGCCAAAGCTGGAGAACTCTTGAGCCCAGGAGTTGGAAATCAGCATGAGCAACGTAGTGAGATTCTTTCTCTACAAAAAATAAAAACAAATAGTTGGGAATAGTGGTGCATGCCTGTAGTCCCAGCAATTCAGGAGGCTGAGGTGGGAGGACCTCTTGGAGCCAAGGGGGTTGAGGTTGCAGTGAATTATGATTGTGTTACTGCACTCCAGGCTGAGTGACACAGTGGGACTCTCTCTCTCTGTCTCTCTCTGTCTGTCTGTCTCTCTGTCTCTCTCTCTCTCTCTCTCTCACACACACACACACACACACACACACACACAGTGACTATTCTATCTGTGTGTGAGAAGCCTTCACTCTCTCCTGGACCCAGAAGCTTTTTTCTGCTTGCTGTTATTTCCCCAGTGACTCATGGGAATTCAACCTGAAGTGCAAAATCCAAAGAATCCATCAAGACATTTTTATTCTCTACATTGTAGAAGGCATGGGGTTCTAAAGCAAGTGCAATGTATTCTTCGACAGCTTGTTTGTTTAATAAGAATGAGTCCCTAAGTTGTTGGCAATTGGGATAAGAATACCAATATCATGCAAAAGTTGTGCTCACTCAAATGTGATTTTTCCTAGAATTTTAACATGTTGTGTCAGCAAGTAAGAGCAACTAAAGGCAAAGCACCACAAGCCATGCGTGTGAATAGAATCCACAGTTGCCCCACAGTCTTATCCTTGGCTCTGTTTACTTTATTCACTGCTTCTCCCCGAAGTTTTTTTTTATTTTCCTCCATAATTCAGCAACATCAATTGTTCTTTTTAGCCCTGCTTAATTTATCTATTGCAGCATAACAAGCCACCATGAAACTCAGTGGTTTAAAACAACACATTTAATTTACCCAAGTATTGGCAATGTTGGGTGGATCTCCTCTCTGCTTCACAGCATCTGGGACCTTAGCTGTGATGAATCCAGTGGATGAGAACTGGGGCTGGCTAGGTTTCTCTTTTCTCTTCTCTTTTCTCTCTCCTGTCCTCCCCTCCCATCCCCCATCTCTGTACATGTAATTCTCTGTCGCTTTCTAACCCCCATGGAGAAAGCTCAGGCTTCCTCGCAATATGTTGATCTCAGGGTGACTGAACTTCTTTTACATGACAGCTGCCTCCTCCCAATGCCAGCATTCTCAGAGTCCATGGTGGAAGCTCCAAGCCTTCTTATGAGCTAACCTCTAGAATCTTAGAATATCACTTTTGCTGCATTCTATTCAAGTAAGTTACAAAGGTCAGTTCAGATTAGAAGAAAAGGGTACTAGATTCTACCACTCAATACCAAGAATAGCAAAGAATTTGTAGCCATCCATTATCCATCTAAAGCCCCTTTCATCAAACAATGATGCCTTTTTTAAAAAGTTTGTCAGGCTGGGTATGGTGGCTCACACCTGTAATCCCAGCATGTTGAGAGGCTGAGGCCGGTGGATTGCTTGAGATCAGAAGTTCAAGACGCGAGGGGACTCAAGATGGCGCTGTGAGAACAACCCAGGATTGGAGCCCGCGTTGAATTCGCAAACGGTGAGTCAGTGCTGCATTTCCAGACTGATCTTTGTTGCCCACAGAACGGGGAAACTCCCAAGTATAAAAAGACACGGGACGCCAGGCAGTAGGTCTGCCTGGCGAAGCCGGCAGCCGGGGCAGCAGCGGCCGGCCCTACCCAGCAATCCCCACAGGGCGCGCTTGTCCGGGTGCCTTGTTGAACCGGCAACCTGAGACTTGAGAGGGCTGGACTTGAGACTGAACGAGACTTGCACAGTAGCCCAGCCCAGGGGATTGCAGGGACAGATCGTTTGGGATACCCAGTGGGACGAACAAAACCGCGATTTCAAACTATCCCGGGCAGACGGTCCGAGACGCTCTGTGGGGGAGGGGCGTCCACCACTACGGAGGCAACCTGCCCCAACTGATGTACACGCCCACTGCTGAGGCAGCCAGCCGTTGCTGAGGCAGCCAGCCGTTGCCGAGGCAACCCGCCCCAACTGAGATACACGCCCACTGCTGACGCAGCCAGCCATTGCCGAGGCAACCCGTCCCTACTGAGATACACGCCCACTGCTGACGCAGCCTGCCATTGCTGAGGCAACACGCTACAACGAAGAGACTCCGCCGCAGGGCGTGGCGGAGACCACAGCAGAGCTGGCAGGAACAGCGCAAATCACACAACAGAAGGGCGGAGCCTCGGCAGCCAAACAGTGGCTAGTCTGCCTTTGAGCTGGGCAGAACACCTGATCGGACATCCAAAAATAAAGCCCAAACCCCTCAACACAGAGCATTTGAGAAAAAAAAAAGGGTTGTTTAATGAGCTGTGTTGCAGCAGAATCAAACATAGCAGCCTAACAGCCCTGAATGAACAACAGAGTGCACAGCTCAGCAATTAAACCCCTATAAAGTACAAACTGTCTCCTCAAGCAGCGCCCTGACCCCTCTATATCCAAAAGACTGTCATTAGGCAGGCATCATCCTGGGACAAAGAGAGCAGAAAAAGAAACTGGTAGCATCCCTCGCTGTGCCACGGCTACTAGAGGTGCACCCCAGACAAGCAGGGTCTGGAGCGGACCTCAACAGTCGTACAGCGAAGGGGCTAGACTGGTAGAAGGAAAACCAAGCAACAGAAATACTTCATCATCAACATTCTGGGTGTCCACTCAGAGACCCAAACGAAAAGTCAGCAACTACGCAGACGACCAGCGGACAAATCCACAAAGATGGGAAGAAACCAGCGCAAAAAGGAGGAAAACACCCGAAACCAGAACACCTCGCCTCCTAGAAAGGACCAAAACTCCTCACCAGCAAGGGAACAAAGCTGGACGGAGAATGACTGTGACGAAATGACGGAATTAGACTTCAGAAGATGGATAATGAGAAACTTTTGTGAGCTAAAAGATCATGTATTAAATCAATGCAAAGAAACTAAGAACCTTGAAAAAAGATTTGAAAAAAGATTCGAGGAAATGATAACAAGAATGGATACCTTAGAGAGGAATATGAATGAATTAAAGGAGCTGAAAAACACAATACGAGAACTTCGCGAAGCAATCGCAAGTTTCAATAGCCGAATTGACCAAGCAGAAGAAAGAATATCTGAAGTCGAAGACCAACTCAATGAAATAAAACGAGAAACCAAGATCAGAGAAAAAAGCACAAAAAGGAATGAACAAAGTCTCCAAGAAATGTGGGACTATGTGAAAAGACCTAACCTACGTTTGATAGGTGTACCAGAAGGGGACGAAGAGAATGAATCCCAGCTGGAAAATACTCTTCAGGACATCATCCAGGAAAATTTCCCCCACCTAGCAAGACAAGCCAACACTCAATTGCAGGAAATACAGAGAACACCACAAAGATATTCTGCAAGAAGAGCAACCCCAAGGCACATAATCGTCAGATTCAACAGGGTTGAAATAAAGGAGAGAATACTAAGGGCAGCCAGAGAGAAAGGTCGGGTCACCCACAAAGGGAAGCCCATCAGACTCACAGCAGATCTCTCGGCAGAAACACTACAAGCCAGAAGAGAGTGGGGGCCAATATTCAACATTCTTAAAGAAAAGAACTTTCAACCCAGAATTTCATATCCAGCCAAACTGAGCTTCAGAAGTGAAGGAAGAATAAAATCCTTTGCGAACAAGCAAGTACTCAGAGATTTTGTCACCACCAGACCTGCTTTACAAGAGCTCCTAAAAGAGGCACTACACATAGAAAGGATCAATCAGTACCAGCCATTCCAAAATCACACTGAATGCTAAAGAGCTTCAACATAATGAAGAATCTACAACAACTAACAGGCAAAACAGCCACTTAGAATCAAAATGGCAGTATCAAATTCACACATAACAATATTAACCCTAAATGTAAATGGACTAAATGCACCAATCAAAAGACACAGACTGGCAAATTGGATAAAAATCCAAAACCCATCAGTGTGCTGTATCCAGGAAACCCATCTCACATGCAAGGATACACAAAGGCTCAAAATAAAGGGATGGAGGAAGATTTACCAAGCTAATGGAAAGCAAAAAAAAGCAGGAGTTGCAATTCTCATCTCTGATAAAATAGACTTTAAAGCAACAAAGATCAAAAGAGACAAAGAAGGCCATTACATAATGGTAAAAGGATCGATACAACAAGAAGAGCTAACGATCCTAAACATATATGGACCCAACACAGGAGCACCCAGATACATAAGGCAAGTTCTTAATGACTTACAGAAGGACTTAGACTCCCACACAATAATAGTGGGAGACTTTAACACTCCACTGTCAATACTAGACAGATCAACCAGACAGAAAATCAACAAGGATACCCAGGGCTTGAACTCAGACCTGGAGCAAGCAAACCTGGTGGACATTTACAGAACTCTCCACCCCAAATCCACAGAATACACATTCTTCTCAGCACCACATCACACCTACTCTAAAATTGACCACATAATTGGAAGTAAAGCACTGCTCAACAAATGCAAAACAACCGAAATCATAACAAACAGCCTCTCAGACCATAGTGCAATCAAGTTAGAACTCAGAATTCAGAAACCGACCCAGAACCGCACAGCTTCATGGAAACTGAACAACTGGCTCTTGAATGTTGACTGGGTAAACAACGAAATGAAGGCAGAAATAAAGAAGTTCTTCGAAACCAATGAGAACGAAGACACAACATGCCAGAACCTCTGGGACACATTTAAAGCAGTCTCTAGAGGAAAGTATATAGCAATAAGTGCCCATATGAGGAGAATGGAGAGATCCAAAATTGACACCCTATCGTCAAAATTGAAAGAGCTAGAGGAGCAAGATAAAAAAAACTCAAAACCCAGCAGAAGACAAGAAATAACTAAGATCAGAGCTGAACTGAAGGAGATTGAGATACGAAAAACCCTTCAAAAAATCAATAAATCCAAGAGCTGGTTTTTTGAAAAGATCAACAAAATAGACAGACCACTAGCCAGATTGATTAAAAATAAAAGAGAGAACAACCAAATAGATGCAATAAAAAATGATAAAGGGGAAATCACCAGAGATTCCACAGAAATTCAAACCATCATCAGAGAATATTACAAACAACTCTATGCACATAAACTAGTAAACCTGGAAGAAATGGATAAATTCCTAGACTCCTGTGTCCTCCCAAGCCTAAACCAGGAGGAAGCTGAAACTATGAATAGACCAATAACAAGGTCTGAAGTTGAGGCAGCAATTAAGAGCCTACCTCACAAAAAAAGCCCAGGTCCAGACGGGTTCACAGCCGAATTCTACCAGACACACAAGGAGGAGCTGGTACCATTCCTTCTAAAACTATTTCAAACAATCCAAATAGAGGGAATCCTTCCCAAATCATTTTATGAGACCAACATCATCCTGATACCAAAACCCGGCAGAGACCCAACGAGAAAAGAAAACTTCAGGCCAATATCCATGATGAACATAGATGCAAAAATCTTCAATAAAATATTGGCAAGCCGATTGCAACAGCAAATCAAAAAACTTATTCATCATGATCAAGTAGGATTCATCCCAGGGATGCAAGGCTGGTTCAACATACGCAAGTCTATCAACGTAATTCACCACATAAACAGAACCAAAAACAAAAACCACCTCTCAATTGACGCAGAGAAGGCATTTGACAAAATTCAACAGCCCTTTATGCTAAAAACCCTCAATAAACTCGGTATCGATGGAACGTATCTCAAAGTAATAAAAGCTATTTATGACAAACCAACAGCCAATATCATACTGAATGGGCAAAAACTGGAAGCATTCCCTTTGAAATCTGGTACTAGACAAGGATGCCCTCTCTCACCACTCCTATTCAATATAGTACTGGAAGTTCTAGCCAGAGCAATCAGGCAAGAAAAAGAAATAAAGGGTATTCAAATAGGAAAGGTGGAAGCCAAATTGTCTCTATTTGCAGACGACATGATAGTATACCTAGAAGACCCCATCGCCTCAGCCCAAAAACTCCTGAAACTGATAAACAACTTCAGCAAAGTCTCAGGATATAAAATCAATGTGCAAAAATCACAAGCATTCGTCTACACCAATAACAGACTTAAAGAAAGCCAAATCAAGAGCGAACTGCCATTCGCAATTGCTACAAAAAGAATAAAATACCTTGGAATACAACTCACAAGTAACGTAAGGGACCTCTTCAAGGGGAACTACAAACCACTGCTCAACGAAATCAGAGAGGACACAAACAGATGGAGAAACATTCCATGTTCATGGTTAGGAAGAATTAATATCGTGAAAATGGCTATACTGCCCAAAGTAATTTACAGAATCAACGCTATCCCCATCAAGCTACCATTGACTTTCTTCACAGAACTGGAAAAAACCACCATGAACTTCATATGGAACCAAAAGAGAGCCCGCATAGCCAAGTCAATTCTAAGCAAAAAGAACACAGCGGGGGGCATCACACTACCGGATTTCAAACTATACTACAAGGCTACAGTAATCAAAACAGCATGGTACTGGTACCAAAACAGAGATATAGACCAATGGAACAAAACAGAGGCACCGGAGGCAACACAACATACATACAACTATACAATCTTTGATAAACCTGACAAAAACAAGCAATGGGGCAAGGATTCCATGTTTAACAAATGGTGTTGGGAAAACTGGCTAGCCATGTGCAGAAAGCAGAAACTGGACCCCTTCCTGACCCCTTACACTAAAATTAACTCCAGATGGATTAAAGACTTAAACATAAGACCTGGCACGATAAAAACCCTAGAAGGAAATCTAGGCAAAACTATCCAGGACATAGGAGTAGGCAAGGACTTCATGAACAAAACACCAAGAGCATTGGCAACAAAAGCCAAAATAGACAAATGGGACCTAATGAAACTCCACAGCTTCTGCACGGCAAAAGAAACAGTCACTAGAGTGGATCGGCAACCAACAGAATGGGAAAAAATTTTCGCAGTCTACCCATCTGACAAAGGGCTGATATCCAGAATTTACAAACAACTCAAGCAGATTTACAGGAAAAAAACAAACAAGCCCATTCAAAAGTGGGCAAAGGATATGAACAGATACTTTACGAAAGAAGACATATATGAGGCCAACAATCATATGAAAAAATGCTCATCGTCACTGGTCATCAGAGAGATGCAAATCAAAACCACATTGAGATACCATCTCACGCCAGTTAGAATGGCGATCATTAAAAAATCTGGAGACAACAGATGCTGGAGAGGATGTGGAGAAAAAGGAACACTTTTACACTGTTGGTGGGAGTGTAAATTAGTTCAACCATTGTGGAAGACAGTGTGGCGATTCCTCAAGGCCTTAGAAATAGAAATTCCATTTGACCCAGCAATCCCATTACTGGGTATATATCCAAAAGACTATAAATCGTTCTACTATAAGGACACATGTACACGAATGTTCATTGCAGCACTGTTTACAATAGCAAAGACCTGGAATCAACCCAAATGCCCATTGATAATAGACTGGATTGGAAAAATGTGGCACATATACACCATGGAATATTATGCAGCAATCAGAAATGATGAGTTCGTGTCGTTTGTAGGGACATGGATGAATCTGGAAAACATCATCCTAAGCAAACTGACACAAGAACAGAAAATGAAACACCGCATATTCTCACTCATAGGTGGGTGATGAAAAATGAGAACACATGGACACAGAAAGGGGAGTACTAAACACTGGGGTCTATAGGGGAGAAAAGGGGAGGGCCAGTGGGAGGGGGAGGTGGGGAGGGATAGCCTGGGGAGAAATGCCAAATGTGGGTGAAGGGGAGAAGAAAAGCAAAGCACACTGCCATGTGTGTACCTACACAACTGTCTTGCATGCTCTGCTCATGTACCCCAAAACCTATAATCCAATAAAAAATTGAAAAAAAAAAAAAAAAGAAAAAAATAAATAAATAAATAAATAAATAAATAAATAAAAAAAAGAAGTTCAAGACAAGCCTGGCCAACATTGTAAAACCCTGTCTCTACTAAAAATACAAAAATTAGCCGGGCACAGTAGCTCGTGCCTGTAGTCCTGGCTATGCGGGAGACTGAGGCAGGAGAATCACTTGAACCCAGGAGGGGGAGGTTGCAGTGAACCTAGATTGCTCCACTGCATTTGAGCTTGGGTGACAAAGTGAGACTTCTTCAAAAAAAAAAAAAAAGTTTGTTAATTTAAGAATCATATAATTTCTAAAATTGGAAAAGAGAGTCTATTTTTTATGAAAGGTTACAATCTGAAAAGTGGTCATTCCGACAGGCTGGAAAGTCGAAGCCAAAAGGCTGGCACTTTGAGGGAGAGAGGGTTAAGACAGTAATTTAAGCTGAATGCATTCACCAAACATACATATTCAATAGGTTATGGGGGAGCTATGAATATTCACGAGAGTGGTCCCAACACATGCATATTGAAACAACATGCGTGTTACATATGACCCATATTCACCTTGAGGTCGAGACTTAGCATTTATTTTATTTATTTATTTTATTTTTTGAGATGGAATCTTGCCCTGTCACTCAGGTTGGAGTGCAGTGAAGTAATCTTGGCTCATTGCACCCTCCACCTCCTGGGTTCAAGTAATTCTGCTGCCTCAGCCTCCCAAGTAGCTGGGACTACAGATGTGAGCCATCGTGCCTGGCTAATTTTTGTATCTTTAGTAGAGGAAATGTGGTTTCACCATTTTGGCCGGGCTGGTCTCGAACTCCTGATCTCAGGTGATCCTCCTGCCTCGACCTCCTAAAGTGCTGGAATTACAGATGTGAGCTACTGCACCCAGCTGAGTCTTAGCGATTAAATGTGTTATAAGTAGGTCCTATACATCAGAAGGTCTTTTCAGGACATAAGGCATTCAAGTGCACAGCCTCTGTAAACCAGTCAGAACCAGTCCATGGTTGGTGGTATTCCTATCAGCAGAAAGTTACTGAAATTTGTCTGTTGCCCAATCAAAGCTGCATTTATGGCTTGTAGAATAGAGGGGTGGGGTCAGCATCTGGTAGTGGATGAGGTGCAAATTATTTCAGTATTACTTTTCTTGAAGCCAGCACTTGTTTGGCTGCTAAAGAAAAAGAAAAAACTTTGTGGCAGTTAAAAAATAAGTTTATTCTTTAAGTGCAGGATGGTTGACTTCACCCTTGCCTGGCACAGCCTTAGGTCCTGTTTATAATTTGGTATCTAGCCAGGTATGGTTGCTCATGCCTATAATCCCAGCAGTTTGGGAGGCTGAGGTGGGTAGATTGCATGAGCCCTGGAGTTTGAGATCAGCCTGGGCAACATGGTAAAACCCTTTCTCTAAAAAAAAAAAAATCAAAATTAGCTGGGCATGGTGGTGCGTTCCTGTAGTCCCAGCTACTTGGGAGGCTGAGGCAGGAGGATCACTTGAGCCTAGGAGGTGGAGGCTGCAGTGAACCAAGATCGTGCCACTGCGCTCCAGCCTGGGTGACAGAGCGAGACCCTGACTCAAAAATAAAAATAATAATTTGGTATCTTATTGCCACAAAAAGCCCATTTTGTCACTCTTATGACCTCTAGTTTAACATGAATGGTGGTCAGTTGTGTCTAAACCAAACACAAAAGGGAAGGGTTATAATGAGGCGTGTCTAACCTCCCATCCATCATGGCTGGGAATTCAGTTTTTAAGGTTTCTGTAGGGTCCTCTTGGCCAATAGGGGGTCCATTTAGTCCATTAGGGGGTTTCAGACTTAATTTTTAGTTTATAAGTTTAAATACTATATTAATTATAATATATTTATTTATTAGTAATTTAGCATATCTTTTTTAATTGTACTGGTATAGTCATCTTAAATTGTGCTCGCTGTTAGTAATTTAGGTACTCTCTAATGATTAAGTGATTAGGTTCCATAGATTTTGAGTGGTTTGCTTCAACTATATATTCTCCACAGACCTGTGGTTTGGAGTGCAAGATTTCACAAAACTCATCATTTTCAGGAATATATATGTCGTGTATATACCATTTCAGCAGCAACACTTGTAAATATACATCTTTACAGTTCTAGTATCTCCACTGAGTGTTTCAGATCTCTGCTTATATTCAGCATTAGGAAGCCCCAGTCTCCTCTTGCACTCCTTGATCTCAATACAGAAGTATATGGTTACCTCAAACAACACTCGTTCATCAAGCAGAAGCTGCCAGAAAGAGGCAGTAATAAAATCAATCAGCTATGATGAAGATGAAGGTTGACCTCATGGTAAAATCAGGAAAATGATTTTTCAGATTATTGCTGCTTCTGTTCTTTTTAAATTTGGCACATTGTTACATGTGTGTCATGAAAGATAGTTACATGTAAGGTTAGCTGGAGACATGTAAAGCATTTCAGCTGTCATAATGCTGGAGGAGTGTGTGTGTCTGGCTCATCTGTCATTCAGAGGCTCTGCTGAATTTTTTCCATGCTTTGTGTCCTTACTACCCCTTTGTTAAGTACTTTCCAAAACACAGGAACACTGGAAAGAGACCAAACACCATGTACAACTAAAGCGAAGACACTGACTTTTCTTCCAGTCACATTCTGTGTGGACATAAAAACACGTGCACATACACATGTGTACAGGTGTGCCCACACACAGACACATCTTAACACTCAGAACTTGAGCCCCACTGCTGAGGGGTGGATCCTAGCACCAGATTTCTGACTTAAAATTCCATGTCAAGATAAACACATTTATAAGAAAAAAAAATACAATGCTGAAAAACTTAGCACCATTGAAGTGTTCTGAAACCTTAGTCGCAGGCCAAATTTCAACAAAAATTTCTTGACAGCCTGCTGTATATGTCGAGGTACTATGAAAAGAAGTAATTCATTTCCTATCACTCGGTTGCTTGGACTAAAAATCTAAACTACACTCTGGCTTCTCTCTTTTCCAAGCTCTCGGCAACTGCTTTAGAATCTGCTGTCCCAAATAATGTTGAATTCACACTCTTCTCACCACTTCCCTGCCACCCTCCAATCCAAGCCAGCATCTCTCATGGGCAATGTCAGAAGCCTCCTCCTCCTCTGTTTTTCTGCCTCCACCCCCAGCTCCACACTGTCTACTCTCCAAACAGCAGCCAGGACAACCTTCTTAAAAATTAAGTCATGGCCAGGCACGGTGGCTCACAGCTATAATCCCAGCACTTTGGGAGGCCGAGGCAGGTGGATCACTTTAGGTCAGGAATTCGAGACCAGTCTGGCCAACATGGCAAAACCCCATCTCTACTAAAAATACAAAAATTAGCTGGGTGTGGTGGCTCAAGCTTGTAATCCCAGCTATTTGGGAGGCTAAGGTGGGAGAATTGCTTGAACCCAGGAGGTGGAGGTTGCAGTGAGCCGAGATCATGCCATTGCACTCCAGCCTGGCTGACAGAGCAAGCCTATCTCCAAACAAAACAAAACAGAACAAAACAAAATTTTTAATCTGATCATGCCCTCCAATATCTCACCAAAAAAGCTCACAATAAAATCCAAACTTCCTACCATGACTTCAGGCCCCTGCCTCTCTCTCCTACCTCATCGTCCATACCCTCTTCCCTGCTCATGCTACTCCAGCTGTGCTGACCTGCTCATGATACTTGGATCACATCTAGTTCATATCCAGCTCAGGTCCTTTGCACTTGCTGTTTCTTCTGCTTGGATTTCTCCTTTCCCCCAATCCTCACTCCTGCCTTCAGAAATTCACTTGATTTTGTTCTCTACACAAATGTCACTTCCTCAGAGAGGCCCTCCCTGACCTAAAACATCATGGGTAGAAATAGCAGATTCCCAACTTCTCACTTTGTCCCCTTACCTATGTTTTTGCGTGTTCACAGCCTTTCTCAGTAACCAACATTAGGGTTTTTTTTTTGTTTTGTTTTTTTAAGAGACAGGGTCTTGCTCGGTTACCGAGTCTGGAGTGCAGTGGCATGATTATAGTTCATTGTAATTCCAAACTCCTGGGCTCAAGAGATCCTCTGACTTTAGCCTCCCGAGTGGCTGGAAATACAGACATGTACTGGCATGCCTGGCTAATTTTTAAAAGTATTTTGTAGAAATGGGGCCGTGTTGCACAGGATGGTCTTGAACTCCTGGGCTCAAGCCATTCTCCCACCTTGACCTCTGTAAGTGCTGGGATTCCAGGCATGAGCCGCCACACTAGCCTGTGTATCTTGTTAATTGCTATTATCCTAGTGCTGAAAACAGTGCCTGTCACATATTAAATACTGAATAAAAACCCATGCTGGAAGAGCTCGTGATCTATATTAAGGGGCAAGCTTGGAAACTATCATGATCATACAATATGATTGTGTTGTGATAGATGTGTATACGAGGTGTTTGAGGAGCACAAGAGGATAGAGTCACTGGCGAAGTGTTTTCAGCTGGGTCTTGAAGGCTGGGTAAGAATTCACCAGATAGAGGAGTCTGCAGAGGACATTTCAAGCAGAAGAAATAGTGAATGCAAGGGCCTGGATATAAAAATATTAAGCTGGGGAAAAGCATGTCATTTTATTGTTCCTGGATAGCAGCATGTGCTCAGCTCAGGCCCAGTAGTGACTTTTCAAGGAATTTGGAAGAGCCATCAGAGCTTAATAAGGTAAAATAATCTTCAGTGTTTCAGGAAGATTCTGCTTGCAGCTGTATGGTGGTTACTTTGAGGCAGAGAGACTTCACTGTCCTCCTGGATGGAAAGAAGTGGGAATGGTGAGAAGGTAATGAATGAGAGGTGCATTTTGAGTGCAGATTGAGAAGGCTCAGTGACCTATCTGTGAGGGACAACAGAAAGGGAGGCAGAGCCCTGAAGATTTTTAAATTTGTGTGACTTGATGGCATTTACCCTGATAGGAATGCAGAAAACAAACATGCACACATTGAGAGAATAAGGAAGAGGAACGGCGGTCCTTCACATCTGCCCAGTTTCCTTCTCTCTGTGCCCTTGAGTAACTGTTTCCTAATTTCTAGCCATTAGTTAACAAATCACACAGGGCTGGGTTCACACCTGCTCCTGCTTCCACCCACTGAACCTTGGTTAGTAGGCTACACATGTGTGCCTGCCTCTCTCTTCCCTTGGGAGTAAACCTCTCCCAGATAACTCTTTATCTGTCTTGAAAATAGATTCCTAGCAATTCTACCTCAGAAGACATGCTCAGACTCGCCAAGTCCTAAGGAGAGAAAAGACTTAAGATCAAGCCTGGACCTACCCCAACCACGTGTACAGTGTGATCAGGCTTCTGGTCTGATTTGTATGTAATTTTTAAATTATTCAACTAAATACTTTTCCATTATTAAAAAAAAATGCAGACAATACAGAAAGACACAAAGTAGACTTGAAAGACTCCTTGAAAAATAAAAGAGAAGTTCATAGTAGCCTTTCACATCTACTAGGTGTCCTTCTGTATTGTCTTCTTCAAGCCCCCTCCTTGAAAAATAATCTTACTCTCCTTACTCTCCTTCTGAGAGTAAGAGGTATCTTTTTGGCCAGGCGCAGTGGCTCACCCCTGTAATTCCAGCACTTTGGGAAGCCGAAACAGGCAGATCACCTGAAGTTAGGAGTTTAAGACCAGCCTGGCCAACATGGTGAAACCCCATTTCTATTAAAATACAAAAATTAGCCAGGCGTGGTGGCAGGTGCCTATAATCCCAGCTATTTGGAAGGCTGAGGTGGAAAATTGTTTGAACATGAGAGGTGGAGGTTATAGTGAGCCGAGATCACGCCATTGCACTTCAGCCTCGGAAACAGAGCAAGACTCTGTCTCAAAAAAGAAGAAAAAAAGAGGTATCTTTTTTTCAGTGCTTTATTCTATGTAGTTACAAATAAATATAGTATAAAATATATATATTAATATAGAAACAAGATATGATTTTATAGATTATCATCTTTGGGCTCAGAGTATTTTGTAACATTTTTTCCGCTTAAAAATCTGTCTTCAGTCTGGGCTGGATGGCTCGTGCCTGTAATCCCAACGTTATGAGAGTCCGAGGCAGGTGGATAACTTGAGGTCAGGAGTTCGAGACCAGCCTGGCCAACGTGATGAAACCCTGTCTCTACTAAAAATACAAAAATTAGCTGGGCATGATGGTGCATCCCTGTAGTACCAGATACTCAAGAGGCTAAGACACAAGGATCACTTGAACCCAGAAGGTGGAGGTTATGGTGAGCCAAGATCACACCACTGCTCTCCAGACTGGGCTACAGAGTGAGACTCGATCTCAAAAAAAAAAAAAAAAAAAAAAAAAAGTCCTGTCTTCCAAGGTTTTCACATTAGTTAGTATAAATCCACTTAAATCTTTAGAAACTTTGGAATGATATTCCGTGGCAGAGAAACATGTTTGTCATTTAATCATTCCCCTCCTGACAGATACTTGGGTTGCTTCCAAGTTTTCAAGATTATAAACAGTGCTGCAGTGACTATCCTTGCACACCTTTTTTGGTATATGCTCATTGAGACAGATCCCTGAAAGTAGAACTGGTGGGCAGGCCTAAAGTTTAATTTTGCTAGAAGCCACCAGTTTTCTAGTCTATTTTATTAGGTGCTTCTGGATAACAAGATTTGTGAAATTGTAAAGTCAGTTATTTCTTGACGGGATCCATCCTAAGGCTAACATTGATCCTGAAACAAACCCAACAGTCCCCCTGATAATTGTGCTGTATCTCAGAAAGCTAGGAATATTTGGCCACAGACACAGTTCTTTAAGCTTTTAAAGCTTTTCTGAGCCAGTTGTGGTGGCTCACACCTGTAACCCCAGCACTTTGGGAGGCTGAGGCAGGTGGATCACTTGAGACCAGGAGTTGGAGACCAGCCTGGGCAACATAGGGAGACCTCATGTTGACAAAAAATTTACAAGTTAGCCAAATGTGGTGGTGTGTGCCTGTAGTTCCAACTACTTGGGGGACTGAGGTGGAAAGGATCACTTGAGCCTGCAATAGAAAGAAAGAGAAAGAAGAAAAAGCAAGCAAGCAGGAAGGAAGGAGGGAAGGAAGGAAGGAAAGAAGGAAGGAAGGAAGGAAGGAAGGAAGGAAGGAAGGAAGGCAGGCAGGCAAGCGGGAAGGTAGGAAGGCAGGGAGGGGAAGGAAGAAGGGAGGAGGGAGGGAAGGCAGGAAGGCAGGCAGGAAGGAAGGAAGGGAAGGAGGAAGGGAGGAAAAGAAAGAGAAAAAGGAAGAAAGAGAGACAGAGAAAGCAAGCAAGCTTTGCTGGAGGCTGGGCAACCTAGCAAGACACCATCTCTCCAAAAAAATTAAAAATTAGCCACACTTGCTGCAGTCCAGCCTGGGTGACAGAGCAAGACCCCATTTCAAAAGAAAAACCAACAAGAAAAGAAAGTAAGTGAAGCTTTTCTGAGGCCTGCTAAAAAGTTCAAGACCTGGAAAAATTGTTTCCTTCAATATAGGAAACACAGAGAACATACGCCGGGCATGGTGGCTCACACCTGTAATCCCAGCACTTTGGGAAGCCGAGGCAGGCGGATCACCTGAGGTCAGGAGTTCGAGACCAGCCCAGCCAACATGGTGAAACTCTGTCTCAATTAAAAAAAAAAGAAAGAAAGAAAGAAAGAAACATAGAGAACACTGAAGTTAACACAGATTTATTAAATTCCTACAGAATGTATCATATCAATTTTATTGATCTTAAATTTATTATTCATAAATGTTTCATTGTTGAAATGCTCCTTAATTCCCCGGCCTGCTTTCCTCCCTAGGTTGAGGGACCAGCACCAATCCTCTTGGTTTCTCCTTTCTGTATTCAGAGAAAAGATTCACCTAAAAAATAATGTAAAGTCTTTCTTTTTCTCCTCTTTAGTTTGGGTGTCTTTCTAAGGGGGATTGCCTTCTGCAAGGCAGCTTTAATCAGGACGACAGTTAGGGGAAGGAGCTCCCTTCCCCAGGAGGGGGCAGTATTGGGGAGAGAACTGCATGTGTCCAGTGGCAAAAACTAGAGGAGAAATTCTTTCTTCAGTCTTCTGAGAGAGCCCATGAGTCTTCAGTCTTCAGTGAGACCTTAGCAGGCAACAGAACCAATTCATAGGGCGGGGGCTGTGGGCCGCAGGCTCCCTGTTGCCGGGATGAGGTGGCAGGCAATTGACCTCCCACTCAATTCAGCCCTCATTCTGAGTATCAGGCTCTTTTTCAGTGGACTTGTTTTCCTCTAGGGCTTAATTCTTAGGAATGACATAGCAGCCTGCTACATTTCATTATGAAAGTGGTGTATTTCAGCAGCACTTTGGGTTAATCAGTCCTTTCAGGATAGGCTGGGAGCCTAATCAACAACAGTGTTTTTATGGGAAAATGCATTCAGGATTTCCAACGAGGAACTTAAACAGGAACCTCTGGAACACCATCCATCCCTGACGGGGCACTTTTCACACATCCCACATATGAGATGACTGGACATTTCTGTTTTCCAAAGAAGTTTGTGATTCCCTGGGAAATGTCCCAGGCCAGGGGTTTTTTTTTTGTTCAAGATTTCTCTATAATAAGTACTGTGTGGGATGCTTTTTGGATTGACCTGGCTAAAATATGTTGTTTTTTAGCTGGTGATTTTGTAGTTTACAAAATGATCCGCAGAGTTTGGCAGTTTGCAAGCCTTAAAAGCTTAAGAGGCATTTCTAAGAGTACAAAGGTTCCCTTTGGCCATTTGGGCCACAAAACCCTGAAGGTTCTCTTGTTGGAGATTGTTGGTGGTCTTTCCTCTTGCCTGGGGCTCTGCCTGGAGCCTTTAAAAGTGAACTGGGCCAAACTCTGTTAAAATTATATGAATTGCTCACTACTCCTTACCCTTATCCCCATGAAAAGTATCTGATTGTAAACATCTCTTTATGGATATATCCAAGATCTGGTGACTTCAGTTTCCCCCTCAGACAATGAAGGTTGACTTGAGTTCATCTTATAGTTCTCACCCATCCATCCAGGAGAGCTCCAAGGTAGCAATAAAGGTTCACCAGTGGATTTCAGTGTTTGAGAAAGTCTCTCAAATGTCAAATGTTTACTTCTCTGAAATAAAACTGCACAGAAAAAGAAAACATCAACTGTCTTTTGCTTTTGGCTGAAATTGTATAAACTTACCAGTTGAGACATTGGCCATACGGAGATGAGGAAGAGCTGGTCCCTATTTTCAGTGTTTTTGCTGTCTAGCAGGATACTTGATATGTACTCAACACACGCTTGTTGAATTAAATTCAGAGCCAAGAAACACTTGAGGTGATTACATTCACTAACTCTGTCATCTTTAAATGGCCAGATCCCACAGTTATCCCTCGTCTTGGCCACTGCACTGTCCCTACTCAAGAAAATGCAGGCCAGGCGTGGTGGTTCATTTCTATAGTCCCAGCACTTTGGGAGGCTGAGGCAGGCAGATCACCTGAGGTCAGAAGTTCGAGACCAGCCTGACCAACATGGTGAAACCTCTACTAAATAATACAAATTAGCTGGGCATGGTGGCACACGCCTGTAGTCCCAGCTACTTGTGAGGCTGAGGGAAGAGAAATCACTTGAACCTGGGAGGTGATAGAGGTTGCATTGAGCCAAGATCACGCCACTGCCTGCACTTCAGCCTGGGTGACAGAGTGAGTTCTGTCAAAAAAAGAAAAGTTTAAGAAGTTACCATTGAAACACAAAAGTTTCTAGGAAAAGAGGAAGGAATCTGTGTATTTCAAACATAGTGTGTGGGGGTTGTCTGTGATGTTTGGCTGTTAATAAAGGGAAGAGTAGAGAGGCTTAACTCTTCTAATTCCCTCGTATTACCGTGGAGCCTCAGGTTATCTTATTAGCACTTTGGAAGCCTTGGAAACTTGGCTTTGAGGATCTAGGAAACGAAATGGCACTGGGCAAAGACTCCTATGCATGGCTGTGACTTACTTTAGTGCTATGCTGTCCAATCCAGTAGCCTCTAGCCACATGTGGCTCTGGAGCCCTTGGAATTCAGCTAGTCCAAAACTGAGATGTATTATAAATATAAAATACATACCAGGTTTCAGACTTAGTGTAGGGGGAAAAAAAGGACATGAAATATCTCACCAGTGTTTTGTATTCATTACATGTTGAAAATATTTTAGATATGTTGGGCTAAATAAAATATATTATTGGGCCAGGCATGGTGTCTCACGCCTGTAATCCCAGCATGTTGGGAGGCTGAGGTAGGCAGATTACCTGAGGTCGGGAGTTCAAGACCAGCCTGACCAACATGAAGAAACCCCGTCTCTACTAAAAATACAAAATTATACGGTTGTGGTGGTGCATGCCTGTAATCCCAGCTCCTGGGGGTGCTGAGGCAGGAGAATCACCTGAACCCAGGAGGCAGAGGTTGCAGTCAGCCGAGATGCCATTGCACTCCAGCCTGGGCAACAAGAGCAAAACTCTGTCTCAAAAAAATACATTATTAAAATTAATTCTACTTTTTTATTTTTAAAAGATGGCCACCAGAAAAAACAAGATGGCTACTAGAGTATTTAAAATATGTTGCATTATATTTGTGTTGGATAACATGGCTCTAGTGGCTAGGAGGACAGACCCCCACCTAGAGGGCGCTAGAGTCCAGTGCATGGGCAGAGATGCTACCAAATGAGACTGCAAAGGCAGGAATGTCACTAGGAGAAAATGTCAAACAAAGCAGGGGGAGTAAGATAAACTCCCAGAGTGCCTGGTTTGCAGCCTGGCTACCCACACAGGGATTTCCATCCTCTCTTCCCATCCCCAGCACTTTGATTTCCTTTGTGTGGACTCCTGTCCTAGAGAATGGTGTGGGGATGAGGTGCAGCTCTCTATGACTCTAACTAGATTTGGCTTCTGGGATGATACCAGGTTCTGCATGTGGAATCTATGTTGTAGATTACTGAGCTGTTTGGTATGAGCTCGATACCATGTCAAGCTCAGGAAATCTGATATTTCTATTTATTTGGTTGATATAAAATTTTCAGATAATATAATTTATGTGTAAGAACTTGCTTAATTGTTTTTCTAAACTGACATTATGGATTGACTCATCGACACTGATATCAAGGCAGGAATAACTGAATTTTGTGTAGTACTTTACAGTTTTCAAAGTTCTTTTCAGCAAATTATCACTTTTTATTGTCACAACATCTTGTGAGGCAGGCAAGGCATGTATAGATTTTTATCCATATGTTATAGCTAAGAAACCAAAAAAAGGTTGCCTTGACCAGCATTTAAAAGCTGTTAAGTGACAGAACTGGGAATGGATCATGGAAGATCTGACTGGATATTTTGGCTTCCGGTCTCTGGTGGCTTCTACTGGTGCATAGAGGGTGAACGAGGTGGGGCAGGGGAAGAGTGGCCCACAGCTGTCTGAATTCAAGCAATTCTGTCCCCTTAAGGGTGAGGAAGATAATTTAGAGGGTTTGGATATCAAGATTTGGAAAGCTGCCCTTAGGAAACCGAGGGAAGGGGCCTAATTGGAGTAGTGCCTTCACTCAGCATGAATGCCTTTGAAGTCCCTGTCTCTGTTTAATTCTTTCAGTGACCTCTCTGCTGGTTTCTACTTAGAGAAAAATTCTGAGCGATAGGCAGACCCCAGCAGAGGTTGCTGGGAGCCTACTTCAGGGTAGGACAGGTGCAAGACCTGTCCACTTTGCAGAGATGGATCACTGGAAGAGGAGGAAACCTGAGAAAGGAATGGTTGTTAGAGCTTTCCTATCAGCAGAGTGACGGTGTGGCCACGGCGAAAGTTCTGCCTGGGAGGTGTGGCGTGTTCTGGAAATGTTAGGTGGTCTGGAGCGCGTTTCCTTAGTTTCCATTATTTGTTTAAGTCCTGAAATGGTAGTCAGGAACAAGCAGGGAATGTGAGACCGAGAAGTTAGGAAATCAAAGGGCTGGGGAAAATGGTAGCAACAATCTTTACGTCAATAGCACAGATCCAATTTTTCTTGGCCACACTTTTGTGTTATATTTAGATTACCATCATCTGGCTAGGCACGGTGGCTCACACTTGTAATCCCAGCACTTTGGGAGGCCGAGGTGCCTTATGTTTTTTTCAGGCAGACAAATAGTTCAAGAAGGTACATACCTGATTATTTGAAAATTAAGACCAAGAGTAACACCCATCACTTATCTCATTTAATTGGCCAAAACTTGTCACATAGTTGCAAGGGAAACTGGGAAATACAGGCTTTCTCCACTGGGCAGTCATGTGACCTGATGAAGACCTGAGAACAATACTGGGAACCTGAAGTTTGTCACAAGCTCCTTACTATTATAGCAATGAGAGCTACTCTTAAGTGCTGATACTTATTTCTGAACATCTATCCACCCCACTTTTCACCACAGGAAAAAATACATTGCCTAGGAAAGTGTTTTCTTTTAAACAATTTGGTTATTAGTTTGTGATCCAAAAGTAATTTAGAGGCTGGGCACAGTGGCTCATGCCTGTAATCCCAGCACTTTGGGAGGCCAAGGAGGAAGAATCACCTGAGGTCAGAAGTTCCAGACCAGCCTGGCCAACATGACAAAACCTCATCTCTACTAAAAATACAAAAATTAGCCAGGTATGATGGCATGTACCTGTAGCCCCATCTACTCAGGGAGGCTGAGGCAGGAGAATCGCTTGAACCCAGGAGGCAGAAGTTGCAGTGAGCCTGGGTAACAGAGTGAGACTTGGTCTCAAAAAAAAAAAAAAAAGGTAATTTAGAGGCAGAGAAGTTGCTGGTGGTTATAGAGAGCCATCCCCATTTTCTGCTCCTTCTCCCTTTCCTAGGACTGAAAATATCCACAGAAGTGATAAAAACAAATATCTGTTTTTTGGGAGGGGAGGGAAAGAGCAAGAAAGTTGCTTTATTTGCTCAGGCTCCTTGGTTCTGCTTTGGTTTATAATACCCCAGTTGACTGAAGTTGGACAAGGGTTCCCAGTGTGGCATCTCCCCTTAAGCTGCCAAAGAATATGATAAAGAATTGCTGGCAGGCACTGTGGCTCACACCTGTAATCCCAGAACTTTGAGAGGCCAAGGCAGGCAGATCACCTGAAGTCAACAGATCACCTGAGGTCAGCAGTTCAAGACAAGCCAGCCATCATGATGAAATCCTGTCTCTACTAAAAATACAAAAACATTCCAAAAAAAATTAGTGGTGGCAGGCACCTGTAATCCCAGCTACTCAGGAGGCTTAGGCAGAATTGCTTGAACCCAGGAGGCAGAGGTTGCAGTGAGCCGAGATCACACCATTGCACTCGAGCCTGAGCGACAGAGCAAAAACTCTGTCTTAAAAAAAATTGCTACTGCAAAACAGAGCTGGAAATTGAATGCAAGAACCATGAAGCAACTGAGAAAAGTGATTTGCCAGTGGAGAGGGATAGAGCAAGCATTGAAGTGCTGTGGTGAATTATGAAATGTGAATGCTGTTCTGACAAATTTAAGGGTTACATTCTCTTCCCCAAAGGAGATGCCCATCCAGCACATGGCTAACCCAGGAGCACCTCTACACCTGCTCAGTTTGAAAAAGACTTCAGAGGGTCAGTCCAAGAGTCTGAATCCATAAAAGTGTTTCTGAAAAGCTGAAAAACAGTTTCTAGGATCTCTCATGCAGATAGTAATTTCTAGAACTTTAGTACTCTCTTGATATACCTTGGGGCTATTGTACTGGGATGAGACCAGTTTCTGAGACACTAGGTAATTCAGGCTCTGAAAGAAAATAAATAGGAGAGGAAAATCCAGGCAAAGATTCTGATTGCTATGCCCAGGGGCAAGGACTCCAACAGGCTGGGAGTACTCTGTGGAATGCAGTTATCAGAAGAGAATGCCTGATGGTGCCCTCCGCTGGAAGATCTCTCAGATCCAGCCTTTCTTCCCCATTCCCACTGCTACTGGGCCTGGTTCTCAGGATTCTCAGAAGCTTATCTTGCTGCCTATCTTGCTGGTAACTTGTCTTGCTGCCACTCACCTTTTGTTCCTCAAAGCTGCATATTATTGCCATAATTCCCCAAATCCTTTTCATTGTGTGCCTTCTTTACTTCAGAATGTACCAAGTAAAGTTATTAGAGTTGTATTATATTTATTTTTTATTTTTGTTGGAGCTGATGTTTTTATTTTTCTTACTGTACATTTAAATGCTTGTACATTAAGTATGTATGACTTTTGTAAGAATGAAAAAAATGAAGTCAGTTTTCAATACCTCAAAAGTTAGGGAATGGGAGGCACAGTCAGGAGCTACTTTGGCTCTAGGTTCTTTTCTGACAGGTCTAAATATTTCGGGCTACACTCGAAGCCTCCATAAATAGTCCTACTCTAACTCTCAAATATGCTCCTCCCTCCTCGTTCAGCCTAGTCTCTGAAAGAAAGCCTGCCCATTTTGCTTACAGCACCCAGCTTCTGCTCTTGTAAATCCTGGCCCTCATAGCTTACTTAAGTCACAGACATTTTTCCAGATTTCACACCTTCCTGGACCATATTAATTCTTTTTTTTCTTTTTTTTTTACTCTGTCACTTAGGCTGGAGTGCAATGGTGTGATCTTGGCTCACTGCAACCTCTGCCTCCCAAGTTCAAGTGATTCAGGAGAATCAGCCTTCTGAGTAGCTGGGGCTATAGGCACATGGCACCAGACCTGGCTAATTTTGAATTTTTAGTAGAGATAGGGTCTTGCCATGTTGGCCAGGCTGGTCTCGAACTATTGACCTCATGATCCACCTGCCTTGGCCTCCCAAAGTGCTGGGATTATAGGCATGAGCCACCACATCTGGCCAGGACTGTAATAATTCTTAAGTTTATCTGTCATGTCTATGACATTTTATTTATGTCTGTACCTCATCCCTTGGAAAATCAATTATGTCCTTTTCGTTATTGCCAACTATTTTATTGGTGTGAATCCTGTATCCTAAATAAATTCAAGTTATTTGAGGACAAGGTGAGATCTTGCAAATTCCATGCTTCCCGCACACCATCTCAAGATAATTATAGTTTGAGAACTTTATTTATATCTTTGCTAGATGACTTATGTGTGTCAGACCACTGTGTCATCCTTCCCACAAATATTTGTAGGAAGATTTTATAGGGATGGCGATCATAAATACAAAGGAATACAAAGCTAATGGGGGGCTTGGAGTGTCAGTAACAAGCTGTGTAGCCTTGGGAAACGTCAGCTTTGCCCTGACTTGCCAATCAACCACTTTCCCTATGACTCTTGTTGACTGTTTTGATCACTGTTCCATCTTCCATCCTTAGCAAACTGTGAATCCCAATGTGAATCTCTGTTCATTTGTCTTCTTCTCTTTTCTGTTTTTTTTTTTTTTAATTTTTTTTAAAGATTGGGTTTTACCCTGATGGCCAGGCTGGTCTTGAACACCTGACCTCAAGTGATCCACCCACCTCTGCCTCCCAAAGTGCTAGGATTACAGGTGTGAGCCACTGTGCCCGTCCCATTTGTCTTATTTTCATCAGTATTGGAGGTACCCTTTTCTCCATGGAACGGGCCCCAAATTTCATCAGTAGATTAGAAAGCCCTCTAATGGCCTGGACTTTTAAATATGCTAATCCAATGCAATTGTCACTATATAATATGAACTTGTGTCATTGAACATATGGCTATAAAACCTCTGTTTTGTTTATTCATGTATTTTGTTCATTATCTGTATGATCTAGCAGGATGTGATGCAATTAAGAGTTGATCATAGATTGTAAACTCTGAGAGGGTGCAATGTTGTACTGTTTAATGTGCCTGGCAGTTCCTGGATGGCAAAGGCATTTCAAAATCATTGCTAAATGGTGCCTTTAGAAAAGGCCACAAACTTGCCAGGTGCAGTGGCTCATGCCTGTAATCCCAGCACTTTGGGAGGCGGAGGCAGGTGGATCACCTGAGGTTGGGAGGTTGAGACCAGCCTGACCAACATGGAGAAACCCTGTCTCTATTGAAAAAAAAAAAAAATACAAAATTAGCTGGGTGTGGTGGCACATGTCTGTGATCCCAGCTACTCAAGAGACTGAGGCAGGAGAATCGCTTGAACCCAGGAGGCGGAGGTTGCTATGAGTCGAGATCACACCATTGCACTCCAGCCTGGGCAACAAGAGCAAAACTCCAAAATCTGTCTTAAAAAAAAAAAAAAAACGGCCATGAATTAAAAAACCCATCTCTGACTTTTCAATGTTTGGTTAATGACAGAACCAGATAGAAGGAAAGTCTGAGTAGTTCTGATCTTAGTTAAGCCCCATTCCTGATTAGCACTGTGACGTTGTCCTAATTATCTAACCTCTCCAAACTCACTTTTAGAAGGAAAATGTGGAAGATTATAGTACCTATCTCATAGTATTGTTGTGAGGATTAAATGAGATAGCATAAGTAAAGTGCCTAGGAAAATTTATAGCTATCATTTTGTAGTTGTTTTCATTCATTCTTTTTTTTTTTTTTTTTTTAAGATAAAAGACAAACTGGGCATGGTAGCTCATGCCTATAATCTCAGCACTTTAGGATGCTGAGGTGGGCAGATCACTTGAGGTCAGGGGTTCGAGACCAGCCTGGCCAACACAGTAAAACCCCGTATTCACTAAAAATACAAAAATTAGTCTGGCATGGTTGTGGTTTGTGGACATCTGTAATCCTAGCTACTTGGGAGGCTGAGGCAGGAGAATCACTTGAACCCTGGGGGTGAAGATTGCACTGAGACAAGATCGCGCCATTGCACTCCAGCCTGGGCGACAGAGCAAGACTCCATCTCAAAAATAAATAAATTAAATAAAATAAAAGACAGCTGAGTAATAAATGAATGAACCAGTAGCTTCTCAGTATAGCTGTTCAGTTAAATTGGATCTGTGAAGTCTCTATCAGCAGAAGCCTGCACTTTTCAGTCAATTCAATTGGGTGGCTAGTATCCAAAGCCATTCCCTTTTCTGCTGTCTCCCTTTCCTAGGACTGAAAATATTCACAGAAGTGATAAAAATGAATGGCTGTTTTGCAGGAGGGGAGGGAAGGAGCAAGAAAGTTGCTACCTCAGGCTCCTTGGTTCTGCTTTAGTTTTAATAGCCCAGTTGGCTGAAGTGGGACAAGGGTTCCCAGCGTGGCATCTCCCCTTAAGTTGCCAAAGAGTATTGATTGCTAAAAAGCAATCAATTTTTGTTTGGTTTGTGGGAGGGAACGCAGTCTGCAAGGTCACTGAAATTTTATTGTCGGAATGTTTCAAACTAATGTAAACGTGGAGGCAGAGTTCACAAAGAACACAACATTGAATCAAAGAGAAAACCAGACAGAGCAGCATCTTAGGTTCTTTTCTTCTGACATTCTCTTCTTCGGCCTAACAACTCTTTGCATTTTAATAACCTACCTCTCAAGTCAAAGGCACTGGTAGACCAGGTTCATAAAAATGTGTATAAAAAGACAGAGGACTTGACTCAGTGTATGGACTTTGAGAAATCATCTGAAAAGAGACACAAAGCCACAGGACGGAGGCAGTGGGCCTTTGGCTGTTACTTTCTACAATCTTTTCTGCTTTTGTGAAAGGCTGGAGGGACAGCTCTTTTGCGTCTTCATGCAGAACCCCCTGGATTTTCATTTGGTCTTGAAGGTAAGTGGACAGAATGAATGACTTGGTATTGCTGTTCCTGGATGTCTCAGCTTTGTCACTGCCCCCTCCTGGGGCTACTTGTGCTTTCAGTGTAGCAAAAAGAACACAGCCCAGAGAAAAAGCCGACCACAGTAAGAACAGCATAGGAGTTTATAAATTGGATGGAGAATATTGCCCAACTCAACAAGGTGTAACCATTTTCTTTCATAAAAACAGATCATCAGCTGGGTGCAGTGGTTCATGCCTGTAATCCCAGCATTTTGGGAGGCTGAGGTGGGTGGATCACAAAGTCAGGCAATTGAGACCATCCTGGCCAACATGGTGAAATCTTGTCCCTAATAAAATAAAAAAAATCAGCTGGGTGTAGTGGTGCGTGCCTGTAGTCCCAGCTACTTGGGAGATTAAGGTAGGGGAATCGCTTGAACCCGGGAGGCAGAGATTGTAGTGAGCCAAAATCGAGCCACTGTATTCCAGCCTGGTTACAGAGCCAGACTTTGTCTCAAAAAAAAAAAAAAAAAAAAAAAAAAAAAAAGATCATCTTAGAGAAAGAGAAATAGCAGTGTCTTATTACTTTGTTAATAACAGACAAAACACTATCAGCCACTGTGCAATTTAATTCAGAAAAGAGACATGTTTCTAAGAGTAAGCCTGGCACCTTGTCACCCATTTGGTATCACACCATTTGGTCCTGTAGTAAGAATGAAAGACTAGAGGATACAGTTTCTCAGTGTCTCTTTCTTTTCTCTAACCTTGATGATTTCACATCTCTGGGACTGTATGATGAAAAATTGTATCTGCCCAAGCACAGCCTTCTATGAAAGACTTTCAAATGGCTTCTCAGCATATAATCCTGGTAATGTTGGCCCACCTGACCCAGCTGAGGAGTCTCTGGTATATGGGAAGATAGGGTGCCATACAGCTGAGGGAAAGGTGCTAGTGAGATGCTTAATAATAATATCCAGGGACAGTTCATTGCTAGTGAAGTAATAGGGTTGTTTGAGTTATTTTTCTAAAAGAAAATGGATCAGAGAACAATGTGACCCAATCTTCAACTCCTTTTTCAAATCCAGTAATTTGCACTGTGAATTGAGTCAACTGGATCAGCAATTCGCACATCGCAATAATATACTGAACGTTTTACTGAATGTTTTCTGAGTTTTTACTATGTTCCAGGAACTGTTCTAAACAAATGACATGTAATATTTCATTTAATCCTCACAGTTTTCTGAGATACCTGATTGTATAATACCCATACGATAAAAAGGAAAAAAATGAGGCTCAGAGAGTCTCAAGCTGATCTCTCTAAGTTTACACAGCTAATAAGTGGCAAAGACAGAATTGACTTCCTCTGTAGGCTTAAAATCCTAAAGCATAATTCATTTCCTTTAATAGTTACAGAACTTTTACGTATCTTTAAATAGTCATTGTGGGAAGGTGGATACTATTGTTTGCATAAATGTAATTTTTTTTTTTTTTGAGACAAGAGTCTTGCTCTGTCACCCAGGCTGGAGTGCAGTGGCATGATCTTGGCTCATTGCAACCTCTGCCTCCTGGGTTAAAGTGATTCTTGTGCCTCAGCCTCTCAAGTAGCTGGGATTACAGGCGTGTGCCACCATGCCCGGCCTAAATAAAAACAATCTTTTTAAAAGAGTCATTTCTTGCATCAGCTCCACACACTAGCATAACCTTCTTAAATGTGATCATAGTTCTTCCTCCACCACACTTCCCTATCCAACATCTTCAACACCAGCCTGGGATGGGGGGATTGGGCAGTGGAGAGGGGCTGGGGAGGGATGTATGGGAGGTAGGTAGGCAGTGTTCCAAATCCTTTTTCCAGGGTATTTCCCATCTAGTTTCTTCTGTGATAGCAAGAGCCTACAATCCAGGCTCAAGTGTGAGCAAAATGAACCATATGCTCTGGGGAGGGGAGAACCTCTCTTCACCATACCCTTTCCCTTACTCCAGCACTCACAGGTCTAGTAGAGTCAAGCATCCTTGGTGAGCAGGGATTTTCTTTGTTCTTTTTTTTTTTTTTTAAGGAGTTTCACTCTTGTTGCCTATGCTGGAGTGCACCATCTCAGCTCACCACAACCTCCGCCTCCCAGGTTTAAGCTCTTCTCCTGCCTCAGCCACCCAAGCAGCTGGGATTACAGGTGCCCGCCACCACGCCTAGCTAATTTTTTGCATTTTTAGTTGAGACAGGGTTTCAGCATGTTGGCCAGTCTGGTCTCAAACTCCTGACCTCAGGTGACCCACCAACCTCCCCTTCCCAAAGTGCTGGGATTACACGCGTAAACCACAGCACAGCACCCGGCCAAGTAGGGATTTTCTAAATGATGGTGCTAAACCTAGAGGATTATGATAAATGAATAGAAAGCTTGGAAGACAAAAATATTCTATTCTTCTTGAAGTGTGGAAAGAGAGCAGGAAAAACAAAGTAGCTTGCATGAAATTGTGTTTCAAATGCATTATAGTAAATCTTCCCTGTTACTCAAGACAGCTCACCCATGCGGAGTGCCAAGGGAGAGGAATTCTGAGGTTTGTTTTTATTCATATATTTTGAGCTTCACTGTAGATACTGTTGTGTATGGTAATTCCTAGGCAGATGTTACAATGTGGAATTTCTCTGGTTGGTTTAGTTGGCATTTTTAACAGGGCTTGGATTAAAAATCTTTCTCCTCAAAAACCAGTTCAATGATTGAGGCCGAAAGGAGCCCTGGTTTGAAACCCTCTCCTAAAAAACCTAAGACAATCAGAACAGTCTTTCTTTATTGCCATGGGTTTGCTGTGAACCATCACAGGTTTAGGCCACAGGATACTCTCAGAGACTTCCCACCCAAGGTGGGAAGTCACACCAGTCCATGGACCACAGAGCACCCCTTGTGAGATTCCCAGCAGGTGGCAGTGTTAGAGATACTACTGTGCTTATAGGACCCCAGCACAGAGTTTATGGGGTCCTGTGTTTGAAAGCAACAGTACATAAACCATTGCCTTTCCTGTGACCCCTCTTTTCCTCATGCTCCCCTTGTAAACTAACTGAAAACCTGGTGGATTTTGACTTCCAAAAGGCTGAAATTGGAAGAGTAAATAAAATGATAAGGAGAAGAAAGGGCAGGTTGATCAGCTGAGTGGCCTTGATGTCACCCCATTATGAATTTCTGTAAGCAATGCTTCTGAATTGTCAATTTTATCAGCCAAATGTAATTTTTGTGTGTCTGTGTGTGATACAATAAGTATTGCACATCTCAGCCAAGCTATGCCTTTCATTTTTCTCCTCAATTCCCAAATGACTTTGAAGAAGGGAAATCAATAAATCAATTGGTACTTTGTCCAATACCTATTTCAATGACATCACAGCACCATTTGCTAAAGATTGGACATTAGTTACGGAAAAAGATGGAGACACTTTCATTTGATAATGTTTCTCTGTCTTTGTGAACAAGAATACAAAAAGGAATAGTGAATTGACCTTGCAAATAGCAATTTTTGTGTTGACCCTATCAAAAACAAAAAGGGGATAATTATAGAAAGGATGATAAAATATTGTTTATATCCCAGGATTTATGACAAAGTCTGTGGGTAGTGTTTTGGGCTTATCCTACAATATTTCATTCAAATAAATTTTCCCTACTTTCACTAAATCAATTTTTTATTATATAGTTTTTTCAAATCTTATTTTAGAAATTCCTTCCTGTTGACCCATAAAAATGATACCAAAATCTAACACTTAAAAATCTACAAACAAACACTTAAATTAAGGACTAAGTTAGATCTGGTTTTTGGAGAAAAAAATACACAACTTGGAAGAATGCTTTTATAATATCAACAATACCACCTTTTTTATTGCTTTGTTTGTATATTCGTTCATTCACATACTTTCAAATATCCAACATTTTTTGTTTTGTTTTGAGACAGGATCTTGCTCTTTCACCTAGGCTGGAGTGCAGTGGCACAATCCCATTGAACCCCCTCCAAGGTTGAAGTGATTCTTCTGCCTCAGCCTCCTGAGTAGCTGGGATTGTAAGTGCCTGCCACCACACCTGGCTAATTTTTGTATCTTTGGCAGACACAGAGACAGGGCTTCACTATGTTGGCCAGCTGGTCTTGAATTCCTGGCCTCGAGTGACTCGCCTGCCTTGGCTTCCCAAAGTGCTGGGATTATAGGAGTGAGCCACTGTGCCTGGCCTCATGTATCCAACATTCTTAAATGGGGATAAAACAATAAAATCATATTTTTCTGGTCTTTCCTCCAGGTATGTCAATGTTATATGTAACTTCATTTCTAAAATTCAGCCTTTTGGAAGCAACTGTGACATTCTTTCAGATTTTGCTATTATTACAATAGTGTTAGAGGAATATGCCTAAGAAAGTTAAAATACATGGGATCATAATAATCACAATGATAATGAGTGCTCTGTAGTCAAACTGTACCGGACTGAGGGTCGGAAGAGGGGAGTTCCAGTCTCAGCTCAGTGCATGGGGCCTTTCTCATCTGGAGTGTGATCCTTTGCCTCTCTACTCAGTTCAAGCTTCTCACCAGTAAACTATAGGTTTCCTTCCAAATTTGAAATTCTTCGTTTTTATGATTCTCTTTGAAGAGGCTTTGAGGACTTGGCATTAGGAGAATTGTTAGGAGTTGTAGGTTCCCAGCGAAAGATGGATTTGTGTAAAAGGAGAGCCTACAGTCTTTCATCTGTAGGAAGTCTCTGGCCGTTCAGCAAAGGTGTGCTGCCACACTGGGTGCAGTGGCATGGTCTGCAGGTTCACAGTCTAACTGCTTTCCCCTTGACCTTCCCTAAACATTAGTCATATCTTAAAATGAAAGCCTCTAAACCGTTACTTAAATCTATGAAGTCAGAAAGACACTGTTGCTGACATTACTGCAGCCAAACCAGCAAGTCCCATCTGAGCTCCTATTTTTTGCTGGGATCACCTAAAACTCTTAGAAATAAGTGACTTGGAAAATACAGTGAGAAGGAATTAGGTTACCTAAAATATTAAAAGGACTCAAACCACTGCTACACACATACATACACACACATATGTACATATTTACATATGACATACCTACATATGTGAGCAAACACATATAATGGATATATTATATGTGGATGTGGGCAAAGGAAGTAATCTCACCTATAAATTTTTTCAACAATATTTAGACCTAGAGAATATAATTAGTTCTCCCCCATCTTCTTTGCTCTGCAACAAGAGGGAATTAGGAGGGAGCTTGGCCCTGTGCTCCCTTCTGCTCATGGCGCCTTATCTGGAGGGCAGGTGAGGAGACCGCCGAGCACTGTGTTGGGAGTCTCGGCCGCTGGCTACAGGGCCTACCCGAGGCCGGAACACAAGCGGGGTTGGCGCCCGCCGCGGCTCCCCCTACCGGGAGTCTAGGGCAGCGCCGATGGCCGGGTCCGGGGTGGCACAACCGCTTCCCAGCCGCCCACTCCTTTGCGGCTTTGCGGGTGGGATCAGCAAGTTGCCGCCCGCGGGGCCGGACCGCGCAGAGCGGAAGCGCTCCGCCCGGGTAACAAGCATTTTCCAGCACAAGCAATTAGTTGCAAATAAACATCTGAAAAGCCGGTTCTGTAAACCGAGTGCCCACCGCACGCCTCTAAACGGGCGGGGCCCTGGGGGGGGGTGAGAGTGGTGGGAAAGATGCTGGGCCTGGGAAGCAGCCAGGGGTAGGGGTGGGTGCAGGGAGGCGCTCCACCAAGCGCTCCGAGTTCAGAGGCGTTTAAGTTGCCAGCGGATCAGAGTTGATCTCGGGAGAGGTAAACGACCGTCCTTGGAACACCCAGCCCTTCTTCCCTGCCGGGAATCTGCGTGCGCCTGGGGGTAGTCCGCACCATCCACCCCAGCTGCGGTGGGATACCCGGACCCGGGAGAGAGCGCGTCAGCCGGGCCCAGCCACTTTGCACTCGCCGGTCCTGACTCAAAAGATAGTTAATTGGGGTCTTCGAAATCAAGGACTAAGGTGAGCAGAGGAGTCCCCAGCCCCTGGCTCTCGCCTTTGCGACTCTCTCCGCGTCCTGAGTCAGAGCAGCGTCCGCAGGCCAAGTCTTTTGGGGTTAAAGATGCAGGTGCGAATTAGTTTAAAAGTGGAGGTTGTGGACAGGTGAGCGGGATCGCCAGTTCTTTGAAGGGCCCACAGTGCAGAGGCTCCGGGAAGGGTGCAGTTCCGCACACGTGTTAGGGCAATGCGCACTCCGCTGGGCCCGAGCAGTCACCAATTCTGCCAAGTGGGTGCTGCTCCGGGTACCCACTGGTATGGTGGGTAAGTCGGGAGCAGAATAATAAAGCGCATTACCTGGGAAGTCAAATTTGCAAAGCTTAACCCAATCCTCAAGGGCACTTTCTGTAGAACAAGCCGTTGGTGTACAGCAGTCATACACCTAACAATGATATGGGCATAAAAAATAATAGAAAATAATGGGGCGAAAGTTGGACCGCCACCAGGCTTCTTGCCTTCGCTTCTTCCGCAGGCTGAGGGCAGTTTTGAATTAAGTGCGATGCTCAGTGGGTGTCACCCAACTTCTCCTGGCTTTGCTGAGGTCGTGATCCCTCTGACCCAAGCAGAAACCCCCCAGCCTCGGAGCAGCCCGGAGCCTCCATGCCCCAAGTTGGCATCCCCAGACAAAGCTTCAGGGAGTTGTGGGTAAAAGAAGGCCGACGCCCTGGGCGTACCCCGCATCTTCTGGGGATCTTCTGGCAGGGGCTATGACCTGCGTGTGAAAGAATCGTCTCAGCCCTTTCCCTTATGGGTTTCTCAGATATCAGGATACCACGGGAGGCTGTGACGACCTTCTCCAGCTGCCCACACTTTCTTGCCCGACTGGGCTGAACCCGAGCGCAGAGACTGGTGTCTTCCCAGCCACACACTCTTGATTCCCAGCCGGGTGACCAGCCCGGTCCAGGGGGTGAAGGATGGCGGTAAAGGGGAGAGGAAGGGATTCGTCTCTTGCCTGCTTTCTTCTTCTCTCTGCCTTCTCAGAAGTTGGGCTGCTACAGAGAAAAACTTTCTAAACTACCTCCCCACTTTCTGGAAGGTTTTGCACACATCTCCCCTCCCCCCAATACACATACCTTTCTCTGCGCCCTACTCCTCCCACTTTCCGGGAATGTGTAATAGGTGTGAACTGCGACTAAGCCCAGTGTCTGTAGCAGAGCCACAAGCTAAATGTGGGAAGGGGGTTCACTAGTGTTTATCTCTTAAGTTGCTGATACACCCGTGGCAAGGGAACTTGGCTTGTTGGCCAGTAAGACGCCAAGCCCGGGGCGCCTAGACTGTGAACACCTCGCGAGAACTGGGTCCGGCTTCTAGGTCCCTGGCTTGGGCCCTTAGGCTCTGCCGGGGGCCAGAATCAGGTTCCTAAGAAAACAGAAGAGTCAAACAAGTAATCTCGCTACTTTACCCTCCCTGCCCGACGCCACCTCCCCACCACCACTTGTTCTTTTCTTGTTTTCTTTTTTGGTTGATGGTCTGTACTGGGCAGGTAGCCCAAAGCTGAGGTGCAGAAGTAGTGAGCGATGCCGGGGCTGCCTCTCCTAGATTTAGGAACCGCCGGAGGGCGGAGGAGAGTCGCAGGGGCATCCAACTTCTTTTGAGAGAGAACGCTGTTTACTCTCCGCAGGAGCGGGCGGGAAGACCGCGGAGCTGAGGGCTTCTTGGGATGGCTCTTTGAGCAGGTAATTCTGCGGCAAAATCGAGAGCGGGTGACGACCAGGCGGGGCAGCACCCTTTCCGGTGATCAAGATGATTAACCTTCCGGCCTTGCGGGTAGTTGGATCTCCCCTCCCCCTTCACCCTCCCTTCCTACGGGATTAGGAGGTGCTCCTTTCAAGGAGAGACCCGAGACTCGAGACGTGGGGCCCTCTCTCGCCTCCGCGCGGCCTTTCCTCGGAGCCGGGCTGGGGATCTGGGAGCGTCATGCAGACCAGTCCCTTCGCGACGCCCACCTCGCTGAATCGGGTTCACCGGCCCGGTCCCGCAGGGTCCCCTGGGTCATCTCCCCCCCGTAACCACTTGTCTGAAACTTACCAGATTCCAACCTTAAGGCAGGAAAAAAAGTGTTTCATATACAAACCGATCAGGGTATTTGCAGATAATTGCGAATGTCAAATACTCGGGCGTGATGACAAAGTGCAGAGATTGCCAGGGCCAGAGCTCGGCCTGAGGGGCGGGGGCTGTTGGCGAGGCTCCAGGGCCACCTCAGGACTGCCCAGAGGCGGGCCTGCGAGGAGGTAAGGCTGTCAGCCACTACTGCCAACAGCCCATTTAACGGAGACCGCTGCTTCTTCTACCCCTCCGCTGTAGAGCTGATTCATGGATTCATTCACTGAGTCTATAATGGAGCTCCGCTCAGGGAGGCGGTGGATACTGCACCAGACCAGCTCTCTCCCCCTCACTCCCCGCCCTGGATGCACAAATACCCCACTGCAAGATGCCCCACAGGTGGGATTGCCGGGCCTCAGTTGGATGTCTAGGCCCAATGCGAAGGCCCTGCCAGGCTGTGCTCCCAGAGCTAATGTCCTGTAGCAGGGTAGGAGCAAGTTACAGGCCACTTTAGGACAAACAACTGCACCCTTCTGATGCTGAGGTTGTTCCTCTACAGAAATAAAGAGGGACATTAAAAATATAAAGGAAGAGGAAGAAACGAAATACTCGACCAACACACCCCAGACCTCCTACTGGGTTGCAGGAAGCCATCCTGGTGCAACCAGAGCCTGGGTGCACACAGCCTACCAGAGCTAACCCTTTCAAGGTCTCAGTGACAGCAAAGGTGGCTGTTCTCAACAGCTTTCAGGGTAACTCCTCTGAGACCCTACTGTAGGCACGCTCAGAATGTTTCAAGTGCTTTGAATTCTATAGAGACAGAAAGAGGGTGGAGCGGGGAGGGTGTTGTTACTCTTGTTGGATTCCACATCTACTGAAAACTGAGTGGATTAATTATTGGTGATACCATGATGTTGGTGGCAAGTCTGTGGCTTCTCCGGCCAGAATTGCGGGGGTTTGGGGACCTGGATGCTGGGGCTGAGAGGAGCAGTGGAGGTGGGGACACCCCATTCTGTCTTAGGTGGCATAAGCTGTAGTCACTGAGGCCCTGACCCTGGGGTCCTGTGTCCTAGGACAACGCGGTGGTGGCGAGGGCAGGGGGGTGGGTATTTTGGAGAAGGGAAGCTAAAAGACCTTGATTTGACTGCTGTCTTTCCTTCCTGAGAACTAAAGAATGTTCTCCGAAGCCGGGGGAAGGGAATACCAGTGCATGCTCAAGGGTGCAGCTGGGCTGCAGAAGGAGAGAAGTCCGGCAGACTTCTCTGTGCGTGGAGGAGGAGGGAGCCCTCTGTGCGTGTCCATCACCCCGCCCTCAGCCCTTCTTCCCCTTTCATTGAACGCCTGAAGTCAGAGCCTACCTGGAAACCCTTAAAATTTTGCACTCCACTTGTCAGAGGTTTCCAACGATGACAAATTTGGAAAACGTTTCGGTTGCAGCTCGGCATCTAAGGCTGAGAGTTGCGGGGAGGGGAGGCTGTTGGATAAAAGCTGCTTGGAAAAGAGATTTGCCTCCCGGCTTCCCCCCCCCCCCCCCCCCCCCGCCGGCGCGCGCATAAACAGGCCGGTCTGGACAAGGGAGGGTGCGGGGCTAAGGCCTCCGGCTGGGGAGAGCTCCAGCAGACTGAAAGCCAAATCCGCAGAAGTTATCCTCCTGGCTCCTTAGCCACTGGCCAACAGGAGCGTTCTGGTTGTCCTGCCTGCCCTTCACGCCCTTATCAGGAAGGCCTGACTCTGGCGGAAAGACCTGACTTGAGGTCTCTCTTTCAAAGGTCCAGTAAGGCTGATGTAGAAACACAACAGCTCTGTCCTCAGTCTGGGCGGCCAGTTGGGGCCACACGTGTAAGATGTGATTCTATTTGACTTTTCAAATCAAAGTGCATTGATTGAGGCCCAAAGAGATCACAGAGCATAACTGTCTTAAATAAACCTGCTATAGGCAGACAAATCACTTCTTGCTCTTATAAATAGAGCTTGGGGAGATGGCACAGGGTCTGGTAACAGCCAGACTTGGGGGACAGTCTTATAAAAGGAGAAGAGTACTGGGACACAGAAAAAGAATAAAAGTGGTTTCCACATCTTCAGAAAATAGCTGAACTGAAACCAAAACATGGCATAGCAGGCAGGTAATGGGGGAGACCCTAGGTTCCCAGAGCAGCTCAGTGGAGGTGGGTAGCCCACGATGGGACCAATAGTGGAAAAGCAGGGAGCCCGAGAGACCACAGGTTGTTGGAGGAAATCAGGAGCCCATTGCTGAGGCTCCGAGCTACCCTACTCAGCTCTGCACTTTCATTGTCAATCCACCGTTCCCTGCCACTGATCTCAGCTTCCTGGTACTGAGAGACAGAGATGGAGGACAAGTCCTCCTTCAACTTGGCCAGCTTGGGGGACAAGGGCTGACCACCAAGAGCCCAGAGATGGCAACAACCGGGGATGGTGGGTGATCACAGGAGTCCAGCAGGGAACAGATGGGAAGAAAAGTTGTCTGTGATAGTCTGGAAAGCAGAAAATGGGGAGTTTGTACACATCTCAGATCCTGCTGCAGCCAAGTGCCAACAAGGGCTGGGGGATGATCTTGAGAAGGGTCAGGTGCTCGTACCCCAACTCTTGGGTGTCCAGAAGAGGTTAGGTGGGTGGTGGCTCTGGGAAGAATGGGCAAGATGCCTTCACTTGGAATGTACAAAGGGCCTGGTCTGTCTCCAAGTAACTCAGTCTCTGAAAGTTACCTGGCAGAGGCAGCCCTCAGTGGACTTTGGGTCTTAAAGCCTAAAACCAGACGAACTAAGGGAAGCCCATCAATCTTCTAGCTAAAAGTGTAAAGGAAAAGTTGTCTATAATACGTAAATACAGGAGATAATAAGTGCACAGGTTTGGGTGGGTTCCTGGTAACTTCTGGAGCCGGCTTTTCTCTGGTCTTGGTTTGTAAACTTGACTTCCCATTTCTTTTCATTGACTATTTAGCGTCTGACTCTAACAATAATCTGATTCAGAAATACTCTTCATTTCGTTAGGCTAACATTCACAAGCACTAGTTATGTTGGATTTGATAAGGAATTTAGGTTTAGGTAAATTTTAGCACAATACTTTTCTAAAAGTCTCTTTAAAAGTGTCTTTAACTTCCACACAACAAAAACAAAAAAGGTATATATCACTATGGTTGGAGAGAAACATTCTTAGATTGCCTTTGCATTTCAGAGATTTTGTATAGTGCCAGCAACTTCGCAGACACTAACAAATGGGTTATTTGCTGTTGTTGTTCATGGAAGTTCTTTTATATTTTTTAATTGCGGCATGGCTCCCAGGTGGAAAAATTCCTTACAATTAAGAACTGTTTTCAAGAAGACTGGAAAACCAAAAAGAAATTATAATGTGTTATCATATAGAAGTCTTTACTGAAAACAACGGATATTGAGTTGAAGTCAGAATGTTATGAAAGTTAATTAAAATGCAAACTATTAGGGAAATACTGCAGATGTCTTTCTATCATATCCAACCAGACAATCTTTAGGACACTCCACCCCCCACTTGTATTGTGAGACTTGAATGGTTGTCAACAGTTTTCTGTTGACAGAAATAGCACCTTTGAAAACTCTTCACTCAAAACTACAATGATGATTGCTCTTGAGAGGAAGGATTTTTGAAACAAATAACTTTCACACATTCACACTTACACTTGCACACCCCAAACGCACACGCAATTGCCGGTTTTTGAAAACGTTGCCTCTGAATGAGAGACAGAGAGAGAGAGGAGAGAGAGGGGGAGAGAGAGAGAGAGAGAGCGAGAGAGAGAGAGAGAGAGAGAGAGAGAGAGAGAGAGAGAGAGAGAGAAACTGGAACTGGAGCTTAGGTAACCAACAAACCCAATTACTAGGCTTTATTGATACTAAAAGGAAAAGTTCCCCTCGTAAAATTTCTCTGAGCTTATTAGTTATTTAAATCAGCCCCAGGGCTGGACGCGCGACGCCGCAGGCACCTTCTGTGGGCTCCTGGAAGTGAGCAGCCAGCGTCTCCGCGCCGACCTACCGCCCCTAGCTCGATCCTGGGCGCCTGGGGCCAAGGCGGGCGCAGCGAGCCAAGGTGAGCCACTGGCCAGGGGCTCAGGGCCCGGTACGACGAGACAGAGCTCCGCGTGGCCTAGGGTAGGACACCGGGGATCAGACTTTGGAAAGGAACAGGTCCCAGTCAATAATAAGGGATAAGCGAGTAGGCCATGCGGCTGCGGGGCGCCAGAGCTCAGCGGGCCCACTGCGGGGCTCCTCCGACCCAGGCCCGCTGGGCACCGGCCCCTGCGACCGGTCCAGAGCGCGGGTGTTCACGCCGTGAGTCGGGCGTAGGGCCGATCAGACCTCCAGGGCTCGCTACTGTTTTGTGTGGATCTGAGAGCTTTGCAATTGGGTGGGCACCAGGTAAATTTACACCTTTCTGGGTCACTCTCTCAAGTTGACAGTCCCTCTGTGTATGTGTGTACGCGTGTGTGTGTGAATGGTGGAGGTGGTGGTGTAAATAGCTGAATTTATTGAAAACAAACCCCAACCTGCCCAGTGAAGTCCTCTAAGCCCGACACCGGGTTCTCAAGTCCAGATGTGGCGCAGGGACCGCGCGAGGTGATGCTGTTCCTCTGGGCTTGGCTGCAGGGCCGGGAGGGAACGCATAGCGGGGTGGGGAAGAATTGAGCCGGAGTCGCCGCTGTCATAGCCACCTGGGCCTTTCCCGGAGGCCAAGATCTTGACGGACTGAAAGGGTGTCCGAGGGGATTCCGGAGATCGAGAAAACAGAGGAGGCGCCAGCTCCGGAAGCCTTCTAAGTTGCCCCCGACTCCGTACGAGTTTGGGCCGCGGGATACACTGTCCTTCTCGTCCCTGGCTCCAGTAGGTGTCTGGGACCTTGGGTCCCGCAGCTGGCTTTCTCGCCCTCTCGCCTGGACCCGCGTGGGCCCACTGCCGCAAAGCGTTCCGGAGGCAACTGCGGTTTGAGCCCCCTTGGCCTGGCTGCCTGAGTTTGCCCGCCCCTACGAGGGGTGGGAGCGAATTTCGGGACGCTGGCCGGCCTGTCTGAAATTTGGGGTGGGGACGGGGTGCTATGGCTTGGGCTTTCCAGGTGTGCTTTTCAAGAGGTTGTGGCAAACTGTGGGCGTTCGAATTTTGCACGTGCCAGCGCGTTTTTGTGTTGAGTGGCCGGTGGTTCCTTGGGCCAGGGCCTGCCCATCCCCCGCCACATCCTTAACCCGTGCAGGCGACGCGGAAGAGTTGACTCCGGGACGCAACGGGCACAGCCGGCGCGGAAGGTTTCGGCCTCAGCCCACGCGGTGGCGCTGTCGGGAGAGGACGCGGGGGCTCGGGGCCGGGACCCGGGCAGTGACCCGGGCTGTGACCCGGGCTCCAGGGTGTTGGGACTTTGACGCCAAGCCGAGGCCTCGGGGCTCTTCGTAGCCACCTTGGGCTTGAGATCCTCTGCCTCTCTCCGTGTTTCCCTAAGGAAAACGCAGCCGGTCGGGAGCGCCACCCGGGGCTCCAACTCCCGCCGCTCCGAGGTGGGGGCGGAGACGCAGCGGCGGCTCCTTAGGCGCTTCCTTTTTTTTCCCCCCGTGCCTTGTTGCCCGGCTTACAGTCGATTTCTGTAAGTGAACTAGATGAGTAGGGCGGTCATTCTCTCGCAGCGCGGTTGCAGAAGGACACCCACCTATTACGCTCTGGGGTCTGCAAAAGAATGAAGGGCGCCCCGGGGGGCGTTGCCCAGAGTGCCAAGGTGGTGCTCGAGGCCGCAGGAACCCCCGCCTTCCCAGGCCCCCAGGCCCATGGCCGCGGAAGGGACACCCATATCTCCCACCAACGACACCCCCAGCTCTGAAACCTATCTTCTTGCTTCTTCCCCCGGGTCAGGCAGTGCCAACACCCGACGCCTGTCTCCTACCCCGGGGACCCCAGAGCAGAAAGCTCCCTGTCCTCGCCGGAGGCAGCTCCTGGGCAGACCTTGGCACCACCCTTCCCGCCCACTCGGCCCCTGCATGGCCCGCCTCGCTAGCCCCCGACCCTCGGGCCTCTGGGGTGCTGGGCTCACCGCCTAGCTCCGACTCGTTGCCCACCGTCCTTCCCCATCAGTCGTCCCCCTGAGGCGCATCTCTCTGCTCCGGCCGTAGGGGCTAGTTCGTTTGGAGGACCTCCACCGTCCCTACCACCGGCTGCCGACGGCTTCCTCCCCGCTCCGCCCCCGCCCAGGCCCCCAGAGCCGCCGGGGAAGCCTGGAGTCATTTATCTTTGCCTTGCGCGGGTTGGGATTTGTCCGGCTCTGATGCCAACGAGGAAAGCGTGCGGATAACGAAGTAAGTGTCCCCCGCCTTGCGCTCGGGTCAGTCCCCAGACGCCCGGAGCACTGTGGGAAAGGGCTCAAGCCCACCCGGGGCGAACGGTCCTCCAAGGCGCGTCCCCCCCCACCTCGCCTCCCCCGGGGTATTCTGGCCCCCGAGCTCTTGTTCTCTTGGCGCATCCGATTTCCAGTCTAAGCCCCTCGCGGTTATGCCGTCCGAGAAAGTGTTGGTCGCCAACTCCCCACGGACAGTCCACGGCGGAAATTGGCTTCAGAGCTGGCGTGGGCTTCATTTGAAATAAATTATTCCCTCCCGCCCTCCTCCCGCCCCCAGCAGGGCAAGCTCCGGGGGAAGAGGCAGGCCCGCTGGGGTTCCTCGAAGCCGTCGAAAGCTTTTGACGCGGGCGGTTCCCAAAGTTTTCCCTGCTTGTTCCAGGGTGGAGGGAAAACGCGGCACAATATTCCAGGGCTCTTTAAGAGGCAGGGTCTCTCTGCTGGGATGGCCGAACTTGAAAGCCTTGGAGCTTGGGGAAGGATGCCCGGCCCTCAGAGTTTCGGGTGGCACAGGCGAGAGCTGAAGTCCCGCGCCCGGCACCCTGCACCCTGCACCCGGGCGCCCAGGCCTACGCCGTCCCGAGCGGGCCTCAGGGAAGGAAGGTTGACCAGGGTCGAAAGTAAGCAAAACAAAAACTTAATGTTGACAAAGAGAAATCAAGAAACGTCATTAAAAAAAAGTGCAGGCCATAGAAGAAGAAGGCCTCACAGAAAAGGAGAGAAGATGGAAATAAAAACCATACACCTTTAAGACCAGCATATAAAGATCTGTCGATTTTTAAAAATAACAAATCTGTGTTGGTGAAAGACAGGCAGCCTTTTACTAAATGACATAAGAAAAACTTGGGGGGTGGGTAAAGAAAAGGGGAAAACTCTGAGCAGATTCCCGACGAAAACGTCAGTTAGAAGGAAACTGAGGGATAAAAATGTCCCCCACATGTGAACTCTGTGTTTTGAGCACGGAAGCAGACTATCTCCTAATGCACAAAATGGGTATTAAAGTATTTTTAAAAATCGAGCGTAATTAAAACAATTCTTTCGTGTGATTTTGTTTTAAAAATGTTTGGAAATAAACCATTTGAGGGATACAAAACGAAACCAAACAAATATTTTTGAATCATCATCAAATTTATTTACTGTTTTAGTAGAAAATCCGAGCGAAAGGTAAAAATATTATTTAAAATATATCTTATTGTCGAAATTAAACCTGCTGGAAATAATCGCTTCAGTTGAAATAAGGTCAATACAAAAATTGTGCAGTAAAAAGCATATGTAATTTGAAACAGAAAAGGCCTTTATTGGGGACAAAACTGCAGAGGAAAAAAACCCACACCGGACATACATCACAAAACTTCCTAGAACTCTCCTTTAAATCGAAATAAATTTGTAAAATGTGTTATGAAATACAACTCTACAAACATCCAAAATACATTTCTGGTCATAATTAATCGTATTTGACATTTTCCTCTTTCTTTAATGCAAATTTAAATAATTCAGGCTTTTCCTTAACATGATAGATTTTTTTTCACTATCAGAAATGGACAAGAGGAAACTCCAATAAAGAGAAAAGCAATGAATCTAAAAGGATGAAGAATCTGAAAACAAACTAGCCACAATGTACATTTAATTGTACTTAATTGTATATTTCATTTAAATAGCCCGTCTCAGAGGTTTAATAATTTAGAATCAATAGTTCCCTTCAAAACATAATAAAATATTTACACTTTATAAAATATTAAATGATTAACAATACAGCCGTGTTGTTTATAAGAGTGTAACTGAAGTCCTTCAAATCATGCTGTTGACACAAGCCTGTGAGGTTAGAGATCCTTAGCAAAATGTAAATGAAACTCTTCAGACAGTGGTGTTTATAAAATAGCTCATTAATGACTTAGGATTGAATCGCTCCAACCATTCGCATCATCAGATATAATAATAGTGACGAATCAGACAGGAAAGATCCTGGCTAAACCATTTGCATTTTTTTCCAGAAGTACTGAACTCCTAATATCACCAATTCTTCTAAGTTCCTGGACATTGATCCGGAGGAGGATTCGCAGTTCAACATCAAGGTAAGGAAGGAAACAAGATTGTTATCGTTGTTGAGATATTAGTAAGAAATACGTCTTTCCTCATGCTGTAAACGGGCTAAGTTTGACAGTAGTAGTTGGCTTTTGCAACACCCCCTTCCCATTTCGACCTATTACGATTGAAAAAAAGTTTGTTGCTCAAACTTACAGTTTGTTTCTTTGCAGCCCCAAACCTTTTAACCACCACCACGGGTTGATTTACTAGAGCTACTTTGCTCTTACCGAGTCCAACCCGTTTGACTGGGGGTGGGGTGCAGGGGGAGGATGGGGCTTGGTGAAGAAAACCAGGGAAAGGCAAACGCTGCCTAAAGTTCCCAGGGTGGCTCCCCTAAGATTTACTATCCTGCTTGTTTCTTTTCTCGGCTGGGATTCGACCGACTCCCGGGTCGCCTGGGGCTTCTTTGGAACTTGGTGGGCGGCGCCTGGGTGCTGGGTTCTTGGTGATCTGGGCGCCGACTCTTAGGCCGGGGGCAGGTTTCCTTTCTGGGACCCTTTCTCTTCCAGAGGTTCTGAAGCCTCTCAGCCTGTGCGCCTGCCGCCCACCAGGGAGATGCGGCGAGTCGAAGGCGGCCTTGTCCCGGGCACAATCGGCGGACTCAGCTTTCCACAGTCTGTGCACCCAGCTGGGATTTCCAGAATTACTCCCGAGCGCGTTTCCCGAAACCGAACTGAGTTTGGCCCTCTGGCGCCGCCGTACAGTCGACGCTTCTTAAGGGGGATCGGTGGCTCTGGCGGCGAGAAGTGGGAGAGCCCTCGGGGCTCAGGGGATTAGGTGGGAGAGTCGGCGTGTGCGGGAGGGACAGGAGGCGCAAGCAGTTGAGGGGGCTTCTCTGGCCTCAGGGCCGGCGAGGATGCGTCCACATTTTCTCACCTAAGGTCCTAGCGGCTAAGGTCCGCCGACGCCCTGAGCATCTCGCGGGGGCTGCGGCCCCTGCCCACGTGCTTTTCCTTAAGGAGGCACCGCGCCCAAGCGGAATCGCAGGGACAATAGCGCGGCCGGAGGCCGGCCTGCTTGGCTAGTAGCCGCACCACCTTAAATGAGCACCGCAGCCGGAGTCGGGCAGCAGCCGGCCGCGGCCGCGGGAGTCGGCAAAAGTTTGTGACTCTGTTACGCCTTCGCGGGACCTGCTGGGGACGCTCCTGTGCGGCCTCCCCCAGGGCGGGGAGGCCGAGTCCTCACGGCACAGCTCTGCTCGCTCCCGCAGCCCTGGGCTCGAGCAGCGCGGGGTCCCCAAGAACCCTAGTCCCGTAGCCCGAGGACAGGCAGACCCACCGCCCTCGCCGCCACCGCGTCACGGGCTCCCAGCGGCAGGGTCTGCGCCGCTCGCGATGTCGCCGGAGCGGCGAGCGCTCCAGGGATGCCATCCAGGGATGCACCCGGCTCTGCGCCCACCACGCAACCCCCATTCCTGTGCCACCCACAGCCCGGCGGGCGGTGGCCGTGCTCCTGCCATTCGGGACACCCGGGCTATTGTTCCGGACTCGCGGCCGTGCCAGCTGTGAAGGAGAAGCGGCCTTCCCTGCGCGCGCCGCGGCACGGAGCGCGGCGGGCCGGGACGCTGGGCTCGGCGCTGAGGGGGAGCTAGTAGGCACCGGGAAAAGTTGCTCGGAGGGGCGGAGGCGGTGGGTGGTGGGCGGAGGCGGTGGGTGGGGGAGGCGATCGCCCTCCCATCTCCAAAGTCGAAAGTACTCCGCGCAGTTAACAGAGCTGGGAGCCGAGGCAGCCGCGGTAGCCTCTTGCGCGTTGGTTTGAGCCTCCGCCGGCAGACGCGGCACCCAGCGACTGGCGTGTCGCCGCCGCCTCCGCGCCGGGACCAGTGCGCCTACGGGCTGAGCTAGGCGGCCGCGCCCTGGACCCGCCACAAGGAGGAGGACCAGACCCTGGGCCCAGGTGTCCGGCTGCGCCCAGACGCACCCACCCGCTGGCCGCGGCCACCGCCTCGCGCCGCACTCGGTCCTCTGCCATCGGTCCTTCACTGCCTCCTGCGCGAGGTCCTCGTCACCCCGCTCTTACCGCCGACTCTCCCCTTCCTCCTCCTCCCTCCTCCTTGCCTCCCACTCGCCCCTAGCTTGTCCCTCTGCCTCCTCCGAAGCCCCGCCGCCGTAGGGTCGCCTTGCTCTCAGCGATTGATTGATTGATGTTTAATTTCCTGCCAGGCGGGGCCCCCCTCCCCCCGCAACCTCCCCAACCCTCCTCCCCGCCCCCCACTCCCCTCTTTTCTTGCGGTGGACCAGTCTGGCTTGGGTTTAGATCCATCCCCCTCACCCCCATCCCGAAATAACCCAGAGACTTCCCCTACCCCCACCCCAAATTATTATTTTGAAGGCGCTAGATCTGGGGACGGAAAGGGGGAGGGGGAGAAATCGGAAACCGAGGACAACCCAAAAGGACTCACTTTGCCTGATGACTCAACGCAACTAATAATCATCTCCCTCTCAGTGTGTCTTTCTCTGCGGCTTGTCAGTGAGTCCGGCTCTGGCTGCTGGCAGAGGCGGCCGAGAGGGGAGAGGCTGGAGGTGACAGCTTGGGCGGCCGCCGCGTTTCCTCCCGCGCGCGGTCCCGGGTCCCTGCGCCTTCTCCGCTCTTGGTATCATCGGTCCCGCCGCTCTGGCCGCGCCTCCTTGCGAGCTAGCGGCTCTTCGAACCGGCAGCCCCGGCCCGCAGCCGCCGCTGCTGCCTTTGGGTTCTCAGCCCCTTCTCTCCAGAACGGGTCTCCTTCCCAAAGGTGTGAAAAGGCTCTTTCAGCCTCCTTCTCTTTCCCCCCCCTCCACCGTCCCCTCCCCCGCTCGCTCGGGTGTCCCTTTGGAGGAGTCCTTTCCCTCTCCTCCTCCTCCCCCTCCTCCCTCCCCCCATCATCATCATAACAACCATCTCCGCACCAGAAGAAGACACCCTGACCCAGGACCTTAAACGTTAGGACCTGGGGAAGAGGGAAGGGGAAGGAGTAAAGAGAAAGGAAGAAGACTAGGAGAACACTGCAAAACCAAGCACCAGAAACTTTCCACCCTGGATTCTCTACTTTTGCTCCATGGACAGAGCCCCAGCCAGCCAAGTTTCAGACAGACCGTGAGCAGTAAGTACGAAGGGCGAGGGCTCCCGCGCCGCGCTCGGGAGTTCGGGGAAGCCCGGGGCCGGCGAAGTTCCCTCCCTGGAGTTCTCGGCCTCTGGGACCTCGAAGTCGGGGAATGCAAGCGGAACCCTCGCTCGCAGCCCTCCTGCTCCGGGTCTTGTCCCTCTTCCTTCCTTTCATCTCCCCTCTGCCACCCCCACCTTGTCTCCTTGACCAGTGGCGCTGAGGCTGCTCGCACGGCGAGACCGCCCAAGAGGATTCCCAGCACACAGTACGGTGCTGGGGTCCTGCTTCTTGCGGGTGTTAGTGACAGCGCGAGCGCCGTTTCATCAGGTGTTTTCCCTCCTTCCCCGCCCCCCATCCCCCAATCCAGGGGTGTCTAGACCTGCGGCTTCCGTGAGGAGCGCACTGCCAACCTAGCGACCCAGAGGAAAACTTTCTGGAGCGAAGTTAAAATTGGGGAGGATGAAGACTGCTCCTGCACTAAGAATTCAAATGCTTTTTGCTTTTGTGTTTTATGCTGAAGATCTTTTAAAAAAGCATTGGGGATCAGATGAAGATAAGAACGCTGCAGAATAATTGTAGCGCCCGCTTTTGTGGTGGAGGTTATTTTGATAAATACCTCTAAGTGTTTTCAGATGCTTATTAATGTGGAATTAGGATTGATTTTATGCAAAGTGTGTGTTTATCTCAGGACTTGCTCCGTGTAGGTAAAAAGCGGGAATTTAAGGGGTTCTTTGCCCGGCCTTTGGCTCTCTTGCCTGGCCATTCACAGCGCATTTACCGGGTGGTTAATTTGGTTATGGACTTGCTCACAACCCCACGCCCCCCACTCCCTTCCCAGGTGAGTGGAACGTCTTTTTCTGAAGTTCCTTTCTTCCACAACCATGACCCTGGGATGGGCTAAGCTGTTGTACCCAGGAACGGTTTATGCCAACCCCTTCCCAATGAATGGACCACTTTTAGGCGCCCCTGGGTGCCAACCCGGGCCGCGACCCCTAGGGCTGACTTCTGGGGAGCTGCGGCTGGGCAGAGTCGCCGAACCTTCCTGGGGGCAGCCTAGTGTAAGGTTGGGACCCGATTCCCGGCTCGGGCCCCTCGGGCAGCGTGGGAGGAAGTTTGTGTGGCTGTGGTGCTGCGCTCTGCCACTGGCCTGAACGTCTATCACGTGTGTGAGCGGTTTTCCCTCTTTTTTCTCCCTCCCCCTTTCCTCCCCCCACCCCCTCCCTAGGTCCCTGTGCGTTTTATTGCGACCTGCCGGTGGGAACTTTGTCTCCGAGTCGGAGCAGCATGGAGCGGCGGAGCGAGAGCCCGTGTCTGCGGGACAGCCCCGACCGGCGGAGCGGCAGCCCGGATGTCAAGGGGCCTCCCCCGGTGAAGGTGGCCCGGCTGGAGCAGAACGGCAGCCCCATGGGAGCCCGCGGGAGGCCCAACGGCGCCGTGGCCAAGGCCGTGGGAGGTAACAGCCCCGAGCAGGGAGGCGCGCAGCCCGAGGCCCAGTGATAATGGCCCGGGTGTCAGGGTTCAGGTTGATTAGGCGCTGTCGCGGTGTAGGATTACAGGAAGTGAATTCCAGGTTGCCAAATAATGCCCCCGTCGCCTCTCATCTGCAACTGGTAGCTTCATCTCGAGTTAAAACAAGAAAGTGGTTTTACCCAGAGGGTGGCATTTTTTGGGCATTTTGCCACTGTGTGCTGAGGTGTTGGCAGGTTTATGTCACAGCCAGCTAACTGTTTCTAGATTTTCCTAGAGAGCTTTTTAGTGATTTAACTCTTTTGCCTTGCCTCAGAGTGTCTGTTGTAGGGTTGATGGTTAGGTGTGTTCGCTTTTAGGGAATAAAATAGTCGTTAATACTCAAGCGAGTACAGGAACAAGGGCAGTTGATGTTACTTTTTAGTTAGGACAGTGCTTCAAAGACAGATGAGTGACAACTGGGAATATTTCTGGCCAGGTGAAATATGGGAAATAAAGAATCACCATGAATTCATCAGGCCCTTACAAGCTTAAATGCTGCTGCTGGCTATAAAGTTTAGTTGTATGCATTTGTAACTTTGTTATAAATTATAGGACAACAGCTAAAAATAGCAAAGTAGCCTTGTTAACTATATGCTGTTTTACCTCCCAAGAATTTATTAGTAATTTTACTTAAAGAAAACCTTTTGTAGTTTTTACTACTTAAGCAACTACTTTCTTTTAAAGTGGTCAGGAAAAGCAATCATATAAAATAAAGATATAGAATAAATTTAAACTCTGAAATATTTTGAAGTTTATAAGCCATTTGCTTAGTTGTCTTTTACATGTAAAATACACAATTTTACATGGCGTGCAGGTTTTCTGTGTGTTTGGGATAAATTAGTAGTTTAATATTTTTTGCTTCTGACTTTTTTCTCTAAAATTTCAAAAGTAGCCCATTTAATTTAATTCTTTATGTTAACCTGTCTTAAATGATATAAAACCTTGGCAAACCTTAATGATAAGTTCCCACCCTCTTGTTATAAGTGTCTATTGTGTGTATTTCAAAGTAGATACCTACTTACCACTAAAAATGTTCACTACCCTTTAAAGAGTTAAACACGTATGTTTTATAAAATCATATATTTTTTCTTTTTACTTATTTTGCTATTTCTATTTACTTATGGTAGGCATGGTTTGTCTCAGTCCTTCATATTAATCATTTCACTTGAGAATAATTCATCCTTTCAATGTTGTAAATTAAAAAAAATTCGATGATAGATTCTGGCTTATCTCCCCTTTTTGTTACTTGAAAATATACTTTATTGAAGCAAAAGAAAAAACTTAACAGTTCTGTGACACACATTTTAAAAGTGAGGCTTGTTAATTTGTTGTCCCAATACTGGAGCAAATAATGTCAGACTTTTTGTATAACCATTTAGTATATGCATATGAGAAAGAAGAATACATAGAGAGTATGATGGTACCCATTATGAGATATGCTAAGTGCTAAAAATGTTTGTTTGAAAAAGTTTTGGAAATCCTTGGAGGCAGTGTGTTTCAAAGTCGTCTTTGTGGACAGAAAAGGTTTGGACTTAAAATTTTGATATCTTTCTGACAATATAAAAAAATTCGCTAAATTGAAAGGAGTCTCTAAACATTTCAGAATGTAATCAGTAAGAATTGTGCTTCCCTAAACAATTTTTTTTTCCCTTCTTCTATGTCATGTTGAACTATGAAGGAAATTGCCTCATTCTGTTGACTAGGGATACCTTTGGTTTTTGGTTGCTTTTCAAATTTTCTGAAACTATAGTTCACATTTGAGCCCTTATATATTTGCTATAAACTAAAATTGTTATCTTGGTGAAGAATAATAGATTTGTTTCAACCAGCTGCCTTGGACACTTTCTCTTAATTAACTGTATTTAATAATAGCAGAGGTCTTATTAGCTGCTTCCCAAATTGAAAATAAAGATGACATTATTTTGGCTTAATACATATCATTTATAATACTTGATAGTGAAGTGGTTGAAATAGTGTATGTTTAGTGGAATTTTAATTTTTTTAAAAAGAAAGCTTTTACTCTGTATGGTATAACAGATTGTAAAGAGATCAATTTAGACAACTTTGGAGTATAATAACTTAGAAGATAAGATTTTGATAGTACAGAGCTTTCTAATTGAATGGTAACAATTACTTTACGAGTTTAAGTTTATATAATTTCCAAATGTACATTAAGATATTAATAATTGCTTTGTAACTTTTAACCATATATATAGTTTGGAGCAAAGCCAATCCTTTTAAAAACTGCACATTCTAAATTTTAAAAAAGTTTAAAATTAATTTCTACTTAAAAGATTTTTGTAATTAAAGGTTTTTTTGAACATAGAGTAAATATAAAGATTATATTTCTACCATTCTATGTTCTTTTGTTTAAAATTTCTTTATAAAGCAATATAGTAATCATAGATAACTACACAAGTATTTATAGCTCTGTATCATTTATTTATTACCATTTTCAGATATATTGCAGTCTTGTCAATAGTGTAAAGACAGATACAATAAAATTTGTCTTGAAAATGTAGCTAAAAATTTGGGAGTACATATTTGTTAACTTTTAGTGTTCCTCTTTCTTAAATGCTGTTCTTTTAAAAATAAGCGACATCAAGTTAATTGGTTGTCCAATCAAATAGCAATTTATCTTACTGCTTTTGATAAGCAGTGAGGTAAATATATTTTAAATATATTTATGAATGCATTGGTTGCAATAGTAAATTCTACTGCTGTTACTCTACTTATTTAAGAAGAGGGAATTTGCTGTGTTTTCGGTGAGAACTAAGTATTCATAAAAAGGGGGGCATTATTTTAGTGTCTGAATTTAAATAGTAGAAGTGGTAGATACACTGTCACAGTCTTTAAGGTTGTGTTTTATTTAACAGGGGACTTAAAAGTGTGTTGTTTACAATGTGGTTAGTCTTAGAAGACTGTATTAGAAACTAGATCAGTTTTGCTTTGTCTTTGCAACACTTTCTAGGATTTTTTTTGCTCTTATCTGAGCGGTGTGTTTTAAAGCATATATGTAATAAAATATAAGGGTTCAGATGTATATGCCAGTCAGCTTTCATAGAAGGTCCTTAGGAAAAAAAGGCTAATATCTCTTTAAAAAACATAGGAAGGCTGGGAGAGAGTTTAGAGCTAGCAAGAGCACCATGGTGTTGACAGCTTTATATCCCTGCTGGGTAACATTCACTTACTAGAATTGGCGTCCCCTCTCAGCTAGTAATTCACTCCATAAGGATTTTGAAAAAGGATGATTAATGGTGGGGAAATTTATATTTGTGAAATTGTTGATTAAAACTTACAGATCTATTTCAAGTTTAAGGAAAAGAAGAGATTATTAAGGATGATGAACATTAAGAGTCAGATGATCCTTTTTACCACCATTAGCTTAAGCACCTAAAATGTTCTGCTGTGTGGAATGCTTCAGCCACGCAACTTACAGCATAAAATGAAAGTGATGCCAATCAAGTTTCCAGAGGAAGCAAGGCATTCTGCTTTTCTCCTGGACTGCTGAAAGGTGCTGGCCAGTTGTGCTTTAATGGCAAGAAATTATTGTGCTTCATTCATTGTTAACACAAGCATTTTCGTTTTTTAATGTTTGGCTTAAAGAAGAACTTTCAGACAGCTTTATTTAAACTGAATGAACAGTGCCTGAATATACCAGATGGTGTATTTGCTGATAGGAGGCATTAAACATCAGAAATCTTTTTGATATTTTTCATTTTCCTACGAATTTTTATGATTTTTTTGATGTTAAATGTTCTAGATTTTAGGGAAAAATATTTAAATATTGGAAATACCTTTTAGAGAGATTTGCTTTTTTTTTTAAATATTGCTTATTCTTGAAAAATAATTTGTTTTATAAATAACAATTTAATTTTGTTGGCGTACTCTCTGTCGAAGTTGTAACTAGACTACCCAAAGTAGACCTATTTGTGCTACCAGGCAGCCCTTTCAAGAACATAACTGTCTTGTTGCAAGGGGAGAAAAATCATTATGCAGTACACACTGATGTATTCAAATAGGGAAGCAAATGTGATCAAGATGGTTAGTCAGGGCCTCATTTCAAGCTGAACATTGTCTACAACAACAGTTAGTTTAATTGTCTACATGTGGAACATTTCCTTTCAGATGAAAAGAAATGCAGTTCGGGTCAGGTGTAGTCACCATATCAGCAACAGTAGAGAGACGTTTAACTTTTTGAAAGGAGTACAGATATGAAAGTATAGATAGGTATATATTGAGATGTATAAAATACTTAGAAATTTAGAAATATATTGTAAACATGGGTAAAATGGAGAAAGCTCCATTTCCAAGGATGAATATCACAATACTTGTAGGAAGGACTCATTACTTCAAAAGAGAAAAGATTGCATTTCTCCCTTCCACCCACTTTTTTTTCTTTTCTTTCCTTTCTTTCTTTCTCTCTCTCTCTCTTTTTAAAGGTTTTAAGATCTTTTAAATAGAATGAACTTAGGCTTTGGGGTCATCCAGCAATCTAACATGTCCTCTGTAGTTTTGCTGAGGTAGAAAAATAACTCTTCTCTAAAGTGTTTTTGGTTCTTGGCCTGTTATTAAAATAAAGATATACTTGGTTAAAAAAATATATGCAATGGAACATACACATTAAATAGAACATAGGGTATCCACCCCTCGAAGTCCTGAGCATAATTTGATGTTTCAAGTAATTTTGGAAGACTTAGGTTTGTTCCATCAGCAGAAACCCACTGACCATTGTATATTCAAGATCATCTGTAGTGCAGTGTGTGTATGTGCATGTGTGTGTGTGTGTGTGTGTGTGTGTGTGTATGACATAGATGTCTCTTAAGTCATCTGATTTTTAACCCGTGCAGAAAATAACCAATATCATCCTTTCCCAGAGGGTTGTAACCAGCAAAGTCTGTACATATGAGATATCCTGTGTGAATTGTTCTTTTGTTTCTTGAAATTTTTTAAACCAGTCTATCTCTGTAGAGAGGGGAAAACAGACAATCATCATTTATTAGATAGTTAGGAATATGAATTGGAGTCATTTTAAATATATGGAAATCAGCTTTATTCCAGGCAAGACTACAGTAATTATTTGGTACATCTGGCAAAGTAGTAAGCAGTGAAGTTTGGTGCTTATAGTTTAAAATCCTATTTTTTTCATTTAAAAAAGTATTTTTTTATAGAGTTAGTGTATATGTGTATACTTAAAAAGACATGTTAAATTTACAGGGCTAGATGAATTCCAAATTGTATTATTTTCTTGGGTTATACTTTTAAAACTTTTTAGGTTTCTGTTGGAATAAAATTTCTGACCATTAAGAAAAGTTGCTTATAACTAAGAATGTCACATTAGGTGTTTAAAGTATGTAGTTTGTTTTATTTCAGAAAGCCAGACTTCATTCTATATAGCATGTAAATTAATAAAGATTACTTCATGCTCTTTTATTTAATAAGTAGTCTTTTAAAAACCTATATAACTAATAGATGGCAACACAGTAATTTTTACTATCTTCTTTACATGAATACTGAGATACAATGGCATTTTGGAACATATTTAAAGATGGAGCATTTGACAAAAGTTGTATGTGTAACAGTTTGTCAGTGAAAAGTGACAAGTGGGAAATGACAAATGAAATGTTGGCATCATCACTCTTTATTTTGATAAAAATGTCTCAATTTGCAGTGATATAATACTGTTTCATATTATTTCATGAGTTGTGTGAGAATGCATAAGGGGAATTTAGATTTTGTGAACGAAAAATTAGCAGCCCAAACTCTCTTTTCAGAAGCTTTGGCAGCAAGTTCCCCGTCTCCCCCACTCCCCAAGAATAAGAACAGCAGTGAAATGTTGGATCTAACCCATACATTTTAACTCATTATTTTTTGGAAAAAAAAGAGAGAAATAACCTAAAATGGTTTCAAGCAGGAGACCTTTAAGCTTAGCTCAAAAAAATGAAGAAAAGAGTTTGCCTTTTAGTTTTTATTCTTTTCTTTGTAGCAATTTTTAAATGAATGATCTGCCTCTACTGACTTTGATTGTATGGGTCTTTTTTCACTTCCAATCAGCACTGCTCTCCAGCATTAATTTAGGGTGCCAGTAAGGAGAGCTGTGAATTCCTGTTATTTTAAAATGCAATAGAGGTTTTGAAAATGTCTGTGTTAAAAATGGATTTTTATATACAAAAGATTCATCATCCTACTACTTAAATGTAATGTGATAGATATTTTAAAGTCAAAGTAGATGCCCTGAGTGGAACTGAGGTATGACTAAAACGAAAACCAGTTGAGGACTTACAGAGTTAGAAAAAAGCACAGTTGTAGCCACTATAGTGTGCTATTTTCCATTGCTCTCTTAATTGTTAACAATTAACCAAAGAATTATTTTTCTTCTTCTACTTAGAAACAAACCCTATAAACATGACATGCTACAGTGTTTTTGTAAAAATGTTCCATGATGGAGTTTTCAAAATTATGGAACTCTATCTGTATATATATTTTTCAATTAAGAGAATTATTTTGCTGTTTGGTAGCAAGTGATTTAAGAATTGTGGTAAAATCAGTATAATTAAGGGGCACTGAAAGGCTGCAACAGAAATCGCATTCTACAACTTGAGTATCTTTTGCTACTCAATTAAAAAGGTTTGGTTGTTTCAGATTTTTTTAAAACTAGATAAAAAGACATAATATGGAATAAACCTGTTTTAGATATACAACTATGACGATAGAATTTATTGCATGCATTTTCCTCCTTTTTGATTATGTCCTTAAACTAGTAGATGTTATAGTTATTAGTTTGACAAATGCCTAAAATGCAGATAAAATCATTAATAGAAATTTCAAGAATTTGAACCTTGCAATAAAGTTATCAGCAAACTATGTAAGTCTTATAGTAAGCATATTCTTTATGGGTAGTTATGACACATTGCACAGGAAAACCTCCTGGATTAATATATTTCAGTTTTAGTTGCTCCTGGTACTATTACTCGTTAATAGTGTGTGGGCAAATTCAATTCTGCAATAACCTAGTAGCCATACCATTGGAATGGAGTTCTATTTTAGCACAGTTGATTATTAAACTTTAACATAACAACAAAGTTCAAAAAATTAAGGGGAAGCACTGCAAGCTACTGTTTATCAAAAGGGATCCATTTCAGACCAGGGTAGCTGTTTGGTGCCCACTGATGGGTGCGCAGTTACTGACATGTGCACAGCAGTTCAGTGTCTTTCTTTTGTTTATTTGACTGAAGACTTACACAGATATATATGTATGTAATATATAAAATAAGAGACTCTAGTTAGAGCAAATGTTTTCCAAAGTACTAAGATCTGACAAAGGTGATTTGCAGGCGTTTGTTGTAGAAACAGCTTGAATTTCATCACGTTAACCACATATATCTTTTTCTTTCTTTAAAAAATACTTTTTACTTGTTTTTGCATTTGGCTGGAAAGCAAGTGTATCAGTTCTTTCATAACTGATTATGATTGATATTTTTTTAACACAAGAAAATATTTTCTTTGCAAAGAGAGCAAATTTGATTGAATGCCATGCCCAAGACTCCTGGGAAAGGACCAAAGGCATAAAGTAAAAATACTGCATTTTTAGATTTCCCAATTATGTCCTATATTAAAATTGAGTACTTTTATTGCATTTGTTTCAATTATTATTACATATAAAGAAAGGCAAAATTGATATATTTAATAGCTTACTGGGAAGATGCATTCATATCAGAATGTTTGAAATAGCAATAGCATTTTTGAAATATTATTTTTTGGGGGTAAACAGAAGAAGAACCTTCTTTTGTCATAATACAAAGATGCTAACAGAGCAGCATGATAAATGTCTCTTTAAGTGTTGTAGTAAAAGAAAATGACTTGTCTTCTGAGGCAGTGGAGAGTTTATGTTGTTTGGGACCCATTTCCCAAGCAGTGATCGAAAACAGATTACAATAACAATTATACAGTCAGACGATGCAATATTCATTTCTGCTTTAATTGAGTGAAAGAATAATAAAAACATCATTAAGAAAAATGAGGTGGACCTGTCACACAATGTACAAATTTTTAGTCTTGAAGAAGATGCAGAAAAACTGAAGTGCTTTTCCCTTACTTTGTTGTGTTTATTAGCTAAAATCTGTTTTGGGGAAGAGACCATTTGGCTCTCCTTCCCGGGGAAGTTAGAGAGGAACGCATGGGAAGTGGTTTCCCAGGAGACATTACAAATGACCATTGACTTTGTCTTCATACACAGTGTAACCAGGAAAATCCCATTTTCTTAAATTCTACCTGAGGTGAAGCTACTCTCTAACCGTCCCCCGCTTTTTTTTTTGTCTCTGTAAATGGAAGTCAGAAGTAATGAATGTTCCTCTTGTTACAAAGCCCAGCCAAGTAAGGGTTAGGTGTGGTTCCTGGGCCTGCTGTTCTTCCTCTTCCCAAAGTCCAAACCAGGCTGAAAGGGAGAGAGTTGAGGCTGAATAATGAGCACCTTCATTTCTTCTCAGCACACATGGGGGCAACCGGAGTTTCCCTGTGGGCACATCACCTGATACGTACTCACCTGACTGTCACCCGAAATGCAGAGGCTCCTGCTTTGACCTGCAATCCTCTGAATCATGAAATCGATGTCCTTAACATTGCTGAGACTATAGCTCTTATTCCACAGAGCTATGCTTTCAGCAACTCCGAGTGAACCGCCAGGCAGCAGCCAAGATCAGGGGCTCATTTTCCCTCATTCTGGGCTGTATTTGCTACTTTATTCATAGAAACTGTGAGCTTCTGAAGAAACCTAGGTGGTGATGGTGGAGTTCACCCAGGAACCCTGCTCATTGTGGGGATACTAAAATAATGCAAATAATGTTGGCCATCCGAGCAGTCAGAGCCCCAGGTTTTACTCAGTTGACAGACTTACAGGGGAATATTTCTTTCATCTGTCGCTGAGTTTTCTTGGGTTTCATATTTAAAAACCTTCCTGAGGTGACAAAATGAAAGAAACAAGATAGACAGTACATCCTCCTGGTGGAGATTTCATAATTTCAGAATTCTCCCGAGCATTTATCATCCCCTTTAGAGTGGAGTGTATATCAAACGCCCTAAAAAAGCCTTTTTAAAAAAGTTATTTAATCCAGAGAGTCTAGTTAATAGCGCCTTCATTAAAATGCTTTTGTCAGCAAAGTGTTTTCAGTTTTAAAATTTACATAACCTAACAGTGTTGATGAAGGCCATGAGCTTTAAGGGTCTATTAGTGGTTCCGTTTCTTCTGGACTTTATAATTTAAACCTAAACATTAATTCTGGGTGGAACTTGGCATAATGTCTTTTTTGCCTTGGAGGGAATTTTTGTTGTACAATTAAAAAAAAAGTGTTTTGATTTTTTTTTATTACGATCACCTTCTCCTTGTCCCCCTTCTTCAAGTAAACAGCAATTAAATAGTCAAGGTTTTTAAAGGGCTTCTTTAGTTTAAAAAAATGAGTGGTTATTTTTGGTGAATTTAACAATTTTCCATTAGTTCACATTGCAAACTAGTGCTTTGGTATTAACAAGAAAGTTCTGTGAGGCTGATAATGCAGTGAAAATCTTTTTCTTTTCTGTCTCTCTTCCCTGCATACAAGAAAGCCATGTGGTAAAAATGTTTAATAAAATCATTTTGCATGACAGTTGAAACTTATAAATTAGTTGCTATTCTTCTTTATTAGAAGCTGAGAGGCAAACACGTTTTAAATTTTTTTGTCACCTGTAATTGTAACATTGACTAGAAAGAAATTGTAATCTTAATATTAAGTTATAACATGACTGAATTTTTCAGTATTGTTTATTTTGGAAGATAAACTGTGCTTCTTAATATGATCTTTCTGATGTATTAATACTGTGTTAAAGTTGAGCTATTATAGGAATCTAATTACATGTTAAGTGGGAAATTAGAAAGCAACAAAGAAATCTTAAAATGATAAATTGTCTTCATCTGAGAACCAGAAGGTATTCAGAATGTGAGTGAAGGTGCCTGTCAGGAGAGAAGCATTCCTAGAGGCTCCATTCAGACAAGATGCTGTCCTTTAGATTTGGGAAATGTGATATTAGAACACCCCAAACCCTTTAGTATTGAGGGAGTATAAGAAGAGCAGATTGTTCTCTGAATAGGAAGTTATTATACCTTTAATACCCAGGTAAAGCCGTTTTGCAAGGGTAAATAAGGTGATCCTGACTTTTTCCTTCTCAAATGAATCTCTAAGTAATATTCAGCAAAACTAACTCTATTCATACGGCAGGTTTGAGCCTTAAGCACATTTTTACAGCTAACTTATAACCCCCCCTCAAAACTGGTGCTTACGGTTGAAAGTCTGCCAACACTGTTACAAATGGTCATTAATTCCCAAGAAACTTTGAGGAGAAAAAGAACTGTAGGAAAATGCCGTGACTTTAGTAAGAACCATTTTGTTTCATGTGCATTTTTTGCCGCCATGGCAGAACTGGGGGCTGACCTGCATGTTCAGCATTGATACTGAATACTCTCCTAAGGAAATGCATAGAATTCCAATTAGCACAGGGTCAGAGCATAAACATACCTCTTTTCACACTGTTCCGAGTGGTTAGTGGGAAACAAGCTGAAAAGTAATTCCCTTGGCCCCCCCCAATAAAAAGATTTATAGCAAAATAATTCTCAGCTTCATAATGGGACTGTTGTAGGTTTGTGTTTGATATTTGTAGGGCTGAAATACAGTCCATGTACCCAAACTAAGCATTTATTGTAAACAAGTTAACTGCCAAGAGCTTATATTCTGTCAAACATAATTATATTGAAGATTGATGTATAGCTTGAAAGTGAGTTTGAGGGAGACAGTTCTTTTTAACCAAGGCAGGCTTCTGAGATGCAGCTCTCTTCTTCCTTTGCTAGAATGACTCAGTAAAGCCATCTTTCTTGCCGCCAGCCTCTCATATATAGAATAAACACAGGCTTGCTCTTGGAAAACATAGCTGTTTGTCGATCCTATTTGTGTTAACAAAATAAAGAAATGAACTTATATTCATAGAAACTGTCATGTTTAGGTTCTTTTATCATCTTCATCTAGATCTAGCAGTGATGGTGCCAAGATAAAATAGTAGCTCTCATCTCTTGGGCGATACTAGAGTTCACCCATAAAATTAAACGTATACTATTAAGTTAATCCCAAATGAAATTCTTTTCTCCTTCAATATGGAGTTGAAAGAGTGTTTGACTTATGTTTCTGTTATTTTGTACTGGGCTTGTCAGTATAGAACTGTTTTGAAACTGGCCTTCTAGGGGGAGGGACAACACCAATACCTTTATTTTGTGGTTCAGAAATTATTAATATTTTATGCTTAAATAATTTATGAACCAGGGATTCTGGGAGAATGAAATTTTTTTGAGATTAAGGTGTTCATACCCGGAATTACTCCCGATCTAAAATGCTGCAGTAGTCTTCCAGGGTTTTTGCTTTGAGGAAGGTAGAATCTTGCATTTTATTTAGGGTAAAGATTTCTCACTTTTTGTCCTGGAGAGAAATCACTTTAGGCTTTGATAACGCTTCTCAAAGGCAGTAAAAAGTGGAATAACTCTTTCTTTAGCTGGGTGATAGCCTTTGGATAGGCATATTCAGATGTATATAAGGTTTCCAAGAGATTTGTGTGCAGAGACTTCAATAGTCTCTTTCATTTAAAAAATATTAATTTTGATATTTTATTTTGGAAATTATATAAATTCTAAAGAAGATGTATTAGAACTGTAAAGTGAAAAAAATATATACTAGTTTTCTCTGTTCTGTTTTTCTGATTAATTTCTATAAATTGCACAGGTACTACATATATACTTAAAATATTTTGTCTGGGAAGTATTCCGTCAGACCCTGGTTTCCCTGCTCTGTAGGCTGGGTTTTATTAACTTGATCTGAGTCACAATAATAATATCCTACTTATTGCAAACCAGAGATCTCAGTCAGATCCCCTAAGGGGACTAGAGAATCCACACTATGGTTTTGACTTTCTTGCTCTTGCTCTTTCTCCCTCCTGTTTTTTTTTTTTTTTTTCCTCTTTCTCTTTTCAGTGTTAGCCTTTTCACCAGCTTGGTTGCTATTGCATCTTGATGGATGCATTTGTTGAATATAAGAATGAGAGTGGCTTTTAATGGCTGGGAAACAATGGTGGTAGTTGCCTGTCTGCTTAAGCTCGGCTTTGTGAAATCTGCATTCATTGCACAGTGTTACTTTCTATACGTCTATTAAATATCCGTAAATGTTTTCTTGTTTGAACTCCAAATATAGACAGTAGGATTTTCTTTTTGTGAGGGAGAAAGCCTTTTTTTTTGCTGTGAAAACTTTACTTTTCAGTTTTTTATTTGATAAAAATCTCTCCATTCTAGTATGATTTCCTTTGAGGCTCTGCACCAGTGTTTGATCTCAATTTTTAATAATTTTTGTGAGTTAAATTCCCCAAAGAAAACATGCTTGTGCTATGAAATATTCCCACTAGAAATCTGGGTAGTCTTGTCTTATTGAGAACTGAGCACTTGATTCCTTTATTAATTCCTTGCAAGAGGACCTCAGTACAGTTTACCTTTCTTTAACACTACACTGGAGAAATTAATCAAGGTGTTTTTTTTAATTGTTTGAATTAGAAAAAATAACATTTAGGGAGGCTCAAAACCTGAAGTAAATGTTAGTGTAAGGACAATTTTCATTGACTCCTTTTTTGACAACATGGGACTCTGAGTTGTAAATAGCTTTTCCAGAGAGGATGATGAGTGAGGTGGGAGGTGAATCGATCTCCGCTTAAATACTATTTTCGACATAGCGAGACTCTGTCTAAAAAAAAAAAAAACCTCTCTGAAACCTCCAGAATGAAATTTTACTTAACAAAGGACAGAAACCCTGGTGTTCATAAATTATGGTAGAGTCATTTTTAATATGCGGTTGAGTCTTAGGACTTATATACATGTATGCATTTTTAAACTATTGTAAAAAGAACCTGAAGAATTTACGCTTGAACTAAGGATACTTCAATAATATGCCATACACTTGAACTTTTCTGTTATATTCTATTCAAACTTATATATCCTCCTTTTTTCCTTTGTATTTTTAAAAATTATTTATTTTAGAGGTGGGTCTGGCTCTGTAACTCTGGCTGGAGTGCAGTGGTGAGATCATAGCTCACTGTGCACTCGATCCTATTTGTGCACAGTGAGCCCCGAACTCCTGTAGCCTCAAACTCCTAAGTTCAAGCCATCCTCCTGCTTCAGACTCCCGAGTAGCTGGGATTAATAGGCTCTGGCCATTGCCGGGTGTTTTGTCCTTATTTATTTATTTTTTAAATTCTAGGATCATTAAGCGTTTTGTCTTTCTATAGTTATTAAATTTAGAAAAGATGCTGTAGTCCTTCAGTGCAGGGCATGGGTAGGACTGCCAGCAAGATCCCGGTGGCTCTAGGGCGTGTACAGAGCACAGTGCAGTGCACGACTTTGTTACACACCCATCCATGTGATGCCCGTAATGATGTGACAACAAGTTCTGTCAACAGTGGTCGTCGTACACAGTGCTGTGGTCTGGCCAGCTTCCCCTGGACAACATGGAGCAAGCTCCTGCATCCACTTGTGTGGACCATTTCCTAGAAAGCTTTCCTTGTCTGCTGATGCTGAATGCAGTGCAGTGGGGCCAGAGTGATATGGACGAGTTTGATAGCTAGGGAGACACTGCCTATTAATGGTGGTGATTAATAACTAACTGGAATTGGCATTTTGTTAAACTAAACCAACATTTATCTTGGGCCCATTATATAGGTCAGGCTTGGGGTGGGAGGGGCATGAGGGAGTAAAGAAGACTTAACAAGCCCAGACCATGTTTGAGGAGGAAAGCGGTGGGCCTCTCCTCCACACCCACTAGAGCCTCAGCATTCCTGACATCAGAGAATTTAGTTCCGTGGGTCAGGCTTGCTGTGGCAGAGTTCCCAGGTGTGGTTCAGGCTTTTTTTTTGTTTAGATAAGCTGCCACAAATTGCCTCCTGTGTGCCTGTGAAATACTGTTTTGCAAACTGCCTGGCCAGCTTGATCTTCCCACTAAATTTCTGTAACTGGAGGATGTTTAGAGACCTAGAGTTTCTCCTTCAGCCTTCGGACCTGACTTCAGGATGAATTGTGATTGCTTTGCCTGGAATCAGGTATGGAAGGCCAGAACTCATTTCCCTTCCCTACCACTTGAGGCCCAGTTTGATCCTTTGGGGTGGTCAGTGACAGAGGACTAGCATTCACTCTCCCATCCTCACCCTGGCCTATTTTTGTTTTTATTGTCCAAAGTTAAGATTGGCCTCAGGGGTTGCAAAGTAGTGTCTAATTTTATTTCATAATAAATAATAAAATTGAATAATAAATAATATTTATTATTTAGTTGGAGATGTAATCCTGAGTTGCACCTGGGTTATAGATAAATAATGAAATCGAATTATTGTATGTATGGCGCAGTTTGTGCTTAAGAGTAATTATGCTGGCCGGGTGTGGTGGCTCATGTCTGTAATCCCAGCACTTTGGGAGGCCGAGGTGGGCGGATCATCTGAGGTTGGTAGTTCAAGACCAGGTTGACCAACATGGAGAAACCCTGTCTCTACTAAAAATACAAAATTAGCTGGACACGGTGTTACATGAATGTAATCCCAGCTACTGGGGAGGCTGAGGCAGGAGAATTGCTTGAACCCTGGAGGCAGAGTTTCTTGGAGCTGAGATTGCGCCATTGTACTACACTTCAGCCTGGGCAACAAGAGCAAAACCCTATCTCAAAAAAAAAAAACAAAACAAAACAGTAATTATGATGCAGAGTTTGCCTTCCTTGTAATTGGAAAATTGATCTCTACCTGTAAACCACCTAGAATTTCTGCGGCTGTCCTACCTCTGTCTAAGCTCCTGCTTCCTCTACAATAAGAGTTAAGAAAAAAACAAAACCAACTAGAAAAACAAGTGAATTATTTGTTTTTCAGAGAATGTGTAGTTTATAAGCTAAGAACAGGGAGGAGGAGTGTCGAAAACTGGAGTAGTTGGGGGATGCTAGAGGGCCTCTGGTCCATCTGTGGACCTGTGGGTGGCTCCCTTTGCATCCAAATGATTGCTCTTCCTTCTCAAAAAAAATTGGTGAAAAATTTTTTTCTACTGTATCTTGTTATACTACCTGAAATTCTTCCCACTAGAAGTTTATTTGAAATAAAATGTATCTTTTACAATGAAGATCTAGCTGAGGGGATTAAGGAGGCCACTAAACCATTCAAGCAGTGTAGCAAGCATCTTTTTTTTTTTTTTCCAGGTTCACAGGTCCCTTTTTTTTTTTTAATTGCATTTTAGGTTTTGGGGTACATGTGCAGAACGTGCAAGATAGTTGCATAGGTACACACACGGCAGTGTGTTTTGCTGCAAGCATCTTTTTATCTATTAATCTCTGGAACTTTTGAGATTATCTATTAATCTCTGGAACTTTTGAGATCAGCCCCTGGAGGGAGTAGGAGGCTAGAGTGGAATGTAGAACCTGAGGCTGCCTTACCCCAAGAGGCTGAGTGCCTCGTAGAGGACAGAAGGGCTGCTAAGAGGAGACTAGGAAGGACTTACTGCATCCCTTTTGGAAATTTTGCCTGGGACCCTAACAGGGAGGTGAAAGAGACTATTAATTCTTTCTGGTTTTGGTCACAATTTTAGGTGCTCAGGCTTTTGTTTATTATTATTATTATTTTTGAGGCAGAATTTCACACTGTTGCCCAGGCTGGAGTGCAGTGGTATGGTCTTGGCACACTGCAATCTCTGCCTCCCAGGTTCAAGCCATTCTCCTGCCCTCAGCCTCCCAAGTAGCTGGGATTACAGGTACCCACCACCATGCCCAACTAGTTTTTGTAGTTTTAGTAGAGATGGGGTTTCACCATGTTGGCAAGCTGGTCTCAAACTCCTGACCTCAGGTGATCTGCCTGCCTAAGCATCCCAAAGTGCTAGGATTACAGGTGTGAGCCACTGTGCCTGGCCTCTTTATTATTTTAGGGTGTAAAGAAGGGGCTAGACGTTAATGTTGGCAAGTTACTTCTCTTCTTGTCTGTGACTCAGTATGTGTGTGTATGAATGTGCATGAGAGAAAGAATATGAGGTTACAGAACAAGTAAATAGTTATTTTGATTTTCTGGTAAATTTACAGTAAGAAAAAATATTAGCCATCTCTCATTTTTTCTGTCTCAGTCCTCTTGAAGACAGTTATTCACTCAGTTTTTGTGGTAAAGTTTTTTTTCAGTGTTTCAAGCAGCTTGTTCTCTGGTACTTCAGATTCATTTTTATACAAAGAAAAGATATGCAAGGCTCTGCCCTACAGTCTTCATAATCTCCAGTTAGCCCTCAGACCTTCTCAGGCGATAGAACTAAATATGCTGCAGGCCCCAGGGAAGGGAGTGGGCCCTGTCTGCTGCCTTCCTTCCAGAGACAGATGAGCTTCAGGATTCCTCTGAAAGAAGGGAGATGAAAGCCTGGCCTCCTCCATCTCAGACTGGGTCCTGTAATTCAGAAGTACAGGTGGACTAAGAAGACAAAGGGGATAGGGAGGAGTCTGGAAACCATGCTGATTTGCACTAGAGTATGACCATTCATGTGAGCCTTTCTTTGTCTGTGAATGATGGAAGGTCAGGAGCCCATTTTGGTTTTCCCTCCGTGCCTAGCATGGTTCCTGACACCTGGTAAGCAGACAAAAGGTGAATTCACTTATGAGTAGCACAAGTCACCCGTTGGACATAGCAAGTGGTAAAGGGTCTTTTTTAGTAAGAAGCCAAGCCCTTAGATTTCAATGAGTGTGGATTCTGGAGTGTTGTTTTCAACCCTCAGGAAAGCAGCCTGCTTGGGATTTACAGCTGGATAACCTGAACTCTTCTGCCCTTGCCTCGCTGTGTTTCTTGGGGCATGTTACTTCTCTCATAGTTTCAGTTTCCTAATTTACTAAATGAGAATAATGCTAACCCTGTCACAGGGTAAATGTGAGGAGAAGATAAAGGTGTGTATGTTAGATTACATGATAATCTAGGAAGTGCAGTACAAAGCAGGGGTTTATTTCATGTCCTAACTTTGGCGGAAGTTAGTTGAATTTGAATTCTGTCACCTAGACACCCTGCCACAGCTGCACCATTCATCTTTTATTGTTGAGTTTTAAACATTCAGAGCTTTCAAGAATACATATTCCTCAGGTCACTTTCATAGCCAGTATTGACATTCCCTGAAGTCTGTTCTTTAAAATGAAGGGAAGGGGGAAAGAACTGTTTCCTAATAAGAGTAGCTGGATTAATATAGTTAGTAATAAAACAGCAGCCTGCAATTGCAGAGAAGGTAACACCTTGGATTTCGGAATTTAACCAAGAGTGCCTCTGTCTTCAGGACTCCTAAGATCTGGAACACAGAGGAAAGATAGCTAAAGGGCTCATGACAGTCACACAATTGGCCTAGTGTCAGTTTGTGATAAATGTGATAAATGTATCCTGTGCGAGAAAAACTTGTATATTGTTATTTGGCAGATTCATTAAAACAGTGCTCTGTGATATTAATACAAATATAAGCCCCATGTATAATTTTACATTTTCTAGTAGCTACACTAAAAGTTAAATAGGTAAAGTTAATTTTAATAACATATTTTATTTAACTCAATATATCCAAGATATTTCTACATGCAGTTACTTTCAAAAAAACCTCATGATGTATTTATTTTTATTTCTTTTTGTTATTAAGTCATTAAAATTTAGTATGTATTTTATACTTATGGCACATCTCGATTTGAGACTAGCTATGTTTCAAGTGCTCAATTGCTACATAAAGTTAGAGGCTGCTATAATGGACAGGTAGTTTTACTGTGCTTTTTAAGCACTTTCACCTTTTTTGCTATAGGGCATGCTAAACACTTCAAGCCATTGTCATTTGCATAATAGGCCATTCAGTGATTATTAGTGTCCTCTTTATTCTGAAGAAATGCCTTTTAGTATCAGGAACATTGATTACAGACCCTGAAAAAAATTACTGGTTAATTTTTTCCCTCTGTAAAATCGTATTAATACTGATTTTGAGAAAAAGGAAAACAAATAGATTCCATTGTTTGAGAGCTGTCAGACAATTTAACTATGTAATGTTGTTTAATCCTCACAACAGATCTATGATGTAGATATTGTTTGCATTTTAGCTAGGAGGAATTTGAGCCTCAGAGAGGTCAGATTAACTACTTAAGGTCACACACAGGTAAAGAGGGACAGTGCCAGGACTTGACCCTGACCTGGTGCTGCTCATCACCACATCTAACCATTTTCCCACGTGTCTCAGTTCTCACAGCTGTTGCCATGAACAGCGGCAGTAACAATGGTTAACTCTTTATAAATTATACACACTTCTTCAGAAATAATGTCAGAATAAAAGTGACAATTTCAGTATCATCACTAATGACAGTTGGAAAAATGCATTTTTCTAGTGTAGAGAGGTTTCCAGGCTTATTTGGCCTCTTTGACAACAGAATTCATCATTTATCCCAATTACCAGAAGAACTCATAATTTTTAGCAAATGGCTGAGGCCGAGCGCCTGTTCTCCAGATTAAACTACCTGCTTACCTCCTGCAATTGTAAAAGGCTTAGTAAGGCTTGCTAGAGCAAGTTTTTCTTTTTTCTTCACCATTTCTAAATTTTGTTGAAGATGCATTTCATATCACTGAGGTTATGAAAAAAAAAAAAAGAAAATGCATTTCAGTTTTACATTTTTCTTTTATTGAAGCTTTTAAATTCTTCTCTTAAATTATTTTCTGAAGTGTTTTTCAAGCATCTCCCTATCTTGCTATCCATTGTCACTTTTTTCTCTTTTCTTTTTTTTCCCCCACTTTTTGCCTGGGATGAGTTGTGGATAAAATGAACAAATCTCTGTTTCTCTCTCTCTCTCTCTCTCTCTCTCTCTCTCTCTCTCTCTCTCTCTCTCTCTCTCTCTCTCTGTCTCTCTCTCTCTCTCTCTCTCTCTGCATATATTTTTACTCATTCTTTTACAGTTTGCTTCCCTTAGGGATTTTCAGTTTTTCAAGGCTTTTTAAACTTATGCCTTAATTTTCTTCTTTCAACACTTGAACTCAGTCATACTATTTGACTAGTTTTCATTTCTCTTATTATTGTCACTAGTAACTGCATCTATTTTTCCTCCTTTTTCCTTTTGTAAAAATTGCATTTCATTATAAAAACCATAATTGTTGAGATGGGTCAAATTCTAGTAAGAAGGTAAATTTTAAAAAATATAAGCTCTTTATGATATTCTTCAGTATCTCATATATGTATGTGCTGCATAACAAACCCTCTTATCATATATTCCTCATTAATAGTGTTTTATAAATGACCACAAAGCACCCCCCCCTGTTTTTTTTAAATAAGTGATGCCAGTGGAGGATTGGTGCATGCTTTCTGTAAGAAGTTATTACTGATGTGTCAGCCAACAATTGCTTCCTTCAATCACTGAAGCAAAATCTTTAGGTACTATTTAAGTAATTGACAGTTATAAAACATAAGTCCCTGTGTTTTAAACATGTTTATAGCTATCAACATGTTATAGATCCCTGTGCTTTCATGTTATATTTCATATCTAACTGGTTGAATAGTTAATATTATTTTTAAAAGTTAATAGGGTCATAAGTTTTTCAGTTGACCATAGACTTGAGAAAGATTTGTAGTTTCTAAGTAATGGAGACATGATAGCTTATGGAGCAATTGGATTCATTTAAAGATCTTATCTGTGATTCCCAGATGTGTGACACTCAGATATTGACATTAGGAATTGCACATGGGTTTTCAGCATTGACACTTATGTACACACAGGTATTAGTGGTGGAGTAGCTTATGGCACCATGGACTATATGGCCCTATGTGTGCATATGCTTAAATCATTAGAAGTAAAAAACTACCTACTTCCTTGGACAAAGATTATATGCTAGCATGTAAGAGTTAAAAGCTCTAAATGGGGGCTATTCCTTGCTGGTACGGACTCTCATGAATGAGTCCTATAAAATCCCATTATGCTTGAGTAGGAAGGTTTTACAACACCTTCAACTACATTGAGGGCAGCAGTCGTATCAGACTTGTTCTTACTTGTATCCCTGGAGCCACCTGGCACATAGTAGGTGTTCAATAAATCCTGGATAGATGAATGACTACAAAGGTAATTTGGGGCTGGGTGCAGTGGCTCACACCTGTGATCCCAGCACTTTGGGAGGCTGAGGAGGGTGGATCACCTGAGGTTAGGCGTTTGAGACCAGCCTGGCCAAGATGGCGAAACCCTGTCCCTACTAAAAGTACAAAAATAGTTGAGCATGGTGCTAGGTGCCTGTAATCCCAGCTACTCAGGAGACTGAGGCAGAAAAATTGCTTGAACCCAGGAGGCGGAGGTTGCAGTGAGCTGAGATCTCAACACTGTACTTCAGCCTGGGCAACAAGAGCGAGACTGTCTCAAAAAAAAAAAGAAAAGATAATTTGGAAGAAATCTAATTTATATTATTTGCTACATATTCTATATATATTATTTGGAATACACTTGCTATAAATAAATAAGGATTTCATCTAGCAGTAATGGTCACAATGAAAAAATATGTCTTGCAAGACATTGTGTAGCTGTCCTAAATCTTCTTCTTTGTCTAAAATTTCAGTCTGCACCACCCATATCTGATATTTTTAAATAAATCTACACCATGGAGAGTATATTTGCTTCAGACGATAATACTGCTTTTTTATTCTCAGCAGTGAACACTGAGTCAATAGTTGTCTTGTATGATATGGTTTGACTTGTTAGACTGTTGTGCAGTCTTAATAATAATTACCATGATCTTTAATGATAACAATTCTTAATGAGTATTATTATTGTTAATAAGATTATATTTAATAATTATACCCAATACTTATTATCTTTAATAATAATAATTAGCACATGGGAACCAGTTGCACCAATGCATTATCTTTAGAACAAAAACCTCAATCTGTGACCCAGTAGTTTGTAGAGCATCTGCTCCCACCCTCGGCTTTCCAGATCAGAGTGAGTCAGGAGGCTCCTAGGGTTGAGGCCACAGGGAGTGGGCTCTGAAAAACTCCTATGCATTCTCTGTGTCAGGGGCCATATTCCCATATAGTCATTTCACACAAAGATCTTCTTTTTGTTGTGAATACCTTCACCTTGGCCATGTAACTTTTACCTCCCCTGTCTGCCTGCTCACCCATCCTTCATAACTTTTAATTTTTCTTGCACAAAAAGAAGACCTGTAACATACTAATCTGTGCGAATCACATTAGGCAGGGTCCACGTTTATTACTTGTGTGTTAGTAAAACTTTGATCTTCTTCTGCCTTGGTTATGTTTAGATTTAAGTGCATGTATGACTTTTTTAAAAATAAAAAAACAATTTTAAAAAATCCTTGGTGAATTAACATTTTTTAGCTTTTCACACTTTGATACAAAGCAGAGAAATATTTCAGTGACAACAGATTTCAACAGATTTTCAACTAGACTAATTTGCCTTATTCTTTTATTTTTTTATTTTATTTTTTAAAGACGTGGTTTCACCATATTGGTCAGGCTGGTCTTGAACTCCTGACCTCAGATGATCCACCCGCCTCAGCCTCCCAAAGTGCTAGGATTACAGGCGTGAGCCACTGCGATTTGCTTTATTCTTTAGGGTAGTTTACTTCTTTTCTCTGAAAACACAAGAAAAGATCCTCCCTTTTCAGCAGTAACTGATGTTAATGTAGAAAATAATTTTATGTAGGCACACTTTTATGTTTGGGTCTATATTTTGATATAAATTAAATATAAGTTAAGACATTTATGATGTTATTTTTAGGCTAGTTGATAACCTATTTACTAGGATTAAAAAAAATATATAAGAGGGACTTATTTTAAATTTCTATTGACTTTCTTATATTCACATAACAGCTTAGACCCTAAAATCAAACATATCTTTTTAGTAAGAAGGAGCTAGGAGATTTGAAGTATTTTACTTTTACACTTAAAAGTAATATATTTATTACAACTGGAAGCTTTGAAATGTATTTCTAGACAAGAGCAGATCTGATCTGAAAATACTAGTGCTGATTAACAGTTAATGATGAAACTGTAGACATTAAAGAATCGAGTACCTATAAGGTTACCTTTGTCTTACCTATGTACCAGGACACCTCTGGTTGGTGAAAATGACTGGAATCTAAGGGCTTCTGCTGCTGCCCCAGGCAATTCTGTAATAATAGGGGGGGAAACCCACAGCTTTCCATTAGGCCTATATGACTAAGAGGCTTGTTTAATCTAAACCACTGTCGATCACAGATGAGTGACTTTTATAACTGTCGCTTCCCTTCTCATCGTGGTGATTGAGATTTGCTTTGTAATGTTTGTGTTTTGCTCTTGAATTTTGTCCCTTCAGGTTTGATGATTCCTGTCTTTTGTGTCGTGGAGCAGTTGGACGGCTCTCTTGAATATGACAACAGAGAAGAACACGCTGAGTTTGTCCTGGTGCGGAAAGATGTGCTTTTTAGCCAGCTGGTGGAGACTGCGCTCCTGGCCCTGGGGTATTCTCATAGCTCTGCCGCTCAGGCCCAAGGTATTAATGCCTCTCCCTTCTCCTCCCAAGTCTCTTGTGTGTCATAATTTGAGGAAGAATATGTTTTCTGAAATAGTTCTCCAAACAAAGGTTGAAGGAGAATTTTCAGATGTAGCATTTCCTAGTGAGCAGCAGAATATTTCTTGTAGAAGGTCTTGTTTCTTGTTTTCTTGTTTTTTTTTGGGAAGTATTTGACCAGCACTTCTAGAGCCTTAAAATCAACTTGCATTTCAAAGTGATCATAGCTTTCTTGCATTCATAACACTGTTAATTTCTCTAAGTTAGGGCCAGTCCTGAGATATTTAACTCCTGACTTATTCAAACTTATAATACATGATGTATAAAGCATTCAGTTTTTGAAATTTACTTATTGCTCTGGGCCTGTGGCTTCTGCACTTTGTGATAAGCTTTTAATTGAACAGAAAAAAATAGATGCCTCTTATCCTTTTGTATCTTTGAAAACTGTTTTGTAGTTTTGATGTGGTCCATCCAATTAAAAAATATTGCAGTGTCTTTATCATCAATCCTTTCACTTTTTAATTAAGTATTAAAATTGCATCATTATTTCAGTGAGTATTATACAATACTGGGGAGCCCACTGTGAGCTTCTGTTGTTTCATTTTGAAGTATAGCCCATTGTTTTTTCATGCCAAAGAATTGACAAAACAAATAACAACAAAATACCCCCAAACCTTGAGTAATGGAAAAAAAAATTGATCTAATGGAATTTATTGTTCTTCATTTTCAACTGAAATGATTGAATTGTATTCTTTATGATTATGGTTATAACTAAAGGAGAGAAATTTGTAACTTCCGGATCTTAGTTGATATATTAATGTCCTATATTCCTATCTTTAGTTAACATTTGTGAATATGCCAAGGATTTTTGTTGTTTTTAAAATGAGTTTCTCTTCATATCATTCCTAAGAACTATCAGTCAGAGCCTCATTTGTACCGATAAGGATACTATGAGAGATTAAATATTGATATGAAGTCACAAATGTGCCAACCAAGGGATTTAAATTCCCAAGGTATTGAATTTGATTCTGTAAGTAGATTATTGCTTTTTAAGAAATATTTTAAATATTTGTTATACTTTAGTTCTATCAAGAAAGCAGCCTAATAAAAATTAGGAATGTTTTCTCAGAGCAGGTAGTACCCTACGAGTTATTGTGAATCCTAGCGCAGTCTGAATCCAAGCGCTGGCCAGGCTGGGCACAGTGGTGTAGCTGAATCATAGAGTCCAGTGCTCTCAAAGCAGCCCGATAAAGGATGATTCATTTCCTTTTTCCAACGACTTTCCTTCTGGTGTGAGGGATATTCACGATTTGATCCTGAGCAAATTGCATACTGGGCACCATTGCTTTTATGTCATGCTATGTACCTAAATGAAATAAAAGAATCTCCCTTCCCTTCCCCTGACAAACTTTTCATGCCACTTTAGGGACATTTTTCTCTGAATGTAAAGGTCATTGTATCCCACTGCTTGCACCCTGGTGTGCCAGCTTCCTGTTTGACAGGGCCATCCATCTCAGTTAGCACAGCCGTTCAGTGCTTAGCGAGCTCACATGTGGAACACAGAGCACTAAGTGGCCAAGATTTGATTCTTGGCACATGCTAAGGGAAGGGGCTCTCAGGAAATTTGCACTAGGGAGCCACACTATTCCTTTCAGGAATTTGGACTGAGAATTCTTCTACTCACCAACGTGAGATATACGAGCAATAAATGTCATCTCAGGCGGAGGATTATTAAACAGGCGACAAGTCAAAAGTGCTGTTTGCTTCCTCAAGGTTTTTGAATATTAAGGCTAAAATGCTATTATACTTTTTATAAGTTGAATCAATATTCTTAAGGTGCTCTACAGTACAGATACACTTTATTTTATAGGAAAGCATAGGTTTTATCACTTGGTCTTGTACTGTAATCTCACAAAGAAAAAAAATCACAGTTTGTTTTAAATTAGGCTTTCGATCTCTGTTTTGGCGAAATGGAATAACTTAGAATTGTTTACTTTGAAATGAATGTATTAGATCATTGTCTTCATTCAGATCATTAAAAGTATGCTGTTTGCTGCATGTGTGTTATAGACCAAATAGTATGCATGATTAGGCAGGTAATTCATATGCTGGACAAACAGCAGCATGTGAGAAGGATAGCCAAGAGGTAGAACAAAATATGACTTGATGACTGAAGGCATGAGGTTTTATGGGGGTAGTTTTCTGTTCGTTTTTGTTTGGCTTTGTTGTTTCTTTCATGTTTATATAATTCCTCCAAGATGGGGGAGTCATTGAGGGGACATCCTAGCAAATCCATTTCCAGCAGAGAAACTGCAGTATTCTTGAATCTCTTTTTCCTATGCTGAAAAAGTTGGGCAGAACTAAACTGCAAGGATAGTAGGTTGCTTTAGCCATTTTGAAAATCTAGGCTCTTGAAACGTGATTTTTCATTTTGATGTGACCAGAAAAGAGTTTCAGTAATTGAATTGAAAGAGTATTTCAGATTGCTTGTAAAGGAGGAAATACATTAGCAATGTCATTATTTGGAATAGTCCTCAAGTCCCAGTGACAAGGCAGCAGGTCCATGCTCTTGTGAACACAGGATAGTCATTTTTTTTTTCTAAGAGGATATTCCCTCCAGGTGAGTTGAATAATTTTTATTAAGAAACAATATTTGCTTCTGAAGAATGATAGGAATTCTACTAAAATGGAGTTTAGGGATTTCTTTTTCTCTGTTAAAAGTAACCTTTATTTGAAGGCTGAATATTAGAACCCGAGAGAGAATAACGTGAAAGATACTGTCATACACCATGGGAACTGCCTTTCTAGCTGACCCATACCCTCCATTTCCCAACATACATACTGTTAACTCTGATTCTCAAGGATATGAAATGCAGGATTCATCAGACTTGCTGTTTTGCATATGTAGAAAGCTGAAAGCTGCCAGGCCATTTGCTTATACCAGAATAGGTAGGCTAAGGTCTAATAAATGGCAAGCACACTTTACACTGTAAGTATGGTGGGCTGTGAGTCCATGTCTCTGCATTAAAAGTCTTTTGAAAGAGGCATGTTAATCCAGGGTACTGCTGCTTCTCTGGGAACTGCCTCACTCCCAACTTAAAACTCATCACTCCCCTTACTATTCTTTCTTCTTTCCTTTTCATCCTTTCAGTTCTTCTCCATTAAGGCTTTTGGCAGTAGCCATGGAGCTCCCCGCACTGTCCAGAGCCCACTGGTTGAGTAACTATTCATACTTGCCAATGTAAATGGTGGGCTTTGGGAGGCAGCCGTGATGGCAAGGTGGTGCCTCACTGTATTTGTTTGAGTTAATTTGTAAGTGGGCGTTTTATCTCTCCCCTGTTTTCTGTTAATTGTAAAATAAATTTTAAAATGGACTGTTGATCAGGCAATTAAATTAATTAATTAATTAATTAATTTTTGAGATGGAGTCTTGCTCTGTTGCCCAGGCTGGAGTGCAGTGGCACAATCTTGGCTCACTACAACCTCTGCCTCGAGGGTTCAAGCAATTCTCCTGCCTCAGCCTTCCAAGTAGCTGAGATTACAGGTGCTTGCCACCACGTCTGGCTAATTTTTGTATTTTTAGTAAAGATAGAGTTTCACCATATTGGCCAGGCTGGTCTCGAACTCCTGATCTTAGGTGATCTGCCCACCTCTGCCTTCCAAAGTGCTCTGATTACAGACATGAGCCACTGTGCCAGGCTGACTATTTTATTTTAAAACAAAAGTGTTTAGCAAATAAAGAAGAAAAATCCTTTCTCAGTGGATTTTTCTAAGATCAAAACTATGGGTACATAATTTTACATTGGAGTAATTACATTCATGCAGTCATTTTAAATGTTTCTAAAACACAGAAAAAAATGTATTTAATAGCTGGGCACTGTGGCTCACGCCTGTAATACCAACACTTTGGGAGGCTGAGGCAGGTGGATCACAAGGTCAAGGGATCAAGACCATCCTGGCCAACATGGTGAAACCCCATCTCTACTAATAAATACAAAAATTAGCTGGGTGTGGTGGCATGCACCTGTTGTCCCAGATATTCGGGAGGCTGACGCAGGAGAATTGCTTGAACCCAGGAGGCGGAGATTGCAGTGAGCCGAGATTGTGCCACTGTACTCCAGCCTGGAGCCTGGCGACAGAGCAAGACTCCATCTCAAAAATATATATATATTTAATAAATGTTATGTGAATCAAGCAGGATGCCAAGCATATTCTCAATGATATAAAATTCCACATACATGCATAGAACAAAGACAAAGGCAGTATATTAAAATAATCAACAGAGTAGTTGATGGGATTATGTGGGATTTTCTTCTTTTTCTAATCAGAAAAAAATATAAATATGAAATTTTACTTTTTCCATGAATTCTTTAAATGGGAAGATAATTATGTTTATCTTATTCCCCAATTTTTATAAGCTGTTCACTTTATACCTAATTTATCCATAAATGTGAAAATTTATACATGATACAGATACATTTCTGTTTTTTCAGTAGAAGATTAAAAACAGAATCAATAAACCATTAATGAGCCCTTGTGATGTGTACACCAAGGGATTTCTTAAGTTGGTTTTTTTTTCTTCTTTTTTTTTTTTTTTTTTAAAGATGGGGTTTCACCATATTGGTCAGGCTGATCTCAAACTCCTGACCTCAGGTGATCCACCCGCCTCAGCCTCCCAAAGTGCTGGGATTACAGGCATGAGCCACCATGCCTGTCATTTTTTTTTTTTTGAAACAGGGTCTTGATGTTTATCTCAGTCTGCAGTGCAATGGCACAATCATGGCTTACTACAGCCTTGAACTTTTGGGCTCAAGCAATCCTCCTGCCTCAGCCTCCTGAGTAGCTGGGTGGCCATGCCACCATGCCCACCCTAATTTTTACTTTATATTTTGAAGAGATGAAGTATCCTTATGTTGCCTCAGGTGATGATTCTCCTGCTTCAGCCTCCCAAAGTGTTAGGATTAAAGGTGTGAGGCACTATGCCCAGGCAATTCTTAGAGCTTTAAAATACTGCAAGGTAACAATTGAGCAATTACTATATATTGGGCACTATTCTAAGAGATTTTTATGTACTAATTCCTTTAATTCTCATAACAGACATTTGAAGCAAGTTATCATACATTTCCCATTTCACAGAAGAGAAAACTGAGGCAAAGAAAGATGGGGGGAATAACTTTCCCTGGGGCACAGGCTGGTGGGTGGAGAAGCTGGAATCTGAAGTCCATTGATTTGCCTCTAGAGTCAAGGTCCTTAACCACAGAGCTGTCCTGTTTGATTGCCAGCACTTGCTCTTTACTTTTGTACACAAGCCCTGAAAGGTAGGACTTTTATATTAGATGGTTACTAAATACATGCCGATTATATATATTTGATAATGATGTTTATAGATTTCATTTCCAAGATGAAATATATTACTTTTTTTAAAGTAAAATATGTACTTTTTCAAAGTAAAAGAGACAGATTTCATTTCAATTTAAAAGCAAACAAAAAGCCAAACTTTGCAGAATTGTCATGTACTGAAGCCAACTTCTAAAACTAAATACCTGCAGAGGGCCTATAGTAGGTTTAGCATTTCAAATATATAATTCTTGCTTATGTGACCAAAATGAGTCCTGATATGAAAATAGAAAATATTTCTAATCTAGTAGTTTCTTATGAAACTTACAGATGTTTTGTCAGTGTTGATCTGAACCTCATCTGCTTGAAGTCATTGTATGTAGAAAGAAGAATTTTCATCTATGAACTGGAAACAATGACAATTAAAAAAATATATAAAACCAAAATGCCAAGGATACTTTTATAAAAAATGAATGCTTTTATTATTATCACTTTATTCATTTATTTATTATATATTTTTCAATGTACTATTTCTTACTATGGGAAGATCTTTACATAGAAGCTACTTCTAAGGCAAATTTTATTGTTAGAAATGAATACTCTTTCAGTTTAAACTGTTCAGTGCTTGAAATGCTCTGCTCTTAATTTACTTCTCTAAAATCATTTTTTATGGAAACATGCAACATATACAAATTCAAGAGACTTATGTATTAAATATTCATGAACTCCTCATCTAGGATCAACAGTTGGAAATTCATGGCCAATCCTGTCTCATCTCTGTCCCTACCCACTTCTCACCCTCTCTCCCACTGGTTATTTCAAAGTATATCCTAGACTTTATATTTTATCCATAAATATTTTAATCAATATCTCTAAAAGATAAAGACTCTCTTAGAAAGCCTAAACTACAATACTATCGTAACTCCTAAAAAAAAGGTAATTCTTTAATTTCACTTTCAGTAAATATTCAAATTTTCTTAATCATTTTATAATTTTTTTTAGTGTTGGCTTATTCAATTAGGAGCCTTACCGATCTATAAGTGGCTCTTGGTTGATTTGTCTCTTAAATTTCTTTTGACTCTATAGGTTATCTATTCTCTTACTCAAAAAAATTCTTTTTCTGAAACGTAGGTTTGCTGCTTTAATTCAGTTATTTTTTGTTTGCTAAACTTAATGAAAATCCTAGTCCTATAAATTCCTTCAACTACTATGATTTCAAAAAAGCAGTTAGTGGCTGCACATGATAACTCATTCCTGTAATCTCAGCACTTTGGGAGGCTGAGGCGGGCAGATCACTTGAGGTTAGGGGTTTGAGACCAGCCTGGTCAACATGGTGAAACCCCATCTCTGCTAAAAATACAAAAATTATCTGGGCATGGTGGTGAGTACCTATAATCAATCCTAGATACTCAGGAGGCTGAGGCCGGAGAATTACTTGAACCCGGGAGGCAGAGGTTGCAGTGAGCTGAGGTTGAGATTGTGCCACTGCACTGTATCCTGGGCAACAGAGTGAGACAGAGTCTCACTCTAGATTGATACATAGATAGATGATAGATAGGTGATAAGTGCAGTCATAATCTTAGTCATAATCTTCATAATTTCTTAGTAAAGAAATTCAGAAATTTGCGCTTTTTTTTTTTTGAGAGAGAGAATGGTTAAAAATATATATATATATATATATATGTTGTCTGGAGCCAAAAGGTTTTTCATGTTCTGAAAGTTTGACATTTTTCCTATTGAAAATGTTTAAAATGGGCTGAGTGAGGTGGCTCACACCTGTAATCCCAGCACTTTGGGAGGCTGAAGCAGTGGATCACCTGAGGTCAGGAGTTCAACACCAGCCTGGCCAACATGAAGAAACCCTGTCTCTACTAAAAATAAGAAATTAGCTGGGCGTGGTGTCATGTACCTGTAATCCCAGCTACCTGTGAGGCTGAGGCAGGAGGAGAATCACTTGAGCCTGGGAGGAGGAGGTTGCAGTAAACTGAGATTGCACCACTGCACTGCAGTCTGGTTGACAAAGTGAGACTGTGTCTCAAAAAAAAAAAAAAGAAAATGTTTAAAATAATTTTATTTTGTCTAATTTTCTCTATTTCTTCCTTTCACTTTCTCTCTTTTCCCTACTTTTTCTTCTTTAATTAAGCACTAAATGTTTGCAACACTTTCACCAGCTTTTTCTTTATAAGGGCAATGTTGAAAAAAGATACATATTTAGAAATTTTAGACCTTGGAACAAACTTTTAACAGACAAGCTGCTTTTAAAAACATTCTGTGGCTCCCTAAAGAGAGCTGAAAATGCTACCCCAAATTGCTATTAACCATGTCTCAGCCTTCATTACAGCTTGATTGGCCACAATGTAAAACACTGATTTGGGGAACGCAATTCTTTAACATACCCCCTGCTCTCTCCTCCTCTGTCTGCTACATAAAATTAAATATTCATACATATGTATGTCTGCACATATGCATGTTCATATGCACACAGTGAAACCTGAAACATTAAATGCCAACGTTAAAATAATATTCCCCTTATTTCCTCATCCCAATACATAGTTAAGATTGAATATCTCATATAATATTTATGATTCTGTATTCCTTATATTTGTTTATGTTGGCATAAATATGTATTTAACATATATAGATATATAATTATGGCTCACATGAAGGTCAGCAGATGGAAATATTGTTTATATGTAGATTTGTAGAGGGTGAATACTCTATCTAACTTGATTTTCAGGATGCCTAGCAGTTGACTACATAGTGCATGATGAAAGCTGTTTAGGGCAAGGAATGAATGCGTGATCTCACTTATCTCTGACCTTTTAATTTCTACTTGAATGCTCATTTAAGAAAATCCTAAGAGTGGAAATAATTCATTTTAAAAATCTAGCTCATTATTTCCTACATGATGAGGAAAGCACTTATCAGTGTTTTCAGTTGTCTGTTTTGTTTGGCATAATAGACCGTGGTAGCAATTAACTTTGGTATATTTTTTAAACTGCCTAAAGTCCTTCTTCTTCATAGCTTAGGCGTTAATGCCCATTATTTGGAGCGGACTGGTCATCTGAGGCAGTCATGTAAGATAATCCAGGTTAAACAAACTGACCCATAGATATAAACAACCTTCATTTAATAATGAAGATATGTCCCATTAAAATATATAGCTTCTAGGAGTTTCAAGTGTAAAACCTAGAGCCTAAAATTGGTGATACTTTGATGTGATATATATCACATTTAATTTTTTATTGTTTCCCTTTTCTTTTTGAGACGGAGTTTTGCTCTTGTTACCCAAGCTGTTGACCAGGATGGTCTCGATCTCTTGACCTTGTGATCCACCCACCTCGGCCTCCCAAAGTGCTGGAATTACAGGCGTGAGCCACCACACCCAGCCTGTTGTTTCCCTTTAAAGCATAACTGTCTTTCACTAATTTATAGATTTTTAAATGCAAAATAGAGTTGTTTGCTGAATACCTAGGTCTGTTTGTAGCTTTATGAAGATGCAGTACAGATTTCATTGAAGGAACTCATTTGATAAAAAAGCACATTCATTAAAGCACTTAGATTTTCCGTAGTGTTGTTAACTCTTTGGGTACATCCTTTTCATTTAAACCTCTCTGTTGATATAACTCTTAGTTTTGATGCTATACCATTATATTCCTACTCTAAGTAAAGTCTATTTGGCATTCATAGTGGACAGTAAGAAAGTCTTGGCCATAGAGCATTTTGTAATATTAAAATGCTTTTTAAGAAATTCCTTGCCTCCTATTTTGTCTTTGTTTCCTTTGGAGAAGATTTCTCATCATCTGAATCTTGTAATTTCAGTTAATTCTTTACAAAATTGTGAAATTTCAGAATTGCAGGTCTTTCACTTCATATTTTAGTGTACATTTTACATTTTAATACTTTGTCCAAACTTTTCTGGATACAGTGTTAATGTATTTTCACATTAGTATGGAATCCTAGTTTCTTAACTATTCATTTATTTCTGTAATATCAGTAAGTGCTCAATTTATTTATTACTTAGTTCAAATAGCTTGGCTCATAAGTGGGACCCACAGCTCCTCTGTGTGCAGTGTGACAGAAGAGCTCCTTGGTGGTTTTGAGAGGCAGGGGTGAAAAGTGAGCATTCTGCTGTCTGTTTGGTCACACGTGGGCATCTGGGTTTGGTTTCCCAGGTGCCAGATAGGTTTTGCATGACCATGATGAGCATTTAAAACTTAGCCCTCTGAAATGCAGGTTTCTTTTTGATGGCAGCTTTGAGAGCTAACAAGGGTCTTAAGTTAAGGCTCTAGAGCATGTGCCACTTGCGTGCTCAAAAGCAGTACTGGCAAAATTATTTGTGTATCAATGAGAGAAAACACAAAGGTTCTTCCTCTATCTGTCTACCTCTTTTTCGTTTGAAGAAATATAACTCAGGACAGAGCAGCAAATCTGTGCTGCTATTTTACAAGCTTGTTACTCAGGTTGGAAAAGGTTGCTGTAGGCTATATACAAATCAGACAGCACTGAGATCCCCCTCAGCTTCCAGCTTGTTCTCTGCTGAGAGATGCTTCCAAGGTATTCTGTCCGGTTTATAAATCAGGGAATAGGATGCTGAAAAGCTCCTAGAACATTTAAGACCTCTGTCCTCAATGATTTAGCTTCTCAGGTCTAATAATCTCCCAGGTAAAAGCTTACCGTCATGGGAGCTGAGCGAAGAGGACAGCCTATTCTTGATTGAAAGCCCTCATCAGCCTTACCAACTTCAAACGGTGGTTCTTCTTGAGAATCTATGTTCTAGAGCTGTGGTAATAAACAATTCTAAATGTCTTGTTTTATTACTATGAATACAGTGATTCCTCAAGGGGGTGAAGAGACTTCTTTTAAAGGGGGCATATGTTACATAATCTGTAATGAAAATGTATCAGAATTGCATGGAGAAATCTGTTCACGGAAGATTTTTCCATGCAACTCTTACATATTTTTCTTTGAAGATCTTAAAATTAAGTTCTTAGGTCTTTTGAGCACTATTGGAAGATAGGTGGTTGAGTTCTTCTACTCTGATTTTGTGGAAAGGAAAACTACTAAGAAACTTTGAAAGAGTGCACCTGGAGGCTCTGGTTCTCCAGCATCATATCGTGTTATTCATTTCACAAATATTTTTTGAGTATCTGTTACGTGTCAGATGTTATTCTAGGTGTTGAGACACAGCAAAGATCCAAATACATAATGTCTCTGCCCTCAAGATACTTATATTCTTGTATGTAGGGGAGATGGAAAATAAGTAACTCAGTATGTAATAAAATGTTAGGTAGGAACTAACATTATATTACGCTTATTTTGACCCTGTTCTCTCCATCTTATCTAGAACTAGGGTTTAGCAAACTTAAACTTCTGGAAAGCAGCTGCTTAACCAGAGCAAAATGACAGGTTTTGAATATGTTTTGAAGATTAAAACTAAAATGATACTTAAAGGTTAAGTTTCAGTTATCTGAATTATCTGAAAAATTTACTTACATGGACTAGCTCACTTTTGGAATAGGATAAATGTAATATTGTTATAATTCGTTTATATTAAGTCATGGTTTTGCTTTTGTGAGGGAAACTGAAGCTTTTACATAATTGACATATTATGGATATAATAAAATCTGTTAACATTTATTGAATGCTTCTTATATACCAGGCGTTGTCCTGGGGCTTAACATTTACTAACTCATTCAACCTCATAATAACCCCATGAAGTACGTAATATTAATGTTCATATTTTACCAATAAAGAGGCGGAGGCTCAGAGAGGGAAATAGCTTGTCTAGAACCAGAAACTGGCTTCAGAAAATGTGTACTTAACCAATATCCCATATAGTGTCATTGTATTAGATCTGTCAATCGAGTCTAGAATCTAAACGAATAGTAATTATGCCTTACAGGCATAAACCAGAGATTGACATTTTCAAATTGGTAACTTAATGAAGATATATATTTTTAAATTGAGTGTGGAACTTGTTTTGAGCTTAAATAACAAAATTGAAATTGCTATCATGGATGGCATTTTATAAGAACTTGTTTCGTTAGATCCTATTTTTGTAAATTTGTACATATACGCTTCCTATAAAGTTTAAAAATTTTTTAAATTATAAAGTGTAATACTTGTTCATTACAAAAAACTAAAAATTTTAAAAAGTAGAAAGAAGACAAATTTCCCTCATGAATCAACCATTCTAGAGGCAAACACAGGTAATATTTGTGTTATTTTCCTTTAGTTATAGCTCTAAACATAACTTTACATAGTGGAGGTCAGATGCAATATTTTCATTCCTGGTTCTTACTTAACATTATAATGTATAATTTCCATATTCTATAATTTTAAAATTAATATTAAAATTAGTATTAAAATTAATAATATAGAATATGGAAATAATACTACATAACAGTTAAGCTTTGGATTTTCAAATCAAATGAGAAACATTAGTTTTCTCTTGATTATCATTAATGGAAGGATTTAAGAGTGGTCAGTAAAATAGGAAGTGTGAAGTCCAGAAACTATACCCAGCACATGCTGGGCAATCAGAGTGATTTACGTCAACATTTATATGCAGATACAGTTATTATTTTCATTGTTCATTGCAGGTGCAAGGCCAGATATTTTTTTAAAAAGCTTTTTTGGCATTAATGTTCGTTTGGCATGCTTTCTTACCTTTGCCTGTGGAAAAGAGTTAAGTGTTTGTTTTTAATGTGGAAGAAGGCTATAAAGACATTGTGTCATTTAGGAAACTTCAGTTAATTGATTTCATATTTTGTTTTTGTAATAGTCTTGTTCTTAACCCACATTTTGTTCATTTTCCTCTTTATAAAACATATACACTGCATCGTGCGGGTTAGTTACTGACTGCTTATGAGTTTCACAGTGAATGACAGTCCTGTGTTAAGATGTCTCTTTGCCCAGGAATTAATAACTTTCCCAGTTTGTCCATTTGTTAGCCTCTGTTTTTTGCCATGTGCAGTAGGATGGAGATTTTATAAGAGTCATTGGGGGAAACTCTGAAGGAAGGTTTTTTTCTATGTTTGAATTGCTTGAGAACAGCCCATTCATTATTGGAGGTAGGGAATTTGTCAAACAAATCATGAAATCTCCCATGTTTGCTGGAGCGATGGGTTGTAATCCTTTTTGATTGTTTGTTTCTATGGGACCTCAGGTCCTACTGGGCATGGAAAAGAGATAAGCTTCTCTCTGTCTCCCTTCTGCATTGTGTAGTTCTAAGATGACCCAGTTTCTTTTCGTAGTCTGTAGCATAGCAGGTATGAGATGGGCCTAGCTGGAACCTATTTGACTACTCTGAACCTTTTGTTAATAGTGTCATTGGCTCCATTCTGATTGTCTCCCTTCTGAGTGCATTTCTGGAGTCATTCGGCTCATACTGAGGCCTATTCTCAGATATAGGGATCTTTCTCTTCTTATGTGAATATGATGGCGGTCCCAAGATAGAGAGAAATATTAGTTTTCAGTAAATATATACCTGGGTTTTTATAATAGATATACTTGCCTAGCGTTTATATAACTTAAATTATCTATTAAAATGTATTCATGTAACCAAAAGTATCAATTTATATGAAAGAAATATTAGTTATGAAACTAATGTTGCATAATTAAGTATACAATAAGTATACAAATCAGATATCTATGTAATATATTACATTCTAATTTACTGTTCCTTTTTTACTTGTAACCCCCACTAGATATTAAAATGCACCCATTTGCACTTTAAAGTAATGCAATTAAGATCATCAGTCGCTTTTCCATCTTACTTATTAAGGAGTAATTTCCAGTTGTGACTGATGACAAGATTATGAATTTATCGGAGTCTCTTGATAGATACTAATTTAACCAGGTAAATCAAAAGGAATAGGCCCAACCCTGCTGTAAATCAGGGGATTAAAACATTTGGGGTTCAGGAGACTGAGTTGTCACTTCGTACTCAGTAAGGGCTGCTGGCCGTATTGTCTTGGAGTTCCCTAAAATAACCAATTTATCATCCAAACAAGCACCCATCAGTAGGATGGTTTTTTTCTTGTCCCCTATTGGAATGCCTTAAGACATAGTCTTACTAGATTCTCAAGTCTATTTAGTCCTAAAAACAAACAAAAAAAGAGTGGTATGGGTATTGTTGCTGATGATAATGCTAGGAAACAGCTTACTGTGTGTCAGGCACTGTTCTAAGTGTGTTAACACACGTTAAATCATTTAATGTTCACAAACCTCGTGTGGCATATGAGGAAACTGAGGCACAGAGGTGCTAAGTGACATACCCCAGGGTACACAGCAAGTAAGTGATGGAGCCAGGATCTAAATGTTCAAACCCAGGCATTCTGCTTCTTGAGACAGTGGCTTAGCCACCACACCCCTCTGCCTCTCTAGAGCATGATTAAGACATTGTTGTAATAGTGGGTTATCATTAAGAACACGAATAAAAGTCCCTGTAAGCCTAACCTAATATAACTAGATTAACTCATTAAAATGCTAAATATTTCTCTCTCTTTTCCTTTATTTATTTATCTTTTCTTTGGGGGTAGATTGGGAGGAAGGGAGAGAGGAAGAGAACTTCAAAGACATTACAAATGCATTCTACTTAATCTGAAATATTTTGATGCTTCTGGAAAAGTGAGATGATTTAATTTCATATATAATTGCATGAGGAATTATAAATTATGTTTTCTGAAATACCTATGACACTAAACCACAAAACGAACAGATAAAACTGATTTGTTCTCTGACAAATCAAGATATATGGCAGTGCTTTCATTACAAGTGCCATTTGTGCGGAGGGAGCAGCTGAGTATGCTACAAGATGACAGGAACCATTCCCAGGCGGCACTGCCTTTACATGGACATCCCGAGGTAATTTATAACCCATTCTGAAATTTTTAAAAAACATGCTGTCGAGCAAAGCCCAGGTTGAACTTCTAAAGTCATGGAATGCAGATATATCTTTCTAATTGACCATCTTTAGCATAAACTTACTCCTTAAAAATAAGTTGTTTTATTCTGTGGGGAGAATGGACTATTTTCAGGGCACTGGGGGTATCATTTAGAAAATTATCTCTCTTAGTACATTGAATAGTTTCCTGGAAGATATGTGTTGACTTCTGCTGGAGGGTAATGTATTCATAGTAAGACTGACTAAGGATTCTTTTTACTTCCCACTGGCCTAAAAACACTGTGTTCTAGGCCTCTGTGGTGGTGGAAGGTGAAGACTCAAAATACTGATGTTGTGAGTTGAAGCACTTCTCAAAGGACCTGTGTCCCTAAGCTGCCACAGTCATTTGTTTGTCTTGAATTTTAAAAGGGCTTTGAAATGTGTGGAACCAAAATAGTTCTGTTTGTAGTACTGGTGATTCTGGGAAAACGAGAGCATGGTCATCTGTGTGGGAGAGAGTTGATGTGTGTTGATTACCAGTGCACTGTATCATGTTGGTTTTGCTCTGCAGTGATGGGGTTCTCATTGAGCTGCCCAGAATCACTCAGCCGATTCCTTTAGGAATCAATGACATCTGATTTGTAAAGAGTGGGCAGGAACAGGAGTGGAGACCAGATCTTTGGGTCAATAAGGGAAAAAAGGAACTCCATCCAGCAGACCATAGTCTGTTTCGCCTCTGATTCCAGCCTGATGAATTGCAACACACGGGGGACATAATTCTGTATAACTAAGACTTGTATTAGATACTTTATGTAATGCTTTCTTTTTGGGTATGTTTTCTATTATGTGTAACAAAACGTTGGCTAGAAGTGGTTATTTAATACGAGTTAGAATTTATTAGACCAAATCAACAAATTAAATTGTACAAAAATGTGTGGATGTAAAAAAAATTGTGGATGTAGAAAATGTTTGGATGTAGAAAAAATTTTCATATTTTACATTAGTTTTTAAAATAATTTAATTTTAAATATAATGAAACAGAAATGGCAAAGAACAAATTGAATAGTTTCTTTCCCCTAAGAAGTGGTTAGGAGTTGTTCCTGATAAGCAATTGATCACAATGGCTTTGCTCACTTAACAGTTAGATTATTTGACAGCTAACACAGTATAATCGACTTGGCCCTCTAGTTCTGTGTCTTTTACAGTCTGGTTCTGATTGAGGGTATTGTAATATAGTGCAGTGGTTAGGCGTTGTGGACTCTGCTGGGCTTTTCATCTTGGTGCTCCCACTTCTCAGTTCTGTGATTTTCTGCCTCAGTTTCCTCTTCTATAAAATCAGAGTAGTAATTATAATTCCTCCCTTATAAGGTTCTTAGGATGATTAAATGAAACAATCCAAATAAAGTGCTTTACATTGCCCTTGACACAGGGTAAGGGCTGAATCATGTTAGTTGCTATTATGATGCCTGTTGTTAATATTGGTACTTTACAATGCAGAAGCCAGATACAGTGTGTTAATTTCTTTTGTTTTCTTTAGCTTCAATTCATATATAGGCCCTTATTCTGAGATACTAGATGTGAACTACCAACATTAAATTTTCTTAAGGTCTAGGAAGACTAGATCTTCTGGTTTTCCGTGTTTTAAATTCCATGATTGTGTCAACTTAGAAGAATGATTTTTTTTGTTTTGTTTTGTTTTGTTTTTGTGGATAAGGTGTTCTGAACTACGTTGCCTCTTTCCCCTTGTCTTCACAGCACTTAATATATTTACACACACTGACAATATAATAAAACTTCCCTTCCACCCCTATCATCTAGTTACAATTGTGTATTTTTAAAAAATGAAATATCCTTAACTAATGACAAATGAAACTTTATATATTCACTGATGGCTTTGTAATTAGTGAGTTAATTTTTTAGTCACGGGACAAATGTTTTGTCTGTCCCTTCTTTTTTCTTCTTAAAGTTCTAATATTGAGTTACTTCAGTACAAAGGCAGCTTGACTACAGCGAAGCCATTTAATTTAACACAACTCTTCCCAGGGTCGTGTTGAGAAAACAGGTGATTTTCCCTTTCATTTCTCCTCTGAAATAGTTGCTCTTATCTTTTCTTCTCAAGTGGTTCCACTTGTGGAACTGCCTCAAAACAAATCTGGGGCTATGTGGAGCAGAAGGGATGTAAATGATTTCCTCTGGGGACTCCTTGTCAGTAGGTATTTGTAGCCTGGAAAATTTGAATGTAATGAGAACTGAACTTGTCACCTTTGAATCATGGCTCCTTTTCATTCTCTCTCCTAGAGCATTTCACAGGAGATAGCTTCATGCTGAATTATATTATTTTGGTGCACTTTTACCTGGCCTAAATGATCATGGCTTAAAAAAAAAAGTAAATGGTGATATTTGTATGACTTAAGTGCCCAGCACACCTAAAGGCAGTAGGTCATGTTATGTTACAGTCAGTTGTGTTCCTGCATAATGAAATTAGCCTGTAAGGCAGTGATAAATGAAATGGAGGTGAATTCAAAAGTAGCAGTTTATTCTGCTTTATTGACTTTTTCTTCACCTCTCCAGTCTTCTACTTTACTGTTTCTCTCCCTTTTCTTAGTATTTAAACCCCTCCTGTCTTCCCTGATTTTTGAGCAAATTCTATTCTTAAAAAAAATTAAACATGAATTACTTGTGGTAAAATGTAGCATTTGAAGAAGACCTCCCTCCTGCCAACTAGGAGATGTGTGGTCCCACTGTTTTTGGTGTGTGTTTATTTAAATATTAAATTACCAACTGAAAGCTAATAATACTTTAAGAAAAGTATAATTATGAAGGTAAATCTGTATCAGAAATTGTGTGGTGTACCTCAAGGTCAAATATAATTATTAGTGGATAGTCTATTTGATAATTACCCATTCATAGATTTGTACATAAAGTAGTGTTTTCAAAATTGTATATTTTTAAAATTTATTCAGTTTTCCACAAAGTATAATCCACTAGATCATAAACAAAATAACCTACTTCGGTATAATAGAACCACACCTGTATGGAAATAACTGAAATGCACCAAAATAGAAATATAATAGTCCTTGTGCCAAATATTGTAAAGTAATATCTGCTGAGTCCTGAGTCCGTGGTTCTATTTTTCCTTAGTACTCACTCCTGCTGAGGTCTGTGCATTTGACAGCCACCTCTCTACGCTGTGGCCTTTGGCAGTGGCAATGAGGGCAATGATGATGCTACAAGTTGGCACACAGGCTTGGTGGGGCTGAGGACATCCTTATAGAGAAGGACGACTCACATGGAGTGTTACTGGCCTTGGAGGATATCCGCAGAAGTGTTGGAGAGCAGGGTGGAGCATCATGCTAGGAAAGAGAAGGGCTTGGGCCAGGAGGATCACAGTGAAGACCACCCAGATCTAGCTTCTAATCATAGAGATTTGTGTGGCCACAGTTGGCCCTTGTAGGAAGGTGTTAGAGAGGTGAGGGGCCATGGGTCACTTATCAGGCACATCCTCATTGGATAAATGAGGGATTTAATCATTTAATCACTTGTGATGAATGAAGTATTCACTTTCCCATCAAATTAAATAACTCATCTCCAGAATTCCAGTGCAGTTTGGATATCCATATATATTATCTTAATGTAAACTCAGTTATGTTTTAACTAGCATGCATTATTAGTATAAAATTCTTATAGCAATACAATTTTAAGCATGTTATACATAACAGCTAATAAGTAAAAATGATGCTATATAGCACTTTAAATGATTCATGTGGCTAATGATTAGCAACTTTCCTCGGAGATTTATACTAATTTATGACTTGGGTCTCCATTTCAATTTATTGTGTACAACAGTTAGTTTGTTTTAGTCATTTTGGACAGTTATTTCTTTGAGCCCATGGCCACTGGTCAGATAACAAGCTTGCAACTATTCTCTTCCTGAAGATAACAGATTCCTTTGGGGCTTGTAGTCACACATATGTAAAGTATGTGTTACAAGCCTGTACTGTGAAGGACAGTGTGTTTCTTGCTTCACATCCTGTTTTTTAATACACACATTATTATTGTGCTCATTCTTATGTTAGTTGTTTTGTTTTTAGGTTGTATTTAAATTACATACTCTCCATTGCACTCATTCTGTAAACTTTTATTTTCCCCAACATTTTGCGACATGAACTTCGTGCTTCCTCAGTGCTGCCCGTGGGGTGGCCTTTGCTTTATGGGAAAACTCTGCCATTTTGCCTTGTCCTGGCTTGCATTCATCCTGCTGCCCGTTCATCCCCTCTTGCACACCTGCCAGGGATCATTCCTGGAGGGACAGGTGTAGCTGTCAGATCCCAGTGAGACCTTGCTCCCAGTCATTGTTTTGTTTGTGATCCTTGGGGAGAGCAGTGACCCGCTATAGTCTTTTCTCAAGGAGAAGCCACATGGTGCTTCAAAAGGAAAGGCTTTTGCAGACTGGGGCCTGTGACAAGCAGGAGAGGCTGGCACCGGAGTCTTGAGTGAGCGCTTTGACACACCGAGTCACAGCCCATTATCACTTGTTCTGGTGTCAAAACAATACAGCAGTTTGAACTACAGCTCAGCTCACTCCTGCTGTCACACACGCTCCCTCCTAAGTCATTAGAGTGCTGGCATGGACTTTTTCTGGATCAGTCAGAGATGCATTAGGAGAGGCGGAAGTATTTATTAATTCAATTTAATAAGAGACTATTAATCGTCTGCTATGTATCGGGCATTGCCCTGGGGCAGGGCAGATGGGCAAAAAGGAGCATTTTCATACCAGTATGACAAGATCCCCGACCCAAAGGTACCCTTGCCCAGGATAACACACAAGTACGGTGGCTATCCTGAAGACAAAATTGCTTTAAAAATTCAAAAGAGGGAAAAATCTCATCAGATTGGAAGGATCAGTTTAGATGGATGAGGGAGGTGATGTGTGAGAGGGGCCTTGACAAGACTGAAAGATTTTGATGGGCAGAGAGAAGGTGAGACAGACAGTTGGCAGGGAGTTCTGCTTGCCTGGTATGCACGGTATGTTTAAGAGGTATCAGGACTCAAGAATCTATTGTAAAGTACCTTCGTTGCCAAGCTAAGAAGTTAATGTTTTATTTAGTGGTCTCCCGCTTGAGACCACCACTGAAAGGGTTTGAGTCAGTGAAGTGACATGTCAGGAATATGTACGTCCTTATTAAAATGTTAGCTTAGGCATTAATCTGTTAAGACTGCAAGTGATTGTATGTAGCAATAACTCTACAACAGTGGCTTAACCAAACAGGGGTTTTATTTGTCTCATATAGGTGACCAGTGCAGCATCTTCACAATGCTCCCAGGGGCCTGGGCTCAGGCTCCAGTCTTCCTGACATCTCTTCTTATGAGTGAAAAGTGGCTGCTGGATCTCCAGATATCCAGTTCAGATACCAGGCAGGAAGAGGGTAGGGAAAGAAGAGCAGAAGGCCAAATGCCTCTCACGAAGCTCTGCCTTTGTTATTCTGGAACGGACAGCCTTCCTTAAGACTTGGTCTTTATCTGAGTCTCAGGACTAGAGAGCCTGGGAAATCAAGTTTTTCATTTGAAACAATGCTGCTCAGAAAAAAAAAAAGGGGATTCTCTAGTAGAAAATGTAAGTATTGGGTAGGTAAGGAGCACTGTTGGCCACAGCTTATTTGTGAATCTATCGTGGGAAATCAGAGAAGGCAGGGAGCAGAGGGGCAGAAAGCTAACAGTGCCAGCAAGGAGTCCTGATTAGATTCAGAGAAAATAATCTCAGAGAGCAGTTTCCATTTTAGGTTTGTTGAATGAAAGAATATGGGACAGTGACTTAGGAAAAAGGCTTTAGGTCTGGCATCATTATTAAAACATGCATGTGTTGAGAGAAGCTACTTCTCTGAACCTCAGTTTTCTTATCTATAAAATTGGGGACTTCAAAGCCTATAAGCCAAAAGCTGTGATGCTAAGAAAAGATTACATATGTGCTTTGGAGTACTATTTTCAGATTAAACATGGAGTAAGTTACAAAAATAAACATATAGATTAAGAGAAGATATACATTTTATTAAAAAATATTTTCTCCTAATTTGAGGAACCAAAGAACTAGTAAACATATTTGATATATTAACTTAAAATGTATTATCTAAAAAAAAAATTCTGTACTATTCCTTGGCACTAGTGTTTTCTGTTACCAACTATACAGTACTTGCATTTATTTATTATAAGGGAAGTAAGAGATAGCAGATTCATCCCTAAGCCCCTGCTCTAACAGGATTATTTATAATGTGACAATTTATTACACTAATTTCTTGGTAAATAGCTCAGCCTTATTCTCCATGTATATTACAGTTTGTCCCCTACAAAGTGAAGATACATGGTTTTTATTTCTTATCTGTGACTTGTCCCCATTAGGAAGGTGCTTTTTTTAACTCTATCCCTGATTTCCTCCTCCAATCATTGTGATAAAAGACTGGCTCATATGTTTTAATATGGAGGGAGATACAAAGAAATAGAAAATATGACCACTCCCTTTGGGGGACTTATTACCTAGTTGGGGAGAGAAGACAAAGACACATAGAACAAATAAAGAACAGCACAGAAGATGAAGTAATGCCATGCTAAAGCAGATGCTTTAGTCTTTGTGTGTTGTGCTTTCGGTAAGGCTGTGTGGTGACGGGTTCCCTCCCCTGCCCAGGGGCAGCGTCTCTCCTTGATCCTTCTGTTGCTGATTCTCACCTTTTTTTGGGATTATTCTTCATGGTTTGTCCCCAGAATTCTAATATCTTCTATTTCTCACTTTTTATTGGCTTCTCCTGTTTGTAATATAGAAGTGCTCAGTCAAGACTACTCCAGACAAAACCAGAAATTCTTAATATTTGCTACCTGACTCAGGCTACAACGATATTTTATATCCTCCTTGTTAAATGTTTTTCAAGTATGCATCACTGTCCTTATGGTCCTTATTGTCTAGCTGTCATTTGCCTCAGATAGCTTCACACTCCCCGGTCAACAGTGCTTTTCTTTTCTTTCTTTCTTTTTTTTTTTTTTTAAGAGATGGAGTTTCACTCTTGTTGCCCAGGCTGGAGTGCAATGGCATGATCTTGGCTCACCGCAACCTCTGCCTCCTGAATTCAAGCAATTCTCCTGCCTCAGCCTCCCTAGTAGCTGGGACTGCAGGTGTGTGCCACCACGCCTGGCTAATTTTTGTATTTTCAGTAGAGACCGTGTTTCAGCATGTTAGTCAGGATGGTTTCTATGTCCTGACTTGGTGATCCACCTGCCTTGGCCCCCCCAAACTGCTGGGATTACAGGCATGAGCCGCTGTGCCTGGACAACAGTGTTTTTCTATTCATTAGATTTAGGGCCTGGCAGCCAGGCTCCGGTCTTCCTTTGCATCCCCTTCAACCATGTGACTTCTTGCATTCCTTACCCTCCTTCAGAGCTGAATTTGCTGTGGTTCATCAAAGGCACCATGTTTTTTCTTGAATCTCTGTCCTTATGCATTTTCTGAAATGCTTCCCCATCTTCAATTCACTTGAGAAACTTAAAATTAAACTGAGGTTATCGGCCTAGGAGGATCATCCCCCTCATCCCACTGTTCACCAAACAGCATTAGTTACTTTCTTCTTTATGCTTTTGTAACACTTATCTTTGTAACAGTTGTTAACACAGTGGGTTATTGTTTATCTGTTGACTTTTCTCTTTTCTCCCTGTTCTGTGAGTTATTGTAGTCTGGGGACTAGTCCTGTCCATACCTACTACTTGCCATACAGTCCAGACTGCACTGTAACCTTTATAGTGGTGAAAGCACTAGCTTTGGAATAGCAGGGCAGGGATTCATACATTGACTGTGTCACTTGCTTATTTTGTGACATTGGGTATGTATGTTGACCTCTATGAACTTCAGTTTATCTGTAAATAAAAATAATATCTACCCTCATAGCGTTGTGAGGTGAAAATGACATCCAAGCAATGTGCATAGCATAGTGCCTAGAACATGGTAGGTATTCATATTAAAATAATATTTGTTGAAAAAAATTAATAAATAGAGCAATATTCATTTGGTGGTAACACCCTCCCTCCTTTTTCACTTCTTGTTTGAAGGTAGATATAAACAAGGAAAGTTAAGGGGGATTGCCATGCATAGATATACTTGGTGAATTTCTGCATGATACATTTTACTTGTTAGGATGGAGTTAAATTTTAAGTAATAGGGAGGACAAAGATGAGAGGTGATTTTTTTTCCCCTAGCCACAGTGAGTTGGAAAAAAGTCCTGTCACAGGTGGCAAAGGAAGCTTTGTTATAGAGTGAAAAGGGAATGCATGTGGCAGAGGAGAGTAAATGATTCAGTGTGTTTTAATTTGATACAAAACAGTATTGCCCAAATGAGATCTTTATCATAAGAAAGACTACACAAGATTAATAAACGCCATGTATTAGCAAATACTACTTGGGCTTCTCTAATTAGCAAAAAAAAAAAAAAAAAAAAAAAAAAAAAATCCAGGTGTTTGTGATCACTAATGGAGTTTTAGAAGTAAGAGGCAAAAAGGAATTTTATGGCTTAAAAAAAAAACTTTATTTTTATATTTACAAAGGTGAATGTAAATGTTTTACCAGACCATAAGTGTATGTTTTGATCTACTTTTACACTTATTAACTGCTTAGTTATAGTAGGAAAATTCATCATAGGTTTTAACACTTGCTTTTATGATGCCCTTATGATGTCATTCCTGTGTAGTACATTTTGCATAAAAAACAGAGTGACCACCCTGAGCAGACTGTTAAAATAATGGAGCATTCATTCTTCTTGAACTGCAGTCTAAATGTTCCATAAAGTTATAGTAGCATGTGCTGGGAGGGCAGTGCTTCAGAGTTGTGGTCTCACCTCAAGATTGGAAATTGGTAAAGACGTTAATTACCAGCATTCTTTGTCCAACCTTTGCAAAGAAGCAAGAGTTGCAGATGATACTGGAAAATATGGAGTTCTGATAAATGAGGTGTAAATATAGTCCTGTTTTAATTGTGAAGTTATCTGTACTGAGGAATAGGTGATCAGTAATATCAGTTTAACCCAAATACCAATTGAGACGAGAATACTCTCCCCAAGGAACAATGACTCATTTTACAATGTGGCCATAGAATTTAGCACGGTTGATCCCGGCTGCCTCAAATACCATTAAACTAATCTCAGAGTCTAGGATTAGATGTGGCTGACCCAAGTGTCCTTTCAGGTCAGAGTTCAAGGAGTTCTGCTTAACTTTCTGGGAGGAGGAGCAGGGAGAAGAATCTGTGCCCCATATTCCTTTAAACAAAGGTTTTATTCTGTAGTGCTTTTAAGATCCCTCAAATAGCCTGAACTGCTGAACTAACACACACAGAAAAAGGCAGTTTGTGATCTCTGGAATAGTCTGTTTGCACAGGTTATTAATGACTCTGGCCTGTGATGTATACAAACCAAAAGGAAAAAAAAAGTCAGTGATGTGGGGGACAGTGGTGGCGTGATGGGGAGCTGTGTTGAACTTCCTCTCTTCCTCATTCTTTGTTGATTTATAATTATATCCAGACTTAGCAGGAGTATTATTACATTGTGAAGATGAGCTAGAAACTCTTTTCAAGTTAACTTTCTTAACACTACCCCCTACAGTAGAAAGGGCATTTGCACTGTGACCAATCTTTAAAAACAAAACAATGCTAAATAGTGCTTACATAGTCCAGGCAAAGATTCTTCCTTCAGAAATACTTGGCATTTATTGTAAGTGGTGTTATGACACCATGGTATAGAAAAAAATCTTGTCTTGATTTTTTTAAGTAAGGCATTGAAAATATAAAGTAGGCAGTGTCCTTTAGCCATGATAAAATGTTAATTCACCATCTTGTCCATGGAAAAAGCTATTTTTTCAGTAAAGTGGTATTAACTATGCAATATCTTACAGCCAAGTATTGCTCTAGAAAATGTTAGAGGTTTGCACATGATCTAAGCTTTCTAATTATTATTTTCAATTTCTGTTTTACATCATCATGTCCTCTTCTCTACTGAAAAGAGAAAAACTAGATGGCTATTGGGATTATTGTTGAGCCATAAAACTTAAGTTATATTTTCCCAGTCTCTCACTGGGTTCTGTACTGTCCTCCATGACTTCCCTGGTGGAGCTTTATCCAGCCTTTGCTTGGCTACTTCCAGAGATGAGGAGCTCACTTTTCTGTGAGTCTGTAGACATCACCATTTGCTCTTGTTCTACTATTTCTAGGGATTGTAAAGGAAATCATCTTGAAAATATAGTGATATACTTCTTTTTCTACAACTCGTTATTTGGAAACTAAGATCATGCCCTCCCTAAGACTTTTTTTTTTTTTTTTTTGGATAGGCTAAACAACTACAGGGGTCTCTTTGTGCATTTGGTCTCTTTTCTCTCCTTTCATGTTGTATTAGGTTGGTGCAAGAGTAATTGCACCAAACTGATATACCACCTTTGTATCACCCTTGTATCTGGTTGCTCGTGATTCCTCTGAAACTAACTTATCCCATTACCTCAGTGTGGTCTTGACTTTCTATTCTTTCTTTCTTTTCTTTTTTTTTTTGAGACAGTCTCGCTCTTTCGCTAGGCTGGAGTGCAGTGGCAATCTTGGCTCACTGCAACCTCTGCCTCCCAGGTTCCAGCAATTCTCCTGCCTCAGCCTCCCAAGTAGCTGGGACTACAGGGCCTTGCCGCCATGCCTGGTTAGTTTTTGTATTTTTAGTAGAGCTGGGGTTTCACCATGTTGGCCAGGATGGTCTTGATCTCTTAACCTTGTAATCCACCCATCTTGGCCTCCCAAAGTGCTGGGATTACAGGTGTGAGCCACTGCGCCCGGCTGATCTTGACATTCTATAAATGCATTAATTCATTTTAGCAGATGTCCACAATGGTGGCTCATAATAAGTCACCTCAATGTAATTGTTTGTCTTGTTTTTGTTTGTTTCATTTTTCATATAAATTTATGTATACATATATAATTTAAAAAGTAATTTATTGTATTCTTGTTAAATTCTGTTTTATTTTATATAGTCAAGTGATATCTTGAATATCATTTTGACTCTAAATCATATTATCAACTATATTAACATTGCAAAATCTACAGATTTTATAAGCATCTTCATCCAAATCATTGGTAAACTGTTGAATAGGCAGGGCTCAAGATAGTACGCTGTGTGTAACCCTGAAGATCACCTTTCAGGCTGATTATTAATTTAAAAAACACTAGTTATTGAACAAGGCACAAGCTATGGACCAGCACTGTCAGGTCCACTAACTTATCATGAAAGGCTTCCTCACATATTTCTGCTGTTCCTGTAAGTCCAGTAAAAGGACAGGATTGTGGTTTGGCATGACATCTGTGGACTGAACGTTTTTACTTTTTGACTTTTGAACTTTGAGTGAAAATTTTACTTGTTCTGGAGTTTCTGTTTGTTCATGGTTTTATTTATTTATTTATTTTACCATCCGATAGTGCTTCTATGCATTCCTCTCGTACCCAAGGATGTGAATCTCTAGGCCAGGAGGCTTACACTCATTTACTGCAGCCAGGTGTTTTTTTTATGATTTTATTTTTCATAATAGCTCCTAGGGCTCTCTTAGCCATTGTTCTAGCATTTTCAGTTTGAAACTTTTTTTGGTCTAGCAGATAAAATGGAAATAGGTGGGTAATTAGGTAGTTTTGCCTTCACTTTCTTTATCTTTTTGCAGGATATCATCTGCCACAAGCAGTTATCCTGTGGTTTTCTAGATCATCATTAAGTTCTTGACTTCACTTAATAACTTTGTCATAGTTAGCAGGTTTCACATATCTCAGATATCCTGGGCTGTAACCTCTTTGATAAGATTCTTAGACATTCCTGCTTGTTTCTCTGCTCCATTTTCCACAATACTTACCAAGTCTTAATCATTTAAGATCATCAGATAACTTACAGATGCTGGCCTCACCTCTTACTAAGGCATCTGACCTCAGGGAGTTAACTTTTCTATGCCTCTTTCTTTTGTTCTTTTTTTTTGGGGGGGGGGGCTGGGCGGAACAGAATCTTGCTCTGTTGCCCACGCTGGAGCACAGTGGTGCCATTTTAGTTCACTGCAACCTCTGCCTCCCAGGTTCAAACGACTCTCCTGCCTCAGCCTCCTGATAATTTTTTTGTGTTTTTGGTAGAGACAAGGTTTAACTGTGTTGGCCAGGCTGGTCCTGAACTCCTGACCGCAAATGATCTGCCCACCTCGGCCTCCCAAAGTGCTGGGTTACAGTCATGAGCCACTGCTCCTGGCCAACTTCTCTATACTTCATTTGGAAAATAAGATAAGATCCCTCCTTACTTTAAGGCAGTTTTACGGATTGATTGAGATATTATTTTAATTATAAGTGACATTGTACACAATGAATGTTACTGTTATTACAATTATTTCTCATGATGATGCCCACCCTTTTTCTTTTCATAATTGTGATCATACAAATATTTTCACAGCTTCACAACATTTTTAAACCATCTCCCCTAAAATGATTTCATCCATGGAATCATTCCCATTTTCTTTCCAGCTCTTCATATCTGTTTTCCTAAACTATAGAATACATACCTCCTTATAGAATGTTATTGTTTATTGTACCCTTCAGGAGGAGTGGTCTTTGGTACCTCAGAGACTCCTGTGGCTTGTCTCTCAAAAGTCTATTCTGAGTTAAGCCCAGCATAGTTTACCTTCATAAAGGCATTTATTATATTATGCCTTCCATGATGAGGACTATAAGCCAGATGACTATGGGGGCAGCCTGTAGCTTTTAGAAGGCTCTGTTGAAACCTCTGTTTTTCCGGTGGGATAGATTCTCAGTGGAAAATGCTGATATTTCACTGAATTTTGCACAAAGGACTACACATTGTAAAAACTAAACATATTAACATATAGGGCTTGGAATTTAGTGGATTAGGGAAAAATAAATAGAAACTGTGAAAACAAAATTATGAAACTGTAAGGTTTCAGTGTTTATATTTTAACTTTCTACCAAGTTTAGGTGTGTTAATCATAAAGACTCCACCCGTTTTTTATCTATAGTAAGCAGAGGATAATAGTAGAATCAGCCTTTGGTGTCTAGGGGGATTGGTTCCAGGACTCATTTGAATACCAACATAACAAGGATGCTTAAGTCCATCTTATGTAAAAGCGCATAGTGTTTGCCTATTACCTCCTTACCTCCCCCTATATGCTTTAAATAATCACCTCTAGGTTACTTATAATACCTAATATAATGTAAATGCTATGTAATTGTTATACTGTATTTTAATTTGTATTATTTTTTATTGTTGCATTATTATTTACTTACAACTTTTAATCCAGAGTTTGTTGAATCTGCAGATCTAGAACCCGTGGACTGAGGACCCACTCCACTTACCTTAGACCATGCAATATTCATATAATCAAGCATTCCTAAATTTTTGGAATTTCTAAGTAAGAATGGATTTGAGAGAATTTGGCCCTGAAGCTTTTTTATTTTATTTTATTTTAAAAAACTACGTTTCACCAGAAATAAGCATGTGGAGTTTGATTTCTTTACCATGAATAATTGTACTAAAATATTTCTAGGACATGTTCTAAGTTTACAGTTATATATGTGAAGGTTCAGGGAACACTTTTGAGGAAACTGCTTTCCTTTTCCCTGAAAAAGTGACAGTGGTGGAGTACTCCCCATACACCCTCCCAAAAAATGCTGCTCCCTTTTCTCCACTCATCGTTTGCATTTGCCCTCTGGCCTTTCTCTATTTCCCTCCAGGGCACACACCCTATTCTTGTATTTCCTTTGGTCAGCCTGTTTTGCTGGAGGGTGCTCCTTTAAGTGCAGATTCCCAGGCTCATATAAATCTAATGAATTGGGTCCCCTGGTGGCAGACCCCAGAATTTTTATTTTTCTCAAGTTCTTGATGGGGGAGTCTCATGTCCCCAAGTTTTGGGAGCCACCGCTCAAGTCCGTTTATCATTGGCTTCTGTTATGTCTGATGAAACCAATATTATGCAGAGCTCTTTCTGAAGTGCTTTGTTGTTGAACAGGCTGCTGGTGGGCCAGAACAGATTGTCACCATGTAAATGAGGAGTCAAGGGACGTAATTTTATGGGCTCACACCTATCTCTTAGCCAAAGACATTTCAGGTTAGTTGTTTGCCTGTACTGGTAAAGGAATATAGTCTCATTTGAACTGGGACAACCCTAGTTCTGGGTACATTCTGTGGTATTATATTTGCCAACTCACATTCAGCCCATGCATTTATAATTACTCAACTGTTTCCATGCATTGAGTCATTGCAGAAAAGCCTCTTCTTTGTAGAACCTCATTAAGATTTCAGCTGCTAACAGATTTTATTTTACAGTTCCAGCTTTCATGATATTAAGATATGGAGATTTGGGCTTCTGGGAGGGGTTATTTACAAGTTTAAAGCTCTGAGGAGCATCACAGTGTTTTTAAGGGCATAACCAGAAAGGAAAATAAAAAGGGTAGTCTGGTATTCTGATAGATGTGATATAATACTTTGGAGGCAAAAATGTAACTGAATTGCTTTTTAAAAAATAGTTACTTGTGATTATTTGATTCTTTTTTTTAAAAAAAAAAACAGCCTGTGGTTTAAAACAATGTTTTTATAAATGTTTATTTTTGGCATCTAAAAAGACACATAGCTTGAAAGCAATACTCAAAGGGTGCATACTTTTAAAATGAATATACTTTCCTTATGCTAAGAATATATGGTAAATGAATAATCTCTGATTTAAATGATACTCTTTTTGCATGGTTGCACCCAGAATTATACTGTGCCATTTTATATCTTGTATTGTTCTTCCCTGTGGTACGTTAAAACTTTCTTCTAATAATGGGCACTATTTTAATTACAGTAAGTAATCATTAACTGAGAGTTATTGGTTATATCAATTAGAGGTGCCACTTATATTTTGTCTTCTATCTGTTAACATAATAATCATTCATTAGGCACGCTATAAGGGGAATTTTAGCTAAATGAGAGAAAGCAGGTCCACATCAGGAGTCGGGGTGCTGGCCTCTGTGATGGCTGCTTTCATGTGAAAGGCCTTGCCTCTTTTCTTGATATGATGTTACCCTTGCTTTCAGTGAGGAGGCACTGGCTAACATGTCCCCTTTGGCAGTCATCTTGGGTATCTGAGAGTCTTCCTCATCTAGACAGGTTTCTCGGTACAACATTCAGAGGCCACTCCTTTCCTTCCTCTTGCTTCGTCTTTCTTCGGCATCTGCACGTGGATTATTTACTGGCTCATTTGTTCCTGGTGTCTTTGCATTACCTGCTCTTTCTCCAGCCAGGAATAATAAACTCCTTATTGATAGAGATTGACTTCTGATTCTCTGTGTCCCCCTTGTCAGGTTGGTATCCTGCCATTCCAGAAGGCACCGTGTAGATGTTTGCTAAATAGATGGTTGAATAGAGGAGGACTTAATTTTTGCTACCCGACCAGATTGATTTAATTTGTTGGTGTTCCAATCCAGCCACTTTGAATATCAAGGCTTTCTTGCTTAATATCCTTTTAGGCAACATTATAACTGTTCGTGTTTCTATATAAAGATTTCTAAATTGGAGGGTTTCTCATCCGAAAATAGTCAAGAATTTATTTAAAAAACTGAGATTTCTGAATGCAAATAGCTTCCTTTTTGCGTGTAGGTTGCTTTGCCTTATTTGCAAGGAAAGAAAGTACAGCAATTTAAAAGTAATAAACATACCCATTGTAGGAAGTATAAAAAATGCAAAATGGATAAAATAAAATTCCCCCTTGGCGTAACCTGTGACCCAAGATATTTCTTACCTTGAAAATTTTGCTGATAAAGTTACAATCCTCTTTACACCCCTCACAGTCTCTTTTCCTTCTTTCCTTATCGGCTATTGGCTATCTATATATCTTAGTTTTTCACTTAACATGACAAACATTTTGTCATGGCATTAATTTTTAATTCCTTTTTAATGGCTGATGGTGTCAGAATACCATAATTTACACAAGCATTCTGTTGGTTTTACGCAGGTTGTTTAGAGTTTTAAAAATATTAAGAATAACTCTTTAATAAACATCATTGTGGGTGTCATTCTATGTTTTTGATTCATTAACTGGGATAATGGACAATAATTTTAAAAGTCTGCATTCTATTCCCAGTTGACAGATTCATGATTGATCTTCACTGACATTTAAGGTCTTAACACTGTCTGATTTCAGATTTTAAATTTAACTTAGTTTTCTCATTATTACAGTTAACCTGGACTTAGAAATACCTGTTTCATTAGAATTTGAGCTGGCAAAGAGCTTCATTGTCCTGATTGAAAGGTCGAACTGAGGGATTTATAAAACCCACCTGAAATGACAAGACTGTTAAATCTGAGTATTCTATGATATTCGTCATTTCAAACTCATAGCATTGATATCTTTTAATGTCTTATTGTGAAATATTGTGAACTATGTCCTGCGCACAAAAGAATATAAGTAATGTATATATTTAGTATTAAAGCATAACTGACAAAACAAAAATTTTGTACTTATCACTTTGCTTAGGAAAGAGAGCATTATTAGAACCTTTGAAACTTTCATGTTCCCTTCAGTGCAATTGATTTTTTTTTTTTTTTTTTTTAAGATGGGGTTTCACCATGTTGGCCAGGAGGGTCTTGATCTCCTGACCTTGTGATCTGCCTGCCTCATCCTCCCAAAGTGCTGGGATTCCAGGCGTGGGCCACTGCGCCTGGCCTGCAATTGATTTTTTAATACCAAGGAGCTCAGTGATGATGGATCAAATCTTTTATTTTATTTTTTGAGATGGAGTCTTGCTGTTGCCCAGGCTGGAGGGCAGTGGTGCAATCTCGATCTCAGCTCACTGCAACCCCCACTTCCCAGGTTCAAGTGATTCTCCTGCCTCAGCCTTTCGGGTAGCTGAGATTACAGGTACCTGCCACCATGCTTGACTAGATAGTGGATCAAATCTTGAGGAAAATTTGGAAGTGTCCGGTTTTTTTTTTTTTCTTACCTGTACTGCTTCCACCTGGTCCTTTCTGCTGCCCTCCTTTCTCACCTCGCCCTCTGCAACAGCCTCCTAGCTGGTATCTCTCCCTTTCACTTCTCATCCACTTCAGGGCAGACTCCCCCAGTAACCTGAGTGATGACTTAAATACAGAAAGTAAATAATACTGTTTATCTGCCTAAAACCCTTCCCTGGTTTTCTGTTTAATTTAGAGTGACATACAAATACTTGCTGTGATCTGCAAAGCTCTTTCTAATCTGTTCTGATCTACGTCTGCAATACTTATTCTCCAAGCTTATTCCCAGTTACACTGGCCCTCTTTGAATTTCTCAGCCCAGCCCAGCCTAGCCTTTCCTGTTTTATGACCATTGTACATTTTTTCCTCACATTTATGCCCAGTACCCTCTTTTTATCACTCTTTGAAAGGCAGGTTATTTATTTATTTATTTTTATCCCTCAGGCCATTTTCTCTGACTACCTGATTATTCTTTCTTATAACATCCTATTATTTTAAATTTTTATTTTTGGTTTTTTTGAGTTGGAGTCTCACTCTGTTGCCTAGGCTGGAGTGCAGTGGTGCGTTCTCGGCTCACTGCAGCCTTCCCCTCCAAGGTTCAAGTGAGTCTCCTGTCTCAGCCTTCTGAGTAGTTGGGATTACAGGTGCCTGCTACCATGCCTGGCTAATTTTTATATTTTTACTAGAGACAGGGTTTCACCATGTTGGCCAGACTAGTCTCGAACTCCTGACCTGAGGTGATCCGTCTGCCTCAGCCTCCCAAAGTGCTGGGATTACAGGTGTGAGCCACCATGCCTGGCTATTTTTAGTTCTTACTGACTCATGTATTAAGTGTAAACAATGTAGGTTAAATCATTAGTTGGAGATTTATTTTATCTCAAGTGTTTATCTCAGATATTTAAGACAGAAAGACTTAAGCAGCATAATATAGTAGAAGAGATCTGATATGATGGAAAGAATGTGGACTTTGGAGTAAAAAATATGAATTTAAATAGTTATGGTGCCTGTTAGCTGTGTAATCTTGAAAAACTGCTTAACCTTTTTGTCTCCTGGTGTTCTCACCTGCAAAATGTGATGATAACACCTACCTCATTGGTTTGTTGTGAAAATTAAAGGAAGTAACAAACAGTTAAGTCCTAGCACTGTGTATGCTGCAAATAGATTCTTCATTCCTGATATTATTATCATTGTCTTAGCATTATTATGTAAGTGCAAATAGCAAGTAGTTTCTTTTTTTTTTTTATTGTTTCTGGTTTTTGCTTCATCTCTAAAATAGGGATCTTACTTTAAAGCAATGATGTGGGTGGTTCATGCCTGTAATCCCACCACTTTGTGAGGCTGAGGCAGGTGGATCACCTGAGGTCAGGAGTTCAAGACCAGCCTGGCTAACATGGTGAAACCCCATCTCTAAAAAATAAAAATAAATTTAAAAAATTAAAAAAAAAAATGATGTGAAGATTAAATAGCATAATGTATAAATGTGTCGATGGTACAACACCTAGTGCAATTCTACCTGGCTCGTAGTTGACCCTCAGTGAATACATATGGCTAATAAAAATAACAGCATAAAAAGATTGAGATCATATTATTTGGTGGCAATTTGGAGTCTTTAAATTCTAGGTATTCATTTGCCAAATATTGATTGGATGTCTGTTTTATGCCAGGTGCTCAGTTCAGTGCTAGAGCAACATGGAGGTCTAAGATGAAGCTCCATGGAGTTGCCTGCATTTTAATGAGGAAAGGAGATATCACATGAATTGTGTAGTTTTTCACTTCTTGAGTAAATGCAGAGTATGGTGAGATTAATTCTCTTGGAAGGAATAGGAAAAGTGCTGTTCCTTCTGGAGGGATGGCTTGAGTTGGGTCTCAAAGGCTAAGCAGCATTCTCCAGAGGATAAGAAGTACCTTGTTCTGAGGAAGAGAATGTGGGTTTTAGAGTCAGGCTGATTTGGGTCCCAGTGTCTGCCATTTAACATCCTTGTAATCTTAGGCAAATCATCTATTCTAACCTAAAATGGAGACATTAATATCTATATTGATGTAGTTTCAATGTTGTCCCTGCCCAAATCTCACATGGAGATATAATCCCCAATATTGGAGGTGGAGCCTTGTAGGGGTGATTGGATGATGGGGTGGATTTCTGACTTCTATCCTCTCAAAAGCAAGTGAGTGAGTTATCTCAAGATCTGGTTGTCCGAAAATGGGTGGCGCCTCGCCACTTCTCTTGCTCTTGCTCCCACCATGTAAACCGTCTTGCTCCTCCTTTGCTGTCTGTCCTGAATGTTAGTTTCCTGAGGGTTTCCCAGAAGCTGAGCAGATGGCAGTATTATGCTTCCTCTTGACAGTCTATGGAACCATGAGCCAATTAAACCTTTTTTCTTTTTTTTAAGACAGAGTCTTGCTCTGTCCCCAGGAGCCAGGCTGGAGTGCAGTGGTGCAATCCTGGCTCACTGCAATCTCCGCCTCCTGGGTTCAAGCAATTCTCCTGCCTCACCCTCCCAAGTAGCTGGGAATACAGGTGCACGCCACCACACCCAGCTAATTTTTGGATTTTTTAGTAGAGATGGGGTTTCACCATGTTGGCCAGGATGGTCTCGATCTCTTGACCTCATGATCCGCCTGCCTCAGCCTCCAAAAGTGCTGGGATTATAGACGTGAGCCACCGCTCCTGGCCTAAACATTTTTCTTTATAGATCACCCAGTCTCAGGTATTTCTTTATAGGAATGTGAGAACAAACTAATACATATATCATAGGATTTTTGTGAAGATTAATACAGGGATAAAGTGTCTGGCATGCAGCAAGAAATTATAAATGCAGGATTTTTGCAATTACCTGGAAAACCATTCTCTCTATACCAGGAAATTACAAAATGGCTTCCATTCCCAAGAATGCATAGTTCTGTTTCTTCACCTGATCCAACATGAATTTCTTCTACTTTGTAAAATCTTTTATTTGCTTATTTTTCTGAGACAAGGTCTGGCTCTGTCACCTAGGCTTGAGCAGTGGTAGGATCTTGGCTCACTGCAACCTCTGCCTCTGGGCTCAGGCCATCCTCCCACCTCAGCCTCCCAAGTAGATGGGACTACAGGTACACATCACCATTTCTGGCTAGTGTTTATATTTTTTTTGTAGAGATGGAATTTTGCCATGTTCCTCAGGCTGGTCTTGACCTCATGAGCTTAAGTGATCTGCCCACCTTAGCCTCCCAAAGTGCTGGGATTATAGGCACAAGCCACTGTCACTAGCCTAAATCTCACCTATGTCTTTATCTTTAAAAGTTCAAAGTTTGTCTGTTCATTACCACTTCAAATTCAATTTATTAGATTTACTTAGCTCTTAACCACTGTTAGAAAAAATAATGTTCTTCATTCTGTGAGTGCTTATTTTTTTATTTTCACACTTGTCAGATCTGGTGAATCTTCTAAGATTCTAAACAAGAAATCAGTCATTTTAGTTCTTTATTATTGTGTATACTCTTTGTAACATCAACAATAATAGTACCTTACATTTGATTAAATGTTTAAAACTAACAGAGAACCTGAATTCGTATTCCCTAATTTAATGTCCTCAAAAACCTTTGAGGTAGAGGCCATCATCATCTTGTTTACAGATGAGGAGATCTAGAGGCACTGCGTGTGGGTGACTTGATCCTGTGATTCGAATTCAAAACTTTATTCTGTAGGGGAGGAAAAAACTTTTTCTTCTAACCCGTAGAGCTGTTCTCCAGCCAGGACCCTGTGAATTGAATGACAAAAGACAGATTAACAAAAGACAAACAAACAAGTTTATTGACATGTGCATCTGTATCTGCTTCTCAATTGTCTTCAGCTGAAAATAATCAGTCTGAGAAATAGCATGTTTTGGGGGATGTATTCTGCTACCCTTGAGCACCTGCTTTTCTATTTTGCCCATCTGCAGATTCTGTTGTTTTCTCCAAGGTCACCAATGCTCTTTCTCTTTTTTTTCCCTCTCTACTGCAGTAGTTCCTGTGTGGCCCAGATTATTCAGCAGTTCCCTATGTCCCAGATTCCCTATTCTAGAAAACATGTGCCTGTCTTTTCATTAATCTTCCTTCCTTCCTTCCTTCCTTCCTTCCTTCCTTCCTTCCTTCCTTCCTTCCTTCCTTCCTTCCTTCCTTCCTTCTTTCTTTCTCTTTCTCTCTCTTTCTTTCTTCCTTCCTTTCTTTTTCTTTTTTTTTTGAAGTCTATCACCAGGCTGGAGTGCAGTGGTGCTATCTTGGCTCACCACAACCTCCACCTCCCAGGTTTAAGCGATTCTTCTACCTCCCGAGTAGCTGGTACTACAGGTGCACACCACCACACCCAGCTAATTTTTGTATTTTTAGTAGAGATCAGGTTTCACCATGTTGGCCAGGCTGGTCTTGATTTCTTGACCTTGTGATCTGCCCAGCTTGGCCTCCCAAAGTGCTGGGATTACAGGCTTGAACCACTGCTCCCAGCCAATATATTGGTATTTCTAAATCGTGTATTAATAGTTTACATTGGCTTCTCATTGCCCTAGAAAGAACTTTAGGATCCTCTTAACATTCTTCCCCCAAACCACCAGTACTCCTTATTTTTTGTTAATTCTGTTATCCTGACAAGGTATGAAATGTACTTAACATAGTGACTTCTTTAAGGTGGAACCATTTCATTTGTAATGTTCTTTTGTCACATAGCACTCTGCTAAACTACTGAGTATCTTTCATATATCTTTCTGTTTTGTTTGTTTGAGGAGGGCAGTGGTGAGATCTTGGCTCACTGCAAACCCTGCCTCCTGGATTCAAGTGATCCTCCCACCTCAGCCTCCCGAGTAGCTTGAATTACAGCAGTGTGCCACCATGCCTGGCTCATTTTTGTATTTTTAGTAATGATGGAGTTTCCATTATATTGCCCAGGCTGCTCTGGAACCCTTGACTTCTGTGATCCGCCTGCTTTGGCCTCCCAAAGGGCTAGGATTACAGATGTGAGCCACAGTGCCCAGCCATCTTTGATGTATCTTTCTAAAGCAACAAAAGTCAAATTCTTCCATTATGGTTCCCTTTGGGACTTCTAGGCCTACATTAACTGTATTTTAAAAAATTATCAGATACACTTAGCTTTGTGTATTCATTCTTTTTTTTTTCCAAATTTAGTGTGACTCGTATTAGTTACTATTCATTATTGCTGAGTTATTTTTCAGATTCACCCATACTTGAACTGAATGACTTTGATGATAAATTCTTTGGATACAAAGACCACTGCCAGTTTAAATTATTCGATGAATAGCAGAGGCCAGTGTTGAGATGATACTGGTGATATTTAATATACTGTTGTTCTCTATTAGGCATATTATAGATTTAACAATAATTATTAGATTTGGAGTCTCTGCTAGCTGCAACCTTTACCTAAATTCAAGGTATATTTCCATTTAGCATATCTTCAAAAAACATAAAAACACTAAACTGAAATTAAAACTGATCTGAAAGTATACTAGAGAGGATTGTGAAGATCTATGAAAATATATGACTTTTTTTTTATTAAACATTTATGATCACTGCCTACTCCTTTTCCTAGCACCTTTTATTTTGTTATTCTTCTTTAGTAAACAGCCATTCAGGAAGATGGTTTGTACAAAAAGAATGAAAATAAAGGCATGAAGGAAAATGTATGCACTACCATCTCCTGTCTCTCCCTCTGAGATTTTATGTATGCTCTGCTTCAAAAACCAGTTTAAAAATAAAAAAGATGAGGGCGGTTGCAATCTGCTTCATTTTATGCAGATTAGGTATGGCCCTCCGGCACCTGCCAAACTGCTAATATGGCCTTCCTTTGGGCCTGATTAGTGTGAACCCGGATCTTTTCCATTAAAGCAGAAATGAATTTGTTGGGAATAAGGTAACAACAAAGGTGATATTTTCACTAATAACTGTGGGTCAGGTTACATTAGAGCAGTTTCTCAGCATGTACCTGAGGCAGACCACCCTTAGCATTTATGATTTCTTCCATCCTCGCTTGAGTCCTCCCTGAGGACATCAAGGTTTTTAGAGACCGGTGGGACTGTGACCTTTTTTTATGCTGAAGCTACTTTGAGAGATTACTTTCTCGTACATTCCAAATGCAAAATGTTATTCTCATTTTTGTAAACCACATCTGTAGGCCTTACACTTGCAAATATTTAAAACTATCCAGAATGAATGTTTGTATAAGGATATCCATTCTGGGCAATTGAATTTTTGCATTATTCCAGTAGTTACTTTGAGTGTCCCTGGGTGAAGCATTAATTATCTTCTAAAAAGGTAACAGAGACAGTAAACATGGAAATATCAAGCATCTCTTATGACTATTAGAACACATTTTAAGAAAATATTTTGATACTAATAATTATATTTTGTAGGAAAAGAATAAGAGGTTTGTATGAACTAAGCAGGGACAAGAAGTTCAAAAAGACAAATTGGGCCCTATTTGAAGATTCGGGTGCATAAAGCGTTATACAAAGTAAAGTCAGCTTTGTCAGTTGCATAATTTAGCCCGTATTGAAAATTACTGGATCTTTAACATGAGCAGTATTTCATGTGAAATCATTTTGTAACCCAAATTATTTCTTGCCCTTGGAGGGGTGAGAAACACATCTAACAGTTTACATATTCTGCATCATCATGGGCAGACCAGAGAAAGAAGTAGCTGTACCCAAAATACATATAAAAGTCGTTTATGTGGGTTTGCTTCACGTGGAGTGGTTTATGGATGAATAAAAGATTTATTTTTAAGGGCCTTATTCTGATTTATTATAAGCATTATTGCATGTACCACCCCAAACGAGTATTTGTGTCATCAAGTAATTTGATAGCAAGGGCAAGAATTGCAAAGCTTTTGTTTCTTATTTCTTAATTTTATTTGGCAAAGTACAAATTAAACACTAAAATTATCTGTCACATGGATATGATGGGGAAAGAATTTATAATCGTTTTTAGACTCTCATAGTTCTTAGAATATAATCATGTTTCAAGCATTTCTTTGACTATCTACTAAGTGTCAGGCACCAGGCTAGCTTAGATGAATGAGGTGGTCTCTGGTTGATTATGACTGGTTTTAAGTTGTATCCAAGTGTCCAAGAACCACAAACTGATAAAGAAATGTCCATGGGCATTTTAACCTAAGTTTAACTTACCTTGAGTCATACTGGAAACTGTTATCAGAGTTTAAAAATTAATGACTTGCTTGTTATTTCTGGTACAAATTAATCAATGTGATATTGGGTAACTTGGTTAACTACTTTCTTCTGGTGTAGTAACATAGTAATTACCATGATAAACTTAAACAACCAGTTTCTTGATGGATTATTATAAAGTGCTTATGATTAAATACTGTTTAACCAACTAAAAATGAGTACAGGTAAACTGGGGCCCACTAAGGTATCATCAGTATCCAAAGGCTCATCTGTATTAAAAAAAAATTAGACATGAAGGGAATAAGCCTTATCATAGTGAATATTTTCTTTTTAATTTTTATTCATTTATTTTGATTATTATTATTTTTAGATGGAGTTCCACTCTGTCACCCAGGCTGGAGGGCAGTGGTGCTATCTTGGCTCACTGCAACCTCTGTCTCCTAGGTTCAAGCAATTATCCTGCCTCAGCCTCCCTAGTAGCTGGGACTACGGCTACACACTACCACGCCCAGATAATTTTTGTATTTTTAGTAGAGATGGGGTTTCACCATATTGGCCAGGCCGGTCTTAAACTCCTGACCTTGTGATCTGCCCAGCTCAGCCTCCCAAAGTGCTGGGATTACAGGTTTAAGCCACCGTGCCTGACCATAGTGAATATTTTCTATGCTTTTCTTCCTGAGTATTATAGAATGTGTATGTTAAAGAAAAATGAAAGCAAAACAAAATGAAACAACATGAAATAAAATTAAATGGATCCTCCTCCTTTTTTTTTTCCATTTAAGTTAGTGACCTGAGTGACTAAATATATTTTTATTTGTGATTTTCCTTCCTTTTAGAGCTGGAAAGTTGATGGCAATATGATATTAAAATGAAACACCACTCAAGCTATTTTGAGGGTGGTTGAATTAAAACAAAATCCATATGACACATTAGCCCCTGGGGCCCCTTTTCAGCCTTTTATCTATTTATACTTTTATTTATTCATTCATTTACTTATTTTGGAGGCAGGGTCTCACTCTGTCACCTCAGCCTTCCAAGTAGCTGGGAGTACAGGCACGTGCCACCATGCCTGGCTTTTGTGGTTTTTTTTTCTTTCTTTCAGAGACAGGGTTTTTCTTTATGTTGTCCAGGCTGGTTTCCAACTCCTGGGCTCAAGCAATTCTCCCACCTCAGCCTCCCAAAGTGCTGGGATTACAGGCATGAGCCATGGAGCCTGGCCCGCAGCCTTTTTTTCTAGTAGAACGTAATCGAAATCTAGAGTATTAGCTCTCTTCTCACACAGTTCTTGCCACCTTTTCATCTTACCAGTTTTTATATCTTAAAATCTCTGAATAAAAGTAAATCTTGTATGCATGTGGAGTGTCTTTGTGTCTATCAGTGATTCCTAGGGAATGTATTAGGATTTGTAGTCAGATAATTTTGAGATTTTTGTACCTTGCTCCTAACTTTCAGCATCATTCTTCCTGAGGAAATTAGATTTATTTACTTACATGGTTTATAGTAGGGGCTTCATTGGTCATATACAAATATATGTTTTTTGTGAAGGTATATAAACAATTTATTCTGTTGGGTACTATGCAAATGTAAAATTGATTTGAGAGTATTTTACTTGTCCTAATGATTGTGTTATCTTTCATTAACATAAAAGGATCCTTGGGAAAAATTATTTTTTAATAATTTTAACATAAAGAACTAATGAACACAATATATTTATTCAGGTAGAGAAGTCCATTAGTAGTCTGTAGGCAGCGGTTTTTGTTATTTTAGGAAGAAGTGCAGTTGGCAGAATGATATTCAGTTTAAAAAAACCTGATCAAGCCATGTTCTTTTTTTTTCGCTTGATATGAAAGCCATTGTTGTTTTGCTCACCAACTGGCAGACCTTCAATTATCCTGAATTTAGAAGTTGTTTACTATACTTTGAAAGTTTAAAAATGAGCCCTTTCTGTTAAAAATGAGCCCTTTCTGAGAAACAAAAAGCTGGGTGCTTGCCTTTTTTTTTTTTTTTTAAGAAAAGTAGAACATTAATGGCAGAAAAATCAAGTCAGCCTACCAATTCAATGTTGACTTTATTTTGTTTTGAAAATTTAATGTGTTTTTTAAAATGACAGTAATCGAAGCTACCATTATTAATCCCCAAAGTTTTTGGGCATCATTTTGATCTAGAACATCAGAACTGCAAGGGGCCATGGAGATTATCTAAGTCTCTGGGACTATAGTGGATTCCACAAGATTTGGCTGAGGGTTTCAGCTTTTGAGGCTCTTCCCTGTGCCTTTATCAGGTGTCTAGAACATCTCGTGTGGTAGTCTTCCCGGATGTCCAGAGTGCTAAGAGGATTGGGACTCACTTTTCCATATGTTGGGCGTTGGTAGAAAGCTGGGGAAGGGTCTGGAAGGACAAGGTCAACCTGCAAAGAAAGTGCTGCCCATGGGCCATGGCACAGTGCCCCTTTCTCCCTTCCCACTTCATTCCCAACTCCTTCCCTTACTTTCTTCTTCTTTCTTCCTTCTTCATCTCTGAGCCTCTACCATCTGCCAGGCACCATGTTATGTGTGGAACTTACAGTCCAGTGAAGAATAGAGGTGCCAAATACTTTTCAGTGCAGAGGCTCTCTGGGACCATTTGTAACAAAGGGTAGGTGTCCCCGATGCCTTTTCTCATTGTGGACACTCCTACAGATGGCAAAATGGAGGTTGAAAGAGAGTAAGTGATGCCCCAGTCAGTGAGCTAGGACAAATTTCCTAGTCCAGGGTCTTTGGACTATATCAGATGACTTGCCATGTCAGCAGGTGACATTTTAGAAGGTCCAGGATTTTGCTTCTTTAAGTAAAGGTAACTTTTCCTTTAAAGCGTCCTAAAAAATGTAATGCTTACCTCTTTTATATTAACTTAAAATCCATTGATACCAGCATATGTTTATACAGCACTTAGTAGTTTTCAGTGCACTTTAACTCATGTCATTTTATTGTAATTACCATCTTGTGAGTCAGGCAGGGGAGTTTGTTTATTGCTTGTTTTTAGCTTTCAACTCCCCATTTTGTAGAAGAGAAATTAGGGGCCCAGAGAGGTTAAGTGAGTTACCCACAGAAGCAGAGCTGCAGCCAAAAGGGTGCAGATCCAAGATCAAATCTAGGATGTCTTGATTGCCAGGCTGGTGCTCTTCAACAAAAGTGGCATTATATTTTAGGCATTCTCATTGTATGGGGCTGTAGCCAGAGTTGTTAGACTAATTTAAATTGACATGACCTTTGCCTTCTGGTGGTTTATAGTCTAAATATGATTAAAAAAGAAAAATTTCTCAGGTTTATTAATACACAAGAAACTATTTTTTTTCCCGGGTATTGTCTATTTAGCCTATGTCAAGTCCTTCATACTTAAAAGGAAATAAAACACAGTTACAAAGCACCCTAGTCCCACTTTCCTACTTACATGTCATAGTTTTCCTCTTTCTCTTCAACAGTAGTGAGATTTGCCAGTGAATTGAGGGAAAAAAAAGGAAATCTGGGAATCTTGAATTTTTGCTCTTTTGAGGAGCATCAACAGATACATCTAGATGCCCCGAGTCCTTGCTTTTTACTGGGCACCCTTGTCAGTGATTTCCAAACCTGGCTTATCACTAGCGTCTCCTGGGATCTACCCATGGAGCTTTTGTTTCAGAGGCCAGGATGAGGGCCATGAGACTGCTCTACAAATGAACTTGTAACTTGGGAACCCATTTACTTAATCTGACCACTCCAAACACCACAGTCCTTACTAATCTGCAAATTCCTGGGAGTGGGGAGAAAACGAATCCTACCCTCCAGATTGTCTCTAACTGTGTGGTCCAGCTGCCACAGGAAAACTAGGCATGCATCAGGAATAGTCTCTAACTCTACCACATTTCTGTTGCCTGTCAATTTACATGACATTTTTCTAACATTGCTGAATATTTTGGGGGGCTCAAATAAGCTGTTGTCATTATTTATTGCCATGTGTGTTGTGACTGTAAGTCTACTTTTGATTCGGTTAGAGTAACATTTGCCTACTGAGAAAACACCTCCTATGTATTGGACCTTTGGCTTCTCTTACAGCCATTAAAATGGTAGTGGCGTATTTTAAAATTTTGTTTGCAGCCTTTAAATAGGACATTTCCAAAAAATGTAAATCAAGGCACTGTCAGAATATCTTTGAGTGCCAAACATCTGAAACCATGGTGCATTATTAGGTTTAACAAAGTGTATATGAAAATGTCCCTGATATGTATATGACTATTGAAAGTAAATTTATTAAAATATTCTTAAGGGAACAAAAAACACCAGAATCTTCAAAACAAAAGGAGTTGCCACTTCTACCAGTTATAGCCATAGTGCTTCTATGTCTTGTAGTTTCTTAGCAAATTACTGCAAAATCAGGTTAGTTGGAACATGAATAAAAATGTACAACATAAATGAATACACATTTGCTTTCATATTATTAACATATGGCAACGTTTTCTTTGATAATCTGCATGCCATCATAATATTGCCCTTAAGATTAAGTATTATGTAACCCTAAATTGTAGGAAACACAGTATGCCTGGAGGACAGTTCTAGAATGTATAACTGGGAGCATGCAGTCGATAGAGTTTTCAGCGTATTGAGCCCAGTGATGGAGTACCTGGAAAGCCAGGTCCTCAGAAAAACCTATTGCAACATTTTAGTTCCCATCTGAAAAGAATACATGTAATTAATTAGGATGTGAAATATGTGAGGCAACTGGTATGCTTAGATCTTCAGTGGATACCTCTTACCCTAGAGGATGCAGAAACATGGGCTAAACATAAGTTATGAATAGCATCTGCTAGAATGTAGCAAAGTATGTTTAAAAGAGTATATTTTTTTCACCTGTGTCTTTGATTATTGAAGATATTTTAGGGGGACAAATGCTAGGGGGAAATCTCTTTATGCAAATATATTTCTGAATAGAAAAGAGAAAAAAGAGAAGCTTGTTTGCATTAACTGCCAAAATCAGTTTTTTAATTTAAAACTCTTTTAGAAAATGATTAAACTTAGAACAACAATAAGAAAATATGTACTGGATGAATTCGCTTTTAATGAGTGACGGAAGTTTAGAACCAACCCCAAATAATTTCTCATCACACTTTTCTTTCTCATTTGTCTTATTTCTCCATGTAATAATTTTAAATGGCACTTTTATGAAATAAATAACTAAATGCCAACTACATTTTTTTTCATATCCTGACCAATATTTTGGCTGTTTTACAGAAGAACTGGAATTCTGAAAATTAAATAAAGGTTTCTGAAATGCCAACTTCAGAAAGTTTTATTTAATTTTGTTCTCTCTCTGTCTCTCCATTTTTTTTTTCCAATAAGGTCTTTATTAATTTAGTCTAGTTACTTAGTGCTTATATTAAATAATCTAATAAAAATCAGGGTTGTAACATAACATTTCCCAAATGTGAAGCAGCATCTATTACATGAGACAAAATCTTTATGCCACAAAATTGTAAAAGCCCTGTATAGAATAACAAGGCACCAAATGGTACTGTATATATTTCTAAAATAGAACATTTCTGTAGTGTAATGGGGAAGTCAGCTCAAAAAAAAAAAAAAAAGACAGACAACTGTATCACTATACTTTATTCAGAAAGTACTCTAAAATTAATTTTGATTTTTAAATGCTAATACTCTTCTTGATAATTTCCTCTGAAAGACATAAATATGATTTAAATATAAAGGTTAGTATTTTTAAAGAGTTAAAAACTACTTTCTTTGTATTTGTCAGTATTGCTGGAATTCTTGCAAATACAGAAGTTATCCATGGGGATAGGAAACTGTTGTGTGTGTGTGCACGTACACACTTGCATCTCTTGATTTTTAGATAAATTCATATGACAGTATAGCCTCAGTGTTTATTTTGATTCATTGAATTATTTATTTTTGTTTGGTGTTTCCTTTTGTATTGTTATAAATGCAGGATTAAATATACTGTAGGCTCCCAGACAAGCATGTCATGAGGTTTCATTAATTTGTGTAAGTTAAAAGGCACTTGAATCATGTAAGATGCCTCAAAAATGCTGTTTCATTTTCCACTTACTTTTTTTTTGATAAGACATATGACTCAATCATTTTCCACTTACTTTTAGCCCAGTGGAGGCCATTTGAAATATATAGAGAGAGTCCTTAAAATCAAAGCAGAAGGTATAGAAGAGTTAGGTTTATTCCAGTAAGTTGTATTGAGGTACTGCTAAACCATGCATTAAAAAGTAAACTGTCTGTACTTCAAAAACCATTTGTGTTTTGCCTTTTTTTCTTTTTCCGTATTGAAAAGTCATTCCCACCACAGGTTTAGCAATAATAACTACAATTTATGTCTTTTTGCTGCTGCAATTTGATGATGTACCATAGTCAGGCCACAGGTTAGAAACACAGGCTGAATTATTATATACTGCTGGGTAGTGATTTCCTGTGAACTGATTTATGGATAAATAATTCTATGTTCTTATTATATAGGATAGACAGTTTTTAATTTCTTTAACAAAGCATAGCTGAACAACAGAAAATTATATGCTATAGCATAAGAATACTACCACTCCGAGGAGTATAAACAGATGCAATCAATGTCATGAGTTCTCCTGTTTTTACAAGGGGCCTCATCAGCAGTTGGTATTGTGGAAATAATACCGAGAACCAGAAGCCCCAAGGCTTAGTTATTCTGAGGCTGGGCTTTTTATTGACACTCTTTTGCTGAGATCTTTTCCAGGGAGTTATGAGATATATAAACCCCAGCCTTTGGATATTAAAGCTAATGTCTCATTTTTTTTCTCAGGCTGAGTTTTCATTTTGCTTTAAAAATTAATGTTAAAATGCACCTGGAATAGAAGAAGATTATCCATTAAGCTGAATTGGAAGAACACTACTGGTATCTTGCTGGGTTGCTTATATCTGTTTCACAGATTGATTTGTGGACTTTATCCTGCAGCATACCCAATATATATGTATCTATTTTATCAGCATCTATTTACATGCCACTGCAAACTGTGAGAATTGTTCTCATGTACTTCACAGGCGGTCTGTTGTAGGCCTTCGTGAAGTAAATATTTCTCATATTTGAGGTACTGGGGTAGAAGCTATCATCTTGGTTTATTTTAGGAGTGGTTTCACTTAGCTGTGTGTTTAGCAATAATAAGCTTCTCTGCTCAATTGTGAGCTCCATAATTACAGGGACAGTATATATTAAGTTTATCTTTGCATCTTAGTGACTTATGCTGGAGACACACAGGAAAAATTTGTTGAATGAATGTTTCATGCTTTATATAAACCCTTCTAATGGTTCACTGATTATATTGTTATCACATTTTATTTTATCCTAAGATGTGACTGACTTTCTAAAAGCTTGAATCAAATATTGATCAACTATATATAGTGTGTATTATCAACCTTCTTGTTTTTATATAATTAGAGGCAAATAATACTAAAAATATGAAGTATGTATTTACTGAGAAGAGTGATTGGTTTATTTGAGGTAGATTAATACCAAAATCATGTGAACACAACTATTGATATTTCTCTTTCTGAAATGTCAGCTCTTTAACTCTGGCAGAATACTGCATGGAGAAAATAAAAAACTGGTTTCCATTATTGTATCTTTTTAATTTTAGACAAAAATTGCCTCTATTCCCAATCTAATTTTATATCACTAATGGGAAATTTACCTACAGTTGCATTTTGTTATTTGGTCTGTACACATTACACATTGAGTGGATCGGTACTCTATATTTCAGTGAACAGATTTGTCTGGATATAAAGTTTTATACTGTGCTCAATTCAATCATGTTAACATTTGTATGAATTTCAACCCCAAAATAAAGGCCCGCAATCTATGACTCAAAGACCTTGAAACAGCATCTGTAATAGTCTTTAACACCAAGCATTTTCTAAACATTTGCCAATGATAAATTCTTTGTAAATAATAAAGATGATTGGTAAACAGTGTTTATGTCTGAAATGGCACTGTTGTGGGAAACTGTTTTTTCCAGAGAAGTCCCAAGTGTAACTGGCTCTTCAGTCTTCTGGGCCTGTGAAGTCACCTGTTGCTCAATGGTCTCATTTATTCATTGGTTTAACATTAAATGTCCAGACACTGCCTGATGTGTTGACTGCGGATAAGCTCTGGCTCTCCTCTCCAGGGGCCCATTGTGTGGTTGGGCACTTGCATGTGGGTACATCCTCAGGGCAGCAGTAGTAGAGCTGAGTAGAAAGGATATTGGGCCAGTAGTTCAAAAACTTGCAAAATGAAGCCTAGGGTCTAGTCCTGGTTTTCATACACTTATATCCTTGAAACGTCATTCTCCTTTGATCTTCGGCATACTTCAGGTAGAATGCTGAGTTCAGGCTGTTTTCATAAGGATAAACTAATGGTTGTATATAAAACTGTGCAATTGTAAAGTAACATAAAAGGATCTTGTGATTAAATAAGTTTCTTATAAGATACACAAACCAACCAAGAGTATTTACTGTACAGTGTTATAGAGAAAGGATTACTTCAGTTGGGTTATCAGGATTGGAATTATTCCCATGGCAGAATTTCAAGAATAATATAGACAGTTTCTAGAAGTGAATATTGGGGATCAGTACTCTGTAGACGGAGTGAGAGTGTGATAAATTTTCAGAAGAAAAATAGAAATTGCCATGCATTGAGCATCTACTATGTGTCTGGCTGAACTCAAGGGTGTCTGTGTGCATGTGCATATGCACATGTATGAAATATTTCCTAATGTAATCATCACTAGTTTTTTTATTTTTTCAGATTGTAGTTATAAAACTTACTCATAGAACGTGAATGTTGGGAATAACATCTGTGTACTTAAGTTATGCCATTATTATTGGCATTTCTCTAGTACTGCAGTATTATCCCAATGGTCACATGACTTGTTCTTTCTTCTTTCTCCTTGTTCACTACACTGGAGTGATTAATGGTGTCTGCATCCTTCTTAGAAGCCAGGAAGAGGCTGTTATAGTTGTAACTAGACATACCTCCCTGAATTATTTTAGCTCTTTTTTCTCCCCTTGGAATCCTTGCCCTTTTTAATCCATCTTCAGTCCAGTACAGGTTGAGCATCTCAAATCTGCAAATCCAAAATCTGAAATGTTTAAAAATCTGAGATCTTTTGAGTACCAACATGAAACTCAAAGGAAATGATCATTGGAGCATTTCAGATTTTGGATTTTTGGATTTGGGATGCTCATCTAGTAGGTATAATGGAACTACTTCAAAATCTGAAAAAATCCAAAATCTGAATTACTTCTGGTTCTCCATGGAATTTAACTTTTATGGAGCACTTATTATGTAGCAGTCCCAGTGCTAAAGTCTCCTTTTCATGCAAAATCTCATGATAACCCTAAAGGGTAGGCATTGTTTTTATCCCCATTTTACAGATACAGAAATGGACACATGGAGAGACTAAACAGTTTTCCCAAAGTCTCACAAGCAGAGGAAGGTGGACGTAAACTCAGACTTTTGACTCCAGACCTTACTCCTAACCTCTGTCCTATACAGTGTGCTACTGATTCAGGCATCTATGGCCTTTTGAAACTTGGAACCTGTCTTTTCTTCTAGTTTGCCTCTCATTTGAGCCAGTGTGATAACAAGAAGAGAGAGAGCCTGGTCTTTGAAGTGAATCTGAGCTCTGCTACTTGCTAGTAATATTACTTTGACTACTTAAGATAACCCATCCCTTCTGAATCTCTAGTTCCTCACAGAGGGAGTTGAAACTAGATATCCATGGGTAAAGAACTGATGGAGAAATTGGAGGTACATCTAAAGTAGGTTTAGTGGTACAGAAAATAGGAGATGGAAGGAACAGAGAGAATGTCATCGTGTTTTTATTTCTTTTAAAGTAGGAGAGGACTGGGTGCAATGGCTCATGCCTGTAATCCCAGCACTTTGGGAGGCTGAGGTGGGCAGATTGCTTGAGCCTAGGAGTTCGAGACCGGGCTGGCCAACATGGTGAAACCCTGTCTCTATAAAAGTACAAAAATTAGCCAGGCATAGTGGCACATACCTGTAGTCCCAGCTACTTGAGAGGCTGAGGTGGGAGGTTGGCTTGAGTGTGGGAGGCAGAGGTTTCAATGAGCTGAGATGTCACTGCTACACTTCAGCTTGGATGACAGAGCCAGACCCTGTGTCAAAAAAAAAAAAAAATAGAAAGAAAAGAAAAGTAGAGGAGATCTGAATCTACTTATAAAGAAGCCACTGAGGAGCAAGGATGGAAGAAATTAATGGGGAAGTGGTGGGAATAGAAGATGGGACATATCGATGTATACTCCTCCTTTGTGATTAAAAACAAGCCTTTTGTAGACATATGATTGAAAGCTAATATAATCATAAAAAATCTTTTGTGTCGACATATTTTGAAATAAACTGACTATTCTTTCAGACACATTAAACAAGTCACAGTAATGACTAAACAGTTTTTGAGATTAAATTATATTCAGGCTTTTTACTAATTCTTTTGCATTTAATCTGCACAATATTCTTGTAAGATCAGTACTTTTATTGTTCCAGTTTACAGATGAGAGGATTGAGGTATGGAGAATTTTAAGTAACTTGCTGGGGTTACATAATTAGTAGGTGGCAGAGCCAGGATGTGAACAGAGGCAATTTAACTTGGAAGCCTGCATTCTTAGTCACTATGGTATACTGCTTCCCAATTTGATTTCCTCAATTAACACTTAACTACTATTCCAAGTAATATTTTTGTCTATTTTGTATCAGGGAAGGAGGACTGTTCTAAGGAATGTGTTTCCAAAGAGGATTAATACAATACATTAGACAGAGAACCTGTTTGGAGGAAAGGCTCATTAAGAGTTACTCTAAGCCCCTACCGGGCTGGAGCAGAGTGGCCTTCTGGCCATAGCTCTCCTAACAGATCTTGTACGTGCAGACCCTGGTAAATAGCTGGGCAGAGACCATGACTGCTTGGACTGAGCAAGTTAGTTAATAGGGTACAAAAAAGAAAAAGCATACATTTCCCATTGCCTGGGAAAATAACCTGTGCCAACAGCTCTCTTCCAAAATGTAGAAACCAACCTGTAGCAGCTGCTCTATGTGGAGGTATTAAGTATTGTGAAAACACCTGTGTATGTCTAATTCCAGCCCAAACAAGTCTTCTTCCGGCTCAGCAAGGTGTGGTAATAATTTACCTACATGGAGATTCTATTTCCAGTAGAATGAGTTGTCTATGTTTTCCTATAGAAATTTCTCTCCCTCCCCTCTCTAAAACATTGAGGTATAATTTACATACAAAAATGTATGCATAGTAAGTGATTAGTCTGATAAATTTTGACAATTTGTATAACCATGCAACCACCATGCCAAACAAGAAAATCCCCTTATGTCCCTGTCTATGCAATGCCCCTTTCTGTCCCTCTGACTTCTATCCCTATTAGATTAGTCTTTCCTGTTCTTGTATTTCATATAAATGAAATCATACAGATATATTCTGTTGTGTCTGGCTGCAGTGTGGTGTATTCTTACAATGGAATGCTTCTTTACAATAAAAAGGAATCAACTACTGACACTACAACAGCTTGAATGAATCTCCTGTAGAGTTGTGCATTGAAGTTTGTAGAGTTCTTTTTTTTATATTACTTGCATAGTCTTGGTAACCAAAATGACCCACAAAATCTGCTTCTTTTACTTGCCTATCATGGTGCATAATTATCAACTTCGTTTCCCCCACCCCGCCCATTCTCTCATATATTATCTGTGTGCCTTTAGAACACAGTCAATTTATATTCAACTTATGGGTGATCACGATAATGACTTTTGAAAGGAATTTAAAATTGTAGAATGATTTTTTAAAAAGGAAATAAGTTAGACATGTTACATGGTTTCTTTTTAGTATTTGCAAATGTCAGGAGTAAAAGAAGCAAGGAAGCAGACCCACTCTCTCGTGGGTGGCTGTCCAGTGGGTCCTGGATGTTCATTTCATGACTAGTACATGCTGCGTGCTGTGCACTTTTCATTGTCATGAGAGAGAATGTTAAGAAAACTATCCCCGCAAGAAAACAGCTTTTCTTGGCAAGTGCGATATGACTTAAGGAGCCAGAACTGGAGACATACGGTACTATGAATGAGAGCTGTGTTACTTTATTGGATCTGAGTCCAGGCACTATTTATACTGCAGCATATTCAGCACCAGATTGTTAAATCTTAATACTGAAACAGTGTATCATTTTAATATTTTTGTTCTGTTTATTCCCTGTTTTCAAGCATTATGTCAAGCATTGCGCATTCATTTATTTCATCTTGGACAGGACGTACCCTGACCAGAGAGTTCATTTCCTATTGTTGGAATTTTGCCCCATAGCTATCATTTTGTGAAGCTTTAAAAGTTCACTTGGGTACACAGGTGTTTTCTCTCTTTGATGATTTTTTTTTTTTAAGAATACTGTAGTTGGACTCACCTGTATTGTTAAAAATAAAAATTAAAATGCTGTTTTTCTTTTATCACTAAAGCATCACTGCTTTTTATGTGTGGCAATTTCTGACATCCTGGAGACCGTTGGGTTTTTCATCGCATACAAATAAAATTTTTGTTACCCTGTATCATATGTGAAATGGGTTTCTCTGTTTTTCTTCATCAATGTTATGTGTGCCCTGTGCACCACATAAAATGAGCCTATCTATGAATAAGTTAGCATTTTTACCATATGTCGCGGAAACCATCCTATGAATCTTCCTCTAACAAGGGTATTCCTAAAATTACTGCTTTACGTAGTCCAAATTTGAAAAGGATTTTTATTATTTTTTCATTGTTATGCATGTTTACCATATGCAGCACAAAATCCACAGGCAAAAAAGTGCTATTGTCACTCTCAAAAGAGCTGAGAAATAAAAAAAAAAAAAAAGGAAGTTGAGGGCATCTTTGCTATTTCTGATCTGTGGTCAATGACCATGGTATTGCATTTGGCCTGGGAAACCAACCCCACTGCCTGGTGAAACACGGATATGGGAGCGAACTCTAACTGCTTCATGAGCTCCAAATGCTATTCGCACTGGGAATCACACCACAGTCAGGATGTAACTGCGTGCTGAGCCCACACACAGGAATTTTCTTGTACAATTCAAAACTGAATTTTATATTTACTTAAGGCTTACTTTTTTTTTTTTTGGTCTATGAAATCAGCAGTCCTGTATATTTAGCATCAGACTTAAGTTAGAATGTGAAACAATTCTAGGGGGGAAGGAAGTATCCGTATGGTTTTCTAAGTAATTTAAGAAACAGGAAAACATAAAAGAACTGATTGTCTGTGATTAAACTTCATTCTTTCATTCCCATCTTCCTGTATAGTTAACTAACTCAATTGTCAGCCAGAAAGAAACAGCTTATTGCACCGGGTTGTAAAATATCTGAGTGGGCCTTGAACGTTGATGATTGAATGACCTTCTTAACATTGAACAAACAATGGGAAGGTTTAATAAATAGCAGATATGTGTTTATTATGTTTTTCTTCCCTGTGCAGGAATAATCAAGCTGGGAAGGTGGAACCCTCTCCCCCTCAGTTATGTGACAGATGCACCCGACGCGACAGTGGCCGACATGCTACAAGATGTCTATCATGTTGTGACGTTGAAAATCCAATTACAAAGGTGGGTGTTTCTGAACATCTGCCTTTCCTTACCCTCAGAGCTGCTCTGTCAATCATAGATTCACTGCAAAGATCAGCATGTCCTGTCTTCATTAATTTCTAGACATTGGACAAAATGAAAAGAAGGAGAGAGAGGAAGGAGGACCCTTCCCCAGGCGTCTTTATAGTCACATTCCAACTGTGTTATGCTTTGTTTTTAGAAGCTGTGAAGTGGTAACCTAGGTAGGGGCAACTTGACAAATCATTAAAAATCCATATCCTTTAAGAGGAACTTCACACTGCCCCTATTCAATGGGTCCGCTAGGCCTGCTTAAATGTGCAGCACATATAGTATTTGAAGAATAAATACCTTTGCTGTTTTCAGGTCTGTGTTATGAGGGGAGAGTTTTGTTCTTGGAGGCCTTTATTTTCCCTTTCCGAGGGCCACATCAAGCGCGTGCGCGTGTGCACACACACACACACACACGAGAGGAGAGTTTTGTTCTTGGAGATCTTTATTTTCTGTTTCCAAGGGCCACATCACATGTGCGCGCACACACACACACACACACACACACACACACACACCCCAGAACATGATATACCTCTAAAGAACTGGAGGTTCTTTGCAGTCTTTTATTGTAAAGTGCCTTCTAGGTGTGATTTAAGGAATGTTGTCCTTTAATGTAAGTGTTTCGAATTTTCCCCTATTGGGGGATTTATACTTTAAGAATGGACCCCCATCTGTGTCTATAAATGGGTGAGGATCTTAAAAGTTATTTTTTGGTTCAGAAAGTTAAAACTCTGAGCCATCCTATGGGGGTGAGGGTGGGCCTTCAAACCGCAAATTTGATGGGGAATGTTTGCTATTTAATCTTAGGCATGCCCAATAATGACATTTGTATTGGGGAAGTTTATGACCACACTGCCATGCCATTTCCATCAGCACATTGCAAAAATAATATTTTATAAAAATAGCATTTCTTGTATTGGAAGTGACTATTTTTCTTATATGAGTGGGATGACAAAAGAGATCCCTTGGGCTCCAGCAAAGTTTTGGAGAAGCAGTTTTACTTTCCTTCCCTCACTTAGACCCCATTCTTCAGCATTTCTTCTGAAGTACACACAAGACCCAAGAACCACCGCTTCACTGTCTCCTCTTCAGTCAGGGGCCCTGGATGAGGTTTGTGTATTGTTCATTCTTGCTCTGTTTTGCAGTTGTTCAAAGTTGGAAGACTTGCCTGCGGAGCAGTGGAACCATGCCACAGTCCGCAATGCCTTAAAGGAGCTGCTCAAAGAGATGAACCAGAGCACATTAGCCAAAGAATGCCCTCTCTCCCAGGTTAGTATCTCCAGGTGGTATCTGGGAAACAGAGGAAGCCATTGGTAGACTCCCTAGCAGGAGGGTTCCTTCTGCTTCCATAGGTGTCTTCTCTGTCTTATATTTATAGACTTACACTGCATTTGAGGTGTAAAAAATATAAAGATTATGTTGCTTCTGATTGTAGCATAGAAGTTACCACTTACTGGGCAGGTACAGGGTAGCTCATGCCTGTAGTTCCAGCACTTTGGGAGGCCAAAGCAGGCTGATTGCTTGAACTCAGACGTTCAAAACCAGCGAGGGCAACATGGTGAAACCTCGTCTCTGCAAAGAATACAAAAATTAGCTGAGCATGGTGGCATATGCCTGTAGTCCCAGCTACTTGGGAGGCTGAGGTAGGAGGATTGCCTGAGCCTGGGAGGTGGAGGTTGCAGTGAGCCAAGATTGTGCCACCGTACTCTAGCCTGGGTGACAGAGCAAGACCCTGGGTCTCAAAAAAGAAAGAAAAAAAAGAAAAAAGTTATTATTTATTGAGTCTTTTGGGGTAAGGAGAAAGTATTAAAACATTTTATGTATATGGGCTGGGCATGGTGGCTCACACCTGTAATCCCTGCACTTTGGGAGGCCAAGGCCAGGGAAATCCTTGAGTCCTGGAGTTTGAGACCAGCCTGGGCAATATAGCAAGATAGCAAGAACCTGTCCCTAAAATAAAAAAAAAATAAAAATAAACATTTCACATATACAGCCATTAATTTATCACGTATTTCATTGGAGATAGAGACCAGTGTCTCCATTTTATAGATCAAGAAATAGAAGCTTAGAGAAGCACTTATAGTCACTGCCTAAGCATACTAGCTGGCTAAGTGGCAGGTTGAGATGCTACTCCCGACATCCCCTTTCAAAGTGGATGCTCCAGATTGTTGTTTTACTTGGTCAGTTGAATGAGTCAGCCGTGCTGAACCCATCTATGCATGAGTTATTGGACCTTTTGCCTATCTGGTGCAGAGAGGTGATCTTCACATCATACAGATTTGTAGAGGTTTTGTAGTGAATTCACCCCATGAAAATACATCATGAGAAAAAGTGATACTCCATTTTTTAGTGAATGTACCATAAACGAATACAAGCCATGACAATGAGATTGAGAGGATCAAAAGAAGAGCAGTGGAGGAAAGGGCTGCTTTTTCCATTTGTGTTCATGGGCTGGGACCCTACTGTTTTCTACTGATGAGATAATATTTTGCTTATAGTGGCTTAGGGCTGCTGTAGAATTGAACTCAGATTGACATATTATTTGAAGCTTTGAATGGAAATCTTATTTCCTTTTTGAGCTGCTACACATGATTTAAGACAATGTCTGTTAAGTTTGCAGGAAAATGATGGGAAACCTATTGCAGAAACTTGCTGTGCCATGAGCTTTGTTCCAGAGTAAGAGAGTCTCTGGAAGATAGGAGGAAGACTATTGGTTAAGAGCATGTATCCTGGAATCAGAGCTGGGTTCATGTCCTGGTTGACAAGCTTCTATAACCTTACCTTTATGAGCCCCCTCCTTTATTTTTAGTAAGTAAAACCGAGTAGTAATGGTTCTGAGTTATATGAAGAGGATTCAATGTTTGGAAATCATGCAAAATGCTTGGCCCAATGCCTGGCATTCAGTTATGCATATAAACAGTATCAGCTATTATTATTGAGAGGTGATGTGTGTGTGTGTGTGTGTGTGTGTGTGTGTGTGTCCTTTAGAGTGTTTTGGAATTTGTATCCTCTCAAGAAAAGTATGCTATTAATATTTTTGCTTCCAAAAAAATCAAGAAGGCATACATTCACATATAGGCAGTTAGATAGGATAGGACATTATTCTGACCTATGTTTAGGACTTTTCACGCAGGCCATTTTAATACCTACCTGTAGCTATGTATGTAGGTGTTAAAGCCTGTTGTATATAAAGTTATAAAATGCATATTTTGATTATGCTGGTGATACAGAGGAACTGGATAAAGAACAAGTTAGGAAAAGCTGTCAATAATTTTCCCCTAATTTCTCAATCATTCACATCATTCACAATTTATTTTCTCTTGCATTCACATGGAAGTCAAAATGGGATTTTACTGAAAGTGGGCAAAGCCTCTAACTTGATATTACCAATTCACAATTTTATCTAGGGTTTCTGAGGCATGCGGAAGTTTGGTCCAAACTGTTGTATCATTATAGTCATGTTTGGTTATAACTACAAGTATGACTAGAGAGGCAACATGAGTGGGGAGAATCCAGATCAGGAGCCAAGAGCCCTGGGCTCTAATCTCGGTTATGCTTTGCCAGATATGTTATCCTGGGCAAGTCCATCCACTTCTCAGAGCCTCGTTAAACTCATCTATAAGCTGGGCATCATGATATCTGCGTATTTCACATAGTTCTCAGGGTTGTCTTGACGTTCAAATGAGATCATCTTACCCCATCATAAAAATCTCTTTTCCCCTCCGCTGTCTGCTCTCATGGTTTACTCATGTGGTTGCCTGACCTAAACAGTTTTTTCTCCTTCATTCTTCTGTTTTATCCTATGGTTTCTACCACTTCTCCATCTAAAATCTTTTTCTCCTGTGCCACTGCCTTGTTCATCCTTTCATAACCTATCATCTAAATTATTTCAGATCTTCTTGCCTAATGTCTTTTCTCCTGCCACCTGATTCTCCTGTTCCTTGTTTATAATCTAATCTCCCAGTGATTCCCCCTACCCAGCCTATAAGAAGTAGGACTCCATAGCATAAGACCATCAGGATGACACTGTTCAGCCTTATTTTTCACTAGAGCTAACTTCTTGCCTCTTCCTGTGCTCATCCTGTATTCCAAACACATGAAATTAATTATTCTGAAATGTTTACCATTGCTCTCAGACTTTACCAAGTATCTCTTGAGAGTAGGAGCAACCAAACTAGTATAGCATTACAAATCTAACAAAGCCACCTTCTGTGTTATCTTAAAAATTAATGCCAAGTTTGTATTCTAGTCCATATACCTATGTGTTTTTGTTTTTGTGTTTTGTTTTTGTTTGAGATGGAGTCTTGCTTTGTTGCCCAGGCTGGAGTGCAGTGGCATGATCTTGGCACACTGCAACCTCTGCCTCCCGGATTCAAGAGATTCTTCTGCCTCAGCCTCCCCAGTAGCAGGGACTACAGGCACATGCCACCATGCCCAGCTAATTTTTTGTATTTTTAGTAGAGATGGGTTTTCATTGTGTTAGCCAGGTTGGTCTCAATCTCTTGACCTCGTGATCCATTCTCCTCGGCCTCCCAAAGTCCTGGGATTACAGGTGTGAGCCACCACGCCTGACCCCTGTGTTTTAAATATTTTTTAAATGCCATAAAATTATTTTACCTGTTAAGTTAGTCATCTCCATCTTTCCACATGAGACTGGTTTTTCAGGGAGATGTACCTTGTTAATCTCTGGCTTTGGAAGCCCCTGCACACAATCCTGGCGACCCTAGAATCCTTCAGTTTGACACTTGTTTGCTTTTGCACACATGATTTCACCTGGCTAGAACATACAACTCTTTTCTACTTGATGAAATTATCTTTCAGATTCCAGCTGGAAAGTCACCACTAGTGAAGTACCTCAACCTTCTGGTTGAAGTAGTTGCTTCATTTGCTCTTAGTAGCCTTTTGTAAATACCCCTGTCATAGCACTTAGCCTGTTGTCATTGTAACTTGTCAGTTTCCATCACTAGCTGGACTGTCCACAATAACAAAGGCCATCTCTTACTGATTTTTGTGCCCTCACCATTCAGCATAATGTATATTTTGCATGTAGTTGTTACTATAATGCAGGATAGTTGGATAATTACATATATTATGTAATTATATATGTATATAATTATATACATCTCATATAATTATAATGCGGGATCCTATAATGCAGGATAACCTTTTGGCAGGGTACTTCTTTGTGGTGGGGGCTGTCCTTGCATTGCAGCATCCCCATCCATTACCCACTAGATGCCAGTAGCATGCCACTATACCCCTGCCCCCAGTTGTGACAACCAAAATGTCTCCAGACATTGCCAAAGGTCCTATGGCAGGAGCAATACAACTCTCAGTTAACTATTTCTCTGATGTGCTTAATGACTTAAGTACAAAAATGTTTCAGAAAGTATAGTTTTCTTAGTATGTAAAGTTAAAGTTTTATTATTATTACTGCAGTGTTCTTGGCAGCTCCAAAACATTTTGAACTAGAAACAGTGAACAGAGTAATTTGGTGATTGATGCCCAGCACATTTCAGTTAAAGAGGGCCTCAGTTCTCATGTTTAGATTTGGGGGAGATTTGATTTAGGCTTCTGATACGCTGTGTAGTTATGGAAAATCTCACTGGGATAGTTCTTTTCAGCCAGCATGGCTGAAATGTGACCCTGGCATTCATCTTATGATCATTACCCTTAAATATTCCAGATTATTCACTTATATTGCATAGCTAGATGGTATTTTGGTATGGAGAAAAGCTTGCCCATTTTGTTGGTGGTTGTCACAGAACAGGTGCATGCAGTTTTTGAAGTTCAGCCTATGTAAAGTGAAAAAGAATGCATTTTTGTTTTAAGCAAGGTGAAACAGTAATCCAACAGTATACTTCCACTGGCATTCCTGGAGTCCTGATTAAGAATCAGGCACTTTGCAATGGCTGGGGATACAACAATGAAGCTGAGAGAGGAACTAAATCCCTTTCAATATGGGAAGAAGAGAGTGAGGTATCCAGTACTACTCACCTTAGGTGAGAAAGGTGATTTGTTGGGTTTTTCAAAAATAGACTCAACTCATGAGTAAAAGATTCCTGTTGTTGAAATAATTGTTCCTAATTACCCCCAAGCCAAACTGTATTAGGTGTTTCTTCACTCGAGTTTAGCAATTTCATAAAGGAATGATTTAGTGGATAGTTCATACTTTCTTGAACACCCCAGTGGTCTGCAGTTCAAAAGAGCAGCCTTGAAGGCAAAAGAAAGGTATGGAGAAGTCCATAAAAGTGCAACAATTGTAGCCTGAGGTATGTATATTTAAAACAGGAAAGTGATGATTTAGCCCTTCTCTGTCTGGCCAGATGCTTGGAAAGTACAGATTGTGGTTTTGTGTCTGCGTATTTATTTTTGATTTCACCTTTCAAAGTGTGTTTAAGTGCTGGCACCTTTTCCTTTTCCTCTGATGTCTCTGGGAGTAACCACTTGAAGCCTCTTTCCTCTGTCACAGGCTGTCCTGAGCATCCTAATTTACCAGACCTTAGGCATAGTCCTCCCTTATTAAATGGTCCTTAACTATTCGAATTGGAAAACATGATTGCATCTTTCTGTGGCTTACTTATTCTTACTTGAGGAGGAGTTGAAAGACCTAAGGTTGGCTTTTGATTGCAAAACCCCAGGTCTTTAGGGTTTTGACCCATTTAAATAAGTAGAGGTACCAGTACCTGCCTTGTGCATCTCATAGGTGATCATGATGTTCAAATGGAATGAATAAAGAGACAGTCTTATTAACCAAAAATTGTGGGGCATTTTTTTTTTTTTTTTTTTTTTTGCTGTCGTTTTCTTTTTGAGACAGAGTCTTGCCATGTTGCCCAGGCTGGAGTGCAGTGGCATGATCTCAGCTCACTGCAGCCTCTGCCTCCCGGGCTGATGTGATTCTCCTCCCTCAGCCTCCCAAATAGCTAGGATTATAGGTGAGTGCCACCATGCCCAGCTAATTTTTGTGTTTTTAGTAGAGATAAGATTTCACCGTGTTAGCCAGTCTAGTTTTGAACTCCTGACCCCAAGTGATCCTTCTGCCTCGGCCTCCCAAAGTGCTGGGATTGCAGACATAAGCCACTGCATCCAACCTGAAAACTGTAATGAAAGAATAGTTTGCAAGTGCATGCAACTTCCAATGTGCCCCATCTCCTACACATGTTCTCTGTGACTCTTGATATGTTAAAATAATTTTCTATGGTAAAATATACATAACATGAAGTTTACCATTTTAACTATTTTTAAGCTTACAATTGAGTAGCATTAATTACATTCACAATGTTGTGCAACCATCACCCCTGTCTCTTTCCAGAACTTTTTCATCACTCCAAAGGTTACAGAAAGTCTGTAACCTTTAAGCAACAATTCCCTATTCTCCTCTCATCCTGACCCCTGGTAGCCTCTATTCTGTATTCTGTCTCTGTGAATTTGCCTATTCTACCTACCTTATGTAAGTGGAATCATAGAACATTTATTTTGTGCTGGTTTATTTTACTTAGCATGTAGACATGTTTTTGAAGCAGATCTGTCCCATGCTGCTGGTTGAGATTTTGTTGCTAAATATTTGAGGAACAAAATGACTGACTAAAGTTACTGAATTGCAAAGATGTTACTAGATTTCCAGTGTGACAATGGTAAGGCATTTGTATAGTGTGCCTTTAGAAATAGATTGTAGGATAATTACTTGTGTCATCCTAAGCAAGCCTTACCCATTTGGACTTAACTCGTTTGTACAACATGCCAAAATAATTGAGTAGTGAAATCAAGCAGCCAGTTAGGTCCACAGAAAAAGGCAAATAGAGCATGTGCTCATCATACACACTGGCTGATCAACTAACTGCATGAACCAGAATCATGTTTTAACCAGTTGCCAGCTGTCCGTTTAATTCAGCCTAAGTTCATGCATGTAGAGGGGATGAATCATGTCATGTGTTAACCAGTTGCCAACTGTCTCTTTTAGTTATTTTCATATGTAGTTGTTTTAGTTTGTGTCCCAACCTCATGAACTCATATTGAAGAAGGCTCACAAATGACAGCTTGACAATAATTCCTAACCAGGGGATTGCAGTGACCATAAGAAATAATTGCACAGTGGGGAGAAAGATGCCATTTGTTGATTCCACATCTTGTGCTAGGCCTTTTACACAAATCATCTCACAGAATCCTTACATTCTCTGATGCAGGAGACAATATTCCCAGTCACGGGGGTGAGGGGGTGCTGACGTTAGACAAGCGAGCCGGTTCAGCAGCAGCTTAGGGGAAGAGCTCTCAAATGTAGTGTTTTCATACTCCAAAGTTCAGAGGAAGTGTTTCGTTCCTTTAAAATGGCAGCAGTTTTCGGTTCTGATATTACAGCTCAGAAGTGGGGAAGGAGGGATAGTAGAAGGCCGCCAAATGACATTAAATGAATTTTTTTCATGACAAAGTAATTCCTCCAAATCAAGTTTTTCCCTTTACCTAATTGAAGTATCATTATATTCTCATGTTTAATATATTATTTAGCATCTCACCAAGCAGATTGAAAAGGCTGAAAACGAGCAAAGAATGTACATATCACTCATTGCCTGTCTTTGCTCTCTCTGTCATTAGACATGGCAGAGGAGGCTAGGGAATGCCACTCCTCCACCCCCAGACAGGGGATTCTCACTGGCAGAATATGTAATTCTTCACTTTTGTTTCAAAATGTTCTTTACAGCAAGTGTATTATGTGTTTTCAGCTTTGCTACTCTTAGTACCACACTGCTGTTCAAACAAATAAATTCCACCAAGCCAGGCAGAATACAGTGAAGGATATACAGTTATTTTATCTTTCTTTCATTTTATTGTGGGAAAGGGGGTTGCTCAGATCTCTGTTTTTCTAAGTGTATTGTACAAATCATTTTAACCTGTGTTTATTATTTTGCTTTTTCCTATTAAGTTTTAAATTGCCTCTAGGTTCCTTAGTTTTCTTTGATTATAAACTTCTTTTTTTTTTTTTTTTTTTTTTGAGACGGAGTTTCGCTCTTGTTACCCAGGCTGGAGTGCAATGGTGCAATCTCGGCTCACCACAACCTCCGCCTCCTGGGTTCAGGCAATTCTCCTGCCTCAGCCTCCTGAGTGGCTGGGATTACAGGCACGCGCCACCATGCCCAGCTAATTTTTTTTGTATTTTTAGTAGAGACTGGGTTTCACCATGTTGACCAGGATGGTGTCAATCTTTTAACTCGTGTTCCACCCGCCTCGGCCTCCCAAGGTGCTGGGATTACAGGCATGAGCCACCGCGCCCGGCCCTGATTATAACTTCTTAATTAATTCATGTAAGGGGCTGGAGATCACAACTTCACGTTTTCCTTTTTTTGCTGTTGTTACCTTGTTTTTTGTTTTGTCTAAAGTATTGGTACAGCATTAGCTGTTGAGCTTCTGGTAGCTAATGCAGGTGGTGCTGACTGTTTCCTTCCATTCATTCATTCGTTTCCCTCCTTAAAAGACCCATGAAATACTGGTCCACGAAGAGTGTCTTCGTGGTCCCTCCCAATGCTATTTTGACTTTGGGAAAGATACTTTTCATTCTGAGCTTCTGGGCCCTCAGTTTCAAAATGAACCATGCTTATTTATTTATTTTTTAATTTTAAGACAGGGTTTCACCATGTTGGTCAGGCTGGTCTTGAACTACTGACCTCAGGTGATTCACCCACCTTGGCCTCCAAAGTGCTTGAATTACAGACATGAGCCACCATGCCTGGCCATGAACCATGCTTATAATCATATGTGACATCTATTCTCTGGGCTAGTTGAAAAACAAGTGAGTTGAAAATTTGTTTCAGGAATCTAAAATAAAATTTATTTTTAGATAGGTCAATCTACCAATCATAAGTATTAAATAACAATATTGTAAAATTTATTCTCTTGCAGTTTAGCTTAGAGCAAATTCAAATCTGCTAGTAAACCTTGGAGTAAGTAAAGAAAATTCTAATATAGTTTGATTTCTCAAGTACCTTATTTTAAAAAAATTCCAGATATTAATGGCAAAATAAATGTTAAATTGACTACAAATAAGGACCCCTAGACTTTATCTCCCATCCAAAATCTTTATACTTAAAATTTCATAATTAACTACATAGAAGTCTGAAATTTTCAAAAGTTTCTATAATTGGAAAGACATTTTAAACCTTTTAATTTATCTTAGAACATAATATATTCATAAAGTAGCTTTGTCTGTGGCCACTGTTTATGTGGTAGTGTAAACACTAGTTATATCTCAAATGGGGACTGCCTCAGTTGCCCATTATATGTGTACCTCATCTTTTCTTTTTCACCACCCACCACCATGCAGAGCGATATGTGCTTAGTAAATGCAAAATCATTTTAATATTAGCCTTAGTAAATCATAGTTCTTCTGTTTAAGTGTTAAAAATACACATATGTTCTGGGTTATCTGTATTAGTATTGCTTTGTATAAATGTGAATACTCAAATTGGTTGCATTCTGGATTGAAAAAGTGGACTCAGATCTTATTCCTTTATCAAAAAGATGTGCATCCTAAAAGTCCAGCTGTATGGTTGTTGTAGAATGATTAGAAAACGTAAAAGAGCAACACAAACTGCAATATTATACGTCTTTTAAAAGGCAAAAAATTGAATTAGATCTTTTTTGGCTGGGTGGTAGGTGGGAAAGATTTTAATCATTACTCATCTCATTCTGCATTAATTGTGTCTCATCAGGTTTACGATACAATTGATTGTAAGATGCGTCTCTATTGCAGTGATGTTAAAGTATAAAAAGTGGATGAAATATGGAAAACACAGATTCTCTGTGTCCCAGGACCTCTGGAGAACATTGTTTCCTATAGAGTTAATAGCACATGCTGGGTTCATGTTAGCCCCTTTCAGCTTCACATATCATTAATTAAGTTTTGATGTTCTAGATATTTAATGGACACTAACATCAAGATGACCTTGTAGTATGTGTCCAGAGCATTCTAGTGGAGTCTACTGATTTAGCTTCAGATTATGAGAATTTAACAGTCTAATTTAGGGTTAGAAATTCATGAAACTGGAATAATCAGACATAACATAGCCTTTCTTTTAAAATATTCTCCAGATATTTTTATATCTTTTGATTCTAAAGTCCTCTGAGGATGGACTATAACAATTCTTATCAGTAAAAACTATTTTGGGTATTAGCTCTGTATAAAGACCTGCAGGGAATTGATATGAATAAAATGTGTCGTAAACTCAAAGAGAATTTTCTGGCAATTAAAGATTCTCATTATCTAGGAAATTTATTTGATACCATTTTTTTTCTCTCAGTTCATAGTTCAAACCTGTTTATTGTCCTGTGATCAGTAGAGGTAAAAGTTACTTATAATTATCTGGGACAGAAAACAAATCTGATTGAGTCAGGGTAGCCAATGTCTACTTTATAAATGAGTTGTGTGAAATACACGACCTGCCAATGGAGCCAGTAGGAGCCCAGATATTCATTTCCTTGCCACTCTGTCTTGTGCAGGGTCAATGAAGATATAGCAGGAGCAAGGACAAAATAGAGAGGCTAGAGATTGAGGGGAATTTGGATTATCTGGGGCCAAAGCAATGCAGCCTTCTGGGCTTCCTCGTATTATGAACCAAGAAGAATTTAGGAACAGCACCAGGCAGTAATTAGACACTGTCTGTTTTAGTCCACTTTCTAAACCATTTCGCTATAAAGGGTTTAACTCCGACGCCTGCTGTGGCTGTATATCCTGTGCCTTTCCAGAGGATAAATCCATAGAAACAAGATAGAGAGATGACAAGTACATTTGTGATTATTCACATACACCAGTGTGGCTGATGCATCTGTTATTAAGCTACTTTCATGTTAAAAAATTTTATTATTACATTTCAGTTTGGAACTTTTAAATTTCATCTCTGTCCCTTTTCCTGTGTTAAATTTCAGTGACTCAGATATCCCACATCGGGACTATGTGAGACACGAGGTAGAAAAAAAAAAAATGAAACAAACATAGTCACTGTCCTCAAGGGTCTCACAGTCTAGGAGCAGAGGATCTCAGCCCAGAGAGGGAGCTAGCTCGTTAGGAAACAGCTGTGCATGGTCGTTAATAGCACAAAGCAGAGCCCTGCCTCAGGGAGATGAGGATTCTAATGGTCATCCTGTAAGGCAGCAGACAGGGCCCCATAGGTTCTGTGATACACTCTGATGATATTAGCCCAGTGCTGTGTTCAGACCTTGAGATGAAAAGAGTTATCCTTACTATCTTCCCTTAGAGAAAGGAATTGTCATGTGTATATCAGCAACTAGGGAGGGCTAACCATCTGCTATATAGAAAGGGCCAAAGAGGCTTCTGTGAATTGAATTAAGAACCCCCTCCCCCACCAGTACTGCAGAGTGATTGAAAAAAGAGGAGTCTGATGTTTTAAATGGGAGTCTATGAAAGTCTGTCAGCATTTTAACCTCCTGGTAAATAACTTGATTTATTGTTACCCTTTTTCTCTCTACTACTTTGTAGAAATGTCATTAGCAGTTCTAAGATTTCTCTGACTGTTATATGTCTGGGGCTAACTTTTTTTGAGAAAGATGAGATTTCAAGGCAAGATATCCAACCTTACAGAGGTCATTTGGATCTCTTGAGTTTATGCCTAAGACAAAATAAAAACCAAGAAATAAAAATCTATGTATAAAACATACACAGTCAATTCAGGTATAAGTTAACATCTGCCACAAATGTTGGCTCAAACATACTGTATTAACTTCAAATATATCTATGTAGGAAGTTCAATTCAAGGTGTGCAATTATAATTTTAAGTTTTCAGTGCTAAGTCAGGTTATGCTCCCCTTCTCTTTTAACTCGAATTATTAATACAAACAAATCAGCTGATCAGTTGGGCTGAGGAGGATGAGAGCAAGGCACTTAAACACTCAGAAAGTTTGAGCTTTGGTTCATTTTTGATTGAAACACAGTACAAGTGTTATGTTTAGTTTCCCCTGCTCCAAAATAGCACTGTTAATTTTTTCATTTGGTGAATTTTCACACAAGTGCTAATCACACGTTTCTATAAATTATATTAATTTAACTTATTTTCCTAAATGTTGTTCTGCAGTGTGTAGCACGGATGTTCTCAGATTCTTGGCTGTGTAAGCTTGTTGTAGTTGGAAGCGGGACAGAAACATCTTAAAGGCATTATTTGGATTATGGATGCTGGAGCATCTGATCTCACCTTTTGCTCTGGTTCCTAAATAACAACTGTTTATCCTCTTTGCATTTTATCAACATGTTCTGTCCCTTCCATTGTTGTTGACATTGCCCCAGGGTTGGCTTTTTGGAGAAAGCACTATCATTGTATAAGTTAAAGGGATGGTAATCATGTTTGATGTTAAATAGTTTAGTTTAAGGAAGAGTGACTGTTTAAAGTTTCAAAGACAAAACAGGTTAGCTGGCGATATAGTGCTGTTTCTTGTCCTAAAAAGTATTCATATTTTGAAAAAATAATTATTTTTTTTTTCAGAGTATGATTTCATCCATTGTAAATAGCACATATTATGCCAATGTGTCAGCAACCAAGTGCCAGGAGTTTGGGAGATGGTATAAAAAGTACAAGAAGATTAAAGGTAAACTGACTTTTTTGTTTGTAAAGCCTGTTTTCAGTTTATGAGGTTCATGAGTTGCTGCTTGTTTGGAATTTATACTCGTTTAATATACAACGTATATAATTTTTTACAAAGGTGAGATCTTTAATTTCCTGTCATGAGATCCAAATCGGCTCTCTTAAAACTAAGAAGATATTTGAAGTAAAAGTAAAATTAGTAGCACAGTATGTTAAGTTTATAGTTTTCGTAAGTGATACCTGCAAAGACCAAAATCCTTTAGAATGGAAACTTAAAAGCTATCATTCTTGCTTAAATCAGCACTTACATTTCAGGTACTGGTTAACCGATACTGTTACGGTATCAGGAAGTATTTGATCAGAAATGGAGTTTGGTATGTTCGTTTGTCGACGACTCCAGAGCAGTGGTGAAAGCATTCAGGCAGACTTGGGTTCAAATCTTTGGCTTCTACATGTTAGCTGTGGGAGCTTAAGTGGATTATTTAACTTCACCAAGACTCAATTTCCTCATCTGAAAATAGGAAATAATCACAGTACTTAGGTCACTGGGTAGATGCGAGGACTAAATAAGACAATACTGGCACAAAGTAACCTCTTGATAAATAATAGTAGAATACTAAACTACTAATAATTAATCATAGGAGTCATACTAGCCGTAATGTATTACATATGGAATTATGTTTGGTCCTGAAAATCGAGTTCTTTTATGTAGTAAATAGCATGCTATTTTAGATCACCTAGACCTTTAAACATGTCAGGACCATTTTAAATATGTCAGTGGTGGAAAACTTCTTTTGTTTTCACTTTACTCAGATACCTGCTTTCTGGATTTCACTCCTGTTACCTATTCAGGTTCCTGAGGGGATTTGGGGAATTTTTTGTAACAGTGGTTTGATGGTCTTTCTAGTCCATATTTTGCATAATTATGACATATTTATCACACTTTGTTGCATGAATTCCTAGCCTTGCTTACATTGCCCCCATTTGAGGGGCAAATGACAATTTATGGTGGGTAAGTAAAAGTAAAGGATGAATTTATTTGTTTTACTACTTGGAGGTTTTCTCAGGGGAGATAGGGTGTCAAAGTAGTGCTTGTTGGCTATTGAATACTTGGGAGCTTCTTTAAAGGTTACCTTCTGAAGAAATGAAGTTTACCTACGTTGGCAGCACATTTCTGATCACAAAGGAATGAGAGTGTTTTATGCTAAATATACATTTTATGAGGCAAGTCAAAACATTGAGCTACCCGGGAGAAATTAAGTACACTGAAAATTGAATTAAGATCCATTTCTTTTCAATAGATTCTAAAATTCTTAGAACCCTTTAGATTCTGGTCTGGGCAAATGCTTTAGGATATTAATATTCACCCTTGTACAATATCAGATGAATAACTCCTTCTCATTATACAACATCATTATGTGGTTCAGAAGGGTTTCTTTTCTGTAAGTGTTGCTTCCAAGTTTTTTTTTTTAAAATAGGATTGTTAAACTACTTGAACATATCCTCTTTGGGTAAAAATCAAAAGAATCATGCAGCTTCAAGGTCATTTGTTAGATCCCATTTACTTGCTGTTATAAGTGAAAGTAAGAGACTGTCTTCTTTTAATAGGCTGGAGTGTAATTCCAGATTCAGAAAAATTGGAAACTCTTCACTCTAGTGTTTTCAGAATTGCCACTACAGAATGTGTGTGTGTGTGTGTGTATGTGTGTGTGTGCAGTCACACATCAACACTCATGTCTTGAGCTTTAATTCTTCAAGCTGTATTTTCTTTTTAAGATAGTAAATGCACAGTTAAATCTTTAAGTGCCGTAAAAGCAGACTGAGACCTTGATTTCATTCAGTAGGTCAAGGATCCACACCTGAAGAGGCTGTCAGACACTGTATACACCTACTATTCAAAGAGATGGAGCTAGTCATTGCTGTTGAAAAGTGTGTGTGTGTGTGTGTCTGTGTGTGTCAGTAGGAGGAGAAAAGGGAAGGTTAAGGTATGTGTGAAGTAAACACAAGCTGCCATAAAACAGTTCAAGTGGTGTTGATTCATCAACCAAGGGAGTGGGAGGAAAAACAAAGAATTCCTGACAGGTATAATGGTGTGCAGAAAATAAACACCCAGAGAAGTGCGTTATGTTAACTTTCGACCCTAAGAAAAAAGGAAGTGTCGGACTGAGGCAGGCACATTTTATTTGGTAGAAGCCTTTTTCTATGAATAGATTGCTGTGGGAGTTTCTACCTAGTAGGATACATTTCTCATGGGAAAGTAATGATTTGATTTGTAAAATTTGTGTCCCTGCTTTCAAAGTGAAAAAAGAAGCAGTCAATTTCAAATTTGGAAACTAGTAGTAGCAAAACCAGAATTCTACCATAGGGCTCTGAGAAACTAGAAGTCAGAGTTCCATGTCCCTCCCAGCCTCCCTACTTTCCATTTCTACCTCAAAGTTACTAATTTACATGCACTTCTATGCACTATTCAGCATAGAAGAAAATCTCAATCTCAAGCAAACTTACTGACATCCCAAACTAAATGCAGGCCACATTGTTAAATATGTTTCCTATTATCTGCTAATGTCTGTTTTAATAAAACAGTGGGAACTAAGTGGTTGCTTCTTAATCAAAAACATGATTTCCTAAACATAAGCTATGTGATTCTGTTACAAATTGCCACATATAGATCTCCTAGGTCAAGATTTTTTTCTCTTCTCATAGAAATAAACAGTAAAATAATGATATACTCCAAAAGATCAAAGTAAATATGACTAAAACCTGGCAAAAATAAAAGTCTACTGAAAGGATAAAAAAAAGATCAGATTGCAAATTCTATAGTTAATGCTTAAATAAATATGGGAAAAATGAATAATCAATAATTTGATATCATCAAAAACAGATGTAAAAACTGTATACAAATGGAATTGTCTAAATTTTGAAGTAAACATTTTAATGTGCATTTTTTGAATTTGTTGTTATTATAGCTAAACTATTTACACTTATTCTTTAGAAAGTCCTAAATTGGTTTGGCTTAGCATGTTAACTTTATTTTCCCCAGTGATCACAGCAAAGCACATTCTGTTTACCTTTTTTCTTTAATTTCAAAGACAATCATGGTTGACACAGACATATTTGAGTTAACATGAGCATTACTTCAGGATAGATAGGGAGACAGTGTGTATACTCTGGTTTCAAGGTCTAGGACCATGAATCTGTTTCACAGGAGTACTTGACATTGAAGAAAATGGAGTGGGTGGGTAGGGAAGGGTGGTAGGTTGGTTTAGGCAGCATTTTTTAAAATTGCTGATCACAGCATACTATAATTGCATCTGGTCCAGATTTTACAATGTAGAGCTCATAAGCTTCCAAGTATAAGAAAAAAAAATGTACATTTTATCTAAAAGCAAAAAAAAAAGACCAATATTAATAATTTTTTAATGTTTAGGAGTGAGGAGAATCCATAGACACCTAGAAACATTTATACTATTCCAAAATTATTTTTAAGGTCTTAGGATTATGAGGAATTTACCCAAGTAATTTTTTTTCATAAGTTCTACACATTTTAATATATGTATATATATGTTTTTACCCAACTCTTTTTTTTGGCTGATCCTGAGATGTGAACTTTCCTTATCATTTTTATGAAACAAAGTGGCAATCATATACATAGTACCATCATTAGTTTTACTCTCATGGCAATCTACTTTTGCAGGGGATATAATAAAAATAAGAAAAAGCCTTAAAAAAGAATCTTTTACATATTTTAAATGTGTTCTAATTAATAAGTTACAGGAAAATAATTTTATATTTAAAGTATTTTTTCATCTGGTACCAAAAGCAAAATAAGTAGTCACCTTTGATGAGGTCAATGACAGTTATTTAGTATGCCTCAAGAATTGAAGTGTCATTGAAAGTTTAAACAAATACTGGTGGCTATTATAAAATTATTTATGTCATAAAATAATACCATTAGAATGAATGGACCTAACCAAATCCTGTATTTTGGCCAGAGTGCAAAATTATCCACATCACTTTTCTTTTCTCAGTCATTGCCCAAGAACCCCCTGATTGTTAGTTGTCTTAATTTTATTTGTTTATTTGAACTTATTTTACCAGATACTAAAAATCTGGGAGAAAAGAAGATTTTAAAAACCAGTGTTACTTCCGCAAGCCTGGTTTATTCTAGTAATCAGTATTTTATCTGACCCTGTCTGATCTAGTCTTGCAAGATCAAACGTCCAGGCCAGCAGGCAGACAGTAAACAAAGCCCATGAAGGGTTTCGGTAAACACAAAGATTAGATGTTGAATGAAAATTAAACTCCTTGAACTAGTCCTTTGTACTAAAGTGGTTAAGTGGGTTGTGATTAAAAGAAATAAGTAATTATGATCATTATAGTTGAAATGATATAATGTTACCACATTTAAAGCACCTCTTGTACTCGAAAATGATTGTGTCATTTACAAAGTGGTGCCTTGGAGTTGAATAGAGAAATCAGTGTCCCCTGACCTGGTTCCATAAGGCAGCCCTTGCTTAGCCATGGTGGTATCAGTGGTCAGGACAATGCCTTTAATCAACTCCAGGTCTTTCTGCCTCTGCTGTTGTTTAACTCTGATGAGGTAGAAGTAACTTACTTTTGTCTACCTAATTTTTCTGTCATGAAAGAAATTTGCTTTCAGCTTCGGATCTGAATGAAATGTTCTGCAAGGAAGTTTGTCTGCCCTATGTTGTATCTTGTTGAAAGTAATGGCAGCATAAAATCCTTCGAATATTGTATACATATTTATGTATTTTATACTGACAAATTATAGCTGTACATATTTATGGGGTACAAAATGATGTTATGATTTTTAATACAATGTGAAATGATTAAATCAAGTGAATTAATCTATTCATCACCCCAAATATTTGACATTTTTGTGATAAGAACATCTGAGACTTACTCTATGATATTAAAATACACAGTACTCAATTATTAGCTATAGTCACCATTCTGTACTGTAGAGCTCAAAAAAAAATCAAACTTGTTTCTCCTCACTGAGACTTTATCCACTTGATTATCATCTCATTGCTCCCACCTCCGAGTCTCTGTTAAACACCATTCTACTCTCTACTTCTATGAATTAAATTGTTTTAGATTCCATATATAAGTGAGAACATGCAGCATTTGTCCTTCTGTGCTTGATTTATTTTGCTTAACACAGTGTTCTCCAATTCTACTCATGTTGTCGCATATATTGGATTCATGGAAATAGAAACATTCACCTCTGCTATCAACTATTTTCCATCTCACCAGTTTTCCAACGCATGGAAGAACCTTGCACATTTTCATTGTGATAGTCACTGATAGTAGGCATAGATCACCTATGCTTGCTTGGCCCTCCAATGGAAAGCTTATTGGTAGTTTAAGGGGAAAAATGGTGCATGGGAATGTCTTGAGCTTTCAGCTTAGATATAGGCTAATTCCTTGCATGGATCTTAAGAAGCTCATTCCAGCTGTACTGTAATTGCTGGACCGAATATACTTATTCATAAATGTTTAAAGATGTAAAAACATTTGTTTGTTAGTGATGTAGTTTGTAGATTAAAAGAAATGAACTTGCAATCTACTCATATTTATATTATTTATGATGTTATTTTAGATAGACATTAAAAAAGGACGCAAAGGGAAAAGTTATCTACTTTCCTTTTGCCTTCCCTACTTCTCATGCATCTATTCATCCATCCAGCCATCATGTACCTACTCTTTAGAAGAAGCATAAAACATAGCTCCTGATTTCTAAAAGCCTACAATCTATACAAAACACTTAATTCATAATATAATACTTATCTTGTCATTCAAAAACAAATTTTAGCTTCTATTTTACATATAATAACTGGTGGAATTCTAAGGGGTGGGAATACAGTGGAGAGCATTAACTTGTCCTTCCTCATGAGATAATTGTAGTCATAATTAAATAAATAATTTTAACTAAATGATTAGTGAACGCTTCTGCTACAAGCCATAGTCAGTGCTAGAAGCCGTGAGAAATGTCCATACACACATAAGATGTGCTTCCTACCTCTAGTTGTGTTGCCCTCAACCTAGCAGGAGAAGCAGCTGTATAAATGGATCTGGCAAATATATAGTAGTAATGTAAACTAGTGTGGTGTTAGCATAGAGGAAGGTCCATACACTCTTCTTGCTAGGTTTGACATGGAGTGGGTGGTGGGTGCTTAGGGAGAAGCAGTGCATGAATTATACCTTAAGGACAAGTAGAGTTTTGCATCAAGGAGGAAAAGAGAAGGAGGAATGTTTCGGGCAACTGCATGTTCATAAGTACAGATGAAGAGGTAGAAAATTACCAAGTGGCTGTCCAGTATGTCTAGAATGGCATTACATTTATCCTGATACTATAATATAACAGGTGCTCAGAATGGCTAAGCTTTTGATCAGTGAAAAGGCAAAGGTAGAAAATCCTGGATATAGGGAGGGTAATGACACCAAATGTTGGTAGAAATGATTGGGACCTGGCTGGGTGCCGTGGCTTACGTTTGTAATCCCAGCACTTTGGGAGGCCAAGGTGGGCAGATCACAAGGTCAGGAAATCGAGACTGTCCTGACTTATACAGTGAAACTCTGTCTCTACTAAAAATACAAAAAATAAGCGAGGCATGGTGGCATGCACCTGTAATCTTAGCTGCTTGGGAGGCTGAGGCAGGAGAATTGCTTGAATCTGGGAGGTGGAGGTTGCAGTGGCAGTGAGCTGAGATTGCCCCACTGCACTCCAGTCTGGGTGACAGAGTAAGACTCTTGTCTAACAAAAAAGAAAAAAAAAAAAAAAAAAAGGAAAAATGGTTGGGATCTGGCTGGAAGATCATATGTGTTATAACAGTGAAAAATAAGGATGAGAAGGTAGAGAATACACCTTAGCGGTCTTTGAAAGCCCAGTTGAGGTATTTTGGGGATACTTGAAGGTTTTTCAGCAAGAGAGTGACATGTTGAACATGGTGGTTTTAAGAATGATTCCTGTAGACACCATCTGAAGCTGTATGAGGATGTGAGTAGTAGGTGTATGGCAGGAAGGGAGGTGGGTGGGAGGGGGAAGATAGGTGTGTACACCTGGTAGAAGTAGGCAAAATCGAATCTGTTGCAGTAATTGATGGAAGTGGAGTGGTGAGGGAAATGAGACCCTGGCTTTGAGTGGCAGGAGTGAGAAAGACAGGAAGCCACCGATGCAAGAGGTTCAAGCAGAAAAGAGCCATGAGACTTGGTGAGAGTGAATAGGGGTATGGGAATGAGAAAGAGACATGCAAGCAGAATCTAGGTTTTGAGTTTAAGTGACTCCTGATGCTTGTGACAGAAATAAGACAATAACAGTGGAGATGAAATTGCTGATACCCAGTGAAAATTGACAACTAGGTAGAAATATCCATTAGGCTGTTTGAGATGTAGAACCAGATGACTAAAGGACAGATGGCGAATAAATTTTCAGGCTACATTATTGGAGGACAGTTGAAATGGTACCAAAGGAACATTCCTTAAAGAGGAGAGCAAGAGCAGGAGAGGGCTGGAAGCTTTTAGAGGAAAAGGGTCAGGAGTTAAGAAGATGCAACTATACAGAGTGAGGTGTCAAGGGAAGCCAAGGAAAGATGAGTTATCAGTGGGGAAGTGTTATCAAGGGTGCAGTGGAGGGGCAGGGGAGAGGAGAGGAAATTGGAGGCTCTTGGCTTTGGCAGAAAGGATAGCCTAATGACATTGGAAGGAGCTGTCTCTGCAGTGTGAGAACAGGGCAAGTCTGTGCATCTACTAAGTGAGGAGTGGCAAGGACATGAGAGGAAAGAGTCTAAAAGTGGCTAACTGAAGCATGACAGCCAAGTGTAATTAGCAGAAAGAGAATGGAGCCAGCAGTTTTGAAGAGGAAGAGGAGTGATAAACAAGAGTCCACCAGCAAGGAGGTAGGGAATGGATCTGAGGCACAGATGATATTGTCCCATTTGAAAGAAAGAGAAATAGTGATGTTTTCTTCAGAACCTGGGAGAAGGTCAAGGAGAGGCATAAGGAGGAAGATTCTGGAAATGTAGTGGACAGTGAGGATGGGCAGCTCATGGCATGAAGTGTGGGGCTGGGCTGGCATGACCTTCTAGCAGTGAAGGAGAGAATGGTTAGGATGGGGCTTTGTGGTGAGAATACCTGCAATAGGTTCTGGACAGACCATGTCTGGGGAACAAGGAGAGAGAGTGTGCTTTAGATTACTCCTAGCTTCAGATTTCCACTTGTCCTGTCCAGAAACAAAATAAAAAACTCAAAAATGAAGGTACATGTGATGGTGGTTGACAATGAATCTACAGAAGTGTGAAATGAGTGTTTTTGTGTGTTGACCACGAAATGCCCAGCTTATTTAAAATCGGATGATTGTGGGAATATCCTCTTCTATTGGGAGACCAGTAAGTTAAAATCAGAGAACTCTGTTGGTTTCTTGATAAGTTAAATAAAGATTATTTATTACCTGATTTTCCTCAGTCGATTACAAAGTTCAAAGCTAAAAAGCACTTTAGCTCCTAAGGTGCTTCGTACTTAACTATAAATGCTATGTAAGATGCTAGGACTTCAATCACATTGTCTAATGGGAGACAGTTATTTAACTACTCGCCTGACTGATGAATGGCTTTCATTCTCCCCTTTGCAAGAATTTGAGATTATTTGACCTTGGAGTCCTGAATTCCCAAGGGAATGGACGTGAATCTATAATTACTTAGAAAACAAATCGGACTATGAGTTCTAACATTTGGCCTTTTAGGCTATCACCTTTCTAAATTGTGTGTACATTGGTAATTTTGATTTTTGACTCATCCCTCTTCTGGGCCAAAAGCTCTTCAGAGGTGGAGGTTTTGGGAACATGAGAACATATTTATTTTCTGTCCTCCCCAGAGTCCTGAGAGCATGGTCCCTTAAACACTGTAAATACTTAGTAAATATTAATAGAATTGGATATAATATACATGAACTTATTTGAATATATGTACTTAGAGCAGTTTTATTTTTACATATATCATATGGGGCACTAATCATATTTGCTACCTGATCTTTCAACTGAGAGAAAAAAGAAAGAAAATCTTTGCTTGTTTAATTCATATTGCAGATGTCCTTAGAAAATTAGTAATTGGTTAGAATCATTCTATTTTTCTACTAGTTATTGAGCTAAAGACTTAACAATAGTCAATTCAGTTGAATGGGACAGTAATACCTTTATAAAGTACAAATTAGAGACCATTTGTGTAGCCTAAGATAAATACCTTTGAGGTTTTCTTAGCTAGTTTATTGAGTATTTTCCTTAGTATAATGTCCTAAAACATTCAAGTCCTATAAAAATCACAGAGACTGGTCAGAGGAAAAGAATGAATCATGAATTGATTGTTTCCTTGATTAACTTTTCTTGGGTAGTTTGAATTAAAGGATTAATACACATGGAATGCCAACTGGCAAAGGCAGAATTTTCCTAAGCAGTAATGTTAAATTTCAACAATATGATTTTTTTTTACTATCATGTGCTGAATTCACCTTAGAAATTATAGTTTTAGATAAAAATAAAGATATGATTAGATATAAGCAGCTATAACTTATATAGAACATTATAGGAATACTTGAAATGATCAGTGACATCAAACTGTGATAAAGCATTGTTTGAAACCAAAAAGGACAATAGTGTTCTGGTGCAGAGGGTGTAGTCTAGGAAAGGCGGATAATGCTCACTTTTTCCATGGAACATAATGGGTCCTAGGAGCTTTTATTACCAAAGAAACAAGAGGTGTCTACATTTGAGTTACTTTATGGTGGATATATATGTTTCTGTGGAGGTTAATATGATGGAAAAAGGAAGTTGATAATAAGGGGAAAATACACCTAAGAAAACCAGTCATATGGTATTATCACAATGCTGGCTGGTAGACTTTGCTTATGGGCTGTTTTATTAGGAGTTAACAAGTTGGCTCTGAGTATCTTGCTCTAGGCAGCGACTTAGCAAGCAAGTTCTCAACCCAGAGACAAATTCTCTTAAACAAATTTAAAGGAAAAGAAAATCTTTGGGTTTGGTAGCTAGTTTTTCTTTTCTTTTTTTTTTTTTTTAACTCCAGCTCTTTCAAGCTCCTAATAATTTTTAAAAATTGTATTCAGTGAACTCTTCTGGTAATAGTTTTGTTTGTTTTAATGGTATGGGATTTATATCTGAGAGATACAACATATTAGCTTTGGCTACTGCAATCAAGCCCATGTTTGTATTAACAGAATTTTTTTTTTTTTTTGTATAATAAATTAACCATACACCTTCAGTTATTACCTAGGAGAGAATAAACCAGAGGTATTTTCAGCGTCTGGGCTTACTCAGTGTTGGCGGATGGCATGCTATTCTGGTTTGTTGGGGGAAATTAGTGTTATGTTTACCTTTTAAAAAGAAGTTAACCCAATGAAAGACTTTTGGTGGACAATGAGTTTATTGAGAATTAATATGTAGCCCAGATTAGTGAAAGTAGAAAAAATAAGTATCAGGTGGAAGCATATGGAATTGCCATTTTTATAGGTTAAAATTATTACATATCACCAATTTCATATAGTTCAATTATATATGAATTTTTGATTCCCCAAGATTCTCAAGGTTATCATGTTACGTGAGTGTGCATACCCCATTTCATTTCTTGTGTACTTGTTTCAAAGAAATACTTTCTATTTACAGAATTTATAGGGTACTTGCAAAAGCTCTCTGTTGTGTTATTCATGTCTTTCATCAGTCAGGTGGAATCCATGCTGATGACACTCATTTTGGGACAAAAGCTTGGCCTCAAGAAAAATAAGATAAAGGGAGGGGATTTATAAAAATAAATATAATCACTATATATATAGTGTAAGACATATATATAAGACACACACATATATATATATTATTGTTTAACTCTCACAATAATTCTATGACATGTTTATTAAGATGCCCATTTTATTAAATATATATATATTTATATATATATTAACATATATATTAAGATATATATATATATCTTACAGATGACTAGAATGAATTGCTAGTAAATTGACAAAACATGAAGTTACAGGAGCTATCTTTTAGCATCCAATAGAAATGCACTTTAAATCATAGACAGATGTTATGGGCCCATCTATGTGTAGCAGACGATTAAATTGTCTGAAGCAAATATATTGATTGAGTTTTTTTAAAGTTAAGATTATTCAGTACTGTATCTCTAGGGGCTGCCCTCATTCTTGGCACATAATAGTTGATAAATAAATGTTTGTTACATTTATTATATGAATTTTAATGTAAATAATTCTATTTAAGTGATTAGCGGATTCAACTGTTGAGGAATCAGTGATTTTATCACTTTTTGAATTGACAGTCTTTTCAGTCTGCGTTATACAAAGCATACAGTGGAGGCTCAGGTTGAGCTCTTAATGACTCATCCATCCTATATGTCACATATGTGTGCCGTGTGCACTTGTGCACGCACACATGCAAATACAAAGTGAAACTTACCAGTAAGAAAGTTGATTGCTCCTGACCCAAACCCTAAAACTATTAATAATCACATGCCCTAAACTGGGTGGTTTACCTTAAGCAGTGGAATACAGGCTGCAGGGTCCTGAAGACATAGGTTTGAATTCAGGGTCTTCCTTTAACAGGTTTGTAACATCAAACTATTAAGACATTAAAGTCAAATAATGACATGATTATTATTATTATTTTTGAGAAGGAGTTTCACTCTTGTTATCCAGGCTGGAGTGCAATGGCGCGATCTCGGCTCACCACAACCTCCGCCTCCTGGGTTCAGGCAATTCTCCTGCCTCAGCCTCCTGAGTAGCTGGGATTACAGGCACGCGCCACCATGCCCAGCTAATTTTTTGTATTTTTAGTAGAGATGGGGTTTCACCATGTTGACCAGGATGGTCTCGATCTCTTGACTTTGTGATCCACCCTCCTCGGCCTCCCAAAGTGCTGGGATTACAGGCTTGAGCCACCACGCCCGGCCAAATAATGACATTAAAGAAGCTGACTGAGCTTCAGCTTCAATAAAATGGGCATCTTAATAAACATGTCATAGAATTGTTGTGAGAGTTAAACAATAATGTTGTGTAAAGGATTTAGCTCAGTGCTTTAACCACTGTATACATGGTAGGGCTTGGTGTTACCTGAGTTGTCAATACAGTTTGAAAAAGGTATGTTAGCAGTAAAAATATAAAAATTCTTACACTTATAATAAATATATTTTTTAAAGGAAAATCCATTAAAAAATACATGTGAAACATTTAGGCCCTAGAACTTGACTTTGAGTTATGCACAGAAAAAGGAAAAAGCTAGTTTTCATTGGCCATGTGGTTTATTATTTCTTATTACGAGGCCAGAGCCAGCAGCCATAATCATTTTTGAATATTTCTAAATATTTATCTGCATTTGGACAGTTATTTGACCTAGAACACATTTTTAAATTTCCCTGGTATTAGACAAGATCATTATCTTTAAAATTGGTCTCTAAAGTTTTAGAGCATGAGGTCAGGGAGCAGGGAACCTGGAGAAGAGGTTTGTAAATTTAAGGTATTCATATGCTCGAGTATCTTTATTCTGTGCTCCAATGTTTGGGTACCAATTTGAAATTGTTGATTTGATTGGCAGCTTTTTTTACTAGGAGTGCCAAAAGCAAGCCTATGTCCTTTTTTACGTTTATAGAATCACTTCCATTTGTAGAATTACTTTCCGAGGTTGAAGGAGTCATAGAGAAATTCTGCCATCTTCTTTTCTTTCTTACTTTTTTTTTTTTTTTTTTTTGGCTTATGTTCTTTTACCCAGGCTTTCTAGGAGAGGTTCTGGGGAATACTAGAGTGTTATCTTATTAAGGAATCCATTAGCACTCATTCATCCTAATCCATTTTCATTTGCATAAGCATCTTAATGGCTTAAAGAAAAATCCATAGGCCTGAGATTCTGGAAATTTCTCAGTGCAAAGCCTTTTACCCAATTCATTGCTTTCTACCCATTATAACTATGGACAAACCCCAGGGGCTATTTCACAAAAGCATCTGTGTTAAGGTTTGCATGAAAATACTAGAATAATAGCTCTAGAAATATTATCTATCCTTTTAGCAGTGTTGATAAACTTGCAAGAGCAATACTGTAATTACTACTGCTATTGCCACTGTATAAACAACTATTTTTCTTGTAATGGGGAGTTTCACAGAGATGTCTAAGGGCAGTCTTAAATTCCTGCTGAAGAATAAAGAGCAGAAACAAGTATTCTGAGAAAGAGAATTGTTTTAAAACGGTACTTTGAAAGATGCTCTCAGGTAAGTAACGTGGAAGGTTACTTTAAGACCACTTTACAGGTAATCCTCTCCATTTTACAGATAATCCCCAGATCACTCACCTAGTCACAACCCAAGCCTTTGAAGGTTCAGTTTCATATGTGTGTGTATTATTTTATTTTTTGAGTATTGAAAATGTTCTTGTAACAACCTAAAATATATAAATATATGTCAGGATTTATAATATTTAAAACAAATGCTTGGCTTCCTAAATGTACCATAAAAGGTGTGTTAAATAAAACAAGATTTTTGGACCAAATACGTTTTAATTGTTATGCAGGTAAATTCCTGAGGGAGGAGGGTAACTTTCTTTTCTATGAACAACCAGTGACAGGCAGCAGTTGTGAGCATCTGGATAGCTAATGGTCATAGGGTGCTCTTGGTTAGAGCATCATTTCTGTGAACTTGCTGAGGTTTTAGGAGTTTCTGAAATTATGATACAGGGCTACAAAGGCCCTACCTACTTTAGAGGTAAATGGAATCCCAGAAGCTTAGAGGGTGGTTTGATAATGGTTGGCCATTTCTTGCAGTTTTCACTCAGTCCTAGGAAGCTTGAAGGAATCTGCAAGATCCTCTTAGAACTCTGAGTGTCCCAGAGACCTGAGCAGACTCCAGATCTGAACTGTTTATCTGGAAGGTCCCAGGACTGGCACCCTTCCCCAGATGTTGGAATAGTTCCCAGAAGTCTCACAGCTACTGAACATAGAAGCATTTGAGCCCTCTTTGCCTTGACGGTTCCTTAAACTGTATCCTGTTTGGGGACTTATATTGGAAGCTAGAGGCAATTCCCTCTGCAGTACTTACCTTCACAGCTTCAGCCACAGTAGAATCAAGTTCACTGTGAATTAAATTGCAGCTCTTATTCAGAGCCCTGGGAGCAGTTGTGAGGTTTTTGTTTGTTTGTTTAGTTAGTTAATTAGTTTTCAAACAGAGTCTCACTGTTCCCCAGGCTGGAGTACAGTGGCAAGATCTCAACTCATTGCAACCTCTCCCTCTCAGATTCAAGTGATTCTCCTGCCTCAGCCACCTAAGTAGCTGGGATTACAGGTGTGACCCACTACATTTGGCTAATTTTTGTATTTTTAATAGAGACCAGGTTTCACCATGTTGGCCAGGCTGGTCTCTAACTTCTGACCTCAAGTGATCCGCCCTCCTCGGCCTTCCAAAGTGATGGGATTATAGGCATGCCCAGACAGTTGTTTTTACTCTTTCTTTAATAAGTAAGCATATTGCCTTTATCAGAATATTTTCTATTGTGAATGTGAACATTGCTTTCACCGTCAGAGACAGCACTGCCTTTTATCCTTCATTTTTTTCCAGGATTTTTTTTTCTTTTTTTTCTTTTTTTTTGACATGGAGTCTTAGTCTTGCTCTGTCACCCAGGCTGCAGTGCAAGGCACGGTCTCAGCTCATTGCAACCTCTACCTCCCAGGTTCAAGTGATTCTCCTGCCTCAGCCTCCCTAGTAGCTGGGATTACAGGTGCCCACCACCACGCCTAGCTAGTTTTTATATCTTTAGTAGAGCGGGGTTTTACCCTGTTGGCCAGACTGGTCTTGAACTCCTGACCTTGTGTTTCGCCCACCTCAGCCTCCCAAATACAGGCCTGAGCCTGGCCTTTTTTTCCAGGATTTCTGATCTGCTAAATACTGCAAAGATAAGATGACCCTTAGGGCCAAGGTGTTCTTTTTGGTCTTGTTTAGTTTCAGACAGACTTAACATGATGCTTTCCATTACACTGTGAAAAAGCAAGAACACAAAACCAGGCACTGCTCTTATGTCTGTGTTTCAGACATTGTGCTTCCTTTCACATTAATTTAAAAGAAAGAAGGTAAAGGAAGGGAGAGACGAAAGGAAAGAAGAGAAAGAGAGGAAGGTAGGAAGAGAGGGAGGAAAGAAAGAGAAAAAGAAATAAAGCTCAGGCTCAACTTCCCACTGCAGTCTGGCACATCCTGATGCTCCCTCTTTTTTAAGCATCTGTACTTCACTTGCAGTGACTTAAGAGGCTTATAACATTATTCTGATATTATTTTTATGACAGTGGCAGTAAGAACTAAATTAAAATGTTCTCAATTTAGGCAAAGTTAGCCAGACACAGTGGCTCATGCCTGTAATCCCAGCACTTCAGGAGGCTGAAGAAAGTGGATCACTTGAGGTCAGGAGTTGGAGACGAGCCTGGCCAACATGGTGAAACCCTCATCTCTACTAAAAATACAAAAATTAGCTAGGCACAGTGGCACATGCTTGTAATCCCAACTACTCAGGAGGCTGAGGCACAAGAATGACTTGAACCTGGGAGGCAGAGGTTGCAGTGAGATGAGATCGCACCACTACACTCCATCCTGAATAATGGAGTGAGACTCTGTCTCAAAAAAAAAAAAAAAAAAAGACAAAACCTGTGTAAATGGTTTTTGAAATTGTGTTCTGTCTCGGTCATTGGAGATGCAACCTTTTGATGAGCATTTGATCCTTAGGCATTCTTAAAGTAGGGATGATAATTTTTTTATCCTTGGGAGTAAAGAACTTGGCTTTTATTGGTAGAGCTGTTAGGGAATGAAAAACATAAAGGGTGACTAGTCTCACAGGTCATGGGCAGATCTAGTTTTTAGAAATGTTTTGTTTGGCTTTTGTTGCCTTCTGAAGTAGAATTAGTTGCTAATACTTAAAAATTAGGAGATACCATGTAAAATCCAGACTTTATGTTTTCTTGAAAAAAAATCTAATTGGGCCAGGTACAGTGGTTCACGTCTGTAATCCCAGCACTTTGGGAGGCTGAGGTGGGTAGATGACGAGGTCAAGAGATGGAGACCATCCTGGCCAGCATGGTGAAACCCTATCTCTACTAAAAATACAAAAAAATTAGCTGGGCATGGTGGTGTGCACCCGTAGTCTCAGCTACCCAGGAGGCTGAGGCAGGAGAATATCTTGAACCCGGGAGGTAGAGGTTGCAGTGAGCTGAGATCAAGTCACTGCACTCCAGCCTGGCGACGGAGGGAGACTCCGTCTCAAAAAAAAAAAAAAAAATCTAAAGAAACAGCAATATAAGAAAGCTAGAGGTCAGGTGCAGTGGCTCATGCTTGTAATCTCAGCACTTTAGGATGCCGAGGCAGGCAGATCAGGAGGTCAAGAGATCAAGACCATCCTGGCCAACATGGTAACACTCTGTCTTCACTAAAAATACAAAAATTAGCTGGGCAAGTTGGTGCGCGCCTGTAGTCCCAACTACTTGGTGGGCTGAGGCAGGAGAATCGCTTGAGCAACAGAGCGAAACTGCATCTCAAAACAAACAAAAAAATTAGACAGAAACTGGCTGAGGTAAGATAGTGGTTGCTACCTTTGAAATAGATAGACTTTCTCTCCTCCACCTAGTTCTTCTGTAGCTGGCTTTTATGGCTGTTATCTACTTGAACAGGTAGGTATATTTGCATTTGCAATTTCTTCATTAACGTTTACTAGGTAGTTAGTACTTCATGGAGTTACTATGGATGTAGTATGCTGCTATTTCTCTACAAGATACTTCCATAGTTACTCTTCTTAACTATAAGAATTTAGAAGGATCTACCTGGATGCTCAGAAGGATAGTGATTATATATAACCTTAAAGAATAGGGACTGACATTATTCAGACTCTTATTGCACCAATTTGTATAGGTGTCAGAGAGCTCTGATGTTTACGCTTAATTGTGTACATGATTTTGACTAGATCTAGGAATGAAGTGTTTTTTAATTATGTGATTTAGATATATCTCAAGAAAGTAAACTCACTCAAATGTAATTAAATTGTTGAAAAATGAAAATACCTGAACTTTGGAAAATTAACATTTTTTTTCAAAGAAAGCATTTTATAGGAGGATGAATTTTAAGTAGAAAATGAAATAGATGACTGGGCACAGTGGTTTACGCCTATAATCCCAGCACTTAGGGAGGCCAAGGCGGTTGGATCACCTGAGGTCAGGAGTTTGAGACTAGCCCAGCCAACATGGGTGAAACCCCATCTCTACTAAAAATACAAAAATCAGTTGGGTGTGGTGGTGGCGCATGCCTGTGATCCCGGTTACTCAGTAGGCTGAAGCATGAGAATCACTTGAACCCAGGAGACAGAGGTTGCAGTGAGCGGAGATCATATCACTGTACTCCATCTTGGGTGACAGAGTGAGACTCAGTCTCAAACCCCTCCCCCCACAAAAAAAATGAAATAGATAAAATATTTGCTTATTAAGTACCTGAAAACATTATTTAATATCTGAATTTACCTTTACTTTGACTGAATTAAAATCAAATAAACAAGCAAAAGTGAATCAAGTATTTAACTGAAACCAAACATTTGTCTGTAAGATTTTACTTTGGAAGCAGTTCCTGGTCTCTTTACCTTTTTCTTTTCAGTGAGGAAATTATGATGGCAATTCTTGTTCTATGGAAACTGTTAGATTATGTTATCTGATAGCTCCATTTGCTTGGTTTGAAGACTATATACTTCAAAGTTTAATTAATACAATAATTTACTCATCTTCTAATCACCTTTAGAAGATGAGTAAAATAATTTATCTTGAATCTTATAAAGGAAAGGTGACATGTAAAACAAATACATTACATTGTAAGGGTTAGGCTGGGTGCAGTAGCTCATGCCTGTAATCCCAGCATTTTGGGAAGCCAAGGCGGATGGATCACCTGAGGCCATGAGTTCAAGACCAGCCTGGCCAACATGGTGAAACCCCGTCTCTACTAAAAATACAAAAATATTAGCTGGGCATGGTGACACATGTCAGTAATCCCAGTGACCTGGGAGGCTGAAACAGGAGAACCACTTGAATCTGGGAGGTGGAGACTGCAGTGAGCTGAGATGGAGCCATTGCACTACAGCCTGGGCAACAAGAGTGAAACTGTCTCAAAAACAAACAAACAGTGTAAGGATTAAGTTAGAAATTGAGCCCTAACATAAGTTGAAGTAAACTCTTGACTTATTTGGGAGTTTTTAGGAATGTTAAGCAAGAATTCAGGTTTTTGTTTTTTTTTTTTTTTTGAGACTAAGTCTCACTCTATCACCCAGGCTGGAGTGCAGTGGTGCAATCTAGACACTCCCTGCAACAAGTGATTCTCCTGACTCAGCCTCCCAAATATCTGGGATTACAGGTGCATACTGTCGTGCCTGGCTAATTTTTGTATTTTTAGTAGAAATGGGGTTTTGCTATGTTGGTCAGACTGACTTCGAACTCCTAACCTCAGGTGATCCACCTGCCTCAGTGTCCTAAAATGCTGGGATTACAGGTGTGAGTTCAACTGCCCCTGGCTGAACTCAGATTTTTTTTTAAAAAAAGCAGGAAAAAGCACTGTACATGTCTAAATATAAGGTGATACCAAGACTTGCCTGTTCACGTGCTTTCTCAGTGAGATACTTTGCATGCCTAAAACTTGTAGACATAGATATGAAATAGTTAAATATCTACCCACATTTTAATATATTCATTTACTTCCACACATACATTTTTAAAATCACATATTACATAAAGTATTAATTTAGAAATATTACTTTTTTTCACCCTTACAGTTCATTGATTTTATTCAGATGCTTCACATGTGGTTTGGCACCAGTGCCTGACATCACCAACTCCCCTGTTTTGAGTCATCTCATGCAGTTGTCCAGCACACATTATTTCTGCCTAAATTTTCCGAGACTCATTGTTTTTTGATAAAAACGTGATTCTGTCACTGTTAACTATATGCCAAACCACATGTGCCCTTTGCATAATAGGGGGGCAATTTTTTTTAATGTGCTCTGTAGGTGAATATGTTTGATCTCTAGCTTCTTAAAGTTATCTTTAATGGACTTTTGCGTAATCATATCCAGCATTTGCAATTATAAGAAATAATTACAAAATGTATATGGAATTTTTGCTTTCAAAAGGATATCTTGTTAGATTATATTATACCTATATAAGCATTTAAAACTAATAATGATGGGATTCTTTCAGCCCTATTTCTTTTCTCTAAACCGAGTTTTGTTTTTCATGACAGAGTAATACAGAGACTTGGATAGAGATTTGGCTATGAGGTGACTCTGTCTTTCCTGAGACATTATCTTAGGGAAAGAAAAATACTTGCCTTATGCTTTTACATGTATGATACTTTTTTTTCCCTTTCAAGGTTATTCTTTAAATCTTTATTAAAGTGCAATGTAATGTAATAAAGCAGATAACCTGGAGAGGGGAGAACTTCATTTAATGGCAAGTTGAGGTGATGTTATTAATTTTGTGATTTTTTTTCTTATCTGAGTGTATATCACAATGTTTAAAATATCAAACATTAAAGAAACATTTGTATCAAAAAGCAAATGAGTCAATAAATGGATATACTATGTGGTAGACATTTTTTAAAGGACATTTCCATAGTTGTATGATAATATCTATGTGAGATTTTTACTAGAAGGTAGCACTTAATTTGGCAGGAGATGTTGTCCTTGTCATTTCCTGATAACTATTAACTGCATGCTACAGAAGCTAAGAACAGCTAGTGCTCTTATAACAAAGGGTGATTGGGGGGTTGATAGGGCTTGGGGATCCAAGAAGGTTTAGAATAGTCATTGGTTTCTGTCTTGGATATTTAATGAAATGCTTACTTTTAAGAATTTTAACAAATTGAAGTTGCAGATATTTTTACTTTCATATGTTCCATGAAAAAATCTATTGTAACACTTGGCAGGAAAAAATATCACTTTTATGCTGGAACTTCCATCATTGGTTGAAAAATGTTTATATTATTAACATACCAAAAGTTCGATAATTCAGTTCTACAATATTAGCAATAAATTGTACCAATGAAAATAATGATGAATTATCATTGTTATCTCTTAACAGTGGAAAGAGTGGAACGAGAAAACCTTTCAGACTATTGTGTTCTGGGCCAGCGTCCAATGCATTTACCAAATATGAACCAGCTGGCATCCCTGGGGAAAACCAACGAACAGTCTCCTCACAGCCAAATCCACCACAGTACTCCAATCAGAAACCAAGTGCCCGCATTACAGCCCATCATGAGCCCTGGTCTTCTTTCTCCCCAGCTCAGTCCACAACTTGTAAGGCAACAAATAGCCATGGCCCATCTGATAAACCAACAGATTGCCGTTAGCCGGCTTCTGGCTCACCAGCATCCTCAAGCCATCAACCAGCAGTTCCTGAACCATCCACCCATCCCCAGAGCAGTTAAGCCAGAGCCAACCAACTCTTCTGTGGAAGTCTCTCCAGATATCTACCAGCAAGTCAGAGATGAGCTGAAGAGGGCCAGTGTGTCCCAAGCTGTCTTTGCAAGAGTGGCATTCAACCGCACACAGGTACAATTAGCATTGAACACTGTAATTAACAATAATACCAGGGACAGAATTGAGATAGGTTGTAATTATTTTTATCTCTTTAAAAAGTTTTATGGATCTCAGCACATATAATTAGATTAATTAATAATCTTTAGTTCATGAAATGCTATCACTATTGATCAATGCATGACCCTGATTAATTAATTAACTAATTGATTAATTTTAATAATATAGACATCTTTGAACCCAACATGCAGCTCAGGACCCCAAATGTTACTAATGACTTGGGTATGTACTCTCTCATCCTCTCCATTTATTGTTCCCAGATGTAACTCTGATCTTGAATTTTGTGATTATCACTCTCTTGCTGGTTTCCTTTTAAAACAAGTTATAAACCTATGCATACCCAGACAATCTATTTTTTCCCTTGGTTTTGAACTTTATAATAGGAATAAAATTATATTTTATAATTATATAAGTCAAGTTTTATTTAAAAATTTATAAAAATTCTTCAAAACATACAAGTTAGGTTTGAGATATTAATAAAATGATAATGGATAGCTTACTTTTATTTTTAATGTTTGAGAGAATTATACGCCAATATAACATTAAGTATTGAAAACATAAACAGTTAATTCATGTACGTCTTATTTTATCGAGGGTGCTTATATGTAAGACGTTCTTTTCCTCCAGTAATTCTTAAACTGGAGTGTACATCAGAATCACCTGGAGAGCTATGAAAACAGAGTGCTGGGCCTTGTCCCATAGTTTCTGATTGAGTAAGTGTGAGATTGGATTCAGAAATGAATATCTCTAACAAAACCCCAGGTGAGGCTGATGACACTGGTCTGGGGCCACATGTTGAGAAACACTTACCTAGCCCTTATATGAGTAAGAACAAAGCAAATGTGCATAACCTCAGGGAGCTGGTGATCTAGTGGTGAAACCGTGTAACCAGATAACTAGAATAAAATGTGAAGTGTGATGAGTAATGTGGGAGAGTATAAGCAATGATTGTGGTGGAGGTTCATGGCGAGCTGGAGGTGAGGAATACTTCCAGGAGAATGAATATGGTAAGCCTTCAAGAAAACAGTAGGTTAAAGGTTCAGCACCTGGTAAATGCAAGGCAGGAAGCTAAGCTCTGTGTAGATGCAAAGAGGGAAAAAGATAATGGGCAAGCACTTATGTAAACAGCACACTAGAGTATTAGGTTGTCAAGGGATTAGACCTTGAAGAATAAATAAAGTACAGCAGCCAAAGATGAAGAAGAGTATTATTTTAAGCTAAAGAAATTCATAGGAAAAATGTTGAGTTAAAAAATGCAGGAATAATTTGAAGACATAAAACAACTCATTTCTCAGAAAAACCCTATGAATGTACAGAATGTAGGAATGCCTTCATTTATCTGATACCTGTTCACAGACACATGATAACATGCACTATAGATGGACCTTACAAATATAAGAAAGCATGCTGGATCGAAACTCCAGTAGTTTGGAAGATGCAAGAATGTTTCCAAATTTAATGATTATTTCAGGAGTTAAGAGGCTGGGCATGGTGGCTCATGTCTGTAGTCCCAGCACTTTGGGAGGCTGAGGTAGGGAGATCACTTGAGGTCAGGAGTTCAAGACCAGCCTGGCCAACATGGTGAAACCCCATCTCTACTAAAACAAAACAAAACAAAACAAAACAACTAGCTGGGAGTGGTTGTGCGTGCCTGTAGTCTTAGCTACTCAGCAGGGTGAAGCAGGGAAGAATCACTTGACCCAAGGAGGTGGAGGTTGCAGTGAGCCTAGATTGTGCCACTACACTCCAGGCTGGGCTACAGAGCAAGACTCCGTCTCAAAAAAAAAAGTTAAGTGAAAACTCTCACTGGAAAGAAATCTGATAAACGTCGGTAAATTGGATTGCCTAATGCAAGTTAATGCTCAAAAAATGCACCTAAGTGAGATCTTACACTGGTTATAAATATTATATGTTTATCAATGGTTCATTGTTAAAGAGAGTCTGTGTACTTTTGGTGTCCACTTCTTTTGCAAGAAAACATTGAGGTAAGAATTTTGTAGATACTCTTTAAGCAATGCTACATGAGTTAAATAGACAGTGTTTTTAAGTCAGTTAATACTTTTTTTCTCTATTTAAAAGTGTGTTGGGTCTCTGGTTGAATTGAAATGTATTTCTGTTATGTAGGCAATTTAAATTTTTATTAGTCTTGAAATTGTCCTATGATTAATGAGACCTTGAAAAATGAGTTTTTGTTAATGGTTGGGATTTTCCTACTGGCCTCATGTGGCAAGTTGTGGTTATCTCTCATTATATATTTTCTACTTTTTCATGGGAAAAACTTCTAATTTTGGTGTAAAGATATTCGTTATATTTTCATGCAAAGAGTTGTTATCAATTTGCAAGTATAAAAAATGCAAGTATAGTTGGTAGTTGATAAGAAAGGTAGATAATAAAATGTAAAAGGAAGCTCACAGATTGAAAAGGGTCTTGAGTGCCATGACAAGAGCTCTGAACTTTAACAGGCAGTGGAAACCATCTAAGGTCTTATGTTGGAATGTGCCGTACTCAACCATCTGAATTAGATCTTACAGAGGGTTGATAGCAAGAGGGTAAAAATATGATTCAGGAGGCTACTGCAAGTATCCAGCTGAAATGTATGGAGGTCTTGAACTAGGCTGGTGGGCAGGGTACAGAGAAGAAACATTTTGGAAATAAAATTGTCAGAAAGTATATGAATGGATAAAGAGAGGAGTAGAGCTGACACCGAGCTTCAATCCCAATGACTAAGAATAAAGGTATAATTATGAAGAGAATTGAGGAAGACATGGAAAGAGTGGTTGGAGTAAGGTTAAAGCCATCATTTTAGATTGGGTTATTTTGATATTGAAGTGCTGGCCAACTTCTTTTTTTTTTTTTTTTTTTTTTTTTTTTCTGGCCGACTTCTTAAGTGAAAATGTGCAACAGTCATTGAAAATATGAGTTTGGCACTAGGGATTGTTACCAGTGCTAGAGAAAGAGGTTAGAAATTGTGTCACAGGGTCTGGGACAGGAAATGGTAGAGTCAGGGTATGGAAGGGGAGAATCCACCGCTATTGCCACCACCACCAGCAGCAGCAGTAGCCCCAGGAAAGAAAGACAGAAGAAAGGAGATGGGGACAGGTAGAGATGGAAGAATAGGGACACAGTAGTGGAAAGCTAAGAAGTTAAGAGAAAGAGGCTTAAAACCATGTCATGAGATTTGGCAGTTGGTCGGAAGAAGACTGGCAAAGTTTAGAGTGTAATTTCATTGGAATGATGAGGACAGGAGTTAGAATTCAGGAGTTAAGGAGTGATTAGCTGTTGAGGATGCAGGAGTAAGTACTTCCCAAAATTTGATGTTGAAAGGGAGGCCAGAAGTGGGTGGGCAGTTTGGATGTGATGGGGGTCAATTTGAGATCACAGGATTTAGGAGGTAGTTTGGGGCCTCACAGCATGAACTAGGGATGGTACCAATCATTGTGGTTTGGTAACGGTCTTCTGCAGCATTGAAACTGCAGGACTGTGAGCAAGGAAGAAACACAGTGGGATTGTTTGAGGTTTGGTGCTGACATTTTAGGTATGGCAGGAGACCAAGAGAGGTGAAATCTCTTGCTCCCTTGACTCTTAGCTAATTTATACATTCTAATATTGAAAGAGTCTGTTAATATCACTTGAGAATGAGTTCAGAGGTCCTGACAGACTCTCACATGTTCCAGACATCACTCCTCCATTTTCTCTTGTGATTCAAAGTACTCAGGCAATATTTGTGTGTCCGTAGTTATCTGGACTGGAGTTATGAAAGGCTCTGATCCTTTTGAGTAAGTCTGTTGCATACTACTGCAAATTAAAAATTGGAAGGGTCTATCTTTTGGCTCTGTATTTTGCAATTATCGCTCTCTCTCTCTTTCAATCTCTCTCTCTCTCTCTCTCTCTCTGTGTGTGTGTGTGTGTGTGTGTGTGTGTGTGTGTGTTCTTTCATCTCTCATTCATGTGCATGAATAGGCATTTCATGGCTAGCCAACGTTTTATTGCCTAATTATGTATACAGCTCCTTTGGCTAAGGATAAAATTGAAGGCATGGTTGTATTACTTTGAATTTTAGAAGCAAACACAGTATACATTTTATCCAAGTAGCATGAAGCCTGAGAGAAAACTCACAATGAGGTAAAATAAAAGACAGACCGTATTGGTGAGAGGATATACTTTGCCAAGGCCCTAGACTCCTGGAGGTCTGTCTTCTCCCATATAATCTTTTTTGTCTATTTTTATGGATTAATGATTTTTCTTTGGCATTGCCATCTTTGAAGTGCCAAGTTATAAAAGGTCTAATTGAAGCATGGAACACATTTTATTATTTTCCTCCTGCCATTAAATTTGTAAGATGGCTACACCCAGAAAGAAACATTCACTTTCAATCAACATGAGCTTGAGTTCATGGGCCAGCCTTGAGGATATCAAATGGAAACTGCATAGGAATGTATGAGTATTTCCTTTTAAAATTCTGCTTTTAATTTGGAAAAGCTTTTCATCCCTCTGGGATCATAACCTGTTGTGTATAAAGCCCAACCTAATCAAGGTAGATGGTATTGACAGAATGACATAGTTTGAACTTAAGCAGGAGGTCAGCAGGCAGATTGTTTTTTGCTGTATGTACTGTAGTCACTAACAGCAGGACTGGGCAGCTGGTTTTACCAGCAGCATTGTTAAATGGAAAATATGGTATATTATGCCCCATGAAACCAACCATAGATTTTCCAAATGTTTAGACTTTTTTGAGTGAAGTCAGACATTTATGGATGATATAATAACTTGCCAACTAGAATAAACAAAAATAAACATTGTAGCATATCCTCAGTCAATTGAATATTTTCCAGAAATAGTTCATGATTTCTATTATTCATATATTATCATTCAATAAAAAGCATTTTAATGCTTTCTGTCACCTTATATTTTGTGTTCCTGGATTTGTACTTCGTGATTATACTAAGAACAAATCTAATGTGTGTATGTGTGTGTGTGTCTGTGTCTGTGTGCAAGTATGTATAAAATAATATGCAAACATTTACAAATAAAGCTGGAACTGTTAAAAAAGAATAACTTCCCAGTTTTTCTTAAGACTTCCAGATGAAAAACTTAAATTCATAATAAATAACATTTCAAATGTCGGTTCTCCAAAGAGAAACTATTCATTACCTTGTTATGGCTGATTCATTGTCACCATATCATTTGATTATGTAAAATAACATAATTAAGAGAATAGAGCCATATTTTCGAGAGCTTCTTTTTAGTTTATTTTTATTTTAATAAATATGTCTTTTAAGAACATAAAATGTATTTGTTTGATAACATGATGCCCTGTCCACACTTTATGACAATGTCATGGCATCTGCTGGAGTCAAAAATAGACAGCCTTCTGCTAATATGATTTTATTTTTTTATTGCTTTTTTTTAATCCTTACATTTCTCTTTTGATTTGCTAACAAAAACACATACTGTCTAAACTAAGAACATAAAATTGAGTCACTTGTTCTGGGCTGGAGATACAGCACGTTAGAGGTCGTGCAATGCCAGGATATGGGATCTTCACAACGGGCCTGGGACTCATGTGTTTCTAGACACAGTATGGCAGAGCCTTGTGTCCTGTCTGTTCCATCAGGGTGGTCATTATGATCTTTTATAAAATACATTCTGAATATCACCACTCTTTTTTTTTTTTCACTAGTCTTTTGAAGATAAGATTAGCTCTGCTTTCTCTGTCTCTAAAGACTTTTATGGCAAATGAGACCCAGTGAAAACAGTAAGGTGAAAGTGATAAGGCAATTTCTGACCTCGCCATTAATATTAGGGCAATCCTGTGATATATTTCTAAGCACTTTAACCTGTGGCCACAAAGTGAGATGGATGATTATACACTAGAGGAGGCTCAGACAGATGACATTCCTGCTCGGTTTTTGATGCTCTCCCACCCCCACCCCTCCCCTGGTTTTACTTCTGAAAGTTTTAAGTCTCCTATTAGGCTCTTCCATTAAAGGGCTCTCCTCAGTTTGGGCTGCTGATGTTCTTTGCTCATCCTGTCAGAGATGGAAATGCTTACCACTGTCTGATGGGTACAGGAGGATGAAAACAATGCAGCTCCCGGCCTCCTTAACTTCCACTCCATAGTGCTCTGCAGGGCCAGGCTGAAGCTGGGACTTTGCTTGTGTTTCTTCTCTTCCCTGACCTGCTTCTCACACTCCCTCAGCAGTTTTCTTTGCAAGTCCTTCTCAATAAACCACTTGTGTGGCAGTCTCTATCTGAGGATCTGTGTTTTATCCCAGATTGTTGATCTATGCCATTTCTAGCCTAATTGGTCATGCCATGGGGTAGTAAGTTTGAGTAAAACCTATCTATAGTTTTATGTCCACTTTCTTTGCAAATCAAAAGCCATATGTTATTATGGCACTAGTATAGAATTTTTTACTCCTTTCTTTTGAAAATATCACCAGTATTATTGTTTAAAACCTACACCCCCTATAGCTCTGCAATTCAATGGATCAATATTGATATCGTCCAGACTGACTTATGATTGAATGTGGGGAGAGAGAGAGAATGAATAAAAATGAGACAGAAAAAGATGCTGAATTTAAGGCCTTGTGAGATTGCCAAATTTGACTTAAATGAAAACTGTTCTTACTGGGTCTAAATGGCAAATTACATGATTCTGTGAGTTTGAGAGTAGCTTTCCCCCTAGGCCCTATCCTTCTCCTATGCTCCTGCAGTGATGTGGGTAGTGTCTATGGGAATCATAGTAGCAGGAACCAGTAGGACAAGTGCTCTGTCAGGTTTCCTTTTTTTTGTTCCTATATTCATTCTTCCTTGCTTATATTTTGAATTCATTTTAGTGCTGACATACTTTGACTTACTAGGCCTATGTGCATGAAATATGTTGCTTGACTGTTTAATTTGTTTACATCTTTGCCTTTTGACAGTGTGATTATGAATTCCAACTTTAAGCATTCTTTTGCCCTTTGTTACTTTGTGGACTTTAAAAAATTAACCAGGGGTTTGTGCCAGTATAGAAAGGTTTATGACAGTATTTTAAAAGGCTTAATATTACTGAGGGATGGTTGTAGAATATCCACTGACCTATAATAAGCATGGTTTCATAAAATATGTACAGTAATCTTTCTTAATAGATAAACTATTCTCTAATTTATTTAAAAATCCAATGACCTACATATTCGTATGTTCAAAAATCCCCCCTTTACTAACATTGTTTCTCCTCTGAGACCTTCTATCTGAGCAAATCTGTTAAATGAAGTAGAGGAAGCTTTGAGCCAAACTAGGCTAAATCCAGTGGAACGGATGCCCTGTCACATGTGAACGGGAGCATTAGAATGCCGGAAAAGGGAAATCAGGTGTGATCCTCATATCTTCTCTATACCACTGTGTCCTTACCTTCGTTGCAGAGTTCAGGAAACATCCTTATGCAAGCAGTTAGCAATAAGAAGTCTGTATCATTTGAAAATGAGACATTTGCCACACTCATTATTTGTGTTGTATGGCTATTTTTTTCTTTCTCTAGCAGATCATGCCATAATTAAGAAAGTTTCAGGTTCATTTTGTGTCTCAGGTAGTTCTTCTGAGCTGATTCTTAGAAACATATTTGCAAGTCGTAAGTACAGGTGTGTTTTGCAAAATGTGCTATTCTTTTGTGACAGCAAGTCTCTAATTTGGTGTCTTGCTCCTTCAGTTCATTGAAAAAGTCACAGAGTTACATAGTTTGCAACCTTACATCAAATGCCTTGCTTCGGAAAGCTGTGCATCCTGGTCTTATGTGATAGAGAACAGGATTTTAAAAATTCTTTGAAACTCAAAGAATTTGTTGACCCGTCCTCATTTGACTAGTTTTAGTTTTTGTGAGACTTTGTAAAAAAATCTACAGTTTAGTCATTAAAGCCACATCATTTGAAGAAACTTAAGACAGGTTCATAAATACAATTTATGAAGTCACTCAGGAACGGAGATTGTTTTCAATGGATTGGGTAATAAGGTTGAATGATGTATCAGGAAAGCTGACAGTAAGGTCAACTGCTAAAATGTAAACTTTTCGTGTGAAATGACATGGCTTTTACTTTTATACTTTATTGACACAGTGTTTATAGTATATCCATGCCCCACATTATTAAGGTTAAAAATGATGGACTTTCTAAATATTATATTTTGAAGTGGCACAGTTAAGAAGATATATGTAGCAATAACATGAAAATCTTGGCAACCAAAATATTGGGGAGTCTGAGCTTCAGTGTGTTACCAGTCAGTATTTTTGGAGTAGAAACTTCTCTTTAAACTCCTTTGTTTGAGTTATACACATTGTTAGCCGAAGATTGGCACGATATAATCATACATACAGTTTATGTTTCTAGAAAACTTGAGGTTTAAGGTATTCAGAATTCTCTGTCAGCCTGCCTCTGGTCTCAGCTCATTATTTCCCACTATCCAATAGAGATACAAGCGCCCAGCAAGTCATAGAGTAATAGAATACAACGTAAGTCCAGGGGTCTTGACTTCATGGTCCAGTGAGCTTGTTATAAAATGACAAGGAAACCTGTGAAAAAAGGAAGTCCACCCACTGAAAGATGAGCTGTAAATATGAAATGCGTCAGATCAAGCATGAACCTGTTATTGAGTTTTGAAGTAAATAATATACCCTCTTTTGATTTCAGAACATTAAATTAATAAAGTGGGAAGAGATGGCCCTGCTTGCTTCATAAAATAAACAGTCTTTCATTTCAGGATAACTGGCTTGAATTCATAGATTTTCAGATTATAATAATATTAATATCTCCCAGGATAGCAGTGTCTCAAAGTTATTAGATTGCTTGAGGGTAGCCCTGTAGGTAGCAGGTTCCCTTTAGTTCCCCTTGCACATACATAACTATCTGTTGTTAATCGTCACCTTTTTAAGGCAGTTTTAGCCACAAAACCTGAATTGGTAGGTCAAAGGGCTCATCCAAACAGACTTGGGGAGATAGTGGCTTTGTTTGTGTTCTGGTTAAAGAGAAGGCTAATTTAGCAGCTGTCAAACATATGCAACTCTCCTCACACTTCTAAATCCACCGGAAATAGAGACTTGTATGTAAAAGAAGACTTTTTTTTCTCCCTTCTTCACAAAACTCATACAAGAGAATCAGAAGAAGCAAACATGATGGCATGCTAGTCTGTCTTGTCCTTTATTTTTTTTCCAAGACGAAGTCTCACTCTGTCACCCAGGCTGGAGTTTAATGGTGTAATCTTGACTCACTGCAACCTCTGTCTCCTATGTTCAAGCGATTCTCTCACCACAGCCTCCCAAGTAGCTGGGACTACAGGCATGCATTGCCATGCCTGGCTAATTTTTTGCACTTCAGTAGAGATGAGGTATCACCATGTTGCCCAGGCTGGTCTAGAATTCCTGAGATCAGACTGTCGCCCACCTTGGCCTCCCAAAGTGCTGGGATTACAGGCGTGAGCCACCACACCCAGGCTATCTTTTCCTTTCATCCCTGACCAATGTGCAAAGCCCTTAAAAATTAGTTATTAGACTCATTATAGAAAATTTGGGCTTCTCTGTTTTTACTAAAGAAAACTCACTTTTGGTGAGTTTTATAATCTTGTTTCACCATTCTCTAACAGGAAATGATTGACTCATTTCACAGAGGTCTCTGTCCTCAATGAAGACAGTCTCCTCTCATGAGTATGTTTCGGTAGAAACTTGTACTTTTTTTTTCAATGGGAGTCTTGCTTTGTCACCCAGGCTGGAATGCAGTGGCATGATCTTGGGTCACTGCAGCCTCTGCCTCCTGAGTTCAAGTGATCCTCCCACCTCAGCCCCCGAGTAGCTGGGATTACAGGAGTGTGCCACCACGCCCGGCTAATTTTTTTTTTTTTGTATTTTTAATAGAGATGGGGTTTTGCCACATTGGCCAGGCTCACCTCAAACTCCTGACCTCAAGTGATCTGCCTGCCTTGGCCTCCCAAAGTGCTGTGATCATAGGCATGAGCCACCACGTGCGACTGAAACTTGCACTTTTTTTTTGAGACGGAGTTTCGCTCTTGTTACCCAGGCTAGAGTGCAATGGCGAGATCTCGGCTCCCCGCAACCTCCGCCTCCTGGGTTCAGGCAATTCTCCTGCCTCAGCCTCCCGAGTAGCTAGGATTACAGGCACGCGCCACCATGCCCAGCTAATTTTTTGTATTTTTAGTAGAGACGGGGTCTCACCATATTGACCAAGATGGTCTCGAGCTCTTGACCTCATGATCCGCCCGCCTCGGCCTCCCAAAGTGCTGGGATTACAGGCTTAAGCCACCGCGCCCGGCCGAAACTTGCACTTTTAATGCAAAAGTCCACTGTTGTATTATTTAACTAGTCTCCTGAAATTCTGAGTGATGTTATATTTACAATATTTTTTTAATATTATTTTAAAAATTCAAGGAAACACTAGCTTTAGATCCCATTATTTATATATATTTTCACCATTGCTCATTTAAACCAATTTAAAATATATATAAAAGGAGTTTTCCTTTCATGACCATTTATTAAAATGATGATCACTTGGCCTTGGGTTAATTGCACATTTGCTCAAATAAAGTGAAGTAAGTTTAAAGGCCAGAAATGCTGAGAGAAAAATATAATTGTTATCAATTTGAAGTTACTAGGTTGTGTCAATTTTATGTACAGTTCTGTGCCTAAAACTGTCAGTATAGACTACAGAATTTACTTCCAAACTACTTTGACTGCAGTACCTATAAGAAATACTTTTTACATCATGAACTGGTACACACCCACAGATGTGCATGTGCCCACACGTCTGTATGTCTGTCTCTAGCTATATCTCATTTCCACCTCTCCGTATCTATAGATTTCTAAACCAAAGGCTTCATGAAAGAAAGAAATCCTTCATGGAACAATGCTGTTACCATGTATGAAACACTCTGGTACTTTCTAAGATTTTTAATTCCAATTTATAATACAAAGTTATGATATGCTAAATTAATTTTATGATCCACTAATAATGGCCCATGTTTGAACAGTGATACAGATTAAAGCTGATTTTAAAAGATGGCAAAATTACTTAGAGAAAGGCAGTTTCTTCTCTAAACTACTCTTCTGAAGTATAAATTGAATATCTTAATTTAGTGTTATCTAGAATATTCATGTGGTCATTTTGCTTCATATAATTTATTACATTTTTCTTTCTACTCTTCTCTATGTCAAATAGTTTTAATTATTCCACTTCCTAAAAGTTATTATTTGTATTTTCTGCCTTCTATATGAGAAGACGTTTAGCAAAATATAACTAGTGTCTTGAATATATATAAAGTTGTAGCTGTAAAATAAAAATTTTACTGTGATGTTTGTTATGTATTTATTTATCAAATATTTATTAAGTATTCATAAACTATATTAGAAATTCTAATGATGGCTAACATTGATTAAACTCTTAGTATTTACAACATACAGATACAAGCTCTCCAGGGCACCCCATAAGGGAAGCAGAATTATTTTAGTTTTACAGGTGAGGAAACTGTGCCATAGGGAGCCTAATTGATCCTTGTCCAATTAGAGCCCTATTTTGAACCCAGTGAGTCTGATTTCATGACTCACACTCAAAACTACTTTATTCTAAATAATTTCTGCTACCACTGAGTGGAAGATGAAGGACATAATCCCTTCTTCAAAGAGGTACAGAGGGTAAACAGACTTTCAAACCAGTAATCCTTTTGTGATATAATTAGGACTTTGACGTGTCCCATGTGCTATGTGAGAACAAATGCTTTTGACCCTGAAGGTGATTAAAACTAATCCAGAAATGTTTCAGCAGGAAAGAATACTATTTTATACCTGTTTCAGAAAGTGTCAAGTGTTAATAGACTGCTTTGCTTATATTTGAAGGCATCTGATACATTCGAGGTATAAATATTCAATAAATGTATTTTTTTGTTTGTTTTGTTTTAGGAAAGTACTATTTTTGCCAATGTTTTGACAAAGTAGCCAAAGCTCGTAAATTTTTTGGGCAGGTTGCCAGCAGTTGTTTTACAGAACACTCATGGAAACTAGGAATAAGAAGGGCCCAGAACTTTGTGAATGAAATAGTCTTAGTGCCAGGTACTTGAGGTGTGAGTAGAAACCATGTATGTGCCCAGAGCTGAAGAACACTACTAGTAAAACGTTTCCAAAGGGAACCTGTTCATTTCTGTTTGCTTTTACTTTTTGGTGCTAATGTGTTTTATAAATTTTGAATTGGATTGTGTGTAGCCTCTTATTCCAGTACCTAAGACTTCCTAGAGATAGCAAGGAGGAAGGGACAATCATTTCATAGATTAAGTAGGCAAAAACAAACAGACAAGCAAAAAACAGTAAAGTTCCCAGGAACCTGCTCTTGGCTGAGTTCCTCTACTGTATGTGCTCAACTGTGGCTTGGTCAAACGTATTCAGTTAAGGGAACTGTTCTGGCTTCAAGAATGCTCTGTTATATCTACTCACTTTGTGTTACATGCGTACTGTATTCTGACGTGTCCGTTGGCACAAGTGAAGTTTTATTGTATCCACAAAAAACAAATCTGTGAGACAAGTGTTTTACTTAATAAATTTCAGACCTGGGGTACCTGAAATATTTGTTCTAAAGTGAAGTTTTCATGACCCCAAATTTCAGTTTCAATTATCTTGTTTTCAGCAGGCTGAATGAAAAGATATTGAGTATAATGTGAGTCATGGTTTCAATATGTAGCCTGCCAGGGCCTGCTGCTAGCTGTTTAGCAAAGATAGGAGTCCCACCTCCAGAAATTTAAAAAATAATGCATTTGGTGCCTTCGTAGAACCATTCCTGTATATTACCAACAGGCTGCTAAGTGCAAAATATGCAGATTCTGCCACCAGGGAGTTTACTGTATCATGGGAGGAAGGTTTTATAGTAGCACAGTGCAAAAGATGTCTCATAAATGTGAGATAGAACTATCGCTGTTTTGGTTCAAAGGAGGGAGAAAGTATTTCCAACTGCAGTGTGTATACATATATAGATGTATACCTAGTCTTTTAGTGCTTTACAGAATATATCTCTATAGAAAGAACATTTTTCTGCAAACATTACTTTTGTATATGCATTTATATTTGCAGAATACATCAATTCCCTTTAGATGCTCAATTCTATCCACTCCATCCTACTAAAATGCCATGTGCATAGGCTGCCTTTCCTAATAAAGAAATATTGTAATAAAAGAGATTTTATTAAACTAATGCAATAACGACATTTTCTTTGAGGATTTAACACATCATTTTTAATAATAAAAATCAAATTGTCATTGTTGTGCCCTGTATACATTTTATTCAAATTAGACTAAGTACTCTGGCTTCATGGCTAAGCAATGCTCTGGGGTGCGGGGTATGGGAGAGTATTTTTAGCATTACACAAATGAATTTCAGCAGCCAGAATCATAGTTGGGCTGTAGATTATGAATACAGAACCCAGGGAAACCTGTTAATATTTGTGAACAGAGTGGGAAATGCCTCTCATGAGTATCTAGAAGGAAATGAGAGACTGCAGGTTAGGAGAGAAATGATTTTGTCAGGTCAGCTTTCAGGTGGTAGGATACCAATACTTTCTATAGCCATGCTGCTGATTTTAACCCCCTTGGCCAACTCTGAATTGACCACTGAAATTTAAGAGTTCACTTTGTGTGATTAGAGTAGGAGTTTGATATTACATAGTTTTCTTAAGAGGATACCAGTTTTTTGCTTTCCTGTCATCTGGACATAGATATTTCAGAATTAGGTGAAAATTAAGGCTAGCAAGCATACAAAAGGGGTGAAACATGAGGAATAAGGGGAACTTATTTGGAAAGAACCTTCTTTTTTTTTATAGATTTTTTTTTAGTTGTGCTTTAGGTTCCGGGGTACATGTGCAGATCATGCAGGATTGTTGCATAGGTACCTACATGGCAAGGTGCTTTGCTGCCTCCAACCCCCCATCACCTATATCTGGCATCAAGGGAAACATGTGCTAGGTTATCCAGGGGCAGGGTGGTTGGTTGACCCATATGAGTGCCAAGGCTTCTGTAATTTTAATCTGTAAATGGCAGTATGTGATTTTTTTTAACCTTACTGATTGGTTATGATACTATTTGTTTAAAGCAATATATAATTATGAACTAAAATATGTTTTTACTAGTAAATATTTGGAATCATATACCTTTAAAGAGATGTAACTTGATTTTTGAAGAGGATTATCATCCCAGAATTAATAATTAAAATATATTATGAGGGGATAGGGCTTATTATCTCTGTCTAGTCCAGATGTTTCTAAAGAAGTGTTCAGCATATGTTTTTACTTTTAGCATGGGAATCAGAAGTACATCTAAGCTGTCCTTGGGATTTACATGACATTTGAATGTCTATCTTTGTTCACATTGGAACCTAATACTTTTCTACTTATGCTTTCTCTGATAAATGAATATTTTTTGGATTGAGATAGTTTAAAAGCTACATGTTTTAGTAAATAGATGAACATTGCAAGTTACCTTTTCTACTTCTCATTTCAACTGCCATAAACAGAAACAAAATTTCCAGAAAGGAAAACAGTTTCTAGCTAGCTTTAGGCTTTTTCCAAAGGGAAGTACTAGGGTTTGGCTGGGCCAGTTTCCTCAGTACACACCTGGTGGATATCACTTTAAAAAATAAATTACGCCTCATTAAATTACAATTAAATGGAATCGTGATCATTTGTTTTTCTGGAAGGAAGATGTTTTGCATATTGAAAGCCTAATTTGATGCAGGTGACAAAAATGCTGAACAGATTATCTAATATCACTTCATTTTGGGCGGTAATGTTTGCTGCTTAACTACTCCAGTATTTCAGAATCATATTAATATGGACATACTATTTTTGCTTCAAAATATCTTCTATCACTTTATCAGTTTTTGCGCTTTATTTTACAGCTTTTAGGGAAACCGAGGTTTGTCTTGGTATTCCCGAATAGGCATTTGCTTTCTCTTTCTTCAAATGTTCTAATACTCCCCAGTTTCACAAGCTGCCCAATTTTCATTGTAAGTCTGTATCCATGTACTATCTATATTTAAAGTTCCAGCTAAGTTAAATCGTACCTCTTCCAAAATTTTTTTCCCTGGATCCTGCGGTTGACAATACTTTCTCCCTCCTTTGAACCAAAGTGACACTAGTTCTGGCTTACATTTTGATGATGTGTGGCATCTTTTACTTTGTGCCACTATAATACCTTCTCTTTCCCATCGTAGGGTAAACTCCTAGGAAGCAGAATGTGTCTCTTATTAAATCTCTTCATTCCTCTAAGAACTTTGTATTCAATCATAAATAACAAATGAATTAATAGACTAATCTGTTATTTTTTGAGACTAGGTATATTGAATTTGGGGGTTCCCTAGAAAATTAATGGGAGATATTGGATTTAGAGGTTTCCGAGGTAATCCATGAGAGATATAGCCTGATCCTAGAGAATTACTTGTGGTCTGAGAGCCATGAAGAACAGATATCTGTTAAAATCTATTCAGTAATGACTTTAACTGTTGCTGTCAGGAGTGGCATGGACTCCCTAAGCGGCTCAGGCTCAGCATGCCTAAAACCTGGCCCAGGTGTGGGTTCTGTTATTGCTCTCTTACAGGGTTAAAGGCTCCTCAAAGATAATTTCTCACCTGTCCCAGACAAGATTTCAAAGGCTAGGGCAAAAACTTGGAAGTAAATTTTATAGAGCCATTCATGATGGCATTTCCCCGACTTTTCTGAATATCAGCATGTATCATACACACCAACAATTTGGGACCAACTACATAAAATGTTAAGGAAGGATGGAAATAAAAAACTCGTTGGCACAGAAGGTGCAGACTCAGAATCTGTAAGGTCATTTAATTTGTTATGAAGAAATATTATTTTAAAATACTAGAAAAAATAAGGGCATCAATTTTTCATAAAAAAAATTTGCCCCATTCTTTGTTGTGTGTGTAGAAGCAGCAAGCAGGCTAAATTATAAGCAAACTAGATGACATTATAGTAAATTACTGCTCATTTTGTACTTTGAATTATTTTTCTTTTAATGAATATTTTGCCAAACTCCTATATTCTTTGGTGGTCCTGGAAATCATATGAAGCCTGCAAAATGTTAATTAGGCTGTAGAAAAGGCCAATTTGAGGTTCTCTTTACCTGACTTCCTTCTTTTTCCAGTGGCTTGTAACCCAAGAATTATTTTGGAGGGTATCGCTCTACCTTGTGCAGATGTTCCTTCTGCTCCTTTTAGTCAACATATTTCCTGGTCTTACATGATCTCAGCTCACACTGTGGAGGGAATTGTTTTAATGTGTCCCTGGAGAAGCTTCTGTTGCCTATGATGAGGAAAATACTTAATGATCACTTTACTCAATACTTGCAATATATTTTAATATGATTACTGATATGAAAGTTTAATAAGCTATATCCTGGTTAATTTATTAATTTCCCTCCATTTGCACATTCTCAATATTCATGACCTTTCTATTCATAAAAGTAGATCTTTTTTTTCAGTGCCCAGGTGCTGTGCCACATTTTCTATGTCCCAGGCTACATAATGGGAATGTCCAACTGACACCTCCAGCTTGGCTGGTTGATAATTAAAATGCCAGATGACATAGTGGCAAGGGCTTTAGAAATATTTATGTGAGATAAATTATTAATTTATGTTCTATTCAAGACAGTTTCAATATGATAAACATTTACTTATCTTGATAATTAGATGGGGTGATTTGTGGTATATGAAAGTTATGCTGTCTATTTTCTTCTGATCTTTTTCTCCTCTGATGATTTTCAACTAACAAAATAGACTCACTTTCCATTTATGAGACTGCAGAATTTGGACTACATTTTTAAACATCCCAGTCTTAATAGTTAAAAGCACATAAATAACCCAAATGAAAAACACTCAACAAAACAACTAAAACTCTTCTTGTGCCCACCAGTGAGTCACTTGTTATTGAAAATGTCTGTGGTGAAAAGAATCTGCTTTGGGACCATAGCTACACAGATGAGAGTTTTAGTAAATAATTTAGAACAGTGTTCTGATTCTCTGGGGGTAAGATATGTAGGTGACACTAGCTACCTTGTTGGTTTGAGGCTTTATCTTCAATTAAGCATGTGAAACAGAGGCAACAGTATATTCCACCAGCCTTTAAAAATCTAAATATTGTATTCACCTCAGAAATGGATGATCAGTCATTCTCAAGGATACTTCATCTTGATTTTTTTTTTTTTGGAAATGGATTAATTTCCCTGCAAGCTTGTCCAGTATATAAAAAATGTAGGAGAAGGAGCTATATAGTTTTAAAATGAAAAAAAAAAAAAAAACAAGAAAGAAATTGAAACACTCTGTGTTTTTAAATTTTTTTTAAATTAAGGATGAGCAAACATAAATTTGAGCCATGGTTCATTAGAATAGTATTTTTGTTATGTCACTATTTTGTATCCAAAATGTTTGCTGTAATATACTCCACAACTTGTGAAAATAATTTCACAGGGGAAGAATAAATTTATAAACTTTGCCTTTGAGATCTCTTGAGTATAATGATAATAACTAAAACAATTTATCTATGTTGACCCTAAAACTCCTTCAAGTTTTAGTCATTTGAAATTTATTGAAATCCCAAATTTATGTATGATCATGAAAGAGCAAAAGAGGAAGGAGGGAGAGAAAAGGAAAAAGACCAACTCATCCTTTATATGCAGAATTTATCATTAAAGAAGACTCAGAAAATAACAAAAGAAGACTCAGAAAATAACAATCTTAGTGGTCTTTACTGGTATTGAAAATTGAAATCCACTTTGCTCTTGCTTCTCTGCATATTCATTTGAAGATTTGTATGTTGAAAACCAATTCATTATGAATATTTCAGGTTGCTTAGTGCAAGTGGAAAGTAGGGTAACTTTAGGCAGTACTGACTTTTAATTTCAGAGTCAATACCTAGATTATATCACATTTTCTGGAAGATAAGTGTCTCACTCGTTTCTTCTAAAAGCATGACAGGAAATGTGGATGTTTTCAAGAATCATGTACCAGTCGGTTGTTTTTACATACACATCCTATCTTGTCTCCTCCTTTGGGCATGCATGCATACACACTCACACAGTCACACACACCACACACTGATCTCTAGCATTTATACCAGGTATTATTTAGAATTTCTCTAAATCAAAGTTACATGACACCCAAATTGTGAAACTGACAGATGACATAGTGCTTGTAAGGTTCCTGGTAGTAGAATTGACTATGTGATGTTCTGAGTGGTGGCTGCTTCCTTGGAGTGCTATGTGACACACTGCCTATAAGTGGCATTTGCTTCACTATGTTATAATGCATTGCTTTATTTTAAAACATTGCCTATCTTACCCTGAAGATTTTTGGACCACCAGAGATAGCATATTCCTCTTACATCCATTGCCTTTTCATATTAAAGCCACATATTAGAAATCTGATAGTGTTTCCTTTGCATTAATTTTCACCTGAGTGGAAATGTCTTTGGCATCTGTTCTACTTGACTACAGTTAAAGAAGTGACTTTTCATGATTTGAGTTGCCCCATCTGTTCTAAGATATGGGATTAACATTGCCGCTCTTCCCAGGGGGATAATCCTAAACCCTGTCTTATACTGCTCTGAGAAGCAGTATTAGCTGGGAATATAAAGTGATGTCTCCATGTGATAATCCAACAAGTGTGCAGAATGGAAATGAATCTGCACTGACCCCCAATACTACAGTGTCCCACCTTAGATCTCCAACCCTTTTCTGGAGTCCATACTGTTCTGGAGACTTGGCAACACTTTTCTTTTCTTTGTGAATTCTCTGTCGTCAGAGCACATGAAAACACTAATTTCCTATGTAAAGCTTTTCTTTTGGGTGAGTCACACATTCAGAAAGTGTCTGGGCCTATCATAGCACTCCATGTTGTTATGCTGTGCTCAGCCCTACACCAGAGGTGCCTTCACTTTCATTGCTTTACTGGTGAGATTAGGGCTTCCCCCATGAAGATATCTCATAAAAGATTCAGGTGCCCTCCATACATATGTAAGGGTAACTATTGTGTATGTGGATTGGGAAATTATGAGAGGATTAATACAATGTAGCCATTTGCTCTGTGTCTTTTTTTTTTTTTTTTTTTTTTTGCCATTAAGAAATATCTATATTGAAAACAGTGGCCGGTCATACAGAGATTTAGCCAATTTTTTTTTTAATTGATGTAAATCTCCCATGCTGTTTAAATGTCGAAACTAAATTTACCAAACTTGGCAGATTTGTAAAGCTAAGCAGGACTGCCAAGTGTTCCCAGTTTCAAGCAGAGAGAGTTCTAACAGTTCCTGAAATACTTGTAGGAGGCACCTGGTGGTAATTGCAGTTTCACAATTCTTCCCAAGTGCCTACCTTGCTAGCTGGCATGTCTGTACACCGATGATTATTACAGTGTTGATAAAGTGTCAGAATAGAACAGTCCTAAAATAATGCATATCCCCCAGAAAGCAAGTACATTCCCTTCATACCAAAGAACCCTACAGAATTAGCGTGAGGTTCTTGACATCACAGCCAGCTAGTTAAACCAAGCAAAAGGAGAGAGGGGCAGAAGACAGAAACCACATACATATACCTGCAAATGTGACTTGGTGTATTTTCTCCCTCATCTAATCAGGGATTGTTGTCTGAGATTCTGCGTAAGGAAGAAGACCCTCGGACAGCCTCTCAGTCTCTTCTAGTAAACCTGAGGGCCATGCAGAATTTCCTCAATCTGCCAGAAGTGGAGCGAGATCGCATCTACCAGGACGAGAGAGAGCGGAGCATGAATCCCAATGTGAGCATGGTCTCCTCAGCCTCCAGCAGTCCCAGCTCCTCCCGAACCCCTCAGGTGAGAAACTTGCTCTCCGGAGTTTTCACTCTTTGACTTGGAAACATCTTGCCTTCACTACTTACTGTGTTTTCCCTCGAACACTAAGAGACATAATTCAAGGCTCGGCTCCCCTCCCCTCCCCTCCCCTCTCCTCCCCTCCCCTCCCCTCCCCTCCTCCCTCCTTTTTCTTCTCTCCTCTCTTCTTTTTTCTGAGAAGTAGTCTTACTCTGTCACACAGGCTGGAGTGCAGTGGTACAATCTCAGCTCACTACAACGTCCGCCTCCCGGGTTCAAGCAATTCTTCTGCCTCAGCCTCCCAAGTAGCTGGGATTACAGGGGTCCACCACCACACCCGGCTAAATTTTCTATTGTAGTATAGACAGGGTTTTACCATGTTGTCCAGGCTGTTCTTGAACTCCTGACCTCAGGTGATCTGCCCACTTCAGCCTCCCAAAGTGTTGGGGTTACAGGCATGAGCCACCATGCCAGGCCAATTCAAGGATTTCTTAATCTGCTGAACACGTTGGTCAAAGGATATGAACCTCTGACCATATGATCTCATACTATATTTTCTATCCATTTAGGAAGTCCCATTCTTCCATATATGGTAGGTGAGGGGTGGGTAGGCAGAAGTGGGCACAGGGGCAGGCTCTAGGATGTTTATATATAGCTGCTCAGTTGCTGAAAAAGGAGTTAGGCATTTGTGCTGAAGCTGAGTTTGCATAGCAACACGTTGCTTTCCCTTAAATTGTATGTTTATTTGGTTTGGCTGGATGGGCTGAAGGATGGCTGGGGGTAGGGGGCAGAGGGTAGTTTAAGCTCTGTTTTATGTAGTCTGAAAAAGACAAAATGGAGAAACACTTGTAGTGGAAGCATGCATATGCAGTGGCTAGATAAGAATGACTGAAATGTCACTTGATGATCCTCTAGAAAATGATGGTGGAAAGGTAGGCCTTAATTATTTTCCTTCCTAGATTGATCTCCCCACAGGATTTGGTGATTTCCATTCTTCTTCACATGCTTGAAAAGTATTCTTTTCTTAGACCTCATGCAAATGTATACATCTAGTAATGTGTGCCTCAAAGCTCCTAACTCAAGGGTCAAGTTCTCAGCAGTCAGAGATCATTTCCAGTTCACATCCAAGTCCACTCATTTCTGGCCTACCCCTATTTCCCCTAAACTTTTACTACTCGATAGACTTACGATAAAGCCAGCCCATTCACTGTTGCTACAATGGTTGCAGGTTCTGAGTGATAATTCTTAAAACCAATATTTAATAGGTATACATTTTTTTCTTTTTGAGAAGGAGTCTCGCTCTGTTGCCCAGGCTGGAGTGCCGTGGTGCTATCATGGCTCACTGCAACTTTTGCCTCTCGGGTGCAAGTGATTCTCCTGCCTCAGCCTCCTGAGTAGCTGGGATTACAGGCATGTGCCACTACACCAGGCTAATTTTTTGTATTTTTAATGAAGATGGGGTTTCAGTAAGTTGGCCATGCTGGTCTCGAACTCCTGACCTCAAGTAATCCACTCACCTTGGCCTTGCAAAGTACTGGGATTACAGGTGTGAACCACTGTGCCTGGCCTAATGGATATACATTTATATAAATCTGAAAAATGGGTGGTTGAAAAACCAAAGGTTATTTTGATTAGATATTATAGCTTTGGTTTTGTGAGTATTTTCTAATAAATTCTAAGGAACTGATTAAACATAGAAGCAGAATTGCATTCTAGTAGTATTTGAGCTTTTTCAAGTATATCCATTTTTTCACACATTTTTGTACTCTGCAATAAACTTTTAATTGAAGATTACTTTCTATCATGTACTGCCAAATTTTGTCCCTTACACTTCAGTCTTTAGTGAATTATGAGGTTTAGTTACTGATTAAACCAAAAATAAGTCTCTTGACTGCTTACTTTGGATGAGTGTTACCAAGGATTTTTATTTATTTTTTTAAAAATCTGGGGAATACATATTGAGGTAGTAAGTTGGGCAAGTTGTTAATGTACACTAATATTTACTTCTGCTAAATTCATCAATATTTTTGCCACTTTTGAAGCCTATTTAAACCATTAGAGAAGAGTCCAACCATACTTCATGGCCACTTGACAAGGCAGCTGTTCTTAGAAAGTTGCTTCTACTTGTTAGAAAATAACACAGGTCTGTGTGTTTGTTTTCAGCTCTTCTATACTATTTTCCTAACAAGATTATATATTGTAGGTACCTTTTCAAAGACCTGATAGCTTTCAGTGCTAGACTGACTTAAAAGTCCACACAGGGTCAATATTTTGCTTACTTTGAGCAGAATCCCATCTAGAAAAATAGTTAAAGGTGCCCTTTAGGGATAGGTATAGCAGGGAAATTGCTTATTTAATTTTACAGTTTTGAGATTTTTGAAAATAAATATTTCAACATGTTTTTAAGAATGCAGTCATGGCGGCCGGGCGCCGTGGCTCAAGCCTGTAATCTCAGCACTTTAGGAGGCCGAGGCGGGTGGATCACGAAGTCAAGAGATCGAGACCATCCTGGTCAACATGGTGAAACCCCGTCTGTACTAAAAATACAATAAATTAGCTGGGCACGGTGGCATGTGCCTGTAATCCCAGCTACTCAGGAGGCTGAGGCAGGAGAATTGCCTGAACCCAGGAGGCGGAGGTTGCGGGGAGCCGAGATCTCACCATTGCACTCCAGCCTGGGTAACAAGAGTGAAACTCCATCTCAAAAAAAAAAAAAAGAATGTAGTCATGGCATTGCATTTGTACATTCTCTAGAATTGTGTTCTTTTTCTCTTGGGTAAAGATTGAGAAAGGAGAATTTATTAAAGTCTTTTAAAACATTTTGTGATTACCAACTTAAAATTCTTTATAGACATCTGAACAGTAAAGATCGTAGTACAGTACAGATTTCATTGTGAGAACATGTATTAGAGGAGTACTTACTGAATCAGCTTTTGAGTTGGAGTCAGCAATTTAGTGTACACAGGCAGCTTTACATTGATACAGGGAGATTATTTTCCAGACCCCATGTGTACTTTGTTAGTAGCTGAAAAACAAATTGAAGAAATTTCAGATTTGAAGTTACACCTCCAGTCTCATTTTATTTCTTCAGTTGGCCAGCATTCCTTGGTGTACTTACTAATAACAAAATAATACTAAGATAAGAATGATCATTTGTTAAAACGCTTACTGTGTATTAGGTATTGTGAACGTTTAGCATGAATTCAATTGTCACTATTTTGTGGTATTGTGCCTATTTTACAGATGAGGGAACTGAGGTTTAGATGGATTCAGTAACTTGTGTAAGGTCACATGGCTGAGTGGAAGAGGTAGGATGTGAACTGTAGTTTCTCTGATTCCAAAAGCTGGGCTCTCAACCATATTTTGTAGTTCCTTGAGGGGTTTCATTTTAGCCCTCATGGTTCTAAAGAAGATTTGACCTGTCAGGTAGGATGAGATCCTCAGTGAAGCAAATTAAGAAAACTGAACTGAGAAAGACAGACATGTACAGGGAAAGCCCTGTGGGTTAACTAGAAATTTTGAGCAGAAAAAAGGGTTTCTTTTAAAAAATTACAGAGAATTGAATTTTAATGGGAAAGTCCTAGCCTAGTAAGAGAATTCTTGTAGCAGCATCTGGCATACATTGAAGATTTTAGAGGCAGTATGTAGTGCAGTGTCCTGAGCCCATGCTTTCAAGCCTGGAAGACTTGTGTTCAGATCATGGTTCCTTCATGAGAGGCTGGGTGTCCTAGATTAAGATCTTCTTTTATTTCAGTTTCTTCCTCTTGTAAAATGACAATAAAACATCTATTTCATTGTAATCTTAAAGGAATTAAATGTGATAGCAAAAGTTAAATGCTTTCCGTAGTACCTGGCCCTTAAAAGCACACCATACATTATACTGATTCTTGCTTTGCGGTAATTAGAAAATAGTATGAGAGAAGGAGGTAGAAGGAAAATGGCAGAAGTCACTGAGCACTCTTAGGAAGCAAAGCCTTTATGGAAATGTAGGGCCTTAAGTTCTGCCTCCAGACACCATTGATCACAGGGTCCAAACTGCCTGTTAAACCTTTCTCTGCATCCTGCTGGATCCAGTGGAGAACAGCTCAGGGCATCTGCACAGAGAAACTTGTGATTTGGGGATAACTCTGTTGGTCTGGGATTCTAGGGTGAATGGGGACAAAGAAAAAAAAAAAAACAGGTTTGGCCACTTCAGCTGGTAGTGCACAAGGATCAAGGATGTCTTTTCCTAAAGTCTTGCTGCGGAGGTTCTAAGAAAATGTCTCAGCCCTCTCTTATTAGACACCAGCAAAGCGTTCTAGGGCTCACAGCAAGTAAATGTTATCACCATCTTTTGGATTAAGTAGACTTAAACATTCTAGGATTATCCTAACCCCGAGAAGTACAGACACTTTCTATATTGTCCTTCATTTGTCTCTGAAGCTGATAGGAAATCATTCAATTAAAATGAGCACGGCAGAATACATAAAACCACAATATGAGTTTAAGAAAATGAAAATGGCACATCAAAGGCATTCTGAAGCCTAGTTTTATGAAATGAAATTTTGTTTCATTTCCACTGATTTCCTAGGTGAAATTAGGTGACTGTCTGGGTAGCATAATGATGATAATGATGGGAAACCATACATACTCGAATGACATACATAAAGCTTTAATAAAGAATGAGAGAGACTCAAGAGTGCATTAAATTGAGTAATAATTTATTATTTAGAGACCTCTACCCATTTACTCATTTTTTTCTGGAAGAATTGGCTCTTCTTCCAAGGTTAGCCATTTTTAGAAAGAAAAAGGTAGCTGCATGTGTATTCTGCATGTTTGTTTTGTAGTTAGATGATTGCTTATAGTTTGGTGTCTAGGAGAGTCATCCTACCTGTGAACCATCATCTGGGATACTGTGAGAGAATAGGGTTGACAGGATTCTGCATGTCCTATAGGAATGCACTGCAATTATTTCCAATCACAATTAACCTGATTAGAATAATGGACAGGAAGTGTCCCTCTGTAGCTAATGCAGTTTGGCATCAGCTGACTGAAATCCTTTGATAATTTCTGCACAGATGGCTGGGCTGAATGCAGCACTTTTTAAATTATTATTTTCATGGTCTCTTGGTAGGCCAAAACCTCGACACCGACAACAGACCTCCCTATTAAGGTGGACGGCGCCAACGTCAACATCACAGCTGCCATTTATGACGAGATCCAACAGGAGATGAAAAGGGCCAAGGTGTCTCAAGCCCTGTTTGCCAAAGTGGCTGCAAATAAAAGTCAGGTGAGTGGTTTTTAAAAGAGCAAAATCGAGGGCTGGAATTAGACCCTTCTCCTCCTCCCACCAATAAAAATACATCTGTTCCTATAATAATAATAACAATAATAATCCCCAAGGAACTTGTCATGTTCTGCCTTTTGCTCTCCAGTTTGCTTTTATTCCCGTTGGAGTTCAAAATAGAGATGAGGCCAAAACCCCACCTTTTTTCTTTTAAAGATTAAAAAAAAAATTAGCCTGGAATAATTTATCTCCTTATTCCAAATACTGCAGTGTACCCTTTTTTCCCTCTCCCTTTAAATATATATATATTTGATACATATATCAATATATTAAATATATTTGAACAAAACTTAGAACGTATATGACAGCACCTTTCTGAGACCAAGTTTTAGCCAAGTCTCATCACCTCTCCTGTTCCCAGCAGGGGCATGGCTGACTCTGTTATAATAACCACTTTTCCCCAGCCCCAGAGACAGCTTTTGATGTCAGGTGTTTCTTTTACGTACAGAATACAGTTGTTTTTCCAGGAGAAAACACACATGGGGGAGTGCAGAGTAAGTGCTAAAATCTTTTAACAGAAAAACATAGAAGCTTATCCAGTAAAATTTTTCAGAGTGCTGGGTTTGTGGAGAATGTAATGCTCTGGGGAAAAGAGCAGACAGATGCTTAGGTTTTTTATTTCTGAAAGCAGCAACAGTTGATGGGATCTACTATCTGCTTCAGTTCTTCATTTAAAGGGACCGTCTGCCCAAACCTAGAATCCTAGGTTAGTTTGAGGTACGTGCTTACTTATTTATACCTAGGGTGAACACCTAATGCAGAGTAGAGGAAACAAAAGTTAATTGAAGCATAATTTTGAGAGTCCTTTGATTCTGAGCTTGATTTCCTCTGTGTCCTTATATGACAAATGTTTTCATCCTGCGTATGTAAATAGTAAAATGGTTGATCATCTCCCTAACAAATCTGTTGTGTGCTATAAAGAAAGGAAGTGACTATTGTATTTCTATTAAACAAGAATGTTTTCAATAAAAATTAAGTTTTTAAAACTGAAAAAAATTCAAACTATAGTTAAATGTTTTACTTAGATTAATTATAGAGTATGAGGTTAGCTTTTTTTACCTGCAGTTTTAACCTGATGTAGGTTATTTTCAGATGTTGATAAAAGGAGAGGAGTAGAACATCAAGGAACTTGGAAAGGGATTAGAATGTTTGTTTCCCTTTTCAATTTCAGTGTAGTAATTTTTCCAGATTACTCTGACTTTCTCTCATCAATGAAATCGGCGAAATACAGTTTGCTAAGACACGATGTCCAACCATAGTATGAAGTACATGAAAAGAAAATACCATAGAGCCTCTTAAACTGTTAAATGCATAAAATCCCATGTACCACATGGCAAAATATAATGAGAGTTGGAGCTGTTAAATGAATAAAGCTGTTAAATGCATAATGCCACTTGGCAAAACTACTGTGCATTTAATGGTTTTCCACTGTGTAATAAAGGACATATGTGGTAAATGTGCAGCAAGTATAAAAACTGCACAATTGATTTTGCAAACCTGCCCCTTAGTTGTGACTTGATGTAAATATCAAAGTTTCACACAGTCCTTTTATAAGCAGCTTTTGAGAAAAACTGAAGACCACAGTCTGAGAACTTGATTCAAAATGCCTATAATCTTCCTGTTGACTAGCACTATGGTTTTTGGAAATAGTGATGCCTCCAGCCTCCCAAAATAATTCAGGTAGCTGATTGAAAGCTGTTTTTGCCAATTGGCAGAAGCTTAGCTCTCCAAATTTTTTATGTCTCCTGAAGAAATCAGTAGCCCTGATTTCGTAGAATATGGAGGAAAACATAGTTCTGTGAATGAATATGCTGAAGGTAAGATTGAGCTTAAGTGAGGATAAGAGGCTTTGAGGTTATTCTTTTTTCACTGAAACAATGATCTCATTTTCATTTATAAGTAGGGAACCTTATTGTAAATAGCTGACTAGATAGGCAATTCAGGCATTATGTTTTTTTATAAAAATGATGCTGCCAAACAAAATGAACTTAACTGGTAGTTTCAAAGGCAATTTAACAAATGATATTCACTCTATTTTATAAGTATCAGTATTCACTTGATAAAAGTGAAATCAATTGCATGATTTAGTACATTGCACATGTATATTTGGTGCCTATCCATTAGTATATTTGGTGCCTATCCATAAGATGTATCTATGTGTGTGTACATGTCTATATATATGTCTATACATATACACACACACATAGATACATCTTATGGATATATATATCTTAGTCATATATATACACCTTATGAATTTATATAAATGTCTTAGTCATAGATGACTAATCATAAGGCTTAACCTCTCCAAGCTGCAATGGGGAGTGGCCACACCCACTCCATTGTATTATAAGGATGGAGAAGAACAAAGGTTTTTCTCTTGCATTTTCTTCCCTCCTTCTTTTATTTTTCTTTGGAGGGATCTTAAGTTCTTGCAGTGACTGAATAGGCAGATGCACAGCGAGGGCTTTCCCTTCTCCTGAAGGTGAAATTAGGGAAACCATTAATTAGGTACTCTTGTGAACTGGAGTTGCCTTGAATCCCTGAAGGCCCGGTTCAAATATGCATAGCAAACTTCTCCTTCCATCTGAAATTTCTTTTAAAATAGAAATGATCCCTCCATTAAGCCTTACTCAGTCCTTGGTGTTAATTGCTATAATCAGCTGTTAAGAATAATATCTAACACTGCCCTGTGTGTTAGGGAAGCCTTGAATCAGGAAAAAGGAGAGGGAGGAAAGTTTTAGAGAGAATAGGCATGGTGGGCCAGGAGGATCCTTGAGGGCTTTAAGTGTTTAGGGTCAAGGCACAATGCAAGGAAAGGGGTTCAGAAAAGGAGTTGAAAAGGTGGCAAACTAGTTCATTGTGAAATTCCATTACTGGGAAGTGTGTGTATATGTTTCCCTAGTGCATGGGTGACATGAGGATGCATTTGTAGGGTCCCAGACGACTTCCTGCAGCTCAGCTTTAGTACCTCGGTGATGGCCAGGCCACTCCATCATCCACTTCCAATTAGATATCTTCTATCAGACCCTTGCCCCTTTCTTCATGAGAAAGAAGTCAAAGAAGAGTAAGACCAGAGGGAAAGACATGTTTATGCACATTTTACCTTGTACTTTTCCTTCGTTTTCTATTTAGGACCAGTTTAATGATTTAAAATAATTTTCTGTGTGTGAATTCTAAGGATTACCTTCCTTTTCTCTGTGCAGAATACTCAGATCATGGAATGGAATGGCAGTGATAGTTCTCTGTGAAGCAGGAGTTAGGGCTTCTTAGTAGAAGCCATATGTAAAAGCACATGGAGTGTTTTCTGTATAACTCCAGTCTGACCCTCACATACAAAGGGCCACCAGGGAGCGAACACCCCTCATTCAGTCTGAGTGGCCACAGGAATGCTTTGTTCCTCAAAAGCTTCTGCTAATCTTCCTGTCCTTCTGCAGATTCTTTAGGGCCACATTCCCTCCTTCTTCCCAATTTTACCTCATCACTTGTGATCTGGGAAGTAGAAATCTAGAGCTGAGGAAACATTGTAACGTGTGGGCACATCTCCGGGGACGGTCCTGTGCTTTGACAGCATCATCAGCCACATCTCTCTCGCTTGACATCAATTACCCGATTTCCCAGAAACTGGTTTTTTTTTTCCTTCATATATCCTACTGTCTTCTCTCTTTTATAGGCTACAGTAGGTTAATGTATAGAATGCTAAGGATCATCTGAAGTTTTCTTTCGTTTTTCTTTTTTAAGAGGCGAGTGAATCTTTATTATTTATTATTATTATTTGCATATCCAAAGACCCCACACTACATATGTGATTGCTTTTTCCTACTAGGTTCAGGTAAAAATAGAGTAGGGAAAGAAATGGAAAGGGGTTCATTTCTCATCTTTATTTCCCCTTTCCTCCATTAAAAAGATAAAAACAAACTTCAGAAGGGCTGTAGACTTGTTTTTTTGTATCAGGAAGGTGGAGAGAAACTGACACTCTGTTCTGTTCCATACAGACAAGGGGAAAGAGACAGCCTGGTTGTAAACCCCAGATGGTGATAATGAAAGGGCCAGCCCCAGAGGCTGCTGGGATAAAAGAAAAAGGGTGATCTTGGAATGAACAGGGACCAAGGGAGTCTCTGGTGAGATTATATTAGTAAGATGTCTTCATCTTTACGAAGGTATATAGACCTCTGCCAATCCTCCATGCTATGTATAAAGGCCCACTAGCTGTAAGAGCTGCCACTAAAATCAGGGATGAGAGAGTTCTTCCTCCTACTGTACACTTTAGAATGGGAGGCACAATTATGATCCTATTGTAGCTAGAAGAGATGGATTTCTGGCTTTTAATACACAATTCTAACATCATTTTTCCCCATAGAAACTGTGACCTACATGGTGATTGGGTTTCAGTATGTTCTATGCCTCATGTACATTTGGATTAAGTGGATTTTGTGTACTGACCTTTATGCCTTATCACTGTGTTTCTACCAAAAAAAAAAAAAAGTGTTTCAAGTTCTCAACTACTTAACAAATTGTATTCCTAAGTGAGAGTGTACTTATGTTTTAGATGTAATTTACAAGCTCAGATTTTATGAACTTTTTTTTTTTCTTAAAATCTCTCCTGATAGATGGTCTAATTTGCTTGACAGGCTAATAACTTAAAATGTGTAGGTCTCTGTGGCAGATTATTTTTATATAAAACAAAAATAAAGGAAAGAAAGACAAATTAATTTTTGTTTTTGCATCTTTTCTTAAAAATGTCTCAGGCACATATTTATACATTTTTTAAAGAAATAATTTATATTTTGTGATTACATAAGTTATTTAACAGCCTCATCTTAAAAAATTCAGAAAGTGACAAAGAATATGAAAGTAAAAACATGGATCACCCATGATTTTAAGACCCAAACGTGGTTACTATTAACATTTTATAACCTTTCCTTTCAATGTTTGTATGTTTGCATGGGATTATATATGCATGTTTATATCCTAATTGTGATTATAACTGTGCAGCACATAATTATAAGACAAGTTAAAACTATAATTTTTTAAGACAACCTTTTTATGTAGGATAGTAAATTTACAAAATATAAAATATTATCTTGTCTCATTAGCTTCTTGGCTTTTAAAAAGTGTTACACTAAGATCAAAGTTTTGCCATTTTGCACAAAAAGTACTTTAATGTTGATCTTATATTATTAAGTTTCCATTTTAAGTATGGCTTTATTAGGGCTGGGATAACTTAGGGCACTGGAAGTAGACATGTGGTTACCCTGATCTCTCTGGTATAAAGAATAACAGAAACTATAGGCCATAGAATACCCTGTGTTAAATGAGTTGGTGGACTGTCTCACTCCTAATGATTTTTCTTTTGCCATTCTTATTCAGCATGTAAGGCAGGCTAACATGAGGTATGCAGTTTTGCCTGAGTAGCTGCCAGGTAGAATTCTTCAGAACCCAATCATTCTGAGAGCCTGTCATGGACTAGTTTCTGCTCTTGTCAACCAGAGCAAGTATACTAAAATTTAGGGGTGATATTCCAAATTCAAATTCAAAAAAATTTAATATATGTACACTAAAATTACTTGAAAAATATTATGCCTAGTGAAGAAATTTCTCAAGATTCCCAAATGCCAAATCAAGTCGATGTGAACAGAGTAATGTGTGAGCATCAAGTTGAGCCCTTCAGCCTCCCCTTTCCTCCTTTTTCTCTTGTGTAATCTCAAGAGATCAGATTCTAGTTAAGGAATCTCCTCAGACATTCCCATAAGATCTCAGCTTTAACATCAACCTCACAGTCAAGAATTGGGTTCTTGGCTGGGCGCGGTGGCTCACGCCTATAATCCCAGCTCTTTGGGAGGCCGAGGCGGGTGGATCACGAGGTCAACAGATCAAGACCATCCTGGTCAAGGAGGTAAAACCCCGTCTCTACTAAAAATACAAAAATTAGCTGGGCATGGTGGTGCATGCCTGTAATCCCAGCTACTCAGGAGGGTGAGGCAGGAGAATTGCTTGAACCCAGGAGGCGGAGGTTGCGGTGAGCCGAGATCATGCCATCGCACTTCAGTCTGGATAACAACAGCAAAACTCCATCTCAAAAAAAAAAAATTAAATTAAATTAAAAACTAATTAAAAAAAAGGATTGGGTTCTTCTACCACCCTCACAATTAATTATGTTAATGTTTTCAATGCCTTAAAGTTAGGCTTTATAGGAGTCCTTAATTAGACAATCAATAATAATGATGATAATCAATGAACTGCATATGTAATCAGACTTCATATGCAGTTCTTAAAATGTCTTAAAATACTTTTACCTCATCACTAAAGTTTTGAACTTGTTTTGAACTCATTTTATTCTCTGCAGAAACCTTTGAGTTTATTATTTTGCCTGTTCATGACTTGGCAACTTAAGAAACTTGCGTGTGACTTTGAGGCAAATTAGGTTGCCATATTAAAGCCTCCTCTTTGATTTCTCCCCAGCCCTTTGGGGAAGAGGACATTGAGTTAAACTGGTTCTTACAGTGATAGAATGTTGGTATCTATGAATGGTTGCTGCCACTTTACTGTTGAGACAATTTAATTTTTTTTTTTTCCCACAGGATTAAGACTAGGGTAAGGCAAGCTAGCTTCCTAGGGTGCAAGATGTAAGAAGGCACACACTTGTCAGGCCATACTATTTACATTTCATGCCCTAGTTGCTTTCTCACCTCATTCTAGTCTCACCCTGGTTTTTCAAAAAACTTCTTACTCCTGGTTTTCTGCTCTGTCTGGTTCCCCCAACCACTATCCCCCACCACCTCCCCCCCTTATTATGATAAGTTCTTGAGGAAGTTTGCAATATACAGTGATATGTGACAGATATGCTGGTATTTGGACCTGAAGGGAGGCCCTAGAAGCATTTTGATTGTTTTCTCTTCAATATTTTAGCCTAGTTCATTTTGCTGTTACTGTTTTTCTACTGTTTAAATGAAGAAGTACAAGATTCTGGATTTATTCTCCACACGAATTGGCTTTTTCAGGTGCATGTACCCATGTATATATGTTTGTACATATTTATACATGTAAAGGCATACCAAATCTCCATACTATTAAATAGCTATGTATATTCCATGTATCTATGCTAAGAAGGGTAACAAAATTTTGTGTAATCCCCTCTTGACTTGAGCCCAGTCTATCAGAGGTTTAAAGGGCTGTTGTGAAATAAAAATTTTCATTACTCTCAATTATAGATGCAATCTTTACAGACACATCCATAGAAATGTCAGATAACCCACAGATAGCTAAAAATTGGTCCCCATGAAAATACAGTTTAGAATTTAGTATACAGTTTTAAAAAGTAAAACAGAAGCAGATCATTTTTACTTACCACATTTAAAGTATAAAATAATTAACCTTGAACTGTAACCAAACAGCCAGAACAAATAATTTTTCAGGTTTAGATGACCTCCTCATCAGGGATTCACTGAAGCCCTTGACAAGCCTTCCTTTTAGTTAGCCTCTTATCCATTTCAGTTTTCTTGATTAGGTTATCTTGAGTCATTAGGGGGTTATTTATTTTAATAGACACTTATTGGATTCATGAAAAGAGAATTCAGTGACAAAGAAACAAGAGCTGAATATTATCTGGCTCATTTCACACTTCAGAAGAGTCTCAACCATCTGAAGAGAAATCCTTTCACAGTTACAAAAGTTTGTTTGGGGACTTTATGTGCTTTCATTTAGAAAGCGAACTGTCTGTGGTTAATAATATGAATTTCCTTTTGAGATACTCAGAAAACATTTCCCTTTGGTTACATATGCTGGCATTTTCTGTATTGAAGATGTGGGTGAGTAAATGGCCTTTTGCATTTCTGCTGCAAGAAGCTATGAGTCATTCTCCTGAAGAACTGTTCACTTGCTGAGTTATTCATTCATTAGAGTTCCTAGAGGGGCAAAGGGAGTGGGGGCTACTACTAATTAATAGGTGAATTAACTCATTCGCTTTGTGTTAGGCACATCAAGGAGAATAATCACTGTGAAGAGGTCCTGCCTTCAAGGAGCATATACAGCTTTATTCAACAGGGACAAAGTATTAACTCTCTTGTGGGAGATCAGAACAGGCTATGAACTTGTGTTTAGTGCTAAGCAAGTTCTAGTTTGTATTTGTTCTGAAATATTGTAAAAGCTGGGAAGTTGATCATAAACATAGACCACTGTTTTTTAAGGAAAAGACTTAGGGGCTGGGAGAATTTGCAGTCAAAACTGAGTGTCCTGCGGAAGAGAAAGCATGCCACTTTGTCTGCGGTGGCATTTCAGTACCATGGACAGGAACCCCACTCTTTGCGGCGTGCCTCTCCCCTTCTTATCACTGACACCTAAGGTTTACAGCTAAGATTCAAACTCATATCTGATAGGCTCCAAGCACAAACAAACACGGGGCCATATAATTGTTTTGTGAAAGGACTCCCTGGTCATTTGAACATTTCAGCCTTCAGTATGTGGTTTGGAGGATATGCCACTCATTTATTGTCAACTTGAAATATTTTAATCTTCTAAAATATTTTATAAGTGAAATAGATATTGCCATATCTCATTCATTTTCAGTTGAAGAAAACTTTAAAAACTCTAATATGAACAACAGCAACAATAGCAGCACACACATATATATACACCCAGAGAGAAAAGAAAATGATTAAAATGATGAGAACAGATTATTTAAATTATCAGTGTAGTGTGGTTCTTCATGATATATGTCATGTCTTTTTAGAATGAACTCCCCTAGAGGGTAGAGGTTATGAAGTGTGCACTTTACCAGTACCAGGCCATTGTGGGTCCCAGTTAATAGCAAGGAATACAAGTTGACTATGAAAAAAGATATCTAGGCTAGGATAAGTCGTGTTCTTGATTTTATCATAGTCTTTCCCCCAAGAACTTCTTAAAAAGGAAGAAGGTGGGGGGAAAAGAGGAAAAGAAAGACAATTTAATTCTTTGTCATATCAGTTTTTTGCATGCCACTCTTTATAACCTGAGCTCTACCTTCATTTCTAGACTTTCAGTCTTCCCCACCTGGTGAAATCTATCTTTATCTTTTAAGATTCACCTTGTATGTCATATTCTCAATGATGACACTTTTTCCTGAACTGCTTCATAGTCAGAATTACTCACTTTCTTGTTGACAATCTCAACATTTTAAGTAAAAAGTAACAATGACAATTAAATAAAATATGTAATATACTAGCCATTTCATGGCATACAGGTAATACATGCTCAATAGAAAATTGTCAACATAATCTATTTCCTGAGAGACTACTATTACTGTTTGCAATTTATATAATGAACCATTTTCCCTATCATATTCATGCATTAGAGATGGGGAAACAAACCTTAGAACATTGACAAGGTTGCTCTCTAAAATTAGTGCTTCTCTCTAATAATGACTCTCTGAATATGAGTCTGTAAAACATTCCTCTAGGCTAATTTCTATGTGCTCTGATAATTTTGGTTTAATCTAATGACTACTTATTGAGAAGTTACTATGTGCAAGAAACCATACTCTGCTCTGAAAATGCTAAAATGAGTAAGAAACCAACCCTTGCCCTCCACTCCCAGCGAGAAGCTAACTGTTCTGATAGGAATCCAGACATGCCTACCCCTAACAATAATAATTATCAAGTTGTGAAAAGGTATAAACAAAATGCTTTAGGGTCATACCGGAGTGAACAACAAATGAAACCACATCAGTTGAGCCTTAAAGTACAGCTTCTCATGGGGAAAAGAAGTTTGAGTATGAGACATTCCATCTAAAAAAGTAACATGGCGAAAGCATGAAGGTGAGAATGTACCTATGAGTAATTCACAGTGGCTGGAGCACAAGGTCAGTAGGGGAATTGGTGGGAGACGAGGTTATGAAAGGAAAATAGGGGCAAATTGTGGTTTTTCTTGTTGCCTCTAAGTAATGCTCTTGAATTGTGAACTAGAAGTTCTCTTCTTTATGCAACTCATTAATGAATCTCTCAACTTAATAAAAGATAAACTATGTAGTTATTGTTCATCTCCCAGAAAGAATTAGTGGTACATTTCTTCAAATAGTAAGAATGTCTAATATATTTACAATGTGATTTGCTTTGTAAATGTAGATTGATATACAACTTCCCAGGAACACACAGATTGTAAACAAACTATATCTTGACTGGTAGGAGTGTCACCTCACCTGCATAGTTGGCAGGGCAGTCAGAGTTGTTTTTTTCTACTGAGGGAAATATATTTGTTTAAGAGGCTGAGGAGATGGCTAAAATGAGATGTGAATAAATATTATTTGCTTATGCACCAAATGCTTGGGAACTTTTTAACCATTGATTGCAAGGAAGCAGCCTTTGATCTTATTGATACATTCCTTCTCTGGATTCAGATTTTGAAGGTAAAATAAAGTTTTAATTGTGAACCTCTTGGTATCATTACTCTTAGACTCCATGTATATTTTTCTCTGTAAGTTCCAGGTATTTCCTGTATCTAAATAAAAGCTTTTTATTTTGAACTAACTTTAGATTCACAAAAACATTGCTAAACTAATATGGAAGGCATCATTGCACTGTATTGTATATCCCTCGCCTATCTTCCCCTAATGTTGACACCTTTTATCACCATAGTGGAATTATTGATGATGGTGCAATTATCAAAAAAAAAAAAAAACTGGAAATTGACATTGTTTCAATACTGTTAACTAAACAAAAGCCTTATTCTAATTTCACCAGTTTTTCTACTAATGTCTATGTTCTGTGCCAGGATCCTATCCAGCAACCACATTGCATTTAGTTATTATTATTTCTCCTTAATCTTCTGCATTTCTATGACCATTCTTAAGTCTTTCCTTTTCTTTTATGACCTTGCCATTTTTTGGTTATTTTGTTGGAACGCTTCTCAGTTTGGGTTTGTTTGATAGTTTCTCATGTTTTAATTGAGGTTATGCATTTTGAGCAAGGCTACCTCAGATATGATGTTGTATCCTTTGCAGTATAGCATATCGGCACATTCATGGTGTCAGTATATCATCACTAGTTATGCTGACCTTGACCACTTTGTCAAGGTTATTTTTTCTTTGTACCTTTAACCCTGATGGTTTATCACTATCTGCTATTTCTGACAGATAACAAGGTAACAGATCATGGAATGTAGAACCAAAAAGGAACTTATAGACCATCTTTTGTTAACACACCCATCCTTTTACAGCTAAGCGCCCAGGAGCTTGAACAGATAATTATTTGCCCAAAGATCACCCAGTTATTTAATGACAGACCAGGAACTTAGCAGTTAGATCTCAGAGATCTAGGTTTGATACTCTCTATACTTCCTAGCTATGCTCAAACACTTGTAATTTACTTAGTCCTGGTTTTACCAGACTGTGAAAGCTAAATGGACTATATGACTATCCAGCCAACCTTTGCTCAAAACTTAAAACCAATATAAGAGAGAAATCCCAGGGAAGTATATACTCCACGGTTCATGGTGCCCACTCACAGAGCTGGCCAAGGCTGGAAACCAGATGAACTTCTGTATCAGCATTTCTGAAATGAAAATAATCTCATGGAATGCTCCACATAAAACAGAGAAAACAACAAAAAAACCTACTTGAGATTTTTAACAGAAAAAGGAGATTTGTTTATTAATAATTCATGAGTTCCCATTGAACATGCACGACAGAAACAGTGCTATTCAATAGAGAATACTGTCATCTGTCACTGTTTTATTTGACATTTACACTTTTTTTTTTTGCCTGATATTGCAAAACTTTCTTGGATGGCATGCAAAAATTATATAAATGAAAAGAATCCCAGTGTGGGGACCCTTTATCTCTTCTGTGATGGGTTCACTCACAATTACATAGGTGTGTGTTCATGCAACCGTGTGGCACTTTCTCACACATTCATTAGCCAGCAAACAAGCTAATAAGAGATACTATTGAGAAAACAGAGATAAGCATCCCAAATGTGCTGGTGAAAAGATGATATGAATAAAATGATGGTGCATGAGATGGGAAGTGAGGTGGAAGAATAGATTTCCTGAAGATAGGCATACAAATACGTGGAATGAGCAAGCGAACCAGAGCAAGGGGAAGACAAATCATGGCTGCCATGAAGAAAATTGACACAAAAATACATTGCCAGTTCAGATACAAAATAAATACCTATAAATGACATCACAGGAATGCCCATAGTAGGGAATAACAGCCTTTAGGAGAAGAGCAAGGTAGAGTTAGGATCACCTTCCAATTTTGTGCTACTATAAGGCTCTTAACAGTCTTTCTGCTCTGTAGGTTAGTTATTATTTATAAAAATCACAGAACCAGCTGATACATTCATAAGCTAATTATTGAGGCAGCTGGGTACACATGGTGCAATATGTCCAAGGCTGTGAAGTATCACAGATTTCTTGGGGCCTGCTGTGGTGGGGGTGCGCTGTTGAAGGCTCCATCCCTTAATCTGATCAGCCAAGCAAACACTTTGTGGGGAAACTAGATTAATAACCCTCTAAATACCATGAACGTGCTTCATCTCTAAAACTGGGTTCCCTTAAATATGCTATTAGCTCAGCTCCATCAGGGATTTGAGGAAGTCCTCTGGTGCCCTAAGAACGGGGTCTTGTTTGCTACCTCCCTGTGCCAGAAATTAATTTGGTTTGCTTATGTCTGCACACATGATCACACTTGTGTCTAATCTGCTCCCTAATAGCTTCAAGGTCAAGACCTTGCATGTCATTGGGCAAATTGGGCACTATACTTCTTAAAGACTGATGGCAGACAGCACACAGTCCATAACGAGTCCTGTAGTGTTGTTCTAAGTGATTGTAATGAGTGCAGATTATAACAGCGCATATAAATCAAATGCGGCAATGAATGTTGTGCGAGACATTCCCAGTGTCATAAGTGGAGATACCACTCAGCTGTCACCTGTCTCCTTTCTAGCTGCAGCTTCCCACAATGCAGTTCAGTCCTTAAGCGGAACAGCAGGTGCTATCTTCCTTAAGGTCTGGGTATCTCAGATCTTCATCTTTTAACAGACACAGGTTTTTGTTTCTATTTTCCATTAAATGATTGGTGTCCATGCTCTTGCCTCCCCTGGGAGATGTTAAACATACCTGTTTGAAACATATGAAAGAATTCAGTTGGAGACTTATTCAGATTCGTGAAAAGATAGAGAGGTGGAAGCTTATTTTTCCACAGATGGTTTATTTTCCATTTCAAGAATTCTTTTACTTTATGCAAAGAAACCCTTGAGGAAACACTTGAGGACTAGGAGATTTTTTTAAAAATATAGTTTATTTTCTGGTAGGGATAAAAAATTTGTCTTCATTTTTCATATACATTGCACCTTGAAAATCAACCATTACCTGACTTTCAGTTGAGTTGAAAAAAATAATCTATGAAAATTCTTGGAAAACCACTTCCAAGCAAATGATAAGATATCTTGTTTTCATTCTTCCTAACCTTCTAACTCTCCCAAGCTTTCAGTTTATTGCAAGAAAAGATCAGGTCTGTGCAAATGTGGCCTCTCACTTGTAAAAACAAGGCAGTGTTGTGTTACAGATTAGTTTATAAATCCCCGGTGGCTTCACAGTTCAGTGCCTACAGCTGCTGCAGATGGGCCTGGGTTTTTGTCTCTTCGCAATGCTGCAGCCGGCAGTTGAAGGAGAAAATGGAATGATCAGGTTATTAACATGGAGGCCGCGAGGAAGAGGCTGCACAATGAGAACAGCTGGTGTTGCTATCTTGGCTGATGCAGCGGAGATAATCAAATCTTGCCTTTTTTTTGGGTAAAGGCAGAAGACACAGTGGAGAGTTAGACAAACAATGGCTTATGATATTATATGGGGTTTTTATAATGCGTGTCAGGAACTTTCATTGGCTTACAAATGATGATACAGAATTTGTTGAGGTTTGGGAATTATTTTTCACAAAGTCATTTCTGTTTATGCACCTTTTAAGAAAAATTTTTTACTCTTTTGCAAAAGGCGTGATGTGGGACAGTTCTTGTTTTTAAAATTAGCGACATAGCTTGGAAATGATGGGTTAGAAAGCTACTGGGTAAAATATTTTGACATGAGTCAGTGAGCGATGTTGACAGCATCCTCTATTATTTTCATATAATCCATCATTATTTGCATTACATTTTCTTTCTCATGCAGTTGCAAGAGAGAGAACATCCGGATGCCAGAGTTTGGAAGCAGACATTTGCAGGTGTGACCCGACCAACTGCCTACCTTCCTGCAGGTGTGGCTGTGGTGGGAAGGTGATGGTTAAGAGGGCCTAGAGCCCGAGGTATTCAGAGATTAAGCACATATACATTTCTTTTCATTCTAGCCAAGGTTATTACTTCTATTTTGTGGAGTTACTGATAATTGTAAGAATATTTCCTCCCTAGAGAATTCAGTGTTGTTTACACCTAAACAATTTTTATTTTTTAGAATTTGCTGTCCTGTAATGCGTATTTGTCTATCTACATTCTTTTCTTAGCATGAAGTGCTGCCCAGTTGGGTAATTTTTAAAAACTGTAACTGACCGACACAACTTACTTTTTTTGAGAATCGGGTAACTGTAATTTTACTTATCTTTTTTGGAGAAACTTCAATTGAGAATCTATTCTGTAGGCAGGGCGATACGATATTTAACAAGAGGAAGGATTCTTGGGCATTGGTATAACCACCTATATGGTCAGGGGTTCATTTTTAGAGTCATACTGTTTCAGTATCTCCCCTGGTTGGCGGGAACAATTTTGACAGAAAATGATGATCTACAAGGATGGCACGGGACCGCAGTCAAGGCCCCCTCAGCTCCTCTGCACTCTGCAGGTTAATGCAAGTGACCTCCTCTCTCTCCAGGGCTGGCTGTGTGAACTGCTCCGCTGGAAGGAGAACCCAAGCCCAGAAAACCGAACCCTTTGGGAAAACCTCTGTACCATCCGTCGCTTCCTGAACCTTCCCCAGCATGAGAGGGACGTGATCTACGAGGAGGAGTCAAGGCACCACCACAGTGAACGCATGCAGCATGTGGTCCAGCTTCCACCTGAGCCAGTGCAGGTCAGTGTCCCTGACCCCCGAACCCCGCCTGAGCAGGGCTCTCTGTATCAGCAGTAGCTGCTGAGGGTCCAAGTGGCACACACAACACTAACTTCTGTCAGAGGATGTCTCATGCCAAGTCCCCAATTACAGAAGATACTGTTGTCACAGTGGTACTGTGTGTGTGAGTGTGTGTGTGCATGCATGTGTGTGTGTATGTGTATGTACATACAAAAGAAAAATGACTGAGAATAGTTGAATGCCAAAGACAGCTTCTTTCCTGAGAGCATTTTATTTGTGGGATTGTAAAGCCAGAGCACTCATGGAGAATTGAAATCTCTCAATTGGAAAACATGGTTTCCATCAGTTCATTTTCCATAAAAAAAAAAACCTGTGAAGTAGTTTTGCATCCAAAATTCCTCAAAGAATGTTTGATTAGACTGAGAAGAAATAGCCACATGACCTAGGGAATACCACTGAACTCAGCTGAACCTTGAGAGACAGATTGTGACAGATTCTTAGAATTTTAAGATGAGCTTTGCTGTCTTTGGTTACATCTCATTTAGAAATCTGCCTTCCTTTGGATTGTGTGGTTTGTTGGCTTAGTTTTTGCTCTCATTGAGAGAAATAATATTGCTTTCCCAAAGTAATTGAGTTTAACTACTGCCTCTTTCTGTAATCTAAAATTAATGGCTTTCAAGAAGAAATATTAATTGAGGTTTCCAACATTAGACCCCCTACAGTTTGGCCCACAAATTGTTTGGGTAGGTGATAAGATGGGCCTACTGCCCAATACTCTCAATTTCAGCTCTCACCAAAAGAACCCTTTGGCCAATTTCTGAATCTCTTGGAGTAAGAAGAAGAAAGTTGAGGCAAGAGTGCATGTGCACATGTGGGTGCAGAATGGAAGAGGAGAAGATGAAGAGAGAGGGAAGCACAGTTTCTTGATAGAGAGGAGTGGTGAGGGATTCGGTGAAACACCCCACCCTGAGGTTTCTGTCTCCTTTCCCCTTGCTTCCCCATCACATGCTTGGGAGAGAAGCCAGAAGTTAACAAGTTCTTACAGCACTTTTCATCTAAATAGCATCATCTCTACCAGTGCTTTTGTGCTATCATGGTCAGTTTCCAGGGTCAAAGTCACAGAGTAAACTGCCCAAATTTAATAGTTTGGCAGTTAGACTCATGAATTGTAGAGGCAGTCTCTTGCAATATCCACAGTGATCCTAGAGTTGGGGGTGGGGGTGATGAGGGTACATAGCTCATCCTCACCCTTCAGGACCCACCCTCTCCCTTCCCTTCTTGGTCCTTTTCTGACCTCATCCAAGCAGCAGGGCACCTCCCTATAGATAATTAAACCTGCTGATTGAGTCACGCAGAGCAGTGGCTTTCAGACTTAGAGATTTAATTGAAGTTAAAACTAAAGAGGGGCCCAATATAGGCTTTCTAACCTTTTAATTTAGGAAATAAATTTATTTGAAAAGTTTTAGGGAAGCTCCTAGTTATAATGAATATCATTTCATAACATACTCTTTGATATTAAACAGATTAATGAAATGGAGAGCCTCAGACAAAAGATCATATCAGTGGTACAGTTGGGCCATTTGAAAATCTGTCACTCCCCCTGCAGCACCACCACCTTTTTTTCTCATTTTGATGTGAACTGGATTAGACTTCTGTCTAGAACCAACACAAGGCCAAGGACTTGCTTCAGGGAATCACTGACTTTGCATGGAATTTTTATTCAGGGTCTATCTTAGTTCAGAAAATGAAGGAAAAATAAAACCACAATGAAAAAGTTATTTATTCTACATATTAATATCAGCTAATTTTAATCATAAAATGATGATAAAGTTGGAAACTTAAAGAAATCTGAGACAAAAGTACTAAAATGCATGATTTGCTGTAATTGAGGGCCTCCCTTCACCTGGATGATAGCTCTTATACCATACCTGTCTGGTTTTTGTCCATAAATTATCATCTTAGTGGGCCCTCTGTTGAGGTAGCTAAAAGGATATTCAACATAATATTTTGTCTTATAGTTGGCCAGTTTGAATACAGTAAATCTTAGAAGCAGGCAGCCAGTGGATTTATGAGTTTTATTATCTTTTCTATTAGTATCTCAGAATTAGAGTATGCTGACAATATTTAATGGTTAAGCAAGAATCTCTAATTTTCCTTTTCAGTTTTAAGCACCTTGTGGCTATTAACATAACTTCTGATAACACTAAGAGAAAATGCACTTTCTTTATAAAAGGTTGTTCCCATTACTCAGATCTTAGCTAAAGAGTGTACAAATAAGGTAATTTTCTCTAAAGTGAATTTGCCTCAGCCATTGACCTTGAGCTCATAACTACTGTGAAGCTCATCAGCACATCACATTTTTTAAAACATTATGCCTACATCTGAGTGTCACTGCTTTGCAATGTTGAATTTGTATGTGTCAGCAAAATGCAAAGCTGTGGATTAATTGTTTATTACAGTCATAGTACGAAAAGTGAAGAAAAATAACTGACGTTAGACAGCAGAACTACTGAGACATAGATAATACAGTTGGGACAGCCTCTGTGACTGTATTTAAAAACATACCAGCCAGGCGCGGTGGCTCAAGCCTGTAATCCCAGCACTTTGGGAGACCAAGGCGGGTGGATCACGAGGTCAGAAGATTGAGACCATCCTGGTCAACATGGTGAAACCCCGTCTCTACTAAAAGTACAAAAAATTATCTGGGCATGGTGGTGCACGCCTGTATCCCAGCTACTCAGGAGACTGAGGCAGGAGAATTGCCTGAACCCAGGAGGCGGAGGTTGCGGTGAGCAGAGATCGCGCCATTGCACTCCAGCCTGGGTAACAAGAGCGAAACTCCGTCTCAAAAAAAAAAAATACCAAGCTATTGCAAAAAGGTCTGTAATTGTCCAAAAGTCAGGAACTCGGGGTTGGAATTCACTTGGGCCTTTAATATCAACGCAGTTTTTAGCGAGATACAATTACTTACCTGTTTTAAAAGTCTTGAAAATTTATATGTAGAATAATATTAGTTTGGTGATGTTACATTTTTGTCTAATTAGATAGGAAACGTGCATTATTAAATGTTTAAGTATGAGTGAAATCAGTGATTTTTAAGAGCTTCTTATATATGCAACATATTGAAAAACACAGAAGCCCTCTCCATTGTGGTCATGGAAGCGTGCCATTTAAATTTCTTTAGGTAATTAGGGTACACTATTCCCAAATTTTTAATAAAAATGGTAAAGATATGAGGTAGTGCTTTCTGTGCATAATTACCCACCAGATTAATCTGTTGTATTAGGGTCCCACAGATGTACTGGAATAAAAAGAGGGAGCTTTATATCATTCCTTCTCCATTTGGTACTTTCTGTGATATTGAGAAGTCCCTTAGAGTCACAGCCTCTCTTCTTACAGAAGAGAGGCACTTTTTCTTGCTTTTTGTGTGAAAATGGAGTTGACAAATGGACAGTTTTTTGTTGTCTTCAGATGTGTTTCTGTTAAGCCTACAGAGGGTTTAGAAACGTTAAGCCCTTGTCTTTTAACTTTTAAGTTCAGGAGTACACATACAGGTTTGTACGTAGGTCAACTTGTATCATGGAGGTCTGTTGCACAGTTTGTTTCATCACCCAGGTATTAACCCTGGTTACCCATTAGTTATTTTTTCTGATCCTCCCCCTCCTCCTACCTTCTGCCCTCCTATAAGACCCCCAAGTCCACATTAAAAATTAGAAGATACCACGTAAAATCTAGAAAGTCAGATGTGATCCACGCTCAGAGTTTTATGTAGCTAGAACCAATGTCCTTCCTGCAGGGCACAAACTCACTGCCCTGCTGCCCCAGATCCTGTCTCCCCTCCTCTGAGTGTATGTGCATATATAGCTGTCTTTTGATTTCTTGAGGCTGCCCTCCTATCAGGTCACCTGACTGCCAATCAAAGCCCCAAGTGCCTTTGCCGCATGGCTCCAGTTTCTTTGATGGTAGCTATTACATGCCATTTATTTTTACAACTCCTACACAGTTGTTTGCAGGCTTAAGTGTATGTTTGATAGAATTTCTCTTCAGAGCTGAAACAGGTTATAATTGAGACCAAGCTGGGCCTGAGCCACTGAGGGATGTTGTCAGCCCCAGAGACTTGCCAGCCCTGGAAGAATGAGATGGTTCTTCCTTGGGAATTTGGATTTCTTCAGGTGATGTGTAGCTTTGACATCATATTGAATTATCTGGTCTATCCAGGTTTCTCTTTAGCATTCTCAGTCTCTTCAGAAACCCCCATTTGAGCCCCTGCTTTTGGAAGCTAGCTCTTCAGGATCTGAACACACTTCATAAGCTAGATCCTGTCACATCATGAGTTCACAGTGGGACCAGCATTGCCCCAGGGGGTTGAGAATTGGTTCCTAGGGGAGGGTAAATATCTTAGATTCACAGTGGCTTGTGGCTCTCCAAAGGGACCTGGTACATAAAAAGATAATATCTCTCTGGTATTAAAATTTCATAAAGAGGGGCCACGATTAACACCAAAATGCCCTGAAAACCTTCTGAGGGGATTGGTACTGAAAAACAAGTTGAGATACACTAATCTACATAATGTTTCTAGTCCATGTGTAGATAGCACATGGGAGATCAACAGAGGGGAGACCTTGTAAGGCAAACCAAACCAAAGCATTTTATGAAAAAGAGGAAACAAATTCCATTTTTCACCCCAAAAGGTTGGAGGCAAAAGTATTTCCTGTGGTTGTAGTGATTTTTCTCCCAGTGATTATTATAACCCAAGGCCTTATGCTGAATGGATACTCTCAGCTTAGAATAAAACACTGGTTAGGTTAGGTTCATTACTACCAACTCCATTTTACAATTGGAAAAACTAGAGCAGAGACGTCAAGCCTTGCCTGAAGCCAGGGTCACCAGAGGAATGAAAACACAGGCGATTCTGGCATCCCGTCTTTCCTCTGACCACACTTCCCTCCTCATGCAGGAGAGAAGAAAGGACATTGTTCATGCCATGACTAGGTCACTGAGCGAGGGTGATTAGGGAGCACTCACCAAATTGTTCCTGTCTGTGTCATTTGTGCTTTATTGTATTTCCACCGCACTGTTTCCATGGGTTATTTTGTCAGTTCAGGAACTCTAAGCTTGCTGCTGTGTGGTTTCCTGACAAGTACTTGTTTTAAAATTCCATGCTGTACATTGAATAAGAATGTGAGACCCAGTTAGTGACAGTCAGGCACCAGCATTGTCCCTTGACTTGGGTTCTTGTCACTCAGGCGATTTTCATTATAAGCCACAAACTCCCTATCCTTGGTAGTGAACAATGATTCTCAGCCAGGGATGATTTTGCTTTCATGGGATATTTTGGCAATATCTGGAGTCATTTTTGGTTATTATAATTTGGGAGTGCTACTGGCATCTAGTGGATGGACGCCAGGGATGCTGCCAAATATCCTACCATGCACAGGGCAACCCCCCAAAACAAAGACTTATGTGACCTACAATGCCAAGAATGAAAGCTTGTACCAGTAATTGCCTAACAATGAAAGATAAAAGATCATTAGCATCTCTGAGGCTGATTCGGAGTTTTTCCTATTAAAAAAAATTCTGTAATAATAACAGTGGTGACACTGCTGCTGCTTCTCCTTCATCTTCCTTCCTCCTCCTCCTTCTCCCTTCTTCCTCCTCCCTGCCTCCTCCTTTTCCTACTTCTCTGGCAATAACTAGCTTTTTTGAGAGCCAGGCTTTCAAAATGTGAGATTTTCACATGTCTTATCTTCTTCAGTTATTGTGAACAACCAAAGGGGTGGTTGATTTTTATCTATTAATACTTTCACAGATGAGAAATTGAAGCTTAAAGAAGTTAAAGTGACTCCCTCAAAGTGAGAACTTAAATTCACATCTGTCTACCTTCAGAGTGACTTTTATCTGTGTGCTAGAAAGAACTGCTAACGTGCAGCAGCCAGCATTCCCTGAATACTCACTATTAGCTTTGCTGTGATGCAGAGCTGTTTATGAGATCTTCATTTTTAACCATTCACTAAGTAGATCTAGTTCTGAGAGTTTTCTTATTTCTTATTTTAGTGCACCTAGTGCACTAAAACCCACAAATGTTTGGTGTAATGTCAAAGAACTGACGTGACTGAAATTTTTACTTTTCATAGCTGCTTTGGCATTTTTGAGGTGGCTTTAGAATGTGCCTTTCATGGCTAATATTTAAGGGGACTTCAGAATTACCTCTCAGCCCTGGGAATCTGACCCTGATTTTCTACTCAAGCTGCACAGACTGTATCTTGATTTGTAAACTTGCTTCCTGAAGGACATCTTCCAGGAAAATAAATAATCCGTTGAGAATGTTTGCAAATTCTTTACCAGGTTACTAGAATTTTTCTTTCACCTTGGATTCATTCCAAGCTCCTATTCAAAGCCTACTGTGTGAATGTGGCTCCAGAGTTGTGAATCTCCACTCTAGTCCTGAGAAGAGATGCCATTGAGCACTTGCATCTGTAATGAAATATTGTAGCAATTGGGTAGAAGTAGGTTCTCACTTGGGAAAATGTTGGGAGTTCCTGTCAGTGAGGCCACACTTGCATTTTTCATGTTGATATTATGTTGTCCTATATATATTTATTCAACCTGAAGATCATCCTTGATTTCTTGTATTACTAGTTTTTCAACATGTCTAAAATTTTAAATTTGATTTGAAAGTTATTTGTTATCAATTCTTCTTACTCTAGGAGACAGAGATTTTCATCTTGGGTTCACCGTTCAGTATCTACCAAAGTGTGCTGAACAGGTTTCCTTTGGTGATCATCAGAAAGTTGAAGAAGTTCACTACAGTCGGTAGATTAGACATTAGCTATGGCTTTGTTTTACTTTGAGATTTTTAAAAACTCAAAGAAACCGTAAAATTTAAAAAGTAGCCAGGCAAAGTACGCTAAAGAATATACAGTTTCTAAGAGTTGTGAAATTTTTTTCTTTTACAAGACAAATTCAACTTAATAATTGGAGATGTATTAAAAGAAATTGAAGATGCTAGAACATCATGAAAATACAGGTGTAAGATTCTGAGCACAGTTAGGTTTCCCTGAATCTGGAACTGGAAATTCAGCAGCTGCCGTTTATGGATTCATCTTCTCCATTGCCATCCTAAACATAGCATACCTCTTTCTCATGTCAGCTTCTTTCCACTACAAGGTTTTCTTCCCAGCATCATCTGATCTACCATCTTCTGTATATCTTTGTCTATAGAGAAAGACAGAGATATGCAGAACTTGTAACTTGTAACTTCTGCATACAACTCACAGTGTCTCTATATTATAATTCTGCCTGCTCCACACCTAGGCCTGCCCTCGGTCCCTGCTCTACCTCATGACCTTTTCTCATGCCTTTGTCAAACCCACTTTCTCTTGCATACTGTATATTTACTACTTTAAGTTTATCTAAGAGGGAAATTGACCAGTTAACCTTATCCTCCTGAAGGCTGACTTTCTTGACATTTAATTTCCCATCATCTGAATGCCTAATTTGGAAGGCATTGCATTTTAAAGAGAGATTTGTTGGGCAAAATATTAGAATAAGCTCAAGAAGAAGGGGAAGTAGAAAGCCACCTGGCCATAGAGCACTTGTAGGTAACCTGTACATGAGCTGTCTTTGGGCTGGGAAGTTAGGACCATTAGTGGAACTTGGCTTCTAAGACCCCTGCATTTATCAGGGTAGAAGAATACAGGTCTGGTTAACAAGTCTAGAATAAACTTTTCATTATCAAGGGAGATTCATATGGCTTCTCTTTTAATATAAAGTGCTGTGGGCATGGAAGTAGTAGGAAGCCAATGCCTAAGGGTGATTTTAAGTTCCATGTGTGTCCATAGTATTCCACCTTTTTATCTTATTGCAGTTTTTCTAACATTTATCTTGTAGGTCCTTATGTTTAGTCACCGTCCTGTAGAAACTGAAAAATATTAAACATAAATTTTTATAGTAGTCTCTACTGGTTCTGCTTATGTATTTTTTTAAAGTAGGTTCAGCATTTTTCTAGGCTTATCATTTTAATTACTGAAGTTAGTTTTTTGCTTCTCATTCATCATGGGGTAGTTTTAATATTTTTGCCAAGTAGAGCTCCTCCTATGAGTGGCTGGACCTCTGTAACACACCACCTTCCAAATTCAACATTCAGTGTTAGTTACTGGCTGGAAGTGAAATGTCAAACAGCTGGGTTCCACTTCTCTCAGTCTTTTCCTGCCTTCTGGAAACATAAAGAACCCTGATTTCTTGAGTAGCTTGTTCTTCCGTAATTGCTATGTTTCTTTAAATAATAGTCTAATTTTGATATTCTGCATTTTTGAAAGGCAATACAATTCCTGCAACTTACCCTCTTGGTTTTTAGATTCTAAAACTGAGCAGAAGGCACTTTGTCTAATGTTTCCCTACAGTCAGCTGTGTCATTTATATCAGTACAAAAAGTCCTCACTGATACAAGTTTCTGCACTGCCCAGTGCTCAGAAACCACTAAAATTACTAATATAGTCCTATTTTAATAGAATATTGAGATTTTTAAAGGTTTTAAAAAGTTTTGGGATAACAAGGGTACTCCTTCTACATGTTTTCATATTATTTTCCTTCTGGGGATAGTAGATGAAACCAGGTATAATATTAAACCTTTAGTGCCTTGACTTTTTTTTTTCTGGTATTTGGTAGGAAAATGAAACGAAACAGAATGCTTTTGAACGTAAAGCTTCATTGTCTTTCTATTGCTTTGGAATTTGTTAGGGGCTGGCTTTGCTGTTGTCCTGTTGGTCAACTCAATGTTGCTATTTATTTCCTTCCTTCCTTTGTTCCCTTCCTTTCCCCTTCCTTCCTTCTTTCCTTTCCCCTTCCTTCCTCCCTTCCTTTCCCCTTCCTTCCTTCCTTTCCCCTTCCTTCCTTCCTTTCCCTTTCCGTCCTTCCTTTTACTTTCTTTTTTTATTCCTTTTTTTTAATACTCTGAAACATTCTTTATTTAAACCTAAAAGAAGTCAGTGGCTAGTATATTTTGTGAAAGAGCAAACTGATTAAATTGAGCAGCAAGAAACAACGAGAAAGAGAACAGCAGAATAAATAGACTAAGGTAGAAAGTGCATTAAAATGCATTCTTCTTTCCCTTCCCACCCATAAAAAAACAGCAGTGAATCTAAACTAAAATTGAGGTATTTGTAGATATTGATGTGTCATTGCTCTAGTCAAGGGCCTTGTCACATTTCATCTGTGAGAGGGCAAACACATTCCTTTATACTTTAGTATAGATATCTAGCAAAGTTTGGCTTTCGGAAAAAATGATTAAAATTCATTGATAAGCCTGTTCTCAGGCTTCAAGTTATAGATGTGATTGAGAAGATGGGCCATTTTTGTTCTCCCATGTTTACTTATTCATTCAACAAATGTTTGTTAAATTTCTTCAATATGCCAAGTATTATTCTAGGCACCAAAATTTCACATGTATATTGAGCAGTTTTCTCCTTTACTTGAAGTGTATTTTTAAATAGACTTCCATTTTCCCTCTGACTACCTCACATCATTCTAGAATTCAGACTATAAATGAGTGGAATCCATAAGTTCTGTTTCTTCCTCTGATCCTGACCCTGGGTGACATCTCTTTGCTTCTCTTTTTCTAGCTGCTTCTAGAATGGACAGATAATATCTCTAAAACATGTTAAGCCTTTCAGAGATGAGATTACCGTAAAAGAACAAAGTGGCTGTCTGAAGGTATCAAACCAAACAGACCTTCTGAGTCTGTTCTGTAGAGTTTAAAGTGATTTATGTAGCTCTACAAAGAATGGCATCTGTTGATTAATGATAAAGTGGCATTTTAAAAAATAGTTTTGATGGAAAACAGATAGATAATGAGTATATCCATTCTGACCCTAGTTTCTCCCTGACCACACAAACACTTCTCTTTTTTTGTCCTACTCATATTCTCTCCAGCCAGAATGACTTCTCCAAATTAGCAACCTTATTTACTTGGCACTGAGGTATGGGCTAGTTCATTGTTAGTACATGAACCAAACCACCTGGCTCATTGGTGTGCCTTTAATAAGCTGTGGTCCTTGGAAGGTTAGGTGTGTGAACTAGTCCCTCTAAATAATGAGCTGTTATGGCAGAAAATCACATGCTGTTTTAGGAAAATGGGAGCCTTCTTCACATTTTCTATTTCAATTTCAACTAGAGTGCCTCTCATTGATAATTTTTTATTTCAAAGGTATTCATCATCATTGCAGAAGAAACATCTGCAGAGAAGGGCTTCCTCACCTGGGTAGATAAAGTTCTCATTAGTTCACTCTGTGTGGTCAGTGTACTTGTTTCACATACTTTGATTTGGGTCCAGTCACTCAAACAAGGTCGTAAATCTAGAAAGTAATTACAGTTGAAATAGATAGGAGATGCGGGTAGCTTAAGAAGCTCAGTCCCAGTTGGCCTTTCTGATAATTATGAGGCTACATGCTGGAGATCTGGACTCAACAAACTTGACCTACAAATACATACTAATACAGTCATTGATAAAGCATTTTGGACTGTCTGACTTAAAAAATATTTCAGTCCAAAGTAAAATGTCCAAATGAAAATATAATTTATATATTTTAAACCTCCATTTTTAAAAAATACTTAGGTAGTATAAGTTGTCGAAAAGCTTATCCAAGTAGACCGAAACGTTCTCTCTGCTGGAAGCATGGCGAGGTGTTTGCATAGAGAGGAAAGGCACTGGACCTTCAGAAGACCTGGGTTTGAATTCCAGGACTATCACTGGAATTGGAGCTCTGATATAGAGGCTGCTTAAAATTTCTGAAGCCAATTTGCTATAATAATCCCAAATTTGTAGGGTTATTTGAAGCTTAATATGAGATGGTGATTGCATAGAAGTCACCTAAGAAATGTTAGTAGGATCTGAGCATTATTAGTATTAATCTTAAGGATAAAGGGAATAGTTCCTACTCAAAAGAGCCCAGAATAATTGAATCAAGGATGGTGCCAGCATGGAATTTTATATTCAGCAAGATACAGGAGCATGCCTGGCCTCTACTATTTGCATGCAATACAATTGTTTCAAGACACATTTAGAGACTCAGCTGTCTGGTTTCATATGGCCTTTCTACATTTTAAGCTCTTTTAAAAGTCATTGTAACTTATTTAATAGCTAAGTGAGAACTTTTCTTCTCAGCTCTGAATGAAATCCTTCTGTAGAGTATAATAAAATGCCATTGGGCATGACAAAATTTGGTTAGTGCTTTGTTTTTTTTTTTAATGTTTTTAAGCTTAAAAACGAAAAGGCTACTTTAGCTTCTGCATCATCTCTGAGACTTCTGCTGTCCTTGCTACCCATTAGCATCCACAAAGTTGTGAAAGTGCCCTGTAGTGATGATGTTTGAGACTCTTTGGTGCAACACTGAAGAGGCATCTCCCACATTAGTAGCTCTATGTTGGCCTTGATGGACTCAAACAAGGGAAAATAATTATTCTCTGGCCTTGGGTTCCTTAGAGGCTACCAGGAAGATGAATTCAGACTTTTACAAATTACGATATGAAGTGACAAGTAGAGTGAAGATGCAGAATTTGCTGTGATCCCAGGATACCCTTCAGCAGGACCTCTGTGCTCGGAATAATCATGGCCTGTTTTCACATGAATGATTTTCTGGGCATGACCACCTGGAATTCTACCTCTTTCTTTCCTATATATGCGTGTAAACAGGAGTGGACATATATATGGTAGTGTCATTGTAGATGGAATATAAGAGCAGTTCTAATTTACTCAAACCAAATGAAATAAAAAAGTAAAGCATTTGCAAATTTTGCTGTTTTAACTATTGATGGTAACAAATTATTTTAAGTGTAGTTCACAACAAACACATAACCAGTCATGGCTTTATAAATGAAAGCCACAGGGCAATGAATATAACCATCTGACTTTAATTTTTAAAAAATCATATCTTGGTTATATAATAATAGAAATAAACACAAATGCTTCTTTTGAAATCAGAGGTTTCCAATTATAAACTTTAAGTGCATTATAAACAGATGACTGGGATTTGCTTGTAAAAAGTTTCCAAATATTTAAAATTTTTCTATATAATTATTGCCCCCACCCTGAGGATTTCTATGTGCTGTATCAGAGACTGGAGCATCTTATAAAGAATAAAGATTACTGTCTATCTCTATTTTCAATAATCCTTTGACCCAGTGGGAAAAAAGATGACATGGTAAAGAAAAGGGCACTGTAAGTGACATACAGTCTAGTCCTAGGGCTATGTGACCTTGGATGAGGCATTTCACTCTGAATTTCCATCTACTGTTTTCTAAATTATGACTCCATGAGTTAGGTGATTGCAGAGACCCCTCTTATCTGAAACACTCATACTGTGAGTTGGCTTATCCATTTCTAATTTTCGTTTGAGTATTTTAATGAGAGTATAAAATACAAACAACAACAATGAAATGAAACAAAAACATTGCTCCTGGGAGGTTCAAATGCATTTTGGAAAAACAAATTAGCAACACCATAACAGATTATGAACATCTTATATTGGACTCAGAGACTTAGTTGATTTTCTTATGACTGATGGTTTTGGCAATTGCAAGAGAAAGCCAGCCACTGAGTTTTAAACTATCGTAACCAAACCTACCTACTGTGGCTTCTCAGCTGTTTCTGTTTAGTGTGGAAATCTAATGTTGCTGAAAACTACTGCTGATTTTTATTAAGTTGAAGTCTGGAACTTCCCCTTGTAATGATAGAAAAGCACACTTTCAATTAAAGGAAAACTGCCAAAGTTCTGAAATTCATTTATTTTATTATTACTTGGTTTGACCTTAGAAATGGGAGATCAAGCAAACTAGATAGGTTTGACAGTCCTAAGGTCACAAGTTCAATTTCCTCACAAGTTGTTTCTAGGTCAAATTCACTGCAAATCATATAACCCTTCACCTTTTTATATAGAAGATTTTATGGAATTGTGGATCACATTGGGGTCATCCTAATGATCACTTTGAGGCTGGGAAAATGACAGGTAAGCCAGGCCAGGCAAAGGGATTTAGTGAGCAAGTGTGGGAAGCAGCATGTGGCTTGTCAGGAGGGACATGGTGTTGCTTCTCTACAGTAGAGTTGGAGTATGCTGGAGAAACCCTATTCTGGCTTGGAGAGGCCAGTTGTTAAATTTTTAGCAATTTCAAAAGGTAGTTATACCATTGGCAGCATGAAACTGGCCGTGGTAGGATTATTCACACTACAAAAACTGGTGGATTATCCAACTGGGTCTTTTTTTAAATTGAGAGACTCAGTTGTTAAATATTTGCCAATGCAACACTGAGTAAACCTCAGTTAACTTTTTATTTCAAGCTCTGTGGCCATCCGTGTGTTATTTATTTTTTATAAACAAAATTTGCTGAAAATAATTGTATGAATGAAAGGTCAGGTGTTTTCAGAGCTGATTGTCTGATTGGTGATACAGCTTATTTGATCACCCAGATAACAAAAAATTGTTTATTTAAATAGCAATTGTTTCTATTCTTTCCTCTCCTTGCTTTCTTTTAGTTTAAATTTATTTCTTCATGTCCAGACACATTTATCTTTGTATTTCTTTCTTGTGCAACATTCAAAGCTCACTCGAGTATCTGGTTGGATCAACTTTGTAGAATCATGTAGCATAATGAGTCCATAGTTTGTGATTTCCTACTACCAAACACCCAAGATATTTGAGGAATCTAGGTAGAAAACAAGAACAAATTATTTCAACAGTTTCTTTTTTAGATATGATAGCTCAAACAATACACCTCAAAATAAGTAGTTTTTTTTAGAGTAAATTAGAGAGCTAAAATCTATGATGTGAACTCTTAAAGATATATGTGAATATGGAAAGGTATTCCTGTTTCTGTTATGATCAAAATGAGAAGGTGCTAAAGTGAGCAGGTATCGCATAAGTGCAGTGTTCACATGTAATGATTTTTCAAAGTATAGTGTTTTGCATCTCTCTCTCTTTTTTTTTTTTTTTTTGACAATGCATGTCAATAGTGTATTCAAAAGTGTGGTAAGAGAAGAGTGGCAAGGAATTGTGGTGGGCCAATGTCAGATATTTCCATGTGGTGTATAAGGTCATACTTCTGAGAGGAATTCTTATTTGGATGCATCATGGGAAATGAAAATCTCCCAAGGAGATAGGGGCTGAAACAGTTAAACAGCATGCGTAGTAAGTTAACATAGTAATGAAAGGAAAGAACCAAATTAACTGATTCTTTGGTTGTAAAACATAACCTGGATCAAATACATCAGGATATTCTATCAGTCGACCCATCTTTGATAGATCTTCATAGGAGGGCAACTGATGTACCAGGAGAGAAGAAATTTTCTTGTCATTTGATAAGAAATCCACCAGTTTGAGTTCCTAATACTGATATAGTGGAGGTGGCATGCTGTACTTTGATGATCTCTATATATTTGCATATATGAAGCAGAGTAGTACATTATACCATGTGAACATGTAACTGTCATCTGTCTTTTGTGTTGCTCTTCTTCACATAAAGAACGTGTATGTAATCAGTTTCTCTTCCATGTCACATTCATCTGCATTTGCAACATTTCAAAGATTAGTCGGAAACATCGTGGCAGAGATGGGAAAAGCACAGTTACTTATAAGTTCCAGAACTACAAAGACACAGATCAAGCATATGATATTAATAAATAGGGGGAACATTAAAAATTAGATTATTTATTTAGAAAGTTGAAAGTATTTGTGATCATTTTTCTCATCTTGAAAGGAAATAGATGGTGAGGTTTTTTTCTCCCACCCTCACGTTTCCTTTCTCCCCCTTTTTCATGTTTTGAATTAAAAGCTAAAGACAGACTGAAAGGGTATATATATAACTGCAAGAAGGATGTGGTAAATCATGGCAGTGGTTTGTGATCTCACAGACATGGTAGTGTCAGAGACTGAATACCAAAAGCGAATCCTCAGCTTCCAATGGATTTACTTGAAATGCCTAACCCTCGTAGCATATCATGGGTAATTACATTTTTACAAACAGTAGAGAAAATCATTTTGACACACACATAGTATTTTCCAGCCAGACCAGCTTTTCAATCTTTTACAGCTTTTATGCATTAAGGCTCATATTTTCTTTGTTTATTTAAAAAAATATTATCATTAATAATAGGCTTGTTCTGTGGTCAACTTCTGAATCAAAAATACTGAGAAAGACCCCTTTTTTTCCTGTTGTCCTCAAGTCAAACATTTGATACCTTTTCCTTTGTAGAATTTTGGGCTACTCATGTTTTTGATTAAGAACGTTATGGCAACCAAATTTTCATGGAGATTTTTAAGAGCTTTGGTCATCATTTTGCTTATTGCTATGTAAAATAGAATGAATTATGTTTGGTGGCAAATAACTAAAAAAAAGAAAACAGGAGGAAAACTCACAGGAGAAATACTGTCATTGATTTCTTTGCTACTACTGTCCAATAAAGTAAATTCTGACTGGATGAACCTAGAAAAGGCTGTCCCCACTAGACATTCACTTGCATCAAAATTCCAGGGAACAGAAAAAAATTGGGGGTCAATATTCTCTTTTCTTAACCCTTTCTGATCAAATGTGGTATTTCATTTTGAAAATGAGATTAATCCCCATGAGACTTTTGAAACTTTAATAATATACAATAAATAAAATTATATCTAATAACTCAACAGTTTCATTTGGCACCATCGTCTAGCTGTACTGCAACTGCAGAAACATAAATACTTGCAGACTTCAAAAGCCCCGTTTCTATTTGCTAAATAAACTTGGCTGACTTAAAATTCCTCTGTGTACCATCATTAATACAATCTACTTTGACAGCATTTAATTAAAGTGCTTTTCTCTATTAGATTCATTAAAAGTTCTCCCCGACTCTCCATGTATAACTGCTTTCCAGATGCTGAGTGGCAAAGACCTATAAGCCTGACTTTAAATAACTTCTCATTTCTCTTTGTAAAGTGTTTATTACATTCAATTAGAAACTGTTAAATATGGCTTAGAAAGGAAGTCAGATTCCAAGACATATTCTCTATCCCTTTAGCCATCTCTTTAAAAGCAAATGTTAGTTTAACTCATCTGAATAAGCATTTATTATCTGCATATTTTTCATATACTCTGTCAACACTACTAGACATTTAAACTGGGAGGTAATAAAGATATGATTTCCACATCAGGTTGGGGAATTTATATTAGTTCTAAGCAGGTACAAGGCTTGAATATGTTTGCCTGCCCAGATTCAGGGAGAGTAAGCATAGTAGTCTAGTATTAATAGATTATTGACAGTTTAATGTCTTGGCACCTACTTAGCCCATGAAGTATAATAGCCAGGAAGCTGTCTGATATGAAAGCCGTCAATAGCATTTTCAATCAAAACCTTTCAGTTAATTGCTGGTTGACCTTAGAGATTTCCTTTAGGCAATACCATTCTTCGTTTAGACCAAAAGGACCATATTGATTTGTAGAGTTTATTCAGAGATGATTATTTAATACCCGTTGCTCCAGTATATGTGGTAAATTTTGCCTTTTCTCTTACTGCCCTGTGAAGTCCAAGAAGTGTTTTTTTTTTTTTTTGCATTGCTTTTTCACAAATATTCTTTTTACCAGGTCTACTTTCAAAATATCTCATTAAGTTGGTTCTCTTCTCAGAAACAGAAAGTTCGGAATCTTGAGGGTACCATTAATCAAGTGTTTTTTTGGGGGAGTTGGGGCGAGGATACAGAGTCTTACTGTATCCCCCAGGCTGGAGTGCAGTGGCACAATCTTGGCTCACTGCAACCTCTGCCTCCCGAGTTCAAGTGATTCTCCTGCCTCAGCCTCCTGAGTAGCTGGGATTATAGGGGTGTGCCACTGCATCTGGCTAATTGTATTTTTAGTAGAGAAGGGGTTTCGCCATGTTGGCCAGGCTGATCTTGAACTCCTGACCTCAGGTGATCCATCCACATCGGCCTCCCAAAGTGCTAGGATTGCAGGTGTGAGCCACCAGGCCTGGCCTAATTAGGTGTTTTAATATGATATGAGTTTTGATAGAATTCTTTGCTCAGTATGGAATTATAATTCCATTAGAGACCCCGTCAAAACTAAAAATGTACTCTCAGTAAGGGTAATTATATAATGCCCTAAAAGGACTGTACCTTAAAAAAAAATGTTGTTTAATGCCAAAATGCTTTCTGATTTCTGTAAGTCTAAATGAAATGGCTTATACTTGGACTCTAGAATTTCTTACTATACCTTAAAAAAATAAATTATTTAGTTTCAGTTACAGGTTTTTAGAAACAAATTTTGATAAAGTCTAAGTTACAAAGACAGGCAAAAAGCAGTAAAGACAGTTTGTGGCTCTAACTTGAAACCATTCTTTTTGCTTAACTTGAAATATGTGGTGTTGGAACTACAGAGGTTAACTCAAAGTGGGGGCAAAAGATATATACATTGAATTTATTTTGCTACTTTTTTTCTTGTTGTTTCTTCACAAAGGCTATCTTTGTTCATTCTGTTCCAAAGAAAATCATTTTGGCATTTAATATTTGTTTTGGACAAGATTCAGTGTTTTCCATATCATTTCGTATATAGGCAGTATTCCTTCATATTTTTTTGCTCAGTCGAGAGCCATTGCCATTTCAGAATTTTATTGTGATACATATGATCCATTTTTTAACAAATACTTCGGGCTTTTATAAATTCTGTGTTTTTTTTTTAAGGTTCCCTTTGTTTGTCTTATATGGATTCTCTCATTTTTATTTGCTGTTTTGCCTCTAGCAACTTTTCTTGTCATAGAAGCTGTCTGCTGCAGACCCTTTAAGTTCTGGTGATAGAAGAAATATTTCTGCAGACTGGGGAGGGAGAGAGAGAAGCAAACTGATGAATATGTCAGTTTTTATCCCTGAGAATAGGAATACCCTAAATGTCTCTTGAGTGTTAATAATTTTCAATTTTGGGGGGAATTAAGGAACTGTGTGAGTCAATATGGTATTTATGAACCTATACAAAGTGTATGTGCATGTAACACATTATTATAAACTATGGTAATTCAGCTCTTTTTGGTAATAAGTGCATTTTTAGTTAGTGCCTATGTAGACTTATTACTTTATTTCCCCTTAGGACTATTAGATGTGTTCTAAATTTTAGGATGACTTTTGGTCTGTGTAATATGGCTATTACCCATATAGACATAAAGTATTCATTTAAAGCACAGAGCCTTGACATTGTGCTAAGTTTAGAGTATGTGGAGGTGAATATAACACAGAATCTAGCCTTAAGGATCCCAGAGATCAGTGGAGAGGTAGATATGAGACCAGAGAGCTTTAATACAGCATGTAAGTAAGAGAAAGAAAAGCACAAAAGGGGCATGCCTGCCCCACACCTGGTGAGTTGGAGAACTCAGAAGGCTTCCAGGGAGTAGTGCTGCTCATGGCCCTTGCAGATTCATCATCAGAGGTTTCCAAGAAAAGGTGACATAACATGTGGGGGGGGCTCCAGTGTAGAGTTGTTGGAGCACAGCCTGCAAGGCAGGGGCTCAAGCTGCTGTCAGGTTATGGGGCCTTCTTGGACACAGAAGTCTAAACCACCTGAAGGCCACTGAGGGCCTTTAGCAAGATGTTCGGTTGGCTGGGACAGGGAGGCCTGTTGGGAGGAAGTCAGAGTAATTCAGGCAAGAGATTATAGGGGTCTGAATTACAGCAATGGGAGTACATCTGGAGACGGGAAAATTAATCCAAGAATTGTTTAAAAGGAATAATCAGTAACACGTGGGATCGACGAGACGTGGAGTTTCAGAGGAGAAGGAGTCAGAAAGAACTCTCAGATCTTAACTGGAGCAACCTGGGGGTTGGTCTTGGAGCACCAATCAAGAGTGTTAATGATTAATTCCCTGCTAATGTTATTTGTAAGTATGTTTGTTTTGCACTGAGTTCTCAGCTATTAAATCCACCCCAAAGCATATTCACATTTGAAAGTATAATAACTTCACAGTTCCAGTTTCTAAGGACAACCTACACAGGGTAAGCAAATAGGCTCAGAAAAGCCAAGGAGACGTGGTATGGAGACACAGTTGGGCTTGTTTTGTGAATCTGAGTAGATAAGGATGCTGAGTGGCCTTGTGGGCGTAGAATGGTCCTCTGCTGCTCAGAGACTGGAATCTTGCCTGTGGAAAAAGGAGTCACTCCAGTCCAGTTACTTTGCCCCAGGGAATTAGGAACTGAGATTTCTCTTCCCAGTGACCATCCTTGGCACCCTGGGAAAAGGAGACTCATTTTCTTGAGAAAGCTGTGGTCTAAACAGAGGGTCTGTCAGCTCTCCACTTCTCTCCCAACATACCTGCAACAAAGTTGAGAAACCAAAGTCTCTCCATACCTGGTCACAGGTAGTAAGATCATTAATGTAAAGGATATAAAACCAGTATTCGCATAATGAATTAAAAGTGGTTTAGAATAGAAAAGCATAATCTAGAATTAAGAGCCTGTTAACTTTTGGGAAGTTTTTACCTCACATCATTTAATTTTCCTGTGTTCTTTTTCTCTTGAAAGAAAACAATATCATCAAGAAAACCAGTCTCTGATGAAATTAAATGAAGTTGAAAACTAAAGACTATGTTTGATAAGCTCTCACTTGATACCCTGTAAATGCTAAGCCACCAGGAATCTTTGCTGCCACTCCCTAGAGATCAATGACCTCTGCCTCATAGTTTGAGGCAAAAACCTTCTTTGATCATTTGACTTTGTTTACCCAGTTTGGACTTTTGGGTATAATAAACTATAATATGTCAGTGGTGTGGTAATGCTTGATATTTTTTTCTTTTACCAGAGTGGTTGATTATAATGCACTGCCTAAGATTTACTTTCTATAAAAGGAATATTTGTACTTTTATGTGTTTGATTCACACAGTGCCGTTTTCTAAAGTCCTGTTATTAAGTGGTTACATTCAGAAAGCAAAAAATATGCTGACATAGCATTTTCTTGGTGAACATCTAATATTTTCACTAACCATAACTGTCAGATTGTTCTGACTTCTGAGTACCCCAACTGTAAAAATTAAACAGAAAATGTGGCCTAATATGGAATTCTAAATAGACTCATGTGAGGCTTCAAACACATGGATTACCTTCCTTCATCTCTTTCCCCTGAAGTAAAGCATCTCATCCAGACACCCTTTCTCCTTAAATACTTGAAACCCTCTCTTTTAAGAAGCTCTAAAACATTTCAATTGTGATGTCACTAGTGCCATCATAGTGATGGGGATTTTGAATCCTAAACTGATTCTTGGCTGAGATTTGTCAGGAAGGGTCTCTCTTTTGTGCTAGCAAATTTTGATGAAATTGGGCATCTGCTTTTTAAAAACAGTACACACAGATGGAAATGTAAAAATCCCTTTATAACTCACTCAGAATGGACATTTGGGAAAGAAACTTCCCCATAAGGTATTCTAATTTTTCTTACCTTTCGTGTTGTTTTCGCTTTGAATTCTGAACTTGAAATATCGAATAGTAGCCTCCATCATTTTTACTGTTATTCTTAGGCTTTAGTAGATTTAGTTGAAGATGTTTATTCACACTAAAAGAAATTTGTGCTAAAAACTTAAATTGAAACAGAACATAATTTCGTAATTTTCTTGTATTAACTAGCCAAACAGCAGTAAGCATGTATTTATTTCATGTTAGACTCAGGGGTCTGTGATTTTGGAGTCAGAGCTCAATTTTGTGAATTTGTTTCTTCCTCTCAAGAATAAATACAATAGTATCTACCAATATTGTGAGATTATTTTGTTCTTTTTAAGAAATAAATACAAAAGATGATAAGGAGCTTTGAGAATAATTACAGGATTTAAATAATTACAGAAATTTGATATATGACCATGGAGTCTTATTATATAATCTATGTATAAATCAGTAATAGTAATGCTTTTTTCAGTGAAGCTTACTTACTGAGATCCTATGACTGAAAGTATACATATTCTCCCCCTTCCTTGCACCCTCCATATTATCCTTGTTTCTAAATCATCCTATTCCGAATAGGTGTTTTCAATTTACATTTTTCATCACTAGATTTATAAATACTATAAGGGGATTTGGAAATGGTTTGAATTCTGACTCTTTGGTACTTTACCTTAGAAATCATTATTTAAGTCTTCATTGAGAATTCTTGGCTGACTAATGATATCTCTTCTTATTAAATGTGTCTATTATTTTTCTTCATGTACCTTAAAACATTTTCATTGAAAAGGAATCAAAACTCTTCTCTGGTTAAATTTACTGGATGAAATGTATTTATCTGAAGTGGTCTCTGTATTCTGTTATTTTAAGCTTACCTTGAATCTGTTTTAAAACAATTTTCAGAATTCACAAATCATGTATCACTGGCATTGATCAAGTTATTTTCATTTGAATCACATTTTTACTTCACTTGAAAATTATTTAGCCAGCTGGATCGACTATGTAAGCATTCTAATAGATCATGCTTAATCTGAACCCTTTGCACATTTTTTTTTCTTGGCCTTTTGCCATTGCTGAGGTATTGCAAATTTCTAGTTTAGTTCTTTTAATATCATTGTGATTGTGGTACCAAGTCATCCTAACCTTTCAGCTTCCTCATTTAGTTACCTGATTATGTTTAACCTAAGAGCATCTTCTCTCATGTATGCTGGTGCAGAAGCACTTTTTTTTCTCAGCTATACCTATGAAGCAAGTCACACATTTATTTAAATATCAGAAACCTAGAAGTAACTGTTTCCCTGCTCATTTCCATGTTACTCTTTATTCATTTTAACCAAATGTAAGGTCTTTAAAGACACTTTAATCTGTGCTTGAATTGGTTCTTCAAAAGATAGGCCTTTCCTGTGAATTTTTAGGCCAGGTTTTGTGTTCTGAGAATACATTGTGAAGAGCAGTGGAGGAATGTTGGAACAGGGAGAAATTATTGTTTATGGATATCTGGCAAGGGAGGGTGTGGCGGGTGGGCTGGGGATGGAGTCTCCCAGGCATAAAGACACACCCTCACAGCCTGACTGTCTTAAATGGGGCTGGTCTTCCCAAGTCTTCTCATGGATTGAGTTTGCTGTCTTTTCAGAATCATTTTGGTCATGTTAGGCCCTAGATGATCAAATAAAACTGTTTCTCAGGTGATGCTGATAAGGGGAAAGGTATAATTGCCATTAAGTGCATTATGTGTCCATGCTTTTCCCCAAGTTCTAACTGGAGAGAGGATTGTTTTCTATATTCTCTTTGTATCTATTTGATAGAGTTACTCATCTCCTTAATTGAAGAAGCAGCTCACTCAGCCACCTCTTCGGGGTTTGCAGATTCTGGCCACTCCCAGTAATCAGATTAATGTCCACGCCACTTTTTCCCCCCCCCAAACTATACCAAAGCTGTTGGTATAGTTGTCCTCAATTTATTACCAAAGAGGAAATGATATAAGCCAAAGGCTATTTGAAGAACCATGCTTCCTCCAAAACCCAAGTTTAACAGCTTATTGTGTCACAATATTTTATGCTTTTATCTATGACCAGTGTGTATTTTGAGAAACAATTATTAAACTGCATTAAACTATATACACAGTGTTCCAACAGTATCTTGGTTACAATATTAAAAAAAAAAAAAACAGACTAAGACAGGATGAAATTGAACACATATTTCCGTGTCAGACTTCCTACCATTTTGCTTGTTTGTATTGATTTCTCTTGACATGGTCTGATTTTATTGAGCAGCACTTTTTTTTTCTTATTCTCTTTCTCTCTCTCTTTTTAAAATCCCCCTCCTATAACTGTATGTGCTAAGAGCAATTGTAAAAGAGAACCAACTTATATTAAATCCGCCTGGAGTCAAAATGTAATCTAACACCTGTAGTCTGCAATTTGTCATCGCTTCATGGGTACTTTTTTTTTTTAATAACAGATTTCCTGAGTTTTGACCTTAGGATACTGTGTAATCCAAAAAAAGCAACAAAGCTAAACCATGGTTTTTTAATAAGTCCTATAATGTTAGGATATGAAATTACAATCATAAGAGTGAACTTAAGTAACATCATTTGAAGTTAGAAATAGTGCTGAGTTGTGTATCTAAGAGAATATGTTTTGCCTGTGAAAATGTCTGTGTGTGATGAAGTCAAGAGACAAATCATAATGCTTGTGTCATTTCTCCTACCCTCTTCTCTAAGACTGTCCTAGGTGATTTTCTCCTACACTCTTTCTGTAAGGCTTTCCTAAGTGACTTGACTCGAGGAAGGATGTGTTTACTACCGAGTGTGATTCATGTTGTCCAAAGTTTTCAAATTTTTTGGTCTCAAAATTCCTTTTCACTGTTACTATTGAGGACCCTAATAATGTAATAATTCTAGTTAATACACAGTCATCTGTTTGTATCCATGGGGGACTGATTCCAGGACCTCTTGCAGAGAGCAAAATTTATGGCTGCTCAAGCTCCTTATATAAAATGGTGTAGTATTTTCATATAATGTACATGCATCCTTCCATATTCTTTGCATTATCTCTAGTTTACTTATGATACCTCATACAATGTAAATGCTATATAGTCATTATAATGTATTATTTGGGGAATAATGACAAAAAATAGTTGACACATGTTTAGTACAGATACAACCATTCTTTTTTTTTTCTAAATATTTTTGATTATGGTTTGTTGAATCCATAGTTGTGGAACCCATGGATATGGCGGGCCAACTATATATGCATATATGTAAATGTTATGTTTATTTGACAATAAATATATTTTCAAAACAAAAAAATAGGAGAACGCCAATGTTTTACATAGTTTTGTAAATATTTTAAAGTCTGACTTAATGAAAGACAATTGGATTTTCATAATCACTTCAGCATTTAGTCTAATACAGTATGATATGTGGTTTTGGTTGACACCAGTGAGGCAAATCAAGCCTCAGGTAGACATGTAATTAGAATAGGAAGGAATATTTTAATTTGCATTTCAGAGAATTGTGATATTCTTCTTTGATACTATAGCAACATTCTATAAATGGTAGTTTCTTAAAGGTTAGTTGGAAAGTGGAATTGAATCTAAAACCATATTCATGAACTTTTCATACTTTCTCTTTTTACCTATTTGTAACTTTATAACATCATACATTGGTCATTTGGAAAATACTGGTCTTCCAAAATACTGTATTTTGTAAGGTCATACAGCCCACACAAATGTTGACACATTTTATTATATGACATATATAAAACAAAACCAAACATATTTGTTAAATCACTGCTAATATCAAAGAAGTTAAGTACTGGGAAACTATTACGCATATGGTGGCCACTACAGGTTTTCCAAAATTCTAATTTTTGCTTCAAAGGTTAAAATGTATCACTGGCAACAAATACTGTCAGATATTTTTCTTGGAGTGATAGGCTCACTTTATTTTCAAAACAGTGTCAAATACACAGATCTGAATAACCATAGTCTGTCTATCAGTTGTTCTTTCAAGTCCAGATGACACTCCTTGACAAAGATGGTTGGCTCAGCTTTCAAGTCCAACTATCATACAAGTGCTGTTTCTCAAGACAACCATCTTTTTTCAGTATGCTACAGAAGTACTTCATATGCACTTCCCTTTTCTTCATACAGAACATTGAAAAGAAGTATTCTAGAGGACTGAGACTTAATATAATCAGTACAATTTTACTGCTTCGTCAAAGATACTCTTAAATGAAAGTGGCATCATTTTTGCCATGAGCTTGTGGCAGTGAAAAATACAACTGCCTGGATCATTTGGTGCTGCTGCCTTGATTGTTGCAGGCCAGCATTTCCCACCAGTGCTTTTGTACCATCTGCAAATTTCAAAGTGTGGTCTATGCAAGAGGCCCATGACATCAAAACTATCTTCATAGGAAATCCAAGACATTATTTGCCTTTTTGACTTTGCTGAAATCTGCAAATGGTACAAATGTTGGTCTGCAGCAATCAAGGCAGCAGCACCAAATGGTCCAGGCAGTTGCATTTTTCACTGCCACAAGCTCATGGCAAATTTCAGCAAGGTCAAAAAGGTAAATAATATCTCATATTTGTAATAAAAATAGTTTTGATGTCATGGGCCTCTTGCATGGACCACACTTTGAGGACCATTGATAAAGAATGTCTTCCTAAGAGGATGTCAGGCTGTCTGTATAGAAGGTGTCACCTTAAACAGACTGTAAATTGAGGCTCAATTCCATGTGACACATGCTTCAGAAGCAGCTTTGATGTGTTAGGTGCCACTTTAAATACAAAGCATATGTAGTATTTGAGTGAAAGAAATAAGAAAAATTATTGGTAGATGTGCCTATTTGTAGATCTGAGGGTGAAAAATATTAATTTGTTGCTTTTACAGTAAGCATGTTGATAGCAAAAATGAGTGATGTGTGATACTCCTGATTCTTAAATCCTCCTCACATTTTGTAATGATAACAACTACGAATTGAAACCCTGCTTATGACTTCAGAACTTCCCTGCCACACACTTAGCATATATTATCTCACTTTTCCTCCTAACACTGCAAGGAAGATTTTAAAGACTAACAAACACTGTGGCTCAGAGAGAGAAAGTAATGTGCTCAGAGTTAGAAGACTAGGAAGCAGTTGTGGTTTTGTGGTTGAAACTGGATTTGAAACTAGAACTTTGTGCCCTCAAAACTTCTCCTTACCAGGTGTGTATACAATGCCGTCTTAGGTTATATGGTGCCCTAGAATTTTTTTTTCCACAGAAAAGAATTATATCCCTACTCTCAGATACACACTAGATATAAATTCCTATAATTAGTGACAATTTCTTTACTTTTTAAACATAATTTTGCTAAAGAGGAATAATAGCAAGAAAAGTAATAACTAGTTTTGCTGAACAAGAATTATAACTGATCTGAAAGTAAAGAAGAGAGAATATGGAATTCAGTACCACAGAACAAAGATACTGAGCACTAATTGTATGCCAGGCATATGGTATGCCAATATATAGCTCACAGTCCAATAGTGACATAGACATACAATAGTTACATTACTATTTACATTAGTTATTAATCATTAAAGTTCTTCTCACTGAATGTTTGAGCCAAAATTAATTGTCCCTAATGCTGATTTTGAAAAAAGGGGAATATTAGAGGGTAGAGCTAGGTTTTTAAAACTTTCAACTACACAATATTTTATATATAGTACATTAAAAAAATGACAGCATGTATTCCTTCATCTAGTCAACAAATTCTAATTGAGTTATGCAGAAGGACTTTCAATTTTCGTTACTTTTAAGTAAAAAAAGTATATTATATATACATATATACATACGTGTGTGTGTCTGTGTATATATATAATACATATATACTTTTTTTTTTTTGAGACAGGATCTTGCTCTGTCACCCAGGCTGGAGTGCAGTGGTATGATCTCAGCTCACTGCAACCTTCACCTCCTGGGTTCAAGCGATTCTTTTGTCTCAGCCTCCAAAGTAGCTGGGATTACAGGCATACCCCACCATACCTGGCTAATTTTTGTATTTTTAGTAAAGACAGGGTTTCACTATGTTGTCCAGGCTGGTTTTGAACATCTGATCTCCAGTGATCTGCCTGCCTAGGCCTCCCCAAGTGTTGGGATTATAGGCATGAGCCATCACACCTGGCCTTAAATACATTTTTTCTTGAAACTTTTAGTAGAAGAATGCTTTCCTTTTTTGGATCACCTAGTTTTTGTTCTATTCTAAAAAATGAGGTAAAATTAAGCAACAAGTCAAAATAATTCTAAACCAAAATGAATGTAGACAAAGGTCATCTTGTTTATGTTCTCATCTCCTATTAATGTACATTACCCTACAGGACTTGAAGTTTTGGGTGAGGCTTCTCATAGGGAGACAGATACCACCACCAGGGAAACTGTTCTACCCTATTACTACACTGGATCAACCACCTTGCACAGTCACCTTCTTAATAATTTCTCATTTTCTCTATTAAAGAAGACCACAAAGTGTTGGCATATTATAATTTATGCAGCTCACCCCATAGTGAAACAGTGAATTACGTACTTTCCTAAACTTAATCATTCAAGATCTCACTTCCTTCCCTGTAGGCAAAAAACATTATATGTTACACATGGCTCCCAGCTGGTTTTCATTGAGGCCTTCAACATCCATTTCGAACACTGAGAGCTTTAAGAAGAGCTGCTTTATCTCTCTTAGTCAACTTTGGTCATGGTACCATTAGGTCTTTTTGTTTTCAAATTTTTCAGTTTTGAAGGCAGAGAAACAACATGTGTCCATGTTATAATTGTGCTTTATGACTAGGAAAGGAACTTTTGGGTTTCATTTGCAGTTAACGTCTCTTTTATTTACAACTTCTCGTTCTTCATTGCCATCTTCACGTCCCTTTATAGACAGATGTGTCATATTTCAGCCCAGAGATATTACAGCAAATAAATAAGAAGCTTACTAGAGTTTTAACTTAATATTTGTTTATACCCTACCCATAACTTGTTCATCAACCCTTAATTATTGGAAATAGGACTTCATATTAAAAGGCTGTGTAAATTAATAGGTACAGTTATTGTAGATACTCCATACATGTTTGATATACGGATACATTTTTTAAAAAATTCTTTTAACCCAAGGCTGTTTTCAGTATCATTCCTTTTAGATGAAGAAGACAACAATCAGTTAAATGTAAATTAACTCTGATGAAGGCAGCAATCAGTTAAATGTAAATTAGCCATTCTTTTGAGGGTAGAATTGCCAATGCATACTTCTGGCTGTTTTTATGACAATATTGCTATTTGTAATACTTCGATAAAAGTCCAGTAATATATTACAAACGGAATTTTTTTTTTACTAATTATCTAAATATTACTTTTATATAATTTACTAAGTAATTATATAAATATTAGTAGTTTTCAAGTCTTAGCATACTTTTGGCTGTCTCAGATGTTATGATCAAAGTTCGTTGTGAGGGCTTTGCATTACCCTGACAGCGGAATGCCAAGCACTTCAAGCTATGGGCGTGGCCCTCTCAGGTGTCGTTTATCTGGAGCATGGTACTGTCCAACAGTACTCTCCCTGCTAAGGGAGATGCTCTGTATTGTGTTGTCCAACATGGCATCGCACAAGTGACGCAGTGGAGCACTTGAAATGTGGCTGATGTGACTGAGGAACTGAATGTTTGTTTGTTTTGTTTAATTTAAATGTAAATAGCCACATGTGGCTAGTGGCTACTGTATTGGGCGGCACAGCTCTAATATGCTTTCTTGTTTCTTCCTGTTTTGCACATGTATCAAGTATACTCTTGCCTTGCAGTCTTTTTTTTTTTTTTGAGACGGAGTTTCGCTCTTGTTACCCAGGCTGGAGTGCAATGGAGCGATCTCAGCTCACCGCAACCTCCGCCTCCTGGGTTCAGGCAATTCTCCTGCCTCAGCCTCCTGAGTAGCTGGGATTACCGGCATGCGCCACCATGCCCAGCTGATTTTTTTTTTTTTTTTTTGTATTTTTAGTAGAGACGGGGTTTCACCATGTTGACCAGGATGGTTTGGATCTCTTGACCTCGTGATCCACCTGCCTCGGCCTCCCAAAGTGCTGGGATTACAGGCTTGAGCCACCGCACCCAGCAGTCTTTTTGCTTGCCTTTCTATTACCTGGAATGTTATTCCTCGTGGCTGGGCCTCACATCCTTCAGGCCTGGGCTGCAATGCTGCCTCTGTAGGGAGCCTTCTCTGATTCAACTTATCTCAGATAACTTCCTCTCTCCACAGTGTTCCTCCTTATGCATTTATTACTACCTGATATTTTATTTATGATCTGTCTCCTCTACTCTAAAGTATTTGTTAAATTTTTTTCTATATTTTACTCATAGAAGTCAGGAGAACATAATGTTTAAGGGCACGGGCTTTAACATATGCTTGAATAAGATACGCTTGACAAGCCCAGTTCTGCTGCTTACAAACTCTACATAAACAAATTACCTACTTTTGGAACTCCAGTTTTCCCATCAGAAAATGAAGGCAAAAATACCTCCCTCTAAGAGTACTGTGAAAATTAAATGACATAAAATATATTTATAGCATTTAGGTCAATGTGTGGCTTATGAGTAAGCTTTATATGAATGGGTAACACCTATTATTACTATTGTTACTGTTATTAAAGCTACTTGGATATTTCATTGCTGTTAACCCTGCTTGTCATATTGAAAAATCAACAGCAGAACTATGAAAAAGAAAGGCTTTTAAATAAACCATTTAGGACTCTTTTTACAGAAATTATCAGAAATGAATTTGTTATCTAGATTAACTTTAGTGTTGATGGAGAAAAATCCAAACCAAAAAAGAAGTAGGATGAGTTGATAGGCTTCAGTGTGCAAAGATCAAGGGTAAAAAGGAGTGGATAGTTATGCTTACAGAATTAAATATTCCATTCTTTGGGAAAATCACATGAAGCGAGGGTTTACCTTAGGAATAAATAAATGCCAACAACTAAGCCTACTTTTTAAAACTTTTATATTGAAATATGGTATAGTTTACATACAGTAAAATGCACAGATTTTAATTGTACAGCTTGATAATCTTTTAGACATACACACATCCTTTTAACAAACACGCAAGTCAACATAGAGAATATTTGCAACATCCCAGAAGGCTATTTTCCACCCCTTCCACTCAGTAAACCTCAGTGGAAACCCATTATGCTGGTATCTGTCAAGACAGGGTTTTCTTATTTTTTTTTCTATTCTTATATATTAATTTGTTTTTCCTATTCTTTCACATAAATGGAATAATACAGTTTTTAGTCTTTTGTATCTGACCTCTTTCACTCAACAGTAAGTCTGTGGTATTTACATTTGTGTGTATAGCAGTAGTTCATTTTTCCCACTGCTCTGTTATATAAGTATATCACAATTTATTTATTCATCTTATTATTGGTAGACACTTGGGTTGTTTACAGTTATGACTAAAACTGTTTTGAGCATGCCTTTTAGAGGACATAGGCTTTCATTTCTGGTTTTATGCAGTGTTCGTATGCTTGGTGTTCATAGGTAATATCAATGGGGATTTATTTCCCCTCCACTGGGCCCATTTTGAGAAAGGGAAACAAGGTAATGCTGGAAACTCCTTGGTCCTGCCAGCTTTTCTTCCCAATAGTTGGGAAAACGCTCAGTTAAACTTATAAAGAAAATCTCAGAAAACTATGATCTGACTGCATTAAGGACTACTTTGGAAAGAGAATTTTTTTTTCATTTTGCAGGGCATTCTCTTAGTTGGACTAACTGTGAATTTTGTGACTTAAAATATTAATCAACCAAAAATGTATGCCCAAACTGTCAAATGAGCCTGGGAATGAAACCGCTTATAGGTCTCTCCATCAGCCATCAATGCCATGACTCTCAGGGCACTTGCTTGGGACAGAGACCAAATTTGATTCATTCTAGTTCACTAACAGGGAAGTAAGAAGATGTTCTGAGAAATGCAGAACAGAAAAAAAAAAAAAACCCGAAATATCAGTTAAGTGGGAGTTCAGAAACTTCCTGTGAAAAAATGGCTAAAAGAGTTGACATTATTTAGTCAAAACGTGAGAAAGTGAAGAAAAGATGACTTGATTCTGCCCTTTAAATGGGAGGATTTTAGAAGAGGATTTGGATTGGTTTTCCTGCCTAGAGAAGACCATCTTATAAGCATTAGGCACTGCTCTCTTTTTGCTCAGAGTACTTATACCACTAGAGGAAAGTGCCAAATGGTATTAAGAAGGATTCTTAGCCATTGGTTAGAGAGGAAGTTATGTAGTCCTTTTGCTAGGAATTGTCTAGAGATAGTAACTCTCTGCCTGGAGTAATTAGAACATTTTAGGGGAATACGGATAGTTGGGACAGATAACTTTGGGAATCTTTTAATCTCAGATATTATATATATTGTGATTGAGGGACATATAGCCAAAGAAAAGTGTCAGTATAATAGAAAAAGCTCAGCCCCTTTGGTAACTTATAAGACAGTTTCACTTTAGAGAGGCCAATTTGGGCATTCAGTGTTTTGCTCTTTCCTTACCTTCTAGCATCTTGAAAGATGCTAGAAGACGTAACCATCTTCATGTACATGTCATCATGCCACCCAGCTGACTATGGTTTGGTACATTATCTGACCAGAAACTATATATTTTACTTTGTAGATGATTTCCTTACTCTTACTTCTCTTGAAAAAATACCTTCCTAGTCTGTCATGGGCAGTTGCCTTGTCATTGTCCCCTGGAAACCTTCTTTATCAGACTGACAGCCCCCTGTGTTTGTAATTTCCAATTCAGAGGGTTATTGGAATTAAGAGGAAATGCTACAGGTTTTCAGTTCAGTCTTGATCCACATAGCACCTTTGTGAGGAACTTGTCAGGATCCATTTGGTTAATCCTTGTAAAGTTCTTAGAACTGCCTGGCACAGAATAAACATTCAGTGAGGGGTAGCTATTCTTACTGTTCTTTCTCTGTTTCATGTTTGGCTTCTCTGTATACGTGTATTACTAGTGCTCAGTTCTAGGAAATAAGGGGGAGTGAAGTAGGCCAGTTGGTTGGACCTAAGGAGAAGAACAAATGCAATCATGCAGAAAGATTATAGTAACTTCAAAGTATAGTTTTGGAAAATCTCTTTAAATCTAACCAATGCACAATGGAAAGTCCCCGAAGAACCAATCTAATTATTCAATTAAAATGGAACTGTTATGCTGACTTTTACTACAGAAGGCAAGCATAATTTAGAAAATGGGGCATTTTAATTCTCTTTTGTTTTCCAATTAGCACACTTGCTCTAATGGAGAGTACTCATGCTTGAGTCTAGTATGTACTTTGCACATAATTTCAGTCTCTCTCTCATCAAAAACTGGAATCCTCACCTGTTGACACATAGGTTTATTTATTATGATGCTCATACTGTCCAGATCATGGCCTCAGAGCAAATATCCTTCTGCCGTGAAAGCTGACCTGAGCGGCACCAGTTCCTCCCGCCACCCCCACCACCTCCCCAGAGCTCTGCTTTCCCTGCTGGGTATAATTAGGATGCTGAAGTAACAGAGCTCTCACTTTTTTTTGCTGATGCCAGCTTACCACAACAGACCACATGCATTTACTCTTAGTTGAAAGTGGTAAGGAAAATGCTAAGAACATTCATTTTAATTGGTCAACATTATACGGACTTTAGTGCCACTGTTTTGTAGTCCTGTGCTTAGGATTTCTTTCTGCCACTAGCCATCAGCTTATTATAGTGGAACTCTTATTTGCTTCTGATTATCCTTTTTACTATTATTTGATTATTACTTGAAAACTTTAAACCTCTTTTGTTTATTGCTACCTTATTTAGGTAACAGTTTCATCTGCCCTGATACTTACTAAGTTCTACATAAAAGACTGACATTTTCGCAAGGTGGGAAAGTATCTTTTCATCATGTGTCCCTCAAGACAAGGATGAATGGCAGAGATTTTTTTCTTTCTTAAATGCTTGCTTTGAGGCTGATGTTGCGTAGCTAAAAGACATGAATCATATGGGTAGTGTGTGGTGATAGTAGAAAGGTGGCAGGGATGGTGGTACGAATGATCCTCAAATGCAGCTAGACGTGTTTTCTTTGAATTGGTTGGATTTCTTCCTTCTGAACTCTGGAAAATGTTTAATTTGTTATTATATGAAAAACATCCATAACATATGAGATAATAGTAAAAGGAGAATTGTGTTTTTTAAAACGTGAACTCACTCTTCTTAAAAGTTTTGCGGGGATTTACGAAATTAGGCACTGACCTAAGTATAGGTAATGTGGTCTTTGGCCTTTGGCGCCAACATGACACATTGTAAGCTGGTAGAGCACAGTAGCCTTGTAATTCTGTCATACAGCTGAAGCTGTAAGGTGTGGGCAGTGGCTGCAGTTCCTCATCAGGACTTCATGCTCCATCTCCCCCTTTACCAAGTCCTTCTCACATAGAACTATGGGGATTGCCGGGGCTGAGTTCCTTTGACAATTTCCCCTGAATCGCTTTCTTTCATCAAACTGAAGAAGTTAATACAATTAATATTAGAATGGGAAATTATTTCATGCAGAGAGATTTTGTTTAAGTAATTATGAAGATCAAGAGGAAGTTTACCTAAGATTTTGCTTTCATTTAAATGAGTGGGGGATAGGTAGAAATAAAAGAAAAATTATTTAAATTACAATTAGAAAGCTTTAATGTTACGAGAAAAAAACACAGAAATTAGAGCGTATATGCAAAACAGAGGATTAATTAATTTATAGTGATATTGAGAAAGTCCATCTATGTAAGTATAAAATAGTCATTTAAACGCATAACTTAAGAAACAGTTATGTCTTTAAATTAGTTTGAACATTTTCACATTCTAAAAAAAATACATTTAAAATCAAAAGGATCAAAATGAGAACCAAAATAATCTAAAATCATTTCTAATTTTACAAAGGATTGATTTCCTGGCCTAAGTACCAATTATTCCTCTGTAATACTGTAAGAGTCATTATGAGACTGATAATAATTACTGTCATTTATTGAATATTTGCTCTAAGCCAGAGATGAGGCAAACTATGACTCATGGGCCAAATCTAGTCTTGTTGGAACACAGCCATGTTCATTTGCTTATGCAATAGAATAGAATTGAGTAGTTGTGGCAGAGATCGACCCTCCAAAGCCTCAAATATTTACTGTTTTGCCCTTTCCTGAAGAAGTTTGCCAATCCCTAATTTAAGACAAGCACTGTTCTTTTTAATAATTATGTCATTTAATCCTTACAACCAGGAGGTTAGTTTCTTATCCTACTTAGATAGATGATGAAATCGAGGCTTAAAGATATTAAGTGACTTGCCCAGGGATACTCAGCTAAGTGGAAGAATATGAACTTGAAGCCATGATGGTAGAGTCCATACTTTTCCCCTTTGTGTCCAGTTTCTTTGCCATTAGCCTTCTGAGAGGTGGCATAACTTGGTGGTTAAAGATATAGAAGACTCTGAAGCCAGGTTGCTTACATCAAGATGACCTTGGGCAATAAATGACTTGACTTTTTGTCTCAGTGTATAAATGTTGGCAAATACTACTAATTGTTGGCAAATACTATTATAACTCCTGTTTTGTAGGTGAGATATTAAATCTCCAGAAATGCTTTTAAGCTTCCCAAAGACCTGACTTTACAAATGACTATAGCTTACCTCCAGTGCTAGATAGATAACACATATTTCAGAGGGCCAATCACTTTGGAAAGATAAAATCATGAGACCAATGTTCTTTTTTTTCCCTCTTTTAATTATCAGGTCCTTCATAGACAGCAGTCTCAGCCCGCCAAGGAGAGTTCCCCTCCCAGAGAAGAAGCGCCTCCCCCACCTCCTCCTACTGAAGACAGTTGTGCCAAAAAGCCCCGGTCTCGCACAAAGATCTCCTTAGAAGCCCTGGGGATCCTCCAAAGCTTTATTCATGATGTAGGCCTGTACCCCGACCAGGAAGCCATCCACACTCTTTCAGCCCAGTTGGATCTCCCCAAACACACCATCATCAAGTTCTTCCAGAACCAGCGGTACCACGTGAAGCACCACGGGAAGCTGAAGGAGCACCTGGGCTCCGCAGTGGACGTGGCCGAGTATAAGGACGAGGAGCTGCTGACCGAGTCAGAGGAGAATGACAGCGAGGAAGGCTCCGAGGAGATGTACAAAGTGGAAACCGAGGAGGAAAATGCTGACAAAAGCAAGGCAGCACCTGCCGAAATTGACCAGAGATAATGTGAACTCCTACTAGGCAAAGCAATACGTCGGTCCAAGGATTTTCTGCTTTTGTTTCTTTAAAAGTTTTTTTGTTTGGTTTGGTTTGGTTTGGTTTTTTTTTTTTTTTTTGCTTTATTTTTGTCTTTTTATGTCTGTTTTTTTTTTTTTTTTTTTTTTTTTTGTTGTTTTTCTTACCCTTTTGGACATTTCTTTGTTGCACAGGATACACCTATAGACTGAATAAGTTCAGTATTTCCGAATCAGACATCGCCTTGGCAAAGACACTAAAGCGTTACACTTTATCCCGTCTCTATGACTGGATCATAGTTATTATAATCACAGGAGACTCTGCCTTCATTATCCTTGCACTTAACGGAAGTTACATCAGGCAAGTTCCAGGATGAAAAGAACTACGAAATAGATGAAGGAAGCTACAAGTGTGTGTGTATATGTATATGTATATATCTCTATATTTACATATATATATTAAAATTGCATGGGACAGAGACTTTACAATCCGAAAGAATAGACTGTGAAATTAGTTCTTAAAGAAAAGACTTGTTTATGTATTAAAAAAAAACCACTTCACAGTGAGTCGCTTTGGCTTTTTGATAAACTGCGGCCTGCTCTCAGGGTGGGGTGACTATTTTTGAATTCCTATTTATTTTTTGTGTTTGTCCCTGATTTTTTTTTTAATTCTATGGCTTCCTATCTGGCAGCTTAATGGGTAATTTTTGAGGTATGTATTTAACAAAATAAACCAACACTGCCAAAAAAAAAAAAAAGAAAGAAATAGAAGAAAGTAGAGTGAAAAAAATCAGGGCACATTAAAATGATACAAGTCAAATTATTTTTAAAGACACAATGCACACTTAAAATGACTCAGTAAAATGACTCTCTATGTTCCGTTATTCAATTTGTCATTACTGTAGTGAACAGATGCATTTCTGTGGAATTCCAAATAAGTAAAACTGAAATTCAGTGCAGAGAAAACTCTGTCCATTAGTGCAAGTCTTGATCAAATGACATTTTGACATTGGACATATGGAATTCATAGTATGAGCCACATTTTTTTGTGAAATTTATTTACCTGCTTGTGGCTTCAAATTTGAACATAAGCCTGCTCATTTAAAAGTTGTTTGTTGTTGCTGTTTTTTTTGTCTTTTTTGTTTTGTTTTTTTTAAAATAGAAAATAGTTCAGTGTAATATTAAGTTAGAAAAGAAGTTGCTGCCCAGTTAAAGGGGCTCCCTCTCAAATCTCTCTCCTTCCCTCTCCCAAAAGACATTTCTTATTTCTGTTTCACTTTGTGCTTCCTCTTCTTCATACACATTCCATCAACCTAATCAAACATTTTCAGTTCCTAATCTCTCCTATCCCTTTCCTGGGATGACAGCCCTAACAAGAACTGTTTTTGAATTTTGTGCAGCTCCGGGCAATAGAGTATGTGAAGCGATTTCAGTAGAATCACCTACTCATCCTAAAAGAAAACATTATCCCAGTTACCTACATGGCAATTACCTTATGTAAAGCAGAACTAATGCTGACTGGATGTTTAATGGGATGAGCATTAAAGCTGCAATCTACTATAGTACTCCAGATCTCTTTCAGCTTCCTGTGAGAAACACCAGAAGCATTACTTTCCACTTCTACTTACAGTAATTGCAAGAGGAGACCTCACCTTCAGGACTGGCCTAGTGAACGTAATCCATGCTTTAAACTGGCCATTAAACAGTCCCACGTGGTTGGATTTCTTTTTTCTTTTTTGAGTTGTGCTCTCACGAAACCTTGTCAAAGACCTCATGCAATATCACTTTGAAAGTTATTTTCTGTTTACTACACAAACATTGTAATATAACTGTTAATACTATTTATATATTTGAAAGGTATAAAAGGTAGGAGTTAAAAAAACCTCTATGTGTAGATATTAACTCAGAACTTACAATATACAGGGAGAAGACATGTTGCAATACAAGCTAATTCTAGCTGCTCAGTAACCTCTGGAGTTTTTAAAGGGACATTTTCCTGTACTTTTTCAAATAATGATGTTTAAAAATTATCTTGACACGAGCGTCATATACCTTTGCGAAAGGATGGTTGTTTGCAGTTAGCCCTGGGCCCATCCTTCCTATTTCTGTAGTATGCTGCAGCTTTAATCAGAAAGTCCATGGTTGCTGCTTCCTGATCTCCGAGTTACTCTTTCCAAATTGTCTTCTTACACTGTTGCTGAAAGTCACTCTGTACACGTAATGGAAACTGATTTTGCCAAGCTCTTACAAGGTGGTTCATCTATCGATGGCATCCGCATTTGGTATCTTTTACACTTCAACCAAAAATTTATTAGGTATTTTTCAATGCTAAGTCTTGCCTTTTATTTTTTAATTTCACTGCCAAGTTTGCAGTGGTTCTAAGTGAATCTGTGGGCATTTTAGCCTGTGGTCTTGCCAGATCTTTGCGAATTACAATGCATATATGTCTATTTATTCAATATCTGTCATATAATATCTATTTGGAAGAAGAAACTTTCTCTTGTAGTGCCTCTTGACAAAGCACAATTTCCCGCCTTTTTTTTTTTTTGTGAAATGAAAAAAACAAATTGTGTTTTATTGCGGTATCAACAATGTGAATAAGGATTAACATATTGTAAATGTTCTTTTTTCCATGTAAATCAACTATCTTTGTTATCACTAAGTGATAATTAATTTTTAACTTATGTGCATTGTTAGGCTGTTAGAATTTTTTGGTTGTTAAAATAAACGCATTCAATAAATATGACTGTTTGTCAAGTATTTTACTGGGCATTACTTGCTTCCCATTTAGTTTTTCATGCAGAGAGAGACCTGGTGAGTCTTAGGAAAATTTGTACTCTTATTTTAGAAACAAGACAGTGGTACGCGCAATTCCAGATGTATGGATCCTGTACAGTGCATGGATTTAATTGCACATGTGAATATATGTGTGTTTCTGTGTTTATATAAATACATGCATGCTCACTTCCTGGAGCTGGCAACTGGGACAGTCATTTAGCCAATCTTTTGTCACATACAAACAAAACTCAAATGTATAAAGATATATTTTTAGGCTGCTGCTTTATTTTTCTAGTGAATATTTTCTGTTTATAATTAAAAAACCACAAATGACTGCGTGTCAGGAAACTTTTGGAGCACATATGTCCACGGTTAATGGACATAATAAAAGTTTTTTATATTTAGAGCTGGGGGTGCCATAATGTGTGCATGGAGGAATGCTGAAAGGATTGATGTATCTGAGAAATGTGTGAAAATGATTTTTTAGAAAGTGCTTACAATGGAAAAAATTGCTCAAAAGACTAATGTTAATAAGGAAAGAGCAAGTGCTTCCCTTCAGAATTGACAAAGAGAAAGTAAATTAAAAAGTGATTTTGTTTTCTTTTGATATTGTAAATGGTTTTTTTTTTCTTTTTTTTTTTTTCATTTTTCTGCATTTGATTGACATACCGATGTAGCTTCTTTTTCTTCCTCGGTTTCCCTTATCTTTTTTTCTATGACAGTTAATAGCCCATGGACCATGTAGATACGTTTTAAGGACAATTTGTGAAAACCAAGTGCTTGCAGACGGCTTCAGGGTGCTGAAAGTTTTTAAAAACAACTAGTGGCTCATCACAGGGTGAAACGTTATTTATGCAAATGTAAATGAACTCTGCATTTTGTGACAAAGAAGAAAAGCATTTGTGAAATAATGACTTTTAGCACAAGCAGCTTTCACTTTCATGAGATTGTGTTTTTAGGAGTCAAACTTCATCGGTGGGAGGCTCTACACACAGATGAATTGGGTTCTGCCTAGGTGTCTCTGTGCTGGTGACTTCTATTTTCAAGAAAGCAAACTAGGAATTTCTCAAGTAAACAAAGTCATATAGCAAATCTCAGAGCCATCACTTCATAGGTTTTTTGCTGTGTGTGTGTGTGTCTAGAGGACCTATGTTTCTTTACACTGTTGCTTCCCCCTTTCTGAAGAGTCTTAAAGACATTCTTTCTAAAGGACAATCATGCTGTAATCAGATAGTAAACATTTATTAAACATGTACTCTATACTGGACAATTTGCTAGAAATTGCGGTGACAAAGAAGAATGTATGACTTAGTGCTTTCTCCTCCTTAGTGCTTTATGTTGTGTTGGAAAGGCACAACATAAATCCAGGAAAAATGAAATAGTCACAAAAAAGTTGTCTTCAGACAGAACTGTAGTTTGTTTAATGGGTGGTACAAACACATACTATGAATTAAGTAATTATTGCTTGTAAGCTAGAACGATTTTGGAAGGTGGATCATTTATTATTAGGATTAGCTGTGTACAATAGAAAAAAAAAAGCACAAAGTAATAATGACCCAACAAGGGTTTCTTACATGAAAGAAGTTGCTGAAATAAGCTGGCTTCATGGAGTCAGAGACTCAACACTTTTTCCAGCTCACAGCTCCATTATTTTCCTGTGTTCCTTCTTCATGGTCCAGGATAATCACTAGAGCTCTCGCTCTCACACCTAACTTCCAGGCACCAGAAGGGAAAAAGGAGTAAAGAACGACACACAATCTTTCCTTGGTACTGTAGGGGATTGGTTGCAGGACACCCCCGACACACACACACACACACCCAACCCACGGATACCAAAATCTACTAGTGCTCAAGTGCCTTATGTAAAGTGGCATAGTTTTGCATATAACCTTTGGGTATCCTCCCTTACCCTTTAAATCATCTTTTACTATTTAAAATATCTAATACAATTAGTATACATATTATGTATGTTAGTATGCATGGTAATACAATTAGTATAACATAAGTGCTAGAGGGAAGAATGACAAGCAAAAAAAAAGTCTGTACATGTTTAGTATAGACACAACCATTCCTTTTTAAAAACAAATATTTTTGATTCACTGTTGGTTGAATCCACAGAGAGAGAAGAACGACTATACTCTCTTTCTTCAAGTCCTATACCTGAATGCAAGGGAGTCTAGTAAATGTTTCTAGCTGTTCTGTGAATTCCAGAGAAAGGGGGAGAATGGATAATTGCTAGGCAGCTAACAACCTCTGTATTAGAAGATATTAGAAGAATGTTGAAAATGATAGATAAGGATAAGTGAAGAGGCACATTTGCCCTGCTGTTACTTCCTGCACCTTAGCATCTCTTCCTTCTCCTCACCCTGAGGTCAAGTTTATTTCTGGCTAACTTTAACAATCAGTCCAAGCAGCTCTTCTTCCAGGAAGCCCTTCCCGATCTGCTTTGCCAGTGTGATACAAATTCTTCCATGCTCATGCCACTCCCAGGGTATTCCACTGTGCAGTTTGTAGCATGTTGTGGTTATTGTGCTAAATGTTTATTTCCCATGAGCTCTTGTGACCTACAGCTGAATCCCAGACATGGAGTTCCTCAGTACCTAGAACAATGCACTCATAAATGTTGATTGAACGATTGTTTATTAAATATGTGGAAAAAACAATGCATTCAAAGATAAAGAGTTAGAGAAGAAGGCACACTGTAGGACAGTGAGCAGAGGAGCAGGAGAAAGGAACCCGACACTGGCAGAGCTCTCCCCTCACAGCCACTCCTTACAAATACTCTTATCCTCAATTAACAGTGAGAAAGAAAGCTCTGCCTAACTCAAGGTCTCAAAGTGGGTTTATTGCTCTTTTTCATATATGTCTAGACAGTTATTCAAGACACACGCTTTTGGGTTCGTGTAATCTTTTATGATTTCTAGATCTTTCCAAATCATAAAAATTGGGAAATTGATAAAAGTAATGGAAGAGGATAACAAATATTGGCAAAAGTTAAGGATGTTCATTCAGGTTTTTTCCAAACTGTCATGTTCTTAATATACTTGTAAAATAAAGCAGAAAAAGCCAAACCTATTCCTAAAATGATCTACTTTAAGACCATTATAACTCACAGGTTACTGTTATTTCCTCTTCCAAATTCATGGCACTGTACCACGCATTAAAAATGATAGAGCAGTGTTTGAAGACAGCCTTCATGAGGTTACTTCCCATCTCCTGGGTTTATGTTACAGACTTTGGTGACTGAACATGGCAGATGATATTCATAAAGAAAAGCCTGAAACTTTGAAGGGAATAAAGGTTTCAGAATATTTGAGTAGTGATGGTGGCTCATGTCCTGGTTGTGTAATGTTGGGCTAATTATGTCGTTAACGACTCTTACAGGGTTATGGAGAATCCAGTGGTATAAGATGCTTTGAAAATGGTAACCTTTATGAAAATATTACATTTGCCTTCAGAAATTCTCAAGTAGTGATCTAACTTTGATTAATTTTATTTATTAACTTTCAGGGATCCTGATGAAATAAAGCAACATTTAAGCTTTTATATAGCTATTATAGACATATTTACTTAAGGCTTGTGGTATGACCATAGGAATGCCATGATCAACTCAATCTTTTCAGCAAATATACTTATTGAGCACCATCAGTGGCCTTGATTTTTAATGCAGAATCAAAGCAGTTCTGAATATATTTAAATTGATTAGTTTATAAGATTTCTGTTTTCTATCACCCCAGAGGATGCTACTCCAAGGAACCTTGAAAGTGAAGCTAAATACATTAATTTGTGTCTGAAATCCTTACCACTTAAAAGTGAACATCTATGAATTGGGCACATTTTGCTTTACTTCTACCTTCCACTCATCTTTTCAAAGTGAGTGGAGAAGAATAAATTGTAGGAGACTATGTCAAAAGTAATTAAGAAAGATTTGAGCAATAGCTCAGCAGGCTTGGGGATGGATGGGACTCTTTAAAGACAATAGCAAGGCCTGACTGAGGTCTTTGCATTTGGCCAGGCAGAAAACAGGGGTGGGTGGGCAGGTGGAGGTGACACAGGGCTGTATGGGGATAGGCATGACAATGTGTCCTCTGAATAAGCATGTCTAGGACTGGCATATTGAGTCAGAGACAGGAACAGTGAATGAAGGGTACAATGAAGGGAGGTGATTAGGCACCCTGCAAATTCAATATTGCTAGGAAATTATAGAGCCAGGTTCTAAAGCAAGGTCTGCATTTCTCCCCAGTATCACACCACCTCTCTTTTTGTATCCTAGAATGTCCTAGAAAGAATGCATAAAGCTGAGAATCAATTCTTTGACCAGCATGTTTTATATGACATAACCATTTGACATCTCTGAACACACTTTTTCATAATCTTGTTCAAGTATGACATTTCTGATTGAGTTTTGTTCTGAGGGAAAGCTTTCTTTTAGAAAACGCCATGATCTGCTACTATAACTGTCCCAGAAGAATCTAGAAGTAGCTTCTTTGGTGACATTTTAAAAGGCTTAAAGTGTTACCTTCACATGTGGAGAAATAATTACAAAAATATTCCATTAGCAATGTAATAAATAGTGCAGAGCAATGATTAATTAAAGAGATAACTATAATTTATTCACTATCCATTAACAAGCATGATCCCATTTAAAGACAAAATAACACAGGCTGAGGGAGTCAGGGGGGATTCAGTGTTAACTTTGGACTGAGCAGTCCTAGGACCCTATCCTTAAGGAAAAGGTAAGAAAAAAAATCTTTAAAACTTTAATTCATCTCTAGTTGATTGCGTGGTGGCAATGAGTTATTCCAGTTTCTATTTTTTACTAATACTGCATCTTGAAAAAGTTACTTCTCGATCCCTAGTTTCTTCATTCCTAAAATAGGCCAGCAACAGTGGCTCACGCCTATAATCCCAGCAGTTTGGGAGGCCAAGGCAAGAGGATCGCTTGAGGCCAGGAGTTCAAGACCACCCTGGACAACATAGTGAGATCCTGTATCTTTCAAAACAAACAAAAGTATAAAATAGGGCTAATGATTTATATATTTCAAGGTTGTCATGATTATATACAATAACTATGTGGAAGCATCTAGCATAATTCCTTTTTTCATTTCCTCCCTTTTTCTCAGGGAGAAAAAAAACAGGATATAATCAAATGTTACAGAGGACTTAAAAATAGTTCAGATGAGTTTCAGAGTAGGATTAGGTCTTATGTTTAAATCTTTTTTGAGTGATTTAAAATCTTTAAGGATAAAGGGCTGTTATGCCACACTTTCTTCATTTCTCCCACTCCCACTTTTTCTTCCATTCTCTTTCATTAAGTTTTTTTCTCTCCATCTCTCCTTTCCTCCCATTTCTTCTTCCAGTCAAGAGCTATAATATGATTTTCTTTCTTAATTGCACACAAAATGAATGATGCATTTTAGTAGTCTTCTGAAGTCTTCACAATTAGGTATTTAAACATTAATGATACCACACTTGCTTGTTTTTCTGCCACCTCATTCTTCTTCTTTTTCAGTGTATTTTGCTGATTCTCTTCTCTCCAAGCCTTTATGCCCAAGATGATCCAGGGTTCTTCCGTTCATCCTCGTTTTCCCAAATGTACTCTTCTTCCTCATCCAGCATCATGATACTAAATGCACCAAAAATGCTGAATACACTACAATTTCTGCCTTTAGCCTAGACATTTCCTGGATCTCCAAACCAGTAGGGTCCGCTGCTTATTCAACTCCTCTACATGCCCAGCACACTTCACATGGCACGGGACGACCTCCTTTTCTTCCCTAAACTGTTCCTCTCACCTGTTGGCAACCCCAGCTTTCCAGTTGCTTAGGCCTAAAGCCTTGAATTTACCCTATATTCTTATCCTTTAATGCAGCATTTAATCTGTCAGGAAAATCCTGTTGGCTTTACCTTCCAAATATATTCATAATCTTACAACCTTTCACCAGCAACATTGCTGCCAGCTTGATCAAAGCCACCATCATTGCTTACCTGGAGTGTAGAAACAGCCCCACACAGGTCTCCTGCTTGACCCTGTCACCTCTTCAGGATTAAACCAATGTCCTTACAATGACCTGCAAGGCCATGTGTGATCTGACCCTTCTCTGATCTCCTCTCCTTAATTCTCTCTCCTGTGTTTACTGAGCTCCAGATACACAGGCTCCCTACTGTCCCTGGAATACACTAGGCCCACTCTTGCCTCAGGCCTTTGTTCCTCTAGCTCTTCTCTCTGCCAGGAAAGCTCTTTTCCGAAACAGCTGCATGACTGGCTTCCTCAATTCCTTCCCATCTGCCCAAAAATCATCTTCTCAATGAGAACTACTCTGATCAACTTTTTTAAAATTGCAAACTGACCTGCCTTCTGGATTCTTTTTATCTTGTCCTCCATTTTCTTTTTCATAGCTTCTAACATATTCTATAATTTACTTATGTTTCATGTTTTTATTTTTTGTCAGCTTCCTCACCCCATTGAAAACACCAGGAGGGCACAAACCTTTCTTCCCCTTTAGCCAATAAATATTTGATGAATGGGGTACATTTCATAGCGGTTTCCCTCTGCTGGAATTTGAAATTTTCCCAACTTCAGCCAAGATTAGATATTTCAATTGCCTTATAGAGATAAACTTCATCTGAATACTTCTCTAATGCATAGTAAAGGTACTTGAGTTACAAGTGCCTTGACCTCAACAGCCTCCACAACTGACATTGGTAAGCCCCACATTCAGGTAATTCATAGTCTGTGATTCCGTGCTGTCTTGGAAGATAGAATCACAGAATCATGGGCTTTGTCATCCTGCACATTTTCTTATTCAAAGCAGAAATTCCTTTTCAGGCATCCTTGGCTGGAGGCCATGCAGTCTTTGTTCCTTCATGACTAGGAACTTATGAGTTTGGAACTCAGCTCATTCCACTTTTGGTTAATTCTCTTTTCCCCTATTATTGATCTCATCTAAAACTGAATTGGCTCTTCTAGTAGCCACCTCACATATTTAGGGCTCATATTGAATATTGATTACTAAATCCTATAAGTTCTCAGGCTTTCTTTCTTAATCATGTGATACAGCTACTAGGAGAGCTTATGTCATTCCAGACTGCACGCATAGAGATAAACAGCTTAAACCAAGAAAGGTGATCATCTTATGCTCTTCAATGCTAATCAGGCCACATTGCAACATTGTTTTCAGTTCTGGATGACATGTTTTAAAAGGATGTTGATAAAATGAGATACCAGAGGGTGACAAGGATATATAAGGGCCTAGAAAGTGTATCTTCTATTAATTTATTCTGTTAAATCATTTATTCTTTTGTCAACTAACCAACAAACCAGATTTATAAAATCTCTATTATATTGAAGCCCTTGTGAGGAAATAAAGTCAGAACTAAATTTAACTAGTAACCGAACTAAATTTAACTAGTTGAACAGAAAAAGGAATTTAGTAAAAGTTATTTGAAGGCCCAGAGAATTTCTGGGAAAGTGAGAAAATCAGGGTTAGAGGTTAGGATCAGTATCTAAGATGACTCCAGGGAAGACTGCTGCTGTAGCACGGCGCACAAGCATCAGAACTTGGTCCCCTGCTCCTGGGCACTGAAAGCCACCTGCAAAACCTCTGCCCCTGCTGCCTCTGAAGCCTGGATGGCTCTGCTACTGCTTAGTGAAATGGATTTCACATGGTACTTTTTAAAAAAATTTCACTCCCTTCCAAATAAAAGTCTCATGCATCAGTTACTGATTGAAGGAGCCTAAGTCATATGCCAGAAAGGCTGGGAAAGTAAATTTCTGTCTTTTGTCTTGGACTCATAGGTAGGAAATTCTCTAGACATAGAAAAAATAGTCAGAGGTGATCAGGATCCAAAAAGTATGCCAAATACACTAGGCTTCGAACTCTTTAAGGAAAGATACTATGTCTTATTAGAACAACATAGTGTTGCTTCGAAATCAGAAAGGGCTGGTTTCTATCTAGAAATAGATCCACTCTGCTTCCTAGCTTTCTATATTTTGGAACTATTATTTGGCCTGGCTCTTAGTTTCCACATCTGTAAAAAAAAATTAAAAAATGAAAATAATACTTCCTTGCAGTGTGTGTGTGTGTGTGTGTGTGTGTGTGTGTGAGAGAGAGAGAGAGAGAATTATGGTTAGCCCATATAAAGCATACTGCCTGCTTATGAATGATAGTTTTCCTGCAAGATTTTTGTATTCCCATTACCAAGCACCTTGGTACAAAGTGCTCATTTTTTAAAAAAAATATGAGAATGTTCATTGAAGTCATGGTGTTTCCCTTTGAGAAAAATATGTCAGTAGGTAGGTAATTTGTAAACCAAAAAATAATAAAATCCAAGGTGAAATAATGTAGACACACTGTGGATGGGGAAGTAAGTGTCCTCTGTGGTACTGATGCCTGCTTTTACTAGGAGAAACTAGGAGTGGCATCAAATAATACCTAGTCTTATTTGACTAAGAGTGACTGTAAGAGTGACTCAGTGTGAACTTGACCAAGGGTAAATCAATTCCATCAATCATTCTTCTATATTCACTTGGACACTACTAAATATTTCCAGATGGCAGACCAACTCATTAGATTATCTGGGAGAATACATTTTATAACTATTTCCACCATGGACTAGCATCAGGTTGGGGTGTTTAATATCAGAAAGATTGTCAAACTGTAAGAAACTTCCCTACATCAGAGAGTTTACAGGTAACATTGCTTTGAAAACCTCTGCACTCAGTAGAACAACGGGGTTTTAACCATTATATCTGCAGGCTTGCACATCTGAAGTAAGTTGATTTATAAAGATATCCTTGATACCCATTCTAGTGGAAATGAAGATGCTTACTGTATTGGGAATATTGGGGAAGTCTTGCTATGTTCAGCACCATTAAAGGATAGCGCCCTCTTGCTAAGGCACTGTCTGCAAGTATGACTCTCTCCTCTATTACTTTGGGAAATGCTATTTTGGGAATATAGTCCATGGCTGTCATTGTCAGACTTTGGGACTTCTTGGACCAGTAATAGCCACTCTCAGACTTGGGGGCCAATAAAGATTTTTCAAGCTCATATTTGCAAATAAAGACACTCAACAAGCAATACAAAATATAAAATATCTACCTTTTCTACCATTATTACACCAAAGAAAGCACTTTGAACACTTCCCAAAGTTGGAAGGACATCATCTTAGAATAAACCATAGCCCACCTGGGCAAGATGGTTCATGCCTATAAGTAATCCCAGCATCTTGGGGAGGCTGAGGCTGGGAGGATTGTTTGAGGCCAGGAGCTCAAGGTTACCATGAGCTATGATTGTGTCACTGGACTCCAGCCTGGGTGACCAAGCAAAGCCCTGTCTCTGAAAAAATACAATAAAATAAAGCACAGTCCTCTTCAAGTGAGGAAAGTGAATCAATTTGCTGTGAAATCTGTGTGTCTTATTGTTTTTCCCCCTCCTTTTTCTGGGGTTCAGAAAAAACTCTGTCACCACCCAGAAACTGACTGCAGATGATATCTAGAAAATGCCAGTCTGAGGACTAGGCTGAGTATTTAGTTTCCCAGAAGTTCTGTCCTTTGATTAAGTCAGGCACCTAAATCCAAATTTGCTCAGCCTTCTCAGAATTAACTCAATTGGACTTTGCTTTTTTTTTTTCAAGGATTTTGCAGGAAATTGCTGCCAAATATTGCCATTATATTCACTATAAACCATTAGTGCAATGGTTGTCTAAGATGCCTCAGTGGCTCTTAGGTGAAATTTCATACAAGAAATTTCTTTTAGATTTGAAAGTAAAAAAGGATAATTGATTCCTTAGCGGAACTGGGTATGCTACTTTCTTTATCTGATAGTGAGAACATCTGAATTTCTTGAGTTTCTGTTTCTCATGCTGCCTACTAGGAAGCTCAGCATCATATCTGTCTACTAGTAGCTATTGAATTAATCCTGTACTTCTAAATGAGAAAAAGGTGACAACCTCAGATTACCCAGAAAGCTACATTTGGAGAGTATAGGAGTTTTAGCAGCAAGTCATTAAAAATTAAACTGAATACAATTTCTTCACACAGACAAATCCATCCTTCTGTAGGGATCAAAATATTCCCCAAGTTCATATTTGGGGCCACCTCATCTGATTATGTAAGTTGTTCACAGCATGGGTATCCAAGTAAAGATAAAAGTGGAGGCTCACCAAATCTCACGCTGCTTGTAGACTCTGCTTTTATCCAGAGCAAGTGGCCTTTTTTTCTGATTAGTACCAAAGTGCTGAATGGGCCAGGTGTGGCTCAGCTCACACTTGGTGCACAAGTCCATTTTCATGTACATATCCCATTTCAGAATCTGCTCCTCTGATGTCACAATGCCACACCTAAGGATCCCATGATTTGTGTTCATGGAGCTCTCTGTGCTTACTTTGAGCTTTGCATGGGGGTACGGCTGAGCTACATCAATGTTTCAGTGAACTTTGGGCAAACAGAGCTTTCCCTGAGTAAAACTGCCATCTCCCCACTACCACACGCACACATCTAGGCTTTAATAGAGAGCCCAAGACAAGAAACAAGAGAACTACCAGAAGCAATGAAAAATTGTTAGTCAGAACTTTTGACTGATTGGTGCCTCCAGGCTCCCCCAACATGCCAGATGTACAGCTTTTTACTGTACATAGTTACATATGTGTCCTTTGCATAAAGCCTCTCTGGCTAAACTTCAATCCCTAACTATTATATATTCTGAATAAAAGTGAAACATCTCAGCATTTGCAAAAATTCAAGATTTATCAACATATTGAGCTTTTACTAAGTCATGAATTCTTGATTTGTATTCACAGTGCTTTTACATATTCATAGCCCTCTTTAGCCAAAGATCTTCAATATTCATTTACTATGGAGTGGTAAGTATATATTATTCAACTCCATTTACCAGTGGGTAAACTGATGCCCAACTAAAGGCCTCATCAGAGAAACCGAATAAAGAGCAAGATGCTCTTAGCCCTGCAGAGAGAGCTTGCTCCAGCTGTCTCCCTCCAGAAATAAAGGCCCGTTGCCTGCTTGTGAGTCTCACTTCTCAAGCATTAGGGGAATCAGGATTTTTCCTTCTGGATTTGTTGGAATGCCTTGAATTGAGTTTCCTCTTAAAGCACAGGGGACAAAAGAATAGCCTAGGGAAATAAAAAAAACTAACCTTCTTCCAAATTGCTTCAAACCCATTATGCCAAAGGTTAATTGACCAGATTATTTCCTCCTAAACTTGGAGGAGAACAGGTAGAAAGAATCATTCATTTGCTCCAATAACCAATTAATGGCATTGATTGGGGTGGAAGGATCCTGCCTCTCCCACTTTTATTAGAGAAACAGAGGTCAATTTTCTTAATGCCCCTTTTAAAAAATACAATCTATTCCTTTAGTTTCTAAATAATTTACCGAGGATTCTAGCTACATATTTGCCAGGTGCTGATGGGGTGTTTAAACATAAGAAAAAAATATGTCTGCCCAAACCTAGAAAATTATGAAGGACGAACTCTGAATGATCCCATGAGAGCAAGCAGCCTGTAACACATATCACAAAGGAATGTCAAGCCTTATGGTTATTTTAGAAACTGTACAAATATATATTGAGCATATTTCTGCATGGAGGTTACATTTTACAATAATGTAATTCTCTTTTTTTTAAGAATGCCATTATGGGATATTAAAAGAAAGACTATCTCAAAGGGTTAATTATTGGAAAAATGACTATCCAGCTCCCTAAAGTATTCATTTGAAAGCTGGTGGTCAGAAGTCAGTCTCTGTTTCACATCCAAAGTAAATAAAATAAATGTAAAATTTCAGAATTTTAAATACACAAATGTCTGCTTTTGACAAAATGCATTGCTCTTTAGATAGCGAGATGATGATACATGGCATTATTGTTTTATTTTTTGTATTAACACTAAGTACTAATATAAACTGAGTTCATGATGTGATTTTTAAAAAGAACTCTCCAGTAGAATTTTCTGCAGTAATGAAAATGCTGTACATCTATGTTGCTTAGTCTGGTAGACATTCACACATGTGTAAGGTTGCCTTATTTAGCAAAACAAAACAAAACAAAAATTTAAAAGGCAGGACACCTAGTTAAATTTGAATTTCTTAAAAACAACACATAATTTTTAGTATACATGTGCCCCATGCAATATTTGGCTCAATAAATGTTACCTATTATTGTTATTAATAATTATTGACTCATTTTATCAGTGTTTTACTGGGAAGGCATCTATAGATGTAAAATGGAAAGGCAACAAAATAGAACTCTTTGACATGAGTAAAACTGTGTAATCAGCTTCCTATAACTTGGAATAGAATAGATTGTGTTTTCTTCTGGACTCTGCCTGCATTCAAAACCTTGGCTACAGACCAAGCTGCATCTTTAAATGGGATTTTCTTCAGCATCAAACTGCAATCTGCATTTCCAAGATACCTCAATGTAAGCAACAGGTGCCTGAAAAGTTGCTTTAATTCAGTTTTAACTGAATCAAATAAATAAGGACGTACTCTCTGTTTAAAGGAATATGGAGAGGATAAAATATGTAGATATACATACAAAGACACACATGGATACCAAAAATGTTCTAAATGTCCTATATTATTTGTTATATATGGTAACTTCTCCTATATATAGGAGAATAATATATGACATTTAGAACATTTTGGTATCTGTATTTAACTTATTTGGAGAATGATATTTCAGTGAATATCCTGGTAGGGAACAGATGGCCATGTGAAGTGTTTAGCCAAAGTGAGTTTAACAAAGGCCTTGTTTATAGAGATGTAGTCAAAATTAAGGGAACCAAGAGGGAAGATGCTGTTACCACAGGTCTGAAAGGACCAGGAAATGGAAGGGTAAGAGGGACTGCAAAGCAGGATCCATGGCCTTAGAATATTGGTGGGGATATAAAACCCTTGTTCCATTTCTTAATGTTTCAATCTCCTGTCAATTTCTCCTACCGGCCCAAACCAACCTGAAGCCAGAGTACAAAGGGGTCCGGGGCTTACAATAGAAATCACCCTCCTGGGTACAGAACAGGACAGTGGAGGATAAGAAATAAATGTAAGAGATAAACAGAGGATAAGCAGCACACAGGACACATATGCTTTATCTTCTTAAAGAAGTCAAATCACATGTTCATGTGCATTATGGAAATGGTCACACTAACTCCCTGTTCTTCCATGTGTGGGTTTTCATCCTTGAGTTAGTTTGGGAAATTTGATGCACAATTAAGTCAGTCTTAGAATGTCTAGTCAGCCTTGTACATATAAGGAGAGTTAAATGTTGGAGTCAAATTATTTATATGGAACACAGACAAGAATTTTGCCCTACAGTTGTATTGTGTATGATAGGAGTATTAGCCACACTAAAAGCAATTATTTTCATATGTTGCAATATATCAAGATAACAACAGTTCTCTGTCTTATGTCTCAGGCTCATGTGCAAACACTCTCTGTATTCGGAAGAACCAGATGGTTAAAATGAAGATAATTCTCACAGTAATTGGTGGTTTCTTATAAGATTTTATTGGGGGGTAATGGAATATCTAATTTGTTTAAGGAAGTTTGTGTTACTGAATGCTGCCATCCTTCCCATTGTATAGTATGGGAGCATATTTAAGAATTAATAAAGAATTATTTCCTTTGTCAGGGACTAACTGTAGGTATTAGATAGCAAAGGAAGTGGCCATGAATCATGGTCACAACCCTTTTAAAATTTGAGCCACTTAAAAAAAAAATTTACCCTGGAAACACTAAAGAAATTTATTTGGCTTATCTACTACCTGATACACACTTCTTATTTCATCAGATTTTCCTTTAGAAGCCATAACTCTGTAGAGTCCTAAAAATGTCCCCTCTGCAATGGAAATGTTATGGTTTATTTATTTAGAGTGTCATGATTAAATACACAGAGGCCAGGATGTGAGACCTTCAGTAATTTATTTAACTTCTCTCAACATTCATGTACTCATTGTTGAAATGGTTGTAATCCTAGTATCAATCTCTTAGAGTTGTGCAGATTTAATAAGTTAAGATTCCTGGCACATGGTACATCCTCAATAAATGTTGCCTATTATTGTTATTGAAAAGTTATTATTAGTTCATTTCATTTGTGTTGAGTAGAAAGAAAACTGTAAGTGCACAGTGGAAAGGGCAACAGAATCCAGTTATTTGAGGTGGTATTGGAAGATTGTGAAATCACAGAATCCTTGAAGAGGATGGTTCTTTTTTTTTCTTTTTCTTCTTCTTTTTTCAAATTTTATTTTATATATATATAAAATTGCATTTTAGGTTTGGGGTATATATAAAGAACATGCAGGATCGTTGCATAGGTACATACATGGCAATATGGTTTGCTGCCTCCATCCGTATCACCTATATCTGGCATTTCTCACCATGTTATCCCTCCCCAACTCCCTACCCCCCACTGTCCCTCCCTTAGACCCCCACCACAGACCTCAGTGTGTGATGCTCCCCTCCCTGTGTCCATGTGTTCTCACTGTTCAACACCCACCTATGAGTGAGAATGTGCGGTGTTTGATTTTCTGTTCTTGTGTCAGTTTGCTGAGAATGATGGTTTCCAAGTTCATCCACGTCCTTACAAAGGACAGGAACTCATCGTTTTTTATGGCTGCATAGTATTCCATGGTGTATATGTGCCATGTTTTCCCTATCCAGTCTATCATCAATGGGCATTTGGATTGGTTCCAAGTCTTTGCTGTTGTAAACAGTGCTGCAATGAACATACATGTGTGTGTGTCCTTATAATAGAATGATTTATAATCCTTTGGATATATGCCCAGGAATGGGATTGCTGGGTCAAATGGAATTTGTATTTCTAGGTCCTTGAGGAATTGCCACACTGTCTTTCACAATGGTTGAACTAATTTACACTCCCACCAGCAGTGTAAAAGTGTTCCTATTTCTCCACATCCTCTCCAGCATCTGTTGCCTCCAGATTTTTTAATGATCGCCATTCTAACTGGTGTGTGATGGTATCTCAATGTGGTTTTGATTTGCAATTCTCTAATGACCAGTGATGATGAGCATTTTTTCATATGTTTGTAGGCCTCATATATGTCTTCTTTTGAAAAGTGTCTGTTCATATCCTTTGCCCACTTTTGGATGGGTTTGTTTTTTTCTTGTAAATCTGTTTTAGTTCTTTGTAGATTTTGGATATAAGTCCATTGTCAGATGGGTAGATTGCAAAATTTGTCCCCATTCTGTTGGTTGCCAGTTCACTCTAATGATGGTTTCTTTTGCTGTGCAGAAGTTCTGGAGTTTAATTAGGTTCCATTTGTCTATTTTGACTTTTGTCGCCAATGCTTTTGGTGTTTTAGTCATGAAGTCCTTGCCAATGCCTATGTCCTGAGATTGCCCACTCTTGCCTCTAAAGCCAGAAAACATCAGTAGGTCACCTGCGGTCTCTTAGCTAAAATCCAGGGCCCTTCTTGCTATGGTGTTGTTTCCATTCCTCCACTATGCTCCCTTTTAAGAGTGTGCTAGATCTCACTCAAAACAGCTTGATGATTGTTAAAATTAGGAATGTTGTGAGGTAGTTGTTAAATACAGCCATTATTAAATTTTAATTATATAAATTCACAATTAAATAAATTTCCAATTCCATGTTTGGTGGTGTCATCCTGGCAGTTTAAAATTGGTTATGGTGGTGGTATTTATACTGCAGAAATTGGCAAATGCTACAAATCAGACCCCCCCCCCCACCATTTTGGAGAGCTGATTCTTAAACATTTACCAGTACAGCATTGGTTGAACATTGATCCCTTTATTAGTGCACAAGTGAGATATTGGGTATTAAATTAAGCCAAAAACTGTCAGAAAGCTATACTGAACAGATGATTTCAGGGCAGTAAGAAGCACAGAATGGGAAATTGATTTTAGCCCCTAATGAATTCTAATGAACAGCAATGGTAGAATACTGATCTGATGTCCATTGATTCCTCATGAAGGGCTGTTTAGATCAATGGGTGAGATGCTGATGGGAAATCAAGGCTTTTGTTTTTTGTTTTGTTTTTGACCGGTGCTTTTGCTAAAAACAGCAAGCACTAGAGATAAATGGCAAAGAAGATGTGGACTGACCATAAAAGGAATTTATTATCTTGTGGATTCCATGAAAGAATAATTCACAGAAGGCACATGCCATCTACAAGGAGAGAAGCAAGAATTATTTTTGCTGAAGCCATGAGGTCTATAGGCCCAGAGCAGCAGGTCTCAGGAGAGGCTTTGCAATGTCTCAACCTCACTGGGTGCTTCTCTCTGGATATGTGTGTCTTCTCCTTCATCATGGAGAGGAGGGCAGGGTTCAAATAGCTAGGAACATTGAAACTTTTAATTTAATGCTACATCAAAGTAATTGCCTTGTTTCTCTTTATTCACATTCTATCATTTTTGTTCCCCGAAAAGGTGTGGTTGGACAATCTCCTCAAATACTCCCCTATTAAGAGCAGGATATGTGAGAACCATTCAGAGGCAATTAAGTGTGCGTGTGTGTGTGTGTTTACTTGTGTGTGCACATATGTGTACAAGTGCATTTCTATTAATATTAATTTTTTGTTAGTCCTCATCTTTTAAATGTCAACTTTCTATTTATAATCTGAGTGAAGTTAGAACAAGAACTACAGATTATCAGTCAAGAGTGTGAGACAGACCAAGGAATAGATATGCCTGATGGATGGGTCTAGAAAGACTTGTGACTCAAAACAATTGAGTGGCTCCAGAGCCATTCACTGAAGAGATACACAGAGCCAGGGAAATCTGGCAGTAGCAGCAGGGACTCAGCTACGAGAGGGTAAAGAGGCAGGATTCCAGTCTCTGGGAGCACTGGCCAGCACAAGTCAGGTTCTGGCGAAGGTGGGCTGGGATTGGGGTGATTCATTATGCCAGCCTGTGCCCTGAAATCTGACTCTCTAGTTAGAATCCTCTATTAGGCATCAAAGCTCTCTGTACCTCAGTTTCTACATGTGTAAAATGGGAATAATAATTTGTACCTACATTATAGGGTTTTTGTGTGTGTGAGAATTAATACATGTAAAGTACTCTTAAAAATGATTGGCCATTATAATAATTATTATTGCTATTTGATGGGCACTGTGCTAGGCATTTTACATACATTATGACTTCTAGTTTTCTAACAATTTTATGAATTTAGAAATGTGTTCAACTCTGGAACAGAAAAAGCTTGAAAGTCATCAGACCAATCTTTCTGAGCTGGAAAACAGCTAAACACACTAAAATATTAATGACTTTTCTTAGATTCACCAGAAAATTGAGGTTATAGGGCAAACATGGGAAGGGCAAAGGGCAACAGAATCCAGTTATTTTAGGTGGTATTGGAAGATTGTGAAATAACAGAATCCGTGAAGAGGATGGATCATAACTGAGAAGAGAATAGAGAATCACAGCCCAGATGAAGTTTCTGAGAGCAGAAGGCACTGGAGCCAGTAGCGAGGATGGACACTTTAATAAGTGACCAATTGCTGAAGACCGAGCATAGACTAGCCCAAGAGTTATGTACTCCTGGAGGCCCAGCCTTGGGGTGGGGTGAGGAGTTTGGGTGTGGGGAGAGGATCCACTTTTATGAGTTTTACTTTTAAGAGTTTCACCAGGTTCTCATAATGAAGATGGGGAAATTTTTTCCTCATACCTCCAGCAGAAAGAGAGGATAGGTAACTGTTTGAAATATGCTCAGAGCATTCTTCATAACATAGGCTTGCCTTTCAAGAGATTATTTTACTAGAGCCTCTTCTGTTCTGCAGCAGGGCAATTAGACAACCCCAGCCCACTATAGCCTTTCTGTTGCACATAACGGCAGGAAAAAAAAAAAGCTAATAAATGCTTCTGAATATCACAGCTCAGGAACTCAGGCTCACTACGAGACTTGAAATTTAATCATAAAACTATAGGATGTTTTCCCATCTCCAACAACTTGCCATTTTATTATTGGGGCACTGGTGTATAACAGCGGTTTACAACTGAGAGAGCTAAAAGACATAGGCTCTATTTAAGAAGGAGTTCTTAGGGAAACTTGAAGTATAATAGGAAATGAGAGGAAAAAACTAAAAACTAGAGGAAACCAAACCCTCTGGGAACCTATAGCTGCAGAAAACATTAAACGCAGCCCAGTTGGCAGCTAGATTGCATAAAAATTTATACTGAAAGCCAGTTGCTTTGATGCTTATCATCAGATACATCACTTCCTGATTTCAACAAAAAAAATTACAAGCCATGCCAAACAGCATGAAAAAATACAGCCTAAAGAATAAAATTAAATATTGAAACTAGACTCTGATGTGACACAAATTTTGGAATTATTAGATAGAAAATTTAAATACCACTAATATGTTAGGAGTTCTCGTGGGAAAAGTGGTAGCATGCAAAAGCAGATAGGTGAGATATACAGAGATGGAAACTCTAAGAAAAAATCAAAAGAAATCTAGAAATAAAAAACACCACAATAGAAAGGAAGAATGTCTTTCCTGAGCTTATCAAGTAGACTACAATTGACTTAAGGAAAATAATCAGCAAACACGAAGATTTGTCAATAAAAACTTTGCAAACTAAAATGCAAAGAGAAAAAAATGAATTTAAAAAAGGAGCAGAATATCCAAGAATGTGACACAATTACAAAAAGCATAATTCCCTAGTGGGAATTTCAGAAGGAGGCAAAAGAGGGAAAGAATAAGAAAAAAACAATGACTGAGAATTTTCCAAAATTTTTGAGAGACCAAACCACAGATCCAGAAAATCAGAGATTACTTAGCAAGATAAATACCAAGATTCTATACCTAGGCATACTATATTTGAACTGCAGAAAGCCAAAAGCAAAGAGAAGTCTTAAGAATAACCAAATAAAATGAAAAAAAAACTTATCTATAGAGGAATAATAAAAATTATGTTAAACTTTTCATCAGAAATCATGTTAACAAAGACACAATGGAATGAAATATTTAGTGTTAAAAGCAAAACAATAAAAACCAGCCTAGAATCCTTCATCTAGTGAAATCCTCCTTCAAAGGTGAAAGAGAAATAAAGACTTTATTAGATGAAAACTGAAAAAAATTGTCAGCAGTAGACTCGTCTTACAAGAAATACTTAAAGAAATTATTCAGGAAGAAGGAAAACAGTCCAGAGCAGAAACTCTTATCTGTAGAAAGAAAAGCATAGTATCAGTGAATAAATAAATGAAGGCAAAATAAAATCTTTTACTATTATTATTACTTGAGTAGATACCTTTTAATTCAAGGTAGTAATAGCAACAACGTGTTGGGGGATTATAGCTTATAGATAAAGGAAACAAATGACAGTGATGTTATAAGGAATGAGAGGAGGGAATTGGGACTACTCTCTTATAAGGTACCTATACTAACTGTGAAGCCATACTTGAAAGTGGGCTTAGATTAGTTGTAAAGGTATAACAGTAGTGCTGATGTTGTACATACAGATGCATCCAGAAAGAGAATAAAGCCATGTGGCAACTGCCTACGATTGCTCAAGTGGCCTTTCAGCTATCCGCCACTCACACACTCACTCTCCTTGGACCTCAGCTTGTGCTAGAACCTGACACTTGGCATAGTTGGCAGGATCCTGAGGTGAGTGAGACTTTGGCACCCACTGATTCCAGGTTGACCATGTGGCTGCAACATGGGTTGTGGTACCTAGTGGCAACTGTGCTGTGAGGACAGGCCCCAGTGGGAACTTGGGTGGTGGTGGATGGGTCACCCGTGAGCTTGGAAAAGGTGCTGAAGCAGCTGGAAGCATACAGCACTGAGAAGCAGTGAGCCGGCACAGTTGGATGGGTGTTTATGACTGTGCTATAAGAAGTACATACCCAGTCCCTGAGAGATATGGCTCAGGTGAGGGACCTCCAGGCACAGGTGGGGTGCCTGAAGGCCCCGCTACAGAGCTTGGAGAAATAATTAGAGGCTGCCATGAATGCAGGCCTGGGTCTGCCGTCTTGGCTGGAGATCCCTACTCAATGTGATACCGAGGAGGAAGATCCCCCGTTGCAGGCTCTGGTCTGTCAGAAAAGTAGATCATGAACAGCCAGTGCGGCCCCAAGGGCAGGCTCAGGGATCCCTCACCATAAGAAAACACACTTCATATACCCTAACCCTATACCCTAACTGAGTTGAGGGAATTAGGCGAGCAGTGCTGCCAGTGGCCAGGAGAACGCCTGCCCACCTGGATGCTTCGTCTGTGGGACAACGGAACAGATAGTATCTCCTGTCCTGCCTCTGAGATGGAAAAGCTGGCCTCTATCATGACTCATTCCTCCCTCTGTCAGCAGTTGCAAGTGAGCAGGCAGTTAGCCGCAGGGCAAGGTGACCACATTCTGATTCAGTGGCTGTGAGCAGCCATATGGACTGTGTGGAATGATGCTGGGGAAATACCTGAAACTGTGACCAAATGGCAGTCGTATGTCGATTTGGTGCCAGTGGTCTGGGTGATGGGTATGCAGCAGGCTATTTGCCTTGAATACCCAAGGACCAGATGAAGAATGTTTCACCCCGCAAATGAGGGATCTCATGTTGGGTTCTATTCCCCTGAGTGCCTTTAGCTCACTAGCTGCTGTCCTCACCCCGTACATAGGGCACCTCGTACATTGAGTGACCACTGCTATGGTTGCTCTCGGGTAAACAGAAGGCCTTCAGCAGGACTGAAGGGTCCACACTGTAAAGAAGGAGCCCTGCCTGCAGAGGGTTCCCCCATGGGAGAAAAGGGGGTTCTAATGAGTGACATGCTCACAGGTGTGGATACATTTAATCTTGGCTGGGGTTGACTGATAGAAAATGGATAAGCAGCCCAATGAAGTACTATTAACTTTGTGGAGACAGTTGTCTCCAGAGCAGCAATTCCAGATAATGCCCAAGTGGGAGAAGGACATTGCTGTGTGACCCAGTCTTTCTCGGGCGCACCAGCTCACAGACTACTTGCTATAGCCAGGCAGAAATGTAGAGCCTTTTCTGTCTGATTAGGGAACTGGCCAATGTGCTCAGCTTGCGGGGACACCAGATGACCACAGGCCACATGTGGATTTGGCAATCCACTGGTGCCCCACCAATGTACAGCGGGTATTGGTGCTGGTAGATACTGGTACAGACTGTAGCCTCGTTTATGGGAACTTGGTTAATTTTTCTGGGAAAGGCTGCACACATTGATGGCTAAGGAGGCTGGTCAGTGAAAGTGAAACATGTATCTCTCTGTACCTTGGCATTGGTCACTTGACTCTTCACTTAGACATTGTGTATTTCTGCTCCATACTTGAATACCTTCTGGGGGTGGACATTTTACATGGCCTGGCTGGAGAATTCAGACTTCGAGTGCATGTGGTGAAGCTGGTGCTGTGCGGACGTATGAATCACCAGCCTCAGGTCCTACTGCAACCTAGACGGGTTACTTCCACCCATTAATACCATTTGCCAGGTGGGGGCATATAGAGATAACTGAGATAATTAAAAAGCTGGAGGAGGTGCAGATAGTGTGTGGCACTCAAAGCCCCTACAATTCTCCAGTGGGGCCAGTTAGAAAGTCAGATGGAACTTGGAGGATGATGGTGAACTATTGGAAACTGAATGAAATAACACCCCCTTTGCATCAATCATGGATTTGATGGACCATTTGATGACAGAACTGGGACAGTACCACTATGTAGTGGACTCAGTCAATGCATTTTTCTTCATCTACATTGCTCCAGTTCACCTTCACTTGGAAAGGGCGACAATGGACTTTCACAGTGTTGCCGCAGGGCTATGTGCAGAGCCCCACCATATGCTATGGTCTCGTTGCCATGATTTAGCCATCTGGCAATATCCAGAAGTGGCCAGCCTCTTCCATTATATTGATATTGACCTCTGATTCTCTTGCAGATTTAGAAGTGGTGGCGCCCCTTTCGTGGTGACATTTCACAGCATGCAGTTGGGCTGTCAACAAATCCAAGTTCGAAGGGCCTGGATTAGCTGCCAAATTCTTGGGAGTTACCTGGTTGGATAAGACAAAGTCCATCCCAGAGGATATCATCAATAAAATTCAGCCATATTCCCATCCCACCACAGTGAAGCAGTTACAAATGTCTGTGGGCCTTTTGGGATATTGATGGGCATTTGTGCCCCATTTAGCTCAAATGACAAAACTGTTGTATTGATTAACAAAGAAGGGAATTGCCTGGGATTGGGATGATACAGCTGAGACCACCTTCCTGGCAGCTAAGTAGGCTATTCAGCTGGTACAAACCCTATAGGTAGTTGACCAGGGGCATGAGGTGTGAGCCGGATGTGCATGTGGCCACAGATGGTTTTGGTTGGGCCTATGGCAGTGCACACAGCACTTGAGAACCTCATGGTTGAGGATGTCTCAGCCATGGGAAGGAGCTGAGCTCTTGTATTCATTGATAGAGAAAGAGCTGCAGCTGTATATGTAGCCCTGCAGGCTTGTGAGAATGTGACAGGACAAGCTTCAGTCATCATGCAGATGAGTTACCTAACAGTGGGATGGATGCATTCATGGGTAATGACCCCCTGGACTGGGATGGCACAGTTATCTACTTTAGCAAAGTGGGGTGCCTACTTACAGCAGCAGAGTACTCTTAGCACGAATCCCTTAGCAGTAGAGCTGCAAGAGTTCTTGGGACCTGTAGCTCTAATGCAAGAAAAGGCTATGGGTCAGCCTGAGGTACCCTTGGACCCTGAACCATCACCATTCAAAGAAGGGCACCCCCCGCCTTTCCCAAAGAAGAGTGGTACACAAATGGGTCTAGCTGAGTCACCACTGCTGCCTGGACCACTGTAATTTAGAGCAGTATAGATGGTTATCACCAAAGAGGAGACTCCTATGGCAATCTATATGGATAGCTGGGCAATCTATTGAGGCTTAACCTTGTGATTAACTTTTTGGAAAATATAGAATTGGCTAGTTGGCCACTGACCCATTTGGGGCCAAGCCATGTGACAATACCTCTAGGAAACAGGTCAGCAGAAGGATGTGACTATTTATCATGTGTCAGGTCATATGTCTTTGGCCACCCCCGGCAATGAGGAGGCAGATGCCTTAGCCAAGGTCTGATGGCTAGAGTTGGCAACCTATGTGAGTGGTCTTGTGGCTACACTGGAAACTGGGACATGTGGGGGGTAAACTGATCAATAAGCATTGGAGTCTGTCCCTTCCCATGCAAGATATTTGGGAGGGTTGTCAGAAATGCCTGGCATGTGATGAGGCATACCCTAAACATGTGCATGCCCAGTGTTACACAACAAGTGACAATAGGGTGAGTGTCCTTGACAAGATGGCAAGTAGACTACATTAGGTCGCTGCTGAAGTTGCAAGGGTATATGCATGCACTAACAGCTGTGGACATGGCCACAGGCCTGGCGCAGCAAGACTCAACAGGCTTGGAGCACAGGCGCACAACTCCCCATATTACATAACCACTCACAAGAGCTTGTGCTTAGCTCAGAGCCACTATTGTCTATAAAAGGTATAACTACCCTGCTGACACTATACATATGGCTTGCACCCAGAAAGAGAATAAAGCCATGTCACAACTGCCTACAATTTCTCAAGTATTCCTTCAGTTACCTGCCACTTGCACACCTACTCCCCTTGGACCTCAGCTTGGGCTAGAACCAGACAGAGCCCAAATAGACAAGGCAATCCTAAGCAAAAAGCACAAAGCTGGAGGCCTAACACTATCTGACTTCAAACCATACTACAGGGATATAGTAACAAAAACAGCATGGTACTGGTACAAGAAAAGACAAATCAACCAATGGAACAGAACAGAGAACCCAGATATAAGACTACACTTACAACTATCTGATCTTTGAAAAACTTGACAAAAACAAGCAATAGGGAAAGGATTACCTGTTCAGTAAATGGTGCTGGGATAACTGGATAGTCATCTGCAGAAAACTGAAACCAGACCCCTTCCTTATACCACATACAAAAATTAACTTAAGATGGATTAAAGACTGAAATGTAAAACACAAAACTATAAAAACCCTGGAAGACAACCTAGGCAATACCATTCAGGACATAGGCACAGCAAAGGTTTCATGATGAAGACACCAAAAGCAATTGCAACAAAAGCAAAATTTGACAAATGGGGTCTGTTTAAACTAAAGGGCTTCTGCACAGCAAAAAAACTATCAACAGAATAAACAGATAACCTACGGATTGGGATAAAATTTTTGCAAACTATGCATCTGAAAAAGATCTAATATCCAGCATCCATAAGAAACTTAAACAAATTTACAAGAGAAAAACAAAGCACACTAAAAAGGCAAAGGACCTGAATGGACAAAGGACATTCAATGGGCAAAGGACATGAACAGACAATTCTCAAAAGAAGACATACGTGTGGCCAACAAGCATAGGAAAAAAACTCAACATCACTGATCATAAGAGAAATGCAAATTGAAACCATGATGAGACACCATCTCACACCAGTCAGACTGACTATTATTAAAAAGTCAAAAAATAACAGATGCTGGAGAGGTTGTGGAGAAAAAGGAACGCTTATACACAGTTGGTGGGAGTATGAATTAATTCACTCATTGTGGAAGACAGTGTGGTGATTCCTCAAGGACTTAAAGTCAGAAATACCATCTGACCCAGAAATTCCACTACTGGATTTATACTGAAATGAATATAAATTGTTCTATTATAAAGACCCATGCATATATATGTTCATTGCAGCACTATTTATAATAGCAAAGACATGGAATCAACCTAAATGCCCATCAATGATAAAATGAATAAAGAAAATATGATACATATATACCATGGAATATTCAGCGTAAAAAAGAATGAGATCATGTCCTTTGCAAGGACATGGATTGAACTGGAGGCCATTATCCTTAGCAAACTAACACAGGAACAGAAAACCAAATACCATATGTTCTCATTTATAAGTGGGAGATAAATGATGAGAACACATGGACACACAGAGGGTAAAAACACACACTAGAGCCTATGGGAGGATGAAGGGTGGAAGGAGGGAGAGGATCAGAAAAAATAATTAATGAATATTAGTCTTAAAACCTGGGTGATAAAATAATCCGTACAATGAACTTCTATGATACACATTTACCTATGTAACAAATCTGCACATCCTGCACATTTACCCCTGAACTTAAAACCTAAAAAAAAAAAAAAGAAAACTAGTTTTCTTAATTTAGGTACACACTCATGGTATTAAGAAACTAGGCAGAAGAGCTTTTACTAAACAGCTGTATTTAATTGTGATGTGACTATCGAGTCCTGCAATCTGGTTTAACAAGCCCTCCAAGTGATTTTAATATTTGCTAATGTTTGAGAACCTGGGCTGCTGATGGGAGGGCCAGAGCTGGAGTCAGGCTGGGCTTAGGAGTGTTAGGGGAACAAACTGGGGCAATTCACAGAACTCTGTCTGCCCCAAGAGATTCGGTATGTAATTTTAAAGAAATTGAGCTTGTCTGGAGTGGGGAAGATGCTTGCAGAAGATATTCAAAGAATCAAATATGTTTGGCCCAACGCAGTGGCTCACACTTGCCACTAGCACATTAGGAGGCCAAGGAGTGAGGATTGCTTGCAGATAGAAGCTTGAGACCAGCCTGGGAACATACCATAGACCTCCACCTCTACAAACATTGTTTTAAAAAATTAGCTGGCCATGGTGGTGTGTACCTGTTGCCCCAGCTACTCAGCAGGCTGAGACTGCAGGATTGCTTGAGCCTGGGGGTCAAGGCTGCAACGAGCTATGATTGTGCCACTACATTACAGCCTGGATGACAGAGGTAAGACCTGGTTTCTAGAAAAAAAAAAAAAGTGTCCCTGTCCACCTGTGAAGAGTTGTGTATGGAGTTTGGAGAAAAACACTCATTTTTACTCCCATTTCTTTGCTGCCAGAGTGAGAAAGAGATATATTGTACTTTTCTTTATCTTTATGATTGGATATATTAAGTAGGAATCTTTTATTCATTTAACAAGTATTTATTGAGTGTCTTCTATATGCCATGCATTGTTTTGACTCAGAAGCTACAGCTAGATTACAACAAACTGGCTTCATGGAGACTTTATCCTCAAGGAAACAGGCAGACAAATAATAAACAGAATTTTTACAAAATGTATTAACTAGGTCCCTCACCTCTAGTAAAGCCTGTGTGCTTGTATCTCTCTTGAAGTCTTTGTTTGAGAAGCCTCACAGGGGACCCCCTTCCTTAGTAACTCGTGTGAATGTGCCGTGTTGTTCTGTAGATCTGGGGTGAGCAGATGTCCGGTATCTCCTTCCATGCAGAGAAGAATTATGTGCTTGAGTTGTTGCTGAATTCATTCTCCATGTGAAGAAGAATGTACATTTCATGTTGTTTTGAGTATTGAATGACAAAAAGGAAAAGAAAATAAACCATACAAAAATAACTGCATGACATTAATGCTCAGGGCTTAAACTCACCAAAACAAGGAAATTCCAATTTAAGGCCAAATATTCAGGACCACACTGCCTTTTTCAGCCACACTGATGTCAACTATTACTAATCCAGGATTCTTTCTTCACCTGGTGTTTTCTTGGCTTGTCATTTCGATGCTCAGCAACTTAGTCAATTACTCAGGGGGAAATGATCCCCATTCATTCAGGTTATACTCTTTGTTTTCATTGCTGAGATTGGTATTTAGAATTTTCACTAAGCAACTTCAAAAGGAAGGGTTTCAACTTTGTTTGAAAATTGACCTTCTTTATTAAAAGTCGTGGCATTGCAAAACCAAAAGGTGAGAATGGATTTTAATAATATTTAAAAAACATTTCTACTCTAAATAAAAGTCAAAGGAATCCAAGGAATAAAACTTCCCAAAAAAAGGGAGGGTATTAGGGAAATTGTAGAGGGAGTATAAAACCCTGAGCCTGGTAGCAGTATGAACTGGAGTATATCAGGAATTTCCAAGGAAAACCTGGGATCCACCAAAGACAAGTCAAGGCATCTTCATCCCTACTATTATAGTTTTATCTCCTGACTTACTAAATCTACTCAAACCTAGCCTTCCCAAATTCGAAATCAATGGCTTTCAAATTTGATGGTATTTTAGAATTCCATGGGGAGTTTTAAACATCCCAACGTCCAGGCTACACTCCAGACCAATTATATCAGAATTTCTAAGGGTGGGATTTGGGCATTAGAATTTTTAAAGCTCCTCAAGGGATGCCAATAGTCAGTCAAGTTTAGGAACTAGTACTTTAAATAACTAGCTAATGATAAGCCTCACACTAAGCAGCCATTGGCTAAATCTAAAATAATTTTTCTGTGTCGGAGAAGGATGAGTGAGTGGAAGTAATTGATGTGGCTTTTCATACTTTTCCATCTGAGGGGGTGGGAAGTGAAGAAGACTCGGGAGAGATTTGACGCTATTGATTAAAAGCAGACAATATACTTAATAAATGTAAAGCAGAATGTGGGCCAATTGGTTGCTTTTCTTGGTAAGAACATATGTTGGTCACACTAAGTGGAATAAATTGTGAGGCTTGTAGACATGGGGACTTAAAATTCAACCCTGTAACATCATTCAGCAAGCCAAGAACACTGGTGTTGGGAGGTACCATGAATCCATTGCAGGTGTGATTTTTTTTCATCAAGCAGAGTGGGAGCAGAAGTACATCATGTGAGTGCTCTGTGCTGGCTGCTGACAAGTTCATGGTGAATGTCCAGAAAAACAAATCACAAAACAATTGCTGAGTTCTAACAGAGGTGTGGATGGAAGTGAATGAGGGAAATATTTGAGTAAATAGTAACTTTCCTAGCATTTTTTGGTAGATTACCAGGGAGTATATTCTTATTGTTAATAAAGGAAAAGGATGTCATAGTATAAAGCCTCAAATTTGAGTAGCACTTGAAATTTTGACAAAAATATATTGTTGTCATAATATTGCCAAAGGGTAAATTGAGGCATTGAGACATTTTATGTCCTTTTCCAGCGTGGGAGAGTTATAGGAGAATAACCAACTCTGACTGAGTTCGGTGGTACCCACTAAATAACTAGTGAGCACTTACTGTGGGGTTATAGAACTAAGGCCCACATTGGAGTCCTTTTGACTAATGAAAATATTATTTTTCATACTCCTCTCTGAGAGATTGGCACCATTGATTCCCCCAAAGTCATATTTCTATTTTGTGCTTGGAGAAGATAATGAATGAGAATTGAGTGATTTTTCTGGTCTTTCTGGAGATTCTGGATTTAAAATCCATAGATTTTCCAGAAGCAGGATTATTTAGTCCAAATTACAGGCATGCTTGAAAATAAGTTTCTCTTCATTTAGTCTTCAAATAAAAATATCTTCAGGCACAGAAAGTAATGTAAATGATTTTCCTGCGGCAGGACTCCACACAGTGCTGGAGTCCCTAGACTAATCTTTGGTCTGTCTTCCTGGTCAACACCCTGACAGTGTGGCTAGAGAATCGGGATGAAAGAGTTAACAGTAGGACTGTCCTCTGTGGAAATCTAGCCCTTCCCTTTACTGATGGCAAGGCCACTGGCAAGTTCTGACATCATTGAACCATCAGATTCTCCATCCGTAAAATGAGGAGTTTATGATCAGTTTTGTACCCAGAATGCCCAGGATTGGTCCTAGCATCTTAGTTGAGTAGGTATTCAACCAATGGCAGGATTTCCTTTTTTTTCTTGTTGTTGGGTTGTTGATTCCTGTTTAAAGAATCTGACATAAAGTTGTACTGACCATTGATGTAATATTTCTGCATGGCAAATATTAATAGACCAGATTTGACCTGATATCTCAAATCGCCAGAATACCTGTAAATGTAAGGCATTCATTGTGTACTGTGCATTTGTTATACATTTCATTTTGGGCCCTTTATCAAAAAGATGGAAATCAAAAAAATGAAAAAATCATAGTTTGATTAATAGTGAGAGCTGGCCTGAAGTCAAGTTCAACTCTCTGGGTGCTTTTAAGTATATATAAATAATCAAACAATGTTAAAAATAACCCCTGACTGGCTCACCAAGAATTTTAAAATGAAGTACTTCAAATGGAAAGAATATAAAATGCCACCAGAAGATGGTTGCAATTTCCATTGATATTTCTAAGTGTGTAGGCTGACTGATCACAACAAGGAACTCAAGATTGACTGGTTGAGAGTGAGCAGTCAATCTAAACAGGAGCATCCAAGTATCTTTGTTACAGCATTCAGCCTTATCTAAATTACACCAGAGGTGGAAACGTTGAGCAGAGGGAGACATGTGCACTGCTTGAATATGGGGCTCTGGAGTTACGAGCTGGGGTTCAAGTTGTACTCCTGCTATTTACTCATCCTCTTATTTAGGGGAAGTGTGTTAGTCCATTCTTTAATGGCTATAAAGTAATACCTGAGACTTGGCAATTTATAAAGAAAACAGGTTTAATTGGTTCGTGGTTCTACAGGCTGTAAGGAAGCATGATGCTGGCATCTGCTGGGCTTCTGGAGAGGCCTCAGGAAACTTACACTCATGGCAGAAGTGAAGGGGACATCACATGGCCAGTGTAAGAGCAAAAGACATCAAGCGGGAGATGCCGCTCACTTTTAAATGACCAGATCTCCCGAGAACTTATGAATGCAAAAAGAGCACCAGTGGGATGGTACTAAACCATTTGAGAGAAATCCACTCTTGTGATCCAATCACCTATTACAAGGCCCCACCTCCAACATCAGGGATCTTATTTCAATATGAAATTTGGTTGGGACACACATTCAAGCTATATCAGCAAGTTACTTGTATCTTCTGATTTTATTTCTTCATCTGCAAAAATAATAGTACCTATTTTAAAGGACCATTATGAGGCCTAAATGAAATGAAACCTATAAAAGATTTGCTATAGTGGGTGGCATATGTTATATATTAGTTATTATCATTGCTTTAGCATCAGTATTATTATCACATTCAGGGACTCTTTCCAGCCAGAAATTCAAGGGAAAAAACATATTAATAATTTGACCGAGGCTGTAATGTAGATGTGTGACTTGGAATACTTTGAGTGTATTTTGCATGTGCCATTTTTAAAAACTAAGAACTATTGTCACCTTAGAAAATTATCTTGTTTTATAATCATGGAAAGATCAAAGATCTCCTTAGTGATAATGTATACTCCAGTAACTAAAATGAACATACAGCAACAGATTATTGTCTCCATTCCTTGTCTTCCTTTTGGAACTTTATTTTGAATTGTACAAAAATATAGGCCAGGCACTGTGACTCATACCTGTAATCCCAGCACTTTGGGAGGGGCAGGTGGATCACTTGAGGCCAGGAGTTCAAGACCAGCCTATCCAATATGGCAAAACCCCGTCTCTACTAAAAATACAATAATTAGCTTAGTGTGGTGGCCATGCCTGTAATCCTAGCTACTTGGGAGGCTGAGGCACAAGAATTGCTTGAAATTTGGAGGTGGAGATTGCAGCGAGCTGAGATTGTACCACTGTACTCCAGTCTGAATGACAAAGCAAGTCTCTCTCTCTCTCTATGTATATGTATATGCACACACAAACACATGCACACATATATATACATATATATACAAGTATATACATATATATACACATATACATACACATGTATACATACATATATATACATGTATATATGTATATATATGTATATGTATAGATATATGTGTATATATATACTTTTTTTCAACCAGATATCTTTTTCTCAACTGTATAGCATATTCAAAGAAGCCATGATAGCTCTGCAGACAAATTCTAGTCCAGGCGCTGAAGTCGGGCTTGGACTGAAATTCTTACATGCTGCCTCATGTGCTCACCAGGAGGGATCCTGAGGTCAGTCATGATGCAGGGGCAGGAGGCCATTGATAGCCAGCTGAAGACTACCCATTACCAGGTGTGTTTGTCTCCCAGGGGTGCTATAGTGAAGCACCATGGGTGACTTAAAACAGCAAAAATGTATCGTCTCACAGTTCTGGAGGCTGGAAGTCTAAAATCAAGGCCTCGGCAGGGCCATACTTCCTCTGAAACCAATAGGGAAATTCTCACTTTTTTTTTCTAAATTCTGGTGGTTTGCCAGCAGTCTTTGGCCTTCCTTGGCTGGTAGGTTTGTCCCTTCCATCTTCCGTCTTCACATGGATTCTCCTTGTTTCTCTACATGTTGTCATTCCTCTGTGTATAGATCCCAATCATATTGGATTAGAGCTTACACTAATGACTTCATTTTAATCTAATTACTTATGGAGAGGACTGAAAAATATGTGACATACTCCATTGTTAGGATCAATTTCAGAAAAGGAATAACAGTTAATTAACTCATAGCTTTATTGGCCATTTAACTTTGAGAATAAAAATAAAAGATCGCTTTTTAAATTATTGGGTACTGAAAAATTGAATATTCTGATGTTTTCCTCCTTGATACTGTACTTGGTTGCTTGGTTTGATGTATTGATTGCACAATTTCTTGACCTTTATTATAAGCATCTAGAAAGAGAACTGAAGAGCAAATCAGTTTCTTCTTTCTTGATACCTGATGTACATTGAATTATGGCCAATTGGGCATATTTAAACAATGAATACATTGTTTGTGCATCTTATTGAAGCATATATGTGTTTAAACACTATGAAAATGTTCTCATGTATCTTATTTTTGCATTTATTTTGAAACTTCCTATTCCTTGACGTATTTTTTTATGGTCAGGCGCATATGCAGGCAATGATTGTCTGACCACCCTTGGTTATGTATTACATCTAATGAAATTAGCTTTTTTGCTCACCCCTGGGCAACCTTTGGAAATAAGACAATAGTCTCAGTTGTTTGTTTCCTGGAGAAATGTTAATGATTAACTTCAAAAAGGAAGAATTTCTTTTACTCCGCTGCCTAATTTTTCATAATTCCATAGAATTGCTGTGTACTTTATCTTTCTTTAATATATCCCATGTAAGATGTGAACAGCTGTACCACTGGTATACATACATTTTTGGCTAAGGAGAAGGCACTACCACACCTGAAGACTTAGTTCTTTCAGTTGGGGTGATTTTTAAAATATTAAGCCTTGTCAGCAGTCAGAAAATGTTGAATTCAGGCCTAGATTTAATGGTTGTTAGATAAAGCATCAATCTGATTTATTTGGATTCTAACCACCTTTGCATGAATGCACATAGTAACTAATGTTTTCCACATGTGCCCAGCAAATCTTTATTGATGTACTCCAGCACAATGTGGGATACTAAAGAAATGTGAATTACATGACTGGGCTAAGAGTTTGTAGCCCTTGAGTTTGTAGCATAAGATATGCTTAGGTGGGCAGCTCAGTGTGAAATTTGGAAGGCAACTTGCTCTGTGCTGGATGAAGCCTTTGGCCATTAGCCATGGTGGTATGCTGGGTATTTTGTGCAGGGTGGGTCTCCCTGTTGGGGGCTCCAGAGAGTGTCTCTGGGCTGACCCTGGGTTCCTCCCTAGGTGCCTGGGCTGAAGAGACAAGCCAGTTTGCTTGTCTGAGTTTTGAAGTCTGAACATCTGGATTGAGCACAAGGCTAAAGGTACAACACTAAGCCCTTTAACTGTATTGCTCTTTTAATTTGCCCAACAGCACTATTCTTATTTAAGCAACTTTATTGCGTATGATCAACATACAGAAAGCTGTATGTATTTAATGTATATGACTCGGTAAGTTTTGAGATAAGTTTACAGTTGTGAAATCACTACAATGTATGACATAAACTTGTCTATCACTTCTAAAAGTTTTATTCTGCCCTCTTTATTAATTATTTTGTGATAAGAACATTTAACATAAAATCTACCATCTTAGTGAATTTTTAAGTACACAGTACAGTATTGTTAACTAAAATACTGTCCTGTATAGTAAATCTCTAGGACTTACTCATCTTACATAACTGAATCGTTGTATCCTTTGACCAATATCATTCCATTTCTCCCTCTCTTCAGCTCCTGATAACCACCATTTCACTTTCTGCTTCTATGAGTTTAACTATTTTAGGTTTATCATATAAGTGGTATCATGTAGTATTTGTCCTTCTGTGTCTGACTTATGTCACTTAGCATAATGTCCTTCGGGTTCCTCCATGTTGTTGCAAATGGTAGGATTTTTCTTGGCTAATGCTCAATAATGCTGTATGAATGTGGGAGTGCAGATATCTCTTTGAGATCCTGATTTCAATTCTTTTGGATATACCTAGACGTGGGATTGCTGGAGCATATGGTAGTTCTATTTTTAATTTTTTGAGGAAACTTCATAATGTTTTCCACAGTGATTGCACCAATCCACATTCCTACCAACAGTTTATAAGGATTCCTTTTTTTCACATCCTCACCAACATGTGTTATCTTTTGTTTTGTTTTTCTGTTTGATAATAGCCATCCTAACAGGTATGAAATGATGTCTCGCTGTGATTTTGACTTACATTTCCCTGATGATTAGTGATATTGAGTACCTTTTTATATAACTGTTGGCCATTTGTATGTCTTCTTTGAAGAAGAAATGGCACTCAGTTCCTTTGCCCATTTTTAAATTGGGTTGCTTTTTTTTTTTTTTTTTTGCAATTGAATTGTGAGAGTTTCTTATAAATTTTGGATATTAACCCCTTATGGGTTAGAAATAATTTTTCCCATTCTGTGGGTTGCTTTTCATTCTGTTGACTGTTTCCTTTGCTGTGCAGAAACAGTTTAGCCTGATGTAATTCTACCTGTCTAGTTTTGCTTTTATTGTCTGGTGTCATAGACAAAAATTAAATAAAGATAAAGATAAATAAAGTTGCTAAGCCCTTAACTAGACTGAGAAAATAAGAGAGAAGTCTTAAGAAAATGAGAAATGAAAGAGGAGATAATACAACTAATGTCACAAAAAATAAAAAAGATTATAAGTAACTATTATGAACAATTATATAACACACTGTACAACTTGGAAGAAATGAAGTCTTAAAAGTATATCACCAGTCAAGACTGAATCAAGAAGAGAGAAAGCCTAAACAGACCAATAACAAATAAGGAGATTGAATTAGTAATCAAAACCTTCTAAAACAGAAAAGCCCAGAACTAGATGGCTTCACAGGTAAATCCTACCAAACACTTAAAGATGAATCAATACCAATCTTTCTTAAACTCTTCCCAAAAATAAAAGAAAAGGAACATTTCTTTTTATGAGGTCAGTACTAGTACTGTACCACCCTGATACCCAAACCAGGCAAAGATACCAGTACCACAAGAAAAGAAAACTACAGGTCAATATCCCTGAAAAGCATGAATGCAAAAATCCTCAACAAAGCATCAGAAAACTAAATTCAACTGCACACTAAAAAGGTCATATGTCATGAGAAAGTGGGCTTTATCCCTAGGATGCAAGGGTGGGTCAACATATGCCAATCAATCAATGTGATACAAACAATAACAGAACAAATGGACAGAAAATCACATAATCCTTTCAATAGATGCAGAAAAAGCATTTACAAAATTTAATATCCATTCATGGTAAAACCTCTGAATACACTAAGTATAGAAGGAACTTATCACAACACAATAAAGGCCACATATAAAAACTTACTGCTAATATTATTCTCAATGATGACAACTCGAAAGCTTTTCCTCTAAGATCTGGAACAAATCAAGCATACACACTCTCATCTTAACAAAAATATTGTCATTTTTGTTGTCACTCCTGTCCAGTGTAGTCCTGGAAGTCCTAACCAGAGCAACTGGGCAAGAGAAAGTAATAAAACTCAATTTTAGAAAGAAAGAAGTTAAATTGTCTGTGTTTACAGATGACATAAACTTGTAGGTATGAAACCTAGAAGACTACACACACACACACACACACACACACACACACACACAAAAAAAACAACCTGGTAAAACTAAGTAAAGGATTCAGTGAAGTTGCAGGACATAAAGTCAATGTACAAAACACAGTTGTGTTTCTATACAGTCACAATTAACTACCTAAAAAAATTAAGAAAACAATTCCACTAACAATACCATCAAAAAGAATAAAATACTTTGAAATAAACTTAATGACAAAGATGAAAGACTCATGCACTGAAAACCATAAAACACTGATGAAAGAAATAGACACACAAAAAATGGAAATATGTCTGGTGTTCATGTATAGAAAAAATTAATATTTTAATATTGTTAAAATGCCCATACTACACAAATCTATCTATAAATTCAGTACAAACCCTATCAAAATCCCAATGGCATTTTTTTTACAGAAATAGAAAGAGCAATGTTAACATTTGTATGGAAGTGCAAAAGACTGAATAATCAAAGTTATTTTAAACACTAAACACAAAGCTAGAAGTATTATATTTCCTGATTTTAAAATATATTACAAAGCTGCAGTAATCAATACAGTATGGTATTGGCATAAACACAGAAATGCAGATCAATGAAACAGAATAGAGAGCCCAGGAATAAACCCATGCATATATGATCAACTGATCTTTAACAAGGGTGGCAAGAATACACAATGGGAAAAAGATAATCTCTTCAATAAATGATGAAAACTGGATATCCACATGCAGAAATATAAAATCGGACCTCTATCTTACACCATGCACAAAAATCAACCCAACAGCACTATTAGGTAGTTACTATTATTCTTCTTTCCCATTTTATTATAAGGAAACTTAAAAGACAGAGAGGTTAAGTGCCTTATCTTTGGTCACATGAATAGCAAATGATAGAAAAGAAATTTGAATCCTGGCAGTTTGACTCCAGACATCCCTTTGTTTGGGGTTAGCTCTTCATAATTTCTTAGAGATACTGCATGATATAATGTGAAAGGCATGTTATAGACAGCCCTGAGTTTAAATTCCAATTCCACACTTAGTGGCTCAGTGTCTGAGCTTTTTATTTCGTCTTTTTAGGTGTTAGTTTCCTCCTCTATAAAACGGAGCTGCCATGATGCTTAAATGAAATAATCCATATTCATGCCCTGCCTGACAACTACTAAATATTCAAAAGTGCCACTTTATTTCCCTTAGAGCTCCTCGCTTATCCATTCCAGCACCTTAAATAGGTTTCCCAAAGTGTCCCTTACTTGTGCTGGGAATGACACCACAGTCGTGCTGCTGGGCTGTCACTGCTGCAATAGATGCTTCTCAGAAATGAGGCCTTGGCCAAAGTTCCAGGAGCTTTGTTTCCCTTTGAGCAGAGGTAAATTTACCCAGACATCCTCCGTTTAAGTACCGAGGGCTACATCTGTTTTAGACCAAAAATAATACCTTGCGATTGGAAGTGTTTCAGTAACATTATTTGTGTGTTTTATTGAAGCGGAGGTTACAATTATTAGCGACACCAGGAATTTCAGACATTTAAACACAGTCTTGACTTCTCCAGAGCAAACCACATCCCTGTGCAATTAGTTTATCTAAATACCTTCCATCCAAGCACTAAACTGGAGCCAGGCTTTGTAGGTGGTGGTCCCTCTGAGGACAAACTCTCCCCCATGCTGTCGATGGCAGGTAGACAAACTTGGAGCTCTTCTGAGGGCTGCAGTAAAGGCGACTTGGGACTATTAGCAAGTAATTTGCTACTTGGCTTGGGTCACTTCCTAGTCACTGCCAATTTGGCTAGGTTATCCCAACTGCCTGTTTGAAGCTGACCTTAAGGATTTCAAAGAATTAAAAACAGGGTTTTCCTTTCCTGAGAGTTCATTCCTTTTATCACATGTTCTCTTTATAGCATCCACTTCAGCCAATCTCTTATAACCCAACATTGTGCAAGAGAAGGAAATACAAACAAAAAAAAACCAGCCTGTTCTTTAAAATGCAAAATCTTACCTCTAGTCATGGGCTCGGCATACTTTTTTGTTGTCATTTTTGTATATCTGTTTTACCAAAACAATAATTTTAAATTAAAAAAAAGCATGATGCCTTTTAAATTTGAGGTAGGTGATCAGAATGGATGGGCATATTGTTTTACTAGAGAAGGTGTTAGGTTACTTTTGAAATGTGAATACCTCACTTAGTCCTCATAACGATTGGGATATAGGTGTTATGATATCCATTTACAGATGAGGAATCAGGACATGCAGAGAGCTGACCATTTGTACATGATCATATATGAGTGGCAGGGCCAGGAGTTGAACCAGGGTCTATGTCATTCAAAGCCTGTAGTTTTTCAGCTACTTTTTGCTTAAATTTGTGGGAGAGACAAAGGAGTAATGCTTTCAAGTTTAACCTTGTTCCCAAATGTGTCACCGTATTGACAGACTCTGACAAGCTCTTTTATTGTTGTTTTACATTTGTCTATTCTTACTTAAATAGTTAACATTCAGTTGGGCCAGTCCTCAAGTTGCTAACATAACTATGTTCAGCAGGAAGTTGTGGAGTGTTCCATACACTGCACCAGGAGATATGGAAAGCACTTTCAGGAGCCAGGCAGAAGATGGGAGCTGCTGAAGATGTTTAGCAGGAGTGTAGTGTAAACCTATTAGAGGTTTGGGAAGCTGATTGACAGTAGTGCGGAGAGTGGATTAGAAAAAAGACTGAAGGTAGGACAGTTCCAAAGGCATTTTGCTGTCAAGGCAAGAAATCATGAAGGTCTGGTCAATTCTTTCTCACAACAAAATTAAAGGAAAATACCTTAGACTAACCGCTTCAGTGAGCTAATGTGTTGGGTGGGGTAAACAGTCCTAATGGAGTTTCTCTCTTTTGCTGCCTGTCTCACTTCAGCATCCAGAGAGGGAACAGTTTAGCTTTGGAGTACTGCCTTCCTTTTTTAAGGCCTAACTCATCTGGTGATGGAGGCAGACATTTCATGTTGGAGAAAAATGGAATGCTTATAGACTGTTGGTGGGAGTGTAAATTAGTTCAACCATTGTGGAAAAACAGTGTGGTGATTCCCCAAAGACCTAAAACCATTTGACCCAGCAATCTCATCACTGGGTACATACCCAAAGGAATATAAATTGTTCTATCAAAGATACACATGTGCATATGTTCATTGCAGCACTATTCATAATTACAAAGGCATGGAATCAATATAAATGCCCAAAGTAGATTGGATAAAGAAAATGTGATACCTATATACCACAGAATGCTATGCATCCATAAAAAGAATGCTATCATGTCTTTTGTAGAAACATGGATGGAGCTAGAGGCCATTATCCTTAGCAAACTGATGTAGGAATACAAAAGTAAATACTGTGTGTTATCACTTATCAATAGGAGCTAAACAAGGAGAGCACATGGACATGTAGAGGGGAACAACAGATAGGGCCTGTTGAAGGGTAGAGGGTGAAAGGAGGGAGAGGATCAGGAAAAATAACTGGTGGGTACTAACTAGGCTTAGTACCTGAGTGACAAAATAATCTGCACAACAAACTCCTATGACACAAGTGTACCTACATAATAAACCTGTACATGTATCCCTGAACTTAAAATAAAAGTTAAATAAAAAAGAAATTTCATATTGGGTTACTAGAAGCTGCATCAGTGAGAGCTGAGGTCCCATGGATGAAACAGCATGAACTACTGAGAACTGTGCAGCTCAAATGGCTGAAACAGAAGGAAAAGAAGGGGCTTGCTGAGAAGTGAAACAAGGAATAGATCACAAACGCAGGTCATACTACAGAGACTCGGCCATATCTTCTGAGACAATAAGGAGCCATGAAGAAGTGTAAGCCAACCTGGTGGAGAGGTGGGGTAACTTATGTACTGTCTCATTTCATAAAGATCACTCAGGCAAAACTGGAGTCAGGGCAACCATCGAGAGACTATTGCAATAATCCTTGTGAGAATAATGAAAGTCTGAATGAAGTCAGTGGTTGTAGCGAAGAGAAGGAGAGTACAGAAGTCAGAGATGTTAAGCACTCAGAATCCACGGGGCTTGATTATTGATTAGATGTGGTGTGGTAGGTGAAATTTGAGAGGAGTCTGGGATGTCTCCAGATTTCTGAATTGAATGATGAGAAACACGGGGCTCCCTTTGTTGAGATGGAGGATGTGGTGGGAGGTGCTAGTGTGGGAGGATGGTCAGGAGCTAAGTTTGAGGCTGTTGCATTTGAGAGTCTGTGGGACACCACAGTAGAGCTACAGGTCTCAGAGGCAGTTAGGTAGAAAGAGCTCAATCTCATGGGAAAGCCTCAGGGTGAAGAGCATCTGAACACAGGTTTCAGCTGGAGAAAAAAGAACAGATGGTAAGACTGGCAGAAAGAAAGAAGAAAAAAAAACCTAGTGATTAGTAGCTGGTTTTAGAAGGAAGCACGTAAATTCTCACCTGCTTGCCTTCTGAAAACTTCTTTGGCAGGTGGGACATGTACACTGAATCTTAAGCTCAAACAACAAGAATTGCACTCAACTCTCAGGTTCATTCATTCACTCTTTATCATTGCAACTTATTTTTAAAATTCTAAATCTTTAACCAAAATGTACCAAACATAATTTAAAATATTCAAGAATCTTTATTATTCTTGTAAATCGATTTCACTCTACCCTTTCTGTCACAACCTCTGTACAAAGTTTAGAAGCCATATCATAAGACAGCTGGTGCTTTATTCCAAATGTCTACCATTCATTCATCCTTTTTTTTGCATTTATTTGTCCAGTTTGCCCACTAAATATTTACTGAGCACAGTGACAGTGACAAGACCACTAACCTCATGGAGTTTACATGAGAGTGGAGGGAGATAGCGAGAAAACATGTAAACAAGGAAGAAAATTTCAACATATCCATTGAAGCCTTACCATACAGTTACATTCTCCCAGGAATGTAATTTAAAAGAAAAAATTATTAGTAAAATTTTGACATGCATGCAATTAGTAATGAATTTCTAGATCATTTAAAGTGTATTTCCATTGTTAAATTTTCTAGAATCTATTGACAGTTCCAGTGAATAATCAAGTGTCTTTCATTTTTTGGTTATGGTTTTTGAAAAAAATTCCCCCTGCCTCCTTCCCTATTAACTCCTCCCCTATTGCTTCTGGATCTGGAAAGTGAGGAAACAAGGTATCACATTGCAAGATTTCCTCAGACACTCCCTCCATTGTCCTAGAGAGAGCTGCTCCTGGCATGTTGATGGAATCCACTTGTGTATGAAAATACTCTTGCTCCCCAGGAATGCCCTCCTTGGAACAGTGAGAGTCCATAAGGTAGAATGGACTTAATTTGCTCACCCGGCTATATTTAGGCAATTTCTTCCTTAGTGGTACCCAAATGAAGTCCTGTGAAAACAAGCCTCTGCAAATCACAGAGCCAGGTGATCATGCATTGAGGCAGTCGGGCCAGTCAAAACTGTGCTTGATGAATGAATAATTCGAGAGTTTCTTTATAAAAGTGACGGGTTTTTAAATGGCTACCATATGGGGGCAGGCAGGTGGCTGGCAAAGGTTTCTGTCCTGCTTTTGCTAGACAGGCTGCCCTCCAGCGTGCTGTCAATGAAGGGCACCGATACAAGTGATTCCTGAAGCCTCTTGCCAGGCTGTGTCTTGACAGGGGACACTCCTGCCTGAGCAGGCGGCAGGTGCTGGACGGCACTGAGCCCTGAGCTCGCCCGCAGTTATGCTGTCAGCTTCTCACGGCTCTAATGCTTCATGACAACTGCCTACCTGGAGTGTGATAATGGCAGAAAACCTCTGCAAAATTGATGGGGGATTTCACACAGAAGAGTGGCTTCTCATGTTATGGGAGGCAGAACACCCTGTTTCTCTTTGCCATCGGGAGACAGAAGGTTAGGGTCAGGACCTGGGCAATGGTGTAGATTTGAAAATCCAAATTTGCAGTTGACTTGACCTCCTCCCTGGCTCTGCGTGTCACAAACATTTGTTTTCTCTTGAATGCATGAGCTTCTGCTGCTCTTAAAAAATGTTACCAAAAGATTATCTTTGAACTGGATTCTACATGACATTAAGCAACATAGAAAGTTGACAAGAAACATAATGAGTTAATGCTTCCACTGCAGATCAAATAGGATAAGATCCCACATTGTCTTTTGTTGCCTGGATCAAAGTGAATACTTTGCGTGAATTATACAGCTGATTAAAGCATATTCAGAGGTCCATAGCCAACCATTTATGCTATGCTGCTTACCATCCCCCCTCGGCACGATCAAAAACACATTTTTATCCCAAACCTCTGTCATTGGCATTTGGCTCATCAAAATTATCAAAACTAAATTAAATTTGCTTAGTTTTATTTCCTGGACTTTAGGAATGAAAAGATACAGCTAACTTAAGAGGCCAAGAAGAGCCTAAATGGTAATCAGAGAAGTAAAATATTGCACCCTATCTACCAGAAACTCAAATGAAATAATGCATGGAAAGCTCTTATCAAGATGCCTCAATAAATGTTAGCTTTTGTAATTTTTATTCTAAAATTATGTAATTGATAAAACTTTTGACATTTCTGATATTGTTCAGATGCTCATCATAGTTTCTTTTCTTTTCATCTTTGTGACTATAGCGTTCGGAAGAGACAGCAAAATGGTCCATTTGTGTATACATCTCTGTTAGAATCTACTGGAGCAACTGCGTGAATGTGTGGGGTGTCCTTAATAATGGGCACACCAGGAAACAGGCCTCTGTCATGTCTTGTGGGTATACTGTTCTCTGAAACATGAAAAACTTCAGGCTATTTTTAATATCTACTTGATAGAAATACTTTGTTATTTTACCATAAAGTTGAAAGTGAATTATAATAAAAACATATGCCTTGAGTAAACATTTTAAAGTACAAAATTCCCACTTCTTTCCTCTCAATGGAAATTCTTGGCATTCCAGAACTGTCTATGCCACAGTCCTTGTTATAGCATCTGTTAGGGAATCATTTTCAAATAGGCAGCAGTGAGCCCATTTTGAAGGCAAAGGTATTTTAAAAAGATGAAAAAACTTCAGTGATATCCTGGATATAAAAAATTCCCTATAGCGTTCACAGCTTTTATACTTATCTTATTTTATTTAACAAACACTTGTATAGCATTTATTATATGCCAGATACTATTCTAAGCACTTTTCAAATATTGATTCATTTCATCTTCACAAAGCTACATGGTAGGTAGTATTATTAACTCCCTTTTTGCAGATGAGGAAACCAAGGCAATGAAAGAATAAGTAATGAATTCTGGAGTCTATGTTCTTAATCATCATACTTCCTCTATATTCAGTGTTGCAAGGCCAGCCATGATATATTTCAAAGAGTACAATGAGCTTTGAGGATAATTTTTCCCATATGAGTATGGGTGTTCTTATAGTGTGTCTTACTAAACTTCAGAGAAATTTTAATTTTACAGTTTTTTTCTTAAAAGTTAAAAACTATTCTTAATTGGTTAATTTTGAGCATTTCAACTTTTTTGAATGTAAAAAGTATTTATTTAATATGAAAGGGGTTGTTTTATGCCTTGTCCACTCGCATTCTCTCAGATAATTTAAAAATTAAATAATGGAAAATGGTAGCCTCAATACATGCCCATTGCCTTCATCTACCTCTGGGCAAGCCCTGCAGGATATACTCATGTTGTACAAAACAATCACCCGAGGTCTGGGATCCTTAAGAAGTGCAGGACTTGGAGGAGAGTTGCTGGTACAGAGGGCCAATGTTTCCAGGGCCACTGCCAGAGCCTGGGGAGGAGAAAGCAGATGCTGCAGCTGCTGGCTGAGGCTCCAGCTCTTGGTGGAGAGGTATTAGCTGCCTGTGGGCACTTCATGACTAGCCTTCAAGAAAAGAAATGCCAGTCTCATCTCTCACAGCTAGCTGGTATAGCACTGCTCCAGGCCCCAGCAGCCTGAGTCGCATGGCACTAAGGGACCCACTTAGTTTAGGAGCAAGCAAAGAAATCTCAATTACTTGAAGAAGAGAAACTGAGCTACCATGTATGGGGAAGATCCAATGAATGTAAAAGAGATTTTGAAAAACAAAAACCAAGAAAGAATTTAGAATGCTTTAGTACATTTTAGGAAATGATGAAAACAATAAAACAACAATTTCTAAATCAAAATACTTTACTAGTAGAAGGGGGAAAAATCCAAACACTGAAAAATGAAATAAATAATCTGTAAGATCAAGTGGGGGAACAGTTGCAAACACATATCAAAGAAATGAAGCAAAAGAAATGAAAATCACGAGTGGAAAGATGCAGTAAGAGACAAGGAAGACAAATTCAAGAGCTCCAGTAAGCAAACAATGACCATTACTAACTGAAAAAAAGGAAGAATAGAAAGGAAGTAATAAATACAAGTGTGTGCACATATGCATACTTGCAACTGTGCATGCATGTGTATGTACATGTGTGTGAATAAATCTCTGAGCCAAGGAAACACTTGAATTTTCAGATTGAAAGGGCTCACCAAATCTTAGGAAGGATTAAAATTAAAAATGTTCTCAAGCAAACATACCTCCCCTGCATTTTTGTCTATTTTTGTACATTAAGGAGGAAGACTTTTTTTCTGCTTTGCAAAGAAAAAATACAATTAGTTCCAGTGCTAAGCTTTTTTCATGAGGTGGGATTGCAACAATGAACAAGACAGAGTATTTTCCTCAGAGTCCAATGAGGGAAACCAATAAGTATTAAAATGCTGTGTTAGACACACAATAATAGAAGGATCCCAGGCAACTGTGGCCATATAGGTGAAGACCACCTAACTCAGGCTGGAGGGAGTACAGTCTGCACCAAGTCCTGGCAGAGGAGTGTGGGTTAGCCAGAAGGAAAGCAGAAAATATTCCAGGAGAGTCAAGGGAGAGCATGTTTGAAGAATTGGAAGGAACCTTGGTGGCAAGATCAGGGAAAGCAGTTGAGAGTGGAAGACGGAGAGAGACAAAGTAGAGAGTTAAGCTGGGGCCAGATCAATGATTGTGTGTCTTCTCTCTTTTGGGCACCATTCTATAGGTACAACCCCATTTTTCAGATGAGGAAATTGAGGCAAAAAGAGGTTAACTGACTTGCCCAAGGTCACCCAGTTGCTTTAATGGTGGTGCCAGGCAGTCTGGCTCCATAGCCCACACCCTAAGAATGTTGACAAAGGAAGGATTTTATTTTTTAGTACTGCTTGACCTTAGGAACTGTATCTAGTGGTTTCAGACATAAGAGGATAGTCTTGGCTAAGCCACCCTCACGCAGCCCCGCTGCAGTAGCTGACACACATGCCCTCCTGTTGCATCTGTAGACTTATCTGAGTGCTCTTAAACCATGGGTAAATGATCCCCAGGCTGTCTTTAAGATAATTGGAAACAAATGGAAAATAGTTCTCCTGTATTATCAACAGCATATCAGCAAAACTTGTGTCTTAAAATGTGCATTCAATTTCTAATATTAAAAAACGTAGTTAAAGCCATATGTTGGATATTATCACGCATCTTTGTGAAATTAGTAGGGGACCTATTTGAATAACCATTTTGTTTAGATCAAACTTACTGGAGGTTTTTTTTTTTTTTTTAAGTCTTCCCCCTTCTTTGCCTCTGACCTTTCTGCAAATCTGAGAAAAACTGTGTGGTTGTGTGTATATGAATATGTGAGCATGCATGCATGGGTTCCTGTAATGGGAATGAATTGTAAAAACAGAGTTTTAGGTTTGGAAAACTGTTATTTAGAGAGATGGAGATAGGGTAGGAAAATCAGCAGTTGTTCAAGGAGAATGTAAATTGCTGATAGTTAATATATGACGGTCCCCAAAGGACTCTTCCTTTCCCTTTATTTTCAATTTTTTTCTTTCTTTTTTCAGTCTACAACTTTAATGTGCGTTAGGGGCAATGGTGGTCTGCTTCGTGTAATCTTTCAGTTATTCTTCTGAAAGTCTAATCACCATATCACATAGCTCTAGAAAGAAGTCTCAAAAATGCCCAGTCAATGCTTAGGAAACTTTAACCATTGTTGTTTTGCTAATTTCACATTTAAAATCATCATAATTAGGTAAACTCTAAGTAGAATGGATTTCATGAGATGAGCAGTCCTCAAAAGATATGCCTTCAATATTTCCTTCTTGGTTTGGAAAATGAGAATCATAAAAAGTTCCATTAGAACATTTGGGAATACAAAATGCCAAAACAACTATTTTGTACCAAGAGTGTACCCTGTACATGTTATGCAGCCATGTATTCACAGGGGGTCTTATTGAGTGCTGGGAAAAAATGCATCCATATCATCAACCAGAATTTCAGAAGACAAGAGTCCCGTGGATTCCTGAAAATTCAGAAAAATTACATTTTCTAACAAATTAGTTGAATTTTCACAGAAGTCTACAAGCAAAGAAATAGCTTTTGAAAAAAAAAGAATAAAATCATATTTCTCATCACTAAAACTGAAAGAGCTTTGTAAAATACAGAGTTTAGTCAAGGTAAGAAAAACAAAAATCAGGAATAAACATGAAATCAGTTGATTTAGTCTGCCTTAAGTAAAATTGAATAACAACAAAATCTCTTGATTGTAGGAGCTGAATCAGCAAATAGAAGAAAAATCCCCCAAAGAATCAACCCTGTATTTACAACCCACTTGAGGTTTTTCACTCTGACAGACTAGTCACTAAGTATAGATGGTCCTCCCACTGTTGGTTTGTACAACTTTAAATTTGTCTCTTTCTTTGGTCTGGGCCCCAGGATATATTCGAGGTTCAGACTGTGTCACTTTGTGCTTTTTAATTGATGCTTCATCTATAACAAAGAGGCTAAAATTTTCCATGAGAAATTTTCTCACGCAAAACCCTTGTGGACAACCTACCTCCTTGCTTAATAGGAGAAAAATAAAAAAGCCATTGGGATAAAATGCCACTTTAGTTGGCAAATATGTGTGGGGTACCTACTTTGTGTAAGATTCTTGGTTATGTGCGTCAAGATAAACAAGTCATGGTCCTTACCTTTAAGGCTATGTGTATTCTATTGAGGAACTAAGATAGGCTACCATTCCAATTCAAAACAAGCAGAATTAGAATAGAAACAGGGCTAAAAAGACAAAATGCAAAGCATTGTTTGTGCACAAAGGAGGGAACAAGAGCAAGTCCAGATGAGGGAGTCATAGAAGTAGCCTTTTCCTTACACCTGATGGATAGTGCATTAGTCCATTTGTGTTGTTATAAAGAAATGCCTGAGACTGGGTAATTTATAAAGGAAAGAGGTTTATTTTGGCTCACAGTTCTGTAGGCTGTACAAGAAGCATGGTGTTGGCATCTGCTTCAGGCGATAGTCTCAGGGAGATTCCAAACATGATAGAAGGAGAAGGGGAAGCAGGCATGTCACACAGCAAGAGAGGGAGAGAGAGGGAGGGAGAAGGTCCCAGAATCTTTAAAACACGCAGATCTCTCATGTACTCATTATCATTCACTACTGCAGGGATGGCACTGAGCCATCTGTGAGGGATCTACCCCCATGATCCTAACACCTCCTACTGGGCCCCAGCTCCAACACTGGGATCACATTTTAACATCAGATTTGGGGGAAATAAAATATCTAAATCCTGTCGGATGGAGAGAATTTTGAGAGGCAGGGATGAAGGCTGGAAGTTTTTGAGGGAGGAGAGCACAGGTAAAGACCCATGTGGAGGAGGAAGCTGTTGGGGGTGCACTGTTTTGGGTGGGAGAGGCTGGCTGAGGAAGAGTGGGTTGGGGCTGTTGGTTCAGAGCCTCACATGCCAAGCAAGAAGTAGCTTTAGTAGACAACTGAGAGCTGAGCTATAGAGAATGCAGGGCTAGAAAAGACTATTCCCCTTGGTTTAGAGAACAGCTCTGTCAAAGAAGCACAGTATATAACAATCAGAGTGTAATTTTAAAAATAATGCCATGTCTTCCAAAGGTAAATAAAAGAATCAGATTCATAACACCAACCATCATTTTTCTACCTGGTTTCTCCTCTCCTTGATTTCCTTCCTCATCTTCAAGCTGTCAGCACTTCCCATTACCACCTCTCTTCCCCATCCCTCCACCCCATTTGATGTGGATTTTATTCTCTCTTTCTTTACTTCCTTTTAGGTCTAGGTCTCTCATGGAGGATGTGTCAATTCCTCTCCTGTGTCTCTTTCCTCTTCCCCCAGTCCCTCTGTCCTGTCAATCTCTGATTATTTTGTGGAGAATATTTAATCTAGTGGTAGTTCTCTTAAGCCGTATTATGCTTTCAAGTCCAGGGAGCATAAATGAGGATGGAGATAATGACAATGGAGAAGAAGGGATAGATTGAGAGCTCTTCAGTGGCAGAGCAGACAATAGGACTTAGCAGCAGATAACATGTGAAAAGGAGCAGGAGTCAAAGACAGTATTAGGATTTCAAGAGTGGGTGAATGATTGGCAGGTGGACAGAGAATACTGGGAGAGGGAGTTTTGAAAGAAGATGCTGATTTTAGTCTCAGTGGTTGACATATAAATTCTGAAGTTGATTGAATGAATATTACACATCATAGACTTGTGTATGTCTGTTTTCTGTTGCTTAGAATATCAGAAACTAGGTGATTTATAAAGAAACTTTTTTTTTTAACAAAATTATGAAGGCTGAGAAGTCCAAGTTCGAGGGGCCACATCTGGTCAGAGCCTTCTTGCTGGTGGAGACTTTCTACGGAGTCCTGAGGAGATGCAGGACACAGTGAGAGAGCTGAGCTTGCTAATGTGCTAGCTAAGATCTTTCTTCCTCTTCTTGTAAAGCCACCAGTTCCCCTCCCATGATAACTCATTAATCTACTAATCCATGAATGGATTAATTCTTCATGAGGACAGAACCTTCAAGACCCAATTACCTCTTATAACACACCCCCCATCAATACTGCCACATTGGGATTAAATTTTAACATGAGTTTTGGAGAGGACAAACATTCAAGCCATAGCAATTTCCAAGGAGAGAGACTATTTTTCTAAGTAATATTTTCCTATATTCAGATAAAAATTTGAAAGATAAATTTTCACAATGAGACTGGACATTTAGGATGGGCAAGATTTTGACAGGTGGCATGGTGAGTAAAGATACTGTGAAATGTCAGACTAAGGTATTTTGGCTATGGGCAATGAGAAGTCATAGAAAAATTTTGAGCTAAGGTGTAACTTACACTTAGATATTTTTTAGATGAGATTTCAAAAATATAGGTCAGGAGGAGAAGAGACAGTTCAGTCTGGTTCAAGTCCCTTCTCTGATGCTTCATGACTATGTGATTTGGGCAAATATAGTGATGTGGTATCTCTTTGAGCTTCAGTTTTCCTATCTGTGAAATGAATATTAATAGCATACCTATCGCATTGCACTGTTATGAGGATTAAAAACCATAAACTGCATAAAGTTCTTAGCACAATGTCATAAAACTAGTTAAGAATGCTTTTTATTACTGAAAGTGCAATCTTCAGTGATATAAATGTCTGTGAAGAGTAGAAGAGTTAATAGGAGCAGGTGCCTAATTGAATACGAATGAAAGGAAAGGGGTCACTGATGACAAGTTTTAAACTTGGGTTACTGGAAGTGAGGCCATAGAAGCAGGGGAGTCAAAAGTGGGTGCCAAGAATGACAATGAGGCTAGTTTTGCCATGTTAAATGAAGAAGGTGTCCCCACCCTCTGGGCCAGGGATGGCAATGGAAGCTCTACCAACCTCCTCCAGCTGTCTTTGGAGTCACCCTTTTGGGGGTTAACACATGTGCATAGCCAAATAGCTCTATTGGACTGCTTCTTGCCTGCAGAATTCCTGAAGTCAGACAGCCTCCCTTTGTCTTGTCTTGTCTCTGTACCCTTCAGTACAAGCTGGCACTGTTTCTGCTGAGATGGTTGATTGGGTCTACAAGTCTCATGCCTAATGTCTTTACCAAAGGGTGGTTCAGCCATACCCTTGGAGTTTTCTCTAGAATATATGCTTTCAATATGAGTAGGCTGGGCATTTTCCAGATCCTCAACTTCCAGTTCCTTTTTGCTGCTTCAATTTATGTCTCCCCTCTTGTTTTATACTATAAGCAGTGAGGAGACCCCATGCTGCACCTTCAACACTTTGCTTAGAAATCTTCTCAATGAAATATCAAAGTTCATAGCTTACGACTTCTCTCCTAATCAACGGAACACAGTTTGGTCAAGTTCTTTATCACTTTATGAGAGGGATCACCTTTCCCCTAGTGTCCAGTAATGCATTCATCATTTCTGTCTGATGCCTCACCAAAAAGCACTGGTTACATTCATATTCCCAGCAACATTCTCCTTTAAGGCCATATAGACTTTTCCTATCATGTACCTCAAAACCTTCCAGCTTCTACCCACTACCAATTCCAAAACCACTTTCACATTTTTTGGTATTTGTTACAGCAATGCATCGTTTCCTGCTACCAAATCTGTATGAATTTGCTAGCACTGCTCTAACGAAGGATGATAAACTGGGTGGCTTAAGCAATAGAAATTTATTGTCTCCTCGCTTTGGAGGCTAGAAGTCTGAAATCAAGGTGTTGGTGGGGTTGGTTCCTTCTGAGGATCGTGGGAAGGATCTGTTCCAGGCCCCACTCCTTGGCTTATAGATGGCTATGTTCTCCTTTTGTTTTTTCACAGGGAATTTCCTCTATGGGTATACCTCTCTCTGTGTCCAAATGTCCCTTTTTATAAGAACACCATTGAATTAGGGCCCACCCTAACGGTCTCATTTTAACTTTATGACCTCTCTAAGAGACCTGTCTCCAAATAAGGTCACATTCTGAAGTACTGGGAGTTAGGACTCTAGTATCTTTTTTTGAGGGACACAATTCAGCACATAATAGTGTTCAGGAGGATTTTACAACCAAAGTGTTCCCATGTGAAGTTTGTAAGTCAGCCCTGTACAGTTTTTGACATTTCTTGTCTGTTTTCATGGGAGCTTTCCAGTCCAGGAGAGAGCAAGCAAAGAGATAATATTATGCCTTTTGTTGGTGATAGTAGCTTAACTTGGTGGTGGGGCCAATGAAATAGTAAAGCTGATTCATTTTCCAGCCTCACCATATATGGGTCTTTTGGCTCCCAACAAAATGAGCTTCCTTTCATTTTAGTCTTTTCTCTGCCAGAGTAGAAGCCTTTCCTGCATGAAGCTCTTAATGACACACAGAATTTATATCCTTATTAGAGTTTAATCACAAGACTGTCTAGTGATCTACTTCAGATTCTTTCTCATGCAAGCAGCATTTTATGGTGATTTTAGAGTTTATGTTGGACATGACATAAATGTTGGAAATCACAAAATATGCTTTGTATGATAGAAGAGTAACTGAGTGCTGAATGATTTTTAAGAAGGCTCTAACCTATAGCAAATTGTTTTTGTGAAATTCCAATATATTTGCACCCTGGCGATAAATATTAAAATTATTAACTTCTAAAGTATTTTTAACATGTCATCATATTATATACTCAAGTTTTCTGTGTTACCAGTTTAATTGTTTGTTTTTCCTTTTTTATACCCTCCTTCTTGTCCTCTTTCATTTTTTATTTTTCTGTGATGTACTTTCTGTTCTGTGTAAAAATGGGGCACTTGATCAGAAATACTCAAATCTATGTGCATGCACACAGGAAAGAGCCTGCTTATTATCTATGAAATCTGGATCAGACGCTTCCTGATTGTCTGCAACATTTTGTCAGACTCTCTGTGAGTCCTGTCATCTGGCACAGATTCTCTCCCTCATGGAAGGCCTTCCCAAGCCCGTGTCTGGTTTGTCAGCTCCTATCTTCTGACTGACAGAGCCGGCTTACTCTGCGTCGATCGTCACCCCCTTCACCATGCCAAGGAAACAGATGGAATGAAAGAAATAGGAATCAATAAGATGAAAAAAGTTTAATTTCCTTGGTCTTCCCACAGTATGTCACCTTCATTCCAAAGCCAGAGTTTTTAGAGGGAGGAAATATAGCTCCTTTAAAGAAAACTAGAGGTTTATAAGCCTCTTGGTTGCTTTGGAGTTTGCTTTGCCACAGCTTGACTGTTTTCTTCTTTTCCTTTTTATTTCTTTTATAATTACAATGTTTATTCTGAGTATAATTTCCCCCCTCATTCACTTTGTTTTGACTGCATGTTAGTTAGATGAGAAATACGAAAGAGCCAAAAATCTATGTGTGACTATGTCTAGGTTGTGAAGCATCGTGGAAAGAACACAGACTTTGCAGTCAAACAGTTGATGGTTCAAATCATGGCTCCATTATTTACGGGCTCTGTGATCTTTGGCAATTTGTTTAACCTCTTTGAGCCTCAGTTTTCTCATCTATAGAACTATCAATTTTATTGTGCTATTGTTAAGTTTTGAGGGGATGTGCATTGAAGCATCTTATATAAGCCTGATACTCTGCCAGTACCCTCCAATGGTAGCCATCGTTACTATTTACCTGTGAACTTCTGAAACAGAGACAGATGTACAAGACCATGACCATTAACAGAAAACCATTAAAAAGGTTGACAGAAGGTCTGATACTTTTTCATTTGGAACAGATAATATATTTTTTGGCACAAACTATGAGACTGATAGTAAAGTTTTGGGCACATGCTGAAAGATGTTACAGCTTTTAATGGCCCATGGGATTTTATATTTGGAGACAGTTATTTAACATGTTATTCAAATTATAACCATATAAGCCTAAAGCTTCCAGTGGGATGTAAGGAAAAAAAAATCTAAGCACATATATACAAACACCAGTTGATTGGCATTCTTGTTATTAAATTATCTGCAAAGATATAATTAGTTTTGTTAGAACATTTGGTTCACCAATAATCCCTGAAATGATAGAGAGGACAAGAATGAGTTTCTATCAAAAATAAAAGAAAGATGGATGCTAGTTAAAGTGGGAGGGAGAGATCTTAATCAGTAATATACAATTGCATTAGGGAAGAAGGTCTATAGTAAACTGAACTCAACTTTTATTTGGGTGAAGGTGACTGAGTGTTTTAACAGAAAAATGAGGGAATGGGAAGGAGGAGGATGAGCAGGGGGCTCAGTGGAGTCAGAGAAGTGAGAAATTAAAAAGGATTGGTTAGTATAAAGGCTGATTAGGCCAGCTACATCTGCTACCTGGAATTACTCAAGTTAGAATTCTATTCTCCCATAGAGCCTGTGAAACAGAGCTCCTATCCTTCTACATTTTAAAGGACTGGCTTTTGGGTCTTTGAGAAAGGCACTCTAGAATAATAGATTAACATACATCTCAAAGCAACAGAGGAACGATTTACAATTTCAAGCCCTTTTGAGTAAATACTCTAAGAAAGGCTGCTATATTTGAGTATTGGCTAGAACAAGCAGCAAATTGTATGTTCTTTAAAGGGGGCAGGCACTTTAAAGGAAGGCTGGGGTCATCTAGGGATACATCCTGGAGCTCTTAGAAACCATATCTGTGTTTGCTTAAGTCTTTAATGTTGGGGCAAAAGTATGGATGAAATAATTTGTGTTGAGAGTGTAGTTTCTATATGCCCAAGGTTAAGGCCTGGGCCTAGTTGAAAGAGGGTTAAGAGGAACATGGCTAGAGTTTGGTCAAGGACAAAAATCTTCATCATTTCAAGGCAGAGCCAAAATGTTAATGCACAAAAGCTGATGTAAATAAACATATAATCATTTATTCATGCAGTGAATAATTTTACCTGTCAATTATGTACCAAGCCTTGTTCTGTGAAGTGTGATACTTGCCTTCACAAAGCTTATAGTCTAGAAAAATCAAACCAACCAACCAAACCAAAAACACCATGCCATACTTTATAAATACAATTTATTCTCTACATTTGTGAAAATATTTTAACATATGCCAAAGAGAACCACCAACTATTTCTTCTGCTGCTTCTTTTTTTTTCTTATTTTGGCAGGAATTTTAAAAACTGATAATATTAAGACTATCAGATTGAATACTCTCATAGTCTGTTGATGGAAGCATACATTGGTATCAGTATTTCTTGGCTAGTATTTTGACAGAATATGGGAAGAGACTTAGACATATTCATACCTTTGAGTTACCATTTCCACTTCTAGAAATTATTTCTAAAGAAGCAGAGATATAGTTATATGTAAAGACATTTATCCCAGTGTTAAAATAGTGAAAAACTAGAGTATTAATGCCTGATATAATTGATTATTAAGTAATCAAAGTGTGTGTGTATGCCCTTATATATGTATATCTTATATACTTTACTTAATCAAAGATGTATGTGTAAGAGTCAAGCATTGCTTAGTGAATGGGAAACATTCTGAGAAATGCATCATTATGAGATTTGATCATTGTGTGAACATCAGAGTGTACTTTCACAGCCCTAGGTGGTGTAGCCTACTACACATCTAGGCTATATGATGTAGCCTGTGGTCCCTAGGCTACAATCTTGTACAGCATGGGACTATGTTAAATACTGTAGGCAAATATAACATAGTGGGAAGTATTTGTGTATCTAAACATAGAAAAACTATAGTAAAAATATTATAATCTTATGGGATCATATATGCAGTCTGTCAATGACCAAACATCTTATGTGGTACATGACTGTAAATATAGTTTGTGTGTATATGTGTGGAATAGACATAACGGAAGAATCTTATTATCCTATATTGGAGGGCCCTGTAAGAAACAGCTTTTTAAATCTCATGGTCAAATCTACCAAAAGATTGGTAGATGTCCTTCATTGCATTTTTATAAAGACAGTCTAAAAAAAATATAAGGAACATAAGGAAGAGCTGTGCTTTGTTTGAGAAATTTGTTTCTTTGTTGCCCTTCCCCAGTGGCCACTTAAGTAAATTGTGTAACTGAGCAATCTTACTGCTTGGCATTAATTGCTAAAAGCATGATAGGCTGGTGGCAGGTATGAACATTGTCATTGTCTGCCTTTTGATTTTCAAAAAATTAGTTTTATTTTAGTCTCCTTTTCTATCCTTGTTATTTTCTTTTAAATTCTCAAGAGTTTTCATTTATTTTTCTATAACTGTATTTCATTGTAAACCACTTTAAATCCTTTCTGGAACAAAGTAGGGTATAAGTAAATTATAGAGGATATGCCTGAAAAGAAATTTAGCAAAAATTTATATAGGTTTCTGTGTGTGTGTGTGTGTTTGTGTAGGGGATATTAAAGTGCTTTTATCTTTAAATTTTTCCAAGTTATTTCTATAAGAAGCATGTGTTTTTCTAATCAGATATAATAATTGTAAAATTTTGTGACATTCCTTCAAATATTGTTTCATAAATGAAACTCACCATTACTCAGTGCTTTGTAAACTGCAAAATGTGATAAAAATAAAGAGATTTCTATTTTTGTCACTAAAATTATTAGTTATATGTTTAGTGGACTACATGTAAATTCATACAATTTTAGGCATATGCTTAACTTATATTCAGGCTTTGACTTGGCACATACATATTTTGAAGGAAGAATGTAATTCCAATTACACGTTATCATTAAACAACTACTTTGTGTTCCTCAGATATTCAATATTGCATGGAATTAAAAGTAGGAGCAAACTAGATGTGGTAAAATACATTCTACATATACTTAAACTGCATCTGGGTGAACTCAGGCAGCTAGAAAGTCAGTCTGATAAACTAACAGGATTTTCTTTCTTTCTCCTTTTATTAAAGAAAAAGTTGTTTCTCTAGATGGATACTTCAAGGATTTCAGAGTGCTTAAGACATGTATCAGAATATTACCTGCCCTTTGTGATGTCCTTAGCATCACAAATTCTTCCTGCTGAGACCACTAATTAAAGGAAACCATCCTGTGTAGGTAAACAGGGTCACTTGTCTCAATCCCTGGTAAAACTGCCATCTCCAAGTTTCCTTTTCTCTCAAAAGCCTCTGCCTCACTCCAACATTCTGCTCTTTGAGTCTTTCTTTTGATGCCCTTTGGTCTCCGCGTTGTGTCTTGTGGCTATACCGTGAATAGCTATTCTTTGAACCTCTTCCTTAGCTGCTGATGGCTCAGCTGTGCACAATTTAGGATTGTGCAGGATACTAAAGGCTGGACAGCATCTTTAGAGTGATTCGCGGACCTCGTCATAAGTAACAATAAGTGTGTGAGGAGGGAGTTGGGAGTCGAGTACCACAGGAATCTTCACTGGGTGGCAGGTGTTAAGAGGCCTGAGGAGGTGGATGAGGATTTTTATTATTATCTTACTAGGCTTTATGTTGGGTGGTTGAGCTTCCATAGAAATGTTCACAATGCTCTTATTGCTTGAATCAAGGTTAAATAGACAAATGCATAGTAATGTCCCTGGCCTCTTAGTTAAAGCTCTCCTTAGGTTCTTTCTAACAACCAACCACATAGAACAATGTGATTTCCCTGGGTTTATAATGGTCAATAGCTATTGAATTCAAGTTAAGAATTTTGAATGCAATATGGTCTGCCAAATATTTACAATATATGCTGAAAAGAAGGATTTACATATTTCTTCTGATCTTTAAATATATTTATGTGTATTTTTTTCTTATTTCTTTATTTTTTATTTTTTAGGGGGCTTTCTGGCAAAAATTGGAAAGCCTGCTAAACAAATTTTAAAAGAGCTGTAACACGATATATATATATATATTTGGTAAAAATTAATTAAAATAACATACATAGTCTGTACTAAAATAGAACAATAGAAAACTACCAATTAAAAAAACCGGAAGACTTGACTTGTGTATAAAAAAGAAGAAAAAATTAAAAAAAATCATTGGAATTTGCAAGGCATCGATACGAATTTGTCAAATAGAGGATGTGAAAGAAGGAGCTCAAACTAACAATTAAAATGGGGAATAATGTGGCAAAACTGAAGTTTTTTCTATTAAAAACCAAAACAGTTTAAAGAGGAAGATGTAATCATTCATAGGCTTCAATGAGCTTGTCACATTGCAGGCATCCCAGACATGTGTAAATCCATTCATTTAAATAAATTTGTTTGCTAGTACTGTTTGCTAGGCACCACATGAGGTGTGTGAGAATGCAAAAATGAATCATACATATAACCTGTCTTAAGAAAGCTGTCAGGGCTGGGTGCTGTGGCTCAGGCCTGTAATCCCAGCACTCTGGGAAGCTGAGGTGGGAGGACTGCTTGAGCCCAGGTGTTCAAGATCATCATAAGACCTTGTCGCTATGAAAATTAATACATAAATAAAATAAAGAAAGCTTTCAGCCTATTTTACTAAAAATATTAAAGATGTTATGAAAAACGTGTGTTATAAAATGAAAGAGGTGATGAACTGCAGTAAGAGTTTTGTTCAGCAGAGGCAGTGAGGGCTGACAGGACCTTGGAATGGGTGGGCAGAAGCTGTGGCAAAGAGGCCTGGGTTTGGATTTGACTCTATTACATGGGCAGTTTGCTTATTTTTTCTATACCTTAGTCCTTTTATAAGATGGGATAATAATAGTTCTTAGCTAGGGTTGTTATAATGATTAAGTTTATATAAATGATTGGTATGTGTATGAGGAGAATGATAACACCCTACAGAAAATGAAACGACAAGATGAAAGGTAGCTGGGCCCCTGCATAACCTTGTGGAGCAAGCCTGCCATACTAGCTCTGGACTACCTCCCTCCAGGCTTTAGGTGAGGAGCATATTTCTATCTTATTTAAGCCACACACCCCCACAAAAGTTAATATAGGTAAAATACTTAGAATTGTAACTAACAATTAGTGAGAGCTCCGTATGTGTTAGTCAACACTGTGATTTCTCCAGTGGTTGCATAGAAATGTGACACTTGTCACAAGAGACTGCAAGAAATGTAGTCTTTCTTTGGGGAGCCATGTGTACAACTGAAGTTATGGTTTTCTTATCAAAGAAGAGGAGAATAGATATTGGAGGCAGCTAGCGGTGTATGCCACTCAAGAAAACATTCAATTTAATTCAGCTAGTCTTCATGGCTCTTACCGGACATAGTGCTGGTTGTTTATATTTCTCCTCCAAATTTACACCCACACCATTGCATAACAGTTTTATGTGCTCTGCTAGGCTAAGAATGACATGGAGTTATTGCCCCTCTGTCTCCGCACAATGTGTCTTAATGTGTCTAATTACATAGTCCATTTGTTTCCCTGACATCTAGTTCAGGGATCATAGAGTAAAAGACAGTAAATGTATGTTGAATAATTTAATGAATTCTTGAAGCCTAATATTTTACCTTATTTATTTTGCAAATTCAAAATACGCTAGGAAGTCTTCCACAATGTATGGGGAAAAAAAGTGGATCACAGCTCATGGCTAAAATGAACTCTTAATCTCTGCTAGCTGAAGTCCCGAGCAGCATGATCATCCAAGATTTTGGAAGTGTTAGATGCTATAGTAGAATGGACAGTTTCTGAGTTAGCAGTCCTAGTACAGGAGAAGTTGGGTAGTTGTGATGATTGATATTGAGTGTCAACTTGATTGGATTGAAGGATGCAAAGTATTAATCCTGGGTGTATCTGTGAGGATGTTGCCAAAGGAGATTAACATTTGAGTCAGTGGGCTGGGGCAGGCAGACCCAACCTTAATCTGGTGGGCACCATCTAATCAGCTGCCAGCAAATATAAAGCAGGCAGAAAAATGTGAAAAGGTGAGACTGGCTTAGCCTCCCAGCCTACATCTTTCTCCTGTACTGGAGGCTTCCTGCCCTCGAACATTGGATTCCAATCTTCAGTTTCGAGATTCAGACTGGCTCTCCTTGCTCCTCAAACTTGCAGACAGCGTATTGTGGGAATTTGTGACTGTGTAAGTTAATACTTCATAAACTCATACATATATATCTCCTATGAGTTCTGTCCCTGTAGAGAACCCTGACTAATACAGAGGTATTATGGGCTAAATTGTGCCCCTTCAAAATTCACATGTTGAAATCCTAATCCCCAGTACCTCAGAACGTGACTATTTAGAGATAGCACCTTTAAAGAGGTAATTAGGCTAAAATGAGGTCCTTAGAGTGGGCCCTAATATGACTGGTGTTTTTAAATATAAGAAAAGGAGATTAGGACAAAGATGTACAGAAGGAAGATCATGTTAAGACACAAGAAGACAGCTGTGGATAAGCCAATGAGAGTGCTCTCAGAAGAAACCAACTCTGCTAACCCCTTAATCTCAGACTCCTTGTTTCCAGAATTGTGAGGAAAGAAATTTCTGTTGTTTAAACCACCCGGCCTGTGGTACTTTGTTATGGTGGCCCTAGAACATGAGTATAGGGGTTTTCTTAATGTAACTTGGTAATGCAGGGACCACATTAAAGATCATACCATGACAGGGTAAGGCACACTCCAGGAGGATATTTGATCAAGGGCTTGGCTGCTAGTGCCCTGGTGTGCTCGGACTATTGCAGTCACTTCCTAACTGGTCTTCCTGTTTTCATTCTTTTTCTCTTTTTTTTTTCTTTAAATAACAACTTATTGAGATGCAATTCACATACTGTAACATTTACCAAGTTAAAGTACAAAATTAATTTTTTTGTACATTCTCAGAGTTGTACAACAATTACTACAATTAATTTTAGGACATTCTCACCACCTCCCTCTTCAAATTCCATACCCATTAGCATGTTCCCATTTCCTCCCAGCTCTCTCAGTTCCCAACCCCCTAGACCCAATCAACTGCGAATCTGCTTTCTGTTGCTATAGATATGCCTCTTCTAGACAGTTCATATAAATGAAATCATCTAATACATTGTCTTTTGTGACTGGCTGACTTCCACACTTAAGCCCCTTACATCCATACTATCCACACCACACAATGTGATTAATTTTAAGACTTTTCTGCTTAAATCACCTTAATGTCTTCTCATGGGAGATCCATACAATTCTCATAAAGGACCATAGCCTAAAAACCTGCCAGCAATCTCTGCCCACCTCTGTGACCCCATTACTCATTATGTTGTGCCACACAGGGCTTAATGGAACACACCAAAGCATCCTGGTCTTAACGCTTTCTGCATTAGCCATTCCATTGACTTGGGATGCTTTCCTGTCACTCCAGATCACCACAGAATTTATTCTTGCACAGCTCTCAGCTCAAGTTTTACCTCTCCAGAAATGTCTTACCTGACTGCTCAATCTACAATAACTTTGCACTTCTACTCGTGCCTATACCAGCAATTACAGTCTCCTTACTTATTATGTTTAGATAATATTTAGGCCTATGAAGAAAATATTTTGCTTATTCATTAGTTATTGTCTGTTTTTGTCTCTATCCCTACATCATTCAAACATGGGCTCTGTGCAAATAGGAATATTGCCAGTTTTGACCAGGGCTCTGTATGTACCATATAAAAAGCAACTGTTACATAATAGATGCTCAGTTTATGCCGTAAAAAGCCTATGATATCTTGCCCTACAAAAATGTGAGTTCAGATGCAGTATCATTGCGAACTGCTTCCCACTGAATCCCTGTGCTCAAATGGGAATGGTTCCCCAATAGATTCCTATCCAAGTTTTTCAGAATTGAGCTGAGGAAACAGGCATTAACTAGAGCATTCTTGGAATGACTGAGACTGTCCTGCAAGGCTCAGTAAGCCAAGGAACCTAGAATTGTCATCAGTATTCAAGCTACAGCGGTAGTGCCAAACTGTAGTCAGGTCTAGAAGATTTGAATTGACCGGCTAGACTTTGGATTTTCTAGCCAGCCAGTTGTGTAGACTCACTGGGGTAATTTTACTTACCTGATACTAGCTACATTATATGTCATTGTCATGTCATGATGAGTTTTTGCTGTAGTTGTCTAACGGAAGGATGAATGAATGAATCAGGACATAGAGGATCAAAGTATTTCTAATTCATCATGTTCTGTAATGAAGATGGCCACAAGGGAGACTCATGTTTGAGAATTCTCTGGCAGGTGATCTTAAGACATAGACACAAGAGGAGAAAAAATGAATAAACAGCTAAATAACTAGATGAAAAAAATAAAAAAAATGATAAGAGAAAGAAAAATAGGAGGTATACGACTAAAGATGGGAAGGGCTCTTTTAGCTTATGAGCACTATTTCAAACAGCAGCAAGTTTTGTAGTCTGATTGTTTCAAGCCAAGAGAAGTTACAGATTCAGTAAGGTTTCTTGTTTTCTAATTTCTCAGATATTTCTAAACATCCCACTATAAGTAACCATGGAACATTAACCATAGAGTGAATTGTTCCAAGATTCTTTCAGTCTTTGGCTTTCAGTCACCTTTAAGGGTAGAGTACATTTAAAAATAAATAATCCATGAAGTCATCTAGAAAATAAGAAAACATGTGATTACCATGCATTTATTAGTGAGTCACAGATTCCATGCTGTTTCAGGCCAGTATCACTACATGCAAGGAAGTCTTTTGTAATAATTCAGCTGTAATAACATGCTTCATTTAGAATGTATTAGGAATTTGCTTCTCTTACTGATGATTTAAAAAAGAAAGAATATATCAGGAAATTTTCCTTCGAGTTTATTAGAAAATTTTGAATTAATTACACCCAATTGCAATTAAATTTCTCCTATTTATCAGGCTATACCTTGCATGAGTAGTCAAAGAGGACATAGTATACAAAGTATATAACACAAGGATAGTTTGAGTAATATGGTGGACAGACTATATCACAAGATTGGAAACATCCTGGGATCAAGATCAAATTCTAATGATTTGCACAGCTATGGGACCTTGTGGTGTAACACATGGTCTGATTTCTGCTTGTCCTGCATTATGTGTTAGAAATGGTTTGTGAAGGAATTCATCAATTTTGTAGCTTGCTGCTTTATTTAGGCTCTGCACGGAGCATCTATACTGTGTGACTGTTCACTTCGTTTATCCTGTGCAGCTGTTTGCTAGAGAAACATAAGGAAGAGTTTTGAAAACAATTAATTTTTAAAAGAGATTGGGGGTTAGGAATCTTTGGAGATGTTCATTAATCTTCTCATTTGAATTTAAAGCAGCTCTGAACAGCTAGTTCATTGTTAGGTGTTGTGATTATGAATGGGGTACCTCTGTGTGAAACTACTAAGTTCTTAGGAGACCTTCCAAGCAGAAAATAACCTTTTCATTTCCTGTCTTTTACCTCCCAGAATGGGGGAGGGATTTGCAAGTAAACCCAGCTTCATGAAAACCCAAGAATATATGGTTTAATTGATTTTTTTAATTGACCAAATCTAACTACAGGGGGAAGAGTGATCTCAACCAAATCATCTAGAGTTCAGATTGCTTTTCTAGAAATTTAAGTGATCTGGTCATATCCCTTTGTTTTAATCTTCAACATTATTTCATAAGGAAAACATAAAATATAAACAAATATATATAGAACAAACAAAGAAATGATAATATTGATGGAAAGCTTAGAAATGCCATTGTTTAATTGATCCTTTTATCACATTCTTTGAGTATACCTGCATCATCTACTTCTCCTGAAGTTCTTTTCTGTAGGTACTTTCTCTTAATGCTCTTTCTTCTGAGTCTTAACTGTCTATATTAGATTGCAATTTATATTTCATCATCTTTTAACTTTATGTGTTTATTGAAACTGTAGGGAAAGATCTGAATAAGTATAGTAAATTCTTCTTCTTTTTTTGGTAAACTTGATAGATTTGGCACAAGTTACCAGAACTTATAAACATGGCAAAAATGGTCCTTTTAGTGGCCACTCAAAGAAACATTAGTTTTTTGCTATTTTATGAGGTATAACACACACTATAAATGCATAGATACTAATGATAGAATTTAAAGACTTTGATGAATGTGTACCCATACAATAACCAACTCAATTAAGATTTAGAACATTTCCATCACCCCAGCAGGCTCCCTTGTGATTCTTTCCCATCGCTCTTCCATTCTCCCTTCCAACCACCCCATACAACTACTATTCTAATTTCTATCATCAGATTTTTGTTTTGCCTCTTCTGGAACTTTAGATAAATGGAATCAGACTTTTTGTTCGGCTTCTTTCTTTTAACATGATTTTAAGATTCATCCATGTTGCTTGTGTCAGTATTTGTTTCTTCTTATTGCATGAGTATATTAGTTTGTTAACCTTTTGCTTGTTCATAGGCATTTGGGCTATTTCCAGTTTGGCCTATTATAAATAAAGTTGCTATAAACATTTCTTTCTTTCTTTCTTTTTTTAGGGAAGAAATTCTTGCTTAGAACTTTCCCACTACTAACTTTTTTTCTTCTTTTTTTAGGAGACATGGGGTTTGACCATTTTGCCCATGCTAGTCTCGAACTCCTGAGCTTAGGTGATCCTCCTGCTTTGGCCTCCCAAAGTGCTGGGATTACAGGCGTGAGCCACTGCGCCTGACTCAGCCACTGCTTAACTCTTCTTGAGTAACATTTGCGAAATCATTTATTCATTTATTTAACTTATACTCTGCAAACCCCTTCGGGCCAGGCTTGCTGGTAAAAACTAGAAACACAGACTTAAGAAGGCACTGATGCTGCCCTAAGGAGCAGCATCTATTAGACAAGAAAATCTAATATATGTGATTGCAGTCAGAAAAGGAGAGATGAGAGAAAATGGAGATAAAAAAATAAAGATCTGATATCTAAATTTTTTTCCAAATTTGATTCATGAAAAATATCATCATACAGAACCAAATAACTGAAAAAATTCCAAGCAAGGTAAACCACTAGCTTGACCCTCTGATTGTGGGGAAAAGGGCATAAAATAAATATTAGCAATAAAAAAGTTCTTCGAGTTACTAAAAAGATTTTTTTAAAAAACATTCTAAACAATTTTATGCTAGTAAATTCACCAATCTAGATAAAGTGAATTTTTAAAAAACAAAAATTTTTGTTCAAAAGTGCTACAAGAAAATAGAAAATCTGAATAGTTCTGTATCTAATATAAAAACAAAACTCATTATTAAAAACTATACACTGTATAGCCAAAGTATGGCACATTCCCTTGGAAAGGTAAGAAAGGTACGGATAAAGTATCGTGGGAGGTGAAGAGGGGGCAGAAAAGTGGAGGAGGTCATTATAAACATTTCTGTACAAACTTTTGTAGAAATAAATTTTCACTTCTTTAGGGTAAATAGCTGGAAGTGGAATGGTTGGGTCACTGGGTTATGTATGTTTACCTTTATAAAAATTACCAAATACTTTTCCAAAGTGACAATACCATTGTATACTTCTACCTGCAACATATGAGAGTATCAGTTGTTTTGCAACTTGACTAATACTTGGTAGTATAAATCTTCTAATTTTAGCCATTGTGGCAAGTAGGCAGGAATACTTTATTGTAGTTTTAATTTGTATTTTCCTGGTAATTTATAATGTTGAAAATACTTTATGTACATATCGGTGATTTTTATATCTTCTTTTATGAAGTGACTTTCTCTATTATTTTTATTTCGTTGTCTGTTTTATCACTGGGCTATACAAATTTTATAAATTTTTTGGATACAATTCTTCACACACATAGGTATTATGAACTCTTTCACCCTGTCTGTGGCTAGCTTATTCATTTTACTAGTGATGAGCTGTTTGGAATTTTGGTGAAGTCCCATTTTTCAAAATTTTCTCTGTCTGGTTCATTCTGTTTTGTGTAAAAGTTTTTTGTCTACCTTAAGTTTGTGACAATTAAGATTTAGAACAGATAGAGGCATCATAGTTTTGCCTTTAATATTACATCAATGATTCACCTCAAAATAATTTGTATGTAGTTTGAAGTAGGAGTCAAGGATCAGTTTTATTCCTTTATGGATACCATTTGTTTCAGCACCATTTTTGAAAAAACTTTCCTTTCGTCACCAAATATATTGTTTAGGCACATATGTGAAAGCCACTTTACCATATGATGGTGGGTCTCTTTAAGGACTCTGTTACATATTTGTCTATTCTTATGTCATTGCAACACTTATTTGATACTGTAGCTTTAGAGTAAATCTTGAAATTAGGTAGTGTAAGTCCTCCAACTTTATTCGACTTTTTCTAGACTTTTGGCTATCCTAGCTCTTTTCATTCTTACATTAATTTTGGAAATTAGCTCATCAGTTTCTACAAAAAGCTTGTTAGAATTTTGATTGGGATTACATGAATCTAAAGATCAATTTAATGAGAAGTTACATCTTAATACTGTTTATCTCAATCGGTGAACATGGGTCATCTCATTATTTATTTGAGCCTTCATTATTTCTCTCAACATTGTTTAGTAGTTTTTGGTGTAAATGTCTTGAACAGTTTATATTCAACTTATTCTCGGGTATTTTAAGCTTTTTTGATACTATGATAGATGGCACTTTTGAATTTTGTTTTTAATTTGTTTGTTGTTAGTATACAGAAATACAACGGTTTTTATTGTCCTTATATCCTGCAAATGTGCTCAATTTTCTTACTAGATTTAATAGATTATTTTGGATTACTTAAGAATTTTTATGTACACAATTATATTGCCTGCAGATAGGGACAGTTTTATTTCTTCCATTCTAGTGTTTATGAATCTTATTTCTTTCCCTTACCTTATCTGGTACAATGTTTAATAAAAGCAGTGAGAGCAAACATGCTTACTTTGTTACTAATCTTAGAAGGGGGAAAACATTCAGTCTTTAATCATTAAGTATAATGTTAGTTATAGGTTTTTCATAGATGCCCTCTCTTTTATTAGATTGAGGAAATTTCTTTTGTTACTGAGAGTTTTTCCTTTTGTTTGCTGAGAGTTTTAATCATGAATGGATGTCAAAATTTGCATTAGCTTTTCTACATCTATTTTGATGTTTATTGATTTCTTTGAATGTTGAACCAACCTTATATTCTTGGATTAAATCCTACTGGGAAGGATATAGATATATATATTAGTATATGTATATGCAGTAATAGAAGTAGATATATATATTACTACTTATATATATATCACTACTACTTATATATATCTACTTCTATTAGTGTATATACATATACTAATATATATAAGTAGATATATATTACTATATATACATATACTAATATATAGTAATACATAACAATATAATATAAATAGATATATATTAGTGTATGTATATATAGTAATATAGATATATAACTATATATACCTATATAATAGACATATATACCTATATAAATAGCAGATACATATATATACCTATATATATACTAGATATATGTATACCTATATATAATATATAGGTCTGTATATAAAATATATAGGTATATATAATATATATTATTTATAGATGTGTAGTAATACATTTTGATATTATAAATATAAATAATATAATACAAATGTTTATATTATATAAAATAGATATATATCTATATTATACAGCAATATAAATAATAATAATTGGTAATATAGTAAAATAGTAATAGTATAAATAGTAATATATGGTGCTATAAACAGATATACATTAATACAGATGTTAATATATATTTATATTTATATACATATACTAATATATCTCTATATATATTTACTAAAAATATTAGCAAATCAAATATATCTAAAATAAAAATTTTATTACATATAAAACTATTTTTTACATCAACATTTGTGGGAAATATTGGTCTGTAGTTTATTTTTTAGCAATGATTCTTGTCTGGTTTTGATATAAGAATTATGATGGCCTCATAAAATTAGTTGAGAACTGGTCCTACTTCCTTTCATTGAGCTTGTGTAACACATATTATTTCTTTCAGTTCTGGGGTACAGGTGCAGATTGTGCAGGATTGTGACAAAGGTATATACATGCCATGGTGGTTTGCTGTCACCATCCCTGCCGTCCCTTCACCTACATTAGTTATTTCTCCTAATGTTATCCCTCCCCAATCTCCCTACCCGCTGCTATTCCTCCCCTAGCCTCCTACCATCCAACAGACCCCAGTGTATGATGTTCTCCTCATAGGAAGGTTTTTAACAATGAGTTTTGTTTTTATATTAGAGAACTATTCAGATTTTCTATTTTCTTGTAGCACTTTTGAACAAAAATTTTTGTTTTTTAATAATTCACTTTATCTAGATTGGTGAATTTACTAGCATAGAATTGTTTAGAATGTTTTTATAAAAACCTTTTTAGTAACTCGAAGAACTTTTTTATTGCCAATATTTATTTTATATCTTTTCCCCCCACAATCAGAGGGTCAAGCTAGTGGTTTACCTTGCTTGGAATTTTTTCAGTTATTTGGTTCTGTATGCTGATATTTTTCATGAATCAAATTTGGAAAAAATTTAGTTATCAGATCTTCATTTTTTTCATCTCCATTCTCTCTCATCTCTCCTTTTCTGACTGCAATCACATATATTAGATTTCTTGAAACTTACATATATTAGATGCTTTTGATGCAGTGTTCAACTTTTTCTAATTTTCTTTTCTTTCTGTGCTTTATTTTGTCTGTAAGTTTGCTGATGTAGTCTTTCATTCTGTTCAATCAGCTATTAATCCCATATAATATTATTTTATTTAACATACCATACTTTTTCAGTTATGTTATTTATACTTTTTGTAACTTTTTCAAATTGCTTCTAAACTTTTCCATCGTTTCACCTATTATATAGTATGCCCTGTACACTGTAACATATTAATCATAGTTATTTTAACTTCCTTGTCCATTTGTTGGTAAATTTTTTTAACTGACTTTTCCTTTGACTACAGGTCGTATTTTCCTATATGGTAATTTTTATTATATTTTGGATATTCTGGGGCAATGTATAGTTGAGATGTCAGATTTGTTATTTTTCTTTGAAGAGTGTTAATTTATATCTAGTATGCAGCTAAATTATTGGCAGATTATTTCAATAAGTGTAGGCTTGTTTTCTCTTTCTGGCGGTAGGTCTATTTTTTTTATTTTCCTTAGTCCTAAAGGGAATTCCTTAGTTTTGGGAAGTGGTTTTTACTCTGAGGCATGGATCTTCCTGGATTTCAACAGGAAGACCAAACTGTTTACCAAGACCCTCTGACTTACAGGGATATGTGTCCAAATTTCTCTCTTCCCTGTGCTGGGCAGCATCTGAACATTCTGATTACATCTTTCAGATTTCCAGATATTTTTTTCCCTTGAAATCTTTGGAGTTTCAACTGTGCACAGCTTAGGGATCTTTCAGGATTTGGAGGTAATTTACTGGCAATTTTGGAGATTTTCATTTTCATTCCTTGTTTCTAAAATATCTCCCTGGTTTTATAACTTTTTCAGAAGTACCATTCACCCTTTTCAGACTTTTTAAAACTAAAAGACTGTACCTTTTCTCTTTATTCCTAGACACCACGTGCAGTGTGGACCTGAGGAGTTACCTCAGATGATAAGCTTATTCAGCATATATTTCACTTAATATGGTTCCATTTCTTCAAGGGTCAAACCCCTTCAATTTCTACCTTCTTTTGGCCACTCCCTATTACCTTCAAAATTTAAAAAATATTTTGTCCAGAGTTTACAATCGTTATCTGTAAGAGGACTAGTGCTATGTAAGCTACCAAAACTGAAACTCCAAAGAAGCATTTTGTTTGTTTGCCCTTGGTACTTTATCTATATCTATAGTTAATTGCAACCATATATCATTTCATGATGGGAATATGTTCTGAGAAATGTGTCATTAGGTAATTTAGTCATTGTGTGAACATCATAGAATGTACTTACACATACCTAGATGGGGTAGCATACTAAACACCTAGGCTACTGTTATGTGGCCTATTGCTCCCAGCTACAAACCTGTTGATACACTGAATATTCTAGGCAATTGTAACACAATGGTAAGTATTTGTGTAAATAGCTCACCATAACTTTTTCACTTTGTATTTAAGCTTTTTAAACTTTTTGACATTTTTTAATAACACTTAGTTTAAAATACAAACACATTGTACAGCTATACAAAAATATTTTCTTTTTTATATCCATGTTCTATAAATTTTTTCTATTTTTCTATTTTTATTTTTCACTTTGAAGACTTTTTCATTAAAAACACACACACACACACACACACACACACACACACACACACACGTTAGCCTAGGCCTACAGAGGGTCAACATCATCGATATCACTGTCTTCCACCACTGCATCCCCATTTCAGGTGCAATAACCTGCATGCAGCTGTCATCTCCTGTGATAGCAATGATTTCATCTGGAATGCCTCCTGAAAGAACTTCCTGAGGCGTTTTACAGTTAATTTTTTTTTAAGTATAAGGAGTATACTCATTTAAAAAATTTTATTTTTATTTCAATAGCTTTTGGGGTACAGGTTGGGTTTTGGCTACATGGATAAGTTCTTTAGTGGTGATTTCTGAGATTTTGGTGCACCTTTCACCTGAGCAGCCTACATGCAATATGTCTTCTTTTGTCCCTTACTCTCCTGTCATCCTTATTCCCCTCAGTTCCAAAAGTCCATTATATTATATGGAAATATGTCTTTGCATCCTCATAGCTTAGCTCCCACTTTTAAGTGAGAACATATGATATTTGTTTTTCCATTCTTGAGTTACTTCACTTAGAATAATAGCTTCTAACTCCACCCAAGTTGCTGCAAAAGACATTTCATTGCTTTTTATGGCTTAATAGTATTCCATAGTGAATATATACCACATTTTATTTATCCACTACTTGGTTGATGGGCACTCAGTTTGGTTCTATATCCTTACAACTGCAAATCATGATGCTATAAACATGTGTGTGCATATTTCTTTTTCATATAATGACTTTTCCTTTGTGTAGGTGCCCAGTGGTGGGACTGATAGATGGAATGGTAGTTTTCTACTTGTAGTTCTTTAAGGAATCTCCATATTGTTTCCAATAGTGGTTTTACTAGTGGAGTATACTATGAAATAAAGATTAAAAATATAGTATAGTAAATACATAAACCAGTAACATAGTCATTTATTAACAAGTATGATGTACCATACATAATTATATGTGCTATACTTTAATATGACTAGCAGCACAGTAGGTTTGTTTACACCAGCAACACCACAAACAGGTGAGTAATGCACTGGGATACAAGATTACCATGGCTAAGACATCATTAGGTGATAGGAATTTTTCAGCTCCATAATATTTTATGAGGACCACCATTGTATGTGTGGTCTATTGTTGACTGAAATGTCATTGTGCAGTATATGACTGTGTTTATATTTATATTTAACCAACTGTCCTTTAATACATTCCAGGGTGTGAATAAACTCTTTATCATGACACCATAAAGAGTACTTCCTTATTTGTCCTTGCAGATTTCAATTTTTTATTAAGATTATGATAAAATGTCTCTCTTGGTTTTATCTAAAGAGCCAAGTTTATTATTTCTTTCCAGAACATGATTTTTCTCTACTGTTTCTTATTTCACTAATTAGTACCCAGTTACTTAATTCAGAAACCAGAGATTCATTCTTATATTTTCTCCTTTCTTGAATCCTAATATCCAAGAGGCAGTAAGACCAAGAATTAGAGCATAGGCTCTGCTCTTCATCCTTCTCTTTCTACTAATAGTTGCATGGTCTTATATTAACTCACATAAAATGCTTAGATTAATTCCTGGCATGCAATAAGTGCTAAATAAATGTCCTATTTATTACAATCAATAAAGAATAAAGTAATAAGTCAATTGTTAATCAATCATTACTTATCACCGTTTGAATCTTTCCATTTCTTTGCTACCTCCCAGTCTAAATCCCTACTCCCACCTGAATTGCTGTAACAACCACTTAATTATTCTTCATTTTTACTCCCCAACCCCAATTCATTCCCCATCCTACTGCTAGACTGAGTTTTTCAAAATGAATGTATGTCACTCTTCTATGTAATATGCTTCTGTGGCTTCCATTTGCTTTTGGTATAAATTTCCATGTAAATCCTTACCACATAATCCTTACCATATGTAACAGTGTCATATAGCCTCTGCTTTCCTATTGGGCCTTGTATTGCAACCATCTCCTCTCTTGTTTCTGTACTCCACCCATGTTGTTGTTGTTTTCTTCCTTTTTTAAAATAATTGTCCCTAGAACTCCCTCATTTCTTATTCATTTTAAGACACTTGTACTTTGCCTCTCTTAAGTTTCAGCATTATTGTTCCCTCATTAGAATAAGCTATTTCTAATTCTTCCTTTGAATACAACCTGGTTCAACTAATCTAAAATTTGTGCTTTGAGAAGGTTAATAAAATTGATTTCTTTAACCAGACTGACCAAAGAAAAAGAGAAAATATGCAAATCATTAATGCAGAAATGAAAGACCGTGAAGTCAGTCAAGGGATAATAATGAAATTTTATAAGAGACTTTGTGGCAATACATTTGACAAATTGGATGAAATGAACAAATTTCTTTACAAATGCTCTCCCTCTTTTTTGATTAACCTTCTTAGAAATTTTTTTTTATTTCTGTAGTTTTCTGGGGAACAGGTGATTTTTAGTTACATGAGTACTTTCTTTAGTGGTGATTTGTGAGATTTTGGTGCACCCATCACCCAAGCAGGGCACACTGAACCCAATTTGTAGTTTTTTATCCCTCACCCACTTCTCACCCATTCTCCTGTCTTCAAAGTCCATTGATACAGACCCAAATTCTGAAGGCTTACTCAAGAAAAACAGACAACATGTATAGTCCTGTAACTATTTTTAAAATAATATTCATAGTAAAACTTTTTCAACAAAGAATTCTCCCAACCCAGAGGGTGTCACTGGTGAATTCTGTCAAATATTTAAATAAGTAATACTATTCTTCCACCAGCTTTTCCATAAAATAAAAGAGGTGAGAATACCTTCTAACTCCTCCTATGAGGTTTGCATAGTTTCAGGAAGGAAATGTGCTGTAATCATTAACTTTATTCTTCCACATGTAATATGTGAATTTTTTTCTGACTGCCTTCAAGATTTTCACTTTATCTTTGTTTTTCAGCTGTTTGAATATGATGTGTCCAAGTGAAGCGTTTTTAAGTGGTGGTAGGGTGGTGATTCTGAGCTTCTTGAATCTATAGTCTAATTTTTTTTTAAAAAATTTATTTTTGGAAAATGTTGGCCATTATTTCTTCAAATATTTCTTTTTTTTTTTTTTTCTTTTTGAGACGGAGTTTCACTCTTGTTACCCAGGCTGGATTGCAATGGCATGATCTCGGCTCACTGCAACCTCTGCCTTCTGGGTTCAGGCTATTCTCCTGCCTCAGCCTCCTGAGTAGCTGGGATTACAGGCACACACCACCATGCCCAGCTAATTTTTTGTATTTTTAGTAGAGATGGGGTTTCACCATGTTGACCAGGATGGTCTCGATCTCTCGACCTTGTGATCCACCTGCCCCGGCCTCCCAAAGTGCTGGGATTACAGGCGTGAGCCACTGTGCCCGGCCATTTCTTCAAATATTTCTTATTCCCTATTCTTTCTTGCGTATACTTGGATTCCAGTTACACATGTGTTAGACCTCTTGATATTGTTTCATAGCTCTTAGATGCCCTGCCCTGTATTTTAAATTACTTTTTCCTTTAACATTTCAGATAGGGTAATTTTTATTTACTCATATTTAAGTTCATAAATTTTTTTCCTCCATGGGCTTGGTAGTGTTGAATCAACTGTGGAACCTGTCAGAGTAATTCTTTATCACTTATGATTTTTCATTGTTGCATTTTCATTGTGTCTTTCTTTTAGTTTTTATCACTCTGCCAAAATTTTCCATTTGTCCATGCATGTTGTCCACATTTTCCACTAGAATCATTAATGCAATAATTTCAGTTATTTTAAATTCTCTGATTGTTTCAACACTTGTGACATATCTCCTTGCCTCTTAACAGTGGGTTTTTTAATGGTCTTATAATTTTTGGTTGATTGAAACCAGGCATTGTGTATAGGACAATAGAGACTATGGCAAATTGTATTTATGCCTGAGTAATGGGCATGCCTCTCTATTGTGGTGGAGTGCATCAGGTCAGTGTAGTCAGAAGTTGAAATGGGTTTGTTTGTTTGTTTATTTTGCTATGGTTACCTTCATTGCACTGCAGTCTTCAAATTTCCTCCAGGGCTATCTTATAGTTATGTTGGGAGTTGAATCTTAAGGATATTTCTCAATGATTATGTTCTGCCTCAACTTTTGGTCTTCTCTAGGAGCCAGTATCTTCAAGTAGGCTTTCTCTCTGTCCTTGCCCCTCCTTCAGTGGGAGACCACTTTTACTTGATACTTAATGCTAGGTAACTTGGTGTTCGGGCTGGAGGTAAAGGGGCATTTCCTATTGTCCTTTTTTCAGTCCCAGTCTTAGGCAGGCCCTGTGATCCTGGGTCTCAGAGGGGAACTTTCCAGATGATCCCGACCTCTTTCATATGATAACCATATTCTGCCTTATACCTCTGGTAGATCTTGTGGGGAAAAAGTTTTCTCCCTCTCCCACAGTCCTAAGAGATCTTGAATGGTGAGACACCAGGATGGTTTCTTCCTCCTTTCCCAGTGGTACAAGTTTTTGGTTTTGGTTTTCTGTCTGCTTCTCCTAGCTGCAGTTGGGCTCTACCTGTGCCCTGCCTTTTCCCTTGGCATTTATTCGGTAAGAGAGATAGGGGGAAAGGATCTAGATGGGGCTTTTTGCCTCTCCTGAAGTGGAAGCACCCTCTCCCCCACCACCCCCAAACACAAAGGCCAAGGGAAGTTTCCTGTGGCCCCCTGCCCTGCCCTGACCCTTTGGCATTATATTCTCTCATTAGTACATGGTGATCGTTGTGGAGAAAAGCCTGTGAAGTGATACAAACATCCTTTATGTTTGTGGCTCCCAGGGGCTTCTATACTTTCTGATAAGTTCACATTGAGCCTTTATCAATTCATCAAAAAGTTTAAGCTGAAATCTTCTTATCCCTTTGTGTGGCACCCTATTTTCCTCCCATACTCAGCTTCATGTGGCCAGTGCTTATGTCTTTGACTCTCCTCAGAGGCACCTGTCTTTTCAAACTTTGAGGCTGGTTTGTTACCTTGAGAACTTAGCTCTCTTATGTTCGAGAAAAGTTAAATGATTTTTCTGAAAGATTTAAAGGGCAGCTATAGCCTTCCTCATCAATCTGTTTTTTAGGTATTATGTAATAAAAAGAACATGTTTTTATGTCTATAGAACTTGCAAGTTTTCTTATTTTCCCAAATTATTTCCATTTACTTCCTTATTTTTCTCTTTGATTCTTTTTCATTGTTTTCCACATTTCTCCTGCCACTAAAAGTCCTTGGCTTGTCCTTTTATTTCCTAGCCCTTTCATCTTTGGACTTTTCTTAATACCACTGGCTCCTTTCTTTGAGTCTATGCCTTTGTCGTTATTCTTTTTCCATTTTTTAAAAATACTCCTTCTGTCTTTTATTTTTTTCTCATGTGTTGTGTCTCTCCTATAGTGGGGAAAGAATTTTTGTTAGTGACTTAGAAAGGGAACTTAGGATTTCCCTGATAGATATTTAAGATAGTATTTTAATGTTTAATGTAAACTATCTCTAATTATTGAGTGCCTGATATGTCTCTAGAAAACTTAAATGAACTTTAAATGTTTCCAAATACCTTCCATCTGTTTCGAACCCTGCTGCATTTGTTGGGTTGTATTTCCAGAGTGCTGCTAGGCTTTCAAACTTGGAATTTCAATTGTACATCAAGTCTCATATGTCTGAAACGATGATCTTATTCTAAGTTTGTACCATCATTCTAGTCACCATGTTAGAATCTTCATGGTCATTATCATCTCTTCACTCACATTTCTTATCACAGCAATTCTATCTTTTACATGTCCTTTGAATCTGCCCATTCTGCTGTTACTTCACTCCCCAAGCGTATTAGTCCATTTTCACGCTGCTTACAAAGACATACCTGAGAGTGGGTAATTTATAAAGAAAAAGAGGTTTAATGAACTCACAGTTCCACATGGCTGGGGAAGCTTCACAATCATGGTGGAAGCAAAGGCACATCTTACATGGCAGCAGACAAGAGAGAATGAGAACCAAGGCAAAAGGATTTCTGCTTATAAAACCATCAGATCTCATGAGACCTATTCACTACCACGAGAACAGTATGGGAGAAATGGCCCCTGTGATTCAATTATCTCCCACCAGGTCCCCTCCAACAACTCATGGGAATTATGGGAGCTACAATTCAAGATGAGTTTTGGGTGGGGACACAGTCAAACCATATCACCAAATTAATCATTTCTTGTTAATATTATTCTTTTTTTTTTTTTTTTTTGAGATGGAGTTTCGCTCTTGTTACCCAGGCTAGAGTGCAATGGCACAATCTCAGCTCACCACAACCTCTGCCTTCTGGCTTCAAGCAATTCTCCTGCCTCAGCCTCCTGAGTAGCTGGGACTACAGGTGCCCACCACCATGCCCAAATAATTTTTGTATTTTTAGTAGAGACGGGGTTTCACCTTGTTGACCAGGATGGTCTTGATTTCTTGACCTCGTGATTCACCCGCCTCGGCCTCCCAAAGTGCTGGGATTATAGGTGTGAGCCACCGTGCCCGGCCTGTTAATATTATTCATATCTCCCTACTGAGATTTCTGTAATAGAATTAAGGTTCACTGGAGTTTCTGCAATGTCAGATCTACTGGTTCTCAGTCTTCGTGCTGCTTAAGCATTGGTCAGTCTTTGGCATTATTCTTCATAGCAATCACTTGGACAGTCAAATAATATTATATACAAATTATTTACTGTGACTTACGCCATTGTCTCCCCCTGCTACAAGATCTTACCACGTACTGTCCCCTATGTTTACAATGTTTTTTCACTCCCCACCCTTGTCCCTCCCCACTATTCTTCCCTTCTGAATCTCCAGTAATTAGTAGAGTTCTTTGCACATAGTTGGTGTTTAATAATGCTTATTAAATAAATGAATAATTAATATTCCAGCCAAACTGCAGTCGTTAAAAAATTTTGTATTTAGAAGCAAAAACATCTTTATGAAAGAAATCTTACTTAGAACCCTAACACATAAATGAGAAAAAGCAGAGAATTCTATTTTCAGTTTGCAGAGAGAGTGCTGGGGAAAGGGTGGGCATGCAGGTGGGGAGTGGTGGGCACACAGGAAGTTTGAGTCTTAGAAGCCTGTTGAAGTCTTGGTTAAGCTCCTAAATTTCTCCTTTCCCTGGACCCCCAAGACAGCTTGGAAGAATCAGAGGGCTCCCCAGAATGCAGCTGTAACACCTCTGCTCCAGGCAATTATTCTGAAAAAAATAGAGGTGAGAGATGTGTGTGTGTGTGTGTGTGTGTGTGTGTGTGTGTGAGAGAGATACATCCCTGCTGACCCAATAGTAAATTCAGGAAGCTTTAATCAAAGTGAGGGCAGTCACCATTCTCAGGCAAATTTCTATGTTGGCTCTTAAATACACAAACTGCTTATTTAAAACTCAACAGAGAAGATCCTTTCCCTCTTGCCAGCTCTTGTTTTATACCTCCTTGGTCAGAAGCACTTCAGGGGCAAATGCGTACATGATTATTGAAAGTAATTTTCTATTCTGCATGCAAAACAAAGCAAATACGTTGTGAAATGGCATTGTTGTGGGGCAGTAATATACATAATGTAGCATTTCATTAATTCCTTTTCATTTATGCACTTCACTCTGTGAAGGTTACTGACAGTTGATTTAAAATACATATTACTTTAGCTGGTAAGAGTACATAAAATCACTAAATCAAATTTGCCATGAACATCAACTCAGAAAAATTAAACATGTGGACAGTCACCAAGGACAAAAGGCCAGCACACTTCCATATATTTTCTCTTCTTGAGTTTTTGCTAAGCAATGAATTCTTCCTACTTGAAACACAGCTGTGAAGTTTCTGTTGGAATCAGCTCTCATTTTTAGTGGCTGCTGCTTTGTGCATCAGAGGCATCAAAGGAAATTTTTATGGGAAAAAAGTGTTTAAAACTTCTTTTAAAAGGTACATGGAAATCAACAGTGTATTTTATAACAAAAATAATCAATGGGCTTCTTGTGTTTTTTTGGTGTATCTTGCCTAAACCACCGCACTTTACTTTTGACAAGACTCTTTGGCAGGACTTGGTTCTGTCAAAAAGGGGGTGCCAGTATTGACATATTGAAAATCATGAAATGTCCCTTTCATCCCTAGTTGTCTTCCAATGTCACTGCTCCTCTTTTTTACCTTTGTAGAGGTAAAACTTGTGAAACTTCATTGCATTGAATGTGAAGTTGGGTGAATAGATGTGTTTGTAAAAATCAATAAAAAGAAAAGAATGATTTCTCCTCTCTGCTTCTTAGCTGTACTTTGTGGTATCCCAGGTATCCATAAGGTTCCAAGTACTAGGCTGGCAAACCTGTTCTTAGCAAATGAACCAGTTAGAATGACAATGTTAATTTAACTTGAATGACTGTGGGTCAACATCACTCTGTTAAGCAGCACTGACATACGTATTTTGCAGTAAAGCACAAGCTGTATTTAACCTCCCAGGCTCTAGACACTGTGCTAGGTTCTGGAGTCACAGAAATGGAAAAACAGCCGCTGCCTTTTGAACACTCATGATTCACTGCTGGGAGAGAGGGGTGGGCAGATGAACTTTTACAGGGCAGTGTGGCAGGTACTATGCCAGAGATCATGCACAGGATGCTACTGGTTAGGACCATTCCAGGATGTGCAGGGCCCCAGGGAAATATTTGTTTAGAGAACAGTCTATATAAGCAATTTGATTTAAAAATATATTATAAAATCTTGGGCCCAGATGAGTTATATTGACTTACTGATGAAAACCCAGAATAGTGGGTAGAGAAGTACTTAGATATTTGTTTTTTGTGGTCTCATCAGTGCATTTGAGGATTCTTTGCAGTGGCCAGGCACCATTGCTTCATGTTCTTAGTTGTCTGATGTGCCATTTTCGGAGAATTTGATATTCCCATCATGAGAAAAAGATTGCTGCATTGTTATTACTCATAATGCCATGGCTCTTTGGGATCTTTTTGTATGAAAATAAAATAGATCTTTGGTCCTCTGCAGGTCCCTAATATCAATTATTTAATGATAATTTCAGCAGGATTCAGGATGCTGTGTCAACTTTCAGGTCACTTGTGGAGACCAACTTCCCAAAAGTTATTACTGTGATTCACTGATGATGACCACAAATTCAAGTCTTACCCACAATTTGCAGGAAAATGTGAATGATAATTCATTCTCTGATCATGTAAAATGTACTGTTCAGAATATCATAGTATAAACTGAACAACACATCTTCCAAACGTATCTTCTCTTTAGGCTACAATGACTGCATTTTTAGAATATGATCTCTCTTCAATGTTAACTACACCTATGCCTTCTGTATGTCTTTACTAGCAAGGTGAAAGGAGTGAGAGCCGACTGGCAGAACGAGAAGAGTGATCCTGTTAGGGCAAAGAATGCCCATTCCTCATGCTCCTTATTCAGCATGCTTAAGAGGACTCAAAAGACCGTGATGTCAACACATTGATCAGAAGCAAGAGAGGACACCAATGAGAAGGACCTGTTAACTTTGCCAAGCATTGAAAGCTCTCAGAGGAGATAGGTTCAGCCACTCTTGCAGAAGTATCTGACACAGGTTATGAAAATTTAGAGATGGAGTGACCTTCTAAGGTCTAGCAGTGAAGCAAGGAGAGCACATAGAATAAAGGATTCCTGCTGCCATCTCTACCACCTTCAGGTGCTGTAGACTACAGGCAGCACTACAGTTAGAACAGAGATGAGTGAGAACAGAAACAAGAGTCCACACAGAGGGCTCTAGCACAAGGGTTGGTGGTGGACAGTCAACATCTCAGAGACCTGAACTTGTCCTGGGTCCTGAGTGACAGTCATCTCCAATCAGCATGTCAATAACATCTGACTGTGAAATCTCATGCTCTCCGGTGGAAAAAAATATTGCACTGGTCAATAAGAGCAATTTGTTCAGTAGGCCACCTCCTGCAAACACCAACTCAGTCATGGGGTCCCACAGTATTCCTCAGGACATGTAGTCAGTCCTCTCCGTGGGATAGTGGATGAGACAGTGCCCTGAAGAAAAACAGTGGGAACCAGGGCACACACATATTCAACTTCAGGCTTGAGACTTTGCACCCAAAGGGTATTGCTGGCCCTCGCTCATCCCAGTTCCTGGAAGGTAATTTAAAACATCTCAAAGAAGTCAGTCTTACTCTTACAAAGCACAAGATTTCCTGAGGTATAGGATATGGGATGTAACTCTGAGTGTCTAAATTTAGTGTCATGTTAATTGATACAAAGACAAAGAGGTAGACATTCAATCATCCTGGAGAAAAAGGAGACAAGGTAAGCTTTCTGAAGAGATCCTGTTTTAGTTGTCTCTTGAAGGATGGTACTGTATTAGGTAGCCAGACAAGGGAGGAAAAGTATTGCAAGCAGAAAGGACAACGGGTATAAAGCATAGAGACGTGAAGCCACATGCTATATTTGGGAAGCTGTAAGTAAATCACTGTAGCTGTAGTGAAGAGGTCATGTAGGACTTTGCTATTCCAGGTGTGGTCTGCAGTAGCTCATCAGTAGCATCAGTATTATTTGGGAGCTTACTGAAATGCAGAATTTCAGGTCCCACCCTAGGCTTATGAGCCAGAATTTGTATTTTAACAAGAACCTACTCCTCTTCATTCATATGAAATTTGATGCTTGAGAAGCTTCACAGTTTCCTAAAATGGAAATGTAATAGTGAACTGGAGCCAGATGCTAGAGTTTGGATTTCACTCTGTAGCTAAGAACAACTCATTGTATTTCAAGCAAAGCATTAAGATGATCATATTCTGCTGTTAGAAGAGTTGGGTAGCAACAGTGTAAAGAGAACTGCAGAAGGGCAGGCTGTGGGAGTGAGATGATGGAGAAAACTACTGCTATGGTCTAGGCAAGACAAGAGAAGAGGATGAATTATGGCAGGGAGATGGAAAGTGGGAATGCTATTTCTCAAGCAGATTTGCAAAACATGCTAGGATATAAGTGAGATAGATTAAAGAGACTAGGATGATATGCAAAAATCTGAGTGATTGATAGCAGATAACCATGAGAAAGCATATATAAGATGAACAGATTTTTGTGAAAGAAGATGAAGAATTTGAGGCGTGTGAGGGATATTTAAGGGAAAATGTTCAGAAGACATTATGTGTATGGTCACAGGGCTCAGAGAAGAGTGTAGGCTGAAGGTTCAAATTTGGGAGTCGTCAGCATATAGGCAGTAATTAATATCAAGGCAGAGGATGAGGTCACCAGAAAGAGGAGAATGGTGGTTTAGAATGAAGCATCAGACAATACTAAGATTTAATGGTAAATAAAAAGCAAATCTGCAAGAAAGAGTTCAGTCAAGTAGAAGGAAAACTAGAAGAGACTGGACACAGGAACTAGGGAAACTTTTCAAAGATCTTTCAATATGATCAAACATTGCACAAGTTCAACGAGGAAGAACTAAAGGGGTCCTGAAATTGGTTCATGGAGACACTGAAGTGCATCATTCCAGGAACTGAAAGTGGTATGTATGGATTAAGAGAAATTAGAAGGCTGTGAGAGCCAGTATAGATTAACTTGAAAATAGTGACTTTCAAAATGTGTTTCCTTAATCAGTAGCATCAGCATCCTCATGTTCCAGGAAAAGCAGAAGAGCAAAGAAAAAACCTTTAGCATGGCAATATCTGTTTATTTTTAAAGATAAAGATTTTTATTTACAGAAGCCTGGACTTCTTTTAGTGTATAATTTTGTTGAAATATAAATAAGATCACATTTTATTTATATTTTCATACATATGCATATATATATGAATATATATTTATGAAAACATACAAATCAAAAGTTTACAGCTGAATGAATTTTCATGAAGAAAGCACACTACTGTAAGTGCACCAGGATCAAGAAGGAGAATATTACTAGCACCTGCAGAAGCCACCTTCATCTCTCCCATTCTTGAGGATGTAGTACAATGACTTCTAATTCCATGGATTGTCAGTTTACATGAGTGGAAACACACAGAACATACTTGTTTGTGACTAGTTCAATATTACATTTGTTAGAGTTATTCTTGTTGTATTTGGTTTCTGTTTCTTCATTTTATTTGGTGTATAGTATGCTGTCATATGCATATGCTATAACATTTGAATGGACATTTGAGTAGTGTCCAGTTTGGGGCTATTACAAATATTAGGTTGGTGCAAAATTAATTGTGGTTCTTGCCATTAACAGTAATTTGCACCAACCTAGTAGGGCTGCTATTAACATTCCTGTGATTTTTTTGGTAAATATATGTCTACATTCTAGGGAGATATATAGAATTCTAGATCATAGGGTAATGTACGTCTGCTCAGCTTAGTCGATATTATTAATTTTCAAAGTGGTTGTATCAATTTACACTACTACCAGCAGAATATAGCACTTCAAGCTTCTGTATATCCTCACCAACACTTAGAACTGTTTGTTTTTCTCAAATGGCCCTGCTGGTTAGAATGCAGTGGCATTGCATTTCCCCAGTGACTTACAAAGTTGATCTTCCTTTTCTATTTTTATTGACCATTTGCATATCTTCTTTGAAGTTTCTGTTTAAAGTGTTTTGCCCACTGTTCTATTGGATTGTCTGCCTCTTTTTTTTTATGGGGCTTGGGTTTTGTAATTTCTAAAATCTTGACTTTCTATACCTTAGAGCATGTACTTCATTTCTAAACGTAATGTGTCAATAATAGCAGACAAGATAAGCCACCTGGCTGAGGTTGAGTCCTCTTAAGCAAAAGCTAACTGATAATCTAAAATACAGCAGCAGCAACAACAACTATAATAATGCTCCTAAAGTGATAAAAAAAAAAATGTAGGGGGAATGTTGATGGTAAGAAGAGAAAAAACAATCACATTTATTCCTAGAAAAACTGAAAGCCACATATGGACACACACAGAAAGAATATGGGATTATTTAAATCTCAATGTCAATTTTTAAAATGTCATTATTATAGGAAATCAGATAAACAGCATTATTTAAGTCTTCAAGTAATGAATGAACCCATGTTGTCCCCAATTTACTAATTATCTTCTTGCATCATAGCTTAATTGTTCCCTAATGAATGCCTTGCCATTTTCAAATATTGATTAATTACATTTAAAAATTTATAATTTTCTGACTTCTTTGTGTAGATTGGTTTAGCTACACAGACTCCAGTTACACATTCTGGGTGGGGCATCCCCAAATCTAATAAGGACATTGTTAATAAAACTATTACACAACCCATGCTAATTCTGGGAAGAGATACAGGAAAGAATTACAAACTCAGTGAATAAAAAACAATCTCCTACATTTACATGTTTATCCTTGTATTTTTTATGTTAAAGGCCAACTAAAAAGAGACAGAAAATCTGGCTCGATAATTGCTTTCAGCTCCCTTAATATTTGCTATGTCTAGCTCCTTGCACTGGGGTGTCATCAACTGCTGAAGGGCCATACTATTTTATATTTGCAGCTCCATTTTCTCCTAGTTGTATAAAGACATTTTTAAAAATAAATTTAAAAAAATTTCATTTTAGGGACCTAGGTCCTGCCCTCTAATCTGTCTGAGTTGTCTAGGTGTAGTTTGCACAGAACCCACTTATACTTGCTTATTTTCAGGCCATTAGTGGGTACCATTTTCTACAATTAGATTACCAGCTCTCTGGATGGTATAGGCCATTCTCCATGGTTTTGAAACAGGAGCTGAGCACATCTGCCTTTGTGGGCTAAGCACACATTCTGACCTTGGCTTTGACCTCATTAGCACATAGTCCAAATCACTGAATTCCCATTAATGACTGACTAGATGATTCACTGATGACTAATTTAACCAGTATTTCCTTCTTTGTTGGCCTCAGGTTGGAATTTGTAAACCCTCTGGAGAGAAAAACAATTATTGAAACTAGATTCTCTCTTTCTTTCTTTTCAACATCATTATCAATCCTTCCCGGAGAGCACTGCTGAGTACTGATTCAGCAGACACTGATGTGAATCCTTCTTCTGCCACACACTTAGCAGCAGTGCGACCTGGGACAGGTTAGTCAAAGAAACTGAATCCCAAGAAGGCTCTGCATATCGGGGAAGAATGTAAATTCGTTAATATGTGCAGAACACTTGGTGCAGTGTCTTTCATATGGTAAACACTAAAAAAAGGTGGCTAGCAATATTATTATTAGGATTATACTCATAATAACCTTGGAATAAAATTGTAGCCCTTTAAAAATGGAAGAGAACAGAAAGATAATGAGAAGAAAGAATTTTGAGGTCCAGAGACATGAAATGACTTTTTCAAGGTTACGTAGTTTATGAATAGCAGAACTGAGACTGAAACCAAAATTTTCTGATTCCTGGACTGAAGCCCTTCCCATCTCGGCAGATGGCTTTCCTACGTAATACGACTGAGGTCTCCCATAGTTAGAAGCAACACCCAAAGCTTATGCTATTAAATAAAGAAGATATAACAGACAAGTTGAATGCTATGTGAAAATACAGCTTCCTGCAAGGGACTAGAGCGACAACGCTAGATTGGGTGAAAGGTCAAAGAGGTGCCTGTTTTGTGGGGCCTCAAACACAAGACAGGCTAATAATAGAGACAGAGTAATGCAAAACACTGCTTATGGAAGTAATTAATTAATTTCATGAAAATGTCCATATCGCTGCCAATGGCCACAATTTGATCACAACTGTCTTTCATAAAATACAGATTTTCTTTCTGTGGGTTTTTATTTGTTTGTTTTCAAAAATTTTGCTGGAGACATGCCACTGTACTCATTTCTACTTCGGTCTGCTCAAAACCAAGTTCATCTTCAATCCCTGGTAAAACAAAATTGACATTTTTCTTCCAGTTTCTAATTTCCCAGCACAATGGTAGATAGAGATGTATGCATGTAGCCTGGAATTAGACCCTGAGCAACTCTAACTAGCACCCTGACTTGGGAAATTGTCTCATGGATGCTGAATGGCAAAAGTTCAGAGACAGAGTATAAGATTGTGGGTGGGTTTATTATGTAATGCTATACATGGTTATACTTTACTGGTATTTCTTAGATCACTAATATAAATATTTTAGACAGTTGATGTTTGGGGAAATGTATTCTTGCTGAGTATACTGAATTATATTATTGGCACACACATTCTTTAACATCTTGCACAGCTATTAAAATATAAGTTAAAATATTTGTTTTTTCCTTTTTTATTATTATTTAGTCTTTATTTTTTATTTTTCAACTTTATTTATTTATTATATTTATGTATATATGTATGTATTTTTCTTTCTTCTGAAAAAAAAAAACGGGATACATGTGCAGAACGTGCAGGTGTGTTACATTAAGTATACGTGTGTCATGGTGCTTTGCCGCGGCTATTAGCCCATCCTCTAAGTTCCCTCCCCTCACATTCCAACCCCCTACTAGGCCCTAGTGTGTGGTGCTCTCTTCTTTGTGACCATGTGTTCTCATTGTTGAACTCCCACTTATGAGTGAGAACATGAGGTGTTTGGTTTTCTGCTCCCATGTTTCTTTGCTGAGGATGATGGTTTCCAGCTTCATCCATGTCCCTGTAAAGGACATGATCTCATTTCTTTTTATGGCTGCATAGTATTCCATGGTGTATATATACTACATTTTCTTTATCCAGTCTGTCATTGATGGGCATGTGGGTTGGTTCCATCTCTTTGCTATTGTAAATAGTGCTGCCATAAACATGTGTGTGCATGTGTTTTTATAGTAGAATGATTTATATTCCTTTGGGTGTATATCCAATAATGGGATTGCAGGGTCAAATGGTATTTCTGGTTCTAGATCCTTGAGAAATCACCATACTGTCTTCCAAAATGGTTGAGCTAATTTACATTCCATCCAAGAGTGTAAAACCATTTCTATTTCTCTATAACCTTGCCAGCATCTATTATTTCCTGAATTTTTAATAATCGCCATTCTGACTGGTGTGTGATGGTATCTCATCATGGTTTAGATTTGCATTTCTCTGATGACCACTGATGATGAGCTTTCTTTCATATGTTTGTCAGCTATGTAAATGTCTTCTTTTGAGAGGTGTTTGTTTATATCCTTTGCCCACTTTTTAATGGGGTTTTTTTTCTTGTAATTATGAAGTTCCTTGTAAATTCTGAATATTTGACCTTCAGCTGAGTAGTTTGCAAAATTTTTCTCCCATTCTGTATCACTCTGATGATAGTTTCTTCTTTTGTGCAGAAGCTCTTTAGTTTAATTAGATCCCATTTGTCAGTTTTGGCTTTTATTGCAATTGCTTTTGGCATTTTTGTCATGAATTCTTTTCCCATACCTATGTCCTGAATGGTATTGCCTAGGTTTTCTTCCAGGGTTTTTATGGTTTTGGGTATTACATTTAAGTCTTTAATCTATCTTGGTTAATTTTTGTATAAAGTGTAAGGAAGGGGCCCAGTTTCTGTTTTCTGCATATGGCCAGCCAGTTTCCCTAGCACCATTTACTGAATAGAGATCATTTCCCCATTGCTTGTTGTTGTCAAGTTTGTTGAAGATCAGATGGTTATAGATGTGTGGTGTTATTTCTGAGGTCTCTGTTTTGCTCTATTGGTCTATATATCTGTTTTGGTACCAGTACCATGCTGTTTTGGTTACTGTAGCCTTGTAGTATAGTTTTAAGTCAGGTAGCATGATGCCTCCACCTTTGTTCTTTTTGCTTAGAATTGTCTTGGCTCTACAGAATCTTTACTGGTTTCATAGGAAATTTAAAGTAGTTGTTTTCTAATTCTGTAAAGGAAGTCAATGTTAGTTTGATGGGAATAGCATTGAATCTATAAATTACTTTGGGCAATATGGATATTTTCATGATATTGATTCTTCCTGTCCATGAGGATGGAATATTTTCCCATTTGTTTGTGTACCCTCTTATTTCTCTGAGCAGTGGTTTGTAGTTCTCTTTGAAGAGGTCCTTCATTTCTCTTCTTAGCCATATTCTTAGGTATTTTATTCTCTTTGTAGCAATTGTGCATGGGAGTTCATTCATGATTTGGCTCTCTGCTTGCCTATTGTTGGTGTAAAGGAGTGGTTGTAATATTTGCACATTGATTTTGTATCCTGAACTTTGCTGAAATTGCTTATCATTTCAAGAAGTTTTCAAGCTGAGATGATGGGGCTTTCTAAATGTAAAATCATGTCATCTGCAAACAGAGACAACTTGACTTCCTCTCTTCCTATTTGAATGCCCTTTATTTCTTTCTCTTGTCTTATTGCCCTGACCAGAATTTCTGGTAGCATGTTGACTAGAAGTGGTGAGAGAGGGCATCCTTGTTTTGTACCAGTTTTCAAAGGGAATACTTCCAGACTTTGCTCATTCAATATGATATTGGCTGTGGGTTTGTCATAAATAGCTCTTATTATTTTGAGATAAGTTCCATCAATACCTAGTTTATTGAGAGTTTTTAACATAAAGGGATGCTGATTTTTTTTCTACATCTATTTAAATAATCGTGTGGTTTTTGTCTTTGGTTCTGTCCATGTGACCGATTATGTTTATTGATTTGTATATTTTGAACCAGCCTTGCATCCCAGGGATGAAGCCAATGTGATCGTGGTGGGTAGACTTTTTGATGTGCTGCAGGATTCAGTTTGCCAGTACTTTATTGAGAATTTTTGCATTGATGTTTATCATGGATACTGGCCTGAAGTTTTCTTTTTTTGTTGTGTCTCTTCCGGTTTTGGTATCAGGATGATACTGGCCTCATAAAATCAGTCAGTGAGGAGTCCTTCCTTTTCAGATGTTTGGAATAGTTTCAGAAGGAATGGTACCAGCTCCTCTTTGTATTTCTGGTAGAATTCAGCTGTGAATCCATCTGGTCCTGGGCTTTTTTTGGTTGGTGGGCTCTTAATTACTGCCTCAATTTTAGAGTTTGTTATCAATGTATTCAAGGATTTGACTTCGTCCTGGTTTAGTCTTGGTAGCTTGTATATGTCCAGAAACTTAACGTTTCTTCTAGATTTTCTAGTTTGTGTAGAGCTATTTATAGTATTATCTGATGGTAGTTTATATTTCCATGGGGTCAGTGGTGATATCCTCTTTAACATTTTACATGTGTCTATTCAATTCTTCTCTCTCTTCTTCTTTATTAGTCTAGCTAGTAGTCTTTTTTTTTTTTTTTTTTCCAAAAAACTAGCTCCTGGATTCACTGATTTTTTTGGAGTGTTTTACCTGTCTCTGTCTCCTTCAGTTCTTCTCTGACTTTGGTTGTTTCTTGTCTTCTGCTAGGTTTTGAATTAGTTTGCTCTTGCCTCTCTAGCTCTTTTTATTGTGATGATAGGGTGTCAATTTGAGATTGTTCTAGCTTTCTGATATGGACATTTAGTGCTATAAATTTCACTCTTAACACTGCTTTAGCTGTGTTCCAGAGATTCTGGTACACTATCTCTTTGTCTCATTGGTTTCACAAAACTTGATTTCTGCCTTAATTTCATTATTTACCGAGGCATTATTCAGGAGGAGGTTGTTCAGTTTCCATGAAATTATGTGGTTTTGAGTGAATTCTTAATCCTGAGCTCTAACTTGATTGCACTGTGCTCCAAGAGACTGTTTGTTATGATTTCAGTTTTTTTGCACTTGCTAAGGAGTGTTTTACTTCCAATTAAATGCGGTCAATTTTAGAATAAGTGTCATGTGGCAATGAGGAGAATATCCTAAATTTATTGATTTGGGATTGAGAGTTCTGTAGATGTCTATTAGCTCCACTTGATATAGAGCTGAGTTCAAGTCCTGAATATGCTTGTTAATTTTCTGTCTTGTAGATCTAATACTGACAGTGAGATATTCAAATCTCCCACCATTATTGTGTGGGAGTTTAAGTCTCTTTGAAGGTCACTCTCTGATTATGCATTAAGAAAAGGTCATATTTATAGGAAAAAAAGGAACACAGGAGGAAATTCCTGTATTCCTCTTTTTTTCCTCCTGTATTCCTCCTGGTTTGATTTTCAGAATCTTGGCTTTTACAAAGAATGGGGGAAAACTCTAAGAATGAGAGTTCTCCTAGATTACATCCTCTCCTAACCCTAATGTCCCTCTACTATCCCAAATGTACTTAGCAAAAAAACTTCATGAACCTTGTTGAGGGAGAAGTGGAGGGAAAGAAAGAGGGAACGTTAAGAGGTTTTAGAGGGAGAGAGAAAAAAAGGAGGGAAAGAGCAGAGAGAGAGAGTGAGAGAAAGAAATAAAGACATGTGCTCTGCTCTTGATCTGGGAAGGCCAAACAATTCTTTAGAATCTTGGAACAGAGGAATCATCTTCTGTTTTCTAGTTCTTTGGTGGTCAAAGGCTCAGGGAGAAAATGGCTGCAGGGTGTATGGCAGATGGGGTTTAACACAACCACATCAAGAGAGTCTCCTGACTTGAGTGTAGCTCATGAAAGTGCTGCCATATCCTCACTCCAAAGAAAGGCCTGGCAGTGGTGGGAATCCCTCCAGGGGAGAGGAGTAATCTGGAGCAGATTTAAGAATTAAGCACAAGACCTGCGTGGAAGGAGGAATATCCTCAAAAATGCTGCATTGACAGGTGGCATTGAACACCATCTTCTTCTCCTGTCTTCTGGTCAATGCATTGGTACTATTTTAGATTCTTGGACATTAGCATGACCTCAGGAAGAGTGAGGAACCCCAGATTAAAATGCTATGGAGTTTCCAAAAATATAGAGGATGGGGGTGGTGGAGTCTGACACAGAAATGAAGATGTATAAACAGACAAGGACAGTTACATTTCTTGCATAGCCAAGTTCAGGCACCAACATTTTTGCTATAGACAGATTATGTTCTCTTTATTCCCATTACGTAACTTATATATTTATTGAACAGTAGCTTATGAAGGATCTCTGGATGCCAGGTCCTGGTACAAGATTTATATGAGAACACAATCTTGGATGTAACACATACTTGAGAGTCAGATTTTAGTATGGAAATTACAATAAAAAACAACAACAATAGGCCACCTTTTGTAAGAAGAGAACGTAATTACTGCGATGTTCAGACTCTCATACTTTAAAGGTAAACCTTTGGCATTTTTGAGCCTTCTGGGAAAAAAACAGAAGTTAATAGGACTTGTTAAAAGAAAGCAAAGTTTTCTTCCTTGTACTACTTCACTGTTATTTATTAATCTCTTCTTATTAAGTGTTAACTTGCAAAATTAACAATCCAGTGTTTTAATGGGAAAAGAAACAAAAAGGTTGAAAATGGAGCATTTAAATTGCTAGTGGAAATTTTTAAATTGGAATCATTAACTGGACTGCATTTCAAATTGATGTTATAGCAGCCACCTTAACTTCTACACAATTTACTCTGACACACTTTTGTTGTGGGACTATTTTGGAAAATTCTGATTTGGGCCAAATGTAGATTCTGTGAACTCTGAGCAATATTTATTCAGAATTGCTCTTCATGAACTTTAATTTCTGTATCCATAGAGAGAATCACCCTCTCCTGCCACCCACTATGCCACCACCTGAAATCTTACCCATCTCCAGGTGTGGAAGTCATTTCCTGGGCTCTATCTTTGCATGCATATTGTTCCAGCAACAAAATTGAAGGTCAGAAAGTGAATGTTTCAAGTAGTATTCCTTGTAAGCAGACCCTGAAATGAGGGCTTGTACAAAAGTGATTTATTAGGGAGCATCCCCAGGAAAATGAGGGTGGAGGGGAAGTAGAACTAAGAAGAGAAGAAGGATCAGTGAGGGTATGTGCATAGACAGGTGGCATTGAGCACGACCTATTTCTCCCCTCTCCTCATCAATGCATTGGTACTATCTTAGGTTCCTGGAAAGTAGCATGACCACAGGAAAAGGGAAGAACTCTGATTTAAATGCCATTGAGTTTCCAAAAACCTAGTGGATGGGGGAGGTGGAGTTTGAAACAGAAATTAAGATTTATGGACAGATAAGGACAGTTACATTTCTTGCACAGCCTATTCCTGTAGAGTCCCTCAGGAATGACTTTGGCTCAGTTACTCAGGGGAGGTCTGGAGATGGTGTAGGTCACACCTCAGACAACATTTATTTTCTTTTCTCTTTTTTTTTTTGAGACAGAGTCTTGCTCTGTCACCAGGCACCAGGCTGGAGTGTAGTGGCATAATCTCGGCTCACTGCAACCTCCGCCTCTTGGGTTCAAGCAATTCTCCTGCCTCAGCCTCCTGAGCAGCTGGGATTACAGGTGCATGCCACCACGCCCAGTTAATTTTTGTATTTTTTAGTAGAGATGGGGTTTCACCAAGTTGGCCAGGATGGTCTCGATCTCTAGACCTCATGATCCACCCGACTTGGCCTCCCAAAGTGCTGGAATTACAGGTGTGAGCCACTGCGCCTGGCCCAACATTTCTTAACAGTTTTAAGAGAGAATTAAGTCCTAATTTCTGAGGGCATCCATTGTAGGCAGTGAATTAATTTCTCTTCTATGCATCCAGCATGGTATCGGTTGTGTCCCATCCTTGGAGGAACTGAGAAAATCATTACGGAAATCATGTTCTGTCTTCTGTGATTCAGATGATGAATACTGATTGAGAAAAGCAATGAGGGTGTCTGAATATGGGGGATGGAGAAGCTGATATATTTTGTACTCCCATTTCCATCAGTCTTGGTTAAAGGCTGCCACTCAGGGTGACATCCATTCTCAGGTTCTTTGGGCTTTTTCTGTCAGCAGATTAAGTGGGTTCTCACAGCCTGAAGGCAGTTATGGGACAAAGACATGGGTGTTGGCTGTGGGGGTGAAAACACAGTGGGTGCCATCATACATGAAAATGGTGATTGAATCCAAGGACATTTGGAAGGAATGCTGATGGCTTCTGCTCCAGTCTATCCCTCTGTCATGCAGATCTACTCATGCCTATGTTAACTTTACTCCATTGTTTCTTCAGGACAGAGCTGGTCATAATTTCTAAAAAAAAAAAAAGCCAAAATCTTTAAGAAGAAGATTCGTGCAATGAGCTACAACCCCTCTTGTTGCAGATAGATATTCAACACCTGTTTCCTGTCCCACTCATCCTAGATTTTGTTTACCCTTGGCCAGTACTTCTGCAGCTCTGGTGGCTTGCCTAGAGGGTGATCCAGATATTCATCCCTGTGGCGGCTGGGATGTGATTACAGTGCCTTTGCTCTAATTGCTTGCTTGTAGTTGAAACTGGGCAAAAGACCCAGAGATGTCTGGGTGCGTTCTGAATTCCAGATAGTCTTCTTCCTGGCACATTATGTAGCAGCAATTCTACCCTGTCATTATAGTCAGGACTATTGCCTCTGGCAATCCAGCAACTTTTTGCTATGTCTGCCTCCTGACACTAGTGGTCCAAAAATGACCTAAAAGTTGTAGCATTAGGTTTAGTGGGGCCCTTGTTTCCTCTGGTGGAATTGTTTTCTTCCTGACCCTTAGGCAAGAACCATGGCCTCTAGACATACCAAAATTAACATCACAAGAATGGAAGCCTAAATTCCCCCAAGAAGGCACTGGATTTGATGGTGAGAGGAGCCACTTCTACTTTACTACTTGGTTCCTGGACCCTTACTGGGGACAACACCGTACGATGATTACTGGCTCAACCTGAATGGTGAAGCTGTAATCCCACAGGTCATCATTTCTAAGATAGTGTCTTAATTGCATCCGTAAGAAGCCATTCTAAAATTCTATATAAAAAGCAGCTTTGAGATGATGTGGTGTATGACAGGAACAGTGGCTCTTGTGACACAGTGCTCATGTTTGCATCTTCTTTGATATAAAGTAGATCAGTTGGTTTGAAACAATGTCATGTAGTTTCAGTCAAATGAGACTTGAGGTGTGTAAGTCAGACACTCTGGGATCCCTCAGACAGAGGTGCTGGCCAAAGTTCTTCTGGTAGGAAATGCAAATCCATCTCCAGAATATGTGCTTATCCTACTCAGGACAAATTATTATAATATTATTCTTTCTATAGTAGAAGGGATTGGATGTAATAAGCTTTTCCCCAAAAGGCTGTTTTGTCTCCTTGAGGCATGGTTTCATATCAAGGGCTCAGATTTTGTTTCTGGTGTTGACAGGATGGACATTTATCAGCAACTGTAACTGGATCAGCCTTGGCACATAGGAATTCATGCTATTAGGTTGATGGAGAGTCTCCATCTCTGCAACTCTCCTCCCTTCTTCTCTCCTCCCCTCCCCCCTCTCCCTTCCCCTCTCTTCTCCTCCCTTCCCCTCCCCTTCCCTCCTCTCCTCCCCTTTCTTCTCTTCTCTTCTCCTCTCCTCTCCTTTCTTCCCATCTCCTCCCCTCTCCTCCCTCTCCTCCCTCCCCTCCCCTCCCCTCCCCTCCCCTCCCCTCCCCTCTCCTCCCCTCCCCTCCCCTCCCCTCCCCTCCCCTCCCCTCCCCTCCCCTCCCCTGCCCTCCCTATTCTATCCACGGTTCATTTTTAGGGAGTCATTGCTGAAGCACGAGAATGGCTCTGGACAGAGACTAGCTGGCATCTTTCAGATGACTCTTGTCTACCTTATTGTTGTATTCGTCCATTTTCATACTGCTAGGAAGAAATACCTGAGACTGGGTAATTTATAGAGAAAAAGAGATTTAATGGAATCACAGTTCCACATGGCTGGGGAGACGCGACAATCATGGCAGAAGACAAAGGAGGAACAAAGGCACATCTTACATAGCAGCAGGCAAGATAGCATGTGCAGGGGAGCTGCCCTTTATAAAACCATCAAATCTCATGGAATTCATCCACTATCACGAGGACAGCATAGAAACCCCCATGACTCAATTACCTCCCACTGGGTCCCATCCACGACACATGGAGATTATGGGAGCTACAATTCAGGATGAGATTTGGGTGAGAACACAGTCAAACCAAATCAATTGTGTAGTGCCTTCCCTATATTAGATTCTATGGTGGACACTTGGATGTAAAACAAAGATTGTTGCACTTAGCGTTTTACTCCTACAGGTATACGGCTATATCTACATGACTTTTTTCTTCCCCTATCCTCCAATCTTTTTCCTTCTAGTTTCTGATCAACCAGTCAATGTATTTACCACAATCAAGAGCTCATGTATATTTTTACCTTTGGCCACTTCTTTCCCTCCACACAGTAGATGACCAAGTATACTGCTTAAAGTTCTGCCCAAATGGAAAGTATGTTCCTTATCAAAAGGCCACCCACTAGTCAAATTGGTGACTGAAGAGGAAATGTGTGGGGAAACCTTTCCTCAGGGTTTATTAAATCTTTGAGGTGGTATTAATCCCTGCCATTTTATTTGAATATAATGTAGTTTCTGATTGTCAATCTTGGCCAAGTTGATGGGTAGGGAATAGTTTTAGGGGATTTCATTCAGTCTTTTCTTCCATGATGATCTTTACACCAGAGGTTAATGTGCTAAGGTAAGCATTCTTCAAACTTCTGAATATATCAGCTCTTATTCTGAGATTTCTCTCTCATTTAATGTAGGACGTCATTTATTCCAGACTTCCAGGAACCACTCTATCAGTGTGTTAGGATTGACTCCAGATGCTTTTGCTAGGATATTGAATCATGAATATTAAGTCACAGAATAATGTCCCTGTGTCAACAAACTCTCTCTTACAATGTCTTATGTTCTACCAAACACCTCTTATTGAGTCTAGTACCCTCAAAATCCTCCCTGAGCCATGTTCACTTGGTTTCTACCAATACATATTAGCTAGGTACCGAAGCTCTTTTGGTGAATAATCCATTCTCTTCTGTTTTAGTTTATTTAGGCTACTATACTAAAATACTGTAGATGGGGTAGCTAATAAACAACAGAGATTTATTTGTCACAGTTCTGGAGTCTGGGAAGACCATGATTAAGGTGCCAGCAGATTTGATGTCTGGTGAGGCCTCATTTCTTGGTTCATAGATGGCACCTTCTCACTGTGTCCTCACATGTTAGAAGGGCAAGGCAGCTCTCTGGGACATCTTTTATAAAATAAATGGGCTTTTTCTAACCCCATATCTCCTCATGATGTAATCATCTTACAAAGTCCGCACCTTCTAATACCATCACATTGGTGATTAGGTTTCAACATTTAAATTTCAGAGGGACCCAGACATTCAGACCATGGCATGTCTTGTATTTTCCCAGTTGATCCCTGTTGAGACTTGACCCTAGTCATGGGTTTAGTGGCCTTTAGGGAGGTGGGAATGGATATTGAAGAAACCAAAAATCCAGTCCTAATTCACAAATATAGTTCTTATCAATTACCCTATTATAGCATGATTTAGCCATAATCGCATGATTTACCTCTAACAATGGAATTAATTCCTGTTGCCATCTGGTCAGCAACTGATCCAATTCAAGAATCCTTTCTTGAGAGTCCACTTCCTATGACCACATCTAGTACCAGCTGTCTTAGATTAGATTCTCCAGAAGTAGAATCTGAGGCAGAGCCATATGGAAGTGATTTATTAGGAAATGTTTCTAGGAAAAATAGGGAAGGGAGTGGGGATATGTGACAAGGAAGGGAGAGAGGCCATGCAAGGGTGTTTTAAAGAGGGTAGCTAGCTCAGTTTCCTAGCGGATCTCAGAAAACAGTATAGACCACACTTCAAAATGTCCTGGTTAGGGGAAAGGGAGTTGGAGTATTACCCTGCCACAATCGGTCAATGTTTAAGAGTGCACCTGAGGTGACATGAATTCTGGCACTTCTGGCTCTCTGTGCATGCAAAGAGAATTCTGGCAGCCAGGACAGCCCTCTGACAAGGAGATGCAGGTTCTGGCTGTGAGCAGTAAAACACATTGGGAGCTGTTGTGCGTGAGCCTTTTAAAGAGATCAGAGCAGGTATGGGGAGAGCACTGACAGTATCTGCCACTGTCATCTAGGAATAAGCACTGAGGAAAAGATTCATGTGCGACTAGATAGCAGTCCTGTAGAAGAGAGAGTATATTTATCTTCCCATACTATTTATATTTTGACTATCTTTACAATAAATATAGGCATGTATTGGCTTTATTCTTTGTAGTCAAATTTTGTTTCAATGAGTAGGCTACATGAATCCATGAAAAAGAGAACTTATCCTTATCCATTCCCTGGTGAATTGTTGAGTGGAAATAATCCTCCAAAAAGACTAAGGGGGAAAGGGTCACTTCTTTAAATCCCCTTCTCTTGTCTAGATAGGTTGATCTTTGGTAAAGAGTTTGATAACTGAGCTACGGCATTTCTACTTTTGGGATGATAAATTGTTATGTTATCGATGCAGCTTTCAGATGATCTCTTTTGTGATATAAAAACTATGGTTGTGATATGAAAACAATTCCCTTATATTTTTAGACAGTTACATTTAAATAGCATGCTTCCTTAAAACAGAGACACACCAATATTCTTCCAAAAATGTGAAAGAGATTTTAGCCTATCAGCTTGAATGAGACTTTGTGAGTAAATGAGTCATTATAGCTAATGAGAAGTGTGCTTACACTGTGCATTGTCATCGCTCTGGATTATATATATCTGACCATTTCATTGTTTCTGGCCTTGGGCAAGCACAAATGAATGAACAACGGTTGGGATGTCGATGACTGAATGTCAGTTTGTGCCAGTCCACCTCTCCCATTCTCCTCTATTTTGATATTTAAATAAGCATTAGGATAGGAATTCCAAATATCATATCTTCATGTTGGATAAAGGAGGTTTTCATTCTGAGTTGGCTCAGTGAGTGGTCTCTTGGGTTGAAGCAGAACCATCTGCTACTTCTGTTTTGATTTTCACAGTCGAATGTACACCTTACTACATAAATATAATCTATGTATTCTTAATAAAATGACACCCTATTTATTTAATGAAAATTCGGAAGGTGACAGATAAATGGCCAGTCATATGACCAGAAGAGGGTTTTTCATTTGGTTTAAAGCTCATTTTCTTGTTGAGAACTTAGCTTTTAAATTTATTTGTAAAGAAATGTAATTAAATTGATTTTTTCCTACTAATCCAGAAACAGAAAGTGGAAGGTATCAATAATTATTTCTTTAAATATGTCATCACCTCATGCTATTCCACCCTCTTCTGCTTCCTGCTCATGTATTTAAGAACTCCACAAAGATGTTCTCTTATCAATGAGCTGTGTTAGAAAAAACATATGGATATTATATCCTGCTGGAAAACATATACCTTTCTATATCATACTAAAAGTTTTGCCAGTGTTTTGTAGGTGGTAAACATATTATTGGCAAAAATGCATTTTTAAAGTAATAACATAATTTTTCATTTGAGACAACTATTTGAAATTACAATGCTTTTCTGCATGGTAATTCAAGAAAGTATTTTAATGTATGATTTTAGCTAAGTATATGAAATTATATGCTTAACCAATTAATACATTTTCATTAGTTCTCTTAGGCTATTTTTACAGCAGATGACCAAATTTTGATCACTTACATAAATGATCAAGACATTCATTTTGAGCTTTTGATTTCTTGCTCTCCAAGTTTTTTGTTTTAGAATTATTTGTAGTTTAACTCTAAATGGGAAAACTAACCCTTTCAAAATAGTTTCTTTTCACTCTATTTTTGGATTTTTTTTCCTTTCCCAGTGACTCTTTTTGATAGTTTTCAGAAATTCCCATGTGCCCAAATAAACATGAGGTTATTCTTAGTATATTAGTAGTTATTATCATGGGAGAATAATTTTAATATTAATAAAAATAATTTCCACTCACTGTTAAAATGAATTTGTTTATTTTTAAAAGTTGATTCAATGATTGATATTTATAGAATGTTAATTTTTTAAAAAGGGCAACTCTGTGTGGAATTGAAAAGCTTTTGGCATCCTTGCCTACCCTGCACAATAAGAACCCAGAAATCATTCTGCACATCAAATGGAAACCCAATCTCATAAACCTAAATAATAACTTCTAGTACTGATGCTCTATTATTAAGCTTTGCTGAGTCAAAGCACTTTAATAGAATTAACAAATAAAATTTTCAAAGACTCCCGTGAGGTAGGTAAATGTTTTTTTGCTTATTTCTTTAGAGACCACAGTTCAGGGAACTTGCCAAAGCTAAAAGGTCATTGTTGCTGAGCCCAAGAGTGCCAAGAATTTTCTGGTTGCTAATCCAGTTCTTAGATGATTATAATTAGAGCTTGATATAAACTATGCCTAGTTTTGCATTTGGTTCAAATTAACATTAAAATTTCTTGACCCATTGAAATTATTTTATACTTAATGGAATTGCAGAGTTGGAAATGTTTTGAAAATGATCTAGTCCAACTCTTCATTTATAGATGTTGAAAAACTGAAGCTTGGGAATGCAAAACCCTGCTCAGGCTCCCAGTCTTCCCTCCAATGGACTGCTGTGCTAAGATTTGATGGTCATGGCTTGATATGGAAACCTCCCAGTAGTTCAACAGAGTTTCCAAGAGATGGCATTAGATCTGTAAAGTAGTGGGTAACAAAGAAAAAGAGGAGAAAAGTGTTTTAGAACAAGAGGTGATGGGAGGTTGTTTTGTTCTGTTTTGTTTCTGATCAAGCTTCTTTCTGTGCTGAATGACACCATGCCCAGGGAAGCACATGTTCTGTTTCTTGGAAAAATTCCTTGGCTCAGAGCCATCACCACAGACCTTCTTAGACACCCAAAATGGGCAAAGAATACTTGCTTGAAAGAATATTTGTAATATTTCCCTTGAAAAGCCAAGGGTGGTAGGAGGTGAAGAAAAAGGGAGAGGTTGTAAGGGGAAAAATATGAATGCAGATGTAGCAAATAAGGGGCAGATGAGACATGAAGATGAATTCTGGCTTCCCAAATATGGCATGCCCTGTATGGTTTGAGAGACACACGTACCCTCTCTAAACTCAAGAAGTAATCTGAGAAGTCTCTGTATTTTTTCTTTGTAATAATATTTTAAGTAACTTTTAAGCATCTTTTTAATGCTGTTGCTCTTATCAGATTGCCTGTTTGAAAGATCTACCTTGATGTTTATTAGGTATCTCAAAAGCAATGTGTCCAAAACTAAACTTCTAATCTCCCCAAAACCTCCTTCTTTCAATGTCCTTCCTAACCTAGGAAATAGCATCTCTATTCTTCTAGCTGCTTAGGCCAGAAGTCTTGCAGTCATCTCTAAATCCTCTCTCATACCTCACATTAAATTGTTCATGGAGTCATCTGATTCATCTCCTCATCTCTGAGTTACATGGAGCCCCTGATATGTTGCTCTTTCCAGACCATGACTGCTGTCTTTGTTTATTAGGAAATTGGGGAAAAGCATACCAAGAGAGGTCCCAATGAGTTATGTGTTTTCCAAGCCAATTTCTCCCTGCCTTATTGTATAACGAGCAACTTTACCTCCTTTTGATGATCATGATCAATTACTATCAGGAGGATGATGTTGACTTTTCTTAAATGCTGGTCTCTTTACTCAAGAAGCTCAAAGTAAAAGCGTGAGAGCCACGTGTTCAAATTTTATAGGAGTTTTGCAATGTCCCCTGGTAGAAATGTTCAACATCTCTAAACCTCCAGGCCCAGAGCTGTGGACATGAAAAGCAAAATTTTCCAAATAGGTCACCAAGAATTACATTAAGCAGAGGTACTCTAACTTCTATCTTTTTATCATTTTGTTTCAGATCCATGTATTGTATCTATTGATATGTTATAAAATATGACAATCATTGATTTAGCAGGTAACATAGATGGAAAACAAGAACCATATTAACCTTCTCTCCTGAAACAAACACACCAGACATATACATCAAACAGTTTTTAAGACACTCATGTCAAAAACAAAGAAAAGTGACCCCTGAGAGACAGAAAATAAACATGGTGAGCCATGCGATTTCCCCTACTTACTGTCTTGAGACAGTTTTCAGTCGGCATAGGGAAGGGAAACAGCCAGCCAGCCATGCAGACTCCCTAAGCTGAAGCAATAAAGCCAAGAATCTAGATAAATCAAGGCAGCCAGAATTCATACTACAGAAAACCCAAGAGGAGAGAGCTTCATAGAAAGAGCATGCTGGAGGTCTGCAGAGGGTCCACTTTCAGTATGTGATGCAGTATTAAGCAGTACATGTATGTGCTGGGAAAAGAACCATCTGAAAAGATTGGAAACAACAATGCCCGGAGCTCACGTGGGGCCAGGAATGGTACTTGTTCACACCAGAAAGACTGGAAAAACTCATAATTATCAGGGCATTAAGTAGACTTTCCAGGAAGGACTTGCCTCAGTAGTGGAAAATAGTAAGTCATATACTGAGCACTGTTGCGGACATCCTAACAAGTCATAAAAGCAAGACCTGAAATAATCAAGTTGTTTTCAAGTCACTTAGCTTCAGCCCAGATGAAAACTCAAGATTTACAGAAATTCAGAATTATGCAGCACGTAACTAGGTAAAATTCAGGTCTGACATCCAAACAGATTGCGAGGTGTAAAAAGAGGTAAGAAAACACAACCCGTAATGGGGAGAAAAATCAATTAATGAAAACTAACCCAGAACTGACACAGACATTAAAATTAGCAAAGGATGACCCTGAAACAGTCATTAGAATTGTATCCCATACAGATATGAAATATATTTTAAAATATAAATAAAATTTCTAGAGATGAAAACAGCAATGAGAAAGAAAATAACCTGGATGGGATTGACAGAAGATTAAACATTGAAGAAAAAAAATGATTAGTGACATAGCAATCGAAACTATCCAAAAAAATTAAAAAATAAAGAGAACATCAGTGAGCGGTGGAACTGTTACGGGATCTATAAGTTGTTGATTTTCTGGCCAGAAACCTCTGAGGCTGATGGCACCTTTGCCTGAGTTCTTGTCCTGTGAGTTCTTATCCTGTGTCCAGGAAGAATGAGGTATGCAGACAAGTGGAAGTGAACAAGATGAATGAAGAGGAGGTTCATTGAGTTAGAACAGCTCAAAGGAGAGCTACGGTGGGTAGTTCCTCTCTGCAAGCAGGTAATCTCATGGAGTGTTCAGCTTTCCGCAGAGAAAGCCCTGGAGAGGGTGGCTCCTCTGCTGGCAGGTCATCTGGTTGTCTCTGCAGCTCTCAGGGGATGCTGTCTTCTGTCCAGGAACCTGTCTGCCTCTTGCTGCCTTTGATGGCACCCAGGCTCTGTTGGACTTTTCCAAGCTTGGAGCAGGCACTAACAGCAGGGAGAAGCCAGGCAGCAGAAGCAGGCACTTTCAAGCCTGCAAAAGTAGGGGGACTTCTTTGTTCTCCATGAGTGCAGGGATGCCTGAGTCAGAGCTGCGGTTTGCAGGATGGGGATGCGGCTCCTGCCGGCTCCATGGAGTGGGAGGTTCAGGTGTGCAGCAGTAGTTTGGGTGGCTGCAGTGGCACCCAGGGAGCTCCCACCCCAGCTCAGAAGGGGCGCTGCCATCAGAAAAACTTCAAGTGACCTAATATATGAGTGGTTGGATCCCCAAATAAAGAGGATAGGGAAGAAAAACATTTGAAGAAATAATTGTGAAAAACTATCCAAACTTAATTAGGACTATACAACCACATATCTAAGAAATTTGGTAGATTCCAAGCAAAATAAACATAATGAAAGCAATACCAAAGCAGGTCATAATCAAACTGGTCAAAAACAGTGATAATGAGAACATTTTAAAAAGAAGCTAGGAAAAAAGACATGTTACATATAGAAGAAAATAGGTAAGGATTACATCAGATTTCCTGTTGGAGGCCACAAAAGCAAGAAGACAGTGAAGCACCATCTTTAAACTCAAAGAAAATAAAAATTGTCAACCTAGAATTCTCTACCTGGCAAAATTATTACTCAAAAAAAGGGTAAAATAAGATGCTTATACAAAGGCTAAAAGAATTTGTCACCAGTAGACCTACACTACAAAAAACGTTAGATGAAGTCTTTCAGTCAGTAGGAAAATTAGGTCAGATAAAAATCCAGATCTATACAAAGGGAGAAGGAGATCCAGAAATGGTAATTACATGACATACAAATGGTGTTCCAATTTGTATTGAAATGTTTTTCAAGATCATAGACCAATAAAAATAGTAGTCTATTGTGGGGTTTATAACATAAGTGAGAAATAAAATGCATGACAAATACAGCACAAAGTCCAGAAATCAATGTACATTATTGCAGGGCTCTCATGATTAACATGAAGTGGCACAATATCACTTGAAGGTAGGCTGTGATAGTTAAGAAACCGACAAAATGAAAGCATAAAAAATATTGATCCAAAAGAGGCAGACATAAAGGAAAAAGTCAACTCACGACAGGTGGGATAAATAAAAGAAAAGCTGACAAACTCAAACCTAAATATATCAGTCATTACATTAAATGTAAATACCAGGTCTGAGCCCAGGTAGTGCCAAGGATTTCAAGTAAGTTGCATGACTAGGTGAACCAGAATCACATGTCATCCACCATTGTGGCACCAGTGACTCTTCTTTGGCTCAAACCAATGGTCAAATGTCATGTCCTTCTAAGCAACTGAAAGTGGAAGAAAAAAACGTTAAGTTTGATATTGTTGAGTGCAAGCCTAATATGTCCAAACCACTACTCAGGGGTGGCCTTGAAGTACAAAATTAAGGGAAATTACCCTCAATTGGCGGAACTTCATATGATGCATTTGATTATCCACTTTGTGTGAAAGAGAAGCAGCTCAAGAGCATTTGTGGGTAGAAGCAAATGGCTTAGCTTATTTAGGAGGACAAGGAAGGGGAGTTACTAGGAAGATCAGAGATGAGGACAACTGCACAAGAGATATGTGGATAGGCCTAGGGGATTGGGCATTAGGCCTAGGGGAGTGGGCATGAGTTATGAATATGATCTAAACAATGAAGCAGACAAAACAACTCAGTAGGTTGACTTCAAACTGCTTCTGCCATTGGCCCCCCAAAAGCTGGTAGAATGGATAGATGAATGGAGTTTCCAGGAAGGCAGAGGCAGAAGCTATGCATACACTCAGCAGCATGGGCTCCTACTCCCCAAGGCTATCCAAGTAACTACCACTGCCAAATGCCCAACCTGGCAAGAACAGAGACTGATGCTAAGTCTCTGATATACAACCAGTTATCCAGGAGACTAACCAGATACTTGGTGACAATTTAATTACATTGGTCCCTCCTACTCCTGAAAGGAGAGTGATTTATCTTCACCAGATCAACATACCTTTCAGTTATAAATTTGCCTTTCTTACTTGACTCAGCCAGTGCTACTTTCTAATGTCTTTCAGAGTGTTTTACCAGCAGACACAGGATCCTGCATAATATTCCCTTAGACTCAGGGACCCACTTTACAACAAAGGAGGTGCAATGCTGGGCATACGACTGCGGGATCCACTCTCCCTGTCACACAAACATTATCAGGAAGTTGCCACCTATTAGAGCTACAGAATGGCCTTTATTTATTTTTAATAGTCTTGTTGAGATATAATTAACATGCAGTAAATTGTACGCGTTTAAAGTATACAATTTCATAAGTTTAGACATATGTATACAACCAGAAAAACATCATCACAATCAAGATGATTATAGATAATGGTAATAAACAGATAATGGCATCCAAAGATTTTCTTGCGCCACTTTGCAATCTCTCCCTCCTACCATTCCTGCCCTCCAAACAACCAGCGATCTGCATTTTGTCACTACACGTTTGTATAAGTTAGAGTTTTATATAAATGGAATCATGTAGTATGTATTCTTGTCTGTCTTCTTATACATAGAAAAGTCTGAGATTTATCCATGTTGTTTCTTTTAACAACCGTTCATTCTTATCACAAATAAGTTGTGTTTTCATTTTAATTCAGTTAAAATATTTTCTAATTTCTTTTTTGATTTCTTCTTTGATCCATTAGTTATTTAGAAATATGTTTTTCAATTTTCAAGCATCTAGAGACTATAGTTTCTTTTGATTGTGTAGGGTGACTAAGTCTCTTGTTTGCTACTCATGTCTTTTGCCACCAGCACTCTTTCAATCGACTACATGGCCCCTTTTTTCTCAGGACCTTTGCTGTTACCTTACCTCCAACTTTGCTGTTCATTATGACAATTGGGCCCACCTTGCTTGTGGTGTTAGATGTCATCACCTGGCCTCTCTTATTTCGGCTCTTTTTATTTTCGTTGCTATCAGTGAGCCACGTTCTTTAACACCATCTTTCATTTTTAGTGCTAGACTGCAGAGAAGGACAAACTCTGAGCTTCTCAATGATGCCATGGTCCCATGGAGCAGTGAATTCCTTATCCTTTTGGTACAGGTTTTCCCATGAAACATAGTGGACTTGGGTTAGCTAACTTCACTAGGTTTTCATCTCTAGGATTTTCTCTTCTCTGAGTCTTTCAATTCCTTCACTTACTATGGGTCATCTATTTCTTCAAACTTACATAAGCCACCCTAAAAGCCTGCTGGCATGGTCATCTGGAATGTTTGGCCACTCCATATTGATAAACCCTTTTTTATCCCATTTAATCTTCCATATCTGTTAATTCATATCCTCAGGATCAAGTTCTATGATCTCCTGTATCTTACTGATATACATTGGCAGCTTCTTTGGGAAGCAGTCTATTCCTCTTTCAGCAGGTTCAGCACATTTTCAATCTGGCTATATTGTAACTTAGTCCTAGTTGTTGGACTGGGGTCAGGAAGGTAAGTAGGGGTAAGTCATGGTGGGAAAGGTGCATGCAAAAGCCTTTGTGCTGCCTTTAATCAAGAAGGGAAGAGTGGCCTTGTAACATGGAGCAGTGGTCGACTTTGCAAGTCCGGAGAGCTCAGGGGAATATAGAGATTGAAGATTTGAAAGCATTAATCCTGATGTCCCTATCAAGTCTCAAGATCCCACCCCTTCTTAACTAAGGTCCTGAACTTGGCAGAGGTGATTTTCCAGAAGTACAGAATTCAACCTTCTCTGTACCTCTGTTGACCTTATGATTAAGCTTGGGCCTGAATCCTCAGCTTTTTCTGTCCTCCTGCTTCAAGATATGGAAGTCTGTTTATATGCTGCCAAAAAGGTCTGGCTTTCATACTGTACTTGTAATTAATTGTAAACCTCCCTCAGTCTTTCAACATCTTTCTTCAATGCCCCTATAGCTTTTATTAGTAACTATCAGATTTCATACCTTTTATATTTACTATTTCCTCCAGTCTTTCAAATGCTTGACATACTCTACCACCAGCATATTTCCATCTGCTGGTATCCAATTCCAGTTGGCCACTGGTGAAAGTTTTAGTAATTACATAGCTACAGCATGCCGAGGGCTTTAAATGCTCAACCTACTGCCAGTGACAGGTCTTTATGACCACCTGAGTAGCCAATGATCTAGCTCTAAAATCTTATTGTAGAATCTGCTTTTTAGCACCATTGCTCACGCCAACTTTTGTAGGTTTGATTCCCTAGAAAACAAACGATGATTTACAGATTTGCACATAGGTGGGTTATTGGAGACTACTCTTAAGAGCCAAATGTGTAAGAGAATGAGTAAAGCAGTAGAGGGAAGGGAAGAAGCTGAACTGAAATGCAGTTGCAAGAGAGACCTCAGTGAATCACACAGAAGTCTAAAGCTAAAATGGCCTCACCCATGATTCGATGCAGGCTCTGCCTAGGGAGGGAGTAGACCTGGAGCACAGCCAGCAGTACTATCTGGGATGAGTCACATTCCTTCAGGCTAGGAAAATTTGTGTTGGGGAACACAGCTGTGTGCCCTCAGCAGGTACCACTCCAGGCAGCAGAAGGATAGCGATCCTTGGTCCGGCAGTGTGGTATCTGGATGGTATATCCACAGCAACTACTATAAACATTTTAGGGCTTTCTGGCCCTTGCTTAATATTAACATTTACCAGAACATTCATATTCTTTGTGAAGTTTTAACCAGATAAAAATTCAGACATCACTCACCTAATCTATTTTATACTTAAGGATATCATAAAAGACTTAAACATTTAAATTTGGAGGCCAAATGCCTTAGGGAAATAAAGAAAGAGTTTGTCTGCCATTTCTCCATTTTTTTTTCCTGTGTAGAATTTATACTGAGCAATGAAATGACATTGAGTCAACATAACTCACTGAGCAATGAATATGCATCGAGTTACCATGACTCAAACATTCCTAACTGCATCATGAATTGTTTATTGAATAACTTATTCTAGATGCTTGGTTTTGCCAGGGATAAGCCTCATGCTTGCAGGTTTTCAGTTTCTAGAATACTGTCTCATTCTGGGATTAGGAATAAGTGGAGTGTTAGTTCAGTTCGTTTCAGGTCTTTTGCCATTTTTTTTTCTTCTCTAAAATTCCTCATAGATCATTGGTGGTAATCATATTTTTGATGTCTTAATACCAGTGCCAAGACTTTCTCTGCTGCTACCTTTTTCTCCTCATCTCAGCTAAGTGTATTCTTTTCAAAGAACTTCCCACTATCCTCTGATTAGACCAAGCTCCTCTATGGTCCAAGATAATTTTCAGTAGTGTGACTTTTATCTTGTCATCCTTATGTCACACACACAAAAAAGAGGTTGTAATTATCACTTATCAGAAGGCTGAAAAATAATGCATCCTAACTCTAACAGTAAATAAGCAATTTTTTCAAGATTAGTATAAACACAATCAGTAAAACATTAATTATTCCCATGGTACCTAGAAATACCAATAATAAGCCTGGCATTCACAAGAAAATCCATCTTCAAAGGCTAGAGAAAGTCATAGACATGTAACAGAGGGGTGCTCATAAGAAATCATTCAAAATGAGCACACTAAGAGTTTATTTGTTTGTATTTTTGTTTGGACACAGAAATCATTATTAGCTCTTACTGATCCTTGATTTATGGCACAAATGTGAGAGTGACTACATTTCTGAAAGGTTTGAATAATACTTTATGGAGAAATTAAGAGCCACTTAATTATTTAATATTAAAAAGCTCAGAATGTTAGGTGTGGTGGCTCATGTCTGTAATCCTAGCACTTGAAAGGCTGAGGCAGGTGGATTGCTTGATGGTCATAAGTTCAAGACCAGCCTAGCCAACATAGTGAAATCCTGTCTCTACTAAAAATACAAAAATTAGCTGGGTGTGGTCGTGTGTGCCTGTAGCCCCAGCTACTCGGGAGGCTGAGGCAGGAGAATCGCAGTGAGCCAGGATCATGCCACTGCATTTTAGCCAGGGTGATAGAGCAAGACTCCGTCTGAAAAAAAAAAAAAGCTCAGTAGATTACACATTTTATAAAGTGGCCCTACTTTAAAAAATCACAGTTATACGTTGTGAGTGTTATATTGCTATAGTTACGTTTTTCCATCTTGAAGTTTTGGCTTTGGGAGGGGCTCACAGACATATAAATTACCTGTCTTTCGACCTACAGCTGGTAAGACTGCAAAGTTCACAGTCTTATTCTAACAGAGCAGGAAAAACTGGGTTTCTTTATTCTTTATTGAATTCCTTATTCTGACTTTAGTCAAACAGGGACAAAAAGCTCTTCAGTTACATGAATGTGTCTTGCATACAGCTGTGAAAATTTTCACACATCAGGAGAAATCAGCAACATGTACTGCTGAAAGAAGGGGGAAAATGGTGACTGCTAAGTGAGGCTTAAAGGAAACACACCCCAATGTTTATGCAGGCAAATGAGTGAACATAGACCCTGAGGTCCCAAATATACCATTTTTGTGGATTATTATGCACAATTTATCCACACTGACAAGATGATTAACCATTTCGCATCTGTAAATTCATGACCCCAACACATGAAAGGTAAACATGGCTGTGTTGACAAATGAAGTGGCTTGCTTGTAAAATTCTGGTGCAAAGGAAGGCGTTATAAGAAAAAAGAAAAAAATTAGAAAAATCTGTAGGGAATACATTCATGTTCATTCTTTTGTCAGTCACCAGGACAACCTTATTCTCTCAAAGAATGATGGTTATGACATTAATGAATGTGGAGGTAAATGGGGGAGATATTCAGGAATAGAATTTTAGGGTAAAATTATTTTACCTTGTCTGTGAGAGTCCCTACATAGATTCATACTTCTTGTTATCCCATTGGCAACGAGGGGCAAAGGAAAAGTGTACATTTATAACTTGAATTCTATCATTTTTAAAAAGCAAAACTTCATAATTGATGGGTAAAAGGTACAAGATACAGTCCCATTTTTAAAATGCATGTACAAAAAAGAAAGAGTTCAGGGTGATAGCTTTATGTTTTGTCAAAGAGTCATTTCCTTATTCTTCACAGAAAACTCTTTATTTTCAAAAGAGCTTTGTATTCAAAAGGTGCTTTGAGAGTTGTAAAAAGAAGAAATCATCATACTGTATTTGTTCCCATAATTTATTACCGATATCTCTTATTATCCTTGTCTTTATGACATGGGGCTTCATGGGCCAATACCACAGTAGAAGTCCACATAAGAAAAAATGAGTAATAACAGCTAACGTGTATATAGTGCTTCCTATTTGCCAGGCTGTAATTACATGCTTTTTTTACATTGTTTAATAGGTATAAAGATATAGACAAGCTTCAGTAACAAAAGAAAACTAATCAAATAAAACATATTCATGCTTCAAAAACAAACAAAAAAAGAAATAAAAAGATTTCAAGGAATACTTTGGATACGTGGGATAGCTATTTTTGGATCTCTGGTGAACATGAGTGATATTGACAGCTAGAAGGCAATAGCTTCTAGCTGGTACAGAATGGTGCCATAGAAGATGGTAAAGTTGTACGGAATGAATCCAAATGTTTCCAGCACATTCCAGCATTTAGCATCCCTGACCATGGGTCCCAAGGCAAATGCTGACTGGCACATTGAACCTCATTGTAATCACTCAAGTTGTTCTAGGCATTTCTACCTCAACAATTCAACCTAAGTGTGGACACATTTTTGGAAATGATCTTTTTAAAGAATGGGCTGTGGCCCTCAGAGTAGGGAGTAGCTCCCCTCTGTCAACCTTGCTTCTTCCTGAACCCCAATGCTATGTACCACTGCAATTTATTAAGGGTTAATACTAGTTATAGTTCTGCAAATACAAAGGTTTGTCATTAAGTCCTAAACTGTGTATTTATATGTAGTAACAAAGGTATAATTGGGTAAAAATCAAATTGATCAGAGAAAAATTCCATTGTCCTAGAAAGTAGGAGTAACAGGGATTGAGGAAGAACTTTGAACTCTCTTGTAAGTCAGTCAAGAAGGGAAATCCATCACTTTTTGGGATTTTTACCTCTCTTTGGATATAAGGGACTGTAGCACATTTTTTTTCTTCGATAGAGTTAGGGAGATTGAGGAAATTGAGAAAGGCATGGACATTTGCTTTCAAAAAGTATTTGAAACGTACCCACTCAATAGTGTGACGGGGATATCTGTGCCCTGAGAGAGCCAGCACATTGCAGTCAGGCTGATGGAAGGCAATGAGAGAAGTAGAAACAGATCAAAACCAGCAGCTATGCTGGAGGCCCCAATCTCTGCTCACTGGCTTTCTGCTTCCAGTCAGCTGGGAATCTGATTCAGGATTTGAAGAAAGCCTGAGAGCCATTTCCAAGGTATCATTAACTAGCTATCTCTGAGTTCACTTGGTGCTTAGAGGAACAGATTTCAATTACAAGGCTCCACCTCTAATTTAGAGCTGCTTAATTTTAACATATAAAGCATGATTTTCTAAACGAAAATTTAAAAAAGATCTTGCTAAAATAAGTTATTAGAAAATTTAGCAAAACACCTCAGAACTCCCAATTTGGGGAGAAAAAAGTAGGTCCTTACAATTAGCATTATTAATAATTCCTTAGTTGTGAGGTCTCAGTGCTTGCTTAATTGCAGAAATTTAGAATCTTTCAAACTCTACATGTTAAAAGTAATAGCTAGAGACTCCTTTGCCACCAGCATGTGGGTGGTAGCAGGAAGTGGAAAAAATAAAAACTCACAATGCCTAATGATTTATTAATGAGTTTCATCTTTTTTTTTAGAATTCGAACCATTAATTACATGTGTGTCTAATCACTCACTGGGGGATGAAATGTTTTCCGCCATCAACTCCAGAGACAGACACACTTCATTATTTGCAAAAGAGAAACTTAACAAGTTTAAGTTTCCCTTAAATTCCTTTAGCCATTTTCAAACCTCCACATTTGCAGACAAGCTGGCAAACAAAAGTTATCCTTGAAGCTTTCCATCTGGGCCCACTAACTTCGATTAGGAATTAAAAGCAGGGTTTATTTGTTTGTTTTGTTTTTAAGAGCCCTCTGCTGAGGCCGATGGGTCATTGCTTTGCTGGGTAGAAGGGCCCAGAACAGCCCATTGCTGTTTTTACCATCCCAGACGTGAAGAAAAAAACAATCACCCAGCATTTCTTCATTCATTCAATAAATGTGAAATTAACGAAGTAAGGCTTGGATAGATAATTTCAGCATGTGAATTTTGTAAGAATCTCTAAGAAGTAATCTGTCCTTCAGACAGGCTCATGCTTTACTGTTCTATGTCTGTGGTTAAGGACTTTAAAGGAGGTAATTTTAAAATAACACTTGCTCAGAAAACTTATACCAAGCCTTTCTTGATATTTTAAATATCATAACAAACTTGATCTCGAGTAAGTCAAAACTCCATCTTGGGTACTTCAAGCCTCTTTGTTTGTATTCCCTATCTAATTACCTCATTTTTCATTACTTTCCAGGTGGAATTGTTACTTCTGCTAAATACATTTATTTGCTTGTTTATTCAACTCTCAAGCCATTCCTCAGGATTTACGTCAGCCACCCTTGCTTCCACCATACTTAGTTCACTTTTACCTGCCAGGCACTGCTTTAGCTAATGGGGATAAAGCAGTAGAAAACAAGTCCTCCGCCCTCAGGAAGTTAGATTCTACTGGGTTGAGCCTGCAACTCCCTGCTCTTCCCCCAAATAGCTTATTCCCATGTTGGAAATTCTGGTGGCCTTGTTCCTCAACTCATGAGGACTTTCCTGACCTCCAAACAATTGACTAACAGCACAAGTAATTTACCTTTGTGTTCCTAGCATAGACAACAAGGACTGGTATATGGTAAGTGCTCTATTAATGTTTACACAATGAATGAATGATTCTATCCAACCTGGCTACTTTTTGAGGTTGTGTGTATAGCTATGCTAATAGATTTATTTGGAGCTTTCAGTTTGCCAAATATTCTTACATATCTCCTTTGATCTTCACTATTTTTCTAATATATTAATAGTAAGTGAAGGAATTATAACCATCCAGATGAAGAAACTGGAGCTCTTCGTGACTAAATAATTTATTTAGGCTTAAATAGCTATTGGGCAAGAAAGTCAGGATCTTAAAGTACTCCTCTTTACACCACACCATGTGACTTTAATATTGTTTGTATCCTTCCCTCACACCGATGGTTCTCAAATGTTTTTCATCAGAATCACTTTGTGGGGATGGGTTGTTAAAAGCAGATTTTGAACTCCAACCCCAGAGTTTCTGATTCAGAAGGTATAAAGTACAGCCTGAAAGTCTGTATTTTTTGCAAGTTCCCAGGTGATCCTCATGTTGCAGGTCTAAGGACCATGCTAAGAACCACCATCTGAGACTATGAACTCTTTAAGAGCAAGCATTATTTTCTATGTCTTTAATCAGTTATCTGTGCTCAGTTACTGCCACACAACTGCCCTGCTATGCCACCTTTAACAACTCACTCGCTCTCTGTCAGGGAGGTAGTTATCCCCCCCCTCATTCTGGATCCAAGTCGCTCATGTAGTTTAAATGGATTTCACTTGCTTTGTGGCAGAGATTCAGAACAGCTGTGTGGGTTCCGCTTCTACTTGTTTAGTGAGTGTTTCTCAACTTGTTTTTCGACAAGTGTGGTCCGAAAACCACATGCAATAGCATCATCAGGGTGCGTACTAGAAATACCCATTCCTAGGGCTCAGTTCGGAATCACTGAGTCAGACTTTTTGGGGTTGGGGGCTGGTAGTAAGTCTGTTTTAACAAGTGCCCGTGGAGAGTCATATATGTTCCAGAGTTACAAACCTTTGCATTAAAACCATTTTTAAGATGCCCTTTTCGTTTGTATCTTCTGGATGAAGAACTTGAGCTTCAAGTTTCTCTCCTAAAGTTAATTTTCCAGATCTTCTCTGAACCTTCTCCAACTTGTTTGAGTAGCAGGGGATGAATTTTTGGGCATATTCTCAAAGAGTGCTGCATGCTGTTCCCATGTGTGGGTTTCTGCCCAGTATTTACAGAGAAGTTTTTTAATAGGCAGTGTTTTGGAAAGTGACTACTGAAGATGTGAAATGGACTAGGCAAGGAAAATAAAGTTGCTTTAACTTTTTTGAATTTTATATTTAATCTTCAGCCTGAAACTTGGATCTTTATAATTATTATCTTAAATGAACCTGACACACCACAAACACTACTTAAATATTTTTGAATTCAGTTTTAGATTTTGAAGTCCTTGCTTGCCCCAATCCCCCTCATCATTGACTACGGCTTCATGAACTTTAGTTGGGAAGAATAACATTGTTTCAGGGAAAATTTTCCATTTTAGAGTAGACCATTACTTAGTAGGCTAATTCTATGAGTTGCTGTTTTTCAAGTCAGTGTTTCAAGAGTGGGAAATGTCTTCTTGGTTTAGTAACCTGTCTAAGGTGGCTTGATAATTCTGGAGCAAATACAAGTTTTAAATTGGTCTGAAGTAGCTAATCTGAGGAATTGCTTCCCAGGACTTAAAGCCTTGAAAGTAAAACTTTTTCTCTTGGCTTTTGTCAACAAATATTACCTTGTTCTCAGCTGACCCAAGCATTCAAAAGACAGTATTACCAGCTGCAGCAAGGCCTTTGGAGGATGGCAAAAGTAGAGGCAGTGGCATTTTCTAGAGACTTGGAACCATAGAGTTTGAGACATGGAAAGGGTCTTCCTGGACACTGAGTTCCACACCTTCATTTTGTAGATGAGTCATCTGAGACCAGATAAGATAATTTGTCCAGGTCACCAAAATTCACATTCAGACCAGTTCATTTGACCAGTGTCTTTCTATCCCACAGTACCTTTCCACTGGGAGAAAAAAAGACTACCTCAAATCAGATAACACCAGCTTTTTTTCTCCACAAGATTTGCTTTGTGCAGTACTTCATCCAAATGTAATCTGTGGGGTCCTGTATTAATACAGTAACAAATCGCCACAGGATTAAAGTCTTAAAACCACATGGGTTTATCTTACAGTTCTGGATAACAGAAACTCAAAATGAACCTCACTGGGCTACAACTAAGATTCCAGAAGAACTGTGTTTCTTCTGGAGGCTCAACAAGATAATCTGTTTCTTGACTTTTTCCAGCTCCTAGATGCTGCCCACATTCCTTGGCTGCTGGTTCTCTTCCAGTTTCAGAGCCAGCAATGGCTAATAGAGTCCTCACATCTGATCTGAGATCTGACATTGACCCTCCTACTGCTCTCTTCCACACTTAGTGACCCTTGTGATTATAGCCGGCCCCTCACATTTTATGGTCAGCTGATTAGCAATTTTAATTCCTTTTGCAACCTTAATTGACCTTTGTCTTGTAACATAGTCACAGACTCCAGGGATTAAGATGTGGACATCTTTGGGGGATGGGTGGGGGGGGGAGGACCTTATTCTGCCTGCCATAGGTCCCCCTGGAGAAAGAGCTAATAGTTATAATTTAACTTCTTTAAGTGTAGTCTTTGAACTGGCAACATCAACATCACCTGGAAACTTGTTAGATATGCAAATCTTAGGTTCTACCCCAGATTTGAATCAGAAACTCTGGGTTTGGGACCTAGCAATCTGTCATTTAAGAAGCTCTCTGAGTGATTCTAACGCATGATAATGTTTGAGAATCATTGTTTGAAGTAATATAAGAACCCAGAATGAAAATTTAAGTGAATTCTTTATTTTGACTTCATACTGTTTGTTGATGAAGAACTTTACATTTTACTTGCTATTTTTACTTAGAATTTAAGGTTCTAGGAGCCTTAAGGATTCTGGATGTGCCTTAGAGCTTCTGAAGGTGCTTGGAGAACAAGCAATGCATGCCATTTCCATTTTCTCAAGTCCATATTGATCTGGGCAGCTTGATTCTTATTAATCGTTTGCTTTGTTTTGGAAGTGGCAAAGTTATGTACAATTTCATTTGGAAAAATGAACCACTTCATTTAGCAATTTAACCACTGCTAAAAATATTTCTGAAGACAACTAAATATGTCGAATATTATTTGCGTCTTTATGAATTAGGTTAAGCAGGGTTACTTCCCATGGTTTTCGTTTGTTGACTTCTGCAGCAGGTCTAGCTGAGTAAGACAAAATGCATAGCAACAGAGATACCTTGAAACTAAAGCCTTGGTAACCCTTCGTTAACATACTTAGATAAGAGAAATTTTTGAGACTGTCTATTCACCTTTAAAGCAAACAAAAGACTCTGTGTCTTTGCTTTATCGAGCGCAGACTGAAGCTCTGAGGTAGTGATTGACTTCCCCAAGCCCCACATCTAGAGAGTGGAGTTAATATGACATTATACAGCCTATGGAGGAGCCATCAGCATATCATCTGTGGCAGATTGTGGAATTTGAGTGAAAAAATGAACCACTATAAAAGCCAGAAAGCAAAAAACAAAACAAAACAAAACCCCAAATAATCAAAAGGTTTGTCCAACTGCTGTTTGCCTGAAGCTGGCATCTGAGAAGAACTTTCCCAGAAACTGGCAGCACCTGAAATTACCAAGTGTAAACATGATGGGAAGAAATAAGTATGAAAGAAACTTGAAAAATCCATGGTCTTAAAGTTTGCTTCTTGCAGCTTTGCATGAGGGCAGTTTCTTCTTTAATATGCAGAACTCTTTAAAGTAAAAGCAACAAGGGAACTTCTCTAGGACTCTCATTCCCTTCTCGGATTTCTCCTGCTTATTGCATATCTGTATATCTCCTACATATCTGCAAGGTGGACCATCCTGAATTCATCATGTTTTCTTTATTCCATCATAAGACTTTGCGGATTTATGTTAAACCCTCAAATACTTTCCTAATTGAGCATTCAAAATTTAGAAATATTAATTGAAATATCAAATGACAGGCATTGTACTAAATCCTGGGATTACAGAATTGAGCCAAACAGACATAATTCCTTGCTTCACTAAGCTTATAAAAGGCCACATACATATTTCCATGAACTCCTATATTGGATTATGCAAATACTTTTTTTTTTTTGCTTTCTACTAGCCCAATTACTCTAATCACCTTGTGACATTACCTATTTGCTGTTTTCACATTTATCTCTGATATGCACAAACTTTCAAAGTTAATATTATATTGGTCTGAAATCATATGCTATTTTAAGGGAGATTATTTAGATTATATTTCCAAGTGCCTTCAGGCTGTTTTTATTTTTATGGGGGCTGCTTCCTCTGCTTTGTTTTCTGAGCCTAATTAGGCTTGAGAGGTATCATGAAATAGGTCAGACATGTATGGATTTGAATTTTTGTTTGTCTCTGTCTCTGTCTCTCTCTCTCTTTCCCTTTCCCTATATACACGCATAAATTTGGAAATTTTAATGTACTATCTCTGAACCTCAGTTCTCTCAGTTAAAATGGGGATGATATTACCATATAAGGTGGTGATGAAGATTAAAATATATGTGTATGTGAGTGTATTTATGTATGTGTATAAATATATGCATATTATACTTTTAAATGGAGAGGTATTTATTTAAAACCATGACTGGCATATAAAGGGTTCTCATTAAGTAGCACTTGCAACTCCTCCTAGTCAATTATTCTTATTAAATGTGGACTCTTTTGGTTCCCTTTCTCCTCAGGACTACCACTGGAGTCTGTGTAAAGGTCCCTGTATTAGCCTCCTATAGTCTTTTCTCTTCAATCCTTCACTTTTAATTCCATAGGCGCTACTTTCACCATGTTACTTCCCTGCCTTGGTGCATACTGCAAACATGAAGGGACTTCAGAAAGTTCATGGAAAATGCATATTATGAAAAACTATGCATGGATTTCAAAAAAACTTTTGCACTGAAATAAACTCATACTAACTTATTATAACATATCTGAACAAAATGTAGTTTAAGGCACTAAGAAGCAGACATCTGTTTGAAAAGAGCCCCATCAGAACAACATGAATTCTGCTAAAATTAAAGCAAGAACGAATATCAAATTTATGGTGAAGCTTGGGTGGAAGAATGGTAAAATTATTGGTGCTTTATGAAAAGTTTTTAGGGGCAATGACCCAAGGAAATCAGCAGTTTAAAAATGGATAATGTGTTTTAAGAAGGGATGAGATGATGTTGAAGATGAAGTCTGCAATGACAGACCAACTACCTCAATTTGAGAGTGAAAATTCACCTTGTTTAAGATGTAATTGATAAGGACCAATGATAAGCAGCAGAAACAATAGCCAACATCAGAGTCATCTCAACTGGTTCAGTTAGCACAATTCTGGCTGAAAAATTGAAGTTGAACAAACCTCCCATTCAGTGGGTGTCAAAACCATTATGTTCAGAGGAGTTGCAGAAAAAAGCAGAGCTTTAATAGAAGTTTTAAGTAAATAGGATCAAGATCCTGAAGCATTTTTTTAATTTTTATTGATTTTTTTTTTTTTTTAAGAGACGGAGTCTTTCTTTGTCACCCAGCTGGAGTAGCTAGAATTGCAGACATGTGCCAGCATGCTCAGCTAATGAGATCCTGAAGCATTTCTTCAAGAAATTGCAACAGGAGATGAAACATGGCTTTTACCAGTATGATCCTGAAGACAAAGCCCCATCTAGCAATGGCTACTAAAACATGGATATGGTCCAATCAAAGCAAAAGCACACCAGCCAAGAGCGAAGTTTGCGGCAACAGTTTTTTGAGTTGCTCAAGGCATTGTGCTTGTTAACTGGAGGGCCAAATAATAATATCATCCTCTTATTATGAAAGCATTTACGAAAGTTAGCCAAAGCATTAGCAGAAAATGTCCAGGAGAGTCACCAGAGAGTCCTCCACCCTGACAATGCTCCTGCTCACTCCTCTCATCAAATAAAGGCAATTTTGTGAGAGTTTTGAGGAATCTTCAGGTGTCCACCTTTACAATCCTGATTTGGCTCCTTCTGATTTCTTTTTCTTTTCTAATCAAAAAATCTGTAAAAGGCACCCATTTTTTTCTTTATTAATAGTATACAAAGACTGCATTGACATGGTTAAATTCCCAGGACCCTCAGTTCTTTAGGGATGGACTAAATGGCTGGTATCATTGCTCACAAAAGTGTCTTGAATTTGATGAAGTTTATGTTGAGAAATAAAGCTTATATTCGAATTATTTATCTTTTAGTTACGTTTTTCCATGAGCATTTTGAGTCGCCTCGTTCTTATCATCCCTTGTAATACACTGTTGGGTGCTGTTGGTGCTTTATTTGGATCTTACTTATGATGAGGCTGTTTTACTCAATTTTTCTCGCAATATCCATGTATTCCGGTGATACTTGCTGCTTTTCTTTCTCTCGATGTACCATGCTCAGTTTTACTCAAACCTTTGTTTACATTGTGGCAAGATTTTAAGTTGTGTTTGAGTCAACTTTAATTTTAAAAGAAAATGCTTAAGAGTTCACTTACATGATGCCTATACTTAATATAATTTATTCAGTCTCTCTGATTATAAGCTGCAGAAATCAAACTAGCTTAGGCCAAAAAAGTAAATTATTATTTCATAGACTCCAAGTACAATTTGTATAACTAAATTGCAGAGGACAGGGATTCGCAGAGTCTTTAGAACAGATCGAACCAGAGAAAAAACATGCCTCCAAGTTCCCTCCATCTCCCATCCCTGCTTCTCATGGCCTTCTGATTTCATGCTTTCTCCCCATAGGTTTGGTTCTTCCACATCTTTAGCCCCTCATCAAAAGCCCCTCTGAAGAGAGGAGACTGATTCTCTTCCAAGCACGCTGGTCTAGTTTAGGTCAAGTGTCCACTCCTGGTTGTAGGGTCATATAATAATATGGAAGTTCCCACTGTAGTTCTCTCCCCGTCCCCCCGGTGTGTGTGTGTGTGTGTGTGTGTGTGTGTGTTTGTGTGTGGTTGGGCATGGCTGGGAGCTGTTCCCAGGTGAAGAGAGGGGAAAATGCTTCATGTTAGTACTATAGAAGTATTATTATTAACACCACCTTTGGAAGCTTGAGGATGGATTTGTGCTCTTCCAAGTCTGCCGTATAGGTAATCCTATTTTCATACAACATCCCCTTTGATATTAATGAAAGAAATATATATTATACTGACCTTGATGACCACTACCATGTCTAAAAAAGACATGTATTATGCTACTGTAACTCTACATGCAAGGGCCTTGTGAAAATGAGCTTGTGAATATAATTAATTGTTATTTATCTTTTGGATGTATCACTGGCTATATAATATGCATAGCAGTGTCACACAGTTAAAGTATCACCTGTTTTGAATATATGCTTCTTTATCAAAAAGTAACTAATGAAATCATCTTCTATATTCACCACTGACTGTTCCTGGTTCACTGCTTAACACCAAACAGCCCACCAATAATACTTCCTAACAGGTTTTTTTTTTTTTTTTGAGACGGAGTTTCACTCTTGTTACCCAGGCCGGAGTGCAATGGCGCTATCTCGGCTCACTGCAACCTCCGCCTCCTGGGTTCAGGCAATTCTCCTGCCTCAGCCTCCTGAGTAGCGGGGATTACAGGCATGCACCACCATGCCCAGCTAATTTTTTGTATTTTTAGTAGAGACAGGGTTTCACCATGTTGACCAGGATGGTCTTGATCTCTTGACCTCGTGATCCACCCACCTCAGCCTCCCAAAGTGCTGGGATTACAGGCATGAAACATTTTTTATAACTAGTTCAGCCTTTATCTTAGATGGCACTTTTTGGTAGATTCAATATTTCGAAGAACAAGAATGGTAAATATAGAACCATTTAAATATTTGTTCTCTAAAATCAAATCACATTTTTTAGATAAAGAAAGTTGTTTCTGGTCACATACTGAATTTCTGTCTAGCTTTACAATGCCCTTTTCATCTTGATAGAATTCTTGAAATTTAAGAAAATCTTTATCAAGTTTACATCTATCAAAAATAAAGAAAAGAAATTCAGGCATCTTATTCAGACTTCTACTGACCTTGAGGGTTTCTCTATAAGTTTAATAACTGAAATGAAATGTTAGTACTTAACAGTTGGAATCCTCTCCGATTTTGGTTACCACACTAAATAAGCTGCTGACACAGCATGAGAGCTTGTAAAGGATAAAAAAGATCATCTCTGGTCTGAGCTAAGACACTCTCTCCTACTGCTTTGCCCTTACATATGTCTGTGTGGGGCTAAACATCTGGTAGACCACTTATTATTTGTGAATGAGGGCAATTATCCATGGCACAGGTGTGTTATCCTCTGAAAGATCTTATTTCATTCTAATATGGACATGTCTGCAAATAATTTATGAGATGCCCTTACTTTATAGTTATCTTTCCCATGGAGAATAATTACTAAGCTGCTTTTCTCCATTTTTCCTTTTCTTTCTTTCTTTTTAAATGAAGAGTTGAATGGTGACAGGTTTCGGCTAGGATGGTATTATAGCACCTTTGGTGAAAATATGAATGCTAGCTAAAGCACTGCTTTGTCCCTGTAAACAATAGAGGAGGTGCTATAATCTTCAGCATAATCTATTTTCAAGATCACATTATTCTTATAGTCAAAAGACTCTTAGTAGCAATTTCCTTCAGTTTTTGGGCCATTCTCATTGTGTCTGTCTGTCTCTCTCTCTCTCTCTCACTCTCTCTGTCTGTCTCTGTCTCTCTGTCTCTCTCTCTCCTCTAATGTCAATAGATTAGAAGTCTGGTGGTCAGCATCATACTCATTCACTTTTTTCACATTAAAAAAATGCACAGATTCAGTTAACTTTTTTCTTATTCTTCCCGTTTTCATTGTGCATAATTTGGATCTGTGAGCAATTCCTTAAAAGTCAAGGAGCCTTTAATTCTTTTAAAATCAAAAATTATGATTTGCACTTCATGTTTGCAAATAATTAATATAGTTCATTTACAGACATGTCAGGACTTTGGACTCATTTCCTAACAGGAGGCATCCTTCTTAAAGTCCATTTGAGTTATTTGAAATTCAAAACAATGGAATTTTTTCTCTCTACACAGGCTGTGTTCTATATAAAGTATCTCCAACAGATATTTATATATTGAGATATTTATAATGTAAAAGGAAACAGAACGTATGGGTTAAAATCAGTGCCTAGTATTTAGATTATTTTGGGCAAATCATTTAACCTCCGTGAATGCAGCAAACTGGTTAAACATACGGGCTCTGGAAATACAGACCTGGGTTTGAGTGCTGGCTCTGTCTCATCACTCACCATGTGACCTCTCTTAAGCTTCAGTTTTCTAAATATATCATAGGGATTAATACCATGTCAAAGGAAGATAAATTTGTGTAAAATGTTTAGCACAGTGCCTTATAGAAGAAAGCATTAAATATGTTAGGTTATTATTACTAAGTGTTCAGTGCATATTAACCATTACCACAAGTAAATACAAAATGAAAATAATAATACTTGTCCTGCCTGTCTCAGAGGTTATTATAAGTATCAAATGGTAGCATATGTATAAAACACTACGTAAATGTAAGATACTATTTCGATATTTTATAAGCTATAGCTATCCTGTGTAAAAGAATCCTTGCTTTTAGTAGTGCCAAAATTTTGGAAATTTTTTCTTGTTCACTGTTGTATCCATAGCACTTAGTATGGTGCCAGGCACATGGTAAGAGTTCCAGAAATTCTTATTGAATGAAGTTATTGTGTTGCTTACTTTGCCACTTTTTGGAGTTTGAAACAAATTCTAATTCTTTCTTTTATCAGTGAGGATTTTTTGTCTTACTTGGTTGGAAATTATTGGGAAAAAATTGAGGTTAAATTCTGGGTTTTTCTATTGGAGGTTCTGGAGAAGGATTCAAACGGAATATAATACAGTATCATTAAAGGTGAAACAAAAGCCAATTGGAAGGCAGCTTCACCCTCACTCTCTTCCGTCTCTTAATTAGTATCGAGTGGAATTGATTAGGGAGGGAAATAAAAATGGAGCGTGATCTTGACTGAATCATATGGTAGAGGATCTGGCTGAGTCAGAGACAGGGTAAGGAGTAAGGCTGTTTTGATTTTAAAAATGAAGAAAAACATAACTGATTGTAAGGATGATGTTTTCTATTACCCTCATTTCTTTTTCTCAAAAGAGAGTAATAAATGGACCATTAAAATAGAAGTTATAACAAAATCAAAGGAAGGGAGGTGGAGGAGAAAAAGAGAGAAACAATTTTCTAACAGCCAAAGAATAATAATAATTTCTTGCAGTGAATATAAATGCATTGGTAATTGGTATCTCATGGATCTAGAATATTCTGAAAACTTTGGTCCCTCATCATCTCCATCACTCTTTTCCTACCAAACCATACTACTGCCTCCTTGAATTTTATCTGAAGAGCTGAATAGAAAGTGATCTGGTGTCCAGTTTGACTTTTATTCCAGGCAATGTTTCTGTTCTTGGAGGAAGAGATCAGTGGAAGCCTAGAGCCTTTTTAACTTAGATTAAATCACAGTATTCATTAAGTAATCTAGCGGTTCTTAACCTGGGCTGGGCATCATATTTACTTAGGAAACTTTTTAATAATATAGATCAAAAACTCTCTTATTCAGTAAATTGGGGGAATTTGTGGTGAAAAAAATTTGGGGGTTTGTATTTTTAACAGATTGTGATGCAGGTGATTTTGTTTATGAAAACCACTGATCTGGTTAAACCTAGCTATTTTATAAGGAAGAAATTTTGAATCAAGAGAAGGGAAGTCATTTCATTAATAATGTGCTGTCCTGGTATTGAATAAGATGGCAATACTCCAAGATAAGAGTTAGAAATAGGCATAACACAAAAATATGGATTTATAGAAGCAACTGAGATTCTGCATCTGACCAAATGCCAGAGCTTCTAGCAGATAATCAGTAAGTCCTCAAATTGAACTTTCCTCTCTGTTCTTCACTGAGATGTCCCAGTCATTTGCTCCCACACAGCATGTGACAGCATTGTTGGAATAAGTAGGAGCTCAAGCATAGTGAAAAAGAAATTAATGCCTCACCTGCTGGAAACACATTTAAGAAATGGTGAGGCTCTCATGTCTCCTTACATAACCTGTATTCTTATTAGTTGGGGCATTGACTACAAACATGAATATTAGTTATCTTTCTCCCATTAATTATTGTCACACAGATTTAAAGGGTCAGAGATTTGGAAGTTAATGCCTCATTCAGTGTGGGAAAAGTAACACCGTGCACTTTGGATGCTGTTTTTCTTTCTGGCTGACTGCAGACCAATTGTTTCTGCCCCATCTCAGCTGGCTGGCAAAACGCTTATTTGCATAGGGCAGCTATTTTCATGGTGGGAAGGGGCATCATCAAACTCGCTTTTGATTTCCAGTGAGGCTGTGGATCTTAGAACTGATATTCATTATATCCATCACGTTTTATGCCTGTTCTTTTTCTGTGATTAGGACATGTTCGTGTATTCTTTCACTATGACCATCTGGCTTTCTCTTGTGGCCAAAGATATTCTTTCCTCCAAACTAACCAAGAAAAGCCCAAAGTTTTTGTATTGCTTTGTTGAGAGGCAAATGATGCAGCATGAGGTAGTAAGGTAAGAAACCTGGGTTCTATTCTCAGTTAGCCATGAGGCTTGGGTGTGCTGATTACACTTTCAGAGCCTTGGATTCTTCATAAAATGAGAATAGTCATAGGCATGTGGCCTATCATCTAGACAGGTGAAATAGTAAAGAAAACCACTATAATTTGTAGTAAGTAAGGAAAGTATATTCAGTTTTGGTCATCCCCATTGGTTGCTATTTCCAAAGGAAATTGAATTTTATCATTGGACTTTTTGAGGGAAATGGTCTTATATGGGACCTTTATTAAAAATCAAGTCTAAAGTCAATTATAGACTTGAAAGTATTGAGTTCTTAACAGGTGGTGAGATAGTGTGAAGATACCACCAAGCACGTGGACCGATCAGCAGGAAAGCATCATCTGGCAGTCAGACAGGGAACAGTGGCTGGATATGCTCACCTGGCAGTGGACAGGTGGAAAGGCAGCAGGAGAGCAACACCATTGGCTCCCACGCTTGACATTAATCACATTCCTATGAAAATGCTGCAATTTTTGCAGCACACTCGTGGAAGGGAACTGTCAGATTCTATTGGATGTTCACTTACACTTTACTTAAGAATAAAACAAACAAGCTAAAAACCAACAAACAATTGTCCCAGCAACATCGTGAAACAGAATGGAAATAATATTAAGCTTATTGTGGTGATTCAAACCTTGAGAATGGGGTAATAAAGCACAGGCCTCTCTTTTGTAAGAAAAAATTATTACTGAGAGAATATTGGCTAGTATATGGCCTGTTTACTTCTTGGAGTGCTGCTCTTGGTTGTAGACATCAGTTTAGTCTCCTTCTGGGAGCATCTGGGGTGTTGATTCTAACAAAGGGATTTTCTCCCAGAAGCAGAGTGGTAGCTATGAGTAGAAGGGCAGAATATTATAATTCGCTGAGGCAATGCAACTCTATGGATTGCTCCCAAACTCTGGTTCATATCTCCTTTCCAAGGTGGTAGGGTAGATTTTCTTAAAGAGCTATGGAAATTAGCTGGACAAGTATTCAATAAAAGTTTATTAATGAATGAAGTAATGATTGACATTTCTACTTACTTCCTAGAACGCCTACTGTCTTCGGGCTTCTATCCCAATATCTACTATACTTGTTAGTGAATGACAAGTCCATTAGCAGATGGTCCCAAGTTTGCTTTGTAGTTCAACATCTCCAGGGAATTGGGCTCCTTTAGTTCTTCTGCTTTGTCATACTCAATAAGTTGTGAGTATCTCCCTTCATGGTCTCAAGATGAACTTTTGTAGCCTCCAAGCCATCATGTTATCACAAATATTTGTTCTTTGTTCTTTTTATTTTTTTATTTTTGAGACGAAGTGTCACTCTTGTTGCCCAGGCTGGAGTGTAATGGCACAGTCGTGGCTCTCTGCAACCTCCACCTCCCAAGTTTAAGTAATTCTCCTGCCTTAGCCTCCCAAGTAGCTGGGATTATGGGCACCCACCATTATGCCTGGCTAATATTTTGTATTTTTAGTAGAGATGAGGTTTTACCATGTTGGTCAGGCTGGTCTCAAACTCTTGATCTCAGATGATCCACCTGCCTCAGCCCAAAGTGCTGGGATTACAGGCATGAGCCATCACGCCCAGCCAAGTATTTGTTCTTAATAAAGAAGGAGACACAGATGGTGGCAGCTTTTCCTCTTTCACTTATTATGGAAGAAACTTGCTGTCAGAAATCTCCAGTGGCTACTTTGGCTTAAATCTCATTGACCAAGATTGGCTTACATATGTGTATTTTACTAGTCACTGGAAAAGGAGAATGAGATTCCCATGATTGCATTACATCAATCCTGATTCACATACAGGGGTTAGACAAATCCTCTTTCCCCCAGCAAAACTGTTGTTTATAGAGGAAGTAGGAAATAGTTAAAATCTGCATAATCCTTGATGGCAGAACCTGCATTATCCTGTCTAGTTTCCCTGAGCATCTAACAAAGTGCTTGATCCATCATAGTCTCAGTGATTTATTAAATGAATGGTAAATGGATGGATCCAGAGAGCAAGTCAATAACAAATAATTGAGTCCAATGTAGGTTACATTTTTTTTTTTTAAGAAATTAACTATTCCAGGCAGGTAATACATATCATTTCTAACTCTTTGATAATCCATAAAGTAAGTTTTCAGATCCACATTTCATGTATTGAGAAACTAAACAAAGAGGTCTTGAGCAACTTGCCTAGGGTTATAAACCTAGAAAGTGGCAAATCCATGTGGTTCCCAAATTAGTCTTCTTCCATAATACCATAGTGCCTCTTTATGTTGGCATATAGTTTTTGGTTCATTTAATGTCCTCAAGGCCTAGGGTATCTGTGGTAGAAACTGAAGTCTTCAGGTTGTATCTTCTCTAAGCACCTGTTTTGCATATGAATCAAACTGAATGGGAAGAGAACAAGCAAAGTGAAAAGGTTTCTGGTGAAAGGCAGATAATCTATCACTTTCTAATGAATAATTTTCTCACTAATCTTTCAACCTGTCAAAGACACTTGCCTAGCACCTAAGTTTGAGCCAAGGTAAAACAAACTAGTGAAGTGAGAAGAGAGAATATATAGAATGAGAACTCTTATTCCTGATCAGTACAGACAAAGGCAATTTAGAGTCAGTACTTTGGGGCATTCCTGACAAAATTACTATCATTTCTCACCTAGACCATTGCAAAGGCTGTAACTGGCCCTACTTGGGTCTTTCTCCAAATGGTAGCCCAAGTGGTTTTTCAAAATCAAATCTTTTGTCACTCACCAGTTTAAAAGTTTCATTGGCTTTTTATTGTGTTTAGAATTAAAACTAATGGGACTTGAATACTCAAATTCTCTCTTAGGCCTGGCCTTCCTTAGCACTGTCTTCATCCTATACCACCCACCGTTACTCTCAGCCCTGGCTGACTTCCATCACTCTTTCCACCCCTCACTCACTGAATTCCCTTCTAGTGAGGATTTTCCTGCACTCCTCCCTGACTGGAATACTCAATCCTGAGGGAGGTTGACTTATTCAGCCTTTAGGGCTCAAACATCAGTGCCCTAACAGCCCCACCGATATCCTCAGTTTAAGTTTCTTTATTCTGTTCTCTTAGAACCCTGTTTCCTTTATTTTTTCCCTTAGGATTCATTTCACTTTGTGTTTATGTACTAATTTACATGACTGTTGGTTTGATGTCTGCTGCTTTTTATTTTTTAAATAGCTTTATTGAGATTTAATTCATCTATAATACAATTCATTCATTTACAGTATAAACCTAACAGTTTTTATTGGTTCACAAAGTTGTACACTTACCACTACAATCAATTTTAGAACATTTTCATTACCCCCAAAAGAAACCCTATAACCATTAGTAGTCATTTCCCATTTCTTTCCTTCTCTTTTACCTATCCTCTCCCCACAGTGTCCCCCTAGTCTGCCCCAGGCAAGCACTTTCTGTCTGTCTATATTTGCTTATTCTGAACATTAAAAAACATTCTTTCTAACTGTAATTATATATCTTTTGACCAACATCTTCCATCTTTTTCTGCCCTCTGACTTCCAATGCTCTGGCAACTAGCATTTTACCCTCTACTGCCTCCCCTCCTGAGTCAGTAAGGGGTAGCAGGGGCATAGATGATGGAGGCAAACAGGCTGTGTTCAGAGTACAGCTCTAATACTTAACAGCTGTGTGACCCTGGACAAGTTACTTTCCGTGCCTCACTTTCCTTAACTATAAAATGGGGAATATAATAGTATCTACCTCTTGTAGGATTGTGAGGATTGAATAGACTAATATAGATGTAAAGTACAGAGAACAGTGCCTGATGCACTTTACATACTATTTAAAATGACTAGCTCTTTAAAAACATGTCTATTAAGCTCATCATTGTAATCTCACCATAACCTTCATCAGAGGGCACCATACCTGTGTGTAGCAGATGCGTGGCAAACATTTGTTAGATGAATGGATAAAGATAGGAATGTCTATTTTAACACAAATATCTTTTTTTCCCCCAGTCATTGTTACAACCTTTCCATAGTACATGAAAAATAAGGAACGGCTGGCTTTTATAGATTGAAAATGTTAGATCTTAATATCCATCCAGGCTATTTGGAAACCTAAATAAATCTTTAAGTTTTGGCTTGATGCTGAATGAAATTGGTGCTTGAATCAGGATAGGCTTCCAGCCCACATACATAGAGTAATCTCTGAGCCCTGTTATAGCTCAAAAATAGGACCCAGCTTACTTTTATTTTAGCAGACTTGTCAATTATATTTGACATTCTGGGTGAATCTTTTTTCTTTTCTTCCATTGGAGAGTTTCCAAATTTGTGCTATCTAATTGGTTGGCCTTTAAAAATTTACTGAATTTCTTGGAAGGACTATTGATGAAGCAAGGTAGGTATTTTCAATGTTTTCACTCACTCTGTCTTTGGCTTCATGCTTTTTCTCGGTAACATGTAAGGTCTCAGCTTGCAGACCTGTTCAAGTCCTGTGTGAAGGGGATAGGCAAACCAAGGACATTGATGACCCCACAACCAGCAGGTGGAGGAGACAGGGCTTTTGGTTTATTCATTGACTTGTTTATTCTTCTTTACTCATGAATTTTATCTGTATGCAAATAGGAATTCTGAGCCAAAGATCACGAAGACAATGAGATAGGAAGTAGGCTGAAGACTGGTGATTGAACCCTGCTACAGGATTCAGGTTGCAGGTGGTGAGGTGGGAGGGCAGGGTTGGGGAGAAAAGGAGAAAAAGAGTGAGAAGAAAAGAGCCTGCAGATGAGTAAAGGAAAAAAAATACAAATAAATTTTTTAGAAACATCCTTTAAAAATGTATTCCAGGACAGACAAGCTTTTTTTTTTTTTACTGGCAATAATGCATTTGAAATGCATTATTCAGAGAACACAATATTACCAAAGTCAACATGTATGGTGACAACTTTGCCTGTTGCAGAAAGAAAAAAAATAGCGATGTGGAAGTGCTTCAAGTAAATGAAAATGAATCCAGTTCATAATCAAGTAAAAATGTTACGGGTCCAGAGCCAGAGAATATTCTTATAGTGGGCTTTTTTCAGCACCCTAAATTTAACCAGATGGAATGCTTTTTAAAGAACCACCCTATTCAAACTTTGGAAGTGAAGAATTTGTCTTTTAATGGTAAATTTGCATTCCATCAAAAGATGGAACACATCATCCTCAGCTTACTTATTATCCAGAAATAAATGATAATTTAATTGATTTTATTTCATGGTCTATGATGAATACCTAGGTTTCAGAAAATTTATTTCAGACATGACCAAGTAGAGGTACACAAACAACATGAGTTGAGACACATGAAAAATGTGAGCTCCATTCCTGGTATACTGAAAGCCATGTAACCACAAATTCTTGTTGGTTTTAATATGAATATCCTATTTCACAAACCCCAAATAGTGAGGTTAGAGAGAGAGTCCTCACTACCCTGAATATGGAAAAATTAATGCAGCTAAACTATTAGTAAGGGCAGATCTAGTTGCTGAAATGCAAATAGGTCAACAGCAAGTTAATATAATCCAACAGAGAACCATGGGATTTGTCAAAAATTCTTGGTTTGAAAGGAGTCCCATATGCTACTGAAATAGCATCATAATTTTCTGATAGCTATGACAAGTGGAAGCGGTAGTGGTAGAATAAGTGCCCATGTTGCTCTAATTTCTATACAATGGGTTATGCTTTTGTCAGTCACCAGGTTGATTTAGACATCTGTTGGTAATAGTGGTAAAGACACAATTTAAACAGTCAACAAATACTTATTGAATGTCAACTATGTGTCAAGCACTGTGGTAGGTGCTGGGAATGTGAGGGGCGGTAGATAAAAAGGGAACTAAGGCACTTGCTTATTCTTGTGGAATTAACAAACCTACTGTGGGTTATCCAGACATGGAAAGAGTCATATTGTGCTTCAGGCATTACTTGAGATATACACATAATCCAATGTGGTCTAGAGAGGGCAGCTACTCCTGCCCTACTGTGAGTGAGAGAAGATTTGCCCAAGAAGAATGTATTTGAATTGGACCTTTGCAAGTGATTAGGATTTTGTTGGGCCAAGAAGGAGGAGGCAGAAAGAGCATCCAAGCATAAGAGAGGTGTTTCCAAAGTCCAGGAGGTTTGATAACTCACCTGGAATTGGCAGGTAAAGTTGATTTGGCTAGATCTGTGTGAGGAATAACATCGCATTTGAGCCTCGTGTTATTCAGTTTGGGCTTCTGTAACAAAGTTCCATAGGCTGGTGGCTTATTAACTACAGGAATCTATTTCCCACTGTTTCGAAGACTAGAAGTCCAAGATCAGGGTGCCAACATGGTCAAGTCCTGGTGAGGACCATCTTCCAGTTCACAGACTGCTGCCGTCTGGTTACATCCTCATATAGCAGAACGAGGACTGGAGTGTTTTCTAGGGCCTCTCTTTCATGCAGGCACTAATCATATTCATGAGGGTGGAGCCCTCATGACCTAATTTCCTCTGAAAGGCCACCCCCTAATATCATCACGTTGGGGTCTAGGTTTCAACATACGGATTTTGGGGAAACAAAAACATTCTGTCTGTTGCAAGACAACCCTATAAGGTGGCTAGACATGATCATCTCTAGTATATGAATGAGAAAATTGAGGCTTAGGGAGGTTGAGCAACTTATGAACATCGCCTAGCTTGGGGTCATCTCTACAACTTCAGTTTCACAATCATGAGTCATAGTTTTACACAACACAGCTGAATTTTGTTCCATGATGTTAAAATGCTAACATTGGGAGAACACATGATATCTAAATAAGAATAATGCTAACAGGATAAACCTCCAAATTATTCATGACATGTAAGCCTGCCTTCTGCCACCCAGCACACTTTTGTTTACCAACTTTTGTCAGAAAACGACCTTTTTTTGAAATATATTGAGATGGGTGGCTTCCTTCTGAGGTTTCCTTCAGAAGTAAGTGGTGTGCTTAAACATAAGACCAACTAAATGGCTCACTATAATATACTGATACACCCTAAAGAATAACATTATTGCATCTTTATTTTATAGACAGGATCTCATTGTGTTACCCAGGCTAGAGAGCAGTTGTGTGATTATAGCTCACTGTAACCTTGAACCCCTGGGCTCAACCTATCCTCTTCCCTCAGCCTCCTGAGTTGCTAGGACTGCAGGCACACACTACCATACATGGCTTTTTTTTTTAATTTATTTTTTGTAGAGATAGGGTCTTGCTATTTGATCAGACTGGTCTTGAACTCCGGGCCTCAAGTGATCCTCCCACTTCAGCCTCCTGAGTAGCTGGGACTGTAAGTGAAACTCACTATACCCAGCACCTAAACAGAAGTTTAGTCTGTATCATGGAAGAGAGCCAAAAGATGGATAAGAGCTCCTGGCCTAGGAGCATGAAAAAAGATTCTTCAGAGGAGAGGTTGAAACATATTTACTGTGTGAAAGAAGTAAAACACAAGTCTTTTGATTTATCATCTAGGAAAAGGAATAAGAAAGCAAAGCCTAGGAAAGGAAATACAGTCAAAGGAATAGGAATTATAATAAATCCTTAGAAGTGGCTTAATGAGGTCAGGGAAGGAGACAGGACAAAAAGGAAAATATGTTAGGAGAATAGACTCCATTAAGTGGTCATTATAGGAAGAAAGAAATCCTCTGGGAAAAATTGATGACCTATTCAGGAAAAAGAAAGGCAGGCTCAATCCCTAGAATAAGACACACTACACTCCAAATGGTGTTTTTGACCCTTAGAATTCAACATGATAGTCAAATTGTGCTTTGCTACTGGCAAGATCTCCAAATTTAGATAATTTATACAATGTATAATTATAAAACACTATCCTAAGAATTGTAATTCTATCACATTTCCATTTGAGACATTGTGTAATCACTAAAATAAGAGCAATAAAACAAAGGAGAAAAAATTTGAAATTGTTTTAGAAAACAAAAATTCTTTTGTGCTGTATTTCTGGAACATTTTGGTAAATATGTCAATAGCAAAGCATATACATTAATTATATCACCTACAAACAGAATAAAATGGAAGACCACATAAATCTAACTTCAGGTTCATTGAAAATAGTCTATTAATATCTAAAAATTATACTGCCTTCTATTTGAGCCATTATATTATAACTTAAATGTGATTTGCAATAAAACTAAAAGAAGAAAATATCAAAATTACATTGGCAAGACAAAGAAACATCATCCTGTGGCTCTGGATTTTCAGGAGACTCATTGGGAGGGGGGACCAATTCAAAAGGTGAGCCACTTCTGTTTTTGGATTGTGTGGCAGAGGGCCAAATCCAACAGTTGCTGTTGAGACACTTTTTGTTGGTGGAGGAGGTGCTGCGCTAGAGAAGTTCCTCAGTGAAAGTGATTTCTGGGAGATTCCTCTTCTTAGGAGTTTCCCCCTGAGATCCATCTGATGGGTTGGGGAAAGGGAGTGTCATGTTCAGTTTTGTGTGTGTGTTGGGGAGGCGGTGGGGGGTGGTTGAATCTAAAGACAGTCCCAAATATCTGCTCTAGGACAGCACTCGAGCACTAGGACAAGCTCTGTCTTATGGAGAAGTTGCTGCATCAGGACAGGGCTGGCCAGATGGATGGGTCCTGATCCTGTGGTCCTGACCCAGGGGAGATGCTATCTTGTCAAAATCTGACACTGGACCCTGGAAGCCTGATGTTCCTCCTTCCTTAGGGACTTGGTTGTCTAGGAGATTCCCTGGTAGTCCTTCCTAGCCAAATGCCCTATTTGGGACATTGAATACATGACAATATTTTTAAGGCATTTAAATTATTCCTCAATATATTTTTTTTTTTTGCCTGATACGTGTATTTTCTTTTCTAAGCTAACATGACTTCTTTCAACCTACAAAGCTGAATTTCATTATAGTGAATGATGCTTTTGACTTTTTCTGAAAGAATTTTGGCATACATTTTGTAAGTGTCCAGCTCTTTACATACATGGCTGATCTTTTCATCTTTCTTGAAAAGATGCTCTTTTATTTTTCCAGGATAAATTCTCCATAAGTTGGATATTTAGTTAAAATTCATTTCCTCAGTGCAGTTCAGAAAGGAATAGAAATTTCTTCTTTCCCTTTCTGACTGCAGCTAAGTTTTCTCAGTTTTGAGACTTTGAATATATTCTTTAAGTGCATCAGTTATGTTATTTTGTTCAGTTAATTCAGTATACATTTGGTTTCTGTTATCTCTGAGTTCTTACAAGTTTAACTCAGCTTCATCAATCAGTTTCTTCAAAACTTCTTTGGATTCATTGTCTAAGAGGTCTCCATTTTCTAATGCATTCATTATATCCAGTTCAGCAACCCAAATCTTTTATCCAAAGCATTCACCCTGAGTCTTCATCTGATTTTCTTTACCATTTTGATGTTTTTCAATCTCACGCATGCTTTCCTAATTTTTTGATGTGTTTGCTCACTCATCTTTTCCATTCTTTGGCTACTTATGAAAATAGCTTTGTACTTCCCCAAATATTAGAATATTCATTCAAAGCATCCTTTAGTATTGTTTCTCTCAAGTTGTGCTTCATTATTTGTGATATATTTTGAAGGCAGTCTTGTTAGCAGCTACTTGAAATGGAATGAGTTTTTAGGTATCTTTTAAATTCTGAAACTTTCTTGAAATGTTAGCCATTAGAATAACCTGTTATAAGTATTTAGATTTAACTTCTTCACAAAATCTACATTTTAAGCCCAAGTCCTACTTTGTATTATAGCTTAATTACTATTCACAAAATTAAAAGAGAAAAAAATAAAAATTAGTGGAGAGATAAAAAACCATTTTTTTGTGGCTCTGGATTTTTGGAAGTAGACTCATTGCAAAAGAAGATGTACAAATTAAGTAAGGTGTCTGTTATCATTAGCTGTAGAGGAATCCAAATTAAAATCACAATGACATACCATTTCATATCTAGTAGAATAAAAAAAATTTTTTAGAAATTGAATTCTCCAAATGTTACTTAGAATGTTGAACAATTGGCACTCCCATATATTGCTGATAGGACTTAAAATGGTGCAGCCACTTTGGTAAAAACAGCAACAACAACAACAACAACAGCAACAATAAAACCTGGCAGTTTCTAAATGAGGCTAAACAATAGACTAGCCATTCTAGGAATTTACCCAAGAGAAATGAGTACGTATGTCCACATAAGGACTTGTAACAAGACTGTTCACAGCAGCTGTATTCATTATAGCTCTGAAATAGAAAACCCCAAATGTCCATCAACTGAAGAATGGGTAGACAACTTTCTATATATTTTATACAATGTATACAATATTTCATACAATGAAATACTACTTAGCAATAAAAAAAGGAATGAGCTTCTGACTTGCACAACATGGACGAATATGCATTATGTTGGCTGAAAGAAGCCAAACACAAGAGTATATATTACACCATTAGATATGTACAAAGCTCAAGAACAGGCAAAACAAATCTGTGATAGGAGAAATCAGAATAGCGAGTACCTGTACAGGAGGATAGGGTGACGGAGTATGCGCTCTTAGCGCTTTCTGGGGCAAATGAAACTGTCTATAACTTGATTGTTGTCACATAGGATTTAACATTTCTTTCACATTTAATTGAATTGTACATTTGCACATTTTACCTTACTAAAATAACTGGACTCGGATTACTTTTGCTGAGAGGGTGCAATCAAAGCTTTCTAAAGCCATGTGACTGCATCTGGATGAGAACTGGCTTTTTAAGGATCCTTTGACATCTGGGGAAGAGCAATTGAGAAAGTATTAACAGAGCTTGAGCACTCTTGCTTTCAAGAAAATGGGTTGATCACAGCTTTCAGCTGCTCTTCTGTTACCTTCATAGCATCTCCTGCTGCTACTCGCAACCAATATTTAAAGGGGGGAATTTATGTGAGAAAGACAGTCTCACATAAATTTCCCAAAATTAAGATCCTGTGGGAGTGGGTGGTAGAAGAAACAGTGGAAGAGAAAAAAATGAGAGCAAATATGGTATTTAGCTTAAGGGAAGGAAAAAACTTGTTAGAATATTTATGTAAACAGAGATTTTGCTTAGAATTGAAAGAAATTGAACTGGAGCATGAGGCAACAAAGAAATTAGGGGCAGGTGAATTAATACTTGCCAGCAAGTGAGAAGTGCTTCCTATAAGCATTCAGGCCAATCCTCTGATATTTAATGAATCATAGGTGTAAAAACGAAGTCTATGATATTGATCTGCTATATATACTAATTTACCAATGAGTTAAAAAAATTCAGGTTCCAAGTGAGTTTAATATTTCTACCTCTAAAATATAAATCATTCCACATATTGTGTGTGTTCATATATAGGATATATCTAGAATAGGGAAAACTGTAGAGAGAGAGAAAACAGATTAATGATTGCCTTGGGCTGAGCGGGCATAACTAAGGAGTACAGTGTTTCTTTTTTGGGGGGGTGATAAAAATATTCTAAAATTGAATGTGATGCTGCTTTTAAAACTCTGTAAATATACTAAATGCCACTGAGTTGTAGATTTTAAATGGGTGATTGTACAGGATGTGACTATCTCAATAAAACTGATAAAAATGTCAACTATTTAAACCACACTGAATAGGCAAATAAAAAATACAAGTGACTGTATTGTTTGTGAGCAGATTTCATATGTATCTATGATTTCATTGAAGGTTTATAGGATGGAAATTTATCAATATGTTATCAAAGTTATCAATATGTTAAATTTTCTATGCATGAAGAAACAAACTAAGATATAACATATTAAATCTTAATATAATAATTCCAAAAGAAAGATCACCTCAAAAAATGTCACTGTGTGGCAGACAAGTAGATGATATTAAGATCTCAACTGCCTTTTTCTTGAAAAGATTATTTGTGCTAATGTAGGCAAGTGAACTCATACACATAGCCTCTGTTTTGCAGCCCTGTTTTAAGAAATGAGGATGTAAACATACATAGTATAGCTCACAAAGGGACACTATTACACTTTATTGTGTATAGTTACAGTACCTGAGAGGTAGAAGGTGGTCAATAAATGGTTGCTGAATACCACCTTTGACAATTGTAAATCACCATGAAAATATAGCATATTAATTACTCTTTGAAAGCAGCGACTAAGTTTTGTAACTCTTTGTTCTGTTCACAGTGCCTTTTACAAGTCAAGACTGAGAGCCAAGGAGTGTAGTGGAATTAATTCCCACTGGTTTGGGAATGAGACATGACTGAGTTTGAATCCCAACTGTCAGCTCAGGCTAATTACTTACTGCTTTAAGCCTCAGTTTTCTTCATAAAATGGGGAGACCGTAACTCATAGAGGAGTTGTGAGATTCAAAGCAAAGAATGTAAAGAGCCTAGAAAAATCCTGGCATATTTAAAGTGCACATTATATTTAAGTCATTTTCCTCTGTATTTAAGGAATAAAAAACTCACCATCTTATTCAAATGTAGATATGAATTATTCCCAAATCAAGTATTTAAGTATGGATTATTTTTGGAAGCATTATGATAAAATTATTGTTAAAAAACATTTTGGGTGAAGCATATTCGAAATGTAAGAAGATAATGATTAAAGTATTCTAGAAAAATACAAATAATTTTTCAAAAGTCTATAGAAGGTTTTTCTGAGCATGGCATGAAGACAGATGCAAAGGGAAATATTGGTAAATTAAGATACCTAAGAATTTAAGTTTGTACATAGAAAAATCACAGTTAACAATATTGAAAGGCTGCAAACAGAAAAAATTTGATTTATAAGGCTAATATTTTAATATATATAAAGCCCCTGCCAATCAATGAAAAGTCAAGCAAATTAAAAATAGGTAAAGAGTAGGGGCATCCAACAGATGAATTACAAAAGACTAATAATCATGTAAAAATTCATATTTACTAATAATTTTAAAGTGTGAATTTAAAATTGATGTTCATTTTTGCCTATATATATATTCCAAAGATGAGAAAGAGTGCTATCTGGAAGATATACCATTTTATGAAGAAAACTGAGGCTTAAAGCAGTAAGTAATTAGCCTGAGCTGACAGTTGGGATTCAAATATGCTGAACTAAATAAAACTAAAAATATAACATATCAAAATTCATGGGACTCAGCTAAAGCAGTACTGAGAGCAAAATTTATAGCAATAAATGCATGCATTACAAAAGGGAAAAAGCCTCAAATTGATAATAAAAGCTCCCATCTTATGAACCTAGAAAAATCAAAATAAACCCAAAGTAGAAAGAAATAAATAATAAGTATAAGCAGAAACCAATTAAATTGAAAACAGCAAATCAATAGAGAATATCAATAAAACAGTGAACTAGTTCTTCAAAATGACAAATAAAATTGATTAACTTCTAGAAGTACTGGTATAGAAAAAGAAGAAACAGATTACCAATATCAGGAATGAAATAGGTAATACCCATATATACCCTGAAGACATCAAAAGGATAATAGGGGATACTATGAACAATTCTACAGATATAAAGTCTACAACTTAGGTGAAATGGACTAATCCTTGAAGAATAAACTATTACACCTCACCCAAAATGTAATAGATAATTTGAATAGCCCCCATAACTACATAGGAAATTAACATTTTAATTTAAAAACTTCCCAAGATAGAAATTTCCAGCCCCCAGTGATTTTACTGGAGAACGAATTAACACCAATTTCATACAATCTTTCAGAAAACAGAAGAGAAAGGAGTATTTTCCATCTTATTTTATAAGGCCAGAATTATCTGGATACCAACACTAGATAAGGCAATGTCAATCTCAAAAAAAAAAAAAATAAGAAAAATACAGATCAAGATTTTCTGCATTTAGACACAAACATCCTCCATAAACTATTAGTAAACCGAATCAACAGATATAAGAAGATTAAAACACATCCTGAAATGGGTTTATTCCAGTTATGCAAAGCAGGTTCAGTATTTGAATATCAGTTGATGTAACACACCATGTTAACAGGCTAAAGAAGATAAATTATATGACCATATCAATTGATACAAAAAAGCATTTGACAAGTTCCTACACTCTTTCAAGTGTTCCTTTCATTGATAAAATCTCAGTAAGTCAGTAATAAAGAGGAATTATTGATAATAATTGATATTATCAATTATTAAGTGCAACTTGATAAAGAGCACTACAACACTACAAAAGACCTACAGCTAAAACTCTACTTAATGGCATAAGACTGAATGCTTTCCTTTTAAGATTAGGAACGAGGCAAGGATGTGGGTTCTTACTGCTCTTATTTAACATGGTTCTGGAAGTCCCTTATTCGTAATAGCCCCAAACTAATAACAACCAAAATGCTCCTCAATAGGGCAATGTTTAAGTAGTGGTACATCCACACCATGAAATACTATTCAGCAATAAAAAGGCAAACACTGTTTACAATGTGATAACTTGGATAGATCTCAGGGTTAGTATGCTGACTGAAAAAAAAAGCCAATCTCTAAAAGTCACATACTTGGTGATTTTGTTTATGTAACATTCTTGAAATTATAAAATTATAGAGCTGGAAATCAGATTAGTGGTTTCTAAGAGTTAAAGAAGAGTTTGAGCCTAGAAGAGAGATTGGCATGGCTATAAAGGGCAACAGGAAGAATCCTTGCAGTGATAGAAATGCTGTATCTTGACTGTATCAGTGTCACTATGTTGGTCCTGATATTGTACCATAGTTTTATGTTTCCATTTGGAGAAACTGGGGAAAGTGTAAGGGGATCTCTGTATTTTTTTATGAGGACATATGAGTCTACTACTATCTCAAAATTAAAAGCTTAAAAAGCTATAAAAAATAATAAATGTTATGGAAAAATGGGCACACTCATATTTTTCTCTTATAATAAGTGCTTCTACATTTTAGAGAAAAATATGAAAATAACTCGATTTAAAAATTGCATATATATATATTTTATTTTTTATTTTTTTAAATTTTTTTTTTTGAGACAGGGTCTTGTTCTGTCACCCAGGCTTGAGTGCAATGACACAATCTTGGCTCACTGAAACCTCTGCCTCCCAATTTCAAGACATCCTCCTGCCTCAGCCTCCTGAGTAGCTGGGACTAGAGTTGCATCACACCACAGCTGGCTAATTTTTGTGTGTGTTTGTTTGCTTGTAGAGACAAGGTTTCACCATGTTGCCCAGGCTGATCTTGAACTCCTGAGCTCCAGCAATCTACCCACCTTGGCCTCCCAATGTGCTGGGATTACAGGCATGAGCCACTCCCCGCCACCCCCACCCAGTCCCCAAATCGCATCTTTAACCAGCAATTCTACTTTTAAGACTTTGTCTTTAGGACATCCCTTTGTACAAATAAAATGTTTATTTTGGCATTTCATGTGTGGACTGAATGGTATAAATTATAGATAGATAGATAGTTCTAGCCTATCAGTAGGGTATAGGTAAAACTAGAGTACATTCATGTAAGTGAGTATTACACAGCCATTATAGTGGATCAGGTAGGAAACATGGCCAGAAAAATAATTATAAGGTATTAGTAGTTAAAGAAAGCAAATTCAGAGCAACACTGTTTTCTATTCTTGTAAAATAATAGTAGCATGTGTGCTTATACAAACACAGCAAAAAAATCAGAACAAACAGAGATTAAGTTGTAAACCATTTACCGTCACTCCCACCCTGGGGCTGGAGTAGGATGACAGTACAAGAAGTTGTCGCTATTTATATATTCCTATGTTGTTTTCATTTTTCATTAGGTATGTTTGCTACTCTTATAATAAAAAATAGTTATGACATAAGCAATTTATAACAGCACAGGGTTTTACAGTTGAAGAGACACCGTTTTATGTATATGATTTCATTTAATGAGCAAACAGCCTCACAAGGAGGATAAGTAGACCCAGTGTGTGAAATGAGGAAATAGATGGTCCCAAAGATTGACTAACTTGCCCTAGGATTCTTAGCTGGTGAGTGACAGAACACAGATCTAGAGTCTTTGGCCCATGCTCTTTGCAGGCTGATCCATTATTATACTGCTTATGGATTTCTTTTGCCTTCTCACACCTTCTTGGATACTAGAATGATTCTCTTATTTCTTTCTCTTTGCCTTGTAGCCTATCAGTCAAGACCACATCCATTCAAAAGCTTATAGAGCAGAAGTAGGCTCCGACCACTTGTTCAGCTTGTGTCCGTTGCTGCTTTGCTCTGTTCCACCTTGCACTGGATGGCTTGCACTGCATTTAAAGGTATGTTGCACACCACTAAATGTTCTTCAGCCGTGGGCCTTTTATATACCCAAGGAGATCTTATGTGATATTGAAGGCAGAGGCAAGTTCACGATTTCTTTGGTTGTCTCCTTACACATGGAAAATACAGTGCTCTGTTCAAAACACACTTATGGCAATTCACTATTAGCTTAACATCATCTTCAAAATTGGCATCTAAATGCAACTCATGAAGGATACAGTATTCTTTTTCATTGGCTAACAGTGAAAGTAAGAGAATCACAGAAGGCCCCCAAGTTGATAAGGGTAGAATTCCTGTATTGTCAAACTGAGAGCTACTTCCCTCTGGAAGTGTAGTGAAATGAATTAAACTACAAAGCAGCTCATTAATAAGATTTTTTCATTTAAAAACAAAACATTATTTTGCCAATAGCTGCTTTTATGGTATATCTTCTACTCACACTAAATTTATTGGGCTTCTGTTAAAGAGGGAATCTGACTGTGTTGACAAGTTGTTTGACCCTGAAACTGTGAAAGTTCAACTCTCTTGCTGCCAATTTGACCTCTCATTAAAACTTTTGGCTCCTGCCTGCTTCTGGTTATGTTAACCACAGGGTGGGTTTTTCTATGAACTTAAAGGATAAAGACCAAAGTTTTGAAATCTGATCATCATTCATAGTCCTGTTTATGATCTCTTACCACAAATGATCTGTTAGACTGCCTTCTATTAATCAACTCTTGAAGAGGAGGAGGGAGTCACTTTGCTGTATCTTTTGTGCATAGGAAGGTTCCCCTTCATTTAACCTTACTGGAAGAGACTGCAATAATCATTTCTCTTGCTGATGGGTGGCCATTGTATTATTGTTTGCTCCCTCATTCAAGTTGGTGGGTGGCATTTATAGTGTGTGCATTCCATGCTTCTGATGATTGAGGGGTAAGGATTGGGTAGGAGAGGTACGGTAAGGAGGCAAAAGCTACCTCTGAGATGAGATTCCGAAATAAACTGAAAGGGTTCTTATCCTAGCAACCTTCAAAAAATACATAGAAACACATCTGTCCCTTATTTTTTCAGCTTGCTTTATGGTGAGTCATTCAAGTTCTTAAAACCATACAATTACACATGCTAGCAGCAGGGAAAAAGAGTCGATAATAAACCTGGCAGGGGTAATTTAACCAAACCATGCATATCAGTGGTTTATACCAAGAAGGGAGATTTAGGAATTCTTTTTAAGATACATGCTTGCATGTGTGCACACACTCACAAATACATGCAGATCCATAGGCATATATATTATAAAGTTATATATATGCACACAACTACACATGCCATATCTAGAATGTTCAGAGGAAAATGTAAATGGGGATATTCTATCAAAGAAATGCAATGTAAGACAAGTGTGGTTATAAGTTTAGAAAAACAGAATTCATTTGTATGTGCTAGGTTATCATACTCCTGCAGTTAGGTAAATAAATATTCTCTTCTGAGAAAATTATAATGAAAGAAATGTTAACAGTTTAAGAAACAAAGAAAAACTGAATATATCCAGATTGTTGCTTTCTTTAAGGAGATGAGTAAGGGCACAAAAGCTTACTTATACTGACACCATTGCATTAGCTAAATTCCACTATGTATTTTTAAATAATCTGTTAGTAAATATCCTTTGTTCTGAAGCCATTATTTGAAAAAATGTGGAGATTAATATATCATGGAACATTATCTATATGCTGTAAACAAATGAGGAAACAGACTAGTTATAGATATAACATCTTTCAGAAGAAGAAACTTAGCACTGGGTCCTAGGCTGTCTCTTTAACATATTTATTATAGTTAACTTTGCAGATGTTAGTCAGAAAGCCTTAGAGGTTCAGGGGAGACCCATATTATGTAAAATTTAACCATAAGATAAAATTCTTAGACTTTATCACTTATTCTTACAAAATAGTTCTTTGAGTCATTTTTGTTCAAATTGTGATTTACCATAGGATGGGAAAGTTAACTATTGATTTTCTCCCAGCTTATAATTATTTTAGCATTTAAAAAATGTTTCCTACATTTAAAAATTATGTTTTTGAAAATAGTTGATAAAACCCAAAATGTGAGGAAGACTTTTTTATTCCATAGAATTTATTCCTCACCTACAGCTCATCAGATCTTTAGCTTCTCTATCCCTATTCTTTCTCATTGTTCAGTGTAATAAAAGAAGTCTTAAACGCATTTCTTCCCTAGGATTCTTTTAGGCATGGACCACAGACTCAAGGAGATAAATACATTATTCACACACAGACATATGCACACATCATACTTCTTTTTAGTAATCTTAAAAGGTAATTTGATTCAGGTTGTGAAGTTGTTTGCCAATTTGTCTGGTAATGTAAGTCCATCCATTATTGGTAAGATATGTTGTTATGATGTAAATATCTTTCATATATTCAACTGCATGTAATTGTATGATGATATTGGTCCTGGAAGTATTTCAAGGCACAGTTTTGCACCTGAATATGAAAGCAGGCCTAGTTTAGTGGCATACATTGAATTTGGAGTGCTTTTACTTTTTTTCCCAATTAAGAACACTCTGAATGTGTATGTGTGTGTATGTTTTTGTGCATTTTGAGAAAAGAGTTTATGCATGAATCTGGATTGAGGATACATTAAAAATATATCTACCCCAGAGCGGTTTACCTTAAATATATTTCATTTTGTACATATGCCATAATGTTAACAACTTCTTCATGTGGTGCATTAAAGTAGTATCTTTCTTTTGAAATTTAAAGTGAGTAAAATTTATTTTTGTTGATGTTTTAAATACTTCCGATTGACATTAGAAATTAAATGGTTTCCACAAACATTTTGAGGTCATGATGATTTAGAAATGTGTTGTCAAGTGTTGTCATTATTATTATTGTAAATTCCCTTACTTGACTTATTAAGGAATTAAGTAGAGTTTTTAATTAAACTTTTCTGAGTGGTTTGTTAGTCACTTTGTGCTTTTCATTAGAGCTCAGAATAAAATTGATCTGATTTTTTTTTTTGTCCTTGATCTTATATAGCATTGTGGGAGTATTTAGAACATTTAATTAACTCAGTAGGATTTCTAAAGAAACTTGTATCAAATATTTTGTGAACTCAAAGAAATAGCATGTGTGTAACAAATAACCACAGAATCTCAGTGGCATACAGAAATAAGTGTTTATTATCATACTTATGGGTTCGCTGGGGTGGCTCTACTTCAGGCTTGGGTCAAGGAGACAGATGGGATAGCTGTGCTCCCTATATCTAATTTGGGAACCTAGGAGCAGTTGATATCTGGGACAAGATTTTCTCAAGGTAAAGGCTGACAGAAAGCTGAGTGGATCCATGGCCATTAAGGGCTGGAACACTACAAATTCCACCCATATTTCCTTTACCAAATCAGGTCATATGGCTGAACATAGTATCCAATGGGGTTGGGAAAAGTTATTTGTTTAACAGGGGCAGGGAATGAATGTTTGTTAAGCCGTGATCCAATCTACCACAGAGATAGATTGGATCTATACAATCTATCCAGTATTTTTGGATTTCCTTGTTATAATTTAAGAATATACTTTGTGCCTTCACTGACTTCTCATTAGAACTAATCTTGGAACCTCCAGCCCCTCAAAGATGCCTGGCTTCACCTACATTTAAGAGGCCATGGAAATTCTTCTTACATGCAGTGTGCAGATGTTTCCTGACTTATAATTGACTGAGGATTTTTTACTTTACAGTGATGTGAAAGTTATATCCATTCAGTAGAAACCATACTTGAAGTACTCATGCAACCATTGTTTTCCACTTAGAGTGCAGTATTCAATAAATTACATGAGATATTAAAAAGTTTACTATAAAATAGGCTGAGCTTTGAATGATTTTGACCAACTCTAGGCTAATGTAAGCGTTCTAAGCACTATTAAAGTAAGCTAAGCTATAAAGTTCAGTAGGTTAGCTGTATTCAATGCATTTTTGAGTTACAATATTTTCATTGGGTTTATTGGGATGTAATCTCATTGTAAGTCGAGGAGCACCTGTATTAGTTTTCTATTGCTATTTAAAAATCACCAAACATTTGGCCATTTTAAATAATATACACTTTATCCCACAGTTTCCATTGATCGGGAATCTAGGCAGAGCTTAACTGGGTCCTAGGCTCAGGATCTCAGAGGCTGCAATCAAAGTGTCAACAAGGCTGCGATCCTTAAAAAGTTTGGGGCTGTCTTCCAACTCACGTGTCAGCAGAATTTGGGTCCTCGTGGTTGTAGAACTAAGGCTCCTGTTGCCTTGCTGACTCAGAGATTCTCTCAGCTCCTAGAGGCCCCTGCAATTTCTTGCTACACAGCCTACCCATAGTTCTCCCTCACAACATGGCAACTTACTTTTTCAAAACCAGCAGAGAAAACTGTTCCTCCAGTCTGCAAAAGTGGAGTCTTATATCATGTAATATAATAACAGGAGTGACTACCCATTACCTTTGCCATATATAACATAGCCTAACCAAGGGTGTAAATGTTCAACCCCTTTGCCATATTCTTTCAGCTAGGAGCAATCAGTGGGCTCCTCTCCACTCAAGGGGATGGGATTATATAAGGAGTTGAGTCATTGGGGGTCATCTTAGAATTCTGCCTGTCACATACCATAATCTACCAATTAAAAGCCACAAACCAGCACTTCTGCCCTTGGAAGAATCATACTTCATACAACTCTGGGAATTCCGGCTTCTTTGTTTAGTGGCCGTCACTTGATTCATGGAAAGTAGTAAGTATTCTGTAGCTCCAGGACTCACCTAAACTTCCTGAGGACTAACTCACATTCCCCAGAAATATTGGAGGAATCTTAATCTAAACCCCCAAATATTATCAGTGGTGGGATGGGCATAGAAGTGGTTAGTTTCTTTAAAAAATAGATATAAAGAAAAGAAAAAAACAACAGTAACACCTAGGTTTTAAAATCATGCCCAGCTCATGTTTGACAATCCTTCTGATAGCCCAAATACTATAAATTTAGTTGACGATAACAGAACAGATGGAAAAAACATATGGCTTGTAGGTAGTGTGTGGTGGTTGATATTTGCGGTACATTAGGGGAATTTATTTTATTTTGTCTCTTTCCTTGTGTAACTTTGTGATACTTTATCAAGTGAATTTTATAGCCTTTTTGACTTATCTCTGTTGTAGTTATTAAGCCCTCTTTGTGACTTGAATACAATATTAACAAGCGTTTTTATAATATTTAACAGCAGGCATTTAGACACATTGGCAAAAAGACTATTTCATTCAGGAAAACATATCTTTAGCCATTTGGTGTTATGTAGAATCCTTGGATAGAGATTACGCAGGTAAAAGAAGCAACAAGCAAGAATTTAAGGAGATTAATTTAATAAAGGATTAGTAAAAAAGGTCAGCTTAACTGCGATTTATTTTAGATAAGTATCTAAAATCTCAACAAAACCCTCTAGGTCTTGATTTAACAGTGATCTCTAACAACTTCACATTTTCTAAAGAAAATTTAGTCAACAGATCAGAGGATGTGCTGAAAATGCTACTTCTTTGATCCTGTTACAAGAATAAGGAAAATTTCATGTGCAGAAAATGACATAAACACATTTGTTTATGTGTGATCTTCAATTTGATTTTTTCAAGGCTAGACAGCAGCTCTGGAAACCCTGTACCACTTTAAGATTTACCACACAAAACCCAAAATTAAAATGAGACTTTATGATGTTTGTCTATTTGCAATTTCGTAATTAAAAAAAAAATCTAGATATTTATTTAAGGTTTTTTCAAACAGACAGGGCAAGATTTAAAAAAGAACATTTTTCTTTAGAGGGACTAAGGGATAAAAGTAGACTTTGGCAATTCGGTATAAATTAAATAAATATGTGTGAAAATCCCTATTCCTGTTGGCTACTTAATAGCATGTCTATAATAATGAAGCCACACTGAAAATCAAAATTAAATTATTGGTAATATTTCTTAAATGATTCATTCAGTCTCCTGGCATAACTCTTTTTTTTTTCTTTTCCTTACCTATTATATCAAGATAGAAACCCATGTTCTTGGTTATCTTAGCTAATGAAGAGCTTTCTTTGGATTTCATCCACATGACTTTTCTTTAAATAGCTGAATTGTATGGGTTCTTTTTGTCTCTCAGTTTTTGAAATCTCTCTCTCACACACAAAACCTACTAGAACAGGCAAGAAGAAAGATGTTGTCTTAGAATGGCTTATTCTCCTGTAAAATATCTATTTAGTATATATGTTTCTCCCTTAACAGTGAACACAGTGGAATAATACATTAGGCAAATTTTAAATTTCCAGTCAAAGCACATTTAGGTTTAATGAGTGATTAGTATAATTTTGAATTATTATTAAAAGAATTAAGCATGTTTTTATCCTTTTAAAACACACTTTAATTTTTAAAGCAGTTTTAGATTCACAGAAAAATTAATGGAAGGTATAGACATTTCCCATATACTCCAACCCCCACACGTATTTAGCTTCCCCCATTATCAATATTCTCTACCAGAATGGAAATATTGTGCATATTTTTTATAATTGATGAACCTACATGACACATCACTATCACCCAAAGACCATAGTCTACATTAGGGTTCACTCTTGGTGTTGTACATTTTATGGGTGTAGACAAATGTGTAGTGTCATGTATCTACCATGATCATATCATACAGAATAGTTTCACTGTCCTAAAAATCCTCTGTGCTTCTCCTAGTCATCTTTTCTTCTTCCCTAACCCCTAGCAACTACTAATCTTTTTTTACTCTCCTTAAACTCTTCCAGAATATCATATAGTTGACAACACAGTATGTAGCCTTTTCAGATTTGTTTCTTTTACTTAGTGACATACATTGACATTTCTTTATGTCTTTTCATGGATTGATAGCTCTATTCTTTTTAGTGTTGAATAATATTCCATTGTCTGCATGCACCATAGTTTATTCATTTACCTACTGAAGGATATCTAGATTGCTTCCAAGTTTTGGCCATTATGTTTCCATTCATTTCCATGAGCACGTTTTTGTATGAATATAGGTTTTCAACTCTTTGAGTAAGTTTAAACTCTGAGTAAATCACCAAGAAGGGTGATTGCTGGGCCATATGGCAAGAGTATGCTTAGTTTGGTAATAACCAAACTGCTTTCCAAAGAAGCTGTTCTATTTTGCATTTATATCAGCAATGATTAGAGTTCCTGTTGCTCCTCATCATCGTCAGCATTTGGTGTTGCCAGTGTTCTGGATTTCGGCCATTCTAATACGTATTTTCATTGCTATTTTTATTTGCATTTCCCTGACAATATATGATGTGGAACATATCTTTCCATATGCTTATTTGCCATTTGTATATCTTCTTTGCGAGATAATCTGTTAAGACCTTTAGCCCATTTTTAATTGGCTGTTTGTTTTCTTATTGTTGAGTTTTAAGAATTCTTTGCATAGATAACAGTATTCTATCAGATATGTCTTTTGCAGATACTTTTTCCCAGTCTATGGCTTGTCTTTTTATTCTCATTCTCCTGACTGCATCTTCTGCAGGGCAGAGATTTTTTTTTTTTGAGATAGAGTCTTGCGCTGTCACCAGGCTGGAGCGCAGTGGCGTGATCTCGGCTCACTGCAACCTCCAGTTCCCTGGTTCAAGTGATTCTCCTGCCTTAGCCTCCCAAGTAGCTGGGATTACAGGTATCCATCACCAAACCCAGCTAATTTTTTTATTTTTAAAAGAGATGGAGTTTCACCATTTGACCAGTATGGTCTCTATCTCCTGACCTTGTGATTTGCCCACCTTGGCCTCCCAAAGTGCTGGGACTGCAGGTGTGAGCCACCACACCCGGCCAAGATTTTTAATTTTAATGGAGCATAGCTTATAAATTATTTGTTCATGGATTTTGCCTTTGGTGTTGTATCTATAAGATTATTGCCAAACCCAAGGTCATCTGGATTCTCTCCCATGTTATCTTCTAGGAATTTTATAGTTTTGCATTTTACACTTAAGTACATGATCTATTATGATCTCTAATTTTTGTGATGGGTTTAAGGTCTGTGTTTAGATTTATTCTTTTGCATTTATAATTTTTGGGATATCTAATTGTTCCAGCACTATTTGCTGAAAAGATTCATACCATTTAAACTCTATAATTTGATAATAGCATATTTAATCCTTGCTACGGTTTGAACATTTGTCCTTTCCCACACTCACAGAAACTGAAATGTAATTGCCATTGTAACAGTATTAAGAGGTGGGACTTGTAAGAGATAATTAATCGATGAAGGCTCTGCCCTCATGAATGGATTCTGCCATTTTTGTAGAGTGGGTTTCTTGTTACAGTAATGGTTCCTTATAAAAGGTAAGTTGGCCCCCTCTTTGCCTCTATCTCTTTCCCTCTCTTGCCTTTCAGCCATGAGATTATGCAACAAGAAGGTAACAAGATGTCAGTTCTTCAATCTTGAACTTTTCAGCTTCCAAAACTATAAGCCAATAAATTCCTGTTCATTACAAATTACCATTTGTGATATTTTGTTATAGCAACACAAAATGAACTAAGACAGGAAATTGGTACTGAGAAGTGGGCTATTTCTGTAACAAATACTTGAAAATGTGGAAGTGGCTTTGGAACTGGGTAGTGGGCAGAGGCTGAAAGAGGTTGGAGGAGCAGGCTAGAAAAAAAATCAGTATTTCTGTAAATAGAGTTAAGAACAATCCTAGTGAGGGCCCAGTAAAAGAACAGAACTTTAGGGAAAGTATAAAACTTTTTAGAGATTACTTTGGAGGTTTTGATCAGAATACTGGTAGAAATATGAATGGTAAAAGCAATTCTGATGAGTTCTTTGATGGAAATAAGAAATATTAAAAATTGTAATGAAGATTCTTCTGGTTACAAAGTGACAAAGATCTTGGCTGAATGGTGTCCATATCCTAGGGCTTTATGGAAGGCAGAGTTTAAGAGCAATGAACCAGAATATCTGGCAGAAAAAATGCGTAAGCAAAATATTGAAGGAGCTATATGGATTCTTTTAACTGCATGCAGTAAAACCATACAAGAGAGAAATTGATTAAGAGATTAATATGAATAGAAGGGAGCCAGGTGCCATTCATCAAGACAGTGGGAGATTGATTCTGAAGGCATTTCAGAGATCTTTGAGGCTGCACCTCCCATTGTAGGCCAAGAGCTATTGGAAGGCAGAGCGGTTTTAGGAGAAGGGGTCAGGGTGCTCTCCATGGGCTCACTGCCCAGGGCCACCTTGAGACTATGCTTCCTGCATTCCAGTGCAGTGTTCCCTGGCTGTGCCTTCAGTTGTGGCTTAGGTGGACCTGTGTGCATCTCAGGTTGCTGCTCCACAGGGCACAAGCTATAAACCTTTGCAGTGTCCACATGGTGTTAATTCTGCAGGCACACAGCATTTGTGAGAAGTGGAGACATGGCTGTCTACCTCTTGATTTCTAAGACATTATTGGCCAGCTAGGAGCCCCATGCAGACACCTGTTGCAGAGACAGAGCTGGTAGAGAGAGTCACATTAGGGCAATGCCTAGTGGAGCCACAGGGATAGGTTGCCCTGGGACCCCAGAATGGTAGATTCACAAACATGCAGCCCCAGCCTGGGAGAGCTATAGGCACAAGACTCCAACCTGTGATAGCTGTTACGTGGGCTAAGCCCAGTACAGTCAGGAAGTGGTATTGCCCAGGGCCTCAGGGGCCCAACCCTCACCCCAGTGTGTCCAAAGTGTGCGACATGAGGTCAAGGAAGATTATTTGAGAGTCTTAAGAGTTAATATTGTTTCCCCTATTGGGTTTTGAACTTACTTGGAAGGAGTTGCCCCTTTCTTTTTGCCTGTTTCTCCCTTTTGGAATGTAAATCTCTGCCTGTTCCATCAGTGTATTTTGGAAGTAGACAATTTGTTTTGAATTCAGAGGCTCAGAGCTGGAGTGAATTTGCCTCAAGATGAATTGTGCCTTGAGTCTCACCCATATTCAAGAGATGAGACTTTGGACTCTTGATGCTGGAACAAATTAAGACTATTGGAGCTATTGGGATGAAATGAATGTATTTTGTAGTGAGAAGAACATGAGTGTTGGGTGCCAGGAGCAGAATGTTACAATTTGAATACTTGTTCCCTCCCAAACTCATGTTGAAATTTAATTGCCATTGTAACAATATTAAGAAGTGAAACCTTTAAAAAGTGACTAGGCCATAAGCGCTCTGAGTGGATAATACCATTGTCACAGGTGTGGATTTGTTATCATGGAAGTGAGCTCCTCATAAAAAAATGAGTTTGGCCCCTTTTTGCCTCTTTTTCTTTCTCTTGCCCTCTCTTGCCCATCTGCCTTTCATCATGGGATGATGTAGGAAGAAATCCCTCAGCTTGGACTTCTCAGCCTATAAAACTGTGATCCAATAAATTTCTCTTCATTATAAATTAGTCTGTGGTATTCTGTTACAATAGCACAATATGGACCAAGACAATTCTATTCACAACTATATTGCTAATTGTATGACCAGGTTTTTTTTTTAAATCAAATAATGCCATCACAAAATAACTAAAATAACTTGAGAATCACAAATTGCTTTTGGTTCAAAGCTCAGCATTAGTCTAAATTTGGTAAATGCTAGCATATCCTCCCACCCCACGATGGGTGTTAGAGCTAAAGAAATTGTATGTTTCAGCATATCTTGGTGGTTTTCACCGTAGCATCAAGTCCAGGGAAATGAATATATTGTTTTGCCAATGAATTCCATAATCTCCCTATTCCCGTGTTTAACCTTTGTTTTTTTTTTTTTGAAGATATTCTTTGTTCTGATCTAATTTCCTTTTGCTTTCACTGTGATCTGTTTCCTCTTGTTCAATAAAGAAAGATGAACAGGTTAACATCTTGCAAATAATATTCGAGTCTGCTGTAAGTCCAATTTCTTCAACCTCCTTAAATTTATTTGTAAAATAGTCTCATTATAAGTGATATTCTAAATAAATCAAAGACATGGGTACCAGTTACCTCTTTGAGGGTTTCATATGGTGATCTTTACACAGCCTTGTTGAGAGACATGCCAACATTTATTTGTTCATGTAGGTTTCATTATCTCAAACTTTTGCTGTGGCAACCATAATGTCAAAAAATGTCTTTATTTGCAAAACTCCAGCCTTGTTCTCCAGCTGTGCCATTGTTGCCAAGACCAAATGGGTTTTCTAGGACAAGTTAGATTTTCTGTCACTGAGATGACACTATGCTCTGTTGCTCTATCTGCTCTTAGAATATAAAGTATCAAGGATATACATTCAAAGCCTGTGCTTTCTGCTAGGATCACTTGAAACAAATCTTTTCATGCTTATGTCATAAGTTTGGTATACAATTACGTTCATTTATTTCAAGTTGTTTTTGATTTTTAGAGGTTGCTCTTGAATATTTTAACATAATTTTTAGATACAGAAATCATTTGTGTAGTTCAAAGTCAAAACTTTGTAACAAAATGCATTCATTAAAGTCTCACTTTCATTCCTTTTTGCCACATTGCGTACCCCAGAGCCTACCATTTATTAGTTTTTGGTTTATACTGCCAGTATTTCTTTCTTTTCTTTTTCGTTTTTTCACAAATAAAATTAAATGTGTGTGTGCATATCTAACTATCCCCCCATACATATATGTATAAAAAAATGTATGTTATATGTAATATATATCTATATATAATAGTTGTGTATTGGTGTCACGTTGCACAAATTATATATGTATGTGTGTATATAAACACAATCTATATATACATACATGATGCATGTACATATATACACATATGACATATATACATACACATGCTCACACATACATATTTCTACACTTTGACTTTTTTTACTTTGCAATCAGCCTAAACGTCACTTGTACTAGCATAGTCCTCTTCATTATTCTTTTATGGCATTGCATAATATCCCATTGTGAAAATGCACCATAGTTTTTTAAAACTAGCTCTGTCTATGGGCATTAGGGTAGTTTCCAATATTTTCCTATCACATATATAATGTTGCATTAAATGCACCTGTAATCTTGTTTCTTTTTAAAATCCGCAAACTCTGGGATACTTTCCTCTGAGTAAATCCATTGATTTTCCAAGCAGTAAGAGTAATCACTGGTCCCTTTCATGAATACTTTTGGATTATTATAAATAGATTACAATATATGATACAATATATGATTGTATATTGTATATGAAACAATATACAATTATAAATGTGATATATTGTATCATACACATATATTTTATTTTTGAATGTTTTCTGCATATTACAAGTATTTTGGGGCTGTAATTTGTGTCTGGCTTTTACATATTCCACAAATATTGGGTATGATATAGGCCATGTGGATTCTGACTGTTCTGAACTATAAGCTTCTTCTACTGTCCATGTTTTTGAGTCAATATGTATGTTGATGTAGAGGTTCTTTTGCTTATTAATTTAGAAGTGTTTATGAAATGTCTATTCTCCGTGGTGCTGCTGTGTAGGCTGTAGAACTGTGGAAAATAGTCTCCCATGAAGCTTTTGCTACTTGTGCTTAATCTTGTGCCTTAAGGTCAGGCACCTTACACTTTTGTATCTGTTTTCTCGTCTGAAAATGGGATCTATAATCCCTATTTTGATTGTTTCATGGGGCTCCTGGAAGGACCTGCTACAGTGATGAACACAAAATAGCTTGCTGAAACAAAAAAATCCATAAAATATATACAATAGTTATTGTCATTTTAGTACTATATATTCTTAAGTGTTTTGCTATTATCTTCCCCAACAGACTCAGCTGTCTGAGAAATATGAGTATAGTTATTGTTTGTTTTATATTTCCTCAAAGCAGCTAGTACAGAGGGAGCAGACACTGAATTTATGAAACATTTTCGTTTTATTGAGTCATGTACGAAGGGTTTCAAACTGAAATTCCTTCAGGGGCTATGTGGAGAACATAAATTGGACCACAGTAGGAAGTGCTGAGAAATTATGTCCAAACTGGAGAATAAATTCTAGGCCTAAAAATGTTCAAATTCAAGTTCAAAAACAGCACTGTGTGAAGTCAACAAACAATTGAAGGCCACATTCAGTAGTCTTTGTGTTTCTCTGTGCGCTGTGGTTTATACAAATGTCATATGTGGAAGAGAAACTTTACTTCTTTCCTCCATTCAAATTCTAGATGATTTTAAAGATGTGGGATATTGACATACTTTAAGTCAATATAATAATCATCAGTAAACCTAAAATAGTAACAAAAATGTGTTGTGTAATTTTGAGGGTATAGTAAAAGATATAAGATTCAGGTTTGCAGTCTTTTATTTACTGTAGATGTGCTCTCTGCATTTGCTTCCTATGCTAAACATGTCCTATTCATGGGCACCCAAGGACTGGTATTACTGTGCTACTTCTCATAACACAATTTGCTATTATCTTGTAGATAATATGTATCATACCACTGATTGTATTCCTTTCTTGTTTTGTTTTGCATGGTTCATGGAATGTTCAGAGCCAAATTTATCACTGACTTCTAGAAAAGTGTACCAGATCTCCTGTCACAGTACTGGATTCTAATTTTGTTATTAGCATTGTGTTTTAACTTGTCGTTCTTCTTTTCCCTTTATGTTTTTTTTTAATGCTGTTTTGCTTTATGTGTCTTTATCTATCTCAACATTTTTTGGAAAAAGGTGTTGTATAAATGACAGAAGTCCCAAACTATGTGACTTTGGAGATAAGAGAGTAATCACCTCTGTTATTCTTATTGTTATTTACAAAGAAATGGTACATGTAGCTGGTGGAATATTACTTCTATAGGCAGACTCTTAACAAGGAACTGAAAAATGTGTGATTTTCTATATTTTGGTATCCAGTAAGCTTTACTCAATTTTTCCCTATACAATTTTTGAAAGAAAAAAATTATTTTCAATTAGATAACTTTCTTTTAGGGGTCTGGGATGGTCCTTATTGCCACTTCTTGCATTTTTCTGGCTTTCTGCTTTACAAAACAAGTTAGGATGTACTTCCTGGCCTCTTTTTGGTGGCGTGGGGCCATATATTTAGCTCCAGCAATGAGCTGTGAATGAAAGTGACTTGAGCGTATCACTTCTAGGCCAGAGCATTGAATTGGCCTTGTGAAATCCTGCAGCAATCTCCTTTCCTTCCATGTGTCCACTGGCAACATCTAAGTTGGTGGCTGCTCTGTCTGCCAGGGTCCCTGAGTGTTGACCACTGTTAACTTGCATTAGGGCACAGAGAGTTTGGAGTACTTTGCCACCAAAACACAGTCTTGACTATTCTAAGAGTTCAAAGACAATTCATAATAAATCAAAGATTAGGGACATGGACTGCTAATCAATTATGCTTACTTCTTGCTACATAATTAAGGTACAGGTGAGTATCTAACAAGTCAAGTCAAAACGGATTTCAGAATTTGCCTTGGAATTCAAAGGAAAAAGAAGAAAATCATTCAGAATGAGAAATATCTTTCAGAAAGAAAAATCTTTTCTAAAACCTGAACACTCCCACTGCTCAGCTTTGCTTACATTAAAATCAAGAACAACAACAAAAAATGCTCCCTGTGACAGCCTGAGTATCTGGATAATATGTTTATACACTTTTCATCAATCCTGTGTTTGTGATGCTTCCAACAGCTAAAGGTGAATGAGAATCTACAGGGAAATCATGACTCAATTTAGCCCTCATTTGCCTTGACTCAACAGGCAATTTTTGTATTTTCAGACTCAGGGGTGTTATTTGGAGAAATTACTCAGGAATAAAGGTATCCCACCAGGCAAGAGAGGATTTCATGTTTTTGAGACACCTCTTTCTTCAATTCCAGTTTACAGGTGGGACTGTGGGAAGGAAGAGGAGTTAGAAATATCTAGGTAATATTTGTGACTAAGAACTGGAAGCACCCCTCCAAGCTCAACGAGTGGACTCTCAAAGGAGACAGATTGGCCACATGTCTTTTTATGGTTGTTGTTTTTGAAGTATTTTGGAAAAAAGCATAAACAAGGGGGAGCATCCTCCTATGAATGAAACAGCTTTCATCAGATACGTCTGTGTTTCCTGGGGGTGCAGGCCTGGATGCTGGTTTCAAAAATCTAGTCTTGGAAAAATTGTTCTCTTTTGCTTTTGATTTTAGGAAAAGGTCCTAGCCTGTATTATAAATGATGGCATGACTTAGGCAAACTGATATTAGAGACAGATAAAGACAGATGTGTGGATGGAGACACAAGCAAGCCAGATTTCCAGAAGCAAAAGATGCTTATCCTTCATTAGGGGTGTTTAAAACTCTTGATGTTCTTTTTTTTTTTTTTTTCTTTTGAGACAGTATCTCATTCTACCAGAATGCAGTAGCACAGTCATAGATCACTGTAACCTTGAACTCCTGGGTTCAAGTGATGCAGGCCTCCCACCTCATCTTCTCAAGTAGTTGGGACTACAAATGTGTAATATCATATACCTGGCTAATTTGAAAAAAAATATTTTGTAGAGGCAGGGTCTCACTATGTTGTCCAGGCTGGTCTTGAACTTCTGGTCTCAAGTGATCTTCCTGCCTTGGTCTCCCAAAGCACTGGGATTACAGTCATGAGACTCTCTTGGCATTCTTGACAGAGCTTCTAGGGTGGGTGAAAAGGCAAAGAAGTTAGAAAATCTAATGTAATACATATTTTTTTCTTATTTTGTAGAGACTGAGAAATTTTCACACATAATTGATTCCTAGTTGAAAATGAAATATGTATTTCCATAAGCAACTTTAAAACATCTAAGACTTCATGCAAAAAGTTTCATTATAATTTGCAAAAAAACCACTACATTATTTCCCACTTTTTAGTTACAAGTGATATATTAAATTCATCCTATCTATATACATTAAATATATATGTTGTATAGTATTTCTTTTGCATCATAAATTACAACAAGCAGCACCACAACTAACAGTCTTATGTGTCTTTATGTACTCATTGCCACAACTAACACTCATATGTCTTTACGTACATGAGTACTTTATGTATGTTATGTACTTTAAATACTCATGTACATAAAGACATATAAGAGTGTTAGTTGTGGTGCTGCTTAGTGTAGCAAAGTATTAGAGACCATCTACACATATTAAAATAAGAACTGGATTAATAATTTTCAGTATAGATATGTAAAGCAATATTGTATGCTCAGTAAAGTTACATATCACAAAAGGAATCTATACCTAAAGAAAATGTGCTCAAAATGTTAAAAATCAGATTAAAAATAATGTAATCCTTTTGGTTGTAAATAATATGTGTACACATGCAGGGAAAGAAATCTATGGTCATTTTAAATGCTTTTTCCCCCAATGGTCATGCATTACATTTAATTTAAGGTGAAAAGTAAGATTTAAAAAAATACATTTGGGTTTTGAGCCCAGACTTCCCCTTTGAGCCACAGATTATGTCTTTGGTATCTTCCCTTGTATGTTTCACAGGCGTTTCCAAGTTAATATGGTCCATGCTGCACACAATAACTCTGCCCCAATCCTATGCTTCCATGTCAGTAAAGCATAACTCTACTATGTCCAAATGAGTCAACGAAGGGTCAGTTTTGCACTTGTCACACCCACAGCCCAACCCTATTCTCGATCTAATTTATAACCAAGCTCTATTTCTAACACAGATTTTCACACAGACTGTGAACACCTTTGTGTCTCTCCATCTTAAATGCATTACCTCATTCCAGGTCGCATGCCTCCTCCCTGACTTCTGGCAACACCTTTGTGCTCTCACCATCTTTTCAGCCTTATTATTAATAGTCAGGGAAAGCTTCTGACATACCAGTGACCTTCCATTCCTCCTCGGGTAAGTTAAATATCCTGTTATGATTTAGAGAGAACTGGATAGACTAGTAGTCTTGCCCCTGCCTTTGCCATAGACTCAAATTGTAGCTTGTTTTTTCTCTTTCTTTATTTTTTTTTTTGTCTGCAACCCTGGCCTCCTGGATTTAAGTGATTCTCCTGCCTCAGTCTCCCAAGTAGCTGGGATCACAGGTGCCTGCCACCATGCCCAGCAAATTCTTTTTATTTTTAGTAGAGACAGGGTTTCACCAGGCTGGCCTCGAATTCCTGACCTCAGGTGATCCTCCCACCTCAGCCTCCCAAAATGATAGGATTACAGTGTAGCTTGTTCTGTTTTGCTCACAAATCCCTGGATACTATAACTTCCTCTCTCTTGAAGTAATTATCATCATCAACTTCTCACCTTAGGATCTTGTTATAGTCTTTATTCTTGAAATGTTCCTCTCCACTTTTCACATTTAATTCTGATTTCTTCTTTAATTAAACTCTTTTTTCTTATCACATTTTATCACAATTTGAACTGTTTATTGTCTGTCACTCCCACTGAAATGAATGCTTCCTGAGAACAGGAACTTACTTGTCTAGCTCATTATTGTATCTTCAGTGCCTAGCACAATTCCTGGCACAGAGTAGAAGTGCAATACTAAGTATGGATTGACCAAATGACTACATGAATGTGTATTTTTGTCATTCAGATATTAAAATGTACTTATACATTGGCCATTCTTAGGCTATGATATAGTTGACTTTTTCTTTTTCTACATTTCTTATTCCAATTTTTTTTTGTCTAGATAAGTAGTTGGAAATAAAGTAATTTTTCTATATTTTTATTCTACAGAAAAATGAAAAGTAATTTAATATTCAGATCGACAGAAAAAGATTAATAGGACTTTTAATTAAAGAACAATGTTAGCAGCCCTCAACCTTTGAAATATGAAGCATGCTGGGCTAAATATTCTTTCATTGTGTTCCATAGGAATTTAAAGGTATTAAATTTAAAGGTACTAGCTGCAGGGATACTCCCTATTATTCTTTGAATGTAATAAGAGCATATTGATAAATACAAGTTAAAATCGAATGTAAGTGCTATAGCACTCAAACAAAATCTATTCTCCAGTTCAGGAAAATTCAAATTAAATTTTGGTCATGATATGTACATCAGATGTGAGCAAAATAATATTTTTTTGAAATCTAGGGGATATTATATATAATAGAATAAATAACATTTGAATTATATAAGTTAACATTGAGGTTGTGATGATCCATTTGATAGCCATAGAGAATACAAGCAACTTTAGATATAAATTCAACTGCCAAATAATTTAAAGCTCTTTCTTTAAAATTTGCAAGTTTTATTGACATAGAATTTACGTCTTTATTTCACTGGATATCACATCATCCAGTTTTAACATTCCCTATATTTCTATTAATAGACTTTGGAATATGTGTGAATACATGTTATAGTTAAGGTTTTATCTAGATAACATCTATCAATGTTAAGCAAATTATTGCATAAAACATCTTTCTTTTATTTATCCTGTTAAGAAGGTATATCAGAGCATCTCAGTGTTTGAATTCTAAAAAGTTGAGTAACAATGTTTATTTGCCATTTACCAAATATGCTTATGGTAAGTATACCATAAACATATTTACCATTTTTCATAATTGATAAGTATAATTAATAAATTAATAAATGACAACATAAAGGAGTGGTATGTTAACTAAATGTAAATATATTAATTCAAACTATGTATGTGATTTTTTTATTTAATGCTTTTGATTAGGATGGTATATACATATATATGTATTCTTTATAACAATTAGGATTTTGCTACATATAAAATTTCAGATCCTGCCATTTTCTTTTTTGTTAATAAGCCCTTTTATAAGAAAATCCTGCCATTTTTCATAGCATAACATCAAAGCCATTTTCCCATGTAACTAAAATTTTCATCCTGCATTCTTTCTTTTTTCCCTATGCTATGCTTGTGTAGGCAGTGATATTGTTTCATTATTTATATCAACATTTCCCGTTGTGGGATATTGAAGGTGAGTCTCGCCTTTGTTACTATAAATGATTCCGTAGTGAATATCCTTGAGTCTTTCTGATTAGCTATCTAGAGCAGTTGTTTTTTTCAAACATTTGCGATCATTAGAATCACTTCCTGGGTTTGGCCAGACAGACTGTTTATTTCCCTCCCCAAAGTTTCTGCTTGAGTAACTTTAAGGTGGGGCTTTGAGAATTTGCTTATGCTTATGCTGCTCATCTGGAGGCCTTGATTATAGAACCACTTACCTACATGCAGTGAATTTTTGAAGTAAGGTTATTGCATTAATGAATATACATTTTTTAAGGTTTTTGGTATATATTGCCAAATCATTTTTCAGAAAGACTATATCAAATTGCATCCCTACCAGTAAGTCTCATAACATGGCGTATTTTAATTTTAAATCTTTTGTCATTTTGAGACATGAAAAATGTTGTCTCCATTGAAGCATTTTGTATAATAATGAAACATTTGGAAACATTTCCATCAAAAGGAAAATGGATAAGTAAACATGGGTATAGCCATACAAGGAAACTCGATTTAGCAGTTTAAATGAATGGAACTAGCTTTATTTGTATCCAACCCTGGAAAATCACAAGCTGTAAGTTTGAATGTAAAAGGTTTTAAAACGTGCAAACAATAGTAATTGCTTATAAATATATGCAATTAGTCAAGATATAAAGCGCACACGAATATGTAGTAAGGGTATAAAGTACATGTGAAGGAATGCTAATACATCAAACTCAGGATAGTTACTGTGAAAGGAGAAAAGAATGAAATCAGTGAGGTGGCATTCAAGAGGCTTCCATTACATCACTGGTATATTTTTATAAGGAGATTTAAAGCGAATATGACAACATGCTTTGTTGTCATAAGATTTGTCAAACCTGGATAAATACTTATTACCTTCCTCAGTATTAAAAAGAACAAATGAGATTTATTGATATTATTTGCATATCTGTAGTAGTGAGGCTGAGTATTTTCTAAGACTATTGGCTAATTTTTGTTTCTTTCTTATTCTTCATATGCACGTAGACTATACTAGAAAAAATTAATTTAGAATCCTCAGTAGTAGAATTTATTTGCATTTCACTGTTGCATGAGCTTTAATCTAAACATCATTGGTTATGCCCATTTTTTAAAATAATCAGCTGAAAAAGACGTGAAAATAGAAGCAAAAGAAAAAGAGGTCTACTAAATTCCTCTAAAATGAAATAACAATTAAAAACAACAACATACATACATGCAAGTATTTATTGAATTACACTAAGCAAAAGATGAGAAGAACTAAAACGATGGTATACCTAAGATTTCTGTACTAAGCTGAATAATAACCATTCAAATATATTAGGTCCAAATCCTTGGAACGTGTCTTAAAAGAAAAAAGGATCTTTGCAGATAAGATTATATTAAGCATCTTGACATGGAGATATTTTCCTGTATTATTTGAGTGGGCCCTAAGTACATACACAAGTGTCCTTATATGAGAGAGGCAGAAAAAGATACACAGAGGGAAAGGTGGCAATGCAATGATGGAGACAGAGATTGGAGAGATGTGGCAGCAAGTCAAGAAATGCCGGCAGCCACCAGAAACTGGAGTAGATTGTCTCTTAGAGCTGCTGGAGGAAGTATAGCCCTGTGATACTGTGATTTTGGCCCAGAAATATTATTTAGAACTTCTGGGTTCTAGAACAGAGAAAAAAGAAATGTATGTTGTTTTAAGCCACCAAGTTTGTGGTAGTTTACTATAGAATATGAATACATTTTCCAACCTGGAAATTTTGCTTTGGTAATATCCTGAAAATTTTTAGTCATTTTTCAAGAATATTAAATACATTATAAAAATGGTGATTTGCCATGTTGAGCATTTCTGGTTTAAAACAAAAATATGCACAAAAATGGCCATATCTTTTGAATTACTCCTTTAAGCTTTATTAAGACACAATTTCTTCCAATTTCAAGGTGAACTATATTGAAGCTATCAATGATACTAACAGATAAATGCTTCTAAAATGAAGAAAGTCTGAATCTTTCATGTTACCTCCAAATGATTTACCTTTACAGTTTTTTGAAACAATTGAATCTTAATTAAAATATTCCTATGGCTAAGATTATAGAACACCCTGGAAAAATGAAGAGATTTATGGCATAGACAAATCAACTATGATAATAACAATTCACAACATAGTCAAGGGAAAATTAAATGGAGAAATGATAATAAATATAATTTATTATAGTTTTAGAGAGAGCTGTGGTTGAATTAGTTTACTTGTTTCAATTATTAATGAGAAATTGATATGCCAACTTCAAAATATTAATTTTTTGTAAAATATTCTGGAAGTTCTAAATTTGGTCTTAACTTTGTATGCATCTTATAGATCCAGCAGATTTATTTCATTTTGTAATTAAAAAATATACGTTGAAAGAATTCTACATTCACAGAAAGATGCAAAGACATTTATAGGTAGGTTTCATGTACCCTTCCCTCAGCCTTTTCCAATGTATATCTTGTCTACCATAGTATAATATCAATCCCAGGACACGAACATTAATACGATCCATACAGCTTAATCAGATTTTGCTAGGTATACATACATGCAGTCGTGTGTGTGTGTGTGTGTGTGTGTGTGTGTGTATACTTCTATGCAATTTTATCATGTCTATCATCACATAACCAAAATCAAAATACTTAAGCATCACCACACGGTTTGTTCATGCTATCTTTTTGTAGCTATACCCATCACCTCCTTTCTTTATCTTAACCCACAGAAATTACTAATCTACTCTCCATGTCTAAATTTGTCTTTTGTCATGCATATTATACACATGGAATCATGCAGTATGCATTTTTATAACATTGGCCTTTTATTCTTCCATATAATTTCCCTAATATCCAAGTTGCTGCATTTATCAATAGTATTTTTCTTTTTATTGCTGATTGGTACTTCATGGGATGGATGTACCACAGTTTGTTTAACCATTCACCATTTAATAACACTTTGGGAGTGTTCAGTTTTCAGCTATCATGATTAAAGCTTCTATGAACATCTGTGTATGCATTTCTGCATTAAAATAAGTTTTCATCTCTCTGAGGTTTATGCCCAAGAGACTTAACTGCTGGGTGATGTGATAAGTTCCATTTTTAGTTTCAAAAGGAATTGCCAAACTTTTCCACAGTAATTGTACCATTTTAAATTTCCACCAGCAGTGTATGAATGATCTAATTTCTCCATATGCTCTCCAGAAAACGTTTTTAGCCATTTAGATAGATGTATAGTGATATTTCATTGTGGTTTTAATTTTTACCTCTCTAATAATGTTGGGCATCTTTTATTTGCTTATTTGCTGTCTGTATATTCTCTTTAGTGAACTGTCTTACAATTCTTTTACCTATTTTCTAGTTGGATTTCAAATATTATTTATTATTTTAAGAAACAGGGTCTCACCCTGTCACCCAGGCTGGACTACAGTGGCATAATTATAGTTCACTGGAACCTCAAACTCCTGGGCTCAAGCAATCCTTCTACCTCAGCCTCTCAGGTAGTTGGGATTACAAGTAAGAGTTACTGTTCATGGCCTGTTTGTTTTTCAACGTTGAATCTTGAGAGTCCCTTATATATTCTAGATACTAAATCTTTGTCAGATATGTGATTTGCAAATATTTTTTCCAGTGTATATTTTCTTCACATTCCTAACAGAATTTCACGGAGCAAAAGGTTTTTAATTTTGATGAGGTCCAATTTATTAAGTTCTCCTCTTTTGAATTATGCTTTTGGTGTCAAGTCTATGAACTCTTTTGTTGTAGGTCTTGAATATTTTCTTCTATTTTCAAAGACATTTTTATAGTTTTATGTTATATATTACATTCATTATTGAGTTAATATTTTAATAAGGTAGGAGGTTTAGTTGGAAGTTCATTGTTTTTTTTATAAACTCAGCACATCATGCTTTAATAAGAAATGAAGGTGAAAAGGAAAAAATTTTTTTATTGCATTTTAGGTTTTGGGGTACATGTGAAGAACATGCAAGATTATTGCATAGGTACACACATGGCAGTGTGATTTGCTGCCTTCCTCCCCATCACCTATATCTGGCATTTCTCCCCATGCTGTCTCTTCTCAATTTCCACCCCCACTGTCCCTCTCCTATTTCCCCCTGACAGACCCCAGTGTGTGGTGCTCCCCTCCCTGTGTCCATGTGTTCTCATTGTTCAACACCCGCCTGTGAGTGAGAACATGCAGTGTTTGATTTTCTGTTCTTGTGTCAGTTCGCTGAGAATGATGCTTTTCAGATTCATTCATGTCCCTACAAAGGACACAAACTCATCATTTTTGATGGCTGCATAGTGTTCCGTGGTGTATATGTGCCACATTTTCCCTGTCCAGTCTATCACTGATGGGCATTTGGGTTGGTTCCAAGTCTTTGCTATTGTGCTGCAGTGAACGAACATACATGTGCATGTGTCCTTATAGTAGAATGATTTATAATCCTTTGGAGGAAGTTCATATTTTTTTTATGTTGTTTAACAGTTGTTTTTGCTCCTTTGCTAAAAATTAGCTGGATGTATTTGTGTGGATCTATTTCTAGGCTTCCCATTTTGTTTCACTGATACATGTGTTTAGCACTCTACTCTGTCTTGATTACTGCAGCTATATGGTATGTCTTAACATTGGAAAGAAGAATTTCTCATTTTTTATTCATTTTTTCAAAAATTTTTTGCTATTCTAGGGCCTTTCACTTACTATATAAATTTTGGAATAAGCTTATCTATGTTTGCAATAACCTTGCTGAGAATTGGATAGACATTGCATTGAACCTATAAATTAATTTACAGAGAATTGACATCTTTTTTATGTTGAGACTTCTAATCCAGAAAATGTGTTTTTCCCTTCCAGTAATCAAGGCTTCCTTTATTTCTTTCACAAGAATTTTATAGTTTTCATTATACAGATTCTGTAGATGTTTAGTTAGATTTATGCCTATGTTTTTTATTTTGAAGCAATTGCAAATGGTATTGCATTTTTATTTTAGTTTCAATTTGTCCTGTGATAATGGATAAAAATGCAATTAATTTCTTCATGTTGATTTTGTCTTCCATGACTTGGAATCAGTTATTAGGTTTTTTTTTTTTTTTTTGTACATTCCTTGCGGTTTTCTATATACACAATCATGACATCCATAGATTATTTTTTTTTAATTTTCCTTCCTAGGTAGGACATTTTATTTATTTTTCTTGCCTTGTTGCAATGTCTAAAACTTCCAATACATTGTTAGATAAGAATGGTGACAGAACAGAGGTCTCAGAAATAATGCTATGCATCTACAACCATCTGATCTTTGACAAACCTGACAAAAACAAGCAATGGGGAAAGGATTCCCTATTTAATAAATGGTGTTGGGAAAACTGGCTAGCCATGTGCAGAAAGCAGAAACTGGACCCCTTCCTAACACCTTTCACAAAAATTAACTCAAGATAGATTAAAGACTTAGACATAAGACCTAAAACCATAAAAACTCTAGAAAAAAACCTAGGCAATACTATTCAGGACATAGGCATGGACAATTACCTCATGACTAAATTAACAAAAGCAATGGCAAAAAAAAAGCCAAAATTTACAACTGGGCTCCAATTTAACTAAAAACTTCTGCACAGCAAAAGAAACTATCATCAGAGTAAACAGGCAATCTACAGAATGGGAGAAGATTTTTGCAATCTATCCATCTGATAAAGGACTGATATCTAGAGTGTACAAGGAACTTTGACAAATTTACAAGGAAAAAAAACACCCCATTAAAAAGTGGGTAAATGATACGAACAGACACTTCTGAAAGGAAGACAGTTATGTGGCCAACGAACATGAAAAAAAGCTCATCATCACTGGCCATTAGAGAAATGCCAATCAAAACTGCAATGAGATACCAACTCATGTCAGTCAGAATGGCAATCATTAAAAAGTCAGGAAACAATAGATACTGGAGAGGATGTGGAGAAATAGGAATGCTTTTACACTGTTGGTGAGAGTGTAAATTGCTTCAACCATTGTGGGAGACAGTGTGGAGATTCCTCAAGGATCTGGAACCAGAAAGGCCATTTGACAAAGCAATTCCATTACTGGGTATATACCCAAAGGATTATAAATCATTTTACTATAGACACAAGTATATGTATGTTTGTGGGTTTTCTTTTAAGGAATTGGTTCATTTTCTCTAAGTTGTTGACTTTATGAGAGTAAAGTTGCTTATAGTATTCTCTTATCCTTTAATTGCTGCATAATGTCATGATGTTTCCTGTTTCAGTGATATTGGTGAGTTGTGTCTTCTCTCATTTGATTTTTGTCAATCTTGCTACAGATTTATCAACTTAAAAATTTTTTTTGAAGAACATATTTTTTTTATACTTTACGTTCTCAGGTACACATACAGAACGTGGTTTGTTACACAGGCATACACGTGCCATGATGGTTTGCTACACCCATCAACCCATCATTTATATTAGGTATTTCTCCTAATGCTATCCATACCCTTGATCCCCATCCCCCAAACAGGCCCTGGTGTGTGATACTCCCATCCCTGTGCCCACATGTTCTCATTGTTTAACTCCTGCTTATCAGTGTTTGGTTTTCTGTTCCTGTCAGTTTGCTGAGAATGATGGTTTTCAGCTTCATCCGTGTCCCTGCAAAGGACATGAACTCATGCTTTGTTATGGCTGCATAGTATTCCATGGTGTATATGTGCCACATTTTCTTTATCCAGTCTATCATTGATGGACATTTGGGTTGGTTCCAAATCTCTGCTATTGTGAATAGTCCTGCAATAAACATATGTGTGCATGTGTCTTTATAGCAGAATAATTTTTAATCCTTTGGGTATATACCCATTAATGTGACTATTTGGTCAAATGATATTTCTCATTCCGGATCTTTGAGAAATCACCACACTGTCTGCCACAATGGTTGAAGTAATTTACACTGTCACCAACAGTGTAAAAGCATTCCTATTTCTCCACATCCTCTCTAGCATCTGTTGTTTCCTGACTTTTTAATTATTGACATTCTAGCTGGTATTAGATGGTATCTCTTTATTGGCATTTTTTACAGCTTATATATAATTAATGTTTTGATTGGCATTTCTCTAATGACCAGTGGTGATGAGCTTTTTATCATATGTTTATTGGCCACAAAAATGTCTTCTTTTGAGAAGTGTCTGTTCATATTCTTCACCCACTTTTTGATGGGGTTGTTTGTTTTTTTCTTGTAAATTTGTTGAAGTTCCTTGTACATTCTGGATGTTAGCCCTTTGTCAGATGGATAGACTGCAAAAATATTCTCTCACTGTGTGGGTTGCATGTTCACTCTGATGATAGTTTCTTTTGCTGTGCAGAAGCTCTTTGGTTTAATTAGATCCCATTTGTCAATTTTGGCTTTTGTTGCAATTGCTTTTGGTATTTTAGTCATGAAGTCTTTGCCCATACCTATGTCCTGAATAGTATTGCCTAAGTTTTCTACTATGGTTTTTATGGCTTTAGGTCTTACATTTAAGTCTTTAATTCATCTTAAGTTAATTTTTATATAAGCTGTAAACAATGGGTCCAATTTCAGTTTTCTGCATATGGCTAGCCAGTTTTCCCACCACCATTTATTAAATAGGAAAATTTTCCCCATTGCTTGTTTTTATCAGGTTTGTTAAAGATTAGAGGGTTGTAGATGTGTGGTATTATTTCTGAGGTCTCTGTTCTGTTTGTTGGTCTATATATCTGTTTTGATATTATGCTGTTTTGGTTACTGTAGCCTTGTAGTATGGTTTTAAGTCAGGTAACATGATGCCTCCAGATTTCTACTTATTGCTTAGGATTGCTTTGGCTATACGGGCTCTTTTGTGGTTCCATATGAAATTTAAAGTAGTTTTTTTCTAACTCTGTGAAGAAAGTCAATGGTAGCTTGATAAGAATAGCATTGAATATATAAATGACTTTGGGCAGTATGACCATTTTCACTATTGATTTTTCCTATCCGTGAGCATGGAATATTTTTCTATTTCTTTGTGTCCTGTCTTATTTCCTGGAGCAGTGGTTTGTAGTTCTCCTTGAAAAGGCCCTTCACATGCCTTGTAAGTTGTATTTCTAGGTATTTTATTCTCTTTGTAGCAATTGTGAATGGGAGTTCATTCATGATGGGGCTCTCTGTCTGTTATTGATAGGAATGCTTGTGATTTTTGCACATTGATTTTGTTTCCTGAGACTTTGCTGAAGTTGCTTATCAACTTAAGGAGTTTTGGGCTGAGACAATGGGGTTTTCTAAATATATAATCATATCATCTGCAAACAGAGATAATTTGACTTCCTCTCTTCCTATTCGAATATCCTTTATTTCTTTCTCTTGCCTGATTGCCCTGGCTAGAACTTCCAATACTATGTTGAATAGGAATGGTGAGAGAGGACATCCTCATCTTGTGCTGGTTTTCAAAGGGAATGCTTCTTCTTTTTGCCCAGTCAGTATGATATTGGCTGTGGGTTTGTTCTGACTGGTTTCAAAAAACTTATGTATTTCTACCTTAATTTAATTATTTACCCAGTAGTCATTTAGGAGCAGGTTGTTCAGTTTCCATGTGGTTGTGCAGTTTTGAGTGACTTTCTTCATCCTGAGTTCTGATTTGATTGCACTGTGTTCTGAGAGACTGTTTGTTGTTATTTACATTCTTTTGTATTTGCTGGTGAGGAGTGTTTTACTTCGAGTTATGTTGTCAGTTTTAGAATAAGTGCTATGTGGTGTATATTCTGTTGATTTGGGGTAGAGAGTTCTGTAGATGTCTTTTGGGTCCTGTTGGTTTAGAGCTGAGTTCAAGTCTTATATATCCTTGTTAATTTTCTGTTTTGTTGATATGTCTAATATTGACAGTGGGGTATTAAAGTCTCCGATTATTAATGTTTGGGAGTCTAAGCCTCTTTGTAGGTCTCTAAGAACTTGCCTTATTCATCTAGGTGATCCTGTATTGAGTGCATATATATTTAGGATAGTTAGCTCTTCTTGTTGCATTGATCCCTTTACTATTATGTAATGCCCTTTGTCTATTTTGATCTTTGTTAGTTTAAAGTCTGTTTTATCAGAGACTAGGACTACAACCTCTGCTGTTTTTTGCTTTCCATTTGCTTGGTAAATCTTTATTCATCCCTTTATTTTGGGCCTACGTGTGTTTTTTGCATGTGAGATGGGGTCTTTTGAATATAGCGCACCAATGGGTCTTGACTCGTCATCCAATTTGCCTGTGTCTTTTAATTGGGGCATTTGGCCTATTTACATTTAAGGTTAATGTTGTTATATGTGAATTTGTTCCTGCCATTATGATGCTAGCAGGTGATTTTGCCCATGTCTTTATAATGTTGATGACCTTTACATTTTTGTATGTTTTTATAGTGGCTGATACTGGTTTTTCCTTTCCATGTTTAGTGCTTCCTTCAGGAGTTCTTGTAAGGCAGGCCTGGTGGTGACAAAATCCCTCAGCATTTGCTTGTCTGTAAAGAATTTTGTTTTTCCTTCACTTATGAAGATTAATTTGGCTGGATATTAAATTCTGGATTAAAAATTCTTTTCTTTAAGAATGTTGAATATTGGCCCCGACTCTCTTCTGGCTTGTAGTGTTTCTGCAGAGGAATCTACTGTTAGTCTGATGGGTTTCCTTTTGTGGGTAACATGAACTTTCTCTCTGGCTGACCTTAGCATTTTTTCCTCATTTCAGCCTTGGTGAATCTGACGATTATGTATATTGGGGTTGCTTGAAAAACCAGTTTCTAATAATTTTCTGTATTGTTTTCTTGTTTTCAGTTTCATCAATTTCTGTTCTTATATTATTTATATTTTTGTCTTTGAATTTATATTGTTCTTTTTTAATTTCTTTAGATAGAAACTTAAATTATTGATTTGAGACCTTTTGTTATTTGTTTGTAAGCATCTAGTGCTGTATACATTCTTTTCAGTACTGTTTTAGCTATATTCTAAAATGTACATATTTTATTTTACCTTTAATCAATTCCATTTTAAGATTATTTTGAAATTTCCTCTGACCAATGAATTATTTAAATGTGTGTTTCTCATTAGCAAGTGTTTGAAGATTTTCCTGTTCTCTTTTTGCTGTTTAATAGGTAGTGTGAATTTTAGTTTGAATTCCTTATAGTCAGAGGATAAAGTTTATATAATTTAAATTCTTTTAAATTTGTTAAAATTTATTTCATAATTCAGGATAAGATATATCTTAGTGAATTTTCTATGAACAGTTGAAAATCATATGTATTTTGCTTTTGTTGAGTAGAGTGTTCTGAATAATTCAATTGGGTCCTGTTGGTTGATAATGTTCCGTTCTCCTAAACTTTTCCTGATATCTTGTGTAATAGTTTTATTAATGATTGGTAACAAAGTGTCATTCAATATCTTTAAAAGTAAAGTTATAACTCTGTCTTTCATCACAGAGGCATGATAAATCATTGAGGAATATGGTTTTTAAATCCTACAATTTAAAAGTTACATAAAACATTTACATTAATCATTGAAACTCACCTGTGAATCATTTAACTTTTTTTTTTTAATACTTCTTTATATCTTCTGTCAGTCTGAAGAAAGTAAAGGGATAGTGGCAGTCTCAAACTTAAAATTTTCTTTACAAAAACATCAATAAATTCATTAAAGTATCAAGTGGAAGCAGAAAATATGAATAGAAGAAATAAATGTTAACTTAGCTATGGATTATGCATGATACTTTATTATACTAAGGGAAACAGCTTCAAATGCCTCACAGACTCAGGTCTGGTAATCACCACACTCCTTGAAATGGGAAGAGGTAGGAAGTGTTCTTAGTTCCACTTTATGGATAGTGATTGAAATAGGTTACACTTCTAAAATAAATGATAATTCTCACAACTTGTAATGTCTTTTCTACAAATAATTTTTACAAACTAATGGTAGTTACAAACATAAAAAATCCAAAATATAGAGCACTGTCTACAAATGGAACACTGAATTATTCAATCTAGCATTTGGCCACTAAATCCTGCTCCACTTTAATACTGCAGTTGGATTCTTTTTAGCATTGTAAACCTTAGAAGAACTTTTATGGGAAGCCTCAAGAGTCGCTACATATACTAAAGGCTAGATTGTTGATTTCCCTATACTGTATTTTAAGCAAAATATTTTTCCAACCTAAAAGCAAAGCAAAAGAACAACAAAGGTTAAGAAAGTAAACCATACAAAAAAATAGTTACCATGGAATCTTCATATTAGGCTTGAAAAAGCAAGAGGATTTTTACTTCTATCAAAAGCAAAGAAAAAAAAACATGATAGAGAAACCGTTGCTATACACATTACTTTATAAATCTGCCATTAGAACTGTAAACACAGGTTTAACAGTGGATTTTGTACTTTTACAGCTGCTCTTTGATAATGTAAGAGAAAAATTAATCCTTTATAGTCCTTGATTATCTGATTATAGCTTATTAAAGATATCAGCTAAAGCCATTTTAATGGCTTATATGTTAAGTTGTCCTTGAAAAAAACCACATAATTTTTATTTAAAATCAACCTATTCAAAAATACCTTTATAAGACAAATAAGGATGTAGTTCATAATTAAAAACAAATATTAGTCTTTCAGCAAATATAAGCCACCAACTTTTCCAGGAAATTTGGTATGATTTTCTTTTCATAGAGATGAAGATGAAAATAAATTTATATTGCTAGCTTGATGAGCTCAAGAGTCTAGGTTGAAGATTTACAAATGAGTAAATTCTTTATGCTATCAATATTCTTGTTTAACATTTCAACTGTATTCATAGATTAGCCTTTAGATAATGTCTAAGTTGATAATTGAAAGTATAGTAATTAATAATGATTGAATTCTACTTCTTCTGGTGAATGAGTCATGCCTGATATTATTAGAGTTTATTGCAGTTTATATTTTGAAAGCTCGCCACTCTGCAACCATGCAATCTTGAAAGAAAGGCAAGTGTGGGAATAAAAGAGTGAGAAAGATGTGGAACCTCATCATTGGGGTGATGATGAGGGCAGTTTATGATTAGTTCTGGTTTCAAGTATTTGAGTTGTAGTGTTTTCAGAATGCCATGATCACCGGGGGCCATAGGAAGAATCAATTATAAAGTTTAAAGTTGTCAAGGCATACTCTTAGCCACATGGAAAAGAAGGTTTTGTTTATGATAAATCTTGTCAGTATTGAAAAGTAAATTATTTTCAAGATAATTTGACTTTAACACAGAGAAAAAAAATCCCTTAATTTCTCAGAATCATAATTATTTGCAATTTTTTTATACTGAGACGTTTGAAGTGGTGCCAGAGAGTAAAGCAATTGTCTTCTATTTTGTTTCTCAGTCACTGAACAGTTTCTCACTGTCTGCTGTCTGCTTTCTGTTTTTCTCTCTCATTCTTTCCAACAAAACAAAAGCTCATGATGTTTCAGGGGTGATGGAATGAGAAGGAGGAAGGAATAAAATGGATTGGAGTCCTACCATGTGCTAGTTACTGTGAGATTTGATTGATTCTATTCAGTAAGTACATGTACTCCGTTTTTACAGATAAGGAGACCCAGGCTCAGAGAGGTTTGTCAAGAGGGATGCAAATGAAATTTACTTCCCTTCCTTCTGTTCTCAAGTTTTGAGTGTGACCGCATACAAAGTAGATCATCTCAGTTAGGAGCCAATTCTACCAAGATGTTACTGATTTAGCTTGGGAAAAGCTCTGGAGCCCCATTTTCTGTGAAAAATAATGTTTAAAACACAATATTATGTTGTTTTCTGCAATGTAGATGCTAAAAGGTGTGAAGAGTTCTTGTTTTCCCTAAAGGTTCACAAAGTCAAAGTCTATATGATGTTGACTTTGCAGGTACTGCTGTGGTTTCCCCAAGCAACAGAACCTGCAAATGAAGTGTGATGACTTTGTGGGGGATAAGAATGTCATCCTTCCATGTTTTCCTATTCATACCAGGCTCTAAATTTATGATCAAATTATGTTCTGTGAGTTCTTTCACAAATCAGTTTCTTGGTAGTTGGAATTCTTTTCTTCATTTAAACAGTGTGAGAAATGTTGATTTGGCTCTCTATGTAAGTCAGCATCTTAGGTAAGCCAGGAAGTAGCAGGACCACAGAACTAGCAGTGTTTTTTGGAAGATAAGCACTGCTTTGAACACAATTTCTAGTGGAGAGTACATTTTTTTTTCGTTTGAAGACAAAGAGAAAATAATGATATCACTAGCTAATCTTCACATTTCATTCATTTTCTGAGTCAGAATTTTCAGCCTCCTTTCCTAAGATATCTCATGTGGCTTCAGTTTCCACTGAAGGCATGAGACATACCTGCCTTCCACCTTAATGCACCTTGACTGGGCTGTTCAGATAGATGTACTGTTCTAGGTTGAGATTTTGGAAGGTGATGGTATTGGTATTAACACAAGAACCTGTCAAAAATCCTATGGCTAATTATAATTAAAACAAAACCTCATTTCCCTTGCACATGAGCTCAGCAAGCAAAGATAGGGCTGGGAAGCAATAGTAGATATTTAAAGTGTTCATCTTTAAGGCTTTTTTTTTCACATGGGATGGTAAAATATAGTATTATTTAGGAATTTCTCAATTTATATGTGTAACAGTCAACATGCCACACCTCTCATTGCAAATTGCATAAAAAGTAAGCTTGGTAGAAAACATGTCATAATGTTTAAATGTTATTTTTATGAATTGCCCAAAACTTTGTTTTTCAATGTACATTGTAGGGCATTTGGCAAAGCCTGGAGACATTTTTAATTTCCATGGCACTGGGAGGAGTTGCTAATGGCATCTAATGAATAGAGGCCAAGATGTTACTAAACATTGTTCAATGCAGAGGATAATCCCCTACAACAAAGAATTCTTCTATTTAAAATAATAGTTCTAGGGCTGAGAAACCCTGACCTATGAAAAGCAATGTGCTAAAATTGTACTGTAAGGCCTCAGAACAAATTTAGTTATACAGCTAATGTAAGTGATATGCAATTTTACTGAAGTACCAGAGTTGAATTTGTAAAATGGTATCTCTATCGGTACTTTTTGGGTCAAATTTTAGTACAGTGTTGACTTAGTTAGCTCCCATTGCCATAACAAAATACCATATACCAGGTGACTTAAGCCACAAAAATTTATTTCTCATAGTTATGGAAACTGGAATTCTAAGAACAAGGTATCAGCTTGGTTGGATTCCAGTGAGAGTTGTGAGGGTTCTCTTTCCAGTTTGCAGATAGCCTCCCTCTCACTGTGCCCTTATATGGGAAGTGGGGGTTGGTGAGGGGGCAGAGAGAGAGAGGGAAAAGAGGAGAAGTGTCTCTGATAACTCTTATAAAGATACGAACCCCATCATGAAGGCTTCACCCTCATGACTTCAAATAAATCTAATTATTTCCCAAAGGCCCTATCTTTAAATACTATCAATTGGGGGTTAGGTCTTAAACATATGAATTTTGGGGGATACAGTTCAGTCTTTGAAAATAACACATGGTTATTTCCGAAAAAACATATATAGAAAAGACACTGTTAACAGAATCTAGCAATACTCTTAAGAATGGGAATGGATTGTCAGATGTAAAAGAAATCTTAAATGTTTACAGTATGTTTTATCTTCAGTAAATATTTGCAAAGTTCATTACCCCTGAATCTAAAATCTCATAAGATATTACATCTAAAGTCTCCGGAGATAAATCCCTCAGAGATATATTTTTTTACACCTTCTGAAATGAAGAAGTAGTATTGTAGTCAAAATGATTTGTGTTTCCAAAATTTGTTGCTTCGTTACTTCAGAAGTGACTGGTTAAGGGGAGGCCTGTATTCTGCATGGGTATAAGTAGGAATCGAATTACTTCATCCATATTTATGCAACATAGAAAAGAATTAGGTGTTACACAGTAGAAAGTCAGCATATCTTGACTAGCATTCATATGCCACGGATGACTTGGAAATCAGTTCAAATTTTAGGTTTTTACCCTTGATTTTTGTCTGTGTTTACCTATATTCTTTATTTCTTTGGCTTAACTATTTTTAAAGAAAGTAGATGAGTGGTTGCAGAGGGCAGAAGGGTTAGGGAGAAGTGGTGAGTGCTAATGGTTTCAGAGTTGCTTTCAGAGGGTGATAATATTATCAAATTGTGATTGTTATGTAACTTCATTACTAAATTTTAATACTAAAAATCACTGAATTGTACACTTCAAGTGGGTGAATTATATAGTATATGAATTATACCTCAATATAGCCGTTGTATTTTTTTTAAAGTTGTGATTAAATGCAGCACTGCTAGCTAGGTAGCATTGAGTAGTGAATTCAGCCCAGGCCAAGGGGCTCAAGGACCTGATAATTGTATTATTTCTCTAAGTAAGGTGTCCTCATGTTTCCAGGGGATAATACCTCCACCGTCATTCACTCAACCTCTAATAACGTCAAATGGAGTGGGCCAGTTAGCTTATCGTTTAAGAGAAACATATTATTCCTGACCTCCTAGCTTCTTTGCAGGCAAGCCTCGTACGTCCTTCTGTTGCTTTAGATATAATTAAGTTCCTTAGACAATATCCATGATGATAATATTCTGTAAAACAATACACGGCACTTTAACTTAGGTTTAAATGTGCTTTACCTTGGGAGAAGTTTCATGAAGCTTATGTTTAAATTATCTCTAGGTTCCTTAATGCGCTGGGTTAAGATGCTTTTGGGGATAAATATTTTGCAATGACTTTTAACTTAAGAGTTACCTTGATTCCTTGTGTTTGTTTCTCTTCTAAAGAAATTTGTTTTGACTGAATAGAATGCCATTGATTTCAGCAATTTCAGGACAAAGTACTATTGTTGTTATTGTGCCTCTGATATAACTAACACTTCGGAGGCATTGTTACTATAAAAAATTGTAAAAAAATTTGTTTGACACACAATTCCTCTCTGTACACATTTTTACTGAGAACAGTTTCAAACATAGAGTGTGCTGATTACTTTTCTGCTTGCTCGCCATCTATTTCCCCACTTCTCTTGGTCTGGCCTTATGTCAGGGGGATTACTGAGAAGCCTGCATTTCCTAAGCTCCCTTACTCACTGCCATAGGGCCAGATTGGGCCAACTGGAGATTGCATATCACAAAGAAGAATCTTTTTCAGGTGAGTTTCTAGCAGTGGCTGCATGTCCTTCATAGTCCCAGGTCATGTTCATACTGCTAATCCTGCTCAGTGATCCTACCACTTGATCTACCATATTTTACCTTTGCTCCTCCAGTCATAGGGTGAGAGGAGCTTCCTGCTACTGATATCTCAGAATTGCTGTATGATCCTCTATTCAGGTTCTTAGGGTGTCTAACGTTTTTGTAATAAATTCTCCATGTTAAAATTCCTCTTCTTTCTAACTGGGCTTTATCAGGTAAATATAGAAAAGTTGAAAGCATTCATGTATATTTGACACCTTAATTCAAGCATTGTTACTGTTTTGTCTTTTTTTTGCTTTATATGGTAGGTATATATATATGCATTTTTTTGTGGTTAATCATTTGAAAATGCAGATAAGATGGTACTGTACCCCTAAATCCTCCAGCATGAACTTCTTAAAGATAAGGACATTCTCCTACTTAACCATGTTAATATTGCCATACCGTAGAAAGCTAACAGGTATTTTCTAATATCTAATAATCAATATTCTAGCTTTTATAATTAACATTTTATTTTAAAAGGGTATATTATTATAGATAAAGATTTCATTTTGAAAGTTATACATTTTTTTTCAACAATGATGTTTACTTTATATTCAAGACAAACAATGGGACTGGAAATGAGTAGCCGACTTCTCATGGCTACAAAGACTGTTGGCCTTATTGTGACTCCTCATTCAAATTAATATATTTCAGCAATTTTGTGAGAAATATACTATAGTAATTTAGTCCTGTATAACCACGTGTAGGCACTATCTGAAATCAAACTCTTTACAAGAGATGTGAAAGACCTCCTCAAGGTGAACTACAAACCACTGCTCAAGGAAATAAGAGAGGACACAACAGTGGAAAAACATTCCATGCTCATGGTTAGGAATAATCAATATTATGAAAATGGCCATACTGCCCAAAGTAATTTATAGAATCAATGCTATCCTCATCAAGCTACCATTGACTTTCTTCACAGAATTGGAAAAAACCACCTTAAACTTCATATAGAACCAAAAGAGAGTTGGCACAGCCAAGACAATCCTAAGCAAAAAAAGAACAAAGCTGGAGGCATCATGCTACCTGACTTCAAGCTATACTACAAAGCTACAGTAATCAAAACAGCCTGGTACTGGTACCAAAACAGAGATATAGACCAATGGAACAGAAGAGAGGCCTCAGAAGTAACACCACACATCTACAGCCATCTGATCTTTGACAAACCTGACAAAAACATGCAATGGGAAAGGATTTCCTATTTAATAAATAGTGTTGGAGAAACTGGCTAGCCATATGCAGAAAGCTGAAACTGGATCCCTTCCTTATACCTTACACAAAAATTAACTCCAGATGGATTAAAGATTTAAACATAAGACCTAACACCATAAAAATCCTAGAAGAAAATCTAGGCAATACCATTTGGGACATAGCTATAGGCATGGACTTTATGACTAAAACACCAAAAGTGTTGGCAACAAAAGCCAGAAGAGACAAATAGGATATAATTAAACTTAAGAGCTTCTGCACAGCAAAAGAAACTATTATTAGAATGAACCAGCAACCAACAGAAGGGGAAAAAATTTTGCGACCTACCCATCTGACAAAGGGCTAATAACCAGAATCTACAAAAAACTTAACCAAATTTACAAGATAAAAAACAACCCCATCAAAAAGTGGGCAAAGGATATGAACATTTTCAAAAGAAGACATTTATGCAGCCAACAAACATATGGAAAAATTCTCATCATCACTGGTCATTAGAGAAATGCAAATCAAAATGACATTGAGATACCATCTCATGCCAGTTAGAATGGCAATCATTAAAAAATCAGGAGACAACAGATGCTGGAGAGGATGTGGAGAAATAGGAATGCTTTTACACTGTTGGTGGAATGTAAATTAGTTCAACCATTGTGGAAGACAGTGTGGCAATTCCTCAAGGATCTGGAACTATAACACCATAAAAATCCTAGATACCATTTGGTATCTAGGTACCAAAAAAAAAATACCATTTGACCCAGCAATCCCAATTATATATTACTGGGTATATCCGAATTACTGGGTATATACCCAAAGGATTATAAAACATTCAATTGCAAAGACACATGCACATGTATGTTTATTGCAGCACTGTTTATAATAGGAATGACTTGAAACCATCCCAAATGTCTATCAGTGATAGACTGGATAAATAAAATGCGGCACACATACACCATGGAATGCTATACAATGATAAAAAATACTTTATGTCCTTTGCAGGGATATGGATGGACCTGGAAACCATCATTCTCAGCAAACTGACACAAGAACAGAAAATCAAACTCATGTTCTCACTCATAAGTGGGTGTTGAACAATGAGAACACATGGACACAGGGAGGGAAACATCACACACTGAGGCCTGTCAGTAGGTGGTGGGGGTAGAGGAGGAATAGTGGGGGGTGGGGGGATTGGGGAGTGATAACACTAGGAGAAATACCTAATGTAGATGATGGGGGTATGGATGCAGCATGGCATGTGTATACCTATGTAACAAACCTGCACATTCTGCACATGAACCCCAGAACTTAAAGTATAATAATAATAATAATAATAATAATAATAAAACTATGTTTTTCAAAACACATACATAAAAAATACTTTATGCTCCATGTTTCAATTAAATTATTTGAATACTCTGACTGATTTGTAAATTTGTTAATCATCTCATCATTAGGATATACTTTTACATTTGATTCCTTCAATTAAATTGGATAGACGTTCTCATAACTTCCACAATTTTCAACTCATTTCTTTTCAGAAATGTCTATGCAAATGTTTTGCCCATTTTTTGATCGGATTATTAGTTTTTTTCTTATATAATTGAGCTCCTTATATATTCTGGTTATTAATATTTATTAATAGTTTATAATAAGAAAATGCCATGCATTGGTTTCTGTCCCTAATAGTTTGCTAATATCTTTTCTTATGCTGTGCGTTGTCTTATTACTTTGTTGATTGTACTCTCTGCTGTGTAATAATCATGCTTTTTGTCCAATAATCACATGGTTTTTGTCCTTAAAAGTTTATAAATATCTTTTTTCATGCTGTGTGTTGTCTTATTACTTCGTTGATTGTACTCTTTGCCGTGCAGAATCTTTTTAACCTGATGTGATCCCATTTGTCTATTTTTGTTTAGGTTGCCTGTGCTTGTAGGGTATTACTCAAGAAATCTTTGCCCAGACCATTGTCCTGGAGATTTTCCTCAATGATTTCTTGCAGTAGTTCATTGTTTGAGGTTGTAGATTTAAGTCTTTCATCTATTTTGATTTGATTTTTGTATATGTTGAGAGATGGGGGCCTAATTTCATTCTTCTGCATGGGATACACAGTTTTCCCAGCACCATTTATTGAAGAGACTGTCTTTTCCCCAGTGTATGTTCTTGACATCTTTGTAAAAAATGAGTTTACATGGGTGGTGGATTTGTTTCTGGGTTCTCTATTCTGTTCCATTTGTCTATGTGTCTATTTTTATGTTGGTACCATGCTGTTTTGGTAACTATAGCTCTGAAGTATAATTCAAAGTCAGGTAGTGTGATTCCTTCAGTTTTATTCTTCTTGCTTAGGATAGCTTTGGATATTCTGGGTGTTTTGTGGTTCCATAAAAATTTTAGGATTTTTTTTTTTCTATTTCTGTGAAGATGTCACTGGTATTTTGAAAGGGATTTCATTGAATCTGTAGATTGCTTTGGGTAGTATGCACATTTTAAAAGTATTTATCCTTTCAATTCATGAACATGAAATATGTTTTCATTTTTTGTATCCACCTCAATTTTCTTTCATAAGTGTTTTATAGTTACCATTGTAGACATCTTTCACTTCTTTGGTCAAGTTAATTCCTAGTTATTTAATTTTATTTGTGGCTATTATAAATGGGGTTACCTTTTCAATTTCTTTTTCGAGTTGTTCACTGTTGGAATATAAAAATGGCACTGATTTTTGTATGTTGATTTTGTATCTTGCAACTTTCCTGAATTTGTTTATCAGTTCTGATAGTTATCTTGTAGTGTCTTTTTTTTCCCAAATACAAGATTATATCATCTGCAAACAAAAATAATTTAATTTTTTCATTTCTAATTTTTGTTTTTTATATCTTTCTCTTGTCTGATTGCTCTGGCAATGAATTCCAGTACTGTGTTGGATAAGCCTGATGACGGTAGGCATCCTTGTCACATTCTAGATCTTAGAGGAAAGGCTTTCAGGTTTTCTTTATTCAGTATAATAGTAGCCATGGGTCTGACCTATATGGCTTTTACTAGGTTGACAAATGTTCCTTTTACCTCCAGTTTTTTTATAAAGTGATACTGAATTTTATCAAATACTTTTCAGCATTAAAATAATCATATGGTTTTTATCCTTCAATCAGTTGATATAATGTATCACACTGATTGACTTGCATATGTTGTAACATGTTGCATCCCAGTGATAACTCCACTTGGTCATAATGAATTATCTTTTGAATTATTATTGAATTCAATTTGCTAGTCTTTTGTTAAGAATTTTTGCATCAATATCCATAAGAGATACTGACCTGTAGTTTTCTTTTTTGATGTGTCTTTGTCTGGTTTAGGTATCAGGGTAATTCTGGCCTTATAGAATGAGCTTAGAAGTATTCTTTTCTCTATTTTTTGGAATCATTTGAGTAGGATTGGTATGAGTTCTTTAAGTGTTTGGAAGAATTTTGCAGTGAAGCCCTCAGGTTCTGGACTTTTCTTTACTGGAATACTTTGTATTATAGCTTTGATCTTGGTACTTGTTATTGGTCTGTTTAGGTTTTGGATTTCTTCCTTGTTCAATCTTTTTCTTTTTTTAATTGCATTTTAGGTTTTGGGGTACATGTGAAGAACATGCAAGATTGTTGCATAGGTACACTTTCTTGTTCAATCTTGGTAGGTTATATGTATCTCAGAATTTGTCTATTTCTTCTAGATTTTTCCAACTTATTGGCATATAGTAGTTGCTCATAGTAGCCTCTGATTATCTGTTATATTTCTTCAGTATCAGTTGTAATGTCTCCTTTTTCATTTTTGATTTTATTTATTTGGATTTTCTCTCTATTTTGCTTAGTCTGGCTAAATGTTTGTCAATTTTCTTTAACTTTTTAGAAACCAACTTTATGTTTCATTGATTTTTTTGTATTGTTTTTACTTCATTTTTATTTATTTCTCCTCTGATCTTTATTATTTCCTTTCTTCTACTAATTTTGAGTTTGGTTTGCTTTTGTTTTTATGGTTCTTTAAGATGCATCATTAGATTGTTTATTTGAAGTTTTTCTTTTTGATGTATGTACTTATAGGTATAAACGTCCCTCTTAGTACTGATTTTTCTGTATCCTATAGGGTTTGGTATGTTATGTTTTCATCATCATTCGTTTCAAAAAACTTTCAATTTTCTTCTTAATTTCTTCATTTGCCAACTGGTCATTCAGAAGCATATTGTTAAACTTCCATGTATTTCATGTATCATATTTGAAGTTTTCAAAACTTCTCATGTTATTAATTTCCAATTTTATTCCATTGTGTTTGGAGAAGATGCTTGATATTATTTTAGTTTAATTAAATGTTTTAAGACTTGTTTTGTGGCCTAACATGTGGTCTGTCCTTGAGAGTGATCCATGTGCTGAGGAAAAGAGTGTGTATTCTGCAGCGATTGGATGTAATGTTCTGTAAATATCTATTAGATCTATTTAGTCTGTAGTGTAGATTAAGTATGATGTTTCTTTGTTGATTTTCTATCTGGATGATCTGTCCAATACTGAAAGTGGAATGTTGAAGTCTCCAGCTATTATTGTATTGGGGTGTATCTCTTTCTTTAGATCTAATATTTTCTTTATATATCTTGGTTCTCCTGTGTTTGGTGCATATATATTTAAAATTGTTATATCCCCGTGCTGAACTGGCCCATTATCGTTATATCTGCTACTGATTTTTTTATGTTGATTTTGTATCCTGAAGCTTTCCTGAATTTGTTCATCAATTCTAATAGTTTTCCTGTGGAGTCTTTAGATTTTTCCTAAATATTTGGAAAAACCTAAAATAATTATATCATGACCTTCTTTGTCTCTTCTTATAGTTTTGGAATTGAAATCTATCTTGTCTAATGTAAAAATAACCACTATTGATTTTTATTTTTGGTTTCTATTGGTATGGAATATCTTTTTCTATCCCTTTTTCAGTCTATGTGTGTCTTTATAGGAAAAGCATGTTTCTTCCAGGCAACAGATCAATGCGTCTTGTTTTTTTAATCCTTTCTGCAAGTCAATGTCTTTTGATTGAAGAATTAGTCCATTTACATTCAATGTTACTATTGATAAGTAAGGAAGTACTCCTGCCATTTTGTTATTTGTTTTCTGGTTGTTTTATAGTCTTTTTTCTTCTTTCCTTCCTTCTTGTCTTTCTCTAACAAAGGTGATTTTCTTTGGTAATGTGATTTAGTTTCTTGCTTTTTATTTTTTGTGTATTCATTGTATGTTTTTTTTTTTTTTTTTTTTTTTTGGTTTGAGGTTACCATGATGCTTGCAAACACCATCTTAAAACCCACTATTTTAACCTGATAACGACTTAACACTATTTCCATAAACAAGCTAGCGAAAAGAAAACTAATAATAACTCTACATTTTCCCCTTCCACATTCTCTTGTGGAAGCCTGTCTTTCCCTCCTAAACTCCATCTCTCTCTCTATTCCCTTCCACTCAGTGTGGAAGCTGCTTTCCTCTCCTGGATTCCATCTTTCTGGATTCTCTCACTCAGTATGAGAGTTTCTCTCTCCTTCTCCTGTTTCTTTCTCTCTTTAAATAAATCACTTTCTACAAAAAACAAATAAACAAAAAAACACCAACTCTACATTTTAACTTTATCTACTTTTTAACTTTTTTTGTTTTTTTTAATTTATATGTTATTGTACTGTCTTTTTTTAATTTATATGTTATTGTACTATGTCTTGAAAAGTTGCTGTAGTTGTTAGTTTTGATTGGTTTATTGTTCAGTCTTTCTGCTTACAGTAAGATTAGTTTACACACCACAGCTACAGGATTATAATATTCTGTTTTTCTATTATAGAATAGTAAGTGTGCTTACTATTACCAGTGAGTCTTTACCTTGATGATCATTTATTGCTCATTAGTGTTTTTTTTTCTTTTCAATTAAAGTACTCACTTTGTCATTTCTTATAGGACAAGTCTGGTATTGATAAAACCCCTTAGCTTTTGTTTACCTGGGAGTCTTTATTTCTCCTTCATATTTGACAGGTATTTTCACCTGATATACTATTCTAGGGCAAATGTTTTTGTTTCCTTTAGCACTTTAAGTATGTCATGCCACTCTCTCCTGATCTGTAATGTTTCCACTGAAAAGTCGGATGCCAGACATATTGGAGCTTCATTGTGTTAGTATGTTATTTGTTTATTTTCTCTTGCTTCTTTTAGGATCCTTTCTTTACCTTTGATGTTTGGAGATTTAATTGCTAAATACCTTGAGGTAGTCTTCTTTGGGTTAAATCTGCTTGGTGTTTTAGAACCTTCTTGTAGTTAGATATTGATATATTTCTCTAGGTTTGGGAAATGCTCTGTTATTATCCCTTTGAATAAACTCTTGACCTCAGTGTCTTTCTCTGCTGCCTCTTTAAGGCCCATACCTCTTAGATCTGCTATTTTGAGACTATTTTCTACACACTGTTTTATTGTTTTTTATTCTTTTTTTCTTTTGTCTCCCCTGATTTTGTATTGTCAAACAGGCTGTCTTTAAGTTCACTAATTCTTTCTTCAATTCTGCTATTTCTTCAGTTCTGCTATTAAATGACTCTGATGTATTCTTCAGTATGACGATTGCATTTTTCAGTTCCTCAATTTCTGCTTGATTCTTTTTAATTATTTCTATCACTTTGTTAAATTTATCTGTGTAGACTTCTGAATTTCTTCTCTGTGTTATCTTGAATTTCTTTGAGTTTCCTCAGCACAGCTATTTTGAACTCTCTACCTGATATGGTTTGTCTCTGTGTCACCACCCAAATCTCATCTTGAGATGTAATTCCCAATGTTGGGGGAGGGACCTAGTGGGAGGTGATTGGATCATGGGGGTGGATCTCTCCCATGCTGATTTTGTTATAGTGAGTGAGTTCTCATGTGGTCTGATTGTTTAAAATTGTGTGGCACTTCCCTCCTCCTCCTGCCACCATTAGAAGAAGGTTCTTCCTTCTTCTATGAGTCAATTAACCTCTTTTCTTCATAAATTACCCAGTCTCAGATAGTTCTTTCTAGCAGTGTGAGAATAGACAAATATACTGTTTGAAAGGTCACATATCTCTCTCTCTCCAAGTTACCTGGTACCTTATTTAATTTATTTGTTGGGGTCATATTTTCCTGGGTGATGTTGATGCTAGTAGATATTCTTCAGTGTCTGGGTGTTGAAGATTTAGATATTTATTATAGTCTTCACTGTCTAGGCTTATTTGTAGCTGCCCTTCTTGAGAAGACTTTCCAGATATTTGAAAAGGACTTGTGTGTTGTGATCTAAGCTGTATCTGCTTTAGGGGGACACTAAACCCAGTAACACTGTGGTTCTCACAGACTCACGTAGGTATGACCTCAATGTTCTTGGACAATATCTGGGAGAATTCTCTGGATTACCAGGCAGAGTTTCTTGATCTCTCTTACTTTCTTCCAAACATACAGAGTCTCTCTCTCTCTCTCTCTCCATCTCTGTCTCTGTCTCTCTGTCTCTCTCTCTCTCTCTCTCTCTCTCTCTCTCTGTCTCTCTCTCTCTCTCTCTGCTCTAACTCACCTAAATCTGGGGGTAAAGTGACACAAGCACCCCTGTGGCCACTACTACTATGACTGTAGTAAGTCAGACCTGAAGCCAGCACAGAGTTGGGTCTCACTCAAGGCCTGCTGTAACCACTCTCAGGCTGTTCACTGAAGGCCCCAGGCCTCTACAGTCAGCAGGTGGCAAAGTCAGCTTGGCCTTTGTCCTTCCCTTCGGGGTGGCAAGGTCCCCCAGTTCCTGGGTGGGTCCAGAAGTGCTGTCTGGGCAAAAGAGACTAGAGTAAAAACCTTAGAAGTTTACCTGTTTGGGCCAAGATGGCGAGGGGGAGACCTATGTTAATTCTAGCTAAATAATTGTAAGCTTGCTTGGCTCAGAGTACCCTGAAATTTATACACCAAACTAAACTATATTATTGGTACAGTTAATTAGAAATCAAGCAGCAACAGGAGGCCTAAGGTAAAGACCATCCGAGAGCTCAATAACACCAGGGAACACCTCGGGGTGGTTGCAGAGCTGGCAACACTGCTCTGGTCCCACAAATGCCTTCTCAACATGGAGACTGCATGAGGGCCTCATAAAGAGAGATTCCAAACATACAGTCTCTCTCTCTCTCTCTGCTCTAACTCACCTAAATCTGGGGGTAAAGTGACACAGGCACCCCTGTGGCAGCTACAACTATGACTGCACTAAAGATCTATGAGAAGGGAGGCGACCTCTGCTCACAAGAACTGGGAGGCTCTTTGCAGATGGGAGCTGGCAAGAAGGAGAAAAACCTTGCAGGGCAGAGATCAAGGAACAGGTCAGGCTCTGCCTAGGTTCTCAGAATATGGAGTGATTTTAATTGCTCTATGTCCTCAATGCTAGGGAGATAAAAGCCCCTTGATGCAATGGGTGTGGTCAGATGGGGTGGCTCCTCATCCTATACTTCTGATGCAGCTGCACCCTGATAACAATCTGTGATAAACTCAGAGTACTAGTTGGGCATGTCTTAGAAGGATCTCAAGTACTGTTAAGTGCTCAGAGCACTGGTTTAGCATGTCTTAGAAGGATCTCAAATCCTCCCGCCCTTTCCCAGGCTATTTTAGCTACCCCTTCACCCTCCCCTTCCACACCCATAAGATCAATGAGATTATGCACATAATAAAAGTGTTTGGAACCCAGAGCGGTTCCCATGATTGCCTTGGTCCCCTGGACCCATGCTGTAAATTCTACTCTTGTGTCTCTGTCCTTATTTTCTTTTCTTAATCCCTCGTCACTGCTGAGACTAAGGGCACCCACGTATGAGGTTGGGGCTGGTACCCAACAACCTGATGTTCTGTTGTACTGCAGCTAAGCTCACACTCAAACCACAAGGTTCAGTCCTTCCTCCCTTCCCTCCCTTTTTTAAGGCAGAGGTGCCTCACCTCATAGCCACCACCACCCCTGGCCATGAGGAGTATTGTCAGACTACCACCAATGTTCCCTTAAGGCCCTAGGGCTCTTAAGTCAGCTTGTGAATGCTGCCTGGCCTGGGACTCACCCTTCAGTGCAGTGCACTCCCCAGTGGCCTAGAGCAGGTCCAGAAATGTTGTCCAAGAGTCCTGGAATCAGGGACCATAAGAGACCACTTGGCCCTCTATTCCTCTGTGGCCAAGCTGGTACCTAAGGTGCAAGACAAAGTCCACTTTACTTTTCCCTCTGCTTTTCTCAAGCAGAAGGCATTTTGCCCATAGCCACCACCGCTAGTAGTGTGCTGAGTCTTATCTGAAACTGGCAAGTCTCAGAGACTCACCAAGGCCTTTGATGTAGTACATAGGTATTGCCGCTGGTTATTCAGGGCCCAACAGCTCTTCACTTAGCAGGTGATGAATGCTGCTAGAACTAGGTCCTTTGCATCAAGGCAACGAGTCCTCAGCAGGTTCCCTTCTGGCCAAATGTGTGTCTAGAAATGTCATCTGAGAGCTAGGGCCTGGAGTGGGGCCCTCACAACTCTGACAGGTACCCTGTCTTGTTATGAATGAATTGGTATCCAAGATGTAAGACAAAATCCTCCCCACTCTTTTCTCCCCTCTCCTCAAACAGAGGGATGAGGTCTCTTTTAAAGCTGTGAGCTCTGTAGCCTGGGGCTAGGAGAGGGGTGATGCCAGTGCTCCCTGGGCTGCCCCAGCTGGTGTCTCAGTATGTCATGTGCCCTCTCAGTTCACTGGCTCTGGGGCTAGTTCAGCACTGGGCCTCACCTAAGGTTTGCAGTCCTTATGACCTATACTGCCTTTCAAGTTAACATAGAGACACAGGGCACTGTAGCCCTCGGCAGTGAGGTTTCTAGGTACTTAAGTTATGACCAATAGGAGACTTTCCTCTGTCTAGGGCTGGTTTAATGCTCCCTCCATGGGCAGGAATCAGCTGAGTTTGGTTTGGTTTTTTCTTCTGCTTTAACAGAACAACATTGAGTTTAATGCCTCATAATTTCTGTATTCTCCCTCCCTCAGTGCCCAGAGATGTTATATATACTATGTCACTGCTGCCAAGGGTGAGGAATGGGTGGCGTTGGTGACTCAGGACTGTTTTTCTATCTCTTCAGTACCTCTTTCAGTGGTCTGAAGTTAAAACCAGGTACAATGAGTGCTCACCTGATTTTTGGTTCTTATGAAGGTGCTTCTTCTGTGTTGATAGTTGTTAATTTGGTGTCCTTGTAGGTGGGACAATCAGTAGAACCTTCTATTTCACCATCCTGTTCCCCCCTCTCTCATGCTTCTTGGCTCTACATTACGTCACAGTGATGTAGCCTTGCTGCTGCGGTTTGTTCATATTCACTGCTATGTAGTACTGCGTCCGTTCTTTTCTATGCTTTTGGTGATGATTAGCTGTAAATTTTATATCCATTTGGTGAGCAAAAAATGTTCATTGAACCCTTACTGGGGGCTAGATCTTGTGATATGTTGTGGGGTTTTGGCAGTGAACAAGACATCTTGCTCATATCCTTCCTCAGTCATCAGCAACGCTATCTCCACACAGACTCACTCCTGTTCAGTTCGTGAAGCTCAGTTTGCCAGGCTTCATTCATGAGGCAGTTCTGGCTTAGGTGAGGGGAAACTTGAGCCCATCTGTTGGTTAAGTCTTTCTTTAGCCTCAGTCCACGGTGTCTTCCATGGTTACATTTCCTCAATCCCTATAGGGCTGGCCCAGAATCTATATCTAATCTACTGACTTGGTTTATTGTCTTTTGCTGAGACAGACATGTGCTATTTTGAACTTCAACCATTTGGTTAGATTCTTGAGATTGCCTAATTCTTTCCTCTCCCAGCTTTCAGCCTCTCTAACATCTTCTCTGGGAGTGATCTCATATTGCCTCCAGGAATGACCTCACATAAAGGGGGTCACATACAGGGAGTACCCCTCCCTCACATACAGGGAGTACTCCTGTACTCTTAACTACAGAATCAGCCTTGACTGTGCAAGGTTCCTTGGTCAAGGATGCTGAACAGCAAATGAAGCCTGCTGCTCCTACTTCAGCTGCTAGGTACCACTGTCTGGATTAGAATTTCTTCTATATCACTGGTAGGCCAAAGTACTTAAAATATGCCTCATCTCTGGCAATTAGACAAGCTGACCATATATTCAGAGGCATAAGTTATAGCTGGGTCAGTTTTTTTACATTTTCCTCCCACCTTTCTCCTTTTGCACACTTACGTTACCTACTTAAATCCCAGGGCTCCTGAAAATCAAATTCCTATGTAGGTTATGACCTGTCCAAAGATGAACTGAGGTGCCTTGAGAAAGGAATTTTTTATTTTATTACTGGAAATGTTTAGGCACAGATTCAATATCCCCCAGAGTGATTGCTATTAAAAATTCCAGTATATATTCTACCCAAAGGGTATCAAGTTTAGAGTCCTAACTGTATTTCTTAATAGCTCTATGATTCTTAAAAAAAGTCAGTTTTCCAGATGTTTTCCATCTATAGCATGTGTGTATTAATAACTCTCATAGCAGTATGTGCTATATAGATAAGTTGAGATATGTGGGAACCTGTTATAGCATTAGTTATTATTATCCATTTTCCCTTATTTCCTTTAGTCACATTCTCCCAGGTTGGAATCAAGGAATGTCATGGCTACAGACAGGAGGAAATGTGGACTTGACAGCAATACCTTCACAAAGACTTCTCTTTGAAATTTAGAGGTTTAAATTTTTATTATTTGATTTGTCTCACCTGTCAGAAGACACGTTTTAGCACTGAAAGACCCATGATCTATTGGAGATCCTGGAAGAGGAGGAAAAACAGGCTTACTCAGGAACTTTTAGTGTTCTTCTCCAATGGTGGAATCCTATTCTGTAGGAGGATGTGAAACCTACAAAGAGGGTCTGGACAGTTAGGAATTTGAGATGGTTTCTTTAAGAATATTGAGTTTGACCTTGGCACTTTTGCCTCCATGACTGATACCATACATTTGGATACCAGGGAGAACATTATCCTAAAGACTCAACTTGGAAAGATAGGCGAGATCTAGTCATTTTGTTTATAGAAAAAGTAAAGCAAGATAATGACTAAATCATATGGCAGGGGGCTGGCAGGGGTCATACATGTCCAACAGAAGTGGTAGAATGAATGTAAACTGGACAATGGTTGGAATATAAAGATAATTAGAGCAGGGTTTCATAAATAAAGAGTACTAGTTTTACAGCTTGTTCAGCCCATGTTTTAGGAAACTAAGATACCATTAATTATAAGATACACCATAACTTTATGTGCTTTTAAGTTAAAAAAACTATGCTGGCAATTAAATCATGATGCAATGCTTTAACAATAACAATAGCCCTATGAGACCAAACCCTCATTTCTTGAAACTCTTTGATCCATTTTGAGAGATTGAGAAGTTTCTCCAGTCTTCAATTACATTGCTTGATGTGTCATAGAAAATATGTATCTGTTTTTCAGTAACAAAATACAATTTATGTATGCATAGATAATTCTTTCCTATGGTCTCATAAAGCAATTGGTTGGTGCTTTTGTTTTGTTTTGTTTTGCTTTTTTAAAAGAAAACCAACAATAACAACTATACAATTACAGTTATTTCTTCAATGACAAATATTTGCTTCAGTAATATTTTATACCCCATTCTATTTTCATGCTTTTCTGCTTACAAAGTAAGCTTTTTGTTTAAATACTAAATTATAGTGTACTCTTTTTGAAGACATTTAAAATAGCAATTAAAATTGACATGTGTAGTACCAACAAAATACACCACTCAGTTGCTATGATGAAAAAATGAGCAGCTACGATCATGTTTGTTTATGCACAGGAAATGACAACTACTCATGACTGTTACCAGCTGACAGTTATTTTAAAATGCCATTGGTTGTTAGATACAACCTAATGTTAAAATGTGATAAATGTGTATCACATTTTGTGTATCACATTATGACATGTGTGTTTATCACTTTTAACATAAATGATGAAATAAGGTGCTGTTGTGACCAAATAAGTTCTATAGTCCAAAAAGTTTGGAAACCCTGGATTCACCAGAGTTATGCAAGTTTCTTTTACTGTCAGATTTCACGGAGACTTTAACATGTTAACAAGGACCATGATTCTTCCAGGGGAGCAGTGTTTGGCAAAATTAATTGCCCATAAATATTCTTTTGAATCTCTCCTTTTTGTATCACTGATTTGAAGAAAACACTTTAAAAAATGCTACTGAGGAGGGACCAAAAATAAGAGCTGAAAAAATTTCAAGGAAGGAATTTTCAACAACTACATTTGAAACAAGTCAGAAAAAAAAAACTAAAAGCAGGCCATTGGGTTTGTTAGGAAGTAATTGTTAATATGTTGAGGATATTATTAGAGCAGACCAAGTGTGGATTAACCACAGACCACATGGAGCTAAAGGAAATGGTGAAGTAGAGTTAATTGACATGAACCATGTTTTTGAGAAAGTTTGGCAATGCAAACGGAAGACTGTAGCTCCAGTTCCTAGTGTCTAGTAGGCTTATTTCTGTCCTCTCTGCTGGTTCTCAGAATCTTAGACCAGATAAGAAACTTGAAAAGCCGTTATCTCAGACCTGTGCTGCTCTCAGCATCCCCCCTACTTCTGCTCTGACTCAAAAGTATTACATGTAGCAATTGCATCATGCAGGCTACTCTACAGCCTGCTTCCTTCTTGAAGGTTGTTACCGAGCAATATGTTACAGGAGGTAATGACAATAACTGTTGATCGTAGAACTTAAGCTACTAATAATGCTGATCTATGAAAGGTAGTTAAAATGATAGTCCGACAAGACCCTGACTGCCTGGAAAACTGACGTCCACCAAGTAGAGTGCTGAAGTGCTGAATTTCTAATTGAGAGTATGGTGGCGATGCTAATATAGATCCTAGCTCTGCTAATTAGAGCTACTACTAGCTCTTATCCATGAATAATGTGAAAAGTAGACTCATAGCCAAAATTTCTGAATGTTGTTAAATATTTATGCTTTTGTTGAGGATTAAGTATAGATATTATTATAGGTCAGATTAACTTCTGACCTATAATACATGGAGTGTATTAATAATGAAAATTGTTTTTCTTTTCTTCTTTATTTTCAGTGCAAGCCTCATTAATAGTATAATTTTTTCCCTACATTTGATAATAGATTAGTCTTAGTTTTTAGTGGCATTAGAAATAGCAATTCACAGTGAATAGGATTTTTCAGAGGAAATTCTGATTAGTAAAATAAATAAGATATTGTTAGCTAAATCTTTTGGTGCTCAGAAGGCCTAAGAACATAATCTTTTTAAAATAAAGTAAGAGGTAAATTGGGAGGCAGTTGAGGACGAAAGAAGGCAAGTTGGAGGGACTAAAAGCCTTAAAGAAATGAAAGTTTCTCTTTTGGAATTCAACCTAGAATATCAACAAGGAATGAATAAAACACTATCTGAGAGGCAGTAAAGGCACAGATGAAATTTGACAGCATGAATTTATAATAACTATGTCACTATAGTGACCAGAGAAAAGCCATATTAATTAAAAATATAACTGTATTTTCAACTCTACTCAATATTACATGTCCAAAAATTCATGTCAAGCAATTTTTTCTTTCTTTTTTTTTTTTTTTTCTGAGACAGAGTTTCCCCTTGTTGCCCAGCACGATCTTGGCTCACTGCAACCTTCACCTCCTGAGTTCAAGCCATTCTCTTGCCTCAGCCTCCCGAGTAGCTGGGACTACAGGCACCTGCCACCATGTCCAGCTGATTTTTTGTATCTTTAGTAGAGATGAGTTTTACCATGTTGGCCAGGGTGGTCTCAATCTCCTGACCTTGTGTTTTGCCTGCCTCAGTCTCCCAAAGTGCTGGGATTATAGGCATGAGTCACCACGCCCAGCCCAAACAATTTATTCTTAGGCATCTATGTAAATCAGTGTATAGACAGAGTTGAAAATGCGTAATTCTTATTCTCTATTTTAAAGAATAAGAATATAAAATAATATTGAATTGTCATGGACAGATATGTTGGACATATGCTAAACAAATATATGGTAAATAATAGAAAATATAGCTTTTCTCATGGAATGAAGTTAATTGGTATACCTTATGTAGTAAGGATACTTTGGGAAATACCTGTAAGTTAGAATATTTGACCTATTGCCTGTTTGGGTAAATGGAGTTAGCTTCTGAGGTTATTTTGATACTGCTGATTGTAGTGCTCTAGTAATGCTGACCTATTAAAAGATAGTTAAGGTAAAGACCAAATAGCCAGAATTTCTGAATATTAATGAATATTTACCATTTACCGTTTCATTGAAAATTTAAAAAATAGGTATAATTATCATAAGTCAGAAATTAAAACACATACTTAGTGAGTTAATGATAAGATCCGTGCAAGTCTTTAAATGCCTAAAATTATTTCAGTTTTGATAAAATTCTTTTTGAAACAGATTACATATTTCTGTGTCTCTTTAAACAAAATATATTGAGTGTACTTTCACATTTTCTTGATGACTCTGGGTTAAATTGTAAGCTCCACGGTACCCATCCATAGGGTCTGTGATGAAGTCTACAGGGGGACATATTTACTTCAACATGAAATGCATTTAATGATCCCAGTCACCTGTTGGCCATTCTTGATCCTCTCCTTGCACTTCTAATTTGCCTTGTGACTTGCTGGAAAATAAGATTACTACTCTAGTTAGAATTTCAACTAAAATAAAAATAAAGATGCTCTGGGTGAGGATCTGGAGTCTTCTCTGTTAAAATACATGCATTTGACAAAATGAGATTAGGGAAAATCTATTCTCATTTTGTGTATGGCTTTTTTCCCCTCTTATTTTCTGGTTCATCACCGTATAATGGATAAATGAATTCTGAACATGAGAGATGCCAATTTACTGATAATTTGCACCTAAAGTATTTATGCTTGGTTGGTAAACACCCTCTCTAATCCCTGCAAAATGCTTTAGTGGTATAGTGAATAAAGAGGACATTATGAAATTTACAATGAGGAAAATCGTAAGTTTTTAATTAGTTAGAGATGTTCACAGAAGAAGACTGCAATTTAATATTTATCTGAGGCAAAAGTATCATCAATGTTCTTATCTTGTTCTTGCATTTTATGTATACATCATTTATAATTCAAGTATTCTTATGGTTGGGTTTGAGCTGGCCAGCTAAGCTTTTTGTATATTAATATTGACTGGTTATTGGATAATAGCCTACACTCCATGCCTCCTGCCATAATATGATGAAAAGTGATTATGAAAAGTGCTTTGGTTTCAAGTCTGGTGAATAAAAGAAGTACCATTTCTAATTTCTCCACAGGGAGATCTCCGTTGATATTTTAATTTGTGTGTAAAATAAACGTACAAAAGGAGAAGGAAAACAAGGTGATAAAAATCTAAAGGAGCTTATTAATATTTAACATGAAGGAGAAATACTTACCCATTATTTCTTTTAATATTATGGGGCATCAGGGAATAAATGATCCTGCATACAACATTAAAATACACACACACACATAAATTAAAATATTTTGATAATATTTGATTAGTATAATATTTTTGATCTAATTATTAAACCTCAAGGAATTACTCTGTAAAATAATAATGAATGAAGACAAGTAATTTTTTTGAATATCGTCACAACATAATTTATAATACTAAAAAATAGAAATAATAATGAATAAATAAAATGAACACATCTGTGACATATTTGTCACGGGAAACATCTGATGACAAGAAGAATGCTGAGTCAATGTGGAAATAACTAGACATAAAACAGTGTATGCATCATACCTCAATTTTATAAAAATGACTTTAAACAAAATAAGTAAGTGTGAAAATGAACCAAATATCAATAGATACCTGTGGGTCATAGAAATATGAGTAATTTTTATGGTGTTCTTATATTTCTTAATTTTTACATATTGTATATTCATTATTATTATTGGTGAGCTTTTTTCTAAATATATTTCTAAAATTAGAAAAATTAATACAAATAAATATAGCATTAATTTTTCTAACATCTTAGATGTTAGATGCTACACTTAAGTGTTAAGATGCTATACTTTAAGTAACATTTTGAAGTGTAACATAGAAGAGATTTTTAAAAAAAGATTTCATTTGAACTAAGATACGAAAAAAATTTGGTGACAAGTTAAGATTGCTTTGATTAAAGAATATATATACTGAACAAAATTTATATGAAGAGCTGTTAAAAGAATACTACCCTGATCCCAATATCTACTTTTCAAGTTCTTTCACTGAAACTAATTTATTTTTGGAGAAGTGAATTTCAACTAAAACTAAGTAAAATAAAATTTGAAAAAAATTATTGAATTGAGCTATAATGAAAAGCTCAGCATGCAAGTTGTCATATATCTCCTCAATATATTTGCAGCAAAAATAAGAATGCATTAAAAATCTCAAACATTGTGCCAAGAAGTCAGTTGTTGCATACTCAGCCACAGTCTTGGTGTCACTGTAAGAATGTATCACCTTCTGAAAATAGACCCCAAGATGTTTACCTTCTGTGATTCTGCTTCACCTGCCCTAGCAACCGAGTCTTTCGTCTTCCTTTCATTGTAGTTGTAAGAGAAATTCTAATCAGCCACAAAGAATTAACATTAATTATGGAAAGTATTTTAATTGCTTAAATTATAAATAAATGCTATGTTTTAGGATCTTGATAATGTGTCCTGCAATAAATTACATAATATCTATTATGATAATATGGACTATTTTTGGTTTGTCATTTAAATTTTAAAAGCCTGATTAATTGAATTGGTTAAAGCAACATTGTAGGGAATTGAATTTGTATCAGGCTTTATCTATGGGCCTCAGAACATAAACTGACTTCTTATAGAGAACAGCTCTGCTCTGCAGACACAAATTTTCCTTTTAATATCTGGTCAATCATCTTGCAAAGGTGTTACAGGTAAGAAGTGTCATTGAATCAGCAGAAATCCATGCTCATGTGAAAAAAATGAATTATATTTTCATTTCTTTATTATTCTGAGTTGGATACTCAGAAAAACCCCATCGGGTGCAGCAAAACTAAAATGCCAAAAATATAAAAAATATTTTATAGAAGCAAACTTGGCAGGGAAAGAAAGAAATCCTGCGGTCAAAAACGATACAGAAATAAATACAAATCCACGGATTTAGCAGACTCTGGAACTGGCACTTGACCCAGAAGTATCTGATATCCCTGGTAGCCTGGTAAATGGGTTTAAACAAATCATGTGAAGGTGTCAGGTGCTCTAATCCAAGAATCAAGGAAGATATGAGGTCAGAGCAGACACCCTGTCAAAAATTTCTGCTCATCGAAGAGTGATATTTCATAGTGAACTAGGAAGAAAAACACCCCTTGAAAAGAGATAGTAAAGAACATGCCTGTTTTAGCCTTGGCTCTGAGGCAAAAAAAAAAAAAAAAAAAGGTCTCTCCTGAGAATTCTTAACTCCAAATTTGTACTGATGTAAGTTGGAGCATTAATTTGTATTCCTGTGTGATTATAATATTTTTATTATATTATATATTTTATATAATTATATAGTTGTAAAATTTGAGCTTAAACATGTCTCAGGTTGTGAGACCTCAGACACCTTAAAATGACCTCAGACACCTGGAAGAAGCAAACACTGATTGTCTCTGAAGGAGCACATTATATTTTAAACCGAGGACTCAAATTTCTAAAGATGAAGTTCCAAGAAAACACACATATGCGTGCGTGCGCACACACACACACACACACACACACACTCTTAAATGTACAAAGAAACCAGCATGCATGAAAGTTGTTAGAAATAGCAAGTAATAGAATCAGACAATTAAAAATACAGAACAAAAACAAGTTTACAAAAATAAGTAAAAGTATACTAAAAATAAAAAAATTTACCAGAAATATTTGAAAATAGCCAAAATAAACTTCTAGAAATGAAGAAATATATAATTCAATTTATAAGCTCAATGGATGGTATGCAATAAGAGAGTCAGAAGAATTATACTTTGCTTATAATTTATTACATAATTTGGTGTAATTGATGCATTAAAGACAATGAACAAAATAGACAACTTATTTTTTAAAAATGCATCTGTCCTCGTGTGGTGCCTTACATCTGTAATTCCAACACTTTGTGAGGCCTTGGTGGGAGGATCACTGAGCCCAGGAATTCAAGACATAGGGAGATCCTGTCTCCACAAAATATTTAAAAAAAAAAATAGCCAGGTGTGGTGGCGTATGTTTGTAATTCTAACTACCTGGGAAGATTGAGGTGAGCCCAGGAGGTTGAGGCTGCAATGAGCTGTGTTCCTGCCACTGTACTCCTTTCTGGGTGACAGAGTGAGACGCTATATCAAAAAACTAACAAAACAAAAAAAGTATCTGTTTTTGAAGGCATAGAAGAGACAATAGAATAAGATTATTAGTTCAAAAATTTAAAGAAGACAGAAACTCAGAGAAGTGAGACGAGTATCTGGGACTGGCTTTGCTAAGGCATCTTTAATTACAGAATGCAATAGCTACCCACAATAACATGCACAAATATCACAATAGTAGTATTGATGTAAATGAGCTACACGTGAAAAGAATGAACACTGTATGATTCATTTTACTTAAAGTTCAATAATAGACAAAATTAAAATGCAGTGTTTAAGGATGCATATTTAGAAGCTTCAAGAACATAATTAGCATAAATGTCAGGAAAGGGGTCACCTTTAGAGAATAGCATGGAGATTATGATTGGAAAGAAGTGCATGGTGTAGGGGGTGGTGTTTCCAGGGTGCTAGCAATATTCTATTTCTTGTCTTACATAGGGGTTTATGAAGTAAACTTTAAAGCTTTCTTGTGTTTTATATATTTTGTATGTGTATTATATTTATAATCAAAATGGACTAATAAAGAAAATTAGTGTTCTAGATGACAGGTCAGGAAAATACTTCGAAAATATGGAAGAGACATTAAGAAACTTGAAAGAGTGAGAAGGTGCAACAAATATGTAACCCAGTATCCTTCCAAAAGGGAATATTGGTTGCCAATATTCAAAGAGATGATGAATAAAAATTTTCCAGAATTATATTAAAATTCTTAGATTCAGAAATCCTGATGAATCCTAAGCCGTGTAAACGCGTAGTCTCGTGGCAGTAAATTTGTAAAATACTAGATATAATGATAAGATCTTGAGAGCAGCCAGGGAGAAAAGACAAATTATAAACAAATCAATGAGAGTGATATTGATAACTGATTTTTCAACAACGTCAATGGGAATTAGAAATTAGTGAAATAAAATCATCAAATACTGAGAAAAATAAATGTCAAACTAGAGTTATACATAGTGAAATAATATCTCAGGGATGAGAACAACATAAATATAAATTGAATTCAAACTATAAGATCAAAAGCTTTTGTTATATGTAGATCTTCAGTTAGGACGTTTTAGATAATGAACTCTTAGAATAAAAAAAAATCCCAAAAGAAAAATCTGAAGCCAGAAAAAATGGTGAATAAAGAGAATGATGGATTTTTTATAAAAATAATTTACCTTATAAAACAGTAAAATAAAATCTATTATATTGGATAAAATCAAGGAAAAACTAAAATGCTAGACAGTAATTGCATATAGAATAAGGAAGAGGTGATACAGGTTAGTGTTCTAAAGTTTTTGTGTAATTTACCAGAAATACAAAGAGGTGATTAAACTAAAAATGTTATATATAAATATTAGACTATGTAGAGTAACATTAAAGGTACAGAAACAGAGCATAAAACATCTAAACCATTAATAAGAAATAAAGGAAAGAAAAAAATCTCAACCTAAAAGAATTTTAAAAAGGCAAAAGAAATCCAGAGCAAGTAGGTCACATAAAGTGTATACAATAAATTGGGAGAAATGATTCCAAATAGAACAGCAATCTCAATCAATGTAAATGGACTAAACGCTCTAGTTAACAGACGAAGTTTGTCAGACTGAATAAACAGAACTAAACAAAACGTAGCCATACTCTGTTTATAGGAAACACACCAAAAATATAACAACACAGGGAGGTAGAATATGAAAGGATGGAGAAAAGCTACACTAGGTAAATACTGGCCTAAAGAAAACTGGAAAGCCACATTAACACCAAACAATTTAGATTTTCAAGTGGGGGGAACATTGCTAGAGCTAACGAGGCCTCTTAAATATTGATTAAAGTCATATTCATGAGTAAGATTGTATGTAATTAATATTATGGTATTGAAACATACAGAAAAGTTAAAACAAGTGAAATGACAAATAAGTCATAATGGTAAGATATTCACACATCTGTTTCAGAAGTTGTTCGATCTATATTGATGAAAAATTATGATAAATACTATCCTTAGGCTAATGGTTATGCTTAAAAAATTGCTCTAACAGTGAAATAATACACATCATTTTCAAGCAGATGGAGAACTTTTATAAAATTGACCATATACTAGACCATTAAGCAAATCTAAAAAGTGATTTCTTACAGATCACCTACACTGACCATAATTCAGTAAAGCTGGAAATCCATTATATATCTCTGAATGTATTTTGAAATTTAGAAATATGTTTTTACATAACTCATGCATTAAAAAATTATAATGAAATTTAGGAAAAAATTTGGATTCTACAAAAACGGAAATTTTACATATTAAAACTCATGAGATGCAGTTAAAGCTATACTTGGTAAGAAATTTGCAGTGTTAAATATTCATATTTAAAAAGGCCATTTGAAAATAAACAAGCTAAGCATTTCAGATACTACAATCTAAATGTAGAGAATATGGATGAAAGGAAATACTTAAGACAGGAGTAGAAATGGATGAAATGAACATAAAGATATAAAATATAGGATCAATAAAACTAAAGATTGGTTATTTGTATTAAAAAGTATAATAAATTCCCTTACAAAAGGCAAATTGAGTTTAAATGAGACAAAAAATGAGCAATATTATGAATAAAATAGCAGGTATAACTGTAGACATAGCAGATACTAAAAAGGAAAAGAGTATTGTGAAAACCTTTGTATTACATTTGAAACAAAGGTGTAATAGATACATTTCTGGGATGATACAAATTAACAAAATTGACTCAAGGATAAATGGACAACTTAATAGTCTATAACCATTAATATTTTGAATCAGAAATCAATTGCCCTCCTATAAAGATAATATCAAGCTCAGAAAATGTTATCTTTACGTTCTTGAAGCAATCAAGAATCAGGTTAATCCTATCTTACACAAACTAATATTACATACCTAGCATATAACCTTAATGTTGGAACCAAAAATGAATAGTATGAGGAAGAAAACTTAAAAGTTTAATTTATTCTTGACCATATATGGTAAAATTTTAAACAACATATTTATAAAATGAATTCAGACATGATTAAAACATGAACTTTAGGCTTATTTAAGAAATGCAAGTTAGTCAACATTAGAAAATATATTACTGAATTTAAAAATTAACAGATTAAAGGAAAATTATGAACATTTCATTAAATACAGTAATAGCATTTATTAAAGTTCAACAATATTGCATGATAAAATTCATAGAAAACTAAAAAGGGAGATTTTTCTAAAATAATACTCTCTACAAAAAATCTAGAATAAACATCATACTAATAAGGAAACATTATAAGCATTCTCTTTGAAAACATGAACAAAGCAAGATCACTGCTGTCACACTTTATACCCATTCAACATTGTCCATGAAGTGTCTGTTTGTACAATTAAACACATAGGAAAAGCATGTTAAAGCAAACTAAATGTGGGCTGAGAAGGACTCCGAACTTCTATATTTAAGCACTTGTGGATGAACTGTAACCTAGCTTAATAGTCAGACAAAATCGAAATCCTAAATAGTATGCACCTGTAACAATGCTGAGTGCTGGCCAATCCCAGCGGCCAAACATCAACCACTCATAGACTGCTGAACATTCAAACTGTGTTCAAATAAGGCAAATGCTGAGCTGTAACCAATCTCACTGTTTCTGTACCACACTTCTGATTCTTGTACGTCACTTTACCTTTTTTGTTTATAGATTTGTTCTGACTGTGATGTACCCCTGGAGTCTCTGTGAATCTGCTGTGATTCTGGGGGCTGCCCAATTCATGAATCATTCATTGCTCAATAAATTCTTTAAACTTAATTTAGCTAAGTTTTCTTCTTATTAAGAGTAAGGAATGGTGAGGAAGATACACAGCTTTCATACATTCATTCACAGATAAAATGTTTGTCCACACTGAAAACCCTAAAGAATCCATAGATAAAATATCAAGAAGTTTATGCAGTTTGCTAAATTCACCTAGGTTAATTACATTTTTAAATGCCGCCAAACCCAAGTTCCAGAAAGATTTTTTATGAAACTTGACAAACTAATTCTAAAATTCACATGGAAGAGCAAAGGGCCAGGAATACTGGCAATTTTGAAGATGAAGTGGCTTCTCTGACCCAAATATGAAAACTTACTACAAAACAGTAATTTTAACAATTTGATATTGGCATGAGAATTATGAATCAACCAATAGAATAATGTAGGGAGAGCAGAAACAGAGCCATGTATTGATGGATAACTCATAGACCGAGGAACTGCTACTGGAGATCACTGAGGAAAGGAAAGTCTGATCAATGCATAGTGTTGAAACAAAAGGTTCTTTTATGGTAAAAAAAAAAAAAAATAATGTATCCTTGAATCAAATCATATCAAAATAAATGAATGAGTAAATTTGAGGTGGATCAAGAGTTTACGTATCAAAAGCAAAACTTTAGAATGCATTGCAGAAATATATATGATAACTATTTTAATGAGCTGAGGGTATGGAAGAAGAAGAGAGAAGAAAAAGAAGTGGAAGAGAAAGGAGAGGAGAAGGAAGAAGGATAAACCTTAAAAAATGGATGTATTTGACTTTAATGAAACTTCTCTTTATCAAGACAATCTAAAGAAAGGAAAATGGCATGTGCAAAATTGGGATAAGATATTTACAATACATGCAACCTACAGAGGACTGGTGTTTGGTAATATTATATGACTCCTGTGAATCATTATCCTTAAAGCAAACAATGTAACAAAGATGGACAAAATCGTGAGCAAGTAATTCACAAAACAATAAGCCTGAATGAGAACAAATATGTGAAAAGGAGCTGAGCTTCATGGTAAGAATGCAGATTAAAACCTAGATAAATGCCATTTCACAACAGTTAGACTGTCAACAATTAAAACACTGCTAACATCAGTGTTTGTAAGAATGTGGAGGAATGTGCTAGAAAGGATGCTTAGAACATAGTAGACGCTCCGTAAATGTTTCTGGTTGTCTGTTACTGTGTAACAAACCATCCTAAACTTAGTGATTTAACATTTAATTATACTCATGACTTGTTAGGGACTAGGGCATCGATTTACTGGTGCTTCTGTTCTAAAAGAAGTCACAAAAGTATGAAAGCATTATATGAACTCTTAGAAGAAGATCGTATGTTAGCTTTGAGAAATTATTTTAGGAATCAAGGAGATAAAATATGAATTGGTCTGAAAGTACTTTAGTAGTTAAAAGGCAGAGACTATACTATGCCATAGTTTGTTCTGGTTGGGGGGAAGGTTGATATAAAGTAGTAGTGGGAAAATATAATAAATTTGGGGACCAATTTCCAGCTGGTCATTCCTGTCATGCAAGAATTTCTACACTCAGTGAACATTATCAAGCACTGATTCTGTGTCAGGACAAGCCAGTCTGCTGGGGATGCAAGAAAGAACTCCACACTGTCATTGCCTGAAAACGGTTTACAATCTAGTGGGAGTGTGGAGGAGGGAGGTGGCAAACAGGTAACTAAAACACAGTGAGGTAAGTGCTAGAGTGCCAGGAGTCTAGGGAGATAGGCACATTCACAAAAGAGCATCTCATCTAGGCTTGAGATGGAGGTGGTCAGAGAATGGAGCAGGTGACATGCTAGTACAGAAAGAAGAACGGGAGCTGGTGAGATGACAGTAGGAGGAAGAACATTTTGACAGAAGGGACAGCATGTGTAGCATTGAAAAGTGCAGGAGACTCTGTCATGTGGGTTTGACTGCAGTTAGTTCAGTACAGCCCACCGGACTGTGGAGTCAAAGAAGGAGATAATGTTGGGAAGTTAAACCTGGTTTACACGTCACCAAAACTCTGAAATAAAAGTGCAGATACAGACTTTATTGTGGGGGCAAGAGGACTCCGTTGAGGCATTTTAAGCATGGTAATAACTTGATTTTAGAAAGATTCTGTTTTAGAAAGAAGATTGTCACTAAAACAAATTTAAGAGGATCTAAACGATCTAAATTGTGTATGGGAAAAGAATAAATAGGAGTGCCCATGAAGCAAAAGTGAAAGCAGAAAGACTTATTAGGCCACGGCAGTCATTCGGGAAGGAGAGGGTGGTGTTCTGGCTAAAGGGATGGAAAGAGGTAAAGGGATTCAAGAGGCATTTAGGAAACAGGAACAATAGAACCTGGCCATCTCCTGGATATGGGGAGTGAGGAAAAGAGTTAAAGTCGCTTATCTTCCTCCATTGAGCAACTCCGTCTATGGTGATGCCGTCACCTGAAATAGAGAACACAGGGAGAAACAAAGGTGTGGGGTGGTGAACAGCGATGACTAGGAGTCACTAACTTGCCACAGGAATAGATGATTTGTCAAGAAGTGTTGTAGAGAAGAGAACTAAGTACTAAATGGCAAGGAACAGGTAGAAGAAGACAAATGTGAAAGTTATGCAGAAAAGGAGGACTGAAGGAGGTAGCATGGAAGCTGGAAAGGTAAGCTGTCATGGAAATGAAGCAAAGACAGGGTTTCCTGGTACAGGTGACTAAACAGTTGTGAGAAATAAGAGGTCAAGTGGAAGGAGTCCCCTGTCCTTTGGCAACAATTGTTCTCTTGGTGACCTTGATGACAACATTTTTTTTTTTTTTTTTTGTGAAGCTGTAAAGTGGCGTAGAGAGTGAATGTAGGCCTTTTCTTAAACAAGACCCATGGCTGCTACTCAAATAAATCAGGGAAGAATTTTGAAATAATGTTAGTAATATTATGAGTATTCAGGTGTTATTTTATGGATATGATTGTAGAGGGCTTAAACCGTCTACATTTTAGATGGGAAAAGTGAGCTAGGGATAGGGGTAAAGAGAAGAACAGGATCACATGTTTGAGGAAAGTGCTTGATTTTAATAAGCTGATAGAGACTTAAACCACCTGAAATGCTGATGGGAAGACCAAATAAGTATTAAAAAGTTGACAATATATAGCAGTTGGACTGGATCATTGTCTATGAACAGACAGAAGAGGAAAGAATTTGTATACAGGTGGAGGAGTTAGCAGCTAGAAACTGCCTCCATCATGCCAAAATTTTACAAAGACAATATTCATTGTTACAGCTTTTCTATTTGTGTTGCTTAAAATAGTTTCATCTTGAATTTATTATTTTAGTTCTTTGGAACAAAATCTTGGGCCATTTAGTCCTTGAACTCTTTCAATGAAGAAACATTTGGGACAAAGTCTAATATGATTACATTACCCAAAGACCAAATTACAAACATATAATGCAATGAATTTTCTTGGAGTGTATTTCTTTGCTATAGTGGGACTTTCAAAACAAATGGCACTTTGAACACTAGTTACTTACTAATATCTAGTACTATTCATTTATGTACCATGAACACATGTTTAAATGGCCATTTCTCAATTTCTCCAGTAATCATTTCATTTCAATCAGCTAACTGCCGATAGCCCAGATGAACATCTTGCACGCAATTTTATTTAGCACATCTCTTAGAATGACTGAAGTGTGGGAACATCCCAGGTACACTGCTGTAGACGCCAGCTGCACTGGAGGAGTGTTGCCCAAAAACATCTGGAGCATTATTCAGTATGAAAGGGAATCAATATGTTTATGGAAGAGATATTCACATCTGTGGTCAGGTTTTTTCAAAGATTTCAGATTTTATGTACTTTCCATCATTTGTTTTCTATAGAACTTTTGATAGATTATAATTTATGGGTTAGATTATTTGATCAAAGAAAAAAGGCTAATAATTTTGGAGGCTGGTTTTGAATATTGTACCAAATAAAGCATTATGAAGAATAAGTTCCAAGAACTAATCTATTATTGGAATCTGGGAAATCTGAGATATATTGTTTTCCTAAGGATTTGCAGGAAAAAAAGAGGAAATGTAATTATTGACCTCCTAGGGAAGGAGAGGGGTGGGATATCTTTTCAGAACTATTATAATGATGATTGGCATTTGTTGAACACCCATGCTGAGCTAGGCGCATGCTAGCCACTTTGCATGTGTTGTTATTTCTATTCCTTGTAGGTAGTAATCCTTGCAAGGTAGATACTCTTTTTCTCATTTTGCTGGTGGGGATACTGACCAGTGATTAATAGTCAATGATTTATCTGTGATTATATTACTATTAGACTTGAATCTACCTCTATTTGGCTGAAATATCTGTTCTCTTTTCACATATTCTGCTCCTGTACAAATAAACTGAGGAAGAATTTTGAAATTACATTAAAATGATGTGAATATTCAGATACTGTTTTATTAATCTGGAGAAGGTTTAAAGCTACAAGCATTTTCTTTCTTTTATATGTACATATCTGCACACATATACTTGTAAAGAACATATATAAGGAGAGAAAATAAATACCTGTTTTTATAATATACTGCTTATTAATGTTTGGATAAGAATAACATGATTTAATTCTCATTGTAACTGAAGACATAAAAGTAATTTGAAAGTTGTGCTTTATTTGTTTTTGCTCACTTTCATTCATTTTCACTTTAGAAGATGCTTCTAAAAGATTGCTAACCATTGCAGATGTGGAGGGCACAGCTGTGATTGTGTTTTTCAAAAGACTTGTCTAGACACACTTATTAAGATATATCCTTATGTATTTTATTAGTGACTACAATTTTCTTAAGATTATTGTGCAAATTTGCTTATAGAATTTTTTTTCAGTCAGGTTACTCATTTAACCTGAATACAGAGAGAAGAGGCCCTGTTTAAAGCTTTTTAATTTATATCTGTTTTTAGTTTTAGGTACTGGTACAGATTCCCCTCTCCTGACCTCTCCTGACCTCTACTGCATCGTTTCTTTTCATGAAATAGAGATAGCTCAGTCTGGTCATCATTCTCTATGAAAATCCTTGTCTTTTACTTCAGTAATGTGCTCAAAATTCTCTTTTACATCTCAGATTCCTCATCAGTAAAAATAGTATACTAACACCTGCTGAGATACATTCTCACTGGGATTATACGAGATGTTACATGGAAAGGTAACTTGTTAATGCTTGGCACAGATTAGGTGTTCAGAAAGCATTTGTGGAATGTCAATCAGAAAAGCTCATGTGATTAAGTCACTCCGTCATGATTATTTTTGTCATCTCTGCACTTCATTTTGTCATTTCTGTATACCTGACTGTTTTCATTCATTTGACAAACATTTAATGGGATATGTGAGCCATTGGTAAGTTTTTTTCTTCACTGAGTCACATATTTTAGTAGGGGAGTCAGATAGCAAACAGGATAAATAGAAAATCATATGGTGTGTTAGTTTGTGAGTTCTGAAAAGGAAATAAAGCAGGGAGGGAGGAACAGAAATAATGAGGGTAGTATTGTTTCAAATGGGGTGGCTAGGCAACTCCCTTGTGCAAAAATATTTGCTAAAAAACAATGAATAAAGGACCAAGTAAAAAGTATATTGATATGGTTTGGCCATGTGTCCCCACCCAAATCTCATCTTAAATTGTAATCCCCGTAATCCCCACATGTTGAGGGTGGTACCTGATGGGAGGTGATTGGATCATGGGAACAGTTTCCCCATACTGTTCTCGTGATAGTGAGTGAGTTCTCTCAAGATCTGATAGTTTTACACGTGTTTGACAGCTCCTTCTTTACATGCTCTCACCTGCCACTGTGTAACATATGCCTTGTTTCCCCTTCACCTTCTACCATGATTCTGAGTTTTCCAAGGCCTCTCCAGCCATGTGGAACTGTGAGTCAATTAAATCTATTTTCTTTGTAAATTATCCAGTCTTGGGTGGTTCTTTACAGCAGTCTGAAAACGGACTAATACAGATATATTGGGTGAGGAGATCCAAGCATAGGGAAGGGCAAGTGTAATGGTGCTGGAGCAGTAGGATGCTTAACATGTTCAGGAAACAGCATGGAGTGTGATGTGATGTGTTTTTAGCCTCCATAGAAAAGTCTGAAAGTTTTACTAGTATCTACTTTTCAGAATCCTCAGGGACCCAGCCTTCTTCCAGTCTCTCGCTCTCCATTCTTAGGGAATGGCTATTATCTTCAGAGTCTAGGATGGTCCTGCCCACATGCCATACTCCAGGCTTAGTGGAAGAATTGAAAAGGAGGCAAGGTGTTCTCAGCACCTGTATTTTAGGGAAAGTTCACAGAGATTGCCAAAGCAAATGTCTGCTCATATGTTATTAGCTAAAACTTAGTAACTAATCCCCTTCACTACAAAAGAGGCTTTTTCTCTGGGAATACATTTGCATAGCTAAGACTTTAATTATGGTGGAAGAAGGGGAAGAAGATGGTGGAGAACAACTGACAGCCTCTGCTCTCCTCCCTAACAGCCCCACCAATAAGGGACAATATGGTGAACTTCAAGTGTTTCTCTAATGATTTCCTTTGAAGGCATTCATGCCTAACAGCTAAGATCACTTCCTCAAATAATAGTAAGGAAATGGAACAATGTTTGAAAATTGGAGAACAGGGTGATTTTACAAATGATGCTTGAATTCATGGACTCACGTCAGTTCTTTTGCTTTTAAGAGAGATGCCTCCTGGTGTCTCCTATACAACAATTTTGCCCTACCATTCTATTCAAAAAACAAAAAGTATCCATAATGGTTTCTAAAGTAAGGGAAGCTTTGTTTCATGTATATATCAATAAAGGCTTTGTTTAGAACAAGTGAGGAAAAGACATTTTTATGTTCCCATTATGTCTTCTTTTAAAGAATGAAAATGAAAAAAGCATGGAAACCACATATCATAATTGACTCAGAATATTCTATAGAATTAGTTTTAGATGCCAACTGAGTGCTTTCTGAGAAAGTATGGTTCTTTGACATTCATTAGAAAATACCCGACAAATAAGAAAGAATATTGTTTCCTTTTTTAATAAGCATGAGTGAAATACAATAAACGAAGAGTTTCCTTTAAAACCTTTTAAGAAAATAAAATATTATGCACATACCTCTCACAGTGGAACTGAAATGGATGTCTTTGATTTATAGTTTCTGACCAGAAGGAGAGCCCAGAGAAGTTCCCAGATAAGCTCAGATTTGGGCAGTTCTGCCTGGAGGAGATATAGAAAGACTAGCACTCTCCAAAGAGAACTGGTATTTTTGGCAGCTGTATATGCTCAGTTTTGTTAATTCAGGTGATTTGGAGAAGATTCAAATAAGTATCTAAATTTTGGCTTTATTTCTTAGATATACTGAACATGACCTCTGAGCTTTCAGAAATTCACCCATTCTTGCCTCTCAGTATCCCCTCACTGTGTGTTCTTCTTTGGAAGAAGAGATTGGCCTTTTTATGATCTACTTGACTTTTTACCCTCTGATTCAGGTTCTCTTCTCCATCTAATTCCATTTATCTAAAGTACAAAACCCAGTAACTTATGTGTCCAGTGCCTCCCTATTGTTTAAATATTCTTATTCATATCCCCAGTTGTCAGTAATTCTTTTTTCATAAGGTCTATAATTTTAGGGGTGAAGTAGAACAGTTTGTTTTTTCTAAAAACATTCTGAGTTCTTAAGAGTCTATAATTGAATAGGTCTTGCAACAGAATCAATTCTTGAGAAGGGTTTTTTTTTTAATGTCTTGTTTTATTGGTCTTGTTTTGTTGTTGATGTAAAAGACCTAAACCCCAAATTTAGGTTCAATAATGTTCAATTGCCACTGCTTATATTGTAATGGCTCTGCTTAAAAGACAGATAAAACAAAGTGTATTCTTGTACAATGCTTAGTCAGCCACCCTTTTAGTAGTTACCAGAACCTTTTTTTTCTTTTCTTTTCCATTAGCTCAAAGATTTTGTCTTTATTACATTGAGAGTGATAAAATTAGTCATTAAGCAAAATTTTGTCGTATTCACCATAGAAATCTCTCTTCCCTACATCATACCTTTTGGAATTTTTTTCTCCCAATCATTCTTTGACAGTTTGATGGAAATATTCTTTAAGGATTGTTGAACCAATCTCCAATAAGTATTGTTATTAGAATTTGTGCCTGGTCAAGATGAACTTAATGTGCATTGTTTAAACATCTAGCATTTAAGTTGATAACTATTTAGAGAGAGCTTGTTGATCAACAGTATTTGCCTTTAGAGAGAATTACACTTAAGTTCATTAACTGACATAGCTTTGCATGCATCAATGGTTGGGTTGTGTCAGCATTTATGAAGAGTACTATGCCATGTTCTTTCAAGCTGGTATTTTTAATACTTGTTGTTAGACTTAGAGATTAAATATCTTTTCCCTGTTTTGGTCTCCATAATTTCCTTTTTTATAAACATGTTTTCTTTCTTATTACAAAAGCAATCACCATCCATTATGGGGATTTTTAAGAATTCAGAAAAGTTTAAAGAAGAAAGTAATAGATCATTGCCACAGAGAGAAAATGTAGGTGGCATCAACAAAATACTGTAATTTTCAGGACAGTTATTCCTTTCTGAGTCATGTTTTTGTTTTGTTTTGCAGATATTATTTTTTTTATTTAAAAAACTATTTCACTTACAGCTTTTTATTCTACAGAATCAAATGAACTACTTAGATTCAAATCCTGGTTCAGATGCTTGCCAGTTCTATTAATTTGAGCAAAATTCTTAAACTCTTTATGTTCTAATTTCTTGAGTATAAACCAGGATAACATATACCATTTTATAGGGTTATTGTGAGAAATATAGAAACTAGTTCAGGCTAAGTAATTAGAACACTGCCTGCATGTGTTAAACACTCCATGGTTAGTTTTTGCTATTATCATCATGTAAGAGGAAAAAACAACTACAGCTGGAGTTTTATATTCTGTTAGACAAAAAATATAACTAATCTTTGTGTCCAATGCAAGTTTTATAAAATGGGCTGCCGTATGTTCATCTTGTTCATCTTCCTTCCTAACACTGAGCAAGTAAAAAAATCACTCAGCCTTCCTTACCAACATTAATGAACACTGAGGTATTAGTGGAAGTTGCTGGGTGTGATTTTTGTGAAAATTCTTCTGTTCCAAGCCATCGTCTTCTCTTCTGTTTTCTGGAGGATAGCTGTGATGACTAGAGCTGCAGTAGTCTTTTCATTGTGAGGCAGTTTTAAAGATGTTGGAGCAAAAGACCGAAGGACCCTTGATTCATGATGACAATGAAACCCCCATACCAGCTTTGGCTGATCAGCTGCTGTATTTCTTTATGTGAGACAGAAATCAGCCTGGACTTCCATTAATATCACCAGAATGGACTTTATAACTGATACGTTGAATAAATAATCAACACAAAAGGTTTTTTTTCACGGCTGTTCCCACTTTTTTTTTTTTTTTGTCTGAGAAGAGATAGCATTGCTTATAGGGCTCCATACACTGCCTTCCTATTCTTTCTGAACTTTTCACCTAACAATATTGTATTATTCTCATTTTGTCTCAAATTCTGACAGGAATTCATATTGGGGAGAATTGCTCCTGTCTTAATAGTAGTAAATAGTGACACATTCCTTACCTCAATAACCTGGTATTAGGGTATTAATTATAATTAAGGGTGTTAAAAATATCCTGAGTATTAAATACAATTTTTTCACAAAAATTCTTTGTGACTGTTGTATATTTCCAAAGAAAATATGTCAAATCATCATGTTTATCTTAAAATTTAATAGTGTTAGCCTCCCTTTTTAATATAATTTTATTATTTCATTTTGCTTCCAAATCAGCACATTCTTTTGTCCTTAGGTTGGAAGTTAGATTTTTTTTTGTAAATCTATTCATTCATTTGTATCAAATTTAAGAGAGATTTCCCTGAACACAGAAGAAGGAGGGTTTGTGAAGATTCTTTTTTTTTCCATTTTGTTTTGGTAAGTGGCCTAAGTGGCCTTAAGGAATCTATAATTCTTCAAATTCCATGAAAGAGAAACTTACCTAAAGCATCCAGCATATTTCTTCTAGTGATTTCTCAAGTCATCTGCTGTTTTGCTAATAAATCCCTTATCACTTTGTCTGATAGTACATATTTATATTCCTTTTACCCCGTTAGACTAGGAACTTCCTCATGGATAGAAGTAACTTATCCATACTCACCGTGCTTAGGGCAGAGCTATAAGATAAAACAGATATTTAATATAATTTTGGTGTGTGTGTGTTTGTTTATTCAGTGTTTATATAGTTTTAAAAATATATATAGATTCAGGGGTACTTGTACAAGCCTGTCACATAAATAAATTGTGTGATGGTGAGGTTTTGGCTCCTAGTGTGCCCATCACCCAAATAGTGAATATTGTGCCCAGTAGGTAATTTTTCAGCCCTTACTCCCCTCTCTTCCCTCACTGATTTTGGCATCGCTAGTGCCTGGTATTTCCCTTTGTATGTTCATGTATACCTATTATTTAACTCCTGCTTATAAATAAAAAGATGTGATCATTGATTTTTCTGAGTTATTTCATTTAGGATAATGTGGAGCCTCCAGCTCCACTCATGTTGCTGCAAAATACGTAATTTTATTCCTTTTTTATGGCTGCATATTATCCAATTTATGTGCTCCACATTTTCTTTATCCAATCATTCATTGATAGACTTAAACAATTTTGTTGCACAGGTCATTAGCCCATATGTCTTTACCAAAAGATCCTTTTCCTGAAATAGGACCACTCTGAAAACTCTAAGAAACTGGGCTTTTGAGTTTCTCATTCAAAACAGGTACTTCTGTGACTTAGTATCTGAATACTGCCTTCTTTATAATTGAAAATTTGAAGGGCTTGAGTTCATTCATTCTGTTTTTGTCTTTCAGTGGGGATGCACCAGAAACGTTCTAGTATTTTAGTAGAGTTTCAACTTCTTTTTTTAATAAAAAGACAGCTATCTATTTGGGAACAATGGTTTTTCACGTACATTGAGAAGTGTTTTTTTCCTCAGTTTATTTGAGAGTTGATGGCTTGTTTCCCTATCCTCTCCCTATGTCTGTCTAGAGATGATCCAGTTCCCTGAGTTGGGATAATATTATCCACATGCCCACCCAGACTGTGGTGATTGACATTAGTGTGTGCACAAAGGTTAACTGTTGTTCCCAGAAATCTCAAGAGGATTTGTGGGATTTAGTAATTCTGGAATCCTGAGCTTAGCCTCTTGGAGATGGATCTTGCATGAGAGAAAGCAGCTGTGTTATTTGTAGGTAGAAAGATCCACGTTTAGTTTAACTCAAGGATAAGTTGCACTAACTCTTCAGCATTATATTGATATCAGATTTTCATATTAATTCTCTCTGTCTTTCTCACACACACATTCCCATTCATTCTGGCTTTATAGCAATCTGCTGAAGAGTATTCTTTTCTTTGTAAGAAAAGCAAAACATTTGCTATGGTGCTCAATCAAATCCCAGGGTGTGATGTTATATTCCTTTGGGTTCTTACAGTGAAATGTAATGGTCTTGACAGTTAACATTTTGGCCTCTGAGGGGATGCTAGCCAATGTAAATAACAAACACATCGATTATTATTATAGCTATTGTGGATGTTTCTGCCAGAAATCTTTATGTTCCACAAGTTTTTTTTGTCATATAAACTATTTCAACCATTGGTGGCCATCTATATAAAAGATGTATGTATAAATAATTAAATATCTAAAGAGTTTTGCTTGAGTGTTCTCTTTTGAGACAAATGACTTTTTACTTAGTCAACCTGTGTTGCTCATATATCATTAGTGTTATTGCTTTAAAATGCATTTTCTATGTGGTCTTTATTGTTAAATAAAATTACCACAAATAAGACTTACAAGTTGTTAACCTTATGTGCTGTGGGTAAATCAAGGTCACTTCCCAACTCTTCTTTTTATTCTATGTATTAATTGTCATGCACCAGCCCCCACCCCAAAATAAAATAAGTAAGAGGAGAGAAAAGAAGGGAAAGGAGGAAGGAGGGGGAAGAAAGGAAGAAAAAAAAAGTAAAAAACCAGTAATAAGAGTGGCTGTTTGGGAAAGAGGCCTGATTGGTTCAGGAAACCATTCCAATATACCCTAATGTACCATTAATCACATATATTCCTTTAGTGGAAGAAACAGCAACTCTTTTTACCTCAACATACATTGGCATTATTGAATTCTCTCATTTCCTTTAGTTCTTTCTCAAAACTCATCTTTTCAGTGAGCTTTTCTTGGCTACCCTATTAAAAATGTGATTTCCCTTCCCTAGTTTCAGATTCCTTTTTTTTACCTTACATTTGCATCTCAGTACCTATAACTGTCAACATTCTCTTGTTGAAAAGTTCAGATGTTTATCTGCTAGTTTCTCATACATTCTAAGCTCTTAGAATAATCTAGTATATAATATATGCCCAATAAATACTTGTTATATAATGAACAAGTGAATGAATGAATGAATGAATGAACCAGAGGGGTAGTGAAAAAGTCAATCTTTTTCTGAAATGACTTATGTAAATCTTGGGATTCTTGAACATTTTTCTAGCATGTTTAGTCACAATTTCTATGGTATATTAAACCATTTGCATTATATATATATTATATATATATTTTACTTCACTTGTTGAATCTGGCTATTCTTAACATCAATATTCATTGACTTTATAGCATATATTTTAGACTCTTGATACTGGGATTTAGATTTTGACCTTCAAGTATCTCCATTAGTGAAACTGAAAGGATGTTTTTGAACTTTTTATAAGAAAGACTTTGCCATGGATCACATTTCTGCTTTTTTCTTTCATGATTTATTTCAGCTTGTTAAAATATTTTGTGTCTTAATTATTTTGAACTTTCAGTTTTATTATGCAAAATTATTCAGAATAAAACATGCATATTCTAAAAAAAAAAGGTAACATGCGGACAGTGTTGCAAAACTCCAGGTGGGAGCTGTGACTGTCATGTAAAAATGACATATGTAAAAGTTATAAAATATACAACTAAACTATTTGAAGGAGAAAGGTGTCATTTGGGGGAGATTTATTCTCAAAGTCATAAGAAAAAAAAGGGAAGTGATTCCACCTGTTCCTTCTAGAGGTTCTCATTGCATTGCCATGTTTAATGGCAATTTATGTGCTGTATTACAAACAATTTAAATTTTAAAAAAAGAGACAAGCTCTTGCCTTCTGGAAAATAGACCAGTTAGAAAAATGACGCACAGTTGCAGAAATAAATATGTTCATTGAGTTGTTAAAACCGTTTAAGTTCAAAAACAGCAATAAAGGAAGGCACATAAAAGATTCCATATTTCCTTTATTTGGATGATATACTTAAATCTTTAAGAATATATTCATTTATTCTTTCCTAAGATAAAACTAATCTACAATGAAATGTATAATCTTAAGTGTACAATTTAATGAGTTTTGATAAATGCACATAGCCAGCTCCATGTAACTTATACCCCTAAAAAAATTAGACACTACCACTGCCATCACATCCCAGTAAGTTCTCTCACAGACTTTTCCAGTTAATTTTCCCCATCACAGTAAGGCAACCACTTTTTTGGTTTTTGAAACCGTTCCTTAGTTTTGTCTAATACTGACCTTCATATAAATGAAGTTATGCTTCTGTGTTCAGCTTCTTTTGCTCAATGTAACATCTATTACACTTGCTCACGTTGTTGTGTGTATTAATATTTTTTATGGCTGAATAGTATTCCTCTATAAGAATATACTAAAATTTGTTTATCAATTCTCTTCTTAATAAAATTTGAGTTTTTGAGTTTATGCCACTTACAAGTAAAGCTGCTATAGGCATTCTTGTGCAAGTGTGTGGGTTTCATTTTTTGAGGTTTTTTTATTTTTTGGTAAATACCAAAGAGTAGATTGTAATTTCCAAAAAGTGGGCATATATTTAACTTTATAAGAACCATCACAATTTTTTCCAAACTGAGTACAGTATTTTACACTTAAGTTATTTATTCTTACTGTTTTTTTAAAAAAGGTACAGACTTCTACAATCCTTAACAGAACATGGCCGTCTGGGTACCAGCTGCCAAAATTGTTCTGTATATGCCAGGTACTAAAGTGTTGTCTAAATATCTGCCGTGTATGCTTTTTCCCAAATGAGAAAAGTGGGTTGATTCTTATTTTCTGGAGACTGGCTATGGAACAATTTTTTTAATCTATATGTTAAAATGGTACTTGTAACCCACTTAATAAGTGTGAAGATAAAAACATTTTAAATTATGGCTATTGTGAGATGAATAAATCTTACTGATAATTTGAGCAAACATTTTATTTTTTCTCTCTGAACGTTTAAAATTTATAAAGCCCACTTGCGTTGTCACTTGTCACTTTTACTTTAAGTTTTCCCATTCATATTTGATGGATTTTAATATTTCTTTTTAAAACTTACTGCACACATTGAAATTTTGTTTTCTTAAGAATTATTTAATGTCCAAAGGAGCACAGGAATTTCTAACATCCCTTTCCCTCTTTGAACAAAGTTTAAAGGAGTTTCATTCTGGAAGAACTTAACACCAGTTTTAAATTCACTGTCCAGAAGACCTGGAGGCATCGGTCATCCTCTCCCCTGTCTGTGCATCATCACTGTGGTGGAGTTACAACTGTGAAGGCAACAGTGAGGCTCCTAAAATGCATACAATTTTGCAAGTCTATTCTCACCTAAAATATTATTTTTCCTCAGAAATATTTGTGTTTGAGAAAAGGCAACTACAGGGCAAAATTTTGAAGGAAGGTTGAAAACAGGTACCATGGAAAATATTATTATTGATTTTTATAAATGTATTTGGCAGTGAATGTGTACTGAGCTATCCAATGTAAGCATCAGGATTTCTTTTTCCATTGGTAGTATAGTAGAGTCCTCTTTCAGTAAACATTTGCTTTTGGAAAACATAAAAGGTCAGTTTTGGCCAACTGCATTAGTCCTACTCTGCCATCTGTAAAGAATTTAGACTTTGCCTTTCTGAATGACCCTTTAAAAATACACAAGACCTAATTCTATCCTTTACTCCCATAAAACTCCCATTTGACTTCAGTGGGAACATTTTAAAGTCAAGTTCTGAGGAATAAGGACATTTTACAATGCCCTCTTGTGAGAACTTCCTTGGACAGAACTCAGCCAACTCCTCATTCCTCCTGAGAGAGTTCTATGGTCTTCCCGGTTTTCGAGCTTCAAAATAGACTCTGTGCCATTAAGTGGTTATGTTTCTTGAGCGTGCGCGTGTGCGCGCGCGCGCGCACACACACACACACACACACACACACACACACACAACCTTACCCTAAAACCCTAATGCTGTGCAACACTAAGTTAGATGGCCCTTGCTGCAATGAGAATCTTCCCGCCTCTGTTTACCGCATGTTGATGGGTAGATGTCAGTTCTCAATGCCTGGCTCTATGCTTCCTTAGTGCTCCACTAAAACATGTACCATTTTGAAGACTTAGCACATGCCAGGCACTGTACTAAAAGATTTACATACATTATTCTACTTAATCCTTTGAGGTAGGAATTACTATTCCTGATGCAGTGTGAGGAAAGAGACTTAGGGTGGCTAAAACATGCTGAAAATCACATTGCAGAGTCAGTGTTTAGACTATGCTCTCTCTGGTTCTCTGGTTCCAAAGCCATTGCTTTTATCTGTTGCACACCTTGCACTGTAGTGTACCACTCCAGCTTGGCAGGGGTGAGGGTCATTGTTTGGGGAGGGTTTTGCTTATATGCCTGTCTGTCTTTCTAAGAAGACTGACAAGCTTAAGATAGGGTTCTTGTTTGGTTCATCTTTGTATGGTTAGAGCAGGATCCATAAAAGTTCAACAAACAAATCTTAAATTTCAAAATTACTTTTTTTTTTGTTATAAAAGTGATACCTCCTTTTTAGGAATAACTAGAGAATAAAAAAGAGTATAAGTCATTTCTAAATAACAGTATCCAGAAATAATTTAATACATCTTTGATAAATAAGTGAATTCCCAAAATTAAAAGAAATACTTATAGTCTTGTGCTGCTTCTAATATATTTATGTAACAATGGGCACACATGAGTATCTGATTGCCTGATGTTAATTAAGCATGATTAGTACATGATAAAATCTTTAGTCTTCACAAAGCTAGGTGAGAGAAAAAAAATCCAAAGATTTCTATGATCGAACCATTTTAATGCATAATATAAACTTCCTGCAGTAGCATTTTATTTGAGAATAAATATCTTTGAGTTAGTTACATTTAAACTATTTAACTGATCAGAAGTACTTATTTTAAAATTATCTCTTTATGATCAGAATTATATTTCAGGAATTTAACAAAAATATCTTTGTATTTGTGTGCCAGTTAAATAGGACTTGATTTAAGTGCTATAGTTAAAAGCAATTTATTGGTGAAAGTCTAGCCCCTAGTGGACAGGAGTCTCTGGTACACACCCACACACTGAGCTAGTTAGGTACAGTTTGGAGGGTTGCCTTCTTAAACCTCAAGGGAGTCAGAATGAAACCTCTGCAAGACTTTTGATGTTAATATTTTCTTCTCTTTTTTGTTTGTATTACAAAGATACGACGACCATTGTATATCTTGCTCATAAGAATTTTATAATATTTTAATGAACATTAAGACTTTTTTACTGCATTATTAAAATTTCTTGAAAGCAGTAGTTTTCTTAGCTGCTTAAAGAGTAAAGTTTCTTTCCTTTCTTTTACTTTTCCTATTCCCTTTCCTTTTACTGTACGTATCCAAAGTTTAGGCAACATTAACACTTTTCTTTCAGGATGAATTTAGGTTGCACTTATAATACACATATTTTACAAAATTGACTATTTCTTTTAAAACTAAATGGGATTTTTTTTAGTTATTTGGTTTCTTTCATATAACCAAGTATGATACATAAACATAAAAACAAAGTACAAACATTAAACAGCCAAATAAGATAGAAACACAATATAGCACCTGATATAAAGCATATGCAATCAGAAAGTTATAATTTTCTTAAGCCTATACAATCCTTCTTGTTCTAAGAATTGTTATTAAACACATTTTATGATTCAAAGAAACCATAATTAGAGTTCTCTGATCACCCTGATGATCCTAGATGTTTACTTAGTTTTAGAAACTTAATGCAGAAAGACTGTGAATTTGCATTTCAAATACAGTCACTTCTGCTATAACATGACATATGTGTTATAGGGCTTATGCATGAGGGTCACAACACTCAAAACCTTTGTCAGTGATACATAAAACAAATTTGAAATCTAATGTATATGGCAGTTCTCTTTTACCCACATTATATGGTCAGGAAATGCATAAATACTATCATACAATAAATATGGCTCTTTACCTTGAAACAGACCTGAAGTTTGCCTGTGTAAGTGAGCATCAGAAGGGTTGTAGCTTGAATTTTTGTGAAATCATAGAAGGTGGCTTATCTGAAATCAGCTGGAAAGTTCTAATAGCAGATGTGGATGGGTGTGGCTCATAACACAGGCCGGTGAACTGAGGTACCTGGCAGATGTTTGAGGAGCATGTGTGTGTTTTGTGTATTCCTGTGTGGCTTGTATCAATTGGGTGCAGCTTCCTGCATTCCTCTAGTGTAACTTATGGACAAAATGGTGCATATGCAAATTCAAAATTTACATTGTCCTCAAATTGTTCTCTACTATATAAATTGTGTAGGAATAAATTCACATTTCCAAAACAAGAGTTACAGCAAAACAGATTATATTCTTTGTCAAAGACCTGAAATAGAAGAAGAATTACTCATTAGGAATGAGAACTATTTAATGTTTAAGAAATGGTATAAAACATTGCACACAAGCTGTTCTAGACTTTGTTAGCACCCATGTGATACATGTTTGGCTGTTACATTGTCAGCACAATTAAGTTCATTTATTCCATGTCCCTTTAAGTCATATAGTGAGTTTGGTAGAATGTAAATTAGACAGATATGGGTTTTGGTGTCTCTTGACTTCATGTTTTCTAAAACTTTCTACAGAAAGATATAGGCAAACATGAATAACAAACATTCTTTAAGTTACGGTTGTTATATGTGTAGAGATGGAACATATAACTCAGATAATAAAGGGAGGGAAATTTTTTCCCTTTGGTCAGTTAAGATTATCTTCACCCATGCTAAAATTTCAGAAGGCGAAAATATGAGTTTTTTTAAAATGCATTTCCAAGTTAGAAAAATACAAGTGTCTCTTATTTAGTATGAGTAGCCAAGATAAAATGTATCATAAAAGAACATTTGATTTTCTCTTCCAAACTTATACCTCCCAAGTCTTCTGAATTCCATAAATAAGCAGCTGTGTGGTTTCTCTAAGCCAAAACCAAGGGTGGTTCTCTCTGACCCTGCTTTCATCATCATCCAATCTAACCTCTGTCAGCTCTGCTTTTAAAGTCTATCCAGAATCTGTGCATCCCCACTGTCACTGTCACCTCTCACCTGACTGCAGTGGCCTTTTACCTGCTCTGCCCCTTCTACTCTTTCATCCTATAATGCATTTTCTGTCTAGTTTCCAGGGCGATTAGAATTGCAATCAGATCACATCCTTCCTGACTCTAACCTTCCAATGGCTTCCTATTTTATTTAGGATAAAATCTGAATTTGACCAGGGCCTATAAGCTGTACATTATTTGGCTCTTGACTATGTTTCTGACCTTGTCTCCCATGCTGTTGGTTCAGTCCACTCTAGTGACTCTGGCTTTCTTTCTGCTCTTTGCACAGCAGCTCTTCCCTCTGCTGGAATGTGCTCAGCTCAGGCTTTGCCCAACAGTTGTCTTTAGATCTCAGCTTCCATCTCACTTCTAGAGTATTACTCCCTCCACCATGACTCTACCCTTTGTACTCACTTATTAAATCACTTGTTTGATATCATATGCAACCCTATTACTATCTGAGATCATCTTGATCATTTTGTTTGTTTATATTTATTTTCTCTGTTTTATAGAAATAAGGGCTCATGGGAGTTTGTCTTTTTTATTTAGTACCTTAACCTTGGCACCTCTTCTAGTGCATGACACTTAGATATTTGATATATATTTGTGAAAACAATAAATGAATATTTTAAAAAGCAGAGGGAAGATATACATACATATATACATACACACACACATATAATTTTTCGGCAAAATAGGCAGAGTTGTGTGCTTTACAAGGCAAATGCTCTCAGACTTTAAAAAATAGTTTTGAGTCTGTGTGGTCACGTCAACCCAGTTGATGAAAATTAATGGTGGTAAGTATTTAAAGATAACTTACCATATCTAAGGCACTCCTTTACATCCTTTTCATATAAAAGTTTATTTAATTCTTACTATTATCCCCAATTTAAAAGATGAGAAGATTGAGGCTCTTGATTGGTACAGATGGTTGAGCTGGAATTTGAACTAGGCAACACTAGTATAAAGTCAGGTGGCTCAGCCCCTGTTCAGTCTCCATAGTAAGGACATCTGATTACATAGCCATGCTTTCTTAATATGTGACATACTATGCCTAGCACGTAGAATCATGGAGAATCTCTAGTTTTTTTTTTTTTTTGACTTAATAATATAAGAAGGATAACAATCAGTTAAACCCAAAAACCATTACACATAAATAATGAAATGCAAACTTGATATCAATGTAAAGACCCCCAAAAGTTATGCATATGCTAGAGTCTTAAAAAAACACTTAAATAAGCAATGTATTGATCAGTAACCTGTGGATTTGTTGGTAAATATTCAGTCAAGCTTAGTCTGGATTGGGCATTGACTGTCTTTTCTCATTGGCTTGTAGTTTTCAGGAAAGACATCTGGAAAGTGGCTTGAAATTTATTTTAGAGGCCATAATGCCAACCTCTGTAGACCCTAAAGGTACAGAGAACAAGAGGAAAAGGAACTGTGACTTTCATACAGTATAGCAGAGGAAAAGTACTGGGTCAAAACTGTAAATATCAGAACTGCCAAAACCTGGGAGGGAAGCAGTTACGCCAAGATGGAGCTTGCATCCATTCACATGTTTGCTGGGATCTACCAAGTTTACTGAGTTGGAGTATCGTGCCAGAAATCAGGAGATAAAGCTATTTTCTTTCTGCAACTTACTGTAAGCAAACCGCATGTCTGAGTCTTAGTTACTATACACAGAAATGGTGATACTGTATTACATTTAACAGAATACATGCATGGAATCAGAATACTGGCCTAAATGCCTTCTTAGAGACTATTTTAACTTTCTTGGACACAATGATAACATTTTATGGTTTGGAAAATGAGTACAACAATGGTTATGAAATTGATGGAGGCAGAATTGCCACAGAATTTATGGTAACACTGAGCTAGGAAACCTTGAGATAAAGAATTAGTTCTTACTGTTAAACATAATTTGTGTATGAAAAGAATAGGTGAAACCCACTGACGACTTCTAGGGCTGCAGAATCATGGGACTGTATAAAATAGACCAGGTGTTTTGTATTGTTCTTTTAATTTTAAAATTTGAAGTTGCAAAGAGCCAATAAAATATATCTTAATATGTCTTCATTTCCTGCTTTATTTTGAGTATTAAACATAAGGAATTAAATTCAACACAAGAAAATTAAATATTAGAAAATTTGCCATTACACTATATCAAATTTATATAATCAAACAATTAAGAGACATACTCCATTGAAAAGGGATGTGGGACTAAACTGCTCTGCATGTAATGGAAGATAATTTTAAAATTTTTCTTGATGAATTCAGGAGGCAGGGTTTTAGACTCCTAAAATGTGGAGTGTAGGGGGCTAAGGAGAGGTAGCAGACTTAGAAGATATCAAGATTTGAGAAAATAAGGTAATTAGTAAGGAATTAACTTTGATATTTGTCCAAGAAACTTCTAAGAATAGCAATTCTCAAATTCAGTTTAAAATTATCCCCGATCTTCACCTTTCTGTAATCACTTCCTTCTACTTAAAGCCTTAATAAAATTTACAAACCACATTCTATTTGGAGGAGCAAGAGAAAAGGGCTTACATGGAATGGAAAGAAGACAGCAGCTGCAGAAAGTGAGAAAATAAGATCCAGAATTTACCAAGAAGGGACGTTCAGAATGAGAGGTGATGAAGAGACTCTATCTATACACAAGAATATATCGAATGTTTTTGGAGAGTTTGGGAGTTCCCTCAGGACATGGGCTGGAGATTTAATTCTTTTAATTTAATTATTAAAGCAGTGAGTTCCCCAAATGCTAAAAGACCTTGGGAATGTTCAGGCAGCAGACACTTTGGATTATATATGTAAATATTTGTATTATGAATTTTTTTAGAATACTTCCAGCAAAAGCATTATATAGCCAAGATAAGTGAATATGGAGAGACATAAAATGTGACAGGATGTATCCATCCACCCTACTTCTGGCAAAAGTAATTTGGGGATTCATTTCTTCCCATATTTGGTCCATGTGGATGGATAGAGCATCACTATTTTCTCCAAGGATGAGACATGTAATTTAGGCCCAAGACAATCAATAATTTTAATCCTTTGGCCACAGTATCTGGTTAGAAATATAGGCACTGACCCAACTGGCACCATTGAAATACAAGGAATGTTTTGAGACTTCTAGGAAGTCTACATTGGACTTTCCACTAGATCTAAATCTTGCAGTGGATTTATATTCGGGACCCATTTAGCAACAAAATAGTAGCAGCAGCTTGAGACCCTGCTGCCACCATTTTGCTCCATGTGGATGCTACTGAAGCCTTTAGAACAGCAGCCACAACCGGGGAAAGTGATAACACAACCAGTGATGGGAACACAGGGAAAGGAGAACTTAAGTGAGGGAAGGGAGAACAGAGCGGGGAAACTCAGAGAACTTATACTTGGTGCTATGTTTAGTCTACATGTACAATTCCTTTCAATCCTCAAAGCAATTATTATTATCTCTGTTTGACAGATAAGGTAGTTAAGGCTTAGTAAAGCTGAGTAAATTGCCCAAGCAAGAAGGAAGATACGAATACTCTAATATTCAAGCCCCATTCCAAGCTTTGATCTTATGTGCCTCTGAAATTCTACAAATAAGAAAAGTAGGAATTTAGGGACTGGTAGGATTACAAAGATGTCACCTATGGGCTCAGAGGAAAGATGATTGTTTCTTGATTTCTTTGGGACTCCTCCACTTTATCCCTATTTCTCCATTGCCCTCACCTAGATGATACAGTATAGAAAACTTCAGTTATGCTGGGTATGGTGTCTTATGCCTATAATCCAAGCACTTTGGAGGCAGACCACCTGAGGTCAGGAGTTCAAGACCGGCCTGACCAACACGGTGAAAGCCCATCTTATAAAAAAAATTTTTTTAAAAACTTCAGTTATATCTATTTCGCACATTAATTGTTCATATGGAAGACTTATATTTCCTTTACAATCTGGAAAATGGAGCTTACTCAGTGGTAAAGAGCTTTACAATTACAAAAAAGATTCAGCTTCTGCTGTTTATGTCATTGGTTCTTAATTCATTTGATGTAACATACTCTCATATGTAACAGAGAAGTATGTAAAGTATCTGAGTTACTAAAAATTCTGATTTATCAGTATATCGGTTAATGAAGTTTCTCTGTGGTAGGAAAGCCATTTTGAATCTGGGGAAATGGTGAGGGCATTAATATTGTGGGGATATGCTTTCTTGCACCAGAAATTTTAAGTGTTGTTTTTCTAAATGGGAAAAGTGAACTTCTGCATATAGTGAAGAGAGCAAGAACAATAGAGGCTAGAGCCTACTAGTTAAGGCTGCGCAAGCTGCAAACTGTTATTTTTGTGTTTAAAAAATAGTCATAGAAAGGTGGTTTCTAGAAATAGATCTGGAATTCAATGCCTGTGTTAACTACTGATTTCTAGTTATAGAAAAGAAAAAGAAGATGCCATCGTCTTCAGCATATGGAACTAATGTCAGGAAAGACTTTTATTGTCTGAAAGGGCAATTATGTACTCGAAAGCTCATTTCTTTCCTCCCTCCCAAATACTGTGAACTCACAGCACAGGTTTAAAGGGGAATTTGTATATTTCTTCCATTGCCCCTTTCTGGGTGTGTTTTGGGTTTCTTTAATTCAGAAACTATCCTAGTACTCATTATCAATTCTGAATTAGTAGTAGCTCTATTGCATGGCATGTTAATGATTAAAATGGAAAGGAACTGTTAAAATCTAGTTCATCTCAGAGAAGAGAGGGTACTTCCCCAAGAGCAGCCACATTGCAGGGACAAGAAAACGATGAAGATAATATACTTCTCTTGGGGGAAATGGAATGAAAAGAAATAAATATCTCCAAAACATATTGTTGTGCTTTTATTTTAAATCCATGGAGAGAGCTTAAAAGAGAATCACTTAAGTTCCAAGTGACGTCTTTGGGTTATAATATTGTAATTTTAAATTAGGAATGGTTTAGGGTATGTGGAAGAATCTCTCTATTTTCAGGTGACCTGGACCTGTTATAGTCATTAGCTGGAAGCCAATGTCTGTCCTGCGTTTTGCTGGGGCAATTCATGCCACCCGTAGAAAGCTCTTTCCAAGTCACAGCATTTACTTACAATGTTTTTTTTCTTTTAAAATTTTATACAAGGACTGACGTCAGTAAAATGATAAAATAGGACTCTCCAGTGCTCTTCCCTCCACATAAACATCAATTTGAACAACTATCCTCATGCAAAAATATCTTCACAAAAACGAAGGAAACTAGATGAGAGATTATAGCACCTGAATGTAGCACAGAAATAAGAAAAGATGCATTGAAGAAGGTAGGAAGAGCAGTTTTACATTAGCCATATTCCTCCACCCTTAACCAAAAGCAGCACAGCAAGGAAAGAGATACCCTCTGTGTGAGGATAGGAGGACCAGATTGTGCTTCAAACCCCAACACAGGATCTACTCAAGTAAAACTAGTGCAGGCAGGTGCCCACAACCCCAGACTTCATGTCAATACTCATGGGTTGAGCCTTCAGGCCTGTCCCCATGCCAGGAGGGATGCTGCAGCTGCAGATTCTAGTTCTGTGTGATGGACTCGGTCTCTGGGCCATCACACTACCAAGCTGACTCCAGCAGCCCCTTGCTTCAGACTGGTCTCAGTGCCAGGCAGTCTCCACTGGCTTTCAGGCCTACCCATTCATCAGGCCAGCCACCACAGAACCAGGCTCCAGGCCTGTCTATCCTATGGCCAGGCTGACCTTAGCAACCCCGGGCTCCAGACTACCCATATATTACTGAGCTGGCCTCGATTGACTCAAGCTTCAGGCATGCTCCAACACCAGGCCAGCCCCAATAGTCCTAGTCATTAGGCTGGCAACCACAGACCAAGCCTCTAAGCTGGCACCTGTAGACATAGAATTCAGGCCCACCCAATTCCAAGCCAGCTCCTCTGGTACCAGGCTTTATGCCTGTCCTCATGCCAGTCTGGCACCCAGACTTCAAACACCAGGAGGTCACCATGGACACAGGCTGCAGGACTGCCTATTGCCAGGCTAGTTCCCATAGCCTCATCCTCCAGGCTGGCTCCTGCACACCCAGGAGCCAGGCCTGTACCAGTAGATTCTAGTTCTGGGTCAGCTCCCCATATATCCAACTTCCAAGACTTCCCTGTGTACCCAGGTTCCAGGCCAGCCCCTGAGGCCCCAGGTCAACTTTCATAGACCTAGCCTCTTGGCCAGCACCTGTACACTCAGCCCCAGGCTGACACCAGAGGATACAGGCTCCAGGCCAGCCACAGTGGCTTCAGATCTCAGGCCACCCTCCATAATTATAGGCTCCAGATCAGCCCCAACAGACCTAGGCTTCACGCTAGCTTCAGCACAAATCCAACCTGAAGTTCCAGGCCAGTCCCAATGGCTCCAGGCTCTACAGAACCCAGGGTACAAGCCTGGTTTCGAAGACTAAGGGTGTAGGCCCACTCAAGTAGACCTTGGTTCCAGATTGAACTCTGTGGAACTAAGTCTCTAAGACCACCTCTGCAGGTCCAGGCCCCAGGCCAGTTCCCACGAACTTAGGCTCCAGGCCCATCTTAGTGTCCCCAGGCTCCAGAACCACCCTAATGCAAGGTCAACTTCATGAACTCAGGCTCTACACCCCTCCCAGTGGACCCAGGTGCCAGGCTCGTTCAAACACCTGGCCAACCCATGAAGACTCAGGTTCTAGACCCATCCCAGTGTCAGGTAAGCCCTGCAGACCCAACCTTCAGACTGGTCTCCATGGATACAAGCTCCAGGCCCATTCCTACACACCCCATCAACAGGCCTATCTTAGTAGATTCAGGCTTCAGCTTCAACTCTGGGGACTCAGGCACCAAGCTTGCTTGTCTGCTGATCCAGGCACCAGCTAGTCTGCCCAAGGGTCCCAGCAGCAAGTCCACCCTTGGACCATGCCAGACAGCCTGCCCAGCATCTCTGGACAAGCTAATTGGTAAAGGACTTTCATAGACAATGCCAGTCTGCAAACTGAAATATGTCCTTACTTATTCAAGGTGCAGATATCAATGAAAGACAACAAGAAACATGAAAACCCAAGAAATAATAACATCATCAAAAGAATACAATAATCTCTCAGTAAATGACCCCAAATAAATGGAGATAAGTGAACTGCCTGACAAAAAATTAAAAATAATTATTTTAAAGTAGCTCAATGAACTTGAGGAAAATACAAGGAAACAATTGAATGAAATCAGAAAGACAATAAATGTCCAAAAAGAGAGATCTAACAGAAATACTGAAATTGTTAAAAGGAAAAGAAAAATTCTGAAGCTGAGTAACAAAATGGATGAAATTAAAAATGCAATAGAAGTACTAACAGTAGAATTGATCAAGCAGAAGAATCTGTGATTTTGAAGAATATTTAAAAATACATGATCAGAAAGGGAATAAAATGATGAAAAGGAATAAATAAAGTTCACAGAATTTACGAGACAGCATCCAAAGATCAAATGTTTGAGTTACAGGAGTTTATGAAGGAGAAGAGAAAGACAAGGGGTAGAAATCTTATTTAATCATATAATAGCAGAAAGCTAAAATGTATGAGATACAGCAAATACAGTACTAAAAGGGATGTTTTTAGTAATAAATGCCTACATTAAAAGAGGGAGAAATGTCCCAAATAAACAATTTAGTAATATGCCACAGGGAATTGGGAAAAGAACAAACTAAGCCCAAATTTTGTGGAAGGAAGGAAATAATAAAAATCATAGAAGGAATAAATAATATAGAGACTAGAAAAAACAATTGAAAAGAACAATAAATAAATAATTTCTTTTTTGAAAGGATAAGCAACATCAACAAACGTTTTAGCTACACTAAGAAAAAAGACAAATAGGTAACATCAGAAATTAAATAGAAAATATTACAATAAATGCCACAGTTGTAAAAAGGATAAGAGATTATTATGATCAATTATATAAAAACAATTGGATAACCTAGAGGAAATATATTCCTAGTCACATGCAACTTACCAAGACTGAATTATATAGAAGTAGAAAACCTGAACAGACCAGAAATGAGTAAAGAAATTGAATCAGTAATAAAAAGTCTCTCATTAAAGAAAAGCCCAGAATCTATTGACTTCATCACTGAATTTTACCACTTAACACTAAATGCCAATCCTTCTCAAATATGTCCAAAAATAGAACAGGTAATACTTCCAAACTCATTTTACAGGACCAGCATTACTCTGTTATCTAATCCAGACAAAAACACTAGAATAGAAAATTACAGGCCAATATCCCTGGTGAACATAGATGCACAAACTCTCAACAAAATACTAACAGATGGAATTCAGCACATTAAAAAGATCATTCAGCATGATCAAGTATTATTTAACCTAAGGATGCAAGAATGGTTTGACATACACAAATTTATAAATTTGATACAACATATTAACAGAATAAAGAGCAAAAATTATATAATCTGAATAGATCCAGAAAAAGCACTTGATAAAATTTAATATTGATTTGCAATAAAAACTTTCAACAAATTAGGCATGGAATAAATGTACTTCAATGAATTAAAGTCCAAGTATGACAAACCTACAGCTAGCATCATACTGAATGATGAAAAACTGAAAGCTTTTTCTGTAAATTCTAGAACAAGACATGGATTTCTACTCTCACCATTTTATTTCAGTGTGGAAATTCTACTCAGAGGAATTAGGCAAGAGAAGAAAATAAAAGACATCTAAGTTGGCAAAAAATAATTTAGATTGTTCCTTTTTGCAGATGATATAATCTTATACACAGAAAATATTAAAGACTCTACAAGAAAAAAACATTAGAACTAATAAATTCAGTAAAATTGCAGGATATAAAATCAACACACAAAAAGTACCATTTCTATACATCAATAGTGAACTAACTGAAGAAGAAGAAAAGGAAATCTTATTACAATAGCAATAAAAATCTAATAAAATGAAGTAGGAATAAATTTTACAAAGAAAGTGAAAGACCTATGCACTGAAAACTATAAAAGACTGATGACAAAAGATATCCTATGTTGATGGATTGGAAGAATTAATATTATTAAAATGTCCACACAACAAATTCAATGCAATCCCTATTAAAATTTTAATGACATTTTCACAGAAATAGAAAAAAAATCCTAAAATTCAAAGGAACCACAGAGACCCTGAATAATCTTTTGTTAAAGATTGTGTTGGCTATTCATCATATTACCTAACTTAAAAATATGCTGCATATAGTGGCATCATATTACCTAACAATGGAACAGAATAGAGGGCCCAGAAATAGGCCCCTGCATTTATGGTCAATTGATTTTCTTTTCTTTCTCTTTTTTTTTTAAGACGGTGTTTCATCATGTTGGTCAGGCTAGTCTTGAACTCCCAACCTCAGGTGATCTGCCTGCCTTGGCCTCCAAAGTGCTTGGATTACAGGTATAAGCCACTACTCCTGGCAGGTCAATTGATTTTCAGCAAATATACCAAGAACGCACAATAAGCAAAGGACACTTTCTTCATTAATGGTATTGGAACAACTGGATATCCACTGCAGAAAAATGAAATTAAATCCTTACTTCACATTATAACTAAAATTTAACTCAAAATAGTCTAGAAAATTAAATGTAAATCTTGAGACTGTAAAATTACTGATAGAAAACAGGGGAAAATCTCCATGACACATGACATTGGTCTGGGCTTTTTTTTTCATTTTTATACAAACCCCAAAGCACAGGCAACAAAAGCAAAAATAGACAAACAGGGTTATATCAAGCTAAAAAGCTACTGCACAGCCAAGGCAACAACCAATAGAATGAAGAGACACCTACAGAATAGAAGGAACTATTTGTAAATTATTATCTGATAAGAGATTAATATCCAAAATATATAAAGAACTCAAACAATACCATAGTAAGAAAACAAATAATCTATTTTAAAAAATGGAGAAAGGAGCTGGATAGACATTTTTTAAAAGAAGACATACAAAAGTCCAACAGGTATATGAAAAAATGATCACTAATCATCTGAGAAATGCAAATTAAAGCTAAAATGAGATATCACCTCACACCTTTTGAAATGACTATTATCAAAAAGACAAAAGATATCAAATGTTGGAAAGGACACAGAGAAAAGGGATCCCTTGAGTGCTGTTGGTAGGAATGTAAATTAGTAGAGCCATTATGAAGAATGTATGGAGGTTCTTCAAAAAAGGACAAATATAACTACCGTATGATCCAGCAATTCCAAAACTGAGAGTATATATATATATATATATATATATATATATATATATATATATCTCCAAAGAAAATAATTTCAGTATGTTAGCAATATCTGCTCTCCCATGTTCATTGCAGATTATTTAAAAGAGCCAAGGTATGGAATCAATCAAAGTGTCCATCAATGGATAAAAGGATGAAGAAAATATATATAAATATTTAAATATGGTATATACACAATGGAATACTATTCAGCCTTAAAAAAGAATTAAATCATGACAATGTGATGACAATGTGGATGAACCTGAAGGATGTCATTGTAGGTGAAATAAGCCAGGCACAGAAAGGAAAATATTGCATGATCTCACTCATGTGTGGAATCTAAAAAAGTTGATTTCATGAAAGTAGAGACTTGGATGGTGGTTACAAGAGCCTGGGGCTGGAGTGGTGAGGTAGGGGTTGGAAAGGTGTTGGTCAAAGGACACAAAATTTCAGTTAGACAAAGGGAATAAGTTTAAGAGATCTCTTCTACATCATGACTATAGTTAAACAATGTATTATCTTCTTGAAAATTGCTAAGGGAGTAGATTTTAAGTGTTCTCCCCACAAAAAGAAAAGTGTGGGAAGTTATGTATATGTTAGCTATTCCACAATGTATATTTCAAAATATGTTGTGCATCATAAAGATATACAATTATTTTTTTGAGACAGAGTCTTGCTCTGTCACCTAGGCTGGAGTGCAGTGGCAGGATCACAACAACCTCTGCCTCTTGGGTTCAAGTGATTCTTCTGACTCAGCCTCCAAAGTAGCTGGAACTACAGGCATGCACACCATGCCCAGCTAATATTTGTATTTTTAGTAGACACGGGGTTTTATCATATTGACCAGGCTGATCTCGATCTCCTGACCTTGTGATCCGCCCGCGCAGGCAGGAATTACAGGCCTGAGCCACTGCGTCCAGCCAAATATATATAATTTTTGTTTGTCAATTCAAAAATAAATTTAAAAATAAATAAAAATTTAAGTAATACCTGAAAACATGGTTTTTGTTGTTGTTGTTAATTACTTGAAGGTATAAAAAGTTCCCCTTCAATTAGTCATCATCTTGTATCATCTAACTCTTTTCTCCAGAGGTAATAACTTTTAATTATTTGCTGTATACCTTACTTAACCCCTTTCTAAGCATTTTATGTATTTTTATGTAGTCCATGGACATCATGTAGTTTTAAAAGCATAAATAGGCTTATGACATATATTATTCTTCAAATTCTTTTATAACTTAGAAATATGTGTCTTAGAGACATTTCTGTCAATAACTGTGGGTTTTCTCATTTTTAACTTTTGTAAAGGATTTCAGAGTACTACAATTTCATAATAATTTAACTATTTCATTCATGATAATAATTAAAATGTTATAATTCTAATTAAATGTTATAATATATTAATGTTATAATTATTAATGTTCTAATTAAATGTTATAATTCTAATTAAAATGTTATAATAAACATCTTTGTTGTATACTTTAGATGCACTGAGGGTATTTTTGGTAAAATGGATAACTGGAAATAGAATTCTTAAATCAAAGGGTATGTATACATATTTTACATTCTAGTAGGTACTTTTAAATTATACTCTAAAAACTGGTACTAAATTACATTCCTGAAAGTGTATGTGTTTCTCCATACCCTCAATGACACTGGATATCATCATGTTCTATAAGTTTTTTCAATTCAATGTGGGTAACAACAACAAAATCGATGTTTTGGTTTGAATTTTTTTGACTATCTGGTGCTGAACCAGTGAGGTTTATTATCCTTTTATATCCAGTATTTCTGCTTCTGCTTCCACTTATATTTTTTATTTATTTATTTTTCCCAAATTCTTTTCTCAACGATTAGGATCTTTGTAGATTTTCTGTTTCTTAAATGTCTATCGAAGAAAATGTTTGCAAACACTTTCTCCCTGTGTATTGCTTTTTAATTAATTTTGTTTACAGCATTTTTTGAAATGCAAAAAATGATTAACATGTATTTAATCATATCTATCATAATTTCCTTTAAAAACTTTGAGGGTTGTTTATTCCCTAAGAAGGCATTCCTCACCTTAATGTTGGTGGACTAACAGTTAAGAGGTTGGGCTTCGGTGTTATGATGTCTGAGGTCAAATCCTAGCGACAATCTTTTCTAGCTCAGTGACCTTGAGCAAGATTATTCAGCTGTATGTGCCTTGGTCTTCTCAGCTTAAAATGCAGATCTGAATAGTCCCATTTTATAGGATCGTTGTATGGATTAACTGAAATCCTACAAATAAAGTGCTAACCATAGTTCTTGGCACTCAATATTTGATATAGTTATTATAATGCAATACTTTATAGTTCTAAGAAGCATTTATTTTCTTAAGCCATTTTGAATTTACTCTTGTGTATACTTATTTTCATTCAAAAATACACTCAGTAATCAAAATATATTAATCATGTGGCCTGTCTTCCCCACTAATTTGAAATGCCATCTCCACTACGTATTTAATTCCCATGTCTATGTGAGCTTATTTCTGAACTCCATTTGGTTTATCCATTTCTCAGTTTGGCAGGTTTGTATTACACTGCTTTAATGATTATTGGGGAAAGAAACACACATTGTTCTTTTTCCAAAATTATTTGGCTATTATTGTTCATTTTGTTTTTTTATTTCAGGTCATTTCATACTAAACTTGTCAAGCTATCTAAAGAATCGTGTGTGTGTGTGTGTGTGTGTGTGTGTCTTTAACAAGAACTGTATTGAATTTATAAGTTCATTTGGAATTAATTGATAGTTTTACTGAGGAATATGGCATATTCATTTGTAGAAGTTCTTTATATATTCTGGATGTTTGTCCTTTTTCTGTTGTTTGTTGTGGTAGAGTTGAATAATGTCTTCTCTCCCAAAGTTCATATCCTAATTTCTGGAACCTATGAATATGTTAATTTTCATGGTGTAAGGAACTCTGCAGGTGTGATTAAAGTAAGGATTTTGAGATGGGGAGATTATTCTGGATTATGAGGGTGAGCCCAGTGTAACAGAGGCAAAGGTCAAGTCAGAGACAGGTGAAAACAGAAGCAGAGGTCAGAGTGATGTGGGCCAACAGCCATGGAAGGTGGGCAGCCTCTAGATGCTGGAAAAGGTAAGAAACAAATTCTCCCCTAGAGCTTCCAGAAGAAACAGAGTTCTGCCAGTACCTTGAGTTCAGCTCTGTATGGTCCATTTTGGACTTTTGATATCCAGAATCTTAAAATAAAATTGGTGTTTTAAGTCATAAGCTTGTAATAATATGTTGAAGAAGCAATAGCAAACTAATACACTTATATTGCAATCTTTAATCTTGCTTTGTGGTTTGCACTTTCACTGTTTTTTTTTTTTCCTGAGAAAGTCTCGCTCTGTCACCCAGGCTGTAGTGTAGTGACATGATCTCAGCTCATTGTAATGTCTGACTTCAAGGGTCAAGTGATTCTTGTGCCTCAGCCACCTGAGGAACTGGGATTACAGGCACACACCACCATGCCTGGCTAATTTTTGTATTTTTCATAGAGATGGAGTTTCACTGCTACTCCATCTTTAGTAGAGATGGAGTAGAGTTGGCCAGGCTGGTCTCAATCTCCTTGATCCACCCATCTTGGCCTCCCAAAGTACTAGGATTACAGGTGTGAGACACTGCACCCAGCTTGCATTTTCACTCTCTTAATGCTATCTTTTGATGAACAAAATCTTCCTTTTTATTTTAATATAACAAAATGCACAATCTTTCTTTCTGAATCATACTTTTGTATGCTATTTAAGAAATCTTCTCTACCTAAAAATTATAACGATATTTTCTTCTAGAAGCTTCACTGTTTCATTTTTTACATTGTAGTTTACAAAGTTTCAGGAATAATATTTTGATGTATAGTTGAAATAGGGATCAAATGTCATACATGTCAATAAAGATATTTAATTGGCATGGTACAGTTTATTTGAAAAACGAATTCCCCAATTATTCTGTCTCCGTCATGGCACCCTTTTTGGAAATCAGTTCTCTTTAAACATAGAACTATTTAAAGACACAGTTCTGCTATGCTTGTCTCTGGGTCTATTATTGCACCAATACCAATACTAGTGTAGCTTTAGAAATAAGTCTTGATATCTGGTAGAGGAAGTCATCCTTGTCTGCTTTTCTTCCTTAGGCTTGTCTGCCTATTTTGGGTTCTCCTCATTTCAATGTAAATTTTAGATTTAAATGATCAATTTCTGCCAAAAATGCTGATATATGATTGGGATTCCATTATAGATTGGTTTGGGGGATAACTGATATTTTTATGATACTATTCTAATCCATAAATATTGATTTAGCCTGGGTTCCCTAAAAAGCAAAGCCCGACCAGAAATGTGCTAGTACTTTAATAGGAAATATAATCATGGGGAGCAGAAATGAGGAAGTTGGGAGCAAATTGGGAAAAGACAAGGTTACTCTACTTGGCCACCACATTGAGTTGGCCACTACAGTGGGGTACAGGTTGCTTAACCCCGTGAATCTGTCTGAAAAGCTGTATAAAATATTTCTCAGAATCATCCCAGATAATATCAGTATCTTAGAACACCTCAAAGCCAATCATACCTTTTTCTTCAATCTTATGTTCTGTTGTTGTTTGTTATAGTCTACTGTTGTCAAGGTTGTTATCACTCCTTATGTAGTAATGTGCGGCATAATGAGGTGTCAGTCAACAACAGACCACACATATGACAGTGGTCCCATAAGATTGTATTTTACGGTATTTGCACTATGCCTTTTCTATGTTTAGTTATGTGTAGATACAAAAATACTTACCACTATATTACAGTTGCCTACAGTATTCAGTATAGTATAACATGCTGTACAGGTGTGTAGCCTAGGAGCAATAGGCTATTTTACATAGCCGAGGTGTATAGTAGGCTGTACCATCTAGGTTTGTGTAGATATATTTTATGATGCTTATACAGTGACAAAAATCACCTAATTATGTAATTATGCCAATACGTTCTCAGAATGTATCCATGTTGTTAAGTGACACATGACTATATTTATAAACACACAAGATATTATTGTTTTTTTTTTGTTGTTGTTGTTTGTTTGTTCTGAGGGGAGGTCTTGCTCTGTCATCCAGGCTGGAGAGCAGTGGTGCAATCTCAGCTCACTGCAACCTCTACCTCCTGGATTCAAGGGACTCTCCCACCTCAGCCTTCTGAGTACTTGGGATTATATGCACCTGCCATCACACCTGGCTAATTTTTTGTATTTTTAAGTAGAGAGGGGCTTTTACCATGTTGCTCAGGCTGGTCTCGAACTCTGGACCTCAGGTAATCCAACTTCCTTGGCCTCCCAATATGCTGGGATTACAGCCAAGAGCCACTGAACCCTGTCTATTGTTGTTTAATCAGTCGATATTTTGGACTTATTGTATGTCTTATCTTTATTGTTTTCTCTATGCTTCATCTATTCTCTCATTTTTTAATAACTGAAATGTTTTGATTTCTCTTTCATCTATTTAGATAATTGAGATGACTCAAAATTGGTCTTCTGTCCCTGAGAAGTACAGTGTACCTTCAGTTTTTCTTCTTCTCCTAAGGATGTAGTCCTTTGGGTTTCCACCCCAAAGTTTAGGGTTATGTTAGGCACCCCCATTTTAGGGGTGTTGAACTCCATCCCAGGAGTCTGTCAAATTCTGCTAGCATCTCATTGTCTCTACTTCACAGTTACCTATCAGGTATTCACCAAAAGCCTCCAGGGGAAAAGTAGCCCAAATGCTGGCCGCTCTGTCTCTTTTCCTTTTCTCCAGGATTTTGGTCCTCGTTAGCCCTCCAAAAACTTTAGCTTTTGTTGTTGTTCTTAGTGTGTGGGTTGGTCTGGATTACCTTCTCTATCATTAGTAGTGTCAGAACTCCCATTTTTAAATTTATTAAAATATTTACATTTACATGTTTTCATTAACATTTAGAATTAATTTTATCTATATTGTATTTCTAGCTGAGAAGTGTAGTCTTCTTAATCTCCCATTTATTTTAATCATCTGGAATTTTATTTGTACTCTTATATTTTACATTTACCATGTTTTACTGTTTCCCCATTCATCTTTTTTTTTTCCCAAAAAAGACATATTTCATGTCACTCTTTTTCTTGTTCTCTGCTAATCAGGTTTAGGCATTCAACAGTAGAACTGGTCATCACTATTGCGTAGAGTTATCTATGTCATTGGAACTATGCATGGCTTTTAAACCCTCACCATAACAGCTTTATTTATAATCTCCAGGTAGTGAGCTGGAAGAGCTGAGAAAGAAGGCTGACTGAGAGGTTATCATTTTCTTGTAATTGTTAAGAACTTCCTTTTGTAGTGAGAGTCATTTACTAGTTGCATGGTGAAAAATATCCACACGACTTGTGCCAATTCCAAAAGTTTCATCCACGTATTTCTTTCTCAATTCTTCTTTTCATCAATCTCCCAATATTATTAATTTTCAGCCTTTAATCTTTTGAAAACTTATTAGCCATTGTCTAGGATATAATATAGATTCTAACCAGAGGCAAATTCATTCTTCAGGCAAAGTAGAGTTGTACCACTTGAAATTATGTTCATTTTAAGGTCAAACCTTCTCCACCATCCTTTAGAGCCACTGTAAATAGGTCTTAATGCCATAGCCGTCTACTTCTGGCAGAAAAATCAGCAAACTATCCTCAAACCATTTTCCTTCAGCAGACTGGTCCACATTAGTGCCCCACAAATCCAGAAGGGTGGTTTGAGGGAAGATGGCAGTGCAGTGGGCATAGCCATGCTTGGAGTGTAAGCTACCTGCTTATGCAGCTTGTGTGTGTCTTCAGGATCTCCTTGGAATGGGTCTTACTTAATGATAGGATTCTGTTAGGCATGCTTGAATTTATAGGCAGGTGGGTCAGATATATCAGTTTTATTATGGACAGTATAATTGCATGGTCATTCAGCATCCAATAGTAAGGATGCAGTATGTACCACAAACCACTTATAAGCCAAGAGCTATTTTTCAAAAGGAAAATATTTATGTCATGAAAAGTGCACAGCTTTGCTCTAAAAAGGGATTGGCAAACTTTTTCTGTAAAGAGACAAATTATAAATATATTGGCTTTGTGGTCTCTGTCACAACTACTCAACTCTGCTGCTGTAGCACAAAAGCAGCAATGTGCAGAATGCAAATGAATGAATATTGCTGTATTTCCATAAAACTTTATTTGTAAAAACAGGTAGCAGACCAGATTTGGCCTGCAGAGGTTTTAGTTTGCTGGCCACTGTTCTAGAAACTTGAGATTCTTTGCTGTGATTTTTCTTACCAGGGTTTACCACAGTATACATATAGCATCCTTTTTGCCTACCAAGAATTCAAGCAACATTGTAACTTCTGGTGCATAAGAACCAAATGCTTTCAGTGCAATCTGGACTAGACAGATTATTTTATTTTGCTTTGAGATGCTCTCAAGCTGACAGCCTTTGAGATTACCTGGTAATAAGGTAATAGCAGCACTTCCAAATGTGGTATTTTTGATCTCCAAAACCTAAAGAACGCAAGTGTCTCTCTTCTCATTGGTCGGTGTTCAACATATAGTGACTTCTCTTCTTTTCAGTAAAGTCCTAACATGTTCAAACTTCTGGAATTCCAGAAATGTTACTAAGATGGGAGACCTTATGGTTTACTACCATCTAGCCTTATAGGTCTTACCAAAGTATCTAAGCAATCTTAAGGTTCTAAACCATGATGTTACTAATGTAGTGGACCTGTATGATATCTGATAGAATTATGAGAACAAAATAGTATCTATAGCTTAAATTGTGGCAGAGGAGAGACAGCTGCTAATTCTGAAGTCAGCTGGTAAGGTGTGCCTGCAGTCTCACCAGGGGAAAGCAAATTGCCTCTGGATTTGTCTGCTTATTTGGATGGGGAGAGAGTGCCATTTGCTATATCAAAAGATATCATACCTGGAGTAATTGATGGAACCATATCTAAAACAGAGGATTGGAGTCATAATCTGATTGTACTTCATGTAATGTACCACTGCTCTCTAAGTCCCTTCTCTATTTTATACTTATCAACCTAGAGAGTTAAATGTGAATGTCACTAAAAATGACCTACCTGGTATCATTTGTCTTTGGTGATGGCACTATGCTTAGTGATTTTCTTATGATGTAGTACCATGTTGGTAGACAGATACAACTCTGAGGAATTTTACTAACTACTTAATGTCATATCTTTCTTTCATGTGTAATGTTACTTTATCTGTGGGTCAAGAATCCACTGTGGGGATTATTCCAGTTGTTGGGGAACCTATGTTCCAAACAGACACTAGGATCTGGGGAGATAACCAAAATATGGATTTAGAATCCCACCATGCCTGTTTTATCTAATTTTGAAAAGGGACAATTTTATAACTGATCCCCTGGAGTTTCCCTCTGATCCAGAGACTTGTTTATGTTCTGAATCTCTTGGAATTATTCCTGTCTCAGAGCCAGTGCTTAGTAGTCTCTAAATATTCCAGTATTTACCTTTTACAAGCATAGTTGTGCTTGTAAATGGCAATAGGTCTTTTGGGGGAAGAGTATGACTTCACTCAAGTATGGAAATTGGAATAGAGATTATAATGTTCTGTTGTAGTAGCTTAAGTCATGTGTCTGTATCCCAGAACTAGAGCTTATTCATTTGTATATATCAAGTAGGTTGTTTATATGAAGAAATTTCTGCCATTTCAACTTCATTTGATATGGACCACCAGTGAGTCCCTATTTCAGTCAACCAACTAAGCAAACATTCATAACCACTCCCAGTGACTCTAGCTAGCACATTGAATCAGTATTTTATGTTGATAATTTATATGTTTATATTTATATATATGCATATTTATGTGTAAAATATTATTATTTTAGCCCAGTCTAAAGTTATTTTATCCTTAATTATCCCCAAATTAATATAAATTAAGCGTTCTCTTAGCCAAGCTTTAGTATTACTGGTTTCCAATTCAAAGTCAGGATGGGAGAGTCTGATTATTATTTGCCTGTATCATGTGTCTACCTCATAGATGCAAAGAGGTTTGAAAATTGAGTTTTAAGCATTTTTATCTTCAAAATTTAATTTACACCTATACTCACAAGGAAGAAAATATCCTAAGCTATTTGAGGGATTCAGGCATCCTCCAATTTTTTTCCTTTCCTTTCCTCCCCCTCCCCTCTCCTTCCCCTCCCTTCCCCTCCCCTCCCCTCCCTTCCCCTCTCCTCCCCTCCCCTCCCCTCCCTTCCTCTCCCCTTTCCTTCCCTTCCCTTTCCCTTTTCCCATTCCTCTGAATTGGTAAGAGTTTTCCTACAGTCATGTAAGTGCTTAGAACATGTCAATAGGAAAAGCTGTTTCCTTTTTTTGTTTGTTTGTTTGTTTCTTGTCTGCTGATAAAATAAGATAAGCTCAAGTCCATTTAAAGCATTTCACTTTTGAGAGAGCAGGTTTTCCCTTTTGTCCTTCTCCATCAATATCTCTTGTGGAAGATTTACCTCCACATGCTTTTATGTCATTAGGACATTATTCCTTTTCAGCCAAATTGTTGATCTTTAAATGCCATTTATTGGATTATATCTATGGGTAAAACATTCAGTCTGTTTGGTAACGAATAGAGGAAAGATATGACAGGTTTAGCAGTTCTTAATACAGCCCTGTAGAAGAAGCTGCTTTGTGTTTATCCCAAGACCTATATCTTCTTTAATTTGGACTTAGAATTAGACATTTCCCAGATTTCCTTCTAGTTAGATGGGACCATGTGATCAAATTCTGAGCAATGGAATGTGGATGAAAATAATGTGTATCATTTTAACCCACTATGCACGATGCATAATCCTCCATGCTCTTTACCCCATCTGGCTGACTAGAATGGAAATGTCATCCCAGACACTGAAATTGGCAGAGTCATAGTATAGAAAGAGAAAGCATGAAAAATGACTCTGGGTCATTACAACTCTCCTTTGATTTCAGACCAATCACATACATCTTATAATGTCTTGTATCTATTTATTCTAGATTCCTGGTTCCTGCCTACTTTGACTTTTGGTAACTTTTTTCAAGTATTGTCCTCTTTAATTGTATTTTTTACAGCTACTCCTAATAATATATTTGTAAGCCCTGTTTGATTGTTACTAATCTCTTTCTTTTTCCTGTTTGTGCTCTATGAGCTGTAGATTTTCTAACTAAGTCCCGGATCCCTAAAATCTGGTATCTATTTGATTATAATATCTGCTTCTCTACTCCATAAGGTTCCAGTATCATAAATGGAAACTTAGTCCAAAAACCTTAATAGCCTGTGTAAATAAATACAACAAAAATGAATGCTATAACAATATTATAGGCATATATTCAGAACAAAATATTTTCTATTTTTATTACTCTTCCATATCACCAGTATGATGTAGGATCTTCAACATCACAATGAAATTATAGGGTGGTTCTCTTCTTGGAAGCTACTTTATATTAAAACTTTTTAAAAAGCTGTATTTGATAAAGGCCAATCTGAATGTCTCTAAATGAAATGTATGATTTAAGGGTGAAAGATGGAATTACCGTGATATTTTCACATTTATGTAAATCAAGCTGAGTGGTTTTGTAATTTTGCCAATTCTTAATACTGAGTTGATTAAAGTGGTAGGTGCTTTCTTGCTTTTTATCTTTTCGGTGTTGGAAGGATTTGACTATTAAAGTGGGATATATTTAAAGCGATTTATTTGTTAGGAACACCAAGAATGGATAGGAATACCCAAAGTTTTTCTCTCTCTTTCTCCCTCTCTCTGACTTGTAATGCCATATCACATAGAAAATGGTCCCTTATCCTCTTTTTGGAGCCAGGGAGAAAGCCTTCGAGAATATAAAGACATTAAAGAGTTTTCTGAATATACACTATAGGCAAGGGCTTTTTTTTAAATCAATATTTTTCTTTTCAGAGCATAAATGTCATTGGAAACCTGATGCCCCTTCTCTCCACCACCCACTCTTCTGCTGATGATAGCTATAACTGAGGGGTGAGTGGATAAAGGCTAACAACATCAGGTAATGATGAACTCCTATTATTTATTCTACAGTGATAAACTGAAAGATTCCAAGTGCTGTTCACTTCTCCATGCAAAGAGGATTCAAGTAAGTAGTCTTGGATACAAAGCACAAATATAATGGATTTTTTTTTTTTTTTTTTGCAAAACAGAATGTTTCAAAGTAATATTTAGCAGTAAATAGATTCTTTATATTTATTTGTACCCTTTACTTATTGGAAACAGTGAAGTAGTATTAAAGAATACTGGAGTTTATTGCTGGAAGAAAATCTTTTAAATAAAAATGGTATAATTACAACCTCATATGAAGCTTTTGAATGTCAATTAAATTAAGTGACTGAATTTCTCTTTGTTCATTCAATATTGTTTGAGATTTTATGTACGTCAATGAGGAACTTTTAAATTCCAGGTTCCATATTGCATCATGCATCTCTTTTGTGTGAATTAACACACTGAATTAATACATAAGGTGACAATTTAAACTGTGTGCCAGTGAGGTTAGGGACATGCTTTCCTAGAATGACTGAAAACCACTAAGCACTTAGCACAGGGCAATTCTCAAAATGTGTAGATTATGAATGCACTTTAGGGTGGAGTGGAAACAGGGAAAAAGTACCGTTTGAATGAATATTTAACATTCTGGTATTCTTGATGTTAAAATTTCTCCATTAAAAAGTAATATTCTGTTTGGAAATATATTTATGAAACTTGTGTTGAGGTGATAAAGTTATATGAGAAGTTCAGACACTATGCTCAATTTAAATATTTTACTCAAGCTAAGAACACAGTATAACGTGTAAAGCGCACACATTGTAGTTTGAGGAAATAAGATAAACCAACATGTGCCTTCTTTTATTTTGGTGAAAATTTATGGCATGAGTTTTGTCTAAAATGTTTGAGAGCTATGAGGAAAACCATATATACTTATATATTAGATCAACTTTGGAAGGACAGTAATGCCATATTACTTTGGCTTTGCTAATATGGTTTTTTGCTTTCAACTAGAAGCTTCCTCAAATCTGATAAAAAGTCTTTGCTGAGAAAAATTTCTTAACTGTATATTTGAACCTATTATCTCCAGCAGAGGCCAGCCTTTACTGATGCGGTTTAGGTATTGAGAAATAAAAGTGAAATTAGAATTTCTGTCTTGAAATGATTAAGATAATATAGTTATTTATAAAAATGGATTCAGATGGCTTTTATTAAATTAATCCAGTTTCACAATTGGTAATGAAGGGCAATAATTAGTCATTATTTGGAAATAAGAAAACATTAGAGAAAAATTACGAGAATAGCGCAAAAGACAGTTATGGTGTAAATACTTGTGAAAGAGCATTTCTCAACACCCTAGAATAGCCCTTATTAAATTCTTCCTGAATGACGTGTTTCACCCAGGAGGTAGATGATTAATACTAATGTATAGTGTTTCAAGTAAATAATTTATTTTTGACCATAGCTTCTGACATATCATTTTGTTTTAGGGAATTTTGTCTTACACTAGGAAATACACCTGATGGCAGGACAAACCTTTTTTTTTTTTTTTTTTGAGGCAGTTTTGCTCTTGTTGACCAAGCTGGAGTGCAATGGTTTAATCTCAGCTCACTCTAACCTAACCTCTGCCTCCTGGTTCAAAAGATTCTCCTGACTCGGCCTCCTGAGTAGCTGGGATTACAGTGTGTGCTACCATGCCTGGGTAATTTTTTTGTATTTTTAGTAGAAATGGGGTTTCACCATATTAGCCAGGCTGATCTTGAACTCCTGACCTCAGGTGATCTGCCCGCCTCAGCCTCCCAAAGTGCTGTGATTACAGGTGTGAGCCACCGTGTCTGATCACCACCTTTGAATAAGTCATTCTATCTGTGTAAGAGATTTCTACAAATCAGAACACGTTTTATTCACGTTCATGTGTTTTTGAATACTCATCTAAGGCAGAAAACCAGGGCAATTATATTGTGGATGGAGATCCTTAGAAGACTATTGTCTCTGAATATCCTATTAAAATATTAACTAACAGGCTGGGTGAGGTGGCTCACGCCTATAATTCCAGCACTTTGGGAGGCTGAGGTGGGAGGATCACTTGAGGTCAGGAGTTCGAAACCAGCCTGGCCAACACAGTGAAACCCAGTCTTTGCTAAAAATACAAAAATTAGCCAGTCATCATGGTGCATATCTGTATTCCCAGCCACTTGGGAGGCTGAGGCACAAGAACTGCTTGAACCCAGGAGGTGGAGGTTGCAGTGAGTCGAAATCATGCTGCTGTACTTCAGCGTGGTTGACAGAGTGAGACTATGTCTCAACAACAATAGCAAAAATGTTAACTAACAAAAGGATAGTGCAATTTCTCAGGAAATAATCTTCCCTTGTAAAATAATACAGAAGTTAGTAAACCTGTTTCAGAAGGCACAATATGAGCCAGTAATTATTATCAGAACTAAGAGCAGAGAGCCCTTGAGTACAGTGTATTTTGATATTTCTATATTAACCATCTTAAAGAAAACAGTGGACTGCTTTCTAGAAATAAAGTGGTGATTTTAAATGTGAATTGAAGTAGAAATAAATATCTTACTGTAATAGATGTGAATTTTTTTCTATTACCTTTGAAATTAAAGAAAAATTCACCTTCTACTTCAACTGCCTCTTCCCTCAATCCTAGATTTTCTCACATTATCAGAAGTTTATGTCTCTGAGCCATGAGCCTATTCTTTAGAAAAGCAATCCACCTGGGACCAGGAAAGCTTAAAAATATAAGAATCAAAAGCTTGCTTATTCTTCTAGGATAGAGGGTAAGGGGCAAATTGGTTTTAGTGTTTTGAGTTACTTTCAATAAAGACACCAAGGCAGCAATTATTGCAGCAGATTATTCTTCTCTAAGTACTTTTATTTTTTTTTTGAGACAGAGTTTCGCTCTTGTTACCCAGGCTGGAGTGCAATGGCGTGATCTCGGCTCACCGCAACCTCCGCCTCCTGGGTTCAGGCAATTCTCCTGCCTCAGCCTCCTGAGTAGCTGGGATTACAGGCACGCGCCACCATGCCCAGCTAATTTTTTACATTTTTAGTAGAAACGGTGTTTCACCATGTTGACCAGGATGGTCTCTATCTCTTGACCTCGTGATCCACCCGCCTCGGCCTCCCAAAGTGCTGGGATTACAGGCGTGAGCCACCGCGCCCAGCCTCTAAGTACTTTTAAAAGACTGCCATTTGCGGGTATACTATCAATATTAAAATTGACTAGGAATATAAGGCAATAAAAAACAGTAATTCTCAAATACTCTCAAGCATTGCTAAGTAAATACCAGATACTTAGTGGGTCACTTATTTTTATGGGTTTTGGTTGTATTGCAATAGTATGCTTATTTTGCCATTGCTTTATTAACTTGGCAGAATTTTGCAAAATTGTGCCACTTTAAAATTTTGCAAAGTGATTTTTGTAAGAACTTTAAATCCGTACCAAATCAACCAGAGTACAAAATGTACTCTGAAGACCTTCGGTTATGAATGGAAACGAAGGAGAAAGCATGTTGTTACTTCTGATGAAATTGAGAGTAGATAAAATGCATTTTCTTTTTTATTTTGGATAGGAATGAAGGACTTCAGGGGCAACATTTAGAAATCCTAGTGTAAAAAATTTATTTATTAGATTTTAAAATTCTTCACTATTTCAGTGATCTTTAAGCAATGAAGATGCAGAGATTTAAAATATTTGATTTCCTACTTGCCACCCCAGAATCTGGTGAAATCAGTTAAGATCATCATCCTTTACCTCCTGAAAACTAAGTTAGCATGCCCAGAGACCAGTAGTGTTAATGACTGCAGTCAGTTGGTATTTAGATTAACAGTAAAGTTAACACTCATTCTGGATTCAAGTTGGAAGAGCACTACCATGCTCATGTGGGCTTGTGTTATGAAGAAAGGGCAGTGTTGGAGAACATAGGCTGTAAAGGTGTTTAAAAAACCTATTTCAGTATACATGCTAGGTTATGTTTATATTCCAATTTCAGGGATTTCTTAAGAGCAGCTTTCAACTGTATAATGCCTAACACATAAAGCATGTGCTTCTGAATGCCCTTCCTATATTGTTTAAAGGGTTATCCACCAGCTCTTCTATCTGTAATATTTGTATAGACCAAGGGTAGTGGGACCTGTACAGTGACACTACAAAATTTGTCACATTCACCTGCAAAGGGATGCTTATGATATGAATTGGAAATGTGCCCCCTTTTTTCTTCTTTTGTTCCTTTTTTTCCCCCATCTTGTTTGCACCGATTCTTGTTTTGGTTGCTTTAATGTGACTAATGGATTTAGAGACCCTTCATTTTTCTCTGTATTGTTGGTATTTGTTACTGTTTCACCTGAACTGGAATGAAATCTTCAAATTTATTTGATAAATATATAGACAGGCCCCTGTGTATAGTTTAGCTAACATTCACTTCCACTAAAAGGTATTTTTCATGTGCCTGAAGCTATGAAAAGTTTTGTAGGACATTTATGCATCAGGAGCTTAAAATTTGTTATCAAGAGAATTTAGGAAAACAGAGTGCAGTAAACGACTCAAAATGTTCCATATTTGATACTCAGATGTTAATATAAAATCTCCAAAGAGGTCAATTGCAATTTGAATATCAAGGAAGCCTTCATGAAGGGGTTTTTATCTCACCATCACAAACTGGGATTTAGATAAAAGAACAAAAAGAAATAAAAACAATAAAAGTAATCATATACAATTAATCCTTCTATAATAAGTGCTTCTGTTTCATTTTATTGTTTCCATTAATTTTTTATTCATTAGGACCTAACTGATATTTCTCTGTCTTTATTAAAAAAAATCATGCCAGGAGTTGAATCATACCATAACAAGGTGACCTTTTATTCTTAGGCAAAAGTCTACAATTTCTTATGTCATTAAAATGGGTTGCAGAATTCCATTTATTTTCCTACAGTCTTGTGATATTTTTGGGCTCCTAGTGAGGGACCCTGAAATAATAAAGATTTGTGGGTGAATAGTGGCAAAGCAGGTAATTAAATTATTAAGATTTGTTCTCTTTCAGAATGCAAAGTCATCATCTCCACTGAGGTGTGGTGGGATGAGATAATATGATAATTATGGAATTACAGAGATGGCTAATTTAGTTAACAAATATTGTGTACTTTGTAGTTTATTTGTGCTGGTTACTTAGATTGGTTCAGAGATGACCGTGATGGGACTTTTCTTTGAGAAGCTCACTGTCCAGTTCACTTTCGTAAATCATAGCTGAAAAAACTAATGTCCAGATAGGTGATGGGACTTTTTCATGATTATGCTGATGATTAATAACATGGAAAGAACTGTAATACTTCTCCTTCATTTAGGGAGGTAGAAGAAGCACATGATCTTATTCTCTTTTTCATGGACTCATATACACTAGGAATATACAATTGGCTACACTGCTACCAAATGGCACCAGAGAATAGAGGTTTTGCGTTACCCATCTTGGCAGAAACCAGGAGAATAGTCCACAGTTCCTAATCTTATGAATACAACATATAATAGTATTGCTGCTGGTGTTCTGTCCTCTCAAATTCTATTAATGTTTTATACATCCTAATGTATTTCCTTGAGCTGCTATAATAAATTACTACAAACTTAGTGGCTTAAGAGAACACAAATATAGTACCTTATAGCTCTTGGGGTCAGAAGACTAAGACGGGTCTCATTTAGCTAAACCAGAGTTCTGTTCCTTTATGGAAGCTTTAGGGGAGATTCCTTTATCTTGCCTTTTCCCCTTTCCAAAGGGTTCAAATTTCCTGGCTTGTGACCTCTTCCATCTTAAAGCCAGCAAAGGCCAATCTAGTATTTCTCACACAGCATCACTCCGACATTGACACTTGTTCTCCTTTTCCACATTTGGGCACCTTTGTGATTACATTAGATACTCAAATAATCCAGGACAATCTTCCTATTTTATTTTATTTTTCTATTTCTTGCATTTTTTTTAACTTTTATTTTAGGTTCAGGGGTGCATATGTAGGTTTGTAATATAGATAAACTTGTGTCATGGAGGTTAGTTGTGCAGATTATTTTGTCAACCATTATTTGTCCCTAATATGCAATAGTTATTTTTTTCTGATCCTCTCTCTTTTATTACCCTCTGCCCTCAAGGAGACTCCAGTGTCTGTTGTTCCCCTCTTTGTGTCCATGTGTTCTCATCATTTAGCTCACACCTGTAAGTGAGAACATGCAGTATTTGTTTTTCTGTTCCTACATTTGTTGGCCAAGGATGATGGCCTTGAGCTCCATTCATGTTCCTGCAAAGGACATAATCTTGTTCTTTTTACAGCTGCATAGTATTCCATGGTTATATGTACCACATTTTCTTTATCCAGTCTACCACTGATGGGCATTTAGGTTAATTCCATGTCTTCGCTCATGTGAACAGTGTTGCAAAAAACATTTATGTACCTGTGTCTTTATGGTAGGAATGATTTATATTCCACTGGGTATATGCCCGGTAATGGCATTAATGGGTTGAATAGTAGTTCTGCTTTTAAGTTTTTGAGAAATCACCATGCTGCTTTCCACAATGGTTGAACTAATTTGTACTCACATGAACAATGTATAAACATTCCGTTTTTTCTGCAACCTCACCAGCATCTGTTATTTTTTGACTTTGTAATAATAGCCATTCTGACTTGTGTGACATAGTATCTCGTGGTTTTGATTTGCATTTCTTTGAGCTTTTTTTTCACATGATTGTTGCCTGCATGTGATTTGGCTTTGTATACCTACTGAAATCTCAACTCAATTTGTAATCCTCACATATCAGAGGAGAGAGCTAGTGGGAGTTGATTGCATCATGGGAGCAGAATTTCCCCCATGCTGTTCTTGTGATAGTGAGTTCTCATGAGATTGGTTGTTGGAAAGTGTGTGGCACTTCCCCCTGTTCTCTTTCTCTCTCTCCTGCTCCACCATGGTAAGATTTGCTTGCTTCCCCTTCACCTTTCACCATAACTGTTAGTTTTATGAGGTCTCCTAGCCATGCTTCCTGTATAGTCTATGGAACTGTGAGTCAATTGAATGTTTTTCTAATTACCCAGTTTCATGTAGTTCTTTATAGCCGTGTGAGAATAAATTAATACAGAAAAATCTAGCATCAGAAGTGGAACACTGCTATAAAGATATCTGAAAATGTGGAAGCGACTTTAAACTGGATAAAGGGAAGAGGTTGGAACAGTTTGGAGGGCTCAGAAGACAGAAGATGTGGGAAAGTTTGGAACTTCCTACAGACCTGATAAATGGTTTTGACCAAAATGCTCAATGAAGGCTAAGGTGGTCTCAGATAGAGATTGGAAACTTACTGGGAATTGGAACAAAGGTCACTCTTGCTTTGCTAGGATGGGGCATTTTGCCCCATCCTAGGGATCTGCAGAACTTTGAACTTGAGAGGGATGACTTACAGTATTTGGCAGAAGAAATTTCTAAGCAGCAAAATATTCAAGATTTAACCTGTCTTTTTCTGAAAGTGTACAGTCATATGCATTCACAGAGGCATAATTTGAAACTGGAACTTATGTTTTAAAGGGAAGCAGAGCAAAAAAGTTTGGAAAATTTCTAGCCTGACCATGTGGTAGAAAAGAAAAATCCATTTTCAAGGTTGAAATTTAGGCTGGCTGTAGAAATTTGCATAAGAAAGAGGAGCAGAATGTTAATAACCAAGACAATAGGGAAAATGTCTCCAGGCCATTTTAGAGATCTTCATAGCAGCCCCTCCCATCACATACCTAGAGGCATAGGAGGGAAAAATGATTTCCTGGGCTTGGCTCAGGGACCAGCTTCTCTATGCAGCCTTGGGACATGGAGTCTGTCATCTCAGCCTCTCCAGCTCTAGCTGTGGATGAAAGGGGCCAAGGTACAGCTTTGTCTGTGGCTTCAGAGGGTAAAAGCCCCAGACCTTGGTGCCTTCCACATGGCATTGGACCTATGGGCACACAGGTAAGAGTTGAGGTTTGGGAACCTCTGCCTGGATTTCAGAGCATGTATGGAAACACTTGGATGTCCAGGCAGAAGTTTTCTTCAGGGGTGAAGACCTCATGGAGAACTTCTACTAGGGGAATGCAGAGGAGATATGTGAGTTGGAGCTCCCACATGGAGTCCTCACTGGGGCACTACCAAGTGAAGCTATGAATAGAGGACCCACTGTCTTCCAGACCTCAGAATGGTAGATCCACCAACAGCTTGCAACATGGACCTGGAAAAACTTGAGGCATTCAACACTAGCCTGTGGAAGCAGGTGCAGGGGCTTCACCCTGCAGAGCCACAGAGTGGATCTCCCCACAGTCTTGGAAGCCCACCTCTTACATCAGCATGGCCTGGATGTGAGACATGGAGTCAAAGGAGATTATTTTGGGGCCTTAAGATTTAATGACTGCCCTGCTGGGTTTCAGGCTTACATGGGGCTTGTAGCCATTTTTTTGGCCAATTTCTCCCATTTTGAATGGAAGCTTTTACCAATGCCTATACGAATTCCATTTTGAATGCAAGCTTTTACCAATGCCTTACAAAACCAACTAGGAAGTAACTAACTTGTTTTTGATTTTACAGGCTCATCAATGGAAGGCACTTACCTTGTCTGAAATGAGACTTTGGATTGTGGACTTTTGAGTTAATGCTGAAATGAGTAAAGACTTTGAGGAACTGTTGGGAAGGTGTTATTGGGTTCAAAATGTGAGAAGGACATGAGATTTGGGAGGGGTTAGGGGCAGGAATGATATGGTTTGGCCATGTGTCCCCACCTAAATTTCATCTTGAATTATAATTCCCCCATGTCAAGGGAGGGGCCTGGTAGGAGGTAATTGAATTGTGGAGGTAGGCCTCTCCCTTGCTGTTCTCCTGACATTGAGTGGGTTCTCATAAGACCTGGTTGTTTGAAAATGTGTGGCACTCCCTGCTTCTCTCTCACTCTCTCTCTCCACCATGATAAAATGTGTTTGCTTTCCCTTCACCTTCCTCCATGATTGTAAGTTTCCAGAGGCCTCCTAGCCAGGCTTTCTGTATCACCTACAGAAATGTAAGTCAATTAAACCTCTTCATAAATAACTCAGTCTCAGGTAGTTCCCTATAGCAGTGTGAGAATGGACTAATACAGTTCCTTAGAGATGCTAGATATTAGATCTTGGTCAGATGCATAGTTTACAAAATTTTCTCCCATTCTGTAGGTTGTCTGTTTACTCTGTTAATACTTTCTTTTGCTGTGCAGAAGCTCTTTAATTTAATTAGATCCCATTAGTCAAATTTTCCTTTAGTTACAACTGCTTTTGACATCTTCATCATGAAATCTTTGCCTGTGCCTATGTTCTGAATGATACTGCCTAGGTTTTCTTCCAGAATTTTTATAGTTTTGTGTTTTACACCTAAGTGTTTAATCCCTCTTGAATTAATTTGTATATGTAGTGTAAGGAAGGGGTCCAGTTTAAATTTTCTGCATATGGCTAGCTAATTATCCCAGTACCACTTATTAAATAGGGAGACCTTTTCCTATTGCTTATTTTTGTCAGGTTTGTCAAAGATCTGATGTTTCTGCATGTGCCCCTTATTTTGGGGCTCTCTATTCTGTCCCATTGGTCTGTTTTCTATTTGTACTAGTGCCATGCTGTTTTGGCTACTGTAGCCCTGTAGTATAGTTTGATTTTTTTTTTTTTTAGTTCTGTGAAGAATGTCATTGGTAATTTGATAAAAATTGCATTGAATCAGTAAGTTGCTTGTGGGCAGGATAATTATTTTAATGATATTGATTCTTTGTATCCAAGAGCATAGAATGTTTTTCCATTTGTTTGTGTTATCTCTAGTTTTCTAGTTCTTTTGGTTGTGATGTGAGGTTGTTAAATTGAGATATTTCTCTTTGATGTGGGCATTTAGTGTTATACATTTTGTCTTAGGCCTGCCTTAGCTGTGTTCCACAGATTCTGGTATGTTGTAACTTTATTTGATTAGTGATCTTAATTCTGTCTGTAATCTTAATTTCTCTGTGCCATGTACAATGATATATTTGTTGGTTCTATCTTTGATTAGCAATCTTAGTTCTATCTGCACTCTTAATTCACTTGTGCCCTGTAAAATAAATATTTGTAGGTTCTAAAGTTTAGGACATAGTTATAGTCACCTTTGGGTGACCATTATTTCACCAACCACATCCACCAATATAATTATTCAAATGGACTGAATGATACTTTGAACTCTTTCTTGCTTCAGACACATAGTCTTCTGACACAGGTCCAAGTAATCCAGGTGAATCAAAGACTAGCTTCCCACTGATAAACCTAAAACAACCTTTTCTTTACTTTAGATTCACATTATATAGACATCTCCTAGATATTACCACATAGATTGGCTCTTACATTAGATCAATATTTATCATCCTTGGTATCATTGACATTTTGGGCTGGATAATTATTTGCACTGGAGGCCATCCCATATATGGTAGGCTGTTTAACAGAATCCCTGGCCTCTACCAACTAGATGCCAGTAGCATCCTTGAACCCATCCCCAAATGTGACAACACAAAATATCTTCAGACTTTCCCAAATGTCCCCTGGGGGCCCAAATAATCCTTGGTTAGAAGTCACTGCTATGGACTGTAAACTTCCTTAGTTCATGGGCCACATTTTTATATCACTAGAATCCCTAATCCAGTACCTTGCATATAGCATGTGCCTAGTAAATTTTAGGTGAACAAATGAATAACTGGAAATCTCAAAATTAATCACTATCACTATAGAAATAGGATTTCTTAGTTCTATAATAGATATTTAAAATATAATTGGAAACTAAATTCCACAAAATACGTACAATATATTGTAGTCAGTTTGAGTAGATACTCTAAACTTGACAAAACTCATAATGGGTACCATTTAGCAAACCCTTGCTTCATGCTCAATATGCTATACCATATTTAATCCATATAACCGAGACTTTCCTTAGGTCTGGGCAAAAGGAGCCTGTGGTTTGAGTCCCATATTTTAGAAAGCCTTGCACATCACAAGTATAAAAACAAAACAGATTATACAATTTGTTAGATTCTTTGGCATCTTTGATGTTAGATTCACTGTTAGATTAGATCAAGGACCGACACCTGTCAAGGAAACTGCATGGGCCTTTAGCTTTGACCATCTGCTCTCACAACCCCAGAGCTATGTTTTCCCACATATCCTCTCCACACCTCTGATTTGAAGGATGGTGCTTCCAGTGTTGGGAGGATGTGTTGATTATGCTGCTGTTGACCTCAGAGATGAACAGTTTAGAGTATGGGAAGGATTCAAACAGTAGAAAGATTCAGATAATAGAAAAGACAAATTGATTTTAACTAAATAAGTAAAAAAATTAATAAAAGGTTTCTTCACAGAGAACACGAATGCAAAGATTTTCGCATAACAAACATTGTTCCCCAGAAGTATTGACCTTCATCTTTTTCTTTTTGTGTTCTGATTAGTGGTTCCAGCAGTACTTATCAAATGGCACAGATTGTGTAGCCCTTGCATTTGGAAATACTTTTCCATAAAAACAATGTACATTACTATTAATTTTGTGTGCAAATCTATCTATCTATCTATCTATCTATCTATCTATCTATCTATCTATCTATCTATCTATATTCTGTAGCTGTAACATAATGAAATATAATATTCTTTTTATTGGCAAGTAGTTGGACTAAAAATTAGAATTTGTGCATAGGTTTATTTGAAATACTTAATAAGAATTTATTATATTTTTTAAAAAATAAGAATATTCATTTCTATGAAATAGTTTTAATTTATAAGTTGGCACTTGTTAAGATTAATTTTAATTAGTAAGAAAATGTTAGAAGAAAACAGCTGTTAAAAACATGAAAAGTCATTTTTGTTTCTTATTTTTATATTTTAATATATACAGTATAATAAAATATATATAAATTTTGTACATACTTTGAATTTAATTATATGTCATTTAAAAAATTCCTTAAATCATTATGGAAAGTAAATTATGTAATAGTCTTGACTTTTTCTTTTATTTTTATATGTTCTTTAATTTTTAAAAAATTTAATAGCTTTAAATATACAAGTGTGTTTGATTACATAGATGAATTTTATAGTGATGAAGCATAGAATTTTAGTGCACCTATCATCTGAGTAGTGTACTTTCTACCCAATAGATAGTTTTTCATCCCTCATCCCCCCTCCTACCATCCTCCTTTCTTAGTCTCCATTGTCCTTTACACCACTATGTGTGCCTTTGCGTACCATAGCTTAGTTACCATTTGTAAGTGAGAACATGCAATATTCATTTTTGGTTTCTGAGTTATTTCACTTAAAATAATGGCCTTCAGTTCTACTCAAGTTGCTGCAGAAGACATTATTTTATTATTTGTTATGGCTGAATAGAATTCCATGATGTGTGTATATATATATATATATATATATATATATATATATATATATATACCACATTTTCTTTATCTACTCATTGGTTGATGAGCACTTAGGTCGATTCTGTATCTTTGCAATTGTGATTTGTGCTATGGTAAACATGTGCATGCAGATGTCTTTTGATATAGTGACTTCTTTCCATTTACATAGATACCCAGTAGTGGGATTGCTGAATTGAACAGTAGATCTACTTTTACTTCTTCCAGAAATCTCCATACCATTTTCCATAGATGGGGTACTAACTTACATTCCCACCATTAGTGTATAAGTGTTCCTTTTTTTTTTTTTTTTAACCACATCCATATAAACATCTAACGTTTTTTGACCTTTTAGTAGTAGATATGCTGTCTGGGGTAAAGTGGTATCTCATTGTGGTTTTAATTTGCATTTCCCTGATGATTAGTGATGATGGACTTTTTTTTTTCATATGTTTGCTGGACACTTGCATGTCTTCTTTTGAGAAATAAATATTCTTGCCCTTTGCCCACTTTTTAAAGGAAGTATTTGTTTTATTCTTGCTAATTTGTTTGAGCTCCTTATGGATTCTGGATATTACTCTTTTGTTGATGGCATAATTTACAAATACTTCTCCCATTCTTTAAGTTGTCTCTTTAATGATTATTTCTTATGCTATGCAAAGCCTTTTACTTTAATTAGGTCCCATTTATTTATTTTGTTTTTGTTGCATTTCTTGGGGTGTTAGTCATAAATTATTTGCCTAAAATATGTCCAGAAGAGTTTTTCTTTGGTTTTCTTCTAGAGTTTTTATGGAGTCAGGTCTTAGATTTTAATCTTTATTCATCTTTAGTTAATTTTTATAGATAGTAAGAGATAGGGTTTCAGTTTCATTATTTTACATGTGGCTATTCAATTTTCCCAGCACAGTTTATTGAATAGGGTGTCCTTTGCCCAAATTATGTTTTGTATGCTTTGTCAAAGATCAGTGGGTTGTATTTGGCTTTATTTCTGGGTTCTCTATTCTGTTCCATTGGTCTATGTGTCCACTTTTATACTAGTACCATGGTGTTGTGGTTACTATAGTCTTGTAGCATAATTTGAAGTTGGGTAATATAATGTTTCCACATTTGTTCTTTTTGCTTAGAATTGCTTTGGCTATTCAGGCTCTTTTTTGGATCCATATGAATTTTAGGATTGTTTTTTCTAGCTCTGTCAAAAATGATCTTGGTATTTTGATGTAAATTGCCTTTAAGTTACAGATTGCTTCACACAGTATGATTGTTTTCCTGACATTGATTATTTCAATCCATGAGCATGAGATGTATTTCCATTTTTTCATGTCATCTATGATTTCTTTCCGAAGTGCTGTTCAGTTCTCCTTGTAGAGATCTTTCACCTCCTTGGCTAATTATATCCCTAGGTTTTTTTGTTTTTATTGTTTATTTGTTTGTTATTGTGAAAGGAATGGAATTCTTGATTTGATTCTCAGCTTGATCATCATTGGTATAATAGCAGTGCTACTGATTTATGTACATTGATTTTATAACCTGAGACCTTGCTGAATTCATTTATAAGATCTAGGAGTCTTTTGGAGAAATCTTTATGGTTTTCTAGGTATAAGATTATGTCATTGACAAATATAAATAGTTTGACTTCCTGTTTCCAACTTGGATGCCCTTTATTTCTTTCTCGGACTATGTTGAAGTAAAAAAAAAGTGAGCATCCTCATTTTATTCCAGTTCTTGAGAGAAATGTGTTCAGCTTTTCCCCATTCAGTATAGTGATATTGGCTGTGGGTGTCATACATGGCTTTTATTACTTTGAGTTATGTTCCTTTTGTTCCTAGTTTGTTAAGGGTTTTTATCATAAAGGGATTTTGTATTTTCATCAAATGCTTTTTCTGCATCCATTGAGATGATCACATATGGTTTTTGTTTTTAATTCTATTTGATTAATTACATTTTACTGACTTGTGTATATTGAATCATCCCTGCATCCCTGGAATAAAATCCACTTGATCATGGTAAATTATTTTTGGATGATTTTTTTAGATTTAATTTTCTAGTATTTTGTTGAGGACTTTTGCATCTATATTCATCAGAGATATTGGTCTGTAGTTTTCTATTTTGGTTCTTTCTTTGCTTTGGTATCAAGGAAAGAAACAAATGTAATGGTTCTGCCTCTGAAAAATGAGTTAGGGAGGTTTCCTTCCTTATCAGTTTTTGTAATAGTTTCAGTAGGCTTGGTACCAGTTATTCTTTGAATGTCTGGTAGAATTTGGCTGTGAATCTTGCCCTGGGTGTGTTTTTGTTGTTGTTGTTGGCTACAAAAATCCAAACCTAATTTAATCTTATTGCTTGTTATTGGTCTGTTCAGGATTTCTATTTCTTCCTGATTTAAGCTAGGATAGTTGTATGTTTCCAGGAATTTCTCCATTCCTTTAGATTTTCTAAATTGTTTGCATAGATATATTTGTAATGGTCTTAAATGATCTTTTATATTTCTGTGGTGTCAGTTGTAATGCATCTGTTTCTAATTGAGCTTATTTGAATATTTTCTCTTTTATTCTTGATTTATCTAGCTAGTGGTCTATCAATTTTGTTTATCTTTTCAAGAACCAGCTTTTTGATTCATTGATCTTTTGTATTTTTTGTTTCAATTTCATTTATTTCTGCTCTGATCTTTGCTATTTCTCTATAAAAATACACCTTCTTTGTATTTTCTTTTACTGTTGTTGCTTTAAAGTTTGTTTTGTCTAATATAAGAATAGCTGCCTTTGCTATCTTTTGGTTTCCATTTGCATAAAATATATTTTTCTAACCCTTCACCTTGAGTCTATGAGAATCCTTATGTGTTAGGTGTGTCCACTGGAGAAAGTAGATATTTGGTTTGTGATTTTTATCCATCCTGCCCATCTGCATTTTTTAAGTGGAGCATTTAGATTATTTACAGTCTATGTTAATACAGAGATGTCAGGTACTGTTTCAGTTATTGTATTGGCTGTTACCTAGTGACTTTTTTCTTTTTTTTTTTTTTTTTTTTTACTGTGTTAGTGTTTTATAAGCCCTGTGAATTTTATGCTTTCAGAAGGTTATCTACGGATGTTTATCAACCTTTTGTTTCAAGATTTAGAACTCCTTTTAACATTTTTTCTAGGGCAGTCTAGTATTGACAAATTCCCTCCACATTTGCTTGGCTGAGAAAGACTTTCTCCTTTATTTATGAAACTTAGTTTTTCTAGATACAGAATTCTTGGCTGACAGTTTTTCTGTTTAAGAAAACTAAAGATATGACCCTGATCCCTTATAACTTGTATGATTTCTGAGGAGAAGTCTGTTATTATTCTGATAGCTTTTCCTTTATAGTCTACCTAATGCTTTTATTGCACTGTTCTTAGAATTATTTCCTTCACATTAACTTTAGATAGCCTGATAAATATATGCCTTGATAATGTGCTTTTTACAATGAATCTCCCAGGAGTTATGTTTATTGTGTTTGTATATCCAAATATCTAGCAAGGCCAGGGAAGTTTTCCTCAAACAGGTTTTCCAAACGTTTTGATTTTTTCTTTCTCTTTTAGAAACATCTATAATTCTTAGGTTTTGGCATTTTATATAATCCCATATTTCTTGTGGACTTTGTTCATTTTTTTAAATTCTTTTTCTTTTGCATATTTATGTTAATTAAGAAGCCTCATCTTTGAGCTCTGAAATTCTTTTTTCTACTTGGTCTAGTTTGATGTTAAAACTTTCCACTGCATTTTGAAGTTCCCTAAGTGTGTCTTTCATTTCCAGAAGTTCTAATTGGTTGTTCTTTAAAGTACCTATCTCTTTAGAACATTTTTCATTTCTATCCTGAATTTTAAAAATTGTTTTATGTTGGTTTTCACCTTTCTCTTATATATCCTTGAGTAAATTAATAATTAACCTTTTGAATTCTTCATCTTCTGTTTCAAAGATTTAGTCTTAGTCTGGATTCACTACTGCAGATTTAGTATGCTCTTTTGGGGGTGGTATAGAACCTTGCTTTTTTGTATTGCTAGAAATTATTTCTTTTGGCTTCTTCTTATTTGGGTAGACTATTTCTTCTAATTATTTTTGAATTTATTTTTGATTTGACTGGGTTTTAAAAATTTCTTTCTTTTCCTTTTGAGGATGTGACTTTAATGTTTTTAGCTAATTGTTACCTAGCTTGGGCCCTGGGTTCTTTTAGTGGAGAAGACTATAAATTAATTGGTTATATAGAATCTGTGTGTGATGGTTTTATCAGTTGTTTGTTGAAGTAGCAGTGTACTGGATGTGTGAGCAAATTCACTGTCTTTTAGGGGCTGGAATGACAGAGGTCTCACAAAGCTTATGTACTTTCCTTAAAAAATTATTTTCATTAGTATTCTATTCACTGGGTTAAACAGTTCAGGATTCACGCCAGCAAGAATTGGCCACAAAACCAGATGCAGCTAAGGCAGGTAGGTCAATACAGTGCCCCAATGGTGGGTAGAGATCCCATCTTCGACAGAATCACCTGGGTCAGCTGTCAGTGAAATTCACTGAGGTATTTTCAGGGAAAAGGGAGGGAGCAGTCACAGCTCTCCTTCCAGATCAATGGGAGAGTGATCTACCTTCCAGTTATATCCCTAACCCAGTGTTCCAGCTATTCAGATCAGATAGGCACCTCTTTTCATCTGCAGAAATGTTGATGTTCCCTGTAGAGAGGGATTGCAAAGAGGAAAAGGAGTCCTATTCTCCAACATCCTTCATGAGCAAGGCTGCATGACTGTTGGCATAGAGCTGAACACTTTCCCACAGAGCCCAGCATTGCACCTGTGCTTCTGCTGAAAGATACTTCACACAAGTAAAAAGTTCATAAACTCAAGGCCTGCAGTCTGTTTTCTTTTGTCCCATGTGGTGCTCCCTTAGTGTGCTCCACTCTCTCTTCCCTTAGGAGTAGCAGTTTCTGAGGGCCATACTACTGTGGATCCTGCATCTTCTCTGGATCTAGCTGCCTAGTAGAGCTGGCACACTTTAGACTGGTGCTGGGGAATGTTTGCAGGGGATCCAGTGATGTGAACTGTCCTCAAGTCTTCCAGTAGCAGGTACCAGCAACAGCTATGATGGGGGTTGCAGGGCAGTGATATAGACTATATAAGATATCCTTAGCCTATAAATAGCCTTAGCGTGTTGACTTTCTCAAATGCCAGGTGCAGTAGTGATATACTGGGCACACGGACAGACTCAAGACCTGGTGAGCCAGGGTGATGCAAGAAATGATGATAGATGAAGCTGCACAAAAGTTTTCTCCTTCCTGAGCACTATCTTATTGTGCCTGCAGATGTTGTAATGGGCTGTGCCAGTTGGCCTTCAGCTAGGAGAAAGTGGTGTTTGCAAAAGACCACTAGGTCAACTGGTAGTGGTTGAATTTAGGCTTGTCTTATGTTACCCAGGGGAGATACTCTGGTTTCTCAGGGAATGGGTGGGGCCTTGGAGCCCCCAAACATCCCTGTCTGTTGTGCTATGCTACCAGGAAGGGTGGAGGGGCAAAGCTGGATGGGGGTTGAGTCAGCAAGTTCACTATCCAGTTCCACATGTGCAGGCATAAGCAGAAACTTTAATGGGTATCACGAAGGTAATTCCCTGGCGACTGGGGTAATGTTCCAGGGATGAATGTAGCTGCATCTGCTGTACAACAGAATCTCCATGGGGAGCAGAGGGTAGCAGGCAGCAGTAAGATCCACTGAGCTCTCATGCACTTGGCAGGACTGGTCTCACACCCACAGTGTTCTGCTAGCAGCAGCCAGCTGGGTTCCAGGCAGCTGATGCTCAGAACTCAGAAGTGCCCCAGGCCAAAAGCCTTCCTGATAGAGACAGAAACCACAGCTTTCCAGCCACACCCCTCCTGATCTGCCTGTGAGAGGAGTGTCCAGCTCCTGTGCTTGTGGCCTTGTACATTTCCCTCTTCTTGGTTCTGGGCAACAGGGTTTGTGCCCATTGAAGTTCATATCGCAAACCTCAGTTGGGAGCTTCTCTCAGCCTGTGACCACCATCTGAGTTAGCTGGCAGACTTTTGTAAGGTCCACTGTGAGGTCACTCACTGTGAGGTAGAGTCAGGAATGGCTTCCCTCTATCCTTGCAGGAGTCTGGGAGTGCATGCAAAGTACCATCCGATGCCGCTCTTTCGCCTATATTCCTCACTGCTTCCTAAATTGGCTCCAGTGCTGGGTAGGGTTAAGGCCTTTCCCCATGGCTTGCATTGCCCAGCTCCCCCGTGGGAGTGTATGTTACGACAGCAGGCAGTCTCTCCCCCTCTCACACTCGAGACTCACAGTTTTCTATCAGGTTCACAATGTAGGCTTCTGCCTGCTGCTTCTTTCAAAGGGTCTGTGGTTTCTTTTAGTTTTTCTAAGTTCCTATGTTGCCTCTTGCAAAAAAAAGTTCACAGTGTAAATCTCTATACACTAACTACTTTGTCTTTCCAAGTGGGAGAGGCATGCTAACGATGCCTCTAGTCTGCCATCTTGGATATCAAAAACAAAAAACTCTCACCCAGAAGCAAAAAAAAAAAAAAAAATCAAACTTTTAAAATGACACTTATTTTGCTGAAAATAAGTCTTACAATATAAATGTATAAAAATTTGTATTACATAAGTTTTTATTTTATTATTCACCCCCAAATTGCTGGCCTATCAACAGAAGGCATAGTCTTTGATATTTGCCAACTTTTGGTCACATAAAAATCATAGCTATACATCTATTGTTTTCCATTTTGTCATTATGAAGGTATGTTTGTCAAGGTAAGAGGACAGAACTTATTTTATTTAACAGTTCGTTGGCTGGATTTATAATTTTTAAATATTTAGACATATGGTTTGCATACAAATAGAGGCCATACAAATATGTGGGCCTCTATTTGTATTCTTGTCCCGGGTGGGCCTGCAGATGATAACTTTATGAGGTTGATATTATCATTCTTATCTTTTAGAAAAGGGTTCTAAAACTCAGAGCAATTAAATTGCTTAAGGTAACTCACTAAATAAGTGGAAGATCTGGCTTCTCACCCTGGTCTTTTTGCCTCCAAAGACTCACAAACCACAGTATTTGTCAGTTACTGAAGATTACATCTCCTGCTTATGGTCTTTTTGAACAAAACAGAGATGGAGAGAATATTAGAGAGTAGGAATATTTCTCTGACCAGCTGCCTATTCTCTCCAGAAATATCAACTACTTAGATAGATCTAGCATCTCAGAAGTGTGTGTGTGTGTGTGTGTGTGTGTGTGTGTGTGTCTGTATGCACATGTCTATAAAGCATATGTACATTAGAGGTTGAGGGTGAAATTAGAGATTGATGCTCTACTAGTTTTATAAATAGCAAAGCAAGATGGTCTTTTCCAATATTTTTATTTGAGGACCAAAGTGTATTTATTGTTTCAAATAAAAATGACATTGGCTTACATCAGGGTGAACGTAAGTATCCCACATTCTTTTGTGGAATGAGTCAAAACCTATCAACAAGTAAGGCCATTAAATGTTGTACTAAATATGCCCCCCTTTTTGCTCATTAAAGAATTTACTTATTCTCTGCCAAGTTGTTTCTTCATAGGCTAATGCAGTGATTAAGATGTTTGATTCTGGAAACAAACTGCTTGAGTTAAAATCTTGGTTCTGTTATTCACTGTATATAAGAAATCAGGCAAATTACTTAACCTCCTACTCTCAGTTTTCTCGTCTGTAAACTGGGAGCAATAATAATTCTCACCTTGCCAGGTGTGGGGCTCACACCTGTAATTCCAACGCTTTGGGAGGCCAAGGTGAGCAGATCACCTGAGGTCAGGAGTTCAAGACCAGCCTGGCCAACCCTGTCTCTGCTGAAAATACAAAAATAGCTGGGCATGGTGTTGTGAGCCTGTAATTCCAGCTACTTGGGAGTCTGAGGCAGGAGAATCACTGAAACCCAGGAAGTGGAGGCTGCAGTGAGCTGAGATCACACTACTGCACTCCAGCCTGGGTGACAGAGCAAGACCTATCTCAAAAAAAAAAAAATTTATCGCCTCAAATGGTTATAGAATTACATTATTTAGTGCATGTATGTCTAAATAGTCCTAGTCAAATCTAGGATAATGACTAATAAGTGTTATGTATTTATTTATAGTTACCTCCTAATAAATATTGATATGAGGCATTTTAATAGTTACTTATTGAAATATCAAATAATTAATCTATTATCATTTACTAAACAACTTTTTTTTTGAGACAGAGTCTCACTCTGTCACCCAGGCTGGAGTGCAATGGCACTATCTCGGCTCACTGCAGCCTCCACCTCCTAAGTTCAAGCAATTCTCCTACCTCAGCCTCCCAAGTAGCTGGGATTACAGGCATACGCCACTGTGCCCGGCTATTTTTTTTTTTTTTTGTATTTTTAATGGAGATACGGTTAGTGAAATAAATTATTTAAAAATGATTCATGTAGGTCAATCACAGTTACCTAAAAATGTTTAAATAATTTTACTTCTATATGTAAGCACCAATTAGATTTATTGACATTTTTAGTGGGAATTTTTTTGTAATCTCCTATGGTCAAA